>NW_026526766.1:67007487-69567487 GCF_024362965.1 Panthera pardus | reverse complement strand
TTTAAGAGAGGGAGAGAACGGGGGAGGGACAGAACGAAAGAGAGAATCCTAAGCAGGCTGCATGGTCAATGCAGAGCCCAACATGGGGCTCAGTCCCACAACCCTGGGATCACGACCTGAGCCAAAATTAAGAGTCGGACGCTCAACCAACTGAGCCACCCAGGTGCCGCTAAAGATTTTATTTTTAAGTAATTTCTACATCCTGTATGGGGCTCAAACTCACAACACTGAGATCAATAGTCTCATGCTCTACTGACTGAGCCACCCATTTTTTGGACCTGTTTTTTAAAACTTTAAAGGTACAGACAATCTGTAAGGATAGTGCAACACATTTGCTTCACCCAGATTCACCAAATAACTTGTTTATTGTGGTGAAATGTACATAACATAAAGTCTGCCATTTTTAGCCATTGTAAAATGTACATTTCAGTGGCATCAATTATATTCACAGTATACAACCATCACCACTGTCTACTTCCAAACTTTTTTCTTTTTTTTTTTTTTTAACAAATGATGTCACTTTTCCACACGTGCTTTATCTCACTACCCTGCTGTTGCTGCTGGTACTTGCTATATTATTTTTATTATTTTCTGGAAACTTTGGAGATTAAATCTATTTATTAAATTCAGGAAGTTAAACACTAATATGATAGTATTTTCAAATATACAGCCCATTTTCCAGTGTTGTCCATTGTCGCAATACTATCCTTTATAGAAAGTTTTATTTTATGACTTAGGATTCTGTCTACGAACACTATTAGTTGTCATGCATTTCTTTATTTTGAAATCAATTCGTAGCCTTTTTTTTTCTTTTTTTGGTCTTTCATGACATCAGTCCTTGTGAAGATTATAAGTATTTTTGTAATAGTTTTTGTAATCATTTTTTGTAGAAGTCTCAGTTTGGGTTTGTTTGATTGTTTCCTCATGATTAGGTTACTTTTGTGTTGTCAGCAGGAATACTAAATAGCTGGAGATGTATTCTTTGAACATCACATAAGGAGGCATTTGATGTCAGTTATTGTAATGCTAACTTCACTCACTTGGTTAAAGCTTTTTTAATAAAAAAATAGGTTTCTCTGGGTGGGATTTCAAATTACAGAGGTAATGAAATGGATATATCTGAGTGAAATTTCCTTCTAGCAGAAAAGTTTGTGAAAGACACACCTTTGACTTCTTCCCCCATTGTTTTTCATGTTAGGGTGGTGATGACGTCATGGCCTGTGTCCATGATGACAATGGCAGGGTCCGCATACAGCACTTCTATAATGTAGGCCAGTGGGCAAAAGAGATTCAGAGAAACCCTGCCAGAGATGAAGAAGGAGTCTTTGAAAACAATCGGGTCACCTGCAGATTTAAACGCCCTGTGAACGTTCCCAGAGATGAAACAATTGTCGATCTGCATTTGAGTTGGTATTATCTGTTTGCTTGGGGTCCAGCCATTCAGGGTAAGCTCACACTTCGGCATCCCGTTTAAACACCAGACACTGCTTTGCTTGTGTTCATTATTTTTTGGGCAAGAGAGTGATAAGCCCTTTGGATGATACAACAGAAAAAGGAGATATGATCCTGCCTTCAGGAAGTTGTAATGGACTTAAATACACAGACATACAAATGGACAACTAATACACATACGTAGCTAGCACAGTACAAGGTAATTTATGATGAGCTGTGTGCTTAATGGAACAGATCATATATCTGCTATATGTGGGGGTATGTGCTGTATTAAATTCTCACAACATTCTCATTTACTCCTCACCACATCCTTGAAAGGTATAGATATTATCATCCTCATTTTGGAGAGATTAAGGAACTTGGTCAAGGCTATACAACAATTAATGGAGGAACTAAAATTCCGTCCTAGGTCTGTCTGACTCCAAAGTCAGTGAGTACTCTTAGCTCCTATGTTCTAAATGTAAAAAATACTGAACAGGAAAGGACATCTTGAGACTTCTCTAGAGATTGACACCAAGCGTCTCATTAGTGTTCACTTTATGACTGTTCTGGTGGTCACAAACCCACCAGATTATCCTATAATTTAGCCCATTGCTCCTCAGATTTTAATATGTACAGGAATTGCCTGGCTCTGTCATTAAAATGCAGTTTCAGTAGGTCTAGAGTGGGACCCAAGATTCTGTGTTTCTAACAAACTTCTCAGTGGATGCTGGTCCATTGATGACCTCACTCTGGGTGGCAAGGCTCTTCAACAGATCCCCCACAAAGACCCAAGGATATCATGAGACCTTTTGGAGGCTGCCAAAATCACGTTGCATGGTGTCTTCAGCCTTCCTCCTGGCTGATCAAGCCTAACGGCCTAAAAACGAAAGTGAGTTAGTTGTTCATGGTGCTTGTAGGAGAACTCATTCTGGCTCCTAGCAATTAATTGCATCTTTGTGTACTGTGTGCTTGTCAACTCTCTGTTGCCTAATCTTCTTCTTCGAGTTGTTTCCATTGATTAGTCTGGAGAGTTTATACCTTTTTTTTTTGCCTGTTTCTAATTGGGAAATCATTTGGATGCCTGCAGATTTGTGACACCTTCCCCGTTTGCTTATTTCCCATGATACCAACAATGGGTCTGCAGTTATATCTTTGAGAACTTTCAGTACTCATGGAAATAAATTATATCTTAGCCTGGAGAAATGAACTCATTTAAAATGATAGCATTTGAAAACTAAAACTTTAGATTTGAGTGTGGGTTCTCCCTCTTGGTAGCTGTACCCAGCCTTTATCTAAATTCTGAACTCCAATTTCTTTGTATCTAAAATGGGGATGATGATAATACCAACCTCCTAGGATCATTGTAAGCATTGAGAGAAAACAAGTATTTGAAACTCCTTTACAAGTTGGAAAGTGCTGTGCTTTGCAAAGTCATCATCTAGCGTAAATGGAATAATAGCCTAACATTCTAAGCCCTCCTCAAGTCTGATCCCACGTTGCCTGATTAGCCCTCTCAGGACAATTGTTCTTGTCTCTGTCCTCAAACAGAACAGACATATTCCTACCCCATATATGGGCTTGTGCTTTTCCTGTTTCTGGAGCACCTTCTGTGGATTAAATTACTCTCTATTGATCATATATTATACACTCTTAAAGTCTCTCAGAGGGGATACACTTTAAGCTAAGGCTTGAAGGGGATATAGGATTAGGTTTCCCTCAAGGGAAGCCTGATGTGGAGGTGCATGGTTAAACCTTGGAGCCCATCATATGTGACCAATGAGGGAGGTAGGTTAGGTGGGAGAGGTGATGGGATCTGCTGAAAGAAAAATTTCCCAGGGCGCCTGGGTGGCTCTGTCAGTTAAGCGTCCAATTCCAGCTCAGGTCGTGATCTTATGGTGAGTGGGTTCGAGCCCTACATCGGGCTTTGTGCTGACAGCGAGGAGCCAACTTTGGGCTCTCTGTCTACCTCTCTCCCTGTCCCCTCCCCCACCCACGCTCTCTCAAAAATAAACATTAAAAATTTTTTTTTATTAAGAAAAAATGAAAAATCTCCATGCCAATCTGAGGAGTTTGAATTTGTGTTGACAGGAGCCAGCACGGACCCTGGAGCAGGCAATTAATGTGTCAAATTTGTTGGGCTTCCCTGCCAGATGGGACTTTAAAAAACACTCACTCTGGGGCGCCTGGGTGGCTCAGTCGGTTAAGCCTCCGACTTCAGCTCAGGTCACGATCTCGCGGTCCGTGAGTTCGAGCCCCACGTTGGGCTCTGTGCTGACCGCTCAGAGCCTGGAGCCTGTTTCGGATTCTGTGTCTCCCTCTCTCTCTGACCCTCCCCCATTCATGCTCTGTCTCTCTCTGTCTTAAAAAAAATAAAAAACACTCTGAGCCCCATTTTTTTAAAATTTTTTTATTTATTTTTGAGACAGAGAGAGAGACAGAGCATGAATGGGGGAGGGGCAGAGAGAGAGGGAGGCACAGAATCGGAAGCAGGCTCCAGGATCTGAGCCATCAGCCCACAGCCTGACGCGGGGCTCGAACTCACGGACCATGAGATCATGACCTGACTGAAGTCGGCCGCTTAACCGACTGAGCCACCCAGGCACCCCTCTGAGCCC
The DNA here is from genome assembly GCF_024362965.1 of Panthera pardus. Classification (NCBI taxonomy): domain Eukaryota; kingdom Metazoa; phylum Chordata; class Mammalia; order Carnivora; family Felidae; genus Panthera; species Panthera pardus. The sequence continues at coordinate 69,563,438 of NW_026526766.1, read as the reverse complement.
TATTTCTAAGGAGGCCTTTGTATTGAACTCACATGCCTGTAGTCTCCTTAACCCGAGGTCCATGTGACTTATTCAGGAGGTCAGGCACTTTGAATCAATTTCAGCTTATTAAGCATCCCATACACACAGCCTTCCTCTCTTTACACGTCTCACCAGATTAAAAAAAAAAAAAGTCTCCAGTCCAAACACTTGTTTGGTATCTGAATCCTCCTACTTTCTCTACTATTCCACCTCACTCTGCCTGTCAGACATACAGATGCACACATAGCACACCGCACACTCTCTGGTCTGGCCCGGGCAGGCCACCACTTCCTGTACCACAGACAATGAAAGAGACTTCCATCTGTAAGCAAGTATGACATGATCAGGAGTTGTTGATGATCCATTATATAAAAGATCTGTTTGAGGGAAAAAATAGTAGCTCTTGCTGCTTAAAATCAAAATACGGTTTTTCATTTGGTATTAGTAAGATAAAACTCATCAGACACCTTGTAAGTAGGCATTCATACAGTGCTAAGAAGCAACAAAGTGGGGTGCAATAGATCAATAGTATTGTTCTGGTAGGGGGGTGTGGATTCATGAAAGCCAGCCTTTTGGGGTAAATTTAGCTACTTTTTATGTTCTTTCTATTTCTGTGTATGTACAAACATTATGGAGAATTCTGATGATTCTAATACGTGATTCCAGATCTTTATAATCCCCGCTTATGTATTCAATGTGAAAGACTTGTCTAGTTTTTCTGTTGTTTGCATACATCATTTTAAATCTGTGCGCTTTTTTTGACTACCCCCTTCCTTTTGCTTTCTTTCCTAAAGGCTCTATCACCCGACATGATATAGACTCACCACCGACTTCAGAGCGTGTTGTCAGTATTTACAAGTATGAAGACATTTTTATGCCATCGGCTGCCTATCAAACCTTCTCTTCTCCATTTTGTTTGCTTCTCATTGTTGCCCTGACCTTCTACCTGTTGATGGGAACTCCTTAACCACAGCTGCAAAGCCAACATATTAAATGGATTATTAAGTCTTTAGTATAATATATTTCTAAAGAGTATGCAGTATAATTTTAGTTTTTATTATTTAAAAAAAGACTTTTATGATTTCAGCTTTTTGGAGGAAAGAGCAAGCTTCTTTTCTAATCAAAGAAGATTGTTTAATATTGATCCCATACTTTTGGAAAGTAGTTACTTAAAATTTTTCTAAGCACTTTCAAGTGTGTTTTCTTCTTTCAGCTTTCATACCATCTCTGAGTTGGCTTGATGAAACTTATTAGTGCCAGCGTATTGAATGAGATTTGAAGTTGAAGAAAGCTGCCTTTTTGGTGACACCCATGCCATGTGGCTACTTGGTCAGATAACACATAACAAGGTAGAGAAAGAGCTAGGCACAGGGTCTCTAAACAACCTTTACTCTTCCGACTACAGCTCAATAGAGTTACCTGAAGCATTACTAAAGAGAACTTCACTGGATGGTCCTGGTTCACGACCAGCCTTTTGGGCAGAAGAAGTTTCAAATTTCCATAAATGTGTTTGGATATTTATACAGCTGATGGGGAGAAAGGGAAAGGTTACCATGATAAGAAAATGGTTCGTATTTACTTGCAATTTCTTCTCAATCAGTGAATAGTTACAAGAAAATATTTTTATTGCTGTTTGGAAAGGTTAGAAAAGGAACTGTGAGTGTACCTGAAGATGTACAACTATATTAATGATAAAATATGGGCATTCTTAGTGATTAGAATTTGGACTCTTCTATCACTGTATTTTATAAATTAAGGTATTCATCCGTGGTTACAGCTAATTGTATTGTCAAGAGTTGACATCCACTGGGTGTATGATTAAATATGTATTATAATAGGCAAAGCATCTTAATAAAAATGAAAGGCATTTTGAAAATAAATCAACATTTTTGAAGATTGTGGAGATTTGGAGTAGAAACTTTTTAAGATGACATTTTTCTTTAATTAGAAAATGGGAAATGACCCCTAAAGTGAATTCATCTGGAGTTATCCATTCAAAGTATTCAGACTTGTAAATTGGACCAGCAGTCAGCATAATTTATAATAATTCCTAGACTTAATGCATTCTGTTTTTTCAAAGGAACCCAAATGTTCCTTTGTTCCAAATGTCTCTGCTAACAGCCCATTCAGAGGAAAAGAGTCTATGGATATAGTTAATTGCTGATGGATTTGCATTGTAGAATTTTGGAGTCCTCTGGTTTGCATCCCCGCCCCTTGTTGCTTTAGAGCTGGCTCCAACTTTGTGGATTTTGTGATTAAACAAGACTGGAGACTGTGATTTCTAATGCCATCCTTGGAATTCACATCAAGGTGAAAGTCCACCTGGGGAGAAAGCTTTCGAATTCTGGAACTGCACAAAAAATAAGGAAAACATCGAGATTCTGTGACATGGTTTACCAGGTGCATCCGAGGAATGTTAGAGAAATAATCCTCTTGCAGATGTAGAGAGATTAAATGACATTTAGTGAGCAAAAGAGTTGGGTGTAGGCTTCAAACTCAGGTCATCTCGTTCAAGTCTGTGGCTCCACCTCACTGTGATTGCCTCGGACAGAACTAAGCCCTCTGCTTGCTTCCAGCTGAGGATGGCCTGTGCACACCTTTTAAGTTGTAGCTGTTGTTTAGTAGTAAGGATACGGAGTAGGCAGGCACCGACCTTGTATATAAGAAGGCAAATATTTTTATACTTCATGCTCATGTATATAGTATTTCGGCTATAAATAGATTGAGACTAAAGAGAGACTGGCTAGCCTCTGTAGCAGGCAGGGAATGAATAAATTAACGGATTTTCCTTCTGCTTAATTTCAAGTCAAGCTAATTTTTCCACAAATTATTTTACTTTGATGACCAGTTTTGCATATTTGTGCTTAGAACGTTCTCTGACTTCTTACTGCCACCAGGGTACAATGCAAACCATTTATTTTTTATTTATTTATTTTTTTTGCAAACCATTTTGATTACCTCCAAAATCATCTTTTGCTCTCACTCACCTCTCATGGTGTTGCCTGTGCCCAGACATCTTACACTTCTGTGCTTGCTGAACTCCTACTTATGTTTCACGTCACGGCTTCAATTGTTCTTCCTCCACTCCCCTGGACTAGATAGGTTTTGGTCCCCGCTGTGTGCTCCCACAGCACACTGGGCTTCCCCATCGTATTACTCATTGCACTTCAAACTCTTGCTCACCGTCCCTTGCTAGCTCCCTGGTGCAGGGACCATTTCTTGTTCCTCATCATTGTAACAGGCACTGCTACACAGTAGGCGCTCAGCAAACATCGTTCAACAGAACAAGTAAATGACTGTACTTCTGTGCCAAGTTTGGTTGGTTCAGAGGCTTATATTTCGTATACGGTGCCAAACTGGCCAGCCAACATTTTTGTATGCTCCCACTTGTGATCAAACCATAAACCATTTCTTTAGTGAACACTGAACTTCTGAGACACAAATAGGAAGATGGTTACTAGCCATGCTATTTTATCCTACAGCGAAACTTAGTGGATATTTTTAACAATAATGGTTGTTCACAAATAAGAATTCACAGACCAGGGATGCGGAACGGCATTGCACTGTCATTTCACAGAATCATTATAGGCACACTGAAATTAAAATTCTGTAGACTTCAATTTCATTTATTCTTACCTATTACAAAAATAAATTTCTATTTTATCTCTATATTCCCATTTTCCAGCATACTACTTGTCACAGGGGAGATGCCTAACCAGTTTTTTTTTATAAAATTCCTGAAGAGAATAATAACAGCTAAATGTATTTAGTGCTGTTCTAAGCACTTAATGTGGATTAACCCACATTATCCTACACATTTATTAAATGGAACCCACTCTCCACACTCAAATTAGGTAGGTGCTTTTTCCTCTCTTTACTGATTCACAATAAAGGACTTTTATAGTTCTATTTGGGGAAAGGGGTACGGTTTATTTCAACTTCCTTCTTAAAGACATTTAGTCTTTGTTTTATCAGTCATTTTAGCGCTTTTAATAGTTTTTTTTTTTTTTTTTTAATGTACAGATTGGACAATACTGGAAGAATGTATTTGTCTTAGTTAATTTTTAGAAGTGATTTACCTAAAACCTCAGGTCTTCTTGTTTGGAACCCAGTGCCCTTTTATTGTGCCACTGTAGTCTCAAAGCTGAATTTATAACCATGATTTCAAAAACGAAATGCAGGAGCCATATTTAATGATCTTAAGCTGGCTTTTGTTGTTAAGGAAATCGGAAAGTCGGGACCACTCAGGATAGGTTTTTCATCCCAGATAGTTTTTCCTACAACTTCTGTAATTAAGTTTACCACCTATATTCTGGATTTTGTGTTTCCAAGATGTTACCCCTGAGGTTGTGTGTCCTTCTTGGCTCTAGCCTGGGGTCTGCATACTTTTTCTGTAAAGGGCCAGATGGTAAAGATTTTAGGCTTTGCAGTCTCCGTTTCCACTCCTCAGCTCTGTTGCAGTAAATTCAGAACTGAGTGAGCAGCAGTTTTAAATACTCTGAGCTGTGGAAATCATGAATGACTTTTACTGTTGCATTGCTCTTCATGGTGGGGATTACAGTGTTTAAGAATAATTTATTTCCCTGTAGATTTCTTTTCAAGGGTTATCTAAATCTGTTACACCCAGGGGAGAGTTTTACACACATGACTATAGCCTCTCCTTTGTGTATCCTAATGGAAAAATGTTCGGGAGCCCCTGTACTAGGCCAGATGCTGAGATGTGTATACTTTGTTGTATATAATTGTATATAAGTGTATATCCTTGTTCTCTAAACAGAATTGGTTATGTTTAGTGAACAGTTGGATTAATCTCAGTGTGTTTGTATATATATTTGTACATACATGATAAGATATACATAAATCTCTATATTTACATGCCATACCCATGTGAAGGTCTTTGTCAGGATTGTTCCTGTTTCTGATCTCTTGAACACTGTAAAACCCAAGAGATAAAAAACATTGTGCAGATTGCAGGCAAAACTACCCTTTAGTTTATAGGAATTTAGTTTGTAGAAAGAATTCCTTTTTTTAAGCCTTGCCTCCACCACTCAACATTCTATGAATTGTTAAAAATATATAACGTATCATTGTTGAGTTTGACTTTTCTATATGTTTAGTTAAGAAACTAAAGCTAACGTTAACGGAGTAAACGGCATGTTGATACAGCCTGTGCCTGATTTGTATTTAGAGTCCCTATTCAGGTATTTAGTTTCAAGTTGGACTTCTTTGTTTTTATACTTAACAAACGACTTGAGTAGAAGTTCCTTGTCACAAAGTAGAGGCTATGCTAATGTGATTTTAAGTATGTCTGGAGACTGAAAATTGACGTGATTCCTCAGGCTCTTTGAGATTTTTCTTGTAAAATACACTGATGCTGGATTGTTTTCAGTTCTCCCTCCCCCCCCCCCCCAGGATATTTGCCATTAGGCAAATAGCTGTTAAGGTCCTTCTTCTGGAGGGTAAGCGATTCCCGAGGGTCATGGGGTGCAGCGGGTGTTGTGGCATTCACCCGGGTCACTGGAGTAGTTACCGTTTCATCACATACGATGTCCTGCCATCTGGAAGAGTGAGTGCAGCTTCCCCACTTGCCTTATTCCCACAGACATGCTGACAAGCTGGAATAGTCTGGCTCCAGGAGTATTCATATACTTTTTTGAGACTGTCTACAAATACTATTTTGTAAAAAACTATGCCTTTAAATAGACACCGATGGGTTATATTTGTTTTGTAATAATTGTGTACCTAATGTTCAATTGTTATTGATTTTGAGATTTATGTATATTTATAAGCCTGTCCTATGTGAATTTTTACTCCAAGACGTGAAACCTTACTAATAAAGACATGGATTTCTATTTATGTAAAGTAATTGTAGCAATATTCCTAGATGCTACCTAAATGATTATTCTGTCCATTTGCCATCTCAAATACTTTCACCTTTGAGAATGATGTCACAGTTAGGATACATTAGCCAGATTTAAACTTTAAACTATAAATTCTCAACATGGTTTGAAATTCTTCCTGTTGATGTAATTAAAGTTAGTTTGTAATTCCGTATTGCTTTGCTGTGGTCTGTTTTTGGTTTTCTGTGGTTTGTTTTACATGCTTTCCATTAGTAAAGTCTTCCTGAATTCGTAGACCTTGGAGAAGATTGGCAGCCTGTCTTGTCTGACAAAGAGTAAAGTCATGTGGCAGTAGTCAGGTAAAAGTCCTTCTAGAGAAACAGTTTGCAGAACAAAATTGTGTTCATAGCTTCAGCTTAATACCTTTATCAAATAGTAAATGGAGGCCTATGACCCCATTTCAGGTATACAGTATTAATCCGTTGTAGCACAAAACTAGCTCTCAGAATTTCAGTTATGGGTCTTACTGGGAGCTAAATCGTATTATATGTTAGGAATAGTTAGAGTTTAGTAGTAGAGTCTCCTGAATCATTATGGAGGTATGGGAATTGCAGAAAGTAGTAGCTGAGTGGTCAGTGCTATGGGGGCTCGATTGAGAAGCTCAAGGAATGTCACTTTAAGAAAGAATTAGGCATTACCACATTCTGCACTACAGGCTGATCTTCACCCCCCAAGAAAACAAATACGGTACAGTATTTCGTTATTTCTTGGTATTCTAGGTGTTCCCTGTGGTATTTATTTTGCAGGATACTCAGTGGATAGTTCATCTGTCAGACCTGCTCCTGGCTGATGTTTGACTTGGGATTTCCTTAGGGCTCAGTGCCAGGGGCAAGGGCCAGGGGATAAGCTGCAAGAACAGATAGCAGAAGTGGAGTGGATGTCAAAGTCACCTGAATCTGGGAGGTCAAGAAGCTTTGACCACTTGTTCATTCGTTCCTTCAACACTTCTTGGGGATTCTTATGTGCCAGTTCCTATGCTAGACATGAAACAGAGGGGACTGCAGGAAGAACAGCTTTTGACTTCTGCCCCTAAGAGGTGCACAGCTTAGTGGGGAGACAGACACATAAATACCATGATAATACCTATTGGTGACTGCGGTGGGAAGGATGTACTCAGGTGTGGTGCAAACCTGGAGTAGAGACCCTCACCCAGCCTGGGGCAACCAGGAGAGTAGGCACTGGGCCTAAAGCTGAATCTTAAGGAAGGGGTAGGAGTAAAGCAGGCAAAAGGTATGGGAGAGACATCCCCAGGAAAAAAGAGAGCAACTCCAGAAGAAAGGCCAGCAGGATGTGTTCGGGAACCACTGCCATTGGACAAGGTTTGTATGAGTTTCCCATTGCTTCTGTAACAAATTACCATATATTTAGTCTTAAAATGACTGAAATGTGTTCTCTTGCAAGTCCGGAGGCCAGAAGTCTGAACTGAATCTTATGGAGCTAAAATCAAGATGATGGCAGGGCTGATTTCTTCTGGGAAATCCAGGGGAGAGGATCCTTCCTTGCCTCTTCCAGCTTCTGGTAGCTGTGGGCATTCCTTGGCCTGTGGCCTCACCACTCCAATTTCTCTGCATCCTAGGTCAGATTGCTTCTCCTTACGTAGCCTCATCTCTCTCCCTCAGTCTGATAAAGATATTTAAGATTACACTTAGACTCTACCTGTATAACCCAGGATAAACTCCCTTCTCAAAATCTTTAATCACATCTGCAAAGTTCCTCTTACCATGGAAGGCAGCACACCTAACAGGTTGTAGGGGTTAGGACGTGGCCATTATGCATTCCACCACAGTGCTGAGGGATAAAGGACGAGGCAGGGAGTGGGGAGTAAAGGTGAGTGTGGCCCCATCACAGAGGACCTTGGGAGGCATAGTAAAGAGGTTGGACTCTTCCCAGAGTTAAGGAGGCCTTGATGGGATCAGATTGTATTTGAGAAAGGTCACTCTGGCTTCAATGTAGAGAATTGAGTGGAGCAGGAGGGCAGAGAGAGACCGCCCAGAGGCTTCAGTGACATCACCATGTGTTGCCAAGAACATACAAACAAGTGACACTTTGATTCTCAAATGCCAATAGTTTACTTATAAATAAAGAAGGATTAGTTTGGCCAATTTGAAATGCATCAAGCATCTTCTGGTTTTCATTCTTACTCTGATTTACCCAGAAGGGTGGGTGTTTATACCCTGGGTGGCCTCAGCCTTCGTTTGAGTGTATTGTTAGGAGTAGAGCCAAGGAAGGGGCAGGCTAAGCATTCCAAATCCTGATCCATAATTCTCAAACTCAACCATTCCAGAAAAAATATGTCTGACCCGTAAAGACGCAGAGTCCCAACTGAGGACACCTAAGACCAACCACTTTCAGGATAGGCACTCTGGCTTTCAGCACAGAATTGTTAATCACAAAATTCACCCATCTTCCCAACCCACCTTCCTCCCACCCTAGAAGAGTACGCTATCTTGGTTGCAGACTTAAAAATTTTTTTAGAGGGGGTGTGTGTGTTGGGGTGGGGGGGTGTTTCCCAAAAGAACTGCCCAAGCTTCTTACTCACCTGGTTCTCTCCTGGGTACATGGGCCTCAGTTGAGTTTGCTGAATCAATTTGATAATCTCTTCACTAATCCTTTCATTAACTAGTAAGATTATCTTTGTTGACGTGGCATGGAAGATTGGCTGAAGCTGGAAGGCACAGACCTGAAGGACGGGAGCCTAGAGGCAGGAAAGGCTACACTTTACTCAGGGAACTGGCAAGACCCATGCAGTAAGTGGGGTCATGTGTCCCAGATTGGGAAGGGGGGGGGTGTAGTTAGGGATGGTTTGCAATATTTGTTCTTCAGCCACTGAGATTTTTTTTAATCTCTTAGTAATTTCTCACATATGCACTAATTAACTTTCTAAACCATGTTTATTTTATGTTTGAGAGTGCACAGGCAAACAGGGGAGGGGTAGAGAGAGAGGGGGACAGAGGATCTGAAGCAGACTCCGTGCTGACAGCCAAGAGCCCTGTGTGGGGCTCAAACTCACAAACTGGTGAGATCATGACCTGAGCCGGAGTCGGACACTTAACCAACCGAACCACTCAGGCACCCCCTTCCTAAGCTTCCTAAAACAGTTATCTACCTTTTTAGCCTGCCAGTTTTATCTAGTATCAGACATCCATGATAGGGAAGGCAAGTAAATTTCATCTTTTGTGCCTACTTTGTTTAGCTGATAGTGGTTCTCTACAATGTTCTGCTGAGGAGTTTTCAAATATATTTATTTGTAAAGTTTACTTATTTTTTGAGAGAGAGCACAAGACAGAGAGAGGGGGACAGAGGATCCAAGGTGGGCTGTGTGCTGACAACAGAACCCGGTGTGGGGCTCGAACTTGCAAACTGCGAGATCACGACCTGAGCCGAAGTCAGACACTCAACCGACTGAGTCGCCTGGGTGCCCCAAGGATCTTGAGGCTATGTTAGGCTCAGGGAGAAAGAGATCAGTGGCTGATTAGCAATGTCTGCCTTGGACTTAGCAAAGAAAAGTGGTAATTCCTATTTGGAATTTGAGTGCATGTCTGTTTGATTACTTTTTCACATGATCTCTCCTCCTCCACCGTGCATACATACCACTTGATACGTGACTTACACACTGCATGGTTTTTTGTTTTGCTTATTTTTTAATTCCAGTAGAGTTAACACAGTGTTAAATTACTTTCAGGTGTACCATATAGTGATTCAATTCTCTATATTACTGGGTGCTCATTAAGATAAGTGTACTCTTAATCCCCTTCACCTAGTTCCCCTCTCCCTCCCCCCCCCCCCTTTGGTAACCATCTGTTCTCTACAGTTAAAGAGTCTATTGGTTTGTCTCTTTTGTTTCCTTTGTTCGTTCATACACACTCCATTGTAGGCACTGGATTTTGTGCACAGCAAGTGCTCAGCACAATTCAGCAAATGTTTGTAGAGACACTTGGAGAACTCCAAGATGCAATGCCCTGGAGAATCCTCTCCCGCCTGTGTTTGCTTTATCTCTGGGGCTTTTATCTCGATACCTTGGGGAAGGGGCAGGGAGCCTGTGGACATTAATTGTTGTTTAAGAGCTACCTCTTTGGCTTCAAGAGAGCTGCTTTGTCACCCTGAGGACCACTGTCAGATTCTCACCATATCCCAAGCACTATGCTGCTGCTTTAGACACACTCTTATTTCGCAAATCCCCACAGCAGCCAATGATATAGGTATTATTTTCTCTGCCAGAAAGCTTTCTGTTGCAAGAAATGTGAAACCCAACTAAAACTGGTTTAAATGATCAGGGAATTGATGGGTTCTGCAACAGGAAGGCCAAAGGCAGTTTGATCCACTCCCGAGTCCATTTTACTTCCACTGTATCCTAGATGTCCGTGGAGGCTGTTCTTGCCTGAGGCGGTTGGAGCGGGGCCAACAAAGAAAACTCAAGTAGCCTTGTGATTTGGAGGAGAGGCCTAAAAGCATACATCCTATGAGCTAGAGGATCGGGCGGACTGTGCGTACCCTTCTCAAATTTAGTTTGTGGGTCCTACACCTCAGTATTTTAATTTGTCTCTGCTCTCAACCACAAGAATGCCCAGCAGAAACATTCTCAGCGTTTCAGTAGCATTTCCTGAAGGAAGCACAAACAGGCTTTTTGAAAGGCTACTGCTCATGCACTTGCTCAGCAAACCCTGAGCTTCTGCTTTGTACTATGAATGTCATACGCTGTGTCTGGTGCCGGGGACACAGAGATGAAGCAAACCCATGTAAACCGCTTAACTTTGACCATAGAGTGCTAAGTACAGCCATAGCATGGTGAGCAAAATTCTGTGGGAACCCAGCCTTACATTAGACCATATAAATGTTAGTCTAGTTCGTTTCCAGTGCTGCAGCCATCATTTCTGTCAGAATTCCATTCTTGACTGGAAATTCTATTGGACACTTGTCAGTTCTATTGCTTTGGCTATTAGAACAGTTTTGAAATAGTCAGCATTTTGCCTTTTGCTGCGACTTGGAAGCAGAACACCATGACAGGGGATTTTTGATTTTTGATTTGCTGAGCTGGGGCCCCAAACAGTTTAGGCAACCTTACTTTGGTAAAATGGAACTTTTTTTTTTTTTTTTTTTTCCTAAGAGGAAGAGAGCTGAGTCTTCGGTTGGAGGAGGACAGAGGATGCTTGGTCTTTGTTACCTCACCTACTTTTTTGGGTAGGTTCTGAGCCCCTGTGGCTAGAGGACAGAAGGCCAGACATGGAAGGAACTCTTCATGGAAAGAGATACAATTCACTGAGTACAAGTTGCCCGGTTTAGGGTTTGGGTCACAAAAGGGCACAGGGTGGGCAAGTCAGGGAGAGGGACTTCCTCCCCATCTCTGAGTGGAACCCAGCTCTTTGGCACTCTGAGGATTAGAAGTTTGGGAGTATCCAGGATCTGGGAATAGTGACATAGGCACTGGCAATTCTATGATAGGAACTGGAGTCAGGCAGCGGTGTGGGCAGCAGGGTGGATATAGGGTGGTTGGTGGTGGACTCATGGCTCTGGGCATTTGTAAGGTACCCTCTTTGGGATTCCCTACTCATTACCGAGGACTTTTTGGGTGGTTGGTGGTGGACTCATGGCTCTGGGCATTTGTAAGGTACCCTCTTTGGGATTCCCTACTCATTACCGAGGACTTTTTGGGAGGGAGGCTAAGGCTTTATTGCAATATAAATAAGAGCTTGGGGTCAGTGTAAAACAGGCACCGAAAGCAAATGTGGCCATGATTGCAACCATAGTCTCAGCAGCTCTAGACAAAGTAAAGAAGTAAAGCAAATATAAGACCACTGAAGCAATATATTTACAGAGTCAAAGTCCAAAGACCACTTGAAAAACAAGAGCTGTGACCTGAAACCTAAAAAAAAAATGGGATGGAAAGGAATTATTTTTTCTTTTACTTTATGCTCTGAATCCCCTTGCCTCCAACCCTTAGTAAGCAACAGTTTCTTCATCTGAAACCTGTGGATAATGACATTTGTCCTGTGTACTTTAGAAGAGAAACAAAAATTCTGTTTAAATTGGGGCACCTGGGTGGCTCAGTCGGTTGGGTGTCTGGCTTCGGCTCAGGTCACGATCTCACGGTTTGTGGGTTCAAGCCCCACGTCGGGCTCTGTGCTGACAGCTCAGAGCCTGGAGCCTGCTTCAGATTCTGTGTCTCCCTCTCTCTCTGCCCCTCACCCGCTTGTGTTCTGTCTTTCTCTCTCTCTCTCCAAAATAAATAAACATTAAAAATTTTTTTTTAATTATGTTTAAATTAATATGAAAACTTATTGAAAACTGAAAAAGGGTAACTTGCAGGGTTTCAAAGCAATCACAGATTGGGTACTCAGTAAAGCCTGCCTGCTTGCTCTTTTTTTCTTTTTTCTTTTTCCTTCCTTCTGCCCTCCCCTCTTTCATCTCCTTTTAACAAAAATGTTGTTTTTAGGTGTTGTTTGAGGTGTTACTAGGCTTGGATACCAGGACCTTTCCAACATAATAACAGAAGCACTTTGCACTCCCCTGGAGCTTCCTCTTTTTCTTTTCTGAGACAAGAGCTTCTGTTATTATTATTTCCATGTGACAGAGGGGAAATTGGGGTTGGGGCCTCAAGCGACCTGACCCTAGGTCTCAAAAAGAAATAGTGGCAGTTTGGGACTCTGGTCTAGGGCTCTTTTACGAATTCAGATAGCTCGCTCACTGACACCTACCCCAATGGCAACAGTAGCTGTACATTACAGTCCACTGAGGAGCTTTAAAAAACATGCCAAAGATCACTTGTCACACCAGTTAGCATAGTAGGTAAAACAATTGACTTAGGAGCCAGATTCTGAGTTTGAATTTTGCCTTTACTACTTAGTAGCTGTGTGACCTTGGCTAGGTACTTAACTTCTCTGTGCCTCAGTTTTCCTTTTTGTAAAGTGGGGATAATAACACCATGTTCTCTGTAGGATTGTTCTAAGGATTCAGTGAATAAGGCACTTAGAACAGGGTCTGACATACAGTAATCGCTATTTATTAAAAAAAATTTTTAATGTTTTATTTATTTTTGAGACAGAGACAGAGCATGAGCAGGGCAGGGGCAGAGAAAGAGGGAGACACAGAATCCAAAGCAGGCTCAAGGCTCTGAGCTGTCAGCACAGAGCCCCACGCAGGGCTCGAACCCACAAACTGTGAGATCATGACCTGAGCTGAAGTTGGACGCTTAACTGACTGAGCCACCCAGGTGCATCCCGGTAGTCGCTAGGAAAAAAAAAAAAAATGTTTATTTATTTTGAAGGAGAGAGAGAGAGAGAGAGAGAGAGAGAGAGAGAGAGAGAGAGAGAGAGAGAGAGAGAGAGAGAGAGAGAGAGAGAGAGAACGAGCAGGGGAGGAACAGAGAGAGAGAATCCCAGGTAGGACCTGAGCCGTCAGCGCAAAACCTGACCCAGAACCTGATGCAGCCTCCATCACCCCATTGAGATCATTACCTGAGCCGAAATGGAGTCAGATGCTTAATGAACTGAGCCAGCCAGGTGCCCCTGCTATTTAAAGTCCTACACCAGAGCAAGCACTTTGCTTCTTAAATAAACCAATAAAATTGAATGTGGGGATCGTCTTGTACAAGTGCTCCTCCACCCTGGGATTCTAATGTACAGCCTGGATTTTCAAACTGTGAACGTAGTGCCTCTTGGAATTCCGCCCCTTGAAAAGTTAACTTTAACCAATGGGTGAGGAACTTTTTTTTTCTCTCTCCGCAGATGATGAGCTCAGAAACCTGTTACCTGCATCTGCAGGGACCAATGGGCGGAGGAAATTGGGGGAGAAAGAACACTCTCCACACCCTCTGGGAATTGTAGTTCCCCATGGGGCCTGTAGGCGCTCAGTGGCCAGCTAGGAACTACAACGTCCATAATGCTGCGCGCAGAGCGCCTTTACCTCTTTCCCGCGACTCTCGCTCGGCTTTCCAGTACCGCCTCTTGGCGGCGGCAGCAGAGGCACCATGGCCGACGACGGCCGCCCTGCCGAGGCGCCCAGCCCACGGGGCTCCCCGGGTCGGGCGCCGCGGGTCCCGCGCGCGGTCGGGCCGGGAAGCGGGGCCAGCTGCGGGGAGACCCCTAGGACGCCGGCGCTGGCGCTGCGCTTCGACAAGCCCATCAAGCAGGCCTTCTACAACACGGGGGCCGTGCTGTTCGTGTGCCTGTGCTGCGGCGCCGCCGTGCTCGTCTACTTCATCCTGGAGGCCTTCCTGCGGCCACTGCTGTGGGCCGTGCTGTGCGGCACCTTCCTGCACCCCTTCAAGAGCTCGCTGACGCGCCTGGGCCGCCACTGGCTGCAGCGCCTGCACCGCGCGCACACGCCCATCGTGCTGGCCGCGCTGCTGCTGCCGCTCTGCTTCGCCGACTACGGCGTTGAGGCCCTGGGCGAGCAGGCGCTGCGCCGCCGCCGCCTGCTGCTGCTGCTGGGCGCCGGCGGCCCGCTCCTCTACGGCCTCTACTGCCTCGGCAGCTACCTGGGCGTGCAGGTGCTGCTGGCGCACGCCGGCGCGCTCATCTGCCGCGGGCTGGACTACTTCAGCAGCCTGTGGGTGAGTGAGCGGCCACTCGGACACGGTCCGTGGGCCCAGGGCACCCCTGCTCCCGAGGGTGCCATCCTGCAGCTCCTCCTCACTATGCAGGGACCGTCAGAAGTCTCCGCCCTCCTTCCCGTGCACCTAAGGAACTTGGCCCACTTCCTTCCAAAGAGAGGGCGGGTGTGGTTTGAAACAGCTGTCCTGTCCCCGCCCCCATTTTGATACTCTAAGGTGGTTGTGTCCCTAGTTTGGGAATCGCAGTTCCGCTTTTCAGGTTGACTTGAGCATGGGCGGGTGGACTTGAATTTACCCCTAGGCAGAGTGCGGGGCGGTGGGGGTGGGGTCCGACCATCTTTAGTTCTCACGGGAGACTTTTCTGGATATCAGCTGGAAGGGACCTTAGAGATCCTAGTCCAGCTTGTCATCCTGCAGATGGGAGAAGTGACTACTTACCAGGCTAGGGCTAGTTAGGGACAAAGAAGGGACGGATTGACTCAAGTTTCTCAAGTCATAAGACGAAGTTTGCTTCAAAGGCCGTTGCTGCTTCTGAGTTCAGGAGCTTTCGAGTATACTTGGTGTGAAGCACCTGGGCCTGCTCCCACGCCACACTCGACTTCTTGGGAACCACTTGTGGAGGGACTGCTGTACCAGAGTACCTTGCCTCCCGCCTGGATTACTTAAGCAGACTGAGTAAAGAAGAGGTAGATTTGCTTCTTGGATCGCCCTGCGCTTATTCATAGAAAATTTGGGAGCTTTAGAATTGGAAAGGATTTCAAAGATAAACTAGTGGCACATTTCCTAACTCAGACTAGATTCTAGACCAGTTAATCCTCAACTATTTAACTGAGGGCTATTAAAAACAGGTGAATATTTCAATAAACTACCATTTAAAAATAATTTTCTTTGCTTTTGTCAGTGTTCAGTGCACCTTGACATCAAGTTGCAAAATGATACCCCTTATGTGTGAAACAAAGTTTTGAGGTTACTGGTGGAGTGATAATTGATTCCAGAACTCCTGTATTCTCTTGTTCTGTCACTACCACCTCTCAGTTTCCATTAAAAGGGGATTGAACGTGTTGATGGATGCTAGGGTTTGTAGGGGTTTAAAACGAGTAAGATGCAGGCTTTGTCTTCAAGGTCATGGAATCATACATGAACATGTTCTCATGGAGATGGCAGACAGACACGTCATTACCAACCCATTATGGGCCAGCAAGATACTGGGGAGCACCTCATCCATATTTGGGATGCTGTCTGTGTGTGCAACTGCTAAGTGATCAGACCAGCTTTGGCCTCCAAGTGGCCTGGGCTATTTCAGTTGTAGAAAAGAGAGATGTGGAATGACCTTTGAACTCCTGGGGCTTGCTGGATGGTCAGGTGGGAGTGATCCTGGAGTTTTTTTACTGCCAGATGCCTGCCACTTCTCAGGAGAGGCTTCTGAGGCACAGAGAATGTGATCGTCCCAAAGTCACATAACTTGTGAAGAAATCCAGAGTATGCTTCATCTCCTTTACCCTGTTATTTATACCTTCCGTGCTCTTTCTTGTTTCACAGTTCAGTTGACTGCCTCATATAAGACCGAATATTATATGCTGTTAAGAAATATAAATACTGTGACCTGATTCCTACCCTCAAGAAATTCAGTCTTGTCAAAGGCAGACGCATGTACAGTTTCTGCTGACATTTTGACTGTTGATACTGCAATTTAGTGTACATTACTGTGGGCAAGACCAAATAGCATATCCACGAAACTATAGGAAATTGGAAAGTGAAAGATCTAACGTATAAATAACGTAATGTCATACTATACTAAGAAGTTGAATATATGGATAAATTGACAAGATTAGTGGAAAGTGGGGCATTTCTGCCAGTTACTCTCAGTGAAAAATGAGATGCGGAATTGAGTACCAGTGAAGAAGTGCCTGTAGCTGAATGTATGTAGTTCTGAATATCTTTTTTACAGTGGAGAAACCCTCATTTTTGTACTTTACTCGAATACCCTTGTATGAGTTGTGAATGAATGGAAGAGGGGTAAGGGCCAATATTAATTTGGCTAGAAGGCGGGAGGAAGATCTAGCCAATTAATGATTTTTGTTGTTGATTTATTTCGAGAGAGAGGGAGAGAGAGAGCGCTCAGGGGGAGGGGCAGATAGAAAAGGAGAGAGAATCCTAAGAGGCTCCTTGTTGTCAGCACAGAGCCCGGCCCTGGAGCTCTGTCTCATGAGCCATGAGAGCAAGACCTGAGCCGACATCAAGAGTTGATGTTTAACCCACTGAGCCACCCAGGCGCCCCCGATTAGTGATTTTTAAAAGGCTTGCAAGAGCTGTTTGGCTACAGTGATGGGGGCACAGGAAAAGAGTGGAGGAAAACAAAACTATTGTAAAAGAGAGTATGACTTAACTAGAAGTGCATAGGAGTGGTAGAGGGGCTTAAATTGAACCAGTGGGTCCCCTAGGTTGATCTGAATTTGAGAGAAACAAGGCTTGAAGTTGTGGTTTCTTGCAGCAACTCTTAGGGGTGGGCGGGTAGATGGGGGAGAGGTGTACTTGGGAAGCAGAGACAGGGAGTCCTCAGCTCTCCGCCAAAAGGGCAGATTAAGGCCTGACCTGAAGCGAAGGAACGTCGTGTGACTGGGCAAGGAACCCACTCTGTAACTTTCCTGTCTCAGAGTTCACAGTCGGTGTGGTTCTGTGAGCCCACACAGAGCTGTCTTGGTATAGAGAAAGAGTCCATATTTTCTAGACAACTTGTAAATTTGAACCTGCTGCTGAAGAGAGACATAGATAGGAAAGGGAGGGAGAAAAGTTACATTTAAGCAAATCTACGTTTTGGGGAGCCAACATTTCATACCTTTAAGATCCAACTTTTGAGCATCTATCACATGCCAGGCACTGTATCAGGTGCTTTCATGGGTGTTGTTTTCTACTTACAATTATCCTGTGAAGAATGAGGGATTTCATTGGTGTAAAGACTGGTTTAGAGATTGATCTGTTCATTCCGACAGTAAATGGTTCAGCAGCCCAATCAGCAAAATTCTTTTGTCAGCAAAACTCTTAGTAACCTTTGATAAGAATTTTTAAAAGTTTCCCCCTACTTTGTTGTGTTTATTTTTATTTTATTTAAAAAATTTTTATAATGTTTTATTTATTTTTGACAGAGAGAGCATGAGCGGGGAGGGGCAGAGAGAGAGGGAGACACAGAATCTGAAGCAGGCTCCAGGCTCTGAGCTGTCAGCACAGAGCCCGACATGGGGCTCAAACTCACCGCGAGATCATGACCTGAGCTGAAGTCGGACACAACCGACTGAGCCACCCAGGCGCCCCTACTTTGTTGTGTTTAAATGTTTTAGTTTAACTTTTTAGAATAGAAACTGATTTTAGTTATTTGGGGAAAAATATAGAAGAATATCAGGACTGGACTAACCACACATGTTCCCCCAAAGACCCTTGGACTCTAGTCTTCTAGAAACCTTGGTCATCACTTTCTTCTTTTATCTTTGTATCTGTTCAGCGATTTCCAAGTCCTGTACAGTTTTCCTCTCTAGTGGCTTCCATACCTGTGTTCTCCTTTGTTGCCAATTTATCCTTCTAGTTCTGTTCCTCTTCACCTCATTTTTGGGTTTCTTCAGTCTCTTAACACCCTATTCTGCTTGCAAGTGAAAGACGAAGCATTTATGGTGTGAATAATTCTTTTAAACAGTTTGAAATATATTAAATTTTGTAGGGACTTCAGAAGTGATTTCTAAGCACTTAAAAAAAAAAAAAAATCACCTGTTGCACCAAGCTCACCCGTGACACAGTCCTTGGAGCCTTTGGCGTCTTCCCATGATGTAGAGTTATCAAGATAAAACTGAAAAGCAAATTCCCTCTCCTCCCCTACCCCTTCTTCTTTGCTGGGAGTGTTTTGATCTTCCTGTCCCTCTTACTTAGTCCATACATGTTAGAAGATTTGGAGACCCTCTATAGTTTTTGTGTGATAGTAATAGATTTGATTTCTTCCACGGTTTCTGATCCCATTGTTTCCATTTTACTTTATAAAGAAGTATGAGGTAGAAAGAATAGTGGCAGAAGGTGAGAAGACCGTAAATTCTACTTATTTAATTTTTTTTTTCATAAGTAATCTCCCCAGTGTGGGGCTCAGACTCATGACCCTGAGATCAAGAGTCCCATGCCCTTTTGACTGAGCCAGCCAGGTGCCCCGAGACTGTAAATTCTCAACTGAGCTCTGTCAATAGCTTGTTCTGTGACCTTTGACCGGCCAGGGCTCTTCTATGGGCTACTCCACTCCAGCTGTGTGAAGCGTAGGGTTGGCTTCCATGATTTCTCAGCTTCCTTGCACGGTTCCCAAGTGTTTGGCGGTACTGCCCAAGAGGCTCTTAGCCAGCCAGCCGGGCCCACTCCCTTCCACTTCTGAACCCTTGTCTAGGTGTGCTTTTGCTTGCCTGGCATCAGTAAGGAGGAAAGTTGCCAGTGCTTAGGTTCTTTCTCAAAGACGCTGATTATAAAAGATACTTGACTCTAAGTTGCCACACCACAAAAGAGAATAGTTTTCAAATTGGGATAAAGTTGTTTTAAAGGAGAAATAGCTGAAGCAATCACTGATTGAGATTTGTACATTTGTGCAGTTGGGATTATGCATCAGGGGCTGCTGCTGGGAAGTTGTTCTCGCTGTGAAAGACTTGGGAAACTGTTTTTGCAAAAACGTGCAACAGAAGCAAGCCCAGTTGTTTTTCCGGTTAGTGCCCACATGGCAATAAATAAAACCGTCTAAAAGGCAAAGTCTACTTATGTTTTATGCACTTAGTATTTTATCAGAAAAGCCTATGTGGTTAATAAGCCTGATGAAAGGAAAATGTGATTATTAGTTTGTAGTGCTAAATAAATGTTGCCAGTTTTTATGAGACATTTTATGTGGTATTGAGCACACATTGGTGCTTTAAAGTGAGTATTAAATGTGTATTTTGAAAAGGATACATTGTTTTAAAGAACACACATTTGAGAAAGTATGCCCTCTTATATATAAACTGTGGTTCATTGATTTCCTCCATAGCTGGAAGCAAATTCATACTTGAACAGGATTGTTCAGATGCTAAGCGGAGAGACAAATATAAAACTCTTAAAGACAGACTTTTAGAAATCCATACTAGAAATTATATTTGTAATTTGAAAGTACAAAATCCTTATTTTTGGTGAATTTATTTTAAAGAATATTTAGCAGTTTCAAAAATTGGTTCAAGTAAAACATGTTATATAAAAAACAACTTAAGCAACATAGAAGTCTGTATGGTAAAGTGAATAGTTTCTTTGCCACCATTCCCACAGGGTGACATGTTACTATTGTTAACTGATGAATAACCAAAATTTCTTTGTGTGCTTATATGAACATATAAAGTATGGGGCATTTGTTTTTCAAAACAAAAATGGGGTAACATATATATACAATTTTGCACCTTGCTCTTTCATTTATCTTTGTATTATACATATCTTTCCTTGTTAGCACTTCTAGAACAGCTTTCTTTTTAATAGTACTATAGTATAAAAAATTTTTTTTTTCCAGATGTCTTTTAGAAAATATTGTAGCTCTGAATATGTTAGGATAATCTGATAAGCATTTTTCAAACATTGGTAATTTATGTAATCATAACGGTTTAATAAGAAATCTATAAAGTGTTTATAAATGGTCATACTTTTTGAGCTAATAATATCCTGTGAATCTTTTCTGAGGAGACGCTTCAGAATACTGGGGGAAAAATATCCATAGGTCAAAAGAGGTTTGTTTTTTTTTTTTTTAATTTTTTTTTAACGTTTATTCATTTTTTGAGAGACAGAGTGTGAGTGGGGGAGGGGCAGAGAGAGAGGGAAACAGAATCCAAAGCAGGCTCCAGGCTCTGGATGGACAGCACATAGCCTGATGTGGGGCTCGAACCCACAAACCGCGAGATCATGACCTGAGCCAAAGTCGGACGCTTAACCCATTGAGCCACCCAGGCTCCCCAAAAGAGGTTTTTTAAGTTCAAAACGTTTGCAGAGTGCCTGGGTGTCTCAGTCAGTTAAGCATCTGACTCTTGATTTCAGCTCAGGTCATGATCTCAACGAATGGTTTGTGGGATTGAGCTCTGCATTGGGCCCTGTGCTGTCAGTGTAGAGCCTGTTTGGGATTCTCTCTCTCTCCTCCTCTCTGGCTCTCCCCTGCTTATACTCTCTCTCTCTCTCTCAAAATAGATAAATAAACTTAAAAAAAAATCTTTAAAAAAAAAACCTCAAAAAACATGTGTTGTTTATAAAGATGAAAATACTTTTAGAAAATTCAACACTTGAAGGAAATCAGAAAGAAGCAAATTGCCCCCTGAAATCCAACTATCCAGAGATACTATTTTTAAACATTTGGGCTGAGTGTATTTTCACCAATACAGATTTACACACGTGTGCATTTATACTGTCATTGAATGTAGATATTCATCATACCTCTGAAAGTCTGAAAAATTGTTCCAGTTTCTGGAGGTACCATTATTTAAAGAGTCCTTTACAAAATGACATTTAGGTTATTTTTTAAAATATTTTTTGCAGCCGCAGTGAACATTTTCAGATCTGTGTGCACAGTATATGGAACTTCTATAAACCAAACTAGGAACTTCCGTAAACCAAGTTCCTAGAAGTAGAATTGGGGAGTGTATTTAATAAGTGGGTGTTTTAAACTGAAATAAGGCTATCAGTGGGTTTCAGGTTTACTAGGTGAAAACATGTGCTTCTCTTTAGACCATGAGTCTCCCTCTGAAGTATGCAGTCTCTTTTCTCTCCCCGTAGGTGATACTGATTCCTTATGAGTACAGGTAAGAAACAGAAACTTACTAGAAGTCAGTTTAAAAACCATCAGAGGCTTAATCTCTGAAAGCAGGTTCTTGTGCTTTGTTATCCCTGACTTATGGTCAGCTTTTGCTCACACAAAATATTCCATTTTTAGACAGCTATAGTTTGTTAGAAAAATGTATCCTCATGTTGAGCTGCAGTGTGGTGTTTCCTGATTCCCACCTATTGTTTCTGCTCTCAGGACCCCAGGGGTTAAGGCGAATGCCTCTCCCAGATGACTTTTTCCCAGCTGTTTGAAGATAGCTATCAAATCCTCATATTTTCTTCTTTTTTTTTCCTAAATGGAGCAGTTTTTTACCCCCGCCCCCCAACTATAGTTTGTATCTCCTATGTGGTGATTTCTATTTCCTTTCCCAGTCTGAATGTTATGGCTGTGGTTTTGATAGTGCAGAAGTCATTGCAACAATCATTTTTCCTGATATGAGCATTATTAATAGGCACTCACACTATTTATACTCCTGACTCACACTGAACTGAAAAGTAGCCTAGCCATCCTCTTCCCATTCAGTACTTTGCAGGTGAGTTTGAACCTAAGAGCAGATTTTTGTATCTTTCTATTAAATTTAATCTTTTTTGAATTAGCCATTGTTCTAGCTTCAGGATATCTTTTTGAATCATTATAGTCATCTCCGTTTTTATTGACTGTTGCCAATTTTGTGTAATCTGTGAATTCAATTAATATGCTTTCTAGTCTCTTACCTGAATTACTGACTCAATGTTTCATGGCGTGGGGCTGATTACCCCTGTGCGCACCGAAGACTGACCGTTTGCTGAGGATCATTTTTTAACGATTTGGTATGCAAGTGTGCTATTATTATACTCTGATTTCATTCTGAGCTCTACAGCCCTGCTTCAAATTCTCTGAATTCCCAGGTTAAATTTGTGTGGTTCTGCAAGCTTGAACTGTTTTGATGCAGCTGTAGTTCCACTTCCCATGTGCTCATATAGCTGGGGCTTAAGATCTCTTGAATGTTTCATCTAATAGAGTTGCTTGAAGAAATATCCTTTTCATTATAAAAGAATTTGTGCTCATTAAAGGCACTTTGGAAGATACAGAAAAAGGAAAAGGAAAACCAGAATCTTATCACCCAAATACAATTACTAACTTCTTAGTACATTTACTTTTCCTCCCACCATGCAGTAGCTATAATCATGTCACATGTGTTTTTTATATTTTGCTTTTTCTTTAAGCATATCTTAAGAGTGTTTTTAACTCTATAGTTTTTGTTTAAAAAAAAACTAACACTGTAATGGTTGAATAACATTTTATTGAGTGAATCCTCTGTAGTTACTTCCCAGTTGAACTTTTGGGTTATTCACTTTTCACTATCCTAAATTTTACTCTGATGAGCTTCTTTACATTATAGAGACTTTTTCAGAATTTATTATTATTTAGTAAGGTTCCAAAGCTGAAGTCTAAGGTCAGAAGCTAAAAACATTTTTAAGACCAGAAGACTATTATTTTTTTGTTTTATTTATTTATACAGTAGAGGGGAGGGGCAGAGAGGGAGAGAGAATCCCAAGCAGGTTCCGCACTGGTCAGCACAGAGCCTGACGTGGGGCTCGATCCCAGGAACAATGAGATCATGACCTGAGCTGAAATCAAGTGGGATGCTTAACCAACTGAGCCACCCAGGCTCCCCCAGAAGACTGTTTTTATTGATTGATACAACCCAAATAAAGTAGGAGATGGTTTTTTTTTTTTTTTTTCCTGTCTTTTGTAGTAATCACATCAGTTCCTTTTTCTTCATTCTCTGAATTGGAACTTAAAGTTCTTTTTTTTTTTTTTTTTTTGCTTTAATTTGCCTCCCCCCCCCCCCGCCCCAGGGTTCAGGTTATTTTAATAGGTTTATGATGCTCACATTGTTTTCCATCTTTTGTAAATATTAATAGAGTTTCTGTGTGGGCTGTGCAGGTGTTTCCAAGTGCTAGAGTCATTTAGTTTTGGTGTAGGGAAAACTGAGAGGGGGACCCTGGTGGTTCCTCTGTTCTCAACTCTCTCTGTCTCTTCCTCTGGTAATATTTTTTTTCAGCTACACTTCTTCAGCTGTCCACATAACTCTGGATTAGGTTTAACCATCTCTTACCTAGATTACTTCAGGGGTCACACTTCAGCTGGCTGCCTTCTTGCTAGCTTTAAAAAAAATTCTTCTCACAGTTAACAACGTATTTCATAGACTGTGATGGAATCTTTTAACCCGATTGTTTTGGGAAAGCTTTCTTTTTTGTTGCTGTACTTTTCTAAATATTCATCTATAGAGCAAACTCGAAGAATTCCATGACTTAAGCTCTTGATTTAAGTCCATGGCTTAAAAATTGAATATTTTATCTTAAGTATCTTTATGCATCAAATAGTTTTGAACTTTAAAGTATCTTAAAACTTTGTGGTTTTTTTTTTTTTTTGGTTAAGATTTTTTGCCTTTTAAGATTTTATTTTTATTTTTTATTTTTTTGAATGTTTATTTTTGAGAAAGCGAGAGCGCGAGCAGGGGAGGGGCAAGCAGGGGTGGGGGGTGGGGGGTGGGGTGGGGCAGAGGATCCGAAGCAGGCTCCGTTCTGACAGCAGAGTGCCAGATGTGGAGCTTGAACTCACCATGAGATCATGACCTGAGCTGAAGTTGGATGCTTAACTGACAGAGCCACCCAGTGCCCTTAAGATTTTATTTTTAAGTAATCTCTACACCCAATATGGGGCTGGGACTTGCAACCCGGGATCAAGAGTCACATGCTGCACCAACTGAGCCAGCCAGGTGCCCCAAGACTATTGAAATAATATAACCATATATGCTGGATTTCAAATGCTTGTTTATTTCAAAACTTGATTCGTTTAAACAGAAGAAGATCTACACACATGTCATTTAGCACCACCACCTCCATCCTATCTGTGTTATATCCACAGCTCTCATGCTGTATAGATGTTTGCAGATTTTGTACGAATGTATGCTTATTTTCATGTGTGTATATTAACAACTGTGTCTGTATTTCATTTATTTAAGATCTGGACGCTGGTAGTTGGCTATGTGTTGGCTGTCTCATTCAAGTGGAATGCAAGCACTGAACGCTACTTGAGAGCAGTTTCAATTCCTGTCTGGATTATACTGCTTTTTCATTTAGGTGGGTCCCTTTCTCTAAGAAAGTCTAGCTTAAGATCAGCAGAGGCTGATTGAATTGAAGTGAATTTTTTTGTAGTGTTGTGTGTTGCATTTAACATTCTTTAAAATAATCTTTAGAACATGTTCTGCTTTATTCTTTCTTTAGTCTTTAATAAAGATGTTGTAACATGTCTATCTTTTGATTATATTGAATGTTCATTTTCAAAAGGTCCTTTGAAAATAAATATATCTTAAAAAGTAAAGCACACTTACAGTGTCATGGCCATTTATGAGTGTCATACTTCAGGAGGATATAGATAAGCAGTTAAGTGTGTGAGAAACAGTTACAGGAACCAGAGGTATTTACGCCGGGTAAGAGAAGGGGACTGGGCTACACGAGTGGGGAGGAAGAGGAGGGAAGGAGAAAATAAAATATGGAAGCCTATTTGAAGGACTGTCCTGTGAAAGAGTGGTTTAAACAGATCTCTCTACCTATGGGGGAGAGATGTCAGAGCAAGGAGTAGCTTCAGGGAGACAAATCTGTTCAACGTAAAGACGATTAGTGTCAGCTGCTCAAAAGAATGAGTTTCCTGGTATTTGGGACTCTTTACTGTTAGCTGAATGGCTGCTAGGATGTTATAGAGTGATTTTTTTCAGGGACTCTTATCTCCCAAGTTAAGACTTAGGGAACATTAGGTTCTAATTTAAAAACAAAATTCAGTAACCTAGAGCAGTAGTTAGCCTACTTAAAGTAGTTTTTAGAGCTACTTACAGTTAAAAATAAAACACCAGAGCTGATTGAAAGTATTTCTTTGCTTAGAGACTGATGTGGAACAAAGCATTGCTTTCTAGCTTTGCTGATTTGGAATCCTAGAGGAGTGTATTAGCAAGATCCCCTAATGTCCGATGTGACTCATTTTGAATTTGGGGAAGGCAGAGGAGGAGGCAGCAGTTCAGGAGGCTCTAGATTTACTCAGGGAAACGCAAATGCCTGTGGGTAGGTACCTGGTCCTTGGCGCTTGTTAGCATTTTTGCCTTTTAAACTGAGGATACATTGAAGCTTTTTGCAGTGCTGTTCTGGGCCATTTCACCCTCTCTTGAGAGATGGACTTCACACCCAGTGGTATTTTCAGGAAATGAAACCAGGCTCCATGACTTTATGTTCCATAACTGATGCAGGTAATTTTGAGGTTAAATGGAAGATTTGAGTTCAGGATGGTCTTAAATCCTAGGTGTGCATTAGAATGGACTTGATTCCTCAGGTGATATGAGCCCGTTAAGGGGAGGCTGGCACATACCCAATTTTATTTTATTTTTTTAATATTTTTAGTGTTTATTTTTGAGAGAGAGTACAAACAGGGGAGAGGCAGAGAGAGAGGGAGGCACAGAATCCGAAGCAGGGTCCAGGCTGTGAGCTGTCAGCACAGAGCCCAATGCGGGGCTCAAACTCCCAAACCATGAGATCATGACCTGAGCCGAAGTTGGACGCTCAACCAACTGAGCCACCCAAGCTCCCCTGGCACATACCCAATTTTAGACGAGGGGCCTCAGCAGAGCTGGTTTTAACTGAGACAAACCCTGAACTGAGGCTTCATCTCTCTTAGGGCCTTTAAAAAAAAAAAAAATTTCCCTATGAAACAATTTTGTTAACGTCCTCTATGGCAAATTGTTATGTCAGTTTACTAACTCTTTTAAAGATGTGTGCTAGGTTTTCAACTAAAAATGTTAACTCTTGATAATTTTCAGCATCCCTGGCGGGTTCATGGAGAATTCCAGTATTCCTGGTTATTGTTTTCCTGATGTCTGTGGGCACCCTCTATGAAAAACAGAATGGAAAAGAGTCTTCTGGTAAGAAATGGAACATTCTATTAATATTACTCTTAAGTGTTTGAGAAAGTAGCTTTATTTTAAAAACATGCAAAGATGAAACTGCTTAACATCTGTTTAAAAATCTGTATTTTCTGAATAGAAAATAAACTTGTTTATAATATTTTAGGTTTTTGTTTTTAAAGTAGGCTTCACATATAGCGTGGAGCCCCACATGTGGCTTGAATTCTAAGATCAAGACCTGAGCTGAGATTGGGTCAGACACTTAACCGACTGAGCCACCCAGGCGCCCCTAAAATATTTTAGGTTTTAAGACAGTGCCCCACTTCCCTTCCCCTGCCTTTTAAAAAAAAGTTTTTTTTTTGCATTTTTAAAGGTATAATTCATATAATATAAAATTAACCATTAACTTTTTTAAGGTGGCATTTAGTATATTCACAATGTTATGTAACCGTTACTTCCGTCTAGTTTCAAGATCTTTTCATCACCCCAGGAGGAAACCCTGTACTCACAGCTAACTATAAAGTTAGGTCATTTATTTGAAATCTTTTTTGTTTAGAAAACTTTTTTCTTAAGTTTATTTATTTTGAAAGAGAGATCACAAGTGGGGGAGGGTCGGAGAGAAGGAGAGACAGAATCCCAAGCAGACTGTGCACCATCAGCACAGAGCCCAGTGTGGGGCTTGAACTCATGAACGCCGAGATCGTGACCTGAGTGGAGATAAAGAGTCGGACGCTTAACCGACGGTGCCACCCAGACGCCCTGAGATCTTTTTTCTTTTTTTTTTAATTTTTTTAATGTTTATTTATTTTTAAGAGAGAGAGTGAGACAGAGTGTGAGCAGGAGAGGGCCAGAGAGAGAGGGAGACACAGAATCCGAAGCAGGCTCCAGGCTCTGGGCTATCAGCCCAGAGCCTGATGTGGGGCTCGAACTCACGGACTGCGAGATCATGACCTGAGCCGAAGTCGGACGCTTAACCGACTGAGCCACCCAGGCGCCCCGAGATCTTTTTTCTTAATGTAGGCATTTATCACTCTAAACTGTCCTCTTAGAACTGTTTTTCTGTCCCATAAATATCATTGGTTGTGTTTCTGTTTTCTTTGGGTCAAGATACTCTTTGATTTCCTTTTTGATTTCTTCTTTGACACAGTGGTTAATGAGAATTCTACCATTTAATTTCCACAAATTTGTGAGTTTTCCAGTTTTTCTGTTGCTTGTGCTTTGGTGGGTGTTCTGTCTAAAAGAAACCATTGCCAAATCCAAGATCATGAGTAAAGTTTGATCTTGTGTCCTGTTGATCTTGTGTCCTGTAACTTTGTTGAATTTATTCATAAGCTTTAATAATTTTTTGTGGTTACTTTAGGATCGTGCATATGTAAGAGAATCATCTGTGAATAAAGATACTTTTATTTCTAATTTAGGTGCTTTTTTTTTTTTTTTTTTTTTTTTTTTTTTTTTTTTCCCCTTTTTTGCTTTGTTGCTCTGGCTGGAACTTCCAGTACAATGTTGAATACACTATTTTCTTTTAAAGATTATTTTTGAGATTCTATGGTTGCAAGTGATTTATATCAAAAAACAGTTTGTTAAAGATACAGGTTTCTTTCTTTTTTTTTTTTTAATGTTTTTACTTTATTTTATTTTATTTATTTTATAATTTTTTTTAATTTTATTTTTAATTTTTTAAAATTCACATCCAAATTAGTTAGCATATAGTGCAACAATGATTTCAGGAGTAGATTCCTTAGTGCCCCTTACCCATTTAGCCCATCCCCTCTCCCACACCCCCTCCAGTAACCCTCTATTTGTTCTCCATATTTATGAGTCTCTTCTGTTTTGTCCCCCTCCCTGTTTTTATATTATTTTTGTTTCCCTTCCCTTATGTTCATCTGTTTTGTCTCTTAAAGTCCTCATATGAGGGAAGTCATGTGATTTTTGTCTTTCTCTGACTGACTAATTTCACTTAGCATAATAGCCTCCAGTTCCATCCATGTAGTTGCAAATGGCAACATTTCATTCTTTTTGACTGCTGAGTAATACTCCATTGTGTATATGTATGTATGTGTATGTATGCATATATATATATATACCACATCTTCTTTATCCATTCATCCATCGATGGACACTTGGGCTCTTTCCTTGCTTTGGCTATTGTTGATAGTGCTGCTATAAACATGGGGGTGCATGTGTCCCTTTGAAACAGCACACTTGTATCCCGTGGATAAATGCCTAGTAGTGCAGTTGCTGGGTCATAGGGTAGTTCTATTTTTAGTTTTTTGAGGAACCTCCATCCTGTTTTCCAGAGTGGCTGCACCAGCTTGCATTCCCATGTTTTTATTTTATTTTTGAGAGAGAGACAGAATGCGAGCGGGGGAGTGACAGAGAGAGAGGGAGACAGAATCTGAAGCAGGCTCCAGGCTCTGTAGCTCAGAGCCTGATGTGGGGCTCGAACTCACAGACTGTGAGATCATGACCTGAGCCGAAGTCAGACGCCCAACCGACTGAGCCACCCAGGTGCCTCTAAAGATAGAGGTTTCTAATGAGCTGTAAGATGGAGCATAGGGTGGCTGGATATTAATGGTCTGCACATCATCGATCAGACTGGACTTCTCCTTATCCATCCACATGGAAACAGCTATGGCTGGAGAGGTAAATCTGAGCAGCACACGGTTTCTACAGCAACCGATGTTACTTCTTTCTGATGGTTATACATCAAGAAAAAGCAAATTACTAATTAATTGCAGCAGATTGTTAAAAGAAAAAAATTAATTTCTTAGATATCATTTTGTATAGTTAAATTAGAGAATACTACAGAGAAACAAAAAGAAGAAAATAAAAATTACTCAAAATCCCATTATGCATCTAAATGTTTACTAATGCCTTAAGACTTTTATGCCTTCAGAATTTAAAACACAAGAAAATTGGATTATACTGAACATTCTATTTTGTAATCTACATTTTAAATCTTATGTCATGAGCACCTTTCTATGTCAAATACACTTCTAAAACATTTTTAGCATCTTCATTTTATGCTAATCACAAGGCTATTTGTGGCATCCTTGTGTATGTGTATAGCTACGTTATATTTTGTGTGTGTGTGTGTATATGTCTGTGGTTTTTTCCTTTTTTTAAGATTTTTTTAATTTTAATTTTTAGATAGTGCAAGCAGGAGAGAGGGAGGGAGGGAAGGCGGGAGAGAGAGAGAGAGGGAGAGAGAAAGAGAGGGAGGGAGAGAGAGAGAGGATCCCAAGCAGACTCCATGCTCCGCGTGCAGAGCCTGACGTGGGGCTTGATTCCACAACCCTGGGATCATGACGTAGGCCAAAATCAATAGTTGACTGCTCAACCAACTGAGCCACCCAGGCCCCGTGTGTGTGTGTGTGTGTGTGTGTGTGTGTGTGTGTGTGTGTGTGTGTGTTTAATTAAATTGCTCTTTGTTTTTTTGTTTTTTGTTTTTTTGTCTGGAAACCATCTCTCTCTGAGAGTGGAAAATAGGAGAGATTTTTTTTGTTTTTTTTCCAGTTTTCTTTATTCGCCCAATCTTCCTGGTCACAATCTATTAGTCTCTGTGGTTATATATCAGATCAGTAGAAGTAAACTTCTGTTTTGACAACTACTGTATGAAGCTTGGTGTTCACCACTTGTTCCTCTGGGTAACTTTATCTCCCTTCCTCCCTCCCCTTTCTGCTAATAGCAATGGTTTATAGAGCTTGGCTTATCCCTCACCCCTCACCGCTTACCCCAGGATGGTTTCCTTTTTTTGTTTTTCTGGAAATCAGTTCTCTTTTCTTGTCTTTCTATCCTTATTTACCTTTTTACTTGAGATGTATTTGACATATAACATTGTATCAATTTCAGGTGTACAATGTAATGATTCAATGTTTGAATAGTACATTGTGAAGTGATTATATTAATCTAGTTAACATCCATCACCTTGTGTAGTTACAAAAAAGTTTTTTTTTCCTGTGATGAGAACTTTTAAGATCTATTCTTAGCAACTCTCAAATATGCAATACAGCATTATTAGCTCTAGACACCATGCTGTGTATTACATCTCTGTGACTTATAACAAAGCATATACCTTTTGACTCCCTTCACCCATTTTTCCTATTTCCTTCTCCCAACTCTGGCCACCAAGCTGTGTGTGTGTGTGTGTGTGTGTGTGTGTGTGTGTGTGTGTGTGTGTGTGTAAGTAACATTTCCTCATATAAGTGAGATCATATGGTATTTGTCTTTCTTTGTCTGACTTATTTAGCTTAGCATAATGCCCTTGAAGTCCATCTAAGATTTCTTTTCTCTTTCTTTCTTTCTTTCTTTCTTTCTTTCTTTCTTTCTTTCTTTCTTTCTTTCTTTCGCTGAGTAATATTCCATTCTGTACGTATACCACATTTTCTTTATCCATTCATGCACTGATGGACACTTAGGTTGTTTCCATATCTTGAGGATTTTAAGTAATGCTGTAATGAACATGGGGTCATATAGATCTTTTCTGTGTCTTAATTTGGATTAGATGTTTTCTTTAGATTAAACTAAACATTTTATAGTGTTTCTGTTTTCTTTGGATAAATACACTCGAGTGGAATTTCTGGATCTTATGGTAGTTCTATTGTTCACTTCTTAAGGACAGTTTTCTCCTTTTGACTGCTTTTGTACAGGGCCAAGTAAGTACTTCGTTGTAAGTTATGAATAATCTAGGTTAAAGCGGTGGTTTCAAATAGGTTTTCTCTTAGGTGTAAATTCTCATCAGCTGGTGAAGGCAGCTCAGGGAGCCATGCAGACAGGGTTCTAAGACCAAGTTTTGAGCTGTGGGAAAAAGAAGGCCATGTTTGATTATTATTATCAGCCATAAACCCAGCATGGGGATGTGCTGGCATGCCCGGCAGATTTCTGGTATTTGTATTCTAGACTATTGCAAGGAAGGAAATCACAGGGACACAGAACATATGTTGAGAGCAGATTTAGAAATGTTGGGTTTTCTTGTTTTGTTTACTTTTATTCTAGCCTATTTCAGAATATTCATTTCTTTTTTAATTTTTTAAAGTTTATTTATTTTGAGAGAGATGCATGTGAGCAGGGGAGGGGCAGAGAGAAAGAGAATCCCAAGCAGGCTCCATGCTATCAGTACAGAGCCCGACATGGGGCTCGAACTCTGGAAGCTGTGAGATCATGACCTGAGCCAAAACCAAAAGTCGGATACTTAACCACTGAGCCACCCAGACACCCCCAGAATAGATTATTCTTGATCTAGAATCCTTTTTATAGACTGCTAGTCTAGGTAATCTTCCATCATAAAATAAATCTTTTAAACATTTTTTTTCTCTTAATTTGAGTATTTGTTTTTCCTCTTGCCCCTAGAACCTTGTTTCTTTTAGGCATCAGAACTCAAAACATCTAATCCAAATTAAGACAGCCTTTCCCTTTTATTACAGCCAGTTCCCTCCTGTAGATGTCACTGTACTATAGTTAGGTACAGGAATGCTTTAGTGCTCCACCAGGGCGGTACGTGCATTTATTCGTCACTGATCACTTCCATCGTCCTGTTGTACAACTTGTACTTGTTCCTAGGCACCTATGTAGGCATCTTTCTCTGTGTCTTTTGAGCTTTGACTCTCACTGTTGTAGAAGCTTTTATGACCTATGATTCACTGGATTCACACAATTAATCCTTTGGATTTGCTCAGATTTCAAAGCATGAAGTTTGTTTAGTTCCTAGATCTGGTAGAGTCTTCTTGTGGATCATTGTGGAGTTTCAGCTGTTCTTTCTGAGCCCAGGGGCCTTCCTCAGTGATTTTCTCATAGGCCTTGGGAGCTCTTACTTGGTATTTTCTGGAACATCAAGATAATGTATGGAAAAAATATTAAGTGTCAACTGTGTTTTAAAATGTACTTTTTTAATCCACAAACACTCCTCCTCTCCCTGCCACCCCTCCAAAAAAAGATCCTTGTAAAGTAGATATGTCCATTTTGCTGATGAAGACCTTTAATTCTAGAGGTTAAGTGATTTGCCACAGTCACACAGGTGGCCGGTGGAGCTAAGAATGAAAGCTTAGCGTCAAGGACCCCGGTGCTCTTTCCCTTCACCAGGCTCTTTGAACAAGCATCAGTCATCCGGAAAAGGTGTAGTGACTGCTGATCCCTCTTGTACTCAGTTGTTTTATGGTTCTTAGTCTTTTTTTTTTTTTTTTGTAACATTTATTTTTGAGAGCGAGCCTGAGTGAAGAGGGTAGAGAGAGAGGGGGACAGAGGATCTTAAGTGGGCTCTGCGCTGACAGCAGTGAGCTTATGTGGCACTCAAACTTACAAACTGAGATCATGACCTGAGCCAAAGTCCGACGCTCAACTGACTGAGCTCCTCTGTCTTACGCATGGGCCTTGTTTGCCTCCCACAAGTGCAGGGACTAGCTACTCTGCTTCCTGGATCCTAGATGTCTCACTTGGTAGAAACCTGGAATCCAGCTTCAGTGTGAGTGCCCTTGGCCTTGCTTTATTGTTAATAATAGCAACATGGGCGAGGCCCTGCCGAGCTCTTTAAACATGCTCTTATTTAATTTTCTTTTTCTAAGTTTTCTTTCTACTTATTTTGAGAGAGAGCGCACGTGCGTGTGCAAACAGGGGAGGGGTAGAGAGAGAGGAAGAGAGAAAATCCCAAGCAGGCTCTGCGCTGTCAGCATGTGGGGCTTGAACCCACGAACCGCGAGATCGTGACCTGAGCAGAAATCAAGAGTTGGACGCTTAACCGACTGAGCCACCCAGGCATCCCTCTTACTTAATTTTCTTAGTAATCAGTGGGATTAGTACTTCTACTTATTTTACAGATGAAGAAACATAGACTCAGCCATTTACTCTGAGTAAATTTACACTAAGAAGTGCTTTTTCCAAAGCTAGGCAAACAAGCATCAGGTGTATCTTTAATACGCTGGACCCACAGTCTGAGAAGCATGAGCAAGTACAGCTGGATCTGTTCCTCCCAACACTGGTGATTGTTTGTTAAAAAAATCAGAAATGCCTTGGCAGGGAAGTCTTGGTGGTTGCCTTCATCATTTTGCAATAACATGCAACGTGAGTGAACAAGTTTGGTTCAGGTGAGGCTAAATTGGAAAAAGAAAAGGAACAAAGTAGACTTCTTACTGCTCATCTGCTACTGCCCTATCTGACACAGTCAAACAGGCCTAGGGAAACTTCGACTGGTCCATATCCAAGCCCTTGCTACTGACCAGTAGCGTAATGAAGTGATGCTAGAAGCCACTGAGAGGGAGGTGTATTTCCCACATTAGCAACGGAAACAGAAGCCTTCTTCAAAGGGAGCTTTACGTGCTGGGGAGATTTTACTTGGTATGCACAGCCTCTTTCCAGTAGGCATCACTGGATGTATTTCTGGCAACTGCCACTGTCACTGTGAGAGAGAACTAAGTAGATTGAGTATCTCCTTATTTAGAGCATTTTCAAAACGAATTATCCTCTGTTTATTGAAAACGTTATTCTGCCTATTGTTGAGTTAGCCGTATTAACAGATCTGTTAATCTGTCAGAACATGTGATCTGTTTCTACTGTGCCAGACCGTGAGTTTCTGTCCCCTAGTGCTAGGCTGTTGGCGGCCTGCTTGTTTGGACTTGTGTAGATCCCTGTTATTTGGGCCTCCCTTGATGCTGGCCCTGTCCCTGGGTAGATGGACACTTGAAACCTTGGATGTTCTTTCCTTTTTTAGGTTACAGTTCTTCGGTCCCAAGATTATGTTCCCTTGTCTGTATGCCTATTTTTAGCTGGGGTTTTTTCCAATACCATGACTTTGCCTAGATTCTCAGTCCTGGCGTTCTTGCATTTGGTTTATCATTTCTGCCAGAACCCTTGGGGTTTTTGAAGCTCAGGAGGATATCACTAAGACAGAAGTCATTGAAGTGCCTGTTTGATAAGTAAGAGCAGTTGCCAAATCTTACATCAATAACTTTCAAATACGCTTTTTGGATTTTTCCTGCTTGCTACTCCCTTCATTCCTTTGTCAAGTTTCAGGCCCTCTAAAAATTTGCCAAATTAGTTTGTGTATTAACTAGGATAATGCTGCATAGTTTTCATTGGTTTAGCTATGGTTCACTGAATATTTCCTGCATTGTTTTAGTGATATCAGCAAGTTGGAGAC
Organism: Panthera pardus; assembly: GCF_024362965.1. Classification (NCBI taxonomy): domain Eukaryota; kingdom Metazoa; phylum Chordata; class Mammalia; order Carnivora; family Felidae; genus Panthera; species Panthera pardus. The sequence continues at coordinate 69,529,067 of NW_026526766.1, read as the reverse complement.
AGGGTCTTTAAGGTGTGAGGGTTTAATTTATTGGCCTTAACTTTTCCTCAAGTCTTTCAGTGCCTATATTTTGCGTAAATATCTGAAGATGTGTGCTAGGAGCATAAGACGTTTAGGGAAATGGCCATAATATGAAGTAGAGAGGGGATGAGAGGCACAGACGAATACTGCACAAGTGTTAGTGGCTTATGCTTATAGTTTATTCTGCCAAAGCCAAAGGCTTTGAAATAGGTGGTGGTGATAGCTAACATTTACTGAGTGAGTCTTGCATACGAGGTATTGTTCTGAATATTTCATATGTACTGTTTCACTTAATTCTCATATGAAATCAGAATTTAGAGAAGCCCCATTTCATACATGAGGGGACTGAGGCACCTGGATTTTTTTTTTTTTAATTTTTTTTCTTAATGTTTTTATTTATTTTTGAGACAGAGAGAGACAGAGCATGAGCAGGGAAGGGGCAGAGAGAGAGGGAGACACAGAATCGGAAGCAGGCTCCAGGCTCTGAGCCATCAGCACAGAGCTCGATATGGGGCTCGAACTCACAGACTGTGAGATCATGACCTGAGCTGAAGTCGGATGCTCAACTGACTGAGCCATCCAGGCGCCCCGAGGCACCTGGATTTTAAGTAACTCGCCAATGGTCATCTAGCTAGTAAGGAGTAGATCTGGGATTTGAATGTGAGCAGTCTTGTTTCCTTACCTGTGCTCCCAAACACTGAGTTGTACTGATCGTGCTGCCTCTGTGCAGAGTAAACATGAGACCCTCCGTTCTCCCTCTGCATCCTGGTATCTCTCCGATCTTCTCATTGTACCTTATGTCCTGGCCTTATCAGACTTCTTAAGAGTTCTTTGAACAGCACTTGGTGTTTTTTTCTTGCCTTTGTGCTTTTACACTTGCTTTTTTGTCTTTCTGAAAAATTTTTCTCCTGCTGCCCTCTAAGACATAAACCTCTTTTTCCCCTCCAAGATAGACTGGTTCTGTTTTGTTTTGTTTTAATATGGCTAACATATTTTTTTTTTTAATGTTTGTTTATTTTTGAGAGAGAGAGAGAGAGCACACGCGCGTGAGAGAGAGCACGAGCGGGGCAGAGAGGGAGGGAGAGAGAGAGAATCTCAAGCAGGCTCCTCACTGTCAGTGCAGAGCCTGATGCGGGGCTTGAACCCATGAACTGTAAGATTATGACCTGAGCTGAAATTAAGAGTCAGACACTTAACCATCTGAACCACCCAGTGGCTAACATATTTAAATGGATTTAAAGGGTGGCATCTTTTACCATTCCTGTTAAGTAGCATCTTTGGAGACCCTTCCCTGACCTCCCAAGCATGGATTAGGTTGCCATCTTCTGTGCTCCCCAAATATGCTACACTTGTCTTTACATTAGCTTTTATACTGAATCATAACTGGTAGACTAAATATTAGACTGAGGTTGGGGCTTGGGTCTCAGTCTCTTAGCATGTAGCCTAGTCACCTGTTTAGTGAATGAGGACTTAACGGGGGTTTAGAAATGTAAGTCAAACTACAGCCAAACTGAGAATCCATATTTGAGGATCTATAAAATTGTTACTTTGGAGCTACTTAAAACAAAGGACTTATTTTTCAGGCTCTCTCAAAGATGAGTCACTACTTCATTAAATAATTTGTGAAGAGGTAGGTTTAGTAATTTAGGACCCTTGACTAGTCTTTAATTTTTTTTTTTCAACAGTAAACCCCTTACCCTTTTAGCCCATCCCCCCTCCCACAATCCCTCCAGTAACCCTCTGTTCTCTATGTTTAGTCTCTTATGTTTTGTCCCCCTCCTTGTTTTTATATTACTTTTGCTTCCCTTCCCTTATGTTCATCTGTGTCTTAAAGTCCTCATATGAGTGAAGTCATATGATATTTGTCTTTCTTTGACTAATTTCACTTAGCATAATACCCTCTAGTTCCATCCACGTAGTTGCAAATGGCAAGATTTCATTCTTTTTGATTGCCGAGTAATACTCCATTATATATATGTACCACATCTTTATCCATTCATCCGTCGATGGACATTTGGGCTCTTTCCATACTTTGGCTATTGTTGATAGTGCTGCTATAAACACTGGGGTGCATGTGCCTCTTTGAAACAGCATACCTGTATCCCTTGGATAAATACCTCGTAGTGCAATTGCTGGGTCATAGGGTTGTTCTGTTTTTAATTGTTTGAGGAACCTCCATACTGTTTTCCAGAGTAGTCTTTAATCTTATGTAAGAAAGAAAACTTCGCTTTTTAAAATTTTACTGGAAGCATTTTTCTTTTCTTTCTCTACTCTGCTGTCCCAGGCTATTAATCATGTATTCCCTTCCTTTGCTCTTGAGTGGAGCCTGAGAAATCTCTCCTAGCTGCACAAGAAGTTAAATCCTGACTTGTCTCTGGTGTAATCAGTTTATTTTTGAAACTTCTATGTAGAATTCTAAAAAAAATACCTAAAATGTCCAAAATTTTCCTCCATTTCCCCTCCCTGGTTGTTGACATGGTATTTCCCTATGGTTATCTATCTAACCATAATCTGGAAACTTGGGGGTTGTTATCTTTGACACGTCATCTCCTTCATTACCTTTATGGGTTCATCATCAAGTCTGGTCCACTTTGACCACTCCATGTCTTAAATGCAGCCACTTTTCCAACATCTCCCCTTTAAACTGCTGCAGAGCATGCTGTCATCATGTCTTGCCTGCAGTGTTGCAGTAACTTCTCTCCCTGTACCCACTCTTGGTCCCTCCCAATTTGCTCTTGACCAAACAGCAAAAATGATTCTTTTTATATTTCAAAGCTGATCATTTATTTATGGACTGGGAAGGTGAGTGTGGTTATGAAAGGGCAACATGAGAGATCCTTGCACTGATGACACTGTTCTGTATCTTGTATCCATGCCGATATCTTTACTGTGATATTGTACTACGGTTTTGCAAGATGTTACCATTGGGGGAAACTGGATAAAGGGTACACAGGGTCTCTCTCTATTATTTCTTATAACTGCATGTAAAGCTGTAAGTATCTCAATTAAATTTCAGTAAAAACATGATCATTTCCTGTTTAAAACTCCTCAGTACTTTCCTACACCTTTTAGAATAAAGACTAAAGTACTTCCTATGGTCTTCTATGACTTGGATCATCTGGCTCAACACGTCCAGCCTTGTTTACTCAATACCACTTTCCCACTAGCTGTCTGTGTTCCAGACACACTGACCTTCTTACACTGTCTTTAACATGCCAGTGTCTTCACTCAGTGGCCTTCCTACTCACTTCTTCTCCCCAAATATTATTTACATTCCTTTGATCAATTCCTTCTCATCCTTTGTATATCATTGTTTTTATTTCTTAAAGAGAAGATGTTCCTGATTCTCCAGACTAAGATTTCTTCCACTAGGAGTTCATAAAATAGCTAGTGTGTTTCCTTTACAGCAGTCATTATAGTTGGTGTACATTCACATTTGTGTGCGTTTTTTTTTTTGGTAAGGTGAATTAACAAATTATCCCCAACTGTGGTAAGAATTTTTTTTTTCCATGTGGATCTTCAATCCCTATGTGTCTCTTCCACCAGGCTCCACAGGGGCAGGGTCCGTGTCTTTATCCTCAGCATCCAATTCAGTGAATAGTGAGAATGTGTAAGACATGAAAGATGCTGTCTTTCCCTCTTTGTTCCCTTCTTGGTATCTAAGAAACAATTTAGATCCTTAGGCCAGGGGAATAAGTCCCAATCCAGATATCTTGTTCTCTTCCTAGATCAGGAGTTTGACTTGCTCTTTGATCGTCTGAAGATAAACCTCTTGTCAGATCACAGAGACATTTATCAGAGGAAGGATAGGGTATGGTTGAGTAAGGCGAATGCTCTTGATCCTCATGGTTCAGTCCACCAAAGAGCCATCTTAGGGCCTGGCCTACTTGTCTCTGGGAGATGGCCAGCCTGGGATTTGCTAAGTAGGTGGAGCTCATTTGGAGTTTTCTGAATGGCCATGGCTGTTTTCACTGGCTTGGCAGAATTCTGTGCTGTCACACTGTGTATTGACCTACCCAGAGTAAGGTCCCATCTCCGTGAGTGTGGGTGTATGATTTGGTGAGTGTTAGTATTCTTAGTTGTAGACAACAGAATCTGCACTAGCTAGTCTAAATGGAAAGAGGTGTTGATTAGCATATAGCATTTTTACATATAGAATTTCGGGGAAGACCAGACAGTTAAACAAACTTAGATGTGTCACAGGCAGAAGCATTGCAAACAGGAAAAGTGCTCAGTGACACCAAAGGACTATTTGAGTAGAAGTCCCATGGCTGCTGCTACCTGCCGCAAAGTTAAGATCAGGTAGCATTGCTTTTAGACTTCTGCTAAGTTTTGACAGAAAAACCATATGCCTGCATGACTGTTTGACTTGAGAGCGTCCAAATTCCAGTGAGTCTCACTTTGGTCTTCTGGGTCTTGATAGGTGTGCCTTATTGGTGGAAACTGCATTTCACATGGGACCTTAGCTGCAAGGGAGTCTAAGAAATACAATAGCTTTCTAGTCTCTAGGAGGAGGAGAACATGCTAGAACCTGGTATTGTATGAGCTCATCTGTTGTGTGCCATAGTAGATTAAAGACTGACAGTTGACAGACAGACCTCATTGGCCAGTAAATGTTTTATTTGACTTTAGTGCAAATGATTAAGCTTGGTGTACTATGTATTAGGAATTTAACATGGGAACATATAAAATGAAACAGAGTAATAAGATTATTTTAGATTTTCAGTGGTGGATTTTGCCTGTATTGAATTATGTACTTTATAGAGCTATATGATTTTGCATAGTACCCAGACGTTTGCCTATGCATTCATGGAATGCAGTTATCAAGAGCACTGAGTGTTGGCTGTTTCATACCGTATTAGGAGCTAGTGATACAAAGGAGAGTAAGACAGTCACAGTCTGCATTCAGGAAGCTCACAGACTTGGTGTGGCAGTGTTTTTCAATGTGCATTCAGATTGTGAAGTTAAAAAGTAAGAGAGCGGGACTCCACGTTTATATATCCACTCTCAGCTGCATGCACCAGTGACTGATAAGCAGAGTCCAGGAACCAAATGTTTAGCAGACTTTCCTGTTGATTCTAAAGCATTCTCCCTTGGTGAAGAACCCCTGGTCCAGTGGGTCAATAATAACCATTTTGTTGTATTGCTTTTGAAAATTTAGTACTATGTTTCAGTTTGTAGCAGTTATTTCCCACTTGGTTTTAGAAAGTTTTGCAAACACGTGCTTGTTTTACAGGAGCGGAGTTACCAGGGCAGGTTATCTCCATGGCAGCTTCTACTCTGGCAACCTTGGCCATCTCCATCACAGGGTATGAATCAAGTGCCGATGACCAGCCCTCCGACCAGCCTGCAGGTGACTGAAGGGATGTTTTCAAATACAATTCTGGAAATTGACATATACACATAAAGTATAAACTTAAGGACATGAGCATCACAGAATGCTATTTACTAGTCCTTCATTTTCCTCTGATTTCTATTTTTATACTTTTTCCTCCTTTCATCTTTGTTCTCACATATCACTTTTTTCATGCTTTTAATTTTACCTTTTTTGTTTCTTTTCTTGAATCTTCATCTTTTCCCTTTTTTTAAGAAAAATGCTTTTCTTTTAATTTTTCTTTTGTTACTCCTTCTCACTTTCCCTTCATATTATTTCCCTTTTCTCTGTGCCTCTTCTACGTTTTCCATTATTTTCTGCACTTAATCCTGTCCTTATTTTCCATTTCTGTAGCCATCCGTTCTCCATTGTTCTGGTTTTGTTCTAACTCTTTACATTGCTTTCGTTGTTGATCCAACTTTTTCTTTTGGTTTTTATTTTCTGTCTTACAGTTCTCCCATTTCTCTGGCATTTCTTGCTTCTCAAAGTTTGCTTTGCGTGTCTTGTGCTGCTAATACATTGACTGTTTCCCCTGAAACCAACCTGTCTGCTTATTCTGGATACCATGCTCCTGCAAGATCAGCTGGTAGATTTATATCAGCTTTAAAGTCATACTGTACTCCCACAGAGTTCAGAAATGTAAAAGGCCATCTCTGTGCCAAGAAGTTTATTAGTGCTAGGGGCTTTGGAGTTAAGGAATATTTTTGGTGAGCTCTTCCTGAAGAGCGGACTTTAGAAAAGTCTTAAAAGGAGAGATCAGCTAAGAAAAAAGCATTTGGGGTAGCAGGAAAACATATTTTTATTGCACATTGAGTTATGTTTCCAAAATGAAGAGGGGATAATGTTTTGGTTAGGGACTTATTATTCTTCTGAGTATCTACCACACTTACCAGCATGAAGTTTCCAGATTAGAAAGATTCTCAAAGAGCAAAGTCAAACAGAAGCGTATTATAACTAGCTTGGGCTTTAGCCCCAAACCTCAGGATAGAATGTTACCTCTGATAAGATGGGCTGACTTACCACAATGCTAGTATATCAGTAGTAACAGTTTACTCACAGATAAACATTGAACATTATAAGAAACACTAAGAAGATTATGATATAACCATCAGAGTGCTACTCTGTAGTTTCTTATGAACTTTATGAAATCACAGGGAAGGCTGTCTTTGAGCATTATTTAGTGAGTGTCCACTATTTAGTGAGCATCAGGTACTATCCTATGTGCTGTTCAGCAGAGGGAAAACAAGACAGACAAGGTCTTAGCTCCCCTAGAAGTGACATTCAACTGAAGGAAGAAAGTGTGAAAGGGTAAGTGGAATGTGGTATAACTACATACAACTATGTAAAGACTGGGACAAATAGGGGGTTGGGGTTATGAGTGTTCTTGTTTCTTTCCTCTATTTTCTAGACTTTATGAAATATCTACTTTTTTAATGTTTATTATTTTAAGAGAGTGCACATGAGCATGTGGGGGAGGGACACCGAGAGAGAGGGGGAGAGAGAATCCTAAGTAGGCTCTGCGCCATCAGCATAGAGCCCGATGTGGGGCTCAAACTCATGAACTATGAGATCATGACCAAATCAGGAGTCCAATGCTTAACCAACTGAGCCATCTAGGTGCTCCAAACAGTCTACTTTTGTCATTAACTTTTTTTTCTGGAAGGCAAAATGCAAATTGTAGGGTCTTTATAATTTCCATCATCATGGCATATACTGAGTAATATTGCTTTAAGAGTTCTATGATTTCTGAGGCATGTGGTATATTTTGGTAAAACTAGGAAACAGAAAAATATAACCCTATGGTAAAATGTAACTTAATAGTTGCTTTGTTAGAAAACAGTGCCTTATGTGAAATAATTCAGTGTGATCACCATTACTTGAATCCTCACCCCCAGCAATCTGTCACTGTTTTATTTCTCATTCTGAGAGAAAGACATGTTTCAAAGCCCTGGGTTCTTCTTGTAAGAGCAGTTGGCTCCATTTTAGTCGAATGACACTGAAAAGCCATGTTGCGTCAGAAATATTATAGATCTAATAAAATTATGTTAAAAGAGAAGTTTTTAAATGTAGGACTTCGTTCGGTATGTTAATATTTGTTGCTTTATACAGTTGAAGTAGTTTCCATGGGCTAATTATAATTTTTAGCTATTTTGTCATGTTTTTCCTTAGTTTTGCATTTAAATGATTCATAGATGAATACATGAAATAGACGACATTAAACCTTGAACAGCGTGAAGTGTATAAAGAGTAAAAAATTCCCCATCCCCAGCCCCACCCCCTAACAAACTTAATTTCCCTAGATTTAAATATGGTCAGTAGTGTAACTCTCCACACACTTTTCAGTGCACATGCAGGCACGTCCAGATTCTTTTTCTTCTTTAACCCACTTTGATCACACTATCAGAGGCCATTTGCAGGCTTGAAACAGAGTAGCTTAGCAAGTTGCTCCGTGGGACTGTCAACTAATGTGGACTAATATGGTGGTAACTTTCTTCCTCCTCCTCAGAAACCATGGACACAGGAGAACCCCCCGCACCACTGTCCTCATCTCCTTCACCTTCTTCCCCCTCCCCTACTCTGGGTAGACAGAGGGCTGAAATGGGAACATTTCTCAGGAAGAAGAAAACCAGTGACATCTACTTCGTGTCGCTCGTGTGGGCCATCGTTGGTGTCCAGCTCTGGTTGAACCTGTGGATTGTACAGTTGCTGCCGGTGCCTGTCGCAGGTAGTTGCTCGCTTAGGGTCTTGTCTCCGAAGACCTTTTTTCTTTAACTTTGGGATTTTATTTGATTTATTTATCTTATTTTTATTTTTGTAAACGTTTATTTATTTTTGAGAGAGTGAGTGAGTGGGGGAGGGGCAGAGAGAAGGGGACGGAGGCTCCCAAGCAGGCTCTGTGCTGACAGCAGCGAGCCCAGTGTGGGGCTGGAACTCACCAACCGTGAGATCATGACCTGAGCTGAAGTCGGACGCTCAACCGACTGAGCCATCCAGGCGCCCCTAACTTTTGGATTTTAGTGTTTGAGATAATGCTACCCTCTTTTAAAACTAAAACAATTGTATATTTAAAGGCATCTTCTAAGACTGGAAAAGTAAGTGACTCAGGTGCATTATTGAAGAGTTTGTTTATTTTGTACCTTCTTGATTGTTTGGGCTTACCTCTTACCACAGTCAGAAGCTTGGCCAAGTTTATTAAGTCCTGAATTGATGCTTAGGAACCTGACATCCAGATACCTCCTACATTTGATTAGTTCTTTATCCTTTATCAAAGTTTTTCACTATTGATTTAAATAAAATTTGATTTTTGGAAGCCTGTTTTCCACCGCAGTTTAAAAATCTAAACTCATTGGACCATTTGCCTTCTAGATCATTAGTTTTAAAACTTATTATTCTCATTAACTTGGACAGTTTTTAAAATTTTATTTTTTATTTTATTTTTATTTTTTTTAAGTTTATTTATTTATTTTGAGAGAGAGTTGCAAGCAGGGGAGGGGCAGAGAGAAAGGGAGAGAGAGAATCCCAAGCAGACTGTGTGCTATCAATGGGGAGCCTGATGTGGGGCTTGAACCCATGAAGTGTGAGATCATGACCTGAGCCGAAACCAAGAGTCAGATGCTTAACTGACTGAGCCACCCAGGCACTGCCCCCCCCCGCCCCCACCCCTTTTATTAAAGATTTGTTATGACCAGAACACTATTTAGTGCCTTTCCTTAGGGAACATAGAATATAAGAGGTTGAAGTTTGTTTCTGCTTCTTGCATCCTCAAACAGAACTTCTGTTTGGCAGTTGGAGTAAGACACAGTTGTCATTAAGCAAGCCACAGGGTATGTACTATAGCCATGGTTTCTATTAAGGAATTCATAGAAAAGCTTAGTGGAATCGTTTAAATTGCTCTTCTGGATTGCTCCATACTTTTTTGGTTTTGCCAGATGATTTATTTTATGCTGCCAAATGGTATCAGGTGCTGTTGGAACCCCTTTTCTTTAAAATTTGTTAGTAGGAGTTCCATTTGTCCCAGTCATTTCTTAACCTTCAGGCCATTATAGGAATTTGACATGTCCTTGAGAGAGCAGGCTGTAAGCAGGTGGCCCCCAGAACATTTTCCACAGCCTATAATTACTCTGGGCTTATTCTAGAGCCCTAGGAGCTTTCCTAGGACTTCTTTAGAGATTTAAAAATGTTAATGATGAAGTTGTTGAACTGGTATGTAACACTGAGCTCATGGTTCAAAAGAGTAAACTGTGAATCATTAGATTGCAAGGCCAGGGCTAAGGAGACAGAAATCTCTGGAGTTAGGGAAATTATAGTAGTTGAGATCAATTATCCAGAGTCCAGACTTCAAGGCCCCTGCCCCCCACAGATGAGTAGCTCTTCCTTCTGGCCCCACCACTTTCTTAGTTGGCTTTTAACAGGAAGCTTAACGTCTGCTTGCAGGGCCCCCTTGCTGCCCAGAGTGGAGGGGTACCTTCATACTGTGCTCTGTGAGTGGTCTGTGCAGAAGTTGTGCGGTGCACAGCCTGGGGGCCACTTGTAACAGCCCTGCTTAAGCCCACTCTGCTTCTCCGGTGAACTCTGCTAAGAGATGCAGATGTACAGAGCAGCATCAGGTAGAGAAATCGGAGTACAGCACACTGGTGTAAAATCATGATGCGAATGGAATACCTTTTACCCTTCGGGTCACTAAACATTAAACATCCAAGGAAAAGAATCACATTTGGCAAGAGCAGTGATAATAGCTAAGGAAATTAGGACATGTCAGGGGTTAGTATTCTTTACCCAAGAAGGGTGAGGGGCAAGGGGCCAAGATTGTAGTCCCCTAAATCTTCATGATCAGTGTTTTACGTTTATACGGGCTATGAAAGAATCCATGGCTCCTTCAAAGATTCAGATTTCACCACGAAGGTAATGTATGGGCAGATGAGGCTTGTATGAAAAGTTATTGTCCCTAATTCTGTCTGTTTGGAATACCATGAACTTTTATCTCTCCCCCTTGCCTTTTTTTCCCCTTAATTGGTCTTTATTTAATATTAGTTTCACTGTTTTTTGAAAGGTCACGTGAAATTAAAGGACCTTCTCATGTTCTGACTTTGTATGTTCTTTGTATGAGAAAGGACCTTTCTCATGTTCTGATTTTGGCTTTGTATGCTTTTCTTCGTTATAGTCTGGATCCTCAAAAAGCTTGTCATTCACTTTGGAGTCGTGGACTTCCTGGCGAAACGCTGCCGCGTGTGGTGGCAGGTGGCTGAGCACTTCCTCAAGGAGCGGCAGGAGGCTCTCGCACCATGGCCGGTTATTGGGCTTGGAAAATTCTTGTTAAAAGTTGATAGCAAGGTATTGTATTTTAAGACCTTGGGCTGTTTTGATGGAGTTTATAATACACATACTCCATTTCCTGGTATTTGGTGTTCATACTGGGATTGTTGATAACACATTTAACATCTAAATCTGTGATGAGATTTAAAGTTGAGAATTACGCCTTATGTAAGTATAGGATAGATTTAGTTTAAGTATTATGTAAGTAGTTTTCCCTCTTAAAAGTGGGAGAAAAGGATGTTCTAGAACATCTTGTTCAACTCCCTCATTTTATAAGGACCAAATTGAAATTTAGAGGGACTAAGTGACTTGCCTAAAATTATATTGCCAGGTAATGCCTCCTCAGTGCAGTGAGTATTTCTGGGGTAATTCCCACAGGTCAAATAATGTACTAATAAGTCCTCAGGAAAATTTAGTGAATCACAGAAAACTGGGTGCAGCAGCCCTGTTTAGTGGAGAGACAGCAATCCATTAAAATTCGGAGGCAGTGGTTGAGAGCATGGACCCTGATTCCACACTGGTTTCAGATCCCGGTTATTCTACTCACTAGCTATGTGACCTTGAATGAGTTTCTTAACCTTTCTGTGGCTTGGTTTCCTTATTGATACAATAAATACAATAGAATGCACCTCATGGAATGGCTGTGAGGGTTAAGTGTGTTCCTAGATCAGCGCCCGGTATACAGTAAGCTTTGTGTAAGTGATAGCTGTGGTTGTAATTTGTGTGTGTGTGTGTGTGTGTGTGTGTGTGTGTGTGTGTGAGAGAGGGGGGAACGCATGTACAGGATACAGTGGTCATACTGATCAAGAAAGGACTCACTGTTGGTGAGGTAGTGGGAGAAGGGAGGTTTTGCAGAAGAGGTGATGCCATAGCAGATTTTGAAGCGCAAGTAGGGGTTTATTAGGTTGACAGGGCAAGAAGAACAGGTGGATGGAGCAGTGCACAGGTCGAGATGGCCACAGCATGACTTCTTAGGGAACACCAAGGAAACAGTCATGGCTGGAATATGCGAAGAGGTGAGGCTGGAGAGTTGGGTGAGACAGAATTGAGGCCTTCGTGGGTGCTGTGCCATGTGAGTTGGACTTCCTCAGAGAGGCTCAGAAATCTTTGAGCGGGTCCATCCATAACTTCGGGTTGAGAAATACTGTTAGGTGAAACCAGCATAGATAAGGATGAGAATAGTAACTGGAGTTCATGTGAGGTGGAAGGAAATAAATCTTTTAAACCCGTAGTAAAGTCTCCTGGGTCAACAGAGATGCAGGGGGATATGTTTCCTTACGTGTTGTATTGCCTTTCTGTCTTCTAGAAAGTTTGCCACCAGTGTAACCTATGAGAATGCCCATTTCCCGAGCTCTTGCCGATACTAGATATTATAATGTAACAAAAAGTCCTTTTTATTTCAGAAAAAGAAGGATTTCAGTGTTTTAATTTGAAATTTTAAAAATTAAAAATGAGGTTGCTTATTGGCTATTAATATTTTACTTTTGTGATTTGCCTATTTGTTTCTTTTTTCAACTTTTTAAATAAGAAAGACTCAAAGACTTCTCACAGATTTTAACATATTGATCACATCTTCCTGGTATCGGGGTGAAGCTTTGTCTTACTAGCACAGATACAGTCCTTCAAACTGTTTAAAGAGGATGACTCCTATTTCAGTTAATTTTTGAAAGCCTTAGCACTGTCAGAAGGGATAGACACTAAATCTTGTTTTCAGAACCCCAGGTACTTGTATTTGGAACCCTTTACTCAAGAAAACTCTACAATTGTGTCAACTGAAGTTCCAGGGGCATCAAAAGTACTTTCTATGGAGCAGCCTTGTGAAAACTTGTCATTTTTTATTCAAATTTGTATGTCAGTTTGTTCCTCTTACAAAGGAAGGGAGACAGTAAAATGAATCAAACTAGGGTTTGTGGTTTTGTATAATAAAACCTACCAAATGGCTATCAAAACTGAATATTTGTTTAATTATAACTGATACCATAATTATGTTTTATTTAGTATAATAATATACATGGGCTGCTGCTTTGGGGAATACATCTCTTTCATATTTCTGTTAAATTTTAATTGATCGTACAGTGTTTTTAAAAATATTCCTCTATAGGAGATTGTTTGAAGTGTATTTTTAAACATGCATCGAGTGTACTTTTAGTCAAAACTCTGCAAACAGCATTTACATTTACTCTGATGAAATTATGCTTTTTAGCCTTTGTACTTTCTGGATCACTAATAATGCCGTAAATCTTATGTTTAGTGATTTTTAGATCCTGTGTTTACCAACTAGCATTAGTTATTACAGTGCTAAATATTGTGAGGTTTAGATGAGGTGACTGTTAGGTGAAAGAAAGGATGTTACAGAAAGTAGAAAGATGTGTGCTTAAGCAATTGAGATGGAAGGAAATATACCCAATATTAACAGAATCTTAGATGGCCAGGTGTTCACTGTTCCAGATGAGCCCTGGAATGTTTTACTGTTTAAAAAAGATGAAATAATTAATACTATAAAGCTAGAAGTTCAGTGAACACATAGTATATGAACGTGAATTAATTTATACAGAGACTAAAAATCCTTTTGGTGCATGATATGCGAAAGAATCTTAATTATTCCTGTGATCTTTGGAATTTGGTGTGACTGTTTAAGCTGACAAGCATTCAGGTTATTTTATGTATTTTTAATGTTGAATTGCCAACAAAGCTTGTGTTTATTTCTGTCATTGTATATCTTAAAGGAATATTTTATTCACTTGATTTTAAAGCTTTGTTAATGCATTACAGTTATTTTTCTAGTTTTTTGTTTTCTTTTTTTTGTTTGTTTTTGGTCTGGGATTATTTCCTCCTCATATTCTCGGTGACTTTCTTTTCTTTTCATACTATTATTGCATTCTCTAATGATATTCCACTGTTCTTATCTTTTCTTTCTTACCTTACCCCCTGTCCTCAAGCTCTGGCACTGGCTAAATAAGAAGGTAAATGAACACATGGATGTTGGTTTTTACTACTGAATTCCCCCTTTATCTCTATTCTCATTCTGTTTCTGTCCATATGTCAAACTTAGTTTATGCTTCTAAAAGTTCAAATTATTAAGCTATGGAAGGTCGTGAAGCATTAATACTGCCACAGTACAGTTTGCTAAACACCCAAAGCTATTTATTTTAGGATACATGGATGCTGTCTCCTTGCCTTGGTGTGTGTAAGAAGTTCTGTCTTGTAGTCCTTTTGTCCACTATAAGTGATTGCCATTCCTTTTCGGCTCTGTAATGTGGCCCAGCCTGGTAACTCTATTCTTCTTTGATGTGTGAGAATATTTGATTCACTTGGCTGGTAATTTTATAGAGTGTCTTTTTTTTTTTTAATATAACTAGTATTCCAGAATTTCATTTTTAACTTAAAAAAGATTGTGGTCATGGCCTGTGACATCTAATTTCATGTATTTCCCAAGGTATGAGATTGTATGTATGGTAAATGCTTCACATGATATGCATGGAATAGGTTACATTTTTAATAACTTTGATAAAGGCTAATCTAGATAAATTAATGCTGTACCTCTGACATGTCCACATGTAGTAGTTCTAGACTTAAATTCATCAAATCTCTGGGACAGATAGCAAGAGATGACATTTATGCGTATTGTGTTTAAACACAATAAGACCCTAAAATTTTAACTGGAAATATTAGAACAGGTCTTAAGAAAGATGTACTTGTTGGAAATAGATCAAGGTGACATTTTTGAGTGTAGAGATTAGGATTTCCTTCTTTTAAAAAATTTTTTTTTAATGTTTATTAGAGTGAGCAGGGGAGGGGGGAGGGAAGGAGGGGGAGAGAGAGAGAGAGAAAGAAAGAAAGAAAGAAAGAAAAAGAAAAGAAAGAAAGAAAAGAAAGAAAAAAGAAAGAATGAAAGAATGAATGAATTCCAAGCAGAGGATCCCAAGCAGACTCTGCTTTCAGCACAGAGCCTGATGCGGGGCTTGAACTCACAAATCCTGAGATCATGACCTGATCCGAGATCAAGAGTTGGACGCTTAAGTGACTGAGCCGCTCAGGTGCCCCAGGATTTCATTCTTTCAGTTGTAGAAGAAAGGGGAGACTTGACAATGCCTAAACGTGTGTAATAAACAGTGTGTAAAATAAATAAATACACTTATAAACCACCCCCCAACATATATGCTGCTGTCTATACCTCCATTTCCTGCAAAACTAATATGATTAAATGAGTTAAATCCTTGGCAAATGATAGTGCTGCAAACGGAAGTCACATTTTCTCATTTTGAACAAAGTAGGTGGTTTTAAACACTTCTCCAGCTTGTGTATATTGAAATTAAATTGTCCTCAAGGGATGAGAGGAAGTAGAGTTAAAATCATTAGATTCAATTTGATTTAACCTTTGGTGACTACATGAATTAGATTACCTAATTTAGAAGTCTAACTCATAGCTAACTAGTGGTGACTTCAGTTATAAAAGGTTCCTAAGAGATCATGTGACGTTTTCCTTTTCTTTGATGATGTGGTGTAGCATAGATAAAACATTGGTGTTGAGCAGGAGTAAGTGCTTTAAGTTCTGAGGCTATATGTTTGAGGAAAGCACATACGTAAGTTGATGTCTGTTTTATTACAATACATCCACGGCCAGAAAATTTGAAGCACTGGGTATTTAGTATTTCAAGTTCAAGTTGGGTGAATTAGGAAACGAATTCAAGAGAAGTGAGGGTGAGAGAGAACACATCTATGGTAGTTGAAACACAACCTATTTCCCACGGCTTGTTTTATTTTGTAGTATTGATTATTTGCACTAAACCTCAACCAGAATTTGGTTAAAAAAACAAAGTGAAATAAAAGCCTACAGGCCCAGAATAATGAAATAGGAAAACTCAGCAGTGGAACGATACTTTCTTAATAGGCTTGCTACATAAATAAAGCTAGTTTGGAATTTTCAGAGTCTTGGAGTATAACCGTACATTTACTGACATCTCTAAATTAAAAAAAAAAAAAGAGCATTCCCTGTATTCACACTTGAAACACTCAGAATGTCATTTTAAGATGACTCCTCTTCCCCTTTAAGAAGATAAATTTAAAAACTAAAATAATTTCTCAGAATGTGGAAGACTGGGGAAATATCAGGGACTGCGTGATTTCATTGGGTAGGCAGTAATGACAGCTGGTGGCAGTGATAACAGGTGCTGTGGCTTCCACTGCCCAAAGCTGAGCCCAGGACCAGTTCTGCCTCCTGGGACAGTGCCTCTGGCATTTCTTTAGGGATTCTCTCCTCCGTCCTCTTCTCCATACCATCTTTTGCCCATGTTTCTCTTTCTGTGTCTGAGTTGCTGTTTCCTTGAGAGTTTTGGTCCATTCACTCCAGGCGTTCTTTTCCTCCATCTGAGTTTTCTGTCCACTTTATTGTTTCCTTTTTATTGGTCCTTCATTCTATGCACCAACACCCCCTGGCCACACATTTTTTTCCTCCCATTTGACTTTTTTTTTAATCTCCCTTTACTTTTTAATACTTTCTCTGTCTCTTTCCCACTCCTCTCTCCCTCTCTTTTTACCTCTCTCCCTTTTTATCCTGTTTTTTCTTTAACCTTATTTTAACTGGCCATAATATGAATAGACACTTTCCCCCCACCCTGTCTTTTTTAGCTTAACGTATTGAGCATCTTATATGGTGTTATTTATTTTAAATTTTGAATGAAGCATCTAACCCTCACTGTTATCTTTGCAATATAAATTTTCATTTAGATGACTCTTAGTGTGGATTTTTTCCAACCCTTAGGTAAATGGCTTGTGATAGGAAAATTCTACCCTGGTTTAAAAACATAAAGTTTGATTTTGTAATGCTGATATACATAATTTGTTTGTGAATATCTCATGTTTTATGTTAGAAATACCCAGATACAAATTTAGATACACTTTCTAAATAAAGCATCATTTACATTAAAACATATTTCAGAATAGACATTTTTTAAAAAAATTGGGACTCCGAAGTTATTTTCAGAAATTGTTATTTGTGAATACAAATCTGGTCTTAATTCTGAAATTATTTATGCTTGGCTCTTTAAATCTGTATTTGAGCTTTTACCATGTGCCATGCACTGCCAGGCTTGGGAACTACAGGGAGGAATCCTAGCACTAGCTCTTTCATCAGAAGCTGTCTCAAGAACTATGTGTAGAATTGGTTTCTGATTGTGAAACTTTTCAGTTTCATTGATTTTAGAATGTACATTCAAATATGACATCTGACCTTCCATATCTTAGAAATGTGTTACTACTTTTTTAATCTCTACATTGTCTTTGATGCTTTGGTAGCATGCACTGAAAATTAACTCTGCTGTTTGAAGCTGTAATGGTCAAGATAAAAGTTGAACTTTTTATCTTTGAGTTCACTGCAGCATTGATTTATTAGTGACAGTATCCATCATGGAAGATAAAGGGATGCAAGCTTATTGCATGGAATGGAAAACAGATGTTTTAGAAGTCATGTTTTGTTTTTAACTACCATTCTTTGCTCTTGAGTGTTTAACTCACTGGAGAGCATAATTCAGATTTAAATTAGAACTCACTTCCTCCTCAATGCTGTAGCTCTTGTAGGGGTTGAGGGCCCAGTGTGGTTTCAGCAGCCGTCAATGTAAATGATTGGCCTTTTGAAATGTTAAATGCCAGCTTTGCATGGCAGGAATTCTAGATATCTATCAGAACTATTATATATTCTGAAAACAAAAATTTTGTTTTTGATATAGGGTTATTTGTGATTGTGAAAGATGAGAGAAGTTATATTCAAAATGGAATGTCAAGTAGCAGTTAGGGAGAGCATAATTTAATTATTAAGGGATAACCATTACATTAATGATTAGTTTTTATTTATAGTCCATTTGTCCTAAAGCTTATGTTTTAAAAAGAATGGAAATGTCAAGCGGAATATCAGATTTAAAAAGTATTTGGTTATGAAGTCTCTCAAATACAAAAAGATGTAGAGAACATTGAGTCTGTCCTCCAGCCTGATAAAACATTACCTGTATAATTAAAGCCCATTTTGTGACCTCCCTGATTGTACATCCACCTCCTAACTCTCCCTTCCCAGCCACCCTCGTAATATTCTGAAGTTGATATTTATCATGACCTTAACATTAGATTTTTATTATTACTGTTTTTGTAACCCCAGTGGCATCAAAAGGAAAAATATTTTTTTTATTAATTTTTTTTAATGGTTTTATTTATTTTTGAGACAGAGAGAGACAGAGCATGAACAGGGAGGGGCAGAGAGAGAGGGAGACACAGAATCTGAAGCAGGCTCCAGGCTCTGAGCCATCAGCCCAGAGCCTGACGCGGGGCTCGAACTCATGGACTGCGAGATCGTGACCTGAGTGAAGTCGGACACAACCGACTGAGCCACCCAGGTGCCCCAAAAGGAAAAATATTTTGAATATAATTTCCACTTTAATTTGCTTCTCTTTCATCTTGTGTCATTTAGGACATACCTGTTTTATAAGAGGCATACTTTTTCTAAAGCTATCTTTATTTGCTAATTGTTAGTAAAATTTCATGAGATTTGAGGTCAGCTAATATATTACCATTATTTCCTTTAGAATATTAAAAGAATTTTTTTTAAATGTTTATTTTTGAAAGAGAGCACGAGCAGGAGAGGGACAGAGAGAAAGGAAGACACAGAATCTGAAGCAGGCTCCAGGCTCTGAGCTGTCAGCACAGAGCCCGACGCGGGGCTTGAACCCACAAACCATGAGATCATGACCTGAGCCCAAGTCAGATGCTTAACTGAGCCACCCACGTGCCCCTAGAATGTATATTTTTCAAAGTTTATTTTGAGAGAGACAGAAAGCGTGTGAGTGAGGGAGGGGCAAAGAGAGGGAGAATCCCAAGCAGGCTCCGTGGGGGCTTGAACTGAAATTGTGAGATCTTGACCTGGGCCAAAATCAAAAGTTGGACGCTTAATGGATTGAACCACCTAGGTACCCCGAGATCTTTTTTTAAAATTTCATTTAGAATATTTACCAGATTCTAAATTACAACTTGAAATATAAATATACCACTGTGTGAGAATTCAAACATAAATACAGGTTATGTTCAAATTAACTGCCATTTCTTAGATATGATGATAATAAATTCTTTATATAACAATGGTAATTAATGCCGTTAATTTTCTGAAGTTGCTTATGGCTTTCACTGCTTTAATCGTTATGCCATAGTTTGATTTGCAATGCTGAATATCCTATTTTGTCTTAATAATGTTTGAATACATATGCATTTTTATTAAGTTGTGCTTGAAAGATAAGTAATTCTCTTTTTCATTTCTGTACAGATGATCATCTGGTTGGAGAAGATGTTAGACAAAATAATTAGCATTTTCATCATATTTTTATTAGTGATAGGAACCCTTCTTTTAGCCCTACTCCTGACTGCAAAGGTAGAGTATAACAATTACTATTGCCATTAATAAACTCTTAATTGTTATAATTGTAGTATGCAGAAGAAGTTGGCAGAAGCCAGCATGGAAAATTTACTTTGCTTATAAATATATTTAACAATTAAATTATTTAAGATTTTTGCATTAGTAATTTTGTCATGAATTTGCCTTTTATTTTTTTTATGTGCCTTTTATTTTTTTTATGTGCATTTAAATTTTGTTATCAAAATCCTCAGAAGTAAGTACAGATGAAAAAACTGATACTGAAGAATAAGTGGCTTCTTCTTTCAAAAGGAGAACTATGATCTGGTCTCATGACTCCTAAATTCATTAGTTCTTTGTTTCCTAGATCAGAATTTCTTGATTAGTTCCTTCCCTTCTTGTCTCATCAGTCTTTCTACTAATTTACCATGGAATCTTTTTTGTTTTCTTTTAATTTTTTTTTTAACGTTTATTTATCTTTGAGAGAGAGAGAGACAGAGGCAGAGAGAGAGGGAGACACAGAATCTGAAGCAGGCTCCAGGCTCTGAGCTGTTAGCACAGAGCCCGACATGGAGCTTGAACTCACAAGCTGTGAGATCATGACCTGAGCTGAAGTTGGACGCTCAACTGACTGAGCCACCCAGGTGCCCCTACCATGTAATCTTTATTTCTTACTTTCTAGCTTACAATTCCTCTTTTTCTTCTTAGTTTGGACTATTAGAACATCACAGACTGGGTGGCTTAAACAACAGACATTTATGTCTCACAGTTCTGGAGGCTGGGAGTCCCAGATCAGGGTGCCAGTATGGTCAAGTTCTTGGCAAAGGGCCTCTTTCTGGTTCTCTTGTGTCTCTTCTAACGGCACTAATCCCATCATGAGGGCTCCACCTTCACAACCTCATTACTTCCCAAAGGTCCTGTCTCTCTCTCTCTTTTTTTTTTAAACGTTTATTATTGAGAGAGAGACACAGAGTGTGAGCAGGGGAGGGGTAGAGAGAAGGGGAGACCCAGAATCTGAAGTAGGCTCCAGGCTCTGAGCTGTCAGCACAGAGCCTGACGCAGGGCTTGAACTCACAAACTGTGAGATCATGACCTGAGCCGAAGTCGGTTGCTTAACCAACTGAGCCACCCAGGAGCCCCCCAAAGGCCCTATCTCTTAACCATCATATTGGAGGTTAAGATTTGGACATAAGAATTTTGGGAGTCTACAGACATTCAGGGTTTAACACCCTTCTTTCATCTAAGAAAACCATTCTCCAAAGTGCGACTAAAATTTTCTCTATATTTGATACATCTTCTTGACTTTTAAAACAAATGTTTATTCTGTATCTTAATCTTTATCTGAAATCCACTGAACTTCTCATCCTAGGTTTTGCTATGTTGTTTTTCTAGGAGTTGTGAAGTTTATGTGAAATTATGGACATGAAAAATTTTCATATAGGTGCGCCTGGGTGGCTCAGTGGGTTGAGGGTCTGACTTTGGCTCAGGTCATGATCTTATGCTTTGTGGGTTTGAGCACCCTGTCAGGCTCTGTGCTGACAGCTCAGAGCCTGGAGCCTGCTTCAGATTCTGTGTCTTCCTTTCTCTCTCCCCTCCCCCTGCGCGCGCGCTCTCTCTCTCTCTCTCTCTCTCTCTCTCTCAAAAATAAACACATTAAAAAAATAAAAATAAAAACATTTTTTTTTCATATAGTGCTGTAGAGGTATGGTAGTAAACGTTATCAATGGATAATCTGATACGCAGACTTTACTAAAGCATTGCATTGTTTCCTGCTGTGTCAGTTACCACTTGGAAGTCCTGTTCTCAGTCGTTCTCAGCCTCAGTATGTCCTCAGTCTTACCATTTGCTCCTAACAGCCTGTGCTCTCCATATTTCTGTTTCAGTTTCTGTGTAGTTCTTATCTGTTCTTTGGATATGAATCATGTATAGTCACTTATAGAGACTGTATAGACTTTTTAAAGACCTTTTTTGTTTTTATTTTGCCTGAACCTGCCATTATATATTCTTTTTTCCTATTCTAGCTCCTAGAGAAATTTTACACTAGTATGATCTTCCGTTTTCCTTTTTCCTCTCTCCTGCTCTTCTTTCCCTTTTGTATTTCTTTGCATGGGGTCTTCTTGCCTGCTTATCTCAATTATGTTCATTTTTTTTAAAGTCCTTTTTCTTTGTTCAACCCATGCTTCAGTGAGCTTTTACTTTCCTGAACTTTGATAACATTTATTACCGAACCACTTCTTTGTGGTCTAGGACTCATGCAAACTGAGTTTTTGAAGGAAACTTACTGGTTATCTAGTCTTTTCTCCCAGCCAATAAAGAGATTATTCTCTAAAACACCATGAGGATATCCACTTTAATGTCTAATAGCCATTTCAAATGTAGTATGTCAAACACCGAATTTCAGATCTTCCCTTGCTTATCTGTTCTCTTCCTCATAGTCTATTTCAGTGTAAATGACTACTCCATCCCACTTGCTTAGGTGAAAAGCCCCAGAGTCATCCTTGACTACTTCCCTTTTGTATCCACATCCAATTAGTCAGAAAATCCTTTTTGGCTTCATCTTGGGGTAGTAGCAGGGCAGCAACGTCAGGTAGTTCCTTTCCATCGAAAGCAAGAATAAAACAGTATAAAATTATTAAAAACACCATACCAGGGCATTGGAAAACCATTATGCAACAGTTTGAGGAGTATTTGCTCATGAAAAACTGTTACTGCATCTATTAAAACAGATAGTTTGTGGTTTTCTTGCTTGGAGATATTCTTATCCCGCCTAGCCTGGACAGCAGAAGCCTGTAGCTTTTCCCATGGAGGTGGTAGACTTGACTTGGGGCTGACAACAGAGTAGCTGTAAGTTAAAGGGGGGAGATTCCGGAAGCAAGAGAGCCATGAAGAACTTAATAATAAGAGCATTAATAAACCATGCATCCTAGACTGGTATATGGGAGACCCCATGGAGTCCTGTGAACATTGAAAGCCTGGAGAGATTTGCAGATTGATTATGCCTTTGGTTGCATTTCTCAATTCTCATACATCTCAGGCTGCAGGGGATGAAGATTCCTATCGTGAAATATCTGGGCATGATTTCTGCCAAAATCGTTTGCTAACTGCTAAGCTGTGCAGGTTCAGGGGAAGGCTTTAGGCTTTAAAAAAATAATGATGAAAACACTGTGCAGAAACATCAATGACAGGGAAGGCAGATTGTGCGGTTTGACTGTAAATAAGTTAATTCCTTACTGAAAGAAACAACAGCTCTCAGAAAAAGAAAACAAAATCCAGAGTTTCTACAATGCATTTTTTTAAATGTCTAATTTCTAACCCAAAATTATTAGACACACAAAGAAACAGAAAAGTATGACCTGGGGAGGAAAAAAAAAAAAAAAACAGTCAAAGAAGTGGATATTTAAGTGGCTCAGATGTTGGATTTAGAAAACATTTTAAAGCAGATATTATAAATAGATCTGCATATATATATATGTACGTATCTATATATAAATATATCAAAAGAAGTAAAGTATGTTAATATGTAAACAAATGCAGATGCTCAATAGAGAAATGGAGACTATAAAACAGAACCAAATAGAAATCCTAGAGCTGAAGAGAGCAATAACTAGCGAAAAATTTACTAGATAGGCTTAACAGCAGATTTGGGATCCAGAAAAAAAACAATGAGTGAATTTGGAAAAAGATGAATAGAAGGTATCCAATCTGGCACAATATTTGTCAAATAGTGGATGAGGGGAGACTCAAAGATTTGTAGGACAATATCACAGATTCTAACAGATACGTAATTGACATCCCAGAAAGTGAAAGGAGAAAGAGTGCAAAAAATATTTGAAGAAATTATGGCCTACGTTAAAAAAATTAAAAAAGAAATTATGGTCAAATTTTCAAGTTTGATGAAAAACATTAAAATAGCCAAGAAGCTGAACAAACCCTGAGTGGAATAAATGCATATAAAACAAATACATACAAAACAAACCATACCTAGACAGATCATAGTCACCGAAAGCCAAAGAGAAAAAAATCTTTAATGAAGCAAGAGAAAAATTATGTATCACACACAGGAGAACAACAAAACAATGACTTCCTATAATAAACCATGCATACCACAAGACATTGGAATGATATATTCAGTTTTGGGGAAAAAAAACAACTGGTCAGTCAGAAATTTTATAATCAATGAAACTATTCTTTAAAAGTACAGGCAAAATAAAAATATTTCTAGATAACCAAAACCGAGAATTTGTTAATAGCACACCTGCACTTTAAAGAACGCTGAAGGAATTCCTTCAGACTGAAGAGAAATGACTCTAGAAATAACTTATGTCCAAAGGGAGGAATGAAGAGCATTTGGTAGATATGTGCATATATATAAAAATTATATCCCCCACCCTTTTTCAGTTTGTTCAAATAACAGGACTATTTAAAAGTTTTAACACTGTATTGTAGAGTTTATAATACACATAGATGGACTATGTATGTATAACCATAGCACAAAAAAGAAGACTGGGAAACAACCATAGTGGTATGGAGTTCTTATAAATATTTTATTGGAAGTAAGTCAGCATTAACTTGAGGTGATCTATGATGAATTAAAGATGTGGTAAGCTTAATCTTAAGACAAATAAGCTTAAGGTAAATAGCAACCACTAACAAATTTTAGAGGAACTGAAATGGTATACTAAGAAATGTTGCTTAACACAAAAGAAGGCAGTAAAAGAATACCAGTAGGGATGAAACAGAAGACAAATCGCACAATGGCAGACTGAATCCAATCATATCAATGCGTATATTAAATATGAAGCAATTAAATGGCAGAGATTTTAGACTGGATATATAATAGCAAGCTCCAGCTAACTGGTATCTGTAAATGATACCCTTTAAGTTCAGAGCCCTAAAAAGTTTGATAGTAAAAAGATGAAAAAAGTTACACCCACCACTCACACTGTAAACGTAAGGTTTATAGGGTGATTATATTAATGTAAGAGCAGATAGTTTAAACAAACATTACTGAAGGTAAGTAAGAAATAAGGACTTGTCATAACGATAGAAGAGGTAACACTGCAGTAGGATTTACCAGTTTTAAAACGTGTGTATTCCTAAAGGTAGAGCTAAATAGAAGGTGAAGCAAAATAGTCAGAATTAAAGGAGAAATAGACAAACCAGTGATTATGGTTAGGGATTCAGTAATACTCTTCTTGTGGTAACTGAGAGAATAAGTGGATAGAAAATTAGTTAAGAATCGAAAAGGCTTGAAAAACACCGTTAGTCAATGTGAAGTGACAACAGCAGAATGATGTTCTTGTCGAGTGAGCACGGAATACTCACCAGGGCAAACTGCCTGGTATGCCCAATTTGAAAATAGTAAAATATAGAGCATATTCTCTAAGGCTGGCTTGTTCCATTTTGTCTGTCTCATTTTTTGGTTATTGAGCAAGGTAACTTCTGAGATACAGTTTCAGCTGGCTTCCCTCCCCGCCCCCCTCAAAAACCTTGCTAAGTTCTTTATTTGCTTGTTTGTATGTCTCACACTGTTCCATAATTCTATAAGCACTGTTCATGCAGTGTTGATATTGCTTCTATGTACTATACACACACGTGTGTGAAATTAATATATTTATGTATTTGTCTTGTGTATATGTATAAATATTTGTATGTACCTATTCACATGTTGTTTTTCCTTAAGTTGTTGAGCTTCTTGAAGGTAGGGAGCTTTTATGTACTTTTTGTTTCCCATAGTGAGTGTCATAGGACATTATGTATAACAGCTGTTCAGTACAGGTTTCTAAATTAATTGAAACTAAGATGTGTAATTATTTAACTCTAAAAGCATTGTTCCAATAATAGTGTGGAAAAATAAATGTTAAACTGGGCTTATTTTTTATTGAGATTGTTTTTCTCTCCTATCCGTAATACAGGTGCATCAAGAGAGTGTGCACATGATTGAAGTCACAAGCAATTTGATTAATGAGACTCTAGCAAATCACCCTGAGTGGGCAAAGTAAGAGTATTATTTTGGCAAAATAGAAATGAATGGCCTACGTTCAGTATCTGCACAAAACGATCTTATCTTCATTGATGTATCTATGTTGGAAGAGAAAAGATGGAGTTCGCCAAAGCTTTGATGAATGTTGTTGTTTTTGCATCAGAACAGCATGTATTGGGGGATGGTGGGAGAGGGAAGTGTGTACGATTTTGGGAACAGTTTATGGTAAATGACTTTGTATTGAGATTTATAGTTTACAACATGTATATGATTTGCAAAGGCCTTTCACCTACACTTGTATGTAGGTGTTCATTACAGTGACTGAGGAGGTTGAAGAGGCTATCCCCATTTCACAGATGAGGAAGCAGAATCAAAGGTTACAGAATTGGAGATAATCCCCCAGTGGCAGGGTCAGTAGTGTTTTCACATTGTGTCATTTTGGAGGCAGGGTAGGCAGTCTGGCTCAGGGCCAGATCTAGCCACCTGTTTTATTGGAACACACCCATACCCATTCATTTACATGTTGTCTATGGTTGTTTGGGGGAGGGGGAGTGCAAGAACAGGTAGAATTGAGTAGTCGTGATACAGATTTTATGTCCTGAAAAGCCTGAAATATTTTTACAGATAACATTTGCCAACCCCTGTCTTAGATAGGGTCTCTTTTTTACTTGTTTAATTTGGCTTCTGTGACAAGGGTTTTATGTCATCCTGTTGAATTTGATTGACAAACTGTATGGCCTTTTTTTTTTTTTTAATACCTTCAAAGTAGTCACTAATGTAAGTAGGAAGTACTCTGCCAGTTTTGGGATTGCAAATTGAGATTTCACTTGCTTTTCTACTTTGAATTGACTTTATTCCTTTATGTAAAACCTGCAAAGGACGTTTCTTGAACTTGGTTTAGAATCATATTTGAATATCCTTAAAAAGGACATCTTTCAAAATGTATTTCACACTCAAAGTGCTTGTCCTTAATATTCCTGGTTAGTTACCAATTGCAGTATATCCGTAGAAAGGAATAGCATTTCACTTAGCATTCAGTGACAATAAACTGTACATGCAGCAGCATGGATAGATCTCAGAATAAGTATGCTGAGTGAAAGAAGTCAGGCAGAAAATAAAAAAAAACAAAAAACCCCCAAAAAACAACAACTGATACAGTATGATTCCATTTATGCTAAGTTCTAGGAAATGCAAACTAATCCATAGTGACAGAAAGATCAGTGGTGTCTGTGGATAGGGGTGGGCCCCAGGAAGGGAGTACGTAGATGCACAAGGAAACTTTTGAAGGTGATAGATAATGTGTATTATCTTGATTAAGGACAGAAGAAGAGAAGTGGCATAATCAGATTTCATTCTAGAACAGTCTTTCCCTCTATACTATGAGAAAAGATGCACAGCATACAAGATTTGAGCCTTTTAGAATTAGATGAGAGTTGATGAAGTCCTTAATTGTGGACATTTGTAGTGGAAATGAATAGGGTTAGTAAGATCTTAAGGAGGTTGGTTGGTGGTCAACTGGATATAGTTGGAAGAAATCTAGCATGACTTTTGTTTCTAGCTTTGAAAGTTGGTTGATGATGGTAGATTCACCTAGATAGGAAGTAGAGGAGCAGATACGGTGGGAAAAATAATTTGCTTCCTTTTTTTATCTTTTGTGTTTGAGGTGCCTATGGTAGGCAGAGGCATCTGGAAGACCATTGGCTGTGTTGGTGTTTAGTTCAGGAGAGTGATCTGGAGTGAAGTTAAAAATCAGGCAGCGTTAATATCTCAAGGGCTCCTCTTTTTCGGCGGTCATTCTCCTGTAATGGAAATAAGCCCAGAGCCCCTCTATACTGGTTTTCAATGGCAGTAGGACTGTCACTGCTACTGTATTGAAGGCACACACAATCTGGGGAGCCCCAGATCAGAGCAGTTTAGAAAGTTGCTTGTTTTTATTTTTAAATTTTGTAATAATTCTAGATTCACCAGGCATGGCCAAGAAAGCCATAGGGAGGTCCATGGACTCTTCAGCCCACCTCCTCTAATGTTGACATCTTGCATGACTATGATACAATAACGAAACTAGGAAATGGACATTTTCCTAGTTTTATGTGCATTTGTGTATATGTGTGTTTACAATTTTATCATATGTGTAGCTTCCTATAAGCTATCAAGACCATCAAGAACAGAACTGTTCCATAACCACAGGCTTCCTCATGCCACCCCTTTATAGCCACACCTACCCTCTACCTTCTCGTTTAACATATCCCTAACGCTTGGCAACCAATAATCTGTTCTCTGTATCTATAATATTGTTGTTTCATTATTGATACATAGATCAAATCATAGTGTATGTAACCTTGTGAGATTGAAAGATTGGTAGTGAACAAAGTTCACTACTCATAATTCTGTTGAAGTTCATTGAAGACATTGTAGGTATCATTAGCGTGTTCCCTTTTATTGCTGTGTAATATTCCAAGCAGGAAGATGGAAGGAATTAAAAGCTGTTTAGGCTTTGATCATCTGTGGGAAGTCTGATTCTTTTGCGACAGATTAATGGAGGTAGACATGAATGAATACTAATGGTTCTTGCAATCTCAGTACTCAGTGGATTCCTGTCCTGAAGATGGCAGTTGACTTTGTGGAAAATTCACGTAGATATATCTAGTGGGAGAGATACAGTTAAGAGCTGGTTAGATATGCTGTCTTCCAATGTGATGCACGTTTTATATACCCTACGTAGGTACCTCGACTTCCCATGAGTATGTTTTGTGAGCTGGTGGATAAATGACATAGGCAGGGTAGGGTCATCTTCACAGAGCTTCATAGAAAATGAAATTGGAGCACATCTTTATTCTTGTCTTGAACAATTTTGTTCACTTGGAGCCCATTTCTTGTTTTCTATTAACTAGTCTCAAGCCTGTTGATTCTCATGACCCTCCTCAGGAGATGGCATTAAAATGGTACTGAATGTGATTTAGCCTTCCCTTACTTGGGAGGAATCCCCCAGGCTAAGCTAAGTTGTTTTTAATGGGGCTGTTCTTTTGGTAAGTCACATTGTGATACAGATTAACCTCTCCCCAGGAAGATGAGGGTAGGCCAATCCAATTTCTAGGAACGTGGTTTCTCCTGACTGATCCCTCTTGACTTATAGTGTAGTAGAATTAGTGATTGGTTCTGGTTGATAATAAGACCAAAGCACATCCCAGTTTGTCTCAGCCAGAGTTGCTCAGGTGTTTCTGGCCCTGTGTCTCCTACAGGGCGCTCATTGTGAGGAGGTCTGGATGGAGCCAAGACCTTTGACTTAGCCTCACATCAGCTCTCCTCTCATCTGGCGCTCTTAGGACACCTGTGTGATGACGTTGGCAAAGTGTTTTCACAGTAGCCAGCAAGAGTTTATCAGGCCTTATAGATGCTTGTTAGTTATTAAGGATCTATTCAAATACTTCTGTCAATCTTCCTACTTTAACACTACAGGTTATGGGGCACCTGGGTGGCTCAGTCGGTTAAGCATCCGACTTGGGCTCGGGTCATGATCTCGCAGTTTGTGAGTTCGAGCCCTGCGTTGGGCTCTGTGCTGACAGCTCAGAGCCTGGAGCCTGCTTGGGATTCTGTGTCTCCCTCTCTCTCTGACCCTCCCCTACTCACACTCTGTTTCTGTCTGCCTCTCTCTCAAGAATAAACAAACATTAAAAAAACAAAACACTACAGGTTATAATTTTCCCCATGAAATGTACTACCAGTTAATTGAAAACATTCAGCTCCCTTCAGAGCACTGATGAACCTGTAAATACTAGGATAATTTAAAAGGTACTTAATTTCTTCCAAATCCCATCTGTGTTTAAAGATCCCAGTTTCCTGTTCACATACTTAGATTATTATATTTGTAATCATCTCTTTTTGTCCTACCTGCTGAGAAATACAATTATAGCAAGTTTTGTCCTACTTGCTGAGAAATAGTTGAGAATTTGCCGAAAGTTTCACAAATATTTTATTTGGAGTATAGGAAGAACTGGTTAATATTAAAGGTTGAAACCATTACTAATTTGACGTTCCACTTTTTTTTTTTAATTTTCTTTTAACATTTATATATTTTTGAGAGACTGAGCACAAGTGGGGAAGGGGCAGAAAGAGAAGGAGACAAAGAATCTGAAGCCCGCTCCAGGCTTTGAGGTGTCAGCACAGAGCCCGATGTGGGGCCCGAACCCACAAACTGTGAGATCACGACCTGAACTGAGTCAGATGCTTAACTGACCGAGCCACCCAGGCACCCTGACATTCCACTTTCTAATGTATCCAGAATGCCTTTTTCTCTCATTAAAGATCATTGCTGTCCTAGGCATCATTACTTTGTGGCTGTAGTGGCAGTTGTTTTTCTGTTTATGACCATCTTTCTCTCTCTCTCACACACACACACACACACACACACACGCACACACATGCAAGTTACCACTTCTGATTTACTATATAAATTACTACAAGTATATAAAACTGCTGTGAGTTGTGAACATTGCAGATTTGACTTGACTCACTATTTGACTCTTTCCCATAAGCCAGCTTTGTGATGTGTGTCATATTTAGGCCTCAGGAAAGTACTTAGTTACTGCTTGTCTTGGCCTTTGGGCATCACTCATGTATAGTTGAGATCAGGACTATTATGTTTGTGAATGTCAACATCTCTAGTAAACAATCTCTTGAGGTACAATTTAAAGAATATATGAAGACATTTCTTGTTGAGGAAACATTGAGTATATGTAACATATTCTTGATTAAGGCAGATGATGCAGCCTGGGTAGTTAACAGGAAAGTGAGGAGTCTGTCCCTCAAAGCACAAGGAGTAAAGCTTGTAGATGGAGCTCCTTGTATAGCTGAAACGCTGCTCAGGAGGTCCTCATATCTTAAAAAGATCTCCAGTGAGTACGAAATTGAAAACAATGATTCGCCCTCTTAATTTTCTTGTTTTCTTTCTGAGTTTTTCACATTCTTAGACCAGTGGTTCTCAAACTTCAGCATGTATGAGAACCATTTTTAGGGCTTGTTAAGGTACAGATTGCTGGGCCCCTGCCCAGTTTCTTTTTCAGTAGATCTGGAATTGAGCCCAAGAATTTGCATATCTAGCAGGTTTCCAAGCAGTTCTGATGCTGCTGGTCCATGGACCACACATTGAGAACCTCTGCCCAGGTACTGACTATCCCAGTGTCCCAGAACCACTTCTGCTGGTGCTGAATAAGGCAGATAACATGTATGGACAGAGCAGAATGAAAGGGAGTTTGTGGGGGAGAGTGGGTCTAATAGCTAAGGAAAGCTTGAAGGGAATCTTAAATGGTAGAAATAAGCATTAGGGTCGGAAGTCAAGGCTTCCTACCTATGATTCATTTGTAGCCATGTGTGATAACTGATCAATAATTTGTCAGTTAATGATTGTTTAAATACATTGAATTCCAAGAGTTATTGGTGCAGTACACTAAAAATGTGCTAGTTTTAAATTTTTTCTTTTTTCTTTTAAATTAGTTGGCTTCCTGAAGCTCAAGTAGTCCAAAGAGCCCTCAATTCTGCGGCTAACAACGTTTATCAGTATGGAAGAGAGTGGATAACCCACAAGGTAAGGGAAGAGCCTCTCTTTGTGGCTTTCTCTTTGTAGGTTCTTCATTGGTAGGACTTACTGCTTTAATAAAGTATAAATGGAGATTCTGTTTAGAACAGTTTGTTTTTGAAATAGGCTTAAATCTACTAGACAACAAGAAATGTACAATGAAATTAAACTTTCTGGATGATTGTATTTAATAGTGCTAATGGGGCGCCTGGATGGCTCAGTCAGTTAAGTGTCCGACTTCAGCTCAGGTCATGATCTCATAGTCCGTGAGTTCGAGCCCTGTGTCAGGCTCTGTGCTTACAGCTTGGAGCCTGGAGCCTGCTTCAGATTCTGTGTCTCCCTCTCTCTCTGCCCCTTCCCTGCTCATGCTGCGTCTCTCTCTGTCTCAAAAAAAAAAAAAAAAAAAAACATTAAAAAAAAAAAAAATAGTGCTAGTAGCCTGAACAGAGAGATTTGTCCTTTGCTTCTTGTTCAAGGTAGATATTCATTCTGTCCTGATACACAAATAATGGTCATTAAGATTGGTCAAATAAGGCTTTGTGGAGAAGAAAACGTTGTTAGCAAATATTAAATATTATCTGCTGGTGACTGTGGTTGGCATTTCTAGTTTTTTTTCTTTTCATCTTTCCAAGAAATTTGCAGTAGTCTGAATTATTTTACCCAGTTTACAGAGGAGGAAACAGGCTTAGCAAGTCTAAGTAAATTCCCAGTGGTCACGTTGTGAATTGCAGACTTAGTTTCAAACTGAAGACTAATTCTAAATCCCTTGTTGTTTCTACTATAGCATGCTAGAAGTTCATGCCCAAAACTGGGTTAGGTGCTTTAACATGGCACTTGAGAGAAACGCTGAAGGAATGATATATCTTAGATGAATAAAGAGAAGGAAGAGTGTATTTTTGGGAGTGTTTTTGTGAGCCAAGATGTGGAGACAGGAGTCTGCTTGAGGAGATTAGTCTATCTGTAGCTTTGCGGAAGGAAATGAAGGATAGAGGAAAAGGCACAGTTATTGCAGGTAAGGGTTAGACTCCATGGGACAAATTTGGGATATCCTTTTATTCTCTACCCCCCAATAGTGCCTATGAGAAGGACGGTAATTTGGAGTTTTAATAGATTGAAGTAATTAGGATCATCTAGGGATTAACAAGGTTTGTTGCAGTTAGATGTGTGCCCAGAAAAAAAGTATTGGTATGTGATTCCTTGTTCAAAATTCAAGAACGAAGTCTCAAAAAAAAATTATCTCGGAAATTACACTGTCTACCTGTGTATAGTAATCTAACCTAAGGATGGAATTATTGTTGAGTAAAAAGTTAAGAGAAAGATCTGTGTTACTGATTTTCTTGAGCCCATACCAGGTAACCAAATCAAATGCCACATGGAAGTCTTTAAAAAATATTTGGTGAATAAGTGAAAGATAAGTCTATTGGTATAGATCTCATAACTATCATAGAAGAAGATCCAGCCATTGCAGAAGCCTCTTAGACCTCTAGAAATATATTGGCTGACTTACTCTGCTGAAAGCATAGTATTTAATTTTTTGGCTTATATATTTGTTTTGGCATATAATTTGTATTCTGAAAATCTACCTACTTGGGGAAAGCTGGAGAATGTTCCTTAGAAATTACTTAGAGAAAAGATAAGTTTGAAACCTTTTGTTCGAGACTCTAAAAGGAAAGACAGCGGAAGAGAGAAGAGTATTGCTAACAAAGATGGTAACATACTCATGGTCCTGATTGAGAAGACATGAGGGTAATATCTAAAACCAGCCATTGAATGTGTATTGACTGACGAATGGACAAATAAAATGTGGTGTATCTATATACGATTACCTGCCATAAAAAGGAAGGAAGCACTGATACATTCTACAATATAGGTGAACCTTGAAAACATTATGCCAGTTGAAAGCAGTCATAAAAGAACACATACGTATGATTCCATTTGTACGAAACATCCAGAAGAGGCCTATCTATAGAGACAGTAGAGTAGTGGTTTCCATGGGTAGGGAAGATTGGGGGAAATGGTGGAGTGACTGCTAAGAAGTATGGCGTTTCCTTTTGGGGTAAGGAAAATGTTTCAAAATTGCTTGTGGTAATGGTTGTGTAAGTTTGAATATACTACAAGAAATATTGAATTACTACACTTAGGTGGGTGAATTGTAAGGTGTGTGAATTATCTCAATAAGGTTTAAAAAAAAAGAACCATTGAAATTATAGGGGTAGCTTTTCTTTTTTTTTTATTTTTTATTTCGTTTTATGAATTTTTTTTTCAACATATGAAATTTATTGTCAAATTGGTTTCCATACAACACCC
Organism: Panthera pardus; assembly: GCF_024362965.1. Taxonomy (NCBI): domain Eukaryota; kingdom Metazoa; phylum Chordata; class Mammalia; order Carnivora; family Felidae; genus Panthera; species Panthera pardus. The sequence goes on along the minus strand of NW_026526766.1, from coordinate 69,496,108 downwards.
AGTGCTCATCCCAAAAGGTGCCCTCCTCAATACCCATCACCCACCCTCCTCTCCCTCCCACCCCCCATCAACCCTCAGTTTGTTCCCAGTTTTTAAGAGTCTCTTATGCTTTGGCTCTCTCCCACTCTAACCTCTTTTTTTTTTTTTTCCTTTTTTTTTTTTTCCCCTTCCCCTCTAGGGGTAGCTTTTCTAATAAGCTCAGATCTTATCCAGCTAAGAATCATGTAACAATTGGGTCTCAGGAGCAAAAGTGTGGAAGGGTCTGAAGCTAGGGAAAAAGGTCATGCTCAGAAAGGGAAGAAAGTTTTTTTGGGGTGTGTTTAGGTATGAGCAGAGAAGGTTCCTATCTTCCTTCCCCATGTCTATGTTGTCAGCCTTATCTCCTGTATCCTCTATGCATTATTTGGGTTTTACCAAGGCCTGCTAGTTTGCTGTTTTCTCAAATCCAGCTTACTTTCTTCATTCAGCATCCTTGTTTGAGCTAACCTAGGAAGGTTAGCCTCATAAGTTTTTTTCCGAAATTTGTACCTGGAGGCAGCAGGAGAATAAGTCATGAATGGGTTTTCTCTGTCCCTTCTCGACTATGACTAGAATGAAGAAAGCAACAGCCAGTCCACAAATGTGCCAGGCACTGTCCTAAGTGCTGGGGGAAAGCAGGAGACCAGAAAGAGTTACCACCCTCCTGGAGCTTACTCTGGTGAGCGGGGGTAGACATGAAACATGTCAACAGGTAACCGTTTCAGATGGAAAAGTGCTGTGATCAGGTAACATGGTAGAGAATGACCTGGGGTGATACTTTAGCTGGAATGCCACAGAATGTCTCTGAGAAGGTGATCTTTTCACTAACACTGGAGATCTGGGAAAAGAAAGTTTCAAGTTGCGGGCATAGAAAATTCACAGGCTCTGATATTGGAGCAAGATTGGTTTAAGGAAAGAAAGAAGGCCAACGTGGCTGGAACAGGGGATGTGGTAACAAAACTAGCCATAGGTCATAACAAGAAGTTGGGATTTTATTTTTGTTATAAAGGTAAATATAGATTTAAAACAGAAAGGGATGTGACCTGATTTAGGATATTCAAAGCTCATTTTGGCTCCTTGATGGAGAGATAGGCAGGAATGGAGAAGGCAGGGCCCTGGCTAAAGGAATATTATTCCAACAGCCTAGAGGAGATTTTGAGAACTTTTGACTAGGATGGTTGAAGTGGGAATTGAGAGAAATGGTCACATTTAACTTGTATTTCTGAGGTGGTTATGACAGGAATTACTCATGGATTGGGTATGGAATGAAAGGGAAAGAAGTTTTTGGTTCGCCTGACTGGAAGGGTAGCTGTGCCTTTTACTGAGATGAACAGATCTTGGAGGTTGTGGGGGGTCAGGCGGGTTACAGATAGATCGAGCTCTAATTCTGTTTGGGGCGTGCGAAGTTTGAGATCCCTGTCAGATTTCTAAGTCGAGATATCAGAAAAGGCATTTGGACATATGTAGCTGGGGCTCAGGGGAGAGATCTGGGCTGTAGGTGGAAGTTTGAATGTTGTCAGACTCACTCTACCTGTTACTCTGCCCATCGGTGGAGGTGAACTGTATTAGTATGATAAGGCTGCCATGACAGAGTATCACAGACTGGGTGCTCAGACAACAGAAATTTATTTTCTTACAGTTCTGCAGGCTGGGAGTTCAAGATCAAGGTGTTGGTGGGATTGGTTTCTTATGGGGCCTCCCTCCTTGGCTTGTAGATGCCTGTGTCTTCTTCACATGGTCTTCTGTCTGTGTGTGTCTGTCTCCTAATCTCCTCTTTTTGTAAGGACACTGATCAGGGGTGCCTGGGTGGCTCAGTCAGTTAGGTGACTGACTTCAGCTCAGGTCATGATCTCATGGTTTGTGAGTTCAAGTCCTGCATCGGGCTCTGTGCTGACAGCTCAGAGCCTGGAGCCTGTTTCAGATTCTGTGTCTCCCTCTCTCTCTGCCCCTCCCCTACTCTGTCTGTCTCTCTGTCTCAAAAATAAATAAACATTAAAAAAAAAATTTTTTTTTAAATTTATAAGGACACTGATCCTGTTGGATTAGGGCCCACCCTAATGACATCATTTTAATTTGATTACCTCTTTAAAGACCTTATTTCCAAATACAGTCACATTCTAAGGTATGGGGGGGGGGGGTTAGGATTTAGGAGGGACACAATGTATCCCATGACATGGCCTAAGGAGAAAGTACATATAGAAGGGGACCAAAGATAGGTTCTTAGAGCAGCTTTTGAAGGTCACAGAAGCAAGCCAGCAGAGAAGGTGGAGGAGGAGTAGTCTGTGAGGTGGGAGGGAACAGCCTGTGTTTATCTTAGAGGCTGAGAGAAGATGTTTCCAGAAAGACTTGGTCAGCCTGTGGCAAATGGCTGTTAAGATTCCAAGCAAAGTGAGAACAGACAACTGCCCACTGACTTACCATCCCCATTTTATAGGTGAGGTTATTCACCTTAAGTTACCCAGCATTCAAATGGCATTCTGACGGCTCTTGGTGCTTCACTGTCTTTCGTCTGCAAAGAGCATCTCAGACACCACCAATAATAGCTGTGCTTTGGTGATTGTAGAGTTGTTTACTGTTGAGCTGTGCTGAAGTGGATGCCAGTTTGAGATAGTGCTTTATTGTGGTGAATGCCGCTATGCGGACAGCCTAGACTGGGGGCTCTTCTGGTTAAAGGGTGGGGGGGGGGGGTGGTGTCTCAGAAACTGAGAGTAGAGGGACAGAAGGAACTGGTACTAGGCAGTCTGTGAGTATCTGGCAGTCATGATACCCAAAAGACAAATTTAAAGTAATTAAAAGAAGACCAGGGCTAATTGTGGCTTTTAGTTATTTTGGACAATTTGCTGTGTTAGGTGTTTTTTGTTCATAGGTTATATATGCTGTAGTTGAAAGAGTACTAGAGAGTTTTTCATCCTGCCTCTACCAGTTAGCTGTCTGACTTGGGCCTGTCGTAGGTTCTTCCTAAATCTGTTTTCTCATCTTGAAAGAACAAAGGTGATAAAGACCTTTTTCTGACCTAACCCTTGGGGTTGTTGTAATGATCACGTAATGTAGGTGAAAACCATTTGTAAGTTGTAAAATGCTATACGAAGATAATGGCTTCTGTTATATTTACTAATTTGTGTTTGGTTTATGAATAAAGTATAGAGGAAAACATTGGGCAGATATGTTTGTATCAGATAAGTCTAAAAACTGGTTCAGATATCTGTAAGGACAGCATCAAGTAAGCAAAAGGTGTGGGTAGGCCACACAAAAGAAAATACTCATTGAAAACCAACACAGAAAAGTGGTCACTATTGTACCTGAAGAAGAAAAGTATTTGGTTACAATTTCACAGCTATTAAATTATCTAAAAATTTATCAATCCATAAGGCTTTGGGAAAACTGGTTTATTCATACAATGTTGGAAAATGTTAATTGGTATACTCCCTATGGAAGACAGTGCATAGCAAGAGCCATTAAAGTGCCTATTTCCTTTGATTCCTATACATTTATCATGCTATTAGTAATAAGAAAAAAAAAGTTGTGTATAAGGACATTCATTGCAGTGTTATTTGTGACATTAAAAATTGGGAACCATCTCCATATCCTATGATTGGGTAATGATAAACTAATATCAGAACTTAAGGTAGAGTGTGCAACTCTTGATCTTGGGGTTGTGAGTTTGTGCCCCACCTTGGGCATAGAGATTACTGAAAAATAAAATCTTAAAAAAAAAAACAACAAAACTAATATGGAACCATTAAAAGTAAGGATGAAAGTGATGAAGTGATGAAAAATTCTAAATTATGTTTATAAACACAAAAAGTCGCAGAGGATATAGAATAATGGAAGCATTTGTGGTAAGGAAGTGGGACTACAAATCAGTGTTTATCTTTTAAAAAATGTTTTTACTATTATGCTATTGTTTGTTTTTAGAGTGTGCAAGCAGGGGTGGGGGGCAGAGGTGGGGGGAGAGAGAATCTTAAGCAGTCTCCACACTCAGCATGGAGCCCAATACATGGCTCCATCTCATGACCCTGAGATCATGACCTGAACCAAAATCAAGAGTTGGACGCTCAACCAACTGAGCCACCCACACACCCCTATGTTATGGTTTTAATAACAAAAATGTGGCGTATTATAATGAATAACTTTCCTCAAAGTTATCTTGTCTCACTGTACTTGATTCCCACAAACCCTGAAGCCAGTCTCATCATCAGTCATAACTCTGAGACCTGATGCCTCTTAGCAAACTATGGGAAATATTTGTGTTTATAGCTAAGGTCCTAAAATTTTACTTGAAGTTCTGTGGTAATTCTTATACCAGTGATAAATGTAACATGAGATTTCTGTGTAATGGATAAACACTTGGGCCACATGCAACATATTTGTCTCTGGCCAGATAAGATTTGCTAAGTCAGTGATCATGGCTTCACATGTACCTTTCTCTTACAACCTGAGGTGGCTCTCTTAGAGACCCAGAAATAGAGGAAAGCAAAAAGCCAAAAAAAGCAAGGAAATTTGCTGGGAATATTGAAGAGTAAAGAGTTTAAGGAAAGATTATAAGATGGCTAGAGGCAATTAAATAGTCTGGAACATTTTAGTTTGATTTGGAACAAATATAAAGACCCAGCATGAATTAATTTTACTGGATTGTTGCCTGAGATATTAAACCAGATTATATCTATTTCTTCCAGCTTCATAAAATTCTGGGAGATAAAGTGAACAATACTGCTGTAATTGAAAAGCAAGTACTAGAACTTTGGGACAGATTGTATCATTCTTGGTTTGTAAAGGTAAGTTATTAGATGATTTCGATTTTAAACTTATAAAGTCCTTTTATTTTACAGATTCACTGACTAGATACATATTGACTAGATAGATACTAACATTGGATGTCATTTATTGAAATTTGGAAGCTACAGGGTCTTAAACCTCAGGTCACTAAAAGTCAGCTTGAGTTGATGGTTAATCTCCATGGCAGAACCAACCTGTCACTGTGCTGTATTGTATTCCATCCTCTGTTCATTGTTTTACTTTTTAAAAAATATTTATTTTTGAGAGAGCAAGCAAGTGGGAGAGAGACAGAGATGGGAGACAGAGGATCCGAAGCAGGCTCTGCCCAGACAGCAACGAGACCAATGGAGGGTTTGAACTCCCAAACTGTGAGATCATGACCTTAGCCCGAAGTCAGATGCTCACTGCGTGAGCCACCCAAGCACCCCTCCTCTGTTCATTATTATCAACAGCATCTCATCTCTGTACAGTTGAAATGTAACATAAACCACAGATATAATGTTAATTTTTTAATGGCCACAATAAAAAGCTAAAACAGGTGAAATTAATTTTAAAAATATTTCACTTACATCACTATACCCAATATATTATTGTTTCAATATATAAGCAGTGGAAGAAAAATGTTAATGCAATGTTTTTTGGCCTTTTTTTTTTCCTATAAGTCTTGGAAATCTGATATGTATTTCGTACTAATACCACATCTCAGTTTTTGGACTAGCCACATTTGAAGTGCTGATAGCCACATGTACATAGTGGCTACTGTTTTAGATAGTAGAGCTCTAGACATTAAGAACTTGTCTCTTTGAGGGAGGAAAATAGATCCAGAAGTTTGGAGATGTATATTTTTAATCACCCTTACCTGCTACTTGTGCTGATACACTCTTCAGAATTTCTGGCGGAAAATAATACCATTTACCACTAAATTTAAAAACGATGGTTTTGAAAAGCAGCTGGTTGTATGGGGCCATACTGTATACTGCGTTGGCAGTGCCTGTGGACCCTCAGGGGCTGTGCTATGGAAGATGACTATCCAGTGGGGAAGGAGGTAGAGAATGAGATAAGGTGGTAAATTTTGACAGGGTTGATGGTAAGGAGAAGAGCATGTATATATCATCCTTTTAACTTGGGGTAGAAGGGAGGAAAGCTCAATTTCAAATTTGAGTTGGTTGCATAGTGACCTGTTTTCACTCCTGGGATGAATTGAGGGAAGCCGGCTGGTTTTTGTGAGTTTCAAAGACTGGAGGTTAGAACTAATTGGGGAATCCGTAGGCAGTAATCTGCTGAAGAACAGGTCAATTGGAAAGGTTATATCTATTTTTTTCTGCTGACTCTGGGACTTGTGCTTACAAACAGCTTTTTTTCTATGCCTCACCCCTTTTGAGCTTCATTGTATGGCCCAGGGAAGTCAGTGTTTTAGAAGCATAGGTTTGTAAGTAGGTAAGTATGTTGCTTTCTTTCCTAACACCTAATGTCTTCATTGCATAATGAAGGTTGATATATCACTACGATGTTAGCAAAAGTGTCAGAACAGAAACAAAATGTTAAGAACCTACTTATGTTTCTGAATTTTAACCTCACTAGTCATTTTGTTTATTCATATCTCTTTCAAATTTAATTATTCCTGCATTCTTGTCAATGTATTTCTCTTCCAGATGGATGAGTTAGATTTTTCTCCCCATTTTTGTTTCTTTTTCATTTATCCCCCATTTTGTTGAGATATAAATGACATGTAACATTGTTTTAGTTTTTAATGTACTTTATATTCCTCTCTCCCCCTTGCTTTCTTTATCTTGTATGGAAGGTTAATAATTAGGGGAGTGGGATGAGGAAAGGAAGAAAAAAGCAAAAATCGGGACCCCCAAAAAGGTAGAGGGGCTAAAAAGAGGAAAAAAAGAAAGTAAATGTTGTGTTGGTGTACAGTCAATATGTATTGAGAAATGAAGGTTGTTCATAAATGTATTAAAAAGGAAGTGCTTGAGCTCAGCTGACAGGTGGTATCTAGAAGGTATCTAAAGAAGAAGAAAAAATGTATTTCATATTGTATGTCTTTAGGTAGAGTTCTTAGCTGATTTCTTAAATCATGCAAAGTTTTTCACCTTTGAGTAACTACTCAAGTGCTCAAGTGGACATAAAACAAAATAGAGTATTTATACTTCTTATGCTTTTGGAGATTTCATGTCTGAACCGTTTTATTCCATAGAATGTAACGCATTCTGGAAGGCACAAAGGACACAAGATGCATATAAATCGTCAGAATAGCTGGCTGGGAGACATCCTGGACTGGCAGGATATCGTTTCCTTTGTTCACGAGAACATTGAGACATTTCTTTCGGTAAGAAATAGAATTTTTAGTTAAACTGGACTTAGAAATAAAAATAGAAATTCTAATTTCCAGTTTTCTGTGCACACTTAGAGGCCTTTAGTTACCTTGTTTTTAATGCCACAACATTTGCCATTTTGAGAGTTCTAAATGCACTAGGAAGATGTCTAAAGACCATAGGCCTCAGGAGTAGCTCCCCTGGTGCCTTCTCTGTGGTTGAAGAGTAACCGAGAAATGCTGAATCAGGAAGCATATGTGAAGTGTTGTGGGCTCTCAGATTCTGAGATAGGTATCTGTCCCTTAGGCTGACTAGAATGTCGCTGGACCACTAGAGAGAGATCGGCCTTTCTGGTGCGCGAAGTCTTTGGCAGATAGAAATCTGGTTCCACTTATATTAGAGAGATTGGATGTCCTTCAAAGGCTCAGCTTGTTGTTTACCACCCATTTTCCCACCATGTTCCACCCACCTCTGCCTTGTTTGCCTAACGGTCGGTCGAAGGCAGCAAGGAACAGCTTGCAGCATTGCTGAAGTTTTAACAACCACTCTTGGTTCAACAGTGTGTTTTATAAAGTGTCCTGGCATGTGGCTTTTCACAGAGATGAGAGGATTTTCTTGTGAATGGACTGGTGACTTTCATCAGTTTAACAAAAGTTGAGGTTTGCAATGCTAGATTTTTTTCTTTTTCTTTTTTTTTTTTTTTAAAGATTTTAAGTAATCTCTACAACCAGTGTGGGGCTCAGACTCAACCCTGAGATCAAGAGTTGCACCCTGTACTGGTTGAGCCATCCAGGTGCCCCGCAATGCTAGTTTTTTTTTTTTTAATTTAATTTTTATCAAGCTATTAATAGATGACCATAGCAGAGAGTCAATAATAGTTTAAGATTTTCAGTAAAAAAATGACAGTGCCCTGCTTTGTGCTTCTCCACTTCAGTCTCGTTTTCTGGAAACAGCTGTCAATTCTTTTAGCTTTCTCTGGTATTTATCTCTAAATTTCCAAAATAATATTTATACTGGTCTTTCTTGGTTTTGTAATTTTAGGTATTATCTTTTGGCTTCCTAATTTGGAAGATGAAGATAAGGATGTGACTTTGAAGTCCCTCAGTGCTCTCTTCTGTCACCTGTGGGGTTTTCTTACAGCTCTTTCGGTTCCTCCCCCAATCCCTGCACTCACACTTGCCCTTCTTCCCACTCACCTAATACAGCTATCACAGTGTGGAGTTAAATCTAGAAATTCATGTCCTTCAGTTCTAAGAGTTTATGTGTTTGATAATCTGTTTTCTCTAGTCCAGTGGTTGTCAAACTTCTTGGTCTGAGGATTCCAGAGTTTTTGTTTGTTCACGTGGGTTCTATGGATTATTATTGTATTAGCAGTTAAACCTGAGAACTTTAAAATATTTATCAGTTCACAAAAAATAACATTATATATTAACACATTTTTTGCATCTGCAAAATAACCATTTTCCAAAACAAAAAATGACTCAGTGAGAAGAGTGACTTTCTTTTACTTTTTTGCAAATCTCTTTAATGTCTGGATTCTCATACCTGCTTCTGCATTCAGTCTATTGGAATACATTGTTTTGATCGAAGTATCTGAGGAAAATCCAGCCTTATACAGATACGTAGTTGGAAAAGAGGGGAGTCTTTTAATAGCCTTTTCAGATAATTGTGGCTATTCTTTGATACTACACCAAAACTCAACAAATGGTACTTTTTAAATGTTAATTGCAGTTTGGAATTTGAAACCATATCCATATAAACTTTTTTTGTACTGCCTTACATGGAAGTCCATTGATCTGTCTTGAATAGAAATGGGTCTTTTACTCTTACATGCTTTTGTAATATGCACTGGTCATTTAGACTATTGGTTCACTGATTTTCTGTACATCCTCTAAATATCAACACATTTTCTTATAAAGTATTAAAAAAAATCACATTCTTTAACGTCACTACCTGTCTCATCAGAAAAAAAATCTTAATGCGTTGAAGTCAAACCTTGATCGGATTTTTTATTTCTGCCTATATTCTTGTAATATCCGATAGCTCTCATGGTCTGAACCTTTCTTCCTAATCCCCTTGGGTACACAGAAATGTTATTTGATTGTTGTTGGAGACTACCAGTCTACAATTAATGTCTTCAGTTAATTTCTTAAGAATTGTCACAGAGTATTTCCTATCAGGGTGACCCAGAAACTATTTAAAAACTTTTTTAATAAAAATTCCAGAATGCCAGAAGCCCCAAAAGAATGCATGTAAAAATCACAAATAAGGGTATTGTTGGTTTGTTTCTTGGAATCAGTGGTATTATTCATCCATTCTTTGTCCCACAAGGTCAAATGGTCAGTCATGCATATTTTTGTAGGCATTGCAAGGCATTTTGAAGATTTTATGTAAGGAGTTATTGTAAATGAAACCAGCCTGCAAAGGCTCTCCTGTGAAGACTGAGCTGAGGTTTGCAAGAAATGCCGGGGACAACAAAATACGCCTTTATAAATGATACATTTGAGATAGGAAAGGAATGGATAGGCCTTTCATAGAACAGATGGTGTAACTTGCACATATGACAAAAAACAGAGCTGCTGTTTTGGAAAGGGCACACCAAAATAAAACCAGACGTTAGAGTTCTGGTCCCAGCTCTAGTTCCAATTATTAGCTCCAAGGCCCTTGGGCAAATTTTAAAACATCTCTGAGCTTCAGTTTGTCTATCTTTAAAATGAACTTGGTATCCTCTGCACTGCTTCTCTCACGGGACAGATATTGTCAAGAGGGAATTTAAGTTCCCGAGAAAATAGGAAATGAAAACATCTAGGTGTGCCACAGTTATTGTACATCTTCTTCTAGTAGTGTTTAACGTGTATTATAGTAGCATTTAGCATATATTAGTGACCGTTTTAATAACTGATTCTAGTGAATTTACAGGTGATGGATCAAAGGAATTCAGTAGGGTCATCGTCTATCTGAAGAAAGATAGTCAGCTGTAGAGCTCTGCCCTTGACCCTATCCTATTTATTGTGATTTTAGTGAAATCATCGAAGTGATACTTTTGTATTTGTAGGTGAATCTAAGTTGGAGATGGCAAGAGGGGAGGCAGCTAATAAGACAAATACTAGAATGTTCATGTCTGCACTAATGATCCTATACAGGTTGCATTCTGGCATATTCTCCTGTAGGTTTTTTTTCTACACATATCATTTTTACATAGTTAAAATCATGCTATATATAATGTTTATTTTGGGGAGAGAGACAGAGCATGAGTGGGGGAAGGGCAGAGAGAGAGAAGGAGACACAGAATCTGAAAGCAGGCTCCAGGCTCCAAGCTATCAGCACAGAGCCCAATGTGGGGCTCAAACCCACGAACTGTGAGATCATGACCTGAGCCAAAGTTGGAAGCTTAACCAACTGAGCCACCCAGATGCCCCGTTTTCAATTTATAATTATGTCATAAAATGTTTTTCTGTGTTATGATACGCATATCTTTAATGGCTACCTGATATGATTTGGAGCTAGATTCACTGTGATTTTCTTAACCATTTTCCTTACTATTCAACGTTCAAGTGTTTTCAGATGATAACGTATTTCCCCCCCCCCCCCACCCATAAAATACTACTCCGTTCTTGTCTTTTCACTTTCTGGTACTAACGCTCTTGTATTGAAAGCAGAGTAGATAGCTGTCGGAACTTCTTTCCTCAGGATTAGTTCTAATGGTTCAGCTTTCCCTCTTCATCAGATCTTAGAGTCTCTGTGGATTGTCATGAGCCGAAACGTGAGCCTGCTTTTCACCACGGTCACCACCCTCCTGACCATCCTCTTCTACAGCGGGACGGCCCTTCTCAATTTTGTGCTATCTCTGGTATGTACATGTAGATAAGAGCATGTTACCTCTCCTTCTGCAGTGAAGCGTTTTCTTGGTTCCATTTGTGTTTCCTTCCTGTAGTTTCCAAATGTGATTTTTTAGGAGATACTGTCCTTTGTTTTGCAGATAATTTTCCTGACCACACTATTTTATCTATTAAGTTCCAGTGATGAGTACTACAAGCCAGTGAAGTGGGTGATAAGCCTGACACCACTATCTCAGCCAGGTCCTTCTTCTAATATTATTGGCCAGTCTGTGGAAGAAGCTATCAGGTAGGGATAAGATTTATGCTATTCTTATTTCCTTTAGACACTGCTTTCTGTGAGAAGCCTGTTTCAGTCTTGAGACTTTCTAATAATCAGTGCAAAACTAGTGACAGACCCTGGTATTTTCAAAATTTTTAATTTCCTTTTGAGAGAATAATGTGAGCAGCGCAAGTTTCGATAAGAAGAAAAATTCAGTTTCGGTATCCTGCTGTCAGCCCTGTGAGCTACAGCCCCCTCACCCCGTGCAGGCTCTTGCTCTCACTGCAGCTCATGTCGCTTGCTGGGGAGAAACCCCTCTTGTACCACGCATACACCTCCCCCTTCTCTTAGAGCTCAGGAACTGCAGCTTTGTCCCGGGAGAAGAATAAATGGTCTTTCTATTTCTTCCTCTCTCCCTCTGCAGCTGGGCTCTGTGCCCTTTGCGTGAAGTTAGCCTGGAAACTGGAAATGCAAAGATTTTGGTTATTTTTAAGTCATGGGCTGGATGTGCATCACAAGTTCTGGCCAGAAACTTCCCATGTCTTCTGGGGTCCATGTATTGCAGGCTGGGCTTTTGAATGAGATGATTCCTCAACTTTTTATTCTTCATAGGCTCTTTCCAAGTCACTGGCTTCTGCCCTCCTTTTTCCTCTTTGTCATTTCAGGTAGGGAAAGGCCTTTTGCAGCTCAAACCTAGCTCCGCTCCTTCCCTACCCTTTCCTCTTATTGCTTGGGACTTGTTAGAGTTCTACTACATTTTTACTGCTTATGAATAGCTATACCCAAATTAAATCCTCATATCATCCGTTAGAGTTTCTTTTTGTAATAAGTTGTCAGCCAGGTGTTCTTAAACTTATTTTGAATAGTGAATCATTGGTTGGCATTTATGTTTCCACTTATTTTTAAGAAATAGCATTGCTTGAGGGCACCTGGGAGGCTCAGTCGGTCGGTTAAGCATCCAACTCTTGATCTCCGCTGAGCTCATGATCTCACAGTTTGAGTTTGAGCCCTTCATCAGGCTCTGCACTGACAGTGCGGAGTCTGCTTGGGATTCCCTGTCTCCCTCAGTCTCTGCCCCCCCTCTGCTGTCTTGTGTGCGCTCACTCTCTCTCTCTCTCAAGAATAAATAAAATAAAACATGAAAAAATTATTATAAAAAATAGCATTGCTTTGAACTAGTCTTCCACAGAAATCTTGATTTGACTGGATAATTCTCTGACTGATCTTGGCTTATTTCTTCATTGTGTTTATTTAATAACTGGTTGAGGATACCATTTTGGTCTCTGAAAAACCTTAGTTACATTCAAATAACACACATGTTCTTGAAATATATTCTTCCTAGAAAGTTTGGTGGGTTTTCTTTCTTTTTCCTACTAGCAAGGCCTGGGTAAAGTCTTCAATATCTTGCTTCCTTTATTAGCCATCAGGTAGAATTTTAAAAATGCCCTTATCCTCTCTGGTGCTCTTGGGTATCCCCATGGGGCCATCTATGTAAAGATTCCAAGTTTGGGAGTGCATCATCTACTGTAACAGTTTTCAGGGTGAAGCAATCTTCGGGGAAGTCACTTGCTGGCTTTAGCATTCCTTTTAAGCCTGCACGACCATTGGTTATCATCTTTATTGAGTAAATGCTGAAAACTCTTAGCAATAAATTCACGTTAGTTTATCTAAGTGACATCTGTCTGGCTTAAAGAAGTTTGTGTAAATAACTCGACCAGAAAGAAAAATAACCTTCAATCTTCCCAGTAGGATGAAACTAGTGAATCAACCCTATCGAAGGCTGACAGAACCCTTTCAGTCAGTGTAACTTAAGCCAAGCCTTACAGAAAAATATCTACCTTGTCCCATTAAGAACTTCAAGAAAGCTGATACTTCATTTTCCTGAAGTAATCTTTATTAGCACTGACTGTTATTCTCACAAAAGCTTTTCTGTTTTTAAATCACAGTTCTTGAGTTTTCTCTTGTTCGGCTTTCTTAGAGTGAACCGCTGGTCAACTGTCCTCTGTCTGTCTGGCATTGAGTCACTTTTGTTTTCATACAAATATGCCAACTCCTTTGTTTTAAACTTAATACTTTAATGTCATCGTTGCTTGGAGTTGGTAAGCAGAGCTGTGACTTGCATGTCGGTCCAGCTGATTGAAAACACATATCCTTCCGGTATACCACAATGCCTTCTTCCAGGAGGAGCTGGTTGAGGCAGAAGATGATGACTTAACTTTGTGGTACTGTTAAGACTGAATAGTCACATGAGGCTGGCGGCTAAAAATTCAGGTCTTTGGCCCACAAGGGCATTTGAGGTTAGAAAGAGTGTGGTCATCTACAGAGATAAGAAATAAATGCCTTTTTACAAATTAGATTTGCCTTATTTTCTTGGGATTGTACAGACTAAGTATGCGCTGTAACAGTAGCCCATGTCTTGGTTCCAAAGCATACTAGTACAAAACCCATTTATTTTATCGTGTCTTTTTTTTTTTTTTAATTTTTTTTTTAACGTTTTATTTATTTTTGAGACAGGGAGAGAAGAGCATGAACAGGGGAGGGGCAGAGAGAGGGAGACACAGAATCTGAAACAGGCTCCAGGCTCTGAGCGGTCAGCACAGAGCCCGACGTGGGGCTCGAACTCACGGACCGCGAGATCATGACCTGAGCCGAAGTCGGCCGCTTAACCGACTGAGCCACCCAGGCGCCCCGTATTTTATCATGTTTTTAATATAGGAAAAAGTTTAAACCCTCAGTACCAGAACTGTAATCTTAATGGCTCTCAAAATTGAAAACTACAGTGCAGACTAGTTAATTTGTCTGGTCCATTTGTGTAACCACGGCTATATCAAGTTATGTAAATTAAAGATTATAACTCCAGACGATTTTTAGCAGTCTCGTGCTTATTGTCTCTTTCTTTCCTGGGTCAAATGCAAGACCTGGAATGTATAGGTTTTATAGAGATGCCTCTGTAGAACCTTCTCACATATGTAAGATAATAGTAAGTTCTAGTTTTAAGAGCTCTTGTCACATTTTTCATTCTGAAGGATTGTGTTCAAGATGGAATATGTTTCTTCACGGACAAAGATTTTAAGAGGAAAAATATTAAACAAGTGTTTATGAAAATGTTATTATACGGTCCTCAGAGGGCACTTCAGTCTACAAATTATCAGTGATCTCAGATTTTATAAAGATCAATCATTAGTCATCATCAGTGTTGCAGTCAAGTGGAAATCGTTCAACTCATTTTATATGATCCATCGATAAGTTAAAAGTGGACTTGAAATTGGGAGTTAACTGCATGACCAGGCAGTGGCAGTGTCTTGGCTTTTGAAGCTTTGCTTTATGAAATATGTGGCTACTTGATGATCACCGTCTCGTTGAATTGTTGAACCTCAGGATTCTCAGATCTGAATAAGTGTTCTTCTAAATTGAATATGTTTGTGTGTTCATTTGGGTTTTCGTTTCATGAATTTTTCAGTTAGTGGCATGCACCCCCTACCCCCAAACCATTTTTGTCCCTTTAGAGCATGTCGTGTCCTGAATGTTTGCATCACATCCTTCTTCCCCGATGCTCCCATTCTGCTTGCTCTGGTGGAGATATTGCACATTACTAAGTTGCATGTTGTCACGGCCTCAGTGCAATTTAGTGTGTGTGATATTTTCACATGAGTGCATGCACACGGGTATGGCTCTTGCTTGTGGGATTACAGGTTTTCAGTGCCAGTGGGTGGGAGTCTTACTTATGAATTAGATGGGAGAATGTATGTACTGAGTTTTTTTTTTTATTTGGAAAATGAATGTACTTTTCACCTCTATCCCTCCAACTATGGAGAATTAAAGGTATT
Organism: Panthera pardus; assembly: GCF_024362965.1. Taxonomy (NCBI): domain Eukaryota; kingdom Metazoa; phylum Chordata; class Mammalia; order Carnivora; family Felidae; genus Panthera; species Panthera pardus. The sequence goes on along the minus strand of NW_026526766.1, from coordinate 69,481,071 downwards.
GGGTAAAAAAAAAAAAAAAAAAAAAAAATCAGTGCTGATCATTCCGTAATTCCGTATTTCCATTTTTGACTTTAAACAAATATTCGTTGCAAAGAAATTCTCATGAATCTAAGGTTATAAACATTTGTTTAAATTAAAATGTGTAAGGAAGAGTTTAAAGCTGTAAGAGTGTATTTTCATTTATTCGAAGAGATAGCTCTCCTAACACTGGAATAGAGTGACACAATCTCTTATGCATATTTGGGAAAATCATATTAGCTGGAGTTCTTAAATAATAACCAACTCAGTAAAAAGAATGCCTTTTTAACCTACTTGATTAAAGATTGGTCTAATAATTCTAAACCTTTACATCAAGTTTCCAAGGGAGTGACCTTAAGAAACTTTGTCTTGTATTTAGTTTCTCATTGTGATGCTTTAAAGAATTGCTAAATTAATTTTAATAACCTTATAATAGAACTAGTGTTGAGATACAAATGTTTGCTATTTGCCTATATACTGTTCACTTTTTAATTAGAGTAAGCATCCATTATCAGCAGGCACTGTCAAAGACACAAAACCATGTAGTAATGATATAAAAACATTGAATTAATATTTCTACTGCCAAGGATTCCAGATGATTTAATGTGACGCCACTGTTGTACCCTTCTGTGTGTGACTGTGACTCACTGTTTTTCCCAGTGGGGATGGAAGGTTTCCGCAGAAGCGGCTTCTCCCTGTGCTTCTCAGCAGCATGCTAGGTCTGTGCGTACAGCGTGACCTTCCCTTCTGGAACAGGGAAATCCAGTCTCAACCAGGTTTCTGTGCTTTTTAATGTGTGGAGCTGGGTCTCTGGGACAGATGACCCCGGAAAGGGAGGGAGATGTAACTTTTCAAGAGAGGTTAGGTAGTAATGAAAAGAGCTGGGGGATACTATGTCCGATTGGTAATTTTATATGCTGTGTTTCTGGAAGCCGGCCTGCCCTCTCTACTACCTGGCCTTCTCTTGAGGGGCAGTACAGAACATTGGTAAGGTGACGCTTGTTGTTGTTGTTGCCTGAGGGAACAATAATCTGATAGCCTTCCTAGTTGACCTTTAGAAAGAAAAGAGGGTAGAACCAGTGTAATGAAATGTTGGGAGCAGGCAGAATTTGATTTTGGATTCTTTCCTTTCTTCTTACTTAGACACGTGAACGCTACCTGTCTATTCGTTTAGAGTCCTGTGTCCTCTGAGGGCATAGAGCTCCTTGACTGTGGCTTATCATTCTCCCCAACCCCCTCCTTGCTTCAAATCGCATTCCAGCAAAAGCAGATCATCTGATCAAATCCTGGGTTGTCTGGCCAGTTTTCTCCTTTTAGAAAAGTAACAACAAACCCATTTTTCTTTTCTTTTTTTTAAGCTTCCTCGTCATCTCTCTTCCCAAGAACACCCCTTTGGTCAGAATTGAGAGTGGGCTAAGAGTTGAAGGAAAGTATTAGCAAACTTGTAAGAGTTAACAGTTTCATCTTAAAGTTTGTAAAGAGTGAGGAGAGAGCTGGTTAAGAACTAAATCTTAACCAGGCACTTGAAACCAGTTCAAGCCCCTGGTGCAGAGAAGTTAGATATACAGTTGACTCCTGAATAATGTGGGGGTTAGGAGACACCAGCGCCCTACACTGCCAAAAATCCACATAGGACTTTTGACTCTCCGGAAAGTTAACTGCTAATAGCTTACTGTTGACTAGAAACCTTACTTATAAGCAGTCAGTTAAAGCATACTTTGTATGTTGTTCTTATTGTATACTGTATTCTTAGTTTAGTAAGCCAGAGAAAAGAATATGTTATTAAGAGAATCATAAGAGAAAATACATTTTTTTAAGTTTATTTATTTTGAGAGAGAGAGAGAGAGAGAGAGAGAGAGACAGTGTGAGTGGGGGAGGGGCAGAGAGAGGGAGAGAGAGGGAATCCCAAGCAGGCTCCATGCTGCCAGCACAGAGCCACAGAGCCTGATGTGGGGCTTGCACCCACAAAGCTCAGATCATGACCTGAACCCAAACCAAGAGTTGGATGCTTAACTGACTGAGCCACCCAGGTGCCCTGAAAATACATTTTCAATACCATATCAAAAAAAAAAAATCCGCATGTAAGTGGACTAGTGTAGTTCAAATGTGTTGTTTAAGGATCATTCATACAGTTGTATAAACGAGGCATGGACACACATCTTTAGTACCGTACAGTATAAATGCACAATAGTGTTTATTAGGGGAAATTCAAAGACTGATTGTGAATGAATTTGGAATTTTTATTCACAGAGAGGTATGTTTAGGGACCCCCGTTGGATTGGATGCCCTGTAGCCTGCCTTCCAGTTGAAGGGAACCCTGCCCTTTATGGCTCTGTGTATAATAGATAGGACTGTCTAATGGTGGAAGCTTTCTGAATGAGGATGCGACCTTGTTAGAAAGCGGGGAGCTTCCACCTCTGTGGCTGGTGTCAGTCCCATCCCTTGAGCTACATCAGACCTGCTAAGCCAGCTCAACTGAGCTACCAAAACATGGGAAGAAAAGAGCATCCAGTGTCTTCTGAATTTGATTCTGTTAAATTGCTGAGTGCTGGGAAAGCCTGGAGATGCAGTTGGAGAATAATGTCAATGAGTTTTGAAGAATCACTGGAAAAACAGAGGTCCCAGAAGACTGAGCACAGGCAAACACTCTATTCAAGAGAGAAGATTGAAGTAGACAGTAGAGGAAGACTAATGTTACATACCTATTATAGCCTGATGAATTTGATGCAGATTTTCCTGTAAATTTCCATAGTAGATGCTTGATCATATGGTTGTGAATAGTTACAAAGGGAAGGGTAATTTCCAGTGGCACCATGCATTCACCTGGCACGGGTCATATGTAACCACCCTTAGAAAAATGCCGCAAGCCAGAGCTTTTGTGATTTTTACAAGAGATTTGGTGAAGTATATCATAGTGTCTTTCCTGGATGGCAAGATAGAAGAATGCTTACTGAATTTGAATATCTAAAAAGTGTTGATTAATGGATTGACATCATTGAGTGAATGAAATGAGAGAATGATCTTTCATTGGTATGATTATAAGGAACAAATACGCCCGCATTGATTAAACTAGTGATTTCTGGTAACCCGTTCAAACTGTATTGTGTATACCATTAATTATGTGTCAAATGAAGTTGTGTTAGATTATGAAAATGAACAATTCCCAGTCTCTGAATTTCAGGTTCCAAAGAACCTGAGAGATGAGTGATTATACACTCAGTATTTTGGATTTTTGCTCCGGTAGCTTCATCGGTACCTTATAATTTAAAAAACTTAAGTCTAAAACTTTGTGGTATGCTGCTTTCAGTCTCAGCTTTGCCGTACCCTGCACCCCTTTAGCAAAGATTGGTTTTCTTCCAAAAACCGCCAGGAGAAAAGAGAAAGTTACCACGTGCGTTATTTTTAGCCTTACTACAATGCTACCTGGTAATAGTGACACAATTCTCTGAAAGCACCAACTTAATTGCATGCTTACTGTGCACCAGTCACTAAGCTTACCACTTGAGTTGCAGTGTTAATGTCCATCATACCGTTATGAAGTGAATGCTTGCCGTAATGCCAACATTATGAAGTTAAATGTTGTCTCTATTTGACAGTTAGGAAGAGTGAAGCTCAGAGAAGTTGTACAGTTTTGAAGATCATGCCACACTAATCAGTGACAGAATGGGATTCCAGAGCAGTGGGTGACAGAGCCAGAGCTCTTGTGGCCCCGTTGCCCTGTTGTTCCTGCCGAATCCATGTCCTGTTTGCCTTCACTAATGTTTCTCATTTATGAGCGCGTTCTTGACTGCTTCCTCAACACTCTTACGTTTCATTCATATGTTCCTTCTCTGAGCAGTCTCCTAACCTCCAGGCCAATGGCCTTCACTTCTGTCCTTTATTTTGTCCATCCTCTACACTGACATATGCTGAGCACCCACTGTGCCAAACCCTGACTTACACATTTTGCATGTATTATTTCATTGATCCCCTGTCCGGTCCCCTCATTCACCCAGGAAAGAGTCCGCTGGTCAGAAATCAAGAAAATCTTTGAAACTGGGAGTGTAGTTCATGTTTTTTTTTTTTCATGAAGGCTGGAAAAAGAATAAAAAATGAGGGCCTGAGTTATTCCCAAGTGAAAAGGCAATAACGACCCTCTTGTAATTGTTGGATCTGTGCACTAGATCACTCGGATGTACTAGCTCCCACGATAGGCATCCACCTGACTAAAAGCCAGTGCGTTGGGTGCGGAGTGGGTCATAGAGTTCTACGTAGCGTTGCACCAGCAAGGCACAGACACACACATTGTGGCCACCACATGTGGCCTGTTGCATCTTTCATTGCTGCTCTGTTCCTCTCCCCTTTCCCCATGTTCTACTTCTATTTTCCAGAACGTTTCACTCTAATACGGTGATTAGGACCCCAGTTTGCTTCGGGATGGGTATACTGAGCCTTAGTCCCCTTTTGGAAGTGGTCAGCTAGGATAGCCACTATCGAATAATGGCCCTGGCCAGAGCCAGATGCAGGTGTCATGCAGCTGCCCAGGCTTCTCTTGGTGGTCTCTTGGCCTTGAGGACCATTAAGTACATGTTTGGCCTGCAGGTGAATATCTTCGTAATATAGAATAGGAATCTGGATACCAAAAATACATCTTCATCCAACATCTTGATCTTTAGTGAGTTGGGTGACTGGATTTGGAGTTAGTGTACCAGAGTGATCTAGTACACCGATCCAACAATTCCCAGAAGAGTTTTCTTGCCTTTTAACTGTGACTGGCTCAGTACCATTCCTCCCACCCTCACCCTCATTTTGAACTTTCTTCTTCTTTTTCTTTTTTAGAGAAAAGATTTTAACAGATTTACCTGATTTTTGACCAAGAGTCAGTCTGTCTCTGTCTCTCTCTGTCTCTGTCTCTCTCTCTCTCTCTCTCTTTTTAAAGTTTATTTGAGAGAGAGAGTGTGCACAAGTGGGGAAAGGAGCAGAGGGAGAAAGAAAGAATGAATCCCAAGCAGGCTCCTTATAGAGCCTGACATGGTGCTCAAACCCACAAACTGGGAGATCATGACCTGAGCCAAAACCAAGAGTCGAATGTTTAACTGACTGAGCCACCCAAGTGCCCCAAGTGTCTCTTTTCCGGATGAATCAGAGGCACTAGCAAGGAGTCAATGGAACGACATAGACAAAGCATGTAACGCAGTGCTTGGCTCATACTGGATTGTGTTAGTTTCTGATTGTAGCTCTAACATTACCATAAGCTTAGTGGCTTAAACCACATAGATTTTTTTTATCTGACAGTTCTAGAGGTCAAAAGGCCTAAAATTAGACTCTCAGCAGGCCTGCGTTCTTTCTGGAAGCTTTATGGGAGAATTGGTTTCTTTGCCCTTTCCAGCCTCTGGAGGCTGCCTGCACTCCTTGGCTTGTGGTCTTTCATGTTCAAAGCTGGCAATGTAGTGTCTTCAAATGTCTCCTTCTCTCTGACCTCTGCTTTTGTCCTCATGTCTCCTTCTGTAACTCTGACTCTCCTACATCCCTCTTTTTATAATTTTTTTTTTTTTACTGAGATAAAATGCATACACATGAAATTCACCATTTTAACCATTTTAAAGTATACAATTCAGTGGTTTTAATATATTCACAATTTGTGCATCCATCACCTCTGTCTTATATCAGCCACCTCCCTCTTATAAGGACTTCTGTAATTACATTGTGCCAATCCAGTAATCCAGGATAATCACCTTGATCTCACAATGCTTACTTAGCTCAGTCACATCTGCAAAGTCCCATTTGCCAAATAAGGTAACATATTCATAGGGCCTGGGCATGGATGTAGACATTTTTATGGGGCTGTTACTCAGTTTACCACATGGGGTACTTAGCAAACATTAGTGTCTCTTGACCTTACCTTCTTATTTCAGGAACACTCAGCTCTTGCACTGCAACTTTCTAGAATCTTCATCATCAGAATACTCTGAGCCTGGGTGGCTCAGTCGGTTAAGCGGCCGACTTCAGCTCGGGTCATGATCTCGCAGTCCGTGAGTTCAAGCCCCGCGTCGGGCACTGTGCTGACAGCTCAGAGCCTGGAGCCTGTTTCAGATTCTGTGTCTCCCTCTCTCTCTGCCCCTCCCCCGTTCATGCTCTGTCTCTCTCTGTCTCAAAAATAAATAAATGTTAAAAAAAAAAAATTTAAAAAAAAATACTCTGGGCATCAATGAAACATACTGATCTCAGGAAATAGTAAATACCATAGCACCAAAAATAGTTACTGTTTATTGGGCACCTAGTGTACCACTGGGTCACTTAGTAGGGGCTTCAGATGCATTGTCATTTAGCTTTTCATGAGCTGAATTGCTCTTTCTGCCAGTATCCACCCCCATAATACTATAAATATTAAATTTAGCCTCACATCCTGAGGAGATGTGGCGTAATATAGCAGGCAGTGACTTCTGGCTGATTGACCATGGACTCTACACTTTCTTTTAATTGAGAAATGAAAGGAATTGCTGGTGTTTCTTATAAAATTAAAACATACCGTATGACCCAGCATCTCCATTCCTAGGTATTTACTGAAACGCAGTGAAGGTGTATGTCCATGCAAAGACTTCTGCTCAAGTGTTCATAGCAACATTATTCACAGTAGCTCCAAACTGGAAAAACCCAAATGTCCATCAGCTGGTGATTACATAATCTAATTGTGCTATATCCAAGTAATGGACTACTCAGCAGTTAAAGAGGAACAAAGTGCTGATAACCATGTGGGTGAATCTCAAAATATTGAACGAGATTAAAGAAACCCAACACAAAAGCTACATAATGAAAGTGTGAATGTCCTCGACACTCCTGAACTATACACTTAGAAATGGTTAAATGGCAAATTGCTTGGTATGTATATTTTACCACAATTTTTTAAAAAGCTGCATAATGTGGGGTGCCTGGGTGGCTCAATCCATTAAGCGTCCGACTTCGACTCAGGTCATGATCTCCCCGGTTCGTGGGTTCGAGCCCCCGCGTCCGGCTCTGTGCTGACAGCTCAGAGCCTGGAGCCTGCTTCGGATTCTGTGTCTCCCTCTCTCTGCCCCTCTCCTGCTCATGCTCTGTCTCTCTCTGTCTGTCAAAAATAAATAAATGTTTAAAAAAATAAAAAAACTGCATAATGTATGATTATGTTCATATGAAATTCTAGAAAAGGCAAAACCATTGTGGCAGAAAGCATATCTAGTTGATGTCAGGGATCAGGATTCAGGGAGCGATAGACTGTCAAAGGGCATGAGGGAACGTTTTGGGGTGACGGAAGTGGTCTATATCTTGATTGTGATGATGGTTACACAACTGTACACATTTGCCAAAATTTGTTGAATTTTATTGTTTGTAAATTATAGTTCAGTAAAGCTGATTAAAAAATAAAAAAATGCTAGGAATTTGATGGAGCTAAAAAAAATTCTGTCTACTAGTAAATTGTTAGGGGATTTTTCTTTGCTGTTTTATAAAAACCTTGTGTACCAGATCATAAGTAATAAGATAGAGGGGAATGCCTTGCCTTTTCATCCTTCATTGGGTTACATGAAAATGTTTAGTAACTGTAAACAGCATGGGATGCATTTAGGATCCACAAAATTACTTGCGAGTTGCCTTAGTGAGAATGTTACAGCAATGAGTATTCCCAGAGGTAAAGAAGAAGGGCGATTGTGTGCTGTTTCCTAGAAGTGGTCCTTTTTGGATTGAGTTTTGCCTCCGTGCCACCCAGAGGGGGAGATTCAGTTGCAATATTTTGTTGCACCTTTGATGTCAACTTCATTTTGGCTTAAGAGTTTTTGAATAACATGAGGTTGGTGAAAAAATTTTTGAATAACATTAAGGTTGGTGAAAACATCTATCTTTTGTCATTGACCTCCCCAGTTCTGTTCCAATTCTGTACTTTTTTTCCTTAGACGTTATTCTTATTAATCTCCCTGGGGTATTTGACCTTAATATCATCCCCTCTTTCTCAAAAGCTTCTTTCTCCTTTGGTCTCTTGGAATACTACACTCTAGTGACTTTTCTGCCTACTGCAGAAGTGATTTCATGATCTCTTTGGCTGGTGTATTTTTGTCCTTAGGTCCCCTGTGGGAACGCAGCCCATTGCCCCATTTTCTCTAGGTTTGCCCCTGGGGATATCTTCTCCTTTCCTATGATTCATCTCTTCTGGCACATCTCAAAGTTTTTGTCCCAAGTTCTCCATTGACTTTGTCTTTTATTTCCAGCTACCTCAAGGGTATTTTCATCATCCTTATTTCTTACCATTGCCCAAACCAAATGTATTCCCTTATCTCCCGTGTCTTCACTCATTCTGGGCTTTTCCACGTCTTTGAGACACTGCCGTTCTCTCCCCCTCAGGTTTAAAACCTGAAGCTCTGCTAGTTTCTCTTTTTCCTCCGTCGCCTATTCAGTTCAGGTCTTTTCTGTTTCCTCTGGGCTCTCTCCCTTCCTCTCGGTCTTTTTGATACAACTTTAATCTGCATCTTTTTGTCAGAAGGCACATGGCAACCCCATATTCTTGAGTGAGAGCTGCTGGTCAGGATGACGAAGAAGGTTTCACAATTTGGGGAGCCACCGTGTCACCAAATCCATGTGTCAGAACCCTGTTACAATGACTGAATCACTAGGTTGGCTTTGCTCTTACAGCACATCTCTTGGAATGCTTTGGAAAAGCTTATTGTTTCCTTTTGTGTGTACAGTGTCCCCTTTGCTGCCACGTTCCCTGATTTTTTTTAATTATAGACAGCTTTTCCTTCTCTCATGAGTATATGACCCTGCTTCCCCTGTACCCCCCAGAGTCCTGGTTTTGTCATTTTATGATACCTTTGGCATCATAAACTTATGGTTTGCTGCCTTTGTGTTCTCTCTGAGCAGTTCCTTATTACTCTTCACACAACACTACCTTAATCTTCCAGCTGGAAACCAAAGCTGAAGCACCTGCAATTGCAGATTTTCATGTACTTTGTTCCTACTAATCACCAACTATGTGGATCTGTTTTTACCCCTTTTGTGTTTTCCTCTCTCATTTTACTTGGGAGGTAATAAGATTTTTTTTTTTTCTTCCATAAATTCTCTCCCAATAACCTGCATTCTTTGATAGCATTTGTAGAAGTTACTCTGTAGGCTTGGTTGCAGAGTTGAAGGAATGTGGGAAAACTTTGTTAATAGGAGAAGACCCATGAAATGCAGGTTAAATTCTCTTGCACTTGTCTTCAAAGGGGAGGGTTGGCCACCGATTTCTTAGAGTTTATGTCCTCAGAAATAAGAGAGTCATACTTACTTTTTGTTTTCCATTTATTTTGGTGGTGGAAGATGTGCTTCAGAGGTGAAAAGTTGATTAATTATTTCAGCGAGCAGGGTATTTTAAGGTGTTTCATTTCAGTTATTTTTTTCATCAGAGAAATTTACTAAACTTGTTCTGGGGTTTTAAAATAAAGGCTTTATGTTTCTTTGAAATAAAATGCAAAGGGCATTCTCAGGCCATTGGAAAAATTGAAGTTGTTATCAGATTTGGAATGAAGTAGCCAGAGGCCTGGAACAACTTCCGTTTTTGCATCGCAATGTGATACTGTGTTTATTTACTTTCCCTTTTATCTTTGGGTATTCTAGAGGGGTGTTTGATGCTTCCCTCAAAATGGCTGGCTTCTACGGATTGTACACTTGGCTGACTCATACTATATTTGGCATCAATATTGTCTTCATACCATCAGGTAACAATAGTATCCTAACTTCCCCTGTCCTCTATTTAAGGAAAATGAAGCCATTTTAAGTATGTTGGGAAATGTCATCTTCCTCAAATTTAAAACACTAAATTTTGAGATGTAATCTAGTCTAGATTAGGAGCAGAAGTATGATTTGTAATGTTTATTTATGCTGTATCTCCAGTAGCTAGAATGATACCCAGCACTTAGAAAGCACTGCATAAGGGGCACCTGGGTGGCTCAGTTGATTAAGCCTCCGACTTCAGCTCAGGTCATGATCTCACAGTCCGTCTTGAGTTCAAGCCCTGCATCGGGCTCTGTGCTGATAGCTGGGAGCCCGGAGCCTGCTTCAGATTCTGTGTCTCCCTCTCTGTCTGCCCCTCCCCTGCTTATGCTCTTTGTTCCAAAAATAAATAAAACATTAAAAAACAAAAAGAAAGAAAGCACTGCAGAAGTACTTGATAAATGAGTGAATGTCCTAGCACTTAGCACAGCACACAGTACTCAGTAAATACTTGGTACTCAGTAATAATTGGCACTCAGTAAATGTTTGAATTGAACTGATAGGGAGCAATGAGTTGGTCGAATAGCTCTGTTCCATGAAGGATACTGTCCCAGGGGCAAGACAAATGCCTCTGAGGGCACATAAGCTGTCTCCATACCTCTTAGGATCTATTCTGATAATGCCCTCATTCCATAAGCACCTTGATGGTTCAATAACCATCTTTTACTTTTTCCTCTGCATTATTTCTGCTCCTCTCCTTCCACTTTTCCTTTATTTCTGTGGCTGCTTGTCTGCCCTCTACCATTTCCCCCTTTTGTCCACACACTCTTCTTTACATCCCCAAGTTCATTCATGTTCTTTCCTACTTCAGTCTTGGCTAAGCCACTCTTTGACATGCAAGCAGCCTGACAACACATGGAGGTCATTGTTTTATAATGATCTTGTGAGGCAGGCAGGGTAGGTAGTGTTCCTGTTGTGTAGGTGAGAAACCAAAAATTTTCCAAGGTCACATACCTGGTTAGTGGTAGGACCAGAACTAGAATCCATATCTGCCTGACTTTTCCTCTGGAGGGGAACCAGATGAGAGAGAGTGGGCATACAGCTCTGGAAGGGGGTGAACTTGAAGTAACCTCCTTCAACTAGCAGGGCTTTTGTTCTTGTTTTTGTTTAGATTACATTTCACTTTTATTAGAAGCAAGGTGAAGATTATACGTTCCTCTCTGAGGTTTAGAAACTAATTTTTAATTTGCCTTTGGACCCTGTACAAATTTGGACCAATGCTTTACAGTTACATTATAGGACTGTATATGAACTAACCATTGATTCAGAATAACAACTGCAGGGGGCACCTGGGTGGCTCAGTCGGTTCAACATCTGACTCTTGATTTCAGCTCAGCTTAAGATCTCATGGTCATGAACTTGAGCCCCAACTTCGTGAAATCAAGCCTCACTTGGGGCTCTGTGCTAGGCATGGAGCCTGTGTAAGATTCTGTGTCTCCTGCCCTCTCTGTCCCTTTGCCCCTACCCTGCTCATGCATGTGCTCTTTCTCTTTCTCTCTCTCTCTCTCTCTCTCTCTCGGAGGAAAAAAAGAGACAACAACAACTGCAGGATACTAGAATTTTGTTGCTTAAGAAGAAACCCAGGATGTAGACACACACACTTTAGAAAGATTTTCAGCATCGGGTTTTAAGATGTAAGGTATCAGACCTCCGTTTAACTAGCAGATTCAGTTACACAGGGCATTATCATGGGCTAAAATTTGAGTTTGTATTTATTTCCCTTGTTTTGATGTAAACTTTTAAGTAGGAGGAACCAGTTGTGAGGTCTGTTGTTCTGTCACTCTTTTAATGTGGTGTTCAGTTGCTCTTCTTTCAATTTCTTATTAGCGTTAGCAGCAATCCTCGGAGCGGTGCCATTTCTGGGGACATACTGGGCGGCAATACCTGCCGTTCTAGACCTGTGGCTCACACAAGGCTTAGGGTGCAAAGCCATCTTACTGCTGGTTTTTCATCTCTTGCCAACATACTTTGTAGACACTGCCATCTACTCTGATATATCAGGGTAAGTACCCATAGAACTTCTCAAGTTGTTGGTGAATCCTATCCAGGGATTTATGTGACCTTTTTTTTAAGGAGAGTTGTTTGTTTTGTTTTGTTTTGTTTTTCTTTTGGGGATGGGAAAAGGGACACGTGGTAGGATTTTTCTGTGAAGTAGTCTTTCGTGATCCCACTGATAGAATCAAAATTTAATGTAATATAATTAATACCATTTTAAAGGTATGCTATTTTCTTATTACATAAGTATTTAAAATGTATGAGACCCTGGGTTAACACAAAATTATGTATAATCTTCTGTTTTAGTGACATTAATCTAGGAAAGAAATATTACTAGATGTACATAAATAGCTGTAAGTACAATAATGAATTAGTGGTTATTTTCAGAACTACTTTGCTCTTGGAGAAAAACATTATTAAATTGTATGTCTGAGGATCCATGTGCAACCAAATCTCATCAAGTTAATGTCTGATAAGCAGAGTTCTCTTTACTTAAGATAATATAGTATGGTTCTATGATGAATACAGGTTAAATTTAAGACAGAATCCAAACACTGACTGTATAATAAATAAATACCTGTTTTTATAGATTTTGGTACCTCTTTTCAAAATTGCACTAAGTAAATCAAGCCAATTCTCATTTAGTCATGTATCCATATTCTCATTGCTTGTTAGAATCTAGGATGTGACCACATGCTGATCTCTAATCAGCTACCCCAGTTCAGAATACGCGTACTGAAACTATCATAATAGGTAATATAGTAAATTTTCTGCAAGTAAAACTTACTGTTGCAGTAAGTGTTCATGGAAAGAGTGACCTCCAGTTAATTTGAAATTATATAGGGACAAATTGCCACCTTGTTTTCTCTCTAGTAAGTTAAAGCAGAAACAAATGGTATATAACTGAAGGCCTAGACTTCCCAAGCAAAAGGAAATCAACAACTGCATATGCCAGCCTTAGTGGCACTTTTATGTCTAAAACTTGAAAGAGAAAATGAAAGACCAAAGGAGGACATCAGAGTATGGTTAACTAGTACTTAACAGTTGAAATTTAAATAGTAAGAGTAGTTATGTGATTTATGGTTAAATGATTTCATTTCTCTAAACTTTGCTATAAATTTTTTATTGATGTTTCTAGCTAGAATTTAAAATTTATGTGACTTTATCTTAATAAAGTCACATATTTAACCAGCATCATCAGGAAATAAGGATTTTGTGTAAATTGCTTTAGTTTTTAAATAAAGGAAGCCTTAATTTAAAAGCTTCCACACTTTTTTCTTTTTTAACTGTTAAGCATTTTTGAGAGAATAAGTTTTTGATGTATCATTTAGGGGAAAAGCTTACTTATGTAGCATATGTGGAATATTGCCCTAAAATTTTCCCCCCAATTTTTTTTGAATGAGGAAGATAGTTTATGAATATACTGTATTGGTTTTCTGAAGACTAGCTCACGTTAAATGTTATCTATTGAATTGTAATATAATTCAGAACAGAACATTATTCCAGAGTGTCAGCTATTTGCCCCTCAGTAAATTGTTCAAGTCATCTGTGTTTGAAAACTAGAAATAGAACATACCTTATTTCCAAGTCCTTCTTATGTCCTTGGTCATTTGTTACTGTTATCAGTATGCCGTGCTGCTGTGATCTGCCTTACTGTATACCACTTATGTAAGTGATACTGTGATAAGCTGGAAGGCAATTAGGACTCTCCTGTGAAATAGAATCTTGGGCTTTGTGACGGATAGTTTCCTCATGAGGCCTTTTAGCATTACCTGTGTTTAATAACTATTTTAGAAGGTTGCCCCAAGTCTAACTTATGCATATCATGGGTGCTGTTATATTATCTTATAAAAAGCATAATTATTTGAATTACACACTGCATTGTGCCCACTTAACTATCCTTGATGGAAGTTAACTTAACAAGTGACTTAGCAACGATTCCTCAGTCAACACTCACCTAGGCCAGGCAGCTGTGTGAGGGGTGTAGGATACCTGTTAACAGTCTGACTTAACTCCTTCCATTATGGGACCTTAGAAAAAGGAAAATGTTGTACTTGTTACCTAGGTAAGAAACTGTTTGGCTCTCATTATTATTACAACCGATGTTTAGTTACCTGCACTGATGTACTCTAAATAAAACTGGTCATGCAATCAATGGCCTTATATGTTAGGAATGAACATTGTGTTAGAGATATGTTTCAGATTGACTCCAAAGTTTATGTGTGTAAAAAACCATGAGCTAACCTGTATGCTCTTTATTCCAGAGGTGGGCATCCTTACTTGACAGGCTTGGCAGTGGCTGGTGGGGCGTACTACTTAGGCCTGGAAGGAGCAATCATTGGGCCCATACTTCTCTGCATACTCGTGGTCGCTTCCAATATCTACAGTGCCATGCTAGTGAGTCCCACGAATTCAGTGCCCACGCCAAACCAGACCCCATGGCCTGCTCAGACTCAGCGGTGAGTTAAAGCAGAATGATCATGAATGTGTGTGTGAAACTGAACTATCCTGTCTCTATAGTTTTTCACCCCAATAGTCTGTCAGCATATAGGTATTTCAGTGTGCATGCTCTGCTTAAGATTGTAGAAGACACTAAGGAAAGAGAAACCATTTGTTTGCAGACATTTGGGTTTCAGATACCAGGAAAACTTAAAAACAAAATTGGGACAGAATGGTTCATGTCATGAAAGACCAAAAATAGATTAAAAAATTAACAAACCCACTTGGACATGGTGTACCCGATTAAAAGAGAGTCAGGAAATAGGACAACCAAATGCAGTGCTGTAATCAATGATAGGACTTTGGATTAGTGATGGGGAGAATCTATAAAGAACATTTCTGGAACAATTAGAGAAATCTGAATATGAGCTATATATTAAACAGTATTATTGTATCAGTGTTTAATTTCATAGGGATGATTAATGACACTCTGGTTGTATAGCAGAATATCCTCAAGGGGTGAGATGTCAAGATGTCTGCAACTTATTTTCAAATAGTTCAGCCAACACTAATAGTAACTAGAACAACATGTTAACAATTGGTGAATCTAGATGAAGGATATATGGTTGCTAATTGCACCAGTCTTTTGATTTTTCTTTAGGTTTACACTTTTTCAAATGAAAAAGTTGGAGGGGCCCCCGGATGGCTCATTCAGTTAAGCATCTGACTCTTGGTTTCAGCTTAGGATCTCATGGTTCAGAAGATTGAACCCCACATTGGGCTGTGTGCTGAAGATGCAAAGCCTACTTGGGATTCTCTCTCTCTCTGCCCTTCCCCTGCTCTATCTCAAAATAAATAAATAAACATTCACATTAAAAAGTTGGGGGAGAAGTTTTTGAGTGCACCAGTATGGAGTTATAACTTATTTTGCATGTACAGACAGACATTGAACTCATAATTGCTGTCTTCTGTCACCAACATACCTTAAGATAAATTATAATGTAATGTAAATTGTAATTTAAAATTTTCCCCTGATTGTGTCAGAATTTAAAAAAATTATTTTTAAAGTTTATTTTTATTTGAGAGCACAAGCCGGGGAGGGGCAGAGAGAGGGGGAGAGAAAGAATCTCAAGCAGGCTCCGTGCTGTCAGCACAGAGCCCTACACTGAGTCCTCATCTGACAAACTGAGATCACGACCTGAGCCAAGATCAAGAGTTGACAATTAGCCAACTGAGCCACCCAGGTGCAATTAAAAAACAAAACAAAACAAAAACCTTTTTATTCAGGCATGTCTTACATGAGCTGAGATGCACATCTTAAATATACAACTTGATGGGATGATTTTTTTCATATACGTATACCCATATAAGCATGGGTATTAAGATATAGAGTATTAAGATACAGAGTATTTACTCCAAAAGCCTTCCCCATACAACCTCTCAGTCGGACCCCTTCTCTGCTTATAATCTGACCACTACACCCTCTCAGTCAGACCCCTTCTCTGCTTATAATCTGACCACTGTCACCTTAGATTGGCTTTGCCTGTTTTTGAACTTCACGTAAAAGGAGTCATGTCCTAAGTATTTGGGAGTCAGGCATCTTTTGCTCACCACTGTGTCTATGGCATCCACCCACATTGTTGCACGTCAAGGTCATTCTTTATTATTGCCACCTGGTATTCCAGTATACGAATAGACCACAATTTATTCATTGCAGTATTGATGGACATTTGCGTAGCTTCCAGTTTCTATTCTGAACCTGTCTTGTAGTACGTGTGTCCTGATAGACATGTGTACTTCATTTGTGTATATACCAAGAAGAGGAAGGGCGAAGTGCACAGCTGGTTTAACTTTAGTGAATACTTGTTAGGCAGTTTTTCTTTGTGTATGTACCAGAAATCACATGTTAACAACCAAAAGGTAAGGTAAACTTTTAACAGTGCAAAAAAGTAAGAAGTCTCAGAATATAGGATTTTAACTTTTCAGAGACTATACTACATTGTCCTTCTTATTCTCAACTGGAAAATATTTTTTTCCTGCCATTAGGTGTTCTAGTGTAATCGAGGAGTCATTAACAAGTTGATTCTGAAAAAATATTTACTGAAACTATCTTTTTATTTAAAATTCTTTAGAGACCTGGTTCTGCTCATTTTGTGTTGTGTTGTATGTTGTGAAGAAGACGTGGTCCTTTAACTCAGAACAGGTAGAATATAGTTTCTGAATTAGACCCAGTTGGTTAGAGGGCCATTTTAGCTAATGCAAGGCACCTACTTGATGGCAGGGAAAAAATCCATTTCCTTAAAAAGAATAAAAGGAGAGGCACTTACGCAGTTGTAACAAAAGCCATTTTGAAGGTGGTGACACTATGATACCCATTTCTGCCTTTGCCTCTTACAGGCAAGTATGTGGATACCTGAGAAACCAGTGGACAGTTGCTTGAAAGCAATAAAGAGCACATGATAACTGGAACCCTACTCCTTGGGTGTCCATACAAAAAACAGAGAGAACATTGGTTGATCAATATTTTGCTGTTATTTTATTTATTTATGTTTTTAAACGTGAGTAATTAAGTATATACAGTGTATACAGTGTAGTCTGGCTTTGGGAGTAGATTCCTGTGATTCATCACTTATATACAACACCTAGCGCTCATCCCAATGAGTGCCCTCCTCAATGCCCATCACCCATTTTCCCCACCCCCCACCCTTAGTTCTCTGTATGTAAGAGTCTCTTACAGTTTGCCTCCTCTCTGTTTGTAACTTACTTTTCTTTCCCTTCCCCTATGGTCTTCTGTTAAATTTGTCAAATTCCACAAATGAGTGAAAACATAGGATGTGTGTCTTTCTCTGACTGACTTATTTCACTTAGCATAATACCCTCCAGTGAAGGGTGAATTCCAGTGAAAATTCTTTTTCATTGCTGCGTAGTATTCCATTGTGTGTGTGCATCTGTGTGCATGTGCACGCACACACATATATACACACCGCATCTTTAAAAAAATTTTTTTACTGTTTATTTTTGAGAGACAAAGTGTCACATCTTTTTAAAACAATTTTTTTAATGTTTTTTTTTTATTTTTGAGAGACAAAGCGTGAGTGGGAGAGGGGCAGAGAGAGAGGGAGACACAGAATCCAAAGTAGGCTCCAGGCTCTGAGCTGTCAGCATAGAACCCGATGTGGTACTCAAACCCATGAACCATGAGATCATGACCTGAGCCGAAGTCGGACGCTCAACTGACTGAGCCACCCAGGTGCCCCCACATCTTCTTTATTCATTCACCAGTTGATGGACATTTGGGTTTTGCTGTTATTTTAGAAAAACTTACAGTGATTCAAAGTTAGTAAAGCAGGAGTTGGTTTTTAAGGTGAAACAAAAGAAACTAATATAAATTCTTCCAGAGACAAATGACCTCTTTCCCCTTCTCCCTTTTGAAGGCAGTATGTTGTCACTTAGGTGAAGTGGGGGTTGAAAAATATAGCGTGAGGGCTTTTATAGTCTTCATCTTTTTTTTTTCCTTAGAAATTACGTATACGTGTAGCTGAAAAGGTCAAAAATTTCTACAAAGCTTGTTGCGAAAAATATCCTTTGCCTTTTCCCTTTCCCTTCTTCTCTGAGAAGAACCACTTTTTGACTTTTTTGATTTGATTTTTTTCTCCATATCTTGAAATAGAATCTTTATTTCTTGATTTTTTTTCATGAATAGGCATTTTCTTTTTATTTCCCAGTTAGAAGGTGAAAAATTAGCTCTTTTACCACCACCCTCCCACTATTGAACCGTGATACTGGTTTGATCAGTATTTGGCCCTTAAATTATTATGACCGTAAATTATATTCCTGTTTGAACCTTCTTGTATATTCTGTATTTCCTTACTTTATACAACTTTTTGCTTTTCTTTGCGTTATAAAGGTCCTGTTTTTTGTTGACTTTGTTTTCTGAGTACTCCTAACTAGCCTCAAGCTATGTGCCGGCTGTTTGCATCTCCTCGCTCAGGATATTAGTTGCAATGAGTATGCTACGAGCTTTTTCTTCCTGGTAAAGTCTCTGCTGGAGCCTTCTCATCTGCTCCAGTGGATGCCGGCTGCCCTTTCGCCTACTCTTCAGCTATCAGCTGTCATTCCCTCAGTTCTCCCCTGTGTTGGAATGCTTACTTCCTGTATAATTTCCCATATCATTTTCTTTCCTGATTTATTTCCTTTTTGTTGGAGCACAGCCTCCTATAGATTTTTGGGAAAGAATGCATAGGAAATGAGTTTTGGTGATGATATAGGACTGGAAAGTTTTCTCTTAAGGCTGTACTTAATAGCTTGCCTCGGTTTAGAATTTTATGTTTGAAAATTTTTACCTTTAGACTTTCTGTCTATTTCTTCATTGTGTTCTGGCTTCCATGGTTGTTAAAAGTCTGAAGCCATTCTGATTCCTGGTTCTTTGTAATTTATTTGAAAACCGATAGGATGCTCTTATTTTATTTTACTTTTTTTTGTTGGTGTTCGGATTGGTGCTGGATGAGACCTTTAAAATTGGAAACTTATGTTCTGTAGTCCTAAAGTTTTTCTTGAATTATTTGATCTGTGATTTCCTTCTCGCCCTTTCAGAAACTTATTTTGATGTTGAGTCTTATTCACTGGTCATCTAATTTTCTTATCTCTGCTGTTTTTCCATTTCTGATTCTTTGCTTCCATTTTCTGGGTGATTTCTTCAACTTTATTTTCCAATCCCTCCATAGAGATTTCCATTCTTACCACATTTTTTTTTTTCAGACTGGTTTATTGAGGTGTTATTTACATAGGTAAAATCTACCTTTTTAGGATTCAGGTATTTATGTGTGTGTGTGTGTGTGTGTGTGTGTGTGTGTGTGTGTGTGTGTGTGATGCATAGTAAATTACCACTAAGTTAGTGGCTTAAAACAACATACATTTATTATATTAAAGTTTTCATGGGTTGACAGTCCGGGCACAGGGTGGCCGAATTGTCTGCTTCGGCTCTGACAGGGCTGCGGTCAAGGTGTCAGCTGGAGCTGGGGTTTCATCCCTGGGCTGGGTTTCAAGCTTGCTTCTTGTTGGCAGAGTTCATTTTCTTGCAGGTGTAGAACTGAGACTTGGCAGCTATCCATAGGCAGTTTCCTAACATGGCTGTTTGCGTCTTCGAGGCCAACAGAAGAGCATTTTCCTGGCTTCTCTTTCTGACCACTAAGACTCCTTTTTATTTTTTTTAAATTTTTTTTCCAATGTTTGTTTATTTTTGAGACACAGAGAGACAGAGCATGAACGGGGGAGGGCCAGAGAGAGAGGGAGACACAGAATCGGAAGCCGGCTCCAGGCTCCGAGCTGTCAGCAGAGAGCCCGACGCAGGGCTCGAACTCACAGACCGTGAGATCATGACCTGAGCCGAAGTTGGACGCTTAACCGACTGAGCCACCCCGGTGCCCCTAAGACTCCTTTTTAAAGAGTTTGCCTGAATAGGTGTGGCCCACCCAGTATGCTCTGCTTTTGATTAATTTTTTTAATCCTTTTCTTATTTTTTAAGTTTATTTACTTATTTTTGAGAGAGAGAGAGAGAGCACAAGCAGGGGAAGGACAGAGAGAAGGAGAGACAGAATCCCAAGCATTTTCTGCCAGTGATAGGGGCAGTTGGTTGGCCAGGTGGAGGTAGGTGAGGATATTGGAGCAGTGGAGTCGTGCTGCTTTTTAAACAGACTTGAAGACAGTTCTGCTGTATTTAGCCCCACCTAACACCACTTCCGGAAGTTTACTTGGTATCACCAGTTCCTGAGCCTCATGAGAGATTTTATGGAATAAGTCAAATAGTTTCCTGGCTTTTTCCACTACTGGTCTAGGATCAGCTTTTAGGGTATGCTGGGTCAGAGCAGTTGTCCCACCTGCTTTCCATCTTCTAAAAGTTTATTGCTCTTGGGGCACCTGGATGGCTCAGTCAAAGCTTCCCGACTCTTGCTTTTCAGCTCAGGTCATGATCTTCGGTTTATGGAATTGAATCCCTCATCGGGCTCTGTGCCGACAGCATGGAACCTGCTTGGGATTCTCTTTCTCTCTCTCTCTCCCTCTCAAAATAAATAAACAAACATTAAAAATAAATAAATATGCTTTTAAGGTTTATTGCTCTTACCTCTTGTATTCTCTTAAAATTTTTTTTTCCAGATAAATTTATGCCTTAAAAAAATTACCTTTACTGGCATTTTAATAGGGTTTTGAGAGGGCCTGAAGGAAACATGAATTCCAAACCTCACCCTTCAGTGGGAAGTCTAAAGGAGACCTTAAACAGTAGCAAACATCACCTCTGCTGACACTTGCTGGGATGAAGTTCTGTGGTAAAACTTTACGTGTGTGATTTTATTTAATCTGTCCAGTGTTCACATATGAGGTTAGGAGCTGTAGGTTTCCATGTTTTATAGATGAGGGAATCAAGGCTTAGAGAGGTTAGCTTGCCCCTAGTCACATAGCTAAAAAGCAGGTGAGCTGGTACCTTTGAACCAATGATCTTTCTCTTCCTTCTTGAGCCATCCTCCACCCTTCCACCAGAACAAATGTTCCCGTTTCCTACCTCGGGGAATGCTATACTCCACTTCCATATGTCAGTTTGTGGTCATTCTTCCTGCTCCCCGTCTCCTCAGTCACCACCCTTACCAAGTCCTGTCTCCTTTCCCTCAGATCTCTTCTTCTTCTGTGTCTGAGGCCCTGAGAGAACGCCCGTATGGCAGCAGCTCAGACAGCACGAGGAAACATGTCAGGATCAGATCATGTAGGGTCTTGCAAGCCACGTCACGGACTTTGATCTTCCTCCTAAAACCAACGGGAGGCCATTTTTGTGGCCATGCCCCTGGTCTGACCTGGGCGCAGCTGCTGCGTTTCTCACCCGGACTGTGTGGTCATCGTGGTCTCTAACCAGTCTCCCAGCCTCCTCTCTCACGGTTCTCTAGTTCCTTCACACTGCAGCTCACTTGTTCTCTTTCAAACGCAAGCGTATCTGATCACAATACTCACTTACCAAAAATGGCCTCCCGTTGGTTTTAGGAGGAAGATCAAAGTCCTTGACGTGGCTTGCAAGATCCTGCATGACCTGATCCTGACATGTTTGTTCTTGCTGTCTGAGCTGCTGCCACACTGGCGTTCTCTCAGGGCCTCAGACACAGCAGGCTTGCTGCGGTGCGATAGCAGAGGCTGGATGGTGACATTTCATTAGGCAGACATACCTTGTTTGCAGAGGCAGGCCATGGCAGCTGACGGTACCCATCTGCGAGACTGCTTCTGTGTACTCCCATCTGTCTTCAGACGGATCGACAACTATCCACCTAAGGAAGAACGAAGGGGGGAGGGCCCCCTTTCTTTGATCTTCAGTGTTGATAGTGGTGTTTGCAGTATGATGGGGGTGGATGTCACAGACACCGCACAGTGTAAGGCTCCCAACTATTTTGCCTTGATTCAGTAATTCGAGCACATCACCTCCTCTGTTCTCTGTCGACACTGGGTCTGTCTGGGAGGTGTGGGGGAGGGCAAAAACTCTCCTGCAGTCATGTGTCTTACAGTACTTCCTTGACTTTTAGACAGGATATTCAGATTTGCTTTGATATACTTATTTTACTCCTACCAAAAACTGAGCAGCAAAACCTGCAAGAAGGAAGTAGGAACATATCCCAGGGACTCCTCCAGGAATGCTGTTCTCTGTATTAAGGTTTTCCTTCCCTCTGTCACATCATGACAGTACGGAGTGCGACGCTGGAATGTGGTCCTTTAGGAACTCAACTTAATCTTTCACTAGCAGGAGTTATTAGTAGCCCATTGCTGTTTTCAGAAGCATTCTTTTAATCAGAGTGTGAATATCTTTCATAGTTTAATTTCCGAAGTTAAATCAAAAATGAGTGTCGTGTTGTAAAAGAAATCATTTAGTAATTAAACTAAGGTTTAACGCGTCCAACTTTACAGAGCAAGAAGTTTTTTTTTTTTCCTTGTCTTTGCAAAATGAGCTACGAAGGTGTTCTCCAAAAAGTATCACCACTGCCACAGACCTTTACGTTAACGTTCAGAATATCAGCTGGAGTGCCCCTCACTCCCTGTCATGCTAGTTTGGGCTGACGAGGAAAGAAAGAGAATTGAAGGAGGGAAGGGACGTACTTGGCTCACGCTCTGTTCACTGGTGCCTCTCCTTTGCTTTTGTCACTTGAAAACATCCTGAATCCTCTCATTCCTCTGTATTTCCAGTGGTATCACCCAGTGCTGGGCTTACTCAGTAGCCTCTCCACTGGTCCCTGCACTCTGCTCTGTAGTGCAGCCTCTCTGGTTTTCCTTTCTTCTTCTTTTTTTTTAATAATTTTTTTTTATTTTTGAGAGAGAGAGAGAGAGAGTGCAAGCAGGGGAGGGGCAGAGAGACAGGGAGACACAGAATCTGAAGCAGGCTCCAGGCTCCAAGCTGTTAGCACAGAGCCCGACGGAAGGCTCGAACTCATGAGCTGCGAGATCATGACCTGAGGTGAAGTCGGACGCTTAGCCTCCTGAGCCACCCAGGTGCCCCGCCTCTCTGGTTTTTCTGAGGCATACATGTTATGTATGTCTACTGATAAAATTCCCACAGTAGCTTCCATGGCCTTCAAGATAGAGTGGGGACTTTAGGTTGGCCCATCAGACTTCCTTCCTGCCTTCTGTCTATATCTGTAGACTCTTCTCCCTCTCCACTGCCATACTGAACTTGTTTTAGTTCTCTGAAGTCATTGTCATCTTTGCACATGTTTTCCCTCTTTGTAAAGAATACCACACCCTTTCCAGCCAAGCCCGGTACCGTGGCCTGTCCTCAGAGTACTCTTCTTCTGAGAAACATTGCCAGAACTCTCTGGGCTAGGTAAGATGTCCCTGCTTCATGGTCTCCTCACCCCACAGCATCTTGTACTTATCCTCTTGGAACTTAACACACATTATATTTGTGTAGGTTTAATTAATTGTCTTTCCTAGTCGCCAGGAAACTTTCTCAAAGTAGGCCCTATGTCTCATCTGTTTGCCACCCTTTTACCATTCTTAGCATGACGTCCGGCACATAGAAAATGCCCAGTGAACATTTGGTGAATTCATAGGTTAGTGAAACCAAGAACAGATCAGATAAAAAGATTTTTGCAATATCACCTTGAGGCTGATAAAGAAAGATGGAACACAGTGAAGCCCAGCCTTAGAGCTGTGTTCCAAATTAGTTGGAAAGGAAGGGATGTGCATAATAGTGATGACATGTGCTCTGTCACACAATTGTGTACCTGTGTGCTAAGTGAGAGTTTAGGAAATAGACACTCAGCTATGCCGGCCAACTAAGTCAGTTAAAGCTTTTTATTTTTAAATGTCCAAAATTTATTCTGTACTTCTAGGAAGAAAGGAGTCAACAGCTCTTGAGATGTTAAATCAGAACAAGTTTAAACATTTACATAAAGGAATTTTTAAAAATCTCACTGAAACTTTGAGGGAGGAAGATTCAGAAACATTTTCAAGGAGCCAGGGATTGTAAATGAGAAATCACACCACACAGTCTCCATTGCCATTAAAGGACCTGTAAAATGTTAATAGCAGTCTCTGTCCCTCCAGGCACATGTCCTGTTCTGCATTTCTTGCTCTTATATGAGAAATCTTACCACTGTAGTTCTTTTTTTTTTTTTTTTTTTTTAAGTTTGTTTATTTTGAGAGAAAGATTGCACAAGCAGGGGAGGGGCAGAGAGGGAGGGAGAGAGAGTATCCCAAGCAGGCTCTGTACTGTCAGTGCAGAGCCTGACTCAGGGCTCTGTCTCACGAACCTTGAGATCATGATCTGAGCGAAAAATCCAGAGTCAGACACTTAACTGACTGAGCCACCCAGGCGCCCCCACCACTGTAGTTCTTAGCATAATGATCCTTATGGTTTGGAAAAGAATATTGTATTTAGATGATTGAGTAGGACTCTTCTAGAAATACTGTCAATGCAGTATTCTCCCTTTGTTTCTTCCTACTCTAGGAAGTTCAAGTTTAATGAGCCCTGCTGATTAGTTAGCTCAACGCCTCTCAATGAGGACCGAAATAAATCATTTCTGTGTTGCTAGATTAGAGAGTTTGTTTTCCGAGATATACAGGTTTGTTGAATATCAGTGTTCTGTAGGCTTCTACCCCCTACCCTCACGCACACACTCCCCTACCATCACCACTCAAAACATCTAGAGAAGATAGAATGTTGAGTTAGAAAACTGTAGATAACTTTTCTCAGCTTGCTTCACTTTGTTTTCTTTTTTCTGGGTCCTTTTGGAGGCCTTCTTGGCCTGAGGGCTGAACTGAATAGTAGGTATAAATTTCAAGGTTACAGCTAAGCTTACTTGTCAACAGAAAGCAGTCACCAGGCCAACCACACTCTTAATCTTATTTCATGCATCTTTGCCCTGAGGCAGAAATTTCCATTCACAATTTAGAGGAGTTGAACAGAGATTCAAATTTGCAGGTATCTTAGAAATGTGAAAAGATGTCACAGGATGAATTTAGAAACCTGTTTGTTGCATATTGGGAAATGCCTTTTAATATTGGCCAGTTTTGGGTTATTGGTTTTAAAGATTTTCCAGGGGTCCCTAAATTGAGTACTATTTATGAAATTCATGTCATCTGAGACAGCTTGTAGACAACTGTACGCAAATGTAGGAACACAAATTTAGGTGAGATTGTGAAAAATAGACACATAGTCAGCTAGGGGCAGTGGTTGGGGGGGTGGGCGGGGGGGGCGGGGCATGAGTTTTGCTCCCATCAGGAGATACTTGACAATGTATAGAGACATTTTGATTGTCACAAGTTCAGATAGAGGCAGCAATGGTGCTAAACATCTGAATAGTGCACAGAAATGTTGATGGTGCTGCTGTTGAGAAACCCCAATTTGATGTGCGGAGAGATAGTAACACATATAAAATCTGTGTGTATATAAATCTTTGTTTTGGGGGATTTCATTCAGAGTGTAAAAAATATTTAAGGAAACAAAATTCATTCCAATTTTTTGACCTGCCAGCATATATTTAACATTGTGAGTTTGGCCACGACACATGCAAACCCTTTCAAAGCCATAGCCTGGAAGCTTGTCCACTCCTCAGAGCTGTTCCTTTGGAAGCGGAGCTGTGCTAGTTAGGGGTGCGTGTTGGAGGGATGAGGGGTTAGGGCGCCCACCGGTGAGGCAGCCTGGAGATAACAGAGCATCCTTGAATGTAATCTCTCTTCTCTAAGATTCTACCTGTGCCCTCTTGATTCTGAAGTACTTCGTAGCTCGTGCTAGAGTCTTAGTCTTTACCTCTGCTCCACCCCGCTGGCCCTCCTCATTGTGTGAAAAGAACATTGAGAAAACAAAGGAATAAGGCAAAAGGGGTAAGAGAGGTGGCATGAATGTGGAACTGAAGCCGAAGTTCAGATTATTTGCTTTATGTATCTGCACCCAATGACAACTTCTTGTCATCTTTTGTTTCTACAACTGAATTGGTCTCTGAATTTTTTGGAATAGTTTCCTTACAGTCTACTTTGGGTCTATTTGTAATGAGAACATTGAGTAATCTGTTTACAGTAACCAACACTTGGTTATAGGTATGAAAATAAAATGGGCTTTATTCGACGGATAAACTAAGACGGTTCAACATATTACAGTGATGTGGCTGCAAATTGATATAACTTGGAGACTTGAGAATTGTTCTGAAAAATGTAAACATTTTAACTTAACTATTTTTCTGAGTTCCTAGTTGGTGATTATGTTGTAAAGGAGCAACATCACTTGTGCCTGAAAGGGTGATACATGTGTGCTTTGTCTCTTTATCATTTAAGATAGATTTGACTGTATGTAAGCAGAAAAACAAAAAGCGAGAAACCCCACCGTCAACAGAACTCAAAATAACAGTGACTTAGAACTGTGAGCCAAAGGTTTATTTCTTAGGCAAAAGAAGCCAGAGGTAGGCAGTCTGGGGCTCGTATGACTGTCCCACAAACATTTAGTCTTGAATCCTGTTCTGCCAGCCTTGGCATGAGGTCTTTTCGTGTAAGATGGGTTCTTTTTTTTTTTTTATTTTTTTTATTTTTTTTAAAATTTTTTTTTTTCAATGTTTTTTATTTATTTTTGGGACAGAGAGAGACAGAGCATGAAAGGGGGAGGGGCAGAGAGAGAGGGAGACACAGAATCGGAAACAGGCTCCAGGCTCTGAGCCATCAGCCCAGAGCCCGACGCGGGGCTCGAACTCACGGACCGCGAGATCGTGACCTGGCTGAAGTCGGAGGCTTAACCGACTGCGCCACCCAGGCGCCCCATGGGTTCTTGAGCACATCATTGATAAACTCTGACCTGGCTACTGCAGATACAGACCTGACTGGGTGACATCCTTCTAGCCTGGGCATGTAAATGATGGAGCAGAGGTGAGCTAGCTACAGCAGTCCTGAGGTCAGCAC
This sequence comes from Panthera pardus, assembly GCF_024362965.1. Classification (NCBI taxonomy): domain Eukaryota; kingdom Metazoa; phylum Chordata; class Mammalia; order Carnivora; family Felidae; genus Panthera; species Panthera pardus. The sequence continues at coordinate 69,454,452 of NW_026526766.1, read as the reverse complement.
CTTGGATATGTAGCAGGCCACATCCAGCCAGACCAGATATTAGGAGTCTGGGGAAATCATCTTGGAAGGGAGACCATGGACCCAGCAACAAACTAGAGTTCTTGTTACCAAAAACAGAGATAACTAGCAGACTTTGAAGTAATACTCAGTGAAAGTCCTAGCAAAAAATAGTGACTATCTGACCTCGTCAGGGCTCTCCGGTTATAAAAATAAGATATTGTTCTATGGTAACTAACTACTGGTTGGATACTGTTTTGGTTTTGTTTTGTTTTGTTTTTTCATGTATCTCTTTGGTTTTATTCCCCCCCCCGCCCCCCATCCCTTTTCCAAAAGCAGAACTAATCGTTCTCCTCTTTTCTCCTTCAGGACTTTTCATGATATTTCTGAGGATCTGAAATCTTCAGTAGACTGACATGGTTTCCCCCGCAGTGATTTCTGTAGGAGGCTCCGTCTTGATAGTGAGTTCAGCTCAGCTGTGGCCTTCTGTCCTTTCATCCGTGCCTAGCAAGCAGAGCCCGGAAAAGAAGCAGAACCCTCCTGGCCTTCCCTACAGAATGCCTGGACAAGAGAGAGCTCGCTGTGGGGTGCTTTCCATTTTAAAGCACGGCTTTAGAGCTCAGAATTGTGGTTTGCTCACTTAATTGTTGCTAGGATGGCTTGAAGAGTTTCGATTTATACACTGGTACCATGGCTTGAAGTTTCCCACTTTGGTTATCTATATTATTATAATATGTATTTATAAAGTTATTTCAAGAGCCCTAAACTACCTGCTGTTAAAAGTATTTACAGTGTAATTTTCTCCTGCTTTAAGGAATCTGTTCTTAAACTTTTCTATGGTCGTCACTTTTTAATGAAGAGGGTTTTCACTTTTGAATTTGCAGTTTCTTGAGCAGGAAAAAGGAGTCGTCTTCCCTTCTTCCACCGTGTATGGTCCCCTTTGTAAGAAAGAACAAATCTTAAGTGTAAGACGGGGTGGCTTATTTGAATGTCAGTTAGTTGTGTGTTACAGCCATAGGAGACACAGAAAGACTGTCTCTGCCCCCCCACCCCCCCTTCTCTTCCTTCCATCCACCATTACACTATGACCAACTTTCTAAAACTTGGTTGACCACTTTGAAGTAAAATACTGATTAAGCTGCTATTAATGGTAACAGTATGACAGAATTCACATTGTGGTTCAGTTTTTCTTTCCAGATACTTTAAGTGAAAAATCTCAGGAGTAGCAGTTCTCTGAGTTGTTGAATGTATCCCTGTTTGCTTATTTGAAATTCTGCCAATTAGTTACTTATTAGCAGTAGAATGTTACATTTATGTAGTATTTTTCCATCACTTAGCACAGTGCCTTGCACATAAGACTCTAGATGAAGGCTTGTTGAATTATGACTTTTTTAAGTATCTCAGATATCACAATAACCAGCATAGCGCTTTATATCTTACAAGTCGTTTTGCGCATATTTTTTCACAGCCACTCCCCATCAGCTTTCATGTAGCTTTATATTATTTTAGAACTGTTTCATACAGACGGGGAAACTAAGGTTCAGAAAAATTTAGTAAGATTTTTACCTCAAATCTTTCTGACTTGATAGTCTGCAGACCGTGCTGTACTGTAACATTTCTTCCAGTATCTTCCACAGTTTTCCTAGTGTTTGTCCTACAGTTAATGACAAGGCTGGGACTGGAACCTGGCTCTTAGCTCTGTGCCCTTTCCACTGTATAATGCAATCATTAGGCTCTTTGTCCCCAAGGGAATATGGAGGAGAAAGGGTTCCTAAGTATCAAAGACCTCCCTTTGGAAAACGAAGGTGGAAGTCTTTTTTTTTTTTTTTTTTTTTTTCTAAAACATTGTCTCCCTAAAGCATAGTTAATAATAATTAGCTTAAATTTATTCTGATATTACTTAAGAAATTAGGTCCATCTAGGAAAGAGGCTACTGTGAGGGCTTGACTTTATACACTAGACTACATGCAGGTCTCTTATTTTTACTGTCACAATCTGATGTTACACTGAGTGTTCCTTTGGCCACTAACTGACTTCTGCTTTTCTTCAGTCATTTGTTCAGGAAAACTTGTCAAGAGTTTGCCAGCTCTGGTTCCCATGCCAAGTACTGTACGGGGTGCCACAGGCAATCATAAGAAGCCCTTCTCTCACCTTGAATCTTGGCCACATCATGTGCGTTACTAAAATTGAAATTTTTGCATTAAAAGGCTTAAAGAAATCATATTTGTTTTTGTTAATTGTATGCTGGTTAAGTTTATAGCTATAGTTGGCACATAGTCAAAAGAGAGAAGTATTATATACACAGTGAGTTTCATCTGCATATACAAATTATGTTCCTCTAAAGTGTTTTTAGCTGTATGAAGTGTTACGGAAAAAACTAACCTTGAGCTAATGTGTGGCTGTTGCTGGTCATAATTACTGGTATAAATACCAGGATCAAAGAAGGGAACTTAGAGCCCTAAGACAAGATTTTAGAGCTGCCAAAATTGACAATGACATCATATCACCTGAAATATCAGGAGCAGAGGTACCCCCAGAGTGCTACACAGTCCTCATCAGGAGACTGGAACTGCCCCAGTGCTCCAGCGACCGCGTAATGACTCAGAAAGTCAGCCAGCTCTAGGACGTCTTCCTGGAACCCCCAAACAGAGAAACACATCTCTTTGGATATAGTGAAGAGGGTTTACAGAAGTTTCACAGGACACAGATCACGTGGTGTGAAAAGGGGCGAGTCTCGAGCTCTGGTCTCAGAAATGACGTGTCCCCAATTCTCAGTTAGGGTTTGTCCCAGAAAAAGTCTCCCTAGGAGCGGACAGTGCATTGATGAAGTGGCTTCTGTAAAAACGGATCCAGAAATCTTACCACAATGTCTTACATTTATTTTATAGCTTCATTAAAGATTAGTTTTAAGTTCATATTCACTAGTTCAGTTGTAAACCAAATCAGGGGATGGGAGAAAATGAAAGTCTCCACACAGATGTGCTCCTCTCTTTTCTGAGAAAGAATAAGGTATAGGGTTTTTAGCATAAACTCCATGCCCTATAAATTCTTCTTCGGTTCCAAAATTCCTGTCACATTCTCTGTTCCTGGAAGTGATCTCTTGTCAGACTGCCTGAGATACAAGTCTTATTTATGTTTAAATTTGTGAGGATTCCTAACACTCTCTTCCATTAGAGGTAGTTAGCTGGCAGAATTTTCCTGTGACTTGTGACACTGGTGTAGACGGACTCTTGACAAGGTCAAGAAGTGTAATGGAGGCTTGCTGTATTTAAACTCAGAACCTTTGGAAATAGCAGCTGCATATTCCAGTTAAAGGGTGGCTAAAGGGCTTGCAGCTGAGGTCCTCTGGCTAATGTTGGTCTTAAATACCCATTGTGACCCTAATCCTACCCCTAGTTCCCACATTGGTTGCATTTAGTGCTTCAGGATGTGTCACTACTGGGCAAGAGATACTCAGAGATTCAGGCCATGAAGGGTTTGATTAGAGCAAAGGAATTTTAGTGAGCTATCCAGGGCTCTCAACCTCAGGGTTTATAGGAAAAACCCCTTCATAACTTCCCATCCTCTGGTCCTGACTGGCAGTTTCCTCTCTTGGTCTTTCGAGACCCTTACAAGAGTATTATAGTAGGCATTTCACATTGGAAATAGCCTATGGCAGTATATTTCCAAGTGTTAGTTCCAGCTAAGAGCAAGTACTTTATTTTATTTTTATTTTTATTTTTTTAACATTTATTTTTGAGACAGAGAGAGAGAGAGAGAGCATGAACAGGGGAGGGTCAGAGAAAGAGGGAGACACAGAATCTGAAACAGGCTCCAGGCTCTGAGCTGTCAGCACAGAGCTCGATGCGGGGCTCGAACCCATGGACTGCGAGATCATGACCTGAGCCGAAGTCGGACGCTTAACCGACTGAGCCACCCAGGTGCCCCCAAGTACTTGATTTTTTATTCATTTTTTGTCCTTACACAATTGCCATCAAAATATATTCATTAATTGAGGACCTGCAAAAATATGCACATGGTAACTGAAACCACTGAGCAGTTATTTTTTGACAGTTTAAAAATAATCAAAAGAATTGTAAATCAAGATGTTCTCTCTACTAGAGTCATAAAAATTCTGTGCCAGAATGGGCCTTCTATAATTAGGTGATCCTGTCATTTTTCTAGGGGAGAAAAATCCATAGGCTTTTCTAGCACAGAGCTAGTAACAATTCTGAGTAGAATGCGGTTCTTTTGTCTCTCTTTTTTTTAATGTTTATTTACTTTTCAGAGAGTGAGTGGGGAGGGGCAGAGAGAGAGGGAGACAGAATTCCACGCAGGCTCTGCACAGACAGCAGAGAGCCCGATGCAGGGCTCGAACCCACAAACTGTGAGATCATGACCTAAGCTGAAGTCAGACCCTTAACCTACTGAGTCACCCAGGTGCCCCCAGTGTTTTGTTTTGTTTTGTTTTGTTTTTCTCTTAGCCCATGTTCTACTTCTCTTCCCTTTCCCTTTTGGTTGAGCAGCTTTTGGAAAAACGTGTTCCTTATGGCAGTAGTTCCAAGGGATGTTATTAGATGTTATAAGAAGTGTATATGAAGGGAAGGGACTCTATGGTCAATTAAAATTGAGGAATTCTGAGTTTGTTTCCTTTCGGTGGGACTTCCTAGAGTTTTTAAACCTGCTGTTAAATATTGTGAATTTATGAGGGGACAAAGACTTTACTAGACTTACTTGACCTTAAACTGCTCCCCTGCCCTCCCCCTCTTAGCAGAGCTTCTCCAAGGACTTCTTGTCCTTTGGGAAACATGGCTTTCGAGGAAGTTTACAGCTCTTTTAGGAGACATCCTTAATGGAAACCCTGAATGGTAAATCTATTACCATGGTTCCATGTAAACTGTAATAAATCTCAGAGTTTAATGAGATACCAGAAAGAAAACATATTTGCTGTTCAGAGCTATACATAAAGTATAGAGATTCTTTTCCACCTATTATGGTGTGTAAAATCAGTATTTGTGTTTAGTTTTGCAAGTTTTTCAAGAATCTATTAATGTGCAAATATAGTGGTGGTGTATTGATACTACATTTTAATAATGCTTTTGTATGTCACTTTATAGTTTTCAGACTGCTTTCATAACAACCCTGTGAGATAGGCAGGTGTTAAGTATTATTGAATGAGGCATTGGAGGCTCAGAAAGGTTTTTTTTGTGATTTTTCCCTTAAGTTTATACCACAAAATTATGGAGCCAGAATTCACTTGCAGAACTTCTGACTCCAAGTCCAGAGTTCTTTCCTCCACACCTGGTTTCTTATTTTAATTCTTGCTTTATATCTTAAAATGAAAGGTGTGGAAGTGAATCTTCAAATAACATGTTGGCTTATTATCAAATCCTATTTCTTTTTTTTTTTTTTTTTTTTTTTTTTTTTTTTTTTTTTTTGCAGTGGCCCAGAAAGTGTAACTCTTATTATAGCTATCCCAAAGAAGATCCTTTTTCTGTCCTTTGTAGTGCCCCTTGTTTGGGTGACTGGAGGATATTTCAGATACCATTTGATTTTAAAACCAAGACTGGGTGTATAGTTGTAATTGCCTATTTAACTTTTGGAAAGGTATCATCTCTGCATTCTCAGGCAAAGTAGAGATGGTTTGAAGGCAAAAAGAGTTTGTTCAAATACAATACATATTCTTTATTCTCACACAGAGCCTACTTCTTAGCTTTAACTTGCTTTGACAACCTACTGATGTAACTTCTTTGTACATGTGAAATATTTATATTTTGAAATAAAATTACTAGTGTTAAATGAATCAGGTGGTAAACTTAGTCTCATTTCTGTTGAGAAATTTGATCTTCAGTGAAGTGAAACTTTCACGAATACATCTGTCTCTTACTTAGGCCTTAAATATTTTCCTTTGGCACCAATGCCTACACTGAATTTTTATGTAATATGGGCAACTTACATAAGGGAAGATGTGTCTGGAGAGTGGATGCTGGGCACCTTAAAGAGGTGAAAAGGTCCAACGCTGAGGCTGGAGCCCTCAGTGCACTCGTGAAGGTGGCCTGGTAAGGTAAGTGGCTAGGGAGTAAGAATCCGAGGAAAAGCTGGTTAAAGGAACTGCACATTTTGCATGAAGAAAACAAGCCCATGTTAATGGCTATCTTCAACAGCAAAGATAAACGTGCAGCACTGGCAGATGGAGTTGAACCCCCACATGGGAAGCACATTTCAACAAGTGCTTGGGAAGGAGCCTCTGACACTTGGGGCTGGTGGTATTCTGCTCATCAATCTGACATCGATGGAGAAATGATCCTGGCAAAAGTGAAAGGGTGGACTCACCAGCCTCGGATTATTTTCTACTCTGCTAGTTGCTTATTGGCAGATAGGCTAGTTCACAAATATTTCTCCATGCTTCTCAGTCTATTGCTTGAGCCTAGGACCCCTTCACTGGGTGTGTTTCTGACAGCTGCCTTTTTGGCTTTGCTTCTGGAACTCCTGAGGAAAGCGGTGTTCAGCCCTCCCTCCCATCTGATTATGCGGGGGGCTCCCTGATAGCTTTACCTTTAAGTGAGTTTAACCAGGAATATACACTAATGGTCTTTTTTTTTTTTTTTTTTTTTTTAAGAGAGAGCACCCACAAGTAGGGGAGAAGGGCAGGGGGAAAGGGGGAGGGAGGAAGAGAGGGAGAGAGAGTATCTTAAGCAGGGTCCAGGCTCAGCCCAGAGCCCCACATGGGGCTTGATCTCATGATCCTGGGATCACAACCCGAACCAAAATCAAGAGTCAGAGTCTCAACCAACTGAGCTGACCGATCTTTTCAGTCAATAAACAGCTATTAGGAAACTGCTCTGGCGTAGCCCTAGGAAAAGTAATTCTGAAAAGTAGTTTTAAAATGTAAAAGTATTGAACAGTAGATGAAGCTTCCCATATGCTCTAGTTAATTTCCTTTTGAAAAGTAGCCTGAAAGATACCCAAATCACTGTCTCCTTGCCAAGTACCCAGGTACTCCTTAAGACTGCATCATCATATGTTTCATGCTCAATCGAGCCCAAATTATGAGAAAGGGTCAGAAGAGGAGCAGGGGGAAATGGGACCTTCCGGAGAAGCCCCAGAAAGACGCTTTACCGGTAGAATTCCTGTCTCAGGGTAGAAGACCCTTCCTACGCACCTGACTGTGGTTCTGCTCTACCAGTTAGCTCAGCTTCCAGAAGTCATCGTGGGAATCGGAGTTAGAACCAGTCACCTATCAGGAGGACGAAACGCTTTGCTAGGGACGATTGTCCTTGCCTCGGTAAGAGGCCACGTGGCCGTGGGAGGCTGGCAGGTGTCTGGTTTAATCAGCCCTGGCGAGAGAGAGAGAGAGAGAGAGAGAGAGAGAGAGAGAGAGAGGGAGGGAGGGAGGGAGAGAGAGAGAGAGAGAGAGAGAGAGAGAGAGAGAGAGAGAGAGAGAGACGGGGCGGGGAAGGGGACAGACAGAGACTGACCCTCTCGCAGGGCGAGAGGGCGAACCCTAGACCCGAGCGCGCGGGGGCGTGGCCTCCGGGGGGGCGTGGCCCCCGCGGGGGCGGGGCCTCGGGGCGGCGCGGGTGCATTGCCGCCGCCGCGGGCGTGCTGGCTGGCGGGCGGCGGGCCCGCAGTGGCGCGGTGTCCCGGCTGCGCGACGGGCCGAGCGCTATGGCCGCCTCTTTGGGCCCGGCCGGCGTCGGCGGCGCCGGCCCGTCGGGCTTCGCCTTCGACTCGGGACTCGAGATCAAAACTCGCTCGGTGGAGCAGACGCTGCTCCCGCTGGTCTCTCAGGTAAAGTGGCATCCGGAGCCGCCCCTCGTCTCCCTCCGGCCGCGGCCGCGATGGCGGCGGCCGCTCGCACGGCCCCGGGGCCGGGTCGGGCCCGGCGGGAGGCAGCCGCTGCCCCACATTCCGCACCGGGACTGCGGCGTCGGGTCGGGCGGCCCGTCTGAGGCTTGGGGGCCCGCCTCGGCCGCGGCGGCGGCGTTGGTCCCGACCATCCGAAATCCGGCGGGGAGGCCGCCTGGGCTGAGGGGCGGGGAGCCCCCCGCCGACCCGAGAGCCCGGCAGGCAGGTGCGCCGCCCGGCCTGCCCCACGGGACCCGCTCGGCTAGCCCTGCCCCTCCCCCCGGGCCCGCGAAGCCCTCCCCCATCCCCGGCTCCCCGGAGGCCCCCCACGTTTGCATCCCCAGTGCACCCCGCGACTGCCGGCCGCTCCGGCTGGGGCATTCCTGCCGGCCTCCAAGTCCGGCGTGCGCTCCCCGAGGCCTTTGTCCCCTTCCCTGCGCGTGTCTGCTCGCTGGGCTCCCGGGCACCCCGGGCCACCCTGCCTGCCCCTGCCCCTTAACCTGCCGGCTCGCTTCAGGCGCCCTTTGTCTGGCCTCGTTGGAGTGAGGTGAAGCACTGTCTGATAGTTGATCCGGATGCACATCTTTTTGCCCCAAATCCCGTCTGGGATGTATGCTTTATTGTTTTCGTTGGTCATAACACAAGCCCGGAATCAGCTAATTGACGCGCCGAGTTTTAGAGAACTTTTTGTTCCTGGGAGCCGAGTTCTACGCAGCCTGAGGGCTAGAATTCCTCACCTAGATCTTGTTGAAATGTGCCAGGCTCCGTGGAGAGGGAAGAATTCTGTGCCTTCAGGAGCGCGTTGGCGATGTGTGACTCACAACTAGATTGTAACGTCTTGATGACTCACGCTGCTATTGCCAAGACTTTAGAAGCACTGGGAATCCTAAAGGTTATCTGACTCTAAATTAAAAAAAAAAAAAAAAAAAATTCTTTCTTACAGCATCCTTTGCACCTGGTCACCAGGCTCCTGCTTCAACATGTTCAGTGATGGGGCGCCTGAAGCTGTTCCCTAGAATTTTAAATGCTGTCTCTTCTCCATCCCAGCCCTCCACATATTTAAAAATAGCAGTCACACGTGTCTCTAGATTCCTGTTATGCTGATTAAATAAACAGCTCCGTTTTCTTTACCTGTGCTCACTTTTAGCCTGGCTAAGCCAACAGTGAATGAATACAGCTGACACTGCTCCTTCCTCTTCCCTTCCTTGTCTGGTAGAGGCCCTGACCACCGGGAAGGAAGGTTAGGATCGGTTAATGATGTCTGCACTGCCCTCCTCCCCCAAAGAATGCCACCAGTACAACCACAACCCAAAATGAGAACTAGGGGAGCAGTTTTAGGAGAGAGATAAGAGAGCGGTTGGAGTTCAGCTTGATAGTATTTGATCCACGTACTTAACAAAACGTGTGTGATGTGTTAGGCCATGTTTTAAGCACTTTGTAAATATTAATTCCTTTCATTCTCATAGCAATCTTATGAGGTAGATATGTGTTTATTCTCACTATATGGGAGAGGAAACTGAGGAATAGTGAGGCTAAGTAACTTCCCCTGGGACTTTGAACTGTAAATGTCAAACTGGCATTTGAACCCAGGCACCCTGGTTCCAGATTCAGCGCCCTTAGCTACACCATATGCTGTGTTGTCTCTAGAGACCAGAAGCAGTGATGAGGTCAGCTAGTGGTAGGTACAGAGAAGAGAGTCCACAGTGGAAAAGCAAGGTGGAAAGTAGTTGTGATTTGGAGAAACGGTAACTTTTCACAGTAACCCTGTTAAAAATGTATCGGTTCTGCAGTTCTGCATTGTGTAATTCTGGAATGAAAGAGGGTGGAGTGGAGGAGGAAATGTGTGAATGTGTGAATCCTGTGAATTGCTGCTGAGAGTTAACTACAGGTCAATGCCACAGGGGGGAAAATGCAAGCTTTTTAAATTTTTTTCTTCCTTGTTAAAGATTGATTCAGGGTCATAGCTGAGGTTCTGCATCCCACATGTGATGTATCCACAGCCATATCTTTAGTACAGTACCCTAAGTGACATTCCTGATGATTGACTGTACTCAATAAGTAAAAGTTGAATTTGCTCAAAACCAAATGAATAAATCATGGCCAAAAATACTGTTAACAAAGCAGGGGAGTATGGAGTAAAATTTAGAGTGATTGTTTAAGTTTCAGTGAGTATTAGCTGATTAACACTGCAGGTCTCTAGAAATTCAGGTCCAGAGTCTCATTTTCTAAGGATGCTGCATTATTATCCAACTCATGTTTCACCATTTTATCCCCAAGAATATTTAGGTAAACATTTATTGTATACTTACTAGCTGCTCCTGGAGGGACTTGTAGTCATGTTGGGAGACAGGATCTGTATATATTAGCACATGCTAAGTGTCAAATTAGCAACATCAATAGTAAATGTTCCTCAGAGGAGGCATGGATGATTCGTGAACAGTGCCAGAGAGGAGACAAGGTCTTGAGGTGAACAAGACTCACAAAATTTAGTGAGTTTTAAGCATATAGTTTCTATTCTGATATCATCCAACCCCTTCCGACTCTCCAACTACAAAGTTCTGGCTTACTGGCCTTATTCTAGGAATGCAAGGTTGAGTCAGTATTAGATAAATGTATATAATTTTCTGCATTCACATATTACAAAAGATATATGTTCTTATTAGTAGATACAGAAAGAGCATTCAATTAAATGCAACTTATAATCATGATAAAAAGCACTTAGCAAACTAGTAATAAAAGAAAACTTCCTTATAGAGAGTATCCACAGAAAACCTACAGTTAAAATTATAGCAACAAGTCAAATTTAAAACAGACATTTCCTTTAAAACTAGAAACAAGAGGAGAGATGTGTGCTATTGCAGCTTTTAGTCAGCACTGTGCTGGAAATCCTAACCAGTGCAATGAGATAAGAAGTGAAAGGTGTAAAGATACAGAAGGAAAAAACAAAGCTCTTGTTTTGATAAAATTATCTACATAGAAAACTCAAGAGTCTACAGATAAATCATAAAAATTAGGAGGCTTCGTAAGTTCACTGAATGTAGTATACTAAAGTCAACTGAATTTCTCTAATAACAAAAAAGTAATTCTAAAAGAAGCCTGTTAGAATAAAAATGAGGTTCCTAGGAGAATGGATATATATATACACACACACACACACACACACACACACACACATACATGGCCAAGCCTTAGGAAAAGATTTTAAAAAAATTTTTGAAAGCCAAAGTAAATGGAATGAAGTGCCGTGTTCATGACTAGATTGACTCAATATTTCCACCTTTAATCTATAAATTTAACACAATTCCAGTGAAAATTTCAACAGGATTTTTGAACAGAATTTGATAAAAAGTAATTATAACATTAATATAAAAGAACAAAGAGCCAAGAATAGCCAGAAGAGAAACAAAGTGGGAAGATTTCAAGACATTATAAAGCTCTCATAATTAAGACAATAGACCAGTGAAAGGGAATAGAGAACCTAGAAACAGATCCACATATATGTGGAAAATTGAGAAGTCACAGAATTGGCACTGCTGGTCTGTAGGGAAAGGAAAAACTTTTAAAAAATTGGGCTAAGACAATTGGTTATCCAGTAACACATGACTTTGGATCCCTGTCTCACACCATATACAAACATCAATTCCAGATGGATTAAGGACATCAATATGAAAGTGAAAACATGTAACAGTTTTAGGGGAAAAACAACTGGGCAGTATCTTTACCACCTCATGCTGGGAAGTGATTGAGTAAAAATTCTAAGCAAAGGTTGATAAATTTGACTCCTTTAGAACGAAGAACCTCTGTTTATCAAAACTGAAAGGATAAGCCATAAAGTGGAAGAATGTGGCTGCAACACAAATCACCAGTGAATGATTGGTAGTACCCAGAATAAATCAAGGATTGCAATGAATCAAAAACAGAAAGATTACCTAATAAAGATTGGTAAAAAAATCTTTACCACAGAAGAGGAAACTGATGGCTGAAAGATATGTTAAAAGATGTTCAATTTCATCAGAAACCAGTGAAGTACAAATTATGACCACAATGAGAACAAGTATTGGTGAGGCATGTGGAGCCAATGGGAATGTCAGTAGTAAATCACTTTGGAAGACAGTTCAATGTCATCTGAAGTTGAAGGTGGATAGTACCTATGGCCCAGCAATTCTCCAAAATCCATACGCTTAGAGAAACTCCTGAATGTGTGCTAGCCATGGATTGCAATGTTGACAGTTTCTTGTTTGTTTGTTTGTTTACTTTTAATGGCCCCAAACTGGAAACTGCCTAAATTCTTTTAACAATAGGATGTTTAAATAAGTTGTGCTATGTTCATACAGTAAGGTACTATGCAGCAGTGAAATGAATGAACCACAGCTATAATTATCAGTAAAAAATACTGAAGGCTCAAAAACAGGCAAAATGAAACCATATATCATTAGGGATATAACATCTGTGCAGTAGTTATAGCAAGGAAAAGATGAGCACAAAATCAGGACAGTGGTTTCTTCTGGGGAGAGGGAGGTGGGGAGTGTGGAAAGGGAGGGGCCCTCAAGGCATGTGGATTGTCAGAGGTACTGGTAATGTTGTCTTAAGTAATGCTGGTTGCATATGTGTCTTCCCATGTCTTTGTACCATACATATATATCTTATATATATACTCATTTGTTAGATATTTTCTAAATCAGATAGTTCTTTAAAAAGCCCTGGGCTAGGTCCCAAACACATTTTTTCAGAGCAACTCCCCACCTTCTTTAATAATCACTTTATTCTTCCTGTCAAAACCCCCACTCCCAGTCTTAAAATGTTTTTATCCAAGGAAGGGAACAGGGATATCTGCCACATACTCCACCCTAGTGTGGAATGTTATTCTACCACCCACTAGTCTTTTCCTGTCTGTGATAGATTTACTGCATTCACCATTGGACAGACCCTTCGAATTTCTAAGATAGCTCACCCTGTCTTTCCATTTCTCTCTGTATTGTCCTGGAGACTTTTCAGGATCCTTCTCTCAATAATTGAGATGAATAGAGTACATATGAGGCCCTCTTTGCTGATTTATGTATATGAATATGTGTGTGTGTTTTTGGTTTTTTTGTTTTGCAAAGGTAAAACATATAAAGTAAGTTCTACTTCTTTTAAAGTACCTCCCATGATTTGGTGTGTTTTCTTCCATTTTGGTTTCTATAGCTGATTAGCGAATTTATTTTTTAATTTAATTTATTTTATTTCAAAGTAGGCTTTGTGCCAATGTGGGGCTTGAACTCACGACCCTGAGATCAAGAGTCACATACTTTACTGAATGAGCCAGCCAGGCACCCCTAATTTTTATATCTAATAATTTTAAGAACTCACTACTGAGTTAAGCCAAGAGATGAACTTCTCTGTACTGGGTTGGTTCCCTTAATTTCAGGCCCATAGAATTAAGCCATTGTTCTTTTATCTGGGCTGCTACCAATTTTTTTTCTTCCTGGTCTTCACTTGCTTTCTGGCTTCCCCATAAAATAACTAAACTAAGTGCCTGGGTGGCTCAGTTGGTTAAGCATCTGACTCTTGGTTTCGGCTCAGGTCATGATCTCACAGTTTGTGAGTTTGAGCCTTGCATTGGGCTCTGTGCTAGCAGCGCAAAACCTGCTTGGAAGTCTCTCTCCCTCTCTCACTGCCCCTTACCCACCCTCTCGCTTGCTCTCAGTCTCTCTCAAAATAAATATAAATAAACTTAAAAAAAAAGAAAAAAAGTAAACTAAGAAAATCCAGTTCAATGAAGAGATTACTGTCAGCTATTATAGAAAATAAGAATGACATCATAAACATGAGGAAATAGAGATTCTAGAAATGTCAGCTGTGTAATACCTAACAATTATGTAGTGCTTACTATATACCAGACACTATTCTAAATACTTTCTTTAATTTAGTAATGTATTCCCCACAATGACCTTGTGAAATGTACTATTATTATTCCTGTTTTTACAGACAAGAACATGGACTTGTAGAAAGCTAGATGACTTGCCACATGGTCACATGATATAGCCAGGTTTCAAACCCAGGCAAAGTAAGCCAGAGTTTGTGCTTTTAACTGCTAGGATATACTTCGTTGGAGATTGGTACTTGTTGACACCCTTTGTTAGAAGGTATCAAGTAAGCACTAGTTCTTTCTTTTATTCCACGCAGAATTCTTCAATATGTCAGATCTCTTTCTTCCCCATGGGCTGCCTTTCTGCCCTCTTTTTTCCGGTTCACTCAGGCGTTCTCTCGACTCTGGTATGAGGGCAACTTCAGGTTGTGACTCCCAATTTAAAAATATGCCTCCTGGCTTTGCAGAATAATAGCTGAAATTTTATTTGGCACTGTATTTTACAAGGCACTCTCACCAGCTATCTTTCCTCTGGTCTTTATCATACTCCTGGGTGGACAGAAGCAATACGGTTACTAAAAGTGTAGGCAACTTTCTCCTTCTGTGACCTTGGGTGAATTCTTTACTTCTTCTAAGTTCAGATTCTTTATAAAATGAGGATAATAATAGTATTCACCTCATAGAGATGTAAACATTGAATGAATTAATACATATAAAACACATAGGATAGTGCCTTAGTGTTAAATGTTAGCTACTCTTATTTTTCATATGACAAGGAAATTGAACTTTTATCTCAGTTTTGTAAAACTGTGTGTTTAGGTGTGTAGATATATAAAACAAGACTGAGAAAAATTATGGCAAAATGCTCACAGGGTAGTGTGATTATGGGTAATTTTTTGTTTCTTCAGTCTTTCCTATATTTCTCATTTTTAAAAAACAGTCAACATGTATAACTTTTTTGGGCCTCCTTTTTAAAAAGTTTGAGAATAAGGACATAAATCGACCTTTTAATAAAGAATTTTATAAATTGACTTGGCTTCTGTAAATGTCAGTTTTAAATGCACACCTCTATTTGGATTAAACATTTTCTAGACTGCTTCAAGTAAAAGGAAGGTAGCCACACCTAATTTTGCACTGGGTAGGATGCTGGAAATGAAAGCAACGTGTGTTTCAGAACTGAACAAGAGTTGGCATTTTAGCCTAATTGCAGGTCTTTTCTTTATAATTGAAAATTTAAAACTTTTGGTAATAAACACAACTTAAACTCCTGTCCACTCCAGAGGCTTGTCCAAGTTAGTTGTTTGGAAGAGCCAATGGTGGTTAAGTCCTCTGTTCTTTAGGTGGTACTAAGAATTCCTTAGTGTTTATCAGGTGTGGAATAGGACCAAAGACTCCTAAAGACCACACACACACATACACACACACACACACCCACCCATAAAACTAATAAATGAATTCAGTAAAGTTGCAGGATAAAAAATCAGCATGCAGAAATCAGTTGTGTTTCTATACACTGATAATAAAATATTTGAAAATGAAATAAAACAATTCCATTTACAGTAGCATCAAATTTAACCAAGGAGGTGAAAGATCTATAGACCGAAAACTCTAGGACTTTGATGAAAGAAATTGAAGGAGACACATAAATGGAAAGATATCCCATGTTCATGGATCTGAAGAATTAATATTATTAAAATGTTCATAACACCTAAAACCATCTATAGGTTCAGTGAAATCCCTGTCATAATTCCAATGGCATTTTCCCCCACAGAAATAGAAAATTCTAAAATTTGTATGGAAGCACAAAATACCCCAACTAGCTAAAGCAATCTTGGGAAAGAAGGACAAAGCTAGAGGTATCCCACTTCCTGATTTCAAATTATACTACGAAGCTATAGTAATTATATGATGCTGACATGAAAACAGATTCATTGTCTAATGGAACAGAATCAAGAGACCAGAAATAAACCCATGCATATATGGTAAATTAGTATTTGACAAGGGAGCCAAGAGTACAATGGGGAAAGGATAGTTTCTTCAATAAATGTTGTTGGGTTGGGGTGCCTGAGTGGCTCAGTAGGTTAAGCACCTGACTTTAGCTCAGGTCATTATCTCGTGGTTTACAAGTTCGAGCCCTGTGTTGGGCTCTGTGCCGACAGCCTAGAGCCTGGAGCCTGCTTTGGATTCTGTGTCTTATTCTCTCTCTGCCCCTCTCCTGCTCAGGCTGTCTCTCTCTCTCTCTCTCTCTCTCTCTCTCTCTCTCTCTCTCTCTCTCTCTCTCAAAAAATAAACATTAAAAGAATATATTTTTAAAAATGTGTTGGGAAAACTGGATAATTACATCCAAAAGAATGAAATTAGACCCCTTTCTTAACACCACTCACAAAATTAGCTGGATATGGATCAAAGACTTAAATGTAAGACTTGAAACTGTAAAACCCCTAGAAGAAAAGAGAGAAAAATCTCCTTGACTTTGGTCTTGGCAATGATTTTTGGATATGACACTAAGAATACAAGTAACAAGAGCAAAAACTAGCAAGTGAGACTATATCAAACTAAAAACCTTCTGCACAGCAAAAGAAACAACCAACAAAGTGAGAAGACACCTACCGAATGGGATAAAATATTGGTAAGCCATCTATCTGATAAGAGGTTAGTATCTTTTTTTTTTATATTACATATAATTTATTGTCAAATTGGTTTCCATACAACGCCCAGTGCTCATCCCAACAGGTGCCCTCCTCAATGCCCATGGGGTTAGTATCTTTAATATTAAATAGGGAGCTCATACCACTTCATGGCAAAAAAAAAAAAAAAAAAATCTGATTTAAAAATGGGCAGAGGAACTGAACAGTTTTTTAAAGAAGACACACAAATGGCCAACAGATGTATGAAAATACGCTCAACATCACTAATCATCAAAGAAATGCAGATCAAAACCGCAATGAGATATCACCTGACTTAGATTGGCTATTATCAAAAATACAAGAAAACAAAGTGTTGGTGAAGATGTGGAGAAAAGAGAAGCCTTGTGCATTGTTGATGAGAATGTAAGTTGATACAGCCACTTTGGAAAACAGCATGAAGGTTCCACAAAAAAATTTAAATAGAACTATCATATGACTCAGCAATCCCACTTTTGGGTATATATCCTAAGGAAATGAAATCAGGATCTTGAAGAGAGATCTGCCCTCTCATATTCATTGCAGTATTATTCACAATAGCAGAGAGATGGAAACAATCTCAGTATCCTATTGATAAATAGATGGAGAAGATGTGGTATAAATTTACAATGGGATATTATTCAGCCTTGAGAAAGAAGGAAATCTGGGCATTTGCTACAACATGGGTGGACCTTGAAAGCATTATGCTAAGTGAAATGAAATACATCAGAGAAGGCAAATACCAAATGATCTCACTTATATGAGGAATCTACAGAGGTCAAACCCACAGAAACAGAGAGTAGAATGATGGTTGTGAGGGCCTGTGTGGTGGGGGAAATGAGGAGATGTTGGCCAAAGGGTGCAAATTTCCAGTTACAAGATGAATAAATTCTGGGGATCTAATGCACAGTATGATGACTATAGTTAACAACTTTGTATTAAATACTTAAAAGTTGTTGAAAGAGTAGACCTTAAATGTTCTTATCACCACCACCACACACAAAAAATATATGTAAGGTAGTAGATGTTTTAACTAACTCTGTTGTGGAAACATTTGCAGTTTATTGTGGAATCATTTGCAATATATATATGGATCTACTCATCACTTACATGTAAGTTAATCTCAGTAAAACTGGAAGAATAAAATATGCCTTTGAATCAAATTGACTGTGAATCGTGGCTTTACCTCTTAATAGCTGTGAGACCTTAAACAACCATCTTTTAGTGTCAGTTGCCTTATCCGTAAAAAGGGGATAAAGTAGTGCTTACATGCTAAGATTGTGAGGATTAATTTAGATTATTTGTGCCTGCCACGTAGAGATGTTAGTGTTATGCCAATGCGCCCTGTTTCTTCTACTACAAATTAGGGGTCATCTTTGACAACACCAGTCTAATCCATCAAGCAATCCAGTTTACCTGTTTTCCTTCATCTTGACTATTGTCACCTTGTTTCAAGTCAGCATCATCTTTTACCTGGACTATTGCAACAGTTTCCTAACTGGTCTTCCCCCTTCTGATTTTGCCACTTTATCAATCCACTCTTTTCCCCAAAGAGAGTGTTCTTTTAAAATAACATACATTTGAAATTGTGTTAGTTACTTACCATTGCAAAATAGGCTACCTCAAACTTCATGGTTTAAAACAAACATTTATTATCTTAGATTCTGTGTTTCAGGAATTTGTGAGTGGCTTACCTGCCTGCTTTTATTTATTTTTTTATTATTTTTAATATGAAATTTATTGTCAAATTGGTTTCCATACAACACCCAGTGCTCATCCCAACAGGTGCCCTCCTCAATGCCCATCACCCACCGTCCCTCCCTCTCACCCCCCACCAACCCTCAGTTTATTCTCAGTTTTTAAGAGTCTCTTGGGGTGCCTGGGTGGCTCAGTTGGTTAAGTGTCTGACTTCAGCTCAGGTCATGATCTCATAGTCCGTGAGTTCGAGCCCCGTGTCAGGCTCTGTGCTGACAGCTCAGAGCCTGGAGCCTGTGTCTCCCTCTCTCTCTGCCCCTCCCCTGCTCATGCTCTGTCTCTCTCTGTCTCAAAAATAAATAAAAACATTAAAAAAAATTTAAGGGTCTCTTATGGTTTGTCTCCCTCCCTCTCTTTTTTTTTTCTTCCTCTCCCCCATGGTCTTCTGTTAAGTTTCTCAGGATCCACATAAGAGTGAAAATATATGGTATCTGTCTTTCTCTGTATGACTTATTTCACTTAGCATAACACTCTCCAGTTCCATCCACGTTGCTACAAAACGCCATATTTTATTCTTTCTCGTTGCCAAGTAATATTCCATTGTGTATATAAACCACAATTTCTTTATCCATTCATCAGTTGATGGACATTTAGGCTCTTTCTATAGTTTGGCTATTGTTGATAAGTGCTGCTATAAACATTGGGGTACAAGTGCCCCTATGCATCAGCACTCCTGTATCCCTTGGGTAAATTCCTAGCAGTACTATTGCTAGGTCATAGGGTAGATCTATTTTTAATTTTTTGAGGAATCTCCACACTGTTTTCCAGGGCGGCTGCACCAGTTTGCATTCCTACCAACAGTGCAAGAGGATTCCCGTTTCTCCACATCCTCACCAGCATCTGTAGTCTCCTGATTTGTTCATTTTAGCCATTCTGACTGGCGTGAGGTGGTATATTAGTGTGGTTTTGATTTGTATTTCCCTGATGAAGAGTGACGTTGAGCATCTTTTCATGTGCCTGTTGGCCATCTGGATGTCTTCTTTCGAGAAGTGTCTATGTTTTCTGCCCATTTCTTCACTGGATTATTTGTTTTTCGGGTGTGGAGTTTGGTGAGTTCTTTATAGATTTTGGATACTAGCCCTTTGTCTGATATGTCAATTCTTCAATATTACTTTTCCCATTCCATTGGTTGCCTTTTAGTTTTGTTGATTGTTTCCCTTGCAGTGCAGAAGTTTTTTATCTTCCTGAGGTCCCAATAGTTCTTTTTTGCTTTTAATTCCCTTGCCTTTGGAGATGTGTCAAGTAAGAAATTGCTGCGGCTGAGGTGAGAGAGGTTTTTTCCTGCTTTCTCCTCTAGGGTTTTGATGATTTCCTGTCTCACATTTAGGTCTTCCACCTTTATTTATTTTGAGTTTATTTTTGTGTATGGTGCAAGAAAGTGGTCTAGTTTCATTCTTCTGTCCAGTTGCTGTCCAGTTCTCCCAGCACCATTTGCTAAAGAGACTGTCTTTTTTCCATTGGATATTCTTTCCTGCTTTGTCAAAGATGAGTTAGCCATACTTTTGTGGGTCCAATTCTGGAGTCTCTGTTCTATTCCATTGGTCTGTGTGTCTGTTTTTGTGCCAATACGTGCTGTCTTGATGATTACAGCTTTGTAGTAGAGGCTAAAGTCTGGGATTGTGATGTCTCCCACTTTGGTGTTCTTCTTCAATATCACTTTGGCTATTCGGGGTCTTTTGTGGTTCCATACAAATTTTAGGATTGCTTGTTCTAGCTTCGAGAAGAATGCTGGTGCAATTTTGATTGGGATTACATTGAATGTGTAGATAGCTTTGGGTAGTATGGACATTTTAACAGTATTTATTCTTCCAATCCATGAGCACGGAATGTTTTTCCATTTCTTTATATCTCCTTCAATTTCCTTCATAAGCTTTCTATAGTTTTCAGCATACAGATCTTTTACATCTTTGGCTAGGTTTATTCCTAGGTATTTTATGCTTCTTGGTGCAGTTGTGAATGGGATCAGTTTCTTTATTTGTCTTTCTGTTGCTTCATTATTAGTGTATAAGAATGCACCTGATTTCTGCACATTGATTTTGTATCCTGCGACTTTGCTGAATTCACCTGTCAGTTCTAGCAGACTTTTGGTGGAGTCTGTTGGGTTTTCCATATGTAATATCATGTCATCTGTAAAGAGTGAAAGCTTGACTTCATCTTTGCCAATTTTGATGCCTTTGATTTCCTTTTGTTGTCTGATTGCTGATGCTAGAACTTCCAACACTATGCTAAACAACAGTGGTGAGAGTGGACATCCCTGTCGTGTTCCTGATCTCAGGGGGAAAGCTCTCCGTTTTTCCCCATTGAGGATGATATTAGCTTGGGCTTTTCCTAAATGGCTTTTATGATGTTTAAGTATGTTCCTTCTATCCTGAATTTCTCAAGGGTTTTTATTAGGAAAGAATGCAGAATTTTGTCAAATGCTTTTTCTGCATCTATTGACAGGATAATATGGTTCTTTTCCTTTCTTTTATTAATGTGATGTATCACATTGATTGATTTGCGAATGTTGAACCAGCTCTGCAGCCCAGGAATGAATCCCACTTGATCATGGTGAACAATTCTTTTTATATGCTGTTGATTTTGATTTGCTAGTATCTTATTGAGAATTTTTTTGCTGGGTCTCTGTCTGGTTTAGGAATCAAAGTAATGCTGGCTTCATAGAATGAGTCTGAAAGTTTTCCTTCCCTTTCTACTTTTTGAAACAGCTTGAGAAGGATAGGTATTATCTCTGCTTTAAATGTCTGGTAGAATTCCCCAGGGAAGCCATCTGGTCCTGGACTCTTATTTGTTGGGATATTTTTGATAACTGACCCAATTTCTTCCCTGGTTATGGGTCTGTTCAAGTTTTCTACTTCTTCCTGTTTGAGTTTTGGATGTATGTGGGTGCTTAGGAATTTGTCCATTTCTTCCAGGTTGTCCAGTTTGTTGGCATATAATTTTTCATAGTATTCCCTGATAATTGCTTGTATTTCTGAGGGATTG
Source organism: Panthera pardus (assembly GCF_024362965.1). Lineage (NCBI taxonomy): Eukaryota > Metazoa > Chordata > Mammalia > Carnivora > Felidae > Panthera > Panthera pardus. The sequence continues at coordinate 69,433,380 of NW_026526766.1, read as the reverse complement.
TTGTAATAATTGCATTTTCATTCATGATTTTATCTATTTGGGTCATCTCCCTTTTCTTTTTGAGAAGCCTGGCTAGAGGTTTATCAATTTTGTTTACTTTTTCAAAAAAACCACCTCTTGGTTTCGTTGATCTGCTCTACAGTTTTTTTTAAATTCTATATTGTTTATTTCTGCTCTGATCTTTATTATTTCTCTTCTTCTACTGGGTTTGGGGTGTCTTTGCTGTTCTGCTTCTATTTCCTTTAGGTGTGCTGTTAGATCCTAAGGGGGATTCTGTGAGTGAAATGTTGCAAGGACCTCAAAGTACCAGAGACATCACTACAAGCATGAAACCTACAGATATCACAATGACTCTAAGCCCATATCTTTCAATAATAACACTGAATGTCAATGGACTAAATGCTCCAACCAAAAGACATAGGGTATCAGAATGGATAAAAAAAACAAGACCCATCTATTTTCTGTCTACAAGAGACTCATTTTATTTTTTTATTTTTATTTTTATTTATTTATTTATTTTTTTTTTTAATATATGAAATTTACTGTCAAATTGGTTTCCATACAACACCCAGTGCTCATCCCAAAAGGTGCCCTCCTCAATACCCATCACCCACCCTGCCCTCCCTCCCACCCTGCCCTCCCTCCCCCCCCCCCATCAACCCTCAGTTTGTTCTCAGTTTTTAACAGAAGAGACTCATTTTAGACCCAAGGACACCTTCAGATTGAGAGTGAGGGGATGGAGAACAACTATCTGTCATGCTACTGGAAGTCAAAAGAAAGCTGGAGTAGCCGTACTTATATCAGACAAACTAGTTTTTAAATTAAAGGCTGTAACAAGAGATGAAGAAGGGCAATATATAATAATTACAGGGTCTATCCATCAGGAAGATTATAAATTAGAATTATAACAATTATAAATGTCTATGCGCCAAATATGGGAGCCCCCAAATATATAAAACCATCACAAACATAAGCAACCTTACTGATAAGAATGTGGTAATTGCAGGGGACTTTAATACCCCACTTACAGCAATGGATAGATCATCTAGACATAGGATCAATAAAGAAATAAGGGCCCTGAATGATACATTGGATCAGATGGATTTGACAAATATGTTTAAAACTCTGCATCCCAAAGCAACAGAATATACTTTCTTCTCGAGTGCCCATAGAACATTCTCCAAGATAGGTCAGATACTGGGTCACAAAACAGCCCTTCATAAGTATACAAGAATTGAGATCATACCATGCACACTTTCAGACCACAATGCTATGAAACTTGAAATCAACCACAGGAAAAAGTCTGGAAAACCCCCAAAAGCATGGAGGTTAAAGAACACCCTACTAAAGAATGAATGGGTCAACCAGGCAGTTAGAGAAGAAATTAAAAAATAAATGGAAACAAATGAAAATGAGAAGACAACAATCCATATGCTTTGGAATGCAGCGAAGGCAGTCCTGAGAGGAAAATACATTGCAATCCAGGCCTATCTCAAGAAACAAGAAAAATCCTGCCTGCTTTTAGATTACTCACATGTCTGTAGGCAGGAGACTTCAGACTCTTGCTAGCTGTTGGTTGGACGCCTCACTCAGTTGTTTGTCATGTTGGACTTTGCATCAGGCTGGTCAGATGTCTTCATGACATGGCAACTGGCCTCCTCTAGAGGGAATAATCTCAGAGAGAGAGAGAGAGAGAAAGATTGAAACCAGAGTGCCTTTATGACCTCTCTCAAAAGTACCACACTGTCACTTCTGCTTGATTTATTAGTCAGAAGTAATTCGCCAAGTTCAGCCCACACTCAAGGAGAGGGGATTGAGGCTCTACCTCTTAAAGGCAGGAATAGCAAAGAATTTTTGGACATATTTTAAAATCACTACATTCTACCCTCTGGCCACAGATTGTTTACTTTTCTTCCCATTTCTTCCCCCGCACCCCCAGGCCTCCCCAAAGTCTCATCCCTTTATGGCATAGCTGGAAATTAAAGATTTTGGCATCTAAATCTGATTCAGATGAGACTTCTTATATGCAGAGTTCCTTAGGTGTAGCTCCTTGAGTATAGTTCCATTTGATCTAAAGACCTATGAACTAAAGTGACAAGTTATCTGCTCCCAAGCACACAACTTTTAGTGGTGGGATAGGCAGAGGATAACCACTATGGATATTTTTGTTAAAACAACAACTAAAAACAAAATAAAACAGGAAGTAAGCATAGGATAACAGCCATATTTTTCTGTTTGAAAATGGGAAAACTAGGAGCCACTGGTTCACAGTATTCTGAAACCCACCCAAACACAGATTAATGGTACCTTGATGAAGACATGAAGCCTGGGAATGTTTCTTCATGGCCATTAGCACTGCTCTGAGTCATCCTCACTCATGAAAGGGAGCCCATATTTATATCTGCATGGTTTCTCAGCCTGATCCCTGCCGATGGAAGCTTGGGGATGCAAAAAACTCTTCATTTTGTAGTGATCTATCTCCTTCAGTCCATGTCTCTTGACCTAATTGTACTGATCTGTCTCCTTCAGTCCATGTCTCTTGACCTAATTATCCTCAAAATTTTGCGAGTCTCCTGTGAATCTTATTGGGCTAACTTAATTAGACAAACCATACCCACAAGTCTCTTTATGATAAGCCCTGCTCTAACTTGGGCTTCTGCTGGGACTCCTGAGGGACAATACTCTTAAAGCTTCTCAGAGACCTGTTGTTTAAGTGAATGGATCTCTGGAACATCACCTTGAATCTTCCTGAGATCTTAACATAAAATTTTATAGTCACACTCTCAGCTTCATCTTTAGACCTTGCTTCCTGACAGTGCCCTAGATTTTGTTTTTGCCTGGAAGCCATTCTTAATTTTAGCATCATTTGCCTTTTGGAGAAGCAAGGAATTTTCACATCCAGCAAGTCCTGGCTTCTTTTTATTTAACAGTGTTTCCTTTCGCTTCTGTATCTCTTCTTACATTTTTACATTTTAAGCAAGAAGCTAAGTGGCACCTTCAAAATTTGTCTTGAAATCTCCTTAGCTAGATCACCCAGTTCATTAGGTTTATTCTCTAATTTACACATTCCTGGGGGTGATTTTCTGACACCACATAACAAAGATCTTCTTTTCTCCACTTTTCAATAAGATTTTTTTATGACTTTAAGCTTTTACCCATCGCTTCCTTGAGGAACTTCTGCAAAGTGTATTCAATACTCTCTAGCTTTTACTAACTCCTCAAAGTCCATTCAACTTCCACAGTCTGATGGCAAAGCCACTTCCACATTTTAGGTTTGTTACCGCATTGCCACATTCGAGATACCAAAATATGTATTCATTATCTATTGATACATAACAAATTACCCCAAATTTACTGCCTTAAAACAATAAATAAATATTTATCATCTCAGTTTCTGTGAGTCAAGAATTCTGGGATGGTTTGCCTCATGGTTCTGGATGGTCTTTTGTGAAATTGAAATCCAGACGTTGGCTGGGCCCACCGTAATCTGAAGGCATGACTGAGGCCGGAGAATCTGTTTCCATGTTCATTCTTCTCACTGTTGGCAGGAGGCCTCAGTTTTTCACTATCTTTTGGCCGGAAGCCTCAGTTTCTTCCCATGTGGGTATCTCCATCGAGTTGCGAGAGTGTCCTTCACAATATGGTAGCTGTTTTTGTCCGGCAGTGATTGATCTGAGATTGAGAGGGAGAGAGAGAGGGAGGTGGAAGGTAAAATGTGTTTTATGATCTACTCTCAGAAGTATGCCATTGCTTCCACTTTATTCATTAGAAGTAAGTCACTAAGTTCAGTTCATACTTCAGGGGACAGAAATGAGTCTCTGCCTCTTGAAAGGAGAAATATCAAAGAATTTGTGGACACATTTAAAAATCACTGCAGAGATCATACCACTTTCCTGTTTAGAAACCCTTCAGTGGCTGCCAGTCATATTTAGAATAAAATAATACATAGCCTTTCATGGCTGGTCCCTGCCCACCTGCTGGATTTTGGTTTTCTACTTGCCTTCTTGTCACTGTTCTTTACTTCTGGCCTTACCTCATTCTTTGAACAAGATGGGCTTCCCTTCTCCTTCCCTCTCGCTCTCTCTCTCCTCCCCCTTCTTCGCCTCCCTCTCCCTCTCCCTTTCTCTCTTCCCCACCTCAACAATTATTTCTTCTCCCTAGAATGCTTTGTCCCCTGATGTTTGCCAACTTGACTACTTTATATCATTTAGATCTTAGTTTAAATATCACTTCCTCATAGAAGGAGGATCAACTAATCTGAGATAGCTACAAAAATACTTCTATCGTATTATACTATGTTAATATTTTGTATAGTGTTTGCGTTATTTTTGTTTGTTTAACTTTTTGATTATCATCTGTCCTCCCTCCCACTTGAATGTAAGCTCCATGAGAGTTTGGGTCTTTTCTTTGATTTACATTGCTTTTTCATCATTGCCTAAAATTTTATTTGGTATATGGTAGATGTGCAACAAATATATTTTATATGATTTTATAAATTATGTGTAAATTTATTTTATATATTTTGTTATTCTGATAGACTGTAAACTGAACAAGGGCAGGATTGTGTTAGTCTTGTTCACTGATGCATCCTTAGGACCTGGCATCTAGGAAACATTCAAAATTTGAAAAATAATATAGGTGAGGAAATTTGGAGAGATTAAGTAAATTTCCCGAAGTCATTTAGCTAGTAGTGGCAGAGCCAAGGCTCAAACCCAGGCCTTCCTGATTCTAAACTATTAGTACCATAACCTGTAAAGTTTCTCAAAGAGCCATTCCTCTTCTCTTAGTTCTGTATTCTGGTATTTGTTAATGCACTTATATAAATCATTTCACAGTTATATTCAGTGGACATGTACTATTTAAGATCCATAGTTTTCATGTAACATTCTTTAAATATTTTGATATGTCGGTATAGTTCACGTACTAGTTTTCTAGGACATTTTGAGGATTTATATTTGTTTCAACAAGCTTAACTTGTCACCTTCTATATTTTACTTCAGGGCCTGGAATCAGGTATTAAAACTCTTGGTATGTAATGTACTTTGGGTCTACAACAACACTTAGAGAAGTATAAAACATAGATTACAGCGGTCATTCTACAATGTCTGGCTAATTCAGTAAGCATGTATGGCATGCATACCATTTTGTGCAACCTATACACTGCTAGGCAGTGGAATGGAATGTCGTCTCTACTCTCGCAGCAGCTCGAGCCATAGTCGAGGAAATTAGATCTCTACTGTGCCGTAAGCACTAAGAAGTGCTTTGGTTTTTTGTGAGGTGTTTGTTTTGTTTTGTTTTTGAGTGTAATGAGCCTCCCTTTCCTACTTTTCTTCTGTCTTTAAGATTTGTTGGAATACCTGGAGGGCTTCTGGAACTATATGTCCCAGATAACCATCATCAGGTAAACTTGGGATTGTTATTAATAGAAACATTGTCTTGAGGGGCGCCTGGGTGGCTCAGTGGGTTAAGCGTCCGACTTCAGCTCAGGTCAGGATCTCGCGGTCCGTGGGTTCGTGCCCCGCGTCGGGCTCTGGGCTGATGGCCCAGAGCCTGGAGCCTGCTTCCGATTCTGTGTCTCCCTCTCTCTCTGCCCCTCCCCCGTTCATGCTCTGTCTCTCTCTGTCTCAAAAATAAATAAACGTTAAAAAAAAAAAAAAAAAGAAAGAAGGAAACATTGTCTTGAGGAGGGATGCAGGATGCTTTACTGGTTGTCTCTGGGTTGAAGCATTAAAGCCGTCAATTTAGTCTACTAGGCCAAAGACTGTTGCCATATGCCAGGCTTTTTTTTTTTTTTTTTTTTTTTTTTTTTAATATATGAAATTTATTGTCAAATTGGTTTCCATAGCCATATGCCAGGCTTAATCCAGTATTCTGGGTTTAATTTTCTTGGCCTTTGTGATATAGTTTTAAAAGATATTGAGATAAATTTTAAGCAAATGCTTTTATCTTCTTCTATTTTTAGATCACCACGCTTATTAATCATAAAGATAATACCAAAAAGTCTGATAAAACTCTGCAAGCAATTCAGCGTGTAGGACAAGCCGTCAACTTGGCAGTTGGAAGATTTGTTAAAGTAGGGGAAGCTATAGCCAATGAAAACTGGGACTTGAAAGAAGAAATAACTATTGCCTGTATTGAAGCTAAACAAGCAGGTATGTGATATTGATATTAAAGCTTTTTTATACCAATTTTATTGCTTTGGATATCATGACAGATTATTGTCTTATTTTGAGCAAAAATATGTTCTGTGCTTTAGCCCTGTGATTATAGATTCCTATAGATTCTGGATTAGCTTCCAGAAATATGGAACTTCTCTTGGCTCAAGTCCTAAATCTGACACACTGAATTCTTTCACTGGGTAGGGAGATGGCCTTCCATTCTTGCCATTAGCCATTGAAATGCCAGAGATACAGAGGAATGTGGGGCATAGTCTCTGTCCTCAAGGAGCAAATTAACATGCTCGGGGTTGTAAGTTTGAGCCCCATGTTGGGTGTAGAGATCACTGAAAAATAAAATCTTCAAAAAAAAATTAGCGTATTCCTATACTCTATGGCAGACAAATCATAGTGACTACAAATTTTATGAAGTCCCACAGTTCTCTATAGCTGGTGGTACAGAAGCCTGAGAGAACCTGGGGTATTTTGATGGATACAAATAGTTCAACCTTGTTGAAGTATAATTTTTCCATTTTTTCTTTCAATAAATATTTAGTGAGTGCTGGCTATATGCCAGGCTTTCTTTTAGGCCATTGGGAAATAGCTGTGTCTACATCAGTCAAATGTCTACCCTCATGGAGCTTGCATTCTAGTGAGGGAGACCAGAAACAAATGAATAGATATATAATTATTATTCATGAATAAATAAAGCAGAGTAAGGGTTAGGAGACCAGAGGAGGTATGTTTTACAGAGGACAGCTTTTCTCAACTTTGATACTGTTGACATTTGGGGCCAGATAATTATTTGTTGATAATTCTTTGTTGGTGGTGGGGGCTGTCTTGTGCATTATAAAGTATTTACCAGAATCCCTAGCTTCTACCTATTAGAAGCCAGTAGATTCTCTCTTCTCCCACTGTGACACCAAATCTTGTAACATTCCAGACCTTGTCAAATGTCCTTTTTGGGGTCTAAATGGCCCCCAGTTGAGAACTACTAAGGTAGAGAGTCAGGAAATCCTCTAAGGAAGTAACATTGTTGCAGAGACTGAAAAATGAGGGCCACAGCTACATGAATGAATGAATATCTGAAAGAATGGTATTTCTGGAAAGGAGAAGAGTGAGAATAGGTATGTCCTTCTAGGCAGAGATAGGAACTTTGGACTGTGTTCTAAGTATAATAGGAAGCCTAATGGAAGGTTTCATACAGGGTGGTGGCATAATCTCATATTTTAAAAAGGTCACTGGTGGGGTGCCTGGGTGGCTCAGTCGGTTGAGCATCCGATTTCGGCCCAGGTTGTGATCTCACCGCTCGTGAGTTCAAGCCCTGCGTCAGGCTCTGTGCTGACACCTCAGAGCCTGGAGCCTGTTCCAAATTCTGTGTCTCCCTCTCTCTCTGTCCCTCCATCTGTCTGTCTGTCTCTCTCTCTCTCTCTTTCTCTCTCTCAAAAATAAATACACATTTATTTTATTTTTTTAGTGTTTATTTTTGAGAGATAACACCAAGGTTTGGATAACTCCAAGGTTTGGAGCATGAACAGCTAGGGAAATGGTGGTGCTATTTACTGTGGGAGGAGCAGGTATATTTAGAGGGTCATCTGGGTGAGATAAGGCCAAGTAAATATGGAGGGGCCAACCAGGTCATATATGGTCCTGTGTGTTCTATGAATGACTTCAGGTATTACTCTGTAGATGACAGACTGAGGAAATTTCAGCCAGATGAGAGACATAGTTTGTCTTTCTGGTAGTATGGAGGAAATGAACAAAGAGGGTTGACTGAGAGAGTTCAGACACAGGGAGGGAAATTACTATGGAAGCTTCTACAGTAAACCAGGCTAAGCCAAGGCAATGTCTTAGAGATAATAAAGAGCAGGGAGGGCGTGCAAAATATTAAGGTGGTTAAATAGCTAGAACTTTGGTATTAGCTAAAAGAAAGGGAGGATTCTGAGTTGATTCTTGAATTTCTAGCCATTCACTGTGATAGCGAATAAACTTTAAGTGGGGAAGGAGGGATGGCCTCATTGTATTTATAACTTGTATTTTGCCTACATTTTAAAGAGGATTTGAAATAGCTTACAATAAAAGATATATGTTTAATAAACCCGTTATAATAGGAGATGAAAATAAATATTCTGGAAAGTTTGGCCAACACTGTTACTTTAATTAAGCATGAAATTTATCTTTGAAAATCCTGAAAGGCAAGGCAAAAATGTGGAAAAGAAAGGGTTATATAATTCTCATTGTTTGTTGAAAGGAAACAGACCAGCTCGTCAAGAGGAGAGCAACTTTTTTCCTGGCACTAAATTATTGTGTGGGCACTTATACAACAGACATTACATAATGCAGTGGACAATTCAACAGAAAATGTAGAGATGGTCTACATATTACTGTTTTTTTATGGCAACCCTTAATTAGGTTTTTGAATACGTTTTGAATAGAGTTTTTTTAATGAAAGGGCAAGCTGGGTCCTACTCACCTTATGGGCTTTGTAGGATATCACTGTGCTCAGTGTATGGTGAGAAAAGAGGACATGGTCCACCGACCCGCACTCCTGTAGACTGTGGCTCTCTGTGAGTAACTCTAAGCCCAGGCGGCTCCATACAGGAATCTTTCAGAAGCCATCTGTTGTCATGGGCTCTGCCTGTTGTCTCTTTTCATTTGGAAGTTGCCTTTCCCCTCTTGAGAACTACCTCCTATGTCACTCTGGTAAGAGAATGAGAATGGCGCCTCCTGGAGTTGTATATATGGAAGCCCTAATTTCTCTTAACATGCACAAATTTAAGACTTAACTTGAATCACTCCTGAAATGTTTCTGGTCCACTCCGCCCATAGTAATCAATTTCTCCTCTGAACAATTTAATATTTATTTGAGGGGAATAATGTAAAGTAGTGATAAAGAACTAGGACTTTGGAGTCAGACTGCCTGGATTTTAGTCCCAGCTTTTCACTTGATACCAGTGTGATATTGAGCAAGCTATTAAACTTTTTTAAACCTCAGTTTTCTCATCAATAAAATAGGGGTGATGTTAGTGTTTACAGAAGTGTTTTGATATAATGCATGTATGCATTTGGCTCACAGAAAGTACTCGATAAGTATTAGTTGTTATACTTATTACTGTTTTTCCTTTTTCTTTCTTCTTTTGAGTTCTTTTTTTTTTTTTAAGATTTTTTTTTTTTTTTTAAAGTAATCTCTACACCCAACATGGGGCTTGAACTTATGACCTGCAGGATTAAGAGTCGCATGCTCCACTGACTGAGCCAGCCAGGGGCCCCTCCTCTGTTGAGTTCTTGCACTGTGTTTTTACCCTTTTTTAAAATTGAGGTATAATTGACATATAAAGTTAAGTTCGTTTTGGTGTACAGCATAGTGACTCAATATTTGTACATACAGTTGACTTTAGACAACGCAGGGATTAGGGGTACTGACCCCCTGTGCAGTTGGAAATTGATGTATAACTTTGACTCCCCAAAAACTTAACTGATAGTTACTGTTGCCCATAAGCCTTACCGATAACATAAACAGTTGGTTAACACCTATTTTGCGTGTTATTACTGTATTCTTACAATAAAGGAAGCTAGAGAAAAAAAATATTAAGAAAGTCATAAGGAAGAGAAAATACATTTGTAATACTATACTGTTTTTACTGAAAAAAAATCTGCATGTAAATGGGCCCACAGCATTCAAACCCACGTTGTTTAAGGGTCAACTACATTGTGAAATACTCACACAGTAAGTCTAGTTAATATCTGTCATCAGATATAGTTAAAAAAAAATTGTGATGAGAATTTTTAAGATTTAGTCTCTTAAAAATAAGCAATATTTTCAAAAATGCGCAATACAGTATTAACTATAGCTGCCACGCTGTGTATCACATCCCATAACTTATTTATTTGGTAACTAGAAGTTTATAATTTTAGACTCCACCCAATTTGTGCCCCTCCTCCAATATTTTTACTTGTCTACTTAGTCAGGTTTTATATTTTATATGGGAGCTCAATAAATATTTGTATTTAACCGACTTTGGATTTTCACATTAAGACACAACAGTAATTACATATACAAGTTAAAAATGGCAACCACGAAGCTAAAAGGACAGCTCTGTGACTTTTTCAGAAAGCTAATTTCTGAACAGTCTACACTTTGAACAGCTTTATAATGTTAAGGAAGAATTTGACCATGTTGGTGGAGCTAACCAAATGTTACCATCCCACGTAGTTAGGAGTTTAATGCCTGGGTTTAGTCAGAAAAAGGAAAAGTTATATAATACCATATGTGCAGGCTCATATGTAGTATCTTTGAGGATTGAGAGCTGTAGGAAAAAGTAACATTTTCCAGAGGTAGAGAGGAAACATTTTTGTCCTCTAAATTATTGCAAACTGATACTAATCCTCTTGCCCCCTTTTTGTGTACATAAAAGTTTAATTCTAACCTTTCTATTCCTCTGTATATTTTGCTATGTAAACTGTATTAGTAACCTATTGTGTAACAAATTAACCCAAACCTAGCAACTTAAAACCACATTTATTACCTCACATAGTTTCTGAAGGTCAGAAGTCAGAGAGTGGCTTAGCCAGCTGGGTCTGGGTCACTGTCTCTCATGAGGTTGTACTCAAGGTGTCTATTGGGCCTGTAGCTATCTGAAAGCTTGACTGGACCGCAGGATCTATTGCTTTCCTCTTTCGATTTTTGGCAGGCTTTACTTCTTTGTTGGCTTTGGCCAGAGGCCTCAGTTTCACCTTATCTATGCCTCTTTGTAGGAATGGCTACTTACAACATGGTAGTTGGCTTCCCTCAGACAGAGAGAGTGAGCGAGAGCAACCAAGATGGCTACCTTAGTGTCTTTAAAAACCTAATCTTGGAGGTGACAAACCATCGATTCTACCCTACCAACCCTGGTGTGATGTGGGAGGAAACCACACAAAGATGTAGATTCCAGGAGGTGGGGAACTTTGGGAGCCATCTTGGAGGCTGGCTACCACAAACTTCCTCTTATTAGTAGAGTTTCAGCTGTTGTCATGATACGTAACCAATACCTATCTAGTGGCTTATCCTTTGGGTTTTCCTGTGTTGTTTCAGATTCCTGTTGTCTGAAAGTAAATTTATCATACCCCTTTCTGTGACCTTCTTTCTGATTAAAAAAAAATGATTTAGGTTCACAAACTTGAAGCCTTTTTTTTTTTTTTTTTTTTTTTCATTTCTCTTTCTTTTCTTATCACTGTTCAGGTACGAATTTTATATTTTCTTTCCTTGGCATCTCTCAAATCATCTTTTTTATATTCCCATGGCTGCCATCCTTGAAAGATCCTTACTACTTCATACCCACCGATGACATAGCTGCCTCATTAGCACCCTAACTTTGAGTCTCTCCTTTCTAGTCCAGGTGCTTTCACCAGACTCATCCTAAATCTTGATTTCATTCTGTCACACCCTATGACCTGTCCGTGAAAGTTCAGGTACTTTTATTCAGTATCATTAACCTATGGGCAGATACTTTATTGGATGTATGTAATGATATTGACAAGGGGGCTTTTGTGAGAAAATCAATCTATTATGCACTGAGGTTTACTTAGGATGTAAAAAATTATCTTGAACATTGCAAGATGATGGAAAGTTTATTTTTTTTAAATTGTTAGGTTAAACCATAAAGTTTGGAAGAAATTATAGCCTGGTTTCATTTTTAAGGAGAACATATATTTGTATTGTTTTATTGATGCATAATTGCTATTATAGAAATCAAAGCATTTTGATGGCAACATTTTGATAGTGAAGAACAGACTTTTTCTAGAAGGTTGGAAGTTTATTTGGTACAATGGGCATGGTATGCTAGGCATCGTAAGAAGTATAAATTCAAACAGCAGGTCTCAGGGTCAGCCTGTGGTTTGAGTTCTCAGGATAGATGCTTTCATTGTTTTCCCATGCAGAGCCCAGGTGCCCAACAGATAAACTAGATTGTTATTTCCCTTTGCCAGTGGATCATTTTTCTACGCCCCCTTTTCACTGAAGATGCTTCCCAAGGGGCACAAAGCTTTGTCTTCTTTCCGTAGGTGTTCATAAAAACCCTAGCCCCTTCAGGGTATGGAGATGTGCAGTGACCCCTACCCCTTACCCCGGTACACCTCTGTCTCCTCACCCCTGGCCAAAGCCGTGGCAGCTGCTTACTGCTCTGCTTTGGGTTCTCATTCTTTTTTTTAACTTTTTTAAAACTTTTTTTTAATGTTTACTTATTTTTGAGACAGAGAGACAGACAGAGTGTGAGCCGGGAAGGGACAGAGAAGGAGACACAGAATCTGAAGCAGGCTCCGGGCTCAGCTGTCAGCACAAAACCCAATGTGGGTTCGAACTCACAAACTGTGAGATCGAGCTGAGCTGAAGTCAGACACTCAATTGACTGAGCCACCCAGGCACCCCTTAACTTTTTTTTTTTTTATGTTTATTCATTTTTGAGAGAGAGAGAGAGAGAGAGAGAATATGAATGGGGTAGGGGCAGAGAGAGAGGGAGACACAGAATCTGAAGCAGGCTCCAGGTTCCGAGCTGTCAGCACAGAGCGCCCCCCTTCTTCTTATTTTGTTTTTTTAATGTTTATTGATTTTTGAGAGAGAAAACACGTGAGCAGGGGAGGGGCAGAGAGAGAGGAGACAAAGAATCCAAAGCAGGCTTTAGGCTCCAAGCTGTCAGCACAGAGCCTGATGCAGGGCTCGAACCCACGAACCAGGAGATCACGACCTGAGCCATGGTCAGACGCTTAACCGACTGAGCTACCCAGGCGCCCCAGAGCAGGAGGCTTTTTAGATCATGTAGTTGGCTATACCACTGGAAACAAAAGTTAATATATTTTTCAAACTTGGTGAAGGCAACAAATTTTTCAAAGTTCTCAAAGTTCATTATTTTGTCATTCAGGAGCCTCATATGATAATCCTTGTGTTCATCAAAGAGTAGCTATTTCTTCTTCTTGAAATTAAACTCCAAAGCCAATGTCTAACTGTTGAGCATGATCTCTCTTCAAGAGTAAAGTCTAGATTTTAATTTAAGTGCATCTTATTCCCAATTTAACTTTTCACCCTTGCCTTTCTTGTTAGGAGAAACAATTGCAGCACTTACAGATATTAGCAGCTTGAATCACCCAGAATCTGATGGCCAGATCACAATTTTTACGGATAAAACAGGCGTTATAAAGGCTGCAAGATTACTTCTTTCTTCAGTGACAAAAGTGTTGTTGCTGGCAGACCGAGTAGTCATTAAGCAGATAATAACATCAAGAAATAAGGTACTTGTCTTTCCTGTGTTTCTATACTTGTGACTTTCAGGGTTGTTCAGAAAGTATCTTTTAGGTTAATTACAGGTAATTTGGCAATGCTTGTCAGTTTTAATGTTCATAACTCTACTTGTCTATAGCTTAAAAGTGGTATTTGTTCTGTACCTATAAGTCCTAAACAATGTGTGTTCTGGGTCTAAACTTATAGATGCAAATAATATTTCTTCTCAGAAAACCATTATCTACTTGTTTAAGCTTATTCGTTAAAGCTTTTCATGTGTACAAATTCAGGAAGAAAAGCCAAGCACCATGACAACATACGTAGTGGAAACATAGTTGATAAAAATACCAAATTCCTCAGTATCTTTTTTTTCAGAGTCAGAGGATAATAATTTATGAGCTTAAGAAAAAAAATTCAGTCATCTGAAACCACAATTATCCAAATTTCTACAAAATTTCTGTATGCAGTATCCCTAGAGACAATGGATAATCATAAGGCTTACAGAATAAATTTAAACTCTCCCAGCCTAGAACTTTTCCAGTCTCTTCAGCTAATGGTTGTGCTCCTCCATCATCTGGGAGGCCAGGGCATGTACAGTCACTTCTTTCCCTGGATGATTCCCTAGGCAAGGAGGAGGGGAGTCTGCCAGGGAAGAGGTTGTCTTAGTTAAGTTTGAGGACAAAACTACCAGAGGACTGTTGAGTGAATCAGAGTGTGAGTTTCAAAAGAAAAAGAATTTGGAGAGGTAGACCTGGCAGTGCCAGAGGGACAAGAGAAAACCTTCCTGTCTGTGAAAGATAAGAGTGTCCACGCAGTGGCGGCCATCGGCCTTATCTGTCCTAGGCGCCTGCACTTCCTGAGCTGCCAGGGCAGATTAACACACCAAACATCCATCACATCCTCAGTTTAAAAAAGTAAACACAGGATATCTGTGTTTTCTTTACCTATCTTGGTCTGACGAAAGCTAATCCAGTGGTGTTATTTTAGAGAAAGGGATTTGAAAATATGTTTCACATTTACTTACTTTACTTCTAATATCAAGAAAACACCTAACATTGTCTGTTGGCTCTGCTAGAGATTTCTCGCTTCTTTCACCCCAGCTTCCCAAAGCCTCTTGGCAACTGATTTATTCGACACAGGCAATTCCTGATTCATCCAAACCGTTTTCCTGCGCTCGAAGTGCCACAATTCCCTTTCCACTCCTCACAGTGTAGGTGACCTTCCTTCCACTTCTTCCACTTCTTGGGAAGAATGGGGTTCCTGGGTTCTGGTTCACTGAACCTCGAGGCTTCTGTGTGTCGTCTTTTTCCTCCCTCGCTCCCTAGTTCTCTGAAGATTTGATGACCTCCATCCTGCTGGAAGGACACTTCCACCTTCTCCAGACTTTGCTACATGAATGATCTCCTCTGTCTATTGAGGCATTTCTTGTACTCTTTTTCCTTTTAACTTTCAGAGTAACACCAAGTCTTCCCATCCTAAAGACAAATCATTCACTAGATGATGTTAACCTTTGGGTCTGCTTCACTACTGCTCTGGGCTCTTCCTTTCCTGCCTTCTCCTCCTTAGCTTTCCCCTAGAATTCAGAGTTTCTCCTTTTCCCTGTGTACTCAGCCTCGACATCTCAGTCTCTTTCACATCTACACATGACAATAAAATATTCTGTTTTGCAGGTTCTTGCAACTATGGAAAGACTGGAGAAAGTGAATAGCTTTCAAGAGTTTGTCCAAATATTCAGTCAATTTGGAAATGAAATGGTGGAGTTTGCACATCTAACTGGTGATAGACAAAATGTATGTATTTACCACATTCAAAAATCTTCAAATACATGCATACTTTTTAATTTGGATGGAGGTGTGATCTTTGTGATCATTTGGGTTGGTTTCTTTGCTTATTAAACTTGTAACCTTGCTGTTGAAAGCCTTTCATAAAAGAGCCAGGATAAAGTAAATAAATCTGCATGGTTTTTTGTTTTTGTGGGTTTTTTTTTGTTTTGTTTTGTTTTGTTTTTTGCATACATACAACTGTTAAATATGTTCTCACTACACACACTAAGAAAGGTCATACTTGCCTTTACGGCTCAAATCTAATATTCCCTCTTCTGTGAAACTACATTTTACCATCTACCCAGGCTCAGACAAATAAATTGAGTCATCATATATATTCTGATAGTATTTTGTTGTATATCTTGTTAATTCTTTCTGTAACTTGTTATATATTATTCTGCTCTGATCTGTTTCTGTAAGTTTTCTACATTAGATCACTAGTAATAACTCAAGCATTGTTTATCTGCATTAGCTATGTATTAGGTACTTAATGTACATGATCTCATTTAATTTTGAAAACATTCCTGCAAGGTAGGTATTGTTATTACTGTTTTACACCTGAGGAAACAGAACCTGAGATGATAATAAACTTTCCCAAGGTCACTCTTCTAGCAGATTCAACTCTGTTATGTCTGATTTTGGAGCCTGTAATTTTCAGCCTACACCATGATATTAGTTCTTATAGGTCTGTTCCCCAATTTAGACTATAAGCTCATAAATTTAGGGAGGTGGAAGAGCATGTTGTATCTAGGGTTGACTTTTCTTTGTTGGGGTATTCTTGCATGAGTTCATCTTATTAGCAGGTTGAATATATAATGACCTCTTCTTGAGATGTTTTGGTATAGTCACATAGGGTATCACGTTGGGCATGTACAATCCTGGTTGTAGCTGAAGTTAGAAGAAGCATGTTGGCCTGGAAAGTGGCAGGCTGGATTGTACGCTTAACTTAGTGTTTCTTGGACCATCTGGATTTTCTGGAGGCCTCTCTTGTGTCCTGTGGACCAGCCTTCTAACAGATTGAGATGCCATTTTCTTTTATCATTTGTTATCACCATACAATATGTGGTTCATGTATGACTTACAAGTCACAAATGAAAACACTAATATGACAGGTGAAATTTTTGTGTAATTCAGATTTCAGTGACCATAAGTAAAGTTTTATTGGGACATAGCCATGTTAGTCGATATATTGTCTAGAGGTGGCTTTCATACTATGATGGCAGAATTAAGTAGTTGTTTCAGAGACGATTTGACCCAGAAAACCTAAAAAGTTTATTGTCTGGCCTTTTATTAAAAATGACTGCTGACCTCTGATTTAGATGGTCGTGACCAAAGTATTATGAGAGTATTTGGTTCTAGATTTGATCACAATATTTAGGTACTTTCTGTGATAGCACACGTTCTATTAAGGGCTCTATGAAGAGAAACTAAAAGAAAAAAATTCAAAGCACAGTGCCTGCTTCAGACTTTATAATCTACTTGGAAGAAACTCTATGCCCAAGAAACGTCTTAAGAATATTTCAGAGCAGCATATTGGTTAAGTTTAGGACAAATAAAACTCCGTTTGAGATGAATAAATACTTGGAGGGGATTAATCAGACATGGTCTCTGAAAGAGGTGACTTCTAAGTATCTATTTGGAAGGAAATATTAGCCCATAAATACTTGATTAATAAGCAACTGTTAATTGAGTAAAGGATAGGATGGTTGTTTCCGGTCAGGAGAGAGGCGTGTCCACATAGGCATGAGAATGTCTGGCATGCAGGCCACCAGAGCGTGAGCTGCGAGGCAGCACCCCCCTCGGTCTCAGTCCCTGGCTCTGCTGCCCTCAGTAGGGGCAGCTGTTTCTTCCCACACATCGTGTTGATGTATTTAGATCAAAGTGGTGACATTTTATAAAACTTTATCCTGGTTTTTTTTTCACTTTGTCACCTTTTAAACAATGTTAGTTGGCTGAGTCTTGTTATCGTTGAATAAATGATTTTCCAAGAAATCGGATTGTTTATAGGATCCTAGACTGTTCAATGATTTTATTTCATTTTTAGGATCTGAAAGATGAGAAGAAAAAGGCAAAAATGGCAGCAGCAAGGGCAGTTCTTGAAAAGTGTACAATGATGCTTCTCACAGCCTCAAAGGTAGGAACACTTTTGTTTTACCTGATTAAATGCATCTAACTTACGTATTTTACATTTTTAGAAAGATCAGAGTGATAAATCAGAACATAGGCCACAGCAGTCAAATCTGTTATTCTTTAGCAAGAATGCTAACTTCCTTCCCCAGTTCCAAACAGCAGTTAATCCGTGAGTCAGCTTTGAGTGAGCAGCCGAGCGGAAGATGGTGTATTGGGTGCTGTGACTCGGGCCTGTCACACACTGTCACTGCCTCTGCAGGGTTTGCCAGTCTCATTGGGGAGCCAGCACACGTGCTCTTGAAAAAGCTAGGCGAGTTAGAATCTGTTGAGTAACAGTGGAGTACTAATTCAGCCTTTAATTTGTTTATTCTGTCAATTCATACCTTTAGTTCCTTATTCTCCTTTTAACAAAATTGTGAATTGAGCGCTTGTAATTCCAAACAGCAGCTGGCCAGCAAATTGGTACAATTCAAGAGCGAACTAGTAAACAGCTCGTTAGCAGTTTATTTAGAACTGCCTTTTCTGCTCAGAATATTCACTCTAGCCTAGGATTAGTGAAGCCACAAAGTCCACTGGAGCCCACTTGGAAGGCCCTGTTCACATCTAGGCCCATGAGGAGTTTTCATTCTCATTTTTTAAAAACCAAAGATGCCTCCACAGTCATGCAACATTTGTTCGTTTTTCCTCATTCTTTTTTAGTTTTTGCACATGTAAGGCAACATTTTAAAATAGTTTTAATCATGATAAAGATAGTTTTTCCCCCCCAAATTTTAAGTAAACTTACTGAAGTATAAAGATACAGTTTTGCACTGTGCCTTTTTCACTTAACCTTGCTATCGCTTTTTACTCATCCTGCTTCCACTTGTAGTGAGGAGAAGCAGCTGGGTGAGCCAGGGACCCAGGAGATTTTGGTAAAGAACCATTTTTATTAGCATGACGTGTTCTCTGTAAGATTTTATGTATTATGGTATGGGCCATGTCTTAAAAACTTGCAATTGTTTTGAAGACCTGTCTCAGGCATCCCAACTGCGAATCAGCGCATAAAAACAAAGAAGGAGTATTTGACCGAATGAAGGTGGCATTAGATAAGGTGATTGAAATCGTGACTGACTGCAAACCAAGTGGAGAGACTGACATGTCATCTGTCAGTATTTTTACTGGAATTAAAGAATTCAAGGTAAGAATCGAGAGAGTGTATTTTCTTTTTTTTTTTTTTTCTTCCATGTCAAAGGAACATCGTTAGATATAGTATCCGTATCTTGGCATGCTGTTTTAGAATAGACGCTTCACAAAAGTAGATATTTTTCCTTTCAGACAGTGCCACTCTGTATAAACTTAATGTTCAGTAACATCTGGTGTGGCGTAGTTTATACAAAGAACACTGGTCTTGGTTATGGTCACTACTCTGGCCCCGTGTGGCTGTCCGGTTCAGTGGGAGACTCCTATCCTCTGTTTAGAAGGGCGTTCGCAGTTTTTTGAGTTAGTGCTGTTCTATCCGTGGATGATGACCGACAGCAAATCATTTCTGCTGGAATCTCTACTCTTCCCTGGGCTCTAGGGTTGAAACTTTGAGACTGTACTAATAGTATTAATGTTAATTTAAAAAAAATTGTTTAAGTTTATTTTGAGAGAGAGCGTGTGTGCATGTGTGCAGGTGGGGGAGGGGCAGAGAGAGGGAGAGAGACAGAATCTCAAGCAGGCTCTGATTTGTCAGTGCAGAGCCCGACACAGGGCTCCAACTCATAAACTGTGAAATCGTGACCTCAGCCAAAATCAAGGGTCTAATGCTTACCAACAGGGCCACCGCCCCATTAATTAAAATTTCTAAATGAACACTAATACATGCTAACATGTATTACTGAGCACTTACTCTGTGCCAGTCCTGTTGGAATGCTTTAAATGTATGTGCCTGTAAAATCCTCATAAGAACTACAGTTATTATTATCCCCATTATACTGTTGAGGAGACTGGGAAACAGAGATTAAGTAATTTGCCAGCTAGAAGTGCCAGAGTTCGGATTTGAAACCGGGCAGTGTGACCCAGAGTCCCCGCCATTTTGGGGCAGAACTTCTCAGGGGAAGTCAGAGAGGTGGTGAAGTCGCTCTCTGTGGAAGAGCAGGGGCTGCATCAGGGGGGCCTAGGACATCATCGAGCACAATCCCCTCTCTGACCCCCCTCTCTTCTGGCCCTCGGAAGTCGTCTGATAGGCTAAGGGCTGCAACGAGGATGGAATTCTTTCATCTTTTTAATTGCGTGAAGGTCTAAGTAGGAACATGGGGTGAAAGAAAGGCATGGAAAGAACAGTTATTTTTAGGGGCCATTCTCTTCATTAAATTATCTAATTTAATCTCTAACTTCCCTTTTAGGTGGGTTTTATTATCGTCATGTTTTTTGAGGAGGAAAGCTAGTAAGTGGCCGAGCCCCTCTTTAAACCAGGACTTGCGAATCCCACAGTCCGTGACCTTTCAGGTTATACCTGTGAGTTTGCTGCCTGTCCTGCCCTCTCTTTCCGAGGGGAAAGAAGCTACAAAGATCAGTCATTCTCTTAGAGTTTTTATTGCTCTTTTTATAAAGGCTGAAGGGGCGGGGGGGTAGGGGGGGAGGAGACATCTTGTTAAGGGTTACACGATAATTAGGGAAACAAACAGGGCCAGAGCTAGGTCTTTTGCCTCTTGGTGCCATACTTCGGCTCCGGGTTAACTTGGCAGTGCTGTGCCTATGGTTGCTGCCAGCTGCTCTGGCTGCCGCTTCACCGCCAGGCATTCTGGAGCGACTCCGTCTCACGGCCAGTGGGTATCTTTTTGGCGTCTTACCTTCTTTTTTGATGGAGAGTATCATCTGTAGCAGGAAGCTGCATTACTATGCTCAGTACTGTGAGTGTGGACAAATCTTATGAAACCATGTAAATGAATAGCTTTTGAAAAAACTAAGTTGCTATTTTTCTTAAATTTTTTTAAAGTTTATCTATTTCTGAGAGAGAGAGCATGAACAGGAATGGAGCAGAGAGAGAGGGAGACACAGAATCTGAAGCAGGCTCCAGGCTCCAAGCTGTTAGCACAGAGCCCAACACAGGGCTTGAACCCACCAACCACGAAATCATGACCTGAGCCAAAGTCGGATGCTTAACCGACTGAGCCACCCAGGCGGCCCTAAGTTGTTATTAAAAGCATATATATGTTTTCTCAAAAGGGAGAATCAAAAATCTTAAACGTAAATGGTGTGTGGTCAACATGACTGATTTTTATGTTGTAATCCTGTTTAAATTCTAAATCTCAGAGGCTTATTGTTAATTCCATATGTCACTTTTATCCATGTTCTTTCCTAGCTTAAAAGAAAAAAATACTGTTTACCTAGGATGGAGTAGTTACTGGAGACAACCTGGGCCAAGAGGAGAAGGAAAAGCAAGCCCCCTCTTCCCCACCCACAGCATTTCCAAATCTGGGTATTTCCATGGGTCATGTGAAAATGGGTCAGATGTAAGGATTATCTGGAAACTATATTTATGAAAGGACTTTAAAGTGCTAAACAAGTGTAAGCTATCCTTATCAGCACATTCATTGTGACTGCAGTCATGGTCATCACCATGGATCACCTCTTGGCCCAAGTTGTTTCTGCGACACATCTCATGGACCAGAGGTTAAATGCCGCTGGAGTGGCAGAGTGGCAGTAGAAAGCTGAGAGAGAAAGACTGTGCCAGTGAGCATGTGTCAGTCGCATATTTAGGAAACTCTGAGCACAGGATGGCTGAAGTGACAGGTTGTTTGGGAAGTCGGGGGGTGGTGAGACAGACTATCAGAAACATCTATAAAGTCAAGACCCTAGAGGATTTTGTGTTATGCAGTAGAAATTTGGGCTTAATTTTAGAGGTGGTGAGATGTCAATTAGAGGGAGGTGGCAATATCAGAGACTTTCCATTTTATAAAGATTATACAGGTAGAGAATGATGGGGAATGTTTTGGTCAGGGAGGTGCTGTTGGGGACATAAGACAAAATGTAGAGATAGATTGGGCGCCTAGGAGAGTTTGGCTGAATTGAGAAAGGAAAAACTGATGCTTTTCCCAGCCCTTGCCATTCCCACACCCTCCACACCCTTTCCCCCTGGGCTCAGCACAAGTTAGTATTTGGATGTAGCATCTTCCAGGACTTGGCCTCAGCATTTTCTCAGATGCACATTCTCTACCTGCAAGCTGATTCGTTTTTCCTACCAGTTGCTACACGATAATGCTTTTTCTGCCTTAGTGTTTACTGGTCTCCTAGGAATGTTGTGTTAACAGCCATCGCAGTGAGTCTCTGCATGGCCGCTGGTGGCTCCTGAGCAATGTGTACTGGAGAACAGAGTCATCACTAGAGGTTGTATTTCCCCTGAGCCCTCAGACCGGCGAAGAAATGGCTAGTGTCTCTCTGGGCACTGCTAGAAATTACAGCCCATTTGGTTCGGTGGGAATATTGACTCATAGATGTGTATCCTTTTTGTTCTCAGATGAACATTGAAGCTCTTCGGGAGAATCTTTATTTTCAGTCAAAAGAGAATCTTTCTGCGACTTTGGAAGTCATCTTGGAGCGCACAGAGGACTTTACTGATTCTGCCTACACCAGCCATGAGCACAGGGAGCGCATCTTGGAACTGTCCACTCAGGCGAGGCTGGAACTGCGGCAGTTGATTTCTGTGTGGATTCAAAGTGTAAGAACTTCTTTTCGTCCAAGTGAATCGTATACGTTAGCTTTTCCCTAAAGCTCTGAGCACTGTGGAAGCTAACATAATCACCAGGAGTATGACTGTGGCCTGGAACGGGACAAGGGTATCTCCTGTCTTTTCTCCCCACCCCTTGGCCAAAGCGCCCCTCCCATCCAGTGCTCACAGTATTTGACATTTCTGGGCCTGTTGTTTCTCAGTTTCCATGCTGGCCAGCCTGGATTCTGCACCACCATCACTATCACGAGTTCATCCCATAGTCCCCCCCGTGTCCACCAAATGCACCTCTGGAAAATTCCTCCCCAAAATGCTTCAGAGTGAAGAGCAGAGGGGTAGACCCCCACCTACAAGTTCTTGGGACCCGAGTCTTACTGCCAGAGCCATTCACACGTGCACAGTTCTTAACTCTGAGGACAGCTGATTTATAGAGACGACAATTTAGAAAACTTATTGAGGTCTAGAAGCAGTGAAGACAAGGGTAGATCCACTAGCAAGTGAAAGATTTTTCACCCTTGCCCCAATTCCTGGTCAGAGATTGGTGAGCAACCATTCGAAGGTTAGACTGCTGGTGTGCATAAAGCCTGGGAGGCTATGTGGACTAGAATGGTAAAGATGGACAGAGTTGGGGGCATGTGGCTGGCTCAGTCGGTAGAGCTTGTGACATTTGGTCTCGTGCTATGAATTCGAGCCCCATACATAGTGTAGAGTTTACTTAGAATTAAAAAAAAAAGATGGACAGAGTGGGACAACACAGAAAGTGTGTATCCAGACTCTTGTAGAGAGTGGTTACAGAATTGAAAGGTGGAGGCCTGAGACTCAGCTCTGGCACCACTTGTTCGTTTCTTAGACCTAGGGTATGTCAAAAAAAGTATTTACCATGGTGTATAACATACAGCATAGATGGAACAAATCTGAAAGCCATGAACAAAAGTTTTGGCAGTAAAGATGAAGAAGGATGAGCACAGAGAGTGAAGCAGCAGTTGACTTTCTTGTAAAGATTGGTTTATCAATGCAGAGTAGACATAAATCAAGGTTTTCTCTTACATTCCTTGGCATCATGACAGTGCAAATGCTCCTATTAACAGGGAAATTAACCTAGAGTAGAGTGGTGTCAGGGCTAAAAGCAATGTTTTATGGTTAGTTTGAAATACCTCTGTGATATCGAATCTAAAGTATAGATTGCTTCAGTGTTAAATTTTAAACCCAAAAGTCAATATAAAGAGTTTCTTTGAGGAAGTGCTCTCTCTGTTGGGAATCCAAGTCTATCAATACTTAAATTTGCAATTAACACCTTTCCCATATTTCACAAGCACTCCGATCACTGGTTCTGCATGCCAGATGTATTGTTCATCCATTCATTTTTTTCAGCACTTGTTACTGAGTGCCTTTTATATGCCAGGCACTGGAAATCTAAAGATGAGTAAGATAAAATCTTTGCCTGCAAGAATTTTGCAATGTAGAAAAATGTGGGAAGGGGTAAGATAAGTACAGAAAGTTTTGTAAGTGCCCAACAGAGGTACAGACCATGTTTTGCATGGAATTGAAGGAGGGCGAATTTATATTTAGGGAGAAGAATTAAGAAGACCTCTTGGGCTGCCTGGGTGGCTTAGTTGGCTGAGTGTCCAACTTTTGATTTTGGCTCAGGTCATGATCCCTGGGTTGTGGGATGGAGCCCTGCATCGGGCGCTGTGCTGAGCATGGAGCTTGCTTCAAATTCTCTCTCTCTCCCTCTGTCTCTCTCTCCCCCCTCCCTCTCTGCCCCTCTCCCTCTGCCCCTCTCACGCTCTCTGTCTCTCTCTAAAATAAAATAAATAAATAAGACTTCTTGAAGATAGGTGACATTTAACAATTTATTTATTCAAAGAAATGAGTACCTACTACCTTCCATTTGCTGTGCTAGGTATTGTGTATTCATTGGTGACTAAAATAAATGTAATCCCAGCCTTTGTGGAATTTACCAAGGCCTAGTGGGGGAAGATAGGCTTGAAAGAAAGAAACAAACAAAACAGTTAACTATGTAATTGCAAGCAAGGATGATTACTTAGAAGATTAGAATGGAAAAGAAGACGGCCTAATTTAGATTGTGTGAACTGAAAAAGCCTTTCTGAGAAAGAGACATTTATGTAGAGACTTGAAGGTAAATAGGATTTTAATTTTTAACTCTGTTAAGAGTGAAGAGATGAGCATTCAAGGCAGAAGATAAAATTGATTCATTTTAGACATGATAAATTTATTAAAGACTTAGATTTTAAAAATTAATCTTTTTATAGTCAGAATGGGAAAATGTAACTAAATAGGTAAAATTTTATTTTCCATTCCAGCCATAAACAGGTGAATTTTTTAAATCTACTTTTTCTATAATTCACAGAATGATATTAAACAGTTATTGTAATTTATAGTTCAAGTAAAATTGGAATGACTAGATAAAAAGATGAAGTAACACTATATATATATTTTTCTATTATTAGCAAAGCAAGAAAACAAAAAGTATTGCTGAAGAGCTAGAACTCTCTGTATTGAAAATGAGCCACAGTCTCAATGAACTTAAGAAAGAAGTAAGTATAGTTCGAAACCTAGCCTCTTTTAATTCTTCGCTAATTTTCATGTTGTATGGTATGTATGTGATGCATTAGTATTAGTATGTCTATGTGCCCAGAAAATGGGTTTCCATTTGGAAGCCACCATTTAATTAGTGCCATCATTGTCAAAGCTTGTACATGGATGTTCACAGCAGCTTTATTTATAATAGCCCCAAACTGGAAACAGTCTAAATTTCTATCAACAGAGGAATCGATAAATGAATTTTGGTATAACTATAACAAATACTATTCAACAAAAAGGAACAGTATCAATACAGGTAATAATATGGGTGAATCACTAAAACATAACATGAAGAGGTCAGACATAAAGAGCGTGTGTGTGTGTGTGTGTGTGTGTGTGTGTGTGTGTGTGTGTGTGTGTGTAATTCCATTTAGAAGAAATTCTAGAAAAGGCAATACTAATTTATAGTGACAGAAACCAGATCAGTGGCTGCCTGGGGCCAGAAGTTGGGGAGGAACTTTTTGGGGTAATGGAAATGCAGTAAATATTGGTTGCAGTGGTAACCACCACCACAATATAGATGTGTTTGTTAAAACTTATCAAACAGCATCCTTGGTATATTTTGCTGCATATAAACTATAACCTTAATAAAATTGATTTTTAAAAACATTGATTTTTAAAACATTGAGATTTCCCTGCTTCCTGAATGAAAACTTGACCATCCTGTGACTTACTTGATCACTCTCAGGTAATTGCAAGTCTCTTAAAATCAAATGTTTGCCAACTATGACCAGGTTGTCTTTTGTAAATAAAATTTTGGGAGACATAGTCCTGCCTGTGTGCTTACATGTTGTCTACTGTTTTTTCACTACAACAACAGAGTTAGGTGGTTGCAGTTGAAATTGTGCCTAAAATATTTGCTACCTGACCCTTTATAGAGTGAGTTTGCTGGTTCGTGGCTTAGGTCCTGAGACACAGTCTCAGTTCAAAAATGAGAATGTTTTATCCAATATATTAATCGCTACTTTGATATTCATTTGATTGTAGGACTTAGCCCCTGTTCCCCAGCCCCACCTAGGGCTTTTGGGACAGGTGTGGTCTCTGGTCTCTTTTCATTCTCTTCATCCCCCCTTTATCTAGCTTCTGTTCCTGATCTTTGCCAAGTGTGGCTCAGGGCCAGAAGAGGGAAAGTGGGGAGGTGGAAAGTTCTTTGGAACTGGCGCCTTTACAGGATGCTTTGGGCTCTGTTTCAAGCTGACTTTGTCTCTCAGGGATGCTTGAGTGTGTTCTTCAGAGCCCCTCCTGTGAGACCCTCAGCCCTTCACTGAAACTCCCATGTCACGCGGCTCCATCTACTTTGGGGGTTGCCTGGAGGTGGCATTCAGTAGGCACCTGTCCACTCTCCAAACAGAGCTTCCTTATCTCTAATTCCTTTATTCGTTTACACTTCTGCAGAGTCAAGGGTTCAAGGGAATGAAACTGGGTTTTAGAAATTACATGTATGATGATTTGTTTCACATCTTACTTGGTACTGACTTCTATTGGAACCTTCATTTTTACATCCTGTTAAACATAGAAGGATGTTGTGGGTTATTTTGGTTTAAAAAAAGTCTATCCATTTTTTTTCCAGCCTATTCAATTTTAGCTAAATTACTGTTAAAACTTGACTATCAGTAAGAGAATAAAATCCTTTGCTGATAGACTGAGTGGCTTTCTACCAGCTTCATTTTCCTTACCTCTGAAATGGGTGTAACAACATCAACCTGGAAGAATTTTCAGAAGGAGGAAGGCAGATCATGTCTGTAGAGCTATTGTCGGTTCATTGCACAGAGCGGAACTTCCAGTTTGTTTGTCCTTTCTCCCTTATGGTTGGTAATAAGTTATCTCTAGACCCACTTATCAGATTTACGTGATTGTGGGCAAGTCACTTGGTCCCTAAGGACCTGTTTCATAGGCTGTAAAATAAAGGGCTGGCATTAGGTATTCTCTAAGGCCCTGATGGTTAAATAGAATATTTTCAAATTCTTATGTGGCATTTAGTTTCCAAAGGAAAGTACATTTTAATGTCTTTGTTTCTGACTGTAATTATTCTCACTTGGTAGCGTGAATGCAGACTACTCTATTGTTAATTTTGTAAATGTCCTATAGTCTGAAATGACGTTGGATTACTTCCAGGAAAAAAAAAATCAATGGGCTTAGTTCAAAGTCAGATTTTCCTTAGGACAGTGTTAATAAAAATGATCTCTTCCTGGAGAACCCCAGAATAACCCATCACATCATTTTTTTTTTTTTTAAAGACAAAAGGCAGAATGAAAAGATTTTGGAGTTATAGGACCCAAAGATACCTGCTGAGAGTGAGCTATGCTTAAAATCCAATCCAAGTCAAAGACAGCCTTGGGGTTTGGGTTACCCTTTGTCTGTCATTTCTCCTGTGACCCAAGAGTTGGGGAGTAAAGTTCTGGATAGAACTACAGAGAAGCTGTAACCCCCTGAGGGAAGGAGTTGTATCCTACTTGTCATGTATGTCCAGCCTCTAATACAGTGTCTGCCATGGTCTGAGCATTTAAAAAAGTTGTGTTGAATACCTAACTGACTGAATCTCACATCAATACCTTTTTAAAAGTCTATGACTAACAAACACTAATCATCATGAACTGCCATTTGATTTTCCTCTTAGTACTCTGAATACCGTCCTCTTAATAAGGAACTGTTCTATTCCTAACTAACTTTTAGAGGAGCAGAAGCATTTTTTTAAGTAAGAGAAAAGCTGCGTGAGAAAGAGCTGGTTAATGGCAGGGTGAAATAGGGACCGGCCACTCTGCACGGGCCGAGCAGTCCATCTTCTACACACAGCATCACTGCCAACATTGGGGACTCAAAGATGTCGGTGTCACTCCCACCCTGGTAGAACTTACAAGCTGCCAGTGCTATACAGCTTCTGCTATTACCACAAGAAACTTGGCACTTTCCTCTCAGTGGATCAAGTGAGATTGCTTTTTCGTTTTTAAATGCTTGTGAGGTGCGTGATTACAGAACCTTCTTGTTTGTTGTCTTTCTTTCATTACCCTTCACCCCCCACATCTGCAGCTTCACAGTACAGCAACTCAGCTGGCAGCAGATCTGTTAAAATACCATGCTGATCATGTGGTTCTAAAAGCATTAAAACTTACTGGAGTAGAAGGAAATTTAGAAGGTTTGGCTGAATATGCCTGTAAACTCTCTGAACAGAAAGAGCAGCTTGTTGAGGTGAGTAATAGGTTCGTTTGTTAGAATCATTATGGCTTCATGATAGTTGTACTATCATCAGGGAATATTAACAGCTTTTGGTTAACTTTATATGGGCATTTCCTCCATCTTCTTTGCAGTTTTAAAGGTATAATGTTGATCTGTTCTAACAACAGTCCGGCCTCTAAAACCAAACAAAGAATGCTGGAACCCACAGATGCACTTATTATTAATCTTGTCTTTATTCTCTCAGAGAGATTAGGCTGTGGAGTAGAGTAATGGAGATACGTTGTATGATTTGTTTGCATTTGAATCTGTGGGGTCTCAGCCAAAAGAGATGGCATACTTGAATTAGGATCATGTAAAAGGCTTTAATAAAGGAGCTATTCACAACTGCATAGACAGGGTGTGGGGGGACCATGGCAGTGCAGTAATTGGGGTTAGTGACAGTAGAGCTGGTGTTGCTCCCTGGCCCAAATTAACAGGGGGAATGAGTGGTTCCTGGAGGCTGGATGGACACAGAGTCTTCCAGAAAGCTACCTTGAGAGGTTCGATTTCAGGACTAGACACAGAAACAGGCCGAGGCAACCTTGCAAGGAAAGAGCGGGAGAGTAAAGGCTCTTACTCCTTTCATTCCTGCTGGTCTATTGCTGGGGCTTCCCGTGGGCCAAACATAGCTGTAGACCACATATGTCAGTGTCATAAGTTTAAAGTGTACACCATAATGATTTCATATATGTATACACTATGAAATGATCACCACAGTAAATTTACTTAACATCTGTCACCTCAGATAGTTACAGAAAATTCTTCCTTGTGATGGGAACTTCTAAGATCTTAGCAACTTTCAAATACACAAAACAGTACTTTTAACTATAGACTTATATATTATATCCCCAGAACTTATTTATCTTATAGCTGGAGATTTGTACCTTTTGATCACCTTCACTTATTTTCCCCACCCCAGTGCTGTTATGTTTATAAACCAAATATTATGACTGTAAACAAAGTCGGCATTTATAGGAATCCTGCAGCAATTTTTTTAGTGGAAAAAATGCTTTGTGTCTTAAGTCTCAAGATTTGCAATAATTTTCTCTGATAAAGGTTCTCACTACATCAGCCTTGCCTAATCCAGTGTTATCTCCAGTGAAAGGTGTGTTAATTAATTGACCCTGAGGAGAAGTGTTGTTTCTTGGTAGACAGAACGTATAGCTTGACATAGTGTAGCTGAGGGATCTTGGGCAAGTCACTACTCTAAGTTTCTTCATACATACAATGTGTGGGTACTTACTACGAGATCCTTTCAAAGATTCGTCCCGGTTCTAGTATTCTGTTCCCACTTGCCATTATCAGATAAGAAATAGAGACAAAGAGACAATATGCTCTACCCTTATTGGTTCCTGCTTTATTCCTAGAAAATTTATTGGTAACCAATATAGTGTTATAATAATCTTCTCAGTAATGTACAACTTGATTTTTAATAAGATTTAATTTAATAAGGTTTTAATAAGTTTATGTGTAAGGCTTTGTTTTCTTTCCTAATTATAAAATGAAAACCTGTATTGTGAAGAATGAGAATGTGGAAGTTGAACTATCGAAATGTTTTCTCATAGGCCTGTCGATTGTTGCGTCATATATCTGGGACAGAACCTCTTGAAATAACCTGTGTACATGCAGAGGAGACATTTCAGGTGACTGGCCAACAGGTATGATTAATAGCAGATCATTGCTTTATATTATGTCTTGTCTGAGTGTCATAACAAATGTTGTGGAAGGAAGATGTGCATGGTTCTGCATAACTAGAAGCCAAATCTATTGAGAGTAACGAAGGTAATGGAGTTTTCATAGATAGCGTGCCTGAACAGAGATTACATTGCCTTGGGTTAGCTACTTATCTGCAAAACTGGAGATCGGCCCATTTAATTGATGTCCTAGTTTATATTTATTTTCAAGAAGCTGTTTACAATGAAGGTTGTTACGACACATTTGAAAAGTAAGTTACCGGGGCGACTGTGGCTCACTCATTTGGCGGAGAGTGTGGCTCTTGGTCTCAGGGTTGTGGGTTCAAGCCCTGCATCGGGTGTAGAGATTACTTAAAAAAATAAAATCTTTTAGGGGTGACTGGATGGCTCAGTTAGTTAAGCATCCAACTTCGACTCAGGTCATGATATCACAGTCCGTGAGTTCGAGCCCTGCGTCGGGTTCTGTGCTGACAGCTCAGAGCCTGGAGCCTGCTTAGATTCTGTGTTTCCCTTTCTCTCTGCCTCTTCCCCACTCATACTCTGTCTCTGTCTCTCTCTCTCAAAAATAAATAAACATTAAAAAATAAAATCTTTTAAAGAAGTAAGTTACTATTATGGACCAAGCCATAAAATTATTTACGTGTTTTGACCTAGGATTCCTAGGACATAAGCAAATTAGAAAAACAAAAACTAAAGCAATGTTACAGCATTACTTCAATAAGATCCAGTTGGAAGCAAAATAACTATCTGAAATACAAATAATACATTTGAAAAGGCAAATAATACATTTGCTGAAAAGGCAAATAATACATTTGCTGAAAAGGCAAATAATACATTATGACCTTAAAATAATAATTATGACAACTAGGGGCGCCTGGGTGGCTCAGTCGGTTAAGCGTCCGACTTCAGCTCAGGTCATGATCTCGCGGTCCATGAGTTCGAACCCCACGTCGGGCTCTGGGCTGATGGCTCAGAGCCTGGAGCCTGCTTCTGATTCTGTGTCTCCCTCTCTCTCTGCCCCTCCCCTGTTCATGCTCTGTCTCTCTCTGTCTCAAAAATAAACGTTAAAAAAATTAAAAAAAAAAAAATTATGACAACTACAATTAGCAACATTTAAAAGTGTTTTGTTAAAATGTTAGATGATAAAAGCAGGATACAGATTTGTATACTTACTATAATCCTGCTATGAAAATGTTCATAGGAATATGTGGAAATGAAAGTTCTTGTGCTTGTTTGGAAGAGTTGGGAATTATTTTTTTCTGACTTTTCTGAAATATTTCTTTGTGTTTATAATTTCCAAGAGGCTTTTTAAAAATTGATACCCCATTTAATACTGTCCCTGTCAAGTTAAAGAGAAAAGTGAGGGCCAGAACTTCATTTCTTTTTTAGGTCTAAGTTCTAAAATACAATTTACCAGGAGTTCTTATTTCATTTATCATGGTCAACCAAGGACTTACTCCTAACTCCTGTGTTTGATGGTAGATGTAGAGCCCTTGGATTTATAGTTGAGAACAGTGCAAGTGACTTAGAGACAGTGGTGACGTGTGTCCTCTAGCAGAACCGTGATGAATGGACATTAGAAGGACAATAAGCTTCCCTGTAGAGGATAGTGTCAAAGGCTTATTATGGAAGCAGGAACTACATGAGTGACCCTTAGCAATGATCATCAGCTGAACATTTTATTATAACCAGAGGATCTCTGTTTATTAGGAAAAACCAAGGCTTTAATATTTGCTTGTCCACTTGAGATTCATCCTGCTCACCTTGGCTATAAATGTATTTCAGTGGAATTGAAAGTTTTGACTCTCCTGCCATGTGCCGTCAGCTCTTGTTACCCTCAAGCCCTGCTTGCTACTTAGCTGTAATTCTCTGCTTACTGTTTTTACTGCAGCAGGAATATCAGGGACCACTGTACTTTCTTCCGCAGGGCAGTGATCGAGCCTGTTGTCAACTTCTATGACTTGAGAAGTCTTTTTCTTCCCACAGCCTCAGCTTTTACTCCTAGTCTTTGCTATCTGTTTCACAAAGGGATCATGTAAAGAATTAGAGCATGTGTCTGGGATAATTTATATTTATTTCTGGACATCTCTACTTTAGCTATGTCATTTTTATAGTTCTTTTAAAATGTTAGATCCTAGGGGTGTCTGGATGGCTCAGTCAGTTGAGCGTCTGACTCTTTAAAAATTTTTTTTAATATTTATTCATTTTTGAGAGAGAAAGAGAGAGAGACAGAGCATGGGTTGCGGGGGGAATGCACAGAGAGAGAGGGAGACACAGAATCTGAAGCAGGCTCTAAGCTGTCAGCGTAGAGCCTGATGAGGGGCTCGAACCCACGAACCTCGAGATCATGACCTGAGCTGATGTCAAATGCTTAACCAACTGAGCCACCCAGGTGCCCTGAGCATCTGACTCTTGATTCCAGCTCAGGTCATGCTCCCAGGGTTGTAGGATTGGGCTCCACACTGAGTGTGGAGCCTGCTTAAGATTCTCTCCACCCCCTATTCTCTTTCTCCCTCTGCCCCTCTCCCTCCCTCTCTCCCTCTCTCTCTCTCTCTAATTAAAAAAAATACACACTACACACACACACACACACACACACACACACACACACACACACACACACATATATATATGTGTGTGTGTGTGTGTATAGATAGATAGATAGATAGATAGATAGATAGATAGATAGATAGTGCCCTGGTCAAGAGGGCACTCCTGCTGAAATCTAGCCCGTGGTTCTCTGGCAAGCCCATGTACCCACCTTCCCTGAAGATGGGGAACCTTGTTATGCTCCTGAAGCTGCCACCTACTTGTCAAGCCCTGTGCCCGTGGGACTGTGCCAAACCAGGAGGAGCTTGTAGCTCTAATTCCCTTAGAGGGAGCATGGCATGGATCATATCAGTCTTCTGAAAGCTCTTCAGTGACTTCCTATCTCACAGTAAAGTCCAGTCCTTACTGTGTATGTTCCTCATCACATGGCCACTGGTGACCTTCCTGTTTTTCATGTCAGTCTAGTCACACTGGCCTGCTGGCTGTTCCCTGAACATACTAGAAGTGTTCCCAGCTCATCCCAAATGACTCGCCCTAGATTCCCTCACGGCCTCCTTGACTTCTTCAGTTCTTTGTTTTTACATGCCTCCTTTTCGGTGACCTTCTAACACCCTCTATCTCTCTTACCCTTTATTGTCATACATACAATTTATCATCGCTGAAATATCTTAACACTTACTTGTATGTTTTTTATTGTCTGTCTCCCTCATAATGTGAGCCCCATGAAGACAGACAAATTTATCCGTTTCATTCACAGCTGTTTCCCCAGCTCCTGGAACATGGGTACAGTACCTGGCACATAGTAGGTGAATGAATAGCCATATATTAGTTACTTGGTATCTCTGAGCCTCTGTTTCTCTAGCTGTATAACGGGAATAATGTGTATTTGGGAAGGATAGCCAGTATTCTGTTTGTGTGTTTCTGAAGATCAATACTAATGTATATCAAGCACCTAAAAGAGCATCTCAAGAACGTACCTGCCACGTACTCATAGATGTGTGTATACGTTACTACGACTGCCACTACCAGTAATAATACCCACCTGCCGCTGCCGCTGCCGCCGCTGCCATTATTACTACTACTGTCATCATCACTATTACTACCCCTACCGCTCCTGATACCAGTGCTGCTGCTGCCACCATTACCACTACCCCTGTGACTGTTGTTGCTGCCACGACTACTCCCCCATCTCTTGTACCTACAGTGCACAGTCCACTCTTTGTAGTCTGTGTAGATAACTCTTTGAATTCTGCGATGGAAGCAACTTCGTTGACCCAGTTTTCCTGAAATAAAGGTCACTGCTCCCTGAATAAATGCTTGTGTAGAATTGTGCATCCTATTTATTTGTGGATCAGCTTAGAAGAAACAGTGAGTTTTGTTCTGTGGGTCTCCACATTGGCCAACATGGAGCTTACGTGTGGAAATCATTTCATAGTTGTTTGTTGAGTTGAACAGCACAGACTTAAGTTTGGTCTCCAGCATGATTCTAAGAACTAAGAGTCTGAAATGCACACCTGCGTCTGTTGTGTTTCATTAGATAATTTCTGCTGCTGAAACATTGACATTGCATCCGTCTAGTAAAATTGCTAAAGAAAACCTAGATGTCTTTTGTGAAGCTTGGGAATCCCAAATTAGTGACATATCAACACTGCTAAGAGAAATCAATGATGTTTTCGAAGGAAGACGAGGTGAGAAACTATCCACATATTTAAACACATTATTATTGTAATTAATTCTGTTAGTTTTTTAATGTCAAACCTCAGTTACAAGATGAATTATCTTGTTATCACCCAATGGGTTATTTTTATAGTAACATATAAAAAATTTCCCACAGAAAAATTGGGACGGTGTTGTCTGTCCTTCATTATAGCATCTAAGCAGTATAATTTATTGTACAACAGTGTTGTAGATTTCATTGAAATGTTAATATTCTAGTTTTCTGATTGAAATCCAGTCATTTTATATTTTATCTAAATTGTTTTTTAGTTTTAGTATAAAAGCTCTTCTGTAATACAGTTATTCTCTGATTTAATTCTACTAACTTCATAATGAAATGAATGTAGTTATTTGATTTTTGAATTGCTTTCCTTCCACTTGGATGGAATCTCTTTCTCTGATGACTGCATAATCTTGGAATATTTCCTGTGGTGGGTAAGTTCATTGGTATTTCTACAACATGTAGAATAGCACTGCACAATGTATAGGAAGGCATCCTCTTTATTCTAATATCAACTGGGAGTTTCGTTTCTTTCCCATTGTATGGTGTATCCTCTTATGTTTATGTCTTGTCATGTACTTTTTTCCCTTTGAATGGCTTCTGTTAGTGTCAAGCATGCTTGTTTTTTTTTTTAATAAAATGTCATTTAAGTCACAGTAACAGCAAATTACATACTTATTTTTATTGAGTTGCACATTTAAACATTTCATATTTTAAAAAATATGTATTTAGATAATTGCTGATTTGTTTTTAAAAATCAGGAAATGATAGACTTTGTAAATAGAGCGTAATTTGTAAAGTATAATAAATGTTTGCCATGCTTCTACATTTAAAGATTTCTGTGATAGTCTAAATGGCTTATCATTTTGATGCTTTTATAAAGCATTAATAGGCACATGGATTTTTATGCGAGGCAA
The DNA here is from genome assembly GCF_024362965.1 of Panthera pardus. Classification (NCBI taxonomy): domain Eukaryota; kingdom Metazoa; phylum Chordata; class Mammalia; order Carnivora; family Felidae; genus Panthera; species Panthera pardus. The sequence continues at coordinate 69,398,635 of NW_026526766.1, read as the reverse complement.
GTTTCATATATTAACAGGTAACGTGATATAATTGATCCACATTGAAAGAGGAATGATAATTTAGGCATAGGACTTGTTTAGGAAACGAAGAAAAGTGGCTTCCCTGCCCTTCTCAGCACTAGCATCCACTACAGATAGCCAGAGTTGAAACAGGAAAATCCTACACTTATTTTTGGACTACATAGTCAATTATGGTTTCTTTTCCTCTTAAGCTGGATGTTATGTAAACAGTTTCTTCTTTAGATGTGGGTAACCTGTCCTTGGAAAACTTTAACTTCCTTAGGGCTGAACAGAAATTCTTCTTTAGGTGGGAAATTCTGTTGCCTTTAATCAATACTCCATCTTGTTGTTCAGAAGGATCCTTATGTGGAATTAATTGAGATAGAGTTGGTTGATTTCTTGTACTGCCTTTCTTTGTCCTGACTTTTATCACTAAGCTCATAAGAATAGCTTTTCTGACAAAGAAGTCCAATTCTGGGTTAGCCATTATTGGCTGGACTGAGTCCAGTGTCACAGTGTTGTTTTTCCTGTGCTGTACGGTTATTATGACAAGCCTGCCTGTTACCTTGCACCTGTCCACTGCTTCCCTAAAAGGACAGAGTGTATTCTTCAGATCCTCATTTCTCTCTGCTACTGTTGTAACTCACGTTACAGCTATTATTGAAAAGCCTTTGCCGTATTCTAGCTACCTTTGTTCTGCTCTGAATATCTTGACTCTCATTACTAGAAAAATTATCAGGTATGTTGCAAGTATCGTTTCACCAACCAATTAAGTAGCACACAACATGGTAAGCAATGAGAAGAGACTTTAGTGTTCTCATACTTGAAGTCAGTCTCAGAGCTAGGTCATTGTCCCCCTTACCGTGAGACACTCAAATTGCACAATAGGGCCTCCTGGGATTGTTTTAAGAACTCAAAAATCAATACTTGCCTTACTGCCTTTCTATCTTCATCCATTTCTGCCTTCTTACCCAAACCTCCTGGGAAGCCATGGTCTTCTTTTTGGAAGGGACCCAATCAGGAAGATTCTACTTTCCCTTAGTGCTGAATATGTAATTACAGCATTTAGAATTTGAGCTTATTCTAGGTACCTAAATGTGAAAAGGACACTTCTCTCATAGTCTGTAGACTCTACCTCTCCTTTAAGGAAGCTGAATTTCTCTTGTTCTGTTTGAACCATCTTAGAATTAATATGACTGGGCTTCAGGTTATAGGGATGCACCTAGCAGCCCTGTTCCATAGCTCTGCACTTACCATGTCACTTGGCAGATTGGATACATAAGGTGCTGTTCACTGAAATAGGGAGCATAGAAGGGGGAACAATATGAGCTTGTTTGGGGGACATGGAGTTCGAATCAAGGCAGTGGTCCATCAGACAAGAGATAATGAGATGATAATAATAGAAATGGAGATAGATAAGAGGACTGATTTAAGAAAAACTTTATAAGTAATATTGGTAGGATTTGGTGATTAATTGAATGCAGAGACGAGGGAAAGTTTGAGGATGACAACTGGGTTTGGATTAGAATACCCCAGTCCTACTCCTGTGGTTACCTAATAATTGCCTTTCCTTCAGTACTTAGCCATTCATTTTAAGTGGGTCTGGGGACGTGGTCATTCTGGTCATGCCACGTAGAACTCCTTCCAGAATCAAAAGAGCTAATTGTAGGAACTTCTAATAGGGAATAACATAGCCCATCTCTAGTGAAATAATGAGGCTTTTCTGTCCTTGGGATATTAGCTTTAGTTTGTAGAGATGCAGAAAAGTTCTGGGTATTGAAAATGAGAGCAGCATTTCTCAATTAGGTTTTCAAAAGAAATCATTTTGGTACTCCCATAAGATGAGAGGGGCTTTTGAGCTGAATTGTGAACTTCGTTTATCTGGAGGTTAAAGTGAGAAGTAAAGACAACAGCTGTCGTGTTGATTTAAGTATTGTTGGTATTTAGGTTGATTTAGGTATTATTGTTTGATTTAGGTCGTGTTGATTTAGTATTAAACTTATGATACCTCTGTGAAAACAGTTCTTTGAAAACCATTTTATAAATCAACCATCAAGTATGTTTTCCCCATAAACATTCCTGTTTTTCCAGTGACTTCTAATGTTTGCATTCGGAAGATAAAAATTGTTTTGTCTAATGTTTTCATCAGAGATACAAATTGCTTATGCCACTTCTTTAATTTGATGTAATAGCTAAACATAACTGAGTCAATACATTTGCTCTGCTTAGAATCAATGGCAGTAATTAGACTTGTATGGAAAAAACAACTATAAAGTTAATATAAAATGATTCAGATTAATGATTTTTGGTATCTTTATTAACTTTTTTCTTTTCTTTTTTTTTTTTTTTTGTATTATTATCAACTTAACTTGGCTTATATTGGAACTGGGGGAATGAGGGACAACCTTACCTGAATAGCATTATGGGGAAAAACTATTTGAAGAATGGTCAGTTTTGCAATTTTCCTCAAATATGCAAACCATTCTTAGTCCAACTGAATGATGGAAATAGGGAGCAAAACAAATGCCTATAAGACACCCTCAGGGACTGGAAGTGCCAGTTAATTAATTGGTGAATAGCAAACCAGATTATATAAAGGCTCTTTGTTTCATTGCATTTATTTCTCCATGCCTTCTGGTTTCTTTAACTCTGTTGTTTCTTGGAGAGATAAGAGATTAATATAGTTCGCTTTTTTTTCCTCTTGGAGAGTAAAGGTGAACATTTCAGGGATATGGGCACTATGGAGGAGCATAAGAGTAGATAATAATACAAGACTGCTCACACCTAAGCTAATTATGTTAAGTAATGATTATGCTTATTTCTGTAGCTTATTAAGACCACTTTTTTAGGGATATTATGGACAGGATTTGGACTTTGAATTAAGATAAATGGTGAATTTTGAGGTTCTAAATGACTTAAAGTCTTCTATTCACACCTAATTCAGGCACTTTTTATATCAGGGCTGGGCGAAAAGGCATGGAATAATGTCTTCTTTAAGTTTTATTTCTCTCTCTCAATTCTGAGAACAGAACACCATTAATAAAATTCCCTTACAATTCTGATATTACAAACAAATTATTTGAATCATAAAACATATCCTAAGTACCAATGGCTGACCCATAATGACAGTTCGTTTTCTAGATCAGCACTGTTCAATAGAAGTATAACGTGAGCCACATATGTAATTTAAAATTTTATAGGAGGCACATGAAAATTTTCAAAAGAATCCGGTGAAATTCATTTTAATATTTTTAATTTAATCCAATGTGTCCAAAATACTGTTTCAGTTTATAATCAGTACTTAAAAAGTATTAATGAGGTCTTTTACATTTTCTCCCATTATATTAAGTCTTCAAAATCCAATATGTATTTTATTTAGTTTTTAAAATATTTTTGAGAGAGCGAGAGTGTGCATGAGAGTGGGGGAGGGGTGGAGAGAGAGGGAGACAGAGGATCCAGTGCAGAGCCTGATGCAGGGCTTGAACTCACACACCGTGCGGTCATGACCTGAGCCGAAGTCAGACACTTAACCGACTGAGCCACCCAGATGCCCCTTCAATATGTATTTTATATTTTAAAGCACATCTCCATTGAGACTGGTCATATTTCAGTTGCTCACTAGTCACATGGCCAGTGGATTCCATATTCAACAGCACAGTTCCAGATGAAGATGTAAACATGTTATGAGCAGGCTTACCTTGTTCATGTAACAGTTGTTCTATAAGAAAGTGTGTGACTTAGTACTCTGACATTGTATTTACTTTTATTAGGTGAAACTATATGAAATTGCTATTTTTGTATTTCAAAGTGGTTGAATATCAGCAATTTCACATGGTTCTACCTAATATATTACAGCTGAACAAAACTTCATTCCTTGAAATCAGGAAGTAATTACTGTTCAAATCTTGTAAATTCTTTCCTCAGATATAACAAACTAAGCTTAAAAAAAAAATCTACCATCTATTGCAATCTGACTTTATACATGATCCAGAAGTTTGAAAGAGGAAAGCACAGGGATGAAGCGGGCATTATACAGTACCTTACTTTCTATAGTTACTGTGCTTCCTGCCATGTGTTAATTCACAGCGAAGATACTGTTATTTGGTTTATTTCATCTTTCTATCTTATGCACTAGAGTTGCTCTCTGACTAGAGGAATACTTTATGAAGTGAGCTGTAAATGATTTGCTTTGATGCTCGCAGAAAAGCAAGTAAGCACTGATAACTCATACTGAGAAAAGAAGAATCTGGTTTCATTAGAGGCAAGCTACTGTAAAAGATTTCACTGTGAATGAAGCTTGTTGTCAATTTAAGTAATTATCACTGAGATATTTTGCCTTTCTGCCATTACATTGGGGGAGGTAGAGATTGTCCAACCAGGTACCTTAGGGATACAACTGTTGACAATCTTCATGTTCACCAATCAAATTACAATTTTGTTTCTGAGACACATTTAATTAATAGACTAAATTATCAAAACTAATGTACTAGCATTCCTATTTAATATTTTAAAAATTAAATGTGAATAATAGAAAATATGCTAATAGAAAATTTGTTTTAAGTTGTATGTGTTATTTGTAGGAGAGAAGTATGGCTACCTTTCACTTCCAAGGCCAATGGTAAGTAAAAGAGTTTTGTACATTTTGGAATGTTTTATTCAAAATTCGAATTGTATATTTGAAACTGATGCGTCTGACTGTGTTCCAAAATAGTGTCCACTAGGTGGCCCGCTTGGTTACATGCATTAAGATGGTTTCTGTACCTTTTCAGGCGTTCCCTTTCAGTCTTCATTAAACACTCTAATAAAAATAACTTGTAAAAGTAAAAAATGATGAAAACACAACTAAATTTAAAAGAATGAGACAGGGTGTAAAATTCTAAATAAAATCTAAAAACTTTCAGGGCATTCTTTTTTAAATGCTCTATCAGTTGCGTTTTAGTCTATCAGACTAAGGAGGAAGATGCACATGATGTGACTGTACAAGGAAGGGCCAGAGATCACAGATCATCTGTATTTTCCAGTGAACATAAGAGGCAGCTTGTATTTGTACATGTGTGCAACTTTATGGTTTCTCTGTTTTCATTTTCTGTCCCATTTCTTCTATAGTAAGCAGCATTAGAAAATCTCAAAAGGGCTATGTTAAATGAGCAAGTATAAACCATGAGACAGAAAACAAAAGGGAAAAGTTAAGGCTCTTGAGTGTTCTGCAGTGAAACTCCTGACAGAATAGCTGGTCAGAAGGATCAAGTCATGGTAATAATAAGAGAAACAAAAAATGAGGAGGTACACATATGCCTCAAAAGTATTGGTGATGATCTTTTTCTTTAGCTAAGGGGGTTAGGGTATTTTGTTTTATTCTGTTATAATTTATGCTTTGTGTACATCTACTCGTGTGTGTGTGTGTGTGTGTGTGTGTGTGTGTGTGTGTGTGTGTGTTTATAGTTTAAGTATATGTTAAAAGGAAAAAAAAAAAGGGCTCCCAGCCTCTCCTGCACCTTTCTGTTCACTAGCCCCAGCCATTGTGGCCCAACTAGGGGAGCTCCTACCAGACCTCAGAGTGGGGGAATGGCCAACCTAGGCTGCTGTCTCCTAAGAGCTTCTGCATATATGTTACAAAGAAACATTGCTATTGGTGGTGGTTTCTACTTATGTAAATAGGCATCTGTGGGCTAGCCTGATAACCTAACTACAATATTTTCACCTTAGGGGAACGATATTCTGAGTTCCATATAGCTTACATAGAAAAAATTACCATTTCAAAAATAGTGGCCCAGCAAACATGTTGATTGAAATATGAAGTGCTAAATTCTAAGTATAATCTCCTATAGGACCTGGGGTAAAGGATTAAGAACTGGGATGTCAATGGCACTTGGGGGCCAAAATTAGCCCTCATAGGACAAATTGGTTAAAGGAACTGAACTCCAGAATCATAACAATAGGAGTATATGGAAAACTACATATAGTGGCTCAGTTTATGACATCATTTCATACGAATAACTCAACAGAGGGGCCGGGAATGTTTGGAGATATAATACCTGGACTCTGACAAGGTGCACAGGTCCTTAAGTCCTTCTGGGACATGATCTGCTTTCCCTGGCCTCGGCTTTCTAACTACCTATTCAAAGCTGAACCCACATGCTAGGAGAGTGTTTGCAATTAGTTTGTTTCAACGTGCTTTAATGTAGCTTAAGTTTGTTCTGAAAATGTTCAAATTAAAATTTTATTACAGGTACTTTGTTATGCTTTCTATTACTGCTGTATTTCCTCACCATAACTGTACTGTTTTTTAAGATGTCTTAATCTTTTCATTGTCACAGAAGAATAATGCAAACCTGAAATCATTAAAGGCAGACAAGCCTGACTCTGAGGTAAGACCTTTTCCTTTTAACAGTCTTACTTCTAAACTTCCATTTACATTAATAATGACAATATTGTGGTGATGAAAACGTGTATTTTATAGGAGCAAGCCAAGATAGCAAAGCTTGGACTTAAGCTGGGTTTGCTTACCTCTGATGCCAACTGTGAGATCAAGAAATGGGAGGATCAGGAAAATGAGATTGTTCGAAATGGGCGGAACATGTCCAGTATGGCCTATTCTCTATATTTATTTACTAGGTAAATATAGTGATGTTTTGATCCTTTTAAATCAATTTGATAGTATCCGGTGTAAAGAAAAACTCATGTTAAATCATTGACAGGTTAAAGTCAACTTCCAATATATGGTTAAAAAAAGACCATAAGTTCTTATAATTAAGTGAATGCAACAAGAAGGCATTTATTTAATTAGGATTTAGATTTAGAAGATATCCTCTTTCAGGTTTGTGTCCTTTTCATAATTTTGAAATAATTTTGCATTCTGCTTTTTGTCATTCTATGTATCTGTTTCTCCTAGCCAGCATCAATAAGTTTAGAAAACCTGCCTTTTAACTCTTTATGTAAGTGATTGGTACTTGATTAGATAATACAGATCAAAGACTCCAACCATGAGGCCTACCACCTCAATGGGGGGCCAAATCTCCAGGAATCAGTATTCATAGCAGAGTATTTCCCTAACTTCACTGTTACAAGGCCTACCTTCTCTGTCTTGTCCACATTACAAGAGTCTTGATCACATGCCTCATTGAAGTCCATGTTGATCACATTCCACAATCTTCCACAACAAGCTATACATATGGTAATTTATGTTGCTAAACATTCGTCAGTTATCTGGTCAATAATCTGTTCTAGAATTTTCTCAAAAATGACTTCAAACTTTTCACTAACTTTCTGAAATCTGTCTTTTTTGTTTTTAGAAACCTGAAAAATATTTGGGTCTTCTACTCATTTTGATTTTGAAAATATTATCAGCAGTGGGCCACATCTATAAGTTGTTACAGTATTCTGGAATGTAATCCATTTGGTCTGGAGTCTTAAGCTCAATTAAAATAGGATCTCCACTACTCTATGGACATTGGGGTTCAATAAACAGCACCCTTTTTCCCACCCAAGTTCTGAACAAAATGAAAACATAAGCAAAAGAATGGCAGATAGGGGCCAGTAACATTTATATTGATAAAGCTATTATTGGATAATGTCGTTTATGTCCACAAGCAAGTAGCTTTTAAAATGATCTCTAGAATTAAGAAATTGTACTTCGTAGGGACAGAATGTGTCTCTGAACACCTGGAAGAGCAGGTGTCTCCCAAAGGCATCTTTACTTCCAAGAGAAAAAGGAGAAAGGAGAGGGCTACATGTCCAACTTATTTTTGCAAAGTCACCAAAACCCTGAAAAGTCCACACACTTCTACAGGATGGAATAAGTGGGAGAGCTGAGAGAAATGAGGGATGTTGTGCTAGTGAAGATTCCTTTGCGTGGAAGGAAGATCAGAGTGAGGAAGAAACATTCATTTCCCTGTTGATGAAATCTTCTAGCTTTTCAAGACAGAGTATTCTGGAGGGTGAGGGAGAAATGATAGGAGTTGAGTAATTTTGCCTCTGTTTAGCAGTCATCTGTTAATACTTTACTGTACTTTCCAGCTTTGGTGACCTTTCCTCTTTGGTGGTTTCCTTCTTTTGTTCTTGTTTTTAGCAAGCTTCTCCTGGGATTGAGTCTTCCTAACACAATTATGGCCTTTTTTTCTTAGTTCCTGTCTTTCAAAAATCAGATGAGTCAAGTGTGCAGAAGAAAGTACAATGGAACTCCTTCGTTTGCCCGCACCAAATGTGCACAGATTGGCAGAGATAACAAAGATCTTGACATTTGGCTGCAATCATGCTAGTTTCCTCATGGTGATAAAAATCAGCAGATCTTTAAACAAAATCTTTTTTTTTTTTTTTGATCGGTGAAAACTAGAGAAATATCTTTACTAAGTGAATGTAGTTTGACACATAAAATCATCCTAAACAGAGAATTCATCAGAATTTTTTTAAAGGTTTTATGTATGTATGTATGTATGTTTTGAGAGAGAGAGAAAACATGCTTGTAAGCTTGGGAGGGGCAGAGGGAGAGAGAGGGAGAAAATTTTAGGCAGGCTTCACGCTCAGCACAGGGCCAGATGTGGAGCTCAGTCTCGTGACCATGAGATTATGACCTGAGCCAAAATTAAAAGAGTCGGATGCTCAACCGACTGAGCCACTCAGGTGGCTCCTTTGTTAAGTTTTTAACTGTCTTTTTTAGTTCTTGTTTCTTGTTTCAGGATATTTCAGGATGATATGGTCAGCATTTTTTTGTTTCAGAGTGAGGATAGTGTATGACATGCATCCCATAGAGAGAGGGAAGCATGAGTGGCTGCATTATGAGGGGTGGGGATCACTAAAGCTCTGTGGAATGGGACTTGTTACTAGATGTAGTGATTGCACAGGAATGCTGAGTTCAGGGAAAAAATGGGTTTTCCATAGTGGGTGACACCTGGTGCCATTTGACACATCTTGGTGATTTATCTGTGGTCAAATCTCATACTGGCTTTGCTTTCTGCCCACACACTCAGTGTATCTGTCTTTCCCCAACAAATTTTGGTTTTGTTTTGTTTTCCCTTAATACCTGTGGTTTACCGATCTCATGTAGTTGCTTGTTTCTGAGACTCACCTGTTAGCCTTCACAGGATCCAGTTTTATAGTTTTCCTGGGTAGTTTTATAGCTTTTCCTCAGGCTATTGTTATCTTAACAATTTACAGAATTTCTTAGTAATTTATAGATGATTATTCATATTTCTTGATGATTTTAAAGGTTTTATTTTTAAGTAATCTCTACACTCAATATGGGGCTCGAATTTACAATCCCAAGATCGAGAGTTGCATACTCTACCAACTCAGCCAGCCAGGCACCCCTCTTTCTTGATAATTTATATATTTAAGATTTTTTGGTACCTTATAGTTTAAAAAAATTTCAAACTTAAAAGTGCCTTATAGGTTTTTAAGTGGTTTCTGCTTCATAATTTCATTTGATCAGCACAACAATTTATCAGAGAACAGGAATAATTTGTTCACCATCTTACAGATGTTAAGGGTAGAATTGGTTAATAGATTTCCTGTGATTCATGCCAGTCTACTGCTCTTCTTAATGCATTCTGTTGTTCACTTTGCTGTGATTTGCTTTTCATTTGTAGAGGTCTTGTTTCTTGGTAGTTTTCAATCTGATGTTCCCTATTCTGATGAGAGTGGTAGCACAAATATTATTATGACTATTTTATATACTCAGCATTGAAACTTAAATGACATGCCTTATCAAAGTTTTAGAATTAAAAATGAGAATTTTTTGAGTTTTGGTCTGATCCTCTTTCCATTATGTAACAAAGGCCTTTTGGTTAAGACATGTTGCCATATCTCATGTATTTAATTTATGAAGCAAAATGAAAAAGGTTAAAAAGGAAAAATAAAATTTAAATATTACTTGTCAGTGTTAAGTTCCTTTACATTATAAAATTAACATATATAAAGTTCACTGAAAAATTTTAAAGTGCCCTAAGAAGTAATAGTTAAATATTAAAGTTGTTTAAGAATAAAGTCACAGTATTATAGTCTGTTCAATATTCTTCTTCAAAATTTGGGATCTATTAATACTCAAAATGCTCTAAAAGTTTTATATTATACAACCAAATTTCAGGCAGTAACTTTTTCTTAGACCTCCTTGATAATTCATTTTATTTCAGAGGAGAGGGGCCACTGAAAACTTCCCAGGATTTAATTCATCAACTAGAGGTATGTTTTATTTCCATTTTATGCTACTAATTTAAATCTGGGCTAAAAGTGGGTAATAACTGGGTTTTCTAAATGATTTACCATGTCACGTTTGTATGCTTACCTGTGCACACACATGTGTAGAGAAAAGTGAAAAAGTAGAGGGCTCACAATGGCATTTTGTGGAGCGTTTTTGGTTATCTTGCTGAGTAAAACTCAAATATTATCGGGATATAGCAGAATGGGCTTTGCTGACAGTATGTGCAATAACAGTAATTCTAGGTTTTCCTAAGGAGGTGAAAATATCTTGTTAGCAGATGCATATCCTGCACGCTTTCCTGAATGGCTTTTTGGCCTCTTCATTAATGGATTGGATGAATGATATTGATTGCATGAGAACAACACATGAGAAAGCATTTGTCATATGCCTGAGACAGAGAGTGCTTGGTACAGTTTTCCTTCTTCCCTTTCACATCCCTGCTGAGTTAAGGCATTCAGGAAGAGACAGACATTCTCGCACCCACCCTTGTGCCTCTGTGTATCTGTGGAAGTCCACATAGGCCCATCTCAAATTCCCCTCCTTCACGTAGAGGCTTTAGATTGGCAAGTGGTTTGCTAGATTACTTTCCCTAACTCTCACATTAGTTTGTTTGCTTTTCTGGAACGAAGGGCGTTCTTGCATTTGAAATGTGCAGTTTCTATCACCTTTGATGGTTTCCTTTGGTATTCCCGTGTGCTGCCACCTGAGCCCCGTCAGGAAAGGGATTTCACCTTGGGAGGGTGATCATCATCAGAGTCGGAACATTTCTTGTATGTATTTTTTGTAAAGTCAACTATAAATGAGCTATTCCCCTTAAAACAGTTTTAATAAATTCTGGATTCATTCTGTTCAGTTTGGCTCATATCCATTCGAAGTCCTACCATACCACAAGGGATATTTCACTGCAAAAGGTCTACTTGCCACCTTCTTCCTGTGTGAGCTTATTCATTAAACCAATGTCTATTGAATTGACTACTAACTGGTGGACGTGAAATGTTCATCAAATATTTATTGAACTTGTACTGTGTGTCAGATCCTGGGGATAAGTGCTGTTTGGAGAAAAGAGAACAAAACAAAGCCACTGTGCCCTCTGCCCTGCAGCATACATTCTAGTGGGAGGAGGTAGACAGTAGAGAGTTAAGTACACAATGTCCATATATAAGCATTTAGAGATAAAATTATAAAAGACAAAAAGAGGTGATAGGAGGGTGACAAGAAAAGACCTCTAAGGGGGTAACATTTGAGTAATTAATGAAGTGAGAGAGTGAGCAGGGTGGTTATCTGGGGATAGAATATTTCAGGCAAACAGAGCAAGTGCAAAGGCCCTGAGATGTTGGAGTAGGCTGGAGGGATCTGAAGAACAATAAGGAGGCAAGTGTGGATGCAATGGAATGAGCCAGAAGGAAAGTGGTAAAGTATGGCATCTCTGTAGCCACTGGAAGAACTTTAACTTTTATTTTCCAAGTATGATGGAAAACCCATTGAGGGTTTTGATCCTGAGTGGCAGGATCTGACTTTGGTTTTAAAGGTTTTGGGTTTGACTAACAGGGTAAATGGTATTGCCATTTACTTAGCTAGGGAACACTGAGGGAGAAAACCAGATTTAGAGGTTGGAAATCAAGCATTCTGTTTTGTTCAAGTAGTATATAAAAGACTGGTGTCAGGATCGTTCAAGAATGGAGAGAGAGATTTGAAAGTCATCGGCTTTAAGTTGGTTGTAAAACCACGATACTCCAGGAGACAGACATGGATCTTGCTCCCGAGAGGTTTGTGGGCCAGAAGGGAAGAGATGTAAACAGAAAGTGGTAATGTGGGATAATGAGGGATGTATGGGTAAGTGAGTCATTCTGTTTGGTTAGGATCTAGGTATAAAACTCACTGGTTTCCCTTTTAAAGGACAAGGAAGGGAGTGAAGGATTTTTGACCTTGAGATCAGTTCATCCAATGATAGCAAGGTGCTAAGGCTGTTGGATAAAGGGTTAAGGTTAACCCTGAAAGTATTGCCTTCTCTTTATGTTCTTTATCTAATTCATTACCAAGGCTTGTTACTTTTCTTCACAAACCACCCTCACATTTGCCCTGTTCTCATCTGCTGCCACCTAAAGCTAAGTCTCCCACCCTTTTCTCCCCTGGTGTCTCTTACTCTGAAACATTCTGTTACCATTTAAAAATAATCATCCTAAATATTCCTAATCTTATCTGTCCAACCTTATTTTTCACTGTTCTTTGCCATCATCCTGTTCAACTCATTTAACTATAAAATGCATGGTGAATACTCAAGAACCGATCTGAACCGGTCCTCTCAAATGGCTGGTTAAGGAATGTGTACAGGTGACAAATTTTATCTTGCTTAGCTGGAAGTTGGAAAGTCCTAACCCTTTTGATCTCATGTTCTACAATTCATCACCTTTTTATAGTTGGGGTATTATAAGATGAGCTCCAGATCCTTCTGGGAGCCTGGACATAATTTGTATGGTTAAGTATCATGTGTCTGTATGGCCCTCCAGAGCAACTGGAGGTTTCCAGGTGCAGAGGAGAGTCTCCAGGGATTGATTCTGCATCAGGTCTGGGAAATCTTCTGAATACAGTTGAACACTTGTGTTTCCTGGGTAGAAGAAAAACTTCAGGAGTTCCATGACAGCTATGACAATTAGCCATGAGTATATTTCTTATGAACTATCCATAAGATATACATCTAAGTAGTGATACTTTTTCTTTCCACTAGGTTTTTGCTGAAGAGGGCTTAAAGCTTGCTTCAAACGTACAAGTTTTCTCAAAACAGGTAATGCAACAGATCTGCCTGCGTGGTGATAGTGGTGATGTGAATACCCACTGTGGGGGCATATTATTAAGGTATAAGGGTATTTAGGGTTTAAAAGATGACGATTTTTATTGAAGTTATTATAACTTCCTGAATTATTTTTCAGCTGAAAGATGATGACAAGCTTATGCTTCTCCTGGAAATAAACAAACTAAGTCCTTTATGCCACCAGCTCCAGACAATAACTAAGACACCTTTGCAAAATCAAGTGTTTCTAAAGGTAAAAGGCAGAGTTGGTTATTCAGGGAGACGCTTGAGAAACTTTCACACTTAACCAGGTTTGCTTCTAGCCCATTTTTCAAAGAGTGTTATTACCCACAGAAGGGCAGTTTACTTCCATTTTTCAGGCTTTGATTCTAAGAGTCATTTATCATCTGTAGTTATAACAGACTCCGGGGAGCAGTAGGTTCACTAAATTAGCTTTTTGGACATAATTAATTTCACAACACTGAGCAGCTACCCTTAAATCCTGATGTCATCACATGTCTAACCAGGGCCCAAATTCCTCAGAGTAGGGGCTCCTGTTGTTTGTCTCGGAGAATTTAAGCCTCTGCAAACAAAGCAGAGTGCCAGAAGTTACAAAGTAGGGGGTTCACTGCCACTATTTGGAGTGTTTTAAAAAGCACCTAAACAACTCGAAATAGAACTGGTTGATTTTCCATCCACTCTTCCTTGGGTCTCCATGAAATAGGCATGAATCCTGATGGCAGTCCTGCACTTGTATTCTGGGGCGTCAGGTCAGCTCCTGTGCCCTAATCCTTATGACTTTTGAGATCCTTTAGATTTCTATAATAATGAAATGTTATCAGTTTAAAAGTAAATCAGTGACACAGTCTTCTGAAGTACTCCTTCTAGAAGCTGATTTGCTTGGCTGTTGTCATTATAGGTTGATAAGTGTATTACGAAGACAAGATCCATGATGGCTATTTTGGTCCAACTTCTCTCGCTTTGCTATAAACTGCTGAAGAAGGTAAGATAATTTTTCTGTCTGAAAATCACATTTTAAAACTAGTTTCAAGGAAAATGCAAAAGAAATAGTTACTATTTAATGTTGTAATTTTTATTGTAAAAGCAAAGGAGAAACTAATTGCCTTCACTCTTTCCAGCTTCAGATGGAAAACAACAGATGGGTCTCAGTTACCAATAAAGACTCCATGGATGGTAAAACTTGAGAAGCTTTTGGGGGCAGATCTCTGGAACTGCATGTGGCAAAGCTGATATTTTAAAAAAGCAAATGATCCTTTTTATTTTCAGAAATTCAACGATTTTATAAAGAAAACAGTGATGAAATCTTGCTTTATTTTCTGATCATGAAAGTGATTGTGAAGCTTTTGACAACTAATAAATGCCATGGTAGTTTCTAGATTCCTAATTGTGGTGTGAATTTAAAATGGCACATTGCCACTAACAACATTCTTGAAAGTCAAACCAAATATCCCAACTGTCTTAATGACGGTTTAATCCAAAGAAGCTGCTTTGAATATGTGCTCACCTTTGGCCTAAAATACCTTAATCTCCTCTTTTCTCTTTTTATTTAAGCTTACCATCTAGAACATTAATTTTCAGCAGAAAACATATAGTCGACTGGGTGAACCCAGGGGTTTCCTTAAATCTGTGGATTCTTCAATTGCTCTGTGCACCGATTGTGACTGGCCTCTTTGCTGTCCTGTCACAGATCATCCATGCTACGAGCACACATTTGTTCTCTAACACGCATTTCATAGCACAGGTGTCTCTTGGGCTGCATGTGTCCCTCCCTCATTCCCAAACGCAGGGTCATGGAGCTCACTCCACGGAATCCTATAGGAGCTCACTAGGAGATGGCTCTCACTTCTCCTTCCACCATAGCTGGCCAGTCTGCTTCAATATTAGCTGGAATCCTAAGCCTATCTTACTGGTGTAAAAAAATAGTCTTTGAACTATCCTTTTCTGTGCTGACTGATGGAATGGAAAACATGAGAGTAATGGAACCGAGAGGTTTTAAAATAAATTCTGAATAATCGTTCATTTTGTATATGTGCCTTTGGAATGTTCATTATAAAACAAACAAACAAACATTTTACATCTTTTTAATTTTAGGGTTTAAAGCTTTTCTTGTTTTTGTTTGGTGTGGGGTTTTGATTGAAGGATCTGGTTTATATGTTCTGTCCTTATGGTAAACTTCATTTTGAACTCTTTTGATAGTGCTTATATCCCAGTGCTTTGAAATTCATTTTGAAATCTGATAGGACACGTCAGTTGCCAAATGGTGGTAGTTATATAAGCTTGTCTGATGATCGTTATCTGGGTCATCCATCACAATCAATATTCACAAGATCCTGAAGAACCACAGTACTACCAATTAGTCGCTATTTTATCGAAGGAAACTAAACTTACTGTAAGCCTTCAGGAGAAAATGGGATACATTCAGCTTGGTCAGTGCCCTGTATAAAATTATCAAGCATGGTTTTTATGCCCTGAAACCAAAATATTCTTGAAAACTACAAGGGAAGTAATGGGAGAACAGTGTGAGGTAATGTTATATGTAAAATACATATGTGTATATTACATACATACATACAGTGTGTATACACACACACACACACACACAATTACTATTTACTGTCTTTAGTATCTTTGTTTTATGGTGTCTTCAGCTACTCAAAATGGGGATCTGCTCGTTTGTGCTTAGATTTTCAGCTCACGGCACCATTGACGTAGGTGTTTGTAGAGTTACTACCTATATTGTGTCTGGTGCATATATTTAGGGGATAGTCATGCTGGCACTCAAGTCAAGAAGTTTTTCTTGTGAGTCAAAAATAACTTGTAGATTTACAGAATACTTTTACGTTCCTGAAATGAGAATATTCTGCTAAGTTCAGGTGGGGTGAGGAAGGGATGACTCATGACTTCAACAGCATGAGGATCCAAAACCAAAGGAATTCACAAGTAAAAGGCGAAAGGTTTATGCGATCTGAAGAGAAACCTGAGCATGCAAAGGAGTTCACAAGTAAGGTGATTTCTTCTGTATTAAATTAAATCTTCTGTTTTATTTACAGAGATCTTTAAATGTACACATATTGCAGCGCTGAAGAAAAAATTACAATTTAAGAAGCCCTTTTATTTGAAATTTAGTGTAAATAAAGACACAATCTTAAGCCATTATTCAGTTTTGTTTTTAGTTTAGATGATGTAAAGGTTTTTGTTCCATGCAAAGGCATGTGTGTCTTGGGGTTACAGCAACCTCTTGGCCGGCTACCCCGTAGCTAGAGCGTGAGACTGAGCGACTACAACACTGTATCAGCGCACTTCCCCGCTAGGAGAGCCTCTTCCTGATTCCGTCATTTAGGAAAGCCACAGTGTTCCATTCGATTTGGTTGCAGAGAGGAAGGCCACCCCAGAGGTGTAAGGGGCAGAGGGGGTATAGTCTACACTCTGCCTCTCCCCTACAACCTAGAGGGAGAAGAGCTGGGGCTGAAGGGGCGGCACTAGCATTTTTGGTAGCGTCCGTCAGACAAAGATTCAGTAAAAAGGCCCAATTGTTTACCTCAAACGGAGGGAAAATTGAGGCAAAAACAATGATCATGCCATAACATTTCAAACAGAAGTGTGTCAAAATGTAGTATTCACCAACGGGTTACAGGATGACGGGTAAATTATTTTTACTTTGCTACTTAAATTAGGTGTCTTGTCCAAATTTTCCTCAAAGTGCTTTTGTTTGTTTGTTTTTAATCCAATAAAAAGAAAACCAAAAAAAACATCCCTTGCTTGACGATTGTTACGTAAAAGCAAAAGGAGAATTGAGTGAGTACGTGGGCAGGACAGAGGACCAAACAGGAACTGAGGCTTGTTAGACAAGACAAAGACAGGAAAGTAGGTTAAGTTTTAAGATGAGACGTGTCTGTGGATGGCTGGGTGTGAAGCATGCTTCACACGTGCTGGGTCTTGAGAGCTCTGATCGCTCAGACCAGGGAAGTGTGCGCATGCTGTGCTGTGTGTTACTCCTTTGCGGTCCTCATGATGTGGCTGTCGTGGCAGTGATGCGCCTCACCACGACTTCTTCATACTGTTTTTGTGTCAGTAACCCATCTGTTATGCTCTTACTTTCTTCAAATTTGGGCAGCACAACTGCAATGTAGCCTTCAGTGGATGGCTAGAAAGGAAATAGAAGATTTAGTACTGTCAGATGTGTAAAATCAGGTAAAAAGTATGTGGATGGGATCATACTTTTTTCTCCCCACTTTACCTTCTCTTGTAGAATAGATGGCTTATGGAGAATGTTTTCATTCACTTCCATCAACCGTCCTCTGACACAGCTATTTAAAAAAAAACTGTTTTGAAGAAAAATATTACCTCCCTTGTTTCTTCTAAATTGTGGTTAAAAAGTAACTCACCTAGATATGGTGTATTCTTCTCCATCTGAGCAGTAAATCTTACACAGAGGTGCAAGCTCTGTTAGAAACTGTGCCCCCTGATAATAAAAGGGAAGAAGTTATTAAGTAGCGTATGTGTTCACTTTCCTTTGAGAGGCAGCCCTCAGTGTTAGAATATATTCCTGGAGCTAGTGTTTTAAATAAAAATGACTTTAGTACAGAAAAAATATTCATTTATTCAAACATTTATGTAAGTGCCTACTATAGGGCAGCTATAATCGTAGGCTCTAGGGGAAAGAGCAGACTAAGACACCTGAGGTAAAGTGTACTTTAAAGATTAAGAATATATTTTATCAACTTTAACAGTATGGAGGTTCCTCACAAAACTAAAAATAGAACTACCCTACGACCCAGCAATTGCACTGCTAGGCATTTATCCAGGGGATACAGGTGTGCTGTTTCGAAGGGACACATGACTATCAACATTAGCCAAAATATGGAAAGAGCCCAAATGTCCATCGCTGGATGAATGGATAAAGAAGATGTATATATATACAATGGAGTATTACTCGGCAATCAAAAAGAATGGAATCTCGCCATTTGCAACTACTTGGATGGAACTAGAGGATATTATGCTAAGCGAAACTAGAGAAAGACAGATATCATATGACTGGAATGAGGAATTTAAGATACAAAACAAATGAACATAAGGGAAGGGAAACAAAAATAATATAAAAACACAGAAGGGACAAAACATAAGAGACTCTTAAATATGGAGAACAAACAGAGGGTTACTGGAGGGTTTGTGGAAGGGGGGGATGGGCTAAATGGGTAAGGGGCATTAAGGAATCTACCCCTGAAATCATTGTTGCACTATATGCTAACTAACTTGGATGTAAATTAACAAAAGAAAAAAAGAAAAAAAAAAACTTAAAAAAAAAAGAATGTATTTTATCAACTGTAAATGAGAAAGTTACACATGGCCACGTAAAGATTTCAAAAGTGTAAGAAAATCCATCAATAAGCAATAATGTAAAATTCAACATGACAGAGTATGACAGTAATATTATACAAAGTTACTTTCATTAAGACCTAACTTATTTTTTATATTAGAACTTACTAGATAAAGGAACTTCTTTATTAGGGTTAATTACTAACACTGCTTGAAGCAGTTATATTTTTCTAATTAAAAAGAATTCACTTTGAGGAAAGTTTAGAAAAAGAAAAAAGTTTTAAATAGCAAATAAGAATAGTTTACCCATTATCCTGTAACCCAGAATACTGCGTTTTGACATTCATCTGTTGGAAGGTTAAGGCATGGCTGTTGTTTCATGTACTCCACTATATGGGTGTGTCTGGGGGAGGTTCTGACAAATATCTACAAGGAAGCTCATGGGGAACCCCTGCATGCATGTCTCACATGTTGCTCATTTTCCCAGAAATTTTTCCTACAGTGAACATGGGTATTTGAGGTCAAGATGCTATTCTCCATGACCTCTCTACCACTCAAAACATTAGATAGCACACAGACGCTACCACAACTGGCTTTAGTCCTCCACACGTGGGTATTTCATTTCAAAATACTAGTCAGTGTGACTCCTCACTTCCCGAGGAGGGCTGAGGATTTGTCCCTGAGGGTGTGTCCATCACTGGGTCTGTATTAAAAGAGCAGAAATGTTTTGACCCCTTTTGTATCACCTCCCTTGGGAGAATCAACGATTGGCAGTGCTGAGATTCAATCACATCTTATCTGTAGTGGGTTCCACATTTAGGTACTTCTCTATTCTTCAACAGTAACAATAGTGTTACTATTTTGGACAAAGATTTATCATAGGAACCTCACAAGCACTAGCTGTTATACTTGTAATTTGCAGACTTTATTTTTTAAGAAAGGTTCGTGCTTTTCTAAGTCCATGTGCTTCGTGAGCAAGGAAAAATTAATACTTGTAAGGTATGTTATTAGGGAATTTCAGGCCTACAAAGGGGAGTATAGACAGGGTCTCCTAGAACGATGAGGGTAATTAGCAGAAACTCTTAGTATCAAGTCAGAAAATGAAGGAGCTAAATCATCCACTGAAACTTCCCTATCCTGTAGCTATGTCAGGAGACTTCAGTATGTTACTGAATTGTCCTTGGTGTGATGCTCTCTTTTAATAAAATGTGTCCACCCTGCCTAGAGTTGTAGAGGGTAGAGAGAACATTACAACTGAGCACTGTGTGGTGCTACAAGGTGCTAAGGTGACTGGATCTGTATCAAATTGGCAAAGATGAAAGAATGGAAAATGGTGAGGAGCAAATACTGGTTTTTTTTTTTTCAGACTTTTTTCCCCACTATCTCAGGATATTTTTAAATTTATATTTGAAAATACATGTTAAAGAAGAGTTGGTCACCTAAGTTTTAGACAACTCAAGATGCTGGCTTCATAAAACTAGAAGAGACAAAAATATCTTGTTATATTGGTATTAAAGTTGTCCTTTCAAAGGTCCACCTTCTCCATCCTCCACCCTGGGAGTGACAGGAATGGTGGCACAAAACCGAAAATATGACAAATCCTTTTCCTCCTGAAATACCTCATTTTTTGGTCTAAGAATTTCTTTAAGGTTAAGGTATTCTTAAAATTAGCACATCAAACTGTCAGGGAAGTATGCTGAGCACATATCCCTGGATTCTAAGACTGACTGGATCTGTCACTACTATGACATTGAAGATTTAAGTGGACAATTACAGGAACGTACCCGCTTAAATTTCCCAGAGACCTTGTTCTGAAGTCTACTACAGTTGGTGCTGATTTGATAGGAAATGCTTTTGATTGTTTTTCCACTTTGAAGAACTGGATGAGATTCTGCCAATGTGATGACACATATGCTGTAAGGAGCAAAAATGTGGTGCTGTGTTATTGTTTGGAAGAATTCTTCCTCATACGACACAGTACTCCTACTCACACTATTGTTTTCCCCCATTTTCCTCTGGCTACTGCTGGAACTTAACTAAGACGGGAAGGCAATAATAAAAGAGGAGAAGTGAGGGGGCGCCTGGCTGGCTCAGTCGGTTAAACGTCCGACTTCGGCTCAGGTCATGATCTCATGGTTCGTGGGTTCGAGCCCCGCATTGGGCTCTGTGCTGACAGCTCAGAGCTTGGAGCCTGTTTTAGATTCTGTGTCTCCCTCTCTCTCTCTGCCCCTCCCCCACTCACGTTCTGTCTCCCTCTGTCTCAAAAATAAATAAATATTTTAAAAAGTTAAAAAAAGAGCGGGGGGGGGGGGGGGGGATAAGTGAGACTGAATTTCCTTCCCAGAAAAAAGAAGAGCTTTAAAGTCATTAGGTAGCACTGAGGTTGATGAGAAGGAAGGCATGCCCTCCCCATGAGGGTCCTCCATTTGGATGTTTGGTTAACCAAGTTTGTTTGGAGTAGACACTGAAAGGCTCATTCTTGTCAGCCCAACTCTTATAATAAATGCCATTTCAACATAGTGTTAGATAATCATTTAATGACCATTTGTTCAATCCAAGACCATACCAGGCTACAATACCAGAAACTTTTTTTATAATTTAAAATTCCCAATTTGCTTACCGATTGGAGTGCTGTAGTATACAGTGGTCCTCACAGGGTTTGCCTTTGACATCTAGAAGAATGAATGACTGTTGATTGGTGGGTCGGCATTTACTCCCACTGTGTGGTACTTTCTTTGGTTTGTACAGGTAATTCTGAAGATTGAACACATACTGATCCTTGGTATCCCTTTCTTACCCAAAAAGATATACATAAAGGCTTCCTGTAAAGTATTTAAAGGGACCTGGCCCAGAAAGAATCATTCATTCAATATTAAAGTGATTGTGATGGAAACCAATTTGACAATAAATTTCATATATTGAAAAAAATATATTAAAGTGTTTGCTACCTCTTTGCTCCATCCTCACTTGAAAATGAGTACACTCGGGGA
Source organism: Panthera pardus (assembly GCF_024362965.1). NCBI lineage: Eukaryota > Metazoa > Chordata > Mammalia > Carnivora > Felidae > Panthera > Panthera pardus. Next base: position 69,377,325 of record NW_026526766.1, on the reverse strand, counting down.
CGCCTGAGTGACTTAGTTGGTTAAGCATCGGACTTTGGCTCAGCTCACGATTTCACGGTCTGTGGGTTTGAGCCCTACATGTCCTCTGTGCTGACAGCTCAGAGCCTGGAGCCTGCTTCGGATTGTGTCTCCCTCCCTCTCTGGCCCTCCCCCATTCATTCTCTCTCACTCACTCAAAAATAAACATTTATATATAGATAGATAGATAGATGGATATTTAAAATGAGTACACTCATTATTTCTATTAGAAAAAGTGCCATTAGCAATGCATTCTTTATATAATACAGTAGCATATGTTTTGTTAGTCAATTTTAGAGTGACCAACTCTTTCTGATCTACCCAAGACGGTCTTGATGTTAGCTCTGAAAGTCTCAGATTCTGGGAAACACCTCAGTTTGGCTACAAAATTATATACCACAATATTTAAAAAAATGAGTACACCTATTATCCCTGAATGAAAGGGAGCAAGTAGGGCCTAGAGAAGAGTCCTCAACGATGCTCGCACCACTGATATGTACTGCGTACACAAAGCAGTACAACAGGATACCTACCTCCAACTGATACGTGTATGGTACTGGCAACTTTTAGTAAAACTGTTAGATTCTGCTTTCCAAATGCCTCTATTCGAACCCACCTCTTCTCTCCATCCCTGCGTCTATTATAGTTTTCGACCTCATTTAAATCATTGTGTGTATGGCCACTGCTATAGGATCGAGCCCCTCGAAGCTTTTCAGGCCCTCACGGCGAATGCAATCCAGCCCCTCCCTTCCTTGGTGGGGACCTCACCTTAGACTAGTATCTTATCGCAAGCGACCCACCCTTGAACTCGCACTGCATCGCCAGCCCCAGAGTGCGCCCGGCTGTATCTCAGGGCCCTGAGTCTGCAATTGCCATTCCTTCCGTCTAGAAGAGAACAGAGAGATCCAGTTCCTCCAGACGTGGCGAGGAAGCACCGGGGCGCGCGCCCGTGGCTTATGATCTGTCACCACCGTCCCTACAACATCAGGCCAATGCGGCCGAACAGAGACCTACATCATTCCCCTCTTACCGGCTTTGTACCAACGAGTGAAGTAACGATCCACGAGCGAAGGCACTGCGGGTCCCTCTGCCCCGGGCTCGGTAGCCATGGCGACCACGGTCGCCACTACCCCCGCTTTCCGGGACCCGAGCACTTCCTCTTTGTTCGCCCGAGGCGAGGACGTACTTCCGGCGCGCGGGTCACGGCGTGCGCACGCGTGCTGCTCTCCTGGCCCGGCAGATTCCGCCACCGAAGCTTCTCAGTACGGTGCTTTGAAGTCAGACGTCAAATTGGGGACCGAATATAGTAGTGTGGGCGGGAGGGCAGAGGGACAGAGGCGGAGGGGAGGCACAGCTCCCCACCCTACCTTGCCGGGGCTACGGAGAAGGCCGGCCACGCCTCCGCCTCCTCGTGACGTCACTCCCGCGCCGCTGTTGGCGTGTCCCGTCTGCTTCGCACGCTCTTTGCAGTGTTACGGGTTGTCCCTTCGACCCTTCTCCAGCCACTCCTCCCGGGGGTCCAGCGGCCCGGGGGCCCAATTCGCGTCCCGAAAGCTGGAGAGCCGCGGGCCGAGAGGGGCGTGTGTGCAGCCCCGGGCGGGCTCCGGAAGGGCAGGCTGCGCGTGGCTGAGGAGGCGAGGGCAGAGCACCGCTGTTTGCGGATCCTCGCAGCGCGGCGCAGGTGAGCATTCGAACGACTCACTCCGGGCGGGCACGGAACCTGGCGTGTCCTCAAGGGATGTCCTGATGAAGAGGACCCCCGAGCGTGCAAACTCTCCCTGCTGCAGGAAACCCGGGAGTGGAGTATGGCGTGATAACCTTTGCCCTTAAATTCTCTTTTTGGAGACTTGCCATCAGCGCCATCCGGGGTCTGCGGCAAGCGGCATGCTGGGGAAGACGTGTTGCTCCCCGGTCGGCACATTGACCAGCCTCCGGATTCCTTGCAGGAGGGGACAATACCGCTGAACAATTAATGCACCAAATAAAGCGAATCAGTTAATGTGCGACTGTTAGTGAATTGGATTTGTGTTGCGCGCTGCTTCTGGCATCTTTTTTCGTGGAGGTGCCCCCTGCGCTTCTCGACCTAATGTGGTATATTATGTGGTCCTCTCTCTCTTTAAACTGTGACCTCTTTGTAGGCAGTGACAGAGTCCTCTCTTGTCTTCAGATCCTAGCACTTACCAAGAGCTTAGTAGGTGTTTGTGTAGGCCACAAACCGGGTCATGGGATTAATTAGATATTGTGCAAAGAATTGAAACTGTATTGACAGCAACAGAGCTAACCAGTGAATAGTTTAATATTAAATATGAGCAAAAAGGAGGGAAAGACTGTTTTCATCTTGGGGGACAGAGAGAACAGAAATGCCATGTCCTCAAGCAGGAGGAACTCACTTGAATAGGATAATAGCAGTACTTCGATTTCCAGGTTGTGTTTGATGTGCTTGTGAGACATCCTGGTGATAATAGCAGAAGGTTGAAGATGTGGGTTCGTTGTTCACTTTGGGGACGGTCAGAGCGAGACATTTAGATCTAGTCAGCACATTTGTGAGCTGCCTGGTACTTGTAGTCATGGGCACAATAATTAGCCAAGAGGCGAAAGACTGGAGGAGTTGCCAGAAATTTCATAGAGGATGATGGGTATGAAAAGTTAAAGAAGTTTTTTGAGCTTAGAAGGGTTGGGTTGGTGCGAGGTAAATTAATAGCTCACCTTTGTCGGTGATTTTGGAAGCTCTGTGACTTGAGAACTCCAGTTGTTTGCTATGTTTGTCACGCAGGGTCCAATCAGGAAAGTAGAAACCACACAATATTTCAACTGAATTTAGCATGAAGAATTGGTTAAGTAGCTATTTGAGGAATAAGAAGCAAAAGAAAGCAGTGAGATAACATAAAATGTGAACTGATGAAAGTAGCTGTAACACTTAGCTTAGGGCTTAGGTTCAAAACAAGGGAAGATGGAGTTATCATGACCTAATCTTGGAGGAGAGGCATCGTAAAACTGGACTCTGACTTCAGGTGTTGATGACTCCGAAATTCAGAAGAGTCCTGTGTTCTGGATTTCAGTGTCTGGAGAGAGACTGCCGGGTTAGTGCTCCTGTCGTTTGGAGTGGGGCTGATGAGGTTGGTGCTGGGAGTGCCAGGGACTGGGACCAAGGGCCCCTCAAGGATGGAGGCCCATTGCTGGGACGACAGTGACTGGTGTAGCAAGATAACAGGAAAAAGTCTTCAGCTCTTTCCGTCTCAATCCTCCATATTCTTATCCTGGGGTCTCTCGACCCCAGGGATATACAGGTTTTTGGTTAATAGAGTCCAAGTTCACAGGAGGCATAGGAAGACATTTGATGATCTGATAATAGCGACAGTAACAGCGTGATTATTAGATAAACTGGCATCAAAGACACACTGGAGACTCTACATTGGACCCCTTTGCCCATCTGTTCTCTTTTCTTCCTTCTCTATCACTCGCTTACTCCTCTGTAGCCAGGCATTCTCTCATCTCACATCTAGCCATCCTTTCAGATCTGTGTCAGTGGTCATCTGTATGATGTTTAAAGATAAAGATATGTAATTTTTAAATTTCTTGAAAAACCAAGCTTTCTATCTAGAGTTAGATCTAAATTAAAAACCTACATGATGTAATATCAGTTCAAATAATTTCCAGAAGCTCTTGAATATAAATGTCACCAAAGCTTACAAAACCATTGTTGGCCTTGATTTTCTTCCTCACTCCCACCATGTGATGTATGGTCTTGCCTTCCTCTTAACCCACATTACATGTTGTACTTTCATATTACACTTACCATTATGTGCTGTAGTAGTATGAAGATGAACTCGTCTTTATTCTTGCATTGTCGTATGTATGAAATGCAAGATGAGAGAATTCATCTTGGATTAAGGTGATAATAAAATTAAGGTGATAATAAGGCCATTGTGGTCTGTATGTTGCTACCCCTAACATAAATTAGGGACTTCCAGTTATAAACTGTATAAACTTTAAAGGTATCTGAATATAAATATCCAGTATGTTAAAATTCATTTGTTTTTTTCTCTTAGCTAATGTTATATATTTAAGCAGGTTTGATTTTGCCAGACCAGAGTAGGTTTCCTATTTATCATTCTTTTTTCACCTTTTCTATTGCACTGATAAAAACCAGGCCAGGAAAGCCAAATTATGTGAAGTAGTTATATCAAGTTACCAAGCTCCTCAATATTTATTGGTCATTGTGAGTGCCGTAATATCGTAGTGCCTTTTTTCCCTCTCTGAGAACAGTATATACTTTTATTAAAAAATATCAGTATTTATTTTTTAAATGAACATGGAAAACTAGTTTACAAAGAAATTTACCTGGTAATATTAAAGCCATTTTATTCTAGATTTTATTCAACTGATAGGATATGTATACTGATTTTTATATGATTTTATTTTATTATTTTTTAAATGTTTATTTTGAGACAGAGAGAGAGTGTGCAACGGGGGGAGAGGCAGGGAGAGAGGGAGAGAATCCCAAGCAGGTTCCACGCTGTCATCACAGAACCTGACGTGGGGCTTAATCTATGAGCTTTGAGATCATGATTGGACGCTCAACAAACTGAGCCACCCAGACACCCCTGATTTTATAAATCAGTCAGGTTATAAAGATACTCAAATATGCAAAAATAAGATGTTTTCTTATTTATTTTGATCTTTTCAACTTTCCTGAGGAATAACTGATGTTAAATCTTTTTGAAGAAAAATTTTAAAGTTGAGGATCTTGCCTCTCCCAAAGGGTAAAAACATAAAGTAGATTTCAGAACCTCCGTTTGTAGACCATAAGTAAACAAAATGAGTTGGTGAGGTTGTGACCACAACCCTCTGTGGGTTCAGATTAGGTCTTTTTCTTTTTTTCTTGGTTATTCTAACTACCATGTCCCTGCCCCTATATCATTTTGCTTAATTTGAGTGTCATTTGTCACTATTAAGCAGTTCCTTTCTCTCAGAGTAAGAATTCTTCATCAAGAGATATTTGTACTTTCAGGAATTGCTTCATCATGAGAAATCTAAAGTTACTTCGGACCCTGGAGTTCAGGGATATTCAGGCTCCAGGGAAACCTCAGTGCTTTTCTCTCCGAACTGAACAGAGGACAGTGCTCATTGGCTCAGACCATGGACTGATAGAAATAGACCCTGTCACAAGAGAAGTAAGTTACTTTTTCCAAACTTACTTCCCCCATAATCCTTATTTTAAATCTTACTGAATTTGTATCCTCCTAAATGAATATTCCCATTGCCTTAATATTGATGTCATATTAGATATTACTTGAATAGTAACCTGCCTTTAACTCTACTTGTGTTTCAAATGTAAGTTGGCAAAACTCTGACGTTATATTTTGTGTGGGTGCTCTACTTTTTACCCCTTCTATCATGTAAATACTGTTTATAACAGTGGATCACAACTGGGAATGCAAATGAAAATTGCAAATTTAAAAGCTCTTTGAGTTGATTCTGATATCTTCCCTTAACTATATTTTGCTACTTATGTATTTTAGGTAATTACATTCTTAGTTCTTTTCCCCTATACTATAGAAATTTCAGAAAACCATAGTTACTAGCTTTATATTTTATTGGGCATTTTTTGAGACCAGGCTTCTTGCTTTTGTTTAGTATTTGTTTGGCAAAAAGTCCCATAAACTACCTTTTTTTTTTTTTTCGTGTTATTTTTAAGCAGTCTCTATCCCCAGCATGGGGCTTGAATCTACAACCCCGAGATTTAAGAGTCACGTGTTCCACTGACTGAGCCAGCCAGGCATCCCCACGAACTATTTGTTTTGTTGTTAAAGATTGTAGGGTTGTAATATTTCTCAAATGAAGGTTTGGATTTTAATCTAGAAAAAAAAAATTTTGAAAACTTTTATATTAGAAAAGAAGCATCAAAAAGTCATTTATTTTTGGAAATGTTATGAATTGGTCTTGAAAGTCTATTGGCCTAACTTGCTAATGTGTTTGTTTTGGTGAAAGGTGAAAAATGAAATTTCTTTAGTGGCGGAAGGCTTTCTTCCAGAGGACGGAAGTGGCTGCATTGTTGGCATTCAGGACTTGCTGGATCAGGAGTCTGTGTGTGTGGCCACAGCCTCCGGAGATGTCATACTCTGCAATCTCAGCACATGCCAGGTAAGTGGAAGGGTCCAGTGAGGAGGAAATCTCCAGCAGCCTCAAGCCACGTGTTTTGTGTAGAAGTTGAAAAAATCAGGAGCCATAATATTTAAGCATTTTGCAAATGAGAGTCTTTGCATTATGTATTTCTTGACAAAAAGTTGTTGGCCTGGCTGTAGCTGTACTGTAGCTATATGTTAGCTGTATTTCTAAAGCTCACTTTTGTCTACTGATGGCAGCTGGAATGTGTGGGGAGTGTGGCCAGTGGCATCTCCGTCATGAGTTGGAGTCCTGACCAAGAACTGGTGCTTCTTGCTACAGGTAAGCTTGTCCCTGGTCTCTTGCTCTGACTTTTATAAAACGGGACTCATAATACCTTAAAGGCTTAAGTTTTGGGGTACTTATTCAGAAAATTTCTTTGAACGGTGATAGCATCGTTATAATCTAGAGGGAATTTGTTCTTTTTGACTTAAACTTCACCTCTTAGTATATTGTTTTAAAAAATTATTTCTTATAACTGTTTCAATTGTTGGAAATGAGAAACAGTCCTAAAACTTGGAAAATCTCTGAGGTCCACAGTAAAATTGTCAGCAATATTTAATCTATTCCAAGAGCAAGAATTGTTATTAAACAGATTCTAAAGACTGCTCTTCCAGCTCTTTCAGGACCTCTTCAGAAGCTCTTGAAAACTACTTTTTTTCCCCTTTGAGTCTGTTCATTCCAGATGAGCTTCTGTAAATTGGCACCCCTGATGAGGTATGAATTTGAAGAGATAACCTTGGTGAAGTGTGAAGTTAGTGGAGGAGGGCTGGTGGACTTTCATGTTAGCTTTCATAAACAGTTGAGAATAAGCACCAGGTAACTTACCTAGGCAGGCAGAGCTGTTTTGTTGTTTTTTTCCTTCAAATGAGAGTCAAAATATTTTGAGCGAATTGTGCCTTTCCTGTTCTCACTCTAAACTCCTCCACTCCAGCCCTGTAGCTTCCAGTGCTGTAGATACTTATGAAATAGCACATTTGTTATGTGAAAACAAAATCATTCTTGTTTGTGCCCACCCAAGGTCAACAGACCCTAATTATGATGACAAAAGACTTTGAGCCCATCATGGAACAGAAGATCCACCAGGATGATTTTGGTGAAAGTGAGTATAGCTTTCTTTGAAACATTTTGTGACCTGAAGTTCCTCTCAGGTTTGATCATTTTCAGAAACCCAAAGAACTATGAAAGGTGAAGCTTCATGCATCAGTGTCTGGTAGCCCAGGTCCTTTAGCCCTTTCCAGACCATACAAGGCATTCCTCCGGTGTTTGCGGCTCTGAGAGTTCAGGTTGCCAGTAACCTGGGGAATAGAAATCTGCTTAATGTCACCTGCATAGTTGTTACCAAACCTCAGGGCAGGCTTAGGCTGGGGCTTCAATGAAAGGAACTGTGCTAGCAAAAATAAAGCGAGCATTTCTGGGGTACAGTTTTGGGGCAAAAACAAGAGAGGTGGGATAGAAGGCCGATTTCTTTGTTCCTACTGATCAGGAACAGTAAAAGTTGAGGGTAGGGGTGTGGTGTAAGCAAGGAAATTCATCCATTCCCAGGCATGGATGCTTCATAGACACGACATGGCTTACTCAGGCAGCCGTGAGTACTGTTGTATTGCTGCTGGCAGGACATGAGTGTGAATTGAAATAAACAGGATAGATTTTGATTAAATTTGGACAGGTTTTGATGATGCCGGATTTATTGGTTGATTGGTAGAGAGGGAAGAGACTGGAGACAGGGTGATCAGATAGGGGTAGTAAAAGAAACGGGTAAGAGATAAGGAAGGTGAATGTGGGGCCGAAAGGTGGAATGAATTCAGGAAAAATTTGATTTTCAGGGAGGACGGGGATACATTTTTAGAATTATCTGAGAAATGTTTTTGGAATACGTATACATGATTCCCCTCCTGTCTTCCCCAATTAGAAATAGTAGTTAGAATGTGAAATAAACGGGTTTGGGTATGTAAGGTGAGGAGGAAAGAGTTTAGTGGGGCTCCAGTCAGAAGCTCAGGTGATGGGAATAAAGATGCCAGTAACTGAGAGGGAAGGTAGGGAAGTGCTGACTTGTAAGCGGTAGATGGTGAGTTCTGTTCTGGATTTATTTAAGGGCCATGTGGGATCACCATGTGGAGTAGGCAAATATAAGGGGTTGAAGCTCAGGAGAGGTCAGAGATGTGGATTGGGAGTCAGTGGCATGTAGGGAATCTTTACAGTCTTGGGAGGAGGTAAACTTACTCAGGAGCAGGTGTGGTGCTGGAAGAGTCTAGGATCTAGGGTGGGACTCCTGGGCATCCTTTTTGAGGACAGCCACAGAGGGAGTAACCAGCACACCTTTGGATGACAAAGTGCACTGGGCCTGGCTAATCCCACTGACTTTTTCAGAAGAAACTTAATAATAGAGTGTAAGTCAAGGGAGAGGGGGTCCAAGTCAGGGTCGTAGGTCTTAGACATATATTTGTCTCATCACTCTGTGATTGTGGTGAATAGATATTTTCCCTGTAACCCAGGGGTTGACAAACTTGTTCTGTGAAGGGCGGGATAGCAGTTATTTTCAGCTTTGCAGGCCACATGGCCTCTGTTGTAGTTACTCACCTCTGCTGTTTTAGCGTGAAAGCAGTTACAGACAATACATAAAAGAATGGGCATGGCTGTGTTTCAATAAAAATTTATTTGTAAATGTAGATACAGGCTGTAGTTTACTGATCCCTGCTCTCACCCCATCACTTATTGTCTGATCCCATTGGAAAAGTTCTCTTGCTTCATTCGTTGGTCCTTTACATCTCTGGAAACTCTCAGATAGAAGCACAGGGCTGTGCACCAGGGTAAGCATTGCTGTTCATAGACAGATGCAAGGTGTGGTATTGTAGTATTCCCATGTACCCATGCAGAGCACACAGGAATTGGTCATGCTGACCTGTAATATATAGAAATTACGAGGGGGAGGGGAAGGAAAAACAAAAAAAAAAGAGGTTAGAGACGGAGGGAACCAAACCATAAGAGACTCTTAAAAACTGAGAACAAACAGGGTTGATGGGGGGTGGGAGGGACGGGAGGGTGGGTGATGGGTATTGAGGAGGGCACCTGTTGGGATGAGCACTGGGTGTTGTGTGGAAACCAATTTGACAATAAATTTCATATTTAAAAAAAAAAAATGACGAACAGCTCTGCTTCGTCAGAATCAATGGCAGGAGGGAAGTATTGGGTCCTGGATCTGCCTGATGCTTCCAGAGACATGTCAGTAGTACCTGTTGCAGGCGGATGCCTGATCCCGCCTACTGGAACAGAGGGTTGCATTATTTCAGCACCTGACTGCATACTTTATGCAAGAGAAACATTGTGATTTAGAGAGAACCTTAGGCTGGAAGGTGGACAGCCTGTGTTCCAATTTTGGCTTCTGCCAAATTTAGAGGGTCTCATTTTCTATCTATGTGAGGAGTGAATTCCTTAATCTACAGTCCCCACCACCACTGACAGGAAGGTTGGATACATTTAGTTGACCAAATAATTATAATCAGAATTTTATTCCTAGCTCTTGTGTTGAGTTTAATGTTCTTACCCATGGATGTATCTCGTAAATTCTTCATGTTTCATTCTTACTTGTGAAGTGGGAATTGTTGACTGTCCTTGAGGGAATTTAGAATATATGAGATGACAGTGAAGTGCTTTCCAAAATAAGACCATTTCAGATTCTTCAAAAATCACTGCTGTGTATGATATGGAACATTGGTTTTCAAATATTGAGTGCTAGTCAGTTTATTGAGAGGTCTCAGAGGACCCAAGTAATTGCCAGTGACCTACTTAATGAAGAATAGCAGTGGAACTGTTTTTATTTCATTTCATGTAGCTTATTGATTGTCTTGCCTGTTCTCTATCAATTGCTCTCTAGGCAAGTTTATCACTGTGGGATGGGGCAGGAAGGAGACGCAGTTCCATGGATCAGAAGGTCGGCAAGCGGCCTTTCAGGTGCAAATGGTAAGATTGGTCTGATGGAAACAACCTTGACAAATACAAGTTTTGCCAACTACCGGGAGCTCTTAGGTGTCCTGTTAGAGGCTGATAATGGATAGAGCTCTTCTGCTTTAGTAAAACTGAAACTTTAGAGCCCTCGGAATGAGTCATTCTAGAAAGACCCCTTTTCCTTTCTTATTGCCAAGTTGCTTTGTATTTTTTTTTCAGTGTAAGAATAATTATAACTAACACTCAGTTTAAAAAATATATCATCACAGATAGAAATGAAGTATTTTGTGTATCCCTCTCAGATACTCTCCCTTTCCTCCCCAGAAAGAGCTGCTATCCTGCATTCACTGTAGATCATTCTTACGTATGTTTTTATATTTTTCCTACATACATAAATTAGGTACTTTTTCTGATTTTTCCCTTTGGATGAAACTCTATTTTCCTTTTCTCTGAATACATTTTTTTCCTTTTTTCTGAATACATTTTGAAGGTAGAACTATCAGAGTTATTGATAATGGATTAAATGTGGAATGAGAAGAAAGAATGATCCCAAGATTTGGGCTGAGCAAATAGAAAAGCATATTACTTGTGTCCATGTAGACATGTCCATGAGCTCCATGGGACAGGCGGATCAATAATGCGCCGCTTAGGGGCGCCTGGGTGGCTCGGTCGGTTGGGCATCCGACTTCGGCTCAGGTCATGATCTCGCGGTTCGTGGGTTCGAGCCCCGCGTCGGGCTCTGTGCTGACAGCTCAGAGCCTGGAGCCTGTTTCAGATTCTGTGTCTCCCTCTTTCTCTGCCTCTCCCCTGCTCATGCTGTGTCTCTCTCTGTCTCAAAAATAAATAAACATTAAAAAAAATTAAAAAAAAAAAATGAGCCGCTTGTCATTTACATTCTCCATCTTTACTGATTGCTGGCTACAATCCGTGTGACTCCTGTTTCATCTCAGCCTTTCACTAGGGGAAGGGTTTGTGTTCTTTGCCAATTGAGAGTGTGTCCTGTTAGGCTGCCTTGTGTATTCCCCGCTGTGCGGAGTGTGGTGCTCGTGCCGTTCCGCTGCCCCCTGTCACGGGAGTGTGATAATGAATGCTCAGGTGATCTTTTGTCCCCTAGCCTGCAAATTTGGCCTCTGTCTTCAAGACTTCAAGACCTTCAGGACTGGGATATAAGTGGTGCTAGACCCCTTTCTTGCTCCTGTACTGCGGAACACAGAACTCTTCCGTGTTTGCATCATTGCTGCTGACTTTATTGCCTCTGATTTTTCTCTTCCTACCTTCCTCTTATCTTTTTAACTTGTCTCTGCACTGTTGTAAAGCTTATACAGTAATCAGATAACCAGAACTCTACCCCTTTACATTTAGATAAACAGAACATCTATTTCCTTACCGTAGTTACCCAGTAGATTCCTCAGCTCATTATGTTTAATATCAGATCTGCAGCTCTTTTCCTCTGTTGCTGTGCTTGGAGGCCACTTTTTTTTATGTGTGAAGATGGATTTTGTTTTGGTTTCTTGGTTTCTTGATGATTTCTGGATCTGAGAAGCCTTCTAGAAGAGGACCTGAGGATTCTATGAAGTTGGTTTTCTAGATAGCTTAAATGTCATGTAAAAGATTTAACTTTAATAGTCTGGGGCTTGTTTGATTTGGGGCCATTTAAGTCCCCTAGTAACATTTGTGTTTCTTCCTCTCTTTAGTACGAGTTGGCTTTGCCCTGGGATGACCATAGACCACAAGTGACCTGGCGTGGTGACGGCCAGTTTTTTGCTGTGAGTGTTGTTTGCCCAGAGACAGGTATGGAAATAAATTGCAGTTAAAGAAAATATTTTTTATTTTATTATTAAGTTCAAGAAGGTTTTCTTCTTAGGCTTTTTAAAATTATACATACGAGGTGCTGCTTTAGATTTTAAGTGAATTTAGAGCTAAGAACTAAAAGAATTCTTTGAGGTCATCTGCTCCAGCCTCCTACTTGTGGGTACAAATTCTTAACAAGATTAATCTAATTAGCTTCGTAAAACCATGGCAGTTTTTATTAATAAGATGTTGGAACAGTTCTGACTTGACAACATTTTAAGTGTGTCTGTTTCTTTATTTTAACTCTACCTGCCACCCAGGAGCCCGGAAAGTGAGGGTATGGAACCGAGAGTTTGCTTTACAGTCCACCAGTGAGCCTGTGGCAGGACTGGGACCAGCTCTGGCTTGGAAGTGAGTGCGAGAAGAAACCTTGTAACTTCTTCCTCAGCGAATATTTTGGAACTGGGGTAGGGGTGGTGATACCTGTTGGGTACAGGCGTTTATATAACACAAAAGGATATTAACTTTTACTCATTTGGCTGTAGGCCCATATCTCTCTCTTTGTAGTTTTTCTGAAGTCTGAATTCAATTTGAATAGTAGATTCACAGCTTCTTCACAGATGTCATTCCAAGATATACACATTTTACAGCTTATAGGGAGCTTCTGTATGAAATCCTTGTGTATAACAGAAAATGGTGCTTAGAAGGGAAGTCACAGTCTGCAAAGCTCTCAGGGGCAGTGGAGCTTTGGTGAAAATTAGGAAAAGGGCTTTTTTCTCGGCACAAGCCGCAAGCTCTTAGGCCAGAGGGTTCTGTTTGCTGAGGAACATGCAGGCTGGATCTGAGCCCAGTAAGCTTCTTGCTTAGTGTCCGCAACTGCCCTGGTTAAAGACAGAAGTGTCTCCTCTATCTCAGTAGCATTTGTTATATGCCAAACCCCTAGGTCTCTGAGTTTCAGACATCTTTTTCCCACTTGTATTTGAGTGACAATTGGATGACAGAGCAAAGAGAGAAAGGTATTGAAGTTAAAGCTATAGAGACAAATACGAACAGGATGAGGTGACTGGGATGTTTTAAGTAGGCTGAGAAGTCTTAAATACCTGTCTGAGCATGGCATAGTTGCTGAAGTCATAGATAGAAGGAGAAATACATTATGTTTTTATGGGATGTAATATTTAGAATAGAATAGTTTAAATAATGCATTGGTTTTTTAAAAAGTCACACTGGTGCAGTCTAAATCTGTAGTCTTGGGGGACAGATGGAGCCTTTGAGCAAATCACGAAGAGGCACTCTATCCCCTGGGCAGGTGGAGTACGTCACTAATGTGAACTGCTTGCCAAGAGTGACGTGGGCTTTAAACCTTCCTTGGGTAGAGGTTTTCTGTTGGAAAAATCGTTTCTCTGACTTTCGTCTTGTTCTTAGCAGTTGGCTGCACTTTTGGACATTCTGACACTCAATGTTTGTGTTAAGGCCCTCAGGTAGTTTGATTGCATCCACACAAGAGAAACCCAGTCAGCAGGATATTGTGTTTTTTGAGAAAAACGGCCTTCTTCATGGACATTTTACACTTCCTTTCCTCAAAGATGAGGTTAAGGTAAGTGCCTGAGTTGTTTCACCATCAAATTTAGGGGACTTTCCTCAGCTGTAGAGGTTTCTGTCTGATGTGGGCGTATAAAACAGAAGCTCCAGAGTAGATAGTAATAAAAATAGTGGCTTCTTATAACTGAATTTTTTGTTTTGAAGGATGTTTTGCAAAGAAACGGCAGTCTTTCTTACTCTAGTTAAAACATAGAAATAGAAATCCTAATTAGTATTGTTTATTTGGACAAAAACATAATGCTTCCAATGATAGATACTTTTCATTGATAACATTTAAACCTTAAGCCACTTGTGTACCATTAGGATTTTTACTGAAGCAGAAACACTGAATGGTGATCTTTAATTATGTAAACATAAAAATGATTTAAAATTATGTTACATTTATGGGGCACCTGGGTGGCTCAGTTAAGCGTCTGACTTCAGCTCAGGTCATGATCTTGTGATTCGTGAGTTGGAGCACCTCCCTCCCCCGCAATCAGGCTCTGTGCTGACAGCTCAGAACCTGGAGTCTGCTTCATATTCTGTCTCCCTCTCTCTCTCTGCCCCTCGCCTGCTCACGCTGTCTCTTTGTCAAAAATAAATAAATGTTAAAAAAATAAATACAATTATGTTACATTTAAATTAAGAACTTAAGCTAAAGGTTGAGAGAGGACTTTAATGAACTCCCATGTCCTTACTTTCAACAGATACTAGCATTTTGCAGAGCTGTTTTCATCCAATCACCCCTTTCTAGCCTAAACACACACACACACACATACACACACACACGCACGCACGCATGCACACACTCACACATTTTTGTTTCCTGGGGTTTTAATTTTAGAAATTGTATTTTTAATATCCATTTCTAACAGGTAAGAAAATACTTTTCTTTGTATAGCCAGAAATCCATGATCACACCTTACAAAATTAGTAATAATTCCTTAGTAGTACCTAATATCTAGTCCATATTCAAATTTCCCTGATTGTCTAAGACTGTTGACTTGCATTTGGTTGTTGTCTCTCTCTCTCTCTGTCTCTCTCTCTCTGTCTCTCTCTCTCTCTCTTTTTGGTTGTTAAGTCTCTTAAATTTTTAACCACAGTGCATTTTTTTTAAAGTCCCTTGCATATAATGATCTATTACGTAGATTTGTAGGTTCTGTAGGTTCATACTGATTTTGTATGTTCATACTGATTCTGTAGGTTTATAATTTATTGCTAGGGATCAGCTCAAGTGTTTGGTTTGTGAGAGCAGGGAATTTAGCTCTCGTAAAGATTATGAAATATGTACATAGTTCAAGGCCCGTGACATGTCTTTTTTCCCTACTAGGTAAACGGCCTGTTCTGGAATGCAGATTCCACTGTGCTTGCAGTTTGGCTGGAGGACCTTCAGAGGGAAGAAAATTGCACTCTAAAAACCTATGGTAAGACAGCACTAGTATCTCAGCTTTATGCCACATGAAATGTAATTGAAAGTAGGCTGTGGAGTTGCCTTTACCCCTTCTACTTAGTCCTGTAGTGGAATCAGAGATAACTGAGGGGGTAGGTGGAGATGAGGGAGTGGTTTGGTTTTGATTATTTATGAATTTTAGTCAGGTATCATCAGTCAGGGTTCTCTGTAGACATTAGACTCGGGGGACAGGCTGGCAGGTTGGAAATACAAGAGTTGATGTTGCAGTCTTGAGTCCCAAATCTGTAAGGACAGGCATGTAGTCTGGAAACTCGGGCAGGTTCTGTGTTACAGTCTGGAGGAAGAATTCCTTCTCTGGGAAACCTCAGTTTTTGCTCTTAAGGCCATAAACTCTTAAGGCCATAACTCTTTGCATGAGAGCTACCCACGAAATAATCTTTTGTTTTTAAAGTCAGTTGATTTTAAAGTGTGATCACATCTACAAAATACTTTCCAGCAACATCTAGACTAGTGTTTGATCAAATGGCTAGACGGCATAGCCTAGCCAAGTTGACATGTAAAATTAACCATCACAAGTCATTGCTTTCTCTGCATGGATGGTGTTATGCAGGAAGTTAAAGTGCTAGCCAAAGGAAAACTGTAGCAGCGAAAGACAAATGGCATTAGATATAAGTAAGAGTCGTCTGTATGCCTTTTTAACTGTAGATCACATCGTAAATATGTATTTTTCGGTGTGTGTGTAATATGTGAAAACATTAGAAAGTAAAGAGAAGAAACAAAAGTTATTCCATAATTCTTTTGCTCAGTAATGAGCACTGTTAAAATTTTCTTGTGTTCCATATTTTATGTGCGTGTATTGGTATGGCTGTGATCTCATTTTTGTTAAGTATATAGGCATGATACGTGTAGTTTTATAACTTGTTTTTACTAAGTCACAAACACGTTTCCATTTCACATACCCATCAGCGTAATTTTAAATTGCTGTATGGTATTTGTGCCACACCTTATTAAATCTCATGCTATTAGGCGTTGAAAGTTTTGTAATTTTTTCATATCAACAGCAATGCACCGAATCGTTTTGTTCATAAAGCATTCACTTATTTTTTAAGTGGCTTCCAAACTTTTAATCAACAGAACTTTTTCTTTAACTGGAATATTATTTAAAAGCTCATTTATTCATTCATTCATGACACAAACCTCAATGCTGGCTGCTCCGTTAGAAAAAAATTACTATCCAGGCCTCATCTCAGAGTTGGAGTCAGTGTGTTAGAATGGGGACCCAGGGCGCCTGGGTGGCTCAGTCGGTTAAGCGTCCGACTTCGGCTCAGGTCATGATCTCACGGTCCATGAGTTTGAGCCCCGCGTCGGGCTCTGTGCTGACAGCTCAGAGCCCGGAGCCTGTTTCAGATTCTGTGTCTCCCTTTCTCTCTGACCCTCCCCCGTTCATGCTCTGTCTCTCTCTGTCTCAAAAATAAATAAACGTTAAAAAAAAAAAAAAAAAATTTAGAATGGGGACCATATATCAGTACTTAATTAAAAAATAGGGGCACCTGGGTGGCTCAGTCAGTTAAGTGTCTGATCTCATGGTTCATGAGTTTGAGTCCTGCATCAGGCTCTGTGCTGACAGCTCAGAGCCTGGAGCCTGCTTCAGATTCTGTGTCTCCTTCCCTCTCTGCCCCTCCCTGCTTGTGCTCTGTCTCAAAAATAAATAAACATTAAAAAATTTTTAAAAAGCTCCCAGGCAATTGTTAATGTGCAGCCAGAGTTGAGAACCAGTTTTGAGCCAGGGTGTCAAGGGCTGGTGCTGTGATACGCTCAGGACAAAAGTGTTGCACAAGAAGTCACATCATCTGTCCTTATAGAGCATGAGTACGTGGTCTAACTTAGCAACCCACAGATAGGTAGAAGTGTTCTAATAGCTTAATTAGAGAACTAGGTTACATTCGCTGTGGTTGCTAGGTTAATTAAGAATTAGCAGGGAGAGGGCTGCCTGGGTGGCTCAGTCAGTTAAGTGTCAGACTAGGTTTTAAGTGTCAGACTAGGTTTCGGCTCATGTGATAATCTCATGGTTGGTGAGTTCAGGCCCTGCATCGAGCTCTGCACTGATATCACAGAGCCTGCTTGGGATTCTCTCTTTCCCCCTCTCTCTGCCTTCTCTGTTCTCTCTGTCTCCCAAATAAACAAAACAAACAAACAAAAAAATTTAAAAAAAAAGAGCAGGGAGATGTTTAAAGAAAAGAAATTCCTTAATACAGTTAAGGTATTTGTTTATATGTGTTTTCTCTTTAATAAAGGTTGGTTTCAACATGATCAGGTCTTTTCCCCCGAGCTTTATTGAGATTTAATTGCTATTACAATATTGTGTAAGTTCAAGATGTATACTGTGATGATTTGATACACATATATATTGTGAAATGTTTACCATAGTAAAGTTGGTTAACATGCTTCATTCACTTCACGTAATTCCCATTTTGGTTGTTGTTAAGGTGAGAACATTTAAGACCTACTCTCATAGCAACTTTCAGGTACACAATACAGATCGTTAACTATGGTGAGTATGCTGTCTGTTAGGTCCCCTGAAGTTATAACTGAAGGTTTGTGCTCTTTAACCAACATCCCCCCATTTCCTTCCCACCCCAGGATTAGGTCTTATTCTTTTAACAGATGTTGGAAGGGATAATTGCTGATAAAGGATGAGTACTGATCTTTGGATAGCTGAATCATGCTTAATACCAGATAGCCGTGGACATAACTGCACGTAAAGCGCCTGGAAGAAAATAATAAGTGTCTTGAGCCTAAAACAGCATAGTGATAGTAATCTAGTGCATTTGGATTGAGTGGTTTATTTTTTATTTTTATTTTTTTATTAAATATAATTCATTGTCAAATTGGTTTCCATACAACACCCAGTGCTCATCCCAACAGATGCCCTCCTCAGTGCCCATCACACACTTTCCCCTGTCCCCCACACCCCATCAACACTTAGTTTGTTCTCAGTATTTAAGAGTCTCTTATGGTTTGCCTCCCTCCCTCTCTGTAACTTTTTTTTCCCCCTTCCCCTCCCCCATGGTCTTCTGTTAGTCTGGAGTCTTAGAACCTTGACTACCCTACGTTCTCCTACAAATGGACCTTGAGAGCTTGTTTGGCGGTTCTAGCAGGGGAGTGCAGCTACTCGTATACCCTTGACTGAAGAACGGTCCTCCTCTATCAGGGAAGGTCGTCCTCTTGGAGTGCGCAGCTTTGGGAGGGACACACATGGAGTGGTGAGGGAGGAAGGGGACACTGGAGCCAGCCAGATCAGCTGAATCAACCCTGGCAATCAATGGGGTGACGGATGTCACAGCCAGATCGCCCTCACATCCAGGATTGAGTGTTTTAATACTTTTAATCTAATTGCCAAATTTTCTCCTTTCTAAATCTTTATGAAAAAACAACTCACTAAAGCACTGTTGTCCTAGTACCTTTCTGTCCTCATGATCCTAAAGTTTGAAAGTAGAGGGAAACTGAACATGTGTGCTTCTGACCTTAGCTTATCCCCATGGAAAACTACTTTTTGACAGTTATTATTGTTAGTATTATGATTTTAATGAAGAGGGTGAGCAGGAAAGGTCATTTGAAAAAGAAAAAATTCTTCCCCATCTAGCAAGTGGCATGAAGTCTGGTCCTCCAGCCTGATGGCCTTCGTCTCATCTCCCCCTTGCAGTGCAGCTCTGGACTGTTGGGAACTACCACTGGTATCTCAAGCAAAGTCTGCCCTTCAGCACCTGTGGGAAGAGCAAGCTGGTGTCTCTGATGTGGGACCTGGTGACCCCGTACCGGCTGCATGTTCTCTGTCAGGGCTGGCATTACCTCTGCTATGATTGGCACTGGACGACTGACCGGAGCTCAGGAGATAATTCGAGCGACATGGCAAATGTGGCTGTCATTGATGGAAGTAAGGAGCTGGAAAGCGTGTCCATGAGCCTGTAGGGGGTTCTGAGTCTGTTCGTGTAGATGTCATGGTTTGACTAAAACTGGAGAATTTTGATTTGTTTGGTGCTTTGGTTGTTTGGTTTATTTTTAGTTATTTGTTGTTTTGATTGGATGGGAATACCCCCAGTGGGGGCTTGTATTCTCCTGAGAACCATAATCCTTCCTCCTCATCCTTACCCCTGCCCAGCCCAACTCCATCCATGGTCTTCACGAATTTACTTGTCTGGCCTCTGAAGACGTTGAACATTTTGACTTCAGGTACAGAGGACGACAACAGTAATCTTGTGGCATTGGGTGTGTCAGTCTTACCTTTTTGCTCTGACACAGATTTACACTGATCCTTGCACCACTCCACGTGGGTTGCTTTGTTATTTGGTACAATATTTGTTAATTATATAATCTCCAATATGTTCAATTCAAGTCACAGACATCTGTCTAGTATGAGGATTGGTTGGTGTATTTTGTTTGATGAGGGGGAGGAAATTGGAGCAAGAAGGGGTTACTTCAATAGACAGTGTACTTACCGCTGGTAACGTAAAGGAAAACTTGTTGCTAAGATTGTGATGTGCGGTGGTGTGCTAATTTTGTTCTAATTAGTTCTAATTTGTTGTAATCAGTGGTCCTAATACTGATTTTACAATCATATGCTCTGTACAGAGGACTTAATCAGGTATGTCTTATTATTGAAAACATGTAGGGAAATGTTTCAAGGATTTGGAAGGGAATCATTCCCTCGGTTCATTGGCTTGGTTGCAGGCCCGGGTTTCAAGCTAGAACTCTTGGCCACCTGGCCCTCGTTTGCAAGAGTTGGACTGCTCCATGCCTGAAGGTTACACACTCAGTTTTCCTTGTGTACTGTGTTTAAGTTTATTTATGATAAAAGCACCAAACATTTTTAGAAACTGCTGTGTATTTTCTACCACCATTATTAGATAGTGGTGCTGTGCTGTCAGATGCTTACTTTACAAAGGACACATCCACTTACCTAATCTCGTCTTCTTTCTCACACACAGGCAGGGTACTGGTGACGGTCTTCCGGCAGAGTGTAGTTCCACCTCCCATGTGCACCTACCGGCTGCTGCTCCCACACCCTGTGAATCAAGTCATGTTCTCTGCACACCCCCAGAAGAGTAATGACCTCGCGGTCCTAGATGCCAGTAACCAGATTTCTGTGTATAAATGTGGTATGTTCAAAAACTGTTACCAAGATGTTCTGAACCAAGTTCCTTCTGCACAAAAGCAGATTATACTATGGTGTTGCCTTGGTGGTGCCTTGCCAGTGTTTTTAAAAATTGTGAAGTTTGTGATTAATGTCATTATTATGATGATATCTAATTGGCTTGTGGGGTTTGGAATGGGAAGGGGTTAATCCTACTCTGGCTTATAAAAGCAATTCGTTTTGCTTGTTGAACTTGAAAAGTTAGTTATTTAACAGTAACATTCAACCCTGGAAGTAGCGTAGTATCTTAATGCATCTTGATCACATTTTACAGTTTTCATAGCCTTTTTCACATACTTGCAGTTGATCTCACAGCCTTCCTATGAGTGGTGTCAGAGCTGGGGTTTTTCTGTTCTGTCGGGGAGGGAAGAGAATGCCAGCATGTTTGCAGTTTGCTTGAGCAAGAGTGGACAAGGACCTTAGCTTAGGTGTTCTAGCTTCTAATCCACTTGCCCTTCCACAGTCCCATTGCTGCCAGCTTCTATTTGCTCTCTTGATTTTTTTATTTGTGAGTTCAGTGGCATGCTGTAAATTACACTGGCACGTGATACTATAGCCTTGTTTTCAAAGCGTCCTGAATCCCCAGCCTGAAAGGTATGCAGAGATTTAAGAAAGAGGTTGAGATGTGGTTATTTCTAGAATGCTTTATTGCTAAAGTGGATTACCTTCTAGAACCTATTAAATGAGGATTCAGTACCCTTAGTACCAGGGAAAATGTGTGTTGTTTACTACGATAGTGTCTGCATTTTTGTTTTGTAGGTGATAGTCCAAGTGTGGACCCTACGGTGAAACTGGGAGCTGTGGGTGGAAATGGATTTAAAGTTTCTCTTGGAACACCTCATCTGGAAAAGAGATACAAGTAGGTTGTTCTTAATTACCTTGGACCACGGAGAACAGCATTTAGTTCTAAATTCAGCCTACTCTTACTAACCTGTGCCTGTAGCTGAGTGGAACAAGTAGATTGAACCCCTGGGCTCTGGTTTTTCAGCCTGGTTTGGGAAGTCAGTTACCTGGATATCTGAATGCCATATGCTAATGGGTGACTGTGGAGCCAAGCTTTTAGCTGGCTTAGAACCCACTTCCTCTCACAGCCCTTGGCTCGGCAGGGAAAACCACACGGTAAAGGTGGAGATGAGGATGATAAGGCCAAGCTGCATATGCCTACATACCTGAGGGGGCCCATGTTGTTACCACACGGCAGACTGAATGCGGTCTCTGTCTTTGTCGCATCCTGCACTCCAGAACTTGGGGTTGCTGTGTTTTGAGTCTCCTGGGTTGCAAATCAGAATGCATTTTCCCGCTGAAACAGTAATATAAATGATTGGGTATAACTCAGTATCTCAGGTACACTGTAGACATTGTAAGATGACCCTGAAGCCAGTTATTAATTATAATACCACTTCTGTGAGAATCCAGGATTTGATTATTCTATTTGATAAGCCCATGTTCTGAATTACTAAATACTGCCTCCTGAGACGATTTATTTGTAAGTTAATAGGAATAATAAACAGGCTAAAATAAGTAGCTGAATTTAATAAGTAATATTTCTCTTAAATATATGCAATATGTTTAATAAATGTGTATAATGTGGGGGCTGTCTGTATAACACTTAGTCATTTTCGAAGAACATTTATGTGGGTTGTTTCATTTCACAGAATTGAAACCATTGAGGGCAGATTTAAGGCAAACTTGGAAGTGTGAGACAATTTATTTTTTTATTTTTATTAAAAAAATTTTTTAATGTTTATTTATTTTTGAGACAGAGACAGAGGCTGAGTGGGTAGAGGCAGAGAGAGAGGGAGACACAGAATCTGAAGCAGGCTCCAGGCTCCCAGCTATCAGCACAGAGCTGGATGCGGAGCTCGAACTCATAAACCATGAGATCATGACCTGAGCTGAAGTTGGACACTTAACCGACTGAGCCACCCAGGTGCCCCAGTGTGACAATTTAGAATATAGTATCATTTTTAAAAATTGAGTGAAGGATAGCTCCACGTCATTTAGAAGATTTTATGAAGGACTTGAATACTTGGTCCTTAAAGAACAGATCTGGCTAGGACTGGCAGAGATGGACCAGGAACATTGGCTATGGTGGGCAGAAACGTGTTGGTGGAACCAGAGGTGGGAAGGCCCCTGTGTGGGGAAGAACACAGTGGAGGGGCTGAGTCCAGGGAGAGCTGGTTGGGTGCGAAGAGCAGGGTAGTGATCCAGCTTCTTCAGTGCGTGCTGAGGACTTGCCACTTTAGCTAAAAGGCAGGATAAGTAGCCATTACGAGTTCTTGCCTGATGTGGCAAAAACGTGCTCTGCTCTGATGTATTATGCTACAGGAGGAAGGTGTTAGAAGCCAAGATACCATCTTTCAGGCTAATTAGTCGTTTTGATGTGAAATACTTAAAAACAACGCACTCTACTGAGACCCAGATATCTGCTGGAGCCTGTTTGAATGCTAATAAGTGGTGGCAGTGGACAACCTCTGGGGTTTGTTACTCTGGGGCCTAGGGCAGGTAATTTTCTTGTGTAGTCAGTTTCCTGAAGTATTCTTTTCAATATAAAGATCTCAATATAAGAAATCTAAGTAAATAGAAAAACATTTAAAAAAAAATTTTTTTTTTTAACGTTTATTTATTTTTGAGACAGAGAGAGGCAGAGCATGATTGGGGGAGGGTCAGAGAGAGGGGCACACACAGAATCTGAAGCAGGCTCCAGGCTCTGAGCTGTCAGCACAGAGCCCGGTGCAGGGCTTGAACTCATGGACCGTGAGATCATGACCTGAGCCGAAGTCGGATGCTAAGACTGAGCCACCCAGGTGCCCCGAGAAACATTCTTAAGCCAGGGAGACATAATTATGTTTGGATTTTGTACTGTTTGGATTTTGTAATATTTGGCATTACTTCAGGTTTTGTCGTTCCAAATTAGTTGACTGTGAGCAGGTGGTTCATTCTTCCTTCATTTAGAAAAATCTCAGTGATATTAAAGTTTTATTTATGTCTTGGATATTCTTCAATATTAAAACAGAATTCAGTTTGAGAATGGTGAAGATCAAGAAGTAAACCCATTGAAGCTCAGCCTTCTCACCTGGATTCAGGAAGATGTTTTCCTGGCTGTAAGCCACAGTCACTCCAGCCCACAGTCTGTCATTCACCATCTGACTGTGATGCCTTCTGTGACGGATGATGAGCATGGACAGCTCAGTATTAGGTATTGTAGCACTTCCCTGTTATCACACAGAGTTATGTTTGTGTCTTTTCTGAGTATAGGACTTTTTCTGACTTCTGGGGGATGAGGTTAAGGGCAGTAACTTTGTTAAATATACTTAGCAAGGGGGTTAAGTGTCATTTTGAGTCATGTCAAAATATAAACCTTAATATGTATCAAGAAGTGGTGAAACATAGGGCAAATACCAATAGATGGGGCAGAACCTTTTGTAAGATGCGATAAATTTTTTTTAACGTTTTTATATATTTTTGAGAGAGAGAGAGTGCATGTGCACATGCAAGCTGGGGAAGGGCAGAGAGCAAAGGGGACAGGATCCGAAGCAGGCTCTGTGCTAACAGCAGAGCCTGACGTGGGGCTGGAACTCACCAGTTGTGAGATCATGACCTGAGGGTAAGTTGGATGCTTACCCTACCAAGCCACCCAGTCTCGGTCTATATCTGTGTGCTTCATTTGATATAGTGACTTTAAGATGCTTCTTCTGGCTTCCTCATCTATATGTTCTTTTTGGTGCTTGACTGCATTTACTATTAGAGAGTGTCTGTTTTTCTTTGCTAAATTTCACTGCTTCCTGGCCCCTGAGTTTTGCTTCGATTCCAGACTGCATCTCGGTCTCAAAACAGGTTTCATTTAATGGGTGCTGTTTTCTGTAACGCAAGCCCTGTTGTGAGGTCGATGGTGTTGCCTTGACAGCTCCAAGAATCCTCAGGCTTCCAGCGTCAAAACTTGGCACAATAAGCCTAAATTGATATTATTCCTCAGACTCATTTGTAATTCAGGGTCTCCTGGTTAGATTTTAATTCTGGAAACCCTTGTTGCAAAATTAGGAACCTCTCCTTACAGTATACACAAAACATAAGGTAGTCATTAACTCCTAACCTTTGACTCAAAGTGCTTCATATTTTTAAAAAGCTTTTTATGAATATGTCCGGATAAAAGATATGTTCTAGCTATATGCAACACTCATAGGTAGCCAGGAGCTTACTTTTAAAAAGCAGAGCAAATGGGAGGGATGGTGAAATAGGTGAAAGGGATTAAGGAGAGTATTTGTTGTGATGAGAGCTGGGTGATGGATGGAATTGTTCAGTCACTACATTGTACACCAGAAACGAATACAACACTATGTTACCTACACTAGAATTGAAATAAAAACTTAACAAAAATAAGGTAATAAAAAACAAGGCACTTTACATCAGAAATACCTAAATGGTACAAATTTCTGCTTCTCCAAACTTGAAATTTTTTAAAAAACTTTTATTTATTTTGAGAGAGAGTGCACATGCTCGTTGGGGAAAAACAGAGAGACTTCCAAGACTCTGTGCTGTCAGTGCAGGGGCTGGATCTCATGACTGTGAGATCATGAGCTGAGCCAAAATGAGGAGTCGAATACTCAAGCAACTGAGCCACCCAGGCGCCCCTGAAATTCTTTATCATTAGCTCATAGAAGGAAAAGCTAGGTCATCTCATTTGTTGTATGGAAATGAGAAGTCATTTAAAATATATTTGTGCTGGTTTGACTTCTGTTTCTCAAAAAAAGGCTATTCTCTTCATACAAAATATTACTGTCATTAGGGAATATAAAGTTCCTCAATCAGCTTACAGGTCTTAATAGCTTACATTTATTGTAGCTTGTATTTTGCAAAAGATACTCTTTTAAGTGCTTTACCTACAGTAACTCACTTATGACATTACCTCTTCGAAGTGTGTATCATTAGCACCCGTGTTTTACAGCCGAGACCACTGAGGCATTGAGCAGTTAAGTAACTTGCTTGGGATCATGCAGGTAGAGCCTGTATCCAGTCCCATTCATTCTCACCCCAGAATCTCTTCTCGTAACCCAGTCACAGATCATTTATCCTCACAAAATTTGGGGCATTTTGAGTTTTTCGTAGATTGGCTAAAAACTCTTTGAATAAATGTTAGCATCAGCAACATTTGGTTTTATTGTTCTCTTCTGCTTCTGTCCAGACATGTCTATTTTCTGTTCATCGACGCGGGAAAATACATAATGATAGTAACAGATTCTCCTCTTCCCTTTAATGAAGACCCACAGACTGTCATGAATGAATATGATAGCAATAAGAGATATTGAGTATACTCATTTTTCTACAGATTCACTGCTTTATTTAAGGCAGTGTATATTTTAAGGAGACAGAAATGATACCATGCATGTCCAGTGAAGGCGATTAAGTTGTTATAAGTTGTGTTAAGTTGCTGCCAGGTGGGAGTGATGACCTCACAGTGTAGACACCTAGCTTATTGGCATTGTGGAAAACAGTGTCGTGTGACAGGTAATTTATGTGGGCCCCTGCTTGCAGTATTTATCATTGTGTGTATGTATTATGTATATATTGTATTGAAATAGGCAGTGCAGCCCAAAGGGAAATTACTTCTTTTTTCATTCTGCAAAATGAGTGAAATGCTACTACTTTTGAGAATCAAGTAGTCTGTTCACATCCCCATTCCCCTTTTTTTGTCAGTTCATCTGTGGCAGTGGATGGAGTCATAATCAGTCTGTGTTGCAGTTCCAAGACCAAGTCAGTAGCACTGCAGCTGGCTGGTGGCCAAATGCTTAAGTACCTTTGGGGTGAGTATCAGAATGTTAGGAAAGCGTGTTTATGATAAATGTTTAATTCTTGAGAATGTGTACTTGTGAGTTTCTTGTCAGTGCTCCATTGACTGTTAGGTCTTTTAACTATCCTGGAAAACCCAAAGCTGTAGAGTGGAATTGGCAGGTATATTCTCCCTCTGTGTTCTCCTGTAATGGACTGGAGTATTGTATGAGTTTCCAAAATACACTTGGAAAGTGATCCAAATTGCATGTTAAGTGTTCCAGCAAGTATTGATGTGACAGTGTTTTACAGTGAGCATACCAACTCTTTGTAAACCTCAGCTGCCCATCCTGCAGAGTCACCCTCTCTGGCTGTTGAACCATGGAAGAACCCTAGTGGATTTCCTGTTCGGTTTCCTTATCCTTGCACACAGACTGAATTGGCCATGATTGGTGGAGAGGTAAGTGAACACAGGGCAGAAAAACTTACCACTTAGAACAGTGGCCCAGGAACTGATGGCATTAGGTAAAAGTCTCCACTTACTCTCAGGGCAACAGTGAGAAGTACCTGAGCCTCAGCTTCTTCATCTATGAAATGGAATTAAGAGATTGTCTGACGTGTAGGAGTTAGCTGATTCCTTTCCTAGGGGGTATGAATTAAAAGATAGAAAAATGCAGTTGGCAGACTTTTATGCCCTGTTGTGTAGATAATTCAGAGTTAGTTTTATTAAATGCTGTTTGGGGACAACAGAAATGTAATCTCGAAAATAGTGTTCAGTGGGTTGTGATTCATCAAATATTGGAATGTCTATAATTATGGCAGATGATAGGATACAGTGGTTACAGAACAAAACAGCCAACTAATCCCTGCTCTTCTGGAATTTGTAATCTATCAATGTAGGTATGACTATCCCCTCTGATAAGAGAATGAAGGAAATGATCAGGGTGTGGTTTGGGGGGCTAATTAGAAGATGGTACAGGAAAGCGTCTCTGACATGGGTTACGTGCCAAGGTATGAAGGGAAAGAAGTCTCTGTCCCTGGGAAAGGGAGAGTGTTCCAGGGAGAAGGAACTGCATGCACCTTGAACTTGGAAAGAGCCCAGCTTATTCAGGGAACCGAGTGGAAGCAGTGTGGCTGGACCTTTGTGATAGGCTGTGGGAAGGAGTGTGGGTTTGTTTATTTTACAAAGATTGGAAAACTGTTGCTGTTTTTAATCAGGGAATGGTACGATCTGCTTCATGCTCTGAAAGGTTATTCTGGTTGCCCAGTGGAGAGTAGGTAGGAATGGGCCGAGAGTGGACGGACTGTTGGAGAGGAGGTGGTGACAAGCAGAAAGGAATCTAGTCGAGACACATGTAGCAGATGGGAATATGGGGCTTGCTGATGGATTGAATGGCATGCTGCTCCACTTTGCCCTGAGCCAGGTGTCTGTATTCAGTCTGTAGTCACCATCTCAGGTGTCTGTATTCAGTCTTGATGACTCGGACTTAGAGGTGAAGCCACAGGGCAATAGAACTATGTGATAGACAAATCAGGTTTAACTAGTTGGGTTAGAATTGTTTGTAATTTCAATTTTGTTTCTTTGCAGGAATGTGTCCTTGGTCTCACTGACAGGTGCCGCTTTTTCATCAGTGACACTGAGGTATCAAGGCTGGGTTTGGTGCAGGATCCTTTTTACTGTCGGCTCCAAGAAATACAGCTAACTTTCCCCTTTGCCTTATTGTAGGTTGCTTCAAATGTCACATCATTTGCTGTATATGGTGAATTCTTGTTGTTGACAACCCATTCCCATACCTGCCTGTGTTTTTGCTTGAGAGATGCTTCATTTAACAGTAAGTGTTCAGTGTATAAATTAGGAAATAGTCCCTTTTCTAATATCTTCTGCCCTTTGAAGCCTTGATGACTTTAAAGTTCACCACTTACTTTGGCTTTTTATCATAGAGTCCTAGACTGTGAGCAAACCTTTAGAGTTCTCTACTTGGCCCCTAATCACAACATAGTGTCTCAGTTCAGTATTCTATGCCAGTTAGCAAAGACTTCCAATGAAGGAGGTCTTTCCTCAACCAGAACATTGTAAAATTAAACAAAACTGCTCTCAGGAGTATATAACTAATCCAGTGTTGTACTTTGAGTTACCATGTACATACAACCGGCTGTCACTTCTTTGTGATCTTCCTTTGCTCACTGTGGCCACCCTCCATCGTATATCTGAAAGACTCTATCTAGTGGTTTGTAGGAAACTGTCCCATTTTTTCTTGAATTCCACGTATCCCTTCCCCCTACTGTTTGTGTGTTTTCCTTATTCTAGAAGACTTCCCCTTGTTTTCTTTGCTTCCAACTTGAAAACTGGGAATCTTTCACAGATGTGATTATAGTGTACTGATAATGTGCATAGAGAAGCTGCCCAGTCCTCCCTGTGTTTTCTAAATCATTTGAGAAGCTGTGTATGTGAATATGCACGAGGACTCTGTGAAAGAGAGGGCAAGTTCCAGGGATAAGGTTGTTTGTTAGGAAGGCTACCGGTTTTGTGGTTGAGTGGGAGAGCAAAGGGGTGTGGTTGTTAATTGCTCTCTTCTAGTTTGGAGAATATGTTCAGTTTCAACTGCAGTAAATGGAAAGTGACTTGTCATGACGGTGATTCTCATGGCTTAGCCAGTGGTGTCTTTAGCATTACATGCAGGTCTGAGCAACAACCACGTGTCTAAAGGGGAATCTCTGCGGAAGGTGGAGAGGGGTTCACGTATTGTCACCGTTGTGCCCCAGGACACCAAGCTTATATTACAGGTAAGCTCATTTTTCTGGCTGTGTTTCTGGTTGTGTTTTAGATACTCTTACACTTGTAACAATTTACTATAGGCCATTCCTTGCTGAATTCTCTGTTAGCTTTATACAAAGGTTGTTGATACAGGTTGTGCCCAGCATGGGTAAAAGGGAAGCTTCTCTTGGAAGTCAAAATAAATACTGAGCACAACTAGATTCTGCTGGAAGTGTGTGCATTTTATAGTATTGTGGTAGTTCTCTGTGAAGAGTTTAGTTAGGTGAAATGGTATATCCTGGGTATTTAAATTTTTTCTGTTAAGTTAAAAACATTACTGTTCTGATTTATTTATTTTAAGATGCCAAGGGGAAACTTAGAAGTTGTTCATCATCGAGCTCTGGTTTTAGCTCAGATTCGGAAGTGGCTGGACAAGTAAGAACCATGTATATGACTAGTTTGTTTGTTGTTATGACTTATATGTGAACATAATATGTATTCTATTAAAGTTTTTAAAACATGAAAGTATGAAATTACACATGTCTTCAGATTCTCAGAGGCTTTTTTCCCCCACACTTTGATTTTAATATTATGTGGTGCAATAAATATTCCTAGTAGGAAGAATCGTGAGACTCATCATACAAGACAGGGTTTCCTAGCCTGAGGAGGTCCACATGGGTTTTAGATGGCCCGTGAACCCAGGGAAATCGTGCACCAAACTGTCTTTTTGTATTTATTCAGGCAGAAGGCCTAAGGCTTTGGGCAGATGTACAGAGGGGCCTTTGACCCACAAATGCCTGAGACACTATTGTGAAGGAAATGATCCATTGTCTGAGTTTATTTTGGGAAAACTTTATATTAGAAAGACCTTTACTAACATTGTGCTAAAAGAGAAAGTAGACCTGAGTTCTATGATGATTGTCTATCAATGTGTATGTGGGGAAGTAGTCCTCAGACTGCCATGGGGACTAAGTGAAGAAGGTAAGTGAAGCTGGTACCTCATTTTTCATTCTGTGAATTGAGAGCGGAAGTCCAGTGGTAGTTGTTTGGCATTTGGACTATAATCTAATTATAACTGGTTTGTATCATAATGAAAACATGTTGGATCCAGGAAGGTTATTAATCTTTGTAAAATGACATGTCTATTCATTATGTCTCTTCACAGACTTATGTTTAAAGAAGCATTTGAATGCATGAGAAAATTGAGAATTAATCTCAATCTGATCCATGACCATAACCCGAAGGTAAATTTCTGAATCTGATATTAACTCTAGCTTAGCTGAGACTTGAACTGACGTGATTGGAACTAAAATTTTTTGTCCTTTTTTTTCTCTTTGGTAGGTATTTCTTGAAAATGTGGAAACCTTCATAAGACAGATAGATTCTGTAAATCATATCAATTTGTTTTTCACAGAATTGAAGTAAGTATTTTGAATAATTTGTGAGTATCATATCCATTACTTATCTCATTTTGGAAATAAAACATAAATAGCTACAGGAAAAAAATTAACCTTCTGTTTGGTATTTTTTAATCATTATAAGTCTAACATGCCACTTACAGTAGGTATTTACTCTTTTTCCTTTTTTTTAAAAATAGCCTATTTAAAACTCAGACTCAAAAGTGTGTCCTTTAGAATTATAATTGACTATTTTTAGGTGTATATGAAATTGAAGTCAAATGGTGTGTTTTTCTGCAATGACTTTTTTCCAATTTAAAAAATTCTAAACGTACAAGAAAAGTTGAGACGTCCAGCGAGCATCCTATACCCCCACCTAGATTCTGCAGTTGGTATTTTGCTATATTTGCTTTATCATGATCTACAATCTGTCCATCCATCATTCACCTTTTTTAAGGCAAATTAAAAAAAATTTCTTTTAATGTTTTTACTTATTTCTGAGAGAGAGAGAGCAGGCATGAGCAGGGGAGGGGCAGAGAGAGAGAGGGAGACACAGAATCCAAAGCAGGTTCCAGGCTGAGCTGTCAGCACAGAGCCCAGTGTGGGGCTCAGACTCGTGAACCGCAAGATCATGACGTCAGCCGAAGTCGAATACTTAACCAACTGAGCCACCTAGGCACCCTGAGGCAAATTTTTTTTTTTTTTAAATTTTTTTTTTTTTCAACTTTTTTTTTTTTTATTTTTATTTTTGGGACAGAGAGAGACAGAGCATGAACGGGGGAGGGGCAGAGAGAGAGGGAGACACAGAATCGGAAACAGGCTCCAGGCTCTGAGCCATCAGCCCAGAGCCTGACGCGGGGCTCGAACTCACGGACCGCGAGATCGTGACCTGGCTGAAGTCGGACGCTTAACCGACTGCGCCACCCAGGCGCCCCCCTGAGGCAAATTTTAAGTTAATTGTAGATATCAGTCCACTTTATGTCTCAGTATTCCACTTTGTGTAACACTGATTAGAGTGCGTTCTCCGTGTACAGGGTCCCCCCCCAGCAGGTCAGATTCATGTGTGATGAAATGTACAGACCATAAGTGTACTGTCTAGGCAGTTTTGACCAGTGTGTACTTCCATGTAGCCCAAACCTGTCAAGATAGAGAACATTTCCTTCACCTCAGAAAGTTCTTCCAAACCTCTTGTTAGTCCCATTCCCTACCTCCTTGGCAACCATTGTTTGGAGATTGTCACCGTAGATCAATTTTGCCTGTCGGAGAACTTAAATGTAAGTGGAATCACATAGTATTTGCTCTTCTTTGTAAATTAAGCTGCTTTCACTCGGCATGTTACCATGAAAGTAACCCGTGTTTTTGCTGGTATCACGGGTTCATTCATGTAGTGTGCTATATAGTGCAAATATACTACAATTTGTTTATTTGTTCCTCTGTAGTGGGGCACCTGGTCTGTTCCCAGTTAGGGGCTAATGTGAATATATCACTGTACACGGTTTTTGGGACACGTTTTCATTGCTCAGTTTGTTTCTTCGTTTTTCACCTAATGTGAATATAATGAAACTGTTCTCCAAAAGCCATTTTTATTACCTCATCAGCATGTCCCAGTACGTGGTAGTCATTTGATAGCTAGGACACATGTTCAGTTAGTGACCTTTTAATGACTTGTTCTTAGGGAAGAAGATGTTACAAAGACCATGTATCCTCCACCGGTTACCAGCACTGCCCAGCTGTCCAAGGATCCTGATGGGAAAAAAGTAGACCTTATCTGCGATGCTCTGAGAGCAGCCATGGAGAGCATAAACCCTCACAAGTATGTGTGCTATCATTAGTTGGCGTCTTTTGAGGCCCAGAAGTGTGCTATTGTCCTTACGCAGGGACTGAGAATGTCCTTCTTCACTCTGCTCATTCTGGCGTTCTTCACTCACTACCTCAGGTACTGCTTGTCGATACTCACCTCTCATGTGAAGAAAACAACCCCAGAACTGGAAATTGTGCTGCAGAAGGTACACGAGCTTCAAGGTAGAGACCCTTTCACGGAGAGTGTTTAACAGGGCCCTGAGTGTCACCAGACTTCCAGTCTTGTGGAGATCTCACTGACCAGGTTCAGTGCCACATCACAGATTTAATATGTGGCTTATTGGACATTTGAAGACCTGTGTCAGTTTCTTTGAGCGCTGTCCTACAAAGCATGTACAAAAGAAGTCATATGGTGTTCATATGGTGTTCAGTTCGGCCAAAAAATTTTGTTACTTTGTCTTTTTGGTTATGTTGCTAGATGCACGGGTTTATTCCCAAATGGCTTTGATCGGTCTTGTTTTCTTACACACTGACATGACAGGCAGTGCTTCGCCTATTCCCGATGCTGTGAGTGCTGAAGAAGCCCTGAAGTATTTGCTGCTTCTGGTAGACGTTAATGAATTATATGATCATTCTCTTGGGACGTATGACTTTGATTTGGTCCTCATGGTAGCTGAGAAGTCACAGAAGGTATGTGGAGCTTCCACTTTAACATCCTTTTGGTTCTTATTTTTGTTATCATGGTGGTATGAAACCCTGTCTGTCCCTGATA
Source organism: Panthera pardus (assembly GCF_024362965.1). Taxonomy (NCBI): domain Eukaryota; kingdom Metazoa; phylum Chordata; class Mammalia; order Carnivora; family Felidae; genus Panthera; species Panthera pardus. The sequence continues at coordinate 69,344,736 of NW_026526766.1, read as the reverse complement.
CTGCAGTATCTTGTCTGATGTTAACACTGCATGTACAGGCCTAGAGGCAGATCTGTGAGTTTGCAGGGCTCACGCTTCTAAGCCTCATTCTCTGTCAGTTCTGGGCTTATCAAAGTGTTTTGGTTTTTTGTTATTTTTTTTATTTTTAAAAGTTTTTTTTTTAATGTTTATTTATTTTTGAGACAGAGAGAGACAGAGCATGAACGGGGGAGGGGCAGAGAGAGAGGGAGACATAGAATCGAAAGCAGGCTCCAGGCTCTGAGCCATCAGCCCACAGCCCGACGCGGGGCTCGAACTCACGGACCGCGAGATCGTGACCTGAGCTGAAGTCGGACGCTTAACGGACTGAGCCACCCAGGCACCCTTTATCAAAGTGTTTTGATTGCTAGGTTGAACAAGTGAATTAAGTTACTTCATTATCTTTAAGATTATGGTCATGTATGTGAACAAAGTCTCCTCTTACAAAGGGAATATAGCAAATGACTCCTATTACAATCCAGTTCCTTGTTATGTAGCTGTTTTTCCCAGTGGAAAGTGGGAACATGCAGAATGGAAAGGTTTGAGGCCTCTTGTCCCACCTTAGCATGCTATAGTAGAAAAGTTGGGGCACCCCTGGTTTATACATTTAAAAAATAATTTTTTTTTTTAATGTTTATTTATTTTTGAGAGAGAGAGAGACAGCATTGAATAGTGGAGGGGCAGAAAAAAGAGAGGGAAACACAGAATCCGAAGCAGGCTCCAAGCTCTGAGCTGTCAGTACAGAGCCTGATGCAGGGCTCAAACTCGGAAACAGCAAGATCGTGACCTGTGCTGAAGTCAGACACTTAACCGACTGAGCCACCTAGGTGCCCCTATACATTTTTTAACCTGTTTTTTGCAGTCTTAGTTTCATCCTGTCACTCCTCTCTTTGCTCTTGCCAGAGTGATCTTTGCTGAAAGGAAATTTTGCTCTTTCATTGTTTTGCTTGTAATGCTTCATGGGCTCTGCCCATTGCTGTAGGATAGAGTTTACAAGCCGTAATACTGCTTAGCACCCCCTTGTCCCCCACCCAGGTCTAGTGTCTATGCTCATGCTCATCTCTTGATGTTCTTTTTTCTCAGCCTGCAGAGGGGAGGCAGTGCTTTTGTCCCCACAGCCACCACTTAGCTTTGCAGGTAGCATTACTTCTGCTTCCCGTGGGCCTGTGGGCTTTCACCACTCTCACCCTTCCATTCACCAGGATAATTCTCACTCACCTAAGGCAAAGGATGCCAGGGTAGCATCTTCCCAGTAATCCATTCTTGCCTCCCTGCCCACCACCCAGGGACTAGATGAGATGGGCCTCATGTGCTTCCACTGCACCCAGTGCCTGCCCCTCCCTGTGTATCATTCTAGCTCCTCTCCTAGCTTATAGGTTTCCTGAGGTTAGGGGTTTGTTGTATTTTTTGTACATAGTGAATTCTTCCTAAGTGTTTGTTGATTAAATACTTCGGCCTGTAGTTGTGCTTTTTATCACATGCATGAGTATTTATTTTTTTCTCTGGTCTTTTTTTTTGTATACTTAATGTGTATTTATCCTATCTGCCCAGTGAAATTACATTAAGAACAGGGAGCATCTGTTCTTTAGGAAAAAAAAAAAAAAAAAAAACAATTTTCAGGGCATAGTACAAAGCTGCAGACAGTCAGTGCTAATAAAATCTTGGTTGGCAGGTCCTTAGAGTTTTGTGTTTAACTCAGTACAGTTTTACCTTTGTTTTAAAACTTGAAGACGGAGGGCATGAAATGTCATGCAAAGAGCTCCAAGTACCGTCCACTTCCAGAGAAGTTGGATGCATTTGTTGAATATCTTCTGGATTGGAACTTTGTTTTCCTTATTAGCTTAGGAAATAAATGGTTGTTGTGAGACTATATGAGAATTCATCTTCATTATTCTGAATGAAAACAAATAATGCCAGTATTTTAAAGCATTTTTGCCAAAACTTGTTTTATGTAGTTTCATTATACAGTATGTAATTAATATATCAGCATAGTACATATTTTAAAAATTTTGTAGCTTTGGGTTTATTGATTGTTACAATTATTGTATATCATTTGTATTGTTATAAGTAAATGTAATTATAAGCAGTAAAGTTCTGACCTGTTAGGTTTTTGGTTTTTGTTTTTTTAGGATCCCAAAGAATATCTGCCATTTCTTAATACACTTAAGAAAATGGAAACCAATTATCAGCGGTTCACCATAGATAAATACTTGAAGCGATATGAAAAAGCCATTGGGCACCTCAGCAAATGTGGTAAGTGTGAGGATTAGTATGTTTATTTCTGCTTCAGATCTTCTTTGGAGCTAGGCAGGGTATAAGTTAAAGCGTCAGTTTAGACATAAACGTAGATGGATGTCAGTTTCCACTCCTGAAACCGAAACACGGTTACCTGTGTGCACCTTATTTTATCATATGTTCTAAGAAGCTGAAAGCAAAGCAAATGAATTTTAATGAACTGGAGGAGCTCCCTAACTAAAAATATAGAGCAGATCCGTTTGGGGTTAAGGATGATCACGTCCTAAATTCATTTCAGTATCTCGGAACGAAAATTGGTTGATAGTGCACTCTTCTCCCACGGTGTTTACAGACACCTGTGGGAAGCGTGGCTTGTCTGGAGTGAGTGGCCATACCCACTGGCAGCTCCCAGAAGGACACACTCGTAGTTAGGACACACTCCCTGTCCCATGCTGGAGCTGCTGGCTTCAGCAGTTGTGGCTCTTTCCCGAGAGCTAAGATGGGGATAAGGAAGTTGTTTGGGTGTTATTAAGCTTCCTTCAACAATCTGATTGAGCTGGGCTGGGATAGGACTCAGGCTTCTGTATGGCTGATAAGCTCCCCAGAGGATTCCAATGAAGGCAGTTGAGAAAACACAAGGTTAGATGGTCATTTATCAGGGGTCGTGTATGAAGAATTCCTTTTGAGTAGAACTTTCATCCGAACCAGTGCTTGTCATACCTCACATCTGCCATGGTGCTTTGCTAAAATTAAAATTCTTGGATTCTGTTCTCCTGATAACTCTGATTCTGCAGGTCTATAAAGGTCCCTTGTAGACTTTGTTTAGGGACCACTGGTGTAAATGAAACTCATTATGCTTCCAAAGTCCTAAATTTGTGTGTGCATGAATCTCACTCCTCAGGACCCGAATACTTCCCAGAATGCTTAAACTTAATAAAAGATAAAAACTTGTATAAGGAAGCTTTGAAGTTATTTCCATCAGACTCGCAGCAATACAAGGTGAGTGGTGTGTGAAATGAGGCTCTTTTGGTGATGTGAGTTAGCTGGAAAGGGTGTAAGGATCCTGAGTCTGTAACACCATCCTTGATTTCAAGGTTTATCGTGAAATAAGTTAGCCTTATCATGAACTCTTATCTCGGAGAATGGCCCTGACCTGCTCCTGTTCTGAAGAAGTTGCTCAGGCTGGAAGCCTGGGAGTTGTCTCCCATTTCTCATCATGAATTCTGCTTGATGAGCGGCAGCTTCTCAATAGGGTTTCCTGCTTACGTCCCACTCCTTGCTCCAGCCCAGCCTTGCGACCACATGACTGATCATCCCCAAGCGTGTAGATCTTTCTTAAGTGGTTTAGGATAAAGGGATAAAGTTTGGTTGTTTGTCTAAACAAACATCCATTTACTTTTCTTTTTTTTTTTTTTTTTAATTTTTTTTAATGTTTATTTATTTTTGAGACAGAGACAGAGCATGAACGGGGGAGGGGCAGATAGAGAGGGAAACACAGAATCGGAAGCAGGCTCCAGGCTCTGAGCCATCAGCCCAGAGCCCGACGCGGGGCCCGAACTCACGGACCGTGAGATCGTGACCTGAGCTGAAGTCGGATGCTTAACTGACTGAGCCACCCAGGCGCCCCCCATTTAGTTTTCTTATATGCCAGATACTTTGTTAAATGAATTATATGAGTGTCACAACAACCTGATAGGATAAACAGATGTGGAAACAACTTGCCTCAGGAGCTGGAGTATGAGGCCGCTGAGCTGGGATGCGGAGCCCAGTCTGTCTGAGCCCGGAGCCTGTGCCAGTGACCACTCCTCGTCCTTGCCACCCTCAGGCCGTGTGCACTTGGTTTGCAAATTGCCTGTGTCTCTATGATCTGGCTCCTGCCTGTTTCGTTAGCATCGGCTGCCTCTTCCAGGCCTCTCCCTGCTCCTTTCTTTAGCCCCACTTGTCTTTCAACTCTTGGGTCTTCTCTGTGACAAAGCTGTTCCGGGGCGAGGTGCCCCACACCGAACTCCAGAGCACCTTGTCAAGTCAGTGGTGGTACGTAACAAACCACTGACACACCGATTTGTCTCCCCGACTGACCATGGGTTGCTTAAAGGTGGTGGCTTTGTGTTGTATTCCTCTTTGTGTCCCTACCTGCGTGGAGCCCAGGATAGAGAATTTGGCCAGTGGCCGCCTCTTTGCTTTTTTTTTTTTTTTTTTTCAACGTTTATTTATTTTTGGGACAGAGAGAGACAGAGCATGAACGGGGGAGGGACAGAGAGAGAGGGAGACACAGAATCGGAAACAGGCTCCAGGCTCTGAGCCATCAGCCCAGAGCCTGACGCGGGGCTCGAACTCACGTACCGCGAGATCGTGACCTGGCTGAAGTCGGACGCTTAACCGACTGCGCCACCCAGGCGCCCGCCTCTTTGCTTTTATTTTCATTGTCTCTTCCTCCCTCTGGTGCTTTCTCTTGTCCAGCCACACCAGCCTTCTTGCTATTCCTTCCTGGGTATTCCATACACATTCCTGCCTCTTGGCCATGGTGCCTTCTGTAGCCGTCAGTCTGGAATACTCTTCCTGTAACCCTTTATGTAGCATATTCTCCTCACAGCCCTCCAAAATAACAACTGCCTTCACTCTCTGTCCCTTTAGCACTATGTCACAGGCTATATTGTGTTTATAAGTCCATTCCCTGTCACCACAAGAGCGGGAACTTGGTGGTGGTTTTGTTAGTATTTGGTGTTTCGCTTGTTTTTATTTTTTGCATCGCCATGTGATTCCCACTGCCATGAATAGTACGCCATAATTACTTGTTGAGTGAACACATGACACATCCTCAGTAAGGTTTTCAGTGGAAGAATGATTGAATTCACTGATTAACTACAGGATTTTCATAAGTAATTCAAGAGATTTTCAAATGTAGTAACTGAAGCAGCCTCCATTGGAGGTTAAAAAATGACTGTCACCTTTCCTTACCAACCCAATGTCTCCTCTTACCACAGGAGATCAGCATTGCTTATGGGGAATACCTGACACAGGAGCACCTCTACGAGCCAGCAGGGCTCGTGTTTGCCCGCTGTGGTGCCCATGAGAAAGCTCTCAGTGCCTTTCTGGCCAGTGGCAGCTGGCAGCAAGCTCTCTGCATGGCAGCCCAACTTAACTGGACCAAAGACCAGCTGGCTGGCCTCAGCAGAACTCTGGCAGGTAAACACGGCGGTTTAGGCTCTCCAAAATGAGAACTTCCCCAGAGGTTTTTTGTTTCTCCCTTTCTTTGGCAATTTTGCAAGTAAATTTAGAGCAGCATACCTTGAGATAGTCTCACTGCTACAGTGAGTCCCCCAAATGCAGTGGCGTAATAGAGAAAGCTTCTGTCTTCTCTCACGTGAGGACTGAGAAGTTCTTCCATTGTGTGGCTCTGTCATCTCAGACGGATGGTTGTAGCTGGATTTTCTCCACCTCTGTATTGCAGTCCTCAGGAAGGGGAGAAAGCTAGAGCCGTAGGAGAATGCTTTAAGTTGTAAATGATCTCGAAGTTACACCGTTACTTCTGTTCCATCTCATTTGCCAAAGCTTACATCACACGGCACACCTAGCACAGAGTAACTGCACAGCCATGGGCCCTAGGAGAAGGCGAACGTGAGTTTTGGGGTGGGGCCCTTCAGTTATAAATGGTAGATCGTTGGGAACAAGAATAGCATTTTTCAGAAATGAAAGAAGAGGCTAAATGTATAAGCGTTCTGAATGCAAAGGCAGTTTAGCTGCGTCAGGGTCTAGGGGTTGTCTGATCCAGCGGGGAGGCTCTATCAGAGTGTAACTTGTTTGAGTCAGGGAGAGCTTCAGGACCGCTTGGGAGAAGAGGTGAACAGGGACTCTGTCCTCTCAGCTGTGCTTGAAGTAAGGGACCGGTATATTTCCCCCCTGTCCTTTTTAGAGTTTTAAAAATACTGTTGTTGTTTCAAAAAATACGTAGTCCTGAAAAAATTCCAGATTAAATCCTGTAAAATATATGTGCATATTTTCCTTAGTTATTTGTATTTTTTTTTCTGGTAATTAGATCTGCAGGCTCTTCTAAGCCCTCTTAATTTCCATGGTGAACTCTTTTTAGTTTTTGAGAATTCTCTATATTAGGCCTGTTAGGTATTCTTTGTGACTCCACTGTTACTTCTGCTTTAGAAACAGGTTTTGGTAGTTTGTTTATACCTTCCAGTTCTGTTTTTAGGACCTGCTATCTTCTCTTACATTCTTTACAACTTGAGCTTGCTATTTGTCTTGTTTTATGGTATACACCAAGTTCTCCCAGATGTTTAGCAAAAAAAAAAAGGTGAGGGGAGGTGATGGTCAAAGATTTTTGAGAAATTTTATAAGGTAGAGTCACTTTATGTACCCTTGAACTTAGGCAGTTTACGCAAGAAAAGAAAGATAGCTGTTTAAATTGTGGAGATGATTTTACCTGTTTTTGTCAGGGATGATATGCACGGGAGTTTGAATGAGATGGGAGACATGAATCTGCCAGCCCCGAAGTCAGTTTCAGGTTCTGGGTGCTTCTTACAGCAGGATTCTCTCAACTGTGCTGAGTCACTCGAGGATCTAAAGACACTGCATGACCCCTGAGCCAGCTGCCTTCATCTTAGTGCTCAACCAAAGATTAGCAGTCTCTTCCTATTTGAGGAAGAAATGGATGAGGGAGAGATGTTAGGTCAGTCTCCCATATGTGTGCCTTTGTAAGCTTTTCTCATGGCTAATTTTGACTATACATCATTTTCACATTTTCTGCTAAATTTATATCGTAACTGCCATTTAAGATAGGACTCCATGGTATTCCTGCCTACTTCCTGACAAGTTCACAACATATGCCGTTTGATACATAATACAGATACATTAGTGAACCACTCAAGCAAAGGAATCTGTGTAGCTTTGTTTGACCTAGTGCTTCACAAACTTACTTGACCTGCGAATGTTGTTGTTTTCTGGTATTGCCTTATTCTACGGAACACTCTTAGGGAGCACTTTGGAAAATGCTGTTTTAAAGCAGTTCTGTTTGGATGTCTGCTGTAGAGCTCAGTCTCCAATTTGTAAGGGGGCCATTTTTGTTCAAAAAGTACCTGAAGAAACCATTTCAATGTGAGCTCTGGTAATCCTGTTCTTAGCAAGCCAACTGTGGTCAGATGTTTATTATCTTTGCAGGAAAGCTGGTTGAGCAGAGGAAACATGGTGATGCAGCCACAGTCTTGGAACAGTACGCCCAGGTAACCTCTCAGTTCCTCCCTTCTTTTTTGTTTTTTTAACGAGCACAAGCTCACGCACACGCAAGCAGGGGAGGGACAGAAGGAGAGCGAAAGAAAGAGGGAGAGAGCATCTTAAGCAGACTCCACACTCTTGCATGGAGCCAGGCGCAGGACTCGATCCCACTACCCTGGGATCTTGACCTGAGCCAATATCAAAGAATTGGACGCTCAACTAACTGAGCCACCCAGGTGCCTCTCAGTTCCCCCCTTCTTAAACCACCCAACCAACAAGCAAGGTCTTGCCAGTTGTACTTCACTGATCAGGAAAATTAAAGGAACTCAGGGTAATTAGGAAGTCCAGAGACAGTGTTTGCTCTGCAGGTCTTCCATCTTGCTGACCTGACTTAGAAATCTAAATTTAATAGGCCTCTAAATAATTAGTTCTCTAAATAGTAAGTTCTGTGAGGTAGTGAGGTACTACCTCTGTGAGGCACTAGTGGTTTGACCCTGACAGAAAGTACTAAATTAAATCTGCAGGGAGTTGTGCTTTTTATGTGAACTTGCCAAGTACAAACAGTGAGAAAGGACCATTCTAAAACAAAGAGATTAAACTTCAGATACTTTTTTTTGGCCTTTACAACCGTTCTGTCTGTTGGAAGTGTCTTTTTATCTCAGACAGCCTGATGGGATCCAATTTTCTAGCAGATTATAAAGATGAATACCTATACCAGCTTTTGATAGAATTATAGAATTTATTATGAAAGTAATAAAACCATGCATTGATACTGGCCCTGGACTAACAGGACGTAGGTGCGCAGTTGACGCCAGGGATTACTGCCTTCTAGAGTTTTGGCCTTTGACAAGAGAGTGTTATTTTTTACAGTCGTTACTAGTGGGCACATTTGTATAACATAATTGTGCTTTTAAAATACCTGAATGTCTTTCATGTAATAAGGGTGAGTGAGAGAAGATCAGTAAAATTTGATATCATTAGATCCTTGCAAGAAATTATGTTGGATGATTGAGCTGAAAACATCAATGAATAAACTATGCGTAATAACGAGGCTAGAGTAGAAAGATATACTACCTAAGGTGGTTAATTGAATGGATAAGATGCCACCATCTTTTTTCCCCCTCTGTAAAGGAAGATTTTAATTCATATTTGTACTTAATTTATGCACTTATAACTTGTATATTTTTAATTGGATATACTTTACATATAATAAAATTTACCAATTTTAAATTAACAATTGGATGAGTTGTGACAAACGCTTACAGCCATGTAGTGCTACTACAGCCACCATAACAGAACATTGCCAGCACCCCGAAAAGTTCTCTTCCCCTTTGCAGTCAGTCTTCTCCCTCTGCTCTCGGTACTCTCTTACCAACCACTGCTATGCTTTCTATCATTACAGTTTTGCTTCTTCTAGAATTTTATGTAAATGGAACCATCTGGTATGTGGTTTTTTAGTCTGGCTTCTTTCACTCACATAATGCTTTTGTTTTCTAACATTTCTTTTTGATTCTTTCTTAGAGTTTCCATCGTTCTGCTACATTACCCATCTGTTCCTGCATGTTGTCGACTGTCCCATTAGAGCCTTTAACATACTAATCGTTCTTTTCTTTTATTTGCTTTTTCTAATTGAAATATAACTAACATGTGGTGTCATAATAGTTTCAGGTGTCATCATACTCACTTTAAATTCCTGGCCTCATAATTTCAGTATCCCTGCCCTATCTGAGTCTTGTTCTGATGCTTCCTCTGGCACTTCAGACTGTTTTTTGTCCTTTTTGTAATCTTCTGTAGAAAGCCTGCCATGATGTCCTAGGTAAAAGGAAATCCAGTAAGTAGGCTTTTAGTGATGTTCTGATAAGGTGTGAGGGTAGAAGTGTTCTGCAGCCCTATGATTAAGTCTCAGTCTTTTATTGAGCCTGTGTCCCTGGACTTCACCGGTGCCTCTTAGATTTTTCACTCCTTAGGTAGGACAGGAAGGCCAGGGGGAGCTGGAGTTTTATTTCTCTTCCCTCCCTGATAAATTCCACTTTAGTTAGGTTCTGGCAAAATAGTTTCTCTTGATCTTGTTAAGAGCAGCGTGCTCTGGTTATATTCAAAATGACATCATTTTTGTTTTTGCCAGAAGCAGGAGAATCTATCTGATACTCACTGTGAGACCCTGGTAGGGCTCGTGGAGGTAAAAACTCACAGAAGTGTAGGAGCTTCCCTGAGCCTGGATGTCCATAGAGTTTTCACCTCCAGCCTCGTCCGCAGTGATCCTTCAGCCATTGGTCACTTACACTTTAGATGTCCCACCCCAGTACTGGTTCTGATAGAGATTGCTACTTGTGAGTCTCTGTTCTGTTCTGCCAAGTCGTAATTCTCAGTGTCTGCCTGTCTGTTTCTCCAATTTTAGGGGCAGCAGTTTGCCCTATGACCTCGGTTCTCCAGTCTAAGGAGAATTGTTGATTTTCAGTTTGTTCAGGTTTTTACTCGTTAGAATGGATGATTTCTTCCAGGTTCCTTGTGTGTTGGACTGGGAACTGGAAATCATAATGCTTTTGATATTCGTCCACGTTATGTCATGTGTATCTGTGCATTCCTTTTTATTTTGCCTAATGGTATTTTGTTGTAAGAACAGGTCGTAATTTGTGGATTCATCCACAAGTTGATGTACATTTGGATTGTTTTCACTTTAAAGTTAGAATAAAACGGCTGTGAGCAATCTGGTACCAGTCTTCGTGACGACAGATGTTTTCGTTTCACTTGGGTGAATACCTGAGTGGGAATGCTGGTCACGTGGGGAGTGGATGTGCGACTTTATAAGGAGCTGCAGAGCTTCCATCACTTGTGTTCCCACAAGTGATGTGTGAGTGCCTTAGTGAGTACTCACCCACACTGGATGTATCACATATCAGGGGATGCATAACAAATTACCCCAAAACTTAGCTTAAAATGACAAACACTCGTTATTTGTTTCTATGGGTCAAGAATCTGGGTGGGGCTTAGTTAGGGCCTCTGGCTCAGGGTCTTGCACAAGGCTGCAGTCAAGGTGTTGGCCAGAGCTGGGGTCATCTTAAGACTTGACTAGTATTTTTCCCCCACTTCCCAACTTCTTGTTGCTAGTAAACAAATATAGTTTATCGTTTTGTTTTGGCTTTTTGGCTTTATATATCCTACAACCTTGCTGAACTTATTTTTTAGTTCTAGGAACACTGGGGTAAATTTTATAAGATTTCCTATGTTAATGAGCATGGCTTCTGTGAATAAAGACAGTTTCTTTCTTTTCAGTTTGTATGCCTTTATATTTTTTCTAGCCTTACTGCATTAATCGAACTTCCAGTACAACGTTGAATAGAAGTGATAAGACACCTTGCCTTTCTCCTGATATTAGGGGGGATTCGGTCTTTCAGCATTAAGTTTGATGTGTGCTGCTGTTTGTTTTTTTTTTTTAATATATATTTTTTAATGTTTTATTTATTTTTGAGACAGAGACAGAGCATGAGTACGGGAGGGTCAGAGAGAGAGGGAGACACAATCCGAAGCAGGCTCCAGGCTCTGAGCTGTCAGCACAGAGCCCGACGTGGGGCTTGAACTCACGAACTGTGAGATCATGACCTGAGCTGAAGTCGGACGCTTAACCGACTGAGCCACCCAGGCGCCCCTGTGCTGCTGTTTTTAATAGATGTGAGAACCCGGTAGGGCTTTTGGAGTTGACAGACTGTAGCCTGTGGGCCAAATCTAGCTGGCCACCTATTTTTACGACTTAAGTTTTATTGGAATGTAGCCACACCTATTTGTTTATATATTTTCTGTGGCTGCTTTTGTAACAACCAGAGTTGAGGGGTTGTGACAGAGATGGTCTAGCTCACGAAGCCTGAAATACTTGTTGTCTAGCCTTTTACAGAAAAATTTGCCAGTTCTTGCTCTCTTGGGTTGAGGAAATTCCCTTCTAGTCTTGGTTCTGAGAGTTTTTATGGTGAACGGATATTGAATTTTTCAAGTACAATGTCAGTTAAGGTATTTTTGTTTGAGACCAGTGCCAGGGTGAATTACATTGATTTTTGAATGTTAAATTAATCTTGCATCTCTGGGTTAAACCCATCTTGCTCGTAATGTATTACCCTTATTCATTACTGGTGATTTCAATTTCCTAAAATTTTCTTGAGGATTTTTGTATTTGTCTATGAGGGATTTTGGTTTATAGTTTTCTTGTTGTGTCCAGAATGCGTAAAGAACTCTTATAACTTAACAACAAAAAGACAACCCATTTTTTTTTCAACTTTTTTTTTTTTTTATTTATTTTTGGGACAGAGAGAGAGACAGAGCATGAACGGGGGAAGGGCAGAGAGAGAGGGAGACACAGAATCGGAAACAGGCTCCAAGCTCCGAGCCATCAGCCCAGAGCCTGACGCGGGGCTCGAACTCACGGACCGCGAGATCGTGACCTGGCTGAAGTCGGACGCTTAACCGACTGCGCCACCCAGGCGCCCCAAGACAACCCATTTTAAAAATGGCCAAAAGACTTGAATAGATACTTCTCTGAAGAAAATTTACAAATGGCCAACAAGCAAGCACTTAAAAAGATGTTTAGCATCATTGTTCATTAAGGAAATGCAGATCAAAACCATGAAACTCACTAGAATAGCTTTAATCAAAAACAATGCAAAGTTGGAAGTATGTAGAGAAATAGAACTCTTTTGTACATTGCTGGTGAGAATGTAAAATGGCACAGCCACTGTAGAAAAGTTTGTTGGTTCCTTAAAAAGTTAAACATAGATTACCATATAACCCAACAGTTCCACTGCTAAGTATATACTCTGGAGAAATGGAAATGTATGTCCACAAAGAAGTTTGTATGCAAATGTTCGTAACAGCTTTATTTATAATAACCAAAAGGAAGAAACAACCCAAATGTCCATCAATGACAGATAAATGGATAAATCGTGAGATACATGTTCACAACATTTATACACACACAGTAGGATATTATTCAGTCATAAAAAGGAATGAAAAACCGATGGATGGTTCAATTTGGGTAAACCTTGACAACATTATGCTAAGTGAAATAAATCAGATATAAAAGGACAAATATGGTAGGATTCTACTTCTACGAGGTACCTAGTGTAGTCAGAGTCATAGAGACAGAAAGTTGAATGATGGTTGCCAGAAGCTGGGGGAGAGGAGCAGGGGAAGTTACTGTTTCATGGGTATAGAGGTTCAGTTTTGCAAGATGAAAAACGTTCTGGAGATGGATGGTGGTGATGGTTTCACAACAGTGTGAATTTGTTTAATGCTACTGGACTTTACAGCAAAAAGTGGTGAAAATGGTAAAATGTATGTCGTATATATTTTATTATAATCAAAAATTAATTTAAAAAGAACAAAGAACTGATACATGCTACAACTTGGATAAATCTTGAAAACATTCTGCTAACTGAAAGAAGCCAGACGCAAAAGATCACCTATTGTATGGTTTCTATTATATATCCCAAGGGGGCAAATCCAGAGAAAGAGCACATTAGAGGTTACCAGGGGAGGTAAAGAGTAGGAAATGGGAATGTCTTTATGGGGTGATTTAAAAAAGTGTTGGTAGTTACATAACATTGTGAGTACAGCAAATGCCATCTAGTTGTACACTTTAAAGTGACTGTCGTGTGGTTGTCACCTTGTAAACAGCTTTCTCTTTTTCTCTCTCTCTCTTCCTGAGTCAGGCAACACATCCTCCTGCTGTGTCCTGCTATACCTGTGGTATAGGCCTATTCATGCGGCATATGCATTGGATCTGGGAAGAAAATACTTAGTTTTAATAATTTTAATTAAAAATATAGTAGTATGCATATATTTAGATTGTTTAAAATGCTGAAAGTAGATACAAGGAAATAAAAAACGTCATTCCTACCACCCAGAAGATTGCTGTTCTTCCCTCCTATTTCTGATTCTTCTTAGAGTGCGCTCTCTCTCTACACAAACACACACATACCTTTTAGCCAAAATGAAATTACACTGTTTGTGGTGTTTTTAAATTTGCTTTGTTTGGTTATGATCTTCATCTTTCCATGTTAGCACATTTTATTTACCTAACGATTAAAATTCAAGTTCCCTCAGTGGTTCCGAAATTGTTTACAGTAGATTGATCCAAAATAGGTTCCAGTCTAGGGTCATGTATTGCGTTAGGCATCTTATGTCCCTTAAATCTCTTTCAATCTAATGTATACCCATCCCCCCTCTTCTTATGACAGTGATTACTAGAGGAAACCCAGCCAGTTGTCTTAAATATTTCATCTGTTTAAAATGTGTTTTATTTCACTCATTTCCAGTTTCACAAACTTCTAGTTATAAGTCACGGAAAAGAGAAAAGTATAGCATGAGGAATATAATCAATAATATAATGTGTGGTGATAGATATGACTGTCCTTAACCGTGGTGAGCATTGAGTAATGTATAGAACTATCACATCACTCTGTTGTACACCTGAAACTCATATAACATTGTAGGTCAACTAAACTTCAACAGTAAAAACATAAACATGAATTGTACATATAAAAATATTTTGTTTTATATACTTCATAAGTACCTTAAGTACATACTGCGGTATGTGCTCACAATTTTTTACTGGTAAGGCTACAAGCATCAAAAATGTTTGAAGACTTAGGATATGTGGGTGTTTATTGCACTCATTATTACACGCATTTTTCAGTTCCCTGTAGGTTTGAAGTTTTTAAAAATAAAAGTTGGGGAAAAAAAACATCAAAGAGTAAAAAGATTAGAAGTTTACTATTCTAGTTTACCATTTATTTGAAGTGTGAACTTGTTCATTCTGGAGCCCCCCCAAACCTGCTGACTCAAACTGGGTAGTGTAGCTGGGGCGATGGGCACTCTGGTGGTTTTGATGCTCAGGGAGATAGGGAGATGATACCATGTGTTTTGTGGTTATTTCCAGAAACCACACCGCCCCTCACTCATTTGTCTTTTGCATCAGTATTTATTTATTGAGCAGGTACTCTGGGCCAGACATGCTACTAGGGACTGGGCTGGAAGGGGCTGGAAGGGCAGAGAGGCCACTCTGTTGGCAGTTTGTCATGGTGGCCTGCTCCATTTACCTGTAATCTTCCTTGGTTTTGCCTTGTCAGGATTATGAAGAAGCTGTGCTCTTGTTATTAGAGGGAGCTGCCTGGGAAGAAGCTCTGAGACTGGTAAGAAAAACTTTAAAAATCATCACTATGTTAGGTGCTTAGAGCAGGAGTGTGGGGGAGAAGGGTCAGCTAGAATCCCTGGTCTTCTGAGGCTAGTGAAATTAAGTAAAAATAGTTTAGGTTCTTGGTCTAAGGATAAATAGTATTTTTAAAGCCATTTTAAAAATGTATTCTTGATGTTTTGAATTAATCAACTTTTAAAATGTGAAATATTACTGGTCTTTACTGAAGTGAATTAAATATTCATTAGAGGCCTACTGCTCTTGAAAATATCCTGGTGACCTCTGAAAGTGATTCATTTCCTTCCAAGTATCTTAACTCTCCAGTGATTTGCAGTTTTCTTGCCTGAGATTACTGTATTTTGCCTTTTAGGTATACAAATACAACAGACCAGATATTATAGAAACCAATGTAAAGCCTTCCATTCTAGAAGGTAAGGGTTACATCTTAGAATCCCACATTTGGAAGTGTGGAGGTGTGGAAGAGCGAGATAACAGTACTTACTTTGTTAGGACATCCTTTAATCAGGTGTTACATAGAGGTGATCAAAACTGTCCACTGGGTGTAATACTTTCTTCTGACCAGGATTTTTAAGCATGCTGAACTGTTAAATGGTAGTATAGAAAATATTTGAATGTTAAAAACACATGATAAGATATGATTAAGAATCTTCATATTTGGAAATAGTTGGTAAACTTGAATATGAACTAGACATTAGATAATAATAGTATTTTGTCAGGGGCCAGTTTCTTGCATTTAATAATTGTATTGTGGTCATATTAGTGTCCTTTACTCTTTTTTTTTAAAGTTTACTCATTTTGAGAGAGAAAGAGAACATGCACAAGCAGGGCTGGGGCAGAGAGAGGGAGAGAGAGAATCCCAAGCAGACTCCATGCTGTGCACAGAGCCCAACACCGGGCTCAGACTCGCAAACTGTGAGATCATGACCTGAGCTGAAACCAAGAGTTGGACGCTTAACCGACTGAGCCCTACCTGGATGCCCCGATAATGTCCTTATTCTTAAGAGAGCTATGCTGAGGTATTTAGGAGGGAAGGATCGTATCTGCAACCTACTCTCAAAACGTTCCATAAAAATAGTAGTTGTGTGTACGAATGGAGAGAAACAGGAAGCCAAAAAAATAGGGCAAAATGTTAACAATTGGTAAATCTAAGTGAAGGGTATATTTATACATTGAACAGATGAGTTTTACCAGTTCTAGAATACTCAGATGGTCACTGTGACTCCTTAAAAGCAAAATGGGAAAGAAAGGCATCAGTTTGGCTAACATAAATTTCTGGGAGTGGGGTTTGGTTCTAAGCCCTCCAATTTTAGCACAGTCTGCCCTGTGAGTAAGATCTGGCCTTTCTGACATGTATATATATATTCACATGTTTACCCTGCCTGCATCCCCCTCCCCCTCCCCATTAACACCATGGGAGGATTCTTTTCTTATCGTTCACGTAGGTATCTCTACCTGGTTACTGAAAGCTTCCGTCCTGGCCCTCCAGCAGTCCATCTAGCCAGCTCTTAAACTTGGATTTTGTCCCCTATTGAGCACTTAGAAAAATACTGACAGTTCGTCTGCATGGGCCTCATACCTATGTTCAGGAAGCAGTTCAGTGACTGTTTGTGTTTGTTAACAACTTCCTTGTATACTCCTTTTCTTTGCTAGTCCTCTCTTGGGTTAGTTACCTAGTCTTTCTTCAGGTGATTTTATCAATTTAGTGGTACAAATGTTCCAGGATGATGTTGATGAACACTAAGAGCTGAAGTCTCAATGTCTGGCTCATTCTCTGAAAATGATGTAGGTTACTTCTCATTAAGGAAAAAATCTTGCTTGGAAAACCTAGTAACTTGTTTTCTTTTTGTTAAATTCTAACTTCCTCACTGCCCTCCTCTAGTTCTTTTTTTTCTGCTTAAATATCCTCAAATTATTTTCCATCTGCACTCCTAGCCCAGAAGAATTATGTGGCACTTCTGGAGTCTCAGACAGCCACATTCTGTCGCCATAAACAACGTTTATTGGTGGTTCGAGAGCTCAAGGAGCAAGCACAGCAGGTGAACCTGGGTGAGTGTCTGCATGACAGCATTGGCGCTTGGGTGCGGTGGGGACACGTCACACCTTGTCTTAGCTGCTTGTTGTGCCTTCTGCAATATGATTTCTGTGCTGGGGGACATGTGAGGCCTCTGTGAAACCCCTGAGGGGCTGTGTGTGCCTGTGCTTGTGCGTGTAGGGGAGGGCTGAGGGGCAGGACCAAGCATGAATGGAAAGAGCTCTGCTGCATGTGCCCTCCACCCCCACCAAGCAGAGTAGCCGACTTCTCTGTTTCACAAAATGAGCCACCTTGTCTCCAGAGGTTCCTTTGCTTTGAAAAAAAAAAGAAAGAAAAAATAACTAGTTTGGTACTGTATATGCTAATAATAACTAATATTCTCTCATTTCGCTTTGAGATCTACTTTATGATAATTGTCATCCATCCTCAGGTATGCCCTGGTTAACCACAGTCCACTTACCCCACTAAAAGTAAACTCACATTAGCAGGGAGTTTTCATTCTGCATCTGATTCTACTTTTCTAGATGATGAGGTGCCCCAGGGTCAAGAGTCAGACCTCTTCTCTGAAACTAGCAGTGTCCTGAGTGGCAGTGACATGAGCGGCAGATATTCCCATAGCAACTCGAGGATATCAGCGTATGTATCATGTTTATTCAGCGTTTTGACCATGCCCTGGGTGTATGGAGAAAGAGCAAGTAAGTAGGTCAGTTTTTCATCAGGAGGACAGTGCAGGGCCATGATATAGTTATGCAAGGACTCTCCCTGCATATCTAAGAAATTAGACTTGGTGTTGAAATGTTTTCTGCTGATTCTTCATGGACTGTGCGTTTGCTCATGCCCACAAGGCTCTTACACCGGGAACTCAGTTTTTATGACATTTGATTTCATTTGTTTAACAAATACTAGGTGACCATAATGTGTAAGCACTAAAAAAAATTAAAAGATGATAAAGAAAAAATATTCAGGCATCTTCAGTTCAAAGTCAGGATTGGAAGAGGTTATAAACATAAAATAAGTCATCATACTTCAAGTGTAGCAGCTGGTCAGAACACCCAGATGCTAGTTGTAGTGGATGTTAGCAAAAACTTTTAAGGAGCTCTGGGTTTGTAAGTGCTCTATAGTCACCCTTGGGAAGCATAAAACAATGCATATTGTGTATTCGAAGTGAATCATACTTTATGAATTCAGAATGGAGATTTTTGAGGTTATGTGGGGTGATCAGAAATTCCTAGAGAAGTAACTAGAAACTGGACTTCGAAGAGTCAGGGTGAGAGACAGGTGGCATAATTAAAGACCTCTGAGCAGGAAAGATACAGGACTCATTTTATTGCATTCAAATTCAGCGTGCTATGTCTATGTCCCCTGATTGATTGATTGATATTTTGAGAGAAACAGACAGCATGAGTAGGGGAGGGGTAGAAAGAGAGGGAGACAGATAATCTTAAGCAGGCTCTGCACTGTCAGTGACCTGACAGTGGCTCAAACCCACGAAACCATGAGATCATGACCTGAGCCGAAACTGAGAGTTGGACGCTTAACCGACTGAGCCACTCAGGCTCTCGTATGTCCCCTGATTAAAATTTTACTTTGTTGCCTTTGAATTTACATTTTGTTAGAAAGTTCAAGTTTGTTGTTCTTCTCTTTGTTGTTCTCTCTCTTATGATCAGATACAACCTCATTTTACTCTGTATTTTAATCAAAATTTTAAGGCCAGATACTACCTTTTAGGGTTTTCCTTATTACTTCCTGCCTGTAAGATTTGCTTCTCCCAATTTTATTTTAGGCGTCATTTAAACACCTCATCACCATTTTCCCCCAAAAATACATACCATCTGTAGACTCTCTGGGTTCCTCGAAAGTTGGTGGCCAACAGGTACATTCATTTTAATATGTGCAGCACAAGATTTATAACCTCTTTCTGATTTCTAACAGGCGATCGTCTAAGAATCGCCGCAAAGCGGAGCGGAAGAAGCATAGCCTCAAAGAAGGGAGTCCACTAGAGGATCTGGCCCTTTTGGAGGCACTGAATGAAATCGTACAGAGCACTGAAAAACTGAAAGGTATATTCTCAATACTAATGATTCTTGCCACACAAAAAAGTAAATGGATAGCACAGACTTTAATAAACATTAAGATGCAATTTTCCCAACTTGAAGAAAGACAAAAACTGGCAGCAGGAAGGACGCATCTTGTCAGGGCACATTCCTGAACCACTCTCAGCTGGTGACATAGGAGCCTTCCTCTATTGGCCTCCATGCACCCGGCCCGGGAGACATTAGCGCTGAAACTGGAGTAAAGGATTGAGAAGACACTGCTTCCTGCTTGAGCCCCAGTGTGTCCCTTTTTCTTTTTATAGTAGATATGTTGAATTATTCCAGCATTTGGGAAGAAGGAAGAAAATGTGGGAGATGGCAGCTGTAGTGTGATATTAAATATTTCTTAATTGGGAAAGAAACTAGGTTGATTCTAGCAATGGAGTTGGGGACCCAAGTTACCACTTTCTCAAATTTCTTCTCTCTAGATGAAGTATACCAGATTTTAAAGGTGCTCTTTCTGTTTGAGTTTGATGAGCAAGGAAGGGAATTACAGAAGGCCTTTGAAGATACTCTCCAGCTAATGGAAAGGTCACTTCCAGAAATTTGGACTCTCACCCACCAGCAGAATTCAGCTACGACGGTAAGTTTCCTTCAGAGACAGAATGTGCATTTTTAAAAAATCATTTTCAAGGTTATTACATTCACACAATCTCTTAAAAGTCGAAGCAAAAGATTTTCTTTCATATTATATTAGAAACACAACATACCATAGTTAAATTATCTTAGGCTTATGTTTAAGCTGTCAGTAAGAAGATCTTCTATTCAGGTACACCTTGGCCTAGGTTAAGTTTGCTTTTATTTCTCCTTTGTGCATGAAGCAGTTGTTGTGGAGAAGAAGGGCAATTCAGACTGTTGCCCCCTGCCTTCAGTGAGATCAGGGTGGGGAAGGGGGAAGCCAGGGCCAGAGTTAGCCTCTTC
Organism: Panthera pardus; assembly: GCF_024362965.1. NCBI lineage: Eukaryota > Metazoa > Chordata > Mammalia > Carnivora > Felidae > Panthera > Panthera pardus. The sequence goes on along the minus strand of NW_026526766.1, from coordinate 69,325,016 downwards.
ACCTCCCTGTTCAGACTTTGGGTGGGATCAGAGGTTCTTAAAGTAACCCAAACAATTGCTTTCTCTTTTGTTTCATGGAAAATTTGACTTGTCACTTCTACTCTGTTCTCATGAGGAGCTTTGCTACTTACATTTAAGGCAGTTGTGTCCTATCAAGAACTCTCATGTATTACCATATGTTGGTTATACCTCTGCTCAGTCTCTCACACCTCAGGCCTGTTGTTAAGTTTCTGTTTTGATTCAGAAAGGCTGCTGTTGACGGCATGATCCATTAAGGAAAACCACCACAGCTGTTATTTTAACAGAGAGAATTTAATACATGGAACTGGTTGAACAGGTATTGGAGAACTGAAGAGCCAAAATGGGAGCTCAGAGAAGGAACTCGAGATGGTAACTTCGAGGGAACAAAAGAAGAGTTTGGGATTACAGCAGTTTAGAAGTTTGGAGATGGGACCCCACGAAGCTGGCTCTCCTCCCTCTGAGAAGAGGGTGCCAGGCAGCTGGTGCTGATACTTCTGAGGGAGCGCAGTGGCTCTAAGTGTAGAGAAATAAACCGGAATGAACAGCCACTGCCAGGGTAAAGAGCTGCCATTGCATGAAAGCAAGTGAATGAAGGAGCACATTCCTTCTTTTTCTTTCTTTCTTTTTTTTTTTTTTTTGAGAGAGAGAGAGCAAGCAGGGGAGGGGCAGGGAGAGAGGGAGACACAGAATATGAAGCAGGCTCCCGGTTCTGAGCTGTCAGCACAGAGCCTGATGCAGGGCTCAAACCCACGAACCGTGAGATCATGACCTGAGCCAAAGTTGGATGCTTAACTGACTGAGCCACCCAGACGCCCCAACACATTCCTTCTTCCTCCAGTCTTGCACTGTCCCTCTGGTGTCTGCTATGGTCAGAGCATCGTGAGCCAGGTGCAAAGGCGAATGTTTTCTCAGGCTCTCAGCATCACAAGCACTGTAGGGAAGGGTGGTTTTGAAGCCGGAAGAGAAATTGGTATTCAGCTCACTGATTAGAAACATGTAGCTTTACTGGGCCTTGATTTCCTCAGTTGTAAATGGGAATATACTTCCCTATACACCTCACTGGAATATTCTGAAGGTTAGGTAAGAGGGCAGATATAGGTGCATGTAGTGTACCATAAAAATAAAAGCAGTTGAGAATCAGCACCCCACAAATACTTGAATTTACTAAAAGAAGTATTGCCTAGAAGAAATGTGATCATCTTCAAATCTGTACTGGTTTTGAAGCTTAACAATGTATAGAACCTCCTCATGTCCTCCCCTACCCTTTTTTATTCAGATCCTATTAATTTGAGACACGGGCTTTAAGAGTCTTCTAGGGAAAATGAGCAGAAAATTGTTTTGCTTTGCTTGGTAAAGTATGGTAATGGCATATGTGCAGGATACATGAGTCACATGGAGGTGCTTTGAGCATGACATTGACATTGTTGCTGAGACAGTGCCCCCGAGGGTGTGCACGCTGAACCAAGTGAAGCCAAAGCAGAGGGACTGGCATGTGCCCACTGAGGCTCATACAGGTGTGGAATTCCTGTGATGTCTCTTGTTTTACCTTGAACACGTGTGCAGAGTTTACACACGTGCATCCGTGATATGCACTTTTGTTTTAATATAAAAATTCTCACAAATCTTTGAATGCGATTTGATGGTCTGTTCTTTTTTTTATTTAAAAAAAATTTTTTTTAACATTTATTTATTACTGAGAGAGCATGAGCATGGGAGGGACAGAGAGAGGGAGACACACAGAATCTGAAGCAGGCTCCAGGTTCTGAGCCGCCAGCACAGAGCTGGACACAGGGCTCAAACTCAAAACCCGCGAGATCATGACCTGAGCCTAAGTCGGACGCGTAACCGACTGAGCCACTCAGGCGCCCCTCATGGTCTGTGTATTCTGTAGCCTCTTGTACTCTACTCCTCCCCGCAGTGTGTGGTTTGCTTATTTGGAAAGGACCAGGAGTATATTGTTGAGATTTTCTTTTTTGTTTTTCCCTCCTCATCACCGTGTCTTCTGGAAGAAAGGAGATGTGGAGGTCTGAGTTGAGAGTGGGAAAACTGGCAAAGTAAAATCAGAAGGAAAAGAGAATCACTGCGCTTGATACTATGAAAACGACAAGCTCCTCACTGCTAGCAGAGATGCGGCCTTCGGTATTTGCGGTCATGGGAAGTATAAAATGATCTTTGCTGTTCTACTTTCTCCTTAGGTTCTAGGTCCCAATGCTACTGCCAATAGTATCATGGCCGCTTACCAACAACAGAAGACTGCAGTTCCTGTTCTTGGTTAGTATTTTTTTCTCCAGATTATCACAGAACTAAGCAGAGGAGTATTTTTCTGTGTTAAGATGATCAGCAGTATGAGGAGAGACAGGGTATTGACTACAATTTTCTTTCAATTTTAGGACTATATCTTTAGTAAAATTGGTTTAGTGTTTCTAGTAAGAGCAACCCGAGGGGTAGGGAATCCAACATGACATTAAACATACAACTTTTTAAAAAAATTATCTTGATATCATCTTGTCTATACCCTGGCATACACTTGTCCATACAGGCACATCACAGTTGAAGTCTGAGTCTACATAGTCCATATATTTTAAAGACTCTTCTGAATTATCATTTTTGGCTGTTGGTAGTTATGCATTGCATCTTGGGGACGTTTTCATAGTCGTTACTTAAGAACTGAACCTTTTTAGGGGCGCCTGGGTGGCGCAGTCGGTTAAGCGTCCGACTTCAGCCAGGTCACGATCTCGCGGACCGTGAGTTCGAGCCCCGCGTCAGGCTCTGGGCTGATGGCTCGGAGCCTGGAGCCTGTTTCCGATTCTGTGTCTCCCTCTCTCTCTGACCCTCCCCCGTTCATGCTCTGTCTCTCTCTGTCCCAAAAATAAATAAAAAAACGTTGAAAAAAAAATTAAAAAAAAAAAAAAAAAAAAGAACTGAACCTTTTTAATCATCTTCAGGATTGACACTAAACTTTGAAAGCAAACCCAAAGAATGCTAGCATTTTATTTGCATTTCCTAATTCCTAAAATGTTTTGTTTTGTGTTGTTGGTGGGGGAGATGATTCCTGATTAGATTGCACAGCCCTTAAAGTTAAAAGCCCTAAAGCCTTTCTTCTTTTATTTGGTTAGAAACTTTTGACACATCAGTTTGGTAACTGAGTATTTACCTTTCAGGTGGATCAGTCAAGCATACCAACATCCTCTTAGCTTTCAAACATCAGTGACCTATTCTGAAATAATTGGTAGTTTTTGCTACTGTGGTTTGCATTTTCCAGCATGTGACGGGCAACAACATTCTGAATTTTTTCCGTTTAAATGCTATTCTATACTAGCATTCTGATGACATTTGAAGTAGCCTTTGAGGTTTCGCATTAAGTTTAATTTTAACAGCTTATGTTGCTGCCAGGAATAAATTAACTACGTTCCATCCCAGCTCAACTCCTATATCTGGACAGTAACTACTGTATTCCTAGCTCCCCTTCTTCTTGAAGGCTGACAGGCTGCTTTTGTTACCAGTCCCAAAGCATACACTTATTTCTGAGATGCTAAAAATTCATCTTAGACTTGAGGCAGCTTAGTAATTGTTCAGTTTATACTTTGTCCAATCCAGTTGTGATTTGTGCCCCGCTGTCCTCATTCCTGGCCAGATGCTGACCTTCCAGTCAAGTCTAGTCAACTGCTTTCTTTAGAGTAGTTTGGTGGCTTTATCAAAGAGCACTCTCATTTTCCAGCTCAGCCTTAAAGACAGTAATATTCTCAGGCTCGTTATCTGAGTACATAAGTATTATCAACGTCCTTGTGGGTATTACAAGATAGTGTAGGGAAAGAGAGGGTCTCATAATCTAAAAATAGGCAGAGGAACTACTGACAAAATTAGTCCCTTGCAAATATTCCTCAACTGCCCCTCCCCCAGCTAAGGGGAGTTTAAGCACACTCACACTTCCTGCTGCTGGGATCCAGGACTTGATGGGCATTGTCTCTTTTATGCTTACAATGTGTTATCATACAGATCAGTTACAAGTCTTACAAAAATGTAGAATTTCGTAAAATGGATTAAAATGTTATCAGAGAAGTGCTTGAATCTTCATAGCTGAATTGGGCTTATTAGTTACAATTGATATAACAAAGTAAGTGTTCCAAATGAGAATGATTTGACAATCAAAAAATTAAGAAAAGTCTTGGAAAAATTGATAAAACTCTCAAAGTATTTTTGTAAAAATAACTCTTGTAGCTGTGAAATTCAAATGTGGAAAGGTAAAAGATGTCATGTCTTGTCCTTATACAGTTTGCCGAACAATTATGTTTTCCTGCCAAAAAGTCAATACTTGGTATTCTTAGTTCAGTATAGAAATCAAACGTAGTTGCGTCTAATTTTTTAATAAAATAGAGTATTTTGTAATGTTTTTATAAAAAAGATTGTCTCATTTAAAGTTTAATCAACTATCTCACATGGAATGATGGGCCTTGCTGATAATGAATTTCCAGTATCAGTCTCCTAAAATAAGGAAAACCTCCTATGGTATTTTTATTTGTATCGCTCTTTGGGGGAGTAGAAAACACTAGTTGTACATGAAATTATCAAACTGATGTGAATAGTCGTGAAAATCTGGATTGTACAGAAAATTATGTCAAAGAATATTAAAATTTGATAATTTCTAGTACATGTATTTATGTGTAATATGGCAATCATGTTTTTAAACACATTTTATTTTGAGCATTTCTCTCATGTTAAATGTTATTTTTTTTAAGTTGATTTATTTGGTGGGGGGTGGGGGGTGGGGGGAGTGGGAAGGAGGGGCAGCAAGAGAATCCCACACAGACTCTGCACTCATGCAGGGCTTGAGCTCATGAACCGTGAGCTAAAACCAAGAGTCAGATACTTAACTGACTGAGCCACCCAGGTCCCCCTCGTGTTAAATATTCCTGAAAATAATTTTTAATGTCTGTGTGGCTCATATATACAGGTGTACTTTTGTTGGCACTTTATTACGAATAGTGCTGAGAAAGAACACCTTTATATGTACATATTTTCTCACATCTCTGCTACCTATAGATATCTCTTGCTACCACAAATCTAACTGAAAGAGGGCCTGGGTGGAGTGTGTGACTCTTGATCTCGGGGTTGTGGGTTCGACCCTCACGTTGAATGGAGAGATTGCTTAAAAAATAAAGTATTAAAAAAAGAAAGAGGGCCTGGGAGTTTTAGAGTTTGAGCTAACAGTCATAATTTTACCCCAACCATCTTTCCCTCTTCCATTTGCTTTTTTCTAAAAGTAAGGACATTTTTTTTTTTTTTTTAAGTAAGGACATTTTTATTGATCAGTATGTTTGTAGAATTTTTTTGGTCATAAAATATATTCTCTTGATTAACTTTATTTACCGAATAACATGCCACCACTTTTTTTTTTACTCTTATAATTGAGGTAAATTTTGTAGATAGAGGAATGTACAGATCTTAGGTATACAGTGTGATGAGATTTAATGATCATATACAGCCTTGTAACCACTACCACCACCCTCTCCCATTCAAAATCTAGAACATACTTCTACTTTGAATCACTCAGTGGACATTTTTTCTTATATCCTTCCACATGCCTGAAATGGAAATTCCTCTTCTTGGGACAGGGCCTCTAGGCTGTGTTTCTTCTAACTGAAGGTTGCAAGGGTAACAGACATTAGCTCTGGTCTGATGTTTATCTTGTAGCTGCAAAGCCCAGTCGTCTACTTTTGGGCTAGAGTTCCTGCCTCAGCTCCCAGCAACAAGAGAGTGTGTCTGTCACAGTTTCCCTTTCCTTTCTTTTAGATGCTGAGCTTTTGATACCCCCAAAGATCAACAAAAGAACCCCGTGGAAACTGAGCCTTCTAGAGTGACTGACCCCAGTTAGGAGGACCCCAGAGAGACTGTTTTCCTTCCGCTCCTCACTCCTTGAGGCCTGGCTGTTGGGAACTGGGAAGAGTAAGACAATAACCTACCTTAGCATTGTAGAGAGCTGCTCTATACAGCAGACCTAAGCAGACACCAAGCAGTTCCATTTTATGTTATTTTGTGCCTAATTTAATCATTAGCAAAACTTTAAGCTTTAACCAATGTAGCATCAGTTTGTACAAATTACTGTTCTTTGGTTTAGTGCTGTGTGAGAGCATATTTTTGGTATTTATGGTAATCAAAAGATTGGCTCTCATACCTAGCTGCAAGTCTGATTCATTTTGGGACCTTAGACAAGTCACATAATTGATTTGTGCCTCAGTTAATTGGGAATAATGTTTCATGGCTTCTCCCTCAAAAGTGTGAGGAAAAGAAAATAATGTTTTTAAATTGTGTTATGTACCTGGAGGAAAGCATTATATATATACACAACGTGGCTGTTCTATCAACGTGTAGTGACACTTAATCACTTAAATGACTTCTTCACCTTGAACTAAAGCAGAATATAAAGCTAAATATATCCTTTGAAATTCTCAGTGTTCCTATGCTGACAGCTGTTATCTTGTAATGTCTTACCAGGTTATGTGCTTCTAGTTGGTTACAACTGCATTGAGCTCCTGTCACTACAGTGGTTACGGGGACTCTCTTTACTGCCTGTGAATTTTCTGCTAGAGAGTTAGTAGTGTCAGAGCTGGAACAGATTAGAATTTCTGTAACAGTATCAGGCACATTTGGTATGGTGAGCAGTGTACACAGTTGTAAGTTACTCCTTTTTCTCCAAATAATTGCTACTTTTAACTAAAAGGTTTTTTCTGTCGGTGTCTAGGCCATTTCATTTATTTTTCTTTATGGTGCTTTACTCATCTCTGTCTTTTAGTTATTTTCTTTGGAAAAAGTGAGGATGTTTTCTTTTGGGTAAATCTAGAAAAAGCTCAGTTCATTTAGACAGCAGTTTTGTGGCTGATGTTTGGGTAAGGTTAAAATTTTCTTCCATGCTTTTAGTACCAGAACAAGACCTTCATGACTACACATGAACTGAGAATGCTGCCTTCGGTCCTCGGAATGTGGATATGCCCAGAATTGTAATGAAAGATGGTCCCTGAGTAGCATGATGTTGACTATAGAATCTAGGTGTGTTTGCTGGTGTAATTAAGCTTTCCTGTGTGTCTGAAAATTTTCACAAAGTAACATTAAAAAAAGATATCTCCTGCCTTGTAGAAATGTACTTTTTGACTTCTGCCCATAATGGATTTGCTATAATTGAGTGCTCCACACTGAAAGGCTGAAAGTGCTTTGTGACTACTCTTTGTCCTGGGTAAATGAACATAGTAACTTAGATGACATCTTAATACAATGTAGTGCTCTTGCTATGGATAATAGTGAAGCCATCCATGCCTGATGCATTGGAAATAGAAGTGCTTGGAAATAGAAGTGGATTGGTAATGGTCTGACATTTTATGGATGTTCAGTTCCCTTAAGATAATGTATTGAAGCAGCAAGAAAGAATTTGTGTGAATATAAGTTACTATCAATTGCTACCTCTTTCCTGTGAGCAAGATGGAATTTTGTTCATTTGGAGAAGCAGCAGGCTGGAGCAGACCTTCTGAATTGAAGGCAGAGTCCAGGAAGAATTTATGGGGAAAGTGCAGTGTATGGGAGGAGGAGAAACTCTTAGAAGTGATGAACACATGATTTGGGGGAAGGGTTCTGTCAGGGTTCTAGAAAAGAATATATAACTCTTCCCCCAAATTTGGACTCTGTCCCAAAACAAGTTCATGCTGCAATAAGCTAAAAAAACCTCAGTTACTTTGTTGGTTCCATTGATTAAGCTTTGCTTGGATGCTCTAGACATCAAGAGGCAACTTGCAGAGGACTGTCTCCTACAATCAAAGTCCATTTTAAATGTATACTTTAAAAAAACTGGGGCAGGGGGCACCTGGGTGGCTCAGTCGGTTGAGCAGCCGACTTTGGCTCAGGTCACGATCTCGAAGTCTGTGAGTTCGAGCCCCGCGTCGGGCTCTGTGCTGACAGCTCGGAGCCTGGAGCCTATTTTGGATTCTGTGTCTCCCTCTCTCTGACCCTCCCCCATTCATGCTCTGTCTCTCTCTGTCTCAAAAATAAATAAGCATTAAAAAAAATTTTTTTTTTTTAAAAACTGAGGCAGGAGGTAATATTTTCATTATGTGTTTATGAATGTAGCTTGGTGTAGTTTCTTAGTACTACCACATATTTTTAAGTAAATTCATTTTCTGTACATGTCTACACATACATACATTCACACATATTTGTGTATGTACACACACATGCTCACCTTTTATTCATAGCCATCATTGAAGGTTTTTGTTTTGTTTTTTTAAATGAGTAAAACTGATGAGTCTTAGTAATTTAAGGTGATTATCAGTTTGGGGAACAAAGTCAGCTGTTTTTTTTGTCTCCTGTACCAGTCCATAAACTTCTGTGCTTCACTAGAAGTACCACCTGGACAAGCCCTTGGGAGTTTCTGGCTGTCCTTCCTTGTCTGTTGTATTTGTTAGTAACTGAGGTGAGGGGAACCTGAACATCTTAAGCTAGGTAACCATTAATCTCCCGAGATGCTGTAGACCAGTCAAAGCTAATACAGTGACATTTGGGGACACTGAAGACCTGCTCTTGATTTCTGTGTTTTCTATGCTCCCTGAGCCCTTGCCTGTGCCTCATGCCTACTCCACCATTAATCTTATTGGCTCTGAAGTCCCCCACATTTTAAGGCCAACAGATGTTCTTCTGGTATACAGGAAAGAACAAGGCCTTGGGTCCACCCATCTTGGTGCCCTTGGACAAAGACTTTTTTTTTAATATAATTTATTGTCAGATTGGCTAACATACAGTGTGTGTACAGTGTGCTTTTGGTTTTTGGAGTAGATTCCCATGGTTCATCGCTTACGTACAACTTCCAGTGCTCACCCCAACAAGTGCCCTCCTCAATGCCCATCACCCATTTTCCCCTGTCCCTACCCCAAAGATACTTAAGCTCACTGAATCTTGCTTTCCTCCAACCTTGTGTGCCCATTGGCACTATTGTGTACCTTAGCACTATTGACATTTTAGGTCATATCATTCTTCGTTGGAGGGAGCTATCCTGTGCATTATAGGATGTTTCGCAATAACCCTGGCCTCTACCCACTAGATGCCGGCACTGTATACACCCCCACTCCTGTTCTGGTAACCAGACATATTTTTAGACATTGCCAAATGTCCCCTGGGGGTCAAAATTGCCTCCAGTTGAGAACCACTAGGCTAAGATGACTTTCATGTAGTTACCAAAACTATTCATAGCACTCTCTCTCTCATTTTTAATTAATTAATTAATTAATTAATTAATTTTTATTATTATTATTTTATTTTATTTTTTGGTGAGGATGGCTTTCTTTCCTACAAGGGGAATTGTGTAAGGATCAAGTGAGAATTCATACTGTTTTGAAAAGATAAGTAGTTGTTCAGCTTTATATTGGTGTTTTTCCTTTTTTTGGTATTTGTTCATTTTTTTTTTTTCAGGTTTATTTATTTAGAGAGAGAGCTTGCAGAATGAGAGGGGGAGGAGAACAGAGAGAACCCCAAGCAGGTGCCATGCTATCACTGTGGAGCCCAATGTAGGGTTCGATCTCACAAACCATGAGATCGTAACCTGAGCTGAAATCAAGAGTTGGGTGCTTAACTGACTGAGCCACCCAGGTGTCTCTGGAATGTTTCCATATTAAAGTGCAGCAGAACATTTAGGCCTACCATGGCCTGAAGATTCCCTCCAGAGCCACCTCCCATGCTTCCCCTTCATCAAGACTCACCTTTTTGGGGATCCTTGACTTGGGGATCATAGATACTTAAGGGATTTAAAGACATATGATTGGTTTTCTCTGTAATCCCATTTTATTTTCTAGATTTTAAAATATTATTCTGGGGCACCTGGGTGGCTCAGTCGGTTGGACATCTGACTCGATTTTGGCTTTGGTCCTTCATGATCTCACATGGAGCCTGCTGAAGATTCTCTCTTTCTATGTCTCTCTCCCCCCTCCTCCTCTCTTCATCTGCCCCTCCCCCACTTGCACGCAGACACTCTCTCTTTCAAAAAACAAACAAAAAAATATTCCTAGGTGGAACCCATAGGTTTTACCACCCCTGCTGGAGGAATTAAACAGATTTCAATCTGCCCAGTAGTGTTCATGGAATGTTAAGAGTGGTTTGGGCAGAAACTGAGGTTAATAAGATCTTAAACTTCTCTCTCAAGTCAATGTACCCAACTTCTAGGTGATCCTTTGATACTTCAGGATAAGGTTTAGTCATCCTTGGTCAACTGTAGGAACTCCACATGCCCTTCTGTGTTGTCTTTCCTTCTCTACTCCAGCTTGCTGGTGCCAGTCAGCTGTGCCTGGATCAGGTCTTTCAAGGCAGATACTATGAAGATGGCTCTGTAGGGCTTTTCCCTGGGGATTGTAGAGATGTCGTACCTCTCCTGTGAGTGCTTGAATGTGTACTTTTGGGTGTACATATGACTAAGAAGCATGGTTAAGACTTTGGGGCTCCTGTGTAAGAGCTAGAAGTCTGCAAGGTAATTCTAGCTAGCTCTTGTGGTCATCTCCCAGAGGCCAAATTCTAGTATTTGAGTGTTTATCTCTGTTTTGTACATCAGTTGTGTGAAGTAGGCATTTGAATTCAATATTATAGGTAAGTAGACTCAGATCAGAGTTAGGTGGTAGTGAAATCAGTTTTAAATCACAGAGTTCAAAGCCCATTTCCTTCTATTTGATGCTGCTCCCTGCCAGTGTTCAGATGCTGAGGTTTAGACAGGGCAGAGAATGTATTGGGGACTATTCTAAAAAATCTGTGTTCCATTTACAAACTGACCCCACAGGACCACCACAGAACGTGCCTGGGCCCTGGAAGGGCTTCTCTGGTTCTGAGGGCTGTGTGTTCCTTCTGGCTCCTCAGTTGTGTTAGAATGACCAGCATAGGGAAGGTTCCTATAAACCCATACCCTTAGCCCCAGAACTGGCAGCCTCTATCCTCGCCCATCCCAGATTCTAACTGTATATCCTACAGGTTGATGAGGAATCCCATCTAGTAGGAGATGAACAGCTGAATAGCTATCCCCTTCAGACACACACGCATATCTTGCTCATAATATGCCAGGTTTCAGCAAGCAGCCACCATGGTGGCTTGATAAGAACTGGTATTGAGGCATGACTCACGGTCAGAACTAGAAGTACAGTTAGCGCAGGGATCAGACACCCTCATCAGCTCTTTACAAGCCTCCACGAAGCATGATATGTATTCTGCTGCTCTATGGGAAGTTGAGCCATTATAGCATACTTCCTATTGGTGTTTACCAAAAGAACTGTTCTTACATGCCCTAACATACTGTCTCCTCTCTCTTCATCACATGCCCCTCCTGAGCAGATTTAACAATGAGATAGCTCCTAAAAGGGAATACACAAAAGGGACAGAATAATGTTAGAGCTAGTTGTTTGTCAGGAATGTTTAAGCAGGCAGCACGTAATACATGTCTTTGTTGTGTCACCACCCCTCCCACTCTTGTGTGACAAAAGTATATTTTAAGGTCCATGCTGCATATTGTGAAGTTGTTCTTATTACTAAGTCAGGAAATAGAGAAACACTGTGGAGGGAACACGAGGATTGTTTAATACTACGGGAGCAAACATGCGGGCTCAGCTCTCTGTGTGTATGGCGGGCGCTCACTCAGCAAAGCGGATGCATGGCAACCATGCTTTATCAGAGTTCAGAAGCACCTTCTGTACAGGAAGAAAGGCCCGTGTTCCTGGTACTCAAAGCGGTGGACCCACAGCGGTTGGAAGCCCTGAAGCGATGCCAGGATGGAGCCGCCCGTCCATACTGCAGTGTCTCTTTCGGGCAACACATTTACCTGGGGGCTGTCATTGGGACACATGCTGCTCAGCTCCTTCTGCAGCCGGTTAGGGAATCCACTGAGCATAGTGCTCCCCCCGCAGAGCAGGATGTTCCCCATGAGATCGCGTTTGAGGGCAATGTCACACTTGTTAAGGCAAGACACTGTCTGGGTGTGAAGCCCCAGCTGCATGGACTTGATCAGAGAAGGCTTAAAGAACATCTCTGAGCAGAGGAACCTTTCCTGGCACAGCTGTATTTCCTTCCCATCAGGCAGTATGTACTGGATTGTATGCTCAGTGGCAGGGATTTTCTTCTCTTCGATGGGGTCCAGGGCCACAAAGCAGCATTTCTTCTTAATGTCCTCCACAATGCCTATCTGGTCCTCGGTGAAGCGTTTCCCCGAGTTATTCATCAGGCCCATCAAGTAGGCCGTCAGGTCAGAACCCGCATAGTCCAGCCGTCCGGTGATGCTGGGCAAGGGATAACCTTCATAGATGGGGACCACGTAGGACACGCCGTGGCCAACTTCCACCACTAGGCCTGAGGTCCTTCCATAGGAGTACATGGACAGGCGGGATTGGTAGGCGATGTGCATTGCAGGAGTGTTGAAGGTTTCAAACAGCATTTCAGCGTACTTCTCCCTGTTGGTGTGTGGGCTCAGGGGTGGGTCTGAAACCAAGACCGCATGCTCCTCTGGGGCGATCTTCATCTCTTGATGGAAGAGATATTCCCAGATATCTTGCACGGAATCCCAGTCCACGATGATGCCATGTCGCAGAGGATTAAGTAGCTTGAGACGAACCTCTGGATTGATGAGCTCCCGCCCCACGAATGTCTCCTTGCGATTGTCCCCAGTTTTAGCCGTCTCCATGTAGGGCTTCCCCACTGTTGTGGAGATGTTATGGGTGGGCTTTGGCAGCCCAGCAAAGCCACATTTGCAGTAGCCAGTGCCGAGGTCCACAACCACTGCTTTGGTCACCTCTGCCTTGGGTTTGTCCTTAACCGTTCTTGAGTTAGTAGGTTCTTCTGGCTCTGAACGGTTACAGCGGACCCACACTGCCCGCTTTGCCGGGCCATCCTTTAAGGAGGCAGTCTGGAGGATGTGTGTCTGTGGGGAGACCTGTTCACCTACTCTCTTGGCAGGCCCGTCCCCGATGACTGCTGCCTGTGGAGCCCACATGCTATCAAGAGCCATTTGCTCTCAGAAAGTTCCTCAATCCCACAGGCTTCAAGGCCTGAAAGGCTTATATCAGATGGCAACTTGAGAATTTCCCAGCGATGACATCACTGATTATGACATAATCTGGTGACTTGGGTTTTCTAGATGCCGGGAACCTGTGTCCCATGTTGGGGTGGACTTGTTTCAGAGGTGACTTACCTTTTTCTAGATTTTGTAATAAACCTGATTTAGCCAACCGGTTATTTATTGATCACTTGCAATGGGCAAAGCAGCTGGGAATAAAAGGCAGCCGTGGAGAAAAAAAACAATCTCTGCCCTTGTAGAGTTTACGTTCTAGTCACTGGGGGTTGGGAAGAGATAGACAATAGCCAAAACAAAGAGATGACAGAAAATGTTAAGGGCAAAAAGAGAAAAAGCAGAGAAAGAGATTGGGGAAGGTGGCTGTGTTAATGTGCCTGGGCAGAGGTCCCTGAGAGGGTGACACTTGAATGAAGACCTGAGGAGGTGAGGGACGCTGGGTGCCACGTGTACATCCTGCATATCGGGAGCAGCAGGTGCAGATGATGGGGGTGCAGCTGTGACTGATGAGTGAGAGAAGGGGTCAGCAAACTAGGGCCTGCCTGTTTTGGTAAATAAACTTTTATTTAAACACATGCTCATTTACATCTTGTCTATGGCTGCTTTTGTGCTACCACCACAGAATTGGACTCATTGCCACAAAGACTGCATGGCCCACAAAAGTGCAAATTTTTACTATCAGGCCCATATAGAAAAAGTTTGCTGGCCCCTGAGTTAAAGGATCCCCAGACCCACGTGGCCGAGTGGGGAGAGCAAGGAAAACTATGAGGGGGGAGGAGGGGTGGGAAGGGTGAGCAGCCCACATCCATCCTCTTGGGCCATGACTAGGACTTTGGTTCTGACTCTGCGTGAGATCAGAAAGCACTAGGGAGTTTTGAGCACTGTGGACACTACCCAGTTTATTTAGCAGGACTAATTGCTGCTCTGGTGACTGAGCACTTCTGTCTCCCTTGTTTCTCAGGACAGCCTGCAGAAGAATAATTTTTAGGCCCATATCTGTGCACATACTCCATGCAGGTTGGCAGCGAGATTGGACCGTGCAGAATTGCACTGATGAGAACACTGAGGCTCTAGGGTGTGGAGCTCACCCATGGATGTCCATCCAGCGGTGGCCAAGCTCTCCCAACTCTGACTACTTCCCAGGGGTGTGGTGTGGACACACCTTGACGAGACCCACAATGTGTCTCTGAAGCTGCATGGCCACCATCTCACGTGCCATCTCTGAAGCTGGGCACATTGGTGCTGACACCGGTCACTGAGAAAGCATCCCGAACCCAGCTTTTTGTTATGTAGTCCCATACTTTTCATAAAAGAGCAGTCATTACAATGGTGGGCCTACTTTTTAAGGAGGTTGCTGGGGGTGCTGTTGGCTCCCTGAGGGGTGTGAGAGAAGAAGAGGACCAAGTCCAGTCTTGTGACTGCTGATGGGAGCAGTCAAGGTGTCCTCTCAAAGACAAAGTCTCAACTTCTTGGTTCGGTGGGTAGAGGATGAGATGGTGTTGAATTTCGGGATAGGAAAGTGCTTTTCTGTACACCTGGCTGCCTGAAAAGTTGTTTACTTGCCTCTGCTGTTCAGTAGGGATTTGCATGGCCAACTTGGATTGTTTGACATCATATCAAAAGAATGTGTGATAACCAAAGGCATATTTAATTTAGAATGACCTGTTTTTCCTTTGCAACCCTCCTCTTGAATTCTGACAGATCTGCAGCTGCATAGCATTTAAAAAAATTTTTTTTTCTTAAGGTTTATTCATTGTTCAGAGACAGAACATAAGTGGGGAAGGCTCAGAGAGGGAGACACAGAATCCGAAGCAGGCTCCAGGCTTTAAGCTGTCAGCACAGAGCCCAGCGCGGGGCTCGAACTCACCAGCCATGAGATCATGACCTGAGCTGAAGTCAGATGCTCAACCAACTGAGCCACCCCGGCGCCCCTGCTTAGCACGTTTTTATTGCCCTGGATTTCTCTAAGAGCATGTGCTTACAGTTTTCTATGGCCACTGTAACAAATTACCACAAATTTAGTGGCTTAAAACACAAATTTATTATCTACAGTTCTGGAGATGAGAAGTCCACAATCAGTCTCAGCTAAAATCGCGCCATCAGTATGGCCACATTCCTTCCCAAGGTCCTAGGCAGTAATCGTTTCCCTGCTTTTTCCAGCTCCTAGAGGCCACCTGCATTCCTTGGCCTGTAACCCCTTCAACTTCAAGGCCTCTCTGACTTCTTCTGTTGTCACATCTTCTGGGACCTGACCCTCATTTCTGCCTCTTAGGAAAATCCTTGTGATTGCTTTCTGCCCAGTCAGATGATGTAGGGTAATCTATCTCAAACTCCTTAACTCACATCTGCAAAGTCCCTTTTACCATGAAAGCTAACATTCACAGATTCCAGGGATTAAGATATGGACATCTTTTGGGAGCCATTATTCACCCTGTTACCTGACCTTTCTTCCTACTTCACTGAGAGACTATAGCCTGACAGGCTGTTTCACACACCCCTCCCCCACTGCCCATGCTCGCCCCTTCTTAGCTCCTTCTTTCACTAGGGGTGGGAGAGGTGCTGTGCTGGCTTAAAGCCAGTTGTCCCATCTTGTTTGTAAAGCCCAAGAGCACAGGGACTCTCAGGGTCCACACCACATCCTTCAGGCTAAAGTTGCTGGACATTTTTTACTCCTTTTATTTCACTTCTCAGGATTTTGCATGCTTGAATGCTCTTTCGTAAGTGAAATCCTTTTCCCTTAGCTTCTATGTACCCCGCCCCCCTCTCTCTTGTGTTCCTTCTCTTGGGGTCAGGACACAGTTAATGATATTGATGATGGGAGAATATGGAGACTGTTGGCACACTGCACCCAAAACCTACAGTCCGTGGCATGCACAAGCCCCCATACTTGTCACTAGCCATCTAAGGTACTTGTGGGCTCCCTGGGGTCTCTGGTGAGGTCCCTCAAGGTTAGAGGCACCCTGTATTGCTCAAACTATCTTGATTCACATTTTCTCACCTACTTTTGCTCCTCTAGCCCAAGGCTAGAAAACCATGAGGTAACCCTTCTTGAAAGCAACCTGAGGCTCTCCTGTAGTGGAAAAGGAAAACTGGGAAGATGAGACCAAGAAACACATTTTTCCCCAAGCTGGTATGCTTGCTCTGGTTTTTGGGATTCCGCACACCCTTAATATTTAAAAGAAATGTGAACTAGGCCCCTGTAATTTTAACAGCTACAGAAGGGAAGAAAGAATCTAGTAAAGAAAATGCCAAAGCACAGTGTTTCTTATGAATTACCTGGAGGAGTTTGTTTTTGTTTTTGTTTTTTGAGGGAAGAGAGTTTGGGGTGGAGGGTCCTATGGAAATCTAATGAATTCGTCTGTTGTGGATGACAGACACTGTGGATCTTTTGCTTTGGCACAGGTGAGGGATTCATCCCTCTCCCTCACTCCCCACATCTAGTTTAATTATCTGACATAAATGCAGTGTTTGGGGTTAAAAATGTCACAGGAGTAATGAGAGAAGGCCTCAAATGCTAGAATAAGAGCTTGGGTTGAAGTGAGGATAGTTGGGGAACCAACCAAGTAGATGAGATTCTACCTTCTAAACTTCTGTAGAACCTGTTCCTCCTTCTCTTCCACACTGTCACAGCCTGGCTTAGATCACCTTCAAGTCTTACAAGAATATCTTCAGTGGTGTTTCAGGTCTCAGAGTCTTGCCCCTCTCTACATTACAGCTAAACACAAGTCTTTTTCAAATTTTCCAGAAGTCTGATCTGACCACCCGCTGCTTAAAGTCTTCATTGGTTCCCCATTGGTCCTCCATTTATTTTTTTAAATTTATTTATTTAAATTCAAGTGAATCAACTTACAGTGTAGTATTGGTTTCAGGAGTAGAACTCATCCCAACACGTGCCCTCCTTAATGTCAGTCACCCATTTAGCCCATCCCTCCCCCACCTCCCCTCCAGCAACCCTTAGTTTGTTCTCTGTGTTTATGAGTCTATTATGGTTTGCTTCACTCTCTGTTTTTATCTTAGTTTTCCTTCCCTTCCCCTATGTTCATGTTTTGTTTCTCAAATTCCACATATGAGTAAAATCATGTGTTATTTGTCTTTCTCTGGTTGACTGATTTAGCTTAGCATACTCTCCTCCATTTACCCCAAACTCTTACTCCCAGCATTTGAGGCCCAACCTAGTTGGCTCCATGACCTCTCTAGCCCCATCTGTTTTTCCAGACACTTAACTATTAAGTGGAACCTTCCCACCATGTCCTCCCACATCACCCCAAGCCTTTGCTCAGGCTGTGCTCTCTGCTTGGGATGCCCGTCCCTCCTCCTAGCTACTTGACAAATACCCACATACCCATTAGCGGTCGACTTAGCATCACTTCTCTGGAGAACCTGCTACTCCCTTCCTTCAGTAACCACTCCTTCCTCGTATACTTTTGTTCTCCCAATAGACTTCCACTTGCAAACCTCTCTGTCCATTCTGTCCCACCTAGACTGGACACTGCTGTAGCCAGGGTTCTGTCATCTGTCGCCGGCAGGCTGCACTGGGCTGGACCTGCCACAAGCCCCAATAAATGTTGAATGAAGGGACCAAAGTACTGTTGAGACCCTTATACTCTTTAAGACCTGGTGAACTAGAGTTGAGTGAACTTGAGAGAAAATACACACTTTTGAAGAGCTATTTGCTCTTGGGCAAATCATTTAAATTCTGAGCCTTCATTTCCTCAGCTCTGCCCTGCCTCAGGATTCTGTGTAGTAACATATGTAAGGTACCTGATACTGTGCCTGGCTTACTGTAGGGGCTCAAATACTTATCACCCTCCAAGCCAGGAAGCAGAGGAGGAAGAGGTGTTCAGTCAGTGGGCAGGGCATTAGGGACGTAAGGGGAAGGCACAGAAGCCTAAGACCCCAGTGTGCTTGGATTTCTACAACTGCTGGCTGCCTGCTCTGTCTTGGAGACAAGCTGAGTTAGGTAGATGGTGGTGGGGGTGACAGATCAAGGGCCTGCCAAGGCCAAGCCCTCCCCGGGCTGCCAGAATGGATCAGCCCTCAGTGACATCACAATCCTCAGGGGTTACCAAGGCACTGCTGGAGGCGGACCCTCTTATTTCTCCCCACGGAGCTCTAGGATGTGGATGTGAGAAAGGTGAGCAAAGAAGGCAGATGGCGACGAGGAGCAGCCCCGGCCCCATGCCCGTGGTGGGCACGGCTCAGGGTGATCCTGGAGAGGCAGGAACACAGCCGGGTCCTGATGCTGGCATCCGGGAGACTGGGTCAGCCACTCAGCTGAAGTTGAAGCCCAAGAAAGTGCGCAAGATCAAGGCACTCATCGTTGACCTGGGCTCGCAGTACTGTAAGTGTGGCTACGCGGGGGAGCCGAGGCCCACCTACTTCATCTCCTCCACTGTGGGCAAGCGCTACTCCGAGGCTGCCGATGCTGGCGACACCCGCAAGGACACCTACGTGGGCCACGAGCTGCTCAACATGGAGGCGCCCCTGAAGCTGATGAACCCGCTCAAGTATGGCATCGTGGTGGACTGGGACTGCGTACAGAGCATCTGGGAGTACGTCTTCCACACGGCCATGAAGATCCCCCCCGAAGAGCATGCCGTGCTGGTCTCTGACCCCCCGCTCAGCCCCAGCAGCAACCGGGAGAAGTACGCGGAGCTCATGTTCGAGACCTTTGGCATCCCTGCCATGCACGTGACGTCCCAGTCACTGCTGTCCATCTACTCGTACGGCAAGACCTCAGGCCTGGTCGTGGAGAGTGGGCACGGCGTCTCGCACGTGGTGCCCATCTCGGAAGGAGACGTGCTTCCGGGCCTGACGGGCCGTGCCGACTATGCCGGGAGCGACCTCACCAACTACCTGCTGCAGCTGCTCAACGAGGCCGGCCACAAGTTCACGGACGACCACCTGCACATCATCGAGCACATCAAGAAGAAGTGCTGCTACTCGGCACTCGTGCCTGAGCAAGAGCTCGGCCTGGGCCTGGAGGAGGTGCGCGTGGACTACGAGCTCCCCGACGGCCAGCTCATCACCATCGGCCAGGAACGCTTCCAGTGCGCCGAGATGCTCTTTAAGCCCACCCTGGTGGGCAGCAACCAGCCGGGCCTCCCTGCGCTCACCGCCGCCTGCCTGGACCACTGCCAGGAGGCGGGCTTCAAGGAGGAGATGGCCGCCAACGTGCTGCTGTGTGGTGGCTGCACCATGTTGGAAGGCTTCCCCGAGCGCTTCCAGAGGGAGCTGAGCCTCCTCTGCCCCGGGGACAGCCCTGCAGTGGCCGCTGCTCCTGAGAGGAAGACCTCCGTGTGGACTGGCGGCTCCATCCTGGCCTCCCTGCAGGCCTTCCAGCAGCTGTGGGTCAGCAAGGAAGAGTTTGAGGAGCGGGGCGGGGCGGCCATCTACAGCAAGTGCTGAGCGGCGGTGCCCTGGTAGGCGAGGCCTGGCGGTCAGATGGCCTCCGGCCACTCTATACACATTTACAGAATTTCACATAAAACTTTAACGTGCACTGGTTCTTGTGTGGTCTGGATTTCTTGCTCTAGTCTGACAGCAGGTGGTGGGGATTTGGGCTTAGAAATCTCAGCACCTTTGGCTCTGCTGGGTCAAGAGTAGCAGGTGGGCAGTGGGGCAGGGGGCTGTGCCTCACTGACCCATCCCCCTGAACCCCCAGCATGAAGGCGACATCGTCTCAGAGCCCAGTGTGTTCCCTTAGCTCCTTGGAGCTCAAAACACAGCTCAGCGACATACTGCTTGTTTGTCTGTGGGCCAAGAGGCAAACAAAGGCTCATATTAAGGGACTAGCTTGGGACCCGTTGTCCGGTGGGGGTGGGAGGCTTAGCCAGGTGTCCTGTTTCTGGCCCTGATGGTCACATCTTCCTACTGCTGCACACAGCTTCATCCTTGCTTGATCTCCCAGGCTCGCTCTCTAACCCCTCACTGCCTGCCCTTTTCAGGGGCGTAGACCATGGGCATGTATCTTCTGATTGTGAGGGGCCATTTCCCTACCAACCCCAGCCAAAACTGAAGCTACTTTTGCACTCACAGAGCAAAGCCACTGAATCTAGAAAAACCAGAAAGCCCTTTAGAAATCATGTGATTCTCTCCCTGCTGTAGACATGGGGAAACAGGACCAGGAGGGAGGTGCCTGTGTCAATGGTTGAGCCCAAGTTTTCTGACCTAGGTTATGATTGTTTCCAGAAGGGCAAACATCATTGCTTTAGGGTGGGCTGCTATAACAAAATATCATAGACCAGGTGGCTTGTAAACAATAGAAGTTTATTTCTGGACGCTCTAAGTCCAAGATTGGGGTGCCAGCATGGCTATGTTCTGGAGAAAGCCCTCTTCAGGGTTGCAGACTGCCCACATCTTGCTGTGTTCTCATATGGTGGAAGGGATTAGGGAAATCTCTGAGGCCTTTTATAAAGGCACTGATCCCATTCATGATGGCTGCCCTCAGACCTAGTCACTTCCCAAAGGCCCACCTCATACTGTTAATCTTGGACATTAAGTTTCCAACATGAATTGGCCAAGGGGGATGGTTGGGGGCGGGGAGTCTAGAGCAATGGTTCTTCATGGTTAGCAACCATTAAGCACTTACCAAGCACCTACTGTGGATGGAGCCCAGAGCTGGAGACGGAATGACCAGAATGTGGCCCTTCCCTTGGGATTGCACACAGCCAGTGGGAGATTGGGTGGTCACCCATGTTGGTAGGGAGATGAGGCCTGAGCTCAGTGTTTCTGGGGTGGGAAGGTGGAGGTGGTGTATTGGAAAGCTGTAAATGAAGAAGGGCTAGGTGGGGTGACCACTTGGCTTCAAGACTGAGGGTGAGTGTTGTGAGATTTCAGTTGAGGGATGAATGTCCAGCTACAAGAGGGTGGCTCCTGCCTATTTCCCTGCCCCCTTCTGCTGTCTGTGGGCTCGGACACTGGTGAGCTGTGTAATCTGATGGGCTACTTAATTTTCCCTGAGCCGCCTCTTACCTTAGACAGAGTCCTGATTTGGGGTGGTCCATGAGACTGTGTCTGTCCTGGGCCTGTGCTGGAGGCTGTGGACTGGTGAAAGAACCAGATATGGTCTTTCTTACCCAATGCCTTGCCATTTAGTCCTTCCCCATTGCCCAGAATTGGGTTTCTAGCCTGGGGTTTGAGTCCCCTTGGGACTGGCAGGCCTTGGTGCTGTGCAGGCACTTGGGCTCTTCCTGTAGAGAGAGATGCAGACTGGGGGCCAGTAGGTTGATGATTACAGTAGGCACATTTTGTTTGGCAGGCACAGTGTATGTGTGTTTTCCTGAATGCGAATTCTTTCAGTGGGGCTCACATTCTTCAGGTCGCCCAAGTCTCTACCACCCTGATCTCTTCATGCATACCTGCTGCTGCGACATCTTTTGCTTAATTAGCCAGCATTCATTTCTATCGCTTGCACCCAAAATACCTTTGACAAATACTAATCCTAAAATCCTGATGAGATTGGACAAGGAAACAGGAAAGTGACATGCCCCAAGTCACAGGCAGAAAGCTAGCACTGAACGGCAACCCTCTTGCACATTTGATCTTGAAGACGTCCAGACACCACGCCTGTGTCTAGCCCCTGACCCCCATCAGCTCCTTGCTCCCCACACCCTCAGCAACTTCCGTCTCCAGTTATAGCTTCGCTGCCCTTGCTGCCTGGTTATCTCCTGCAAAGTCATCCCTGTGTGCCAGAGGCTGTACAAACACTAATCACTTAATACTTGACATGAATTTGTTCAAGCCAGTCACAGACACAACATTTAATTTTGGTGGAAAAATATGGATCAGTGACTTCCTGCCTAAAATGGCCAACCAAACGTGTGTTTATTTCCTCTCCCTCGTAAGACTGCGTGACAGTGGAAGAATACAGATGTAGAATCCCACTGCAGATGAGGATGGTAGAGACACTGCAGGAGGCCAGAGATGTCTGCCTGATTCTAGAAGGAGGAAAGCGGATGCAGGGCAGGAAGGTTGCAGTCTGAAGCTTGCAAGAGGCTCCCAGTAGGGGAAGGTGACTTTCCTGTCCTGCAGAACAAGTAGGGTTTGGGGACTTGGAAATGCCAAGTAGGGGAGATCTAAAAGTGAAGTTTGTGGGACACAATGGGATAGGGGAGGGGATGAGAACTGATGGTCTCTGAGAGCACAGTCCCCCTCCCTCTCCCTGCAGGTAGAGGGGTGAGCAGAATGGTCAGCCTCTAAGTGTGACGTTCATAGGCAAAACACTGAAGAGCTCTTTCTGTGAGGGCAGTGCTGGTACAGAGAGGAGGAGTGTGGGTGAAGAGCAGGTCATGAACTTGGCCTGCATCCCCTTGTTCCTCCCCCAGAGCACAAGCCACACTTCGTGGAATCAACAGTTGATGCCTTCAGTTCCGCCTCAGTCCTATCCCACAACTTCCAGTTTCTGCATGGGCATCACACGTGGCCCCAGGCTGACTCCCTCTCCAGAGCCAAGGGACTAAGCCAGTCACAGAGCCACCATCTGCCTGGCTGCAACGGTGGGCCAGGAGCGAGCACGTGACCTCAGTGTGCTGGAGCTGAGGCACAGGCCTTTCACTGGGAAGGTTGACATGGGATTGGTATGGCCTAGAACTGCTGTGGCAACGTTTCTTACCAAGAAGCCAACTTGAAGCTGACCCATCAGGGAGCATGGAACTCGGGTAGCTGGTGCCCTGATGGTAAGTGACATCAGAATGAAACAGAGCCTAGAGCTCCCTCTACTGTCAGACGGTGTTTCCAGGAGCCGATGCATTCAGCCTCCTGGTGACTCATCAGTGTGTGTATCGGCCACTTGCAACTGGGAACATTCTGCCTGTTTCCTTCTGAATAGTGAGTGGTGTTCCTCCAGGGCAGTTTGTGTGGAGGAGGGGCTGGGATTAGAAAGGGCTCTTATAATTGAAATTTTAAGACCAACACTTCATTTATTTACCAACAAAAAGGCTACTACACGGGAAGAACTTTTATCAAGATTTTAGAGAGTGTCAGGAAACAGTAAGGCTGAAGTGCAGAAACCTAAGAGTGTCTACTGGCCATTGTGCTGTATTCTCTGGTTTAGATATTTGTCCCCGAGGTTGAAGTTGGAGCTCCTCAAGGGCAGGAAGTTTGACTTCCTCATCTTTGTTTTCTGCAAGCCCAGTGCAGGGCACAGCACAGGGTGGGTGCTTAGTACATGCCTACTGAAATGACTTACTCTCAGTCTGGTAGGTAGAAGTTACAAGTATTTTCCCCATTTTACAGAAGAGGACACTGTGGCCTGGTGAGGCTAAAAATCGTGCCCCAGTTCAGCTGCCTGATAAATCAGTCTTGTGCTAAATCAAAGTCTTGTGATTCCAAAATGCCTCTTTGCCTTCGTCTCCTACCTTCCTGCAAATTACCAATTTCTTTAACCACGAAAAAAGATTGACATAAAAATCGTTTTCAAGTAACGATCAACACATGTGATATAATTTCATACTCAACTTGAGGTATAAAAGTTAAGAATGCCTGAGGTTGCCAGAGACATAAATAAGCAAGTATTAGAGTGACATCATGTAGTGAAATGCTACTATTTAGATGTGGCAAGTGGCCTGTCCTCGTCATTGCCTGTCTGGGCAGCCTGATCTCTTTTCCCCTAGTGTTAATTACCAAGTCTGCTGTAAGACTTATCTGCAGAAGATGGGTTTAAGTGATTAATTTTATTACAATACAAACTATTAATGATGTTCTACTTGACGTTAGGTGGGTTTTTTGTTTGATCCTACATTTTCCTGAAATGTAGGGGTTCTTGACCATGGGGAAGAGGGAGTGTGGACCATTGGTTATGCTGGAGCTAGCTCTTAAAATGGCTTGTGAGAGCCCATTTCCAAGCCATTTGTTAAGTTGTGATGGTAGCTTGAATTGGGCAGGGTGGGAGTATTGGCCCCCACAGAAATCAGCAGATGTTACAAATCAGGGTCCCCTCCACCACCGAGAGTTTATTTACAGCAGGGAGCAGGAGAGTGCACGAGGCATGGTGGGCAGAATTGTCTAGGGAGCTAGTTCCCCCAAAAAACCAAACAACAAAACTGGTGTGGACCATCCTCCTGGACTAAATCGGTAGATCTGGGGAAGCCCCTCAGAATCTGCAAGTGAGAGGTTCCCCTGGGGCCTGGTAAAGAAGCTTCTCAACAGTGTGTGGGGTCACACTAAGTACAATGTAAATGTTCAGAAGTAAATCAGGAACTATGGCATAGGTGGGACAAGCCAAAGGTGCTGGGTGTCTGAGATGCTGCTCCTTTGGGTCATAATGCTTCTTGTTACCTATCTAAACTCTAGTCTCCCTCAAAGGCACAGCCCAATGTCTGCTTCTCTGGAAGGCGTTCCCTGACACACCCAAGCAGGGCACTTGCTCCCTGCGCCCCTTTGCGCTGCTGTGGCCCTTGCAGGTCTGCGTTGCCCTCCTTTGTCTGCACAACTTGGTGGAAAGGGCAGCCTGTGTCTCTTCCACCTTTGAGTCCTGGTGCAGGCTTGTGTCTCGCATGGAGCAGGGACCTGGGGAAAGGTGTGCTGTAGGTACTGCTCCAAGGCTCCTTAATTTCTACTTGCTAGGTCTTGACTTTTTTGTTCTTCCTTTCCAGAACTCTGCAAGATCTCTAAAGAAAATATAGTTAATGTAATTGGCCCTGTGATGATTAGATGCCGAGTAGACAAACACAGAGTCTAAGGAAACACACTTAGAATGGGTTTCAATGGGGCTGAATGAGGAGTTGATCTCCCACCCCACCCTCTGGTCCCCACCTGTGATTGCCATGCTCCGATTCCCCCAGTGGGATAGTGTTGGTGCATCCAGTGTTAAGTCGTACCTTCAGCCCCACCCAGCAGCAGTGAAGTGGAATAAAGTGATGAGAGGTGGGGCTAGCTGGCACTTACCTCCGTCCTCCTCCTCTTCCTCCTCCTCCTTCTCTGGTGGTTATGCGGCCCCTCGAGGAGCTAATCTTCCACCTCCACTTGGAGGCAAGTGATTTGTGGATATTGCCAAGCTGATTCTAAAGTTTATATGGAAAAACAAAAGTCTCAAAATAGCCACCACAACAACGAGGAAGAAGAAAGACAATTTGAAGACCGACACTATCTGATTCAAGGACTTACTTATAATCAAGACAGTGTGGTATTGGTGAAAGAATAGACAAATAGATCAATGGAAACAATACAGAGAGCTCCAGAATAGATCCATACAAATATAGTCAATTGTTGACAAAAGAATAAAGGCAATTCAATAGAGAAAAGATAACCTTTTTAATAAATGGAGCTGGAACAATTGGAAATCCTTTTGCACACAAAAAAAAAAAAAAGAGAGAGAGAGAATCTAGACACAGACTTTACCTTCCATAAAATTTAACTCAAAATGGATCATAGACCTAAACGTAGGACATAAACTTACAGAACTTCTAGAAGACAACATAGGAGAAAAGCTAGGTGACCTTCAGCTTGGTGATGGAATTTCAGATATAACACCAACACAGTCCATGAGAGAAACTATTGAGTTGGTAACTGTATCAAAATGAAAAACTTCTGCTCTGTGAAAGAAATTGTTAAGAGAATTGAAAGACAGGACTCAGAATGGGAGAAAATATTTGCAAAACATATATCTGATAAAGGATTTGTATCTAAAGAACTCTTAAAACACAGCAATCAAAAAACAACCCAACTAAAAACAGGCAAAAGGTTTGAATGAACACTTCACCAAAGAAGATACACAGATGGAAATAAGCATATGAAAAGGTATTCAACACGATATACAAGGTACAAAATGGTGCATTCACTTTGAAAAGCCATTTGGCTGGGGTTTATGTTGTTATTATTGTTGTTTATTAAGCTAAACATATTCTTATCATATGATCTAACAATCACACTCCTAGATATTTGCCCAATTGAATGAAAATTTTACATCTACATAAAAACCTACACACAAATATAGCAGCTCTATTCATAATTGCCCCAAACTGGAAGGAACTGGGATGTCCTTAGATAGGTTAATAGATAAATGGTGGTACATCTATACACCAGAACATTATTCAGCAATAAAAACTATGGACCTTAGCTAAATAAAGTGTGTCAATATTGGTTCATCAATTATAAGAAATATGCCACTCTAAATGCAAAATGTAATAGGGAAAATGGATGGGTGGATGGGGGGGGTGGTATGTGGAAACTTTCTGTGCTCTCTGCTCGTTTTTCTACAAATCTAAACCTGTTTAAAAATAACTTAATTAAAAAATCTGTTAATTTAAAAAAATAAAACAAAAGACAATCTGTAGATCAGAAGAAAGTTTTTGCAAACCATATATCCAGGAAAGGACTAGTATCTAGAATATATAAAGAATTCTCAAAACTGAACAGTTAAAAGCAATCCAATTAAAAAATAGACATAAGGCATAAACATATTTCAAATGATACCATAAAAATGATAAAATGCATAAAAATGACATGCAATTGGTAGATAACCACATGAAAAGATATTCAACATCACTAGCCATTAGGGAAATATATGCAAATTAAAATCACAAGAAGAACTATCACACATCTGTCAGATTGGCTTTTAAGAAAAAATTGTGTCAATGCCAAAGCTGGTGAAGGTGAGAAACTTGATTGCTCATGCATTGCTGATGGAAATGTAAAATGGTACACTCCAGAAAATCGTTGTGCAGGTTCCTATAAAACTAAACATGCAAGTGCCATACCACCTAGGAACTGTACTTTGACATTTATCTCAAAGATACACAAATTCACCTTCACACAAAAACCTGTACACAAATGTTCATAACAACTCTATTCATAATAGAAACCGGAGACGACTCAGATGTCTTTCAATGGTTAAGAAGTAAACCGGCACATGTATACCATGGAGTACTACTCAGCAATTAAAGAAAAAATGAACTATTCAAACATGAAACAACTTGGGATGAATCTGCAGGGAGTTTTGCTGAGTGCAAAAAGCCAATCCTACATGGTTACATACTGTATGATTCCATATAATTGACATTCTTGAAATGATAAAATGATAGAAATGGAGAACATATTAGTGATTATGACAGGGGTTAAGGATAGGTTGATTGAGGGAGTTGTGTGTGGCTATAGAAGGAAATTCAAGAGGTCGTTGTGGGGGTGAAACTCTTCTGTATGTTGACTATACAAATGCCAGTATTATGTTTGTGGGTATTATGCTACAGTTCTGCAAGGTGTTACTATTGGGGGAAGTTGGCTAAAAGGTACATGGGATCCATCTCTATTATTGCTCACACTGCACGTGAATCTACACTGATCTCACAATAAAAAATTGAATTGAAAATGAAGAGATAGGGGTGCCTGGGTGGCTCAGTCAGTTAAGCGGCCGACTTTGGCTCAGGTTATGATCTCGCGGTTTGAGTTCAAGCCCTGTGTTGGGCTGTGCTGACAGCTCAGAGCCTGGAGCCTGCTTCAGATCCTGTGTCTCCTTCTCTCTCTGCTCCTCCTCCACTTGCACTCTGTCTCTCTCTCTCTCAAAGGTAAATAAACATTAAAAAAAAATGAAGAGATAGACTGAGAAAAAAGTATATCCTCATGCCCAGGCTTTACTTTAGACCAATTGAATCAAAATCTCTGTGGGTGGGATCAGGTATTAGTGTTAATTTCTAAGTTTTCCAGGTGGTTCCAGTGTGCAACCAAGTTTGAGAACCAATACTTTAGCCAGCTGTGTGGAGCATGGAGTATCAGTGGAGAGGCAGTGGAGAGGTCATGGGTTACACAGACCAACAACTCAGACCAGTTGGGTGGTCTTGGGAAAGCCATTTAACCTCATTTAACCTCTGGCTCTTCATTTGTATAATAGTGGCTGCCTGTCCTTACTTCCCAGTGCTTTTCCAAAGATTGAGGAGAAAATGGAGGTAAGTATTTCATAAATTGTATCGTGCAAAATGCATGTTCTGGTCAATGTGCAATGTGTATTGTACCTAGATGCAAATGTATGTGTGTTTAAATATGCACAGAATACCTGCTGCATGCAGCAGTTCTTATATTAATAGTCTCATTTAATCTCAGCAACAACCTGACAATGTAGGAATTGTGATTCTGATTTTGCAGAGAGAAGGAGCATGAGGCTCTTAGGGATAAATAATAACACTCTTGGTGTCAGGAGTATAAACAGATTCTGTTGCAGCAAAACTCCCCTGGTCATGGGTTTGCCAACAGAAGTGATTATCAAGGTAATTTAGGTGAAAAAGTCAGCTCCTACTTTCACTTCCAAGAGACACAAATGAATAAAATTCCTGTAAGGACAATTTTGGTTGAATTATCTGGTTAATAGTCTGAATTCTTTACTTCATTTTGCCAATATAGATGAAGCTAAGTGTGAGAGGGACACACAGGAGTTGAGAATAAGAAAGCACCTGGTTCCCAAATGATTTTTGCCTGACAGGTAGCCAGAAGACAGAGGCCACTGGGGAGAAGAACAGGCTAGGACATGTGACATCTCATTAGTGAATGTTAAATCTCTCTTAATGCCTGTGTTTGATTACAAAGGAAGTTAAAAAATGCATGAAGCACAGAAAAGCCAGCTGACTCTGACATCAGACTTCCACAAAATGAAAAGAATACCAATGTAAAGGAGAAGGAAACTACCATCTTTTTGTGTGCTGGTTATAAATATAATTAATTAAGCTACTGGAACATTTGTCAACCTAAGTCTAAGAGAGATCAGTTCCAGTATATTGGAGAACTGAGGCAGATTTATGTTAAAAAGTCCACATATGCAACTGGAAATGTCTTGATCACTGGTGTGCTTTTTGGATTAAGATAGTTACTTGATTGACCAGCTGCGTGTGTATTAATAGAGACTAAGTAATTCAAGGTCTTCCACCTCTTAGATGGATTTGGAACAAGGGATCAGTCTCACTATTGGCCACCTGGCAGTTTTTCTAATGCTCTAACATGAATTTGAAGTTTTGTATGAATCAGCCACCATCTTTCTACCTCTAAGGATGTTTTTCCATCCATGTTAGTCTCTGGTTTTATGTGGTGGTTCCCAAGTAAGTTTTTAAAGTTCTGGTTAAATAGATTGAAAGCAATTTACCAGATGAATCTTCAGAGATTAGGGAAGGGGAAGGTAAAGACTGATCAGGAGAATATTTTTGCAGCCTGTTCCTTTTTTCTTTTTGAAACCAAGAAGGAACCTTCCTACTGACTGACCCAAGTTGGAGAAATGGCCAGATTCAGTCCTAACCAGAGGATGCATCAGCCATGAAGAAGCTGGACATGGCATTGCACCATTCTTGGGTCTTATTTTCCCAAACCCATGAAATGGTTACAAAGTACATGGAAAACCATCTGATAATCTCAGGTGAGCTTCCTGGCGTTGGCCTGAGTCGTTGTAGATTGGGGTTTCCACAGGGGCATCTCCTGGGGCATTATCGAGGCCGTGTCTGCTCCTGTCTCCAACGGATATTCCCCTCTGCTCTCCTGGTTCCCCTCTGCCTGGCTAAGAGGGAATACCTCGCTTTTCTTACCTTCTCAATTCTTTCTCCCTCTGCATCTGAAGTTTTATGTCATCCTGGTTCATAGGTTGCCAAATGCCATGCTATTCCTTAGGAGGCAATTAGTAGCTTTCAGTACTTAAAACTATTGAAAAATCAAATTAGATACAGGCTTTGTATTTCTCTAGCACTAGGTTAGAAATGCTGATGTTGGTACTAGTAGTCATGTTTAACAACTGTGCAGCTTTTTTCAGTTACAAAGCACCTTCCTTGTGACCTTCTATCCCTATAAGTAGCCTAGAAGAAAGAGGGGTGCGTGGGTGTTAACCATTATTCTCATTTTATAGATGAGAAAAGTGAGGCTCAGAGACATGTTGAAATTAGTTATTGTGCACATAGCCCTGCGTCTGGTGCATTGGTGAGGGGGGTGTATAAGAGATATGTGATTTCTCACAGGAAGGTTAGTAAAAAATACCATGGCAGAGTCAACCATTCACTGAGCATCTAACTTTCATTCAGCATGGTGAACTGGCCCAGGCTCTGTGCCAGCCCCTGGGCTGGGGGAGGGAGGAGATCAATGGGACATGAAGATGAATAAGCCCTGTTGTGAAGTCGCTTATGGTTTCAGGGGGGTAGGGTTGCCAGATTTAGCAAGTTAATGATAAGGATGCCCAGCTAAGTTGGAATTTCAACAAACAAGGATTTGTCAGTATAAATACGTCTTATGAAACTTCATCTGGCAGTATTTTGCATGGAGGAAGATAGACTAAAAGTCTGAAACTATCAAGATAATAGTGGGGGCTCTGGGAAGATTTTCTGGAAGAAGTAATGACTAACTTGGGTCTGGAAGGTAGAAGAGGCCACAGGAAATCTAGTCAAAGGAGGCACGATAGAGTCTGGTGAGTTTAGGGAATGGCATTTCTTATCATTTTGATCTTATTTTTCTCGTTTATAAGATGGGGACAATAATAGCATGTCCCCTGTAAGGTGGTTGTGGGAGTGAAATGGGTTTATATGTGTAAAACACTTATGACAGTGCCTGGCACAGAGTAAATGTTGTATGTGTATCTGCTCCAGTGAGAGTGATGGTGAAATCAACTAGGACAGTGGAAAGATGAGGAAGAGGAAGGGACTTTCCAGAGGTTCAAGTGACTATAATCAACTGACCGGAGGAGCAGAGCAAGCATTCCTAGTGGGGGTGAGTGGGAAAAGCTGGAGCCTGGGAAGAGGTGAAGAGTAGGTTTGGGGAAAGGTGACCAATTCCACCTGCACCTGTGTTTGTGGTGCCCTCTCCAGGTGGAGAGATGTGGCTGGAACCCAAATGCAGGCTCAAGGAACAGAGCAGGGTCAAGGGTAGCGCTTAGAAGATTACAGACTGGAGGTGAGGAAAGCCAAGGGCATGAATGAAATCACCCAAGGGCGGCCTCGCTGATGTTCTACTTGCAGCACACAGATTTTTTTTTTTAACATTTTTTCCATTTTTTTTAATTTAATTTTTTATTTTTTAAAAATTTATATCCGAATTAGTTAGCATATAGTGAAACAGTGATTTCAGGAGTAGATTCCTTAGTGCCCCTTACCCATTTAGCCCATCCCCCGTCCCACAACCCCTCCCATAACCCTCAGTTTGTTCTCCATATTTGTGAGGCTCTTCGGTTTTGTCCCCCTCCCCGTTTTTATATTATTTTTGTTTCCCTTCCCTTATGTTCGTCTGTTTTGTCTCTTAAAGTCCTCATATGAGTGAAGTCATATAATTTTTGTTTTTCTCTAATTTCACTTAGCATAATATCCTCCAGTTCCATCCACGTAGTTGCAAATGGCAAGATTTCATTCTTTTTGACTGCCGTGTAATACTCCATTGTATATATATATACCACATCTTCTTTATCCATTCATCCGCCGATGGACATTTGGGCTCTTTCCATACTTTGGCTGTTGTTGATAGTGCTGCTATAAACATGGGGGTGCATGTGTCTCTTCGAAATAGCACACCTGTACCCTTGGATAAATGCCTAGTAGTACAATTGCTGGGTGTAGGGTAGTTCTATTTTTAGTTTTTTGAGGAACCTCCATACTGTTTTCCAGAGTGGCTGCACCAGCTTGCATTGCCACCAACAATGCAAAAGAGATCCACTTTCTCCGCATCCTCGCCAGCACACAGATTTTTTTAATGTCTATTTATTTTTGAGAGAGAGAGCGAGAGTGAGCAAGGAGGGGAAGAGAGTGAGTGAGATAGAGAATCCCAGTAGGCTCCGTACAGCCAGTGCAGAGCCTGACAAGGGGCTTGAATTTACAAACTGTGAGATCATGACCTGAACTGAAATCCAGAGTCAGGTACTCAACTGACTGAGCCACCCAAGCATCCCCGGCACAGAGATATTTTAAATGTTTAATGTGATTTACATTCACTAAGGAAATTCCATAAAAACTATGAAGAGCCCCCAAAATTGCAACGCCACATTTATGTGTGTATGGGGACATGTGCTGTCTGTGAAAGGAGGGATCCGCTGAGAACAGAGATCCCTGGACACAGTAGGAGGAAAACTCACTTTTTACTTTACAGCTTTTTGTGCCTTTTGATTTCTCACAACCAAACATGCCATCTGCTCAACTTATTTTTAAGAAAAGGAGAAAAACTAGAAATTGTGGTAACCTATTGTAAGAGCCTGAAAAAGGTGCTCCCATTTACATTTCATTCTTTCTTTTGTCCTCTTAGAGTGGGTTTTTTGGACAGCCATGGCTTTGGGCATTTTCACCCTTAGAGACAAGGATTTATGCCTCAGGACATCTCTTGTTTTGGGGTGTGTCCACAGAGTCTTAGCTTAAGAAGAGAAATACTACTTCAACCATTGCATACATTGTTCATGTCTCTCAATGCCTGCTGTCTACCTCAGTCTCTCTGCAGACTTGGATTATGGGGACAATAGTCAACACTATGTCAAAACTCCTTTGACATCTGGCTGAGACTGGCCCAAACAACTATGAGCCCTGGGTCCCAGTCCCCAGGAAGTGTACGGAGTTAGTCTCTTTGGAAACCTTGGATTTTCACACATTGAGTAATTGACATAGGATAAATGAATGAGAAGCAAAGAGATATCTTTTCTCTTTAGTTACTGCTGAGGTGTTCCAAATAAGAAACAGGCAAGAAAAGGTCATGGACAACTGGGGGATTGGAACAGGAGTCTAAAAATGATCTGGTCAATTAAAAAAAAAAAAAATTTTTTTAACATTTATTTATTTTTGAGACAGAGAGAGACAGAGCATGAACGGGGGGAGGGTCAGAGAGAGAGGGAGACACAGAATCTGAAACAGGCTCCAGGCTCTGAGCAGTCAGCACAGAGCCCGACGCCGGGCTCGAACCCACGGACAGTGAGATCGTGACCTGAGCCGCTTAACCGACTGAGCCACCCAGGCGCCCCTGGTCAATTTTTTTAAGATGAGAAAATAGAGGCCCAGGTTGAGAAGCAGCTTGCCCAAGGATATGTAGCTGATGAATACAGGAGCTGAGACCATTGTGAGATTCCCCAGCATTTGGTGCAGCACTCTCTCCACACCACTCGATCTTCTAGTTGAGCTACGTGCAGCTCGGCACACCTGAAGCCTTCACGATGTGTACTTTTTAATCCTTTAAGAATCGCTTAAAGGGGAATGGACATGTCTGTGGGTGCCACAGGAGCATACTTTTTGCAGAAACAATGTGATTGTGCTGTCTCTACAAAGAGCAGGAATGAGTCACCTCTAGGAACAGGCAAGCCAGAATCTCTCACCACACTGGAGGAAAAGGCCCCACACCTCAAAAATTGTGTCTTCAGAAAACAGCTGGGTGGTGCTTTGGGAAGAGCCCTGTCCCTGGTCTGAGCTCCCATGGCTCCCTCTTTGGGCCCCAGTTTTTCATCAGAGTTAGAGAGCCCAAATGGGCAATTGTAATCTCACCAGAGGGTCCAAGGACATTAAGGAAGTTTCCCCTAGCCGAGCTCCAATTTAGTAAATGGTAAAGCTTCACAGCTAGACCAAGAACAAGTCAAGTGTTGTTGAAGAAGAGTAAAGCAGAAGGAAGGCTGTGGCAGAGAATGATAGTGGTTTAGTGAAACATTTCTCTACTTTGATAAGATTTGCAGCTGGGGACATGGCTGTGCAGTTGGAGACTGCATTTAGCAGCCTCTCTTGCAGCTAAGTGTGGCCATGTGACTAAATTCAGGCCAACGAGGTGTGAATGGAGGTGTTACATGCGACTTCTGGGTCATCTTCAGCTTAAAACAGATGTCCTCAGCAGCTTTCCCTCTCCTCATCCCTTGAGCTGGACATGAATGTGCCTGTGACCCAGCCTTGTCCATGCAGACAAGGATAATGCCCGTGACGGGTGATGGCAGAGCAGTAGGATGAAGAGAGCCTGGATTCCTGAATGGCCACATAGAGAGAAAAGCTCCTTGCCAACCTGGACCTCAGGGCCATTAGTGACAGAAATCTCCATCTTCTTTAAACTATTATATTTTGGGGGTCTTTTGGACACAGAAGTTTATCCTTTTCTCTGACTTGATTGGGGCGAGCACAATAGGAAATGGGTGATATTTTGAGCAAAACTGGAAGGACTCTAGGCCAGAGCAGGTAGATGTCCCTCCCTTTTGGAAAATTACTAGACTGGGCATGGAATTTCTCTGTAGGGCTATTGTCCATCACTTTTCCTTTCTGACAGTTTCCTGAGTAAGCAAATCAGCTGTTTCATATAACCCTTATAATAATCCTGTGAATAGGGTTTTCTCCCATCTTCTGGCCGAGAAACCTGAGACTCAGAACATGGCAGTAACTTGCTCAAGATCATACAGTTAAACATCATGGGAAGATGATTTGAACTTGGGTCTCTGTGACTCCAGGGTCCAGGAGCTTTGCTCTGTGGCATGCTTTGCCCCACCCCCCATAAGCCAGAATATGTTTTTGAAAATAGGTGCTCACTATGTTTTGGTAGTTTTAAAGTCTTAAGTTCATAAATAGAAAGGGCTTGGTTGTTTCATACAGGTAGAGGCTGGCAGGAAACTGAAACAAGCTGTACCCAATTTAGAAAAGTGATCTGACAATTCATTTACATTCCAGTTGTTTGGAACTGAGACCATATTTTTCCATAGAATCAATGTGATTCATGGTGACACATACCCAGGCTAGCTCCCAGACACCTTTATAACTCATAGTCTGAGTTGTGGGTCTAGAGAGCAAGGAAAGAGAGTCATGATAGTGATGATGGTTCTCCAATGACCGGATGCCTCATGCCCACTCTGCCCTAGGCTTCTGGCCTGTCTTCCCTACAAATCGCCACCTCCCCTACATTTCAGCCAAATCCCCCAACTCCTTAGTCTAGCTCATTTCACAAAGGAATAAATTAGAACGCAACCTGATTGAACGAATTCACGCTAATATGCTTGTTATCTAAGAAAATCTATGCCATTCAGTAGGGTGGACTTAGAAAAAATTGCTTTCTGTTCAGTGTATTTTCTTATAATGCACTTGTAGTCTATAAGCATGCTTGGATCAGGTCAAAGAATTAGTATCTTATTGACCACACATTTCTTTCTAAAATTTTTTAATGTTTAGGAACACCTGGGTGGCTCAGTTGGTTAAGCATCCAACTTTGGCTCAGGTCATGATTTCATGGTCTGTGAGTTCAAGCCCCGTATTGGGGTCTGTGTTGACAGCTTGGAGCCTGGAACTTGCTTCGAATTCTGTGTCTCCCTCTCTCTCTCTTCCCCTCCCCAGTTTGTGCGCGCTCTCTCTCTCTCTCTCTCTCAAAATAAAAAAAAATAAGTAAATAAGAAATAAAAATAAGAAAATATTAAACAATTTTTAATGTTTATTTATTTATTTTTGGGGGGAGAGAAGAGTCTGAGTGGGGGAGGGGCAGAGAGAGAGGGAGCCAGAGAATCTGAAGTAGGCTCTGCATTGTCAGTGAGGAGATAGACACGGTGTTCAAACTCAAGAACCGTGAGATCATGACCTGAGCTGAAGTCAGTCGCTTAACTGACTAAGCCAGCTAGGCACCCCTTTTGCAGACAGATTAAGTTTCATAGGGAAAGGCATAAGTAATATCTTAAAAGAGAGTGAAGTGGGGGAACAATTTCAAGAGGCAGTTAAGTACATAGCTACCTAGTTCAATTGCTAGAAGACTGGATTGCATTTATGGAGTTTGGAAAGCAAAGGAGTGATCTGGAAACACAAGAGCTATGCTGTAAATCTGCTTTGTTCCACATCAATCAAAATTTGGTGTCCATTCTGAATATTTTAAGCAGGAAGACATTTTAATATGTTAAATCTTATCAAATTTTGCTTACCAAAATAGTGATGAGTGTTGGGGGAACTGGCTCTGGTTCTGGGCCTCTAGGTATATAGAACACTCCGGAAATGACGCACCTGGAAAACTACCATTTCTTAAGCCTTAAGAACTTGAGTTCAAGAACTTACACTGGAGCTTTGAGCTGGGATAAGGAAGTGGGCATCACAAAGCTGCTGACACTGCTGGCAAGGCCAATGCCAATGCCATGGTCACCTTGACACATAGA
The DNA here is from genome assembly GCF_024362965.1 of Panthera pardus. Taxonomy (NCBI): domain Eukaryota; kingdom Metazoa; phylum Chordata; class Mammalia; order Carnivora; family Felidae; genus Panthera; species Panthera pardus. Next base: position 69,288,918 of record NW_026526766.1, on the reverse strand, counting down.
AAGCTAAACAGGCGCTAGTGTGCTGCTGCAGAAAATCTTGGTGTCTTCGTGGTTGTGTTTATCTTTTTTTTTTTTTTAAGTATGCTCTATGACCAATGTGGGGCCTGAACTCACAACCCTGAGATCAAGAGTTGCATGCTCTACAGACTGAATCAGACAGGTGCCCCATGTATATCTTATTTTCGCCTCATCAGACTCCTATAAGCATATCTAATTGGTAAACAATATTTGCATCCAGAACCTGCAAAGGAGTGTGGGAAGTATAGTTGTAGCTTTCTGATCTCTGCCATACAGGAAGGCACTTTAGATCTACATGGTCCAGTAGAGCTTTCTGTGATGAAGGAAGTGTTGTTCTTCATCTGTACTGTCCAATACAGTTGCTGGATGTGGCAACTGAACACTTGAAATGTGGCTAGGCAATTGAGGAAGTAAATTTAAATTTTTATTTTGTTTTAATTAAAATAATTTAAACTTAATTTTGAAGAGTCACATGTATCTGGTAGCCAAGGTATTGATTACTGTGGATCCAGAAGGAGGATGGAATGGAGGTGGAAGGAGCAATTCATAGGATCCATAACACTGATTATAATCCTTGAAAATCACTGTGGAGGGTAACCCTCATGGCCTCTATTTCCACACCTGTAAAATGAGGGTAACTTCTTCAAAGTGTAATGTTACAATAAGGTAGCTGGGAAACAGCTCATGGTGAGTAATAAGTTCAGGACCATGAATACCAGGGGGCTGTGGTAAGAAAGATTATCCCAGGCGATAAAGATAAATACCCTTGAAACTAGGATCTGGCACAGTACTCTTGACTCTTTTCAAAGTATACATTTCTAAGAGAAAGCTGATGATGTGTTATTGGATGAACTTGGCTTCTCTGTAGCCTGGACTTCTCTCCTGAACTCCATGCCATGTACCTGTCTACTGCATGGCCCTACCTGGATTCCCAACAGTTACCTCAAATTCAGCACGTTTATCCATCCACCTTTCCATCCATCCATCCATCCATCCAACCTTCCAACCATCTGTCCAAATATACACAAACATGTATTATATGCTACCATATACAAATTCATGAGCTAGACATTTGGAGTATAATGTTGAACAAAAAAGATAATACCTCTTTTTTGGAGCTGATAGCTAATAGGAAAGGCAGAGAATAACAGGCAGTGGGGCAAGTGGAAATACACGGTGCAATGGGAATACCTTGGAGGAGCACCAGACCTAGACCAGGAACTGCCCAGACTGTCAGAGAAGCCTCCCTGGAGAAGCAAAAAATTGGGATCTAGCCAAAACAGGCAGAGGGGAGCACCAAAAGCAGAGGCCCAGAGGCAAGAAAGAATGCAACACATTCCAGGTGGCAGAGAAGGTCAGTTAACTAGAGTATGTGAGGGACTGGTGTAAGATGGGGTAGGTAGAGACAGATGATACAGGATCTTGAAAGTCAAGCTAATTGGACTTTATGCTAAAAGCACAGGGGGGCATAGAAAGATTGTAAGAAAGGTATTTGCTTTTTGGGGAAAAGCTCTGTTATCAACTGAATTGTGTCCCTCCCCCAAATTCATATTTCGAAGCCCTAACCCTGGATTTGGAGATGAGGCCTTTGGGAGATAATTAGGAATTAGGTTTTTGGTGAGGTCATGATGTCATGGGGCCCTTATGATGGGATAAGTGTCTGTATAAGAAAAGACCCCAGACAGCTTGCTCTTACTCTCTCTTTCTATCATGTGAGGACACAGCAAGATGGTGGCCTTCTATTGGGGCACCTGCGTGGCTCACTTGGTTATGTGGCCGACTTTCGGCTCAGCTCATGATCTCGCGGTCCGTGAGTTCGAGCCCTGCATCGGGCTCTGTGCTGATAGCTCAGAGCCTGGGCCTGTTCTGTTTCTGTGTCTCCCTCTCTCTCTGCCCCTCCCCCATTTGCACTCTGTCTCTCTCTGCCTTTCAAAAATGAATAAATGTTAAAAAAATTAAAAAAAAAAAAAGATGATGGACTTCTACAAGCCAGGGAAAGAGTTCTCACCAGAAATCAACCATGCTGGCATCTCCACTTTTAGCCTCCAGAACTCTGAAAACTACATTTCTTTCGGTTAAGCCATCCAGTCTATGAGATTTTGTTATAGTAGCCTGAGCTAACTACTTTGAACCCTCTGGTTGCAATGTGAGTGAATTCTCAGAAAACAAGTCTGGACTCAGGGAGACTGTTGGAAGCAGGAGGTTGTTGATGTAACTCATAGATGAATGAGGGTGGTAACACAAAGGTAGTAACAATAGAGAAGGAGAGACGAGTGCAGGTTATGGAGATAAATATAGATTTCTGACTTGGGCAAGTGGGTGAATATTGGTGCTAAGGTAGGGAACACAAGAAGAAAAGTTGGTTTTGAGATGGGGAGATGAATTAAATTTTGAATGTGATAGGCAGAATAATGGTCTTCCCAAAGATGTCCATTCCCTAATTCCAAGAATCTGTGACTATCACCTTACATGATAGAAGAGATTTACAGATGTGATTAAAAGATGCAGAGGAGCACCTGTGAGGCTAAGTCAGTTGAACATCCAACTCTTGATTTCAGCTCAGGTCATGATTCCAGGGTCATGGGATCATGCCCCACATTGGACTCCATGCTGAGCATGGAGCCTGCTGAGATTCTTTCTCTCCCTCTCTCTCTCTGCCCCTCTCCTCTGCTCATGCTTTATAAAACAAAAAATAATAAGTAATAAAAAAATAAAAATAAAAGATGGGGAGATTATCCTGGATTAGCTGGGTGGGCCCAATCCAATCACAGAATCACTAATATGGAGAACTTTTACTGGCTGGGTTAGAGAGATAAGATGGAAAAAGGGAGGGAAGAGCTGAGCCCTCCATTACTGATTTTGAAGATGAGGAAGGGGGCCCCAAGCCAAGGAATGTGATAGCCCCTGGACGCTGGGAATGATTCTCAGTTGATAGCCGGCAAAGAAATGGGTACCTCAGTACTACAACCACAAGGAACTAGCTGAATTATGCCCAAAACCCAATGAACAGGAAACAGATTTTGAGCTAAAGCTTCCAGAGAGAAATGCAGCCTCATGACACTTCGATTAGTCTAGTGTGAGATCCGTACTGGACGCCTGACCTGCAGACCTATAAGGTAATACATTTGTGCTGTTTTAAGTTCCTACATTGGTGATAATTTGTTAGGGTAGCATAACAAACAAATATTGGCCCTCACCTGCGTGGTTTGTAGGCACACCAGTTGGCATGTAGTTAGGCGCTTAAGTCACACTGGTAATTTGAACAAATTTATAAAGAATTTGTAAAGAACTGTTAACGAGTAAAAGGTGATTAACAGATAAGAAAGAGAATTCTAAAGAATATAGAAATAGCAAATGTAGGGAGCAGCCAGTACCTCTAGGGCTGTGAGAAAGTACCCAGGGAAGAACAAACTTAGCCAGATCTTGCAAGGTGGGAAATTGATTGGGATTGTTAGTTTGTGATGTAATAGCTTTGGATCAGTGGACAAAACAAAGTGAAGATCTTGCAGCAAGCCTTGATGAACAATAGTTAGTCCTGAAGAGTAAATAATTTTAGTTGTTTTGTATTGTAATCTTTAGGAGTAAAGCATTTCCTGGAATGAATAGCTACATTAGTTTTGCTTGTTCTCAATATTGTTTAACATAGCAATAGAAAATATGCAGGTCCCAGTATTATTTTAATGCAGGTACAGAAAAATATGTTGGTTTAAATTTCCATTACCTTTGCTATTCTCATGGGAGGAAAAGATACCCTCATTGTTGTTGGATTTTATGTTTCACAAATGAGTTGAAGAGCTTTTCATATATAGTTCTGTGCGAACTCCTGTGAATTAATCCTTTTACTGATTGGTTTGTAAGAATGTGGCATAAAATATATTCTTTATCATTTGAGCTCTGATTTTTCCCAGTGTGTCATTTGTTTTTCACTGTGTTTTTACCTTTTGTTTTAATACAGAAATATTAAACCCGTTTATATTGAACTACAAATCAGTCTTTTCTCTTTAAGATTTCTGGGTTTCAGGTTATGCTTTAAAATGCCTTTCCAGATGCACCTGATTTTTACCTGTGCCCGCTTCCACGGAGTGAGTGTGAAGGGATGAGAATGCTTATGCTGTGGAATTTATACATTTATGTGTTCTTTGGATTTATTATAAAAACCATCCTCTACTATTATGCTTTTTAAAATATGTTTTTCGGAGCGCCTGGGTCGCTCAGTTGGTTAAGTGTCTGACTTCAGCTCAGGTCATGATCTCACTGTTTGTGAGTTCAAGCCCCTCATTGGGCTCTCTGTTCTCAGTGCAGAGCCCACTTTGGATCCTCTGTCCCCCTCCACGGCTCTCTCTCTCTCTCTCAAAAATAAATAAAGATAAAAAATATTTTTTTCAAACATAGTAATGCTTTTCCCATTCCAAGATGATAATCTTATAGAGCTTTTTATGTTTAAAAAAATATATGCATATTTAAGGCGAGAGTTATAGCCAGTTTTTCCACCCAAACAGCTAAGCAATTGCCCCAACTTTGTTGAATATCCCATCTTTTCTCCCTGATTTGCCATACCACCTTTATAAGATGCTAAATTTCCATACACATTTGGGATAATTTATGGACCATTCACATCCACATTCCTGTATATTTGTGTCAATACCATACTTTTTAATTAATTTATTTTTTAAAACGTTTATTTATTTTTGAGAGAGAGCAAACATGGGGGAGGGGCAGAGAGTGAGGAAGAGAGAGAATCCCAAGCAGGCTCCATGCTGTCCGCTGAGAGCCCGACATAGGGCTCAATCCCACAAACCACAGGACCATGACCTGAGCCGAGATCAAGAGTTGGATGCTCAACTGCCTGAGCCACCCAGGCATCCCCATACTGCTTTATTTACTTTAACTTTATTAAAATGTTTTAATATCTTTGGGCCACTTTCACCCTCCCCCTTTATTACTATTATTTTTCAGAATATCTCTGACTGTATTATGACTTTCTTCTTTTTATATTAATTTTGGTAATATTTGACCCAAACCGCCACAAATCATGTTGGTGTTTTCATTATAATTGTAATGATATATAGATTTAGGGAAAACAGATATCTTCATAATCTTGTATCTTTCCATCCTAAAATAACGTGTATCTTCCTCTCCAAAAATAAATTTTCTCTCCTTTAAGTCCCTAAGTAGAATTTTAGAAACTCATGATTTTGTGAAATTTTTTTTTTTACTAAGCTGCTTTTATTCTTTTATTGTTTTATGAGGTCTCTTGGCTTTTCCAATTTTTCTGAGTCTCTATTTTAGGCATGTAGTTTATAGACAGACAGCCTAGAGTGTGGTTTCATTTTTTGACGCAGTCTGAGTTTTTCATTTTCTAAGGATTTTATTTCCCTTTCATGTAGTGCTATCACAGATGTTTGTTTGGCTTCTGTATTATTTCAAAAAGCCTTAAGTCTGTTTGGGCTATTGTAACACAAAGACCATAGCCTGGGTGGCTTAAACAACATTTATTTCTCCCAGTTCTAGAGGCTGGGAAGTCCAAGATCGAGGTGCTAGCAGATTGGGTGCCTGGTCAGCGCCTGCTTCATGGTTCATAGAGGGCTCTCTTCCAGCTGTGTCCTCACATGGGGGAAAAGAGACCAGAAGTAAGCTCTGGTTAGGGTTAGGATTAGGGTTAGGGTTAGGGTTTGGGTTCGGGTTCGGATGAGGGCTGTACCCTGATGACTTCATCTAATCCTATTTACCTCCTGAAGGCCCTACTTCCTAATACTATACACTGCAGGGGTGGGTAAGGTTTTGGCATAAATTTTGAGGGGGACACAAATATTCAGTCCCTAACATAGTCATAGTCTGAGTTTTCTTTTTATGTCTTTTCTTGTTAGTCTACCTCACCACTGCCATCCAGACAAGTCTGGTGTTTTTGTTTTGGAAAAAAAAAAGTTACTTTTATTTCTCTTCAAATATAGGTTTTTGTTTAGTCTTCTGACCTCTGTTCCAGACTGTTAGCATACATTATTATTATTTCTATATTATGTAGAAGGATTTTTAAAAGATGCCAAAATTAGGTGACAAGTTGGTCTAACATTTCAAAGTCCCATTGATCTTTTTATACTGAGTAGTGCTCTCATGTTTTGAGCATTTACTGTGGACCAGGCATTTCACATGTTACCTCATCTAATCTGTAGATTATTTCTAGATGGGTATTGCATTTCCCATTTTCATGTGAAGAAATCAAGTCTCAAAGGCATAGGAAATGCCCACCTTCAAACAGTAGGGGATTTGAACCATTGTCTTTCTACTTTCTTCTCTTGCCTTTCTTCATATCCCTTCTACATCCTGAGGGAAGAAATCCAAGCTATGTTATCATCTGTATGTCTTGGTTGATGAATCAAAGGAAAGGGTTGGAAGTGAGACTTCTCTAAGTATAGTTTACTTTTGACTTTTGAACTAAGTAAACGTTTTGTTTTTTTCTGAAGACTAAAATCAGGAAAAAGAATGCTAACCCTAAAATTGAAAATTAATTGAAATTAATAACCTTAACTCTTTATCAAATTGGTTACATAACCAGACAGAGGAAAGAATTATTTCTAGTTATCCTGGAACATGTTCTTCTGGTATACATTCCTGGTGAGGTATATTCTAATGAAAAAAGAATTGCAAATAATTTCAGACTTCACGCAGTAGTTTTATTATTAGGAGTAATATTTGCATGATAATTTTGAAATATATAATCTATATATTAGGAAAGGACAAATAAGAATGTTAATGTTAAGATCCAAACTTTTCACTGTGGGAGAAAGGAGATACATGTAAGAAATTAAAGTAAAAATCCTGTGTTAAATTTGATATATTAATACAAACTCAAGGTTTAGATTCTTTTACTTTCTCTGTTCACTGAAAGTACCTAAAAGCAACAGTATCCCAGTAGCACTGTTAACTGAGGATCTATCCTTTGTTCTTGCTTTTGCTGCCAGTTTTGGCAAAGCCTCATCACATGGGTAGGAAAGGACTAGGTGCCCCGGGCTAAGACTGTTTCAGGTAAGGAAATAAGTCAGTGTTTATAGCAGTTGGGGATTTTAAAATTGTTTGCCAGGGGTGAGGTCTGCCCAGTCCTCTTCATCATCATTTTGTAAAGGCTACATTGCTCACTAATGCTTTATGTGAAAGTGGACACTTTTGGGTAAACATAAAGGCGGAGTTGTATCCTATGTCTGGATTAATGCTGGCTAGGAATCTGGAATTGAGAACAGGAAATCTTGAGAATTTAAATTCCTGGGAGTTAGTAAAAACTCCTGGAACAACTTCACATTTTCAAAGGCTATGTAATTGGTAATTGGTAGGATCAAAGCTGAGGTGACCAAGGGGGACAACTCAGATAATATCTGGGGTTGTAGGAGGCATAAGTATATCTGTGATATGAAAAAAGGATGGAGTTGGAAAAATACTAAGGCCCAGAGAAGGATGGAAGGATCTAGAAGGCTGGGGAGGAGTGAAGGGTTCTACTAGGCTGGATGCTGTGGAGAGGGATTGTGGATTCACCTTCCTCTTTAAGGACCCTCTCCCACATCGAAAACACTGTCACTTTTCCATAACTCCATGGTGGGGACCTAGAACTCTAGTCTACAGTACATTTTCTCAGCGCTCAGTTGTTTGAGGCTTCTGTGCACTTCAGATAAACTCTGCTTTCAGATACTTTCTCAATGAGCGTTGGGGCACTAGTTCCATTTTATATTTTCTGTGAGTATGGGATTCCTTTTTCTATTTCTCTACTATTTACAGAGAAAGCAAATTTTACCAACATTTAGGAAAAACAGACACATCAATATGGCAAAGGAACCTTAGGGCCAGTCCCCAGCAGAGAGGAATCTTCTCCTCTTCCTACTTTTCTACACCAATTATGTTGATACAGAGAGCCACCTGAGATGGAAACTCTCAGGAAAGGCTAGAATGTCATCACAGGGCACAGGACAGGCATAGGAGTGGGAACTGGGATTTATATCTGAAGCTCACAGTCCCTCTATCTGGGATGATAGAGGGCTCCTATAGAACCCTGATAACAGTGAGTCACCTGCCATAGACTGGATTATAAAGAGTGTTCGGGGTACCTGTGGAGGACAGAGTCCCTCAACTCTATTCATCAGTCGTGATTCCAACTCCGGTATCTCTGGGCCAGGGCCTCCCTTTGTGTTGGGGCTGATATGGAGAATAGTGCTCCTCGCCTTTGAAAGCCTCAAATCAGATGCTGGAACCCAAGCTCTGTCATCAGGGTCAAGTCCGATGTGAAGGAATACACATGAACTTTCTGTTCTGGGCAATTTGTGTCCTTTACCTGAAGAGGATAGGGACTGAAAAATAGTTGAGATTGACCTACAGAAAACCCTTTTTGAAATTTTTGTAGAAGGAAAAGTGGACAATATTCACTTTAAAGTGACTAACAGAGCTCTATTAATTTAGAAAATCAGATTATCCGTGAATAGTGAATAATGAATGTCTGCAGCTAATCTAGAGAGAAGAGCATGAAAATTTGGTCCTAGCCACTCACTGTAGTCTCTTAAGATCAGTGCACAGTCAGAAAGAGGAACAAAGGTCTAGCATTAAAAGGCAAGGTTTTGTATCGTCAACCTTAATCTCACCTATCCATGAGGACCCAGGTCCACAATCTCTGCGGATGGCAGTTCCTAGAGCAATTCCCATTAGAAAACAGAACTCTTAGAGGGGAGGTTCACAACAAGGATTCCCTGTTCTGCCATGGGGAGGGCCACGTGAGATATATTGGAAACACTACTGGTTTTGGAGGCAGAAACCCCAGATCCTGATTTTGGACAAGCTGTCTGACTTCCAAAGGTTCAGGTTCCTCCTCTGAGGTATCATCTGGTCTCCATACCTCACAGGGTTGTTGTGAGGATCCCATGAGATAATGTCTGTGAAAGGCCTTCCTATTATTGTCATGGCCTATTCTATCTTGTGTGTTAATTTTGTTGCTTTCAGAGTCTTAGTCCCCCAAGAGTCTGCCCCAAAGGATCATTCCACTCGGCCTCCTAAAATATCACTTTGCTCCTCTCTTCACCACAAGTAACCCAAGCTCTTGGATTCTCACATTGGAGAGGATGACTGAAAGAACCTAATGAAGCACAGGACGAGCTTTTCTGGTGAACCGGAGATGAATCTCTCTCCCCTCTTTCCTGTATCCCTCTTCCTAGGATGACTTATGCAGTGACAGGGCCCAGTGCAGCCTGGGATTGATACTGGCTCAGAAACCTATAGGGAATATAGGGAATATAGTCTGTGGACTCTCCAGAGGAATATTTCCCTCTGTTGCCTCTTTGCCCGAGTACCTTTTTGGAGCCTATCTCCCCTCAGTGAACTCTTACCATCTTTTCCCCCTCCTTGTGTCCTATTTTCTCAAAACTCCTACTTATCACTTATTTTACCACCACCACTGGCTTTCTTTTTGTGAAAATTTGCGTGGAACAGCTAATTTTCACAATGCTAATTTTCTGAGCATTGTTTTGTTTAGGAACCCATACTTCCTTTCTATGTATGACATGACAGGGAATTTTAGAATTCTAGTTGTTTGACCTGTTAACAATATTGTCCATCCCTAGATCCCTTCTTGGTTGAGTCTTATCACCTAGGAAATCATTTGATTAATTCCATGATACTTCTAGCAAAGGAAGTCGGATGGCACCGAAGGAAAGTAAGTACAAACCCAACAGACAGTGTAATTAATTGCATGTTGTAGCCGGGCACTGGACTCTTACCGAGGAGTGACTAAGGTAAAAAAACAAACAAAGAGTATTAAAGATAAAGACCTTGGAGGTATCCTGGTTAACAGACAAGAAGTGTTAACAACTGAAACCTTAACTTTGCAGAGAGGAAAGAACAAAGGAAAAGAGCAAAAGCACGTGCAGGTTAAAGCGCCGCAGCGGGTGGCTCTGGTGGTCTTGTCTGGTGGATCTTGAGGGAAGGTGGCACTTCCTGTGGTTACCAGTGCGGTCCCAATGGTCTTGGGTGGGAGGTGCAACTTCCTGCTGTTATCTGTTCTGGAATGATTCCTCAGATTTCTCTGTGTGAGGTCTCAGGACAGCCTCCCAGGGATTTCGTGCGGCTTATGCCTTTTGACTTGGGAGGCATGGGTTCCCTGTTGTGTTAGTTGTTAACAGTACCTAGTAAGGTCCTTCTCACGGAGGTTTGACTGCATTCTTTCTTTGAGATCTGACGTAGTAACTTAAAAAAGTAAGGAAATTTGTGTTATTACTCAAAAGAATGCTAGGACAGAGAGTTAATAGAATATTTTGGTGATTCAAAAGAAAACTCTTATCTAGGCACAAAATAACTGAGGTCATTTTATGGAAAGAAAACACGAATTTTATTCTTTTTGTGTATTGTCTATGTTATAATTTGCAGTAAGAGATTTAGAAGCCTTTTCTGTGAATAAATCAATTAACATTGAATATATCCTTGAAATTATCGTTTTGTCATTTATAGAATTAAAGTTTATTAATGTACCTCTGTATGTATATGTAGACATACATAAATATGTATGTATAATAAAGTTAACTTTAATCTTAAAATATAATTTATCTAAGGGGCACCTGGCTGGCTCAGTCAGTAGAGTGTGTGATTCTTGGTCTCAGGGTTGTGAGTTTGAGCCCCATGTTGGTTGTAAAGATTACTTTAAAAAAAATAAAATCTTTAAACATTTATACATTCTATTAATCTATAGTCCTTATATAATGTATGTGAATAAGGATAAATTAAAACTATTATATATATTACACATATATTTCAAAGCTTAGAAACTGTTCAGTTATCCAAATATTATATATCAAGTAATTCAACATTTTCTAAAGTCTTAACATTTTAATTAAGTATATGGAAATTATAATTTTAGTTAAAACATTAAATCCTTATGATTCATAGTATTGTACGAATTTTATAAGATCAGAACCCTTTAAAAGACATCTGTCCTATGATTTTACTTAAACACAATTTTATATTTTGTAATCTTGAAAAGTTTGCTTCAACCGTGATTCTTTTCTTGTCCCATAAAACCAACATACAAAATTTAGAAGGTTTAAATCTTGAAGTTTTAATCTTAGTTTTATATAAACTAGAATACTGTCTTAGCATTAATCTTATATAATAAAACCAGGGCAATAACTTTATATAATAAAACCAAGGCAAGGGCGCCTGGGTGGCTCAGTGAGTTAAGCATGCCACTCTTGATTTTGGCTGAGGTCATGATCTCAGAGTTGTGAGATCAAGCTGCGAGTTGGGATCCATGCTGAGCATGGAGCCTGATTGGGATTCTCACTCTCCCTCTCTCTCTGTCCCTTCCCTGCTCATGCTCTATCTCTCTCTCAAAATAAATAAACATTAAAAAAAAAACCCACAAGGCAATATAGGCATATATTGTCTCTAATCAATATGATTAACTCATTCTAATTTATCCAAAATTTATTTATGAGACAATTACAGGATACTTTAAAAAATACACTTTATAAACTTTGTATTCATGAAACAAAATTTGAGTAATCTTAAAGTCATAATTAGAAGCTCTTATATTAGGGGCACCTGGGTGGCTCAGTCGGTTGAGCATCTGACTTTGGTCCAGGTCATGATCTCACAGTTTGTGAGTTCGAGCCCTGCATCAGGCTCTGTGCTGACAGCTCGGATCCTGAAGCCTGTTTCGGACTCTGTGTCTCCCTCTCTCTCTGCCCCTCCCCAGCTCATGCTCACACTCTGTCTCTGTCAAAAATAAATAAACTTAAACAAAAATTTAAAAGCTCTTATATTGAAGCTAAGATCTCTCATAGCTATAGTATGAAGGCTACTATTCAAATACATTTGTCTACATTTTATAATGCAAAATAGTTTACTGACATTTTTATTTTCTTTATTCTTTGACATTTTTGACTATATAGTATGCAAAATAATGACCATGATTTTTTTTTTGTCTGAGCAATTGATCTTTAAAAATTCCCAAGTGGGGGAAAAACAGAGGGACAGACCAACAACAAAGTGAGTGGGGTGCCTGGGTGGCTCAGTTGGTTAAATGTTTGACTTCTGCTCAGGTCATGATCTTGTGGTTAGTGAGTTAGAGCCCTGCATTGGGCTCCCTGATGGCAGTGTGGAGCCTGCTTGGGATTTTTTCTCTCTTCTCTCTCTCTGCCCCTCCCCTGCTTCCTCTCTCTCTCTCTCTCTCTCTGATAAATAAATAAACTTTAAAAAAAAGTAAGAGGTAGCTTTAGACAAATATGAAATTATCAATGTAAAAGGTTATCTTTTTGGGGCGCCTGGGTGGCTCAGTCTGTTAAATGTTTGACTTCGGCTGAGGTCATGATCTCACGGTTCATGGGTTTGAGCCCTGCGTCGGGCTCTGTGCTGACTGCGCAGAGCCTGGAGCCTGCTTTGGATTCTGTGTCTCCCTCTCTCTCTCCTCCTCCCCCACTCACGCTCTGTCTCTCTCTCAAAAAATAAACAAATATTTTTTAAAAAGGTTATCTTTCCTCTGTAAGGAGAAGGGAGAAAGTTTAGATGCAGGAAAACCTGTTTCATATATACATAGACCCAAAAGAGAAAGTCATTATAGGTTTAAACAGTAACTCAAGCCCTTGACAATTTTATCAAGCCATACAATTAAAAGCCAGTGTTTATTAATCCCTACAGAATGGAAACAGAGGGGAAATCTACATTAATCACAGTGATCTCTCTCTTTTAGACCAGTTATACAATCTCCTGAGAGTTTCTGTTCCCTTTTTGCCTTAGGCATTTCTCAAATGAACATTCCTGTTCATGTCAAAGTTCCCCTAGTGGCCACTATAATTCTAATTTATCCTCGGTGAAGTTATGCCAGGTGCTAGCACAGACTTATTAGCAGACAAGCCCATGAGAGATTTTTTGACTGTTGTTCAGAGGTAAAATATCACTTGTGTTTTAAGTCCTCAGCCCTAAGGTTAGGCTGCTTCTACTTGCTGACCTGGGAAATCAGCAGCCACCTGGCTCTGTGTGGAGAGATCTTTCAAAGCCAATTTCTCATACCCAGAGAAGACTGGAGAAAGTTCTCATAGACAAACAGAAGCTGGTGGACAAACATAAGGCAGAAGATGGTGTTAAAAGTCAAACTTCACCAGGGGACACTCAGGTCTGACCAGAAACCAAAAATTCTAGCAGACAAATATTAAACTGGTTGTATCTTTGGTCCTTTGATATCGGAATCTAAATTCAGTGTAAAATCACACAATCAGAGACAAAGAGACCTTCAATGTCTTGAGATTCAAGGAGTCTCAGATATGCACATTAGTACTGAGTTAAGGAGGCCAAAGCTTAGTAGGGAGGGTATTGACCAAGTATCAAGAGAACCTTCAGGTGTCCTAATCAGGACACCAGGAACAAACTTATAGTTGACAAAGTCAGGTTTATTGGCTTGTTGCAACGAGGGAGGTCACATACCAGAGGAACCATGGCATGTGCCACCAAGAAAGGGAAAAATTATGATGCAGTCTTAAGGAGGGATGGCATTTAGGTGAAATTTATTTTTTTTAAACATTTATTTATTTTTGAGAGTGAGAGAGAGAGAGAGAGAGAGAGAAAATGAGTGGAAAGGGGCAGAGAGAGAAGAAGACACAGAATCCAAAGCAGGTTCCAGGCTCTGAGCTGTCAGAACAGAACCTGATGCGGGGCCCAAACTCACGAATTGTGAGATCATGACCTGAGTTGAAGTCAGACGCTTAACCGCCACCCATGCTCCCCTGAAATTGATATGAAACAGTATTTTGATAAGTTAAAGCGAAGGAGGGCTGTATGTAAAAGGGATAACATCAGGTCTGGATGGTGAAATGGGACACAAGGTCTCCTTTTCTTAGAAACTACAAATTAAGATAGATGTAGAATGTTATACCCCTGAACCCCTATCTTGAATCTGTACCTGGGTTGGATATCAAGGCAGTTGCTCTGTGTCAAAGTGAATTAGATCCTGTAGGCAACAGTAGGATGTTTTGTTCTTACTGAAATTATTTCAAAAATGAAGTTTCTGATAAACTATGATTTTAGAAAGCAAGATTTCTTAGTAACAAAGTAATAGTCATGCTACTGAGTGTCATTAGGACACTTTACAGCTGCAGTGTTTCCTTGGGAGAAATAGAATTTTCTGCTAATTTTGCAGCTGGCTTTATCTGTGTTCTGTGTCTGTTTTCCCAGCTTGATGAATGACATGGTGGATTTTCAGTGTCTCAGGCCAAACTAATTTTCACTTTCTCAACATGTAACTCAGTCTCTTGTTTTACCAGCCTGTAGAACTTGCCAGAAGGAAGCTGTGGTGGCATGGGACTTTTTCTGGAAGTGATTAATCTCTTCCCTTCTTTTCTGTTTCCCCGCTTCTTAAGATGGGCTGTGCAATTTTGGAGCCCCAGTGATGCCTGCGGTTGTTCCTGAAGGAGGAACCCACGGGGAACAGAATGAGAAAGCAAGTCTTGGGATGAGGTTTATAAAAGGTGTACAGCTTTCTCCACTATCCAAAACTAGTGTGTTCCTATGAAAACTTTCATAAGCCAAAGAAGAAAAAAATAGCATAAAGCAAACATTACCATTTCTAGAAATTATTTTGAATGTTCCCACCTTCCCCCCCCCCCAAAAAAAAAAAAAAAAACTTCTTAGGCTTTTCTGATACCTTAGGGCACATCTTGCTAAGGGAGGCACAGAATAAATTGAGATAGAGCACAGATGCTCACAGACATAGTTCAGAGCTCTGGTGGCTGGAGGCTGAGATGCTGAGTGTAGTTCCTGGGGAAGGACCTTGGTGGGGTCGCTCTCACTGCCACTGCTGCTGCTTGGGGTGCGACCTGCCTCTATAACTGCAACACAAATGCTGAATGCTATTTTCACTCTTCACCTTTTGATGGTAAAAGCAAAAATTCTCTTTGGAATTCTTTCGGGTAGTGAAAACAGGTAGCAATGTAGGTCTTTCATAAAAGCAAAGTGAGGGAAGTACATGTATCATGGGTATAGGATGTTCTAATAGGCAGGGGCAGTATGCCTTAGGGGCCCTTACCCTCTCCAGACCCTCTTGTTCCTATTCTGTGTCAGTAACTGCTGGGTCAAGACCTGAGCAGGGAGGGTTGGGAAGGCATCCGTGTGGAGGGTGACCTTCTGTTTTTAGCAGGCCTGTGAAAGATGCTGCTCTGTCAGTGTCCCCTTTGTTCCTTCGGCTCCTCTGCCTGAGTTGTCTTTAACTCTGGCCTCCACTCTTTTACCAGACCTTCCAGAAAATCCATTACCAGCCCTTCAGGCTGAGCCCATTCACTGTTTTTTTTTTAAACATTTTTTTTTTAATGTTTTATTTTTGAGAGACAGAGAGACAGCATGTGAGCAGGGGAGGGGCAGAGAGAGAGGGAGACACAGAATCCAAAGCAGGCTCCAGGCTCGGAGCTGGTGGCACAGAGCCTGATGTGGGGCTCGAACTCACAGAGCTGTGAGATCATGACCTGATCCAAAGTGAGACACCTAACCAACTGAGCCACCCAGGTGCCTCTGAGCCCATTCGCTTCTGACCCATTTATCAGCCTCCCTTCCCAGGACCCTACAGAATCCTGTCAACCCTTGCACCTCCCTAGCTCGTGTCTGACTCTGCTCCCACAGAGCCTGTTTCCTTCTCTCTGTGCTCTGCCCTTCACAGTGGGCCCCACTCCCTCATCCCTGCTTTCCCCCTATTACTGCCGCCAGAGGCTCTCCCAAATTCTCAATCCTCTCTTTTACCACTCCAATGATGGCTTTATCTCCTCTGCCTGGGAATCCTCCTTGCCTTAGTCTCACCTCATCTTTCACTATCCTTCCTTCATCCCCACAAACCAGTTTCCTCATTTTTTCCCCCAAGATCCCTCTGCTTCCATTTGACCCCAGGCTCTCTTATTCAGTCTCATCACTGGGCACCAGATCCCTTTTTGCCTCTGGAGCTACAATCATAACAGACTGTCTTCTACTCCCCTCATTTACCCTTCCTCCTATCCTCTGGAACACACAGAACTACTAGACCCTCTTACGCAACCAGATCCCACCTCTTCGTATGATGCTACCCTCTTTGTAAGGACCTCAGCTTCCCATTTCTCACCAATACCTCGTTCCATTCACTCCATGAATCCCACTGATTCATTTGCCTGTCAGCCCCCTCCACCAACTCTCTACCCCACCATTGCTGGACTCTGAGAGTGTTGGTTTTTGGCTTGATTTCAGTCTTACTGAGCACTGTCCCAGAGAGCTCATCTTCAGAAAACCCCCTTCTGTCTGGCCTCTTCTGTTGCAACAACCTCAAGCATTGATTGCTCGAAACACTTGCTCATTTCCACCTTCTGGTGGCAGGTGTCTGCTGAGGACTTGTTTCTCCCTACCTTCTCATACTGTGATTTCCAGCAGGAGTTTTTTTTCTCTTTGTCCATCAGGTTCTATCTCTGGGTAGATCCTGTAACCAGATATGTAGATGCAGGTAGACCTGCTTTCCTCAGCTCTACTGTCCAGAAGCTCCTGGAGGTACAAGTCACAAAGAGTACAGATTTCCAGATTTGGGAGGACAAAGAGGAGGGGGTCATTTCTTTAAAAACTTTTTTTTAATATTTATTTATTTTTGAGACAGAGAGAGAGACAGAGCATGAGCAGGGGAGGGCCAGAGAGAGAGGGAGACACAGAATCCAAAGCAGGCTTCAGGCTCTAAGCTGTCAGCACAGAGCCCAACGCAGGGCTCGAACCCACGAGCTGTGAGATCATGACCAGAGCCGAGGTCAGATGCTTAACCGGCTGAGCCACCCAGGCACCCCTTTCTTAAGGAGGGGATCATTTCTAAAACAACAGAGGACACATTACCAACTCCATTGTTCTGTGATTCCCTTAGTGTCACTTGCTGTTCCATAGCCCTCTGACCCTTCTGGATATGTGAAGGTGAACTAGAGAAATTGCATAGTCTGTAGGAACTTACAAATCCCCAAACCTTCAGAGACTCTGCAGCAGAAATGTAGCTAGTTCTTCTGAGGTCCTTACTCTGCACAGCAAGTTGGCTACTCTCCTGTCCTTTGACCATTGTCCCTCACCACTTTCTCTTATTTAGTCTCTAATGCCCTCCTCCTGCAACCCAAATGCAGATAACCAATCCCTAGACCTTTTCCCCCACCCTTGGAGGAAAGTTCTAGAGAGGAAGAACTTACTAAAGAAGGAGGGTACCTTCTCTAAGTTGAGTTTCCACTTTAGGAATATGATAATGGAGATAAATTTAGGAATGAATTGGAATTCTTTCAAGGATTAAACAGTTGAGGGAGATAGTCAAGGTCAAAGTATCCCCAGCTCTGGAGCAGCCTGGGTCAGCAGAAGCCCTGTGTCTATAAGCTTCAGGCCCCAAGGAAAAGCCAGAAAAAGAATGTAGCCCCAAAGGATGAGAGGGCCCTTAGGATATCCAAAACATACATGCATCAAAGAAAGGAGGTAGGACTTGGGGACATACCAATCCAAGCAGTCACCCTCCCAGCCCAGGGACTTAGGTGACACCCTAATGAACAAGACCCATAGTTTTTGCCCCAGCTGGAATAAAGTACAAAACATCACTTGGGAACAAAGGACGAGATGCTGTTTCAGCGGCTTTGTCCTGGGACACAGGCTAAGGGCAAGTAGGTTGCTTCCCAAAACTCCATCACCTGTGCGTTGTCCATATCCAAATTGAAACCAGAGGGGTCTGGGTAAAGTATCACAGTCATTGTTACAAGCATTTGGGACACGTCAGTGAGAAAGACAAAACTCCCTGCCCTTGTCGAGTTTACATCATTGGTTCTTGAGTCTCCTTCCCCTCAAACTGCTCAAAACTCTATCAGACCTCCTTCATTTTCCTCAAGCCTCCTCCTCAACACCTCCTCAACACATTTTGCTGTGTGGCCTGCTCCTGAAAGGTACCGCAAGCCTTCCCATGGGAGGCTTTCGTCATCAGATCTTCTAAAGGATTGCATCCCACCCTCGTTTCCTCCTTCCTTACTGCTGTGTGAAGGAGGGATCCTTCCAGGAGGCCTTCCTTGACCCTCCCAAAGAAGGATGGGTGTCTTCACTTTCATCATCACAACTCTTGTTGCACTATGTTGCAACTCTGGGCGACCTTCCCTCTTCTCTGAGCTTCCCTGGGGGGCCTTCTCTCTCTCCCTCACTGCTGGCCTGTGTGTCACACCCAGGTAACGGTCAATAACCGTGAGGGAATTGACGACGGAGATTGGAGGAAGCCTCTGGGGGCGGGGCTGCATCCCGGGGCGGGGCCACGCCAGGGCGGGGCCACGTCAGGGGCGGGGCCGAAGTCTGGGGCGGGGCCGAAGTCTGGGGCGGGGCCCGCTTGGGGCTCTCTTCACGCTTTCAGGGGGTGGTCAGCCTGGCTTCCCTTCAGGATGTTGAGTCGGGAAGGAAAAGCTGGGGCTTCCCCCTCACGGACCGGGTTAGGATGGGGCCTTCCCGCTCTGCCTGCGGGGCTTCACCAGCAGTCCCTCACCTCAGCCCGCAGGGCATTACATTGGGGCCGCACGGGCCCGGGTCGGCCTACGAAGGCCCGGAGAGGCCTCAAGAGGCCCTGAGCGCCTGCCGCCCTCTCTGCGGGAGCTCCGCGCAGGTCACCTCCATCAGCCTCACTGACTGCTGCCTGTTGAGGCCGCACTGCCCTGGCTGCCCGGCAGGTCCCTGGGCCCAGGTTCCAGTGTCATGGTCCCAGGGGCTGGAGCGCTATGCACACCCGCCTAGTGAGGCCGCCGCAGGGGTGGAAGAAGTGGAAGGAGCCGCAGAGCCTTGTTCAACGCCGGGTTCCGGCTGGCCCACAGCTGCCTTGTTCAACGTCGGGTTCCGGCTGGCCCACAGCTGGTGCTGCAGCTGCCGCGGGGGCTTGGCGAGGCCAGCGTCTCACGCTCCCCCACGACCAGTATCCACCGAGGGTGCCCGGCCAGCGCTGGAAACTGTTTTCTGGAAAGCTGCCAGGAAGGCCCGGGCGCCTCTAGCAAGGCCGGGCGATGGCTCGAGAGAGCGCCGAGGGGAAGGCCCTCAGCGCAACCTGACGGTGGAGGCACGAGGTCACCCCTGAGTGGCAGAGACGGAAGCCCGTGCAGACTCCGGAGTCCCAGGTCCTACCGCGCGGCGCAGGCCTCCAGCACAGCGCGTGGAGTTGCTTCCACGACTCAGGTAGGCTTCTACTCCAGCCTTGCTTTGGTGGGGGGGGCTCTCAGCGTCGGGGTCTCCGGGTGTGATGGTCGTCGCCAGAGATGGGAGTAAACGCTGCGTTTCTTCTTTTGGACAGGTTTTCTTGAATGAGTGTTATCTAGCAAGTTTACAAGATACGGATTACCCCGTAATAGTCGTGCTCATAGGCTCGACCCCAAACATTTAATGCTAACACGTGTTGCATTTCTTTCCAGACTTTGCTATGCCTATTTTCAGTGTTTAAATAATATACATACGTATATTATTTGTGAAAGGTGGGAAAACATTTAACGTTTTATCGTAAGCAATTTCGGCATTGTTATGTAATGTTCGTAAACATCATTTTAAATATGTTCCATATTAGCTCAGCCTATTTTTTCTTTGATACTCAGGTTTGTTCTAAGTTTTTGATATTATACATTTTGTGCATAATTGCACTTGGTTCTGAACTGTTATTCCAAAAAATCACAAAGCTTTTCCAGAAGTTATGATTTTTTCTTTCTTTTTTCTTTTCTTTTCTTTATTATTATTATTTTTTAATGTTTATGTATTTTTGAGAGGGAGAGAGCACAAGCTGGGGAGGGGCAGAGAGAGAGGGGAGACACAGAATCTGAAGCAGGCTCCAGGCTCTGAGCTGTCAGCACAGAGCCGGATGTGGGGATCAGATTGATGAACGGTGAGATCATGACCTGAGCCCGAGTCGGTTGCTCAACCAACTGAGCCACCCAGGCGCCCTGTGAATTTCAGATGATTTTCTAATCCAGGATTCTACCCTTGAGCCATTTCTCTTCTTTTCTTATGGTCTCCTTAGGTGAGATATCTACCCATCAAGTAAGTTATTTCAATGCTGACTTTTCCCTTTTGCTTCAAATTTATACATCCCGATGCCTGCTAAACATTCCCCACCTTGGTTTCCCACAGGTGCTCCAAACCTAAAATCCATAAATTTAGCTTATCATCTTCCTCTGCCATCACCGCCCTTGCTATCCTAGTCCCAGTATCAATTGGTAGCACCTGGTCACCACACCAGAAACAGGTGAGGCTTTCTATGCTCCACCTCCTTCATTCTTCCCACGTTTAGTCACCAATATTTAGCAACTATCTGCTAAATATTTCTCAGATTTTAATCTCCTTTCAGTTCTTACTCCCCCCCTGGTAGTTCAGACCTTCATCATCTGTCACCAAACTATGCAGTAGCCTCTTAGCTAATCTCTGTTTCTAACTTATCCTCTATTTGCTGATCTCTACTTTTTTAGCTTCTTTTGTTACTCTCTACTCTGCATTTTTTTACTCCGGTAATAAACGCCTGTTTTTTTCAGTGTTTCCACATCTTTACTCATTATGATTTTTCTACTTGGAGTGCCTTAGGCAGATAAATACTAGAATTCTCACTGTCTACTACAGTAGGTCATAGGCTTTATTATTTTTTTTAAGGAATTTGCCTATTTCATATAAGTTGTTGAATTTATTGTCATAGTTCATAATATTTTCTTATTTTTCTTTTAATGTTAGTAGATCTGGTGATGTTCCTTATTTCATTTTTGATATTGGTAATTGTGTCTTTTGTGATCAGCCTGACTAGAGGTTTATTGTCATTTTCTTTGCAGAGAAATAGCTTTTGGTTTCTTTGATTTTCTTATTTTTGTTTTTTATTTGATAGATTTCTGCTCATATTTTAATTATGTTCTTCCTTCTGTTTGCTTCCTTCTCTTTCCTTTTCCTATTTCTTCAGGTAATACTTATTAGATCACTAATTTGAGACCATTTTTCCCTTAATATAATTTTTTTTAAGTGAACATAACCTCAAGATTGTATTGTCTTTATAATAACGATCATTTAGCCTTTTCTCTTGTTATCTCTTCCTAGTTCAAAATGCCTGCAGTTCCTAATAGGCAGCTTTCTTTTAGATCCATAGCTGGGCTCAATGCATTCTAGCCTCAGTATAATCTTCTTTGTCGTGTTAACCTTTTTGTGGAAAATTGGCTTACTCTGCTTGCCACAGTCACTTTGCCTCCTGTCCTAGCACTGCTTCCCCTGGACACATGACAATCCTTGCCTTTCTTGTACTGTGTTATTTTGTTGGCATTTGCCACACTTCTTAGAGAAAGTCTGGTGGGTTTTAGGAATGTTTACCATGTTTGCATGGCTATTTTCATTATACATGTTTAATGTTACAAATCTCCTTCTATATTCTGATTTATCTGTAGCCCATAAATTTTGATACTTTGTATTTATTTTCAATTGAGATTGTTATTTAAATTTCTTTTTTTCAAAGTTTATTTTTGAGAGTGAGTGAGTGCAAGAATGCAAGTGTGGGAGCGGGGGAGGGGCAGAGAGAAACCAAGAAAGAGAGAATCCCAAGCAGGCTCCATGCTGTTAGTATATCAGTAAGGAGTCCTCCATGGAGCTTGAACCCATGAACCGTGAGATCATGACCTGAGCTGAAATCAACAGTTGGACACCGAACCGACTGAGCCATCTAGGCACCCCTATTTTTTAAATTTCTTACTTGGCTTTTTCTTTGAGTAATTTAGAAGTATGTTTTTAATTTTCAAATTTTGGGGATTTTTCCAAATACTTTTCTATTTTGATTTCTAATTTGATTCCATTATGGTGAGAACATACTTTGTATAATTTCAATATTTTAAACTTGAGGTTTGTTTTATGAACAGTGTATGTTCTATCTTGGTGACTGTTTCATGTGTACTTGGAAAGAATATGTATTCTGCTATTTGTTGGCTAGAGTTCTCAATAAACATTAGGTCAAGTTAGTTTATAGTGTTTTTCATGTCTTCTGTGTCCTTCCTAATTTTTTTTCACTTCCTTTATTACTGAGGGAGCATTGTTGAAGTGTCCAACTCTAGTCATGGAGTTATTTGTGTCTCCTCTGGGCTCCGTCAATTTTTGCTTAATGTCAGCTGAAGCTCCACTGTTAGATATAATACAGTTAGGATTCTTACGTCTTGCTGGTGAATTGTATCCTTTATTATTATCTAATGACTCTCTATATGTGGTAATACTCCTGTTCTGAAGTGCACTTTGTCTGATCTTTACAAAGGCACCCCAGCTTTCTTTGCATTAGTGTTTGCATGGTATATCTTTTTGCTTCTTTTAAACTTTTAACCTAGTTATGTCTTCATCTTGAAGGTAAATTTCTTGTACACCACGTATCATGGTGTCTTGCTTTTTTATCCAATCTTACAATCTCTGTCTTTTAATTGCGGTGCATAGGCCATTTAACATTGCTATTATTGATATGGTTTTATTTATGTATTTATTTTTTATTAAAAAATTTTAAGCTTATTTATTTTGTGAGAGGGGGAGGGGTAGAGAGAGGGGTAGAGAGAGAGAAAGAGAGAGAGAGAGAGAGAGAGAGAGAGAGAGAGAGAGAGAGAATCCCAAGCAGGCTCCACACTTGGAGCCCCACGTGGTGCTCTAACTCAAGAACCATGAGATCGTGACCTGAGCTGAATCAAGAGTTGACGCTTAACTGATGGAGCCACCCAGGCTCCCGATATGGTTATATTTAAATCTACAGGATTTAAATCCTGTCAGCTGTTTACTCTTTGTTCTGTTTGTTCTTTGTTCCTTTCTCCTCCTTTGCCAACTTGCTTTTGGATTATTTATGATTCTGTTTTCTCTTAACTCTTGTCTTGTTAAACCTCTTTTAATTTTTTTTTACAGTGCATATCATAAGATTTAAAATATTCATCTTTAATTTACACATTTTAAAATATTCATCTTCAAAAAATACTCATCTTCAAATAATATTATACCACTTCATGTATAGTGTAAGAACCTTACAACAAGATATTTTTTCCTTTACCCCATCCTTTGTGCTATTATCATATACCTAGGGGCTGTATTATTTCAAATTATTTTAAATTTCTTAAGTAATATAAGATTTTTTGAGTAAAAATATTAAAACATTTCAGTCTGAAGTCCCCTTGACCATCCCTTCCTTGGAGGTGAACAGTGTTATCAGTTTCTTATACATTGTTCTAAATCTTTTCTATGTCTGTACCGTGTGTGTGTGTGTGTGTGTGTGTGTTTGTTTAAATACATATATATACCCTTAGAATATGTACAGTTTTTTTGTTTTTTTGTTTTGTTTTTTTTACATATATCATACTGTCCATACCAGTCTATGGCTTCTTCTTTTATTCAACAGCATATCTTGTCTGTCTACTCATATTAGTACTCATAGATCTGCCTCATTCTTGAATTGCTACATAGTACTCTGTTAAATGAGTTGCTTACCATGTTATTTAAGTTGATGGACCTTTGTTCTCTATTCATAATATTGAACAAGCTTCCAGTGAGCATCCTTCTGTATTCCTTATTGTGGACATATGCAAGTTCTTCTCTAGAATACCTGTCAGGAAGGGGAAATACATTTTTCATAGAACCCTCTAGCCAGAAATAAAGGGGAGAGGGGAGCAGAAATTAGCAGCCCACTGGGGCTGGTGGGTGTGGTAGTAGGGGTGGTTGGTGTGTTTGGGTTATGAGAGAGGATTCAAAGCCTTGGAAAGTCTTTGGAAAATCTTAGGCAGTAATGGCATAATCTTCGGAACTCAGGGACATCTGAGGGGACATGGATTGGGTGTTTTTTTCATGGCTTGGGTATAAAGAATCCACTTTTTGGGTGCCTGGGTGGCTCAGTCAGTTAAGCGTCCAACTTCGGCTCAGGTCATGATCTTGCGGTCTGTGAGTTCAGGCCCCATGTCGGGCTCTGTGCTGACAGCTCAGAGCCTGGATCTCACCTCGGATTCTGTGTCTCCCTCTCTCTCTGTTCCTCCCCCACTTGCACTCTGTCTCGCAATCTCTCAAAAATAAATAATAAAAAAGTTTTAAGAATCCACTTTTTTTTTTCTAAATTGTGAATGGATAAGGGAATGGTGTGACTCACTTTGATGGTCTATCAGAGGGGTTAAATAACTTGCCCAAAGTCATATGGCTAGTAAAGGGCTTATTTTTTGGTTACCTCACAGCAGAATGAGGGACAGCCCAATGGGCTTGGGAAAGTAATTGAATACAGAGGTCATCTGGTTAGACACCTTCACTATTCACATGGGAAGAGAGGCCTTCAGAGAAGAAAGGTGACTTGTTCAAGGCCCATTATCAAGTCAGTGTTAAAGCCGGAGCTCCAGCCCTAAATGCTAACCTGTTTTGGCCTGGCTGTGGGAGGCAGAAGAGCAGAAACAGGAAGGAGGTAGCGTAGTCCAGCTAGGAAGTGGTGGTGGGGGACCGAGGAGACAGAGAAGCAGACAACATTGCCGCCTACTCCGCCCCCTGTAGCCCACTCTCTTCCTTTCTCCAGATTCCTGCGGACTTCTTTCTTCAGCAGCTTCAAAGGAGTCCAAAAAGGAAAACTAAACAATCCAAATTATAGGATAGAGAAAAAGACCCATTTCCATGTAAATGTTACCATTCTGCAGCAAAACAAACATAGTGGAAATAATGAGGCTTTGGTTTGAATCTGCGATGTGGAAGATGGGAATAAATAGTCTCTAAGCCAACAAGTGGAGCCGCAGTAATTCTCTCCTGGATGGTAGAGAGATGGGGGCTGGGCACATTACCCAAACACTGCTGTTTAAAGAGTGGTCTAGATCCCCTTGCAATAATCATTAATTTCAGGCAGCAAAACAAAATAAACAAAAAAACCAGCAACAACAAAAGGAGGCATGGGTCATTAAAACGAAAAAACTGGGCACTCAAAAGACTTCTCCCAGCTGGAAAGTTGTGGAAGAAGGATTTGAGACTGTCATCAGGCTTTTGCCTACTTATTACAGCAGAAGTCCTCAAACTGGCCTGTCTGCAAGCAGATTAAGGATGCTCTTGGAGAAGTACAGTATCTTGGGGTGCTATCTTCTGAGTACTTGGGAACAGAATATTCTTCCAGTTTAGAAATGCTCCATGGGAGTTTTCTTTAGAGCAATCTCTGTGCCTTGGGATGCCTGGGATGCCTTTTAAGAAGGCAAATTCCTGAACTACCCTAGCCCAACTCCAGTACTGACTATGGGGGTAGGCCCGGGAATGCTCATTTTAAACATTGTCCAGGTGATTCTTGTGCCTGTCTGCCGATGTTTGGCCCAGGATGGGCTTGTCAATCCTTTTGCAGTGATAAAAGAACGGTCTTTTTGAAAACCTGCATCAATTATGTTGAGCCCTATCAATTTGCTATGTATTTTCTTGTAAGTCAAAAAATAGTCAAATATTGGTAACTTCATATGGTCCAACCTAGTATCTTTGTTTTCTTTAAATTTCTACTGAGCACTAGAAAATGAGTTATCTAGATTTTTGATTGGAGACACTCAGGGTGAAGGGAATTTTCCAGGGTGTGAGTATTAACTGGTAAATGACCTAGGGCAGAGGTTTCCATGCTTGGCAAGTTTGGAAACCATTTGAGGGGGCACCTTAGAATTCCCATTTCTCTTTGGAGGCATGAAGTTCAGGCATCTATTTTATGAGGTAGCAGGTCCTCAGGTTTTGAAGGTTACAATGTTATTTCTGTTTCTGACCTAATCCCCTTTCCAGGATCTCTACAAACACAATGGGAGGAGTTTCTCCCCATATTGAAGGAAAAAAAAAAAAGGATTTAAGATGTTAAACTTCCTCTGGAATAATGCAAGGACAAACCCATCAATCAATCAGAACAAAACTCCCAGTGGTGAATTGATAGGGCCGGGATCTCAGACATAGCAGGCAACTGGGAGAATTAGGCTTTGGACTTAAGTTTTGAGGAAACAACCTGGTTCTGTAAAAAGAGTATGAATTAAATAAAACTTTGATCCTGAATGAGGATCACCATTTATGAGTCATGCGGTCCTTGTCAAATCAAGTCACCTTCTGGAGCTGTCTGCATTTCTAGAACCAGGAGGGTGATTTACAGAGCTGGTGGGGCTGGCAGTGCTGCTCTTTGGGTTGGGGGGGGGGGGGGGTGTAAAACACTCAGAGCAGTGCACACCCATAGGAGTTTCTTAGTAGTGGTTATGATTAGTGACTTCCAGGCTGAAGTGTTTTCATAAATGCGCAGCAACATTTCAGGTAAGAAAAGAAGTCTCCCGGTGCCTTTTAGCCTCACTGCAATTCTTCCCCTACTCCCCCTACCACCCTGTTCACACATTCAGCTGCCCTGGGGCATTTGCCCTCCATGGGATAAATCCTTGTTGAAGCTGGCACATCTACTATGGGCACCAGTAGGTGCCAGCACAGGCTAAGCTTTCAGAAGAGCTGCTTCATTTGATTTTGTCATTCTTCCATCCTTCAGTGTGACTGACTCATGAAAGCCCAGACTTCCTTTCTTTTCATCCGGAGTGATTTCTGTCTCTTAGGGCCTTTCTTGCTTGCTACTCTGAGCTGGGAGAAGATGCTCAGATGCTCAGAATACTGCCAAGTATTAATGAAGAAGGAAGACCTCCCATTTGGGATGCTTGTAACAGAACTAATAAACACCAGTGGCTACATTTGGGCAGTACTTTGCAGTTTGCAGAATCCTTTCATATCTGTTAGCTCATTTAATATTTGTAGAATCCTGGCAAATATTAGTGTGATGGCTAAAGACTGGGCTCTGGAGCCTGCACATTGCCTTGAAATTCCCATCCTTACCTCTTCCCAGCTAAATTATCTTGGGCAAGTAACTTATTGTCTCTGAACCCCATAGATTCAAGCAGGAAGGAGTTTAAAAGTGGTTAATAAGAGCTCAAAATTGTTAGCTAATGTTTCTATTATGCCCATTTTACTAAGTGACTTCAAGTTTTTCCATTTGTCCTTAACCTAACAGGTCAAGCCTTACTTTCTTTATTTTTACCCATCCACCCCCACCTTTTCCTCCCAGCCTCCACACCCACCTCAGTCTCACTCGCCCTTTACACATAGCCTACGCTGAACTTTCCTTTTCCTACACTATGTGGGCTGTCTCAGGCTTTACAGGTGCTATCCTGTCTGTCCTGAACCTGCTTCCTGAATCAAGTACATACCTACCCATCCCTAAATAGGCTGACTCCCTGTTATCTCTATGTTTCCTGCTTTCTGCACACCTTGGTTCCAATAGTCATACAGACCCAGATGGTCTCTTTCCCTCCCTGCCTTCTCATCAGCCGGAGTGCTCCCTGGGGACAGGGAGCACATCTTCTCACTTGTGTAATCCTTGTGCCTGATATCTATGAGTAAGCAAATAAATGCTGGTTTGAATGAACAAATGCTGTACAAGTCATCCATCCAGCTAAAATTATCTTAGGTAAGCCTTCAAGTCATTGAGCTCAGAGGCCATGGGGGGGTGGGGCGCGGGGTGGGGGGGCAGTCCTGGAACTCAGGTGCTTGCTGTTAGTCCTAATGGTGTCTGGGCACCCCTGAGGGTGCCTCTCAGTGTGGCTTCCTGACATTGCTGGGCAATTTTTTGGGCTAAGCTGGGCACAGAAAGACAAAAATGAATGATATGAAAGCACTAGGCTTCATGTTTACAGGCCCAGTAGAGGTTTCCAAAGGACACCAAGCAGCCAGTGTGCAAAGGCCTGCTTTTAATGTATCAGAAAAGACAAAATTACAGAATGCCCGCTTTTGATGTGCCATCTGTTTCGTCTTTCTGAATAAAAGGGAAACTCTGGCTCCAGGCTGATTTTCAATTGCAAAAATAGACTAAATTCCAACCCTTAAATTATCAAAAGTGCCACATACTTGACAAGCAGCTAAGCAGAGAGCAGAAACTACCAAGTTAGTAATTAAACAGAGCTTAAGTCAAATTAACAGAGACAGACATTCTTGTCTGGCGGTCAGAACAGAGGCCTGGAGAGCCCTGAATCTGGTCCTGGTGCCTGCATGTGTCAGAGTCAAGTCCTGATGTGCAGCCACAGTTCTCAAGGAGAGACGCCCCCACCCCCATCTTTCTTTCTGGAAAGGCTCCTATGGTGAGAAGGGGTTGTGTTCCTGTTGAGAGATAAGAAGAAGGGGAGGTAGGCCTGAAAGCAGTCAGGAGGTGGCTGCATTGGGCCAGCTATTCTCCGTTTCAGAATTTGTTTACAGATGTTACAAGGGGCCATGGAAGATCTTTAAAAATATATATAAAAAGATTGTAGGTTAGGAGCTCAGATAGGTACTTTATTATTATTATTATTTAATATTTATTTATTTTTGAGAGAGAGACAGAGTGTAAGCAGAGGAGGAGCAGAGAGAGAGGGAGACACAGAATCTGAAGCAGGTCTCCAGGCTGAGCTGTCAGCACAGAATCTGACACGGGGCGTGAACCCACAAACTGCGAGATCATGACCTGAGCTGAAGTCGGATGCTTAGCCCGCTGAACCAGCCAGGCACATAAATACTTTAATGTAAATTATTTATTCACTCAGAAAATACTGAGTGCCTACAGTGGTGGACAAAGTACAGTTATAGCCTTGGATTGCTGACATGCTGGTAGAGGAAGGCAAACAATAAAGAAGCAAATAAATGTGTGGCTCTAAGTGAATGGATATAAATAGTGAAAAGAGGAAGAGAGGGAGTTCAGGAATACGAGAGGAGGGTGAGGGGAAGAAGGAAGATGGAGTTGTTATTTATATCAGGCAATTAGGGGAAGCTCTTCTGATAAAGGGTGTTTGAGCAGAAACCTAAAAGCGGACGAGAATTCCAGGCCGAAGGAACAGCAAGTAGAAAAGTCTTGAGTTGGAAGAGTGTTTAGCATGTTTGACAAAAAGCAAGGAGCCCAGTGTAGCCTGATTAAGGCAAGCAAGTGGGAGTGGTAGGAGATGAGGTTTGAAAAAGATTAGGGGCTAGATCGTGTAGGCATTCTAAGAACATTGACTTTTATTCTGAGTTAAAAGTGAAGGCAGGATATCCTGCTTTCTCATGGCTGAATAACATTTCCTTGTGTATGGATACCACATCTTTTATCGCCAGTTCCAGGTTTTGAGCTCTTTTTTGCACAGCTGCCTCTGAGACCCCCCTCATGAAAATCATAGTTTTTTAAGGTTTTGCTGAAGTAGTCTATTTAATAAATGAATGGCGAAGGTATTATCTCACCAGCTTCCATGCAGTAATCAAGGTTACTTGGAGAGCTGTGTTGAGAAGGATTCTGAGGCATAATGAGTTCAGCAGAAAAGAGTACCTAGAGTTATGACTGCCATTGGTCTGGTAGGAGTTCTAGTGATGTATTTGCTATACGTTCTCCCTGTGTGTGTGTGTGTGTGTGTGTGTGTGTGTGTGTGTGTGTGTGTGTGAGAGTTGTTCCCTGGAACAGTTGCAGTTTCTCAGAGCCTAGTACAAGAATGGTAACAGGAAGAAAGAGCAGCCTAAACCCATATTGGGTTACTGGAGATGACAACATTGTATACATGCAATCTGAGAGCACAGAATTTTTTTTAAGATGTGGCATGAGCAAAGGAAACAGCTTGAACTCAGAGCAGCCTTACAAACTAGCCTTTGTTCGCCAGCAGTTTTCTCCCTGAATTTTTATTTTGAGAAATTGTGAACCAACAGAAAAGTAAAAGAGTAAGTAGCACAATGAATGTCGAATGTCATTTTCCTAGATTCATCAGTTGTTAAAATTCTCTCTCTGTATGTTTTTATTCTGAATTATTTGAAAGTAATTGAAAAATTCATGACACTTGGGAATTCATCTCTTAAGAACAAGGAATTCTCCTACATGATCAAATCTCCTAATGATCGAAATACCATTATAATATCTTTAAAAATAATATATAGGCCATATTTAAATTTACCCAGTTGTCCCCAAAAGTGAGATCAGATTGAATGCACTACTTTTTGACAAGATTTTATCTTGGTAAATGATATATTGTAAGATTTTTCACTTCATTGGTAAAATGTCCCTCAAAAATTAGCATGTTATTTTTATTACCCTGGATATAGTATACTTTATTTTGCCAACCTTTTACTTTTGGGCTTTTAGTTTGCTTTCTACTTATCGATTGCTCTTGTAAATGCTGCTGCAATGAACATTGTGGGCACATGGTATATTGGCCTTAATATATATTCCAACCTCTTTTTCCAGGACCTTCCTATAGTAAGAGGCTACTGTTTCCCCTTGCAGTTTGAGTTCTAGATGTAATTTAGTTTCCACCAGTCACTTGCACTTACCTAAGATTTGGAAGGCAAGAGTGAGGTAGATGTCATGCTTTTGCTGCTCCTGTGTTTCTCTTGGAAATCATGGCCATTCCCTCCCTTCCTTTCTCGGTGTCAGAGGCTATGGAAGCCATTGCAGAGTTGAGGGCAGAGGCATGGAATGGTATGATTTGTTTTTTTATTTATTTTATTTTATTTTTTTAAATTTTTTTTTTTTAACCTTTATTTATTTTTGAGACAGAGAGAGACAGAGCATGAATGGGGGAGGGGCAGAGAGAGAGTGAGACACAGAATCGGAAGCAGGCTCCAGGCTCTGAGCCATCAGCCCAGAGCCCGACGCGGGGGTCGAACCCACGGACCATGAGATTGTGACCTGAGCTGAAGTCGGACGCTTAACCGACTGAGCCACCCAGGCGCCCCTGATTTGGTTTTTAAAATCATGCTGGCTGCTGTTTGGAGACGAGATTGTGAGTGAGTGTAATTGGAATCAGGATCCCACTTAGGAGGCTCTTGGTATCTGGGTGGAGATGATGGTGGTTTCGACTAGGATGATATCTGTTGGTAGACGAGGTGAGAGATAGTTGGGTTCAGAATATATTTTGAAGGTGGAATCATCAGAATTTTCTGCTTTATATGTGGGATGTGAGAAAAAAAAAATCATTGGTTTGTTTGTCATTAGAGATCTGGATGTAATTCAGTTTCCACCTATCAGATGTACTCGTGTGAGACTGGGAAGGCAAAATTAAGGTACAGGTCTTGCCTTTGCTATTTCTGACTTCATCCACTGCAACTGGAAGGAAGGCAGAGTGTATGGGTTTAGCTGTAGGAAAGATGGTAGATTTTGGGGTGAGAGCATTGGGTGCTTGTCTCCTGGTGTTTCACTTTTTTCATGAACTAAGATGCAAGGACATCAACTGAGATTGGGGGTTGTGGGAAGAGGGACTGGGTTTTATTATTTATCATGTGTTGCTTCCTCTCCTGCTAGGACTCCATGTGATGCCTGGCCTCTGGAAGATAGACACTTTGTTGTTAACTGAACAATTGTCTGCTTTCACGGAGAGATTTTTCCGTAACCCATCACCTTTGACTTGAAGGTAAATCGATGCAGTAAACTAAAGCAGGGAAGATTCTCACATTGTTAAAAGAAGCAATCCTTTTACTATTTAAACCTTAGGTTTCAAACAATAGTTGTCTTTGAAAGTGTTAGTAGGTTTAGAAATGTTTTTTGATTCTGATTCCCCAAAGGTTCTGTACCTTTTGAAGAAATGAGTCAGTCTCCTTAGGAGCTGATAGTTTCTTTAAGGGACAAATAGCCATCTATATTTCAAAACACTTGAGAGATCTTTGGGTTTTTTTCTGACAGTTTTGGGAAATAATTTGGTAAACCAGTCTTTCAAACTTTGTGTGATGAAACTGGTCATTCCTTTCATGGTCAGTATTTCTTTTTAGAGCATGTTGAACTTTTTTCACCTTTAAAAATCATCTTTTGCCATATTGAATCCTAATTTCTTGATTCACATTTCTCTACTTAACCTCTAAGTATCCTCAGCTTGGAGTTGAGTGTCTAGATTTTATATGAGGCCTCTGTGGTACCAATGGTGGAAAAAGTATTTGCTTTAGAGCTAGAAGATAACAGTTTTGGGTCTTTGCTCAGCAGTGTACTGGCTACGTGGCTTTGGGTTATTTAATTAAATTCCCAAGATTGAGTTTCCTTATTATAAAACGAGGATGATACCTACTTCATATAGTTACAATAATAATAAGTAACACCTATATAACTTGTAATCATTTTTCCACATATCATCTTATTTGATCTTCAGATCAACTTGATGAGCTTGATGGGGCATATAATATCAATCCCCTTCTACATACATGGAAACTGAGGCTGTACAAGGACGATGTGAAGAGTTAAATAGGAGGTGTCAGAGCTGGAATTTGAACTCAAATATTTTTTTGTGTCAAAGCCCATGCACCACCCGTTATATGCCATTGGGTTTATATAACAATTTATAAATCTCACAGCATTCTTCAAAAGCAAAGCATTTTGTTACTGTCTATTCTGGAGTAGACATTCAGTGGTGGTTTTGTTGTGAAAATAAACAGACATGCAGTTTGATTGTCTAGAATTATGCTTTTCATTTTTGGAGCTGCTAGCCACATATGTCTACTGACTACTGTAAGTGTGGCTGATATTACTGAGGAGCTGAATTTTTAAATTTTGGGCAGTTTTAATGAATTTAATTTTAGAAACTAAAGTTCAGTTTTAGTTACTGGAAAACTTGTAAGTATATCTGAAACAATTTGGGTGTGTGAATCTCTTTTTTTTTTCAGCTGTGAACTTTATGATCTAAATACAGATAAGTATTTCCAATGAAAATTTAGCAGTCATATTGAGATGTGCTGGAAGTGTAAAAAATACATCAGATTTTGAAGACTTAGTACAACAGATGTAATGTAAAACATCTTTTTAATAGTTTTTATATTGATTAAATTTTGAAATGATAATACTTTGGATATATTGGGTTAAAATATTTAAAATTAATTTCATTTGTTTCTTTTTACTTTTAAATGTGGCTACTAGAAAATTTAAAACTATGTGTGTGGCTTGCATAGTATTTCTTGGACAGCATTGCTCTAGAATTAGCTATGAAAGAACATTTGTGTTTTCTTGACTAGGTATCTCCAGACCAGACTAGTGCAAATTATAGTTCACATTTCACATTTTCTCTCAAATGAGGAATCTCTGGAGCAACCTATTCTGTATATTAGGCACTGGCTAATTACTGTTCCTTCCAAACAAGCAGACACTCTTGTGGGTGCTCACTGAGGTTTGTTCAGACTTTCTGAACAATCTTGTGCTTAGTCCCAGCAGCCAGTCTGGCAGGAGTAGCCTCCTAACTCTCCTTCCTGTCCTCAAGGCTTCCTGAGCTGGTGGACTTGGACTCCACTTTGACCTGGCCTCCAGCTGGTTCTATCTAATTCTACCCATGCTTGGTTTTGGTGTTTCCTGGCGAGCCTCCATCTGGGTCTGTGCTGGCTTGGCTATTTGCTTGGAGTGTTCCACTGTGCAGAACATGATTGCACATAGCTATGGAAAAAGCTAGATTGCAGGTAATCCTTTTATACATATCTACATTCCTGAAAGCTTATGTGAAAGTTCAACACACCCAAAACAAAGCTATATAAGGTGAGGACTGTAAACCCAGTGGCTGAAATGTAAGTCGAAAGTAATTTCTTGTCCTTTATTTTATTTTGATTCAGTGTTTGTATATGTTGTGAAATGATCACCACAATAAGTCTAGTTAACATCCATCACCACACATAGTTGTAAATTTTTTTCTTGTGATGAGAACTTTTAAGTTTATTTATTTATTTTCAGAGAGAGAGCCTGAGCAGGGGAGGGGCAGAGAGAGAGGGAGAGAGAGAATCTCAAACAGGCTCTGCACTGTCAGCACCAAGCCTGATGTGGGGCTTGAACCCAAGATCAAGGAGATCATGACCCAAGCCGAAATGAAGAGTCAATGCTTAACTGACTGAGCCACCCCGGTGCCCCTAAGATTTATTGTTTTAACAACTTCAAATATGTAATGTAGTATTATTATTAAAAACATTTTTTTAATGTTTATTTTTGAGAGACAGCGCATGAGTAGAGGAGGGTCAGAGAGAGAGAGAGACACACACAGAATCTGAAGCAGGTGCCAGGCTTTGAGCTGTCAGCACAGTGCCCAATGTGGGGCTCGAACCCAGAAACGGTGAGATCATAACCTGAGCTGAAGTCGGACACTTCACCGACTGAGCCAGCCAGGTGCCCCTGTAGTATAGTATTATTAACTGTAGTCACCATGCTGTACATCACATCCCCATGATTTATTTATTTATAACTGGGAGTTTGTATCTTTTGACCTTAACCTATTTTGCACATTCTGCACCCCCTGCCTCTGGCAACCACCAATCTGTTCTCTGTATCTATTTTTTTTTAAATAATCTATTTCATATGTAAATGAGATTATAAAGTATTTGTCTTTCTCTCTCTGACTTATTTCAGATAACATAATGCCCTCAAGGTCCATTCATATTGTCGCAAATGACAAGATTTCATTCTTTTTTATGGCTGAATAATATTCTATTGTATCTGTATCTATATCTGCACACACATGTCACGTTTTCTTTATTTATTCACCCATTGATAGATACTTAGGTTGTTTCCATATCTTGTTTGGCTACTGTAAATAATGCTGCAGTGAACATGGGGATGCAGATATCTTTTTGAATTAGTGTTTTTGTTTCCTTCAGATACGTAACCAGAAGTGGGGTTGCTAGATCATATGGTAGTTCTGTTTTTAATTTTTTGAGGAACCTCCATGCTGTTTTCCACAGTGGGTACACCAGTTTACATTCCCACCAACCGTGCGAGAGGGTTCCCTCCTTTTTCCACATCCTTGCCAACACTTATTTCTTCCATTTTGACAATAGCCATTCTAACAGGTGTGAGGTGATAGCTCATTGTGTTTTGATTTGCATTTCCCTGATGATGAGTGATGTTTAGTACCTCATCATGTACCTGTTGGCCAAGTATATGTCTTCTCTGTAAAAATGTCTATTTAGATCTTATGCCCATTTTTTAAATTGAAATTTTTTTGCTATTGAGTTGTATGAGTTCTTTATGTATTTTGGATATTAAGCTATTATTGCATATATAATTTGCAAATATTTTCTCCTGTTCATTAGTGCCTTTAATTTTGTTGGTGTTTCTTTGCTGTGCAGAAACTTTTTAGTTTGATATAGTCCCATTTGCTTAGTTTTGCTTTTGTTGCTTTTGCTGTCAGGTTAAAAAAATTGTTGCCAAGACTAACGTTATGCCCATGTTTTCTTATAGGAATTTTGTGATGTTAGATCTTATATTCAAGTCTAATCCATTTTGAGTTAATTTTTGAGTGCAGTGTAAGGTAGAAGTCCAGTTTCATTCTTTTACATGTGGCTGCCCAGTTTTTCCAATGTCATTTATTGAAGAGTTTGTCCTTTTCCCATTATATACCTTGTCTTTTTTTTTTTTTTTAATAACAAAAAATATTTTACAGAAGTTTCCAGATAAGCCATACAAAATGGTCACAAGTTTTTTTTTGAAGGGAGGATTCTACACTTGACAGCAAAGCCACAGTGTTATTAGTGAGGACTGTGGTGTTTGTTTAATGTTACCATTTTGGTTCAAGCAGTCAAGCTTGTCCATCTCCCACATCTAAATAAAGTTAGACTTGGCTAGAGAGCATATTCTAAAGAACTGGTTAGCTGCTTTTAACTAAATGCAATTAGATCACCATATAAAAGGGGGGAAAGGAGCCCATAAGACTAAAATAAAACTACCTATCCCCCTCCCCTCAAAAAAATATTAAAGAAAAACACCCACACCCTTGCAGTTAGCTCTGACAACTACCTTCATTCACGGTGCTTTATACTTAACCCATAGTGGAGGAAATGAATAAAAGCAGAGAGGGGCCACAGCAATCCTGATGGTACCTCTAGCCTTTGCTTATGCTTTACAACAGTGAATCAGGACAAGACATAGATTTGCTATTGTGCATTAATCACCAAAGGACTGAAATGTCTGAGCTTTTATTCTGTATAAGACTGTATCCATTAAATGCAAACAGAAAAGGAGTAAGTCTTGTCAGATTAGGAGAAGCGATGCACACTTCATGATCAGATCGATTTTAAATATTATTTATAGCATATAGCCTAGTCCATGCTCTAACTGTTTCTATGGCTTGGGCTTTATTGGTCTTCCACTGCTCCACTGCATCATTTGCTAATGGATCATCTGGATTGGGAGCACTTAACAAAGCCTGGATCCATAGCAGAACTGTGTGGATCTGCAGTGCTGAGGACCATTTATCCTTCAAGATATCTTAAACATATTCTTCCCAACTACTCTACATTAGGATGATAAATTTTTGTCCTGAAATGTACTTTAGGGGCTGCTGTCAGGTATTCTTTTGGAAGGAATAGTTTAAATTTAAAAGTCCTTCCCTCGAAGGAGGAATCCTGGGGGCCAGCAGTGACCGCATGAAAATAATGGGCGTTGCTCTCTTCTGGTTCTGTTTTAATGTCAGGAACTGGTTCTGCCAGCAAGCGCTGGGCTTTTTTTGATAAATTCTGCAGGGCAGCCCGGCAATCTAGTCAAATCCTGAGTTCTGCTTCTGGTCTTGACTCTGGTTTCCTATACCTTGTCTTTTAGCCACAATCTTTGATGCTATCTTTCTGACATTTCATGTATGCTTTTTAATTTTCATGGTTGAAAACACAGTTAACTGGCCAAATGTACCACTATGGCTAAAGACTTGACAGATTTAGCACCCCTAATAAGTGCCCTCATTTTTCTCAAAATACTGTTTGTAAATCCCACAGTTTTTAACAACAGTGTTAATATTTTCATTTTTTCCCATTGTCCATTTTTCAAAACCTTAAGGGTAAAGAAAACAATGCTTCTTAAAAATTTTAACTTTGGATTTTTAACATTTTTTCAAATGAAACCTTATGTACATGCCCAATAAGTAAAGCAGAGCAGTGCAGCAATGCTGTAGTTGGAACAGTGGATGTATGTGTGTTGGGGGGATCCCGAAGGCAGTGCAGCAGCCCTGATGGGAGCAGAGAGATTGCTGCCAACTCAGCATGTAAAGAAATCACTAAGTCACTGGAATAAACTATTCATGCAAGGCACAGACCCTTCTTTAGGACAGAGAAGGTGATGCTGCTGAAATCGTTGTTAGCTGACAGGTGGTGCCACCATGATGTTGTTGAGCTGATATACAGTAGCCTGAAATTGGTTTTTGAAAGCTGGTTTATGATTGTCAGAGTGAAATATACAAATGTGGGGGTTGGCTTGATTGGTCCTTGCTGGATTCTTGAATCCCACACTGGACAGTCCTGGAGGGAGGCTTTTTGTGTTTTTCCCTATGAAAACATGCCTGTAATTTGAGGGTGCAGGAGGAAAACTACAGATAGAGACAATTTACTCCATGCTCAATAACCTGGTTTTATTCCCTCACTGTCTAATTCCCCAAAGATCACAGATGATTTTTCTGGCCAAGTTTTTCTCATAAACCAAGACAGTGATGTATGAGACACTTGCTACATACATAAAAACAGACTGCAGGGGCGCCTGGGTGGCTCAGTCGGTTAAGCGTCCGACTTCAGCTCAGGTCATGATCTCGTGGTCCGTGAGTTCGAGCCCCGCATCGGGCTCTGGGCTGATGGCTCAGAGCCTGGAGCCTGCTTCCGATTCTATGTCTCCCTCTCTCTCTGCCCCTCCCCCGTTCATGCTCTGTCTCTCTCTGTCTCAAAAATAAAATAAACGTTAAAAAAAAAAAACAAAACAAACAGACTGCAAAGCTCTTGAACACCCTGCTTCCCTGCTCCCTACTCTCTGGTCCTACTTGGCATGTTTGGCATCATGACGGGGCAAGAACAGCTCCAGCATCTCAGATGGGCATGAGTGACACTATGTCAATGACTATTTTATTACTGGAGAAGAAGTTCCCACTTTTCCAAACAAGATCTGGTTTCAGTGAGAGGGCAGAAGCTAAGATTCCTGTGCAAGTGAATGGTTAATCAAATTGTCCTATGAATGAAAGCAGATAAACAGATGATCAGACCTCATCCTTCTCCCCATTGAACTTCTTTGGCCCTGAAAAATGGCATTTAGTTCTCAAAGTATGTGAAAAAAAAAAAATGGGATGGGGCATGTCAGGTTTAGATTATTTACCATATGATTTTTGCCATACTGAATACTTTAAACGACTAACCTCACTGAATCCCCATAGTATTTCTGGGAGGTGGGATATATTTTTCCATTCAAATATGAGATGTCCTAGGCTCAGAGAGGTAGACCATTTGCTGAAAGTCACACAGCTGGTAACAAGGCATTGCTCTAAAATCCATTTGTTTATGTAACACTAGGAAAATACCCTCAGCATTTGAATGAGTAATTTCTACTTGGGATCCCTATATCCTCTTGTACACAATAGAATATAATACACATTATGACTTGTGTTATGCACCTGTCTTCCTCAGTTTATGTAGGTTCCTTGAGGCTGGGGACTGAGGCAAATACTTTTGGTTCTCTCATCAGCCACTCCTTTCCTCCTCTTTGCCAGTAGAACTTATCTCTTTGCCCAGAATATAGTCACATGACCACATTTAGCTGCAAGGAAGGCTGGGAAATGTAGTCTTTAAGTGGGTCATTTCTGCCCTTAATAAAAATTGAGTTCTATTGGTAAGAAAGGAGGGGAATTTGGATGTGGGATAGGAAGATTTTCTGTATAGAGTTCTTTTTATAAATGAATATTTTAAAATACCTTTAGGAAGAGCACATTTTCTAGCCTACTTTCCACTCCTTTTTCTCTTTAACTTGACCTAATACACACATATGTTACTTGTAGGCATTGGATTTAGAACCTGCAGAAACCTCTGTGGAGGCAGCACTCTCCCTTATTCTCCTGACAATTCCTCTCTGAGGTCAGGAGTGGGGTTTACTCACTCTGTACCTGGAAGGGGATCCCAACCACTGGTCAAGATCTGGAAATGCAGCTCTAATCCCTGGAAAGTGGTCCCCTCAGATCTCTGTTTGCCTCCTCCTTGCTTTTTAAAGCATTTCTCCTGTCTTACCAAGTTCTTCTCATATGTTCAAAACACAATTCAATGTGATTTTCACCTCATTTGCAGGAAAAGGGCCATTGAGAAGGGTGAAAGAAGAGGTGCTTGCTACAGCTATTGCATTTCCCTGGAAACTATAACTAATCTAATGTTGTAGTTCTTCAAGTGCATCAAACACCTATGGACATGGTCCTGCTGTCTTACTTGGCTGCTAGTGCTAGAGCAAATACAGTTGGGGGCTTACTGTTTTCTCCATTCCCTTCAGAAGGAACTGACTTGGGTTTTTTGTTTTGTTTTGTTTTTGTTTGTTTGTTTGTTTTTTAGGTGTTGTGGTTATTGGTACCTGTGATATGATTAGCCCATTTGGAGAAAAGATCCACAGACTCTGAGCCAGTGGTTAGAAAAATAAAGCGCACATTGATTTATTTAAAAATTTCCAGAAGTTTCTTTGATTCTTGGGAAGGCTTTGAAGGAATTGGTGAAATTTCAGGCAATTTCCAAAGACTTCTCTAGTTGTTTTCCACAGGAAATGTAAAAGCACACATTTAATTTTAGTTCATTTGGAAGTATTTTGGGAAAACACATAGAATGTAGAAGTAGGGAGAAATGTATAAATAAATAACTTTTTTTTTAATATCAGGAAATGAGTCATTTCATATTGTTTTACTAAAACCCGGTTAATACTAATCATGCTTACCATTAGTTATTTGAAGTTCAACTGACTTTTGGCATGCAGGATTGCCTGGTAAGCTGGCTCTGTAGGGCAGAGCTATGACATTGGACTTATTGTAGTTATTTTATTTTATTTTATTTTATTTATTTATTTTTTTAATGTTTATTTATTTTTGAGACAGAGACAGAGCATGAATGGGGGAGGGGCAGAGAGAGAGAGAGACACAGAATCGGAAGCAGGCTCCAGGCTCTGAGCCATCAGCCCAGAGCCCGACGCGGGGCTTGAACTCAGGTGAGATCGTGACCTGAGCTGAAGTCGGACGCTCAACCGACTGAGCCACCCAGGTGCCCCAGTATTGTAGTTATTTTAATAACCAGCACAGAGATAAGTACAACCAAGGGCACATATGTGTAGAATTGAACTGATACCAGTAGTAGGAAGTTTTATTAATGTACCTAATTGATTCATGTCTTAAAGCTTTGATGAGAACCTTATAAACTTTCGGCCATTCTGAGGGATAAATCAATTTCCAAGTTAATTAACTAGCCTCACGTTTCATTTATTCAGTTCTAATTGTTTATGAACTTTGTGCATATGGTTTTGCTCTGAATGAGAGAATCAGTGCCCATAAATAAGTGAAAATATTTGACTTCTCTGTACTCTGTTTATGTGTCTGTATCATGTATGTTATAGCAGGAACCAGGGTTAACAAATTATTTTAACACAAGAGAATTGTAATCAGGAACTTTCTACCTAAATAAGGTTGTAAGCAGTTCTCCACAGTGACAGAAAAATAGAAATTTGAATTGATTGGCAAAATAGGTAATTTCCATTAGGTCAGTCTTATAGCCAATGGGGAATCTTTTGACTGTCCAATTAAAAATATCAGCAATTAGGGGCATCTTGTAGAAGCTTGTCTTATGTATTTTTTATTAGTAGCTGTGAAATAATAGAAAAAATATGTTAAATCAAACCTGTTTAATTTCCCGAATGACAAGTGCACTAGGAGTATCTTTGTTTCTAATATTTGGTCTTTGACCCTGATTCCTGACACAGAGCCCCTAAATCCCTTATAGTTTCCTGGGTAATAGCAGTATTTTTTTGTTTTAAAGAGATGACTCTCAGTGGGCTCCTGGATGGGTTCTGGTTTCCAGAAACACCAAGCCATGGTTAGATGGTTGGAATTTTCAGCTCCGCCCCCTATTTTCCAGAGAGGGGAAAGTGACTGAACATGAAGTTAACGATTAGTTATACTTATGTGATGAAGTCTCCATAAAAATCGCAGAAGTATGGGGTTTGGAGAACTTCAAGATTAGTGAACATATCTACATATTGAGGGTCCCACACCCAACTCCATGGGGACAGAAGTCCCCAAATCTGCCCCTAAGTATCTCTGCATCTGGCTGTTCATCTGTATTCTTTATTATGTCTTTTATTATGTAGTAAGCTGGTGTTTCCCTGAGTCCTGCGAGCTGTTGTAGCAAATAATTGAACCTGAGGAATGGGTAGAGCCCATTGGTCAGAAGCACAGGTAACAAACTGGGCTTCCTATTGACATCTGAAGTGGTGGTGGTGGTGGTGGTTGGGGGACAGTTTTGTGGGGCTGAGCCCTTAATCTGTGGGATCTGAGACTATCTCTCCAGGTAGTGTCAGAATTGAGTTAAATTGTAGGACGCCCAACTGGTGTCAAAGAGCTGATTGGTGTGGGGAAAAAGCCATACACACCTGGCGGCAGACATATTCTGAGTGTGGCTATAGTGTGAGAGTACAGGAGACACACGCGAGGAATGTAGGTGTTCTTTATTGTAGCCAGTGGAGATATAGCCAGATTTGCCACATACTAGGAAAGCTTATTTGTTAAAGTATAATTACATATAGGAAAACATAAAAATCATGAGTGTTTAGCTCAAAATTTTATAAATGGAATCTACTCACGTAATGAGTACTCAGATTAAGAAACAGAATGTGACCAGTGTCCTAGAAAATTCTTTCATGCTTTCTTGCAGGCTGCCACTGTTTTTTGTTTGTTTGTTTGTTTTTAATTTTATTTCTTTTCTTTTTTTATTTTTAAGTTTATTTATTTTGAGAGGGGGAGGGTGCAGATAGGGAGAGAAAGAGAACCCCAAGCAGGCTTCACACTGTCAGCACGGAGCCCAACATGGGGCTTGAACTCATGAACTGTGAGATCATGCATGACCTGAGTCAAAATCAATAGTCGGATGCTTAACTGACTGAGCCACCTAGGTGCCCTTGTTTTTTATTTTTTGGTAGACACACAAGCACACGTTTTTCTAAGGCACAGAAAGAAGGAAATTCCTTTTTGTTTCCATCTATTCTTACTACCATCTAAAAATAAATGAGATCTGACATTTCTGATGAGCCCCCAGAGGTACAGATGTAGCTGGTTAGTGGGCCACACTTGGAGTGGCAAGGATCTAGAGCTGCAAGGTCCAATAAGATGGCCATGAGCTGTGTGTGGCTATTGAGCACATGAAATGTGGCTAGTCCAAGTTGCAATTGCTGTAACAGAGAAAGAAGAACGAGAAACTGGAGGGGAGACTTTCCTGCTCCCATTCCCTGTGTGAAGTACCCTGAAGCAAAAGAACTAAAAGTACCTACACCACACTGCATCACTCTGTGCTAACTTCACAAGGACATGTACCGCCTCTGTTTCAGTGCATGAGTGTGATTCCAGCACCTGGCCTGATGCCTGACATGTGAAAGTTCTTCATAGATGTTTGTTGAATGAATGTATGAAAGAATGGAAGAACAAATCTATGAAAAAACAGTGGTGGTAACAGGGACCCCAAGATAGAGGAGAAATTCACAACAAACTCTGTATACAACTGCTTGACCTTCTCCATGTAATTTGGTAGTTGAGCTCCATGGAATGAGACCCAGTCATCTTTGAACCCCTCATAATGCCTTGCCTATCTTAGGGGGAGCTCAAACTATAAAGAAAAAAAAAGTAAGTGAATTCTACGGAAGGAAGAGCTGTTCCTTGAATTATTCTCAAGATAATAATATTGATAATAGTCTGTTTAAAAATAGTTTTGTATTTCTATTAAAATTATTTTAAAAGGTTTTTTTTTTTTTAAATTTTCTCACTTAATTTTCACAACTTCCACTGAGGTAAGGATATTTTCACCACTGTATACACGAGGTGTGAGTATACATAGCTTAGGGAGATCACACGTCCTGCAGGGGGGTCCCAGGACTCAGGAGTTTCAGGGCAGGGTCTTTGCTGCTCCACTAGGAATAGAAGAAATGGATGATCCTTCACTGACCAGAGTGTAATGTGTTCTCAGAGACCTTGAGAATCCTTGGTTTCTGTGACTCACAAAAGGAGACATCTTCATTCTTTATTCAGAAACATTCCAAGTATGCAGATAATTCACAACAGGGCTGGGGGAGAATTGCTATCCATTTAATCATGTATTCATTCTTTCTTGATTACTCTTTGCCAGGCACTGTTATAAACAATAGGGATACAGCATGGAACAAGACAGATATTGTCCTTGATCTCTCTTGGTGCTTATATTCTAGAAAAGGAGACAGAAAATCAATAAGTAAACATAAACATAGACAAGTTAATTTGAGATAATTATAGTATCATGAAGACAATAAATAAGGCTAACATGAGAGTCAGAGGGTGGGGAGCATGGGATGGTCAGGGAAGGCTTCTCAGAGGAGGTGACTTATTTTATAAAATAAACTTTCATTGAAGTATAACATACATGCAAAAATATGTACACGTCAACGTGGACACCTTGATGAAATTCTGCCCAGTGAACACAACCTGTTAACTAACACTCAGGCCAAGAAATAGAACATTGCCAATATCCTAGGAGTACCTTCATTCCTTCATGCGGTGACTTTTGAGTTGAGACCTTCGTGCTAAATAGACGGCCGTGCAAAAGATATAGGTTCAGAGTGTTCTCATAAAAGAGGAGAACAATTGAGAAGGCAAGAAGAACTTGGCATGTTTGAGCAGCAGAAAGAAGGCCAGTTTGTACCACTTTGTTGATTTAGCACAGCAATATTTGAGCTATCTGTTTGTAATATGACTCTCCGCTTGGGATGGGAAAGGAAGCCACACTTTGATTATAACTGCTGTCCAAGCTCCATCTATCAGTAAGTTGGGCTCTTAGGATCCCAAAGTAACTTGGAGCAGAGAGTCTTAGCAGGAAAATCTTTGGATATTTTACTGATTACATAGTGTTCACCACATCCAAGGAGGGCACTTATCCTAGTCCAAGCCCAACTCAGATATAGGGACTTTCACAAATATGTTATAACCTCACACACTACAATAATTCTCCTAGGTTTTTTTTTCAATTCCATCAGCTTCCCTCCTTTCACCATGGCAACCCATTAAACAAGAGCTCCTCCTGTTATCTTGTCCAGGGCCCTGGTTTTGACATTTTATATTCCAGGATTTCATCATGACGATGTGCTTGAAAAATCCCAAGTTACCTAAACATTTGAATATAGGATGGGTTGATTTCTGAGAAGGGATGTAGGGGGTACTTACATAACCGGAAACAGTAGGAACACTGGGGAAGTTGTTACACAAACATGTGCCCTTCAGAGCTGTTATGTACAGAGGCGATACGTCAGATTGTTTTCTTCCCACCCTCGTGAAGTTTTCTGCTTTAACATTAGACTGTCCCACAAGTATTAATATTTTCTTGTATGAACACTCATTCAGAACTTGACAAATGAGCACTTACTTTGGTGAGGTTGTCATGCCTTCACACTGGTTTGCAAATTAACCTACTTTGGCCCCCCCACTGCCTGTGCAGAGGCTCCATCTGGGCCTTGCCACCCTTTAGGGTATGTTTCTGATGAGTTCACTGTATAT
Organism: Panthera pardus; assembly: GCF_024362965.1. NCBI lineage: Eukaryota > Metazoa > Chordata > Mammalia > Carnivora > Felidae > Panthera > Panthera pardus. Next base: position 69,244,459 of record NW_026526766.1, on the reverse strand, counting down.
GCACTGCTTTCAGTGTTCATGCTGTGCTACCACGGTGGACTCTGCAGGGTGTGAGCATTCCTGTGGTGGACACCTCTGCTATAAGGGAGGCACTGCCAGGGACACCGTTCTGTGCCAGTGTGTAGATGGCTGTGGCTTTTCCCGCAGTTCTTCCCTGGCTGCTGCCCCTAGCCCTCAGTTGCCAGCAGTGTATGGAGGAGGACTGGCTTCTTTACTTCTGTTCTGCTCTGTTAGAGGGTCCCCAACCAGAGGTGCCTGAGCTCCAAGGTGCTTGTTTATTTACAGCCTTTTGCTTGACAGAAGAGTCTGACACGATCCCACTGGGCTGAGTCAAGAGACAAATTAGAAGGACAGATACCTGGCTGAGGTCAGAATTTTCCCATCCTTAGGAGTTTCCTACAACTTGACAGGATTTTTCTTCCCTTAAGATATGTTCGTGGGGTACCTGGGGTGCCAGTCAGTTGAGTGTCCGACGTTTGATCTGAGCTCAGATCTTGATCTCAGGGTTGTGAGTTCAAGCCCTGTGTTGGGCTCCATGATGGGCGTGAAGCCTACTTAAAATATGTTCCTTCTGAGGAAGCTCCTTAGCCTATCTCCATGCAGATAGCTGTCAGCCACTTCCCATTTGCCAGCTGTGTCCAGACATCCTGACTCTCCAGACTGGATACAGCAGTAGGTCTTTCTCAGGGTGGCTCTGTAGCTTACTGATGGTTCACCATACATGCCCAGGAAGGCCTGAATCTTTCAGCCTTGAGCTGGGAGCCCCTACTCCTTGTAAATAATGTTCAATGCTTTTTTTTTTTTTCTTTTTTATCAATCAACAAAACCCTGATCCTTGTTTTGACAAGTTGTGTCCCAACAAGAAAAGATCGTTCTTGCAGTCAAACCACCTTAACATGTAAATTTCATGGGAAGTTGGATCATTTCTTTAGCTCAGTCTTTGAGAGGAGAATGAGGAAAGGCAGTGGGCTCCTAACTTATCTCTCAGACCAGAATCTCACCCCTGTAATTTATCTGCTTGCATGGGGCCATTTGAGTAATCTTTCTAAAGTACTGAGTCATACCTCTGTTTTTTTTTTTTTTTTTTTTAACGTTTATTTTTTGAGACAGAGAGACAGAGCATGAGTGGGGGAGGGGCAGAGAGAGAAGGAGACACAGAATCGGAAGCAGGCTCCAGGCTCCGAGCCATCAGCCCAGAGCCTGACGCGGGGCTCAAACTCACAGACCACGAGATCGTAACCTGAGTTGAAGTCGGAGGATTAACCGACTGAGCCACCCAGGCACCCCCATACCTCTGTTTTTAAAACTTGTGCTGCTTGCCCATCACTTAAAGGCCAATTTCCTTTCTGATCTTTCTTGATCCGGTGGCTACCTCACTTTTCTTGCCTCTACTTTCCCTACTTCCCTCTGTGTGCCATACTTCCTGTCACATCAGTCTACTCCAAGCCTGTACCTTTCCTCATGCTGTTCCCTTTGGTATACTGCCCTCTACTCCGTGTTTACTACCTGGGAAACTACTCAGCCTTTAGACCCAGCTCACATGTCCTCCTCTAAGCAGCCCTTCCCTCCTGATATCTTAAGTTGTTTCCTTACTTCAGGGAAGGCCTCCCCAGCAGGATGAGCCAGAAGGACTGACTCACAGTGTTGAAGCAGAGTTCAAGTTCTACTTAGTGGTTGGTTGTTCGTGGTGTGCCTCTCTATGGGGAATAGATTTTCTCCCTGATTGTGTTTGTGAAATGCACTTTCTCTCCTTATTTGGCTTCTGGGGACAGTGTGCCATCCATTAGTGTGTAAGGGAGTTGCCTCTTCGTGCGAGATCATCAGCTCCTTTAATCCTGCTTTGTAACTAACTGGATTATGTCTGACTTTACCATGTGCCTGGAGGCTTCCTATGGGTCTCATTTCAAAATAACAGAGAAATGTCATACTAACCACCCCTCCCAGCCCCCCTCAGCAACATATTTGTTTTTTAAAACAGTTTAATAGAATAATATTCAGGGAAAAAACAGGAGCAAGAGGGGGAAATAACCCAAAACAGCCTTGCAAATTCATAAGACAGCTAATGCACTAAGTATATCCAAGGACTCTGAGCTCCTCTAGGAGGTCTACAGGAGAACAAAAAAGGGGTTAGTGCCTGAACTGACTGGGCAGATGAAACTATTGGGTTGCCAGTGGGGAGGATCTGTTGTCAACAGGACCTTTTAATCAAAACCCAAACCACTGCTAATTAACTAGGTATTAAAGCAACAAGAGGCAGATACTGAGGGGGGGGGGGCGGTGGGCAGTAGGGCCTGGATTGGGGTGGTATAGGTGAAGGGTGGGAGGATTAAGTCTTGGAAACTCAGAGTTGAGGCCCTTAGAATGAGCCAGATTCTCTGGTCTGTGCTATTCATATCACTCCTCTGTTCAAAAACCTGCAATGCTACCTTTTTATAGCCACTTTCCTCCCAACCCCTGTCCCTACCCCCTGGCAACCAACCACTCTCCATCTCTGTCATTTTGTCATTTCAAGAATGTTGTGTAAATGGAACCGTATCATCTGTAACCATTTTGAGGTAGGCTTTTTCACTGAGCATAATTTTTCTGTGTATCAATAGTTTATCCCTTTTTACTGCTGAGTAGTGTCCAATGGTATACATGCACCGCTGTTCGTTTAACCATTCCACAAAAGGACAGTACGGGGGATTCTTGTGGTGGGAGTTAGTTTGTATCTTGACTGTGGTGGTAGCCACATGAATATATACATGTGATAAAATTGCACAGAGCTAAACATGTACACACGAGTGCGTGTACGTGCTGGAATTTGGATAGGTGGGTGGATCATGTCAATGCTAACTTCTTAATTGTGACTGTGCTATAGGTCGAGAGTTGTCAACATTGGGGGAAACTGGATGAAGGATATATTGGATTTATATATATTGTTTCTTACAACTACATATGAATCTATAGTTATCTCAAAAAAAAAAAAAAAACAACAACACAAAACAATTGGTGGCACTGTCTGTGGAACAAAGGATAAACCCTTTGGTCTGTCATTCAAGGCCCTTCCATGCTCTGGCTCCATGCTCCCCTGCCTTCAGTCTTCTCTCACCACTTCAGCAAGGCTGACCTGTTCAACATTTCCCATACCAGTCACTTTTCTTTAAAGTAAAATTTTGTTTCTTTTTAAAAATGTTTATTTATTTGAGAAAGAGAATATATGTGAGTGGGGGAGGGGCAGAGAGAGCAGGAGAAAGAATCCCAGGCAGGATCCAGCTTGGATCCCGATGTGGCACTGGATCTCAGGAAATGTGAGATCATGACCTGAATGTAAATCAAGAGTCAGACACTTAACCGACTGAGCCACCCAGGAACCCAAAACTTTTCTTTTTAATTGAAGTGTAACATTCAAATGGAAAAGGGGTCAAATCACAAAGGTACAGCTTAATGAATTTTTAAAAGTTTTAAAAAAAAAATTTTTTTAACGTTTATTTATTTTTGAGACAGGCAGAGCATGAACGGGGGAGGGTCAGAGAGAAAGGGAGACACAGAATCTGAAACAGGCTCCAGGCTCTGAGCTGTCAGCACAGAGCCCGACGTGGGGCTCGAACTCACAGACCACGAGATCATGACCTGAGCCAAAGTTGGACACTCAACTGACTGAGCCACCCAGGCACCCCTACAGCTTATTGAAGTTTTATAACATGAAGCCACTCATATAACCAGAACTAGATCAAGCAGTAAAACATCAGCAGGATTCCAGAAGCCTCCCTCCTCCTCCTCCTGTTCATTTAGTACCCTCCAAAGGATAATTGCTATCTGATTTCTATCCCATTGTTTTTTCCTGTTTTTAAACTTCAAATAAATGAATTCATAGATTCATCTTAACTAGCTTCTTTTGTTCAACATTTTGATTAGATTTATTCATGTTGCAGGTAGCCGTGTATTGCTGTACTAATGTGTGAAAAAACTGTAATTATACCATTTATACATGGTACTATTGATGATTATTGGGTTATTTATGGTTTTGTTTATTTCAAATAGGTCTGCCATGAATGCTCTTTTATATGCCTTTTGGCTCACATCTGTACTCATTTCACTTAGATTACTACCTAGAAGTGGAGTTGCTGAGTCATAGGCTATACACATGTGTAGCTTTCGTTGGTACAGCCAAATCTGTTTCCAAAGTGGTTGCACCAGTTTACATCCTTCCCAGCAGCATAGGGGAGTTCCTGTTGTTCTGCCTCCTTGCCAGTTTTTGGCATCAGTTTAATTAATTGTAGTCATTCTGGTGGGGTGTGTAGTGGCAGCTCATCATTGAGGACTGGTTGCAAGAGAGTTTTCTGCTCTTTCCCCCAGCAGGAGAGTGCTGTTGCTTGTTACTCAGTGCAGGGGTTACCATTGGGATAGAGAGGTTTCCCACTTCTTCCCCAGAGGCAGATGGCTGTGTTCCTATCCCTTCTGCAGACAGAGGATCTTAGCCTGTCTACTCCTTCCCTAGTGGTTTTGACTTCAAACAAAGCCTAGAAGGTTTTGACTTCTTATGAGAGAAAGTTCTGGAAAATGGGCAGTGTTTCATGCCTGCAGGCCAGTGAGGACTCTCTCTCAGCTGTCCTGCCTGCCTCAGTCTTTTTTCTGAGTACCTGGTAGAGATTGCGGAAAAGAGCTTGGGAACATGAATTTCTCTTGTGTCTGAGGTTCCCGTGGATTCTTAACTTCGTGCCAACACACACTTTGCTCTTAAGAATTTTTTGTAATGCTAGCTCTTTTCTTCTTACCCTCTTGCTCCAAAGAGGCTCTGGCAAAGGTGGAACAGTTCTTGTGTACTGTGTCTGTGTGGCAGGGTTTGTCATTCTTAGGAATTCAGATCTCCTGATTGCCTTGTCATGGGCTCAAGGGGAGTTATGATTTTATAGATTGTTTGGTTTTCTCTCATTGTTGGGATAGGAGGTATGTTCTCTCGTGGCTTTCTACCTCACTGTGGGTTTTAATTTGAACTTCTTTCATGACTAATGAGTTTGAGCTTTTTTTTTTTTTTTTTTTTTTGCAGAGCCAGCTGAATCTTTCTTTAAGAAAAGACACTTGAATTGACTTTTAGTTAGGGGCATGGGCAAGAGAAGATACCCAGGCAGTAGACTACTCCTAAGGGTAGAATGAGGACTGGGGCTGAGCCTCAGGTGGGTCTCCTGTTCCTAGTCACTCCCCTGCACATTCCCCCAAAGGCTCTCCTGTGGCAGCCACAGGGGAAGGGTGACTGGGGGAGGGGGAACATCAGTGACTGCTCACTTGGATAAGACATCAGGTGACTTAGACACCAGCTTCCCATTCCAGTTCTTGATCTTCTTCCCAACCATGGCTTTGGAGTAGCTGAGCAGCGGAAGGAGCTGGAGTCCCTGCCAGAGCTGAAGCTGGACTGAAAGGAGCTCAGGCTATAGTTGAGGCCAGGGCTCGTGAGTCTATGGGGATAGACTGAGCTCAGCCTACCTGAGTATCTGCTCGTCATCTTTGTATGGATCCTCATGTTCTGCATCTCAGATTCCATCCAGCTCTCCTCACCCTCAAGCAGATCTTGATGTTCAGGGACAGCTTGATGTTCATGAGCTCCTGGTACTCATGCAGTACCTGGATCCTGTCCATACCATGTCCTTCTTGGCTTGCTGCAGGGCAGCCTCCAGCTCAGCCAGCTTGGCATTGGTGTCCTTAATGACAAGCTACCCGCACTGCTCAGCCTCAGTGATGGAGGCCTTCAGGGAAGCCCTTTTTGGCCTTTGAGGGTCTAGATCTAAGCATGGAATTGTCTGATGTTCCTATTCATCTCAGAAATCTCCATCTTTGTATGATAGGGGTTATCCCCGTGCTTCCCAGCCAGTGTCTGCAGTTCCTTGTACTTGACCTGGTACGTGGTCTCAGCCTTCGCCTGGCTATGGTTAGTAATCTCCTTGTACTGGGCCTTGACCTCCGTGTTGATGCCTTCTGGTCCAGGGAGTGGCCGTTGCCCATGAAGAGGACCATGGAGGTGTCAGAGATCTGCGACTGAGGCTCTTGGTTTTCCTCTTCATACAGCGGTCTTAGGGAGTCAATCTTGTTGGGGAGCCACTCCAGGTGGGACTCCAAATTTGCCTTATTCATGTAAGCTTCGTCCCCAGCCTTTTTGACAAGGACAAATTCATTCTCCATCTCTGCAAGCTCTTTGATCTCTCTTTGATCTCTTCCTTATGCTTATTCGTGACGTCCTCCACCAGCCCCTGAATGTTGCCAGGTTCTGTCTCCAGCTTCAGCTTCTTCTGGGCTACTGTGTTCAGCTGCTGCCCAAGGCTGTTGATGCAGCTCTTGAACATGTTGTTCATGTTGCTCTGAGCCATTTTCTGGTCCTGTGAGAGACTCCACTTGGTCTCTGTAATCTGCTTCTGCTGCTCTAGGTTCTACACTTTGTTGATAAAGGAATTGTTTTGTGGAGTTGTTATCTTGGCTCTTGATCTGCTCCTTATCCTGAGTGGGCACAGCCTGGGTGTTGGAGTCTACTCCCAGCTTAAATGGGCTCAGCAGGCTCTGTTTTACTGAGACAGCTGTGATGTTCTATATACCCGTGGCCCTGCTATAGCCCCTGACCACACTCATACTGATGCCCACCTGTGAGAGGGCTGAAGAACCGATGTGGGTGTCAGGCACACTTGTGTATGAACAGCAGCTGAAGGCCCAGGGGCCAGAGGTGGACACCTTGTAGGACTTATGGGTCAGCCTGATGGACACAATGGAGGCTGCAGTAGAGGTGAGTAGGCTGAACCAGACAGAGATTTTGAGGAAACACTGAGAAGCTGTTTCTAGGTGTGGGACCTTGAATACCTTTTAATATAACAACCATGTTTTGCATTTACCTGCTCCATTGCCTTTGTCTGAAATGCTTTTTCCTTTTATGCTCTGCCTGTTTCTTCAAGGGTCACTTCTAGGGTCCCTTTGTCCATGCAACTATCTCTAACCATGACTGTCTTCATTCACCTCCCCTATCAAACCTTGCTTTCTCCACCCCTCCATTTACCCAGTATTTTGTGCTGTTTGAACTAGGGAACTAGGATTTGGGGAAAGATACCACTTTTTTCTGGTTTCTATTAGTTTTCCTTATGACCAGCTAGGAGAAGCAGAGCAGGAGGGTGAGAGGTAGTATACATGTTCAGGGTGGATTTTCCTGGGACTTGGAGAGAGGAATAGGTCACAGAAACAATTTCTTCTAAAACTGTTAAGGCTACACTTCATTTCCCCAAAGAAAGAGTTTACAGTCAGGGAATTTGTAGGAGGGTCATCTCATAAATGCCCTGAAGGCATCCTCCTGGTTTGGGTTGTGTTTTGTTCCTTGCCAGGCACTTTTCCTGGTTAATTGAGCCCAAATTGCTGAAAACAAACTTTCTCGGGGTTATCCTCATCCTGCTGGGTATCAGCTTTCCCTAAAACCAAAATTGCTGCTTAGTCTAGACCTGCACGTTTATTGTTCTATTTTAAGAGAAGCCCCAAATCCGTACCAGAATAGCAGAGGTGGCTGCTCTACACAAAACTGCCTTTCTTTATGGCATTTGCTTGTCTCCCTCACAGCCATGAACCCTTTGTATGCTGTCTGTCCCCGGCAACTTCTGGGCAGACCTCAGCTGCTTTGTTACTGTCTGGGGCAGCAGCAAAGCCAGAAATAGTGTTTTCAAAGTGAGAGAAGAGAAAAATAGGATACATCTCAGTCACAGAAAAGAAGCCTGAATTCTGAGGGTGGTCATAAAAGACCACCTGTTAATTAAGCCATGACCAGACATACCTGGCTGTGTGTTCCTGTCTTTCTTTTCCTCTGACGCCGTGGACTGCATTTTTCCTTTACATTTTGCTTCTCTGTCAGCATTTCTGGGTGAATTGGTAAAGCACATCAGTTTTCTATGATTCTTTTTTTTTTTTTTTTAGCATTTATTCATTTTTGAAAGTGAGAGAGACAGAGCATGAGCGGGGGAGGGGCAGAGAGAGAGGGAGACAGAGAATCCGAAGCAGGCTCCAGGCTCCGAGCTGTCAGCACAGAGCCCGACGCGGGGCTCAAACTCACGGACTGCGAGATCATGACCTGAGTTGAAGTCAGATGCTTAACAGATTGAGCCACCCAGGTGCCCCAGTTTTCTATGATTCTTTCCCGTAGTGACCTCAAGGCAGTGGTGTGCTGGTAAACGTTTTTTTTTTTTTTTTTTTTTTTAATTTTTTTTTCAACGTTTTTTATTTATTTTTGGGACAGAGAGAGACAGAGCATGAACGGGGGAGGGGCAGAGAGAGAGGGAGACACAGAATCGGAAACAGGCTCCAGGCTCCGAGCCATCAGCCCAGAGCCTGACGCGGGGCTCGAACTCACGGACCGCGAGATCGTGACCTGGCTGAAGTCGGACGCTTAACCGACTGCGCCACCCAGGCGCCCCATGGTAAACGTTTACTGACCGGCTCTCTGGGAAGAGGAGCCCTGATTTGCAGTGTTTATCCATTTCTGTAGTATAGATACTTTCACCATAGCTGATTAAAAAGATTTTTTAAAATGTTTATTTTTGAGAGAGAGAGAGAACACAAGTTGGGGAGGGACAGAGAGAGAGGGAGATGCAGAATCCAAAGCAGGCTCCAAGCTCTGAGCTGTCAGCACAGAGCCCGATGTGGGGCTCAAACTCACAAACCGTGAGATCATGACCTGACCCGAAGTCGGACGCCCAGCTGACTGAGCCACCCAGCTGTCCCATCATCATAGCTCATTTTAAGCTACTTATGTGAGATCACTGAAAACGGAGTTGGACAGAGACATGCAATAGCACACAATTACATAGCGTCTCCACCATATGAGCGAAATAGGTGTAAGTAACCTCAAGATCATAGATCAGTGATTGGCAAGTGATGGCCCGTAGGCCACATCTGACACATGGCCTGTTATTGTGCAGCCTGTGAGCTAAGATTGGTTTTTAATTTTTTAAAGCATTGTTAAAAAAAACAATATATGACAGAGACTATCTGTGACTCTCACAACCTAAAGTATTTAGTATTTGTCCCTTTGCAGAAAAAGTTTACTGGCTCCAGCATAGATAACAGTAAAATTTGAATTTTTTTACTGTTGGGTTTTAATATCATTTATTTAACTGTTAATGTATATTATTTAATTTTTTATAACAGCTGTGTTTAACAAGCCACAAAGGTCCTCCAAATTGAATAGTTGGTTCTCATGATCTGGTAGGAGCTGACATTAGCACACCACTGCCTCAAGGGTCATTGCTTTAGGGACCTTAAGAGTTCTTTAGTCCAATATCTTCACATTATAGATGGGGAAACTGAGACCCAAAGAGGAGAATGATTTACTCAAGATCACTTGGCAAATTAGTGGCTGAGCCAGGTTTTGTACCCGCTAGTTTTGTTGTGTTTGGTCATTTGATGATGTCTAACAAATACCCATGGTCTCTTTTTTATTGCTTTTACCTCTTAACTCCCTGATTTCCCCTGAAGTCTGAGCTGGCACTTGGCACCCTATGGTATGCCCCAGCACCGCACAGCCTGGGCTAACACGTGGAAGCACTGTCACATTGACTTAACTGTGACCCTGTTCACATTTACTGACTTACTCCTTTTTCTGTTGACTTTGAGGATATTCTTTTTCTGTCCTCTAGATTGTTGCCCTGGGTTTTTTTCTCAACTCCTGACTTTTTACCCAGTCTTGGTTTCTTCTGACAGGATAGTGTTCTTGCATCAGCCTCCTTGACCATCACCTCCCCTTTGGGGTTTGCACTGAGCACTCTTCTGCTAAATCCTTGTTCTCATCAGACTGGTACCCTGTTTTTTGTGAGAGAACCTGATTTTTGTCTGAGGTCCTATGGGTGGGGAGGGGAGAACAGAGGAAGCTGGGTTGAGAAAGAGGAAAATGCTGGTATCAGGGGTGTGTGACTAGGGTTGCATCTCCTGTGAATTGTTGAATGAGGAGAAGGATCCAGGCTGGAGACAGAGAGGGAGAGGTACAGAGAGGAAAAGAGAGAAGAGAGGGAGAGGGAGGAGAGAAGAGAAGCAAGGAGCAGAGATAAGCTCCGGGTTCCATGGCTCCCATAGTCCCATGAGGCTGGGGTGCTTTGAAAGTGTCACTAGTAATCTTATAATCAACTCCCACATACTTTGAGCTAGTCTAAGTGGATTCTTGCTTCTTGTGACCAAAATTCTTGCTCCTTTTTAAAAATTAAAAAAATTTTTAAATTAAAAATTTTTTTTTTAAAATTTGTTGTCAAATTAGTTTCCATACAACACCCAATGCTCATCCCAACAGGTGCCCTCCTCAATACCCATCACCCACCCTCCCCTCCCTCCCACCCCCCATCAACTCCTTGGGACCAAAGTGGTCTCCAGTTGAAACACTGGAAGTCTCAGAATGTTTACGGACTGGGAATAGCTGAGGCCCTGAGAGCAAATGACCCTGTGAATGAGCAGGCACCTTTCCATAGGAGTCCCCTGTCTGTCCAGAAGCTATGGCAGGGTTCCAGTTGCTTTCCGCTGTTTTCACCCCTCTTTTTCCAGAGTGGTTGAATGCCAAAGGATTGTTTATAGCACCATTAATGTGGTCGAAGGCAGCGGCAACTACAGCCTGATTTTGATATATGCTAAGGTTCCAAAAGAAAGTGATAAATTATAAAAGATCTTCTATGAGTGTGAAAGTGAAAAAAAAATCTTAGTTTGAAGAAACTTTTCATTTTATGTTTATTTCTATGAAGCAAAATTACCTGTTCATTGTTAATCAACAACACCTGTAAAGAAAAAAAACACCTGTAAAGAAAAAAAATATATAGTCAGAATTGTATTTCCCTGTAAATAATACTTTCACTTTGACTTTCTGCCTGTCCATCTTTACATAGGTAAACTTTTGCACAGTTGTGTGCAAAATGATACACACACACATTTTTCAGTTATGGAAAGTTTCTATGTTTCTATAATCTGTGGCATTTTTCATTTCTCATGGTTGAGTGACAGTGTTTCTGGTGGATTTGCCACAGTTTGCTTAATTTATTCTATAATTGGATGTTTAGATTGTTTCCAATTTTTGCTCTCATTTTCAGTAATTCAGTGAACATTTTTTTATATTTGATTTTATAATCAAAATGCAAAATTCCTCAGCAAAAATCCCCAGAGTGGGATTACTGGGTGATGTGGGAAGGCTAGCTCAGGAAGAAACACTGGGTTTAGAGTCAGAGACCTAGGATTGATCTTTGATCTACTACCAGTGTGATCTTGTGCAAATTACTGCATGTCAATGATTTACAGTTTTCTCACCTGTAAACTTGACTTATACTAATTCATACCTCATAGGATTTTGAGGAGCATTAATGAGATAATCGTAAGTATTAGCACATAGCATACTTAGATGAGTTAGTTGAAAGAGGATAGACATTTTTATTCTTTTTGTTCCATATCACCAAGTTCTTTTTCAGAAGATAGAATCATCAGTGACAATGAGTATATGCAGATTTGAGGGCAAACTTACCTGAATTGAATTTTATGATTTTAAAGGTCAATATAATAGACCTAATATATTAAAAGATACTTAGGGATATTCTGAAGTGTGCAAAAGAAATGCTTAGATACTAAAAAGTAAAATAAATAAATTACCACAGTACGCAAAGCACAGCACGGTATGAAATGACAGAACTAAGAGAAAGGATCAAAGAGACTGAGGTGGGGAGAGAGCTGTGGCAGAGGAAGTCAGTACTTTTCTGATGCATCTCTAACCTTTGCCAGGTCTGCTTATGGGTGGGCCCTGCTCAATAGTTCCCTTTCCTCTAAATGAGCAGTGCACAGTTCTCTCCCCGGGCCCTGGCAGATGCTCCCCAACTCCATTCTTCTCTGCCCTCCACCCTTAGGGGAGCAGATGTAGTGCGGGGAGGGAACAATGCCTACATTGTAAGCCCAGCTCTCACACACAACTCCGTGCCTCCCTCCCCACCACAGAGGCTGCTGCCCATGCTGCCAGAGCCTTCAGCCCACTCCTGTGCCCGCTCAGACTCCTTCCTGCCAGACCCCAGGGGGCAGACAATGCCTACTTGTACTCAGGCCCTGGTTTCCTTCTTGCAAGGAAGCCGACCTCCCTTTGCAGAATAGCCTTTGGCTCATCTCTGACTTAGGATGGCAGGATTCTCTCTCTACAGCTGAGTCCTTGGCACTGGAAGAAGGGACAGTCCCCTAAATTCCAAGGGATCTGGAGGAAATGACTTGAGTCTATTCCTTCTTCTTGTGAGACTTAAGTGGTCTGGACTGTTAAATGAAGGGGAAGCATCAGAACAACTATGGTGAGCCCATGATTCACAACTGTTCTTCTGGAAAAATCCATAGTCTCTATAGCATGGTCCTTTTTGAGCACCCATGCTGTGGGCTGAAAAAAACAACTCTGCATCAGGCAGATTTAAAATCCAGTACAAAAACTTTCTGATGCGGGTAGTAGATTTCTTCTCCTTTAATGGAGCTTGATATTCTATAAAGCTCTTTCTCATCTATTCTCTTTGAGGGAGGCGGGAGTATAAACAGGGAAACCGAGGCCCAGGGATGGAGAGTAGTTAATAAGTTTGGAACTGGGACTTTGGAATCTAGGTCATTAGTCTCCTGGGCAAAATTGTGTTCTTTCTGCCACACCATACTGAGCCTCGTGAAGAGCATGGAGAGGGCCGGAAATGAGCAACCTCAGGGATGCAGAAGAGGATCCCAGGGGATAAGCCTGGAGGGGCTTTGCCAACAGCAGAGCTGCTTTGGGAGGAGCTTACTGAGTAGAAGCCATACAGGACTCTGAGATTTCTTCTCAGTTGGGTTTTCACCAGAGCTCCTTTATGGTTTCCTGCAGTCACCTCTCTCCCCAGGGATCTTTGGCTTCTAGTAGGACTGAGAAGACTGCTCTGAGCTAATAAGCCTTTGTGAGATGCCATGGACTGAGGGCAGCTGCTCAAAAGTGGATTGTAATGGCTGGAGGATCTCCGATCGCTTAGATTAGAGATCGATAGTCTCTATTTTTCCCTTCTAATTGACCCTCAGTGTTTCTCCCTTCTCATCAAGTGTGATCATTTTAAAAGGAAAGTCCCCCTGCTCAATAATTTTCCATGGCTTCCCATTCCCTCAGGAAAAGTACAATCCCTGCAAGATGACATACAAGGTCTTTGTGGGCTTGTGCTGGACCCTAGCCCCTGATCCTCCTCCCCACTACTTTTTCTCTGACTCCCACCCTGGCCCTATGCTCCCTTTTTAAAAAACTTTGGTGAGTTTCCTAAAGGGAATATGCTGTTTTATGCTTCCATGCTTTTTTCCATGCTGTGCTCTCTGCCTGGAATGCCTTTCTTATTTTGAAAAAAAAAAAAAAAATTTATTAAAAAATTTGAGAGAGATGGAGGGGGGGAGAGCGAGCACTGGGGAGAGGGGCAGAGGGAGGGAATCCCAAGCAGGCTCCATGCTCAATACGGAGCTGCTATAAACATTGGGGTGCATGTGTCCCTTCAAATAAGCATACCTGTATCCCTTGGATAAATACCTAGTAATGCAATTGTGGGGTCGTAGGGTAGTTCCATTTTTAATTTTTTGAGGAACCTCCATACTGTTTTCCAGAGTGGCTGCACCAGTTTGCATTCCCACCAGCAGTGCAAAAGAGATCCTCTCTCTCCACATCCTCGCCAACATCTGTTGTTGCCTGAGTTGTTAATGCTAGCCATTCTGATAGGTGTAAGGTGGTATCTCATTGTGGTTTTGATGTGTATTTCCCTGATGATGAGTGATGCGGAGCATGTTTTCATGTGTCGGTTGGCCCTCTGGATGTCTTCTTTGGAGAAGTGTCTATTCATGTCTTTTGCCCATTTCTTCACTGGATTATTTGTTTTTTGGGTGTTGAGTTTGATAAGTTCTTTATGGATTTTGGATACTAACCCTTTATCTGATACGTCATTTGCAAATATCTTCTCCCATTCCGTTGGTTGCCTTTTAGTTTTGCTGATTGTTTCCTTCGCTGTGCAGAAGCTTTTTATTTTGATGAGGTCCCGGTAGTTCATTTTTGCTTTTGTTTCCCTTGCCTCCGGAGACGTGTTGAGTAAGAAGTTGCTGCGGCCAAGATCAAAGAGGTTTTTGCCTGCTTTTTACTCGAGGATTTTGATGGCTTCCTGCCTTACATTGGGGTCTTTCATCCATTTTGAGTTTATGTTTGTGTATGGTGTAAGAAAGTGGTCCAGGTTCATTCTTCTGCATGTCGCTGTCCAGTTTTCCCAGCACCACTTGCTGAAGAGACTGTCTTTATTCCATTGGATATTCTTTCCTGCTTTGTCAAAGATTCATTGGCCATACGTTTGTGGGTCCATTTCTGGGCTCTCTATTCTGTTCCACTGAACTGAGTGTCTCTTTTTGTGCCATCTCCTTTTGCATTCTGAGTTGGATCTTTATGATGGTGGCCCCTGGCTCCCACTGGTCTCACTGTCCATGTCACTAGAGTCACACTGGGTGCTCTCAGTTCCTGAAAGATTTCTTCCTGCTTTAAGAACTTCACAATACTATTTCTTTTGTGTAGAGTGCTACTCCCTCAGTTTTGACATGCACGAGCCAGACTGACTCTTTGTCAGCCCACCTAGCCTATGAGATGGGAAACCTTGGATTCTGGTGTATGAACTCTTTGAGCCATGTGATTGCTTATTGCTAATAAGGCTTACACGTGTGTGCCCGTGAGGTGGTCACCATGCTTTAAAAGAGTGAAGAAAAGAGAAACAAAGCATTCTGGTGTCTTGAGGAGGTATAGCAGAGGAAAGAAAAGGAAGGAAGGAAGGTAGGAATTAATCAGTCAGACTCTTATCAGATCTAAGTCCAAATTCTGGCCTCTCAGTCATTAGGTGTGGGATTTTTGACAAGTTACTTAGTCTCTCTAACCTTAGTTTTCTCATTTGTAAACTGGGGTTAATAATGGTTTTTGTCTCTCATGGTTTTAGTGTGTGTAATGAAGTTTAGCACAGTGTGTGCTGCATAAGTCCTCAACTTCATTTATAACTCATTTATTAGAAAACACAGTGAGTGTGAATATATAAGCATTTATTCAAAATCATTTCAAAATCTCTTTTCTCCCTGCTTCTTCCTTTATCTCTTCTCTCCCTTCCTCTGGCCCTCTGTTTTGTCTTTTTCCTTTCCTTCCTCCTCCCTTCCTCCATTCCTCCCTCCCTCCCTCCCTCCCTCCCTCCCTCCCTTCTTTTTCCTTCCTTTCATAAACTTTGTTGGATGCCTACTGTGTGCCAGGCAATATCCCAGAGTCTGGGAAAAGACTTTGGTGAGAAGAATGTGTGTTTTGTTTTCTTACCCACGTCCCTGAGTGAACTTTGAATTTGTCTATATGACTTAGTCTCAAATGACAGGCCCAGCAAATCTAAAGAGGTTAGGGGTGGTGGGGTGTGGATAAAAAGGTTCTGGGGATGAAAAGGTTTCATCTGGGTCTCTCATCTGGTCATCCCCAGATCTCTCCTCTCCTCCCACTGCCCAGCAGGGAAGTCTCCACTTGTGATATGAAAATGCCCTTTCAACAGCACCAGTGTGGAAGCTCAGATGTTTGTAACAGTTGCTTAATTTCAGGAACAGAGATCTATTTTGCCAACTTATGCTCCCACCGGGCCCCTCTCTGCACACTGTGAACTTGGAATGAAATCCAAACCACGAAGTCTTAAACTCTTGAAACTTAGCAGGGGGAAACAAAAGGGAGGGGATGGTGATTTCCAGGTTCAAAGAAAAAAGCTTCACCAGGCTCATGGATGAAGGAGTTGACCTAAAATATAATCATCCAGAAATAATATTCTGAAGATTTCCTTTACTAGAATCAGAGACCTATTGGTAAAACTTTCTTTGTAACTGAGAGATATAGAAAGGTAATGTGGGGGAATAGTTCTCCTTTCCAGAGCGTTCAATCAAGAGTTGTTTTGTGATGTCACCTGCTCAGAGAAAATGTTTTCCTTTTTTGGCTAGGAAAGATCATCTGTGGCAAATGGATTTGTAAGTTTGAATTCCCAGTTATATTGCTTACGTTTTAGAGGTGTATTTCACAATGACCCTGTCCCAAGATGAAGAGGCTTTAAAATGAGTGAGACCAAAGACTATTAGCATAGTTCAAAGCAGATTGGCCATTCATAGGCAAACTGGGATTATGAAAGGTAATTACTCTGATGTGGTATTTCCTATTCCTCCTTCGGAGTGCACCTCAGATTTCAGCTTCTCTGTAAAGTGTTCCTATTCCTCTTCCCCTCAGCCTGTGTCACCTACTTCCCCTGGCCTATTCTCCTAACTCCTGTCAGCTGCCTCCTGCCCCAGATTTGTGTCCTTCTCACTAGACCTGCTGGTCACACACCCTGCCCTAATCTGCTGTCTTCAGAACCACCACTTGGGCCCCTCATAAAGCCTGAAATCTTGGGGAAAAGGGTGTGGGGTGGGGAGTTGTAACTTATCCAAAGTGATGGGCATTTCCTCATTCAATACCACTCTGAGTCAGAGGGCTTTCTTAGTCTACCTGTGTGCTTGTAGGGAGGGGAATGAGAAGAGATATGGTTCCTGCACCAGTCCCTGGGAGGGGTTGCTGGCTATGATAGTAATCTGAAAGCTCTAGAAGGAAGAACTGCATGTGCAGAGCCTGTCCCAGGGATCAGACTTGGCTTAGCCAGCCTTACCAGTCCTTTGGTGGAGAAGAAGGAGAGGTTGCAGAAGACAGTTTTGCTGGCCTGAGTTGACTTAGATCATGGGTGTGGTGAGGCCTGGGACCATATGAAGGCTACGTGGGTGAAGAGGGGTCTCAGCAAACTGGGGGGCATGAGATTATGGTGTTTTTTTTTTTTGTCTTTTTCGTTTTAGTTTATTGTGTTTTCTGACTTAAAACTTTTTTTTATATGAGTTTGGTTGACACATAATGTGGTATTAGTTTTGGGTGTATAACAGTGATTCAGCATCTGTATAGTTATGCTGTGCTCACCACTAGTGTAGCTACTGTCTGTCACCATACGATGCTATTATCATATTGACTATTCCCTAGGCTGTGCCTTTTATTCCTGTGATTTATTCATTCCAAAACTGGAAGCCTATATCTCCCATTCCCTTTTACCCATTTTGCCCATGCCTCCACCCCCTTCCATCAGTTTGTTCTTTGTATTTATAGGACTTCAAAAACTGCTTCTGTTTTTTGTTCGTATATTTTATTTTTTTAGAGTCCCCATATGAGTGAAATCACAAGGTATTTGTCTTTCTCAGTCTGACTTATTTCCCTAAGCATAATGCCCTTGTGAGCATATGGTTTAAGTTCTGTTATCGGTGCCCCAGAAGTTGGGCCCATGAATCTAACTTGATAGGACTGGAAGAAGCTTCTGGAAGAGTGGGAACTAAAATCCTAGAGCTTTGCTGGGTGACAGGTCTTTAGTATGGGGCAAGAGAAGGAGAAGCTTATACTTTGAGGCAAGATCCTTCCTGCTTTCTAGCTTTGGATTCAAGAGCCATGGTTAACTCTAACACAACCCTATCTGTGAAGTCCTCAGATCTCTCCTCCAGGAAGCCTTAAAGTCTGGCCTGGGCTGAGAAGGAGAGGAATGTACACTCCCTGGGCTAGGAGGTTTGGCTTCCAGAAAGAACTCTAATATGAAGCTTTTGTGGTAGTATCGAAAATGGTGGTTTTAAAACAAGTTTACAGTTTATTTGACACCACCCTTCCAAAGGTGGAGCCTAAACTACTTTTGAATATGGGCTTCCCTTTAGACTCACTTCTAACTAATGGGACATGCCAGAGGGGTTGCTACATGACTTCTCAGGCTAGGTTTGGAAAGGCCATACAACTTCTTGGAACCCAAGCCGCCATGTTGTAGGGAGGCGCAGGCCACAAGGAGCAGCCATGTGTGGGTACTTGAGCTGATAGGACCGGTTCAGGTCTCACCTAACAGGCAGCTTCAATTGCCAGACATTAAATGAGAGAGCCTTCAGATGAAATGAGATGAGCCCTCAGCTGTTGACCCTACCCTGTTGATACAACCTGCCATCACCAAGTCCTACCCAAGTTGCAGATTCATGAAAGAAATAAATGTTGCATTGTTTTAAGTCACTAAGTTTTGGGGTAGTTTGTTACATATCAAAGAGGTAACAAGAACACAAAATGCCAGAGTTATCTGGCTTCTGTCATTTGTTAGACATGTGGGTATGTTGTCTTCCGCCCCCCAGCAGGAGAATTATTCAGTAAATCATGGCACGCTCAAAATGCACAATATCCTACAGCCATTAAAAATGCTATTTTTGGGGGCGCCTGGGTGGCTCAGTCGGTTGAGCGTCCGACTTCAGCTCAGGTCACGATCTCGCGGTCCGTGAGTTCGAGCCCCGTGTCAGGCTCTGGGCTGATGGCTCAGAGCCTGGAGCCTGCTTCCGATTCTGTGTCTCCCTCTCTCTCTGCCCCTCCCCCATTCATGCTCTGTCTGTCTCTGTCTCAAAAATAAATAAATGTTAAAAAAAAAATTTTTAAAAAATGCTATTTTTGAAGAACTTCTTTATAATTTTTTTTAATGTTTATTCATTTTTTGAGAGGGAGGGGGAGAACATGAGCAGGGGAGGGGCAGAGAGAGAGAGAGAGAGAGAGAAAGAGACAGAGAGAGAGAGAGAGAGAGGATCCGAAGTGGGCTCTGCACTGACAGCAGAGAGCCCATTGTGGGGCTTGAACTCATGAACTGTGAGATCATGACCTGGGCTGAAGTCAGATGCTTAACTGACTGAAGCCCCCAGGCATTCCTGAAGAATTTCTAATGACTTGAGAAAATGCTCTTTTTATAGTATTGAATTAAAAAATGCAAGTGCAACTCTGCATGTATGCTAGAATCCCAACTTTGTTTTAAAAACATGTGCATATGAAAATAAAGGGGAACACGTGTATACGATCAAGTGGTAGGATTATATCTTTAATTTTTGTCCATTTTCAATTTTCTATAATGTATATATGCTGTTATTATAATGAGAAAAAATTGTCACATTAAAAGAGATGAACTGTGGCTCTCTTTTTTGTCACAGAAAACAGTGTCATTTTCTCATTCTTAATTTCCAGTTTCCAATTTTGCATAAGGGGAGACTTCATAGTCATTCTAGGAAATGGTTCCCAGTAGATAATAGTAATTGAAAAACTGACTTTATCAAAATGAATGTAATTAAGTGAGTTTTCATCAGAGTTTCAAAAAAAAAAAAAAAAAGCTCTTTTGTTCTTCCCTTCTCCTCTTCTTTTTCTCTTATGTAAGCTTGACCAAACCATGTTTCATTATACTGAATGTCAGAGTCTTCTAAAAACTTCCTGCTTCCTGGAACAGTCTCTTGGAGCTGCCTCTGTGTCCTGCTCCGATTCCCATACCCAAACTTAGGATTTCCTTCTCCTTTAGCAGCAAGAAATATCTTTCTGGAACTGTATCTGTAAAAGGCACATTTGTGGTACAAAATTAGTCTCCAGATGAAAGCTTTCTCTCTATACAGTCCTAATTCAACGTTGTAATCCAGGAGATAGTAAATGAGTCAAATAATGTTAGATTTGGAAGAAACCCCATATATGATCTGATTTACCTCTTTCTTCCAAAGAGAGGGAAATCCAATGGTATTCCCACGATAATGGCATGAATGAAGAAACACCAGCATCAGGGCCACGTTTTTCTGACTGGAGACAGCAGAGCCTGGTGGAAAAAATGAGGGTGTTGGTACCAGACATCCTTGGGTTCATGCGTTTGCTCTGCTAGTTATTGACTGTAAAATTGGACGAAGTTACTGAATCTCAGTTGCCCCATCTGTAAATTGAGGAGAATAGCAGGTACCTTGAAGAACTGCTGTGATATTAGAAATACTATATTTCATCCTTCCTTCAGATGATCAAAAAAAAAAGTTGCTCTTGCTAGGCTTTAGTTGAGCACATAGTTTCTTCAGAGGAATCAGTTCAAGGATCACTGATACAGACAAGTATAGACCCAAGAAACAAATATAGGCATTTTCAAAGTCCACAGTTTTAAACACCTGAGTTAACAAATATCTTTCCCAGGCCAACACCGTCCTCCTCCCAAGCTGACCGGTTTGACTCTTAACACTTGGTGGGTTGTCATTGCGCCTTCACCTCATTTGCCCCCCTAGCCAAATACCTCATTCTCCTCCTAGTGTCCATGGTTTACTTCTGTACCCATTTTTAATTAAAAAATTTTTTTTAATGTTTATTTACTTTTGAGAGAGAGCGAGAGAGCGAGCGAGTGTGAGAGGATGAGAGGCAGAGAGAGGGAGACACAGAATCTGAAGCAGGCCCCAGGCTCTGAGCTGTCAGCACAGAGCCTGATGTGGGGCTTGAACTCACGAACCATGAGATCATGACCTGAGCTGAAGTCAGATGCTTAACCAACTGAGCCATCCAGGCACCCCTGTACCCATTTTTAAAAATAATCCTTTTCCTTCTTCTGTATCTTCTAACACATGTCAGTTACCCCAGAAAAAAAATCTCTCTTTTTATTTTATCCATAAATATAAAAAACTCCCTAAGTCCTAGAGGCATGTATAATATACTTATGGTCATGATTCATTTGTGTGTGGGAAAATGAAATCCATATGCTTTTGCTTTAGTGTTACTAGATTGTAATAAAACATGATTAAAGGTGAAATAACATTTTTCATCCATCAGATTGACAAGAATAACAAATACTTATAATATCTATTATTGATAAAGGTGAAGGGAAATTTATATTATTATATACTATTATGTTAATGGTAATTATATAATATTATGTACTAATGTTTTGCATCAATAAGTGATTATTGATGCAGCCCTTTTGGAGAACATTTTGGCCAAATCTGTTAGAATAAAAAATGTGTTTATCCTTTATTTGGATGTATGAACAAAGAGGCATGTTTGAGAATATTTACTAAAGCATTATTTATAATAAAAAACCACAAGTGTTTCTTGGTAGGGAAATGATTAAATGAATTAATGGTTCATTCATTTTATGGAATACTCTGAAGAAGTTAAAAATAAATGTGATAGATCTATGTTTGCCAACATGGAAAGGTATCTAAGACAGTGTTATGTGAAAAGCACAAGATGGTGAACAATGTGTATGGTACGATACTATTATATAATATGTAATTACATTAAAAAATGTGGAAGGATATACTCCAAATTGGTAAGAGTGGTTATTTTTGGAGAGGAAAGTGGGTTTTTTAGGAAAAAAAAATTAAATAATTAGGATGTTTTTACTTAGAAAATTTAAAAAAACAAATAACATTTTAAAATTCAATTATGACTAAAACCCACAAAAACTCCCCATGTGATTCTGATGTTTATACAGGTTTGGAGGCCAAACTGTGTAATCTATTGCTCTGTAACAAATTACCTTACATTTAAAATTTAGCAGATTAAAGTAATATACTTTTTAAGGATGGATTACCTAGCCCCCTGCTTTAGGATCTCTCAAAAGACTGCTCTCAAGGTGTTATCTGGGGCTGTGATCTCATTTCATCAGTCTATTGAGGAAGGCTTTGCTTTTAAGATCACTCACATTGTTTTTGGCAGAATTCAATCTCTCATAGGCTGTTGGATTGAGAGCTTCAGTTTTTTATGGCTATTAGGCAAAGACCACCCTCATTGCCTTGTCACGTGAGCCTTTCTAATATGGCGGCTTGCTTCATCAAAGTGTGCGAGTTGAGAAGGCAATAGAGACCAGCAAGATGGAAATCAGTCTTTTGCAACCTAATCATGGAAGTGACGTGCCCTCACTTTGCCATATTCTATTCATTAGAAGCAAGTCACTAGGTCCAGCCAATGCTACAGAGGGAATGGATTCCACAATGACATGAATACCAGGATGTGGGGGATCACTGACAGCCACATAGGATCCTGCTTACCACAGAAACCACTGGCTTAAGTAATTACGAAAACATCTGAAAATGACCTTATTTTTGTCAAACACCATTATTCATGTTTTAGATTTGCTTGTTCAATTGCACTTTCTACTTTAATTATAAGAATTACTTAAATATTTTTATACCTTAATGTATTTCTTAAACAATATCTCATATTGGTTAAATATACCTTTTTGGACCAGCCTAAGAACTCCATCATCATCTAGGTCAGAGTTTCCATGGGATAATGCATTTGAGTTCTGTACAGCACTTCCACACATTATGGGGACATATCATTCACTTGTAAACTGGGGGAATAGGACCGCTCAACCTAGAGATTAAGATGACCAGTATATTTTCAAATCTCTCTCAGAATTTGCTTGTAATGGGTGTTTGCTTCAGTTTACATTGCTGTAGAAATACCACCCCAAAACTTAATGGCTTAAAACAACAGCAACCATTTTATTATTGTTAATGAATTGGTGGTTGACTGTAGTCAGCTGTTCTGACCAGTTGGCTGGAGCTGAGTGGTGTAGGATGACGTCACTCATGTGTCCGGTGGCTGGCAAACCGGTTGTTCAGCTGGGACAGCTCTTCTCCATATGGACTCTCATTCCCCAGTAAGTTAGCCTGGGCTTCTGCATATGGTGACCTGAGGACAAATCTCATTGGTCAAAGCAAGTTACATGGCCGAGCCTGGAGTCAGAATGGGAGGGGAACTGCCTAAGGGAGGCTGGATTCACTAGGGATGATTACTGAACATTAGTACCACAGTGTCAGGAGTTTTCAAAATCTTTTGTCACTTTCATGTTCACATTTTGTTAAACATAGCCACCAAAAGGTACAAATCTTGTCAACCAGTAAAGGAGTCACTACACTTTTGGGTCTCACTTCACGGAGTGTATCTCAGTGAAAACTGATCCAGTCCTTGTATAGCACTAGGCCAGGGCTGTTGCAGTTTGAGGAAGTAAATATGAATGACATTTCTTCCATTCATCTCTGTGCTCTAAGCTCTATCATCGTAGCAGTAAAGGCCAATCAGCATCAACATGCATACCTGGATTGCATTAACTCAGCCACCTGCAAGGAAAAAGCATCAGCAAGTAATAGTTTAATGTCATGCCCTTGACTTTCATTCATGGTCAATATGAAAAGTGATCATTGGAAGAGATCTGTATATCTTTAGTAGAATCAATGTGGAGAATGCTATTAGGAATGATTTTCAGTGTCCCTCATATGAAGTGTCAAATGATAAATTCCTTCCAGAAATTAGTATCAGGAAGATAGGAAGATGCTTATTTTGCCTGAAAAGGGTAATCAATCAGTCTTCTTTATAAGGCAGTAAGAATCAATAACCTCTTTTTTTTTGGCTTTGGATGGTATAAATAGCTGAAGTTAAATGTAATGGTTATTTATTTATTTATTTATTTGAGAGAGAGAGAGAGAAAGTGTGCGTGTGCAAGCAGGGGAGGGACAGAGAGAGGGAGGGAGAGAGAGAATCCCAAGCAGGCTCCGTGCCTAGTGTGGAACCCAATATGGGGCTCAATCCCATGACTGTGAGTTTATGACCTGAGCTGAAATCAAGAGTTGGAAGCTCAACCTACTGAGCCACCCAGGCACCCCTAAATGTAATGTTTTATTATAGTAACTCTTAACCCTGTTAGCTATGGCTTTTGATACATTTATTTCCCTCTCTCTCTTTACCAAATGTTATCTTTATGTTTTAATCCTATTTTTTTGGGAATGTTTTGGGGGTTAAAATTACAAATACATGAACAAACAGATAAACATATTAAGCAATCTCAGTTTTGCTGCTAACAAGTTATGTAATCATTTAAAAAAAACAATAATCACATAAGCATTTAAAAAATAATTTCCCTTATGCATAAAATGTTGAGATAAGATTGGACCAAGTGATCTTTCAAGTCCCTTTGGCACTTAATAACTCCCAAACTGTTTCTCCTGTGACTTTTTCACTTGAACATTTTATATTTTATGATTTAGTCCAGCTGTTAAGTGTCTTGAATGGCTTAGTAGAAAACGGTGAATTCCGATCTCTTTTAGTGTGGTTTAAGATTTTTTCAAATATTGTCAGTTTGGCAAAAAGTGATGGATATTGGCAAGCCATTGTCCCTTGTTGTTAAGATCCAGATGTACAGTGTTTCTAGGGAAGTGTAAAGCATATGGCACTGATTCATAGTACAGCTCATCCGCAGTGTTCATCAAAACCCACTTGACATCTGTGAAACCTCTATGGCTTGACATATAAAAAGCTTTAAGTTTGATTTGCTTTTAAAAATAACTTATAACCTAAAAGTTAGCAAAAGGCAACCATTGACTCTCAAGTGCTCATAAATTCAACCACACACTTTCCTAATGATAATTAGTGGATAATTTAGCTTTTATTTTTATTTTTTAAAACTTTGTTAAAGTTTATTTTTGAGAGAAAGAGAGTGCAAGTAGGGGAGGGGCAGAGAGAGAGGGAGACACAGAATCCAAAGCAGGCTCCAGGCTCTGAGCTGTCAGCACGGAGCCTTATGTGGGGCTCACACCTATGAACCGTGAGATCATGACCTGAGCTGAGTTGGATGCTTAACTGACTGAGCTACCCAGGCACCCCAGTAAATTAGCTTTTAGACACTACTCTGGTTTTCTGTTGTTTGGACTGGTTGATTTGTTGTAGAGAAAACTTTTTAAAAAGAGACTTTGGATTGGAATTTCTTAAGAAAGCCTATTAGAACATAATATAATATATAATATATAACATAATATAGTATTCCTGTACAATTTATTAATTGCTTCTGTAGAAACATTAAGGAAGCATGAGTATTTGAATGTGTGTAGTCTCATAGTTAAGGGTTTAGCTGTGGATATCAAACCCCACCTCTGCCTTTCTGAGTGACAGAAAGTTACTTTTCTAAGCTTATTTCCCTAAATTTTGAAAGAGTGGCTATAACTATACTATAATGTAGAAGTGTAAGTAAGAAGTACAGGGAAGCTGGTTAGCACAGTACCTGGCATTACACCCTTAATAACCATTAGCTGTTATTAATGCTGTATTATTAATAATGTTAAATTACATAGGATTAGGTCTATTTTTACCCTTTGTCTCCCTCTTTATGTGAAAAGGTTTTATGGAGTATGAAATAAGCTGAGTGAATATAGAATTGCTGACAGTTTAGCTATATGTGTGTAAAAGGAGCCAGAAGATCTGGGCTTATGTCTCGATTCTTTCACTTACCAGCTGTGTCACCTTCAACAAGTTTCTTCACTACTCTAAACATCATTTTTCAAAGCATCACGTCAGTTTTCCTGCAAACGTGGCTGGTACATGAAGCACTGGGCTCCCCATTGAGTCACCAACATGGTATGCCTTTTCATGAATAAGTCAGCAAAACTGTGATACCAAGATTTGCCTAAGATAATGGTTCCTGACTAGGACCACATGGGGTTCTCAGCTGGGAGGTATTTGGAAAATGTTTGGGGTTACACTGATTGTCACAATGACAATTGTGGGTGTTGTGGGCATTTAACAGGCAGGGCATAGGGATTCTAATTGTCCCACAGTACGCAGTACATGAGTAGTCCTGCACAATGGAGCATTGTTCGGCCCCAAACACCAATGGCATCCACACTGAGCAATGTTGGGTTCGAGGGCTAAGAGAGAGGGGTCTTTGGTTCAGAGTCATTAAGATTTAATCCAGGTGTGGATGGTGGTGCTTCCTAAGAAACTAAGACTGTTGAGGCCAAAGTATGTCTTTGTGCGTGCTGCCTTTTCCAAGATTTCACTGATGGTGTGGGTACTGAGTCATATCCTCAAAGCACTATATAAAAATCTCTGGCTTTGCTATTTACATTGTTTCCTTGCTTTTCCATGCTGGCCATGCACACCACTCAGGGCCTTTGCACTGGCTGCAACTTCTGTTTAGAACACTGCCCTGGGTAGCTCTACCTCACTTGCTTTGCATCTTCTCTCACAGACACATCAATGAAGCTTACTGTAACCACCCAAGTTAGAATTGTGTTCTACCCAAAACAACTGATTCCTCTTACTCTGCCTTTTCTCCCCCTTATAGTACTTAATGTCCTAAAATATATTACCCACGTTGATCATGTTTGTTTTTATTTTCTGTCTCCCTGACACTAGAATGTAAGCTTCACAAGGCAGGTGTGTGTGTGTGTGTGTGTGTGTGTGTGTGTGTGTGTGTGTGTATGAGAGAGGGAGGGAGAGAGAGAGAGAGAGTGTGAGTGTTTAATTCACAAATGTATCCTAAGCCCTTCATCCAGTGCCTGGCTCTTAGTAAGAGTTTCATGGATATTTTTGAGTGCATATATGAATGGATGAACACCAGCAAAAAGAGCTAGAAAATATAATGGCATGAAGGTCCAGGTCCCAAACACAATAGCAATAGAAAAAGGTTTTAAAAAAGGAATAAATCTGAGAAATATGCAGGGCTTGTGTGAAAAAACTATAACATGTTATAGAGAGGCATGAAAGAATGGAGTAAATGAGATAGTCTCTGATTACTTGATTTGAGGATTTTCTGTTAAAAAGAGGGCCATAACTTTAATTGTGATTACAGAATAAAAGCTGCCTTTTGAACTTGGCAAAAATGGTTCTCAAATACGTTGGGAGAATAATGTGAGAAAAGCTCAGAAACATATGAAAAAGAAGAATACCAAGGAGAGGCATACCCCAGCTTTATTGAAACCAATTATAAAGTAACTAAAACAGTATAATACAGGTGCAAAAGTAATCAGAGAAATGGAACAGAATAGAAACCTCAGAAAAAAACACAAGTAGGTATACAGAGCTGGAGTGGGATAAAGGTAGTATTTTGAATTAATTAGGGAAAAGTACAAATAGCTAACATTTATTGAGCATTATCCATTATTTATTTATATCTTGCTGCAGAAGGCATGCACTATCATTACTCATTACAGACAAGGGAATGAGTCAGATGCTTTAAAGTGCAGTCACTGCCCAGCCCGAAGTCCCCAGTTTCTACATTGCAGAGTTGAGATTTGAACCCAGATCTGACACCTCTATCTTACATGGCTAAATATTTGGAAAAAAGAATCACACATAGATTTAAATGTAGAGAATGAAAATGTAGCAAAGACTTAATAGCTTTAGGGATTTTTACAAAACATTTTTGTAATAAAAATTTGAAGCCACATGAATTTATTTTTCTACTTAGAAATAATTATATACTTTAAGATTAATTATATCTACAAATTGGAACTCTCGGCAATTACCAGAAAATGAGGGAGAGGGATATTTAAGTAATATGAGAAATTATTTGCAACATAGGTTAAAAAAAAAAAACTCGCAAAATAGTGTCCAAAGTATGATGTTATTTCTATAAAATGTATTTATAAGCATCAACAAAAGAAGAACTTCCCCCATCCCCAGTGTAAGTAATGTATGTGTGAGGGAAGGCTAGCTAGCACCTGAAGAAATCTGTGACTGTTTTTCTCTCTTGTGGGATGGTTTGCTACTACTGCCAGGCAGAAAATGGCACTCTGGTACCTTGCGAAAATAGATGCCCAGGTCTTCTTTGGCCATGGTCATTTCTTAACCTGTCACTCTTATCAACAAGCCGAAATAATAGCCTGACTTTCTCTGCACCAAGTTCCCACAGGGTTCCTATCTTCCTTGACTTGACATGTCAAACCCTGTAAAAGACAAATTGGAAGCCTTGTTAACTCTCTTTTGACTCTGCCTTGACTTGGAGCGTTTGAAGGTTGAGGCTGGTTAATGATGTCTGTTTTTACAGTTACTCAGCCCAGGGCCTCGTTTCTTACCCAGATGTCAGACTGAAGGGAGGCTGTTCTTCAAGCCATGAACATTAATAAGCAGAGAAGTTCATGCACCAGCTCCCTGCTCCACCTGGTTTCTCATCTGGGACGCCCTGGAGTAGGGGAGGGCTGGGCTCCCTGAGCACATTGACTGCCCTCACTCAGTTCCTGCCTCTGTGCGAACTGCACTTAGGACTTTGTGTCTGATTATTTAATACGAGCCGGCCTGCCTAGTTAAAATATGGGAACACAGTAAGATCAAACAGCCCAGCAGGGGCTGGATCTTATTCATCTCTGTGTCCTCAACACTTTGTACTCAGTGTGATGTTGAGGAAGGAGTTCTGTACTGGGAATTCCCCAGATCTTAGTTGGAATCCTTACTAGCTTGGTAACTTTGGACAAGTGATTTAAACTTTTTGAGCTTCTTCATTGTCTATAAAATGAACCTAGTGATCGTCATCTGGTGTGAGCATCAGTGAGACTAGATATATGAAGGCACATATCCCAGAGCCCGGAATGTGGAAGGCTCTCAACTGATATCCAGTGACCATGTCACAGTGACTCCTGGCCGATGGCTCCAAGTGGATGAAGAGGAAGCCTTCCCTGGCAGTAATCCCTAGAAATGCCACTAGGAGGCGTGTGAGCTCCATGATTAATTTTTTTTTGGCTCTCTTCCTATTCAAAGCCAGTAGTAATTCAACTTCTGCATTTCAACTTCTGTAACTTTACGTTTATTATTTAAGAGTTGATGAATGCCTGCTCCTGTGTTCCTTTCCTATTCAAATTATTGTCATTACATTAAGATAGTGGTGCTAGCTAGTAAAATGTTGAATCCTTTTTGTGTTTTGCTCATTTCCATGTGAGGGACCAGCCTTGTTAGCTGGCTATCCAAAGTGTAGCCTTCATTTTGTTCTGCGTAGACTTAATACCCTTGACCAATGCCTTGTGTCTTGGTCTGATAGTTTGGACTGTTTATGGGAAGGGAAGTGAAATTGGCCTTTTTCCATTATCTTTTATGCCATCAAAGATGCCCACCTGTGGCCCCAACTGTGCTGTGGCTCCTCTTTCCTGCCTTTAGAAGAAGCGTCTCAGCTCCATTTTTGTTTATTGTCTCTGGCTGTGCTCCTTGAGCTTTAGCAGTGCACTTCCAGTCAAAAGAACGGGG
Organism: Panthera pardus; assembly: GCF_024362965.1. Lineage (NCBI taxonomy): Eukaryota > Metazoa > Chordata > Mammalia > Carnivora > Felidae > Panthera > Panthera pardus. The sequence goes on along the minus strand of NW_026526766.1, from coordinate 69,215,631 downwards.
TTTGAGCCTCAATGGAGCCTGTTGACCACAGAGATAGTGGGTTAGGAAGAGCCTTCATGGAGGAGTGAGTCTAAGCTGCCCTCAGAAAAGGAGATTGAGGGTCAGAGTAGAGTTAGGACTTTAGGCTTTAGTTTCTTCCCGGGTAAAACATGAGGATTGGGCTGAGTATTTTCTAATATACTTCCAATGCTGACATTTTTCCACTTTCAAGTCTAGATGACATGCTCACAAGCACAGCTCTCCAACTCACCTGGGGTGTGTGAATTCTGGTTATGAAGAGCAGGCAGAGATGTTGTAAATCTGAATGTCACTGTGATTTATGGGTGTTGTAGCAACCTAACCCTTGGAGCCATGTTGGGGCTTTCTCAAAGTAGACGTTATGCCTTGGAACAAGCTGTTCTGATGAGCAACACAAGAATACATCAAACACTCTAGCTCCCCTGCTTGGCTTTGAGGCCCGTGATTCTCCTTTTTATAGTCCTGTGACGTTGGGACAACATCAACATTTACTTCCATTTGCTAAGCAGGGCAACATGCCATGTGAAGGCAATGGTTATGAGTATTCTCATGGAAGTAAGGGGCCAACCCAGGAAAAGAGCTCAGTTTTCTGACACATGTGAGGCATTTGGGGTTGACTGCAGTGGGAGTATAGAGGAAAGAACCCACAACTCGGAACAGAGCCTGTGTGGGGTTTAAATCCTGCCTGCTGTTTACTGGCTGAGTGAGTTCAGGCAGGTAGCTTAACCTCTTTGAGGCTCACTTCCCTTCCTGTGAAATGAGATTGTAAAACCACCCACTGCCCAGGGTTGGTTTGAGGATTGAGAAGGGGGGATTACTATAAGGTGTCCATGGAATATGAGACTATTTTTATTTATTTCATTTTGAAGCCCAAAGGCAGTGAAAAATCCTTTTCTATCCTGAATCGGGGGATTAGGTAGAGTTAAAAAACTGAGGCAGGATAATGTGAGAACTTGAAGAACTTAAGTGAGCAGCAACAGAGTCTGAGTTAGGGATAACTGGACATAAAAAGAAAAGAGTGATTGGGCTTATGTGGGGGAAAATAAACAAGACCTACTAATTGCTGATGTCCCTGAGCTTCTGAAAGAAGGGAAGTGAGAATCATGAGTTCACTGGGAATTCCTGAAGGGCCAGATTGCCAAGGATAGTGTCAAACTGGTAGCCATGGCTTCTTCTGTTTTCAATCTGCCAGAATATTTATCCTCTTTCTGACCCTTTTGCTTCATTGGGCCATGCAGACATCTGTTGAGCATCCATCGTGAGCCAGGTATATATCACTTCTGGGGACACTTGGAGGCCAAGGACAGGTCCTAGCCTCCGTGGTCTGATGGAGAAGACCCAGCTGAGACGGTAAGTTGACTATACCTTGAGCAAAGAGCTTCAGTTGAAGCCTTCCCCAGCAAGGAGGGAGGTGTGGGGAGCATCCAGCCCTGTCTTCCAGACAGGGGTCAGGGAAGACCTGGCCAAAGAGGAGGTGTCTGGGCTGGGTAGAGGCTCCTGAGGGCATGGAGAAGGTCATGGAGGAGCCAGTGATGGGGGAGGAGAGAGCCAGCTCCTGAGGAGAAGTATGCTGTGTCTCAGAGTGAAGGAGATGGTCAGGATTGTTAGAGGAGGCTGTCCATGCTTTCGCCTTCCTTCTCACGTTCAACACAAGGGTTAACCCACAGAGAACACTTAAAGTCAGTGAAAAAGCCTTCTTCTGCCTTTAACTCTAGGAAGAGTGTTCGTACGTATCAATGTCCCATTTTAACTTAGGCCTTCATCATCTGACAGGGTCATCTTAGGTACTAAAGTAAGCATCTGAAGGTAAGAATATAATCACCAGGGAGCATGAATATTTAAATTCATAGTTTCTCTTCAGGGGTGATTGTGAACTAACTCAATTGGTAAATTTTTGAAAAACAAAAAGTTGACAATGCTGATGAGTTTCTGTTGAAAACAACACATTTTTTGTTTACCAGTAGCAGTGAAAATCAGCACAGTGTCTTAGGAGAACAGTTTGGTAATATATAGCAACTAGCAGTGAAGATATGTATATTCCTAAGCCTGCTCCTGGCCCTTAGTTCCATTCACCTACCCCCTAAAGGGATAAAGGAATCTGCCCCAAGGAAGCAGCTCCCCACTGTGACCCATACAGGCTGTGCACTGCACTTTGGGGATGTCACTCAAATACACAGGGGTATAAGTGACATCCCCTGGAGTTGTGTGCTGCTGCGGTCTTGAGAGCAGGGACCTTATCTTGTTCACTGGTAGATTCCTGGGGACCTGGAATTACAGCTGGCACACAGTAGGAATGCAATAAATACTTCCTGACTCATTGTGGCATGCTGAAGTGGCCTGCCAACTCATGAGTCCATTGTCCAGAAATTTAAAATGATCCTCATGAAGATAATACATAAACTCACATATGCTGAAACTTTAACCAGGAGAAAAACAAGACTTAAATATCACTTCTACTGTGTAATTACCACCATGCAAAATTGTATATGAATATGAAAACAAGGCCTGAAATGGAATGGGCAAAAATGAAAATAATTATGTTAACGTGCTGCGATTATGGGCCATCGCTTTCCAACGTTAAGATGTTTCCAAAATGAAGTGAAGTCAGATAATTTTTGACCACACATTTAAGGTGGATTTAAGAAAAATGAGGCAAGACATTATTAGCAGTAAAAATGGATTGAAATAACTACTTTATTTCACAACTTTTTTCCTCCCTTGGAGTTAATAAATATTCTTCAAGCATCTGTAATCCATACTTTGTAGCATCAGTCCCAAGGCAATCAACAAACTCAAAAGCCAAAGGACTGCCAAGATGGAAACTGAGAAGAGTACTTTTGTTTCCAGTATCTACTGTGAGAAAGCACGCAAACGAACAATAAGGAACCACAGAGAGAAAAGCAAGCCCTGGTTTGTTGGGAGGTTTAGATTCTCTAATTGACCAGACATAGAATTCCCCTGGTGAGCTCAGGGTGCAGTGAGGGCAAGCAAAATAGGGCCCAAAGTTTCCTAGGGCGGGACTGGCTTCGCCATACAACATTCTAATTTGCCTGTTTGTTTCAGCCTCATTTCTTTCTCACTGCAGAGGATGGATGGGTTCCTAAGTGTGGGAACAGAACCTTGAGTGAGGCTTTCTGGGTTCAGTTCCCCATTCCACTAGGGACTTGCATCCTTGGAGGGAGATGCATCCCTTTTCCATGTCTAATCTTTTCAATCTGTGGCTGGCTAACAGTGCTAGTTGCCACTGGTGGTACAGAGATGCCATATATGGCAAAAGTTCTCAGTTTTTGATGGGTGCTCGAATCACTCGGGAGCGCTTGCCAACACAAAGTCCTGGGCCCTGTCCCCACATATTCTGATTCAGTAGGCCTAGGTGGGGCCTGAGAATGTGATTTCTACCCAGCCCCCAGGTGATGCTGCTTGTGGTTGGGGGTGGGGCACACTTTGAGTGGCACTGGTGCACAGCTTTCCCAGGTGGATCACCAGATGCTGTTCCGGAGGGGCACCTGGGTAAGGACCAGGTTACAGCCACTCCCTGTGAAGTAATCCACTTTCATTTCTTGAGAGGCAGCCTGACAGCTTTAGAGTTAGGTCCAGGGTCTAATCCCGGTTCTGGCCTTTTCTCTGTGTCTGTGGGAACCTAATTTTCTGGGCCTCAGTTTCCTTGTCTACAATAGGACTGATGTTGCCCACCTAGTAGAGTTTTCGCAAAGATTAAATGAGACAATATTAGGAAAATACCTTGCATAATGCCTAGCTTATAGTGGTATTCAATAAATAGTGGTTCTAATAGAATTTCTTTTGAGAGTCTGCAAATGACTGAAATGGTATTCAGTTAAGTCTTTAAGCATCTCTAGGGAGGTCCACAAGAGCACCTTTATGGATAGGTGGATGGAACGAAAGGTTAGAAAGTGAAGCGGAAAAGGGGGAAAAATAGTATAATTTATTAAACTACAGCTTCTCAATTTGCCTAATTTTTGTGTTATCTGAGGGAAAATACTCTGTTCTGTTCTTCTCTACCTGACCCTGACCCTGACCTTGACCCCGACCCCTACCCTTATCCTGTCCTATCCTGTCCTATCCTATCCTATCCTATCCATTAAAATTTGAAGTCTCTAAAATGCCTACACCAAATGTTTTCTGTTCTTAAGGAGAAGCAACCTAATGAGAGGCCAAAATTGTGGATTTTCAATCAGGCTAATTAGTGTTTGAATTAGGACTCCACACCACCTCCCATGTGTGTCATCTCCAAGCTGGCCATTTCAGCTCTCTGAGCCTTAGAGTCCTTGTCTGTAGAATGGGAAGATAACAAAGGGAACACTGGGCTGGGAAGTGCTTAGCTAACCTGACTGGCTGGGGGCTCCTGGTGGAGACTATGATGGACAGATGGCGACCCTGACGGGTAGATAGAGCCTGGAGCTTTTGGGACTGAGAGTCTTCCTTGAGTAGCTTAGATGGCTGCTGTATTCATTTTGAGCAGAGCTATGATTTCCACAGGACCCTCAGCTCCTGAGGGACCAATGCAGGGTGGGAGGCCTTCTCTGTAGGGCAGAACTGGATTTGTGATATTCCACTGGGATGACACTGAGAGGGTAGGCATGGCTTTGCAATCACCCAGCCTGAGTTCTAATCATGATCCCACTATTTAGCACCATTGTGACCTCACCATGTTTTTCTTTTTAGCATCTGTCACTGTTTGTAATGACTTAGTTAATGGTTTCTTTTTCTGTTTGTTGTCTCTTATCCCTACTGGACTGTGAACTCCATGAGGGCTAAGAGAATGTTGTTTCTTTTAACAGCCTATCTCCTGCCTTATCGATTGCCTGGTAAATATTTGTTGTTTAAATGAATGAATGAATGAATGGTGGCTATGGCATAGACCATTGTTTCTGGACTCTGCTGTCACTTACTAAGTGACCATAGTGCAGTGATTCAGTTTCTTTTGAGCAATGAGTCCCATCTCACAGAGATACTGTGAACATGAAATCAAATAACATATAGGGAAGTGCTTTGTTATAAACCATATAATACTATTCAAGTGTTGGGTGAAGAGGAAATAGTTTCGTTTTCACTGTGGGACTTCGATGAATGTTGAAATCTGTTCCCTCAACATCCTTCTTGAAGTTTTCTCTTCCAATCTGGTCAATTTTCGGGGACTGGGGAAAAGTTAATGCCACCTTAATTGTGGAACCTAATGACTTCCTGCTAAAGTAATTTTAAACTAATTATGCCTGAAATGGTAAATTCTTGCATTCTCCATAAAGGCACATGATACTTTGACTTCTAGCTATAGGTTTCTTGGTTGGGTAGATAGTCTGCTATGAAGGAATAATCCTTCAACTGAAAATCCGGAGACCTTGGTTTTAATCCTGGCTCTGTCAAATGAAAGACCTTGGGCAACTTCCTTCCCTTTAAGAGAAAGGCAGTATCAGGGCTAGAAGTTAGAGGTCCTCTAGTCTAGGAAAGGCAAACTATAGGCCAGTGAGGCAAATCCGGTCCAGCACCTGTTTTTGTAAATAAAGTTATATTGGGACACAGCCACACTCATTTGTTTACATATTGCCTGTGGCTGCTTTCTTGCTACAAAGGCTGAGTGAGTAGTTGCAACAGAGACCATATGGTGTAGAAAGCTGAAAATATTTACTATCTGAACATTTACAGGAAAAGTTTGCTGACTTCTGCTCTAGTCCAATATCCCCCTCCCTTTTTCCTTAAATATTGGAAATTAATTCCAGAAAAGGAAAGGAACTTGCCCAAGATCACATAACGAATTAGCAAAAGCAAAAAGGCAAATGCTTTTAGGAAAGAAAAGAACTGAGGTTAGTGAATAATCTAAGTCCAGAGGCTAAACAAATCAATTATTCTAAGACTATTCAGAGACATTTGAGGCACTTTGCCCTCTCTTATTTTATATGTCTCCAAATAAGACTAGTATTGTCACATTAAAAAAGTTTCAAGGAGGTAAGTGCCTCGGAGAGTCCTATAATGAAACTTTTGCACTGTGAATCTATTTAATGAATTCATCCTAATGAAAATACAGCCAAAACATCCATTGGTGTTTTGTTTTTGTAACAATCTCCCTGATGTCAGGATTCATCTGAACTTTACTAATTTGGAAGTTGTGTTAATTTGATGACATAGGCTCTGGTTAAATTTATCTTTGCATACTGCCTGACAAAATGCTTCATTAAGCACATTGATAATATAAACAAGATTTTGGGGGGAGTAGTGTTTAAATTACTTAAGGGGCTGAATTACTTTTTAGGTATTGCCAAATCATTTAAGTGTTTATTTGAAAGTAATGATGACCAGGCAAATTATGAATGGTTTCTATCTGCTAATTGATATACAATCAAGGTCCTTCTAATTGGAAAGTGTTCTGACAGTGTTTGTTTGGATGTTGAAAGTAATTTCTCTCAGAATAGTGTGTAACTCAAATTTTCCACTAATTATGATCATCCTTGCTCTACAGTAGGGCTTTAATGAAATATCAGTGTGGGAGAAGACCTTAGAAATTATCAATTGTTTCCTAAACCACAGGAATATTGAGATCATTTAGGTGATAAAGACAGGACATTAATATCAAGTCCTGAAGTGAGAACTTATTCTCATTTACGTTTCTTTCCATCTTTTTTGATTAGTCGAGGGAAAGTCTCAAGTGGGTGCTGGGATGTCCTTAACACCTCTTTACAATTTATGAATCTCCCTGCTTCAGAGATGGGAGATCTCAGGCAGCCAGACCTCAACAGACAACACTTCCCAGAGATAATTAAAAGCATTGTTCTCTTTTCATTGTATTTATTTTTATGGCTGCCTTCTGTTCTGGCAAGTGATAGTGGTTTCCGTTCACAGTAATTCTATCAAGTTTTCTTTTAAAATCAATTTCAAGGAAGACAAAAGTAAGGAAGTGAGGCAATTTTAGCCAAATACATAAATAATGCAGATGATGTAGATATCACAAAAATTACTATGTGGCATATGTTGATATGGAAAACAGTGATGACGGGCTCACATGAAGAACGTTTGGGAAAAAATAATGTAGTCCAATTGCCTTATTTTATGGTGAAAGAAACTAAGTCCAAAAAGGGCTAGAACAGGCAAAGTTTACCCAGTGCTGATGTAAGAGCTGAGACTAGGAAAAGGCCCCTGAGTCTCAGCTCATACTCTTTCTGCCCTGTGACACCACCTTGTACCCATTTTGGTGCTCTTGCCTAGGTACAAGCAAACATTTGGGAATGTGAGCTTGCTCTCTAAATGTGAGTTTTTCCTCCCACCGATCCACCCTGCATCAAAATGTTTGCCTCAAACTAGCCTGCCCTGGGGTATTGAAGAAAATTTGGCTGGAATTACAGTGGTCAGTGAAATACAGGATTTAGCCTTCACCTTACTGTGATTCTAGAATTCCTTTTGTGACTTACCACACACACTTTAGGGAGCTAGAAAACATCAGCTCTTTGAGAAGAAAGAGATTCTTTTTTTAAAAGTTTTTATTTATTTATTTTGAGACAGAGAATGCACACATGAGCAGGGGAGGGACAGAGAGAGAGAGAGAGAGAGAGAGAGAGAGAGAGAGAGAATCAATCCCAAGTAGACTCTGCATTGGTAGTGTGGAGCCTGACACGGGGCTTGAATTCACACATGTGAGATCGTGACCTGAGCCGAAATCAAGAGTCAGCCGCTTAACTGACTGAGCCACCCAGGTGCGCTGAGAAGAAAGAGATTCTTTCTCAGAATGTGATCCTTTTCTCAATGATATTTCAGGAAGTACTGAGTACCCCCTCAATGGGTAATTCACTACTTCATAATGTGGCCTTTCCCTCCCTTTTCTTTTCCCTGACACACAATGTTACATTAGTTTCAGGTGTACAACATAGTGATTTGACAATTCTATACCTTATTCTATGCTCACCACAAATGTAGCTGTCACCATACAGCACTATTATCCAAACCATTGACGACATTCCCTATGCTGTACCTTTCATCCCTGTGACTTCTTCATCCCATAACTGGAAACCTATACCTGCCACTCCCCTTACCAGTTTTACCCATCCAGCCCTCCCCCTTGCAACCATCAGGTTGTTCTCTGTATTTGTAGGCCTGTTTCTGCTCTTTTAGTTTGTTTATTAATTTGTTTTGTTTTTTAGATCACATATATAGTGATCTCATATGGTGTTTGTCTTTCTTTGTCTGACTTATTTCACTTAGCATAATAGCCTCTGGGTCCATCCGTGTTGTCACAAATGGCAAGATCTCATTCTTTTTTATGCCAAGTAATATTCTATATATACACATACACTGCATCTTCTTTACGCATTCATTTACAGATAGACACTTAGGTTGTCTCCATATCTTGGATATTGTACATAATGCAATGAACATGGTGGTATTTTTTTGAGTTAGTGTTTTCATTTTCTTTGGATAAATACCCAGAGGTGGAATTGCTAGATCATATGGTAGTTCTGTTTTTAATTTTTTATGGAACCTCCATATTCCTTTCCACGGTAGCTGCACCAATTTACATTTCCACCAAAAGTATACCACATTTCCCTTTTTCAACATCCTCACCAGCACTTGTCATTTCTTGTCTTTTTGAGAATAGTCATTCTAACAGGTGTGAGATGATACCTCCTTTTGGTTTTGATTTGTATTTCCCTGATAATTAATGGTGTTGCATGTCTTTTTATGTACTGTTGGCCATCTGTATGTCTTCTTTGGAAAAGTGTCCAGATCTTCTGCACATTTTTAAATTGGGTTGTTTGTTATTTTGCTATTGAGTTGTATGGGTTCTTTATATATTTTATATATTAGCCCCTTTTCATGTATATATGATTTGCAGACATTTTCTTCCATTAAGTAAGTTGCCTTTTCATTTTGTTGATGGTTTCTTTTGCTGTGGAGAAGCTTTTTAGTTCGATATAGTCCCACCTGTTGATTTTTGCTTTTGGTTTCAGGTTCAAAAACTTATCACCAAGGCAGATGTCAAGGAGCTTACCACCCATGTTTTCTTCTAGGAGTTTTATGGTTTCCTGTCTTTAATCCATTTTGAGTTAATTAAAAAATTTTTTTTTCAACGTTTATTCATTTTTGAGAGAGAAAGAGATGGAGTGTGATCAGGGGAGGGGCGGAGAGAGAGACACACACAGAATCCGAAGCAGGCTCCAGGCTCCAAGTTGTCAGCACAGAACCCAACGCGGGACTTGAACTCGCGAAGTGCGAGATCATGACCTGAGCTGAAGTTGGATGCTCAACCAACTGAGCCACTCAGGCACCCCCATTTTGAGTTAATTTTTGTGTATGGTGTAAGCTAGTGATCGAGTTTCATTTTTTTAAATGTGGCTCTTCAGTTTTCCCAACACCATTTATTGAAGAGACTATCCTTTTCCCATTGTATGTCCTTGGCTCCTCTGTCATAAATTAATTGAGCATATATGCATGGATTTATTTCTGGACTCTATTCTGTTCCATTAATTTATGTGTCTATGTGTCGTGTTTCTATTACTGTTCTAATTACTATAGCTTTATAATATAACTTGAAATCAGGGAGAATGATGCCTCCAGCTTTGTTCTTTTTCAAGATTGCTTTGGCTATTCAGGGTCTTTTGTGGTTCCATACAAGTTTTAGGATTATTTTTTCTCTTTCTGAAAAATGCCATTGGAGTTTTGATAGGGATTGCATATATTCTTAGTAATATCCCAGAAAGTATTTGCATTCTTTCTTCAATGGGCAGCCCATTACTTCATGGTGTGACCTGTTCTATTAATGGCAATGAATGCAATCCTTCTGGAATTTAGGACAATGGCCCATGGCCCTGAGCTTTCATATGCCCACTTTCTTGAGCTAAACTAGCAGAGATATTGAGGCTTCATATCTTAGAATCCTGATTGGAGTAGGGGGATGCAGTAATGGCCTCCTCAGTTTCTGTCTTTCCTTGCAGCAGACCTGGAGGAGGTCTTTCAGGGTGATTGGGTAGGTGATTGCCCCATTCTCCCAAGTTCTTGGCCTCTGGGTACAGCTGAGACACTGGGCCCTTCCATCGTGGGGCACCACCCATTGGCTGCGGCTTTCTGGAATCCCAGGCATGTGGAGGATGGACAGATGTCACCTCTTGCTTTGAGAGTAAAGTGACGGAGAGAACAAAGGTTTGCTTCTCAGAGTGTTGCGCCAGGATACATATTTCTTATGCATTTTTCAGATGCCACTTGAGCCTCCTGAGCCAATAATTGTACTGAAACCACATACCAGCTCTCATGGCACATGATGGCATCTGTTTTCGACAGTAGCTCTTCAAGTGACATAGTGATTGGCAAATCAGGAGATGAAAGGTCAGATGAGGAAGCTGGCTGGAGATCAACATCTCCCCTTGGTCCACATGTGGAAATGACTAAAGCAGGACTGAAAAAATAGTAATAAAATTACTAACACTTGTTGAGCATCTACTTTGAGCTGGGCATTGTCCTAAGCACATTATTTCTCTTGTCCTATTGAATTCTCTCAAATACTTCTAAAGATACATTTTTATAGTCCTCAACTTTCAGATGAGAAAATGAAGCCCAAAGAGGTTAAAGTATTTGCCTACAGCAAGAAGCCAGCAAGAGGCAGCACTAGGATTTGATTCCAGGTCTTTCGGATGTTTGAACCCCTTTTCAAACTGCAGCAGCCTTTATAAAAACACTGCATTGTCAGGACTCTCTGGTCTTGCCCAAATCACATTATTTATCAATGACCCATTGAATTAGAGTCCATTACATGAGAAGTATTACAAATGGGGCCTGGGGAGGACTGACATTAAAAGGAAAAGGCTATTGCTGGCTTGGTGGCAGCTGTCCTGTGGTCTCATGTCCACCACACTGTGGATACTTCGAGGACAGGGAGCAGCACCCAGCCCTGCACCCAGGGGCTTCCAGATGAGCTGGATTTGCAGTCGTTTACATCCCTGAGCCCTAGAATAAACACTCATTGGAGAGAGGGAAAGTCATCAGGAACAGATTACATTCAAGTTTGAAAAATATTAATAAGTGTTTCACGTTTTTAGTTACTTGTTTTTGCCTGAATGTTATCCTCTTTTCTCTTCGAGTCTGTGTCCTCACTCTAATTAAGTCATTTGGATGATAACACCATCTCATATCCAGTCTTCCTGCCTCCCTCTAATCCCTCCCTCTTCCAATCTGACTCATCTCCCACGGACCTGCTAGGACAAGGGGTGTCTTTCTCAAGTGCAATCCTGAGTACCTCTTTCCTCACAAAATTCCTCTATTCTGACAGAACTCTGTGAACCCTTCTTCCCCCTTGAAGCTGGGAGCGTTTTCGATTGTGTATTATCCTTCTCTCAGCCATACTGCTGTGCCTGACACAAATCAGGGGCTTTATAATTTTTTATTGAAGACACTCCATCTTCCTGAAACGTCCTTTCCTTTTTTTCTCAGTTAAAACACATTGCCACTCATTCCCAAGACTGTCTCGGGTCAGTTTCCTTGAAGTAGAGCGTAAGATGGGGATAGTTTTGCATGTGGTTTGTCGAGGGAGTGCTCTCGGAAGAAAATCCTGTAAGGAGGTGAGGCTAACGGAATAAGGCAGAGATGGAGCCAATCAAAGAGGGTCTTTCACCTGAACTCTTGCCTCGGTCTGATCCCACAGGCAGCTCTGGGCATGAAGAGCACCCCTGAAGCAAGGGGCCAGCCTTTTCTACTTTGAATCAGGCATTGACTGGGGGTTGGTGCTGGTTTTTGTGGGGGGGGGGGGGGGGGGAGGGGCTCTGTCTCAGGCTCTGTCAGGCCACGCGACTTCTGTCTGCTGCAGGTAGTTCTCTGGAGAGTGTGAGCCTGTGAGTCCTTACCAGCTAACACAGCAGCTGGAGGGTGGGCATGTGGATCAGGCCAAGGTTTGCTGGGCTGGAGGCTCCAACAGCGTCACCTCTAAAGACTAAGCTCAAATATCGTCTCCTTTGTGACTCACTGGGCAGGGCTTTAAAAATTACTGCTTTTTACTGTTACAAATACAGAACTTGCTGCCTTGTTCAACATGTGAGTTACTTACCGGTCATGGAATAAACTGAGGCTTTGGAGTCAGACACATCCGGGATTCAAATCTAGCTCTGCCCCTTGCTTCTTGGGCATCTTGAACATTGCTTTACCTGTCTGAATTATTTCAACCTCAGAGAATTGTTGCAGCTCCACATGAGCAATGAACACATAGCACCAGACCCACAGGAGGCTCAACAGCGTGGACCCAATCATTATGTGAATGAGCAGACTTGGAATGAATTTTATGCCTTTCAAAGAGCCGTCAGTCCCCACCACTGTTATTATCCCCACTACATGGATGAAGAAACAGAGTTGAGAGATCTGGTCAATTGCAGAAGGTAGCAGTCAATAAATGGCTGGGCTGGGTCTTATATTAGAGCTCCATTAAGCAGCACAAGTGAGTTTTGCTGTATTTTTCCATATAGCTGTTACTTTTAGCTCTGAGGAAACCGTTGTATAATTAGACTGATGGGGAAGGTAGATTGAAAATAGAACTAATATTTATAAGATACTTACTATCTGCCAAGCACTGTGGAATGAATTTTTCTCCCTAAACTCTTTTCATTCTTATAACCAGGTGGGAAATTTTACCCCCCATTTAATAGATGAGGAAAGTGCGCTAGTTGTTCAAGTATTTATTATGTGGAGCATCACACTCTCTTTAGACCTGGGCTGCCTTCTTCCAGGAAGAAGTGCTGACTCCTGCGTTTGTCCTCTGCTGTGGTTTGGTCTGACAGTGGTGTCTTATTCAACCCTCATCACGTGCCACCTCCTCCCTTGGTGTATCTCCAGCCCTGCCCACTGTGGCTGGGGATGGTATTTTTATTGCTGTGGGCACAGAGCTAGAATTTTCCCGGGCCAGTGCCATTTGTCTGCCCAGTGGACACTGGAGGCTCTTTCTAGCACATGCTGTCCAGGGGCACATTCCACGCAGTGCTGAAAGGCACCATTGTGTGGGTCCACGTGTGTGTACTTGCCCAGGCATCTCAGTCCCCAGGTGAGGCCCCTGGGATCAGACAGTCTCTCAGTATGCCTCTCAGGAAAGACGTTGGCAGGATTGCCCCTGTTGTCTGTCCACAAATGTCCCTGGTGCTTGGAACCTGGGTGCTCCCTCAGTGTGCATGGAGATGGGGAAGCTTCAGTATTACAGCCATTGCCATTCGTTCATTGGTCTGTCTACTCATGCATTCCACCCCCACTTACTGAGCATCTACTGTGTGTCACTCAATCAGTGGGGAAACACAGAAGGTAAAAGACCATTATAATTTGTACAGAGATGAAAAGTTGTCCAAAATTTACTGTAGAGGCTGCTGCCTTCTCAGGAAAGCAGAGTAATCCTTATCAGGGAAACCCCTTATGTTCCAGCCTTTCCTTTTTCATGGATTCTTCCCTGATGGGTTCAAGCAAGATTAGCCACTCACTCTTCTGTGCACAGCCCCTTGTAGTCACACCCCTGGTCGCCCCAGTGTCACTTCTTCTGTCTACTTGTTGCTGTGAACTCCTTGAGAGGTTAAATATTGTCTGGTCCTTTTTGGCTTTGGAAGTATGGCTTTGGAATCAGAGAAACCTGGATTTGAATCTCAAAGCTGCTGGTTACTAATTTAGGGTCAGGACAAGAGTGAGGAGAGTGAGGCACTCACCTTAGGTTTAAATTTAAAGGGGCATCAACAAACTCAGTAATCAGGATAAATAATATTTTAATGCAATATTTAAAAAAATCAACATTAATGCAAAAAATCCATGATGTACAAAATTTGAAATAAAGACAGGATCTGACTCAGAACTTGCATGACTTACTTCAACTGCCTCTCTCTGATACTGGCCCTGTCATACTAAGTTTTCATTAATTTGGCTTAATTTCAGCATTAATTTTGACTTAAAAAATATTGCCCTTAAGGAGCTCACATTCTTCTTGGAGAGGCAGATATGTACACAAATAACCATAACACAGTACATAATGGCCCAGTCCATCTCCCAGGGTTGCTGCTGCTGGTTAGTGGGATGGGTGTTGGGAAATTGTATGAGAAGTGGTGACCTTTGACTGGGGTCTTGAAGGGTAAGAGAGTTCAACAGCTGGTTGGCAGGTAGATGGTGGAAGGGAAGCAGAGGGGGATTTGCCTGAGAAGCAGAAAAGCATGAGAGTGCTGACATGTCTGGGGCATGCATACAGGTTGGGTGTTAGGTTTAGTGAGAACTATTTAGCTGATAAGAGCAATGGTTATTTCCATTGTTGGTGTGTTTCTGAGAATATTCAAGTGAAGTTTCCCTGCAGGAGGTTAGAGATGCTGGAAGTGAGGCTCTGAAGAGGGATTTTGAAGTCAGAGGTAGTTAGAGGTAGGATGTAAAGGCATAAAAGAATGTTTCTCAAGGGAATGATGTGGGCTATCTGGCTCTGTACAGAAAAAGTTAGCTGACCCCTCGTCTATTACAGAGCAGGTGTGCATCCAGTTGCTTATATAATTATGTCATTCAATTCTCACAACAATCCTGTGTGACAGATTTTATTAGCTTATCTCTCTCTCTCTCTCTCTTTTTTTTTAAAGTAAGCTCTGCCCAATGTGGGGCTTGGACTCATGACCCTGAGATCAAGAGTTGCATGCTCTACCAACCGAGCAAGCCAGGCACACCTATTATCTCTCATTTTAAAGATGAAGGCCTTAGTGAGGTTAAGTAACTTGTCCTAGATTACACAGTATGAGAGTCACTAGAATGTAGCAAAGAGTTTAAGTCATGGGAAATTGTCAAGGGAGACAGTATAGAGGCTGGAGTGTTTATCCTAAACCGCTTTCAAAAAGGTCCCAAGCGTCTTTGGAAATATGATGAAAGCTAAGGACACCCTCCCATCCTGCTCCAAGTATGTATATTATACAATATTCTGCACACAACTTCAGGGAGTTAATGGAACCCCTGAAGTCCCCCGTTATACTGTGATTTACAATAAAAAATATGTATGTGGTCTTTGTCCATGTCTGTGGCATCACCATGCCCATGGTCATCTAGATTTTTTCCCATGTTACCTTCTAGGAGTTTTATAGTTTTTCATTTTACCTTTAAGTCTATGGTCCATTTTCAGTTGGTTTTTGTGAAGGGTGTACAGGTCTCCTTGTGATTTTAATTTGTATTTATCTGATAACTAACTGTATTAAGTTTCTTTTTTTATGCTTATTTGCCATTTGTATATTTGTTTTTGTGAAATATTTAAGTTTTTTGCTCATTTTAATTGTTTTTTTTTTTTTTAAGTTTATTTTTAGAGAGAGCGAGAGTGTGAATGCAAGCTGGGAGGGACAGAGAGAAAAGGAGAGAAAGAGAATCCCAAGCGGGCTCAGCGGGTGTGTAGCCTGTGGGGCTCGAACCCATGAACCGTGAGATTATGACCTGAGCCGAAACCAAGAGTCAGATGCTTAACAGACTGAGCTACCCAGGGCCCCTTTGGGTTGTTTTCTTATTGTTACATTGTAAGGGCTCTTTATATACTCATTTTTTCCTGCATGGATATCCAGTGTGTCAGCACCATTTGTTGAAAAAGACTTTTCTCATTGAATTGATTTGGTACCTTGGTAAAAAAATCAGTTGAGACTCTGTGTGGGTCTATTTCTGAATTCTTTATTTTGTTCCATTGATCTACTTGTTTAATGCCAGTACTACACTATTTTGATTGCGATAACTTTCTAGTGAGCCCTGAAATCAGATAGTGGGAACCTTCCCACTTTGCTTCGGTTTTTAAAGATTGTTTTGGCCATTCTTAGGACTTCTGCCTTCCATATACATTTTATAAAGTTTATTTATTTATTTTGTGAGAGAGAGAGAGAGAGCGAGCGAGTGAGCATGAGCAGGGGAGGGGCAGAGAGAGAAGACAGAATCCCAAGCAGGCTCTGGGCTGTTAGCACAGAGCACGATGTGGGGCTTGACCTCCCAAACCGTGAGATCATGACCTGAGCCGAAATCAAGAGTGAGATGCTTAACTGACTGAGCCATCCAAGCGCCCCTCCGGATACATTTTAGAATCACCTTGACAGCTAGGATTTTGGTTGGGATTTCTTTTTATTTATACATCAGTTTGGAGGTATGGATACCCAACACAATTGCCTCTTTCAATCCGTGAATCTGATATTCACATATTTAAGGCTTCAGTTATTCTAAGCAGTGCTTTGTAGTTTTCAGTGTGGAGATCTTGTGCGTTTTTCACTAGATTCATTCCTAGATATTTTGACTGCCTCCATTTTTTTGGAAGGCCACTGCTGAGCACTTGGTGAAGTTCTAGAGTGGCTGTGAGGAATGTTCCTCACTTCTTCTGGTCCCACCCTCAGCTGTCAGTAGGTCCCTGCCTTGTACTAGGCAAGTCTCTCTGCTGCTCGAAGGGATCTTTCTCAGAAATTCTGCTATACTTCAAGCTGTTAGAAGCCATCCCCATGCACGTGGGGAAGACTTGGGGCAAGGAACTGGTTGATGGGGTCGGACTTCTCCTGTGACTGACACCCCTGGAATTCTGATCCACTATTGTACTGTACACCTAGACATTAACAGTTCATTAATGTTCAGCTGCTGTCTCTTCTTACCTATAGTAGATCTCTCTCTTCTCCCCCAGGGAAAGTTTGCCACTTTCTGGAATTTAGTTCATTTGAGTTTCTTTATATCATTGGCCCTCTGATGTGTTTCTAAGAAACCATGATTTTGTAGTATACCTGGTTTGCTCTTGTTGTTACGCTGGGTCTGATAGCCTCTTTAGTCTCTCTGCATTCTAACTGGAACTGCTTCAAACTTTTAAACAAATACCCAGAACCTGAGTATTATTATTTTGGTTTGAGATCTGGCTGCAAAGCCTTGCTAAACTTTCAACACCCGTGAGTTCTCACTTATCATCCTCCGCGTCCCCCTCCCCACCCCATCAGTCATGTGGTTGCTGAGTCTTAAATGCTCATAGAACGTGCCAGACTCAGCTTTTGTGTTGGATTCAAAGAGTTCTCTCCTCAGGAAAAATAGCTTGGTTATTAAAGAAAAGAGTTCAGGGAAGCGGATGCTGACGTGATGGTCAGGGCTGGGTGCCCTCTAATTTGTGGGCTTCGTGTTTTGAGAAAGCATGAAAACTTCTAGCCTGTGACACACCCTGCCCAGGACTTGTTACAGCAGCTAATGTTTATCGGCCATAATATTTTTCATGTTCTGTTTTAGGCTGCCTGCAATCTTGTCCCCAATAAGAGGATGGGTCACAGCAGAAGTGGGTAGAATAGGAATAAAAGCTATCCTACATGGCTGGTAATGAGGGAATGAGGTAATGTCTATGACATGGATGGCATGTAGCAGGTACTTAAGAAATACAGCCTCTTAATACCTTTAGTTAGAAGAAAAGGGCTCTCAGAATTGAGGATGAGTTTCCTGTTTTCATGTACAGACTGTATGGGGCTGTTCAGAACTTGTGTGGCAAGTAACCCACTAGATCCAAAGCTGGATAGAGAGTTGGGGGGTGTGCGCCACAGTCATCTATTTTCATTATCTACCATGGAGCCTCCTGTATAAAGTTCATCCAAGGGGAGAAGGAGTCAGGTTCATAGCTTGGTCCAGGCCTTGAGGGCAGGGGCGACTCTTATCCTGCTCTCAGTTAGATTTCTCTTCAGCATCAGCCCTTGTGGATTCCTGTAGTGGTCCTGAGAAGAGAGTGCTATGTGTAAGAGTAGTTCTTTTCTCTTTGGTATAAAAATCATTTTGTGTTGGAATCAGGGTCTCAAAGAGATATCCACACTCTCATGTTCACTGCAGCATTATTTATAATAGCCAAGGTATGGAAACAACCCAAATGTCCATTGATGGATGGATAAAGAAGATACGGTGTACCTTTTTAGGTTGAATCCGATAATTCCATTTATGTTAACTGCTGCTTCAGGAGGAATAATGCCACCATTTTCAGGAGAATTGAATAAACCCATTGCAAGAGGGTTCTCTTACAAGTGAAAATAATTCCTACTTACCCCAGGCAAAATTGTCTTGGTCTCCACAGGACCACTGATGTTCACATAAAAGGTGGAGGCTCCAGGTTCTGTCCCACGACTCCATGGGATCTGTAGAATCCTGACTTTCATGCAGAGTAGTCAGTCATGGTATATGCACTGGTGTGTATTAAAACTGATGGTAATTGAACGTTAGGTGAATGAGAAGAATTTACCTTAAGATTTGTAAGCTAGTAACCAGTGCTAAGATTGGAAAACTGGTGGCCATCAGATAACCTCTTAAGTGTGAGGATAAAAAATTAAAATTTTCTTTGATCATAATTGAAGAAAAAAGATGTGGTGAATATATACAATATTATTCAGCCTTAAAAAAGAAGGGAATCCTACCATTTGTGACAAATGGATAAACCCGGAGGACATTATGCTAGGTGAAATGAGCCAGTTCCAGAAGGACAAATACTGTGTGATTCCACTTATATGAGTTATGTACATTAGTCAAAGTCATAGAAGCAGAGAGAAGCAGAGGTGAGTCGTTGCTCAATAGGTATAAAGTTTCAGCTCTGCAAGATGAGTAAGTTCTAGAAATCTGTACAGCTTAGTGCCTATACTTTACTGTACCACTTGAACATTTGTTAAGAGGGTAGATCTCATGGTAAGCATTCTTACCACACCCACAGAAAGGAACACAAAGAAACTTTTGGAGGTGATGAATATATTTATTACCTTGATTATGATGATAGCATCACAGGTATATGCACATGCCCAAACTTATCAAATTATATACATTAAGCATGCAGGTTTTTTAGCATATCAATTATATTTCAGTAAGTCAGTTAAAATAAAATAATTCTATGATGCTAAGTCCAAGGTCATGTAACTTGAGGATCAATGCAATAGTATGTGGCATGAGAGTAGGAGAGAGATATTCTTTCACTTGGCAGTGGGCAGCACAGGTTGCTGGTTATCTTAGTAAGGGTCTTGGCTGAGTGACTGACATCAGTGGGTAGAGGTAGAGTCTTAAGCTGGAGCACTGTGGTGTCTTTTTAGGGTCTTCCCAACGCAGGGATACCCCCTTTCTCTGGGCCTGACTCTTGTGTTTTGCTGAATGTGGATGGGATGGAAATTTTGGGCCACTGAAGATAGGTTGGTAAAGAGTCTCACTCAGGTTTAATTCACTATCAAATTCAATGCTCAAGCAATACCCTGCTTGACAGTGGAGGGTCTTCAATTGCCTGAGTGGTCCCAGGCCCCAGAGCTGAGCAAGAGAAAGGGGCTGTCCTCATTGCCAAGTCTCTCTTGGCCAAGGCTGCCCTCCAGCAGCAAAGAGAGGGGCCTCCTCTGATCCCCCTCCCTCGTTTTAAGTTTATTTATTTATTTTGAGAGCGAGAGAGAGCATGAGCAGGGGTGGGGCAGAGAGAGAGAGAGAGAGAGAGAGAGAGAGAGAGAGAGAGAGAGAGAGAGAGAGAAAATCCCAAGCAGGCTCCGCTTTTCCAGCACGGAGCCCGATGAGGGGCTTGAACTCACAGACTGTGAGATCATGACCTGAGCCGAAACCAGTCAGATGCTTAACCAGCTGAGCCACCCAGGTGCTCCTCTGATGCTTTTTATTATTTGCTTTGGTGTGGAAATTGCAGACTCAAGGTGAAATTCAATTAGACTGTTTTGCCTCATTTGGGACATGGGGACCTGTTTCTCTTTAATCTATTTTGGGAGACTAACATTTCAGAAGAGCAAACAGCATTCTTCTGACACCAGAAGATGTCTTTGTGTGGATTTAGTGGATGGCATCCCCTTTCCTTTTATGTAGACATGCAGATATCTTAAAAGAAGGGGGCTTACCTTGGACTTAATAGTTTCCCCTGTGCCCCTAGGGAGGAAGAATCCTGTTGAGGCTGATGCCAGGTGTTCAGGCACCATTGGGTGATTTTCCCGAGGCTCTCCCATGGTAGGTGGCACCAGCAGCTTTGTTAGGTGTCAGCATCAGGGGCTTTAATGGGGGATCACAGTTGCAGAAGTATTTGCAACAGCATTAAGCAGGGCTGGTGGCTTTGGGAGCATCAAGGGACAAAGCCTTTGCCATGATTCACCAGGCCCTTGCTGGTGGATGCTGGCAGTGAGGTGGTAGGAGGCACAGTTATGTGAGTTGCCACTCAACAGAGGCCCAAGCACTGATAGAGGGTGACACAACAGGAGAAGAGGAAACTGGTGGACACTCTATGGTGGTCAGAGTGGAGAACTTGCTTGTGTGCCCTTGTGTGGTCACCCTGCCCTACTGGAACAGAGCGGAAACTTTGAACAGAGTTCCTAGGACTGATGTAACAAATTACCAAACAACTGGATGGCTTAAAGCAATAGAAATGTACTCCCTTACCATTCTGTAAGCCAGAAGTCTGAAATTCAAGTGTTGGCAGGGTTACGCTTCCTCCAAAGGCTCTAGGGGACAATTTCTTCTTTGCTGCTTCCAGCTTCTGGTGGCTGTTGTCATACCTTGTAGCTGCCTTACTACAGTCTCTGCCTCTGCCTTCACATTGCCTTCTCTTCTTTATGTTTCAAATCTCCCTTTGCCTTTTTAAAAAAAATATCTATTTATTTTTGAGAGAGAGAGAGAGAGAGAGGGAGAACAAACATGAGGGGGGAGGGCCAGAGAGAGAGGGGAACAGAGGATCTGAAGCGGGCTCCATGCTGACAGCAGAGAGCCTGATGTGGTGTTCGAACTCACGAACCTTGAGATCATGACCTGAGCTGAAGTTGGATGCTTAACCAACTGAGCCACCCAGGTGGCCCCCGGCCTTTGCGTTTTTCTTATAAGGATACTTGTCATTGCATTTCAGGCCCAGCCACATAATTCAGGATTCTTAGTGTACTTATATCTGCAAAGACCCTTTTCTCAAATAAGACAACATTCACAAATTTTAGGGAGTTAATGTGGACGTATCTTTTTGGAGACCCAATCCAACACACTGAAGAGGTTCAGGGTCAGAGGCCTAATAATGATCTGGCTGATGGAGTGTAGCTAGAGAGAGTAGAGTCATTGAGACTCCTTCTTTCACCTCATGCTGCTGCATATGGCCTCATGAATTATCCCCATGTTTAGCCATACATGTACTTTGATCCTGAACGCCGGAGCCCCTTCTTGGTCCTGCCCCTCGCACTCCTGCAATCATACACCATCTTCTAAAGCCTTCACATTTTGGTTAAAGAACAATTTGCTGATTTTCACAAAGCCTGAGGCCCCTTCTTTACCAGATGATTAACATATAATGTGTGTGTGTGTGTGTGTGTGTGTGTGTGTTCAAAGATTATCGTTTTGCAGCAAATGATTTAGGGGACCAGCACTTTACTCATGTCTATGGGCTCATTGGCATTCTTTTTTTTTTTTTTTTTTTAATATTTATTGAGAGAGAGAGAGAGAGAGAGAGAGAGAGAGAGAGAATCCCAAGCAGGCTCCATGCCCAGCATAGAGCCTGATGTGAGGCTCGATCTCACGACCTGAGCTGAAATCAAGAGTCATACATTTAACTAAGTTACCCACGTGACCCTGGGCTCATTGGCATTCTTTGCCCAGGCATAAGCTGGCAACATTTGCATTTTTGGGTCTAGACTAGTGATCTGGTGATAGAAGGAAAAGAGGACAGCTTTGGAGTCAGACCTGAGTTGAATGCTGGCCTGGCCACTTGGCTCTGCTCTGGGACTCTTGGGCATGTCACTGAGTCTCCATCACTTGTCTAGAGAAAGGGGTTTATAACTCCTATTTTTAGGATTGTGGTGGGGATTAAAGGAAAAACTACACTTGTGGCGCCTGGCACAAGGGAGGTGCTTAATAGGTTAGTACCTTTTATCCTTTATTTCCTCTCATTTGGGTGTCTTGAGAAATCACCTTCCTGTCCCCCAAAGACATAACTCACTTCTAGTACTTCAGCTCTAAAGACAAACACACAACTCGTTCAGCAGCGACCAATTTTGTGCCATGGCAACCTGCTGTTTTTAATTATCCATCTATAGTCTGTAACAGCTGTGGGGCACTTGGCCTGGCCAAATGTAATTGAGTCTTGTGACGTGCTCCAGATGTGGAGGTGTTCTGCCAGGTGTTTATTTTGAGTATATAATGTGGCATTTTAGCACACACAGTCTTTCTTTCCCCCACCCCCTTGTTCCACCCCAAGTGTTCTTTCAGGAAAGGTCCAGGCTCTGGCCCCCAGCTCTAGGCCTGGGCCTTTGAACCAGTGTTGTGAGTTTGGATCTTTTTAACTGGTCTTCCTACCTCTTCTGGAAGTGGGGGCAGGGGAGTTCCTCAGCTCCCCGGAGACTTGCTCTGTTAATTAGGAAAGTCACTGCTACTGCTTTGAGAAGGAGCCACACAGGGCCTTGGGCCTTGCCACCTTCCTTGGTGGTCTGGGTCAAGTCTCCTGGGCTTTCACTTGGCTGAGCCAGGCCTTGCTTAGCAGCTTCCTTTTTTGAGTAGAGGCTTATCTTCCTACATGGGAGGCAGCACTCCCCTTTTGGAATGTGGCTTAAACAATTAAAAATATATGTTATTTAGAATCGAGGAGGCCAGTCTTGAACTTAGTATACTGAGTGGCTCCAGCAGTGCTGGACTGAGAGTGTGTGCTTTCTCACGCTGCAGCTGCCCTGGAGCCCTGCCTGGACCTGGGGTCTGGCTGTCACAGAGCAGAAATGGGGCAGCTGTTGTTAAAGTGCTGCTTTTGGAAGTGGAAATGTGTTTTTGGATTTTTTCCCCCTTTTTCATAATCTTTGTAACTTTGGGAGCAGTCCTTTGTATTGCTGAAGGTTTTCCCCCTCTTTTGCATTTGACCAAAACCTTTGGGGTAATTTGTTGGCAGTATTGAACAAATCTGGGTGATGGTGCTGGTACGAAACTGGGTTTAGGTTGTCATTTAATTCAGTTTCACTGTTAATCCAATCTAATCCACTTCATTTATACATTCAACAATTATTTTTTAAGCACCTACCATATGTCAGGCACTCTTCTAAACACTGAGTAAACAACTGTAAGCAAAACAAAGCCCCTGCCCTCAGGGAGCTTATAATCTAGTACAGAACAAAAATAATAAATAAAAGATATATGTTATTATGTTAGGTATGTTAAGTGTTCAATAAAAATAAAGCAGGAGGAGAGGATAGAGAAGGAGGATTTGTCCTTTTAGAAACCCCCTAAAACAATAGATTGAACAAGGTAGAAGTATACAATTTTTTTTTCTCGTGCAAAATCAAAGAGTCCAGCTCTTTATCCCCTTGTTCCACCATCCTCAATATATAGCTTGCACATCGTGGCTTTACATGGCCGCTTCAGCTCCAGCCGTCACATCTGGAGGAAAGGGAAAGAGAAGGACATGGCCCTGTCTTGAAGGTATTTCCTGGAAGTTGTGCACATTATCTCTATTTTCGTTATTTTGGTCAGATATTAGTCACATGGCCACACGTAGCTGCAAGAAAGGCCGAGCAGATGTTTTCTTTATTCCAGACTTCATTCCATGCCTGGATAATACTCAGAGGTCTTTTTCATAGAAAAAATAGAGAGTGGATAATGGGGGATAACCATAGGTTGTGAGCGAAGACCTCTCTGAGGGGCCATCATCTGAATAGAGACCAGGACGACATGCTTTTCATCTAATCCATTTAATTAATCAACTTACCTGAGTGCCTCCTCTGTGCTTGGTATTAGAGATGTAAAGATGAATAATAATGCAAGGTCTTGTCCTCAAAGGCTTGCAATCCAGAGCAGAGGTGGCAAACTGGCAACACAAGGGCAGTATCTAGCCAGCATGTGTGTAATTTGTTTGGCTGACACATGTTTTAACAATTAGGAAATTTCAGATTAGAAATTACACTAACAATTAGAAAAAGTCAGATTTCTAGGTTCTCATAGAACTTGAGAAGATCTGGTAATATAAAATCTGCCTTCCCACACGGCTGAAGTTGAGTAGCAGCTGACCTTTGTAAGTTGGTCATGAGCTCTGTAGTTTGCTCCAGTCTCCACCATTCCCAACTGTAACACACTGGTTTGTTTTACTCTTTTCTCTTTACCAGCCTGGTCCTTTAGGCAGTTGAATTTGCAGTTCAAGAGGTAAACAGAAATGATTAAAATAAAACCAGCTTCATGATTTTGCTTCTTTCGCCATTGAGGATCCACATCTACTTGTCTCTTCCTTGAGTGTCCAAGAGAATTACAGGAGTTCTAGTAAAATTTACTCTCAATTTCTGTTTTTCTTGATCACGTGATATAGTGGGAAAAACACCACACTTTGAGTCAGAAGACCTGAGTTCAAATTCTGTCCTTTATAGCTGGCTGGATTAGTAATCTTAGAAAACTTCCCTCCCCTCTTTGGGCCTTAGTTTCCCTAACTGCAAAAGAAGAGTGAGGGTAATCATTCCTGGTCTCCTGGTCTTCCAGGATTTGAGGAAGGGCAAACAAGATAATATAGGTGGAAAAGATTTGTAAGGTGAAGGTGCATCATTGTGGCAAGGAGCAAAAAGCCATTCAGACTCTAAGCCCTGAATGAGTCCTGAAGCATGACCAGGAATGGAGCATAGCCTTGCCTGTGAAAATTGGAGCTGGGAACTGGGAAGCTATTAAAAATTGAGGTGGCTTGTGCTCTGTTGGTAGGAGTGGAAATTGGTGAAGTCCCTATGGTATGGAGGCTCCCCCCAAAATGAAAACTAGAACTACCATATGATCCAGCAATTCTACTTCTGGGTATTTATCTGAGGAAAACAAAAACATTAATTGAAAAGGTATATGTGCTCCTATGTTCATTGCAGTATTATTTATGATAGCCAAGATATGGAAGCAATCTAAGTGTCCATCAATAGAACAGATTTAAAAAAAGATGTACACACACGCATACATACAGACACACACACATACACACGATGGAATATTTCTCAGCCATAAAGAAGAATGAAATCTTGTCATTTGTGACAATGTGGATGGACCTAGAGTTATTATGCTGAGTGAAATAAGGCAAAGAAAGACAGATACTGTGTGATTTCACTTATATGGGAATCTAAAAAACAGAACAAATGAATAAACAAAATGAAACAGAAACAGGCGCATAAATACAGAGAACAAACTGGTGATTGCCAGCAGTGGTGGAGGTGGGGGATGGAGTAACAAGTAGAATAGATGACAGGGGTTAAGAGGTACAAACTTCCACTTATAAAATAAGTCACAGGGATATTATGTAGGGTGATATTATGTAGGGGTAGGGTGTATAGTCAATAATATTGTAATAACTTTGAATAGGGACAGGTGGTAACTGGACTTCTCAAGGTGATCATTTCATAATATATAAAAACATAAAATCACTATGTTGTACACCTGAAATTAATACAATGTATGTCAATTATAAGTCAATGAAAGAAGAAGGAATTGAAGTGGCTACTTTCTTTTTCTGGGGCCACATGAGTTATTTTCCTTTTTTTTTCTACCTAAGCCTATCTCCCTCTTCTTTGTAGACTGTTTCTTTTTTCTTCTTCTTATGTACTAGGCAAGAAGGGTAGTTCCAGCTCTAAAGCTACATAACCTTTTAATTTAACTGCTACTGATCAATTAATGCCAGTCTCTGCATCTTTAATTTCAAGTTCTCAAGAGAAAGATTCTTTTTTTAAATTTTTAAATGTTTGTTTATTTTTGAGAGAGAGACAGAGTGCAAGTGGGGGAGGGGCGGAGAGCGAGGGAGACACAGAATCTGAAGCAGGCTCTAGGCTCTGAGCTCTCAGCACAGACCCCAGTGCAGGGATTGAACTTATGAACTGTGAGATCATGACCTGAGCTGAAGTCAGATGCTTAACTGACTGTGTCACCCAGGCGCCCCTCAAGAGAAAGATTCTTAACTAATACATTGGCTTCCCCAGGGTCAAGGGACAAGCTTGAGACCATGGACGCAGGAAGCAGGAATCACACAGTTCAAATATGGCAGCTTAGGCCCAGTCCTTCAGCAGGTACTGAGCATAGCCAGTCCTGGAGCAAGGGATGTTTCTGGACAAGGATGTTAAGCATGTCTTCTGCAACATAAAATACTTAACATTACACCTACAATGATTCTGTCTTGAATGGCTCTGTTGACAGTTCTTCTGGCAAGTGGGGTGGAAGGCTCTTTCTAAAGAGACAAGCCATCTGAGACAACTCTGTAATGAAAACATGATCATTTCCAGGTTATGGACATGTGTACCAAAGTTCTTTGAAAAATTATGCCACCTTGGTCCTCTGTGAAACATACTTAATCTATAGCTGCTGCTAACTTCTGGGCTCCAAAAGAGGGAATGGTGCTCAAAGAGGCTGAGGAAATGAAATGAGGGTTTCCATGGCTACCAGCTTGAGTGTGCATAAGACAAAAGTGTTTGAACTGCAAATCATCAATTCGTCCAAAATATTTTCCCTCTTCTATTTCACTTGTTTACTTGGTAAGCAGAGAAACAGAGCAGAGAATGTTCTGGTACAAATACATAGCCTGAGGGAAATCAGAACCTTTCCAGCTGCCAGGAACATCCCAAACAGAGCTTTGAGTGTTCAACAAATTTTGGGGACACTCAGAACCAGCTTGGGTAAATGTAGAGACCAGGAGTTTGGGTCTCATTCCTGTCAGTCTCTAGCTGGGTGATGTTGGGTGAAAACTTTACCTTTCTGAGTTTAGATGTTCCTCTTTAAAAGATGTATATTCTGGTTGAATGTGAACCCTTAATTGAGGTTAGTGCTAGCTCAACCTAGCTCAGATAAGATTACACTCACCTGCATGTGAAAAAAAAAACAAAAAACAAACACAAACCCTCAAGTCAAGAATGGCTTCAACACTTAAAGTTTTATCTCTTGAGTAAGAGGCAATGATGATGTGGTGAAGTCATCAGGGACTCAGGCTTCTCCTTCCTGTTTTCTGATCCACCATCTCTAGGGTGTGGCCCTCATCCTCACCAGCCAAGGTGACTGGCAGAATCTAGCTATTATATCTATGTTCCAGGCAAGAGGATGGAGGGTGGTGCATTTCTGTAATTCCCTTCCCTTTAGTATGGGCTGGATCTACTGAATAGAATACTGCAAAAGTGATATGAGGTCATTCCTCAGATTAGGTTATAAACAGACTTGGGGTGCCTGAATGGCTCAGTCTGTGGAGCATCTGACTCTTGATTTCAGCTCAGAACGTGATCCCAGAGTCATAGGATCGAGCTCCACATTGGGCTCTGAGCTGACTGAGGAGCCTGCTTAAGAGTCTCTCTCTTTCCCTCTGTCATCTGCTCGTCTCTCACTTCACTCTCTCTCTCTAAAAAACCCAACCCAAACCCAAAAAGACCGTATCCACTCTTGTCTCCCTCCCACCCCCCTCCCTTTTCTCCTTTTTCCCTCTCCTCTCCCGCACCCCGCTGCCAGCTTCCCTGGTGCTGGGGGAAGTGAGCTGCCATGTTATGAGGCAGCCCAATGGAGAGGCCCATTTGGCAAAGAACCGAAGCATGCCAACAGCCATGTGGGTGAACTTAAAAGCAGATTCTCTAGTCCCAGTTACACTCTGAGACAACTGCAGCCCTGGCTGACAGCTTAGCAGCAACTTCATGAGCAACCTTGAACTCCAAGTGTCCTGCTAAAGCTGTGCTCAAGATTCCTGACCCACAGAAACTTTGAGATATGAAATGCTTGTCATTTTTAGCTGCTAAATTTTTGGGTAACTTATTGTGCTGTAATAGAAAATGAATTCACCCTGCAACTGCTTTAGTTCAGTGAACTTTGGATAAATATAGAGACCACCAGAGACAGCCTAAAGGGAAACTGGACTCAGAGCCTCCTGGTTCTCCCAGGTGGTACATGAACAAGCATTTGGGCTGAGGCTTTGCTCAATTTCCTATCATTTGGATATTTTCCTAAAATTTGTTTAGAGGAAAAGAATGAAACCACTGTGAGCCCTCCATCCATAGAGCAGAACTGACTTAGCACCCATTCTCAGAGCCTGTTCTTCGCATGCTGTGGTTTGACCCTGTGCTCTGGGGCATGGGGCATAGATCTGGCACAGACGGGGCAGATGGATGGCGCCGACTGTGCTTGCCCTTGCTGGCTCCAGTGTTGTCAGAAGCAGGCTCTCTGGATCCAGGGTCTGCATGGCTAGAGTCAACCCTACGCAGACACCAGCGCACACAGTGCCATTATGGAAATCACACAAGGGCCCCCTTCCCTGGATGTTGTAGCTGTGCCAGGGGGCTCGCCTGGAGCAGGTGATTGAAGCTCTCATGTGTTCCCCTGGCCTCTGGATTGGAGCAGGATGGCTTGCAGCTCTCATGTGTTCCCCTGGCCTCTGTGCAGGACCAAGGGCCCTATGGGTGATGATGCTGCCTCTGAGGACCAGTTGCATAAGCCATCAAGAGGATGATAAGTAAACCACCTGGTTCTTCTCACAGGGATGATCTAAGCTCAGAAGAATGGCCTCCTGAAAATAAAATTCTCTTGATTTTTCACCAGGTATAACTTGAGTGAAAAGAATAGATCACAAGACAGCATGAAGAGTATGATCCCATTTATTAATAATTATATGCACACATATAAACACAAACAGATTTCTTGTATTAGCATTAAGATGCTAATAATCTCTGGATAATGGAATGGATAATGTTTATTTTCCTCATGTTTTTCTTTCTGTAGTATTTTATTATTTTTTAACATAAGAATGTCTTTTAAGTAGAAAATAACAATAAATCCTCTTTTCACTTTGTAAAAACACCCTTTTCTCTTTCATTTGCATAGTGCTTTGCAGTTAAGAAAATTATCTTCAATTCACAGATTTAGTAACTGAAATTCAGAGAGGAGAAGTTGATTGGCTTACTCATGGAGACCATCCTCCACTCACCTTTTCTCTCTGTCTCCCTGCCCATCCCCCAGGGGTCACCCATCTAGAATTTCATCTGATATCATCAAGCTTATATAACTTGGATTAGTCCTTTCCCCTTTCAGTTTTCTCATGAGGCTAGTAATAAATAGCACCTACCTCAGAGGGACATTGTGAGATTAAATGTGCTAATGTGTGTGAAGCACTTAGCATAGCCCCTAGCATTAATATCTGTTAGTGTTGGTTATTCTTGTGTGACTTTAGAAAAGTCATTTCCCCTGTCTGGGTCTATTTCTTCAAATTCAAAATGCATGGATTGGACTTGATAACTATTGAAAATTCTGCATTTCAATTCTCTGGTTCCAAAATTTCGTTGCTAACGTATGAAACAAAGTTGATTTCAAGAAGATGGATTGCAGGAAGAAGTTGTTATTCATTACTCTGTTGAATTAGCTCAAAAATGATTTGAATTTATGAACACCTAAAAAGAATCTGGGGGAAGGGTGTTCCTGGCAGAGGAATAGCATGTGTATACACCCTGGCAAGGGCTAGGCAACCTGGTGGGAATGATAGGAGAAGCCTGGTGCCAGGGGTGTGGGCTGACAGCTCTTTCCAGAACCAGGTTCATAGCTACAGTCAAGGGAATGGTGTCCTGCTTCCCAGTGAGCCCTCCACAGCAGGTTGCCAGACAGCTGAGGTGTTTTTAAAGGTGTAGCATATTCTCTTAGCGCCAGCTTTACATATCTGCTTTTGCTCATTTGTGTTGGACTCAAGAACATGAGAAGAGTGTTCAGTTCATGCCACATCGTAAATCAGAGGCCTGGATATGGCTTTTCTGTCTTCAACAAGCCCACTAGGACATCTGTGGGGATTCCCTGCCCTGATGGAGCAGATGGTGGGAGCAGATATGGTGAGCTAGGAAGCTGCTGGGACAAAGACATTCTGGAAGTCCCTCTTCAAAGCTGATTCGGGATGTGCAGCTGCATAGCTGGGAGCTTGGGAGCATGTGGGTCATGGGGAAGTTGAACAAGGTGGCCAACCATTGACATGATCTGGCTGGGGAACAGTGTCCTGGTCTTTGTTAAGTAGCTGAAGATGACACGCCCCTTACCATGGTGTCATTGTGCTCATCTTGTGTAAGGGGATTGGTCAGTAACATTGTTGGCAAGTGAAAAGAGTCATTTTTACTCAGCTTTTTGAGGATGGGAATGGAGTTAGAAGACAAACAAAAAAACCCCAAACAGGATGGAGGATGCTGGCCTCTGTCCCATCCATTTTTCTTTCCTATTTTTCACCTCTCTGATAAAACACTGATGAACTACTTTCTGTTTGGACGGTGTTGGAACACTGCCAACCAACTCTCAGTGCATACTCCGCTCATCCAAGTCTTCAGGGCACTCTGCGAACATAGTGACCTGGTCGTATTGTTCCCCTTTCATGGCTCCCCACTGGGTGGAGCAAAAATGCCCTAGCATGGTGTGCAAGGCTCTTTGTGATCTCATGTCAACCCTCCATTCCAGCCTCTTCGTGAAGCAATCCCGTTCCCTCCATCTGAAACCATAGACTGTTAGAACTAGAATGGGTTTGGAAATCACGTAGTTTTTTTTTTTTTCTTAAGAAACATGAAGGATTTTTCTTTCTTTTTTTTTTTTTTTTTTTTTAATTTTTTTTTTCAACGTTTTTTATTTATTTTTGGGACAGAGAGAGACAGACAGAGCATGAACGGGGGACGGGCAGAGAGAGAGGGAGACACAGAATCTGAAACAGGCTCCAGGCTCCGAGCCATCAGCCCAGAGCCTGACGCGGGGCTCGAACTCACAGACCGCGAGATCGTGACCTGGCTGAAGTCGGACGCTTAACCGACTGTGCCACCCAGGCGCCCCTTAACAGAATCTTATCTGGATCATCAAAAGGGCAGAGATTGTCTAGCTGAAGGCATTATAATGGTAGTGGTGGGAACCCGAGGCTCAGTCTTACTTGCACGCCTTATCTTTCCTCCCAAACCTGCAACGGCTTCTGAATTTATAGAGGGACTGTAGGGCCAGGTGGCGAAACTTGAAAATCATTGATCTGATTCAGTTCTCCCCAGTTACATAGAGGGTGGGTTACTTGCCCAGGGTTTCTGAGCTGGTATATTGAAGAGTCTGTTCTCCAAGATCCAGGGCAGTGGCCTGGCCTATGTGTCTTCCCATTCTCACCTGCACTGTTCCTGCTCTGATGTAGACTGTAAGCTCCTTTGAGATGTTATACAATTGCATTTGCAGGCAAAGTTCTTTCCACAAGGTGCAACTAAAAGTAAGGTGCTAAGTATCTTTGGCCATATATTCCTTTCCCAATTATTGGGTCTTTAGGATCTTGAGGGTGTGGCCACACCATATTGCTTTGCAAAGTCATCCAGACTCACAAAGTCCCAACAAGGAGCCTCTTTTTTTGAAGGTTTACTGATGAGCCCTTTGAAACATCCTTCGGCTCTTAGGGAATATTTTCCTCCCAAATAAACTTCTTGGCACTGGATCAGATTACCTTAAAAATTTCATCTTTGCTGATTATTTAGTTTCACATCATTCTGAGGAATCCTGTTCTAGCATCCAGGAATTCATAAAGCTGGAGAATGTGCTTCTTTTTCCTCATCTCACATGATGTCCTTCTACTCTTTGGCCTATCCAGTTTCTGGTAAAATTTGGTCAGAACTGACTTTATCTGTTCCATTTACCATGCTGGATGGGAAGACTCATATCCTGGGTAGTAATTGCAAGCATTTGAATTCATGACCAGCTGATTATTTTTGGTGTAATAAATAGGATGGGGAGGCTGAAGTTGACTGGGAGTAAATTTAATGTTCAACTTGAAACTCTGAAAATGGCCTTCCTGACTCGATGATGGTGATGATGTAGTGATGATGGGGATAATAGCATCTGATGTTAATTTTGCATTGACTTTGTGCCACGCTCCATGCTGAGTAGTTTACATATGTGATCTTTTTTCTTTTAAATCCCCATGAAAATCTCATGGGGCAGATTCATTTTAAAGGTGAAAAAAAAAAAAAAAAAAAAGGAAGGTCAGAGGGGCTAGGTCATTGCTTGTGGTTATATACCAGAAAATGGTGCAGCCACCAAGGAAAGGCACTTATTACAACTCTGTGTATGATACCACTTCCATGTTAAAGTCAAGAGAATAGCACACACAATGAAAGAGCATGACAGCTGAAGGTTAAGTTGCTTCAGAGCCTGTTAAAGAATGTGGTTTTCTGAGAACCCTACTTCACCTCCATTCTTTGGGAATGGCCTCTGGGGACAGACTGGACAGCCATATTAGTACAAGATAACCCTTACCCCTGGCCAGAGCTGATTGGTCCAGGGATAGATACCTGACTATCAGGCAGTCAATTCATCGCCTAATCAGCAACTTATCAGACTCTCCATGCAAATATAAATGAGACATGGGAACTAGAGTAAGTTGGTATTGGGCCTTTGGCCCAAATGATGAGTCAGAGTGGAAAAGAAAACTGAAGTTGGCTTCCCTATGTGCTTATTTTCACTTATCCAGAGTGTTCTCTTGTTATGAGAGCTGTATGGTAGATGCAAAGTGGAACAGGCTTTGAAACAGAGAAGAGAGATTGGTGAACTTGTACCCCATCCAAGGGTCGCAGTGGTTTTGCGGGGCGGCCTCAGAGAGACTAAGAAATCCAAAGCCAGGGAAGCTGTGTATTGGCTTCCCAACCAGTGGGTGGCAGCAGTGGGCCTTAAGAGGTTCCCAGCCAGGGGAGAGGGAAGCTAGGAAAGGAGAGGGAAGGTTGTGTTTCACATTTGCATCAGGCATTTAGAAAGGAACAATCTGCTTCAAAGAGATAAGCCTGGATTATGTATTGCCCTGATCACATAAAAAAAACTTATTAAATCCACTCTAAATGCGAGTATTTCATAGTAATCATTACATTTCTGTCCTTTTTACCCATAGGGGTAGGGATATGCATGTTTGGGTTTATAAGCAAATGTATCATGTTTCTTAGGAGTTCAGGAAGGTATCTCTCTCTGAAAACTGGGGTGGAAAAGAAAAAAAAGGACACAAGGATAAAACAATGATTTCAAGCTGAGCTGAGATTCCCTCCATGGGTTGGTGGTTTTGCTTTGTTTTGTTTTTGGCATGAGATGCACATAAACCCTGAGAAATGTACTTTGTCCAGTTAGAAGTTATTTTTCTCCGTCATTGATGATGTTGGATACTAGCAACTCTGTTTATAATGCACTGTGGGATTAGTTACTCTCTCTCTGTAACACAATCATCATTAAACAAGGGCTTCAGGAAAGCTGGAATCCTTGTTTTGATTGTGGTTACCGTGGCGACCAGTGGCCCATTGGTCCTGAGTCTCTCCTGTGACGCTCACAGTGTTTCCTTGTTCTTTTGTTACATCGTTACATGCAAGTAGCAAGTTACGTTTCCAGTAACTCACGTCAGAGTTTTAACATGCCCAGGCATAAGCAGGGAAAGGCTATGAGGGAGAGGAGAGCCTCCTCAAGGAGAGGGAAAGGGGTGAGGTTGGATGGCTGCTGTCATCAGGCCTAGAAAGTCCTGTGAGGCCAAATAGACCCTGTCCCTGCCTTGCCTCTGCTTTGTTACCTTCTCCCACGCTATACTCATTGACTTTCCTTCTTTCAACTGGCCTCTGCCCAGGCCTTAGATCCCTTTGGACCCGAGTAAACACCCTCAGCCCCTTGGATATTCTTTTTGTGTTGTATATTCTGGATCAAATGAGCTGTCTGGTCATATAAGCCTGTTGCAAGGTCTAGAGCCTTGATCTGGCCTGGGACCCAGTTGCCTCCTGGGGACAGGGATGTGATGACCTCTCATTGCCACTTCTGCCATATAGTATCAACCACTAAAGCCTGGGCTTTCAAGTGTCCCCTGACCCTTGTCACACTCTGCCTCTTCCTAACCATACCATATGTATGTTCCTCTAGGACTCCCACCGTTTACTGAGCCTTACTCCTTTGGACCCTATGCTTATGCCTTACCTACCTGCTAGAATGCCCATTGTCGTATTAGCTTTACCCTCCAGAATTTTCCCTTGTCTTTA
Organism: Panthera pardus; assembly: GCF_024362965.1. Lineage (NCBI taxonomy): Eukaryota > Metazoa > Chordata > Mammalia > Carnivora > Felidae > Panthera > Panthera pardus. The sequence continues at coordinate 69,181,753 of NW_026526766.1, read as the reverse complement.
TAGACTTGGCTGGAACCCAGCTCTGGCTTTTCTCTGCCACTGGTCTTTCATCCAGCTTCACATACAACTTGTTCATCTTTTCTGAAATATGACAATAGGCGAGTGGAACAACTTTTATGTAACTTTCTGGCCTGGGGGGTAGCTGTGAAAATTTGTTTCATTGGAACTTTTTGCTGGATTTTAAAAGACGTACAAATAATGCAGGCCCAGCCACAAGTGAGAGCCACAGAGAGGCACATCCCTGTTCCTCTTCTGTCTTAGGGTCCTGTGATCCTTTCTCTGATTTTGGAGAATCAAGCCTTTGCTCAGAAAGCATTACTGCTTCCTTTTGGTTTGCAAAATGAAGTTCAACACCTACACAGATGTATCCTCAGCTTGCCTCTGCAGCCTGTGGAACTGGTTTATAGGATGACTGAATGCAGTAGGGTACTATCAGGTTTTATTTATCTCTCTCACCAGTGCCTCTGAAGGTGCTCCATCACACCCCTTCTCCGACCCCGTGTACCAACTCGGAACAGATCCTGTCACTTGCTTGTCACTTCTCTCAGTGAAAGAGATCTAATTTTCAATTAACAGCCCATTCCAAACCTAAATCTTAATCCACATTCAGTTCAAAACTCTGTTCCCACCGTCACCAGCTCAGGCTTGGCCTGTGGCTTGGGGACCCACTTTGTGGCGTTCTGGCCACATGACCATAGATTCAGGAACTCACCAGCCAAGTTTCCTTTCAGAGCCTGTTCTTAGCTGTCTCTGCCCGGACTGATCCTCAGAGCTCGTCGTGTGGGTAGCTGTGTCTCAGGCTTTGGCTCTCAGCTTCAGTGTCCCACCTTAAAAGGACTGATCCTGTCTGAGCTGTGCCTTTGCTCCACTTCCTAGCACGTAATTCCTCTCAGCTTTTTCACTATTTTAATTGGTTCGTTAATTTTTTTTTTTTTTGGTTAGCTGAACTATATCTGCTTTTTCCCATAGTAATATTAACTCCAAGATGGCAGAAACTGTGTTTGTCTCGCTTAGAGTTACATCCCCACGGCTTAATTCCATGTCTGTCACACTGAAGGCACTCAAAAATTTTTGTTTAATCAATATGAATTCCTATTTGAAATTCACCAAATGGCCAAATAATAGATTGAAAGATAGGAAATTGCTGACACTTGATTTTTGGGGGGGGTGGAATGGGGGCTGGAAAATGGCAATTTCATATGCTTTATCCTAATATTTGAAGCATTTCTATTAACATTAACAGCAAGGTATTAAGATGGTTGCTGTCACTAATATATTACATTTTCCTGAAAATTCAATTCTGTTCAACATAATAAAATGGGAAAAAACCAGACATAATATTGGAAATACTAGTTGCAAAGGATTAGATTACCTACCTGCAGAGTCAATAACAATCACCTGAAAAATTAAGAGTCTTAGAAAAATCAAGAGTCCTAATGAGTTTAGTTAAGTTGGACATACAAAATACAGCCAACTAGAAAATAATTATGAATAAGATGATAGAAAATATCTTATAATAACAACAATAAGACTATAATAATACTATAAGACTACCCCTTACCCCCAAGCCCTGGAAATTAAGAAATACATGTATATGTATATGTATATGTATATGTATATGTATATGTATATCATATGAAGAAAACTATAAAACTTCACAGGGAATTCCTAAAGACAACTAGATAAATGGGTTGAAGATGTTTCAGGGTGGAAAGACTCAATATTATAAAAATTCCATTTCTCTCCATAATTAATGTCAACATTTATTTCTATTACAACCAAACCACAGTTTGGGGGGAGGGCAGCCTGACAAAAACAAAGGCAAAGATCATCTGAGAGAAAAAAATTCCAATCAGCCAAGAGTCTTCTCAGAGGCATTGTGAACCTCGGGCCGTGTGGCCGTGAGTGTGCGCTTTGCCCAGGCCCGCCTCCAAGCCGCCAACCTGAGCTACGACCATGTCATCACCGTCTTCTCATCCCACTGTCACCTCTTCCAAGTGGAGTATGCACAGGAGGCCATGAAGAGGGGCTCGACTGCGGTTGGCCTGTGAGGAAAGGACGTTGTTGTTCTGGGCATGGAGAAGAAGTCAGTGGCCAAAGTGTAGGATGAGAGAACCATGTGCAAGATCTGTGCGTTGGATGACAGCGTCTGCGTGGTACTTGCAGGGTTCACTGCCGATCTGAGGATGGTCATCAACAGGGCCGGGGTGGAATGCCAGAGTCACCGGCTGACTGACCATGGAGGACCCAGTCACCGTGGAGTACAATGACCTGCTACATGGCCAGCCTGAAGCAACACTGCACACAGAGCAATGGGCACAGGCCTTTTGGCATCTCTGCTCTTATTGTGGGTTTCAACTTTGGTGGCATCTTCAGGCTGTATCAGACTGACCCGCAGGGACATACCATGCCTGGAAAGCCAATGCCATAGGTTGGGGTTCCAAGTCCATATGTGAGTTTCTTTTTCTTTTTTAAATGTTTATTTATTTATTTTGAGAGAGAAAGAGAGAAAGAGAGAAAGAGAATGAATCCCAAGTAGGATCTGTACTGACAGCAGAGAGCCTGAAGGGGGTGGGGGTGGGGGCTTGAACCTAGGAACTGTGAGATAAGGACCTGACCGGAAATCAAGAGTCCAATAGTTAACCGACTGAGCCACCCAGGTGCCCCCTGCGTGAGTTTCTAGAGACCAATTACACTGATGAAGCCATAGAGAGGGATGACCTGATCATTATACTGGTTATCAGGGCTTTCCTGGAAGTGGTTCAGTCTGGTGACAAAAACATTGAACTGGTTGTCATGAGATGAGATCAACCCTCAAGATTTTAAATCCTGAAGAAATTGAGAAGTATGAAATTTAAAAAGAGAAAAAAAAAAACAAAAAGAAGAAATAAAAAGAAAGCATGATGGGGTGCCTGGGTGGCTCAGTTGGTTGAGTGTCCAACTTTGGCTCAGGTCATGATCTTGCTGTTTGTGGGTTCCAGTCCCGTGTCAGGCTCTATGCTGACAGCTCAGAACCTGGAGCCTTCTTGGGATTCTGTGTTTCTCTCTCTCTCTCTCTCTCTCTCTCTCTGTGTGTGTGGCTCCCCCACTTGTGCTCTCTCTCTTTCTCTCAAAAATAAATGTTAAAAAAAATTAAAAAAAAAAGAGAGAAAGCATCATGATGTTGACAATCTTGTAGTGATTTTTAAATTCAGATCATGGATGATTCTCAAAATGATATGTAGGTATTTCTATTCCATTCATCTAATGTCTCAGTGTCCTACAGTAAGCTTCTATATTTGTTAACCTTTTTTTTTTTTTTTTTTTTTAAAGAGTCTTCTCAAAAAGAAGAGATATGTGTAGGGAATTTCCATGCCTTGTAGCAAACAAACTATCATGCTACAACAATGAAAATAGTGACAGTGGCCCATGAATAGGCTGACAGATGAAAGAAATGGAATGGGAGCTCAAGAGGCTAAATTCACTGGGGCGCCTGGGTGGCTCAGTCAGTTAAGTGTCTGACTTTGGCTCAGGTTGTGATCTCGTGCTCTGTGAGTTTGGGCCCCGAGTCAGGCTCTGTGCTGACAGATTGGAGCCTGGATGGAGCCTGCTTTGGATTCTGTGTCTCCCTCTCTCTCTGCCCCTCCCCTGCTCAGGCTCTGTCTCTCTCTTTTTCTCTCTCAAAAATAAATAAAAAGATTTAAAAAACTAAAAAAAAAAAAAAAAAAAAAAAAAAAAAAAAGAGGCTAAACACTTTACATAGTAATTTAGTGTATATATTGGTGACCATGAATTCCAGAGGAGAAAGGGAATGTACCCTAAAATGTGTTTTGGGATAACTAGCTACCGTTTAGGAAAAAAATAAATAAATAAATTCCTGTCTTACACTTAGCACCAAAATAAATTTCAGATGGACTTAAATATTTCTATGTTATTAAACCATGAATATTTTAGAAGAAAATATAAGAGTTATTCAGTCTTAGGAAAGGGCTTTCTAAACAAATAAACTAAATATACAACTCTGACGAAAACAGATTGATAACTTTATAATATATGAACAAAAGTATGAACTTCTGTATATCAAAAATATCACAAAGTTGAAAAGGAGCTATCAAAGTGGGAAAATGTTTTCAACATGTGTGATAGCAAAAATAGTTGAAATTCTTAATATATAAAGGACTTTTACAAATCAAAAGAAAAAGTCAAATATCACAATTGAATGGATACAGGACATAAATAGGCAAGTGATGAACTGAGAAAGATAGATGATGAGCCTGTATATAAATGTCAAATTAACCAATAAAGGAGTTGCTTCAACTCAGTTATTCTTGCTGTGTGAAATAATGCACATTTAAGTTATTTTGAGTGGCGCTCTTCTTTTGTTTTTGTTTTTATTGTTGTTGTTATTTGCAACCCTTTCTGATCCATAATTTGGTACCAGGAGTGGACTGTAAGTGACTTAAAATGTAGAAATGGCCAAATCATGGAGAAAGAGTCTTGGGCTAAGATGACCCAATTTTTTCTGGTTGAGAAGTTGGTGACTCTTGTTATATCACCACAAAGCTTTTTCTTAACCTCTTAACCTCTCACTTTAGAATCTTGACTGTATGCCTTCAGAGATATAGTACGGGGCAGGGGCGGTGTGATAGGAGTAACTCAGGTGTTAACATGGGTGGCATAATTCTGTTTTCAGTAGGATTCTACAAGAAAGGGACAAGTTGAGCTGAAGGTGGCCCATCTGAATGCAGAAAGGGAGGAAAATATAGCTTTGTTAAGAGAAGTTCTTTTTGCCTGTGGCCTTTGATATAGCCCCATTATTTGGAGTCTTTGCAATTAAAAAAGTTGAATGTTGTATTCCAAGGGTAATATAATCCATACAGGGAGGTGGGAGAATTAACAGGAGACAATTGACAAGATTTGTTCCTTTTTCCACTGAAGCGTTCTTTTTTCCCCAACCTATTTCCTTTATTTAAAAAAAATATTTTGATTTGGATTGTTTATGTCCCTTGGAGTTGAAAATATCCTAAATGATTTAAAAAAACAGCAAAATAGTGGAAACAAGATGTCTAAAAATGGAGGATTGGTTAAACTATGGAAACTTCAGAGTGCCTGGACGGCTCAGTCAGTTGAGTGTCTGACTTTGGCTCAGGAGCTATGGAACCTACACACAATGGGCTACCATGCAATGCTCTTGATACTTAAAATGAAAAAATTTGGTGACAAAATTGTTACTAGAATGGGGTGGGGATTGGAGAATGATCTTTTGGTATAATCAATGTCATGGTCGCTGCCCTTTAATGAATAGTAGCTAAATATTAGTTATGGTGCTAGGGGATTTACTGGCATTATTTTTATTCCATCTGCCCAACTGCATTCTGAGGCACTGCTCTTACTCCTTTTACAGATGAGGGAACTGAAACTGAAATTTTATAACTTGCTCAGTAAATGTTGGAACAAATAATTCAAACTCAGGTCTGCTTCATTCCAAAGTGTGTACTTAAAACTCTGAGTTATTTTTTGTTTTCTCTGTCTCCCTTGCCATGGTGTCTAAGTCAATTTTCAAAGTCTGTCAGTTCTTCTCTTTAAAGTTTATTTATGGGGTATCAGGGTGGCTCAGTCAGCTGAGTGTCCGACTCTTGGTTTCAGCTAGGGTCATGATTTCACGGTTCCTGAGACTGAGCACTGCGTTGGGCTCTGTGCTGGCAGTGTAGAGCCTGCTTGGGATTCTCTCTCTCTCTCTCTCTCTCTCTCACTCTCAAAATACATAAATAGACCTTAAAAAAATTAAGTTTATTTTATTTCCATTCTTTCCTCTTATGTCCAATTACACCAGCCCCATTCAGGCCCTTTTTATTCTTAGCTTGGACTTTTGCAGTAGTCACTTAACTTCTTTCCTTCTTCCATTTTTCCCGTTCTCACACCTTGAATTAATTTTATCTGTCATTACCAGATTAATCTTCCAAGCATTTCACTCTGATTGTGATTAAAATGTTCCTCTCTCCGTCAAATACCTGCTCAAAAAAATCTCTGGGAACTTCTGAATGTTCACCAAAGAAAGTCTAAATTCATTGACATTTTGGATTATTACAATCCCAACCTGCCTTTTCAACTATACCTTCCATGATTCCTCTAAATAGAGATCAACAAACTAAGTCCTGGGCCTGTTTTTGTAAATAAAGTTTTACTGGAACCGAGTCATTCTCATTCATTTACGTGTTATCTATGGTGACTTTTGTGCAGCAGAACTGAATAGTTGTGACAGAGACTGTATGGTCCACAAAATTCGAAATATTTACTGTTTGACCTTTTATGAAACATTTGCTAACCTCTGCTTTAGATGAACCCCTTCTTCTAACCAAATGGATCTACTCTTTGTCCCTGTCTTAAATAATTTTTGGAACAAGATAGAATAAGTTTAAAAATGTTCATTGTTTCCTGAATACTACTCGAACTCTCTTACCATCCATGTCTTTTAAAAAATTTTCAAATTTTTAATTGAAATATAATAAGATACACTGTATTAGTTTCAGGTGTACAATATGATGATTCAACAATTCTATACATCACTCAGTGCTCATCACATTGAGTGTACTCTTAATGCTCTGTATCTATTTCACCCATCCTCCTACCCATCTCCCCACTGTCAACCTCCAATTTGTTTTCAGTATTTAAGAGGCTGTTTTTTTTTTGTTTTTTTTTTGTTTTTTTTTGCCTGTCTCTTTTTTCCTTTGTTTTGTTTTGTTTGGTTTTTTAAATTCCACATGTGAGTGAAACTTGACATCAACATACAAAAGAATGAAACTAGACCACTTTGTTACACTATACACAAAAATTAACTCAAAATGGATTAAAGACCTGAATATGAGACCTAAAGCCATGTTTAAAAAAAATGGTGTCTCATGCAATGAGCAAATGGTTAAATTCCATGGCACATTTATCTATACTGTGAATAATATTTAACAATAAAAAGAAACAAACGAACACATCAGTGGCTAAAATTGTATGTCTATGTGCTCATGTATGAAAACCTTTTTGATTAATGTGGAGAAATTCATCTTTGAACTCTTCCTCTGAATTTCTAGGATATAGACATTTGTAGGTCATTTTTCCATTACATTCCCCTAGCAAACCAGTGAGGGTAGGCAGTGATGGGCTTATAATTGCCATTTTTTGATGGAAGAAGCTAAGTTCCTGAGGTTCTTTGATTGGCCAGTTGTCACAAGGCTGGTCTTCGGAATCTAAATCTAGTGTTGGTCCTCTTTGCCATCTCCCTGAGAAGAGCAGTCAGGCAGCGTGCACATTTATATTGCTAGTACAGTTGTGGCATTGGGAAGTTGTCAGTGACCCATGGATCAGTAGTTGTCCAAGTGTGTTGCCTGGACCAGCAGCACCATCATCCCTTGGGAACTGCTAGAAATGCAGATTCTTAGGCCCACCCAAGACCTACCCAGTCACTTTAGGGTGGGGCCTAGCAACACATGTTTTTGACAAGCCCTCCAGGTAATTTTGATGCCCGTTCAAGCTTGAGAAGCTGTGGTCTTCATCGTCATGAGACATACGTCCTGCTGCTCTTCACTCAGTCTGACTTTGGTATTGAATGGTGGGGAGGCAGGGATACACCCGATTCTCTTCTTGATGATGGTCTTTCATGCACTTAACTGGCGACAAGGATAGCAAGGGAGGTCAGTTCACTAAAATGCTGCAATTGCATGTGCTATACCTGAAATTAAGTTAATGAAGCCTGTGTCTTTCAACATAGGATCAAAGACTAGAAATGCCTTCTTATGTTACCTTGTTTTTACCCCCCAATTAAATAACCTTTACCTTCCCACAGAAGAATGAGGGAATTAGGACCTCAGTAGTGGTGAAATGCATATTATGCTTTTCCACAGATGAAATGAGTGAATGAATGAATGAATTTATCCACTTAAACATCAGCTGCATAGTGTCTAGTACTGAGAAGCCACTGGAACAGTCTTTATTAATAGAGGACATAAGCAGGTAGAGTCTTACAATATAATATAATATGGACAGTAGCAGAATCAAGCACAAGATATGAAGTTACATGGAGAAGGGAATAGTGCCCTTATTTGTGTGTGTTTTTGTACATGTGTGCATGTACATGCATGCATATGTGTGTATGCCTGTTGCATGCAGGTGTACATGTTTGCATATGTGCATGTGTCTTGTGGAAGGCAGGGTGGGTTCAGGGAGAGATGTTGTTCAGGACTTTACAAACAAGGACAGTGTTGAGCTGGATTTTAAGATCTATTAGTTCAGCAGGTAGACAAGAAAGATGAGAACTTTCCAGTCATGTTGAACAGAGCATGTAAATGTAAGGAGGCATGAAACAGCATGGTATCCATAGGAAACAATAAGTGTTTTGGTGTTGGTAGAGTCTAGAGTGTTTAGGTACAGCTGACAATGAGGACAGAGAAGGAGTCAGGAGGCAGATCATGGCTGTGAATGTGCTGCTAAGGTCTGCTTTTGACTCATTGCCTGGTGCTTCCCAAAGTGTATCTATCACAGAACATTGGGCCCAGGGGGTTGTGTTTGGTGTTCTTTGGAAAAGAGACTTCTCTGATCAAGCAAATGTGAATGTGAAAAGTTTCATAAAATTAAGTGGATTTTTTTTTTTTTTTTTTTTTTTTTTGGTGAGAACTCTGAGAGCTTTTAACATGTATATTGAAAATATCCAGGATGGAGATTCAGAGGACACGGGAAGCTTTCTGATGACCCTCCTCAACGTCTTCAGTTCCTCAAGAACAGACTTGGGACAGTGCCACAGTACACAATGGGGAAGGGTTATTTTGTCCTATCCCTGGTAGGATAAAATCCAAGCCCTTATCATGGCCTCGAAGGCCCTGCAAAATCCAGTCCTGCTTACGTTTCTGTCCTTGCCTCCTGCCAACTTTTTTGGGAACATGGTCCACATTCGTTCATTTGCATATTGTCTATGATTGCTCTTAGCCTATATCTACAGAGTAGTTTCTATAGAGCCTAGAATATTTACATTTTGCTCTTAACAGAAAAAAAAAACCTTACTGATCCTAGAATTGTAATATTTCTGCAATATTTCCTGTCTGCTCCTCTAGATTTAGAGCTCTTAGATGCTAGGGTTTTATTTGTTATTTTTAACGTATTCGTCATTGTGTCACTGGCACCAAGCATAAGGCTTAGCATATAGAAGGCACCCAGTGAATAATTAATGAAAGAGCAAGTGAAACTGTCATAATAATCATAATGACTGGTATTTATTTTGCCTGTGGTTTCATTTATACCATCTAATTTAATCTTCATTCCAACCCTCTGAGACGAACAAACAATATCCCTGTTTTACATAAGAGGAAGCAGAGGCTCCGAGAAGCTAAGTGATTTTTCCAAAGTACCACAGCCAAGTTTGAATTGCGGGATGGTCTGCTGCTGCCATATCCCACATTTGTCCCCTGCCCTTGGATGTCTCACACTGTTGCCCTTACTACCAGATCTTTAGTAGCAGTTTCACAGTGACTCATTTGTCCATTTCATGGTATCCTTCTGTCAGAGGATCTTCCTGTGATGTCCCTTCTCCCTGTCCCAGCTGCCTTCCTCTCCTTCTCTCTATTCTCTTATCTCCCTCTCCTTGCTTGCTTCTGCTCTCTCTGCAATCTCTGATTCAGTCACTGAGGGTTTGTATTTCCTAGGAAGTCCATGCACAATGCAGTATGTGGTCATCCATATTTTGGCTAGTTTTTCGCACAATTAGAAGCCAAAGGTCCAGGAGAAGAGATTGATCTTCAGACCATGCCTCACTAGGATGGACAGTATCTTATTCTGTTTAGACTGCTATTGCAGAACACAATAGACTGGGTGGCTTATAAACAACAGAAGTTTTATTTCTCATGGTTCTGGAGGCTGTAAGTCAAGATCAAGGCACCAATAGATTCAGTGTCTGGTGAGAGCCTGCTTCCTGGTTCATAGATGGCTGTCATCTCGCTGTGTTTTAACATGGCAGAAGGGCCAAGGATGTTCTCTGTAGTCTCTTTTATAACGGCACTAATCCAGTTCATGAGGGCTCCACCCTCATAAACTGGTCACCTCCAAAAGGCCTCATCTCCAAGTACTAACACATTGGGTGTTAGGATTTAACATACGGATTTTGGGGGGACACAAACATTCAGTCTGTGGCAGACTGCTCTGCCAACAGATAGGGCGTTGCACTTCAGGGCACTGGGCATTTGCTGCTCTGCTCACAGCGCAGTGCTTGAGGTCTGCAGAGAGATGCATTCTGGCCTCTCCTGTAAGACTCTTGTGAGCTCGCCTAAGGGTACTGTTTGCAGGAAAAATATTATGCTGAGCACCCCCGAGAGAAAATGAAGTCATTGCTTGCCTGAGAGTGATTTATTCGTTCATTAATAACATATTTGCTATCTTTTCCAATGATAAATTAGGTCCTTATGGCAAATGCTTTTGTTCCTAACCTGGCTCAAAGGAGAGGCCTGTGCATCACTAACAGGCTGTCAGTTTTCCTGGTGTTCATGTTTGGTCAACTGACAAATCCCTCAAACTCATCACTAGCTGAATTATGTTTGAACTTTATTCTTGAGCTGTCTAATTGTCACATGATATGAGGCAAACCTCTAGAAGGGGTTACTTTATAACTAGCTATTTGGCCTTTGAAGGAGGTACAATATGCAAAAGAAATTACGTGAGAAAAAAAATCTAACACCTTCTCTATCGAAGTTACTATACAAGGTCCAGATATAAGTCTTGTAAAATGAAATCTGAGGTCATAAACATGCTTTGCACATCTGGAATCTTGCCTGTGGCAGATATTCTAAAATTGGAGATGCTATATTAAAGCAAGGAAAAGAGCTTTTATTGAATACCTACTACGTGTTAAGCTTTTTCACACTTCACCTTTTTACAGCAGCCTTGTGAGCTGAGGCCATTATTATCATTAGTTTACATGGTAAATAACTTAAAGTTAAAATTTGAATTCAATAATTTGCTGAATGCATCTTCCTGCAACTCCAAGCCAAGTATATTGAACAGTTTACCAGAAGCACCAAATAGTTTCACCTGGGGGAGAGGAAGGATTCTGGTTCCTCAACATCCATGAGTAAAACTATTTGCCCTGTGTGGGTGGAGTGGTGTAGCACTGTGTGCTGAATATGGGGGCTGGTTTTAGAATAATGCTCTGTATGCAGTGGATGCTTTTAAAATGAACATTGACTGACTGGCTGTTTACAACTCAGTTACTGATTTGTTTTCGACCCTCAGTTCTCTTCTGATATCCTTCCTCACTTTTGTGCTAGAAGATGAAGAACCAGGATTTTATTATTTTAAGTCCTGCCATTTAGCAAAGAGAAGCAACCTTCTTTCAAAAAAAAATTTTTTTTTTATTTTTTAACGTTTATTCATTTTTTTGGTAGAGACAGAGTGTGAGTGGGGGAGGGGCAGAGAGAGAGGGAGACACAGAATCCAAAGCAGGTTCCAGACTCTGAACTGACAGCGCAGAGCCTGACGCGAGGCTCACACTCATGGACTGTGAGATCATGACCTGAGCTGAAGTTGGACGCCCAACCGACTGAGCCACCCAGGCGCCCCTCAAAAAACATTTTTTTTAACGTTTATTTATTTTTGAGACAGAGAGAGACAGAGCATGAGCGGGGGAGGGGCAGAGAGAGGGAGACACAGAATCCGAAACAGGCTCCAGGCCCTGAGCTGCCAGCACAGAGCCCGACACAGGGCTTGAACTCACGGACTGTAAGATCATGACCTGAGCCGAAGTCAGATGCTTAACCGACTGAGCCACCCAGGTGCCCCAAGAGGCAATCTTCTTTCAAATTATTTCACTAATTTGTATTGTTATTAGAAATCAATAAAATGGTCTCTTCTTAGATAGACTTTCCCATTTCTGCCTGCCTTTATCTGTCAAGGTCCTCATTGGGATACCCTTGAGCTCAATAAATTGTGGCACTTTTCCTGTTGTTGAGCACAGGTGTTTTGTAGCCCTGCTGTTCATGAGTGCTGCTCACCATGTCTTTGTGGTTCTCCAGATTCCTGGCCCTGTGGCTGGGTGGGGCATGTGGCCACTTCTGGCCAATGGGTTGCAGCCAGGAGTGATGCATGTCACTTCTATCTCAAAGCACTTAATTGTTGGTGTTTTTTCTTCCTTCTGGAGCAATGACTGAAGATGCTGGCTTCTTGCTGAGCTTCCTGGGCTCAGGTTTCCTGAGTGATTTTTGTTGAGCAGAGAGCTTTTCTGACATCCTCTGATCAACTTGTACTATGAACCAGAAAGAAACATTTATTGTTTTAAGACACTGAGATCCTGAGTTTTTTTTATCATATTATAATCTAGACTACCCTGACAGATTTGAGGATTGTTTATAGAATGAATAAATCCATTCCTACTTTCTATTCTCACCACTGTAAGTCCTGGTAAATCCTACTACATTGTAAAGCCTAAGTCTTTTTAGTTCTTACTCATTTGTATAATTACACTCTCTTTGGTGCCTGCTAACTTTTAGAGCCCTATTTTGTCCACCTTTCACATTTTTTTTTTTTTTTTTGCAAATTCATATGCTTATGTAATTTCAACTACTCCCTATATTTATAGCAAAACAGCATGATGTATGTGAAAGAATAATGGATTTGAAGACAGGCTGGTCCTGATTCTACCAGTTCACAGAGGCTTGGGTAAACTGATTAAGACAGTCTCCACTCACTCGTCTGTACAATTGGAGTGATGACTGTCATGTCTGTCTCACCAGGTCACCTGTGGGAATCAGATGAGAGAGCAGCTTTTGTAAATGGTAAAGAATTATTCACGTGGGAAGAAGTGTTTTAGAGAAACTCTGAGCCTCTATCTCAGCAAAGCTTCTGCCCTGAACTTCCTCATGTTCAGGATCTACCTTGTATGGTTGTGTCCTCATTAAGATGACCCACCTCTACATCCATGCACATCTACTTTACTGTGGCTATATTTGCATCACCAGCCTTTTGTCCTTAGGGCCCACCCCACCCTCTCTCCCCACAGGTGACCACATCTTTATTTCTGTGTCACTTTTTCCTGGTGATTCACTTCCAATGGGCTTCCTCAAATTTCACCTGTTCCAACCTGGTAACCATCTGCAGGCTGTGCCCTCAAGATCTTACCCTGCAGTTGACAGCCAAGTTCAGATGAACATCGCCCTCTTTTCAAGTTCTCAATCCTCTGAGCTAACTCACTCTCAGCAGTGAAAACAAATTTCCCTAAGCCTCACTTAGCCTGTGTCACTCCACTTCTTAGAATTAAACACTGGCTTCCAGTTGCCTCTGTAATATACATACAAAATACTTCACACACGATTTTTGTGGTTATTACAAAAGCAACTCATGCTTGATGTGCCTGAATAGCAAAATACAGAAAAGCAAATGGAGAAAAAAACAGATCACCTATTATCCAATCACTTTAAGATAATCACTGTAAGCATATCCATTTTTTTTTCTGTGCTTCTGTATTTTATAAAAATGTTGTCAAACAATGTATACTATTTTGTACCTAGCTTTTTCCTTTAGTAATATATTCTGAACATTTTGTCAGGTAATTATGTAGACTGATTTAATGAATCAGTAGCTTCATTATAGCCCATTGAATACATTTACCATAATTGACTTAATTCCCTATTGTAAAGCACTGATTATTTTCTATTATAAATAATGTTATAAAATATATTCCTGTGCATATGTCCTCTGAGCATGTATTTTATACTTTTTTAGGGGAAAGGAGGAATGAATCTGTACAGGTAGAATTGCTTGGTTGAAGATTAAAGAGTACACCCATTTGAAGATTTCTGATATATATTGCTATTTGCCTCTAAAAGTGTGTATTAATTTGTGTTCTGAGCAGTGTAGAAGAGTGTGAATATCCAAACACCCTCAGTGAGTTATAGTCTTTGATAACTTTATGTGAGGTGTACCCCATCTTGAACTTGTGAGTGGTTTTGAATAATAGTAAAGTTGAACATTTGTTCATATATTTATCAATTGTACTTCTGTTGGAAACTGACTCATATTGTTTCCCCATTTTTATAATGAGGGCTAGTCTTTATATCATTGTGTTATAAAATCTCTTTAATGTATTAAAGTTATTCCTTACCTAACATATATATTTTAAGTTTTGTATTGTATCATTTGATTTTTTTCCCCACTCTATAGTATGAAAGTTCTTTATTTTCAGATGGTTCAATATATCCATATCTCCCTTTAAATTTTCTGACTTTGTTGTTATATTTAAGAGGAATATATGTATATATACATACATATATTTTTCTCTTTATTTTATGATTTAAACACATTAACTCTGGAGTCCAACTCTAGTTTATTTTGGACTATGATGTAAGTAAAATTGTGACTTAATTTGCCTTTACAGAGTTAATGCATTAGTTCAACCAAATATCCCATGGAACATAAATGCTATCTTTGTCATTTAATAAATTCTCGTATAGTTATACTTGGAACCATTCCTGAACTTTCTATTCTGCTTCTTTGATCTATCTTTCTTTTTTGGCACCTGTACAGCAATATTTTATTTGTTGTAGGTTTATAGTATATTTTAAAAGCTGGTAGAGCAAGTTAAGCCACATTATTCTTCTTTTTCAATATTTTCTCGATCGTTCTCATGCATTTATTTTTCTAGCTGAATTAGAAATTACTTTCTCAAGTTCCAAGAATACCATTGTAATTTTGATTGAAAAAGTAGTAAGTTTGTAAATTAATGTGAAGGCTTACTACCTTTATAAAGTCTGACTTCCCATCTAGGCGTAGGAGATTTCTCTCCATTTACCTGAATCTTTGTCTATGTGTGCCTGATTATAAAATTCTTAAGTTTAAGGAATAACTACTTAAGTGTGTTAGTGATATTTTAATTTTTTTGGTTCCTTATATTGATTGAGATCTTTTTAAAAATCCTCTTTTCTACCTGGTTATTGCTGATCCCTCTGAACTTCTTTTAGTGGTTCTAAAATAAATTTTCTTGATTTTTTCTGGGAGGAAAATCTTAGCATCTGAAAATAATTATAACCTGATTTTCTCCATCCAACTATTTCTACCTCTTATTTATTTTTCCTGTCTTATTGCATTGATTAAAACTTCTAAAACAAGGTTAAAAATAGGAGTGAGGGTTGGCAGTTATATCTCATTCTGAGTGTTTCCCAGTTAAGTAGATTACTGGCTGGTAGTTTCAGCCAGTTAAAAAAGTAAGTTTTCTCATGTTAAAAAAGTAAGTTTCATTCCCAGTTGGTTGTTGTTGTTGTTGTTGTTGTTGTTTAAAAAATCTTGAATGACTGTTGAATTTTATTAAATGTCTTTTTGGCATCTTTTACAATGATCATATGGTTTTTCTCCTTTGACCTAGAGATGTGATGAATTATGTTAATAGATTTCTTCATATTAAACTATCCTACATTCCTGGAATAAACTCTACTTACTCATTCTGTATTCTTCTTCAAATGCACGGCTGGATTTGATTTGATAATATTTTATTTAGGAGTTTTGCTTCTATGTTTTTGAGATTGGTTTATAGAGTTTTTGAGAGGAGTGTCTGCCAGGTTTTGATTTGAGGGTTTTTTCTAGCTTTCAAAAATATAATGGGATGGTCTTCATCTTGAATCAATTAAGTGACATTCCTAACGTGGACATGTAGGCTCTCAGGATGGTGTGATGGAAAGAACACAAGACTGAGAATTAAAAGATCATGGTTTAATTCCTGCCTCTGTCCCATTCACTCTGTAAGTTTAGGCAAATTAATTTCAACTCCCTAAACTTCGGTTTCCTTGTCCTTGAAATGAGGATTACACCCAGTTTCTGCCCCAACTACTTTGCAAGATTGTTGGGACAATCCTGTGACCTAATGAGAATAGAAACACTTTGCAGAGGAGAGAAACACTTGTTGAGTACCTATTCCATGTAAGGTGCCTTGTGGCATTAAGAAAAATTTTTTTTAATGTTTACTCATTTTTGAGATAGAGAAAGAGAGAGACAGAAGATGAGTGGGGGAGAGGCAGAGAGAGACAGAGATGCAGAATCCAAAGCAGACTTCAGGCTCAGAGCTGTCAGCACAGAGCCTGACACAGGGCTTGAACTCACAGACCACGAGATCGTGACCTGAGCCGAAGTCCGGCGCTTAACCGACTAAGCCACCCAGGTGCCCTGTGGCATTTTACATAAATGATGTCATTACTAAGAATCCTCACTATAATCCTTATATGCTCCGGGCACAATGAGGACTCCTGGGAGCCTTGCAGCAGTGGTCCAGGGAACAACATCACCAGCATTACTTGGGGGCATGGTAGAACTACCAAATCCCCAGTCTCACCCTGTGAACCAGAATGCATTTTCATAAGATATTCAGGGTGATTTACATTCGCCTTAAAGTTTGAGAAGCACTGATGGCTCCCATATCACAGTGGTGCAGGTTCCACAGCATCAGAACAGAAATATAAATGTGGCATTTAGAAATAATTCCAATGATAACTCTCTTTTGTTCATGCTTCTGATATTCTGGATGAGATAGTGGCACTGTTGAGACTATAAATGTCCTTTACAGCAAATATCATGAATATGCACACTAATTTCCAATCCAAAGTTAACTGTCTTTGGAATCTTAGTTGAAATGACCCATCAATTGTGAGTTATTCTCTAACAAGTCCAAAATTAAAAAGTAGTTTTAGTGCCTGCAGATGTACTCTCCTCTAGGGAGACCCAGTCATAGTGTATTCCCATCAGTCAGTCTGAAGGAATTTTTCAGCTGATCCTGTGAGCAACCACAGACCTTTTACTGGGGTAAGGATTACTATGTCATTTTCATCACAAAGATTACACTAGTCACTCCTCAAGCGTGTTTTGGCTTCCACCAAGAGCAAAGGGCAGTATGCATTAAGCTTCATTACACACATTAATATATATACATGCATGCACACACATGCTTAGAGAACACCTAATATCATGGTGAGAACTGAAACCATGGTGACCAAGACATCAACAAAAATTACCTCTGTGGGAGTTCTGCAGGGATGTGTAATGCAATCGAGGTAACTGTTTGTAGGCTGTAGCTGGCAGTTGCCATGGAGACTGGCAGTTTGGTGAGGGAAACCTCCTCAGTGACGTGGTCAACAGCTGTTTTATTCCTCTGGGTGTTGAGCACAAGCAATTCTTTCACACCCTATGTGGGAGGGAGGCACAGGTGTGTCTTTTGCTAAGCTAGGGAAGTATATAGGAGAAAGTCCAATATAAAAATATTCCTAATCATGGCATTCTTCCATGATGGAGAAGCTACTTCTCTTAGAGTTTAAATGGCCATTAAAAAAAAGAGAACATCCATCATGTCAAAGATGCTATCCTTTTAACCCAAAGTGTAGAATTTTCTGTGAATGTGAAACAATTTCACTGTGTTAGAATGTACTTCAGAGTTCAGATGTTGTATTTATAAGGCTTTCTCTAGCTTTCTAGGGCAGAAATAATTGCTTCTATAACTGAACACACTCAGAAATCTGTTTATAGGTCTATTATGACATTTTGCAAATTATATTGTATTTTAGGTATAACCATTATGTTTGTTTAGTTCACTTCCCACTGTCACCACCTAGGACTGGGCCTAATCAAGCTGTTAGGACAACTGTGCCTAGAACAGTGCCTAACTTAAAAGTACGTTTATGACTGTATTAATTAGGTCCTGCTGTGTCACAAATTACCACAAACTTAGTGGTTTAAAAAACATACATTTATTATCTCAAGTGTATGTGGCTTACCTGTCTGACTCTGGCTTATCCAGTTCAGAGTTTTATAAAACTGCAGTCAGAGTTTTTATTGGACTGCATTCTCATTTGGAAGCCCAACTGGGGAAGAATTTGGTAACGAGATCAAGTTGTTGACACAGTTCATTTCCTTGTGGCCTGTAGGAGCTGAGGGCCTTGGTTCTATAGGCTGCCTACAGTTCCCTACCACATGGCCTATTTGGGAGTTTACAACATAGCAGCTTATTTGTTCAGGGCCAGTAGGACAAAAGAGACTCTGGAGAGACAGTTTTATGTAATGCAGTGTAATTGTGGGAGTGACATCTTATCTTTGCTATATTCTATTGGTGAGAAGCAAGTCACAGATCCTGCTCATACTCATGAAGGGGATTATGTATGAGTGTGAACACTAGGAATTGGAGATCACTTTAGGGTCTGTCGGCCATTATGAACCTTTGTAATTTGTCTATTGGCCTGGCCTTTCAAGTGCCTCACAAAACAAGTGTTTCAAAAGATCTCTTGATCTTTCACTTGATTCTGTACAAAATTACCATGGCAGTTATGAGAATGTACCTCTCTGACTGTAGGGAGTATGACTGATCAGTCCCCCAGCTGCTCTGAAGTTTATCACTGTATTCGGGCCAAAGCCGCTCTTCTCACAGTTACTCTTGGCAAGTGAGGAGCCTGGTAGAGATACTGACAGAGGCCTGTTCCTGTGCAATAGGGTACTCTCTGATAGGCACTTGGCCTGAGGAGTTCCCCCAGTGGCATGATCAAACTTTCCTTAGGGCCGAGTGGCAGTCTGAGATACTTCTATCCCGCTTTCCTTCTTTCCTTCTTTCCCTATCTTCTCCACTCAGGGTCAGGCCGATATCATGGTTAGACAGCTCTCCCTGCCTCCTTGGACTCCCTTGCCATCTTTTTTCCACAGCTGTTTCTCATAATACATTTCTGGGGCATTTGATCCCATCTTGGAACCTACTTCTCAGATGACCCAGACCAATACAATCATTATCATTTACATAAGTCTGTAGCATGAGACAGTGTTATACCTTTGAATAAGGTCCTTTTCTCTCAGCTGACTCCAGGAAAGCCACAGTGATATTGGAAAGGATATTAGACCTGCAAGACCCAAAGTAGAGTTTTTGTATTACTTGGAGGACCTCAGGTGAGTCACAGTCTCTAAGGTGCATTTATCTCATCTGTAAAAGGAGAATAACACTACTACTACTAATACATTTATGACAGGGTTAAAATGAAATTGTGCCTAAAAACATAATGCCTGGAATAGAGCTGGTGCTTAGAAAGTACTGTGTGGAAGTTTTGCAAGACATAGTAAAACAGTGATAACTTTTTACAAACTGGGAGGATGCATTACCAAGAGATGTATCTTTTCATGAATCCCATTAGAGGTAATCTCTCAGAGGTACAAGGGATACAGGGAGCACAGGATGCTTTCCAGGGCATCTCTGTGGATGAAAACATTATAAAAGACCAACTAAATCAACCTCTTCTTGTAACACATGCCCTTGGAAGGCTGGGCTGGGAGGAGGGCAGGCAGTGAGTTTTACATTCAAGGTAGTGGGAAGGAGGGCAGATCCTGAGCAAATCTAGCAGGGTGGGGCTTGCTGGCCATTGTCCCCCACTTCTGCTCAGCAGCAGGGGTTGCAGTAGGAGTGATGAGTATGCTTCTCAGAGGGGCTGGAGACAAGCCGCTCCTCGGGTCTTTTCTTTATCCCTTCTTCAGTTTAATCTCTACTGTTCCTTCTACATGGTATTTATGTCTTGATCTAGTGAGATTTCTGTGGTTTCCTTGACCTCTCTCATCCTTTCTCCTCCCCAGTTCTTAATTTACCTAAACTACCTTTACCAGGAAACAGAGTCCTTCCTTCTGCCCTTAGGTATAACCAGCTAAAAATGGAGAGGCCTTTGGGGAAAGCACCTAACCCAGGTCACAGAACCAGTGTGCATCCGTGCGCTGCAGCTGAAAGCTTAAGTTTTGGACTCAAGTTTGGCTTCTACTTCTGCGTCCCTCTCCCTGTGAGACTCTGGGCAAGCTTCTCTGAGTGATTCTCCTCATCTGTAAAATGGGGTAATGGTCTCTTTCTCTAATGTTGTGAGGATGGATGGCCTCTTACAGGGATGGCTTCTTACAGGGGATGGGGCTCAGTAAATTGGCTCCTTCCTTTCCTTATGAACAGCATTGTTTAAAACGGCCTTTCCAGTGATCCTAGTAGCAATTTTGGTTCCCGATAGCAATATAAAAAATTGATGAGGGTTTATGAGTTTTTTGCCCAGGTTGTGGCCATTGAGTTTTGGAAAGTGAGAAGTATAGACGAATCATGTGTCTGACAGCGAAGAGTAAAATGGCCTTGGGCCTAGCTTCAGAAGTTGGTCTAAAGAGAAACACACCACTCTTAAAAAAAACAAGTAGGAAGCAAAAAGCTTTCATATGTATAAATGTTAGGGCCATTCTGCCAGTGTAGGCCAAAAAGCTGTTTTAAGTGGTCACAAGAAAAAAAATTAAGGGGGAAGAGCAAGCAGAAACCTTCTAGCTAGAACCATCCCCTTCCTTCCCTCTCTTACTTTTCCTGGGAAGGGAAGCAAAGTGCTAGGTGTGTGGGATCCCCCACCTCAAGTGAGGGTGGCTTTTGGAAGCAGAGCTAGGGCAGGTGTCTGCAGTATGGCCCTCTGGGTGGTGTCAGAGGAAGAGTGGGAAAGTGGAAAGTTACCAGACACAGAGTCTAAAAACCTAGGCTTCCATCTGCAATCTGTTACTTACTACCTGTGTGACTTGGAGCAAGTCACTTCATCTCTCTGAATTTGTTTCATTACTTGTAAAATGGGCGTAACAAAATAAAACATAACATGACGCTGTTATGAGGTTCAAGTGGGATAATGAATGCATGTGGAAGTTCTGGTAAATGACTACGTTGATGTTAGCTATTTATTGGAATGCTATATCCTATTATAACCCACCTGAGTTACAACCTCCCTGTGGCTATTATTGAAAGGTGTCTTTACATCACAAAGTCATGAGAGTCCAGAACAATTGTGTGCATCATACAGTGGATGGTGATGATGAAGAGGAGGAGGATGATTATGACAACATTTGCATAACTCAAAGTGGCAGCTGCTATATATAAGGAATTGAGGAAAGCAATTGGGCTGAAAGTAGATGGTAAGAGACTTGTCTGAAAGCTGTCCTTGCATCACAGAACACTGTTTTTACCTGTATCATGCACTTGTTTGTGTGGAGCAGCTGGGGAAATGTTGGTGAAGGTAGTGGAGAGGGAGGCGGGGCCAAAGGAGGGTTGAGTCTAAATGCTTATATAACTTTTTAATGAGAAATTTTGATCCCCTGTTTAATTTGAGACTTACACCTACTCTTCTGTTTCTTTCCCTATTTTACAAGGAAACTGAAATTCAGAGAGGTTAGTTAACTTGTCTGAGGCCACATAGCTCACAAGTTTGAGCAGGGATTCCATGCCAGGCCTGACTTGATGCCCCTGAAACCATGCATATAGCAGGACTTTGTAAGCAGTACAGGCCCACAGAGATGGACATCATCACTTCTGTTGCATTTAAACAAAGGAGGCAACTGAAGGCCAGAGAAGTGCAATGGGTGGCTTGAGCTCACTCAGCTTAGGAGTGATAGAGGGGCCTAGAAGCTAGGTTTCCTCATTCCCAGAGCATGGCCTGTTTCACTCTGGCTGCTGCCTTAAGTGCTCTTTAGTCTTTCCCCCTGCCCCCTTTTCTTTTTAAAAAATTAATAAAAGGCAGCCAAGCAATGGCTAATGGGCTCATGAGAGGTTAGGAAGCATACTTGTGAGGCAATCACAAGATCGCTTTCAGCGAAACACATGATCTTGGTAACAAAAGGAATACAGAAATAAATTTCTTTGAATGCTCTTCAACCTAATCAGCCCTGATGCTGCTAAACTGTTCCTGACATTCTCTGGTCCCCCCCTCCTTTAAAGCCCCAAATAAAGCATAATGAAATAAGCTATAAGCATTTGGGGGTTATTCAACTCTCTGAAGTGCTTGAGGATGCAATTTGTAGGCAAGATGTTAAGGAATTAAAAAAAAAAAACAAAACTGGCTGGTGCCAAGCCGCATTGTACCAATTTCTCCATGGCCCTGTTGCATGTTAGGTATGCATATGGTCCACACATTTCTCAAAAACATACCCCCAGGTGTCAGGGCCTGTTCTTTAGAGCATATCAACTAAATGTGGAGAGACGGGTGTGCTGAGGAAATAAAAAATAAAACCACAGCTGCTCCTTAGAACATTGCTGTAATTTGGAGGCTTGGTATAGGCTGTAGTGTTCTTGTCTAGAGTACTACAAATTCAGCACCCTAAAAGGTGAGTGCCTGGAGGGCAGGATGGACGGCACTGCCTCATTGTCCTTTGGCCCAGCATGGGGCCCAACACAAAATAGGGGCTTAGAGAGTTTGAGGCAAATAAATGAATAAGTGAGGGAAGCTAGCAATGAAATTGGTACAAGGACAGGAAAGTCCCTTCCAATCAAGCTAATTAAAATAAGACATGATCCCCAGCCCCATTTCCCTCTTAGCCAATTCCTGCCTAAAAACCCACTCCCATTTTAAAGAACGGGCTGCATGTGTGGTGAAAAAGAGACAAGGAATGGTACTGGAAGACATGGGTGTATGACCAACAGGATTGCATTTGAACCCCTTTAAAAAAAAATTTTTTTTAACATTTATTTACTTTTGAGACAGAGACAGAGCATGAGCTGGGGAGGGGCAGAGAGAGAGAGGGGTCAGGGGGAAGGAGGGAGACACAGAATCCGAAGCAGGCCTCAGGCTCCGAGCTGTCAGCACAGAGCCAGATGTCGGGCTCAAACTCATGGACTGTGAAATCATGACCTGAGCTGAAGGTGGACACTTAACCGACTGACCCACCCAGGTGCTCCTGAACCTCTTTCTTTTTAATGAGATAGTTGTACAGCATCTAGGGCAATGTTTGGCACACAAGAGGCATGCATTTCATTCATTCAAAATTTATGCAGTATCCTATAATGTGCCAGAACTAATGTCACAAGCTAGTGGTGGAAAAGTCACTAGGAGCTCAAAATTGAGTGGATGTGAGGGACTTTATTATCATTATTGAATTCTTCACATAAACCCTTTGAATTATTTTTTTCATTGAGTGATAAGGAAGTCAAACTTCAGAGAAGCTCCATGGCCAGCCCCCCTGCAGCCCAAAGAGCTGGCACCTTAAGTGGAACTCAGCACCAGCAATCACCAGTGGGCAGCTCACAGATCGGTTCTGCCTCAACACATGTTTTGTTTGGGCTGCCTATTTTTTGTCAAGAAAGAAGATAGGGAGTGGGAATGCCTGTAGATGGGACATGTGCTTCCCAGTTCACTAGAGTCTCTCTACTCTCAAGGTTTAACCCATGGCCGCTGAGTACGTGATCCTGGTTCAGATTCACTGTTTCCATACCCAGTGCTGTTTCCAGCGGGCTTATAGATATATTGCCTGCCTCTGACAGGGCTGAGACTCACATTACTGATCCCTCTGGGTCTTTTCTGACCCAGTGCTGATGGTCACCACTATCCCTGTTACAGTTAATTCAATCCCAGCGGCTGACTGTCAGTTTGGGATTAAATAGACAGCAAGTACAGATTCTGGTACAGTTTCTGGACTTTTTTTGGGGCGGGGATGATCATGGTGGTGGTGATGGTAGTGGGGACATTATATAGCACAGACTTGGCACGTACTAGACGCTTGGTCAGTGTATCCCAAATAAAAGGAAGATATTCTGAAGCTAGCCTCTTATAAGAACTCCAATTAAAAAGGTGGGTTTTTCCTTCTTTTTAAAGTAAAGAGCATTCCTAGGGCTATATTCTGTTCACTTCTCTCAGTTCTCTAACGGAAAGGGTGGGTAGCTGGCATTATAGCCTCTAAAATGTTTCCATGCTGAGGTCATCTCTTCCATTTAGTGTAGTGTGGGAGCTTTGGGGTCTCCATCAATCACTGGGAAGTGAGCTGGAGAAAACGTAAATCTCCCTCCAGAAAAATCACATTGGCCTTGGATGTCCATGCTAGGCCGCCTGACTTGTACTGCTTTGGGCATGGGCAGAAGGGGAATCTGGTCCAGAAGTGTCCTTGGAGGGGGCAGGGTTTCCCTGGGATCATTAAGAAGTAAAGCCCACTGACTGCTGTAATTGATAGCACAACCGGTTTGTCCTGTTCCCACTTGGGTAACTTAATAAGGAGCTGAGTGAGTTCCAACACTTGTCCAGAACTCACCGAATACAGAAGATGCCCAATGGGCTAAAATCAATCAAGTTGAGGTGGAGTTGTTTGATATGTAAGAATGAGAGTTTGAAGTCAGACTGCCTGAGTTAGAATCCAGTTTCACTGCTTCTGAGCTCTGTGACTTTGGGCATCTAAATGTCTCTGTGCCTCCATTTCCTTACCTGTAAAATGGAGATAATAATAGCACCTACTGCATAGGGTGTTTTGAGGATTTAGTTAGCTATTACACATAGTGGCCTCAAACAGTGCACATTATAAGCACTCGATATGTGTAGCGATTGTTGATCTTTTAAGATCCCCTCAAGCCTACCTCTCAATTAGGTCTGATCCACAGAGAGCAACCAACTTTCACTGACTCGTCCTTGATGTGATTCCTTTAGTTGTTAGCAGCTGATGCAAGAATAGCATTTCTATTCTTTTACACATGGCAGTTGGAGATGGCTTCATTACCCATATAGTGCATTCCCAGAAAAAACACCTACCTCTGTCCGTGGATATGTTTGCTTTCTGTTGCCAAAAAAATGAGTGATGTCTCTGTGTTTTCTTTCTGCCTAAACTGTCAAGAAATCTAGAACATTGCCCAGTGCCTATCTTGAGTGCTCCAAAGCATCTATTTCTTCCATTTTCTTCAAATGGAATATTTATGCTAAGCTAGCGCTTCTTAATTTTTTTTTTCCACAGAACCCCTAAAAATGGCTAAGTATAGTGACTGAGGGGAATTTGGAGATTGTAGTCTTAAGAATCCAGAAGCCTGAATTCCCTTTCAAATTTGTATTTTAACTTGAAAATTTGTACATGTTTTGAACTTCAGCCCATTACATATCTATGTCTGTTTTAATGTTCAGTCAGTGTTTTGAATGATCAGTCTTTCAGTAGAACTGATGTTCTGGGAAGGTGCGGTGCGCCTCTGAATTTATGACTCTTGATGATAGCTACCAGTGCTGTTCATCAACTATTTCTGGTTCTTCTCCCTTCAAGGCATATAGTAGGACTGCATGTCCCTGTCGGAAGTGTGACCAACCATGTGACTAGCTTGACCAAGGACATCTATCAGTAGTGGCCAAGTGTGCAGTTTGCCACATTGCTTTGCTGTGGAGAGGTAGAAGCGTGGGCAGGAAGGAAGGCCTCCATCGGCTAGCTGGGTCACCATATGACTGGTGAGCCAAGTTCTTCTACTGGACTGGGCTGGACAAGCTGGGTAAACAAGAAATAAATCCTGTTGTTAATAGCCAATGAGAGTCATGGCTGTTTGTCATTGTAGCTGTATGACTCAGCCCATCCCAGTTGACATTCTCCTCCTCCCTTTCCGTGCCCGTCATGTTTCTGGAGGGGAGCCCACCCTCCATTTTGAAAGTGTGGCCTTGAACATCTTGTTTAGAATCACACATTTTGAAAGATGAGGAACACGAGAAATGGAACATTTCAAATACTGGTTCCCTGCCCCCCACTTTCTCAAAAAGATTATTCTTCTTAATCTTTAAAATGCAACAGATAGTATGAGATTTGTGAGTCATTCTCAGATTTAGAATCTCAACAGAGAGATACAAATCAACTTGTCATTTGTTAATTTTTGGAATATCTCACCCTTTTCACAGCTCTTTGTTTACTAAATGCCCAGGACCTCATACTGTTCTGAAAGTGTGAATTGCAAGTTTACCTTGGGTCATCACCCTCTGACTGCTGGATTTTGGTGGCAGTGTTGTGCCTAGAATATAGTGGGTGCTTGGCAAACGGTGGGGTGCATGAGTGTCCCTTCATTAAAATAGTAGTGTAAACCCATAGTCCCTTCACCTGCTGGCACCTCGCTTGAACATTGATTTTGTTTTGTCATTAAAAAAATTTTTTTTAATGTTTATGTACTTTTTGAGAGAGAGAAACAGAGCGTGAGCGGGGAGGGGCAGAGAGACAGACAGACAGACAGACAGACAGACAGAAAGAGAGAATCTGAAGCAGGCTCCAGGCTCTGAACTATCAGCACAGAGCCCAACATGGGGCTCGAACTCATGAACCATGAGATCATGACCCGAGCCGAAGTTGGACACTTAACCGACTCAGCCACCCAGGTACCCCTGTCATTTTGTTTTAGAGCTTGCTGTTGATATGTTAGTCCCTTTGACTGAAATATTAACCCCTTTATGTGGGAACTAGATCATTACCTCTGAATCTTCCAATGGGAGTAAGCTTAATTTCTGCACACAGCAGGTATTTAACAAATGCTTGCTGAATTGAATTGAATTGAATTGGGTGGTAGATTAGTGTGGTTTGGAAGCCAAGGACACCAGTGTGTGTCCTTATATTATACACAGATTCCCCTTATACTGGCTCTAATTCTCAGCCAGAGCTCGCTCTTGTTTCTCCGGCAGAATCTTCGCACCTTGGTCAGTGCTGTCCCTGAGACCTGTCATGTGAGCAGCCTGACTTTTCCTGTCTCCTTTTTCCCAGGGAGAATGTTCCCAGTAAAACGAAAATGGCCCCAGCTCCTCATTTACAAAGTGCTACAGGATTCCCACTGCCCCAAATGGTAGGATCTAAGCAACTAGCAGGGTATCTCTAAAACATCTGAGGAAACAGCTGACTGACTTTTGTGAGAAGACTTCCCATCCCAGACTTCGGAATAGGAGGAAGAGGAGTGAGAGATGTGGGAAAGGCAGGAGCCACAGAAACATCAGAGTCCAGGTGCTTTCGTGACTTTTGCTGTGCAACAAACCACCCCCTGCCCCCCAAAAACAATATGTTACTGTGTTTCAGTGTGTGGCCTGCCTTTCATTTGGGGTGTCTCATGTGGCTGTCCCCTGAAAGTGGCTGGGGCTGGACTCAACTGAGAGTGGGACTGGGACTTGAGTGGGTTGGCCCTTCAGATTACTTCTGGTACCTGTGCTACATGGCTGGAGTAGTTAGAGGCTGTCGGGATCGCACTCTGTCTACACTAGTTGGGACTTCTGGCGTGGCGGTCTGAGGGGATAGAACTTCTTACACGGCATCTGGCTTCCCTTAGAGCAGGATTTCTCTGACTTGGCACTACTCATTTTGGGCCATTTTGTTGTGGGGTGTTTTCTTCACACTGTAGGATGGTTAGCAACATTCCCAGCCCCTATCCATTAGATGCTAGTAGCAACCCTTCTTCCCCCTGCCAATTTGTGACAATGAAGAATGTCTCTAGACATTGCCAGTTGTCATCTGGGAAGCAAAACTGCCGTGGGCTGAGAACCACTGGCCTAGAGTGAGTATTGTAAGAAACCCACGTGGAAGTTGCCAGGCTTCTTATGACCTAGCCTCGGAAGTTAGACAGAGGTACTGTCTCTGTATTCTGCTAGTCCAAAGTGAGACCCAGGGCCAGCCCAGATTCAAGGGGAAAGGACTATATAAGGGCACGAATACAGGGAGATATGGTTTACTGGGGGAGAAAGGGGAGTCACCTTTGGAAGCTAGAGGTTAGTTAATAGGGCACTCAAGGAAGCGATGTTCCAAGACTCCTTTTATGCTTATTGCCAGCTCCTTTTAATGACTCTCTGCAGTATGGTCACTCTGTCCCCATTTCTGTGAGATGCGCTGATAAAATGAAACGTAAGTCATGGCTTCTGTTTTGGAGGGTCTTGAAGGTTATTTGGGGAGACAGACTCAAAACAAGAGATTTTTCAGTGTGTTGGGGTGTGTGATGGGTTAGAGAACATAACGTGTGAAAGGAGCATGGGGAAGGGGGTCTTGTTTTGATCTAGGAGCTCACATGATGCTTCTTAAGGAGACGACACCTGAGTTGAGATTTGAGTGATGAGGATCCAGTCCGGCAGGGGCAATGTGGGAAGGGCGTTCCCAGGTGAAAGCACCATGCAAGGAACAGCGGGGCACATATGTACATGCAGTGTCTACAAGCCCTAGGAGTGTAAGTGTGGGCTGGGTGAGGTGGGAGCTGACGCTCCCAAAGGGAGCGTTACAAAGGGGGTTACAAAGGGGAGAGAAAGAATACGGCGGCCCTGTGCACCCAGCTAAAGAGCACAGACTTGACGTGTATCATTTTCCTGGTTATCGATACACCAGTCCCCAGTCACTAGGAAATGACACATCACTATCTGGTAAAGCAAATAGTAGTGAGATTTTCCTTTTTTTTTTCTTTTTAAATATATATATATATTTTTAACGTTTATTCCCTTTCTGAGAGACAGAGACAGAGTGTGAGCAGGGCAGGAGCAGAGAGAGAGGGAGGCACAGAATTCAAAGCAGGCTCCAGGTTCTGAGCTGTGTCAGCACAGAGCCCGATGCGGGGCTTGAACTCATGAACCATGAGATCATGACCTGAACCAAAGTCCAGCGCTTAACCAACTGAGCCACCCAGGTGCCCCGAGGTTTTCCTTTTAGGGTTCCTGCAGCCTGAGGTTATGAGAGAAGCAACACCGAGCCCTGTAAATCTGGCATAATGTACTTCTCTACTGGGAGGAGTAGGGAGTCCGAGAGAGGCGTGAAATGTGTTGGTATGTCCTAAGCATCAGACCCCTTGACAGAGGCTTTAGAGATTTCTTGTCTGTCAGTCCCCTAGTAACTATGAGAGTGCATTATTATCATTCATAGATGATGTCACTGAGAGTCATAGACTTTAAGTGACTTGATTGATGTCTCATAGTGAGCTAGAGAGCTAGGATTGTACCCAGGTTTTCTGGTGGCACTCTCTCTCTCTCTCTCTCTCCCCCCACATATATACACACATGCACATACACAGATGAGTTTTGTCTAAAAAGTAAAAAGAGAAAAGGGAAACTGAGCATCCTTGCATTTTGTTTTGTTTTGGTTTATGGCTGAAGTGTTAGAGAACACTGATTTGTAATTAATGCCTCAGTGTACTTACTGGGGCTCTTACTGGGACGCCTGGGAGCATTCACATGTCTCTCTGGCTCTTGCTCTCCATCTCTGCTGCTCGCTCTGATTCAGAGGAGCAGCAGCCAGTCAGCAGGGACACTTTTGATACATTTGAAGGATAAGGTGGAGGATTTGGGCCCTCGGTGTAAATGGGGCCTCTGGGTAAGAGAGATCAGGATGATGGACAGACACTGGGCAGACTTGGATTGAAATCCTGAAGCATTTGCTCCCTGGGCTAGGCCACAAGTTACCAAATGAACGCTTTCCTTGTTAAAGAAAAGCCCCTGCAATTTATTGGAGTCCAAGACATAGTGTTTTTAATTGAGAAAGTATGTCCACATGGATCTACCATGGTGAGCCCACACCAATAAATGTACCCCTTGTTCCTTCGGTGAAGTTCTAGCTGCTTTGCATGGCATACTGAGCATTTCCCAGTTTGAGCCCAGCTTCCTTCTCCAGCCTCATCTTTTGCTGTTAGCAATGCCACACCCATACTGAAATACTTGTCCTTCCCCCAAAGGCCCATGCATTGAGCCTTTTCATCATGGTTCCCTCCTCCTGTAATGCACCTCCTTTCTCTTTTTTTTGTCTAGTGACTCCTACTCATTGAGATCTTGATTATTTATTTGGCACACATCTATGAGCACCTCTGATGAGCAAAACCCTGTGCTATGCCTGGGGGCTGGGGGGGCACAGTGATGAGTAGGACACAGTCCTTGACCTCAAAGAGACCGCAGATATTACTTTCTCTGTGAAAATATCTTTAATCCCTTTGGTAATTCCCAATGCATGCTCTTAGGGTCTCTATTACACCACTGATTACAATATGTTGCAGTTATTTGTGCATCTAACTTCCTCGTCATTGTATGAGGACAGAGACCACACCTGATTTGTTCATTGTTGCTTATATTCACAATATCTAGTTCATGTCTAGATCACAGTCAATACATATTTTTAAAATAAATGAATAAATGAACGAGTGAATGAGTTAAGTAAATGCAGCTTCTTGGTGCTTAAGCCTATGGGTCTTCACCAGCATGGGTGGGATCCTCACAACGCTGGGTGGGGAGAATAGAATGATTTTCCTACTATGTGGAAGTTTTCTGAAGATTTCTATATGCACATTTCACCTTTGAGATCTCTGAGTGGAAGAACAGGTTTTTGACACACAGCCAGTAAACCCAACAGTCAAGTTGCTTTCTTTAAGAAGATTAATGAACAAGGACTTAAGAGAAGGGATGGGTGGACTGGTTACTAACAAGTAGGAACCAGCCATAAGCTCAACCCTATTTTGGGAACAAACCAAACCAGGATCTTCAAGGTTGAGCTTGGCTTGATTCAATTAATCCTTCTCCTTCTCTTTGTGCCTTCACTGCTCCCACACCCACCACAGCCTCTCACTCATCTCTGTTGAATCATGAATCACGAGCCAGTAGCACCTCCACACTCTGTTCTCTGTTGGGTCTAGCATTTTCCTCACTTTGCTGTCCTATGAGGACAGAGGACTGGGGGTGGAGGAAGAGACTTACATGAAGAAGCCATTTTGAGTCTTTCGGAGGGAAAGAAGATCTGAGTGGGCCTTGTGATTCATGGTGAAAGCAAGATGTGGAGGAGGGAGGAGGCATAGGTTGGATTGGAATCAGAGGGGAAGAAAGGGGGGTGGGGCCATTTTAGGGGATGGGTGGGAAATGTGAGCCAACAGGGTCAGATAAGGAGTGGAAGTTTTGCGCCTGGTGGGGGCGAAGGATTGCAGGCAGAGCGCGGGTGCAGATGGGTACATTTTTACCTCTTCTCCACAGGTGAATTCCTAGTCAACTTTCAGGATCCAAGCTGAATGCCCCTTCCTTCTGAAGCCTTCTCTGACTTTTCCGGTGTGCTCTGAATTGCTGACATCCCTCAGTTCCCTTCCCCACAGCGTTATTTCACACACTGGTCTTTTCTTTCTCTATGTTCTTTCTTCTAGACTGTGAGCACCCAGAGGGCTGCGGTCTGGCATACACTGACACTGACCATTTTTTTCTAACCCCAGATTGAGTCATGTGGCCTGGCACAGTGTGCACCACGTGGTCTGAGCAAGGTACAGAGCATCTGAAATAAGGACCATCTTGGAAAGTCTGGGACACATGGTAAAAATATGCTTAAGACACCCTGTGCACCAAGTCAGTGGAATTTAATAGTATCCATTTTTTGCCTTTCCCCCAAGATTCCTGGGTTTCTGCCTTCCCTAATATGAAGATGCATTTTGCTGAAATGATTCATTTTATAAAGTTCCTGCAGGCCAAACAAGAAAAGGCATGCATTTAGTTCAAATGGAAATGTGTGATCTGGAAATTGGGTTTCGGTTCTAGTCTAGTTTATAGGTTTAGCTAGTTGTTTCCCACCGCTTTTTCTAACCAGAATCTCAGGTAGAAAAGGAGTGCCAACAGACCCAGCATGCAGTTCTTGTGTCTCTATTGTATACCCGACATTTTGTTTATGTTAGTCCATTTAGAACCATCCTAGGGGACAGGTAGATATCGGTCACATATATTAAGCAGATGTGGAAATTTCTTGGCTCTTTGAGGGGCAGAAGTGAGCTATGGCAGAATCATTCTGAGGCTAACCACCCACATCACAATCCGGATAGTGCATAAAAACTAAAAAGGGCCCTTTTTTGTTGAGAATGTAAGAATGGCAGTTGCTCTTGTTGCCTTTGTAGATGGTCTAGAATCTCTCTTCTGGGACACTGGAGGGCAGTGTGGTATAGTGATTTGAGTTTCGGATTTGGAGTAAGAGGATTTGGGTGTAGGTTTGAAAGCTGTGTGGCCTTGAGTAAATTAAGCAACCTTTCTGTGCCTCAATTTCCTTTTCCCAAAATGGGGATAATCACCATAACCCATACCTTGTCAGGCTGTTGTAAGTATTGGATGAAAAATGGATGTGGAAAATGCTTTCTGAACTGAAGAGCTGAATGCATGATTCTAATGTCATTTTAAGCACATAATTGGGAGGAGAGGCGGTCCTAAGGCTGTTTCTGACTAAAAATCATTGCCTTCAAAACTGCCTTAATGATCACTCTTCTTGGCTCAGAAGTTTTTTCTCAGGATTCAAATACACCCTGTAGGACACCGTTGCTAAAATAAACCTGTATTCCCTGACATGGAAGTGGGAAGGGGTAGCCCAGGTATAAATGAGGGGCCCAAATATCAATTTCATCTAGTCTTATAATAAGAAAGCAGGTTGTTCAGGATCCAGGACAGGTTTATTTGGCTGGGTAGGAGGAAGGGAAGGGTGCCAAGACTGGATGTTCTGGGAGGCCAGATGAACACAAGGGATCTGGAGACTCCAGCCTTGGGGCCTGCACTTTGCTGGAAGGAGAAAGGCAGAAATCAAAAGTGATCCCTGGTTAGAGGGTGAGTATGGAATATCAGAGAATCTTGAGGCAGGGAAGAGTTTTCTTGGTCTTTCATCGTCAACATTGTTTTCTTGTCTTTAGTCATTCAAAAATTTCGCCGTGCCTTTGTGTTCCCCCTACTGTATTTTGCTTGATGAATTTCTTTACATTAACTAACTTAAGTAAATCCAGCCTCATCCAAATCAAAGATATCTGTGAGATCACCTTGTAACTATTAAAATGAAAAATACCGGTTCATGTACCACCTAAAGTTACCCTGTGGACCACACGTCGTCTATGCACTGACTTTGTTATAAACTTGAGTTTCACATGACCCATCCTTCTGAAGACAGTCTGTTCTGCAGCATCTTCAACACGCAGTCAGCCCTCATGTGTCTGCATGTCTCTAGTAACAGGGAGCTCCCTGTCTTGGGGCAGCAGTGGCAGAACGTTCTTCTGTAGACTGTACCCAAATTTTCTTCCTTGTAATTCCACCCATTGGCTTTAACTCTCGCGTCACATAGACTGTGTCTGTTTTCACTTCGCTGCACGGCTTGTAAGAAATATGAAGCCAGTTCTCAGGTACCCCACACTCCAGCCGGGCTGGACACCCGTAGTTCTACCCAGTGACACGATTTCCATCCAGTTCCATCCAGATAACATGGTTTCAAGTGTTCTTGACATATCTTGTCACTGTTCTTTGACAGGACTCTAATTTTGGAGTTATTATTATTTTTTTTTAAATATAACTTCCAACATGGAACACAGTCCTCCAGGTATAGTCTGGACAAGTAAGGTTGAATGTGACTGTCCCCCTCCCTCATTCTAGATGTGCTACTACTATTAATGCAACTTAAATAACGCCCTCTTAATAATGTACCTATCAAAAGTCAGCAGGTCCTGTGCAGAATAACTTGTTTTTACAACAGTGCAGATGCCTTGCTGTGAGTAGCCATACTCTCATCTGCCCACCCCGAAGCCAGTAGAAGGCATTTGTGTGCCAACTGACTGTCATCCGGAGCAGCATTCTTTTTTTTTTTTTTATTTTTTTATTTTTATTTTAAAAAAAAAAATTTTTTTTTTCAACGTTTTTTATTTATTTTTTTGGGACAGAGAGAGACAGACCATGAACGGGGGAGGGGCAGAGAGAGAGGGAGACACAGAATTGGAAACAGGCTCCAGGCTCCGAGCCATCAGCCCAGAGCCTGACGCGGGGCTCGAACTCACGGACCGCGAGATCGTGACCTGGCTGAAGTCGGACGCTTAACCGACTGCGCCACCCAGGCGCCCCCGGAGCAGCATTCTTTAAACCTTTTTGATTATGTGAGTGCCTCAGTAAAAATATATTGAGCATGCATCTCTGATATGTATGTATTTATTTACTTATAAATTATATAACATATAATTTAGCACATGCAAAAATCAGAAATTTTAAAGCATGAGATAAATCAATCAGAAATAAAAAATTCTTATTTGGATCGTCTCGCACACTACCTGGGGATGTTTACCCCCAGAATTGAGAACACTCTGTGTCCTTCTGCTAAACAAAGCAAATCTCTGTGTGAAAGAGCTGAACTCCCAGTTATGATCACCCCCGCACCATGCTTAAATTCACCGTTTTTGAAACTTCCCAGAGAATGACAGTGACATGCTGGGTGTGCACTCAAAAGCAGACTGGAGAAAAAGGGGATCATCTCTACCCACCAGCCCCATTTGTCACCCTTATTTTGCTTTCTCCACACATTTACCCCAACTTTCCTTTTTTCCCCATGGCTGCTTCTGTCTTCTAATCTGTATCCTTTGTGCATTTTATATTAAAAGACCAGAGATGTCTTCGGAATGCACAGAGGTGTGGTGACATGCTGAAGAGGTAATTGTGATTTTGGGTGCCGGAGAAGTAAGGAGAACTCTTTGAAATAAGATTCCTTCCAATGTAAAAACCTCAAGTGATAAACTGGAAGTGATCTGGCCTTGGCATGAGTTCAGAGGAGCATGAACAGAGTGAGGGTGGATATAAAGTCACTCCGTGGGGGGAGGCTAGAGCCACTGCATGGCTTTAACCAGGAGAAGGGGGGTAGGGTATGAGTGCTATCTTCAGATGCTTGAAGAGAGTCCAGCAGAAGTAGCACTAAGTCTTTCTCCTGGGGCACTCAGGGGTAGATTAAGGAAGGTCTCATGGGCTCAAAATAAGGGAGACTTTTTAAGGGTCACAGCTGTCTAAAGATTGAATGGATTGTGAGAGCCAGTCTTTCCCATTATTGGAGGATTTTAAGTATGAGCTGGGCAAGCAGCTGATGGAAGGCTGTAGAGGCCTACTAGGCTAGAAGGCTGCCAAGTCCCCTTGAATCCCAAGATTCTGAGCTCCAAGACAAAGTGGGATATGACTAGGAGGACTCCAGTTCCACCTGATCTGCCGTGACTCCCTCATGGGCCTGGCTCCCCTGCTTGGAGTTCTGACACCGCACTTCTTTCTGCAGGCGTGGGGCTGCCTCCTTTTATGAGGCCCGGCACTGACAGGGTAGATTGACCTGGAGAAGCTTTGGATGGCAGAGAGCCCTTGGTGGAGCACCACCTGCCATAGATGAGGCAGATCTAGCTGGGTGTGCACGAGCTTTGAAGGTGAACAGAACTCACGTTATCTTTTGCCTTCTGGGGGCTCCTCAAATCTGGACGTTTTCCTTATGAGTTTCTTCCTCGAATAATTAAGAAAGGGGTGATATCTGACAACCTGTGGGCACCTCTCTCTTTCGTGAAGGTAGGAAGAAGGCAATGGGCACCATCCCTCATGGGCCAGTGTCACCTGCTATTGGCAGCCTTATATCCTGTGGAGCCTAGGTCGACACAGTCTGCTAATTTGGCCTGGGGATCCATTCATCCCCTCTGTAGTTTCTCTGTCACCAAGACGGTGATAAGAGCCTCTCATTGTTTGCTCTCCTGGCCTCTAGACTCCTTCCTCAAAGTGAACATCCTGAAAACTGGTCTGATTACATCACCGCCCTGCTTAAGGCCCCAGTGTTCTCTCTGTACAGGGTAACACCCCAAGCTCAGCCATTTGTGATGGACAGCCCCCTCTGCCTCCTCTTCATGTAGGAGCCCCTTCTAGCCACACCCTCCAGATACTCCTGCTGTGGGGACTCCACATCTTTGCTTGTGGGGTTTTGGTTTTTCAGAATGCCCTTATCCATCTTTTCTGCTTGGGAAACTCCTCATCCTCACTTAAGACCTTTTCAAATGTCACATTTCAGTGAAATCTTCCCTGACTTTCCTAGATAGAGTGAAAGTGGTTTTTTGTTTTTTTGTTTTTTTACCTGGCTGCTTGGAATCCTCTGAGCCAGACAGGGCTGTGTTTCAGTCGCCTGGTGTGAGTCCACCTCCGTGGCTCATGTGTGTGCTCACCAACTGCAAGGACAGAGCTGTGCTATGGTGGCACTTTGTGTGTGCTCAGGAAATATTAGTCACATGAATGAATAATCAAATCCCTAGCCTATAATTCGTTGACCTTCTGTCTCACAAAGAAGCATGATATTAGGCTTGCCTATTGAAAGTCAGCTGAATGGCCTCCCATTTTCTTCAGAACTATTGATCTGTAGCAGAGAGAGCACTGTATTACTTTGCTAAGGGCTATTGTAACAGTATCACCCACTGAGTGGCTTAAGCAACAGAAATGTATTGTCTCACCTGTCTGGAGACTGGAAGTCTGAGATGAAGGTGTCACAAGGTTGGTTTCCCCTAAGGACCGTGAGAGAGAATCTATTGCATGCTCTTACCCGGCTTCTGGTGGTTTGCTGACAACCTTTGGCGTTCTTTGGCCTGTAGAAGCCAATCTCTGACTTTATCTCTACATGGTGTTCTTCCTGTGCTTGGGTCCAAAGTTTCTTTTTTCAGTAGGGCTCTATGCTAGTCATATTCGATTAGGGCCCACCCTAATGATCTCATTTTAACTTGATTAAAATGTGCTCTGTAAAGAACCAAGTGCAGTTGCACTGAGGAAGTGGGGGTTAGGACTTCAATATATGACTTTTTGGGGGTGCAATTCAACTTGTAATAAGTGTCATGTCATTGGGAACATGACCGTGCCTCTCTGAGTGTCCCTTTCCATGCCTGCAGAATGGGAGACTGGACTAGCTAGATAAACCCTAAGGCCCCATTTCTTTCTTTCTTTCTTTCTTTCTTTCTTTCTTTCTTTCTTTCTTTCTTTCTTTCTTTCTTTCTTTCTTCTTTCTTGCTCTTTCTTTCTTTCTTTCTCCCTCCCTCCCTCCCTCCCTCTCTCTCTCTCTCCCTCTCTCCCTTTCTTTCTTTCTTTCTTTCTTTCTTTCTTTCTTTCTTTCTTTCACGTTCATTTATTTTTGAGAGACAGAACACAAGCAGGGGAGGGACAGAGAGAGGGGGAGACACAGAATCTGAAGCAGGCTGCAGGCTCTGGGCTGTCAGCACAGAGCCCAGCATGGGGCTCGAACCCACGAACTGTGCTCTCATGACCTGAGCCAAACTTGGATGCTTAACCGACTGAGTCACCCAGGTGCCCCCCTAAGTCCCCATTTCTAGTACATTCTCTTTCACTTTGGAAAATCCAGTGGTAACTTTATTTTCATTCATTCATTTAACATATACTTATCCAGTGCCTACTCTGTGCCAGGCACAATTTGTGCTCTGTAAGCAGAGTTCTCTCCAATGGTTTGTGCCCTTCCCTGCTGAATGAGACAGAGTGAAGTGCCTGTGATATATCTACGGTCGGCATCTTCAATGGGACCTGTGTCATTTGATTGGGAATCTGCCTCATCAGCTATGTGAATATTGGTTTCACAATCTGAAGAATAGACCTGTGGTTGCCAAGTTTAAATCTTAGGCATAATCTGGTTATGAAATCTGTTTGGAAACACTATGAGTGAGTTACTTTGCTCAGTCACTCTCCAATCCCATATTTCTGGCTTCAGGAGGCTCAGGAACCCTCTATTCATAAAGAAAGTATGGGCCTACTTTGTACAGAACTGATTCTAAATGTGCATAATATTGCCAGGTAGACACAGAGCTGGGGTCTGGGACTGGGTGCCTCCAGGGGTGGTAGGTGAGCTTGTTTCCCTGGATCATTCCCTGCAGCCTCCTTCTTCCCTTACCAGAACTGTGTTCATTGTTTAAAAAGCTTCTGTGGGGCCAGTGCTCACCTTGTGCTCGGGGCTCTGTTCTAAGCTCCTTGAGTACTTTTTTTCTCTATCTTTCCTACAGCCTTGTGAAGTAGGAACTGTAGCTATGACCATTTTATAATGAGAAAGTGAATTGCTACTTCTTAAACCCAACATGCCTGAGGTCTTACGGTTCGTAACGGACAGAGCAGGGTCTCAAATCCAGGTGTGTTTGATCCTAAAATAGGAGCTTTTACTTTCTGTACTCCTGTCATCTCTTAATACATGGATCTGATCATATTGCTGTCTTGCTAAAAGCAATCTACAGCTCCCTATTGTCTACAGCAAGGGTATCTAACCCAAGATGTGAGAACACTGTGATGCTGAATGTAAAATTTTATATTTGTATGTGAGTGTCTTTTCTGGAGAAAGGATTCAGTTTGGCCAGATTCTCAAAGGGTCTCTGACTTCAAAGGCTAATGTACTTAGAGAGGCAGTTAAGACTCATCATTGTTAGACCTCCACATTTGTCACTGGGGTTATTCCCTGCCACTTCCTCCCTGTGTAGTTTTGTTGTCCCGAACTTTTTACAGTTTTCTGGAAGGTTCCTTGCACTCTCATACCTCCAGGCCTGTGTTTATGTGGTTTCCTCTACTGGTACTGCCTGATGTCCTCTTCCTCACCAGGGAAACTCCAGCTCATCTTTCAAGGTCTAGCACAAATGCCACTTACATGAAGCTTTCCTCAACCCTCTCAGGCAACATAGTTTGTTCTCTGCTCTGTGCTAATGTGGGCTTTACTCCAAGTATACATAGAGGGCTCACTGCATCAACTGTGGAAGCAATTGTTGAGCCCCTGAAGAGCCCAGAGTCCTCTTCATTCTTCTGTCCTGCCTGATAGGGGGCCTGACCCAGGCCTGACGCAGCAACCATCTTTTGAGCGGAACTTAAAAACCTTTGAGCCATTTATCTTGCTCCGAGTGCAATAATCGAAGGAACACATTTTCAGACTCTAGCCTCGGAGGGTAGTACTAACTCCCACCTTGTAGGTTATACGTGTTCTGCCAGTTCCTACTTTTTGGAAATGTTTGATTTGGGGGAGTGAAATTTGTGAAGTAATAGACTCTGGACAGAATAGAAAGAGAGCTCGACAAACCTGGGAGCAGCCCTGTGCAGTGACTGGTAGTTTTCAGAGTCACACTGGTCAGATTAAACAGTGAGATGTTGGGCTTGCTGCACTTCTCTGTCTGTTTCCTGGCATCCGTCCATCCATCCACCGCATGAAGCGTCTTCCATGTTAAGATTTTCTTTCTTTTTCTTTCCCTTTTCTTTCTCCCATTCTTGTCCCTTCCTATCTTCTTTTTCCTTTTCATATTCTGGAACTAAACTGTTTAGGTTTGAATCTTGGTTCATTTATTAGCTCTAAAACTCGATTTCTTCATGTATAAAATAGGGGACAATAATAATACCTGCACTAGAGGATGTTGTAAGGAGTTAATTAAATGAGTTAAGATATGTGACACTCTTGAAACAGCGTTCAGTCAACCTCAGTGACTCTTGTTTTTACTTTTCTTTTGCCGTTTATCTCCTCTCTTTCTTTGGGTCTCATTAACTCTCTTTTTCTCAATCTCAGTCTTTTTTCCTTTTCCTCTCCCTTGGGGTCCCGGTTCTAGGAGTTCACTGTCCCTCCCTGAGTCACTGTATGGGAGGCTGGGGCTGGACAGGCAGAAGTGTTCTTAAGTACTTGCTCGGGGCCCATGAGGCCTCTAGGTTGCCTTAGGAGACCCAAGTCCCCCGAGCCTGTAGGAGCTGCCTGGGCCTTGGTGTCATCTCTAGCCTGTCCCGGTGGTTCTTTCTCCCAGAGCGCTCCTGAGCATCCCTGCTGTGAACTCAGACCTGGGACTCCTGTTCCGGGTAGTAGTTAAGGGGGCGGGGGTTGGCTGGGGGACCCTTCCGCCTTTCCTTTCCTCATCTTCCATTCTTTCCCTTCCATAAAGCGTTCGCTCATGCTTTGTCTTAGAAACTTCTGCACACTGAGGGTAAGAGTAGGCCTTGCTTGGGCCCCCTGTCATCACACCTGAGCCGTGAGCAAGACTTGTATTAACTTCCGGCCTACTCTTTTAAGCCAGAGGAGAATCCTGCTGTGGCACAAGATGGAAAGCAGAAAGCCCCCTCCATTCAACTGCAGCTCACGGGTGGCATCCACTTTGGAGGCTCTGTCAGCTCTTGGCACCCTCTTATTCTTCTCTCAGAACCCTCCTGTAGCCCCTGAATATCTTTGCTTTCATTAGGTTTGAAAGCTCCCACTTTCATGTATCATGTTCTTCTTCTAAGAAAGTGGATGATCCAAACCTAAACACACATCCACATACTCAGAGGGGATTTTATTCCTGGAGAGCTGAAAAATGATATGAAACTCTGTTTTTTATCTTGCTTTTGGATAATGCAATTTCAGTGTGAAGAGTATGTTTGAATGTTTTATTCTTCTTCTTCCTAAGTAAATACACAGTTTGGCTTAAGTCCATCAAGTGTCCAAATGAGGCAAAAATCTGCCACTATGAGCTTGCCTAAGGGTATCCAGTTGAATGGAATCTCTGAGATCTGAGCTCCTTACTGTTAGTGTTAACTGGTTGTTGTTCCTGTTTTCCAGGAAGGCTGGGTAGGGAACAGCACTTCTCTGTGTCTTACCCCCCACCCAGGCTTATTTCTAATTTTGCCCTTGGAGCAGCTCCCCAGGGAGACCCATCTCTCCAGCCCTCCCTTTTCAGTCTCCCTTGCAGCTTTCCAGCATAGAGTCAGATGCTTCCAGAGAGATTTGACTTCCTTGAAGGAAGCTCTGCTCCACAACCCTCTAGGTGGGGATCTAGCTTTTAAATAGAATTAGGGTCCTGCTTGCAGAATTTTTGTAGACTTGCAAGTCACTGGTGAGCCAGGGGGCCCTTTCCTAGCTTGGAGGGCAGGCTGCAGGCTGTCTTGGGAGTTCCT
The DNA here is from genome assembly GCF_024362965.1 of Panthera pardus. NCBI lineage: Eukaryota > Metazoa > Chordata > Mammalia > Carnivora > Felidae > Panthera > Panthera pardus. The sequence goes on along the minus strand of NW_026526766.1, from coordinate 69,141,401 downwards.
AGGGCACAGAGGGCACTGGGCAACCTCCCAGGCTAATTGGGGTTTATTCCTTTCCTCATTCATTCAGCAAATATTGAGTGAGTTCCAGGTACTGTGCTGAGTCCTGGGGAAACCAGAGCGAGTGGCACATTGGCCCATTCTCGAGGGGCTCAGACTCATGTAGGAGAAACAGGAATGTAATAGGCAATGGAGTGCAGAGTAGGCAAGGGGGCTGTAAAAAGGGACAGTAGGGATCACCTAATTCTCATTCGTTGTTTTTGTCATTGTTTTTCATCCAGCATAACTCTGATGCCTACTACATATTTGTTCTGGGTTAGCCTGCTTACGTTTATGATGTGATATGACTACACTTGGATATCTGTCAGGAATAAGAGTTTGTTTTTAATTTCCTTATTGGTTTCTCATCAAAAGTAGCCACCAACTCCCATTGTTCCCCAGGAGAGAATTTAAATTCTGCAAGTGCAAAAACCATTCCAATTTTATTCAGTACTATATACCCAGCATCTAGTTGCAAGGTTATTAAAGGGTAGATATTCAATAAATACTTGTTGAATAAATTAATAAAGGGGCAGGTGAAGGGAAGATGGTCTGTGACATGGGTTCTCAAACTTTGACATAAGAATCATGTAAAGAGCTTGTTGAGATATAGATTCCTACCCCCAAAGACTCTGATTCAGTAGGTCTGGGGTGGAGCCTGAGAATGTACATCTCTAAGAAGCTCCCAGTTGGTTTTGTTGCTGCTGCCGCTGTAAAGACCACACTTTGCATAGCACTGGCCAGTGGGGTCTTTTTCCTATCAGAGATCAATGATAAGAAATGGCTTTGGATCCTGTTCTCATAGGTCTGCCATGGGACTTGGCTCTCCCCACCTTCTTAGTAGGGGCTCAGGGCTATCACACGGGACAGGTCTAAGTGAATAGGGTTCTATACAGGTGTACAATAACATAGCCCTGATACAAGTGTTTAAGCCAACGAGTGGAAGTATGAATGTGTGCCTTTAGCAGTCAGCTCGTTAAGTGAAATATAGGGCTATTAAAATATCTCTGCTTGTGAAACCCTTTTGTCTATCACAAGGATCATGGTTCCTTCTTATGCAATCAGCTTCTTTAAGGAAAAGGACTTGCTCTCGTGCAATTTGGGTTTTTACTTATTCATCATCACTACCCATTCATGCTGAGTAAGTTTTAATTGTCTTTGAAATTGAGCAAAGAGCCCAGTGCAGGTGACTGGGATGTGCTAACGTCTCTTACCAAGCTGCTCAAGAATGCACTGACTCCAGGTAAGGGGCAGCTTTCAACGGACTCACTCTGCAATTCTGAAGGAAGAGATCTGACTCAGTCTCAGCAAGACTCTGTGCTTCTTTCCTTTTCCACAAATATTTGGAGGCTGGTGTCCCTGCCTAGACTTACTGCAGACTTTACCCTTCAGAAGTATATCTGCAGTCTCTCTAGAAAGCTGTCTATCATCTGATGAAATAAGCAGTGTGGAGAAGTGGAAAGAGTTTTAGAGGCTTTCAGGATCCCTTTGAATGTCACCTCCCCCACGACCTGAGCTGAGTCGGGTGCCTCACCTCTGCACAAGAACAACTCCTGCACTTTCCTGCCCTTCTACCATGGCCTACAATAGGCATTAGTGAAATTGCCTGTCTCTTTTGCTGGATTTGGAGTTTCTTGAACTCAGGGATCATCTCTTATTTGTGCTTTATCTACAGAGCCCAGAACAGGACCCGCTGTATGGTAGCAGCCCGCTTGATGGCTACTGAGCTTGTGAAGAATCACATGGTTCTGTGTTGGCATCCCAGCTGGGCTGCTTGCTGGCTGTGTGATCTCTCAGTCACTTCTCTGAGCCTCACTCTCCTTTTCTGAAAAATGAGGATGATAAATGTGTATCTTAATGTTGGCTTTCTCTGTGCCAGGCCTGATTATACAAGCTTCATGTGGGACGTCTCATTTAATCTTCTTGACCACTATGTGTGGGTATTAATGCCAACTGTCTTTTTGGTTAAGAACACTGAAGGACATGGGGCACCTGGGTGGTCAGTCGGTTAAGCATCCGACTTTGGCTCGGGTCATGATCTCACAGTTCGTGGGTTCAAGCCCCGCATCGGGCTCGGTGCTGACAGCTCAGAGCCTGGAGTCTGCTTTGGATTCTGTGTCTCCCTTTCTCTCTGCCCCTTCCCTGCTCATGCTCTGTCTTTCTCTGTCTCAAAAATAAATAAACATTAAAAAAAAATTAAAAAAAACACTGAGGGACAGAGAAGCTATGGAATTTTCTCAGGTTACCTGATAAACAGGGAAAGAGTGTTAGGATTTGGAGTCTGGCTGTCTGATTACACAGTGAACAGAATTAGCTACTGTAGTAGTGGTTCTTAACCTTGGGGTGACTGTGCCTCTGAGGGGATGTTTGGCAATGCCTGGAGACAATCTGGGTTGTCACAAGTGGCGAGAAGAAGTGCTACTGGCACCTAGTGCATGGAGGGCACGGATGCTGCTGAGCATCCCAGAGTGCATGAGACAGCCCCCACAACAAAGAATGATCTGGTTCAAAATGCTAGTAGTGTCTTGGTTGAAACACCTTGTACTATACTGTCCGGCCTCAGTGAGTCAAGTGTGCTAAGAGCCAGGCCCAGAGCAGATCCACAACAAACGGCACGTCATTTTTTTTTTAAATGTTTATTTATTTTTGAGACAGAGGGAGACAGAGCGTGAGTGGGGGAGGGGCAGAGAGAGAGGGAGACACAGAATCCGAAACAGGCTCCAGGCACAGAGCTCGATGCGGGGCTTGAACCCATGAACCGTGAGATCTTGACCTGAGCTGAAGTCGGATGCTTAACCGACTGAGCCACCCAGGCGCCCCAAATGGGACATCATTCTTAAAGTCTGCAGGTTGCAACCTGGAGAAGAGGAATCACGTAGTTTCCAGTTTCCTTCGGCAGCTCAAGTTTTATTCTTAATGGTTCCCGGCTGCTTGGCATCTGTGTCTCAGGAGTTCCTGTCTCTGTGAGATGTGCTGACAGTTATCAAGAGTCAGGGCAAAACTCTCCTTGGTAGAAGTCCAGCTTCCCTGAGAACCGGCAAGTTCAGGCATTCCACACAGAACACACACTTTCCCGAGAACACTCCTGGCCTCTGACCTCCCGGCATGCACAACTCTGGGGATAGCTGAGTTTTGTGCAATAAGTTTCTCCTTTCTTGGGAACTGACATTTCTCACCCTTTGCATGGAAGGACTTGTGTGGGTGTGGGTGTGGGTGTGGGTGTGGGTGTGTGCCTGCGTGCGCACGTGTGTGTGTTTTGCCACTGTCAATGAGGTCTCAACATGAGCACTGGTGTAGTTCTGGGCCTTGAAAGTGAATGAGCCAAGGAGAAACATGACAGATAACCTGTCAGCTGCAGCAGTGAAAACACCCAGCACCCTGGGCACTTTGGATGGTGAACAGCGAGATCATGACTTTACCACTTACCTTCCAGGTGACCTCGGGCAAGTGCTGGAGCTGACTTCCTTCACTGTCAGTGTGACGGCCTCATTCCTGCCTTATGAAGCTCCTGGGGATGACCTAGGGAAAATGGCACCAGGGATCTTTTTATGTGTAAAAGAGAAATAGAAACAGGAAGGGAATGGCAAATTGAAAGGGTGCTGCTATGCATGCCAGAGGCTGCAGTGGTTTAGCATTTGGGGTTTTGTTTCTTTGTAAACTCACAGTATTTCATGCTTCAGCAATATAGAGTGGATTCAATCAGAATAGTGTTTTCAACAGTAAAGGCTGTTGAATCTTTGTTGAAATCTTGCCCATAGCCTTGCCTGGGTCCTGATACCCAGTACAGTATTTTCTAGCAATGAGCTCAAGGAAGTTTTACTTACAATGTTGGCCAACAGTAGGCAACATAAATCGAATCTGGAGAACCAATGGCAAACAATGAGCTATTATATCTATCCTGGCGTAGGAGCAGACACAATTGGCTTCTCTGCAGTCTAAAGAAAAAATTAATTTCAGTTAGGATGTTACCTGAGATTTATGAGCTGAGGAGAATTTGTTCCTTCTAAAGGCTTACATCATGCGTTTATACTTATCTCCAAACTCATCAAGTTGTATATGTTAAATATGTATGACTTTTTATATGTCAATCATACCTTAATAAAGTGGTTAAAAAAATAAAGCCTGATAGACATAGGGTTCTAGATGGCAGAGTCTGCTACTTCTGTGGGAGTGGGTGAATGAGGGAGTCCTTGAGAGGACTTTTTACTGCTCATGCTTCACACAATATGAGCATACTTGAAGAACTCTGAGGAATTGGCAGTTTTTCATTTCTCCTCGGCACTGACATGGTTCAGAGATTTAATTTCATGAATGGAATTAACAGCTTGGCCAGGGTGTGCTACTAGTGTTGCAGGGTATAATTGCTGCCTCCATGCTGCAAATCTGGAAACTCCTTCAATAAAATGCAAGAAGGTAGTAGAGCCAATGATAAAGTCCTTCCATGGGTCTCCTTTTGACCCAAGTTTACCGCTTCAGCTGGTCTCAAAAAGCCATATTGGTGAGATGGAATCAGTCATGCCCTAGAGATGAAAGGAGCAGCTTCTCACTAAAACACTGACTGTGGGCAGGGAGTGCCTGCCTACCTGCAGGGGTTCAGTAAATGTGGACCCACTGTCTAGTTCTCAGTTGCAAAGCCTGCCCCTCACATTCTAGTTACTGAGTTGACATCCAAAGTGCCAAGCTGAAAGGCTGTAGATGTTCAGAAGTAGGATGAAGTGCAGGGCCAGCTAATTGAATTCCTATCATGTTCCATCAGATGAACTTGACTGTTCACAGGATATTGGAGCCTGAGAATGCTAAGGTATTTGGAAGGTTCCAAGTTGGATGCCTCAGGGCACTGTGGGATTTGCAACAGGCCTTATCAGTGTCCTAAAATAAGATAATAAAAGTAGTAGCAATGATAGCACTCATTGTGTACCAGAATCTTACAAAGTCCTTTATTTATAATAGTCTGAGAATTTGATATCATTTGCATGCTTTTAATGTGAGAAAAATGAGATCTAGGGTGATTAACTGACTGTAGATGATTAATTAGTGGTAAAGCTAGAATTAGGACCTAGATTTGTATGTCTTATAAAAACACACATGCTTTCTGTTTATACCTTCAGGTGAAACCTGTGTAGTTAAGGAAAGGCTAAGCTGTATCACAGTAACCCAAATACACAGTGGATTAAATAAATATGTATTATTTATTTATACTGTCAATATGCTATATTAATTTTAAAAATATTCATATACTGTATTATACTATTAATGCATTATATTTTATTGTATATAGTATGTATAATGTTAATATATTAAATATACTATTAAAATATGTAATATGTATTATTAACATACTGTTAAATAAAATAGAAGCTTATTTCTCTTTCATGTAACAGGTCTATTATAGATGGATGGCCCAGGATGGCTAGACAGCTCCATGAGGTCATTCAGAGACCTGGGTTCCTTTTTAATTGTTATTCCACCATCTCCTAGAATGCTGTCTTTATCTTCATAGTCGATTTTTTGCCAACAGCACGTCCATATTTTAACCTTTGGGAAGGGTGAAAGAATGACAGGAAGGCAAGAAATTTACTGACCTACACACTATTAGGGAAACACAGTCACATGCGTGTACCTAGCTGCAAGGGAGTCTGGGAAATACATTTCTGGTGGATTGTGTATGTATTCTGCTAAACCTCAGAGTAGAGGTGTGTGTGGCATGTATGTGCATGTTCTAATACTAAATAGAAGAAGAAAAGAATGGATTTGGGGGAACATTTGCCAGTTGCTGATACATACTCCTACATAAAATTAAAGACATAACTTTCTGTGGATAAAGTGAAGTGCTTAAAAATTTAATCTAACTGACAAAGCACCCTTGAACTAGTCACGTCTACCCACTGAGTTTGTGCTAGTGCTAATTGTGAGATGAGACTTTGGGGCAATGGCCTGGACTGAGTGAATAAGGCATTAAACATTGCTTCTTGCTGATCTTGCCTGGTAGACGGTCTCAGTAAATCCTGACCTTGGCCAGACTTTTCAGGAGTTGGTCACTGATCACTCTCAGCAAATACTTGGATCATGACCCAAGGATCACTCTAAGTTGAGCACTCTCTTTTTGGAATTCCTACTGTCCCTGGAAAATCCCTTGCTCTGTGGATTGTAGGGTTGGGATGGTAGGATCACCTTAGGAAAATGGTGCTGAGAGTTGACAGGATGTTTTGCTCATGTCATTCTCTCTGCTTTCTCAGTGAAGACAAAGGCATTAAACAATTTCAGTGTCATTCTCTAATGCCTGAATTTAGATATGGGCTCTCTTTAATAATGGAATGACCTGGAATCTCTTCTGGCATTGTATTCTAGGGACAAGCATGCCTGAAGTTGGGGCAGCATATTTGCCATTTACACCCCCTCCTGTTGTACTTTTGTCCTTAACTGTACTGCATAAAAAACGACCTTTGGTTCCAAAATATCTGAATTTGTTTCATGCCACTTTTTCTTTCCATAGGTTGTTCCATATCCTTGGGGACTGTTAACTCACAGAGCCCCTACCCTAGGTTCTCACACACCTTCCAACTTATCTATTAAATCTGATTACAGCCCCTCTTCTTCTGGGGTGCCTTTCCTCACTTCCCAGTCCAATTCAGGAACTTCTTGTCTGTGATCCTTGAGAACCTTTGTACTTCTTTCTCTCTTTGTTATATAGAGCAGTTCTCAAAAATCAAGTCTGAGTCAGGGTTCTCCCCCTTATTAGCTGTACAACTTTGCAGGTTTCTTCCTCTTGCTAGGTCTCAGTTTATCAGTAAAGTTTGATCGTAAAGTACCTGTCTTATAGGACAACTGTGAGGATTAAATGAGGTGTTGCATGTAAGTGGCTTAACCCAGTATCTGGCACATTGGAAGTTCTCAGTAAACATTTGGCTGCCTGGCATCTGAAACCCATCCTTACATTAGGAGGATTTTCTCAGAATGAGTCTCAGGAAGTCTTGCAGATGTATCCATCTGCATCCACCTTTAAAGCTGAAAAGCCAACTGCTGCTTTTTCCTCTCCATTGGGACCCAGGACCTGGGCTTGGTTCATCAGGTTCCCTAGCCTGATGAGTAGAGTTAGTGCACTGCCTGAGAATTTATCCTGTTGAACTTGGCAGCAGTGTTTTCCAGAGTGGCTGTGGAAACAGGACCAGCCACTGTGTCCTCAGTGGATCTTTCCTGTGGTGGGATTTTGGCTGTGGTCCCATTGTGTAGCCTCTCTTAGTTCCTGCTCATTTTCAGCATCTGGTTCTCCAAGTTTCTCAAAAATTCTGTGAGTTAATTCCCCTCCTCCCTCCCAATAAATCATTTTTCTACTTAAATAAGGCAGAGTTAGTATTTGCTGCTTACAATCAGAAGCCTGATCAACAGAGTTAACTATATATATATATATATATATATACATATATATATATATATATATATAGTGTCAAATTGGATGGAAACCAATTTGACTATATATATATAGTCAAATTGGTTTCCATACGACACCCAGTGTTCATCCCAACAGGTGCCCTCCTCAATGCCCATCACCCACTTTCCCCTCTCTCCCACCCCCCATCAACCCTCAGTTTGTTCTCAGTATTTAAGAGTTTCTTAGGGTTTACCTTCCTCCCTCTAACCTTTTTTTTCCCCCCTTCCACTCCCCCATGGTCTTCTGTTAAGTTTCTCAGGATCCACATTTGAGTGAAAACATATGGTGTCTGTCTTTCTCTGCCGTATTTCACTTAGCATAATACCCTCCAGTTCCATCCACATTGCTACAAATAGCCAGATTTCATTCTTTCTCATTGTCAAGTAGTATTCCATTGTATATATAAACCACATCTTTATCCATTCATCAATTGATGGACATTTAGGCTCTTTCCATAATTTGGCTATTGTTGAAAGTGCTGCTATAAACATTGGGGTACAAGTGCCCCTATGTGTCAGCACTCCTGTATCCCTTGGGTAAATTCCTAGCAGTGCTATTGCTGGGTCACAGGGTAGATCTATTTTTAATTTTTTGAGGAACTTCCACACTGTTTTCCAGAATGGCTGCACCAGTTTGTATTCCCACCAATAGTGCAAGAGGGTTCCTGTTTCTCCACATCCTCGCCAGCATCTGTAGTCTCCTGATTTGTTCATTTTAGCCACAGAGTTAACTTTTATAGTTGTTGTAATAGTTGCTATTGCCCTCATCACAGTACAGTGGGATCACTGACTGATCTACTTCCTGCACTGTGAACCCAGCCATTGAACAGTTTCCAGCACAGTACTGGGCTCACAGTAGACTTGTTGAATGAATGTATGATGTCTAATGATGGATGGGAAATTAATGAAAGAATTAGGAGATAAATGAAATATTTGCTCAGTGCTTATGATGATTGTTATAGCACCTAACTTGGCATTGAGGTGCCCAGAGTAGCAGTGCCATAGCAGAGCTCAGATAAGGCATTCCCATTTCTGCTACACATTTTAATATTAGAAGGCCTAAATCATCTGTTTTCTCATGATGAAAAAAATTTATAAATAATTGCTCAGGCTCCCAGATTGACACATATCTTATCTGGGTTGTAGCAGGGCTCCCCAGGAATACTCATAACCCCATATATGATGTTTTGCCCTTTATAATGTGTGTGGATACACATTCTTTTACTTAATCCTTACAAAAATGTTGATTGATAGGTCTTACTATTCTCATTTTACAGATGAGGAAACAGAGTCTCAGAGAGCATAAGTAGCTTATAGAAGATGACTCACCCAGGAAGTAGCAGAGATATGTCTTAAACTAGGTACTAATCTCCAAATATTATGCTTTTGCTGTTTTACTTCTCCACCCAGGGAGTAGTAAACTGTCAATGAGGGTTACTTATTGAGAGTGCTTTTTAAAATGAGGAAGTTGAATTATTTTTGTTGAAGGCACTAATCACATTATCTTGGGCAATATACCAGAAAGATTTGCATATGTCATACCCCAGGAGCTATGCTTGATGTTTTGGAGTTTATTCTGATCATTAGAAAGTCATAGGATTGTAGTACATATTTTGGTTACAATGTAATTAACCAATCCAGAATAAATTTTGATGGTAATAAACTAAGAATCATTAGCCAAGAATCCATATGGGTTTTGTAGGACACTTCCTCAAGATGTTCATGAATAGTGTTTGTCTCCCTCTCATATTGGGAGCTTTTGTCTTGGCCCATGGATCATTTGTCTTTGGCAGGAGAATAAGATGGATGGCAGTATACAGACTCCATTTTATGGTTTTTGTTGTTGGGGATAATATAAAATTTTTTAATATGAAATTTATTGTCAAATCAGTTTCCATACAATGCCCAGTGCTAATCCCAACAGGTGCCCTCCTCAGTGCCCATCACCCACTTTCCCTTCCCTCCCATCTTCCATCAAGCCTCAGTTTATTCTCAGTTTTTAAGAGTCTCTTATGGTTTGGCTCCCTCCCTAACTTTTTTTTTCCTTCCCCTCCCCCATGGTCTTCTGTTAAGTTTCTCAGGATCCACATAAGAGTGAAAACATATGGTATCTGTATTAAAATTTTTAATAGAGTAAATGACAGTTTTGTTTGTTCACTTAGTCGTTGTTCAAATGTCCATTTAAATGTTTTTCAGAGCACCTGTCAATATGTGATAACAGTATTGATGTATGTGTTTAGTTATTTATCAGCTGTCTTCTTCATCTAGAATATGATCTGTGGAAAAAGCAGAGTTCTTCTCTTTTCTGTTTAACACAGTAACTGCAGTACCTGGGACAATCCCTGACATCTGGTAGGGATTCTATAAATGTTACCTAAATGAGCTAATGAAATAAAGTAGATTATTGATTGGGGCTAGGCTATTGATACCCAAACTCGACTTTCTGGTGGAAATATGCTGAAAGAAATACTAAAACAGACTAAGAAAATTATGGAAAGATGATTAGATAGCGAAACAAATTCTAAATCTATTATCATCTTCATCAGATCATGTTTTCTTTTCTGTAAATTGATAATAATGGTAGTTACCTGGCAGGTTTTTAGAAGGATTAAAGTTACTTCATGTACATGTGGGTGGCATGTAGGTAGATGTGTAATGAATGTTAACATAGAGTTCACAGGACAGGTGTGAGGATTATCAATCCATAGACTGAACATGACATTTTCATGGGAATTCTGCTTCCAAGCTTCAGACTGTATTCTAGTTTATATTTGCTTATTTCTTCATAATTCATGGAGCTCCTTCTCTGTACTTTATCTCACCTAATTCTCAGTCACCACAATCTTGCCTCGTGGTTAAAGTTAGTTCTGTTTTATGGATGGGAGTCAGATAGGGCTGGGTTCAAGTTTGGGGAATTCCACACTTTCAGGGGCAGACCCTGGGCTTCCTGAATGTTGTTTTCCCAGTCATGGACACCTCCTCTTGTTTACCTGGCCAGGCTTGCCTCTCGAACCCACTTTTAGTTAATTAATTAGTTACTTAAATTTTTTTAAATGTGAGTATAGTTGACACACAGTGTTACATCAGTGTCAGGTGTACAACATCGTGATTTCACATCTCTATCCATTATGCTCTACTCACCACAAGTGTAATGATCTGTCTTCATGCCATGCTATTAAATGCCACTGACTATATTTTCTAGGATGTACCTTTTATTCTTGTGACTTATTTATTCCATAACTAGAAGCCTGTATCTCCCACTCCCTTTCACCCATTTTTTCCCTCTCCCACCCCCTTGCTTCTGGAAGCCATCAGTTTTTTCTCTATATTTATAGGTCTTCTGCTTTTTATTTATTTATTTTGTTTTTAAGTTTCCACATATGAATGAAATCATATGGTATTTGTCTTTTTCAGTATGGCTTATTTCACTTAGCGTAATATCTTCTAGGTCCATCCGTTCTGTCACAAATGGTAAGATCTCATACTTTTTTTATGGCTGCGTAATATTCCTCTGTGTGTGTGTGTGTGTGTGTGTGTGTGTGTGTCTGTCTGTCTGTCTGTCTGTCTGTGTCTGTTTACACACACATATACCACATCTTCTTCATTCATTCATTTATTGATGAACACTTAAGTTTGTCTCCATATCCTGGCAGGTATAAATTATGCTCTCTAGTCCAGGTTTGCACTATTTTTGTATAATTCAGAGCAGGACCCCCTTGAGGGCAAGAACTGTCTCTGTTGTACTATTATTTTGCAGGATCCCACATGCAATCTGACTGCTTATGAATTTATTAGCAACAGGGTTATGCAAAGATATTGCATACCTGGTTTATGTTTGGCTTAAGCAAATACACAGGCATTTTCATTTCCTGCTCCCCCTACTCCATTCCCTGGCCTGCTTCCCTCGCAGTCTGAACACCCTCTGCCTCAGCCAGTGGATTCTTCAGGAAAGGAAAGAAGGTAGGGGAGCCTGAGTGGCTCAGTCGTTTAAGCGTCCGACTTTGGCTCAGGTCATGATCTCGTGGTTCGTGGGTTTGAGCCCCGTGTCGGGCTCTGTGCTGACAGCTTGGAGCCTGGAGTTTCTTCAGATTCTGTGTCTCCCTCTGTCTCTGCTCCTCCCCCGCTCATGCTCTGTCTCTCAAAAATAAATAAACATTAAAAAATAAATAAAAGAAAGCAGGTAGAAGTGAGCTTAAAGGTAGGATGGGAATGTGCTCCATGTCCCCATCTTCTGCCCCTCACCTGGCTTTGTATATCTTCTCTGATCTGTTTCAAAACACCAGATTTAACACCTTGCTTGTGACATGTACAGTTATCAAAAAAACCCAGTACTGTTAATTGTAGATTGAAAATACATGTAGCAATGACTAGGGAAACTTTAGATTGAAAGGGACCAAAGGGGTCCAAAGAGTTGGAACTTCCACTTTTTGTCAGTTTAACCAGAGTTTATTGAACCCTGTAATATGTGAAATACTTGTCCTGCTATTCCCTCTCTCATTTATTGGACTGATGGTCATTCCTGTCATTTCTGGATACTTCTGGTGAGTGGCAGTTTACCCAGGAAGAGAATTTGGGATGGTGGTAAGAGTATGGGTTTTAAATACATGGGCTGTGTGACATAGGATGAATGGTCAACCACAGCTAAAGTTACAAAGATAGGGAGTCTGTTCCTCCAAACCATATAATCTGAGATTACAGATTGCACTGAGAAAAAAAAATCTCATGTCATATAGATTATTACCTCAAGTGATTAAAGAGTAAATGCTATGTAGTATCCATAGGTGTATATACTTAAACATAAATAAAACTTATTTTGATGACAGGAGAGCATTTAGAAACCAAACCAAACCAAAAGTAAGTTCCTAGTAGAATTAGGAGGATGGTGTAGGTATGTTTCAAAAAATGAAGTACTTTTTGTCAAGAGACTTAATAGAGACTGAGGAAAATTGCAAAATTTTCAAATAATCCAAGGAGGGAATTCACATAATATAAACAATCATTATCAGAGTTATTGATATGAAGGTAACACTGGAGCTGCCACTGCTAATGAGGTAGCTTCAGTTGAAAGTACCTGCTGTCAGCATCTTTTATACGCAAAGAAGTGCTAAAACAGCTCCCACATAATCCATGAGGGAAATTTCTGTTTTAATGCTCAGAAAGGGTCATGGTGATCTGAAGCTGTCAGAAACCTACTTCAACCTGGACAGCTTTGAGAGAATATTTAGTTCAGATGAACTAAATATTTTACAGATGAACAAATTGAGGTTCAGAGAACATGTGTTTTAATGCCAGAAAGATTTGGGTTCAAACCCTCAATCTCTAAATTGATGATACCGTCTCTCGCTGTTTCTAGCTAAATGACCTTGGACAGATTGCATAATTTCTGTAAGCCTCATTCCTACCATCAGGATAAAGCAAAGCCTTCCTTTTTAGTTCCACTGAGGGTTAAACTGAAGTCTCTTCTTAAATTCCTCAGAGGGATATGTGCATACTGGACGCCCAGTAAAGGATAGATATTCTTACCTCATAGGACTAACAAGTCCATGAAAAAAAAAAGTTTTCATTGTCAGACTATTTTTTGAGCCATAAAATGCTTACGTCTTTTGGTCTAGTAATCTGTAAATGGAGACAATGATACTTCGTCTAAGGGATGACAAAGCTATTAGCATTAAGAAGTTTGTGGCATTGTTGTTTGTAATAAAAATATTTTGGAAATCACTTAAAATGTATTATAACAGAGAATGAGTTAAGTAAATTACTATCTATACTGAGAGATATACTCATTATAATGATACAAGGTGCATCATTACAATAACAAGACCATGAAGTGATATGAATGAAACTTATGTTAGATTTAACATGCTGGATCCAAAATTGAATTTACACCATGCTTATGAAAATGTAAATATATTTATGCATGTGGGAAAGAATTGGTGGGCAAAATAGAAAAGTGAAAAGGAATTTTTGGTGATTGATGAAATTCTAGGTATATTTATTCATTTTCATTTTCATTTTCATTTTCATTACCATTACTCTAAGATTATTTATTCTATAAATAGTCACATAAAATGTTTTTTTTAAGGAAAGAAAATTCTTCCCTTCTCATTAGTAAGGCAGTGACCTCTGACTGGAGTTCCACCCTTTACTATCTGAGGAGCCACATTATATTTTATGCTCTGCAGGACATTGTCTAAATCAGTGGATCTTAACCACAAGATCACTTTAGTTGCTAGAAAACAGATTTGAAAGTTGGCATGGTTGGAATGATTTAGAGCAGAAAGTTTATGATGTCATGTGTTTTCTTCACTTCTGAGTAAAGAAACAAAGAGCAAGGATGAATGAGCAAAGTCCAGTTTTACAGGAGATATGCCTGTGGCCACAAAGGCTTCCCTCCTGTATGGACAAGTTAGTACAAGGCAGCTGACTTGGGTTGTGAGAGGGCTTGAGACCACGTCCCACAAGGACTGGTTGAACTGGATCAATCGACTGTGAAATGCTTGTGGCCTTAATATTTTTGAAGGTAGGTCAAGCAGAAGAGAGAGTAGACCTGTTCAGCCTTAGAACAATGAGTAGTAGATATCAGGTGATAAAGTTCAGCTCAATACGAGGAAGAATTTTTTAATAGTCACAGATGTCTCAAAGTAGGAGGGTTCAACTCAGGAGGTGGTGAGCTCACTGTTCTTGGAGGTATTGATAACTTCAGAGAGGCTGAAGGCTCAAGTGGGGACACAGTATTGGCTGAGGCTGGTGTCACAAAGGTCGGAGATGGTCTTTGAGGTACCTTCCACCCCTGAGATTCCGTAACTCTTCTTGGAGCTTTATTCCTAGTTGGTGACAGCAAGTCTCTGGGATCCACCCTCACCTCCTTTCTTGTCACCCACCCTGAGGCATTCAAGGGAGTTATTCCCTGTCACCATGTCTCAATATCACCATTACCAAAATAAGGAAGTTAATGACCCATTATTAACTATCTCACTTTATTATAGGGATTAACAAAGATTAGTAAAGAAGAATTGTCAAGAGATTAAATTTCCCTGAGGACAAATAATTTGGCTGCAGTTTAGGTGAATCATTTTAGGAGATATAGCCACAGATGACAAAATATTCTAACTCAGTATAAATGATAGCTATTTTACAAACTCATTCATTCTGAAATATTTATTGAAATCATATAAACACTAAGAATTTTTTCTAACGTATGTGGCATATATAAATAACACTGTACAAATACACAAAAAGTAATTAAGCAAAATGTTTTTTTTTTCCATAAAATATTTTGGACTTAATCAGAATTATTCTAAATCTCTTATTCCCCTCCCTCAATTTATAGTCCATTTGGTGTTTTATTTCAGGCTCTCTTTTCAGAGGGATTCTTGGATATGTTCAGAAATTGGAAAGGGACATTAAAGATTATGATCTTGTTTTTACCAAATAAACAGTGACTGTAATGATTTTGCCACTTTTCCAGATTGTGCTAGTTTATGCACATAATTTACAAGTAAGAGGGCGTGAACAGACAGCAGGACACTGACAAATACAGGAAAGAAGGCAGTTTGTCACTTTAGTGGCTGCAAGGGGGCAGTTTTTTCTAAGTGGTGCAGTGGAAGCAATGCAACAGGGAGCTTTACTGAATAACAGGTGGGTCTTGAAGAAAGCTGGGACTAGGAGCTCTTCTTTTCTTCTAAAAGCAGGGAGGTCTTCGTGGGGTTCTGTGTTGAAGAAGAACTGGTTTTCCTACCCTGCAGAGATTTGCATGGATTTAAAGGATGAATAGGAAAGAGCATAATTGAACTCCAGTAATACATAGTGAGTATAAAGGTGACTGGGAGACAGAGAGCAGTTTTGGGGAGTGGCTTACTAAGGTAGGTGGCACTGGGAGGGGTCAGCCTCAGAAGCAGGTGACTTGAGGTGTATTACCTATAGAGAATTTTAAAATAGCGATGGGATACCTGGGTGGGCTCAGTTTGTAGAGTGATTCTTGATTTCGGCTCAGGTCATGATCTTATGATTTATGAGATCGAGCCCCACGTTGGGCTCTGGGCTGAATGTGGAGCCTGGTTGAGATTCTTCTGTCTTTCTCTCTCTCTCTTTCTGCCTCTCCCCCTGCCCCCCACCTCTTAATAACTAAATAAACATTTAAAAAAAACCCAATGATGGAAAGCACTAAAAGTGGGTTTGCTTTTAATCATTACATACTCCCGTGATTGTCAATGATGCCCGTGATAAAATACACTTCGAAAAAATCTTTTGTTCTAAGTTTTAGAATAATTACTAGGGTAACTATTACTAATATACATGTAAGCTTCCCAGAGCTCATTTTTATATTTTATCTTTTAATGAGCATTGTCTTCTACATGGAAGTTAATTCAGAAAACTCCAAGTTATATAAATGGTGCTCACTGAGAACATGTGGACTCAGCTACATGTGTTGGTTCTGAGAATCAGTTCATAGTGGTTTGGAATTTTTACTGCTCCTTTCATGTGCACTTTGCATCTCCAGTGTAGCACATCTAGTCCTGTATTTAAACTGAAGATTTGAAATTAACAGTGATGGCACAGTGATTATGAAGATGAAGAAACAGGATTTAAGTTACATTATTCTGTAGCTTATATGACCACTTAGGGATTTTATTTGTGCTTAAAATTTAAAACAGACCACATATGAACTGCGAGGTAAAATATTTTGTTTGGTAAGTGCAAGTTCTTTTTATTAACTTTTTTTTTTATGTTTTTAGTTTTGAGAGAGAGAGACAGACACAGAATGTGAGTGGGGGAGAGGCAGAGAGAGAGGGAGACACAGAATCTGAAGCAGGCTCCAGGCTTTGAGCTGTCAGCACAGAGCTGGACGCGGGCTTGAACTCACAAACCATGAGATCATGACCGGAGCTGAAGTGGGACACTTAACTGACTGAGCCACCCAGGCAACCCTGGCAAGTGTAAGTTCTAATGCATATGTGAAATATCCTACAGACCTTGAATAATAAGGTCTAAAATCGAAATGTATTCTTCTTTTGAATGAATTGTTTTAAAACCAAAGACCGAAGAAAATGGTGATTCTTTTGTGGTAATTATTGGAAATAATTTTGTTGTATAGAAGTGGAAGTTTTAAAACATTATCTGCTTTAGATGTTACAACTTCTCATTCCCCTGCTGGTGTTTAGATTGGGCAGTTTTGGGTCAAGTCCTGTTGAATACTGAATCATTTAACAATTTTTTTAATGTTTATTGATTTCTGAGAGAGAGACAGACAGACAGACAGACAGATGGACAGAGTGTGAGTGGGGGGAGGGGCAAAGAGAGAGGGAGACAAAGAACCCGAAGCAGGCTCCGGGCTCTGAGCTGCCAGCACAGAGCCAGACGCCTGGCTAGAACCCATGAACCGTGAGATCATGACCTGAGCTAAAGTTGGACCCTTAACCAACTGAGCCACCCAGGCGCCCCTGAGTTACTGAATTATTTTAAACCTAAACTTTCTCATGAATGAAAAAGGCATATCCTTTGTAGAGTTATTGTGAGATTAAATGGGATAATGCATGTAAGTAGTTAGAACAATAACAGGAACATAGCAAATGTTCAATAAATGACAGTTTGATGATAATAGAAATAGTTATTGAATTTTATGAAATTCATTGCAGAAAGTCTTCTCATATTAAAGAGATCCAAGCTGAGATACATACAATTATAGGTAAAGACACTGAGACTTCTCTAGATATAGTATGCTATTCTTGTTATAAGGAAGTTAATAGTCTCATTTATTCATTTTAAAAAAACACCTTTTGAGGGGAGGTTACAGGCACCATTTTAAGTGACGTATATAGCAGTAAATAAGATAGATAAGGTCTTTATTCTCATAGAGCCTATTAGCAAAATTCTGGTGGAATTAAAATTCCCTTTTAGGTGCCACTACATGAACTGGGTAGACTGAAGCCCCATTTCTGGTTAACGTTGTGGTGCCTAGAGTAAGTGGGGAATAAATGGAATCTCAGATCAGCAGTGTGGTTTATTTGGAAGAGCTTGTATTGTGCAGTCAGACTGGGTTGAACTTCAGCTTCTCTGTGCATGAATTATGTGACATTGAGCAGATCATTTCACATGTCTCTGATTCAGGTTCTTTATCTCTAAGATGATGATAGTAATCCCTACCTCACAGCATACTTGTGAGAAATAAATGTAAACACAAAGAAAAGGATATAGTAGTATCCCTGGCACAAAGAGGTACTCAACAGACGTTAGCCCTTTTCTTTCTTCTCTTATCCAATTGCGCTTGAAGAGAACCTAGCTCTGTTGGGCTCATCATTCTTTACACATACATATACATATGTATGTCCATATGGACACATCACATTTGAGGAAATCGTAGCTGGAAGGACATTGACTGATGCTTAAGGCATATTATTCACGGTTGACAATGGCTGTTTGTTCTAGTAATCAGAGTATACTTAGAAGCATGCCAACTGGTAGTTTGTAGTCCCCTCCATCTTCAATAGGGCAACCACCTACTCATTCCAAACTATAGGCCTATATGTTTACCAACCTGATGTCTATAATACCTGTTTGCTTCTGACAAAGTGTACATGTGATGTCTTTGACCAGTCTATTACCTGAGGAGTGGGTCAGCTTTAAACACTGTTGACAACATTATATTCTTTACTACCTTGTGGAGAAAATTAGAACAAACTAAGAGTTTTACCTTTCATTGAATTTTTCTTACACTTTTACCTCATGGAGAAAGAATTGCTTGTGGGAGAAAAATCTATGTCCCCAGTGGACTAATACTCCTATAGAATCTAAACCTTAATACTACCATGTAAGTCAGCAGAGAGAGGAGCTGAGGGAGGAGATGATTTTTCATGGGTAAGTGATATATCCTGCTGCCCCATTTTATTTAAAAAATTTTTTATGTCGGGGCGCCTGGGTGGCTCAGTTGGCTGAGCGTCTGACTTCAGCTCAGGTCATGATCTCATGGCTTGTGAGTTTGAGCCCCGCGTTGGGCTCTGTGCTTGGAGCCTGGAGCCTGCTTCAGGTTCTGTGTCTCCCTCTCTCTCTGCCCCTCCCCCGCTCATGCTCTGCCTCTCTCTCTCTCTCTCAAAAATAATAAACGTTCAAAAATTTTTTTTTAAATTTTTTATGTTTATTCTTAAGACAGAGAGAAACAGAGCATGAGTGGGGGAGGGGCAGGGGCAGAGAGTGAGGGAGACACGTATCTGAAGCAGGCTGCAGGCTCCAAGCTGTCAGCACAGAGCCCAATGAGGGACTCGAACCCACAAACCATGAGATCATGACCTGAGCCCAAGTTGGATGCTTAACCAACGGAGTCACCCAGGAACCCCTGCTGCCCCATTTTTATAAACCTTATGGTGATAATGTGACATCCCACTTGGGTGACAGGACATATGCTTTCTACTTCCCTTGACAGAGAGAATAACAATATCCTGATTGCATCATGGATTTTTATTCTTTCAAAGTAAGAAAACCTCAACAAGGCAAACTGATGTGTCATCTACGGCTTGCTAGGAAAAGATCACTGAATATCAACTATTCCAAAACCAATTTCCTGAATTTTGATAAAAGTTCTCTGGCATTTGACCACCGTAGAGTTAAGAATTCTATACAATTGTCATCTTATTGTTTACCTTCACTTACCTTGTAATTGGTAAATTGCATCTAGTTTACCTTGGAGGTAGTGAGCAAGGAAATGACATTTCTTAGTACCTGATATTATACAGAGGCCCTGTTGATTCTTTTATGATCGTAGTTGGCATTTAAAAACAACTTTGAATTTTTTCCTGGATAAAATGAGCATAATCATGTATGTGATGTAGAACTTTGGGGTCTCAATCCTTCATTGTCTGTGTACTGGACAGAACACGTGAATGCAGAAAACTTGAATCTGTAATAGGTGTCTATCTGTATTTTCCTCTGACAAGTAGTACACTGGCCTTTAATGCGGGGATAATTTTCTTTAAGCAGATGTGAATTCCCTTTGCAGAATTATATGGTTTCCCTTATCCACTCTTCCATTCTTCCTGGAAGTAATATTATTCTCCTTGAGTTTTAGGCAGATATGAGTCTGCCCAAGGAAATTTCACTCCCAGTCTCCTTTGCACCTAGGTTTGTCCATATCACTAAATTTTGGTCAATGGGATGCAAACAGAATTGATATGTGGAACTTTTAGATCACATTTTTATAGGGAAGCTGCTAGCCTTCTACTCTCTTCATTTCTTTCCTTTGGCTTTAAAATGGTGACAACCAGAGAAGCAGCCCTGGATTAAGAGAAAGCTGCTTGTTGAAGATGGTAGGGGCATACTCCCAGCCTGGGTCTCTACATAACTCTGTGGAGCAAAGCTGCCCACTTACCTTGGATGATCCCTCTGTACCTAGACTACTGTTACCTCACAGAGAAATAAACTTTAGTATTATCTAAGTCACTGTATATTGGAGCCTCTTTGTTACAGCAGCTGAACCTACATTCTAGCTAATATATACTTCCAAAGGTCATCTGACTGATAAATCCTATGGAACTCTCCATAGTTCCACAATGTTGACTGCGATCTGGATGCTTGTCACTTCCAATTCACTATTACTTATTATTTATTAGAAGTTTTCCCATGAGAAGTAAAATTCACAGAACCCAGCATATGAAGAGTGTGTAGTTAAATGATTCCTCCAGAATCTCCAGATGTCCTTTTTGGATTAAGACCATTGGAGAATTGCACACCTGGCCTGTCTTGATTTGGCTTCTTGGAGAATTGCTGCATGGATCTGAGCTTTGGCCTTGTGCCATCAGCCCACACTGAGAAATGCTAGCAAACAACCTTGTGAGCCCCACTGCTGTATGTCAAAGAGGATGTATTTGAGGATGTGGTTTGCTACCCTTTGTGAGGACTCAAGGGAGAAGTTTCTTTCAGTCCTTATACCAGAAATAGTTGTGCTTTGCCTGAGCAACTGGCTTGTTTTGTTTTTGTGGACACTCTAAATTGTGTAACTCTATGTGTCTTTCAAAGCCATCTCAAATCCTTTGGGAACGAGACAGGGTATAAAATAAAGATAGTTGGAGTTAAGACCAATATCCTTGTTTAACTCATTATATTGCTTTTGGAAAAGTCACTTTACTTGGCTTTATTTCCTTTGCTTATAAGTTAGAGATAATGAGTTCTTCCTGTGAATAAAGTATAAGTTAATATTTATAAAACACTTAGGGCTCCCACAACATAAGTAATTATGGAAACTAACAGTAATATTTCATTTTTTATAAATCTCTCCTATTTTTAAAAAATATTTAATTTTTTTATGTAATCTCTACACCCAGTGTGGGGCTTGAACCCACAATCCCGAGATCAAGAGTCACATGCTCCACCGACTGAACCAGTCAGGTACCCCAAAACTCTGCTATTTTGTAAATCCCTGTCCTTTTATGTGCTTTCTGAACTTTTCCTATTCATTCATTTATTCAACAACTTTGAAGATATACTAGTGCACCTAACGTCCTGGAAGGATACAATTTAATAAGCCTGGATCCTTGCTCTCAAGTAGCCTGAGGAGTTGAGGATGTGATTTCACCAAATTCAAGATTTAAATAAGAAACAAATCAATGAATAAATAAATACCCTTAATTATAAAATTCTGAAATAGCAATGAAGAAAATGATTAGGAAACAGTGGGAGAAGATAATGATAATTCTAGAGGTAGAGATGGAAAGTACCTGTAAGAAGGCAGCATTCAAACAAAGATTGGGAGGATAAAAAGGAACAACTCTGCTGGCACTGAGGAAATAAGTGTGAATGCATGAAAGAATTTGGTACAGTAATGGATCTGAACACAGATGGTGGTATGACAGCAAACAAGGGCAAGAGGGGGAGTTAGGAGAGGTCAGGACCATGCCATATGGTGGCTGAGCTGAGTTGTTGAAGAATGAGTAAGAGTTAGCTGGAGAAAGAGTAGGAAGGGTGAACTAGACAGTGAACTGCATGGCCGAATGTACAGAGGTGTGTAACTGCATGCTTTGGAGGCTGTTGTAGTTAAGGGTCAAGTGAAAGAGAGTATGAGGGGAGATGAAGCCGGAGAAGAGGCTAAGAATTGGATCATGGAGAACTTGAGTGACTAATGCTTTCTTCCCCATCAAATGGCTGGTAGGTGGGAAGGAGCTGGGTTCAATCTCCTAATGATTTTAGGATAGTTACTTGGGAAAATATTTGCTAGCAGTTTCTTGAATAAAAACTTGCTCCCTGCTCCATACTTTCTTTGAAATAGGGCCCTTGAGTAGAGATGGTCAGAAATGACTGTTTTGAAACCTGAGATAAAGCTGTTGAGAGAAGGTTAATCATCCTCACCTTTGCCTGTACCTTGTCAGCTCCTATCACCACCTGCTCCTTTCCTAGCTCTTGTCTTGTCTAGACCTCTGCAGGGAGAATTGCCACTGGGTGCCCATCCCACTTCCTAATGCATATAGATGTACTTAGTAAAATGCTCCACAGATATGAGGTATTATTATTTGTGCTAATAGCACTAGATTTAGACTCAGGGGCTCGTCCTGGGTCCTCTACTAAATAGGTGAGTGACACTGAGCAGAGATTACTTCCTGGAGCTGTTTCCTCACATGTGTAAAGGGAAAAGTACCTACCTCCTTGAGTTGTAAGGATTAAATGAATAGTGGAATATGTGTGAAACACTTACATAATATCTGCTTAATAAATTATGGGTGCTTTTGTTTAAGTAGGAAAATAATCAAAAGGGAAAGCAAATTCCAAATCCTTTTCTGAAAGTCCTTTCTTTTCAGCAAATAGAGAATCTACTGAAAAAAATGAGGTAATTGATCTTGGTCAAGTCACTTAACCCATTTCTTCATCCAAACAGTGGGGACTACAATTTCCCTTTTGTGTAATTTATTGGATGTTTATAAGGAATAGATGTGATTTAGATGCAAAAGTTCTCTGAAAACTATTGTTTTGTTTTGTTTACAATGCTAGTCTGGAGCCTCTAAGAACGATTCCAAGGGCTTTATTAGGTAAAAAACTTGTGAGACAAAATGGGGTGGGAGCTATAGAAGTGGACAGAGCTGTCAGATGGCGATGGAGGTCTGACGTGAGGGAAGTAGAGAGGTGGGGTCATTTGGTGGAAGCTGTGCCATTCAAGGAAGGTTTGGCAATGGGGGACAACCTTGAACCAAAGTCGGTCAATTAGAGGAATCCTGCATGTCTGTCTTTTTTTTTTTTTTTTTTTTTTTTAAGTCAGATACTGTGTTTATAAAAAACAATGAGGTATTGTTATGTTAGTTATGATGTTGGTTCCAGGGCACTGTCACAAATAAAAAGCATTGACTTTAAATAACTAGGTAGGTATAATCAGCTGATTGTTGAAAATAAAATCTTAAAATTGAAGTACTTTTAAGACTATCTGTACTCATATGCCAACATTACACCATTGTTAGTAATCTTTGGAAAAATACCTTATTCTTTTCTGTTCAACTCCAACCAGATTTCATTAAATTAAACAAAGCAATTTTTAGAAAAAAAGTATACTGCCTACACTAACTTTCTGGCCTTTCTATTTCTTTTTTTTTTCCTCTATGCTTAATGCTTATTTTATTTTTTATTTATTTTATTTTTTAAATTTACATCCTAATTAGTTAACATATAGTGCAACAATGATTTCAGGAGTAGATTCCTTAGTGCCCCTTACCCATTTACCATTTAGCCCATCCCCCCTCCTGCACCCCCTCCAGTAACCCTCTGTTTGTTCTCCATATTTATGAGTATCTTATGTTTTGTCCCCCTCCCTGTTTTTATATTATTTTTGTTTCCCTTCCCTTATGTTCATCTGTTTTGTCTCTTAAAGCCCTCATATGAATGAATCTCAAGATATTTGTCTTTCTCTGACTAATTTCACTTAGCATAATACCCTCCAGTTCCATCCACATAGTTGCAAATGGCAAGATTTCATTCTTTTTGATTGCTGAGTAATACTCCATTGTATATATATACCACATCTTCTTTATCCATTCATCCATCAATGGACATTTGGGCTCTTTCCATACTTTGGCTATTGTTGATAGTGCTGCTATAAACATGGGGGGTGCAGGTGTCCCTTTGAAACAGCACACCTGTATCCCTTGGATAAGTACCTGGTAGTGCAATTGCTGGTTGTAAGGTAGTTCTGTTTTTAGTTTTTTGAGGAGTCTCCATCCTGTTTTCCAGAGTGGCTGCACCAGCTTGCATTCCTACCAACAATGCAAAAGAGATCCTCTTTCTCTGCATCCTTGCCAACATCTGTTGTTGCCTGAGTTGCTAATGTTAGCCATTCTGACGGGTGTGAGGTGGTATCTCATTGTGGTTTTGATGTGTATTTCCCTGATGTTGAGTGATGTTGAGCATGTTTTCATGTGTCGGTTGGCCATCTGGATGTCTTCTTTGGAGAAGTGTCTATGCATGTCTTTGCCCATTTCTTCACTGGATTATTTGTTTTTTGGGTGTTGAGTTTGATAAGTTCTTTATAGATTTTGGATACTAACCCTTTATCTGATATGTCGTTTGCAAATATCTTCTCCCATTCTGTCAGTTGCCTTTTAGTTTTGCTGATTGTTTCCTTCACTGTGCAGAAGCTTTTTATTTTGATGAGGTCCCAGTAGTTTATTTTTGCTTTTGTTTCCCTTGCCTCTGGAGACGTGTTGAGTAAGAAGTTGCTGCGGCCAAAATCAAAGAGATTTCTGCCTACTTTCTCCTCAAGGATTGATGGCTTCCTGCTTTACATTTAGGTTTTTCATCCATTTTGAGTTTATGTTTGTGTATGGTGTAAGAAACTGGTCCAGGTTCATTCTTCTGCGTGTCGCTGTCCAGTTTTCCCAGCACCACTTGCTGAAGAGACTGTCTTTATTCCATTGGATATTCTTTCCCGCTTTGTCAAAGATTAGTTGGCCATACGTTTGTGGGTCTATGTCTGGGTTCATTTTTGTGTTCCATTGATCTGAGTGTCTGTTCTTGTGCCAGTACCATACTGTCTTGATGACTACAGCTTTGTAGTATAGCTTGAAATCTGGGATTGTGATGCCTCCTGCTTAGTTTTTCTTTTTCAAGATCGCTTTGGCCATTCCAGGTCTTTTCGGGTTCCATACTAATTTTAGGATTGTTTGATCTGGCTCTGTGAAGAATGCTGGGGTTATTTTGATAGGGATTGCATTGAATATGTAGATTGCTTTGGGTAGTATTGACATTTTAACAATATTTGTTCTTCCTATCCAGGAGCATGGAATCTTTTTCCATTTTTTTGTGTCTTCCTCAGTTTCTTTCATAAGCTTCCTATAGTTTTCAGTGTATAGATTTTTCACCTCTTTGGTTAGATTTATTCCTAGGTATTTTATGGTTTTTGGTGCAATTGTAAATGGGATCGATTCCTTGATTTCTCTTTCTGTTGCTTCATTGTTGGTGTATAGGAACTGCCTGTCTTTCTGAATGCGGTAGCCAAGCTCTCCCTGTTGAGCTCAGTGATTGCCTGGGAGGAGCTTGTGGGACGTGTGGCCTTAGCACAAAGAAGTGATGGATTTCAGTGTGGCAGCTGAGGCCGTTAGTCATTCTTTTCCCTGTAGCTGGTACATTCTCACAGCCAAAGCATTTGCCATGATGAAGAATGTGTTTTCTAAATAGGAGAATAGACTGTTTGCAAATAAAACTGTTTATTCTGATACTTCTTAATATGTAAGAGAACTCTTTCTAACAAGTCCCATGCAGCTGGTCTTTCAGTGAAAGTAAAAAATAGCATGTGGCACTCTGATAATGAACTAAAGGAACTTGTGAGCATAGATACTGGTTTTATCTTAAGTGGATCCTTGAAAGAGCTAATGGGGATGAGGTTAGTGTTCTCTCTTAGAGCCGGTACCTTTTCTTTCTTGATATACAATAGAATTTATTGATAGCAACCTCTGCATCCATTGACTTTAGAGAGAAATGAAAACGTTCTTTTTTAAAGAATTTTTAAAAATATTTTAAAAATGTTTATTTTTGAGAGAGGAGAGAGAGAGAAAGAGAGAGAGTGCATGTGGGGGAGGGGTAGAGAGAGGGGGAGACAGAAGATCTGAAGCAGGCTTTGCGCTGTTAGCACAGAGCTGGATGTTGGGCTCGAGCCCAAGAACAATGAGATCATGACCTGAGCTGAAGTTGGACCCTTAACCGATTGAGCCAGCCAGGTGCTCCATGCACTCTGTCTTTGAACAATTGCTTATGCTTGTGAAGCACTTCACATTTTACACACTTAATATGTTCATCTTCTCATGTGATTGTCACAAAAATCTTGAAGAGTAAGAATCCCAGTTTAGAGGGATCAAAATAGGGATCAGAAAGGTTAAACAATGTGTGTAAAGCATAGGGCTTATAAGTGGCTAAGTGGGGACTTGAACCCGTGCCATAGTTATTTCCAGATTTTGTCACTGCAGGGCAGAGTTTGCACACACCTCTAATTTGATGAAGAAGAAACATTCAAAGTTTGTCTTATCATTGCTCCCAGTTTGAATGTCCTCATTTTATAAATAATAGGAAAAATCTGGTGAGGCTCCACAGAATAGCATCAGACATTTTTAAATGGGCCCTTGGAGGAGCACTGAAGGGAGTTGGAGTCACTCATTTTGGAAAAGAGAAAGCTGAGGATTGATTTCATTACTCGCTTTACAGCCACGAGGGGTTATTATGAGGTAGGGATGGACAAATTGCTCTCCGTCTCCAGAAACATCAGAATGTCAGGAAATAGGGCTTAATGTGGAGGCAGAAGAACTTTCTGGGTTGTCAGGGTAATTAAACAAATAAACCTCCAAGACCATGAGGAAAGGTTTGAATAGGTTTACAGATAAGAATAAATACAACTGTCTGGCTCGTTTCCTACTTGCCTACATGGAGAAGGGAAGGAACTGGTGACCTTCTCTGTACCTTGTGGAACCTGTAATTCTTTGACCTCAGAAGAGACACTTCTGCATCTACTGGTTAGCATCATAACGTGATGACTTCAGTCATGTGATAACCCTGACCTAGCTCAGCCCTTATGTTGGTGTTACAGAAAGCTTACTGTCATTTTGTTTATTCATTCATACAACAAATATTTATTGAGTGACTACTACTACTTTTCAGGCTCTATTCTAGGTGCTAGGTAGTGGTGAGTAGACAAGGCCCCTGCCTTTATTGCTTTTATGTCATAGTGAGTGGGAGACCACTTAATTAATAAACAAATAAATAACAAATTCCTTTAGTCATAAGTGCTGTGGAAACAATAGAAGAGTGTCATGTGATGGGGAGACTCTGGCTACTTTAGACTCAGTGGTCTGGGGAAGTTTCTCTAAAGAAACCATTTGATCTGAGGCCTCAGAAATGAGAAGGACTAAGCCCTGCAAACATTTAGAGGAAGAACATTCCTGGCAGAGGTAACATCAGTGTAAGGTAATGTTTGGGCTGAACCTTGAATATAGAGATATAGTGGAAGGAGTTTAGCGGGGAGACAGAAAACCAAGAGTGAAGATTTATTGGGAAGCACTTTGTGCAAATGGTGTAGATTTATTGGGAAGCACTTTGTGCAAATGGTGGGTGCACTTTGTGCAAATGGTGTAGCTGGAGGTAGAGATGGTGTAGAGCCATCATTCTCAAACTTGAGTATGCTTCAAAATCACCAGTAGAGCATGTTAAGACTCAGCCGCTGGACCCCACACCCAGAGTTTCTGATTTAGTTGGTCTGCTGTGAATCCTGAACATTTGCATTTCTGTAAGTTACCAGGTGATACTCATGCTGCTGGTTCGGGGACCATGCTTAGAGAACCCCTGGAAAGATTGATTACCATCTAATTAACATATTCATATTAGCAAGAAAAACTAACATTTGCTAAGCCATCACTTTATGTAAGGTACTGCATGGACTTTCTTACGGAATCTATATAACTGCTCCACAAAATAGGAATGATGACTGTCCATTTTACAGTAGTGGAAATAAGCATGGAGAGATCAAATAATTTTCTAAAGCTTATAAAGCTTCACGAAGGAAGAAAGAGGCAGAACCAGAGGGTGAACCATGACCTTGGGATTCCAGAGTTGTTCACCACCATACTATAATTCAACTATAAAACCCAGAAAGGTAGAGAGTCAGCAGCTGACTGGGTAATTTACTCAACATGGAATGAAGGGATCATGTAAGGAAAATGCAGCATGGGTATATTAGATCCAGTTGGTTTGTGCCTCTTGTTTTTTCCTAAGAGAATCCTGATTTTGTTTAGTTTCCACTTTCCCAGCTCAGGGGGTAAAACAATTACTCTGAGTCTAGGTCTATCAGCACACAGCATTTTCCCGGCAACTGTTATTGGTTCTGGGTAGAATGTGTGTCTTAAATTGGCCACAACAGACTAAATGGAAGCTTTCTATTCCATGACTGGGAGACCAACCCTCTCCTTCTCTTTCTTTGGGTATGCACATGGAAATGTGCCTGGTTGCTGTTGGCAGCCAGTTTTCAACCATGCAGTCAGGCAATCTCTGCACAAATTTGATATGCTGAGGCTCCAGAGTAGGGAGACGAAGGAAGCTTTTGATGGCACAGACCTGGCATTGAATCATGGAGCCCAGAAGTCTGCATGACTTCTGGACTTTGTTATGTGAGATACCCAATTTCCATATTGCTTGAGCCAGTTTGAGTCAGGGTACAGGCAGCTAAAAGCTTCATAACTTATCAAATGGGTACTGCCATATAAAGGAGAATGTTTGGGATATGTAAACTTTTAATATAAAAATGAGAAGTAGATGTTCTAAGTCTTTAGGGTGTTGGGGGACAGAATGTTGTCCGTTTAAATTGGGATGCTGTCTGGAAAGGGGTGGGTGGAGGTGGGGGGTGTGAGATTGTGGAAACTTCTCTGTAATGGCCATGGTCCCTCACATCCTCAGTAAATTCAGATGGCTTTAAAGAAACAGTCATCTCAACACATCTCTATCCTTTCCCTCTCTAAGCCCTTTGTCCAGTCTCCAGTTTCCTCCTCAAAATGAGTGTGTAATTCATACTTCAGAATTCTGGATGATATAGTTAAAAACATTTTGCCAAATCAGTTTGGTGTAGAAGACTTTGCCAGTATGATGAGGTAGCTGCAATGATGATTTAATAAAAAATGAAAATTTTACAATCATAATTTTTTCAAAGAAGTCTAATATTGGTGCACAAGGAGATGATTTTGTACTTCCCATGCTTCTCTGTGACAAAGAAGAGCTGAAATAACCTGTGTGTATGATAATAGGTGGTTCATTGGAAAAATGAAGTAACCAGTAATAGAGGATTAGTTGGAAGAACGTAAGTGGCAAAAATAGGTTAGTTGAAATGAATTAAACACACTTTACACTGTTCAAAAAATAAAATCATAGCCAAACATAGATCTTTTCTGGAGAAAAATACCAACAAGTACATAAATGTTATTTGGAAAACTTCTAACATACAAACATATGTACATACAAGTATATAAACACTTTTCTAAGTAATATATGTGTACATGTTGGTATTTTTCTCCACAAAGGATTTATGCTATGTTTGGCACAAAGCAAAAAATGTTTGGAATTTGGATGATAAGTTTTTAAGTGTTTCATCACATTGGCCATTAAAGTGGCTCCAAAATTTCTCTCCTAAATCTTGGAAGGAAAGGTGTAATATTTAAAAATGAAATGGAATAAACCTGTGGGATATTTCAAAAAAAAAAAAGATAAATATGCTTAAAGACATTTGAAATGTTTGCCAAACTGTCATATTATGCATTCAAGTAGCAATACTTGGAGAATCAGTGATTGGGGATGTTCAGTTTGAACATGATTGTGATTAATCTTTTGCCTTGATCATCTTTTTAAATCCTCTCATAGCTGGGGCTAATTGTTAGGGTGAACCAGAAGTTACATGGCATTCAACCAGAAAGTGCTAGATAGACTAACATCCTCATGTACATGAGACTGTCTGGTGTGTGTGTGTGTGTGTGTGTGTGTGTGTGTGTGTGTGTATGTATATATTTATAAACATTTTAGAGAGTGAGAGAGAGCATGAGTAGGGGAGAGGGGCAAAGGGAGAGAGAGAATCCTAAACAGGCTCTAAGCTGAAGCTCAACATGGGGCTTGATCCCATGACCCTGGGATCATGACCTGAGCTGAAATCAACACTCAACAGACTGAGCCACCCAGGCACCCCAAGGGACTGTCTAGTTTTAAAACTAAAAGTCCTGTAGCAGGAGTATAGACTAATTTAAATGTTGAACTTTGGGTGACTCAAAGTAGAACAACAAAGGCCCAGCCTTTTGTTACAGCTCTACTCCTGTGTCCTTGGTTCTCTACTCTTTTTGAGCCCATTTACCGTCTTGGGGATTTAGAGGTTTCCTGAGCCGTCCTAGAGCCAAGAAGCTCAGAAATCAACCGGAGGTCGATAAGGACAATTAGCTGGAGAAGGAAGCAGTATAAGACCTCTGAAGGAGTAGGGTGCAGGAAAAGGAGAGCTGAGATCATAGGATTAATAGAGTGGCCGATATTTCCACTCCTCTGTGCAAAAGAGATTTCATATTAATACAATTAAGACATCATTATTGGGGTGCTAGGGTGGTTCATTTGGTTGAGCGTCCAGATCTTGATTTCAGCTCAGGTGATGATCTCATGGTTTGTGGGATCAAGTCCCTCCTCAGGCTTCATGCTGACATCGAGGGAGCCTGCATGGGATTCCTCTGTCTTTCTGTCTCTCTCTCTCTGCCCCTCCCCTGCTCATGTGTGCATGCTCTTTCCCAAAATAAATAAAATTAAAAAAAAAAAAAACACATCATTACTGTTCAAATAGAGCCAGAACACAAGCAAAGGTAGGACAATAAAAAAATATTTTCTGAGTAAAAACCTGAAAGGAAAAACAGAACAAAACCAAAAACCAAGGAGCACAAAACTCACCCTTACAATCAGTCTTAGAAATGGTTATTCTCTGCCAAGGAGAGGGAACACCCAGGAGAAGCACAAAAAGCATCTCAAAGAATGAGGAGGAGGCGGAGGAGGGATAGGTTAGATAATCACACAGTGTGTGATTACATTTTGGACTTGGTGAGGATGTTTGTGACTTTCTTTGGTTGGAAAAGATGGTTGAATGTTGGCTGTCAGCTGGAGCACAACAGACTTAAGGATGATTTACTTTGTTAAACAAGTGATGCTTTGTTGTGTTTAAGAAGGAAGTTGTTTTCAAGCAAGAAAGGACCTAGTAGTTATTTGCCCAAATTAATATCAAAATGTGTTCTAAAGATATCTTGGCAAGTTTATCTGATCTCAGTTCTATCTGTCCGCTCGTCCGTCTGTCAATCAATCAAACGTGTAGTTTATTTGTTTAGTTTTATCTTGTTTGAGATTTGATTTTTAAAGTAAACACAGGACTTTTGCTTCTCATCAAGGTGGAGGAAAAAGTCTAGCTACATCTTCCCTAAATAACCATCCCAAACCAGATTTGTCTGAAACAACAAATGTCTGAAACAACAGTTTCAAGATACTGGACATTAGGCAATGAAGTATCTTTGATCCCTAAGAGATGAGGAACAAATGAGGTGAACCCTGTGAATGTCCCAGTTTACTGCCTGGAGAAATTTCCAGGCTGTGGTTCGGGGAGGGATTGATATAGAGGAGCCCAGAAAATGTTATGACAGAATTACTGAGTTACTAAAAAGAAAGAAGGAAAGAGAGCACATGCACGAGAGAAAGACTAAACCGCATACCACTGCAGACAGGAGACAGAGTTTTCTGTAAGGTCTCTGTCAGCTCTCCTGTAAGGAGGTAGACTCTCTGGAAGTATACCAGCATGGGGCAAAGAGGGAGGTCAGCAGATGAAAAGGTGCAGAACTCAACAGAAGTGGAGGAGCAAAGCCAGGGCTAGATAAGGACTCCATCAATTTTTTAATAAGGAGAGATTGATAGTTAATACTAGAGCCACAGTGTGGCTTGCCTGGTAAATTATTTGCAGCTTGTTTTCTGGTATATATGCTTAAGGACATAATGAACAGTCCACAATTTATTTTATAGGATGAGGTGCCTTTCTCTTGAGTTCCCATTTGTTTTTAAAAGTCCTAAGTAAAGTCTTCCTTAACTTATGAGGAAGGAGTCTGAGTGTGACACAATCATCATTTGTCGCCCCTTATCCCCGGTACCCTCCTGCCCTCTCTAGGGAAGGAGCCTAAGGAGGACTCATTCTTATTTGAGTGTAGCTTGACCTCCACATTTCTACTGATAAGAGTTAAGGAAGCAAAAGTGAGTTTGTGAAAGAGAAAATGTTAAAAAAAAAAAAAGATAAAATGAAATTCATAGAAGGGTGTGTGTGCGTGTGTGTGTGTGTGTGTGTGTGTGTGTGTTCTTTCCTCAAATGAGGTGGGATTTTCTGGAAGATTTTATATCAGAGGTTTCCTAGCACTTTAGATTAATTTTATATTTATATGTAATAAAAATACGGTATATGTAATCTTCTAACTAGGTTAACTTTTTAATCTTTATATTATTTCTCAAGTAAAAAACTTATAAGCAAATAATGTGAGTTGAACTCCTACTGTGCACATATCATAGAGATGGCAAAAGGTGACTTCCTCCTCTGAGGGCTCTTGTGGTCTGAGAGTGTGGGGTTGGGGCAGAACGGTGGGTGGGGACAGAGCGGAGGGAAGCCAACAGGCAGGTAAACACATACCAGATGGAATGTGGTAACTAGAGTCAGAATTGTTCTTTAGAGATTCTGTGAGTGAGACAGTTTTCTGACTTTTAGAAAGCAAAGAAGACCTTATATGGATTTATACTCAAGTGAAAAAGCATACCCACAAATCACATGGGAGTCTGTAGGTATGTGAGCTGCCCAGCACATGAAATGTCTTCTGCAGCTTCAGTTTAAAAACAAAGTCAAACACGAAGGTGTAGGACAGACATTTTGTGAAATGTCACTTACTACACCTCACCATAAATAGCTGGGAACATCATAAAATTATTTTGGTGTCTTATGTGTGATGTTAGTGATTAGGCCTGAGTAAAAAGTCACGTTCCTGGAGTTGGTACGTCAGACCAACACCCCAAATTCCCATCAAGTTTGGTCCTGTGGCAGGAGAAGTTTGCTTTAGAATTTGGATTGAGTCACTCTCATGATGACTCTCCATCCAAGAACTGTGGCATTTTCTGGGGGGAGCCCCAGAATCAGAAGCAAGTGTCAACTGGTTATTTGTGAGATTTTCCAACTAGAAACAGTGCTGAGGTGGGTAAATGGAGAAGGGAGGGGATTTGAACTAGAGATAGCATTGAATGTGATGGCAAACACCTTGCTAAGCTGTGTTCTGAAAGTAAAATGGCAGCCCTTGAATAGGGGTCAGAAGAGGGTTAATGGGTAGGTTTTGTTAGAGAAAAATATTTAAAAAACTGTAAAAGTCAAAAGGTAGCCTTGCAGAAAGCGTCAGCTTTGTGATTAAGGTATCAAGGTACTAATTATTCATGGGAAGTTTGTCTGTTTGTCCAGACTTACGTGTTAGAGGCAGCTCTGTGAGTCACAGGATATTTGGTTGTTACAACCCGAAAAACTAGAATGGGCTTAGGAGCAGGATCCTTTAGGATTAGCAGAGACCCTATGAAATATTTCAAACATCCAAGGTTTTTTTTTTAAATGTTTATTTATTTTTGAGAGAGAGAGCGCGAGAGCATGAGTGGGGGAGGGGCAGAGAGAGAGGGAGACACAGAATCCAAAGCAGTCTCCAGGCTCTGAGCTGTCAGCACAGAGCCCAACACAGGGCTGGAATTCATGAACCGCGAGATCATAACCTGAGCCCAAGTCAGATGCTTAACTGACTGAGCCCCCCAGGCGCCCCTTAAGTTTTATTTTAATGTTTATTTATTTTTGAGAGGCAGAGAGAGACAGAGCATGAGTGGGGGAGGGGCAGAGAGCGAGAAAGACACAAAATCTGAAGCAGGTTCCAGGCTGTCAGCACAGAGTCTGACGCAGGCCTCAAACCCACAAACTGCGAGATCATGGCCTGAGCCAAAGTCGGACGCTTACTGACTGAGCCACCCAGGTGCCCCGTTAAGGGTTTATTTTCTTGCATAAATGAAGTCTGGGAGTATGTTGCCCAGTGATGGTATGGCAGCCGCACAGAGTCCTCAGGAGTTTGGACTATTCCAGCTTACAGCATGTCCATCCCAACCCTTGTATTTACAGTCCAAGATTGTGGCTGGAGCTCCACCTGTTATATTCCAAAAGCGGGAAGG
This sequence comes from Panthera pardus, assembly GCF_024362965.1. Lineage (NCBI taxonomy): Eukaryota > Metazoa > Chordata > Mammalia > Carnivora > Felidae > Panthera > Panthera pardus. Next base: position 69,107,717 of record NW_026526766.1, on the reverse strand, counting down.
AGGGAGGACAGAGGACTTTTCTTCTTCCTTTTGAGGAAACTTGCTGAAGTACCACACAGTTCTTAAGTTTTATTGGTCAGCCTTAGTCACAAGGCCATATCTACCTTTAAGGAAGTCTGGGAAATAAATTCTTTAACGGACTCTATGGTTGCTCTGAATAAGTTCAGGAATTCAGGGTTTTGCATTTACTGAGGAGATGGGAGGAGAACAGATTTTAGGAAGTGATTGCCATCTTTGCCAAGGAAGTTGCAATTGATTTTGAAAATGGACAGAAGTAGGGGCACCTGGCTGGCTTAGTTGGTTAAGTGCCCGATTCTCGGTTTCGGCTCAGGGCTTCATCTCACAGTTCACGAGTTTGAGCCCTGCGTCCAGCTCTGTGCTGACAGTACGAGTCTGCTTGGGATTCTCAATCTCGCACAGATTCCTAGAGATCTTTGTCTCTCTTGAAAGGCAAAAGCATGCCCTTTAATTAGAACAGTCTTTTGTGAAGCATTTGGGAAAGAGACCATCTGCATGCAGGCTTATACTGTGTCTTTGCATTGATTCTTAGTGCCTCTTATGCTTGCAGAAGAGTTTTAAGTTTTCCTTTTGAAGTAATCAGATTTTTCTGTTAATGCTAATGAACAAAATTACTCATAAGGTCATAACTTGTAGATGAAGGATGATTTTTCTCAGAAAACTTTCAGGGCAGCTGAATACCAGGAAGTCCTCTGTTACAGTGAGTCACCTTTTATATCACCCTCATCCTTACTCTCAACCCCAACCCCGAACTTTTATCCATCCAATTTTAGTTGTCTTTTGAGAACTACCTAAAACTATTCCTGTTCTATCCTCTCCTCTGCTTGCCATCTTTCTGTTCTTTTCTGAGGATTCATTTTTCCGGACTGAAAAGCCCTTATACTTCTTCAGCTGTTTCCCAAATAACATGATTTGGGGAAAGAAATAAGGAGGAAAATAACATTTTTGTGGGGGCTTATTATGTGCTGGATACAATGCTAGGACTTTTATATGCATTATCTTATTTCAACCTTCACAACAACCCTGTGTGGAGGCTGATATGCTTTATATTCTGCAAGTAAGGAATCAGGTTTATGGAGGTCGCCTATACAGGTCATCTCTCTAAGTTCCTACTTTGAACCAAAGTGCAGGCAGAATTTGGTCTTGGTATGTTGGGGGACAAGACTGTACTCTTCCACCATACCTTGCTGGTCAATCTTCTTGGTCACTCCATTCTGAAGATGCTTGGTTTCCTCAGCTACAAAATAGGACTCATTCCCTAACTACCTCAGGAAGAGACTTCAGGTAAGAGTGATGTACCTGAAATTGACCTTCCCCTACCCCAGACTTAGGGTAGGTGGGCTGGTTTTGCCAATTCTCTGCATGGGTGAGCAGGCAGACGTGGAGCCAGAGTCTGCAGAACAGTAGAGAGGGCCATAGTGGGTCTTAGCCCATGAATAGGAATGCCAGTGGGAATATCTTGAAGGGCGGTTCAGTCAAGTACTATTACCAGCAGCTTTATGGAGACTTGAAGGCTGGGGAAACTCTTCTTCCAGTGGGGATGATGAAACTGAGCTTCCTGCATCATACAGCTGCCTTCACATAGCTGGGTTATTGTATTCTTTATTGACACTAATGGAACTTATGCCCCTTGCCTGTGTCTGTACTATTTCTGTTGTTGTTGTTGATCATCATTGCACTTTTCAAAATGCTCTCTCTACTGACCAAGTAGTTCATAAGAATTAATAGCAATTAATAGGAAATATGTAGGAAACTTCTTCATTAGCATGATGAAGCTAGATGGCAATGTTATTGGTTTGTATGATTTAATCTTCAAAAACCAGTCTACCACAGGGACGCCTGGGTGGCTCAGTCGGTTAAGCATCTGACTTCGGCTCATGTCATGATCTCACGGCTTGTGAGTTTGAGCCCCACGTTGGGCTCTGTGCTGACAGCTCGGAGCCTGGAGCCCACTTTGGATTCTGTGTTTCCCTCTCTCTCTGCCCCTCCCCAGCTCACGCTGTGTCTCTCTCTCTCTCCTTCAAAAATAAATAAAACATCAAAAAAAAAAAAAACCAAACAAACCCCAAACCAAACCAAAACCAGTAACAAACCAGCATGCCACAGGCAGAAGCAGTTAACATTTCTCTGGAATTTTATAGAAGAAGGAAATTGAGGCGTAGAAGAGGACCATGTAGCTAGCTTTCAGATCCTTTGGGGGAAATTTGCTTCGGAGCCCCAAATTTGAACATTTCACTGTAGGCACAGTGTGGGTTTTAGAGACAGTTCAGTTATCAGTAAAGCATAGTATGTAAGAGTGCCCACCATCCATACAACCTTGGGTGAGTTATTTTTAGATTCTTTATTATTAAAAAACCCTTTTAAAAAATGTTTATTTTTGAGAGAGAAAGTATGAGCAGGAGAGGGGCAGAGAGAAAGGGAGACAGAGAATCCAAAGCAGGTTCCATGCTGTCAGTGCAGAGCCTGATGTGAGGCTCGAACTCATGAACTGTGAGATCATGTCCTGAGTTGAAATCAAGAGTCGAATGCTTAACCAACTGAGCCACCCAGGTGTCCCCTTAGCTTCTTCAAGGTTCTGTTTCTTCATCTCAAAATGGAGATGGTAAAAGCACCTACCCTCAAAGGTTTATTTTGAAGACCAGAGAGATTATTATTATGAGCCACTAGGATGATGACTGGCGCATGTTGACTGGCATATGAATGTTTGTTTAGAAAATAAAAATTAGCTTTTGCTACAAGAGAAAATGACCCATGAGACTGTGAGATTGGAATTTCCTTATTCCTTACCCTATTTTTGTCCCCAATGACAGCATTTTATAGGGCCTTGATATTTTATAGCTTATTGTATAATTTCATGTGCATTATATAATTTTGCCTGCACAGAATTCTGTGGGCTAGGTTCTGTTAGCTCCTTTTGAAGTTAAACATGCTGAGGGTAGGAGACGCAGAGTAATTTGTTTCATCTCATACACCTAGAAAGTGACTACTTTCCTACTAGTACTATTGATTGTTATCATTTGTATGGCACTTCCCTGGTGTCAAGAAGCCTGTTTTTTTTTTTTTTTTTTTTTTTTTTTTTTGTAATGTTAACTCTAACTCTCTTAACAAGCCTGTAAGGTATTAAACCCATTTTACAGGTGGCAAAAGTGAAGTGTAGAGGGGTTAAATAACTTGCTTCAACACCCATGACTAAGTAATGGAGTTATCAGAATTCAGAACCAGGTCTGCTTGAGACCAAAACCCTTGTTGCTCCAATGTACTGACTCTTACCTGCCAAAAGAAAAGATGGATTTTTGGTTCTTTGGCTGTAAAGGCTCTGGTAACAAGGATTATGTCTTTTCATCTTTATATTCCCCAATCACAGTGCCTGATACCAAGCCCAGTGTCTGGTGTGATGAATACAAGCTGATCTAAATGGAGTTGGCCCCATGTTCGCCATCTCTCCTCCTTCTAGCTAGGTAAGATAAGTGGCTAGAAACCTGGACCTTGGTTCAGCTGCAGCTTGGTGCCAGGTCTTGACTGAATGTAGTTTCTGAAGTTCTTTAGTTTCTTCTCAATCACTGGATGTCATCAGATATTACTTCCTTTGCCTTTTTTTTTGGCTCTTCATTGGGAAACTGCTCAATGTTATGATTTCCCTCATCCATAGCAGAACAAGGGCTCAGTAATGCAACGATAATTGAATTGTTAAAGAAAACATGCTTTGATGAAATGGAAACCTTAGTTCTTAGCCAATTGAGAACATTCAGAACTGGGGCTGTGGGGAGCACAATGGGTGGATTCAGCTGTGCTATCAATAATTAAAAAGAATTGTAGGGAGAAGTGAGATGGACAGTGTTTAGAGGGGAATGAGGCTCCAAAGTAAACAGTCCTTGGACACTCAGTAGGCAAATTGGTCCTCAAAGGCCATGACTCAGGTGGATTGTACCCAAAGGTTGGGTTGAACTTACTCCCTCTTAATTCTCACTTGCACAGTGGAGGATTCTGAGACTTGGATATGGCAGTGGCTAATAAAATCATAAATTGGTAGCAAGTCCTAGGCTGGGACCCAGACTCTTTCATTCTCCTTGAGGGGTTCTTTTCATACAAGATTTGTGATTGATGGCTGTGGGGGGTGATGAGAACACTCTAAGGATAACCCCCATGCCTCTGACTGTAATGCTGAAGGAAGGAGAAAAAGAAGTAAGTGAGAGTATTGTATTTGACAAGTTTATTCATGCTGCTAGTGAGGTATTGGTTTTTATTGTCAAACTGTGTTTCAATGATGATGTTTCAGTGGAGTCTTTAAGGTAGCCATATTGTAATGCTTTGGAGATGAATGATAATTGAGCTAGTAGACAGAACTAATGTAAATTACAATGTCAATATATTTGGTGAAGGGAATAATCAAGAGGCAAGATGGGTACCAGAAGGAGCAAATGAGAGTTTGTTTGTTTGTTTTTAGGGATCTCTAAGACATATGCTTATTTGTAGGCTGAGGAGAAGAAGCCAGAGTGGAAGTAATTGAGAACAGGTATTAGAGGGGATGGCAGATGGAGCACAGTCCTGGAAGATTTCTGGTCCAGAGGGCAATGGGCTAGCTCTGGAGGTGAGGAGATGGACAAACAAGCAAAGGAAATAAGAAAGCATGAGTACTTTGTTTTCTATTTTTATTTTGGAGAGAGAGAGTGCACACATGCACTTGTATGAGTGGGAGGAGGGGGACAGAGAGAGAGAGAGAGAGAGAGAGAATCTTAAACAGCCTCCACACTCAGTGTGTGAGCCCGGTGCAGGGCTCAATCCCACAACTCTGAGATCATGACCTGAGCGAAATCAACAGTCCAACACTCAGTCAACTGAGCCACCAGGCACCCCAGCATGAGTACTCTTATATTTAAATTTAGAGGAGGAGGGGCATATGGCACTAGTGTTGAAAGTCTTTCCTCTTCTCTGTGAAGTAGGAAATATTCATTGATAAATTGGGTTGGACTTTAATAAGGTTTGTACCACTCATGGGAATTAAGATCAGACAAATGTTCACATAAGAACATAAAGATAAGGAATAATATATGAGTTAGACAAATTCTCATTTGTCTTTTGGAAGTGAAGTGTGAACAGAAGGGATAATACCTGGCTTTTCTAATTGTTTTGTCTCATTTGGGAACAGAAGTGAGCAGTTGGTCTTGAGCCAGGATGCTTATGGATGTGTACACGTAACTGATGTTTTTGCATGCTTGTTAAACCTACCAGAAAACTGCCTCCTGCCAAATTATTACCATTCCCTGATCAATCTTGGGCTCCTAATCTGTCTAGACCAGTGGGGGTGTATTCCCACCCTCTGCTACAATGCAGCCACCTCTGAGATGTAGTGTGACATCTTATGACAGAGCCAGGAAATTCTCCTTCTGGAAAGGATGAGGCTGATGAAACCAGTGTTTCTGGGCTGGAATCTCGGTCTCCCCTAGGACTGAGAAGAGTGTGGATATCTGGTTGTCCTTTTCTGAGCCCTCTGCCCATTGTGCCTTGATTTCAGCCACATGTCACAAGGTGCCCAGTCAGATTTGATCTGTGACGCTTATAAAGCCTGAGTGTTGCAGTAGAAAGAGTTTCAGTTTGGAGACAGATATGCCTGGGTGTAAGTCCTGGCTGCATCGTGAAAGACCTGAGGCTCTAGTGGAGACTCATTTGACCTGTGTGTCAGCATGCTTCCCAGTGAAAGGTGATGATGGTGTCTCCTTTGGTTAGTACAAAGGTTCATTGAGCAGATTATATAGGTCCGTGAATAGAAAAAATGATATGTAAGATAAAGTGCTTTTATTAAGAAGTGGGGGAGGGAGCAGTTGTTTACCGACTGCCATTTGTGTGCCAGACGTCACACTATGTGCTTCACTTTCATGGTCACATTTCATCTTGTGGGAAAAACTCTGAGTTAGTTTTATTATCCCAACTTCATAGGCGATGAAACATACCCAAGTGTGGGGTGATCCTTTGTCCTTTTTGCTTGGGACAGTCCCGGGTCATACCTATTGTCTCAGAATAATCATTAATAAACCTTTCTTTCACTGTCAGAAACTTGGGATACAGATTATATGGTCACCCTGTGTGAGGGTGAGGTCCTGAGGTCAGATAAAATCCTGCCTTTCTTCCTTTGCAGGTGTAGGTGGGAAGGATTTCCTTGGCACAACTTTGTGTTCTCGCTCTGCCCTGCAGTCAGGCTGTACTCCTCTGCCTCAAGGGCAGGAGAGAGAGTTTCTCCTAATCTGCTTAGCCCTGCCTTGTATACTCTTAGCAAGGTCAGTTCATCCAAGAGTAAACGTCAAGAAATGAAGCTATAGTAGGAGAGAACCATTAGTTAGACATTTGTTGGATTGATTGATTGATTGGTTGATTGAATTGATTCATTCATTCATTTTCTCATTTACTGACTGCGTACTATTTGTAAGACCCAGTGGCAGATACAACAGAAGATAAGAAGCTGAACACCACACAAATCCTGTCCTCAAGAAGCTTGCAGGGTGTGTGTGTGTGTGTGTGTGTGTGTACGTGCATGCGCACCTGTCTGGCTTAGTTGGTGGAGCATGTGACTCTTTTTTTTTTTTTTTTTTTAAGTTTATTTATTTATTTTGGGAGAGAGAGTGTGCGCACACAAGTGGGGGAGGGGCAGAGAGAGGAGAGAGAGCATCCCAAGCAGGCTCTGCAATGTCAGTGTGGAGTTCGATGCGGGGCTCGAACTCACAAGCCGATGAGATCATGACCTGAGCCGAAGTCAGATGCTTAGCTTAACTGACTGAGCCACCCAGGCACCCCTGGAGCATGTGACTCAGTCCCAGGATCATGAGCTGAAGTCCTACATTGGGCGTAGAGCCTACTTTAAAAAAATAAATAAATAAAAAACAACAAAGATATTTGTATGTTAACTAACTGGAATTCAAATAAAAACTTGAACAAAAATTAAAAGAAGCTTGCAGTCCAAAGGACAGATGCAGTGAATTGAGATGCCAGGCTAAAAGTGCGGAGTTTAGGGGACTGGTCAGGGATTGCATCATTAGGAGTTGACAAGAAAGACTACTTCCTGCTTACAATAATTTGGATAAGTTTCTTATAGGAGTTAGCCTTAAGACTAACTTTGAAGATTTGGTAGGATGGGAGCCCACACACAACAGGGGAAAGGGCTCTCAGATGGATCACCAAAAGCAAGGCAGGAAGGACATCTTAAAATCAGGTGCTAGGAGCAGTTCAATTTTATTAAAATAAAGATAATTATTATTTTATTAAAATTTATAATTTTATTAAAATTAATATAAGTAGTCTTTATTTACTTTCCCTAGTAAAGTGAGTAAAGTGAGATTAGTAAAGTAAGAATGGGGAAAGTTAAGTGAGAATATTTGATTGGGTTTACATCATGGATGCATGAATTCTGGACTAAAAAAACTTAAACTTTAATCTGTTTATAGCAGATACACATATAAAATACATTACTTAACTTATCTATTTCTATTGTTTTAAGTTTATTTATTTTGAGAGAGACAGACAGAGTGAGCGAGTGAGCAGAGAGAAAGGGAGAGAGACAGAATCCCAGGTAGCCTCCGCACTTTCAGTGCCGAGGCCAATGTGGGGTTTGAACTCATGAACTGTGAAATCTGAGCCGAAGTTGAGTGCTTAACTGATTGACCCACCCAGGAACCCCTTATCTACTTCTATTTGTAGCAGGAGAGCGAAATGATCAAATATGGTAGTTTAGTGGGGATGGTCTCAGGTCAAAGGAGACTAAAGGCGTGGAGAGTATTGCTGAGTGTGTTGTTTCAATAAGAAAATCTGTCTATGAAAAGACAGTAGTAAAATTAATCTCAATTAAAAATTTTGCAGGGTATGGCAATTTTTGTTTATATACACACAGACCATGAGATACAGAGTATGGTGTTCTTAAGTGTAATGGCTGTTGAAGAGATATTTAATGGTGTGACCCAGGAAATATTATGGAGCTGTAAATGAGGATTTTTTTTTTAAATTTAGACTCTGAGTAGGAAAGGAATTTTTGAAGCAAAAGAGGATTGAGCCCCCACACCATCCACAGTGTAGAGAACACTGGTGAGGACGGAGAGATGGCAGCTGCTAAAAGGACAAGAATATAGAATTCCCAGGTCAGAGAGACACAGAGCTGGCTATAGCTTCCCTCAGCCATTCTGATTAACAAGCTTAGCAGTGGTCCTCAAAAACTTTGCTTGACATCAACAGTAAATCTTCATGAAAATAGTCAGAATGGTAACAGTGCAATCGGTTTCTCAAGAACCTAACAGCGGAAATAAAACCTAATAGTCGTTCTATACATCTGTTAGTTAGAATAAGAGCAGAGGGAACTGAAGACCATATTTGACCTAAGACCCCAATGATAAAGCTTTGGGAACAATGCATTCTTTCTGAAAATTTCTAGAATTCCAGTCATTGGAGATTGTACACAGACAGTAAGAGCTTTGTATTTTGTGGAAATAGCCAGACTTCTTTGGTAACCGCTGAACTGAAGAGTTCAGTAATGTATTAATTTAGTAACGTATTAATTAGTAATGTATTAATTTAAAGCCCAATTTTAGTAATCTTTCATAGCTCAGTAAGTAACTAGGACGTAGTCCTTAGATATGTGTGGATATGAAAACCTATGGAATAGTTTAATATTTGCCAAGTAGAAACAGTTCATTCATTGCTCATTAGGGGCCACTTTGGAGTGAAACATGCTGCCAGCATTTCTTACAGCAATTTAGAGGGAACTGCTGCCATCATAGAAATCAATTGTAAAGAATCAGTAATTTGATCAAGAGTATTAGCAATAAGATTTAGAAATGATGGTCCTAGAGATTAAAAAAAAAAAAACAAAAAACAACACTTCTCCAACCTAGGTCAAATCAAGTGAAAGAAACAATCAATGTCAGCCAGAGAGCTGACACCAAAGAGCATCTAGACCTGCAGGGCACAGTGATCTAGACACTGTGATGTCCCTGGAGCCAGTCTGGGTGGGGATTTTCCCCAGCCACATGCAAGGGCCTTGGGGACTGAAATCAGGACCTATTATATGTCCCATAATAGAGCAACCAAATGTAGCTCATTTCAGAGCATAGGCTTGGCCATACTCAACAAAAATCTTGCCTCTTCATAAAACTATAATCTGAAAAAACAAAATGAAACAAAACAGCTCTGCTCTTGTAATACAGTAGAAGCCCTCTTATCAGATATGATTGGGACCAGCAGTTGATTGGTGTTTTTGACAAGTTGGTTAAAGTGGGGATAAAATGATACATGTATACCATAAACACTTTATTTTAATGTAGACAACATACATGTACATGCCTTTGCCAGTCTTTTGATGTTGGGCCAGAACTTTTTTTGGGGGGGGGGGTGGTTCACTGACTGTAGTCATTTTTCTTCCATAAACCATAGCCATGATGCACAATCTATAATTGGACTTCTGCTTTCTTTAATGTGGAGTAAGAACTTAAAAACATTTGTGAAGCAACTTGGGTGTAATACCTTTCTAGACTTTATGATTTTTACTCCAATTATTGTTATCTTCCCCACACCTATTTCCAAAGCCATTTACTTAGTGACTCATCCATATTGAGTCTTTTCAAAGTATTCAAATAGTTTTTCATAAAAGTAGCTCTTTTTCAAAGTTTTATTTAAATTCTAGTTAACATACAGTGCAATATTGGTTTCAGTAGAATTTAGTGATTCATCACTTACATATAGCACCCAGTGCTCATCATAACAAGTGCCCTCCTTAATACCCATCACCCATCTAGCCACCCACCTCCCTCCATCAACCCTCAGTTTATTCTCTATCTGTAAGAGTCTCTCTTGGTTTGTTTCCCTCTCTCTTTTTCCCCATCCCATATGTTCATCTGTTTGGTTTCTTAAATTCCAGATATGAGTGAAATCATATGGTATTTGTCTTTCTCTGCTGACTTATTTCACTTAACATAATACACTCTAGCTCCATCCATGTCATTGCAAATAGCAAGACTTTGTTCTTTTTGAGGGCTGAGTAATATTCCAATGTATATGTATACCATATCTTCTTTATCTATTCATCAATCAATGGATATTTGGGCTCCTCTATAGCTTGGCTATTGTTGATAGCGCTGCTATAAACATTGGGTTGCATGTGCCCCTTCGAATCTGTATTTTTGTATCTATTGGGTAAATACCTAGCAGTGCAATTGCTGGATCATGGAGTAGTTCCATTTTTAACTTTTTGAGGAACCTCTATGCTGTTCTCCAGAGTGGCTGCACCAGTTTGCATTCCCACCAATAGTGCAAGAGGGTTCCCCTTTCTCTGCATCCTTGCCAACACCTCTTGTTTCTTGTGTTGTTAATTTTAGCCATTCTGACAGGTGTGAGGTGGTATCTCATTGTGGTTTTGATTTGCATTTCCCTGATGATGACTGTTGTTGGGCATTTTTTCATGTGTCAGCCACCTGGATGTCTTCTTTGGAAAAGTGTCTATTCAGGTCTTCTGCCAATTTTTCACCAGGATTGTTTGTTTTTTTTGGTATTGAGTTTGGTAAGTTCTTTATAGATTTTGGAAACTAACTTTTTATCCAATATGTCATTTGTAAATATCTTCTCCCATTCCTCAGGCTGCCTTTTAGTTTTGTTGATAGTTTCCTTCAATAAAAGCAACTCTTTATACATTCAGATTTTATTAGATTCCAAAAATAATTAAATTATGTCATTTTACTGGTAAGTACAATTGGCATAAATGCACTTGGATGCATATCCAGATGACTCTTTGTAAGCCAACATCAGACTGGTGGAGGGCTTGGGGGAGTAGTCTGCTGTCTATTCTGTGTGCTTTAGGTGTCTGTCCATATGTTTTACAGAAAGATTGGATAGTATGATTAACTTAGCAAGGAGGCTAAATGGAGGGCATCAGACAAGTATAGGTCCCTGTACTTGTTATGTGTCTCTGCCTAAAACCTTAAAGATCCTAGTGCCAGGAGTGGGCAACCTGGATGAGTACCCCTTACTGCTTTACTGAAGTTTGGGAAAGACTATTATTCCTGTCTGGGTGAGTGGCATGTTATAAACGTTGTGATTTTTAACTGCTAAGTGGAAAGTTTCTTGAGGTCTTCATATTCCTTTAATATCCTTAGGTCTTGGCTGAGGGCTCTGTAAATTATAAGTGCTTGGCATGTGTTGTTTTGATGATTGAGTGACTTCCAAATACCTCCCACTTAAAAGTAAATTTTCAGAACTTTTTTTTTTCTAATACCTTTAAGAATTGAAGTGATGATCTCATTATCCCCATGTTATGGGTGAAATAACAGAGGCCAAAATGTCAAGGGATTTAGCCATGATCACCAGGCAGGGTAAGTGGAGGAGGTGGGAATGCCTTCAGTTTGACTTGCCTCACCAGTTATGTAACAGCAGTGCCTCTCAGTAGCAGAAGTCACACATGGCCTACCCTGGGTTTGAGCCTGACATTGTCGGTTACTTGCTGTGTGACTGTGGACAAATAACATGATATCCAGTGTTTCTGAGCCTCACCTTATTTACAGGTGAGCTAGGGATAAGAAGACTTAGCTTGCAGAGTATTAGGAGGACTACATGGGATACTGTAGGCAAAGTACTCGGCATACTGCCTTGACACAGAGTTGATGCTTAATAAAGGGTGGTAGGTTTTTTTTGTTGTTTGTTTTTGTAATTGATAAATAACAATGTTTCAGTGCTGATCTAAAAGTGACTATCCAGTCTTCCTGAGACTTCAGTGGATCATAGACCATTGTCCTGTTCCCTTACTTTCCCAGGTCATTCCAGAGTTGTGCTATTTTTGACTGAACCTTGCATAAATTTCTTTAATTTCTACACATTGCAAAGAGCTGGAACACTTTATTTCTCAGCAGCTGGAGCCTTTTTGGTGGCTCCTGGCAGGTCTGCAAGCATGATAGTGCCTACTGGAAAAATGAGGTTCATGCGTAGCCTGGAAAGGTTAGGTTGAAGTAGTTGTTTGTGACAAGTAAAGAGACTACAGCTGAATTAAACTTAACTTTGCTATTTATGTTTTTCTGGGGCATTGTGAAAATAGAAACCAAAAATGTTGTGCAATGAGAAAATACAAGCATGAAGCCCAAGCAGGAAGTTAAAGACAATGAAAACACCAGTTCTTGTTCCATCCCTGGGAAAACAAACAAGCAACAAGCAAATCAACCACCACTGGAAAGCTTTAGAGTATACCCAAGAGAAATGTTTGCTTATGGACAAAGCCCACACTCCTCGGAACTATACATCATGCCCTTTGTGATTTGGCCCCATCCCAGTCATGTCCCATGATTAGCCCTCCCTTCTCACTCTCTCTTCCCCAAGTATGTGGTGATTCAACCAAAGCAAGCCATTATCCTAAAAACCCATTGTATGCTTTCAAGCTTCTATGAGGTTGTGACTTCTATCCCAAAGGCTCCTCCTTTTTTTTTTTTTTTAAGGCTCCTTCTCCTTATTTCTATCTGGTGAACACCCCTTACTCTTCAAATGAAATCTTCACTCTTCATCTTCTTCTAAACACCTTCACTCCTACCCTCAAATATTTCAGTGAAAAGTTAGTCATCCCATGATTGATAATCAGTAGCCTATTATACTCTTATACTCTGCATACTCTATTCTTTATCATTTTCCTCCTCCTTCTCCTCCTCTTTCTTTCTCCTCTCCTTCTTCTTCTTTTTCTTCTTCTAGTATCTGTTTTTATTCTAGAACTGGTAGCTACCAGACATATGTGACTCTTTACATTTAAAACTAAATTAATTAAAATTCAATAAAATTTCCATTCCCCAGCCACATTTTAAATGTTCAATAACTACATTTGGCTATAATTTTTACTGTGTTGGATAGTGCAGATATTGAATATTTCCATTATTGCACAAAGTTCCAATGAGTGAAGCTGTGCTAGAGTATAAGCTCCTTGAAGTTTGGGGCCATGTCAAAATTACTTCTCCACCTGTAGAAACGAACCACATGTCTTGAGGTTAATGAAAGCTTGGGAGAATGAATGAAACTTAGCTAAGATTGTGGACTCTGATAGGAGGCTTGAATTCCCAATGTCTACGCTTTTCGAGAAAAGTGCCAACTATTCCCTTCAAATGTTCCAAAGCGTATCAAATGTAAAAATTTCCAGGATAGAAGCAGAAAAAGATGATTTTGGTAGGCTCTTGCATTCCTACTTTAATAATACTTTTCAAATGCATTTTCCAAAGGTGGTAGTGTCTTGAACAAAATAAGAGCGAATGGAAGGGAAAACAAAGGCAGGTTTTTACCTTAGATGGATGTCATTTATAATCCCACATCTGTTCTAAGAGGCTCATTTGTGGGGAGAAGCTTTTGAAATCCTGAAACCTTGTTTTGACAGTTGGTCACTGAGGTGGCTGAATTTATCTTTGCCAAAATTCTCATAATTTTTGAGGGAAGCAAAATATGCCTCCATTCTATGAAGGAGACAAAACATTAAATGGATTCATTCTAAGGTTTTGAGACAAGGGCTTTTGAATCCTTTGCAGAGGTAGTGAAATTAGGATCAATATAGCATATGATATCATTAAGAATCAGCTTCCATGCCAATTCATGTTAGGCCATTTAAAAATATCGCTCCTCTTTCCAAGATGATACTAATGTCATGGGACCTAGAAAGATCACATGGGTCCTAGAGCTAATTAGCCATCAACTCTGACTAGAACCTCAGTTTTCTAACTTCAAGCTCAGAGCTCTTTTCATTATGCAAGAATTTTCTTACTTACCTGAATCACTTGGATGCTCTTATTAAAAATAGCCAGACTTGATGAATCAAAATCTACAGATTGGGAGTCTGAGAATTTGTATTTTTACCAAGTGTCCAAGGTGGTTTACTATATATTAAGATAAAAGGTTAAAAATTAAATTCCCTTTGGGGTTAAAAATCTCATTTTAATATATGTGGATCTTGCATATAAAATATCTTACCATTCAGTCACCTAGTTGGTTATATAATTTTATTATTTAATCTTAAAGATCTTACTGTTTAATCACCTGGGATTTAGAGTTGGGTCTGATTATTTCACACAGGTACAAAGTCACAGGCTCTGAGTTAAAAGAGATGTTGAAATCATTTCCTCTCATTCTCACTGGACACAGGACTTATTACTATACCATCCCTGGCAGAGGGTCAAGTAACTATTAATTGATTAGCTTCATTCCTCTATGCAGAAACTTCTTGCATTGCTGGGTTGTTTCTCTTATTAGAAAGCACTTTGTTCTGTTGAGCTAAAATCTACCTCCATCTTGGTCTGATTAGGACTTCCAGCACAATAAGGAATGTGATTTAGTGTCCTAAGAAGTTGGCTCTCCTGGCTGGAGGGAACTTAGAGATCACATGGTTGAATCTTCTCATTGTTCAGATAAGGAAACTGACATACATTTTTTTCAACGTTCATTTAACAAATAATTTGTTGTGTGCTTATTCTTTGGCAAGCCCCAGACCATGGGGACCCAGGAATAAAAGTGGACTTGGACGTTGCTGTCCTGGAGGTTACAGCCTATGAGGAAGACAGACAGATACTGGTTAAATTATCACAGCAGTATGTCATTTAGCAACACCCTGATAAATGCTATGGAGGAAATAAAGAGTAGACAGTGAAGATATCTAATGGGGGCCTGTCTGATTTGGGGGTCAGGGAAAGCATCCCGAGTGAAGCTATCCCTAAGATGGTCAAAAGAGTGGAGAGCGGATGAGGGCAGGGAGGAGCCTTTTAGGTTGAGGAACAGCATCTGCAAAGGCTGTGAATAAGGAGGGCAGGAGTTTGAGACAATGAAAGGCTGGAGCTCAGAGAACAGTGGGGAGATAGGTGGGATGAAACTCGAGTAGGGGCCAGAGTCTTTTGTGCCATGGTAAGGATTTGGTCTTTATCTGAGGGCTAAATGGGGAGCCATGATAAGCTTGTGTTTTTAAGGGTCAATTGGGCTATAGTGCAATTCTTGAATTGGAGGCCAGTCTGAGTGGGTGTGGACACCAGTGATGAATGAAGAACTTACTGCACACATTTAGGTGAGAGACAAGGGTGAGAGGATTAAGGTTTTGGTAGTGGATGGAGAGGAGTGGTCAGATTTGAGACACACTCAGGAGGTAGAAGTAAAACTTGTGATAGATTGCATTTCTGCGGTAAGAGAGGGTTTTTATTTTTATTTTATTTTTTTATTTTTATTTTTTTAAAATATAATTTATTGTCAAATTGGTTTCCATACAACACCCAGTGCTCATCCCAACAAGTGCCCTCCTCAATGCCCATCACCCACTCTCCCCTCTCCCACACCCCGACCAACCCTCAGTCCGTTCTCAAGGAGAGGGTTTTAAGAAAGGAGGGGTCAAGAGATCCAGATAGAGGGGAAATGACTTATCTAAGACCAGCTAATTACAAAGCAGAAAAAAGGGGTGAAGACTAATGATCTTAACATCAGGATGTGGGTCAGGATGCTACATAGTGTGAAGGGATTGGACTTTGGCAGTAGGCACCCAGCTTTGAATGCTGGCCATGCTACTGGTAAACTGATTTTGAGTAATTTCTTCTACCTCTCTGAGATGGGGATGAGGTTGATAAACATATTGCTTTCACAGGGGACTTGTAGAATATTAAATGAGATGTTCCTGAAGTAGCTAGTATGGTGCCCAACACATACCAGACACCCAAATAAATGGTAACCTACCTGAGGTTATTGTTTGTATTACTAATAGCTTTTATATCTTCCTTGAGTGTTCTTTAGGCCCACTTTCTTTGCCTCTTTTTTATATGTCATATTTCCAAAATCCTTTCACTTCCCCAAATACTAATGGAATGTAGTCTTTGTATCAGGCACTCCACAGGCCTTCAGTTACACAATATTAAAAACTGTGGCACTTACAACAAACAGAATAAATACAATACTGAATTGTGTAATAGTTGCGTATCATGTAGATTTTGCCTCCGATGACCAGGAAGGACTTCCTAAGCTGATGTTTAGGTCAGCCTTGAAGGATGAATATATATTTTTCAGTTCGAGAAGAAGCAGAAGATGGTAGTGGTGTAGGAGGTGATGGTGAGGCATTTTATTGAGAAGGAACACCAAGTAGAAAAACACAGAGGCATGAGAAAGCCTCTTCTTTCCTGAAGCCCTGCAAGATCAGCATGGCTGAAGATTTCTTATGGCTGAGTGGCAGAATGTGTCATTGAAAAGATAGACAGGGATTTGACTGTAGAAGAATTTGTAGGTCAAGTTAATATCTTGAACTGTATTCTGTAGATACTCGAGAGACACTGAAGCTTTTTAAGCTGAGTGGCATAATCAGAGTTGTGTTTAAAGGAGGTCATTCAAGAGATTATTTGTGTTTTTGTTTTTTTCCCCTGTAGTGAGTCATTGTGAGTAGTCTCTCTAGAAGGGTTGATACTACAATTACTAGAGAAATACGACTTAGAAATAGGTAGCCTTCCTCACAAGGCTGTCTAGGAATAAGGAATGTAATATGATTTTGTGTGGTTTTTGAGTGTTTCCATGAAAAGCCTGCCCAGTCTTCTGGGGTTGATCACTGGGAAAGAAAGGGAATGATGGGTATGGATCCCTATGGTGGTAGGTGTGGGACTAGTACTAACCAGTGCAGATGGAGCTCAAACAATTAACTGGGGACATAAACATGTGATCACACTTGTGCCCAGGTTTGTGGATAAGTGCACATAGGGGTACTTGTATTTGTCAAGACCAAGATCATCTGGTTGTATTTCCCGGCAATCTAGAAAGAATAGAGGAGAGAATGTGTTCTTCTAACTGCTCATAGCATCTGGAAGAAGGGATGTTTATCTCTTGATTTTCCCTCTTGAAACAGAATTTATTTAACTAATTTACAAATAAGAGTCTTAAGAGATTTATAATGAGTGTTCTTTATCTGGTTTTACTCTTTTCTGAGCACCGGAATCTCAGTGATCTTAGCCAGGTGTGTCCTGCTCAAGTATCTGTATATAAAAGATACTCAGAGTGGTGCTTTATGAAGAAGACAAAAAGGCTTGTTGACAGTGCTTTAACTTTCATTCTAAAATAAGGACAGTACATAAATACCCAGTACAACCAATATACTTCAAAGAACCCAGAGGTTCCAATATGCATTTGATTCTTTTGCCCTGAAGTTGCTTAGGAGATCATTCTGGTTTCATCTGAATTTTCCTCCAACATGTCCCAGATTGATTAGTTTCACCAACCTAGTCTGTACCATTTGGGTTCAGAGTCATTTTATCTTTTTTTAAAAAAGTTTTTATTTAAATTCCAGTTAGTTAACATACAGTGTAATATTAATTTCAGGTGTACAAAATAGTGATTCAGCACTTGCGTACAGCTTTCCATGCTCCTCACAACAAGTGCTCTCCTTAATCCCCATCGTCTGTGTAATCCACCCCCTCAACCCCCTCCCTTTCATCTTGTTAACCTTGAACGTCTTCATGAAGTTTGCTTTTGCCTTTCCACCCTCAATTTTTTTCCCCCTTTGGTGGCTGGATTCTCTCTGTTCTGATCACATTGACGTCTTAAAATTCCTTTGGTTAAACTTTCTTTCTGTGATGTTGGAACTGAATATGCATTTTCCTATTTGCACAACACCCTGACAGTTCCCTCATAATGCTTTAAGCATCCCCCAGACAATGTGAATTTACCATCACTATTTTTAAATTACTTCATTCCCAGTTTAGGGTAGGGTATACTTTTGTTCATGTTTAGTATTGATTCAGGGGTCTGTCTCATTGAACTCAGTAAATTATTGTCATAAATTGGGTATAACCATCCTTGCTATCCAACCTTCAAATGCTGGAGCTAATAATCTCCATCACTGCCTCATCTCTTTAGGAACTTACCAAAAGTTTCTTTCAATGGTAGTTAAACATTTCTTTTTAAGCAACAATGCTGGAATTGGCATTTCCTAAATAAAGTATAGTGGTAAAGGGCATTGCCTAACAATGCCTTTTGTGAGAAAAGGGTTGTTTCTCAGTACATTCGGCAAGCCTGAGTTTTGTTGTTGTTTGTACAAGTTGACCTTTGAGAAGCATCCTGGGAAGGATGGTCAAATACCCATCAGTGTTTGGAGCGATATTTTGGAGTCCTTTTTGCTGTCATTTCCATTTGCTTTCTCTATGATCCATTGTCTTTGGCCTTAAACTCTTGCTATTTCTTTATAATCTTAGTCATACACTTTTAGATTTGATGCTTATATATGGTCTATGATTATCAGGTTTGATTCACAAGTTTGGGCATATATTCTTTCTGGGGCCCTCCCTTGTTTGCATCTCTTCTATAGTTTACTTTCCTCAACCAGTCCCCATGGAGCCTAATTTCTGGGAATTTAATCCCAATTTTGGGAGCAGAAGGGACCAAAATAGGATTTTTAAAAATGTTTATTTATTTTTGACAGAGAGAGAGAGACAGACAGACTGTGAGCGGGGGAGGGGCAGAAAGAGAGGGAGACACAGAATCTGAAGCAGGCTCCAGGCTCTGAGCTGTCGGCACAGAGCCTGACGCAGGGCTTGAACTCATGAACCATGAGATTGTGACCCGAGCCAAAGTCGGACACCCAACCGACTGAGCCACCCAGGTGCCCCAAAATAGGATTTAAGAAAGAGAGAAATTTGGGAATTTGGTCAGTGGAGGATGGGTAGCTGAAACAAACAGGAGCAATATTTGAAGTGAGATGAAATGAAACACAAAAATCTAAAAATATTGGCTGACAATAACCTTCAGTTAACTGAAAGATCAATTAACCAGACTTTCCATCCCTCAAACATTTCCATTAACTTTGAAAAAATTCTAAACAAAATCATTAAAAAAAACAAAACAGATGGATGAGGTCTGGGACTTCAAAAGAGGCGAAGTTTAATACAAGATTTTAATGGGACCCACCTGACAAAACAAAGACAGGACTTGAACGTGTACTGTTGGAAATAAAGAGACAAAGAAATAGAGGCACACAGTACAATGTCTGTTGGGCTGCAAGAGCTTAAACTAACCTCTAATGCAATTTATAAAGTACCAAACCATGCACAGGACCTAGAAGACCTGCTTGGAATTAACTTCTGATGTTGCTGACTTCAAAGGCAATCAGGATGTAGACCCCAAGGAGGCAAATCTTCCTATAATAATATAGGAGGCATATTTCATGGCCAAGGAACCAGGAAAAGAGTTCATTGCTGTAGATCAGACAAGAAAAATGAAGTATTTTTCTGCATTGGGGAAGATAGTTTTCCAAATTACTTGCCAGGTCCTAAAGCAGAACCTTCAAACCCCATTTGCTGAACCTGAGGGTTAGAGGCCATATAAGGGAGGTGATGTCATTACCAAAAGTCAGCAGCCAAAACCTGGATTTTTACTGTCTTTTCTCACAGTAAACCTTAGGGTTTAACCAGTTATTGCACAATCAACTACAAGACATAATGGGACCTCAGTGGGAAGAAGATTCAGGCTCTGTTGGGCTATGTCTAGAATCATAACCAGACTGTAGGACTGACCCCAAACACATTACCTAAAAATAATTTAAACTTGCTTCCATCTGGGCTAAACTTACAGCCAAAGGTATTCAATCTGACAGCAGAGCGTGACAGCAAGTATTTGTAGCAAGTAGTGATTTTACTCAGTTCATGGGCACAGCTATGGTTATAGATGGTCTGTTGATTTTGGGACAGGACATCAGCCAACTGCTTAGAAAGGAAGCAGGCACCAGCCTCCAGGAAGATGATGCTGGCCAAAATTAGGCAGAACGTCAAGGCCACAGACCAGTAGCCAGTGTTTTGTTTTTTCTTTATTCCAAAAATTTTTAATATAATTTATTGTCAAATTGGTTTCCATATAACACCCAGTGCTCATCCCAACAAGTGCCCTCCTCAATGCCCATCACCCACTTTCCCCTCCCCGCCCCCCCCATCAACCCTCAGTTTGTTCTCTGTATTCAAGAATCTCTTATGGTTTGCCTCCCTCCTTCTCTGTTTGTAACTTTTTTCCCCTTCCCCTCCCCCAGGGTCTTCTGTTAAGTTACTCAGGATCCACATAAGAGTAAAAACATATGGTATCTGTCTTTCTCTGACTGACTTATTTCATTTAGCATAATACCCTCCAGTTCCATCCACGTTGCTGCAAATGCCAGATTTCATTCTTTCTCATTGCCAAGTAGTATTCCATTGTATATATAAACCACATCTTCTTTACCCATTCGTCAATTGATGGACATTTAGGTTCTTTCCATAATTTGGCTATTGTTGAAAATGCTGCTGTAAACATTGGCGTACATGTGCACCTATGCACCAGCACTCCTGTATTCCTTAGGTAAATTCCTAGCAATGCTATTGCTGGGTCATAGGGTAGTTCCATTTTTAATTTTTTGAGGAACTTCCACACTGTTTTCCAGAGCCCCGTAGCCAGTGTTAAGAGAAGGGCTCCACTCTATAACAGAATATTAACTAAAAATTGGGACCCAGGCAAGAAGCTCAGTCATACAACTTATTAATTGTGTAATAATTGTGTAATTGTGATAGGGATCGCCCGTAGATGCATTGTATAAATGACGTAGGCAGCAAGCTTAATTCCAGAACTTCCTGAATGTGCTAATATACTGGCTGTCCCAGTAAACTCTGGCTCAGGGACCAAGTAGTAGAAGGCTCCTCAGAGGTAAGGGGCACTAAGGAATCTACTCCTGAAATCATTGTTGCACTATATGCTAACTAATTTGAATGTAAGTTAAAAAAAAAAAAGTAAAATTAAAAATACATAACGAACTAACCAACTAACTAACTCACTGGAAACTTCCCCTGGACTTTACCTCCCCCAACTCCACAGTATATAGTCTCTCCTCATGGTTCCGAGGTTGCTCTCCCTGCCCACGATCCCATTCCCCTGCTTCAATAAAAACACCTTTTTGCACACACAAAAAAAGGCTCCTCAGAGGATGCAGCAGAATAAAGTTTGGAGGAGGGGTTGACCCAGTCCTAGACTTGACACAAACATAGACAAGCTGGGCTGCTCTGTAGCCATCTGGAACTCAGAGAGTGAAACTTCAGAGGTACTGGCCACATAGCCTCTATTTTAAACCTTCATAGGACTCATGTCTCTAACTTAGAAAGGGATAAGCAAAAATGTTTAGCTGGATATTTTCTGTTTGTCTCTCTGATTACGTTCAACACCTTTCTCACCCTGCTCTCTGCCCAGGGAGGTTGAACTCAATGGATGACATCAACTCAGCTCCTTAGCCCTCTGTCTGCTTGCTGGATTCTGCTCTTGGGAAGCCAAGGCAGTCAGAGAGCAAGTGGAAAGAGGGTAGTAGGCTACCCTCCGTGTTCCCTCCCTCCTGGGACATGGTTTGGGAGTGGCTGCCTTCCTCACCCAAGGCAACATCCCCTGTCCTGTGGCTCTTCATCCTGCTGCAGACCTAACTGGGTTCTAGTAGCTCCAGAACACCCTCTCCCGTCTTTGCTTATTTAAGCCTGACTAGTGGTGGCTTCCCCATTGTGTCTTGGCTCTGTGCCTTTTTGCCTCACCATCTTTGTTGGTTTCCCTTAAACCCACCAATTACTTTATAAATATTCTTGTCATAAAACTCCCTTTGCATCTGCCATCATGTCTGCATCCAACCAATACAGGAGCATAACATATTTAAGGAGGAGGATTTTTAAAATTTTGTTATTTATACCAACAAAAAACTGGAAACAAACCAAATTTCCATTCCTGAAAAGTAGGTTACATTAGTTATGATATACTCCTATCATAAGGTGTTATTTAGCCAATAAAAATCATGTTATTAAAATATTTACTATCATGGGATAATATTCAATATATAATGCTAAGAAGAAAAAATGGTATAAAATGTTATGTACAGAATGGTGTCATATACCCCCAAGTACATATGTTTATAATGAGTAGAAATCAACAGGGAGGAAATACAGCCAATTATTAAAAGTGGTTATCTCTGGTATGGTTGAAGGTGATTTTTGTTTTCTTGTTGTTCTTTTTACATTTGCCAAACATGACACAATGGACATATATTACTTTATAATCAGAAGAAACATCATAAAAAGCAAAATAGAACCATCTGTGATCTGGAAAGATATTCATCACTTGTGGGCATTCTGTTGTATTTTCAGGGTTGTCCTGGTATACTTGGTGTATATTCAGGTGAGTTGTCATGGTTGGTAAAGGTCATTGGTCCTTTATACAAAGTAACTGAATGGATGTCCCTTATCCTACCAAATCCCATGGAGATGTGTTACCTTTTTATAATATTTACTTTGTTTAGCCCTTTAAGGACAAGGTGAGTCTGTGTCACATGCCTAAAATTTTCCAGGGAGGACGCTTGCTCCAACTCAGAAGTCTTTGTGCTGCAAACCAAAGGAGTAAACTTACTACATCTGATGACAAATGACACATATAACAGCAAGGAAGCAGGAATCAAGTAGCACATTCACACATGAAAGCAGAGAGAAGTTTGTCATCTCTAATTTTTGACTGTGTTCTTTGTGTTTCTACTGTTTAAAATGTTGGTAATCAGTTGTCTATGGGATTGGGATGCGTCCCACCTGGAAATGTCTTGTAGGTGTCTCAGGTTCAGCAGGTCTTATATTAAACTCATTAATTTTTGTTTCCCCCTCTCCTTTTTACTCTTTATCTTGGTGAGTGTTACTATTATCAACAAAGTCACAGTGTTTACAGGATGATATGTAGAGTTAAAGATTCAAATCTGGTTATTTAAAATTCCAGGATCAGCTAATGATATGATCTATTGAGCTATTGCAGTAGAGCTTCTAAGACTGAAATTCATGTCTGTGCACTTCTTGGGTGGCTAGCAGCCTTGACATATCATGAAGACATCTACGATGAGAAGATGGTACCCCAAATCTTGTGGGTTAAGGATATCAATGTGGTCTTCTGACATGCCATTAAATCCCATGTGAATTGCATTTTCCTTAAATTACATTGTTATCCATCCGATCAGTTCTTTCTAACAGGTCTCGACTTTGGTCCAAGAAGAGTCCCAAGTGATTAAATAAACACTGAGTAAAACTGACAAGTGCATTTTCCTTCATTGCAATGGACATAAATAATCTCATGTTTACTTACGAATTTGTGTTTTCATTAAATAGAAGGTAGTAAAATGGCAGGCATCTATTGATGTTCATATGAATGATATCTGTTCTTCCTTGTATCTTTCTTCTCACTGTGGTCACAGTATTGTCTCTGAGAAGATTGTTGGGCTGTCTTGAAACTTTCTGCTAGGACTTCCTTGGGCCCTTTTAAACCTCCTCCAGGTCCTCCACTGGAATTCACACTTTGTTGCTTTCCAAGTGAGGCTCATCTATAACATTTTAATGAGTGGGGCAATTACTCATGTGCATGAGAAAATCTCTTATAATGCTCACTTGAGCCCTGTCCAAGTTTGAGGTAAGAGATAATTGTGCCTCTGGTTGGGAACTCCATACTCTGTTTATGGTATTTGGGCTTTGTTTGTCTTTCAGTAACTGTGCGATTTCCCTCCCTCCTTGCTGGCTTTTATGGAAATGATCTTCCTGCTGCCTGAAGTGTGTCATTCTGCATCTTGCCAAGAAGAAAACGTCTCCATAGAGAAAATGACCCATCTCTTCCCCTCTGCAACCAGCTGACTTAATTGTGCACTGCACTTGGCCCCTGGAGAGCCCAGTGAAGAACATGAGGAAGTCCTGGCTTGATCGCCAAGCCCTAGGGTCTTTGTCAATTATCATCTGGCACCCACGAGTCTGGCCAAATTTACAGGCATGTCTGTCTCTCAAAACATGTCAGGCCTGAAGAGTGAATCATTTTTTTTTGGAGCCGCTATAAGTAGAACAATCTTTTCCATTAAAACTCACTTTACTGTCTTCTCAACACCCCAGAGCCTCTTGAACACACCTTCCACTCCACGTGTGATGCCTAGGAGACTGTAGTTGAATAACATTACTCCTTTCCCAGGACTCATGGCACGCATGGAGGCGTTGCAGTCTAGAGGACAGGACATGGGCTGACAGAGGTGAATTTGAGAGAACCATTCTTCTTTCGGCTACCTGCGAGCCCTTAAGAGAGCCACTTAACCTCTCTGACCCTCCATTTTCTTACCAGTGCAATGGAAATAATAAGATCTGTCTCTTAGGGTTGTTGTAAGGCAAAATTAAGATAATGAATTCAAAAGTAATTTGAAAATTAAAACAATAAAATATTAATGAATGTAATGAATAAGAGCAGCATAACTTATCAACCATAGTCTTTATCCTTTCCCACTCTGCTCTCTAAAGGAAAAAGAAAATAGCTTTGTTCTCATCTCTTTTTTATTAGGATTTTTGTACCATAGAATATTTAAGGATCCTATCAAAGGCATGTTTTCCTAACAAGTTTTGAGGCCCAGAGTTGCAGTGTTGTGCACAAATATCATACCTTCCAAGATGCTTCTTTTGATGCTGACCTCCAATGTTTCAAACAAACAAATGATTTCCCCACACTGTATTGAATGTTTCTGTCTTTTTGAAGGGGCAGTAGCACAACTCTCTTCATCCCAGTGCTTGTCATACTCCCTTGGGAATATTTGCCAGTCTTTTCCACTAGGTTTTAAGACAAGACAGGGTGTGAGTTTTATTCCTCTCAGTACCCCCAGTTCCCAGCATAGGGGCTAGTGCAAAGGAGGAGGTCAGGATGTGACTGTTGGGGGAGGAAAGAAGGAAGGAAGGAAAGCAAGAGAAAAAGGAAAGGAAGGAAGAAATCCAGACTCGATATTCTTAGAAGTATAATCAAGGGGCACTTGTAACTCTCTATGGAAGCAGTCTTACTAGGAAAACCTATTATTACACCCTGGCTTCAAGTGTTTTTTTCAACATATTTGGGACGAAATACATTATTTGTGTTTTGGATTAGCCCCATCAATCTGGTCTCTCTCTTCCTGTCCCAGACTTCCTCTGGAGTTGTGTGGGCAGAATGAGGAGGTCCCTGGTTTGAATTGGTAACTAAAAGCTAATGAATGTTTTCCTGCTCAGAGCCAGCGACTTGTAGTTGTTGATGAGGAGATCGGGGTAGAGGAAAAGCCCTCCAAGTCGGAATTCTTGGGCTTCTGCCTTCCCTCAGCACTGCATGTAGCTGCCTGTATTATGGGAAGACTGGGAGTCTGAAGATGACAGCCAACAACGCTCTGAGTTCAGATATTTACAAAAATATTATGTCAATCAGGAGTTATGTTGATTTGATGTCAAATATCTGTTTTTGATGCATTTCCCCATTGAAGTGAAAGAGTTGAGCTGTTTATCTTAATTTTCATACATGTCACAAAGGCTGCTTCTTCCTGTCTTAAATAATCTTAGCTAAAATCTGCAACTGGACCAGACACATGACAATGTCAGGAAAAGAACATTGGTTTTAGTGTCAGAGGAACTAGGTTTTAATTCCAGCTCTGCCAGTTACTGGCTATGCGACTCTAAGCAACCTACTAAACCTCTCTGAGGCTCAGTCCTTTTCTAAAGTGGGGACAACAGTACCTACTTTTCTAGCTTGTTGTAAGGTTTAAATGATTTGATGTACATAAATCATAGTGTCTGGCCCACGCCAAATCCTCAGTCTGAGTTGGGGATGGGGTGGGAGGAATGATGACTTCTTTGCCATCTTTTAAGGGCTATAGGTGGCCTTGAGAATTGGCATGGGCTGCAGGTTTCTAATCCTTTAGAAGGGACAATAATGCCAGCTATACCAGAAACATGTGGAGCTTCTCCAGATGGCTAAAGACCACGAGCAGCTTCAGGTGGACTCTAGATTAATTGGCTAATGGATATAGTCATCTCATGTTTTGTAAATGCATGCACATCAATAGTGATGGTTTTTCTTTTCCCCTCAAATGGAAATAAACAAACAAAATAAGCTTAAAATCTCTCCATCCTGGTAAATAACCTGACCGCATGTTTTTAAGTTCCCTCCCAACCCTGATCCACATGCAGACACTTATATACATTGGTAGAACCAGAATTCAGAAGCTTTTAAACATTCTTCTTTCTAAAGTAACTTGTCTGCTGAACTGACTGATAGCCTAAAGTCTAGACAGAGCAGGTGCCAGGGGGCTGGCTACTCTTAGAGCTGGACCCTCCATGCATTGTTCATGGAGTAAGAGCTGAGGCAGCGAATGTCTCTCTAGAGCAGTAGTTCTCAATTGGGACAGTTTTGCCCCCTACCCTGCCCCCCCCCCCCCCCCCCCCCCCCCGCCCAGGGAACATTTAACATTGTCTGGAGACGTTTTTGGTTGTCACAACTGGTGGGGTGTAGGCTACTTGCATATAGTGTGTAGAGGCTGGGGACACTGCTAAGCATCCTAGAATAGACAGGACAGATCCCCAAACAGAGCTTTACTTAATCTAAAGTGCTAGTATTGCTGAGGTTGACAAGCCCTGCTCTAGGGAAAAAGAACTGAAGGTGATGCAGTCAAAGAACCCTCTGAAAGCATATACAAAATTTGTATGTACAGTAAAAGCTTGGTTTGCGAGCATAATTCGTTCAGGAAAATGCTTGTAATCCAAAGCACTCGTATATCAAAGCGAATTTCAAGAAGCATTGGCTCAGTTGTGATCATGTGACATCCTCTGTCACATACTACTTGTATTGCAAGACAACGCTCATTTGTCAAGTTAAAATATATTTGCTTGTCTTATGGAACACCCGCAGGAGTTACTTGCAATCCAAGGTTTTACTGTATATGGATTTCAGAGAGAGTCTGAAGCTTTTATGAGATTCTCAAAGAGCAAGAATGGTTCAGAAGTCTGCCCCAGTGTGAGTGAACGTCTCTGAGGTCTGTTGAACCTGATTGTAACCAAATGAATGGCATATTGCATTTACGTGCCCCTCAGAAGAGGTGGTGGTCAGTGTGGGACATAGAAAAACTGAGTCGGGGATGGAAACGGGCTCTCTCTCCAGAGGAGTCTGTGCTCTGACAAACAACTCTGTACAGTCTCCCTGCCAGATCTGTATCTATGGTTAGAGACCGACATCTGTATCCGTCAGAGCCTCATGTTATTATGTGTTCAAATCATGTGAACTAGACTGGCTGTGGGTCTGTGCTCAATAAGAATTTTAATTTCTTTTCAATCTATATTTGTCTATGGTGTTACCATAAATTCATCACCAGGCCCCTATGGGGAGGGGCTGGGTATTATTAATTTGTATCCATATTGCTTAACTGCCATGCGTGTTAATAGTCAATAATTGTGTGCTATAGTGAGCAAAAGAATTGAACTAATTTTGTCAATACAAGCATGCTGCTGCTCCACATTACAGGGATATTCTTATATATAGGCATATTAGTTTTTAGGTTTATGCTTCAAGCTTCTATAAGCTTGGTTAGTGTGAGTTGTCCTCCTGAAATCGGACTACTTTTAGTAAGATGATGCAAGATTGAATTTCAGAGTCTGCAGGGCTGGAAGGCAGATACAGGTATGTTGTGTATACATTGTCGTGTAGGACACTTTGGGAGAGAGTCATTTAGCAATTTCTTGGTAACACCCTTACAATTCTGTATGCCTTTATTCAGCCTTAATACTGGATACCAAAGGGAGCCTCAATGAGGCTGAAATGCCAATCCGTGGATTGTTTGCTCTCACATCTACTCCTTGCCCTTCCCTGCTTTGCTCCATATTATAGGGTGGCTGACCCTAAGGTCTGTGTTTCCCAGGCTTGCATGCAAGTTGGCTCGTGGCTGAGTTTAGCCAATGGGAAGTAATGGCAGGATATTGGAAAGTGGACAGAAAGGAAAATCTAGGGGGTTTCTCCCCATCTCAGCCTTGGGCAGCATCTCTAGTGGTGGTAATATTTCCCCCATGGTTTGTGGAGGATCTAGGTTTTGTGAAGACTGAAGTTTATACAATTTGGGGGACCCTTTTAAGGAAAAAGAATACAAAATTAGATCTAGAGCCTTAGAAGGGATGCAGGAGGGCAAGAAGTCCCAAAGCATAAGCCTCGTTAGCTTCATGATAAATCTGCACCTGCCAAGGCTCCAGCTTCTGCTAGGTGACTGGCCCCAGTTCCCTTTTGTTAGTCTAGCCTGGAAGTGGTAGCAACTTCTTGCTTCCTGGCTCACCTCACCTCATCTGCTTAAATGTCTCAATTTCTCCATCATTTGGATTATTAAAGAATCAATTACTTTAATTGGATTCTGTCTGTAGAGTGTAGAGTAAGTAGAGTGATTTCTTATTTCTTCAGTTTGGACCCTGGCTGTTGAAACAAGTTAAAGTAAAAAAAAAATTTTTTTTTTCATGAAAATTATTTTTATTTTCCACAATACACAATGAGAAGAGTTTTTCTTTTTTCCTGATATGGGTAAATAACCAATTCTAAGCAGCTCAATGCTATAGAAAGTTAAGGTAGGGCATTCAGCACTCCTAAAAAATTTGGGATACTTGGGTATACTTTACATAACTTCTCGGAAGGAGTTCTTAATCCTAAAAGAATCAGAGAAGGATATTTTGATTTTAGAGAGCAAGGCTGGATAAGCCGGGAATACTGACAGCCTGACAATTCATTCATTTCTCCTAGTGTGTATTGAGCATCTACTGTGGCTCAGGCTGTTTGGCACTCAGCCACGAAGGAGCACTTGTGGCCATTGAGGAATTTATGATCTAGTAGGAGAGAGAAACCCCAAATGTATGTTCTTACTATATTGTGGAGGCGTGTTGGGTCCCATGCTAAGGAGATGGTGTGGCAGTGGGTGCAGTGAGGGTTTTTGCCCCGAAGGTAATATTCTCTGTGCTTTATAAAGATGGCAGTGAGGAGGAACCTCTGGACAGGAAGAAGAAGGAAGCAGGAAGACTGGTTATGAAGTGAAGGCAAAAGCCCAGACAGGAGTTCTTGGCCAGGGGCTGGGGCAGTTAGGAAGGAGGGAAAGGACTGATGCAGCTCAGTAACAGTGGAATAAAATAGGAGGAGAAGTCAAGAGTGTCTGAGCTTTCTATCTTGGCTGGAGAGGATGGTGGTGCCATCAACAAGGCCACAAGCATCAGCAGATGAGGGAAGTTTCGATTTGGACAGCAATATTTGAGGCCAATGTAGGACAAACAGGTCCTGCAAGGATTCCATGATGGGGTTGGCTTTGCTGTTTTTGACTCAGGAGAGAGAGAGTTGAGCTAGAGTCAAAGAAGATTCTGTATTCTATGGAAGTAGGAAGCATCTGGAACCATGGTGGGCTGCTGTGGTATCTCCTAGGAGGAGGGGCGTATGGAAAGAGAAGGGGCCCTGGGAAAAAACTCAGAAAGCCCGCACTCAGAGTTGGGCAGAGGAAGAAGAGTCAGCCAATGTGAGCTGGGGGGTGGGTGGTGGGAGGGAGGGAGTGGCGTGGGGGTGGGCAGGAGAGTGGGAGGAGTGCTAGGTAGCCAAAAGAGGGACAGCTTTTCACAAGTGTCCAGTGGTTACAGTGGAGAATGCTGAAGTGGGCCAAGTAGAATGAGATCCTGTTGGATTTGTAAAGGTCACTAGTGACTTGCCCAGAACATTTCAGTTTCATGGGGAAGGCAGAAAGGCGTTTCCAGAGGCTGAAGGGTGACTACCAGGTGAGATGCAGCCGTGGGTGTGGGGTACTTTGAGCAACATACAGTGGTAGATGGAAGGAGACAGTTCAGAAATGGGGGCATGCAAAGTTTCCAGAGTGTTTGCAAGTGAGAAGACAAGAGTCAAAGGATAGGAGAGATCATAATTGACAATGAGCAATATCTTCATCCATGAATGCCCTTATTTTCCAAGCAAGAGGTTTGGAGCAGGAATCTCAGTACTGTCTGAACTGGGAATATCAGAATATCTGCAACCATGAGCCATAATTCTAGAACCAAAACTGTTCCTGGATGGTAAATTAGCTGTGCTAATTGTGGAAGCTATGTTCAGAGCTTTGGGCCATGAAGGTGGTGCTTTTGCTCTCTAGAAGAAGTAATTTAGCCTCTAGGTGAGATAGGAAATCAAGGAATGATGCATATGTGCTTAAAACAAATACTGATGCCTCCATTCTGCACCATAACTACCCTCTTAGAGAGAGAGAGATTATCGAATAATCCCTGGGCCTGGTAGATTCTGACTGCAAGCTGGGCACTGGGCCAGTACAGCTTGTCAAACCAGGTTACACGGGAATGTGCCCAGGGCTGCTGAGAATAGGCAGCTCTGATCAGTGTGTATGGGCTTGTTAGACTCAGGCTGGTTTTTGCTTTCCTTTGCAAGGGACACCTGAGCCTCTTGTGTAGGTAAGAACTCTGTGTTCGTCCCCACTGCTCTGTTTGCTTTGGTTACTGGTGCTCAGCAGAAGAAGCCTCTGTCTTGGTGAATGGATCTTTTCTGAGAATAATCTTGGCCAAAGGCTTTTCCACTGTAATAATGGCAGCTACTACTTACAGAAGACCTGCTCTGTGCCTGATGCTCTGCCAGGGACCTTGTGTGCATCTAGCTCACAACCGACTGGCCAGGTTGGTATTATGATTGCCGTCTTACACATGAGGAACCTTTGGCTCCATGAAGTTTGCTGAGTTTCCCAGTGTTTTACAACTGATAAGTTGTAGAACTGGGTTTTTTATTGGATCTTTCTCCCTCTAACACCACCATTCTGTACTGCTGGCCTCCCACATGCTACTGTGTCCTGACTCTTCAATGTGTCTGCTCATCTGGTGCTAAACAGCCCTCACAGTAGCCCACGTGGAAAGTTATTAAGCCACATGACTTAGTCCTCTATTGTTGCTTTCAGAACAGATGTTCCACACAAAAATAGCAATAAAACTCCTCCTAACTTGCCTCCTTGCCTTTAGTATCTCCCCCAACAATCTGCCTTTACAGTATCCCAGAAGGAGCTCTGTTAAAGCCCATGTCTGAAAGCTCTCAATGGCTCCCCATGGCTATTGGACAAAGGCCAAGCTCCTTGCCTTGGCACACAGGGTGGCCCTTTATGACTTGGATCTTGCCAACATCTCTAGTTGCATCCTCCACAGTCTTTGCCTCCAGACGACTCACTGTTTTTTCAAGCAAGAAACTGAACAGGTTCCCATGCTCCTTTACCCCTCTGAGCCTTTGCTCAAGATATTCCTTTTGTTTGAGATGTTCTTACTCCCTTCTCTGCTTGATAACCCAAATGGCACCCCTTCTGTAACCCTGTCTCTGACTGCTTCAGATGGAATTGTTCTAGAATATTCCTTACTGAATTTTCCTTAATTGTATATCTGACTTCTCTAAAGTTGGTGAGCACAGGTGTGGATACCATGCTCTGCTTGAGTTCAGCTTTGGGCCTGACGTGCAGCTTGGAACTCAGTAAATGTAGTTCCACTGGGACTCAGTGTATTTGCATTTGGCATTGAGCTTGATGATCTTGGAGGCTCATGAGTCCCAGTGGGTTTCCCATCTTCATCATGGTGTTTAAAACAGAAACTGGTTGGAAATAGAGGTGGTGAGAGGGCGTCTGTCTAACCTTTAAGCTAGACTAGATTTAACCTATTCATGAAGAACTACAATACCTTTTCTATTTCTCTTCTAATTCCAAAGATGCCTTAGGAATCATATTGAGAAAGTTTATACAGGGAGCATTTTATGGTCCCCTGAAGAAAGACTGCAGGCACTTAATTATATGACCTTAATTAAGTCTCTGTAATTTTAGGGTTGATCATTGTCCTCATGGAAATGGGCCCCTGTATCATTTATCCCTTCACCCTTGGATTTTATCATGATGTTATACATGTATCACATCAAATAGCATACTCTGCATTTCAGGGAGATGCTGCCTAAAACTTAATTCAACTAAAAAGCTCTATTACCATGAAACAGGGAGTATCCTTATTCCCAGTTTACAGATGAAGAAACTGAAGTTCAGTTCAATTTTTGAAGATTTTATCCTTTGTAAATAAAGCAGCATTCTTCATTTTTCCACACTGACTTTTATCATAGCCAGAGGTCCATAATAAAATGACCATTTTTAGGTCTACTCTACTGTGTCACTTTTAATACCTTCATGAAGGATGAATGGCCTCCTTCTTATTCTTTATGATCTCTGACCTTTATTTTAGGGACTATGTACCTATCTGTGGGAGCTGGGGGTTGTGTTGATTCCTCTTGGTTTCCATTTATGAGTGTCAACATTTGGTGCTTGATGCTGTGACCCTTTTTTCCAGAGATGCTTTACCTGCTCCTTTGTTGGATTTCTAATTAAAAAAAATTTTTTGGAGGGGAGAGCCTGGCTGGTTCAGTCAATAGAACATGAGACTCCTGATCTGAGGGTTGTGAGTTCAAGCCCCATGTTAGGCAAAGAGCTTACTTAAAACACATTCCCCCCCCCCCCCAAATTTAGCTTCTGGGATTTTAAATATGTTCATGACTGGGCTTAGAAAAATCTTTCAATTAGGCATTCTGATAGCTATTTTGAACAAGGAGGAGAAAGCACATTCCGTAGTGAATAAAACATTCCAAAGTGGCAATGCGCTCCGAGTGGTTCCAATGCCTCCTGTTCTCCTTTCTCACTATTATGCAAATTGGGGAGATATACTGTTACTTCTTGGCCCATCCACTACTCTACTGATGATCTCCACATGGATGGTCTTTTGGCACCATCTGACTTGTCAGCACTGCTCAACTCCCAGAGTCCTGTGGTGGACATCAAGTTGTTTCATCCACTCACAGAGTATCAGATCTAAGAGGGCCCCTAGAGCCCATCTGGTCCACTGCTCCCTCATTTTCCAGAGATCACTCGGTGAGGTCTAGTGGGGAGGAGACTCTGACAAGGTACACGGGACTTAGAGCACAGCCATGAGTGGACACCCCAACCCTTAACTGATGCTGTTAGTATTCTTTTTACTTTCCTTAAATTTAGGTTTGTTACTCTTCCTTTGTTAATGTCAACCCACAGTTAGCAAGTATCCCTATCAGAGTTTTATCAGTTCATTTTCTGGAGCACACAAGAGCTGGAATTCTTGTGTATGTCCAGCTCCCTCATTAACATCTCTTCGTGTCTTTGATTCTGCCAACGAGAAAATGTGATTTCCTTCAGGCATGGGGCCTGGGGAAGGGATACTGGTGTGATGGGAGAGGGTGATCTCCTCTTCTAAATGGTAAGGAAATTAAACTGCAGATACACGGTTTGTTTGAGGGATGTTGAAAAATCTTGATGCTTATTGCAGTATATATTCAGATGGCTGCCTCTTTCACGTGGTTGTGTTGGTACCAACATTAAAGCAGAGGACATTGATGAAAACCAAAAACTTTGTTTTTTCTCAGCTCTAGCAAGACTTGTATGGATATATCTTTCCAAAGAACATAACCAGATAATTAGTCACAAGAATCACTGTGATGATAAGATATTACCTGCAAAAGGAGCTCTTGGGTTTCAAAAATGTGGCCAGCATGGGGCAGGAGGAGCCCCTACTAAATCAAAGCATGGGAAAAAGCTTTGCAGAGCTAAAACTTGATCCCAAGCTTTGACTGAAAGATTTTTTTTTTTTAAATCCTACTAAAGGAATAAGAAAAAATGAAAAGATTTGATTGACTCTTGTTTTTCATTATTTTTCCATTTTACTCATTTCTATACTTCTGGCTTCCAACTGTGACTAGGGAAGGTGCCAAAGTATCAGACGAGGTAGTCCCCCTGGAATTTAAGTCTGACCAAAGGCTGAAAATATGAAAACTCCACCAAATGAAAGAATCTAAATTCCAGGCCTGTTGTGTATGCCATGAGTTTAGGGGCATTTTCCTCAGACTTTTTAGGACTATTACATTTTTATGTTTTACAAAACTAGTGTTTGAACATTTTCTAGTTCACTGACAAGTCTTAAAGTAGAGAAATTGGCAATCAAAAGAAGAGGTGTGGGGAGGTATAAGGAATGACCACTTTTTTAGCCCTTATTATATTCTACATATATTATTTCATAGAATTCATATAAAAGTTCTATGAGAATTCATTTTACAAGTGGGGAAATTGAGTGTAAGTTTACTTAGTGAGTGTGAGTTTCCTATGGTTATATAGCTATTTGGAGGCAGAATTGGGATTCAAAATGGTTTGATTCCAAAACCCATGCCCTTATCCACTTCCTATTTTCTGGTCACCTTTTTGAAAAGAACACAAAATGGCAGTCCTCTTTCTGTCTGTTTTTGCTGATTTTGGTAATCCCAGATCTCTGGTTAACTGAGTTTGTTTTCTTAAAGTAGTAGTAATTAATTTACTCTAGTAAACTGGAAACATTGGCCAAGACATGAGATTCTTAAGGATATTTAGATGCTAAACTGGGGCCAGGACTATACTATTTATGTCTTTATGAATTAACAGTGATTTATGGTACCATGACTTCTCTTTAAGATCATGATGTCAGACATTCTGGAACCACCTTAACCTAGGCAGACTGTTGTGAGTGGGTAAGCACTAAATGTATTTACGGTCAGGAAATTGATGCTTAAATTTCAGTTTGGCTACTAACTTGTTTGGTGATCTTGGGGGGAATTTCTTTCTCCTGTCTGGATCTGAATTTCCATATCTAAACAATGAAAGAGTTGAACTGTATTATCTGTAAGGTAACTTCTGACTCTAACATTATGGAATTTTGTCACACCTGACTTAAATGAAAGTTTCATGAAGGTGGGGGCTTTGTTTACTCACTGAAGTATCCCCAGGACCCAGAACATGTGCTAGCACATAGTTGGCATTTAGTATACACTTACTAAGTACATGAATGAATCTGCTTCCTTTATAAACTCAGTGCCGAATAGTCAACTGTTATTTGTTGAGTACCTCTTATGTGCCAGGCACTGTGCAGGGCACCAGACAACCTTGAGTCTGTTGCTAACATCATATACTAGTAAGCATAACTTTCCCCCCCCCCCATTTTCTGCAGTTTTTTGGGGGGTCATAAAATGGTCTTAAAATTTTCACTGCTCAGATTCAGTATTGAGCATCTACTAAGGATAAGTCAGGGATGTAGTTAGTCAGTTTTAGTAAATCATGCTCCCAGGGTTTACTTCCCAAGAGCTCTCCAGTACTGTCCTCACCTACATTTGAAAGTCCTAGAAAAGTAAGCCAAATGGTGGATGTCTCCAGTATTACCGCCTCTATTAGGTTTCAAAGCCAGGAAGAGGTGAAATTAGTGAAAGTGGTAGTGGAAGCAAACTCCACACTGCTAAGATAGTTCTAATATTGTCACTGCTTTTCAAGATGTTCTGATGATTTCTTTTGGTAAGATGAAGGAGAGGCAAAGACTAATAAATGGCTTACTCTCAGTTCCACTGGGGAGGGTCACACAAGAAGCTCCCATCAAACTCTTTCCCCTTGAGTGGTACTTCTAAAACATAAATATGACCATGTTCCTCTCCTGTTTACATTCTTCTTTGTCTCTCCATCGTCAGGGTAAAATTTATACTCCCTCTGTAGAAAGAAAAACAGGAAGGCATATATGATATATATACATACATACACACACACACATATATCACAGGCATTGCATAAGAATATATATATATATATATATATATATATATATATATATATATATGTAAGAACATGTGTGTGTGTGTGTGTGTGTGTGTGTGTGTGTGTATATATATATATATATATATATATATATATATATATATATATATATATATTCTTATGCATTGCCTGTGAGTGATAACAAGGTATGGTGCCATTTGCTAGGGGGAAGCCATTACTACATGAATCATGGCACAATGGAAGGCCAGCCTTCTCATTTACTTATGTACTTACTCATTAATTTTTCTGGTTCTTCATTTGTTCTTTTACTCTTTCACCTCATCTATTCCCTTCTTTTATCATCTACCCATTCATCCACTCATTTGTTCATTCAGTGATTGACTAGAGTAGGTCCTCAGTGAAGTCGCCCAGCCCAGACCTATCCTATTTGCATACCAAGGGGTCAGTAAGGAGTGGCCATGGCAAGAAGTGGGAGGTGGAAGAGCTGGATCTTTATCTAGAACCTGAGTTTCTTTTCTAAACTTGAACGGATAGACTAAATTAGCTTTTATCAAATTGGCCTTATACTGAATATTCTCTGAGATTTATAGATATTCAGCACAAAAGTTCTGTAGTAACAACAATTAAAAACTTGGAAAACATTGGGCTAATTAAAAATAAACATCTGATTAATAATTTTAAAAGTTGTCTGAACTGTGAGCCTCTTCTTAGAGCCTCTAATATGCTAATACAAATGATTGTCTCTAAGGAGCTGCAGCATGAAAAGGCTTAGACATCTTGAGAGTCTATGAGCATTCAGAGCAGTTGGGTGTCCTTCAATTTATATAGCTCTTAAAGTTTTCAAAGAATGAGAGGTCCCTGGGTGGCTCAGTCGGTTAAGTGGCCAACTTCGGCTCAGGTCATGATCTCACGGTTTAAGCCCCTCATCGAGCTCTGTGCTAACAGCTCAGAGCCTGGAGCTGCTTTGAATTCTCTGTGTCGCCCTCTGTCTCTTCCTCTCCCCTGCTCATGCTCTGTCTCGCTCAAAAATAAATAAACAAAAAAAAAAAGTTTTCAAAGAATGAGCTGGGCGGTAGACTTGGTCCTTCTAGATCTGAAACTGTTGAATTCAGTAAAACGCAGTGGTTCTACTGGAGAATAAATGATGTCATTAAACCTTTAAATTTCTGTGGTATGAAATTTGATATACTGAAACCCAGCAGTGTCAGTGGAGGGGTGGTTGGGTAGGCCTTGGTGATTGAGTTGAAGGGGTCACTAAGCCTTTGACTATCCCCTTTGCATCATTTGCCTCTTACAAATTACAAGAAATTTATGATGTGGAGCCACATATTTCTAGAGGGCAAGTCACCTACCTACTCAATCTCTCCATCTGCAAAGTGGATAAGAGGAGTCCACAATTATTTTCCAGCTCAAATGGTTGGTGATTTTGTGATTTTCTCTCTGGTTACTCATCAAGAGCAGGCCCAACCTTGAAGCATATGGGAATTAATCATGTCATGGGGAAGTGAAACAATATTTGTTTTGATTATGCCACTAATTAGGTAAGGTTCACCCTGACCCTGACTGAATGGTGCGGGCAGGGGCTTGTAACGTGAGAAATGGATCCAAATGAGAACGTGTTACTTGAGCAGGGAGTAGGAAGCACTTAAGTTCAGATCTCTTGAATTGGGATGTGATGAGGATGGTTTCGGGAAGGGTGAGACCAACTCTGGTGAAGTACATGTCTGCTAAGCTGGTACTTGTATATTCTTATTTATATCATGGTCTTTGCTGTCCACTTTTATTTAATGCAATGCAAATAATAAAACTAATATAACTGCTGTCACTTAGGGAACACCTACTAAGTGCCATGTGTTCTCCCAAGAATTTTACAAATAGTACTTTATTTACACTTCACAACAATCCAGTAGAGAGCTATCATTTCTGTTGAAGATGTGAGGAAAGTAAGGCTCAGAGAAGTTAAGTAATTTTCTTGAGATCCCACTTGATTGCATGAGGATTCAGACTCACGCCTATCTGACTTCAAAGCAGTGATGTGCAGGCAAATGTTTAACGACCAGCTCTCTGTGGGGAAAAACAAAGCCTTGATTTCTTGTGTTTGCTGACTTTTGTGGTGTGAGCGTCCCCGTCGTGGCCAGTTTCCAGCTACCAAGGTAATTACAGAGTTGGGAAGAGATGTGCACAAGTGGTTCTATGGAGCTAATACGCCCCACTGACAACATATCACTGCAACAGCTCTGCTTTTACCCATCTGCTCATATTCAGGGTCACTGAGGAGTTCTGCTCAGTTTCTGGGTTTATAACTGAACAGGTAGGGACATCCTGCCAACTTTGGACTTATCAGAGGCAGGAGTCTGGAGTTTTCTTCTATGGACAAGAAAATAGTGCCTAGACATTAACATGATAATGAGAATGTTGTTCGTGAGGATCATGATGATGATACATAGCCTTAGCAGTAGTTAAAATAGTAATTTTTTTTTTGAAGAGTGTACTATGTGCTAGATAGTGCTCTAAGCATGCAGAGAAGCGATAGAATGGAGTGTTTAAGGGCTTAGCTCTGGAGTTAGGTCTGCCTGTGTTTAAATCCCACTCCATTTGTACTTGTTAGCTCTGTGATTTGGGGCACGGGATAGTATTAGTACCTACCTAATAGGATTGGTGGTGTTTAGAACAGAAGATTTTATGAGATCAGGAATGTAATATAATGGTAACTAAATGTTCCATAAGTGCTAGCTACCATTATGTTACATTTCTGATCTCGTATGATCCTCATGCTAGCTTTCTGAAAATGTCTTGTTCCCATTTCACCTAAGAGAAAACTAAGAAGTTGAGTGGTTAAGGAAGAGTTTGGGCAAGACTGAAACTGTGGTCAGTGTAACTATAAAACCCATGCTTTTATCTTGTAGGCCACATGGGATGTGTTTTACAGATGAAGGTGAGGCTCACAAGGATTGTTTGTTAAAGGTCAAATAGCTATAAGGAGCAACGTCAGGGTTTGAACACAGGAGACCTCAGAACTGTACTTTTTAAAAAAAGTATTACAGTATCATCTTTTGTGGAGGTCTCATTGGAGACAGACCCTGACACTGAACTTTTCTCAGTCTTTCCCACAAATTGCCTAGGCCTCCAACACCTGCTAGGAATCTATATTTGTCTCTGTGAATATATAGCCAAACATGCATTTGAATTTGGACTGTCTTATATGCAGGTAGCAACTCATGTTTATGCATAGTGACATTTTCACCTCAGGTTGACTGAGGCAATGGACAGAAATTTATAATAGCCCCAGTAGCAAAGGCCCAAAAGAAAGAGGAACATCTGGGTCAGAATTTGCAAAGAAGTAGACCTCCTCCTCCTCCTTCTTCTTAATGTTTATTTATTTTTGAAGGAGAGTGAGACAGAGTGTGAGTGGGTGAGGGGCAGAGAGAGAGGGAGACACAGGATCTGAGCAGGCTCTAGGCTCCAAGCTGTCAGCACAGAGCCCAATGCAGGGCTCAAACTCACGGACTGCGAGATCATGACCTGAGCCAAAGTCGGTTGCCCGACCGACTGAGCACCCAGGCGCCCTAGAAATAGACCTTCTTTACGTGATTGCCTCTTTGTCTCCTCCCTGACCCTACATTTTTTTCTTTTCTTCTTTTCTCTGCATACTAGTGTAATGCAGAGGAAGTGCTTCGCCTATGGAATATCACTTATTCATTTAACCAATGTATATTAAATACCTAGGATATACCAGGAAGTGCTCCAGGCAGTGAAAGAAAGAGCTACAAGTGAAAACTGGCAGTCTCACTGTTCTTGCAAATTTTTCATTTTGTTAGTAGGAGACAAATAATAAATGAGTCTAAAATATGTTAGGTGGTGGTAAATGCTTAGAAGAAAAACAAAGCTTGGTAAGAGACAGCAATGGGGTGCTATTTTAAATAAATTCATCAGGGAAGCTCTCTCTGATGTTTGAGCAGAGCTTTAAATCCATGTGGATATCCAGAGGAAGTACATGCCACATACAGGGAAAGCAGGTGTGAAGAACCGCAGGTAGTAATGTGTTTGGCATGTCAGAAGAATAGTAAGTAGGTCTGTGTGACTGGAGTGGAGAGAGCAAGGGAGAGAATGGTAGGAAAGTATGTTCCCGGTAGCTATGGCTGTGCAGCAAACTATACCATGGTGGGCTAAAACAATCGTTACTATCTGTGATCATTCTGTAGGTTGACTGGGTGTTTTTTCCTTAGAGTCGCTCATGTGGTTACACTCAAATAGCATTTGGGGATGAAAACATATGAAGGCTTGACTGGGCTGGGAGAACAAGATGGCTTGCTTACATAGCTGCAGTTGATGTTGTTTCCCAGGATCTCAGTTGCAGGTGTTGACTAGAGTGCCTACCCAGAGCCTTGCTGCTATCATATTGTCTGGGTTTCCAACAGCATGGTGGCCTGAGGGCAATGAACTTCTAACATGGTGGCTCAGGACTTTCAGATGCCTTGCAGGCAGTCAAAGCTACTAGTCCTCATAAAGACTGGGCCTGGAACTGATATAGGGTCACTTCCATTATGCTCTTTGTCTTAATGTACTCTGATTCAAGGGGAGGGACAATAGATTCTACCTTCTCAATGACAAGTGGCCAATTTTCATCCATCACGGAGGAGATTAGAAAAGTAGTGAGGGGTCAGGTCCTATGGGGCATTTCAAGGCATGGAGAAAACTTTGGAGTATGTTTTTCCGAGTACAATAAGAAGTCATTGAAGGGTTTTGAATGACGAATGGCATGACCTAGTTTATGTTTTACAAAGGTCACATTGACTACAATGCAGAGAGAGAGAGATCAGACTATAGAGTGATGAAGGTGGAAACAGAGACCAGTTAGGGGGCTTTTGTAAAAGTTCAGTGAGAGATGATGATGGCTTGGGCCAGTGTATAGTGGGATCATGAGATGTGTTCCAATTCAGCATATAATCTGAAGGGAGGAACCTCAGGATCTGCTGATGGATGAGATGTGAGCTGTGAGATAAGTAGAGGAAGTAAAAAATACCTCCTCTCCGATTATTTTGGTCTTTATGCAGGAAGGCATAGAACTGCTATTTTCTAAGATTAAGAAGGCACATGAAGGATTAGTGTTTTTGGGGGGGTGGGTGTAGAGATCAGGGTTCAATACTCGACATAGTAGGTTCAGGTTGCTTATTGAATTTCCAAGTGAAGAAGGCAAGTACTTGGTTAGATGTGCTAGTCTGGAGTTCAGAGGAGAGGTTGGACCTGGAGATATACATTTTGGAATCATCAGGGGCACCTGGGTGGCTCAGTCGGTTAAGCGTCCGACTCTTGATTTCAGCACAAGTCATGATCTCATGGTTTGTGAGATCGAGCCCCGCATCAGGCTCTGCACTGTCAGTGCTCAATTCTCTCTCTCCTACTCTCCTTAACCCTCCCTGTCACGCTCTTTCTCTCTCTCTCAAAATAAATAAAAGATTTAAAAAATCTTTAAAAAATTGAGAATCATCAGTAATTAGCTGGTATTTAAAAACTCAAGGACAGAATACAATAATCTAGGAAGTGAGTGTATAAAGAAGAGAGTGGGTCTGAGGCGGAAGCTCTGGACCCATTGCATGTTTACAGGTTGGGAAGATGAGATTCCAGCCAGTATGTGGCTGGTGAGATAGGAGATAGCAAAGAGAGACCAAAGGGAGAAACTATTTCAACGAGGAGGGAGTGATCTGCTGTGTCCATTACTACTGAGAATTGACCATTAGTTTTTGTCAACATGGTCCCAGAGCTTGTCTGCATCCCAACTCTGTATGGCCTTGGGCAAGTTATTTCTCTTCCTCTGCTCCTTAGCTTTCTGTTCTGAAAATGAAAATAATAAACTACTCTTACAGAGTTGTGATAATCATTAAATTAAATGAGATAGCATATATATGTGTTATATGTATGTGCGTGTGTATTTTTTTTCACTTAGCATGGTTCCACATAATAGTGGTTACGAAGTGTCAATCAGTGTCCGTATCATCCTCCCTTTTTATAAAATGCCTAAATGGCATTTGATCAGGCCACAGGAAATTGCCAATTTTGAACCATTTAAAATATTTATTTATTTATTTTGAGAGTGGGGGGTAGGAGGGAGGGAGGGAGAGAGAGAGAGAGAGAGAGAGAGAGAGAGAGAGAGAGAGAGAGAAGGAGAGAGAGAGAAAGAATTCCAAGCATGTTCCTTGCTCACCGCAGAGTCTGACTCGGGGCTTGATCTCACCACTGTGAGATTGTGACCTGAGCTAGTAACAGGAGCAGGATGCTAACTGACTGAGCCACCCAGGTGCCCCTGAACCATTTTTAACCTATGAAATGGCAATTTTGTATGGTTCACTTTAGTAACTGAATTCCAAAACGGGCATGCTTTTACTAGCCTCTTCTCTCATATTAAGATTTCTAATTGCACATTTCCCACTTAATAAATTCTCCAGAAGAAAGTTAGTTTCTAAACCGCTCTTCAGTTCTGTCCTTGTTGCATATGCATTTTCATGTTGGCACTGCATCAAGGCCCTCCACAAGGACCCAACTTCATCCACATATACCACTCAGCGTTTAGAACACAGACGCATGAACTCAATTCTTCTGATCTACTTCCTGAGGGCTTGCTGTGATGCTCCTACTTTCTGGGAAGCTCTGGTCGTTCCCTATCAATTACTCTGCCTGCAATTTGGGGAAGCTGCCACCAAGTGGGCTGTGGTGTCAACTCAAGCAAGGGGTAACCACATGCACCAAACTTTTATTCTATGGAAGTGTTTTCTTCTTCGACATCCATGGGCTTCCCTAGTTATTAACACTCACAGATCTGACTAACTATCTGCCCAGTTTCTTTCCACATCTTAGCTCAGGGGAAACATAGCCAACCAAAATATAACAAAATGAAATTATCTTCTATTATCCAAAATTTGGCAGAAACTGGAAGAGAAAGTGATTAAGGTCTATCAACAGCATGATTTCCCAATGATGTGCTTTTTCCAGAGGCATTTTTAAACCACCTGGCTACCTCTCTTTAGCTTAGCTCCTTGCCCTGGAAACTTGAATTTACTAATTAGCTTACATACTTAAGCTAACTCATTAAGGCCTGAGTTGGCCCCTGGCCTTTCCTCTCACTCTGAAAGACCCCCTTTAAATGGGCTATACTCCCATTTCCACAAAACAGCATGTGAATCCATTTTAAAAACAAGCCCAAGGGGTTCAGTGAAAAAACAAGTTTTCTTATTTTTTTTCTCCACCATTCTGGCAATTGGAAAGATTTTTAAGATGTCAGTAAGTAAGAGTGAAGAATTTTAAATAAAATTGTCCTATTTGGTGTATATGTTTACCTAGAATTCTGGGAAGGAATATATTTTGAAAAAGAAGACCTTGCAAATGCATTCTGAGCTTCCTATTCTTCATGGGAGAGGAGGGAAAAACAGCTAATAATTACTGCACATTTTCTATGAACCAGCCTGTGACCCTGTTTATGTCTCAGGCAATCCAGAGGGCAGGTAACAGCTACAGCTTACAGATAAAGAAGGTGAGGCTCACAAGGGTTAACTGTCTCGTTAAACAGCTGGTAAGTAGCAAAGTCAGGATTCAAATACAGGTCTGTGGGACCCCAGAACCCTGCTACTTTCTTGAAAGTCTCAAAACAATGAAAATCTGAAGAAAGATTCTAGTGGTTCTTTGGACACCTCCCCCCCCCCCCTTTTTAAAATAAGAGCTGCATTGTGATGAAAGAAGTGTTTTGATTTTCAAGAACCTGCCTGCAAATGACACAAGTCTCCAAGAGAGCCAGAGAGAAGCAACATTTGTCACTGTCTACCTAAGACAGAATAGCACAATATTTAAGAGCATAGACTCTGAAATGGAGCTGGAGCTGAATTTCTATCCAGAGTACGCTTGAATAAATCATTTAACTTCTCTGATTTTCAGTTTCCTCATCTGTGAAATGAGGGATGCTAATTAGTACCTACTTCATAGGGTTGGTTTTGAGTATTAACTGAATGTGTAGGACATTTGATTCTAGTACCAGGCAGTAGTCAGCCTGTTATTGGTGTGGTCTGTAGTTACGATACTACCATCGCCTAGCTCTGATTATGCATAGGGAGCAAGGGAGAGAGCATTGTCTCCTACACAATTGTTAGACAAGTTTTAGTGTTGACATGTGTCTTTTGGTCTCCTTTTGCTTCAGGAATGCAGGGTAAGTAAGTGCTTTAGGAAGCAAATCTTTTAAGTAACTTTTAGCCTACTCAGCTTAACACACCTAATAGGAAAATCCCCATATATCCATAGACTCTCCAATTCATCTCCAATGCTACAAAATATATCAGGACATCTGTCTTTACTGTCCACCTTATCTTCCTTACCAGTGCGCATTAATGAGAAAAGCCCTAGACCAGGGTAGTGGGCGTTTGTTGATTTGCCTCTTCAGCTTCTGTTGTCCCCTTATTCCTTCTCAAGGGCTCCTGGTTTCCCACAGGGTTTCATATAGTTCCATAGAAGCTGCCTGAATCTCTTCCCTTGGCCTCTATGATTGGTTTGGGGAGATATATAACCTAAGTTATTCAGTGAATAACTATTCAGGGTGAATCTAGGGATTTTTCCAGGGGCTTTGGGGCAAAAACTTTCTTGCTGGTTATGGATGAAGAAACACAAGACTTTTAGAATTATAGACATCTGTCTGGCAACTATGATGGGGGGTGGTTTAGGGTAAAGTGGACCTGGCACAAGGCAGAGGGAAAAGAGGGGGAAAAGTCAGGTTCTTGGCCATATCATTGACCTGATCAAGCTTCTTTGAATCTGGCACCATTTCTTGACTTTTCTGTTACAAAGTCAAAAACTTACTTTTAATGTTAAAGCTTCGCAGTTGAAAAAGTCCCTACTAACATAATCAGAGGCAGGCAGCCTGTGTTGCTGGGCTGGTTCTACAAGATTTAACATCTCAACTTCCAAATCTGTAAATTGGAAGTTAAATGAGTT
Organism: Panthera pardus; assembly: GCF_024362965.1. Lineage (NCBI taxonomy): Eukaryota > Metazoa > Chordata > Mammalia > Carnivora > Felidae > Panthera > Panthera pardus. The sequence continues at coordinate 69,063,298 of NW_026526766.1, read as the reverse complement.
TATGGAAGTGAAAGCATTTTTTGTTTACACTCTAAAGTAATTGTAAATGTAAGTCATTATTATGATAATTAGTATTATATGTTGACATCCTAATAGATTATTCTGTGTTTCTCTCATATCAAAGCCTTGCACTGGCAGCTATAGGCAGGCTCCCATGACTGGCATTTGTTGCATTTCATCCTTGCAGGTTTTGGTTGGTGATATGGATTTCACAGAGAACCTGATGGTTTGTCAAGTCACCATGAAGAGGTTTACTCTAGATAATAAATGTGATAATCATCAAGCAGGTGGTTTCCTATCCTTTAATTTTCCTTCATCTAGATTTTGAGTTTTTAAGTCAAAGCTCTCTTTACCAGAGGGTTAAGGCAATGTAATGACAACAATGATAAGGTTACAAAGCATCCAAATAACTCAGAAGAACACAAAATATATCATATATAGGATTATTTCTCCAAAGCTTCAATCATCCCTGCTAAGAATATTCCCAATTTGAACATACATGGTGTTATTAGGATGTAGTAAGTTACATGGAATATTGTGACATGTTATAACACATTAGTTAGATGAAAAGATACATGTACCTATGGACGCAAGAGATATGAGTTTATTTCATTTATTTATAAAACTACACTCATGCCAAGCCTTTGGGAAGTTTGAAAAATAAAAGAAAACATAAAACAACAACAGAATACAGAAAGGCAAAACTTAGATTTTGTTAGTGGTAAGAACTTCTAATCCTATCTGATACCAGACTAATTAAATGGCTACTCCTTCAATTATGTGCTCTTATTCTAGGATAATTTCCAAAGAGTTGGGACTTTTCATTCTAGTGTTCTAGATCAGTGAAATGCAAAAGAAATACAATGCAAGCCACAAACATAACTTAAAAATTTCCAGTAGCCACATTAAAACAAAACAAAACAAAACGGGTGCTTGGGTGGCTCAGTCAGTTGAGCGTCCAACTTCAGCTCAGTTCATGATCTCACAGTTCGTGGGTTCAAGCCCCACGTCGGGCTCTGTGCTGACAGCTCAGAGCCTGGAGCCTGTTTTAGATTCTGTGTCTCCCTCTCTCTCTGCCCCTCCCCTGCTCATGCTCTGGCTCTCTGTCTCTGTCTCTCTGTCTCTCTCTCTCTCTCTCAAAAACAAACAAAAACAACAACAAAAAAACCCAAACAGGTGAAACTAACATTTTACTTACCTGAATGTACCAAAAATGTTATCATTTTAGCATGTAGTCAACATGAAACTTTTAATGAAATACTTTGCATTCTTTTTTTTAACTAAGCATTCAAAATCTGGTGTGTATTTTTACCTTCACATCACATGTCAATTCAAACAGCCACATTTCACATGTACAATAGGTGATGTGGCAAATGCCTCTTGTGTTCAACAGTACAGCTCTGGATTTCAATGAGGGCGATTTTTGGAATTAGGAAGGCCTGGGTTTGAATGCCTACTCTATTATTTCTTTCCTTTGAGCAAATTACTATCTTGGAGTGTGGCCATGAGACTTCTGAGATGAGTCACATGAAAACACACCTCTCTCAGGATATGGCCCGTAGTAGGTAGTCAATATATGTTAGTTCTCTTCCTACCTTTCCAAAATGGAGGTGCAGGATGGAGTAGGAGAAACCCAGAGGCATTAGCAGCAGGAAACCTGGATGAATCTTCCCACACGAGGAAAAGCTAAGCATGGATGCACAGACTGAGAGGTCAGAGATGGGGTGGAGGTGCTGGACTGAGGAAACAGATGGAGACCAGACAGGCATTTCCAGATTAGTGCTACATGATTTCTACACAGCTACTCTAAAAGCTGAAGCACCTGTCTTCTCTATGCTGGTTTAGAATAAATCATGTAACCCTGTTCAAAGGAGAGCTATCAGGGATGATGAAATGACTCAAAATCATGCCCTAGAAGGACTGATTGAAGAGAGTGATTGATATGTTTCCTTTAGAGAGTATGAGCATGATTGAGAGAGCGTGGGGGAGGACGCCATTTTTATGTTCAAATGAACCAGCTTTGTGTGACCCTAAGAGGAAGAACTAATGTGGAAGCTACAGGAAGAAAGATTCTAGCTCAGCAAGAAAGGACTTTTTAACAGAGATGTTTTGGGGAGGGGTGCTTTTCCTGTATCCCCCCCCCCCCCGTCTCCGTCCTCTCTCCGCCTGCAAAAGTGGCTCCCTGCCCACCACTGGGTTCTCTCTTCCTAAGTTCACCTCTCCGCGCCAGGTACCTGCTGAATTCTGTGGTTCAGGTTGTGCAGATTGTTGTGTTAGTCTTCCAATCAGTTTTCTAGGTGTGTAGGATGGTTTAGTGTTGGTCTGGCTATATTTCATGGACATGAGATACACAAAAAACTTCCATGCTGTTTCGCCATCTTGGTTCCTCTGAACAGAGATGTTTTGAAGATGGAATGGGTTGTCTTATGGCATGGAAGGAGAAAAGCCTAGAAAATCTTTGGATTTCTAGCTTCTAGGCTTTTCTCCTTCCATGCCATTATTCCAAACACACAACAGAAATTTTTCTAAAATTAAAATGTAGGGGCGCCTGGGTGGCTCAGTCGGTTAAGCGGCCCACTTCGGCTCAGGTCATGATCTCTTAGTCTGTGAGTTCGAGCCCTGTGGCAGGCTCTGTGCTGACAGCTCAGAGCCTGGAGCCTGTTTCAGATTTTGTGTCTCCCTCTCTCTGACCCTCCCCTGTTCATGCTCTGTCTCTCCCTGTCTCAAAAATAAATAAAACGTTAAAAAAAATAAAATAAAAATGTAATCATGTCATTTCAAAGTTAAAAATGTTTCTCTTTTTTCAGTTTATTTATTTATTTAAAAAAAAATTTTTTTTAAGTGTATTTGTTTTGAGACACAGAGAGACAGAGCATGAATGGGGGAGGGTCAGAGAGAAGGAGACACAGAATCTGAAACGGGCTCCAGGCTTCGAGCTGTCAGCACAGAGCCCGACGCGGGGCTCGAACTCACAGACTGAGAGATCATGACCTGAGCCGAAGTGGGCCGCTTAACCGACTGAGCCACCCAGCCGCCCCTATTTATTTTTTTAATATGAAATTTATTGTCAAATTGGTTTCCATACAACACCCAGTGCTCATCCCAACAGGTGCCCTCCTCAATGCCCATCACCCACTTTCTCCTCCCTCCCACCCTCCATCAACCCTCAGTTTATTCTCAGTTTTTAAGAGTCTCTTATGGTTTGCCTCCCTCCCTCTCTAACTTTTTTTTTCCCCCTTCCCCTCCCCCATGGTCCTCTGTTAAGTTTCTCAGGATTCACATAAGAGTAAAAACATATGGTATCCGTTTTTCTCTGTATGACTTATTTCACTTAGCATCACACTCTCCAGTTCCATCCACGTTGCTACAAAAGGCCATATTTCATTCTTTCTCATTGCCAAGTAGTATTCCATTGTGTATATAAACCACAATTTCTTTATCCATTCATCAGTTGATGGACATTTAGGCTCTTTCCACAATTTGGCTATTGTTGAAAGTGCTGCTATAAACATTGGGGTACAAGTGCCCCTACGCATCTGCACTCCTGTATCCCTTGGGTAAATTCCTAGCAGTTCTATTGCTGGGTCATAGGGTAGATCTATTTTTGATTTTTTGAGGAACCTCCACACTGTTTTTCAGAGTGGCTGCACCAGTTTACATTCCCACCAACAGTGCAAGAAACCCCCGTTTCTCCACATCCTCGCCAGCATCTGTAGTCTCCTGATTTGTTCATAAAATGTTTCTTGAATCCCCATTGCCTACAGGATAAATGTCAGCTTCCGTATTGGGGCTTTCATGATATGATCCTTGCCTGTCCCTTTACCTTTCTCTACTACTGTCCCCTTCCCTCTCATAGTCTGATGATTTTCCCATTCTCCCAAGAAAACTCAAGCCTTTGATCTCACAGCTTCCTCTCTGGGTATTCATCCCAGCTGCCAGCTCTCTGGTAAATGCCAACTTCTGTTTCTCTTTTTTCTTTTTCTCTTTCTATTTATTACTATTATTTATGTTTTTACTTTAACCACCCAGTGCTCATCACTATAAGTGCCCTCCTTAATCCCCATCACCTATTTTAATCTCTCTGGTAACCCCCTGGTAACCATCAGTTTGTTCTCTTGTTTGTATATAGTTAAGAGTCTGTTTCTTGGTTTGTTTCTTTCTATTTTCCTTTTCTTGTTTTATTTCTTAAATTCTACATATGTGTGAAATCATATGGTATTTGTCTTTTTCTCTGACTTATTTCACTTAGCTAGCTTATTTTTTTTTAATATTTTTTAATTTTTTTTAACGTTTATTTTTGAGAGAGCACCAGTGGGGGAGAGGCAGACAGAGAGGGAGACAGAATCTGAAGCAGGTTTCAGACTCTGTGCTGTCAGCACAGAGCCTGATGTGGGGCTCGAACTCACAAACCATGAGATCACGACCTGAGCTGAAGTCAGATGTTCAACCGACTGAGCCACCCAGGCACCCCTGGCTAGCTTCTTTTTTAACGTTTATTTATTTTTGAGAGGGAGACTGAGACACAGTGTGAGTGGGGGAGGGGCAGAGAGAGAGGGAGACACAGAATACTAAGCAAGCTCCAGGCTCTGAGCTGTCAGCACAGAGCCCAAAGCAGGGCTCAAACTCATGAACTGTGAGATGATGACCTGAGCTGAAGTTGGACACTTAATCAACTAAGCCACCCAGGCGTCCCATAGCCAGTTTCTCTTTTAAGACTTGGTTTAAGAATCATCTCTCTCTGAAGCTTTCCTGATTACACAGCAGAAATAGCTGTTTCTATCTTCTGTTCCCATTCTCCATATTGCATACAAGTACCTGTAATGTGTAGTACTCTGGATGCTTTACTTGTCTCTCTCCCCCGTTGCATCATGAACAGGAAACATGGCTATCTTGGTTATATTTGTATGCCTAGTGGCCAGCAAAGTATTTGGCTTGTAGTAGGTGTTCAGTAAATATTGACTAAAAGAAAATTGGAACCTAAGGTTTAGTTACATCATAGGAGTGAAACTGCACAGATGGGCTAGCGCTAAGTCCCTTGTGGGAGGCTATAAGTGACATTTTTCCATAATCTTTTTCGTTTTAGAAATATAATGTATGGCCACCAGTGAATATTCTGATGGCTCTGCGTTAGTTTATAAATGCATTTTTTTCTGCAAACCTAATACAGTCAAGTCAGCTTCTGTCTAGTCTCTTTGGATTTGATTTTTGTATAACATCTTTTATACATAATGATGATAAAAAGGTTACTTTTTAAAATTTTATTTTTTATTTTTTAAAATTTACATCCAAATTAGTTAGCATATAGTGCAACAATGATTTCAGGAGTAGATTCCTTAGTGCCCCTTACTCATTTAGCCCATTCCCCCTCCCACAACCTCTCCAGTAACCCTCAGTTCTCCATATTTATGAGTCTCTTCTGTTTTGTCTCCCTCCCTGTTTTTATATTATTTTTGTTTCCCTTCCCTTATGTTCATCTGTTTTGTGTCTTAAAGTCCTCATATGAGTGAGGTCATATGATTTTTTGTCTTTCTCTGACTGACTAATTTCACTTAGCATAATACCCTCCAGTTCCATCCACGTAGTTGCAAATGGTAAGATTTCATTCTTTTTGATTGCCAAATAATACTCTATTATATATATATATGTATATGTATGTATATATATACATGTATATATATATGTATATATACATATATACATATACATGTATATATATGTATATATATACACACACACACACACATACACACACACACACCCCATACCTTCTTTATCCATTCATCCATCAATGGATATTTGGGCTCTTTCCATACTTTGTCTATTGTTGATAGTGCTGCTATAAACATGGGGGTGCAGGTGTCCCTTCGAAACAGCATACCTGTATCCCTTGGATAAATGCCTATAGTGCAATTGCTGGGTCGTAGGGTATTTCTGTTTTTAGTTTTTTGAGGAGTCTCCATCCTGTTTTCCAGAGTGGCTGCACCAGCTTGCATTCCCAACAACAATGCAAAAGAGATCCTCTTTCTCTGCATCCTTGCCAACATCTGTTGTTGCCTGAGTTGCTAATGTTAGCCATTCTGACAGGTGTGAGGTGGTATCTCATTGTGGTTTTGATGTGTATTTCCCTGATGATGAGTGATGTGGAGCATATTTTCATGTGTCGGTTGGCCATCTGGATGTCTTCTTTGGAGAAGTGTCTATTCATGTCTTTTGCCCATTTCTTCACTGGATTATTTGTTTTTTGGGTATTGAGTTTGATAAGTTCTTTATAGATTTTGGATACTAACCCTTTATCTGATATGTCGTTTGCAAATATCTTCTCCCATTCTGTCAGTTGCCTTTTAGTTTTGCCGATTGTCTCGTTATGCAGAAGCTTTTTATTTTGATGAGGTCCCGGTAGTTCATTTTTGCTTTTGTTTCCCTTGTCTCTGGAGACGTGTTGAGTAAGAAGTTGCTGTGGCCAAGATCAAAGAGGTTTTTGCCTGCTTTCTCCTCGAGGATTTTGATGGCTTCCTCCCTTACATTGGGGTCTTTCATCCATTTTGAGTTTATGTTTGTGTATGATGTAAAAAAAAGTGGTCCAGGTTCATTTTTCTGCATGTCACTGTCCAGTTTTCCCAGCACCACTTGCTGAAGAGACTGTCTTTATTCCATTGGATATTCTTTCCTGCTTTGTCAAAGATTAGTTGACCATACGTTTGTGGGTTCATTTCTGGGTTCTCTATTCTGTTCCATTGATCTGAGTGTCTGTTCTTGTGCCAGTACCATACTGTCTTGATGACTACAGCTTTGTAGTATAGCTTGAAGTCTGGGATTGTGATGCCTCCTGCTTTGTTTTTCTTTTTCAAGATCACTTTGGCTATTCTAGGTCTTTTCTGGTTCCATACAAATTTTAGGATTATTTGTTCTAGCTCTGTGAAGAATGCTGGTGTTATTTTGATAAGGATTGCATTGAATGTGTAGTTTGCTTTGAGTAGTATTGACATTTTAACAATATTTGTTCTTCCTATCCAGGAGCATGAAATCTTTTTCCATTTTTTTGCATCTTCAATTTCTTTCATAAGGTTTCTATAGTTTTCAGTGTATAGATTTTTTACCTCTTTGGTTAGATTTATTCCTAGGTATTTTATGGTTTTTGGTGCAATTGTAAATGGGATCGATTCTTTGATTTCTCTTTCTGTTGCTTCATTGATGGTGTATAGGAATGCAACTGATTTCTGTGCATTGATTTTATATCCTGCAACTTTGCTGAATGCATGAATCAATTCTAGCAGTTTTTTGGTGGAATCTTTTGGGTTTTCCATATAGAGTATCATGTCATCTGTGAAGAGTGAAAGTTTGACTTCCTCCTGGCCAATTTGGATGACTTTCATTTTTTTGTGTTGTCTGATTGCAGAGGCTAAGACTCCATACTGTATTGAATAACAGTGGCGGGAGTGGACATCCCTGTCTTGTTGCTGACCTTAGGGGAAAAGCTCTCAGTTTTTCCCTATTGAGGATGATATTAGCATTGGGTCGTTCGTATATGGCTTTTATGATCTCGAGGTATGTTCCTTCTATCCCTACATTCTTGAGGGTTTTTATCAAGAAAGGATGCTGTATTTTGTCAAATGCTTTCTCCACATCTATTGAGAGGATCATATAGTTCTTGTCCTTTCTTTTACTGATGTGATGAATCACGTTGTTTTGTGGATATTGAACTAGCCCTGCATCCCAGGTATAAATCCCACTTGGTCATGGTGAATAATTTTTTTAATGTATTGTTGGAGCCAGTTGGCTAATATCTTGTTGAGGATTTTTGCATCCATGTTCATCAGGGAAATTGGTCTGAAGTTCTCCTTTTTAGTGGGGTCTCTGTCTGGTTTTGGAATCAAGGTAATGCTGGCTTCATAGAAAGAGTTTGGAAGTTTTCCTTCCATTTCTTTTTTTTGGAACACCTTCAAGAGAATAGGTGTTAACTCTTCCTTAAATGTTTGGTAGAATTCCCCTCGAAAGCTATCTGGCCCTGGACTCTTGTTTTTTTGGCCGATTTTTGATTACTAATTTGATTTCGTTGCTGGTTATAGTCCTGTTCAAATTTTCTATTTCTTCCTGTTTCAGTTTTGGTAGTGTATATGTTTCTAGCAATTTGTCCATTTCTTCCAAATTGCCCATTTTATTGGCATATAATTGCTGATAATATTCTCTTGTTTTTATTTCTGCTGAGTTGGTTGTGATCTCTTTCACTCTTGATTTTATTTATTTGAGTCCTTTCCTTTTTCTTTTTGATCAAACTGGCTAGTGGTTTATCAATTTTGTTAATTCTTTCAAAGAACCAACTTCTGGTTTCATTGGTTTGTTCTACTGTGTTTTTTTTGGTTTTGATAGCATTAATTTCTGTTCTAATTTTTTATTATAATTAAATTATATTTATTATAAATTATTTATATTCATATAAATATATTTATATAAATATATATTTATATTATTATTTATTATAAATTAATTTATTATAATTAAATTATTATAATTAAAATTTAAATTATAATGTTTTATTATATTTATTATAATTTATTTATTATTTATTATTATATTTATTAATGTCTTCTGCTGGTTTTGGGTTTTACTAGCTGTTATTTTTCTAGCTTCTTAAGGTATAAGGTTAGGTTGTGTATCTGAGATCTTTCTTCCTTCTTTAGGAAAGCCTGGATTGCTATATACTTTTCCTTTTATGACCACCTTTGCTGTGTCCCAGAGGTTTTGGGCTGTGGTGTTATCATTTTCATTGACTTCCATTTACTTTTTAATTTCCTCTTTAACTGCTTGGTTAGCCCATTCATTCTTTAGTAGGATGTTCTTTAGTCTCCAAGTATTTGTTACTTTCCAAATTTTTTCTTGTGGTTGATTTTGAGTTTCATAGTGTTGTGGTCTGAAAATATGCACGGTATGATCTTGATCTTTTTGTACTTACTTAGGGCTGATTTGTGTCCCAGTATATGGTCTCTTCTGGAGAACGTTCCATATGCACTGGAGAAGAATGTATATTCTGCTGCTTTAGGATGAAATGTTCTGAATATGTCTGTTAAGTCCATCTGGTCCAGTGTGTCATTCAAAGACACTGTTTCCTTGTTGATTTTTTGAGTAGATGATCTGTCTATTGCTGAGAGTGGGGTGTTGAAGTCTCCTATTATGGTATTGCTATCGATGAGTTTCTTTATGTTTGTGATTAATTGATTTATATATTTAGGTGCTCTCACATTTGGTGCATAAATGTTTACAATTGTTAGGTCTTCTTGGTGGATAGACCCCTTGATTATGATATAATGTCCTTCTGCATCTCTTGATACAGTCTTTATTTTAAAGTCTAGATTGTCTGATATAAGTATGGCTACTCTGGCTTTCTTTTGTTGACCATTAGCATGATAGATGGTTCTCTATCCCCTTATTTTTAATCTGACAGTGTCTTTAGGTCTAAAGTGGGTCTCTTGTAAACAGCATATAGATGTTTTCTTTTCCATTCTGTTACCCTGTGTCTTTCGATTGGAATATTGAGTCCATTGACGTTTAGAGTGAGTACTGAAAGATATGAATTTATTGCCATTATGATGCTTATAGAGTTGGAGTTTCTGATGGTGTTCTCTGGTCCTTTCTAATCTTTGTTGCTTTTGGTATGTGTGTGTTTATGTATATGTATATGTGTATGTGTATGTATGTGTGTGTATATATATATATATTTTTTTTTTTCATCTTTTCTCCCCTCAGAGAGTCCCCCTTAAAATTTCTTGCAGGGCTGTTTCAGTGGTCACAAACTCCTTTAATTTTTGTTTGTCTGGGAAACTTTTCATCTCTCCTTCTATTTTGAATGACAGCCTTGCTGGATAAAGAATTCTTGGCTGCATATTTTTCTCATTCAGCACACTGAATATATCCTGCCACTCCTCTCTGGCCTGCCAAGTTTCTGTGGATAGGTCTGCTGCAAACCTGATCTGTCTTCCCTTGTAGGTCAAGGACTTTTTTTCCCTTGCTGCTTTCATGATTCTCTCCTTGCCTGAGTATTTTTTGAATTTGACTATGATATGCCTTGTTGATGGTTGGTTTTTGTTGAATCTAACGGGAGTCCTCTGTGCTTCCTGGATTTTGATGTCTGTGTCTTTCCCCAGGTTAGGAAAGTTTTCTGCTATGATTTGCTCACATAACCCTTTTACCCCTGTTTCTCTCTCTTCCTCTTCTGGGACCCCTATGATTCTGATGTTGTTCCTTTTTAATGAATCACTGATTTCTCTAATTCTTAAATCGTGCTCCTTTGCCTTAATCTTCCTCTTTTTTTCTGCTTCATTATTCTCTATAATTTTGTCCTCTATATCGCTGATTTTCTGTTCTGCCTCATCCATCCTTGACGCCGCTGCATCCATCTGTGATTGCAGCTCAGTTATAGTATTTTTAATTTCATTCTGGCTATTTTTTACTTCTTTTATCTCTGCAGAAAGGGATTCTAATCTATTTTCGACTCCAGCTAGTATTATTATTATCGTGATTCTAAATTCTGATTCAGACATCTTGCTTGTATCTGTGTTGGTTAAATCCCTGGCTGTCGTTTCTTCATGCTCTTTCTTTTGGGGTGAATTCCTGCTGAATTCTGTGGTTCAGGTTGTGCATATTGTTGTGTTAATCCTCCAGTTAGTTTTCTAGGTGTTGAGGTTGGTTTAGTGTTGGTCTGGCTTTATTTCATGGATGCGAGACACACAAAAAACTTCCATGTTGTTCCACCATCTTGGCTCCTCCCTAAAAAGGTTATTTGTACTAAACTTTGTAGTTAACAAACTGTTTTACTTCCATTATCTTATGTGATAGTGAAGACAACTCCCTCAGTTGGGCAGGATAGATATCACTCCCATTTTATAGACAAATGGAACCAGGTGCTCAGATATCACATGACTTGCCCAAAGTCACACAGCTGATAGTTAATAGAGCCAGATGTTAAAGTCTTTTTATTTCAAGGTCAGTTGATTATTCGTATCTATTTAAGGGTCCCACTGTCACTAAACGAATACCCTCTTATTTCCTTGAACATAATAAATAGGTCATTGGGGTAAAAAAAAAAAAATCCTTGTTGACACACTTGTCTAAGAGTTGGTCATGCAGAGAATGGGGTTTTCCACCATCTTATTTAGTTGCTCCCCCATTCTTTCCCTCAAGGCTTCCCCATGTCAGGTTGCCAAGTCTCTGCAATGGCCACCACAATTTGTTGACAAATAACAAAGATGCTCCTTGTCTTACTGTCAATTTTACATCCTCTGGGCTTGCCAAGTGAGCCTGACATGCCAGGAAGGGCTTTGTTGTGGTCTGTGACTCACTTACTTCACTCACTCCTCTGCCGCTCCCTGGGTGCAGGCGATTACAATCTGCCTATTGCACAACTTCAGAACATCTCTGGGTGAATCGTCAGAGGATGAAAAAAAAAAATCCAGCAGACCAAGGATTCAGTCACTACTACATGAACCAAAAAGCATACTACCATAGGAGAGTTACTCTAATCTCATCTGCAAATTGCTTCTGTCATCATCCAGAGATTTAGTGGAGGCATTTACTACTGGAGGGAAATGCTTTCTCCTAGGTGGTTCTATCAGCAAATTCTTGGATTGTCCTTTGGAATAAAGGATGTCAGTAAGCGAAAGAGCCCTTCTCACTTATTTAGAAGTAGTTCAGTTCACATCCTGTTGATGAGAAGTGTTGTTTGTATGGCTTGTTCAGAGATTACCCCATGCACTTACGGTTCAGGTTCTTCTTAAGAGCACCTCAGAGTGTCATTTTATTTTTTAGAGGGTCACTTTATTGAACTAAAATGAAATAGTCCAGTTTCCCCATGGAAATGTGTTTGTAATAAATCACAAGTTGTATATAGGTAGGACTAGAGTTTACTTCAGTTGAAAATTTTAATTGCTATTTTGCCTTCAAAAGGTCTCCTGTAAAACTCTTAGGCTGGAGAGGTAAAGGAAGTTGGTGTCTGGGTCTGGTGGGTATCCTCTCCTTCTGTTGTCATCTGTTTCATGAATTTACAACTCTTTAGGCATTGGCTAAGGTCTTGCCCTATGCCATACTCTGTGGTGGATGCCTGGGGTCCACAGTGATGAATATAGTCCATGTTTGCTTCTTGAGACCTAGGAAAAGATAATTTTACATAATACACTGGGCTAAATGCAGAGTTTGATATACCCACAACACAAGGCACTTTGAAAATAGGGAGGGACAGTTCCTAGCTTGGAGAATCTGGGTAAGCTTCTTAGAGGAGATGATGATACTTGAAATGAGTCTTAAGCAGAAATTCCCTTAGATTTGCAGAAGGAGGATGCTTGCCCTGAGTTCCAAGCTTTGGAGGGCCTCATTCTGCCTCTTTTTCAGCTCTCCATGGATACACTGAACACAATTTTTTCTGCTCAAATAACTCAGAGCCTGCTTCCAGATCCTGCCTAGGCCTCTTTGCCAGGTCTGTCTTCCTTGGGCTCACTGCATCAAGAGGTAAACTCCTCAGGTTGAAGGGTGGTCAAAGAGTGGTTGTTTGGGGATCGTGTAGATGGTGTTTGAACAACCACTTGTGCTCATGGGAGGGCCCTCAAACTGCAAATAATAACTGATTCAGGGAAGGAGGTGTGCTGGGGGCTTGGTCAAGAGTCTATTTTCCCCTCAGTCTCCCAGTTCTAGTGCTGATCTCTGAGTAGTCCTAGAAGTCTACACTTGAACCTGACCTTCCAGAATGTTGAGGGTATATATTTCAAGGTAGGAAGAAGAGCATATTTTATTTAACAGGGGGCTGGCTTGACTTGTAACTTTCTAGTAGTTGAGATACCTGCTATTTGGACCTCTGTTTGAATTCTTGACCTGGGACCTGCAAATGTTAGGTGCTGGTCTGATCTTCATTTGAGTGTGGTATCTCTAGGCTCTGCATTGATTTAGGTTCTTAGGGATGAATGAGACCCTAAGCCTCAAAGGGCTCTGTTTATTGGGGCCACAAGCAAATGTCCAATCACAGTAATATATGTACTGAAAATTATAATAACCAATGCTGAAAGTGAGGTCTGTACAGGGCATATAGAGAAAAGAGAGATCTGCTCTACTAGAGGGATGGGAAAGAGGAACATTGTGATCTGAGCCTTAAAAGATAAATATATGAGTCTGGTGTGAGAGTGAGAGAAGAAATTTTGGATAGAAGAAACAGAGACCTAATATAGCATGATGCTTTAGGGAGAAATATATAGTTCAGCTCAGTGAGAGTATAGAGTATAAGCAGGAAGAGGAAGGCAAGGGCTGGATCATGAGAGGTCTTATAAGTTAGGCTAAGGAGGCTTTTATTCTATAGGCCATGGGGACCAAGAGTTCTATACAGGGAGTGTGGTGATGAAAATTTCCCTTTTAGAAAGACCCCTCCAGCAACTAAGTGGAAGTGGATTAGAGGGTCCAAACTTGGGTGTTAGCCTCTCTGTGCAAAGATGCCCAAAGCCTGTTCTTTTTCTATGCACAGATTTCATCCATCAGACTTTGTTGCACCCGCACAGTGGTTCGTATCCCAGCTATTCATTAGAATCACTTGGGAGGATCATTGAAAAAAACACCAATTCCCACCTGTGGTCTCCAGCCAGTTAAATTAAAATATTTGGAGCTTGGTTGTCTATAATTTTGAGATGCATCTCAGGTGATTCTGATGCACCCTAAGGACTGATAACCACTGTGAACTATTTCTGTGTATCACCACACAGATTGGTGAACTAATTATATTTAGGAGGTAAGCGCTAACCCCATCATTCTCCCAATATGCAAATTCTTTGTTCCTTATTTCTTGCACTTTGGTGATTGGAGGGATATTACAAATATCCCTGACTTTATTGGAGGAAAACCAACTTCTGGTTTGAGGACTACATGGGATACCCTCCATCACAGCCCAGAAGCTCTTTTCTTAATGGTTACTTCCTGTCTCTTACTTGCAAATGTCTCCTTGGGCTGGAGAAGCTGAGAGTGAAAATTACCTACTTGGTATCCTTTCGGGATTTTGCAATTTAACTGTTTCATGCCCACACAGATAGGTTCCCTTTAAAATTGGTTGCCTCCTTTCTCAAAGGACTCCTTTGCCCTTTGGGCTCAATGGAATGTCTTTGCATGCCAAAGCCCATGGAAACACTGTGGTGGCCAACTCTCTTCCACCTACCTGTGCAGGAGTGAGTAATGTGTGAGGTTGGTCACTAGGGAGTGTCCCAATCCCATCTGAACTAAGCTGGAACTTAAAGGAAGTTGAATGGTTTCCCGCACACAACCAGGGTGTCATGGGCTTGACTGCTGTGTCAGATGCTCCCATGGGCACTGTGGTCCTCTATAGAATACACTTGTATCATAATTGCCCTTAGGTCCTAAGTTGTGGGAGAAGGCTCTCCTAGACAAACTTCCTACTCTCTCCCACACCTGAGTAGAAATAAGTACTGTGGAGGGGAAACAGAGGAGCCAGAGTTTGGAGAAGATGAAGGTAGGGACTGAGTTCACCATATCTAATACTTTTGTGTATTATTAGAAAGGTAAATGATTGGAAGACATATCCAGGGAACTGGGCCCCCTCAAAGGAACAGGCAGTCCCATTAGTGCACAACACTATCTACTTTCCCTTCCTATCCTAAAGGATATTGACCAGTGAAGGACCGGGTCAGCATTTCTCATGTAGCTGGAGTAACAGGGGCCTCTGCAAGATCAGAGTTCAACTAAAGGATTTAATTACGTAACCTAGAAAATCTCTTCCTGTTTCAAGATTCTAGAGCTCTCTGAGTATGCATCAGGCTCCTACACCTCCCCTCCCACTTTTATTGAATGTCACTGTGCCCAAGGAGACTATGACATGTGCTCTTGTCTATTAATGCCAAGAGTCTTCTCCTTGTGTCCTCTCCGCTCTGTTGAATCTACTTCTTCCAACATGGGGATGGGCTAATTCCTTTTTTATTTCAAACATGTTTCTTTCAAAACATGTAATTTTATGATTATAAACTAGTGAATATTGAATATGGAAAACAGTAGTTAACAAGGAAAGTATGAAGAAGAAAGTAAAAATCATCTATTAAACCCATCAACAGATAATTCCATTATTTACACTTCCTTCCAGTCATTTTCTATGCATATTTAAATATATACTAAAAATAAAAATTCACATGAAATTTAAATTTACTATAATGTCCTATGCCATATTTTCCCATGTCATCAGTTATTTTTTTTTAATGTTTATTTATTCATTTTGAGAGAGAGAGTGTGCGCATGCAGAGAGAGAGGGAAAGAGAGAATCCCAACCAGGCCCCACACTGTCAGCACAGAGCCCAACTCAGAACTATCCCAGGACCATGATATCATGACCTGAGCTGAAATCAAGAGTCAGATGATTGAGCCACCAGGTGCCCCTCATCAGTTATTTTTGAAGTGATTAAAATATATTAATTCCATAATTAATGCATGTTAACCATAGAAAACTAGGGAAATATATAAAATCATGGTCTCAATAGCCAGTGGTAATTGCTGTTAGCTTTTTGGGCTCTATCCTTATATATGTATACATACATATACATATACATATTTTATATATATATATATATATATATATATATATATATACGCGCTATATATATATATATATATATATATATATATATACATACACATACTATATATATATACACACACATACTGTATACATACTATATATAATATATATATATAATATGGTAGTATATGTATAGTAATAAAAACATAGTAACAATTGCATATAGGAGAAATTAAAGCACTACAGAAAGTTAGAAATGATGAGTTTCCCTTTCCATTCCTCTGAGCTAGGCTTCCACCTCTGTAATTAACCATTGTTTATAGATTTTGATATCCTTTGAAGATATATCTATATCATCTATATCTGTATCTCTATGTCTATCTCTATATGAACATATATCTATGTATCTATATCTATACATATGTATACATATAGACACATATATATACATGTATATACATATATCTATGTATAAAATCTATATGTAGATGATATATAATCATAGTATGTCTGTAACTAAGTCTTTTTGTTTCTATAAATGAGAGCATATTCTTCATGCTGTATTCTACCTTTTTTTTTTTTCCTAAATATCTCAGAAATCTTTCCCTATCAGCATATATAGATATACCCCTTTCTTTTTAGTGCTTGTATGGTATAGCTATATCATAGGTCACTTAATCAGTCTGCTGTGTTTGAAATATGGGTTTCAAGTTTTAGTTTTTGCTATTATCACAATGCAATAATAGAAATCCTGTACACATATTTGTATATGGGATTACTTTGAAAATGATCTTTTCAGGGTTTTTTTTTTTTTTTTACATCAGTAATACATGACCATTTTTTCTTGTATAAATTTACTTCTATAATGTCTTTTAAGTGATTACATTGTATCGCATTACACAGACATACCATAATTTATTCAACCAATTCCCTATTGTTGGACATTTGGATGTATCTCTTCCTCCATCCTTGCCTTTCTTCCCTGTCTTTCTTCCTTAATTTACTTACTTTCCTTCCTCCTTCCCTCTGTCCTTCCCTTCTCTTGCCTTCCCTACCCTTCCCTTCCCTTCCCTTCCCTTCCTACATTTATTTTCACAAGTTCAATTTCTGAAACTAGATTTTCCAGGTCAAACTATTTTTAATTAAAAAAAAATAATTGCATTTGAGAAAAATCATACTAACTTAAATGTCTGCCATTGGTATCTAAGGATACCAATTTCTCTATATCCTCACAGATCCAGGTTTATTGCTCTTTATTTTTATCATTTATTTATCTACGTATCTATTTTTATTTTTGACAGAGAGAACATGTGCACCTGTGAGCGAGTTGGGGTAGGGAGAGGGAGACATACAGAGAGAGAGAGAGAGGGAGAGAGGGAGGGAGGGAGAGGATCTTAAGTAGGCTCTATGCTCAGCTCACAGCCTGATGTGGGGCTCGATCCCACAACTCTGCTGGGATCATGACTTGAGCCAAAATCAAGAGTTGGATGCTTAACCTACTAAGCCACCCATGTGCCCCTAATGCTCTTTAATATTTTCTAATTTATAGCTGATAAAGTGTTTATATTGTATTTGTTTAATTCATAGTGATAAGCTTTTTTTGTGTATTTCTTGTTTTAGTCTTGTTTGCTCTTCTCTGCCCATCTTAAAACTTAGAAGGTTTATTTTCCTACTGATTTGTAAGATTTATATTGTGTGGATATTTATGATGTCATGTATATTGTGGGTATTTTATCTGAGGCATCAATTATCATTTAAGTTTGTAGAGGTTGGGATGCACCAGAAATTTAAAAATTTTAGATCAGTTTTATTCTTCAGGTTGTGTTTTAAGTGCTGTGTTTAGGGGTATCCTCCCCTCTCTAAAATAATACACATTAATATAGGTTTTATTCACATTTAAATCTTTTATCTATCCATTAATTATTTGTGTACATTTTCCCCATGTATTTTCCAATTAATGCCATTAAATTTTTTCCACTTTTGATTTTAAAGGCTACTTGATAGTCATGATCGAAAATAAACTTGAATTTGGTTTTGAACTGTCTTTTTCTTTCTATTAATCTGCTTTTTTTTTTTTCTGCATCAGTACCATCCATTTGTTTTCTCGGTGGAGAACAATTTAATGTCTCATTGGGCAAGTTCCCTTCTCAGTTCTTTTCTGTATGTGGACCTAAGAGGTGAAATTATAATCCATGAGTGGGAGCTGCAGGAAGATAGCTTAGGCTCATTATGAAAATAACTGAATTGTTGAAAGAGAGAGTCTAGTTGCAAAGGGGAAAATAGGAGGGGTGATTGTAAAAAATTTAAAGAGCCATGAAAGACACACTAGCACCAAACTGTGACTTCTTGAATAATTAAAAGCACTGAAAGGATTTGAAAAGGAGTAATATTCTCCCTCTGTAAGAAAATGGTATGCAATTTAAAGGTTCTGCCTAGAATTGTCTCACACTGCTGGTGCTACCTGCTCCTCACCTTGGTAGACTGTGTGCCTCATAGAGTTATTGTGAAGATTAATGAAGATTAATTACTTATGTGACCTTCTGGCTCATTACTAGTGCTCAGTATATGGTAATTATTAAAAATGAATAAGCAAATTCAGAGGGAAACAATTTTTCTTCCCTGGTGATGTAACAAGAGCATAGTAGGGGAGTTCTTTCTCAGACTTGGACATGCCCAGAAATCACCTGGGGTTCTTGTTAAAGCAGGTTTTTTTTTAAAAAAAAATATTTTTAATGTTTATTAATTTTTGAGAGAGAGAGAGAGAATGCGAGCAGAGAAGGGGCAGAGAGAGAGGGAGACATAGAATCTGAAGCGGACTCCAGGCTCTGAGCTGTTAGCACAGAGCCTGAGGTGGGGCTTGAACCCATGAACCATGAGATCATGACCTGAGCCAAAGTTGGACACTTAACTGACTGAGCCACCCAGGTGCTCCATTAAAGCAGTTTTTGATTCAGTAGATCTAGGGTGGGGCCTGGGGTTCTGCATTTCGAACAAGCTCCCAGGTGATACTGCTGCTGCTGGTCTGCAGACCACATTTTTAGTTACATGATTGTGGGGGAAATTTAAGAGTTTTAGTGGAGGTTGGGCTAGATGATATGGTGTGGGACCCCTGTAGTCTCCAGAGTTTTGTTTTGTTTTGTTTTGTTTTGTTTTTCCTTCAGTCTCCAGATCTTTTGAATCTGTGCCTGGACAGATCATTCACAATTCCACAAATTGGAAGCATACCAGTTGGGGGGGTGGGTAGGGTTAGGGTGGGTGGTACATATTTTAAAAGTTACACTGGTACTTTTTTTTAAATTGGTTGTGCTTATGCTACAAAATTTAAAAGTCACATAAGGGTACTCAATGAAAAATAAATTTTCCTCTCACTCTTGTGTCCTAAGCCACCCTGATCCTTTCTATAGAAATACTATTACCTGTTTTTATGTGTGTGTATATTTTATGCATGTACAAACACGTGTTTTATTATTTTATTATTTTGTATACCTTGCTTTTTTCACCTGAAAATATATCCTATAAATGATTTTATATTAGTACAACTAAAACAACTGCATATAGATATATTATAATTTAATATAGTTATATATGGTATAATTATGCTATGCTATCAATTGGTAATCATTTCCAAAATTTTGCTAGCACAAGAAAAACATTGCTGTGAAATGCTTCATTTCAAACATGTAGGATAAATTTTTAGAAGCAGAATGGCAGGATCACAAGACATAGATTTAAAGTTCTGGCAGATAGTACATTATTCTCCATAGGTGTTGTGGCAGTCTGAAGTCCCACGAGCCACATATGGGATGCTGTTTTTCCCCTGACACTGGTCCATATCCTATGTTACCAAACACTTTGATCTTAGCCAAAATGATAGGTGATAAATGATAGCTCATTGTGGTTTTAATTTGCATTTTGTATTATGAGTGATACTGAGATATCTTAGTCATTGTTTAGGAGGCAGGCACATTTCCTCTCCAAGAACTATTTGTTCATCTTCTTTCTTATTGATTGGTAGTTCTTTATAAATTAAAGGAAATTAGTCATGTGTCTGTGATGTGAGTTGCAAGCCTCTTCCCCACATTGTTTTACTTTTGTCTTAAAATGTCAGACAATCATTTTTATGTAGTTACATTTATCAGTGTTTTTGTGTGTGTGTTTTCTGTTATACGTAGAATCACCTGGTCCCCCACTTTGAAATATAAAGAAGAGTTCCCTTCTATTTACTTCTAGTATTTTTTCATTTTTATTTTTCATGGTGAAATCTTTGGCATATCTAGAATTTATCTTCATGTAAGATGTGAGGTATAAATCCAGCTTTTCTTTCTGAATGGCTACCCAGTTGACAAAACATCATTTATTAAATAATTCTCCTCCTACCCATTGACTTAAAATGTTACCTGTTCCTACATATATTCTAGCATATAATTGTGTCTATTTCTGGACTTGCTACTCTGTTCCATTGGTGTAGCTGTTCTTGAGCATCTCTAACAGTATTTTAACTTCTAATAGCTTTTAAAACATTAAATACCTGGTAGGGCTGGTCCCCACTGATTATTCTTCTCTCTTTTTTCCCCTCAGACATTTTTTTTTTTTGGATTACTCTTGTTTATTTCATATCTGAACCTTAGAATGTGCTTCTCTATGCTTGCCTGAGTAAAGAAAACCCCATTGGTATTTTTATTGGAAGTGTGCTAAATTTATAGATTGATTTAAGATAACTGATTTTTTAATGATATGGAGTGTTCTTATCAAAGAACACAGCATGCCCTCCATTTGTTTGCTTCCTTTTGTCTCTGAGTAGCATTTTAAAGTTTTCTTTATGTAGATCTTGCTTATTCCTAGGTGTTTTATCTTTTTTGTTACTATTGTAAATGAGATTTTCCCTTTTATTATACCTTCTAATTGACTAGTGTTTGCATATATTAAAGCTATTGGTTTCAGTATATTAATTTTGTATCTATCAACCTTAATGAATTCTCTCCTTGTTTTTAAAACATTTGCCATTTGCTTTTCTTGAATTTTCTAAGGAAATAATATTTTCAGGTATTCATAGCTTTATATATCTTTTCCAGTTTTTATGTTTCTTACTTCTTTGTGTTATCTATTTTGTTGGTTAGTAGCTTCAGAATAAGTGTAAGTATTATTGGTGGCAAAGAACTTTGTTGTCTTCTGACTTTAATAAAATGCTTTTTCTAGTGTTTTCCTGATAAGCATGATGGGTTTTGGTTGAGATATATATTTTCTAGTGTTGAATCAGCAGCCCTCTGTACTTACTTTTACGTATTTTTTTTTTTTAAATCAGGAATGAGTTTTGAATTTTTCAACTTCTCCAGTGTTTATTGGGATCAGCATATGATCTTTCTCTTTGAGCTATTATTGTGATGAATTATATTAAACTGAATATTTGAAATCATCTTCTGATATCTATCTAGTATGCGAAGGATTTCCTCTATAATCCTCAGTGTCATTTTCATTACACTACCAGCTAAAGGCCCAGGAGGCAGATTATTCAGGGTATTATGCATTTGTGGTTTTGTTTTGTTTTTTTTCTCTTTCTTTTCTGAGATTCTCTAAAGCCCCTAAATAGGGCCCTTAGTTCAAGCCACCTGAGTTTTTCCATTCAAGTCTGATTTCTCCTTCTAGTGAAACTCATTTTCTGCAGCCCTTGGCAAACCTTTTACTCTTTAATGCTCAGCTAGAAAGAGGTGGAGGGTGAAGAGCCATTTCTTGAATTTGTATTTCTGACAACCCAGCACTGCTGAGTTCCTTCCTGACTTTCCTTCATATCAGTCTTTTAGTTGCTTCGCCATTGAGCAGTCATTAGCAGACAGCCTCCCCACACTGCCCAGGGCATGACTGGCACTCATTGATTCACCGAACCACAGCCTGGAGGTGTGGGTTCAGCCAGGCTGGTCTGACATGCATCCTCAGCAATTTCCCCAAGCGCCAAGTCAGCCCAGGTGTTGGTCACATGAGGCCTGTGATCCTCTACTATGGAGTCGTGTCTCCTCAAGATCTCTATCTCCCCATCTCCTGCAGAGCTTGGAGCCATGATGCTTTTCCAGAGGCAGCAAAGATTTCACTCTGGAGAATGTCATTCTTGCAGTGCGAGGAAGTGTCAATTCAGTATAATTCAGCAAATAGTCATTAGCTTCTTTTTTAAAAAAAATTTTTTTTAATGTTTATTTATTTTTGAGACAGAGAGAGAACAGAGCATGAACGGGGAAGGGTCAGAGAGACAGAGACACAGAATCTGAAACAGGCTCCAGGCTCTGAGCTGTCAGCACAGAGCCCGACGCAGGGCTCAAACTCATGGACTGTGAGATCATGACCTGAGCTGAAGTTGGCCGCTTAACCGACTGAGCCACCCAGGCGCCCCAGTCATTAGCTTCTGTATATCAGCTCAGTGTTGGGTGCAGAGGAGAGAACAGAAAGATGAATATGGCCACCATTACTTTTGAGGAGTTCTCAGTTAAAAGGGAGATGTGATTATATAACTGGAACAAACAAGTATGTGGTAAATACTATGGACTAACCTTCCTGCCAATCAGTCTCCCCCTTTAATCCTTTCTTCACCCACCTTTGAGAGAGATCTTTCTAACAGAAACCGAATAATGCTAATGCTGTGAAATATCTCCTCTTTGCTCTCCGGATATAATTCAGAGTTAACCTGACACACAGGGCCCTTCAGAGTCTGGTTTCAATCACATGGACCTGCTTCATCTTCCTCTGTCCCTCTTTTATAAATAACAATACCCTATTTATTTGAACACAGCATGCTGTCTCTCACCTCTGTGTCTTTGGACAAGCTGTCTTCCTTGTATAGAATGCCCTCTCCTCTTTTTTTGCCTGATGATCTCCTACTCCTTTTTCAAGACTCAGATCAAATATCTTTCCTCTAATATCCCCTTCTTGCATTTGGTCCCTCTTTTCTCTCTCAGCCATGTTCACTTTTCGTCTTAACGCTTTCTTCAACATCCTATAAACCTTCTAGTCCAGTAGTTTCCAGAGATGGATATGGGAAAAATGAAATAGAACTTCCATCTTTTTTTTTTTGGTGTGCCATATGCCTAATATGTAGGTACAGTGGTACATATATATACTTCATGATTAATAAATATGCCTGTCTTGTGATTATGTGTTCACAAGTTGTTTTACTGGTAGGGATTAATAATCTGAAAAGTTGGAGGGTCATTGCTCTAGTAGTTACATCCTGGAAGGCATGAACCCTATCTTATTTGTAAGAACTTAATAAAAATTAGTTGGATAAGTGAATGGCCTCTATATGAATAAAATTATAACAGATACTTTAAATGAGATAGAAACAAGATGCCAAGAGTTGAAACAGGATTATGCATTAGTTCAGGAGTCAGAGAACCTGGCTTCAAATTATTTTTTTTAGGAAGGATTCGAAATGCCTGCTGGACTGTCTTAGGTGTGTTACTCATCTTTCTAAACCCGGGTCAGCAAACTTTTTCTGTAAAGAGGCAGGTAGTAAATATTCAGTTTTCCAGGCCATATAGTTTCTGCAGTTATTCAACTACTCAACTCTGCTGCAGCCAAAGACAATATGTAAAAAGTTAGGTGTGCCTGTGTTCCAATAAAACTTTATTTACAAAAACAGGTGCCTGTCTGGTTGGCCTGGGGGCTGTATTGTGCCAACTTCTGTTCTAGATGATGATTCCTAGCTTGTGCAATCATTGTATTATATAAGGTACCTTTGCAACATAACTAGTCCATGACTAGTTGTTAAAAAATTACTTAAAAATCTCAACAGTTGTTCTTATTTGGTCTTATAAGAAAATAGATGTTTGAGTTTAGTCCTTAGATCTGAGTCTCACAGACAGTGGAAGCAGGTGGGGTTGGAGACTAGAAGGGGAATACTCGGTCTAGGAAAGAACATATGTGAAGGTCTTGATGATCTGTTGAGGGGACCACGGAAACTGCTGCAGCATTCCTTGGGTAGCTGCATTGCAGGAATAGCAAGGGGTAAACTCTTTCTACCTTAATGGTGAAATGGAGACAATAGCAACCTTCCATCCCATAGTGAGAATCAGAGAAATTACGTGTCAAACATCCAGTGCTAGACTGTGTCCTGTGACCTGCTGGTTGACATCTTTTGATACTGACCTTCACCTACTGTCTGATGTCTAAACTATTGGCTACTCTGTTTTGCTGAGCTGGATTTTCTTCTAGTCTACATGTTTAGGGCAATTTGCTTCCCATTCTGAGTTTAACCTACTTCTTGCCCCACTTCACTGGCTAAAAATCAGTGGTCCTCTAATACCTGGAGCCTGGAAGAAAAGGGGCTTCTTGACTGGGATTTCTCAGGGTACAGTCTATGGAGCACCTGGACAGAATCACCTGGAAGTATCTGTTAAAAATGGATATTCCTGGCTCCCATCCAGAATTCTGGAGTTAGGATCTCTTCTGTGAGGCCCATTTTAAACTAGCTTTCAGGTGTTCTTACAAATTCCAGAGTCGAAGAGTTGCTGCTGTTCCAACTAAAGCATTGAAACAGTTTTTTTTTTTCATGTCTCCCCCTTGAGTTGCCTTAAGCAGACTCTTATCTCTTAGAATCCACTGTAATCGCTCAAAGATGGACAATTAGGCCAACCACTAACTTGTCACAAAAATAATAAATTGTGCAATGAATAAGTTTGCATTCCTGTGGGTCTCAAAATTGCAGGACTTTGCTGAGGTGCCCCTGATCAAGCAGCCCAGTGTCCAGGTAGAACCAGCACACAGAACTTCCCTGGTTAGAATGCTCTTGCAGGACTTCTCTCTTGGGATGAAGATTTCACCTTGGCTTTTCCTCATTAGAATTGTCCCACCCGGGTTTCCTGATTCACGTCCTCTCACAGGTCTTCCCCAGTAATCTCTCTAAATTGACAATGGGGTTACGGAGCCTCTGATGGATGACCTCATTTCAGGGGTTCTCTGCTTTGGTGATATTTCAGTCAAGCAAATATGGCTTCACTAAAATTCAATGGCATGTGAATTTTATCCAATATATAAAAAAAGGAATAGTCACCCATTGGAAAGATAATTTTGTCATTCTCAAGATCATAAGATTAGCTCCCAGATATTTAATCAATAAATTGTTATTGATTGTGTTTTCATATGTGTCAAAACCTGCATAACAATTATCTACTTATCAGTGTGTGTGTGCGCATTTATTTATTTTAATGATTATGGATATTTGCAACAAATTTATGGATTAGTGACCTCATTAATTGTAAAATGTTTTTGGCCATGTAGAAAGAAGAGTTATTCTTTCTGTCTTTCAAATGAGCAAACTGAAGCATAGAGAATGAAATGATGTTTCCAAGGCCACATGACCTGCACATTGTTGAGCCAGGGCTCAGCTATAGATTCTTGAACTTGCAAAGCTCTCATCCTGCTTCTTAGTTTAACAATTCCAGCCTGGGCTTTCTATCCAAATACAACAAAGGACATCTCCTATGAGAAGAAATCATGGAACACTTTGAAAACAAAAAGTGTTCAAATAATAAAATGGCTTGGGGTTCTGGCACCCCATGAAATGTCTCAGTTACAGCTGAGGCATCATTATGTCTTTTTGAGACACAGAAAAGCCAAAGAAACCACTAGATGGCAGTGTGTGAACATTAACAGAGAAAAGGATCCTTCTCTTGATTTTGAGTACCTTGGGACTGAGTGCCATGGTAAAAGCCTTGGCAAGGACATCCCATTGGAGCTAACCTTCCAAGGACAGTGAATTTGGAAATCATTGTGACTTTGAGCTCCAGCATGAAGCAGGATGGCTATGCTTTGGTTCTCTGAGAAGTTCGAGCATTGGTTCTCAGCCCCAATTGACAGAGTCATTTGGTATTCTAACTTCACTTGGTCTGGGGTGAGGTCCAGGCATCAGTATTTTTTGTTAAAGCTTCCCAGGAGCTCCAGTGTACTCCCAGTGTCAATAATCTGTGCTAGGTGGAGGCCATCAGCCCCCAGGGTTGCAAGAACCCACTCAAAACAACACAACGTGAGTTCCTAAAGATGTTCCAGGCACTGAGGCTGCAGAAATGAATGAGACATTAAGACATGATCTCTGTACTCCAGAAGTCACAGTTTCAAGGGAGCTGAGATTTAAAATTCCAAACGGGGTCCTAGTTATGCTGTGAAGTATTCCTGTAGTGCAGTCCCTGATCTACCTTGCATGATTTCGAGTAAGTTGCGTGACCACTCCATGACATACTTTCTTCAGTGGGTTTTGATGGAATTCTTCACTGGAAAAACAAGGACGTTGAGCTAGATGTCTCCAATGATCCATTTAGCTGTGTGTGTTCCTAAGAGCAGCATCTTTCCTCAGTCAAGTTCCTTGTGTACCCAGGAGCAATCTGGCTGTTTGGGGAAGGGATGGACTCTCTTGGGCTGGCATTGGCTCAGCACTTCAGGCAGGACACAGGGGTCCTTGCTGCTCCTTTGAGGTCTGGCTCTCCTCATTTGCCAATGGTAGCATTTAGTTCGTTATAGAGAAAATTAGTTGTTGGTGGTTCAGCCTTTAAGAACACACACAAATTCCATGTGCTTATTTTCCAGATATGTATTCCAGAGTAGCAGTGACTGGAGATAGAGTAGGGCATCTCCAGACCACAGATAACCCTCCTCCCCCTCAAGCCCCATTCCTACTTCCATCTCTCCATTCCTAGCTGCAACACAATGTTGGATTTTTTCCTAGGCTAGGATGACCTCTAGAAGGTTGTTTTCGTAAGCTCTCCCTTTAATGTGGGGGTTGATGGGGCATATTCTGGAATAGGGAAGTATCAACAATGATATCTTGCGAGTCCTGATCTATAGTTTATGCTTAAGAAAGAACCTTAATAGCACAGACTAGATCTTACTCATTTCACTCATTTTAATACCTGCCACAAGTCCTGGTAGAGAGTAGGTGTGAGTAAATGTTTGTTGAATTAAGGTTTCTGTAGTTTGAGGTATTCAACTATGTCAAGCCAATTTTAAGTATTCAGGTTTCAGCATCAGAAATAGTTTTGATGCTACCTGTGTCTTATAGACATAGAAAATTATGAAATAGATTGTGTCTCCTTCTTTGCATTGGCTGCTAGGAAGCTCAGAGATAACATAGTGGCCCATCTGTAGCAAATAACTAAGAAAGATCTTATGCTAAATATGTCATTATATAATCAAATGATTATATGTGATTGTGTATAATCAATTGAATGATTATATGTGATAATTAAATGATTTTATGCTTGATTTTACTTTATTTTTCTCAGATTTTATATTTATTGTACTGAATTATTATTGCAAGCTGCTTCAAGTTCTCTTTGTAACAAGGAACGGAAAAACATTAAATCTGAGGCAATGTCTGGGACAGTTCCTAGTACATAGTAGGAGCTTATAATAATTTTGAGTAAATGAGTAAATGGTATTTTTATCTAAATCATAAGATTGAATTTGATGTTTAAACAAATCTATCAGTCAACCTGAAAGTTATAGTCTCTTAAAACACACTGGAATCAATGAAAAGATCTTCTGAGACATAGACTCAGAGAAGCAGAGTGACCTGTCCAGGATGGCATAAAGATCCAGTGGCTTTCAGGTAAGCCCAGTTACGTTTTACTCTTGATCTACAGTACATTCTATCATTCCAAAACCACTTCTTTTGA
This sequence comes from Panthera pardus, assembly GCF_024362965.1. Lineage (NCBI taxonomy): Eukaryota > Metazoa > Chordata > Mammalia > Carnivora > Felidae > Panthera > Panthera pardus. Next base: position 69,036,106 of record NW_026526766.1, on the reverse strand, counting down.
TCTTCCAAGAGAGGGAACTGTCCTCAAATACTTTCAAAAGTGAAATATAAAGAAAAGTACACTTGTCCAGTTGCCTGTCAGGTGAAGTTGGTGATAAAATGAGAGCAGTGCCCCCTGTGTTTGATGGAATTGATTGTTCTGTTTATCATTTTCCCCTTGACCAAGTCAATGACAGCTCATTTGGTGACCTGTGATGTAATTTCCTTTCTTAAGGAGAAAAAGTTGGGGAATTCTGGTCGCCCCATTCAGCAATCTCCTGGGAGGTTGGAAAGGGATAGTTTTACTGACAGTGTTCATCCTGCATAGAAGCCAGTGGGCCTGTCAGCTTAAAGCATGAGCCGCTTAAAGCAAGATGCATGAGCATCTTGTCAAACATCTTTGTCCAAAATGTGGTCAAAGAAGAAGTGAGGCAGCTGAATTTTGATGGAAATTTATCTTTCATGTATTTATTTAGTGTTCCTGTAGAGAGCAAAAGAAGTCATATTCCTGTTTAATAGCCTGACTTGTCTACTTTTCTAGCATTTTCTAAACCACTCCTCTTCAACTCCACTATTTTACTTCTTTACATCCAAAGTGAAAGTCTCTGTCCAACAAGCATTTTTTTTAAATATTACCTAACCAAGAGAATAAGGTTTATCCTTTCTTATTCACTTCCCTTGTGTATTTTTATGGTTGTGGATAAATATATATAATTTGCTCTAAAGTCAAATTTACATGTTCTTCAGGCCAGTCTGTTTTCACTGGTATTCCATCAATGGAAGGCATTAGGTCTACTTATCAAAAACACTTAAAAAAAAAAACAAACACTTTTTAGTTTTGGGATCATCATCTGTGGAAGTTTTATTTTTATTTAGTTCCATAAATGAACTTCAAGTCCCTTATAACTCGGTAACAAATGTCTTGCCTCCATGTCTTTCTTTATGTTTTTCCCTCTGACTAGCATACTTTTTCTTTTTGGACCAACCTGGAAGCTCTAGCTCAGATGACATAATGTCCATGAGAACTCCCCATGAATAATACACTGCTCTCTTATCTGTGTTCCTGCAATGGACTCACCCTCATGATGGCATCACCACCTTATGTTACTCTAATGAGATTATCTGCTTTTTTGAATGGACTGTGGTCTTCTCAAGGGTAGCGGCCATCACTCCTTCATCTGTGAGTCTCCTGAGCCTACTGAGTGTCAAGGGTGTAGTAGGTGCGCATGTGCATATTTACTCATCCTATTGTTGATTCATTGTGGTTGCTGCTGCTGTCTTACTCAGATTTCTTGCCTTCCCTGCGAGGAGCGAACTCTGCAGAAATCCTGGCCAGAAAGCAATCTGATGTGCTAGTCAGAGCAGCTCACCTGTTGGCTCACTATATGAATGTGATGCGTTGATCATGCAGCCCAGAGGTCTGGGCTTTGTTCACAGGCACAGAAATGTCTTCTGAGTCATGCTCAGCCAGCTATTGCCTGAGTCTTAGTCCAGGGATGGAGAAGACCTGGCTCCTGCCTGAAGTCTCTTCTGGAGATTTCAGCTTCTGTTTTTAACTCCTGACCTTAGCCTTCTTTGGGGATATTTTGAATTGGGTTTGGTTGAGATGAGATTGTTGAGGTAGATACCTTAAGGGAAGAATTTGTCCTTTGGGAGTCTGTATTTAAGCCAAGGTGAGATTATGAATGCTCAGCTGCAGCCCAGACCTACCAGGCAAGCCTAAGATCTTTCTCAGATCAGAAGTATAGTGGATTATGGAAACATAACTCGTCACCATGGAGGAGACAAATTGTGTCTGGGACTAAGTCCTAAGACAGGGGAATCAGAGAAGCAAGCTAGGGATAGTTACCATTTGCTTATTTTTCTTTCAAGAGAACAGAGAGGAATATTTTTGATTTAGTAAAAGTGAATGCCTTCCAATGACTCTATTTGGAAAAATGCCATTGGCATTTGAAGGTTGGCATTGGGCATCTATTGTTCTTAAAGTTTTGGGCTCTTTAAAATTCAGATACATCCCCTCACCACCTTTATACTAATCTTTATATTTATTAGTGGACTCATTAAACCCAGGGCCATCCCCTGGCTCCCTCTTACTTGAATTTTCCCAGTGAAGTGGTTCTCCAGACTGTTTGGACACTTTTTTTGACAGGCAACCCTCAACCTCTCCCACCTCCCCTTTCCAGTCTAGGAAGCCCATTCTTTTTTACACAACACTGTTAGTTAAAAAAAAACAAAAACATTTTTTCCCTAATATTGAGCAGATTTTGGTCCCTGCTGTCGTTTCTACAGATTGTTTCAATTCTGCCTCTCAGGGCCACATATAACAAAAAAGTCCCTTTAGCCCCTATTCCCAAGGCTATGCTCTTTTCACTAAATAGTCCATTTCTTTAAGCTTTCCTTCCCACAACACCATTTCAGGACTTTTACCAGTTGAGCCATTCTTCTTTGAACACTTTCCAGTTCGCCCTCTTGAAATACGTGTAACCCAGTTAGAGCAGGAGGGCTCATGTCACACTCAAAGAAGCACTTGTCACCAACCAGAAGTGATTGAGAAGAAATTGAGATCTTTAATGAAATTATTTGAAAACCCCAAAAGGTTCATTTCCTGACTCACCACCAGATATGAAATTCACATTTTCCATCTTTTTCTATTTTTCTCTGCTTCCACTTTAGTCTTTTTTCTTCCTCTGTTGAAATTCTGAGAGCTTCCTAAACCAGCCCAACCAGACTCTCTTAATGTCTCCTCTTCTCTCCCATCTTAGGCTCAATTCTTTGTTATTGGGGCAGAGGGAAGGTGAGGTGGGTAGGAGGGATTGCAGACACATAATTAAAAAACAATCTTTGTTTTGTATGGATTTATAATTCATCAGAGTGAATGACTGGAAGTGAAGCCTGATCCATGCAAAGCAGAGCAAACCCATTTACCTCCCTTCTTCTTAGCATGACTTCTAGTAACAGAGTTTCAAATATCATTGACGATTGGTCAGACCAATTTCCTGGTATCTCCTATTAAACTTTCCACAAACTCAAAAGCATTATGGAACTTATCCAGGATCTGGGGTTGAGGTGGGCACAGATTCTACGATTCACAGATTCCATGGATTCCTGACTGAAGCTTTTTGGAAAAGGTATCAGGGAAAACGGAAGAAAAGGTTAGATTCTTATTGTTCTCTTATGTTAAATCTGAGGTCCAGTTACTTGGAAGTTGAAAGATAACTTTTTTGCTTAGTGTTTTTGTCTTTCTTGTGTGTGGTTGAAGGGCAGAAATAACTCTGGTGACTCCCAACAGACCTCCTCCAACCCCCCAAACTCAGTCCCAACCCACCTGGGCTATTCCCACAAGTCAGTTTTGGGTTTGAGGTTGGCCCTTAAATCCATTCTGCATCCTAACCTACTGGGGGGTCTCCTGCCCCTGTTGCCCAGTGTGTGGGACTGCCTTGGGGGTGCTGTTATAGGCCCTATGGTCTCCTTTACTTGTTTCGGGTGGTGGGCTGATCAGCAGTTTCCTCAAATGGCCCTATGTGCCCTACATCTGGCAGTAATTCCTCTTATAATTTGATCAATTAATGGCACGATTTCTGTGATATTTTCTTTCTGTTTAAAATGTCTTTGGTCGTTTTAAGCAGGAGTTTGGGAATGAGAAGAATTAAATCCACGGACACAAATGCATATCTTGAACTAGAGCTCAAGAAAGCAAAATTTTAACCACCCTGGGTGAAGCAGGATGGAAAGGAGTCGTGTGCTGTGTTGGGGCTGGTTGTTTGATGGTCAGTGTTGGTTTCTGCACGTCCAGAGCATTTCCACACACATTATTTAATGAGTTTTACAACAGATTTGATCGGAAGAGTTGTAATTATTACCTGTGCCGTGCTAATTCATAGCACAATATTCAAAGAAGTTTAGTAACTTACTTAAAAGTAGAGGACTCATGAACCCCCAGATCTTATGCCATCTAGGACCATCCTCTCTAGATAGCTAGGTATTGGATGCCATCATCTCTTTTGCAATACTCAGAAGTACCTGTAATAATATTTCCTTCTTGTGTTTTTGGAAACTCATTTGTTAACTTAAATAAATATATTTAACAAGGAAATTTTATATCACTACATTAAATTAAAAACAAACACCATTTTCTATAATTGGAAAGTAACTGTTAAAAGAAAAAAAATGTGAATGAAGCAATGTCCTTATATTTTAGCTAAATTTTGATTCCCGTTGAAGTCTCTAAGCCTAAGTTCTGCTCTCTCTTTTAAAAAGGGAAATTTTAGCATATTTTTAGAGAGGTGTTGAAGTCCTATGGCATCAAACTGAGACTTTCTCCTATATGTCATCCGAAGGACTAAAACAGAATTGGAAAAGGAATAACTTTTCCAACATGCAAATCAGTTTTACTCAATATTGTGTCCGTGTAGAATTCTTTCACACATAATTTAAAAATTCTTAGGTTCTTTCTCTGGGAAACACTATAGAATCCCATAGTTACATAACTAAGGAGTAAACATTGACTGTAAGTTGGGTAGTTCTGGTGGACTACATAGATGTCAGTAGTAGTTGGGCTAGCTAGTTCTGTTCCATAAATCAATATGTATCTGTTCGGCTACTCAGTGACATTTAATGAATACCTACTATGTGCTGGCCATGCAAAGATGAATACGACACTTCCTGAAGGGAGTTTGTGGTCTCATTAATATCATCAATGGTGTGAACTTCTAAGTTGCCCACTGTGAGGTATATATCATCAACCTTGCTTGAGGATGAAGGAGGGAAATGCTCCAAATATGTGGTGCTGCCCTGGCTGGCTATTAAAGGATAAGGGTTTATAATTGTGGATCTCCCAGGATGAGTACAGCTTCTACAAAGTAACGATGGTAGGAAAAGGCATGGTTCTCTTGAGGAACAACTAGTTTTTTGATTTGGCTAAAGTGTAGAGCCAAAAGGGAGAGAGATGGTTAGGGTAGGGAGGTGTCAGAAAAGGAGGCAGAGGTGGTAGACCCACGCCAGTTTGAGAAGAGTTTTGAATCCCTTGCCAGGGAGTTTGGACGGATCCTGTAGACAGTAGGGAGCCATCCAGAATATATAAGCGGGGGAATGACATGCTCAGACATGCCTTTTAGAGAGGTCACTCTGGTAATAGAGAGAAGAGATGAGAGGAGAGAGTAAGATGTCAACACAGATGTCTGCTTGGGATGCCAATATTAGCTTAAGTTATTCCATGCAAATTCTATTCATTAGCTCTCCTTGCCCATGTAAAGAGTTTTGGTAGCCGCCACTCTGGCCAGAGTGGATGAGGTCTGAATGGAGAGGCTTTGCTTTGGCCTTGGCGGAGTTGCTGTGAGATTTTTACTGTTGTAAAACTGCTTTCTAAAAGTGGTCTAGTCCATGTGGGCTGTTTTAAGGCAACTTAGAAAAAAACAACAACATCCATTTCACAACCAAACATTAATAAGGAATTTAGCCTCCTTTTGACTGAATAACTTGAATGATTAGGGACTGTGTGTGTATGTGTGTGTGTTTACGTGTTTGCAATTCCCTGTACTCGCTGATGCTCAGATGCTTTGAGGATAGGTGGTACTATTTCCCCCATACCATTTACCCTGTGATTTAACAATTTAGCTTTCCTTTAGTATATTACATTATTCCTTTCCTTGTATTTTATTTTTTTTAATGTTTATTTTTTTAAATTTTTTTACATTTATTTATTTTTGAGAAGCAGTGAGACAAAGCGTGAGTGGGAGAGGGGCCAAGAGAGAGGGAGACACAGAATCCGAAGCAGGCTCCAGGCTCTGAGCCATCAGCACAGAGCCCCACATAGGGCTTGAGCACACGAACCATGAGATCATGACCTGAGCCGAAGCTGGACGCTTAACCGACTGAGCCACCCAGGCGCCCCCTGTGTATTTTAAAAAGAAATATAATTTTAACTGAATAGATTGCAAAGTAAACTCATTCTAAAGTCTACTACATTCTAGAGTCTTTGTAACATAGAGTGCTATACGTTGGTAATGAGTGGTACATTTTAAAGTGAACCGGGCACTTAATTAGAAATCAGAATTCAAGACTTGGCTTGGCCAATTGTTACACGTGTCACCTGGGACAATTCATTTTATCTGTCTGAGACTCATTTTCCCCATCAGTGAAATGGATGGGGTTGACAGAGATTGCCCAGAGTGATAGTTCTTGGCCTCATAAGGAGTCTTTTGAGGCTCTTTCTTCCTAGTTACCCCATCCCCATACAATTCTAATGCTACACATATACTGTATATCTGTTTATGTACTGTGACCCTTTGGAAGGCAACAAACCATTGTAATATCTAAAAAAAATTTTTTTTCCTAGAACCAGGTTTTGGCTTCTTGGTTGCTGTATTGCCTGGTTGAAAATGTATGGTCCAGAAGACTCTGCTGATAGGGATTGTGCTGCTATGCTACAGTCATGTTTAGCAAGAAAGAGGGATGAATGATTGTCTGCCACAGTCATGGGAAAGGGGATCATCAGGGTGTGAGCTTTGTATTGAGCTAGATGGTCTGTGTAACTTTTACCACTTGAACATTCTGAGACTGTGTGTTTAGTATGTATACAAACTGTATCTATCAAGCTGAAAGTAATTATTGTTTTTAATAGTTAATCTATTGGGTGTTAATTACATGTTGATATGACTCCCAAATCTGCAAAAAATCTCAAACGTAATCAATTAAACAGTAGTAAGAAGATAGGCTGTATTTGTGGAATATTTTATTTGTAATCCTTAATACCTTCTGGGTAATTAAGATGTCCTAAGATATGCTTATATGCCATTTGATGCATTAGAAATTATTCACTTTTAATCTTACAGATTTCTAAGATAAGTTTTGGAGGCAGAAGTATCTGTTTCACAACAGAATACCTATCAGATGGTTTGTCCAAAGAACTTCCAGTGCCTACATAAGCCCCTGAGCTTGATTGAGCGGGGGCTGCTTTGTAATGCGAATGCTTGGGAATAACCCCCACATCTTTCTGTTGGAAAAATTTTTTGTATTCAAATCCTACCTTGAGTCAGGAATTGTAATGGTGGGGTGCGTTCTTGAGGAGCTTGCATTTGTGTGGAGGCTGTCAGCAGAAGTAACTAGTGCAATCGAGCCACATCAACCTGGCTGTAAAATGAGGTCACATCCCTTTAACACCTGTTGCTATTGGTTTGAACCTTTGTCAGCTTTGATGGCCAACACGTCTCTCTTCCTTGAAACAGTCTCAGTTGGTTCTCACAACTCTTTTGGACACTTAGACCCGTTATGACCTTTTTGCTCTTTGCTGTGGAACTTCTGTTGTTGCCACTCACTGCTCTGTTGGGCATGGCCATCTCAGCTCTTCACTGGTCTCAGGAGAGGGTCCTACTCTCCTCTTTATCATTTCACCCATGTATGCAGTAATTTCTTCTCCTAATTTATTTCCACACATTTGAACCTAGGTTGTAAATTTTGAATACAATTTTATTGAATGTTGGGGATTCTAGGAGATAAGTACAAGCAGAAAATACACAAAAATTGTCGCTATGTCTGCTTTCAAGGACCATAGGTCTAGACTCACCCCCATAGGCCTCTGAATGATCATTGCCCATCCTACCTATCTCAGAGAGACCCTTTTACTTTCTCTATGGGAGTCTCTCTGGCCTACAATAGATTTCCATCTTCAGATTCTAGACTTCAATTTATGAAGGCCCAGAGTGAGAAAAGAGTTTTATTCCCCTGTCCCCCTCTCACCAGTATTGCCTCCTTAGTCCTCATATCTTGTCCTTCTTTAGAGGATAACGTGCCACCAGGACATCCAGTCTTTTACAGAGGAACTCTGCCCTTGGGCTTGTGGTCCTTAAAAGACCATCATATCAAAATGCAACATTTCATCATTATTTCACAATGCCTAGGCTATTGTTTATTTATTTTATTTTATTTTATTTTATTTTTTATTTTATTTATTTTAATTCACATCCAAGTTAGTTAGCATATAGTACAATAATGATTTCAGGAGTAGATTCCTTAATGCCCTTTACCCATTTAGCTCATCCCATCTCCCACAGCCCCTCCAGTAACCTTCTGTTTGTTCTCCACATTTTATGTTTTTGTCCATGTTTTTATATTATTTTTGCTTCTCTTCCCTTATGTTCATCTGTTTTGTATCTTAAAGTCCTCATATGAGTGAAGTCATATGATATTTGTCTTTCCCTGACTAATTTCACTTAGCATAATACCCTCTAGTTCCATCCATGTAGTTGCAAATGGCAAGATTTCATTCTTTTTGATTTAGGCTATTGTTTATCTTGAATAACATCACATTCAAGTTCAAGATTACTTAAACATAGCCAACTAATCTCAACTGTGGCTTAAAATAAAGACAATGTCTTCCCCATTTTTCCTGCAGTTTTTTTAGGTCTGTATACCCAATCTCATGTGAAAAAATTCCAGAACACACACACACACACACACACACACACACACACACACACACACACTCACACACATTCTCTCTCTCTCTCCGAGAATAAGCAATAATATACAATCATAGGAAAGATTAAAACTAAAGAAATGTTTTCTCTAAAGAAGCTATGGAGTCTGCAGAGATACAGCTATGTTAAAATAAACATCTAACTTATATACCAAAGAGAATTCTTTACTTCTTAGTGTAAACATTTACATTCAGATTAATGGTGACTTCATTTTTCCTCAAATATAATAGCAGGGTATATTGCTTTACATCTGGGTAATTAAAGGGCCCACTGGATTCATTTGTAAAGAACAAACGACAAAGGGGAGTGTGACCCAAAGGTAAATTCAATCCTTTAGCTCCTAAAAGATAAAAACTACTGAGAACTTTTAGGAGATTTTGTTTTTTCAGCAGCAAGACCTATAAAAAAATCCTAGTGTTCAGTTCAGCAAGAGAATCCCATTACCTTAGAGCAGGTGTTGACAAACATTTTCTGTAAAGGGCCAGATAGTAAATATTTTAGGTTTTGCAGGTCATATAGTCCCTGCCAAAATGACTCAGCTCTGCCATGGTGGTGCAAAAGTGACCACAGACGAATAAATGGCCATAGAAAAATAAATGAACATGGCTATATTCTAAAAAAAAATTATTTAGAAACACTGAAATTTGAATTTTTTATAGTTCTCACATAGTACAAAATAGTGTTATTATTTCCATTTTTAAAACTATTTAAAAATGTAAAAACCAGTTTTAACTTGCAGGTCATACATCAGTAGGTGGCCAGTCAGATTTGGTCCTCAGGCTCTGGTTTGCTGACCCGTGCACTAGGGCCCTGTATCCCATTATGAAATGATATATTCACACTACAGTAAATATTAAATGGAGGAAAACACAGAGCACTTTGGGACCATGCAGAACGAATAAACCCAACTTGGAAGAATCTCCAACTTTTTTAGACTATGTGTGTGAATCTAAACACATCTAGTTCCTTCCAATAGCATCCCGGAATCTTTTGTGATTTCAGTGTGTTTCCCCTTGGAAAAGGACAACTTCCTACACACCCAAAGGAGAAAAAAAAAAAAAAAGATGTTGGAAGGCTTCTGGATATCTGAACTCAAATGTAAAATATAATTTTGGTGAACTAGGCAGAAATAAGGCAGAATGGGTGTCTCCATATAGTTTAAATTGTATTCAACAGAGACCTGTGTTTCAGTCTTGCTGTTTTGAGAAGTGTGACCAGTTGTCCTAATGTCTAGTGGGAACTTCTGGGGCTGAGCCCACAGAAACCTAGTTGAGTTAGTGCGTGTGTGTGCAAAAGGACATTCTGAATATGATAACCTGTGTGTGTATGTGTGTGTGTGTGCGTGCACACTCACGTACATATATGTGCATGCCATGGTGAGACAACAAACTCTCGTTAATCATTGACTTTTGGCTAAATATTTTTCCTTCACTTTCATCTGTTGAAGCTCATTTCTTCCTGAAAGTTTAAATCAAATGCCATGTCCTTTGAGAAACCAGCCTCAGTGTCCAGCTATCTTCCTCCTTTCCCATTCCTTTGTCAGAATTAACACTTTCTTTGTTCTCTCCTACAAGTCCAACTTGGATGATAGATGAATCTCACAAGATTGTCAGCTCTTGAGGCAAGAATAATTTATTTTTTCTCCTTTATAGTCTCTTTGCCTCATCATGTCCTTGGTACAGGGCGGGCACTAAAAAACAATTTGCTGAATGTAGCAAAATGACCTGAATTCATTAGTGACCATGACTAAATGATAATGCTTTAATTTTAAATACCTAAGCTGTGCCCAAGAAGGTTCCTTTGACATTTGCACATTTCCCTGTTTGAGGGGTGGGTTCCCCTTGAGTTCACAAAGTCTTATCCTTCCCATTTGAGAGCTTAAAGAGAACCCTGGTTCCTGGTTGTGCTAACTGTTCTTCCCTTTGGTAGACAGTCCCCAGGCTTGTGTTTTTAGCAGTAACTCATGTGTACACCTACCTACCCGCCTAGCTTGACATATGACTCACTGGGGCTCAGGCCAAGGTGCTGTCAGGCTAAGGGCCCATTTCTGTAAATACAGATTCAAGTTTGGGGTGGGAAATGGGGACGTAGAAAGCCTTCCAATGCAGGCTTTGGAGGCTGGCTGGCTAGATGAACTGGGGGCAAGACCCTGAATCAGATATCATCAGAGATCATCTGGTCCAACCTTTTCATTGTTCAAGTGAGAAGGCCAAGGCCCAGGGGGAAGTACCTGGCTCAAGTCCATGTGCTTATTACTATAAGAGCCGGCTTCCAACTAGCCCCTTTGTTCCCAGTCTAAGATTCTTTAAAATTATCCAATTAATTGATTAATTAACTAACTAACCAACCAAAGATCACTGAGGCCATCCATGCATCCGGGCTTCTGCTGGCCACTGGGGGACCCAGATGACTCAGGCATGCTCCCTGTCTTCTTAGATCCTACAATCTAGGATCCTGAGGCAGAATGTAGCAGTAATGGTGCTAGCTTGATTTAGGTGTGAGCTGCATTTCTGTCCCTTTCTGATTGTGGAACTAGAAAAAGGAAATGCATATGTCTACCTCATAAAGCTGTTGTGAAGATTTAATAAGACAGTTCATGTAAAACCCTAAACATGATGCATACTACCTGGAAAATGCTCAGTAATTTTCAGCTGTTAGTATTCTAATGGAGACATTTAGCCCTTAGACAAATCAGCTGCCTCAGTAAGCATATTTGAAAATTGCAGGAGTTCAGGCAAAATATTTGGAGAAAATTTGACCTCAAAAAAAAAAAAAAAATAGTGCAAGATTAGTGCCCTTGCCTCAGATAAGGTTGATTCTAGTGTTTCTAATGAAAAGGCCATTTTCTGCCTCTATGTAGAACTGGGGGCGAGGATACAAGAGAGATTGCCAGGATCAGATGAAAAAGAATTTCATCCATGTGGAGATAGTTGTGTTCATTGTTTCCCTGGCAGGTTTAGGCTGTGTGTAAATCCTGCCACATTTGCTTCTTACTTTTCACACTGAGACATCATTTCTTTCATAAATAGAGACTGGATTCACGTGACCCAGCTCACTGCTGTCCCAGCCCTGCCCTGGATTGGCCACCTCTGGGGCTCCCCCAGTGCTGGGCAACGGCTCCAGGCTGCTCACTGTTGACTGGCTGGCAGAAGCGGGTCACTGCCTCGGAGGCGCTTTTCCGATCTCGTTTGTGGCCGGAGTCCCATGGGGTGCAACTCACCCTGGTTTCATGTGGTGTTGCAATCGAAACTATTGAATCTCAAAATGGAATATAATTAAGGCTGGGTTAATAAAGCGTGTTCCACTCGTAGCCAGTAAAGGGTGTCATGTTTCTCCTTGCAGCTTTAGGCAAGGAAACTTAATCTCCAGCTTTGTCAGGGCAGACTGAATCAGAGGTGTGTCATCGAGCGGAAAGCCTCTTGTTTTACTTGTTGCAGTCACTACATGGCCAGCCTCATCTGGGTAGATTTGTACTGAGCACACAGAACCCAGCCCATGGCGGGTGTCCTGAAGGAGAGGCCCTTGGATAGGAGGAATTAGGGGACTTTTGCTCTATGCTGGGCCCTGGAAAAGATCCAGGAGAAGGCACGTCTGAAGCACAGGAGTCCTTAGGGGAACAAAAATGGAGGATAGTGTTTTATAACACCAGGTCTCCAGAGAAGCTTCCAGTGAAGGCTTCTCGGCCTTGGTCCCATCTTTCTTGCTGATTTGAGTCCTTTTCCTTTCCTTGTCTCTTCTAGCAACATTCTACTCCTCATTCTTCAGGACTTAGTACCACAGGCCTCCCTGATGTCCCCAGCAGGGATTATAATGCTAATTCGTGCTTCCTTAGCACCAGAGACTACTGTAATCAGCAATATTTAGCAATTATAGCCGTTTACTTTGTTTATTATGATCTAGGTTCCATGCTGAGCACTTGTGTCTGTTATCTAGTCCAATTCTCTTAACAGCTCCTACATTATAGATGAGGAAACTGAGGCTTAGAGAGGGTAATAAGAACATTTCCCAGGCATATAGAGTGAATTCATTCATTCAGAAGACATTTTTTTAACACCTATTATATGCAGACACTGTTTTAGGTCCTGAGACACATTTCTGAATACGCAGCCAAAAAATCCCTGTCCTCATAAAATTTATATTCTAGTGTTGTGTGTGTGTGTGTGTGTGTGTGTGTGTGTGTGTGTGTATGCACACAAGCAAGGTAAATTATATAATACGTTAGAAGGAGATAAGTGCTATGGAAAAAATGCAAATGTAAGGCTGAGCAGGAATTTGAGCCCAGATCTCCCTTAGGCCTGGCATGTTCTTAACCATTTACTTATGTTGCCTGTAGTTCTGGGATCTTGGAATTATCTCTTTACTTCTCAGACTCTTCTCCTAGACTGTAAGTTTCTCTGGGGCAGGACTTTTCCTTAATTGGCTCCCTCCCCTGGCACATAGCTTAGCACCTGGCATGGAGTCAGCATTCAATGAATGTTTGCCCAGCATGTGAACAAGTGAGTGACCATATGATGACACAGGAGCCTACCGGAAGCACTAATTTCCCAGGAGGCTGGCCAGTCCTGGAGGCTGAGCTCTGCCACAAATGGGTCCTTTTACAAGTGTTGGATCCCATAAAATCTGCAGAATGGGAAAAAAATAATGACTGTTTTTGACTTCCTTACAGATATGTCATGAGGATTAATGAGACAGTATGTGCTAAAAGACTTTAGTTTCTTTGAAGACAGAGACTTATATTTTTCTCAGTAGTATGCTCATGGTTCAAAATTCCAGTAAGGATCTGGCATGGTGTTTTCATGGTATTTCCCAGAGAAATAAAGTTTGTTTAAGTGACAAGGTTTCTAAGCAGGTTTTACAAGCTGCCTCTTTTAGGCTGTGGGCCTGTGTCAGGGTTTGCTACCATTCGGAGCAATTGTGAAAACACATTTTCCCCCTTTGCCAAAGTGGGCTCTCAATCAGTTCAAACCCAAGTTTACATGGATGCTTGTCTCTCATTGTGGAAGTACATATTCTGATTTTTATTTGACTGAAATCCCATTTGTTGGTTCTAAAAGAGCAGTTATCAGAATGCTTGTTGGCCAAATGCCAAATACAAGCCACCAAGAAAAGTATGCTTAGATCCATGTTCCCTGGGAGAGAAGGGCTTTGCCATTGGCTGGTGGAATAGAAAATGGGAAATCTCGTGTCAAAATAGCATGAAGGCTAAAAAAGAAGGCTTGGTTGTATTCTCTTTTGTTGCTGACAAGTCAGCATCCAAACCTGTTCTGTGTCACTCCCACACACAGAATGCAAGAGGAGGCCCTCTTGGTATTTTCCTGTTCACCTGACACTGTGTCCTTAATCATAATGAACTCGGTTAACTGAAAGCATTGCCAAGATTCTATTTGACATTGGCACATAGATCATCACTGTAGCGTTTGCTTGATATGGACAATATGCATTCTCAGGAGAGCTGTTTCCTGGTAGGGAAAATACCCTAGTATTACTCAGCAAAGGGAGGTGATAATAGTTTGGATTTCACGAGTGTCTCTTGTCTAAGAGTTCAAAGGTCTCTCATCTACTTTATCTTGGTTATCTCTAGAACTCTGTTGTGAAAGCAGAAGCAGGTGTTATCATCCCTATTGGGGAAAGGAAAGCCGAGGCACATTTTGGTGAGTTGACCCACTTGATGTTGATGTTGCTTGGCTCAAGTTGAAATCTCCTACCTGATACAATACTCGTTAACCAATTTAGAGTAGGCACTGCAGACCTATTATCTACCAAGCAGGCTCATGCTAGGTGCTACATATGTAGTAGATAATGTATTTCACCCAACAAATAATCCTACAAGAAAAGCATTATTATTGCCATTTACTAGTTTAAAGAGATTATATTCAAATTGGCTTGCCATGTCACTACTTACACAATGTTGTATCCAAATTCAGTGTCTTTGTTTACATCAAAATGCCTCCTTTTACCTGTGCAAGGACAGAATTGGTTCTGATTCTGTCATTGTGCCCAAGCTTGTGTTGAGATGTGGGTGCGTCAGGCAATTAATTTGTCATTTGCTTGTGTCAGTGTTTAAAATACATTTGCTCGTTATTTGTTTTAGGGGGAGAGGAGAGAAACTGATTTTCTATTAAGTTGAATTCCTTTTTCCTTATGTTTAAATGTAAAACGAGGAATTCATTACATGCATTGACGCTAATGTAATGTTTTAATGTCTTTGGCCTAGCCGTCCAGTTCACAGTTTTCCCATCACTCATAATTGGCTGTGTAAGTCACTCACACTCAGAAGGATCAAGGTAACTTCCAAGAATATAGTTGCACAGTCCCAATTAAAAAGGAGTTTAAAAATTGCTTTTCCTGGTTTGCTTTTGGCAAAAGTTTCCTGCTTTTCTGTTTCTCCTTTTCATTCTGTCTTCAGCTTTTTTTGCATGATTTTCTGAACCAGACCTCTTCTTGGGAAGCCCATTAGAGGGATTAAAATTTAAACATTACACAAAGTCACTTGTTGCCAGTAAATGGCATGACCCCAGGTATTTTTTGGTTGCAGATTTTCTTCTGGCTTCCAGGAACTGTCAGCTGGCTGGTCTCAAACTTGATGCCCGGACTGTTGTTATGCTGAACAACCTCCATAATAAAGCTAGCCAATAAAGATAGGGTGACCCTGGTGAGCAGTGGTTATAAATTTCCAATTGAGGGTGTTCTTTTTCAATGAGGGTAGAACTAAGTTCATTTGTATCAGTCTGTGTAAGTGGAAACCTGAGGTAAAGGCCACTATATTTTGACTTACCCCGTGATGTTTAAAATTTTGTGGTGGAGACTTCTGGTGGTATTTACTCTCATCTTCTGTCCGTCATGAGCAACACAGAGGGCCTCACACCCCAGTTTTCTTGCAGTTAGAGGGATTACTGACTAGTTCTGGCCAATGGGCACTGAGTGTAAGTGATACATGTCATTTCTGGCCAAGGGGTTTAAAAGCGAATTCTCCCTCCCTCCCCTGGCAGTGCTGAACCCTGAAGCCCTGAGTTCACATAGTAGTGTTATAACATGATGGCCTGCTCTACTGCTAGACTGGGTCCCTGAACGACTAGATGGAGATGGAGTCTCTGCCAACCTGCATTAGACATGTGCCATGACCAAGAAGGAATCTTTTGTGGTGTTCTGTCCCTGAGATTTGGGAGATCTATTTGGCATCCTAACACCATACAGTTGGTGTCCTGGGAACTACCTGGCTGGGCCATTCCTTTCTCTGACTGGATCTTGTATCCCTTTTATGACTTAATCCCATGTTCCTCTGTTCTCTGTTCGTAACTTAAGGCGCTTCATGGCCAGTCTCGGTTTGGCTCAGTTCTCACTGAACTCTCCAGAGGGATGCTGTGAGAATTCTGGGCTGATGAGTGCTGCCAACAACCCATATAATATTCGTCTCCCTTGCTGATCTTCCAGTTTGGGGCTTTGAGGATAGGAAGTAGAGGGGGAAGTAAAGGTTAAAAAGAGGAGTGGGAAGGAGAGGACAGAATAGGACACTGTGGGAATGACAAATGTTCTAAAGTAATTGTTTTCCACTCTGGTCTTAGCAAACATGGTCATTCGTAGGATCAATCAACCATATCTTCATTGATTCACTCCTGTCTCCCTGCTAATGTCATTTGTCCATTCCATATACAATAAGATCTGTTCTGGGCCAGATCCTGGGCTATAGAGAAAAGGAAGGGCACATGCATTGGCCACCAATAGTTGATATTCTGATAGGGGTAGCGTTCACAGAGAAGGACATTTGCAGTTCATGGGAGCCAAGAAAGCAATGTAGAACTTGCAAAGGCCAATTGACTGGGAATGAGGGGCTGTGTGGTGGGGTGGAAGTTACTGCTAGGATAGTAATGTCACTGGGGACTGACCCAAGGCCTCAGGGTCCAAGAACATTATCTAGTCACTGTCCCTAGACCTTAACAAGTTCACTCTGATGCTGAGTGATCTCTTACCTCTCATAGTCATATAGAAGCTAAATGTCAACAACTGAATTTATAAGATAGAAAAAATAACTTCCAGATGCTGTATCAGGGAAGTAACAATAGAAATACATCACTGATAATAATTGCTGTCTCTTGAAGGCTAGTACATGTCACGCACTGTGCACTTCTTGTGCACTATGCCATCTAATCTCAAATCTCACAACCACCTCGGGATGTTGGTAATTACCTCCGTGTTACAATTTCAGAGATGAGGAAACTGGGCCTCCAAGAGCTTCTGTTAGTTGTCTAAGGTCTTTAAGGAAATGGTGATGTTGGGTTTGAATCCTGCAGATTTTGATATCATAGGCCATGCTTCTTCTCACTCTCTTGTTCTGCTAGTCTAGCAAGGAGAGGAAATTAATCCTCAAAGTACATTGGTGAACATGGAAGCAAAGCAGGTGGAGTTGAATGATTTGGAGCCATGGTAACCCCTGCTCCACAGTAGAGCTTCCTCTCCAGTGACCAGAAGGCTATTGTCACCTAGGGTCAGTGTTGGCTACCTGGGCAGTGATGCACAAGCTCTGACGAATTCTTCTTTTAGGGTTGTCTTTGCTAGACTCATACAGGTTCTTCAGATATGAGTACTGGTTCAGATTCAGAGTGTCAGAATGTTAACTTACAATACTGACATGGAACTATAGCAATTATACTTTCACAGACTTGAGGGTGAATGATACGGCATGGGATGCTTTGAATTACAAAAGAATACAGACCCCCTCCTTCTCTTAACCAGCTTCTCTTCCACAATGATTACTTACATGGATTGGTGTATATCTTTCCTCATCATTGCATCGTTGTGTTCTGTTCCCCCAGCTTTGAGTTGGAAGGTAAGTTAAATTGACTTGGGAAGATGGCAGTCTCTTCATGCTGTAGGGACTTTTCCTGATTCTTCCCCCACCCCCGCCCCCCAAGGATAGGGCTCTGAATAATGAGCTCCTCTACATAGACTGCAGAGCACAGAGCCAAAGCAGAGGCCAGGGCACTACAAGGAGGGACTCAGAGGGGCTTTGCAGCCATACTGTCCCTGGGGGTCCTGGGCCATCCTATACCTGAGATGAGCCATATGGCTGGACTTGCAAAATTGAGCAAGAATTTTCCAGGGTAAGAACATGGGGAAGAGGTTTCTCAGGGGAGGGAATGGCATGCACAAAGGATGGCACCCTGAGAGACTCAAATGATCAGGGAAATAGTTAGCAGATTCATGTGGCTGGAAGTCAGGATGCTGGGGGAGAGCAGAAGCTGCCAGAGGCCAAAGGCTCCGTCCTCTCTGTGGGAGCCAGCAAGGGCTGAACCCAAGTGAACGTTCAGTCATAATTTGTTGCAAAATTTGTTGGTGGTAGGATGAATGAAGGAAAGCAAGCAAGCATGGAAAGTCTTAATGCCCTGAATAGCTCACTTTAATCAGTTCTCTGTTAGATTGTAATGGGGCTGGGGCTACTGATGCCAGCTCTTTGCTTTTCATCTGTTGACTTAGACATATTCTTAATAGAGAAGGACCTTTTCCTTCACTTTCTCTCCTTTTTGTAGTTCTTTCTGTTTATAATTCCAACATAATCCACCCTTCTTTTTTCCTCTTGGTTTCTTTGTCTCTCTGGTTTTAATGGAAGAAGATCTAGCTTAGGAGTTGGAAGCCTAGGGCTCTAATCCAACCTTCCACTATTTCCTGGTGAGGTGAACTTTTGCAACTCACTTGATCCATTGATGCTTTGATTTCATCATCTATAAAATGAGAATCATAATGCTTATCTCACAGGGATACTATGAGGCTCAAATGTACCATGCTAGTGTTTCTCACTGTATATTCTATAGATTTTTGATACGTGTTATTAGAAGGTGAGAGAAACATCTATCCTGTGGCTACATGAGTGTAGGAAAGTTTAGGTTGGGCATAATATATGAAATTCTCAAACCTTCAATATGTTAAAATATCTTATGATCACCCAAAAGGGAGGGTTGTGGGTAGAGTGTATAAGATGCAGGATTTTGGTGGCAGGCACTGTTTATTGCCTACCTATAAGAACCTCCTCTTCTTGTGGCATCACATATGCCCAGCCACTTGGCAGCTAATCTCTGGCATTTCAGGGCTTGGTGTTGTAGCTTAGGTAGCTTGGTTTATGTGGACTGCATGACAGGAAGTGCTGTTTGAGGGGGGCCTTGTGGTCTGAGTAGGAGCTTCCATGAAGCCCAGAAGCGGAGGTAGGGCCCTCTACACAGAATGCACAAGACCCAAAACAGCTCATCATGTCATGGCTTGTGTGTGAGTGGGGCCCCAGCTTTCTTAGACCTTTGCCTTGGGTCTGAGTAATGGGGCTCTGTGAAAGTACAGGGTTAGAGGGAAATGACATAAATCATTAGCTTCCCATTCTCCATTGACAGCGTTATTTGCTCACAAGATCATGCCCTGTGACCTCCCTCTGTTATAATTGCGTGCTGTGTTTGGGGAAATGGGGCATTCCCCAGGCCGACCTTAAGGCACACCCTAATCCTCTTTGCCCAACTGACACAGGGAGCAGCTGGGAGGAGAAGCTCTCCAACAATAGCGGAGGCGTTCTTTGGACTTGACTCTTTCACTCAGACACTCCTAGGTACCTCCCCTGGGACGTGGCACGAGTATCTCCTAGTTAGTGTCTCCCTGGGAGCTCAAGCCTGATGTTAGCCACCACGTCCACTGCCTTCAATCCCTGTAGCTAAAACCTGACTGCCTTGCAGAAAAAATACCAACACAGTAAGCAAGTGGGGATGACAAGTGTCCCTGTGAAGACAAGATTATGCCAAATAGTTCTCACAGGCTGCTGGCTCCTGGGGTGGAAAGGAAAGGTGAACTTGGGCACTGTGGAGCAAATGAAAAGTGATTCACTCTGCTTCTGTGGGGTGTATCAGATTCCAGTCATCAGATCTTTTTTGGAGGGAATTTGTCCTGGATCACCCCAATCTGGGTCAGGTGTCCTCCCCTAGGTTTAACCCATATTGTAGCACATGCTGTTGTCACCTCTTGCTCCATTCTTCAGGTCCCTTTACACTAGGGCCTCAGTTTCCATTTACCACCCCAAAGAAGTGCCAGATGAATGAAGGATGGCATTTACCTAAAACAGTTCAGCAGAATTGAGGCTCAACTTCCTAGGTTTGGCATCATCATCACACTTATTACTTTACCTTGTTGTTCGTGTCTGTCAGGCCCTACATTGGAGAAGGTATACTACAAAGGCATTTCACTTACCAGGTTCCCACGTGGTCCTCACAATAATCCTCAGGCCAAGAAGAGACCATCATTCTGTTTTTAGACAAGGTACCTGAGGCCTATGGAGCCTGGCCACCTGCTCTGCTCAGCATTACAGGTGCGTGGACCGCTGAAACTTGCCTTCTCCCTTTCCTAAGGCCGGTTCAGTTGGCTCCATTTTGCTGCCGCACCCAAGCCCAGGGTAGTTACTGCACATTTATTCATTTAACAATAAATGTGACTAATTCCTAATTTTCCCTTTCTTGATGGTTATTATTCTTTAACAGGCAAATAAGCTGCTTTACAGAAATGCACCAAAAGGAAAGTTATTGCTATCCTTTAAACTAAAGAGGAAGTGATTATTATAGTAATGGTGGTGATGTGGTCAGGCTCTCTTCCATTCCCTCAGTGATGCTTGATGCCTCACTGTTCTTATGTCTTCAAATGTTCTTCCCAAGTCTTCCTGCATTAGGTAATGCTGCTGACAGCCTTGGAATCTCAGCGGGAGGATATGGTATGAAAATAACATTTAAAAGTATTTCCTTCTCAAAATTCAGAAGATTGGGAGGAAGGAAAGATCAAATACTTGAGTAAACATGGCAGAGCAAAATAGTTATAACACATTATAATTCCGGGATTTTTTTTTTCTTTCAGCATTTGTCAGATTCCTAATTTCATGCTCATGCTTGTTACTGAACATTATTGCCTCTGAATGTCCTGATCACATGCTGAAACCGTCCTGACCACCCAGCATGAAATTTTTACCTGGGATTCAAGACATGAGGTGAAGCCCCTTTCAGAGTTCCTTGCCAATTTCTGCACTGGCTTTGGGGTGACAGATATGGAAGCAGCAGTTAATAAGCCATTTCCCATTTTCACTCCCCTCAAGGACTAGCCTCCACCTTTATCTCAAGGGGTCGAGAAGCTTTAGAGATGGCCTCTGATGCTATTTTTTATATGCTGTTTTCTGGGTGAAACCAGGGGTAAGCACTTTCTAAATCCCATAGAAGCTGTAGGGTCCCCTGTTCCTCCTCAGGGCTCTGGACTGTCAGCTCCTAAGTGAGAGCTCAAAGGAATATGCAGGTTGAGGTCATTTCTGCTTTCAAGCCTGATTTCTGTTGAAGGAGAGGAGAAAGAAGTCCTCTTGGGCCCAAGCTGACAGCCAAGCTGGGGAACAATGAGGCCCCTCTCCCCTCAGGCAGCCTCTTGTGGATGGAGGGCCTGAGCCCCACCACGGAGCCGGCAGTCACTCCCCAGACCTCCCTGGCAGTTCAAGGCATCCGTCAGCAGCCAAGCACAGAGTGCAGTGGGAACCCTCCCAGCAGCTTTGATCCTAAACCATGTGTGTTCTTGGACTGGCTTGCAGTGGAAGGAACAGAATAAAAGTAGCGAGGCCCAAAGCATCCAGGGGGAATGGGAATCCTTTATCTCTTGGAGCCAAGGGTGAGAAATCTCAAGGCTGAGAGAAGCCTTGATGGCTGTCCAGTCTGGCCTCCCCTAGCCTGCCACGTGGCATCTGGCTTACATACCTCTAGTGCTCTGCTTGATCCTTCCAGGCTTACCCATCCTAGCCTATCAGCAGCCTGATTTTCTGAAAGCTCTCCATTCAATTCAATGAAATCCAACAGACTTGTACTGACTATCTACTCTGGGCTAGGCAATGTGCTAAGCACTGAGAACATGGCACTGTACTACCCATTGGTGTCCCGAATGCAACCATTCTATTTCCTCCTCCCTTCTATAGCTATGCTAATATTTGAAAACAGGGATCATGCCCATTGGCCCAGGTCATCTTTGCTGGAGACTTAACATCCTATGTCTGGTGCTCTGTTCATGTTCCTCTTTGTCCATATTGCTTCCAGAAGGCAACACACATGAGTAGCCCGTTATGAAAGAGGTGTTATTGAACTTCATAGTGTAACTTTACAGTGAGACCGTGCCTTGGCCTAACATAGCTCAGAATGTGGATCACAGTATTGATTAGAGATGGAACTGGATTTGGGGTACATGTGGAAAATATCAGAAAGAAATTTTTGGAATGCTTGGGTGACTCGGTTAAGTGTCCACCTTTGGCTCAGGTCATGATCTCATGGATTGTGAGTTTGAGCCCCGGGTTGAGCTCTGTGCTGATGGCTAAGAGCCTGGAGCCTGCTTCGGATTCTGTGTCTCCCTGTCTCTCTGCCCCTCTCCTGCTTGCACGCACTCTTTCTCTCAAATAAACAAACAAACATTAAAAGAAAACAAAACAATTTTTACCCCCTCCCACCAGTCTGACACCTCACAATTCCCAACTCCTTTGAGACCTTTTATGATTTATGTAGTAGAAAAGTCAGTGATCAGTCTCCAAGGGAATTTTTGAGCATGCTCTGGGTTCCTACTGGGACTTTCTCCCCAGGCTAGGATCATGAGTTACAGATTTCTTTGCTATAGGCCCCAAATGCCTCATCCACAATGTTCTCCAATTTACCTTGCCCTAGTATCTGGTCTGTCTTCCTAACAAGCACCTCCTAAGTGCATGCAGGGTTGGGACTGCAGGGAGGAGTGAATGGAGTGGCATTTGTTCCATCTCTCTCTCCAGATAGAGGATTCCTGAGCACCTGAACACTCCTACCCTTCCTGGCTGCAGCTGTACCAAGCATTCACTGGACTAATAGCTCTGTTCTTTGGCTTCCTGCCTCTATAGAGGGAGAGGATTCTTTCTGAGACTTTTCTCTGCCTTGGGTGGTCTGGCAAGGAGTGGGATGGTATACGTAGTGTGGTGGGGTGTTGTTGTCAAGGTTCCATATCTAATTCCTCCCAAGCATAAAATACAGTGCTCAGCACACAGTAGGTGCTCAGTAGATCTTAGCTAAACAAATGAATGAGGAATGAACATGTATTGAGCAACTGATATTGACCCTGAGGAAGCTGGCATTCTCTCTTAGGTCTCTCTGGTCACTCCATTTTTTTTAAAAATCAATATCCTGCTTTGATATTTTTTTTAAAAATTGAAGTATTGTTGACACACAATGTTACATTAGTTTCAGATGTACAATATAGTGATTTGACATGTTCCCTGGTCACCTCTCATCTTCTGGTCTGGACCAAGTGTTAGAGGAGAGCCTTTCTTCCTCAGCAGGGAAGGGAATGTGAGGATATTTATCGGACATTTGCTGTGTGCCAGGCACTTTACATATATTACTGTAGGCAGTCCTCGTATAAACCCTATGAAGGAGGTATGAGGAATTTTACAGATGAGGAAACTAAGGTTCTTATTGATAAATCACTTGCCCAAGGACATAAGCTGGTGGGTGGCATGGAGGGATTTGGAACAGTTCAGTCCACCTGGCTCCGAAGACTTGGTCATCTGTATACTGCACCAAGGTGGCCTCTTGACAGGGTTATGGTGAGAACTGACTCAGGCTTCTGTGCCGGGCCTACAGTTCTCCCCAGGGACACACACCTGAGCAGCTTCTTGGTGCCTGGTCCTTAGCACCCACTTAGTACCAGGTCATCTGCCTGGGCTGTCTTAAACGTGTGGAGACCTGAGAGCTGTTGCTTATCATGGTCTAGGCAGCAGATCAACCTTGGCCAGTCATATTCTGGTCCTCTGGGTGTTCAGTTTGATTTTCCAGGCTGGTGACTGTGTGAATGAGAATGGGCATCAGGTCCTTGGCATGGAGACCTATCTATCCTTCTGTGACTGTAGAAGGCAGGTAAAAACATCTTCTGAATGCTCCTGAGGACATCTGTCTTCCACAACTGAGTGACCTGGGGACACTCCTTGCCCTTCTCACTTCTCACTTTAGAGCCGTTTGAAGATCAAAGAATTCTGGAAACACTTTAGGCACATATTGTCCCAGTTTACCTGTGTGTACTCAGGCATCTTTGTGCTGAAATTCCTGGCTTTTCTGGGAGGTGCTCAGCATTGAATCCTGGATATGGCCTGTAGAACCCAAGTAGACTTGCGTTCAGATGCTCCAGAGAGATGCTAGTACCAGTGTTTACCAGCTGCCTCAATTTCCTCTTCTGAAAAGTAGGAGTTAAGATACCAGATTTATAGTTTTGGATCACATTAAGTGGTTAATAAATGTGATTGTTAATGTTGTTGAATTGGAGCTGGAAGGTCCTTTAGACGTCAGTTTATGATCTGACTAAAGTGTTTTCCAGCTCATCTTGATGTACTATTTCTTTTCTTTAAATATGTATTTGTTCTTTAAATTTATTTTAGAGAGAGAGTACATGAGGTGGGAGAGAGGCAGAGGAAGGGGGAGAGAGAATCTCAGGGAGGCTCCATGCTCAGCAAAGAGCCCAACACGGGGCTGGAGCTCATGACCCTGGAATCATGACTTGAGTTGAAATCAAGAGTCGGACGCTCAACTGACTGAGCCACCCAGGCGCCCCTATAGCATTTCTTTATAATAGAGTTAAAGAAACACTTCTGAGTCTAATATCTCACTTAATCTTTTCAATAATCTCATAAGGTGGGTATTATTGGTATTATTGTTAATTGTATATCTTATGGGAAAATAAAGTCTTAACAGAGGTTCAGTGAGTTACTCACCATCTTCCCTGTGGTGCAGAAGAGCAGAGTGGTAAGGAATGGTAAGACTCTGCAGTCCCTTCTGCTTACCTTGAACAAGTTGCCATCTCTGTGCCTCAGTTTATTCACCTGTAAAATGGGATAATTCTCCCCATGAAGCATTTGGAATAGGTGCAAAGTGAGCACTCAGTCAAGCCTAACTTGGAAGGACAGATAGTTGGTAAGTAGAAGGCTGGGACTCAAAGCCAGATTTAAGTCCACACACCATGCACTTTCTGCTGTCCCAGACCATCCCTCACCCAAATGCTAGTTTCATAATGAAAAATTGGCATATTCCAGACACTGTGGGCCTCCTATTATTCTCCTTTCTACCCTCGTTCTCTACTCCCCCCACTTTATTTGTTTTTAACAGATGAGGAAACCCAGAAAGGTTAAGTAACTAAGTCTTAAGCTAGTTTGTGGCAACCCAGGATTACCATCTAGGGCTCCTGACTGCTAGACTGTTACTCCTTTGGTGAGCCCAATATCTAAAAATTAAGAAAGGCATGAGATACACCCACACTCAGAGAAAAACAGCATATCTTGAGTTTCATTCTGGCCTCCAGCTAACACTCACAACTCTTGTGATCAGTAATTCATTCCAACAGTTCTGATTTCTCCAAGTGCGGTTCAACATATATTAATAGTGGCAAGTAGACAGAGTCTGGAGTCTCCATGGGAGAAGCACTTTTTTAGAAGTTCTGCATGACTGAGCTGCTGCATATTGCTCCTCCTAGATGGTGCCCAGAATTCCGGATTACATTCGTTCAGTTTCACATCCTCTTCTCTGCCTCCCAAAGGGTAGGACAAGTGCACGCTGGGGTGGAGAGATCCACGTGTCAGATAGAGTCCCAATGGCTCCCTGGAGGGTGTGCTGAAGAGGGCTGGCTCATGTGCTGGAATTCTCGAATAAAAACAAACAAACAAAAGCTATCATCACATTGGTGTAGAGTTCTTGTTTCTCAAGAATTGGATTTCCTGGAGCCTGTCTCCTCCTGCTACAGCACACAGTGTTCCCATGAGTAGGAATTCCAAGTGCCAAGAGAAGCCATATGGATAAGCTTGGGAACTAACTTTGGCAATTAATATGGCCCCCTAGTATTTAACCTCAGCCTACCTTTGTGATTTTCCTTGGATGATGTCCCTTTATGCACCCGGTGTTCCAGCCAAAGCGAACTGCTCATCCCATCTGGGTTCCGGTGGCCTCCCTGCCTTTGCTCAAACAGGTCTCTTTCCCTGGAATATTTCTCTGGAATACTTGAACTCTTCATCTCCACTAGTCTGCTCCTATCTGCTCTTCAAAGATGCAACTCACATGCTACCTCCTGACATCATATCTGATCTCTGGAAGTGATGCTCCTTCTTATGGCCTCTCAAAGGCCTGTCTCATTATTCACTGAACAAATATTAATTGAGTTCTTCCCATGAATGAGGCACTATTATAGATATTTGGGGTACCTAAGTGGACAAAGATCCCTGACTTTGGAGAGTTTACTTTCTGGTGTCTCCCATAGTTTATTACTAATGCTGGACATATCTAGTTCTCCTGACAGATATCATGCTACTCAAGGTCAGACTGATGTCATGTCTGATACCTCTATTCACCCTTTCAGTGGCTTCTGATTGCTTTTGGTATAAGGACATTAATGCTGAGCATTCCCTATTGGATCTTCTATGGATCTCATCTCCCTTCATATCATTTTCCTCCTAGCATTCTCTGTTCAGCTTTCTTTCCTCTACTTATCCTGCTACAATGCCTTTGCATATGCTTTCCTTCTGCAAGGAATGCTGTCCCTGCCTGTTTCCACTTGGTTACCTTCAAATTTCAGCTGGAGCATTACTTCCTTGACCTCCCTGACTAAATTAAATACCTTGACACTTCATGATATCATAGCTGCCATGTCACTTGTCACAGTTGCCAATTTACTTGTGTCTGTGTCTGTTTTCCAATCCAGATGGTAAGTAAATCAAGGGCAGGAGTGGTGTCTATTTTCATCATTTGAAGCCCTAGCACATAGTAGGGAATCAATAAATATTTGTTGAATGAATCAATGAAGAAATGTCTCCTAGCCATCATGTATGTCAGATTATCCTCAATGGGCTTTATTTCATGCATTCTGGTTTTGCTTATACATTTTTAGTTGTCTGGACATTTGTCCTAATTTGAGTTTCAGAAAATACAGGCACCTGACTGTAGCAATGTTCTGTGCATAGAGAAGGCACTCAATCAATTTCTCGTTTGCTAACTGAATAAATAAATGAATTCAAAGTTTGGTAGAATGGGCAATTTGGATGGAAGTGAGAATCACGTATCAGAGGAAATTTTGTTCTAACCAAAGCTGACAGTGGTATGTCTCTAATAATACTAATGTACACATTTCAGAAAGGCTCATCAAAGGAGGCTTAGGCTGCTGGTGGTCTGTTCATGTTGTGTCAGCAAAGGATAAGGTGATTCTTCCTTGAATTGTCACTCAAGGTATACAGAGTTTTGTCTAAGGACCTTGTGGGCAGTGTAGAAGACTAGTCAAAATGGAAAACAAGGTTTTCTTTTAAGTGAAAGAAAAAAGTAGCATTGGGTAGTGATTCTTTCGTCTTTTGCTATTTGCTCTATTTTAAAAAAGAAATATTACCTTGAGTTTACTGAATAAAGAAAATCAACTGTTAGTTTACAAAGCGAGTTTACATATACTAGTTTATTTTAATTGTTATATTACTCCAGAGAGGAGAGTGGTATCATTTTCCTGCCTTTTTTTTTTTTTTTTTTTTTTTTTTACAGATGAGGAAATTGAGGCTTGCATTTCTATGCCCAAGGACACATGGCTATTATATCAACCAAGATTGTCTAGATTATACTGCAGTAGTAAGAATTACCAAATTCTCTGTGCACAACAAAGCTTTATTTCTTGCTCATGCGATTTGTCCATGGTGCATTTACTAGAGGACTCTGCACCATGCCTCATTCAAACATACAATGTTTTCTGCTACCTGTGAGCTTTTCCACATGCTGTTCCCTTTACCTGTCATTCTAGTCTTCCTTCTCTATCTGGTAAGCTTCTGCTTGTTCTTCAAGACTTAGATCAAACTTCACCTTTTCTTAAAAACCTTTCCCCAATTTGGCAGAAGATGGTTCTGAGCCTGATGTCCACAGATTCTCTGAATTTACACCATCAGACTACCCTGGAGTTGATGGTTTTCTTGATTGTACCCCAAGCAGACTTTGTGCTTCTTGGAGGAAAGGACTGTGCCTTGGTTATTTCTGGGTTCTCAGTGCCATTCATGGAGTCTGACTCCAAACAAGTGCTAATTGCCCAGAGAAGAATGACCGAAGCATGGTTGAGAGTTTATCTTGGGAAAAAGCTGAGAGTGATGGGTTATCCACCACATTCATTCAAATGTAGCACTGTGGTTCCAGTATGGTGTTTAATTTTGAGAAACCGGACCCTGTGAGGCAAGTCAGGTTGATTTCTCTACAAATCGTATTCCAGAGTAGGTGAGGCATATTAAGTATATTAAGATTGATCATTTAAACCCTGATGAAAACTTACCAAGTATAACAACTGTTTTTCAGACTAATTCATACAAAGCTTCTTGCCCCTGGCAATAGTGGATCATCAGAACTAACCACATCTCAAGACCATTCCATCTAAATAAATCTCAGTAAAATTTAGCCTGTCAATTTTCTCAAAAGTTAGTTGTATCTTTTTTGTTGCTTTTGGATGGCCAGCTAAATTGTTATTTTTCTTTCCTGTCATAGCTCTGGATTTTGACAGGTCATTGTTTATACTTTGGCAAGTCTCATTGGTAATATACCTGTCGAATGATTAATTACAAAGGTTTAAAATATGAACTCTCAGCGAATGGGGAGCAGGGATTGTTCTATGAATTTTCTCATTGCTTCTCATTAGTATCATATCCAGAATTGGAGCAGTTGTTACAAAAACAATAGACATATGTTCCAGGCTCTCTCCAAAACTTGTGTGGGCATTTGGAGTTTAGAGAGGCCTCTGTGTGATTTAAGTGGGGAACTGCAGGTATGGTGGAGCTGGACACTCTTGTGTGGACACACCCAGAATACGAAATGTGTTCAGAGAAGCAGGCCTTCCCTTTTGAACCACAGACTGAATAGAGCTGTAGGGTACTAGAATATCCACAGTGTTTAGAGGTCCTGTCATTCTGTCTCAGGTTGCTGGAGTAGGACAAAGAGTCTGATCTTGGGGTTAGAACACCAGAGTCCACATACCGTTGCTGATTTGTCTTGTTCAAAGATAGATCATGCGAGAGGCACCTTTGCTTTCCTGTTGGCCAACAGCCTGAAGGAATGGTTTTCAACTGAAGTGAATTTTGCCGTGCAAATGTTCCTGCTGTGTCGTCCTCTGTGATTCCGGGCTGGTTGCTTACATCCTCTGAAAATTCGGCTCCTCCTTTGGTAAAAGGAAGCGGATAACGTTTACCTTACCGGGAGCAGCGTTTGGAAAGCATCTGGTTGTAACGGTGCTCACTGGTGGTCAGCTCCCTTGCAGTTAGTTCTTCTCCAGCATTTGGCTTTTTGATTACAAAACCACAGGATTATGAAAATCAGTGTTTAAACACATTTGAGAATCTTTTGAAAGAAACTGGTAATGGAGTATGAGGGCAAAATCACTCTCAAAAACTTGAAAAATTAAATACCCCTTTCTTAAAAATGAAGTTTGAAAAAAAGCAGTGATAACTTTGTTACGAGAAATTTGTGAAGATTCAAAGCTTGATAGCTTTTTAGAAGCTAGCTCTTGTAAGAGGCTCATCTCTGCCAGAATTGCGCAGTGAACAGAGACAGTGTTCAAAATATGAATTCCTGGCCCCAGTCTGAGATTTACTAAGATTCCTCAGGGGATACATCTCCTCAGGTTGTGTGTGTGTGTGTTGGGGGAGGGGGTGAACTTTAACATGCTCCCAAGGACTTTGGATGTGGCTTTGAGTCTCAGAATTACTCGTGGGGGGAGATCATGGTATGGACGGGGATCTCAGGTCTGCCTCAAGCCAGTACCTTTGCTGATTCTGTTGTAGAAGGCTTCTCATGCTGGCATCTCTCAGGCACCATTGTGCATCTTTTAGAACCGTATGATCCTTTTATAAAATTACTCCATTGAGGGGAAGTGAGCTGCACGATTATCCCAGGGGCCCAATGTTGGCTGTGTCTGAATTAAACCTCCTCATTTTTTTAAACTGCTTGTGTGCTTGTCTACCCTCCAGGGAACTCTCACTACGGGGAGTAAAAACCACTAACTAACAAGTACAAACTTTCTGGGAAACAAGCTGGCTTTGCAGGATAAAAGGCCTTAAAACTAATCAAATCCTTTGAGTCCCTTTTTTCCAGTTTTTTTTTTCAATCTGATCTAACAAAAACCAATAATCAGAACTGTGTATGGGCGCCTGGGTGGCTCAGTCCATTGAGCGTCCGACTCTTGGATTTTGGCTCAGGCCATGATCTCAGGGTTGTGGGATCGAGCCCTGAGTCTGGGCTCTGCACTGAGTGTGGAGCCTGCTTCAGATTTTCTCTGTCTCTCTGTCTCTCTCTCTCTCCCCTCTGTCTCTCTCTCTGCCCACCCCCTGCTTATGCACCATCTCTCTCTCTCTCTCTCTCTCTAAAAAAAAAAAAAAAGAAAAGAAAAAGAAACTCTGTATACTCATTTTTTTTTTACAAAATTATTCTTGGCAGTGTTTGTTAAAATTGTTTTTTTAAAGCAACATAAATATTAAAAAATAGGGGAATGATTCAATGTTAGTAATATCAATAGGATGAAGTCCTTATGGTATCTACAATGTTTAATGATGTAGGAATATAATTACTGGGTGCTCACTTCGTTCCAGGAGTTTCTTGTCTTCTTTTTCAAATTTTCTATGATGAACATTTATTAACTTTATGATCATAGAAGTCCCATAAATTTTTATCTTTTGAAGTTTTTCTGTTTTCTACAAAAAGCGTATTAACTAAATCTTGAGGGTTAACCAGGTGACCGTGACTGATGTTTGACTAAGAGACCAATTCTGTTAAGAAATTTAGCACCTACCATTTACAGGTCATCTGACAATTTGCTAAATGCAAATGAGAAAGCTTTTTATTATTTCATAGGTCTGACCTCTGCCTGGCAATGCTTTAGCGGTTCTGATTACTTTATTCATTTTGAAACTAGAGACTTATTTTTCAGTTGTAAATTCACATTATGCTCCTTTTTACTTCCCTTCAGTCTCCTTCACCTAATCTGTCTCTATCAATAATGCTTTAATTTCTTTTACCTGCATGTAACATGTTTTCAAGAGCTAACCAATTTATTAGCTGGAGGGAATTTCCACACCAGAGAGAATTTCTTCGGGGGTCCAATTCCCACAACCATACATTCTCACAAATGTAGAGAGTTTGTGCTGATGGCTTTACCCAACACTGCAGACCAGGGTTGGAGTTTTTCCAGGGGAGTTTGATGGAGTGAGGCAAGGGAGTATAAGGGACAAGGGGGCAATTATGAAATACATCATAGAAATTCACCTGGAGGTGAAAAAAGTGAGAATATGATGGAGGTGAAGGATGGTGACAAATTTGTGGACCCAGTGGATTAAAGTTCTAAATTAGGCCAAAGAATTATCGATGTGGATGTGGTAGAGGATGTGAACTAGTAGGATAGAAGGTGGGCGTCTAAGAGTAGAGTGTTCAGAAGAGAAATTTCAGCCTGGTATGTATTGGTTGATAAGGTGTAATTAAGGATGACGGTGAGAAGTCAGGCAATGGATGAGTGATCTACATGGATGATGAAGTTACCAGGACAGATGCTAAGGGAAGTGGTGGGAAAAAAAGAGTCACCATGTTCTAAACTCTTGTGAATGAGGACACCGACAGTGAGGGAGTTCTAATGGCACACCCTTCGGTGAAGCTGGGATTTTGTTTGTTTTGGAGTGGGAATTCAGGAGTAGGGAGGAGAAATGATGTGGAAACAACAAAGTGGATCAAGGAGGACATTACCCCATGAGATAAAACATAACTTGGGGCACCTGGGTGTCTTAGTCGGTTAAGTGTCTGACTCTTGATTTCGGCTCAGGTCATGATCCCAGAGTTGTGGGTTCAAGCCCCGCGTTGGGCAAGTTTTCTCCTTAGGTCTCATTTATACTTCTTATCTTTCCACTCTACTTAGTTTACAGCTGGACCTTTTTTGTGTACATGTCTGTGTGTCTGTTTCTCCCCCGGATTCTAAATTCCCCTATGCACAAGGCCCCTATGTCTGCCTAGCATAAATGCTTAATGAAGGTCAGATATAGAAGTCATTTGATTGAAATTTGCTTGGGGAGCTTTTAGGATTTTGGTTCTCCACAAATTGGTGTACCAATTTTCTTTAGAGACCTATGCCCTGGGAACCTCAAATGGCCTCATCAAAAACGTCTGGACTTTGAGTCTTATACTAAGTTTGACTTGGAATTCCTCATGTGGACACCTACCTTTCTATGAACATTTTCTTTTCCTAAAACAACTTCTCTCATATACCCTCCACCAATACCTGGTTTCTGGTATTCTTCAGGGAAAGGTTCAGGCTTCCTCTTCTGTACCAGCTCACTCTCCACTTGTGTAGGCTCACTCATCTTCTGAAATGCACACGCAAGTGATGTGTAACAGGCTTCTGTCCGATGGAATCTGATTTTGAGTCCTGGCTCTGTCAGGACCTAGCTGTGAGATTTATAGAAACTCATTAATACATGAAGAAATTGCAGATCAAAAAAGTTGAATAACTGGCTCAAGATCTTATAACTCAGTAAGTATTAAATCACCCGGTATTGGGATTATAGAATTTGGGCTTTCTCCATTATCCCAAATACTTCTCAAATGTTTTCTTTCAACTGGTTTTTCTTGGTGGGAAGGGAAATTTTCTCTTAATTTTAACAAAGTAAGTGTGGGCCTCAGTTCATTATTTCCATTTTTTTCAACTCAAATGGAACTTGGGTAAGAATGACAGTTGAAATCAACCCCTGTGCATCAGTAACCTGCACATCTTCCTGTTAATAGAACGTGACTTTAAATTATATGACTGCTGTTTTATCTTGGGCCAGCCCCTCACATTATTTCCATCATAAACAATGTTCCAAATAATCAGTATTTGTGAGGAAACACCTTTCCTGTATGGCTTGGTCATGAGATGATGGGCGATTAGGATAACTGTGACTTCACCACAATCATGAGTTAGGCAACTAGAAGGTCATATGTGGGGCATAGGGTGACCTGTCTAGTACAAACCATTTTCCATAAGCTACTCCTCTGTAGAAACTAGGGATTTTCAAGTAGTAAACCTATACTGTATGTCACAGCACTACCCAGTGGGGCAGAAAAAGGGAGGTAGCTCATTTAAAGCAGAAAGGGCATGAATCTTGGAATAAAAAACAAGGGTTGGAATCCCGGCCCTGAAAGTGTCTGCCTATGGAGCATTGGGCAGATCACCTCATCACCCTTAGCTTCAGAATCCTCTTCAATAAAACATGGTTCTGATATTCCTTTCATAGGTCAACAGTGGAAAACGTATGGAAGCGCTCATATGTAGACTCCAAAAATATTACTTGTATAAAAAAAATTTTAGGACTTAAAATTTGTCTCAGCAGTGGCTTCGTGCAGATACCATTTT
This sequence comes from Panthera pardus, assembly GCF_024362965.1. NCBI lineage: Eukaryota > Metazoa > Chordata > Mammalia > Carnivora > Felidae > Panthera > Panthera pardus. Next base: position 69,003,246 of record NW_026526766.1, on the reverse strand, counting down.
GAATTATAACTTACTTTCTGATACAATATGTTTAATATATGAAGAAAAGACTGATCTGGCTAGTTGAATGAAGATGTTTTCCCTCCTATTTTAATAACGTGTTTTTGTAGGGTTCTAGATGTTGAGTTCAGTTTTTCAACAAAGGAAAACAATCATGTTCCTAACATGGTTTTGTGTATCTTAACACAGCAGGCAAGAACAGGCCTTTGGAGTAAGTGTTCTTAAGAAATTAGAGAATAATTACACATTGTTTTCTTACTGTTACTCATATAACAATAACAACTCCTTACAAGAGGCATAAAGGACTCTCGGGTCCATTAACTACTTAGAATGAAATCTGAAACACTCCTGAGAGGCATGAGGATTAGTGTTTAGTATTGGCCTAAACTTTGACCTGAGATGTGAAGTACTAATCTCTAATTAAAATGTATTTTAAAATGTATTCTCTTTTCACCAATTCGTTTTAAAATCCAATTTTTGGCCTATTTTGTAGACAAAATGGATCACATTTATTTGTATCTTCATTATAATTCTGTTTCTCCTTGCTAATTTTCAACTTGCCCTCTGCATATGTATTTATAAATCGCATCCATCAACTCGAAATAATAGTGTGTATGCTGCTTGGAGTGGGCGGTGTGTTTAGATGGAGAGCTAACAAGTGCCCTGTCATCCTCTGCAATGCCACCAAACAACTGTCAAAATAACAGTATTGCTCAGCCTGGGACGTCCAAAGGCAAGTTCTTGTTTTGTGAAAGGGGAACTACAACAAAAAGAAAACAAGCTATGGCGTTCACCTGTTCCAGGCTGCACCCATCCTGTTTATTATTTGCAGAGTGCTCGTGTTATTTCAGCCATGTTGTCCTTTTGAATGTGCTGCTGCAGTGATGATGCTGTGGCCATCAAAATCCTTGCCATTGCTTTGGGACTGATAATGTCCCAGGAATGGGCTTCCTGGCTGTTGCTGGTGACATACATCTAGGAGATGAAGAGCCTCCTGATTAGTGGTATGTGTGCATGTGTGTGTGTATGCATGTATGTGGTTGGTTGGTTACAGGGAGGGGAGGCCATGGCATTAGTTATTTATAGTTTCAGGTAATCAGTTTCACAGTCTCGTTGTTGGAGGAGTATTTAAATGCCACCAAGACCAATCAACCTGTATTCATTTATTTTAGCCTCAAAATATTATATAAACTATATGTTGACTTTTAAAAATATATATATACACATATACATATATAAACAATATACACATATAAACAAAACGGAAACAACTATAATTTCGCCAGTCAGGAATAAGTATAGTTAGGAATTAGGTACATAACTGTTCAGTCTCTTCTCTGAATGAGATTGTATTATACTTGTTTTTACTTAGCAAAATATTATGAACTTTTTTCCATATATTTTTATTAAAAAATTTTTTTTTAACGTTTATTTATTTTTGAGACAGAGAGAGACAGAGCATGAACGGGGGAGGGTCAGAGAGAGGGAGACACAGAATCCGAAACAGGCTCCAGGCTCCGAGCTGTCAGCACAGAGCCCAATGCGGGGCTCGAACTCACAGACCGCGAGATCGTGACCTGAGCCGAAGTCGGCCACTCAACCGACTGAGCCACCCAGGCACCCCCATATATTTTTATTTTTTATTAAATTTTTTTTTGAGAGAGAGAGAGCACACATGAGTGAATGTGAGTGGGGGAGGGGCAGCGGGAGAGAATCCCAAGCAGGCTTCACACCCAGCGTGGAGCCCCACGCAGGGCTTGATCTCACGACCATGAGGTCCCGACTGTGAGATCGTGACCTGAGCCAAAATCAAGAGTCAGATGCTTAACCGACTGAGCCATGCAGGAACCCTGAACATTTATTCCATATAAATAAATACATAGCTACGTCTGATTTTTATAGTGTTCCATTGTGTGAGTTTACCATAGTTTTTGTAACTGATTCCCTATTGTTGGATTTCAGTTTATTTGTATCTTTCCTATAATATATGGTGTTAAGGAGCATCCTTATACATACATCTTTCCCCACCTGACTGATGTTTGAAAACTTCCAGTATTGGGAAACAGCCCCCTGCCCCTGACCAACCTACAGCAAATCTCACTAGGGCATGGTTTCTGGAAATGAGACCCTTAATCTGTATGATATAGGGTCTCTGTAGCATGGTTCCTGTCATATGTGTTGCCATGGCTCTTCTGTTCCCTTTATATTCTCTAAAGTCACCAACCACATGGTTCCAGTTATGGCTTCCTCCATCAGACTGCGGTTACTTAGTCCTCCCAGGCTGCAGGATCATTTGTGATGTTAACAATGCCACACAGTATCAAAGGTCTTCCACCAATCTCTAATTGACAGCTTGCCATCTTTTTCCCAACCACAAATTTATTGCTTTTATCAATGATTATGTCCATGTAAGTGAAAATAAAAAGCAATGCAAAAAAAAAAAAAAAAAAAAAGCTTACTTATAAACTTAACTATGTAAGAAAAAGCACTAAGCCACTGATAGGTAGATGCTCCCAGAAGGTGGCAAGCTGAACATAGCCTTTGAGAACTTCTCTGAACATTCAGAAGATGCCTTGCCAAGGAAGTCAGGGGGCAGGATCTTGAGTGAGAGCTAGAAAATGTAAGGAGTTCCCATAGCTGGGCTATCTGGCAGGGCTATGGTATAGGTAAGATTCTGGACATTTGGCCAGAAAGTGGTCAGAGCAGTGAACTACTCTGTATTTCCTGTGTCTGAGTTCACCCTGGACATCTTCCAGCTTGGAAGAGTTGGCCCACATAGATCACTTCTCTGGGACAAAAGGAGTGACCTTGGCTGAATCAAGTAGTAAGGCATGGAGAGGAGAGCAGGAATTTCCTCAATCAGCATGTAGCACAGGCAAACTAAATACAGAGATAATTTGGTAAACCCTCCTGATTATCTGCTTATCTTCATCTTTGGTTTCGTCATCCATTTTTTAAAAGAAATCTTAAGATGTGGTAAAATTTACAATTTAGTTGTAGTAACAACCAACAGGAAAAGTAAATCTGCAAAGTCCAGATCTGTTGTTAAATAGCTTTTGAATTCCACTGTGGGTCAAAATTTTTGTCAGTGTGCACATGTGTGGGCACACATACATAGAAGCATTAAAAAAGGCCACGATGGGTAAACGATACCCATTACAGAGTGCACTCATTTCAAGATTGACAGTAGAGTTCCCTTTGATACAGCCTGCCTTGATAGCTCATGTTGGCTGAAAACATATAACAGCACGTAGAGCATATTAAGAAAATACATACACCCAGGGCACTTTTAGATAGTTACACATTTATTTTTAGAAAATATGTCAGAGACAAAAAGTTTTATTACATTGGCACCGTTTAGGAATAGCATAAAATGGACTGGTATGTGTTATGTTAAAACTATTCTCCTGCAACTAATTGGTCCTAGTTCTCTCTGCTTGGGGCTACTCAGAATATGTCTCCATGATTGATTGTCAAGGATTAGAAATGGTTCCTAGGTCTTCTCATGTACCAGGCAATAGCTGCATTTTAGTTTCAGTCAATAATGTATTTCAAATGTCATATGTAAATGTGTAGTTCTCTATATCCTGGTTTTGATAAGGGCAGCATAGAGGGGACTGACATTCTGAAATGGTTCGTGTGGGGGTGGGAGGTGGTATAAAAAGAACAATGAAGAAGGAAGGTATTTGACAAGAGGAAACTGTCCTAAGCTGGGACCCTCATTCAGCTGTGTTTTTCATTTCATCTGCTTCGGGAATGGTCCAAAAAAGAGGAAGGAGGAAGCCAAGTCATCTGTCATTTGGTGGCATTTTGGTGCCCATACTTGGGCAGCCCAGCCTTTCTCGTTACAGGATTTCACATGCAGGTATGTTAGGAAGCCCACAAGCCAAACTCAATAGCTAGAATGAGAGATTCATCATTAACAATGATGGTATCTCTGGATCATTCATTTTATAGATGAGAAATCTGAGCCCCAGAGAGGAGATGGGATGTGCTTGAGCCCCAGAGAGGAGATGGGATGTGTAGAACTGAGAGTAACACACACTTCCCGCGTTTACCAGGTTGATGCCCCTCTCAAGGTAACATGGTTGGGAACAATGTTAAATGAAGCAATTCATGTTAGCAGCTGCCTTTTTTGACTAGTGTAATTCCAAAAATCATCCTAAACAAGAAACAGCTTAGATAATTGTACAGAAGATGTATGGCACATTGAAATTCCATTATTCTAAAAAACTCCACATTGTTTTTTTGTGGCTTTGCCATTTAAATTTATGGTTTGTTACTGGTCTGGCAGGCAGCATGATGTATGGTTGTTTTACTAGGTTGTTAAATATGTCTTTTACTTCCTTCTGAAGAGATTTTTCTGCTATTTCTCTGTGTATTTTTTTTTTTTTTTTTTTTTTGGTCATTTGTTACCAAAAGCAGGTACACAAAATCATAGAATTGCAAGCAAACCTTCTGGTCCCATCGACATTTGAGTAACAACGCCTTTACATTCCTGTAAGTCATGGCTTACCAGGGGATTTCACGCTGCTCCTATTATGCTGTAGGAAATGGTTCTTATGATCCCCACTTCAGGGCTATGGAAACTACAGCTCAGGAAGGGAATTCTGTGCAAGTCAAGTTTCAGAGAGGCAGCAATAGGACTGGGGACTCCCACCTTCCTCCACCTACTATGTTCTCATCCGGAGCCCCCATTTCGGGCCCATCCAGGTTTTCCTTTGTCTCCTTCAGTTTGGCAAACCTAATCACTTCACTTTCCCCTGCACTCAACAATAGTTGTCCAGATATGTTGAGACCTTAGGTTTTCTCCAGGTTTGATCACCCTCATTTCATATTTTCATAAGATCAATGCAGGTAATTAGGGCCTTAGTATTCTGTGGTTTGTATCATCTGTTAGAAGAGTTTATTTTGTTGGTTATTTGTTCCTTATTTACTTTTGAGAGAGCATGAGGAGGGGAGGGGCAGAAAGAGAGAGGGAGAGAGAGGATCTGAAGCGGGCTCTGCACTGACAGCGGAGAGCGCCATGTGGGACTCAAACTCATGAACCATGATGTCATGACCTGTGTCAAAGTTGGATGCTTAGCTGACTGAGCAACCCAGGGGCCCCCTTGTTGGTTATTTGTACTTTCCCCCTTAGTATTTGAGTTGAATTTTTCTCCTATTTTATTCCCATTTTATTACACTTTTATTATTCTGTCACTTAAGAAATAAAACTATGTTTGAGTCAGTGTTTAAGACATGATATCTGAGATTGAAAGACATGATTTAGTTCCCAGTTCTTCTTCTCTACAGATTTGTGACATTGGTTAAGCCTAGTCCCCCTCTGGGCTTCAATTTATTCACCTGTAATATTAGGGTGTCAGACTAGATGACGTGTAAGGGCTCTTCCTGGTCTGAAATGCTCTCCTTGCATTTTGGTCTAGGAATGTTTAGCAGGATTTGATTATCTTGTTTCAGATAAGGGACTGTGGGAACCAGGAGGGTCTGGCCAAGATGATCTCAGTTTGGGATAGTTTTTATATGGTGTCCGGGTTTCTCAGAAATTGTCCAGGCAAAACCCTCTCCACTCCAGATCCCTGTAGACATTGTGTCAGTTGCTGTGGCTCTTACATTGCTCAGTGTATGATTTGACAGGCTGGGAATATGGATGCTTTCAGTGTATCAAACCCTTAGCAAACTGTCAACAGGTAGACTTGCAGACTCTAACTGGTTGTTTCTTAAAATCAACAACAACAACAAAACATAAAAACATGCCTCATGGCTTCATAGATGGTGAACTCTGAGGAAAGCTTCATATCCTTGGATGGTCTTGAGGTCCAGAGAATGAGTGTGAGAGCTCTGATGGCTTGATTCCATCCCCATTTGAAACCTGCCATTTTAGCATAAGTTTATGGAGTTAATGCCAAGACTCTGTAAACCACATGGGTGTCTCCCCCCTGTGTTAGAGTCAGAGGCAGAATTCAAATTAAGTTCCTGTTAATCCAAGAAGTGCCATTGCTCTTCTCAGACATTCTTGCTTCACACCAGGCTCCATTTGAGGGAAGCCACTTTACCTCAGGTGCCATAGAGTCATTTTGCCATTGTCCCACAGAACAATATCCAATATCCAAATCCATAGCATGGCATTCAAGGCTGTTCAAACTTTAGTTATAACCTGTTTGCTTTAAACTTGTTTAAGCCTGTTTGGCTTATGCTTGTAAGTCTTCCAGTCTGTTCTTGATCTGCTGTGATTTACTCTGGTATCCAAATGACACTTGACTCTGTGTCCAGTAATTAATCCCACCCTAACATCTCATACTCAACATGAGTACTCAATATCCCCAGTTTGGACTGTTTATTACCTTTGTCTCAAGGACTTGATGGGGTTTACTTCATGTTCTTTAGCTTCTCTCCTGGAGACAGATACCGTGTCAGCCTCTTGGAACTTACTCTCTGGTTCCAGGTTGCTCATCTGGAACTGTGTGGCTGCCCTTCCATTTTACCTGTTGGGACAGGTCAGGAGAAGGGAATTCAGGACAAATACGGTGTATTCCCTGAGTGGCTCCACTGTGCCATGCCTTGGGTTAAGCTGGGAATGTGCAGACGGATTAGATACTCTCCTGCCCTAAAGGAACCTATGATCTAGTGGAGAAGAAAATTGTCTAAATAAATAAAGGTAGTACTGTATTGTGGGTACACTGAAAGAAATTCATAGGGAGTGAGAGAAGGGCATAGAGAGGAGACAATTCATTTGCACCAGGGTTGTGGGGATTGTTGGGGAAGGCTTCAGAGATAAGTTGCTGAGTCTTCACATCCTATGTGAAGAAAGTATGTCTCCTACAGAACCAAATTTCCTCCCTGAGACTGGGAAATAGATTCTCTGAAAAGGAGAGGTCAATGGTTTTTTAATTATGCCTTTGCAGACAGAGTAATGTGAAAAAGATACCAGAGCGTTGTGGGTGGAAATCTTTGACATTTGGGATCCAGAGTGCTCCGTGGTCAGGCAGCCTGGCTGAGGATCTAATTTGGTCTTCAGAGAGGGGAAATTCCCAGCAGCGGCTGCAGTGGAAATGCTAAATGTAGAAGGCCAACAGAACAGACTCTTATTTTATGTGGCTGAAATGAGGGGGGAAATGGTTCTTGATATGACCTTTCTTCCATGGAGGGTTGCCTTTCAGACTTGGAAAAACTGGCTCAGAAACAAAATTCCAGTTGAACTGATGTGTCCAGAACATCAGTGGATAGTAGTTTCCCCAAGACCATTCTTCTTCATGTGTGTCATATGAGAGAGGCATGGTCATGTTTCCAGCCCTCGGCAGTGATGCACACGATGATCTGGGTGTGAGATGAGTGGGGACTGTTTGGTACCCTTCAGCTGGTTGCAGAGCTGGGAAGGAGAGGCACAGAGCAGAGAAGAGAGGGATGGGGCTGCGTGCTGGTCCTGTCCCACCCCTACAGATGCAGAGGATGTTGAATTCCCTGGATCATTGAGAGAGGTGTTTCACCGGACACATTTTTCCATGGTGACATTGACAGTAGTGCCCAGTGTCCCTGCAGGAAGTGGAGTGGTGAGAGGAATGGAAAAAACAATGTTTTCAGCAGGACCATTACATTATGGAAACCCTGACACTGATTTGCAAATGTCTCTTTTCTCTGACTACCTGGGGCTTTTATTAACATTGGACAGCATGGTATTTATGATTCAGAGTTGATGAAATAACTCTACCTTCAATTAAAATACACATGGGTTAACCTCAGGATCACACTGTTGAGTGGAAAAACAAAGCCAGGGAAGAATACAGACAGTATGATTTCATTTATACAAAACTCAAAAAATATACAACTAAATCACACACACACACATACACACACACACACACACACACACACACACGTGTAGTATAAAGATGAAAACATGTATATTTGTATGCAATTAAGCAAGGAAATGAAAAACACAAAATTTGAGAAGATAATTACTAATTTTGAGAGGGAGGGAATGTTTGAGATAGGTTGGGACACCCACAGGGGATTTCAAAGTAATGATAATGTTCTTTTTTTTTTTTTTTTTTTTTTTTACTTTTTTTAATGTTTTTATTTTATTTTTGAGAGAGAGAGAGACACAGTGAGAGTGGGGGTGGGGCAGAGAGAGATGGAGACAGAATCTGAAGCAGGCTCCAGGCTCTGAGCTGTCAGTGCAGAGCCTGACGTGGGGCTTGAACTCACAGATTGCAAGATCATGACCTGAGCCGAAGTCAGACGCCCAAATGACTGAGCCACCCAGGCGCCCCGATTATGTTCTCTTTTAAAAAATGGGCAGTGAGAACAGAGGTATTCATTTTATGGTAATCATTTATATGTTACAAGTATTTTATGAATATTACTTATATCTACCATGTTTAATAAAACAAACTGAACTCTTCTAACTAGCAGGGGTAGGATTTGTGTAGGGAGGGAAGTGTATGTCTGATGCTTATACATTTGAAGGAAGGACATTTGATTGCCACCTTACTGTCAGTCACTATGACTCTGGTCTCCTTGTATCAGCAATTGATTTATATTTTGTGATTAAACTCAGGTGTGCAAATTGACCCCACCTGCCACTGTTGAATCAAATGGTTATTTCTCTTCCTGACATGGGAAATAGGAATGAAATAATGTAAAGTGAAAAAAAATTAAGACATTCTGATATTCATATTCATTCTGATATTGTTAAAACATTTTGTTTATGTGCATACATTAAAAAGATTTGAGAAGTGTCTATTACAGTATTTAAAAGGGGTTATCTCTTGAATCATTTGTTTTCAGAAGAGAATATCAGTTTTACAAGCCACTGTCCTGTTGGTTTATTTCATTTCCCCCCATTTCTGGCAAGGTTGATTCATGCTCTGTTACTCTGTGCTGCCCTGTGAGAGCACCGCTTTCTTCTCTTTGTGTCTTAGTTGTCTCTGGAAGACTCTCCTTTCTGTTTTCCAAAAAATGATGAAAATTTAATTCGGTCACTGGAGCATTTTGGTAAATCCAGAAGCCAGGAGACCAGCCAGGAGTTAGGGAAAACACAGGAAATATGTGGCCCGATGGGTCTACAACTGGGCAGAGGATTTTCACGGAAAGTCCGAGCTGTGTGGTCCCAGCAGGCACAGCACAAGCCAATAGGATCTCACCCCCTGCTTCTTTTCTCTTTCCTTTTCAATCGACTTCACTGTCCTAGGTTAGGTTTCCTGGAAGGCAGACTGAGACTTCGGTTAGTGTACAAGAGGTGTACTGAAGAGTGTTCTTGGGACCACCGTTTGGGGAAGGGAAGGGAAGGAAGAGAAGGGGGAAAGAGTGGAGGAAAGAGGAGGGGAGGAAAGGAAGAACTAGGGAGAACTGGGTCTAGGGAGAACTCAGGCTGGGATGCAGGCTCAGTAGAAGCCTCAGCAGACCTGCAGAGAGTTGTCAAGATGAGAGAATAACCCTTCAGAGCTGTTCCAAGTTAGGGTGATAGGGCTGGACCTTTATACCGTACATCACTCAGATGCTGGAAGCTGGCCACCTCAGGGAAAGGGCATGACTATGGGTGAGGGGATATCTTTTCACCTGAGTTGTCCCAGAAAGGAGCTGATAGTATTCCCAGAATTTTCTCTCTCTCTCTCTGTCTCTCTCTCTTGAGCATGCTTGAGAGAGAGAGTGTGAGCAGGGGAGGTAGAGATGGAGGGAGAGACAGAATCTTGAGCAGGCTCCACACCCAACGTGGAGCCCGACATGGGGCTGGGTCTCACTACCGCGAGATCATGACCTGAGCTGAGATCAAGAATCAAATGCCCAACTGACTGAACCACCCAGGCGCCCCTCAAGTCCTTCACTCTTAAAGTGGGATCTGGGTGGCACATTACCTCCATTCTACAGTCAGATTATTTTTTATTAAAAAATGAATTTAAGAATGTCACTTGCTTCTGAAAACCCTTCTGTGGCTCTCCACTGCCTATAGGAAAAGGATCAAACCCTTACTTTGGCATTCAAGGCCTTTTGCTATCTGATCCCCATTTTCATTCTTTCTTTCTGGCAATGTTTCTCACGTTTGTCCATGACCTAATAAAACACACTATATTCCAGCTATACCCAAACATTTTCCATGACAAATGTACACCTTTCTATCCTGTTTACTCTGTTTGGAATATCTTACTCTCTCAAACTTCCACTCAGACTTCAAAACAAAGCTCAAATAATGATGACACCTGGTGATGTATGAAAGCACTGAATCACTATATTGTACACCTGAAACTAATCTAACACTGTATGCTAACTAACTGGAATTAAAATAAAAAAGATGAAACAAAACCAAGCTCAGGTGTCCCCTCGTCGGTAATGTCTCTAGGCACAGTATATCCTTTCTGTGGGTTCTCCCGTCCCATTTTTCTTGCATTCTTCTTACTCCTCTCATACTATTTTCCCTTTCCTTCTCTTCGCTCTTTACTCCAACCAAATCTCCCCCACCCCCATTTTCTCTGATTCTCTTTTTTCTCTTTGTGGCACATTTTCTTTTCAGGCAGTCTCCCATGAAAAGCTGGAGGCTGGGGCTCTGCTTGTGTTGGCTGTTGTGAGGAAACTCTGTGCTGGTGGCAGGTTAGTGGACACTGCTCCCACAGCTCTTTCTGCTGTATTCTGCTGCTTATCCTGACATGCTCTAATTGCTTGACTAAGAGCTGGCACGTCAACATCAGCGTCCCAGGACTTCCTGCTTATCAGGCAAGTTATGCAGCCTCTCTTGGAAGTACTATCAGAGTTGCTCCAAACAGCTTCCACCCCAAGTAAGAGGTGACTTCCTTGTAGCTATTGGCATATGTATCTGACTCCTCCAGTAGACTGAGAGCAGTTTAAGGCCAGAGGCTCTGTCTGCCATCTGGGTGGACCCTATGCCTAGCACAGGCCAGCTGTAAGGGAGGGCTTCATTCAGTGTCTTGTTGAATGAATAAATATTGCTACATGTTTTGTTTTTCATTTGAGAAAAGGGTTGAGGGCAAAATGAAAGTGAATTCCTCTGTAAGAGAATCAGCAAAGTAATGATAATAAGTGACCACATTCCTTCCTAATATGCTCAGCTTTTCATTGCTGAGTTGGTGCCACTCATGAATTAATTTGTAATGGATTATTAATTGCAGCTGTGAAGACTTCCGCTTATTTCCATCTGTCCCTTTACACATCAGTAGTAGACACTGACTGAGGTCCTACCATGTGCCATGCTCTGCATTCATTTTTTTCTAATCCTCAGAATAATTTCATGAGATACGTATTGATATACCCATTTTGCTGGTGGAGCAAGCAAGGCTTAGAAGGCTTAAACTAAGTTATCTTAGGTGATACACTTTCACATGACAGACCAGGATTTGCACCTGAGCAGCCTCATTCCAGAGCTCTCCCTCTTCCTATTACTCCCTACTGCTGAAAGTCAGTGTACTGATACTTTCTACACATACAGGTGATGGGAGATACTTACCTGTTAGAAGTGGAGGACATTTTTGGAAGCAGTTATATTATCTTTTGAAAGAAAGGCCATGTAATTCATCTGTTAAAACAAGAAGAATCACTAGTTTCATGTTGACATTCTGTCTAGAAGTGGCAACCTCAACTGTGTTTTCTGTATAATTTCTTCAACTAGGGAACAGAGAGAGAGTGGGTGAGCGATTGTGAAAAAGAATAGTCTTGAAGTACTCTGAAACATGAGAATGTGATGAAACAGTCCTATGTTATCACTCTATGTTATTATTACCAGGAAAATCCATTCGATAGTGGTGCTGCTAACTCATTACACCGATTTCTCCATGCCAGGCACTATGCCAATTACTTTCTATGTATCATCCCATTTAATCCCCACAACAACGTTGTGAGGTAGATGTGATTATCGAAGATACTGTGTGACCCAGCACTCTTGCTCTTACATATTTCCATGAGAGAAATCAAACATACTTGCATAAGAGTATTAGCTTCATTCATAATAGCAAAACTGAAAACATTCCCGATATCCATTGATAGGAGAGTAGATAAATAAACTATGGCATATTGGAATATTACTGAGCAATAAAAAGGTAGGAGCCCTTATATGTGCAACAACGTGGATGAATCTCCAAATCATGCTGAATGAAGAGTGTATACTTTCATAAGAGTACATACTCTGTTATTCCATTAAATGGAGCTCTAGAACAGGCTTGTGTTGGTAGAAAAACATAAGAACGGTGGTTACCTTTGGGATTGATGACTTGAAAAGCATAAGGGGATTTTCTGGGGTGATAGAAATGTTCTGTGTCATGATAGGGGCTTAAGCTACACAGGGAAATGCATTTGTCAAAACTCATTGAAAACTGCATTTAAGGTTTGTACATTTCATTGTGTGTAAATTTTACCTAAGAATTGCAAACAGATATTGAACTCTGGTTAATTATATGCCCGTTGAAGTGTTTAGAAGTAAAATGTACTTACCTGTACTTTTCTTAAAAAGTCTGTAAGTTTTCTTAAAATGCATCAGAAATAAAAGACTTGATGGATAGACAGGCATAGGTGGTTAGGTATGTAAGGAAGCTAGTGTAGTAAAAGCCAGTGGAGAATCTGAGTAGTGGATATCATGGGTATGTGTGATGGATCTCTTTCAAGTTTCATGTACAGTTCAAAAATTTCATTAAAAATATTGGGAAGTGAATAGACACACAAAGAGGGGATGTAATTAGAACAGAATAAACTGAAGTGCCCTTATTTAGTCCTTGTTCTGATACAAAATAAGCTCTTTCACCAAAAAGGCTCAGAGGAATCTCTTTTGCCTATACCCTGGAGTCAACTTTATCCGGTTTGAGCCTATTACTTCTTGGTCCTACCTGATGCGCCAATTCATTTCCTGCCACTCTTGGACAGATCTTACCCACTATGACTTCTTGAAGCGAAGTGGCTTATTCCTCCCTGCATTCTCCATGTACTTATAGGCTTCTGTACCTTTGCTTTATCTGATTTCCTGTGCATGAAAAGTCTCCATCCCTGTAAAATCTTTCCTTAGCCTCGTGGGTCCACTCATGTGTTCCTCATTGCCAATTTCCTATTATGTCACTGATCACATGAAGGTTGTTTCCTTCTTTCTCCCCCTCATGACTTAAAGGCCCTCTAGGACAAGCAGAGTCCGCATTGTACCTAAGTCTTCTGTGCTCAGGGCCTGGCACAGAGCATGGTGCAGAAAACACACTCAAGAAATATTGGCACAGGCAGCAAGGGTAAGAGATGTTGGGTAGATGAATTAGAAAAGAACTGACATTGAGAAGTTCTAGTACTATTCATTTGCCACTTTGGTCTCAGATCTTTTTCTCATTCTTTCTTTGCTCTGTTGTGTGTAACTGAGGACCAACCCCTGCAAACAACATTTCTCAAGAACCCTTACCATCTGGTTTCTGGTTAGATCAGCCACTAAGAGGCACTGGTGAGAGATTGGAGGGAGGGGAAGGAGGGAAGCCAGGGTGTGTCTCTCCCCCCTTCTCTGCTTCTGGAAGTGTCGCCAACAGGAAGTAGCCAAGTCTCCTGCATAGTTCTCGCTGCCATCAGATAACCTCTCCATATCATGGTCCCCACTTTCGCCAAGCAGCTCTGCCTTTTTTGCAACCTTTTTTTTTTTTTTTTTTTGCCTCCGTCTCCTTCCTTTGTTTCTCTAGCTCTTGGGATGGTGGGGGGCTTTTAGCTATTGATAATCTTTAGCTTGACTTTTTATCCTGTACTTGGCTTTTAGGCTCTTCTGAAAACTTTGTGACTGATTTCTTGTAGAGCTACACTAGGCTTTATTTTCCTGACTAGATCCTGACAGATGCAGTCCCTTATTTTGTACCCCAGTTTCTGTAATTTCAAAACGAGGTGAGTGAGATACAAGATCACCAATTTTCTCCTTGCTAAAATTCAGATTAAGGGGAAGAGAGTGTTTAGAATGCCATCAACTGTTGGCCCAGTTTGAATCTCAAAAAGAGAGAGAGAGAAAGAACTCCTAACACTTCCACCTAGTACCTTCTATGCTTCCTAATGCAGTAATCACTTTGTTCAGCCAGGGCTCATCACCAGGGGAGAGACGTGAGAGTCCTGCCTGGCTTGGTGACTGAAATGCTGCCAAGAGGCAGTGATCACATAGTGGCCAGAGTCAATGAGAAGCAGAGCCTGGTGTGGCAATGAGAAGGGATCAGTGCTCACCCCCCACCAGCTCTGGTACTTCTTTGAAGACAACCTGAGACCCTGGGCTTAGTGTGGGGCTGGAAGGAAACCCAGAAAGGATGAGCCACTTCTCTGCTAGTTCATGTTCATCAGTCATCAGCTAACATTTTATCTACCCATCTACTAATTCCTACCTTATCAGGCTGTATATTGCATCATGCATTATTTTATATGTGAAAAAAAAGACAAAAGCAGATAATATCAAATCCCTTTTTTCCATGCACTCGCAATCAAGTGGGGGATATTATAGACACATGTGTGACTTTCATTCATAAAAATAATTCTAACACAGCACGGTTTGTAGTATATACTATGATGAGTGCAAATAACATATTTGGGAAAACCATGAGGAAGAAAGGATTACAAGAGGAGTGTTTTGGAAAGAATTGATGGAAGGGTGTTATTTTGAACTAGGCCCTGGCAAACGATGGCCAGATTTAAGCATGAGGGAAAAGACATTGTTGGCAGAGGTAAGAGCCTGAGCAGAGGCAGAGGGCAAGAAAGTGCAGGACCCATGAGGAATACCTGAAATGATGGCAGTGGCTGGGAACAGAAGGGAAGAAGGCAGGGGTCATGTTCTGAATCAATATGGTATGAGAAGTATGGAATGTATTCTTATGCAACTAGGAGTCACTAAAGGTTTCTGAGCAGGGATATCAGATCAGATCTGAATGGGCAAAGAGAAGGAATGAAAAGAGCCCATTTAGGAAGCAATTGCAGTAACCAATTCTACAAACTGCTTAGCTGCCCCCTCAGAGGCCATGGCCTCCTTCGGGCAATCAAGACAGAACAAACTATTTGAGCATCATCTTAGGACTGTTTACAGACCTCAAGAAGATTGGGAAGAATGACCAATATCTGGGCTTACATTTGCCAGGGCTCATGGAGTGGCTGTGGGGGTCAAGCAATTGGAGAAGTCACGAGAGTGCAGCTGAAATCCGGGACCATGAAGCCCGTAAAACCAGAGAGGGGTTAGCTAGAGGTCGTATAGAAGAAGCAGCTGTCCCAATGCAAGCAGCCCTCAGCTATGGCATCTGTGAGGGGGTAAGGACAGACTATGTGATTAGTGGCACCGAAAAGGAGTTCATAGGTGCCCAGTAATCACTTCTTATACTCTTATCTCCTGCATCAGTAATGGGAATTGGTCTTCACTATTTTGTCCTTCCAAACACACATGGAGGCCAAGGGGATAACATAAAGTCTAGAATAGATAGGTAGGGTGAGTCGCAGATCTATACTTACTAATCCTGTCACCTCTGAAGCAGCTCTTAACCACACTATGCCCCCTTCTGCTACTCCTAGAAAAGCAATCTGGTCAGTGGTTGACACGGAGGGTCTGGAGCTGGTGCAGCCTTGTGTAGGGCCTTATGCAAGTGACTTAACTTTTCAGTGTCTCAGTTTCCTCCTTGGTTAAGCAGATATACTAGCTTTGCCCACCACTAGGAGTTAGGAGAATTAAATGAGATAATGCAAGCTAAGCTTTTAGCACAAGGCATGGAATATAGGAACTAATTAATAATTTAATGTAATTGCCATATTGTATTGTTAATGCATAGTCATAATTATTACTAACAACTGTAAAATGGGGGTAAAAATCTGTAGCTCGGAGAGCTTCTGTGACGATCCAATAATGCACACAAAAGTGTTTTAAAACTGGAAAACATTGTACAGATGTAAGATATTAATTATGATGATAACAATGACCCATTCAAAACTGAGATGCTCCCCAGGCACGCATATATAGCCAGTGTTGCGTGATTGCTGAGGGAGCAGCTCATTCCTCTGAGATGGTTGGCCTGATCTGTCTGTTCTGGCTTCTCTCACTGCCTGGAATTAGCTGATAAATGCTCTTCCTCCCCTGCTGCCCCAAGTGGGGCATTTGGTCTGCTCTCTTGGCAGTTGATGACAAAGATGATGTTGCAATAAGCATGCAATGGATGAAGCCATCGCTCACTGTGAAGGCAATCTTGGGTAGTCACAGAAGCCGTCACTACCCGGCCTCTTATGATGGAGAATACAAAGCCCATTTGCATTTAGAGTCTTAGCATCCACAGACCCATTAAGAAACTTGCCCAAGGTCATGCAGCTGAGAGGTGAAGGCTTGGTTTTGGAGTCCTGTACTATCTGATTCAAAGCTTTTGTTCTTTTTGTTTTGCATTCTTTGTGCCTCTCATTGCTTTCTTTGGGGCTGAAGGAAAGGGGTTAGTTATGTTGGGATGGGGTAAGTTGGCAGAAATATGGTGATAAGCTTGACAGCCCCTTGGCTACTGATATTAGAGCTGGTCAGTGAAGGAATTGGTAACAGACCTATCCTAAGAGCAGTCCTAAGTATTATCTATTTGGAAAAAAAAAAAAAAAAAGTCGGTTACCATTCCCAGCAGTCATAGCAAAATCTGATGTTCAGCTCTGGTAATCTATCCAAGTAATGATGAGCCCCAGGCCAGAATGACCCAAAGAAAAATGATCTTTCCCCTCCCAATTTTTTTTGCTTCCAATTTTAATAAGAAGTACAAAATTCCTTCTATTCACTGTTCTAAAGCTCAGAGTCATCCTGATTCTTCCTTATACTTCTTCTTCCATTGCCAGTCAATTGTTAACTCTGTTGATTTTTTCCTTCTTAAAGTATCTGTCTTGCAGTCCTTCTATCCCCATCTTGGTCAGGGTCCCTCAGGTCTTCTCAGAATATGGTGGCAGCTCCCTAACCAGCCTTCCTGCTCCATCTCTCTGTGTCCCATTCACCCTGTGCATAGGCACCAGTGTGAGCTTTTAGAAGCAAAGCTCTTTTCACATCATATCCCTTCTCAAAGTACTTGACAATGTGTCCACAGTGTATGGAATGAGGCCCAAGTTCGTGAGCATGGTGTTCCAGAACCTTCAAGTCAGGCACCTTTGTCGTCACTCATGCTGGCCAGCAACAGCTTCCTCACTTTCTCATATATACCCTTCTAGGCTGGGCTTAAAAATCACCTTTGTCACAAATGTTTTCTTGACTCTCTTAATCAGGAAGAGTCAGTCCTTTCTTTGCATTCCTACAGTCCTGGTGTGGGAGTACTTATTTCATGCTGTTTTATTTTCTGACTTACCCAAGTGTCCATCTTCCTGCCAAGATAACAGGCTGCATATTAGCACTGCCCAGGCTGTGTGCACCTCAGTATCCCTGAGAGCATCCATTGTTGACCCTGGTGGCAGGCCACTGAAGAGACTGAAGGGTAAGTTAACACTTACCTTTGCCCCTGTCTGACTATAAGTTGACATGGTCTTCTTTCCATGGTCAAAAGGCACATGAAAAGATGCTCAACATCACTAATCATCAAGGAAATGAAAATTAAAACCATAACGAGATATCATTATGCACCTATCAGAATGGCTAGAATCAGAGAGACAATAATAACAAGTCCTGGTGAGGATGTGGAGAAAAAGGAACCCTTGTGCACTGCTATGGAAAACAGTATGGAGGTTCCTTAAAAAATTAAGAATAGAATTATCATATGGTCCAACAATTCCTCTACTGGATATTTACCAAAAGAAAATGAAAACACTACTTGAAAAATATGTATGTGCCCCTATGTTTACTGCAGCATTATTTACAATAGCCGAGATAAATGGAAGCAACACAAGTGTCCATCCATAGATGAATCGATAAAGAAGATATGATATATGTATACAATGGAATATTCCTCAGCCATAAAAAAAATAATTTTTTCCATCTGCAATAACATAGATGGATCTAGAGGATATAACGCTAAGTGCAATAAGTCAGACAGAGAAAGACAAAACCATATGATTTCACTCCTATGTGGAGTTTAATAAATAAAGGAACAAAGAAAATAGAGACAAACAAACAAAATCCAAACTCTTTTTTTTTTCCAATATATGAAATTTATTGTCAGATTGGTTTCCATACAACACCCAGTGCTCATCCCAAAAGGTGCCCTCCTCAATACCCATCCACCACCCTCCCCTCCCTCCCACCCCCCATCAACCCTCAGTTTGTTCTCAGTTTTTAAGAGTCTCTTATGCTTTGACTCTCTTCCACTCTAACCTCTTTTTTTTTTCTTCCCCTCCCCCATGGGTTCCTGTTAAGTTTCTCAGGATCCACATAAGAGTGAAACCATATGGTATCTGTCT
Source organism: Panthera pardus (assembly GCF_024362965.1). NCBI lineage: Eukaryota > Metazoa > Chordata > Mammalia > Carnivora > Felidae > Panthera > Panthera pardus. The sequence goes on along the minus strand of NW_026526766.1, from coordinate 68,984,931 downwards.
TTCTCTGTATGGCTTATTTCACTTAGCATCACACTCTCCAGTTCCATCCACGTTGCTACAAAAGGCCATATTTCATTCTTTCTCATTGCCACGTAGTATTCCATTGTGTATATAAACCACAATTTCTTTATCCATTCATCAGTTGATGGACATTTAGGCTCTTTCCATAATTTGGCTATTGTTGAGAGTGCTGCTATAAACATTGGGGTACAAGTGCCCCTATGCATCAGTACTCCTGTATCCCTTGGGTAAATTCCTAGCAGTGCTATTGCTGGGTCGTAGGGTAGGTCTATTTTTAATTTTCTGAAGAACCTCCACACTGCTTTCCAGAGCGGCTGCACCAATTTGCATTCCCACCAACAGTGCAAGAGGGAGAGGATGTGGAGAAAAATCCAAACTCTTAAATTCAGAGAATAGACTGGTGGCTGCCGGAGGGGAGGTTGATGGTGGGGGGTGGGGGATAAGTGAAATAGATAAAGGGGATTAAGAATACACCTATCATGATGAACACTAAGTAATCTATAGAATTGCTTAAAATCATTATATTGTGCACATGAAAGTAATATAACACTGTATGTTAATTATACTTTAATTATAAAAAAAAGCAGCACTTCAATTTCAGAGTTAAGAAGATACCTTTTATTTACTATTTTCCTGAGATTTTTCTCTAAAGATCAACATTTTCCTCTTTTTATTCCACCTCTCAGTATGGAGAGGATTAGTTCCTGTGCACTAATGTCGTTACGGGGAAGAATTTCCCATCAATAGAAGCAAACTCTTCTACCTTGCAATATTTGGGGATTGAAAGGTAACCAAGCCAGCTGTGGTTTGAACATGTGGCCAGAAACCAAGTACCTTAAATGTCATTTAAGTTTTAATTTTTCCAGGAATTTCCTAATTTTCCATTCAAGAAATTACTCCCCTGCTTCCCAATGCCTGGTCTGGAAGGGATCACTTTACTGTAATATGGTATTTATAAACACATCAAGGTATTTCATTGCAAAAGAATTTTCAAATTGCAGAATCCAAGAAAAGTCTTTTGAGATCTTTAAGGCATTTAATGCCTCTTGCTCTCCATGTAAGATTACAGGTACTATGATAAAATCAATGTAATTGCTCAACCCTCCTGTTTCAGTTGCTTATAAATTTTCAAGATTCAGTCAGCAATCCTTGAATGTGCTGACAGATTCTTCAGGTTTTGGTTTCTGCGGTTAGAAAACATCTAGGAAGCTGTAAATAATTGTCTCCCTGCCTTTGCTGAAACTGTTTCCCTCCTCCTGAAAAATCTTCCCCTTTCCTCATTGTCATATCTATCCTGCCTCCTCTAATCCTTCCTAATACTGTTTCAAGGCCTCACTCCTGGGGAAAATCCCTCCTTTTTATTGTATTCATAATGAGGTAGAGATATTTGGAGAACCCTAGGCATTCCCCGCCCCATGCCAACATGGCCAGCTGTGACCCCATTCTTCTCTGACCTCCTGCCCATTGCATTTTCTGTACCTTTCTCAGCATATTGGATGGACACATGTCTGCCTTGAGTGCTATAGTTTCCCTTGCCTTGTTCCTTTCTTCCTTCTTAGTATCTTAATCTATACTCTGTTCACTTCTGCATTCCATCAGCACAGCCTCACACAGTGAGGAGTACAAAGGGTCCGTGTGCACAGATGGATGCATGCATGCTTATAGACACAGACTGTCTATGAGTTTTGAAGTGACTCTTCCTTTGCTCACATGCTTGCCTTTGCAGTATGCACCAGGTGCCACAGAGATGAAACATTTTGGTATCGAGTCTTGTTCTTCACCTTAGCTTCTGAACCGCCAGTTTGGCTCTTCTTCCTAACTTCTCAATTCTTTCTCCCTGATTCATCTTACTGCTTAGTCCCCCATTAAAACTTCCCCCCAATACTCACAACTGATTTTTCCTGGATAATAATTCAGCTTGTCTCTTGACCATGACTTCTTCTAACCGTGGCTTCTCTGTTGTGACCACAGACTCTTGGCTTACCTTGGAAAGACACTTAGGAGCTCAATCCATTCTCCAGAACTCTCCTTCCCATTTCCCACTGATGGGCCTGTCTTGCTTTTATTAACTTTTTACCTTATTGACAGTAACTCAGGAAAGAACTAAATGCCAGAAACATTATAATCCCTCTCAAGAGACACAGATTTAGAGAAAGGTACATGGCAGCCCCAGTTTATTTACCCATCAGGTTTCATGGAAACTTCGTTTTAGGGTGTAGAACAAGTACCTGTGCTTTGTAGGCTCATTTCCTAAATAGTCATAGTTTTGGGAACCCCAGATCCATTTTTGTACAGTAACATCTGTCTCACATTGATAATTTTGTTGATGATATAATTTAAAAGACATCACTATAATAATCTAGATTACTGAATGTCAGAGTTCAAAGGCCCTTAAAGACCAGCTAACTAGTTTGGTGTTTTCCTAAGTGAGGGATTGTATCCCTGGTGGCACCTGGGTCATTTTGGTCAGGCATACAGTGCTAAGAACTAGGACTCTTGTTGTGAGAGGCATTCCCTTTTTTAATTCTTCAGCCTTCTGATTAGCCAAGAAGGCTACAATTTTGAGCCAAAATGTCCTTATCACCCCTCCATTTCTTACTGATCATCTTTATTCATTTGTTTATAAATGAAGCAAAAGCAAAGCCAAGACAAAAAAAAAGCAACTCTTCTGTAGATAACCCTATGAAATTAATTTCATAATGCCTCTATTGTCACTGTGTTTATTTTTCATGGTTCACGTCTACACATGGCAGGGATATTTGTTTTCTTTTTTTAAAGTTTATTCATTTTTGAAAGAGAGGGAGAGAGAGAGAGAGAGAGAATGCAGGGGGAGGGCAGAAAGGGAGGGAGAGAGAGAATCCCAAACAGTCTCCACGCTGTCAGTGCAGGGCCTGATGTGGGGCTCGAACTCACAAATTGTGAGATCATGACCTACGCTGAAATCAAGAGTCGGACGCTTAACCCACTGAGTCACCTAGGGTCCCTGAAGGGTATTTATTTTCTATTTAAGACGGTACTATAAGGTTTTCATGTGTAAACACTTATATAAGTAAAAATATGAATTAATTAAAAGGAAAATGATAAATAACATTTGTTGAGACCCAAAGATTCTCAGGACCTGGGAAATCCATGGTGAAAAATAAAGAGGCAGTCCTTACTCTCTTCATAATTAAGTCAGTTTTATTGAACCTCATAGTCTTTGTGTCTCACCTTTGTGTCTCTAATTTGAAGCTTCCAGAATTATTTCTACCAAGTATCTGACATAATTTTCCTTGTGGCAAGGAACTCCTCAAGAACAGTGTATGTGATGCAGTGGGACGCCATTGAGGTGGGGGTGTGTCAAGGCATTCCAGGTTGGGGTCACTCCTGCAGGCAACAGGCCTCATACAAGATTCTCTCCATCTCATAAGGCAATTTAGCGCATGGCTAATCGGGGAAAGAGTTAATGAACCAAATGCTTCCGTGGCTTCTGTCAGAAGATGGCTGGATGTTGCTCTTGAAACCTCTCAGGATGTCATGTAATCCCCTTCCCCCAGCAGAAGGTGGACTGTTGCCACATCTGAAAAGTGATTGGTGATGTTGTCTTCAGGAGACACTTCCCCTCAGTTGTCATCTTAGCCTTCACTTCTCCAAATCAAGTTGGGGGGGGGAAAAGATATTGGGGTCTGGTGAACATCTGGGTAGCATATTGGTCAAAGGAATCTGTTTCTCTTTTCCTCTTATAGCAAGAAAACTATCCTCCATTCCTAGGAAAAATGATTAATGATAGCACACAGAAGCCAAAAGCATATGAGGTTTTACTTTACTTTCTTTTGTTTCCTCCTACCTGTGGACAGATAGGCTTTTCCTGTGCGTTTTGCCTTGAGTCATTCAAAATTCCAGGAATCTCCCCAGCTCTGTTTCTTGAAGGGGCTGTGGATTTTGCTGATTACTTCTTTTTTGGTGTTCTTGAGCAATTACCTGCTGTATGTGGCCCAGAAATTTCTGAAGCGTGAGATCCTGCTGCCTTTGTCTTCCACTTCAGTTTCTCTCAATCTCTGTCAAGTGAAGGCAAACTATAGCCCAGACAGACAGGAAGGCGCGTTCACAAGTGTGTGGTGACCTGAAAGAGTTGGCTGACTCATGATTGCGGTCAGGGTCACCTCCTGTGGCCACCTGACTTTAGACACCACAGAGAGAAGACAGACGTGGCCCCAAGCCCCCAGTTCACCCTTTCCTGCAGTGGCTTGAGGTCTCACAGCTCCCTCTAAAGGTCACAAGAGCTGGGAAGCATAGTCTGATTCTCCGCATATGTAGGAATGTAGGAAATAGGGGTCCTTGTGCCTTTTGCAGCCTCATGACACCAATGCAGGATCTTCTGTCTCCTGTAAGACCCTCCCTCTAGAATCCTCAATCCTACCTTTATTTTTCACAACTTGAAACATCGCTCAGATTCCAGGTTTCTCCATAGTTCTTCCTGTTTTTCATTCCTGAGCACACAGGCAGCCTCTCTGTGTGATTGGTGTCTGTAAGGCCATTTCTTTTCTGTCCTTATGCCTCCAGATTTGTCCCCTCACACTGGCTGTTAACCCCTCATGCCACTTCTTTTCATGTTTCCTTCACACACTGAGGCCAGGACAGGTCTGTGGAGGGGCCTCAAACTGCCGCCAGCACCGAGTCATGCTTTTCACCGGGAGGGCCTTCCCCCCCTCCAGCCAGCTTCCTGCCCACCCTTGGATCTTTGGGGACTTGGTCTTAATTGTGGCCCATTCGTCCCCCTCACAGGTCTGTACATTGAGGCTAAATAAAGGAGACCTGAGAACCTGACACTTTTTGAAACCCATCTGTGCCTCCCTCCTCACCCTTGGCCTCTGTTTATGGCTCCCAGGTCTGTTCTTTCATTCACTCTAGGTCCAGCTCTTCAAGCCTCTGCTCTCATACCTAACGGCCTGTTTCCTGGCTGTGTTAGTGCTCACCTCAGAGCACAGGGCCTTTGCTCACCTCTTTCATCCTCTCTCTTACTGATGTATCTGTGAGTCCCTTGAAGGCAGAGAGCATGCCTGACTCACGTTTGTTTTCTCCCTCATTCACAGTCCATGGCCCCCAGCACATAGAAATCATTCCATGTGCTGACTGAAAGTGGAAAGAGATGGTTAGGACATGCCTCCATGGTATGATGTAGGGATACAAAAGAGCCTCGCTTATATGATCCTGAACATCACTTTCCCCTAAGGACACCTGAAATGAAAGCAGAAACCAGTGAGTAGGAGACACACAACACCATTTTTTCCACTCCAGTCTCTATATTCAGAATGCTTTTTCTATGCTGAGCTGAGGAGGCGAGAAAGATAAGATATTCTGAGCTTGTTTCCTAGAGGAATAGATAGATGTATGCCTTATGTAAACTAGTTTAACTTATTAAAAATGAGTTCCAGTTATGAATATTGAATTAGAAATGGGAACAGAAAATTACATAACATGTAGGAATGACAGAAATGATAAAATTCAGGGAAATTTAGCAAGAGAGTTGCATAATATGTATGAAGAAAATAATTCAGTTTTATTTTAGTGTATTTTTATTCGAAAAAACGAATGGTGCCCCATCCTTCCAAGACCTCATAACCTAGGAGCGATCTGATTACATCTGTAGCACAGTGGTCATTCCATATTGTGGCAATGTGCTTCTCCATCTGTGATGCCTGGTCATTACGCTACATGTCTCTAGATTGCTCGTATCCTTACATGAGCCTGTGTTATTTACATGACTAAGTAAAGCGCTTATAATAAAAAAGAAACATTTAATCAATAGCATAAAATATCTGTAATGGAAAGTGGTTAACAAGCTTATTAACAAAGTTAATAAGCCCATTAATAAAGTCAGTATGTTTATGTTCATCAGGTTAACCACTTGATGACATTAGCAGTGTTTGTTCTAGAGCAGAAGGGCATCTAGTGATTAGATCCAAGTATACTCTGAATTATTAGTTTCTTTTCATTTCAGAGACATAGAGATTTATTTTGAACTAGAAAAAAACCTGTCTCTCAGATGAGAATTATTGAGCAAATAAAGTACATGCCATTTCAGTGTCTCTGTACGTGTCCCTTATTAGCTTATAAAGAGGCTATAAAAATAAAATGACCTCTTTTATATTACTGCTGTTATGGCATTTGTATAATTTCTTTCTTTTTTAAATATATTTTTAAATTTATTTATTTATTTTGAGAGAGAATGTGGCAGGGGAGGGGCAGAGAGAGAGAGAATCCCAGGTGGGCTCCACACTGTCAGTGCAGAGCCCGATGCAGGGCTGGAACCCACAAACTGTGAGATCATGACCTAAACTGAAATCAAGAGTCAGACACTTAGCCAGTTGAGCCACGCAGGTGTCCCTATGATTTCTTTTTTAAATCTTTATGAATAAAAATGATATATATTTAAGTTGTGCAACACGATGATTTGAGGTACATACACATAGTGAAATGATTTCTAAAGTCAAACTAATTAACATATCTTCTCACATAATTACCATTTTTTTTTTGTGTGTGTGTGTGTGTGTAATTAGAATGCCTGAAATCTACACTCAGCAAACTTCCAGTATTCCATATGGTATTATTTAGTACTATGGTAAGGTATTTTCCACTTTCATCTGTACAGTTAAGTAGAGCATTATTAAAATAGAATTTATAAGTATGAAAATTTACTATAAATTAACTGATACATAGTTAAATATCAGTAACATGCTGCTTTAGATCTTAATATCAACATATCCCAAAGATCATATCTTTTCCCATTAGTTAGTTTTATCTATAATCTACCAATAACAGTAATAACAAAATAGCCTAATAATGCCTGCTTGAGGACCTATCACAGAACCATACATTCTGAAGTATCAATTTCTTTTGTATGTATATATATATATATATATATATATATATATATATGTATGTATTTTAAATGTTTATTTATTTTTGAGAGAGAGAACACGCACACATGTGAGTGGAGGAGGGGCAGCAAGAGAGGGAGACCGAGGATCTGCAGTGGGCTCTGTGCCAACAGCAGCAAGTCCGTCGCAGGGCTTGAACTCACGAACCGTGAGATCATGATCTGAGCTGAAATAAGATGCTCAACTGACTGAGTCACCCAGGTCCCCCTCAGCCTTCAAAATACATTGATGAGAAGTCCAAATTGTTTCAGAAATGTCTAGTGACTTCTAAATTATTTTAGACATGGTCTATGGATTAGAACTTTGAACATAGGCCATCCATTTTTCTGGACTTTGGAACAGACCAAAAAACATTTTTCAAGGAGAATCCTGGCCCAGTCCCTAGGCAGCCGTCTCTTGAGAGGTGGGGTGGGTATGTGTGTGTGTTGGGGGATGGCAACTGACCTTATGCATTGGTACTTGTCAGGAATCCAGAGACCACTAAGAACAGTGATTTTCAAATGGGTTTGCAACTCATTAGTAGATCATAAAACTAGTTTACTGCCCTGTTGTCTAGTAGAAATATAATGCAAGCCACATATGTAATTTAAAATTTTCTGTTAGCTATAGTAACAAAACAATTGATGTTAATTTTAATAATTTATTTGATCCATTATATAAAATCTTTGTGATGTGTAATTAATATAAAATTATTAATGAGATCATGCACGTTCATTTTTTTTTTTTGTACCGAGTTTTCAAAATCTGGTATTTATTTTACACTTTAGCATACCTCCATTTGGAGTAGCCACATTTCACATGTGGCTAGTGGCTACTGTATTAAACAGTCAAGTTTAGTGCTTACAAGTTTTATACATTGAAGTAGAATAGAATAGAATAGAATAGAATGGAAAATTTCAGAGGGTGTAGCTAATAGTAAATAATTTTTCAGGGGATATAAAATATGTTTCTGGGTGGGGATCATGGTTAAAAAAAAGTTTGAAAGTTGATGTGTTAAAGCATGTGGACCCTTACCCCCATTTAAGTGCCTATAGAGATGTCCTGAAGATTGCTCTCTTAGCAACATAAAAGAGTTCCAAGAGCACTTGCCAGACCACACACTGACCCTTAGGCTCACCACTTCTTGGTATCTATTCAAGGCTTAGATATCCATCAAGTAAGACAATGGACGGTTGCTTGGAGGGCATGCAGTTTATCAGTCTGCATATATGCTAAAACCTTTCTCAGCCAAGCAAGATTAGCAGAGAGATGGGGGCCCTAGACCCTAATCAGGTTGGTTTTTTTTCTTTTTTCTTTTCTTTTCTTTTCTTTTCTTTTCTTTTCTTTTCTTTTCTCTTTTCTTTTGGTTTTTCTTTTCTTCTCTTTTGGTTTTTCTTTTCTTCTCTTTTGGTTTTTCTTTTCTTTTGGTTTTTCTTTTCTTTTCTTTTCTTTTCTTTTCTTTTCTTTTCTTTTCTTTTCTTTTCTTTTCTTTAATGTTTATTTTTGAGACAGAGTGAGAGACAGAGTGCAAGCAGGGGAGGGGGAGACAGAGGGAGACACAGAATCTGAAGCAGGCTCCAGGCTCTGAGCTGTCAGCACAGAGCCCGATGCGGGGCTTGAACTCATGAACTGTGAGATCATGACCTGAGCTGAAGCCGGACGCTTAACTGACTGAGCCACTCAGGTGCCCCAGGTTGGTTTTTTCTATTTGACTTTGGTGTGACATTATCATAATAGGGTTCAAAGTTGCTTTAAAAAATAGTGTTACCAGCATGAAGTGGGCATTCTAATGCATCGCTGGGGGAATGCGTGTTGGTACAATATTTCTGGTGGGTAATTTAGTGATACATATCAAAGAATTTAAAAATGTGTCTGCCCTGAGACCCAGTACCTCCAGTAGTTTATTTTTCCACTTCCAGGCATAAATGGGAGTGATAAATATGTGCATAAAAATTCAGCTATGCTAAATGCAATGTGTTATGTTGGATTGGATCCTGGAACAGAAAAAGGACATTGGTGGAAAACTAATAAAATCTGAATAAACTGTGGCGCTTAGTTAATAATAATGTACCAACGTTGGTTTCTTAGTTACGAAAAGTGTACCATGGTAATCTAAGATGTTCACTGGGTGTGGAGTACATGGAAACTCTCTGTGCTGTTTTCTGTAAACATAAAATTATTCTAAAATAAAATGTGTATTAAAATATTTTAATTGAAAGTGTAAACATTTATTAAAATGTAATTTTTACTAATAATAAGGATTTTTATTACAGTACTACTGTGAAATCAAAAGTTGGAAACAGCCCAAATATCCAACTTTTGAGGATTGCTTAAATGATTTTGATGCTTCATAGAATGAAATATCAGGCAGTCACTTGTGGTATTTTAGAATTAAATTTATTAACACATAAAGATGTTGACAATATATTTAATGAAAAAGTAACTTCCAAAATATTGTTTTATTAAGATATGTGTGTAAAGAGAATTGGCAGAATGCTCACCAAAATATGGTTATCTCTAAGCCAATGAGATTAGAGAAGATTTAAGAAATATATATATTATTGCGTATATGCGTCTTCTAGTTTTTCCATATGGTGCTTATATTATTTTTTTTAATAAGAAATTTTTAAAGGTTTTTTGTTTCTTTTTTCTTTTTTTTTTTTTGTAAGAGCAGATTGGTTGAGTCAGAGTGCCCTGACATGGGGTGATAGTGATGAGTGTGCTCTCACCACAGACTTGGAAACAAGGGAATCAGATTGCCCTCTGAGAATTATACTCAGGAATCAACATTGAAAGTGTTAGTGTTGAGTGGGGTGAAGTGTCTTTAAAGTATCAGGATGATTCACAGGCAAGAATTAGTCCTGGCTACAACCAAACTTGACATTGAGAAATACAATTCAGAAGTGCATCAGTCACAAAGGAGTTGGCTGAGATGGGATGTATCTAGAGGAAATCACAGAGGTGGCCAGTGCCCATCTCAGCAGGCCAAGAATGGTGTGCCCTGTCAGGCTTGCCTCCATTTTTCTTTCTCCATCATAGGTCCACCCCATGGTGAACTGGAAGCATTGTCCTGTTATCCTGGCCCAACACCGTTAAGCATTTAGATCCCTGGTCAATTCCCTGACTCTCATCAGGGTTAGGCCCATGAAAGAGCCTGCCAGTCACCTGGTTCTCTATGTAGCCTGTCCATAGCTAGGCAGGCTGACACAAGCATCCTATCCACTTGACAATGAGTTTCCTCATTGTGAATTAGCAGACTTGGCAGCTAATTTGATGAATGTGTCTGTAAGCATTGTTACAGTGAGTCAGTGCTCTGGGTCCAGTCAAATCTGTGGCTTTGACAGTAAGAATTTATGAACATGAGCAGGGAAGGGCTAGACCATGGACCCTGTGAATTGACCAAGATAACGGTCCTCTTGGGGCCTCATCAGGAATCCTCTCAGCCTCTTCTTCTTGATGCTATGAGTCACATTTCCCCTGGCATGTGGCAGCTCACTTACTTCTTTTTCAGAGCCTTGCCCATCCATCTGGCATTGAGCAAACCAGTCTCATCCCCTCGGGTAGGGCAGCAGAGCCCAGCAAGGCAAGCACTGTAGGCATGTGGCCAAAGAACTCTGAGAGACACAGGAAGTTGACAAATTTGTACTGAAGAGTGGAGTAGTTCCAGGCGTCAGCCCGAGCTTGGTGGAGGTCACTCATGTCATTGCACCATGGCTCTGTTGTGGAAAGAGGAACGTAGGTATACTAGAGTTAGCAAGCTCTGCCTCTGTGGTTTTGGGCTAACTATCTGGGTGATCTTGTACAAGCCCTTTTTGGGTCTTTGACCATAAAATTAAGGATGACAATACCTACCACATGGCATTGTTATAAGTTTAGTTATGATGGATGGGAAAGCATACTACAAACCAGAAAGAACTTTACAAAGTGATGTTATTTCTTTACTTGTGAGCCATGTTGGAATTTTTGTATGAGAGTGATTTTTGAAAAAAAATTGAAATATTTTATGTCCTAGAAAGTTGAGAGCCAATTCATGTAATGTATGGAAACCCATCAATTACAAAAGAGAAAGCCAGCAATGCCCTAGCTTGCTCAAAGCTTCAAAAGTGAATATTTAGGTCCTATTAAAAATCCAGTAACTGGGTTTTGTTCTAAATGATTGCTTTGCATCTAGATTAGGTTTCTATTTACTATTTTTTAAGATACAGTTTCATAAAGAAGATTCCTTTGCTACCAAAATTCCAAAACCCTGGTGGAACTTCTGTAACCTAGAAGCCCCTGGAATTCTTAGGGGTAATTTTCTGTGAACTTACAGTCCCACCACCCTGATTTTCTTGTCTGTCCTGTGCCCTACTTCTTAGATGAAGTTCACTTGTGGCCTTTTGTAGCTACACAGGGTACAGCTGGGGAAAGACCCCTGAACTACATTCAGAAGATATTCATGGTGTGGCTTCCGGCTATGTCAGTTTACCTCTCAGTGCCTCAGAGTCCTTTAATAAAATGGGGAAAGACCATGAAAGGTGTAGTTTCAGTGGAACACTGAAGGTGGAATTGCTTTGTAAACTATTTGAAGTCCTATGATTGTTATTATTTTGTTTGTTCAGTAAAACAGTAATGTTGAACATTCTCAACTTACTTTTGAGACTGGGACATAGACACATAGAGCAGGGCAGGCTGACCTCCTCACCCAGACCACTTGATGGTTGGAAACCATCCTGCTGGATCTTCAGGGCTTGGCTATGTCCATTGATAGAATACTTCCTACTGGTTGAAGTCAACTACTCTTCTAGGAGAGCTCTACTTCAGTAATTCTTTCTATAAATAGAAATCTGCCTATTTCCCATTGTTCTTAGTTCTTCCTACTGCAGTGACAATAGAACAAACTTATGCCCTTTTCTGTCATAATACAGATTTCAAAGACAGCTGCCATGTTCCCCACACCATATTTCTCTTTTCTATACTCTGTCCTCTCTGCTGTTTTTTGCCTGAAATATTTTCTAAACTCTTCAACATCTTGGCTGAGCTTCCCCAGATATATGGCACTGGTCACCCAAATCTGTCACTTGAATTGTAGATATAAATGGCTAATACTGATGGAACACTTATTCTGTTGTAGCACTAATATATTTGATATATATATCCATATATAAGCTCATTTAATCATCATAACAACCCTATGAAGAAGGTACTCTTATTCTCCTCCTTTTTAGAGAAAAGAAAACAGAGGCATAGATAGTAATGCACTCACCCAGGTAATAAGTGGAAAATCTGGGGTATGAACATTGGCCTCTGCTGGTACCATATGGCCCTGTATGAAAAAGAACATTTGTCCCTGTGTTTAGACTATGAGCATAGGAGAATGTTAAACGTCATCCATTCATTAGTAGGCCCTGTTATTGGCTCATCTACTGCACCAGCCCAATGGTTTCTTCCTAGATCTTGGTTTTCTCACATGTCATCTGAAAGGGTTTGATGAGGTGGTTTCAAAGACACCTTTGCAGTAGTGATATTCAATAATTTCATGGATCAGGAATTTACAGCAATGGCAACTTAAAATATCTGGCCTAGTTCCTGTGCCAGAATATATGCTAATTTACTCATGATTTAGACTTTCTAAAGTTAGTTGAAAGCAATCTTCTAAGAAAATACTTTTCTGATCTTGGTAATTGTTTCTATACAGTGGGAATATTTTAAAGAAAACTGATTCTGATGAAAACTGGTCAGATTTGTTTTAAATCTGGTCTGTAGTTCTCTCTATTCTCATCTAGCCCACAGGACACTGACATCTGATTGATCTTCTTTAAAGACCAGATCTGGTAGTTTAGGCCACTAGTCCAAAATTATGACACCCCAGGGTTTACTGAATGGGGGGTTGAACTTGGTAGCATACTATTGACCCTCGATTCATGTTCTAGTCTTTTTCTCCATTGTGAATCTTTTTTTTAGTTTATTTATTTATTTATTTTTGTTTATTTTGAGAGAGAAGGTATGAGCAGGGGAGGGGCAGAGAGAGAGGGAGAGACAGAGAACCCCAAGCAGGTTCCACACTGGAGCCAGATGTGGGGCTCAAACTCACAAACTGTGAAATCATGACCAGAGCCAAAATCAAGAGTTGCGTTAACTGAGCCATCCAGGCTTCTCTTTCCATTGTGTATCTTTACGCATAATTGGCTTCTTATTTGGCTGATACTTCTCTCTTAATTTGGAATTCGTTTAACCCCTTTGTCCTGTTGAAATTCTACCTGTTTTCAGGGTCAGCATAGATGACCCTTTTGTTTGAAGCCATCCATTCTTAGTCCGAAGACCTACCGACTCCCAAATCCTACAGCGTGTAAACTGTGCTTCTCTCACTGCATTTACTCTAATTTAATTGTCATTACAGTTACTTCTGTATAGGCAAAATGTTCCTATTCATGTAATAGAGCTTTCTTTTTGAGAAGTATGAAGATGCATAAAAGTTTGTGTAGGTATTTGCTCTGGTGACCCTGGATTATTTTTGAATGAGACAATCATAAGAAAATAGATATCTATAAAGAAAGTCTATTTGAAGGAGAGACTGAGCTGTTAAAACTATTTTAGCAATGATAAAGTAGGATCCATCCTAGGAAGTCTGCCTCAGGAAGAAAATTTGAGGCCCATTTCTTTTTTCCAGGTTATTAGCTTTCTAGAATGTGGACAAAGCACATGTTGAAGATACAGCTTTGTTGAGCCATTTTGTTTTCTATAGGTGGCAATAGGATACTGTGTCTAGAAGATAGTTTTTGGAGCTTGGCTTCGGTGAACTGTGGCTCCACCTCTTAAATTTCTGCCCCTACATGTCTTATTTGTTATGATGAATAAAAGGGAATTTGCCTCATTTGTAAGTGCTCAGCAACTTTGAATACACTTCTTATGTTTGGGGAACATTTTATGCTACAAATTCTCCTTCCTCAAGGTAGAAACTAGAATTTTCAGGGCATGGGCATGTGACCATGGGCTGCACCAATCAGAACTATTGATCTGAGACTTCATTTCAGTTGGAGCCACCCGAGAATCAGCTGCCACGAGAACTCTATCTTTTGGTGAGAATGCTGGTGCAGCACCTGTTTTGGGGGTCAACTATAGCTGACCCTCTGCATCCAGGCCCCAAGGTTGGTGACACAAACCATGATGTCTATGTGCAGAAGCAGGGACTGAGGTAGTTTTACTGGAGCATTTGGGCGGTTGGGCTTGGTTTTCATTATCTTTCTGACGTTCTACATTGACAAAGTTCCCCGTAGGTGTTATTGTAGATAGTGATCTAGAATGAATGGATCCCAAGTCTTGCTGTAAAAATTTTGGTATCTGAATGAGAGAAATAATGGAACTACTTTCCCTTTTCCCCTGTTATCCTCCCTGATGCTACACTCCCCCCGCCCCCAAACATGCACGCATTGACTTTGGAAATTCTGAGGAAATCAGGCAAGTATCTGTCTGTGTTTGTCCTGAGTTCTTGACTCCCCTAACTCAGTGCCTGGCATATGGTAAATGCTACTTTCCTCGAAAACACCCATTGTGTTTGATATCAGTTTTTGTATCAGTAGCTGACAGCATTTTAGCAGTCTAAAATGATTAATGCTCGTGACTGTCTGGCGTCCAGTAATGTTATACCCCATTTTCACTGAGGCTGGCAAGGACAGAGATATTACATTTGTCTTACAAATTTGCTGGAGCAGAGCCAGAGTAAACATTTTGACTGGAGTTTCCATTTAAGGACAACTCATTTGAATTTGAAACAATTTGTAAGAATAATCTCAATTAGCACAGCTCATTAGACTCTAATTAGTCTTTAAGCCCTTCTTTTAACCTGGTAGCCTTGGTGGGACTCCCGAGGATGTGTTGCCGGGGGTGGATGTCTACATGGTTGTGTACCTGTGGATGTGCCAAAGAGTTAATTTTCCCACAGCAGGGTGGAGTAATCCAAAGAAAACAAACAAGGAATCACAGTGGCTTAACAAAAGCACTATATGATTGTAACAGGAAACAAGACCCAGCCTTTGCGAGAGTGAGAGAGAGAGAGAGAGAGAGAGAGAGACTGACTTCTTTTTCTCTCTCTTATCACAGCCCAAAGATGCTGCAGTTGCTAATCTCTGCTCAAGATGGGTTGAGAAAAATGTTTTTAGAGAACAGCCACCACTGTCTCTTTCCAGGCCAGCCTTAGGTAACCTTAGGATGATTTACTTCATGTTAAGCCAAAAATCTGTCCTGGCCTTAGTCCTAGCTAGTACCTGTCATGCGCCAGCAGCGGTGTCTTGGGTGACTGTTCATTCAGGAAGGCATTTGTAAAATGTTCAACCTGTGTTCTTCCAGTTAACTCTTTGTAGATGCCGGTGCTCCCCCACCCTCTTACCATCCTTGAAGTTGGGAAACCTTTGAAATATGTTGATTCTGGTTGTGAAATATATCACATCAAGACTCAAGACACCCACTATATCTTCATGTGTTTGATTTCAGGAGTTCTTGGACTTGGAAGAGAACCCAGGAGTCCCACCCAGCAGAATTCTCAATTTGCAATAGCATGCATACGTGTGCCTTGCTTCCACTTCCAGTGACAGGGGCCCGTCCTGTCTTCCTGTCTTCCACCCACCTAAGTCTCTTGATATCCAGAGCCACACTGACTATGCTGAATCCAGCTCCCACATGACGGCCTTTCCAATATGAATCCCTGAGTCTGCTCTTCAGGCAAGGAATTAGGTCCTCCCTCATTTCCTCAAGTGGTACCATTTTGAGATCTTTCTTCTTCATGGCCTAGAACCGTCCTCAGCTTGTTCCCTTTTTCACTTACAGTGGAGAGCTTAAAACAAAGAACATCCTTTCCCCTGTGTCCTACCTTCAACATTGGCATAGAATGAATTTCATCTTCTTTGTTGAGGCCTTTATACTTCTGTTGATATAGCCAGCACATGGTAGCTTTAACTTTATTTGGTGATCTTATCAGAACTGTGGCTCATACCAAACGTCACGTCCACTAACCTCTCACACCCTGGCTTTTCCATGTGGCACCTCAGTTGTGTCTGTCAGTGCTGTGACACCACCCCCAACTCACATCCCCACCAAAACCAAGAGTTGTATTGACCCCATTTAACTTTGTCTTGTTGGATCTGGATAGTCTTTCTGACTAGTCCACTCAAGAATCAAGAAATATGGACTCTCCTAAGCTGTTCTTGAGGTCAGGTACAGTCCCTCTTATCCACCTATTGCAGCATATTGACTTATACCTAAAAAAATCCAATATATGATTTTTTTAAACCAAAAATTATCAACCCACTAAATTCCATATTCTGACCTATTTTCTGCTCACACAAGCAGTGGCTTGGAAGTGAAGACCATGGTGGAGAGGGTCAGAAACAGAGGAATTCTTCAGTTCCTTTTCTTTCTTTTTAGGAGTTTAATAATTTTTTCTCAGGAATCTAGTTATAGTCTTTAAAATTTAAAATGTAATTTATTTTTCTTTTTAATTATTTTTGAGAGAGAGAGAGACGGAGAGAGAGAAAGAGAAAATCTTAAGCTAGCTCCATGCTCAGTGCAGAGCCTGACGTGGGGCTTGATCCCACAACCCTAGAATCATGACCTGAGCCGAAATCAAGAGTTGAACACTTAACGACTGAGCCACTCAGGTGCCCCATAATTTATTTTTCTATCACTTACTATCTAATGGAAGCTGAGAATGCAGAAGAGGAGCAGGAAGTCAGTGTGTAATATAGGGCATTGGATTAGAAGCTAGGCTGGCTTTATGGGCATGCTACCTGTGCAGATATACTGGGCCCTGTGCCTGGATTAATGTTTTGTTGTTGCCATCTTGAAATTCTTAGTTTTTGAACAAGGGGACTCACATTTCTGTGTTGCAGTGGACCTAACCAATCTTGCAGTTGATCCATCCTGACTAGAAGTATCTTTCCTCCCCCTTCTCCTCAATCTTGGCATATTGCTTCACCTCATATCCCCTGTAAGTAAAATGAGGGTGTTTCCATCTCAGGAAGTCTATGAGTCTAAAACAAAAAAAGGTAGAAAAAGGGACCAATGAGCTCTGTCAAGAATTATGGATGGAACCGAAGCTTCACATAAGGTCTTTATAAGCTTTCTGGCCCAGGTCTCTCATTTTATATTGGAGGAAACTCAGTTCTTAAAAGGGAAGTGGTCTCCTCAAGTCCCATAACACATTGAATAGAGTTGTTTATGGGTGAATCTCCTCCCTAGAGGAGCCCACCAGGAAGGTGATGGCTGTAGGTAAGGAAGTGGCCAATGATGGGGCGGGGAGAGTGAAATCAGACGATTTCTTCCTGACTCTAGCGCCTGCCTTCTCCTACTCCCTGAAACACACATACTTATTTGGTATAGAATTAAGTGTTTTTGGTGCGAAGTTCCAGTGATAAATCCAAGCCATCCAGAATCCTAGGTAGAAAATTGAGCACAGTGTTATAGAGGAGCATGCAGACCGCTGCCCAGGCTGCACATGCTTTGGGGACTCCCAGGGCCATCCTGCCCTTTGAAAAAGTATCATGTGGGCCCTCTCTCCTCTTAATGCTGTTTCTGTCTTTCACCTCCTGGTAGTCCTCTGCCTTTCCCATGATTCTCAAATGCCTATCTCCATCTGTCTCCTTCTTTTCCCATGATGACTCTTCCTTTGGAAACTTAAAGCCCCCACTCCTCTCTAGTGTCATGAATATATTCGTGGCTCTTGGCCTCTGCTCTGAGTGCAAGCTTTTCCTCAACCAACTTTCTCTGCTGCGGGGGTGACATGTGGGGCTAAGGTCAAAGGGAAGAAAGATATGAAGGTATGAGGAGGGGACCACTCCACAGTTTACTTTTTCCTCCAGCTATCTTGAAAATACAATTTCACATAGCAAAGCCTTGTTTCCTGCTTGAAACCCTCCTTAGATCTACCAGTTTCACATTCCTCCTGCTAGAGAGATTTGACTATGTAATTCTAAAAGACCCTTCTCCCTTCCCACAAACCCTTAGTCATCCTCCTTCATTCCATCACTGGGCCCTCATCAAGGCATGCGAGCTGACCTCTTCCCTTGGACCAGGCTCCTCAACTCTTATTGGAGGTGCTCCAACTTAGCTGCTCTTCTAGTTTCTGGAATGTGCCCTGCATTTTCAGCATAAGGCTTATGCCCCGAACAATTCCCACCTCACCTTTTCCCCAATGCAGTTCCTCATTGAAGGCTTCTTTGACCATCAGATTAATTTAAGTGTCCCTGGTGTTTATTCTCACTGTTGTACTACTTATGGCTCACTTCTAATCATGCTTGTGTCCAATATAATTGTGACTGTTTTGTCTGATGTTTATGTTCCTCACAAAACTCAAACACAACGGGCTAAAATTTACTGAGAGTTTACTATATCCCAGGGGCTTTAGGTATGTTATTTAATGTTTAAAATAACTGTAAGAAGTAGATAATATTATCATTTCCACTCACAGATGAGAACACCGAGGCATAGAAAGATTAATTCATTTATTCAAAGTGATGTGACTAGGTGTCATATTGGCAGTCACATCAGACAGGTGGTTTGGCTCTGGAGCTGACACTCTTTATCACTGGTTATCTGCCGTGTCAGTAGGGGATGCAGTTGTGCTGCTTACTGTGGTACCCTCCATGCCTAACTCCTGGCATACAGCACGTCTTCAATAAACACATGTTGACTTGTGGAAGTTGACCAATTACTTTTTCTTAATTTTAGGGCTTCTCAGTTCCTTGTTGGAGGGAGAAAGGAAGGGGACAGATACACATACACAATAATGCCAGTGGTCAAAACTCTGCCTTCAGAGTATCCGGTGCCTTGATTGGCAGGCCACAGGAGCATTGGAAGAATAGAGCTGACGACAGGACTGTGAATTCAGACCTGGTGCTGTAGCCTTACTGCTTGCCTTCTAGTTATTGTGGATTGTCCTGACTATGCTCCACTTCTGTGTCAATGGAAAACAGCCCCACAATGCTTCCGGTGAAACCTGGCCCAAAAATCATGGAAAGAGATGATGGGTGGAGAGCCCAGTGGACATTCTCCATTTAAGATGTGGTTAAGGGCAGAGTTCCTTCTCAGTGTGTCCTGAGCTCAGGCCCTATGGTGTGACTAAGGAGGATGAATCATCAGCCATCATCCTATTTTCACTATTAAAACAATTCTAAACCAAACCAGTTTCCATTTCATGGAGGACAAACCTCAGCCACATTCAGTTTGTTAATGTTTAAAGCAGAGGTTGGAGGGGATGGAGAACATAAAGGTAGTCAGTCCCTCAGCGAACACACAGCATGATTTATGGTCCAATGCAGCAGTTAGGACAGAGGGTTCTAATCACACCCTGTTTTATTTCATTCAATTACATAAAAAGTGTCCGAGGCCAGGCTCTATGGTAGTTTCTGTGGATACAGAGAAGAATAAGACAAAGTCACCTTCCTGTGTGCATGTGGAGAGTGTACATTTACATCCACTGTAATACCCAACTGACTGTGTTGGATTAATCCAGTTATCTGTGTCAAAATCCAGGAAGATTCTTTTTTTTAAATTTTTTTTTTAACGTTTATTTATTTTTGACACAGAGAGAGACAGAGCATGAACGGGGGAAGGGCAGAGAGAGAGGGAGACACAGAATCGGAAGCAGGCTCCAGGCTCTGAGCCATCAGCCCAGAGCCTGACGTGGGGCTCGAACTCCCGGACCGCGAGATCGTGACCTGAGCTGAAGTCGGCCGCTCAACCGACTGAGCCACCCAGGCGCCCCTCAAAATCCAGGAAGATTCTTAAAAGAAATGCCAATGATCTTTGCTTAGGAGTATCTAGAAGACTGACAAGAAGAGATGGTGGAAGGATATTCCCTATGAGTGGGGTGGAATCAATAGGGGTCTGAAAGATGAAGGTGTTTTTGAGGCACCGGAAGCTGTGGGTTTGGATGGACGGATGACCTATCAGGTATTCATGAGGTGGAGAAAGCACACCATAGAGAGATGTCATACTTTAGCTAATGGAGGAGAAGTGGTAGCAGCGGAATGGAGGAAAGGTCTTCTATCCACCTCTCCTTTCTCCCATCTCTCATAACCCACGGTGAAAATTCAGCTTTCAGATAAGAAGACTGAAGGTGGAGAAGCCACTGTCCAGATGGCTCCTTCTTAAAAAGACCTGATCCCGTCTCCTTCCTGAGGGTTTAATCAACAAATGCTTATTCTGTATCATCCTTCCAACACCTTCTACCTGTTCGTCCACCAGTCTATATATCAATGCTTTATCGAACCATAACTGAACTCCTCCCATTTCAAGGCATGCTGTTAGATGTTGAGAAGAGACACAAAGTGAATAGGCAAGCAGGCTTTCTGTGCCAAGTTTCTACTATGTGTTGACAATAATTCTATGAGTTTGGTATAGATGATAAACTCAGGCTTTAAAAGGTTGAGTAGCTTGTCCACCATCATGTAGATAGTGAGTAGTTGAGCTAGAGTCAAACCCTGGAGGATCCCTGTACCTCAGTTTCCTAGTTTGTTATGCAAGGAGACTATAATGTCAATGCCTCCTGAAAGGGCTGACAATTAAATGAGATAATGTAAGTAAAGCCCCATCCCAGTGCATCAAGCTACTGTTATTTATTGCTTTCCACATGTTCTTTTTGTATCTCCGAACTATCTCCCTGCAAGATGATACGGCTTCTCAGTGTAAAACCTGAAAGTATAAATAGACTAGAGAAGAAAGTGGCAGCAAAACCATGCTGGAAAAGTGATTAACAAAGTAGATGACTAGCCTGATGTACGTGTCATTCCGCCATTCTTCAGAATTCACTAAGCTGTAGCCAAGGATCGAGTCCAGTTCCAGTGAAAACTGTCATCCAGTGACTGTCTGGCTTTAGCTCCGGTGGCCTGCCTTCAGATGACAGCAGCATGACTTTGTGCTCTTTGCTTCTATAGCACTTGCCACATCCAAAAAGTCTTTGGAACTTGGCAGACTTAGCTTTACATCCCAGTTCCAACACTTGTGTGCTCTCTGATCACGGGCTAGCTACTTAACTTCTTTCAGTTTCAATTTCCTCCACTGTCAAGTGGGAATAATAATACCTAGAAACAGCGTTATTGTAAGGTTATGTGAAAATAAAAATTATATATAGCACTTAGCACTGCATCTGACTAACAGAAGCTCTCAATGAGTGGTAGCTTTTATTACAAGAAAGTTTTACATCTTTTGTAAGAAGGTTGTTGATGAGTCTTGGATAATAATCCACGAGATAGATATACTTTTATAAATGCTTCTTTGGAAGAGAGAGGCATTTTTCCCAGTCTGGCCCTTTCTGTGACACTATACACACAAATGTGCACGAAGCCAGAGGGAAGCCCAGGAGGGATTTGCTGCCAGCCCAAATTTCATTTTAAACAAACCCACTGTGTGGAAGCCTGCACTTACATGAAGATAAATCACAAAGCAGTTACTCCTGTCATGAGGGACTTGGAAAGAGTACATGAAATCTCTCTGAAAGCAGTTTGGAAAGGCTTAGATGTAAAATAAAGAATAAATTTTATATTAGGAATTTGGGTGATTATTTAGAGTTTATTTTTCACTTTATCACATTGTTTTCTAGGAAAAGATATAAAACAAGTAAAAAATTGTAAAGGAGATTAAATATTTTTAAAATGGTCTTTCCCCCCAGATTTCTGGGAGCATGTAATTTTTTTAAGTGCAGCACATATATATTCCATTTCTCCTATTGTCTCCTTTTTTCTGCCCATTTTTAATGTCCATTGTTATATTTTCACCTCACCTCCACTATTCCTTATTCTCTTTCTGCCCTCTCCTTTTGTATTTTTAGGTTATGTCTTTTGGAGGCAAAACAGCTGCTTCATCTGGTCAGGTAGTCAAATAATTGTTAATTCAATTATAGGGGAAAAAATTCAAAACCACAAAACAAAACCTAAACAAACAAACAAAAAACCCAGCCCATCACCACCACTAACCACAACCATGAAACTTAACATCCAGACTTTGTCTTAGGCACCGAGCAGATAACTTCAAAGAGCTGACGGTGCCGTTCAGTTTTTGTTGGCACTGGTGGTGAAGCCACTCTTTTTTTGCTTACAGAGTCAGCTAAACCAATCCCTCATTTATTTATTTCCCTGTATAGTTTGGAGTTGAGTGTATTTTCATGGTATTTGTTTATTCCCCAAACAGTTGTTTCTTTCAAACAGTGAAGAATTGATTTTTTAATCCTAACCTCATCATTTAGGATCTAGTCACGGTGTCAGTCTAGGATTCTGTTTCCTTATCTGTAAAATGGGGAACTACTATGAGGGGCAAATTAGGTAAGAGGTACGTGAGCCCTTTTTTAAGGGCAATATGATATACACATGCAGGGGATTTTTATCCCTTGTTGAAATCCGACCGTAAAATTATTTTTCCCAAAGAGGTGAAAAGTTACCTTTAAGAGTCCACGGCAGTCGTTCGAGACTGGAAATATAAATATCAACTTCTACTTATTTAGAGATATTCTAATCCTTTATTTAAAAAAAAAATGTTTATTTTGAGAGAGAGAGCATGTGCAAGAGAGCACGGGGGGGGGGGGGGTGGGAGGGGCAGAGAGAGAGGGAGAGAGAGAATCTCAAGCATGCTCCACGCCTAGTATAGAGCCCACTGTGGGACTCCATCCCATGAACCCTGAGATCATGACCTGTGCCGAAATGAAGAGTTAGACACTTAACTGACTGAGCCACCCAGGTGCCCCTTATTCTTTCTTAAATGGTAAATTATGTCTGAAAAACATTTTTAAAATTCTCACTTAACTGGATTTAAAAGCATAGATTCTATAGATTTCCTGAAAACTCTTAGCCTCCAAAATTCTTATTCTTGAAACAGTTTGGAGCCACTTCCTCTGTTCTTACAAGTTACATATCTGAGCTCCCAGAATTTAAAGACTTGGAACATCATACTACCATATCTATTGCTTTTACAAATTTGTGTGAAAGAATATCAATCCAGTCTGATTTAATCCACCCCAATTCAATGAACGTCGGTAGCCTTCCATTGGGTGCTGGGTACCAGGGAAGAGACTGGAGAATAAAAAGTTGAACATGGGTTGTAGAGGATAATGTAAAACTATGTAAGTTAGCTTGCTTGAAATATTTTTCTCCTAATGTCATGAGAAAACAATAATTTAACATTTGTGTTACAAAACTTCATGGTTTATAAAGTGCCTCACTTAGCTGTTATTTTGTTAATAATAATCATATGCAATAGATATTCACTGTTTCTTTATTATAGGTGAGAACCCTGAGATTTAGGATGGTTAAATTCACTTAAGAGTGAATCCCCCAACTAGTTTTTGGCAAAGCCAAGATTCATACACAAAGCCTCCATCTAAATTCCGTGTTTTCTTTCCTTCTTACACCAGACTGCATTCATCCTATAAAAGATAATACATTCATCAAAAAAATTATAGTCTCATTTTTGTGTTTTAATTTGGCCCAAATAACACCTTTTTCTTCTTGCCAAGTTCACTACTACTCATCTGTCTGTTCTTATGACATCCTAGAGCTTTGAACTTCTTGGAAGAAAGGGACTGTCTAAATTCAAGGTATTATTATTGCTGTTACTATTAGCCAAGACAAATGAAAAGTGAATAGAGCATCTCTTGTCTTACTACAACCCTTTAATTAAGGAAATTGGTTATTTTCATTCCCTGTAGCTATGTAATGATTAATGCAACGTGGCACAATACATTCAGAATGTAAGACATATCTCACTGAGACCAATCAACAAGTATACTTCTCTAAAGAAAAAAGAATGGAGGCCAGATTGGACCCAGTGCTGACATCTGATTTCTGTAGTGAAATATCATACCAGGGTTGCAAATTCGAGAGAACTATTTTTTTTTTTCAGTCTAGGGACCATGAAATTATCTAGTGGAGCTAATTTTGAATAAATTTATTTTACTGGTAGAAGTAAAAAAGTGAAAAAAAATTGGAAATAATCATTTTGGCCTCCTAGAGCAGTGAGAAGATACTATAGGGTAGAAAAATAATTAATGCTTTACCATACAACATTTCTTATAGGGATATAAAAAGGACAGTGCATAGTTTTCAGTATAATGTAGACAAAGTAGAATTGCAATAAGAACAGTTAAATAATTTACTTTGTCTCAGTTACCAACCTTACAGCAGCTGGTGGGTGCTGGGGTGGATATATTCAATTCACTACCTTCGTGCCTCAGAGAGACTAGGCTGCTATTTAATACGCTGTGTGATCTTGGACAATTTATCTAAAATCTCAGAGGTTCAGTCTCCTCATCTGCAAAATGGAAGAAACAATACCCGTTTCATAGGTTTCTGTGTATGAAGCATGTCTTTGAGTGCAAGGCCCAGATTGAGTAAGTGAATAATGAATTTTAGTAAAGATGCTGATGCGGACAAAGGTACTCTGGCACAAGCTTTCACCACCTTCCTGACTAGGCCAAGAAAGCATTTCTCAACCACTTGCCTTTGGATTCCCCTGGCAGGCGTTGGGTCTCAGCCACACCTCTGGCTCACTTCTTAGGAATTTGGCTATGGCCTATCGTCTCACATCCACTCATTTTCTTCTGCCCCAAGTCTCTAGCATGGCCTATGCTGGGCAAGAGACAATGAGAGCACTTGAAGAAGGCATCCTGTTGTTCTCTGTCCTTTGGGCATTTGAATGCCAATCACCCGGTCTTTGGGCACACAGCGTCTCAGGCCTCTTGTTCTCTTTGGTTCCTGGTAGAGTGTGTGTGAAACTATCACCATCTGTGGCACCACAGCTGGCAGTATGAGAGTCAGGGTCTTGATTAAACTCACTTCTGTGCTGCTGAGTTTTGATCGTCAGCCCTGGGCTAAGGACTTCTCTTGAGCTCTAGATAGCATCATGGGAAGAATCACTGATGATTGTGGATCCCTACAGAGCATAGCAGTCTTACATCACAGTTAATGAGACTTCACTGTATCTTCCCCGCTGTCTAGATCTTAGGTCTCTCAAGGCAGTATGTGCATTTCACTCTTTGCTTTGTCCCAGTGCCTGACCTGTTGCCCATTGTGGTATAGCTTCTCAGTGAACTTTTGGTGAATTAAACTTTCTGATTTTGGTCTTCAGCACTGTACTCAAAGCTAATATTGCTGAAGATGAATATGATAAGGATAATAGTAGTGGTAGAGAAAGAGAAATGGCAGAATTAGAATTTGTGTAGCTTATAGGACAGAAGCTATACTTCAGCTGTTGGATGTTCAGGAGGGACAGAGTATATTATACTGTCAACTAGAGAAAATGACAAGAGACTTGAATCAGAAGACTTTACTTCCATGATCCATACAACAGCATGAAATTCATAAGAGTTAACATTTGTTGGGTACTTATAGTGTGCTAGTCACTATTCTAAGTACCTTCATCTATTATCTCATTTAAGCCTTCTAACAATATTATGAAGAAGTACTAATGTTATTATCTCCAATTTATGGATGAGAAAACAAAGCATAGCAATGTTAAGCAGTTTGCTCAAGATCACACAGCTTGTAATCAGCAGAACCAGGAGTTGAATCCAGGCATTGTGACTCTAGAGCTATCCTCTTAACCACTACGATTGCCCTTGGACACAAGGCAGTAAAGTTATAGGGTTCTAGCTGCAAGGTGAAGTGTAATCATTTTGGAAAACTGGACATTACAAACTCGACTTTGATTGTATTCTCTATTCTTTGACCAATTAAAATTAAAAAATCAATATTCAGCTAAAGCCAAAAATCAGTGGATCAAAAAATCCAGAGGGGAAAGGTAGAATAAGATTATGCTTAAAGCAGATTGACAGATGCACAGAGTTAAGATGTTTCCCAGAAGCAAGGAGCCAGATAAAGACACAACATCTCCTGAGTGACTAGGAAGACTGAGGCTTCAAGGCTGGAACCAGAGAATGACTGCCCTCCCAGATACAATTATTATTTAAACTTAAATAAAACTCAAAGGGCCAAGTGGTGGCACCAATACTCAGTGGACTAGTAAACAGAAACAAAGATTTGACTTTTAAAATGTTTATTCATTTATTTTTGAGAGTGGTGGAGGGACAGACAGAGAGTGAGAGACAAAGAATCCAAAGTAGGCTCCAGCCTCCGAGCTGTCAACACAGAGCCCGATGTAGGGCTTGAACCCACTAACTGTGAGATCATGACCTGAGCCAAAGTTGGACGCCTAACTGATTGAGCCACCCAGGTGCCTCCAAAGACTTGATTTTGGGTCTCTCTCTCATATGACCCCAATACCCATGTCCTTCCTTTTTGTGTAGACTTAACTAAGATGTTCTTTCTTGAATATCTTCATTCTTTTATAGGACAAGTTTTGTTTCTTTTTTCTGCATAAGAAGGTAACATACTTTCTCAGTAAGGCACAGTACCCTACAGAAATTTATTATTAATCATTAGTTGTGAACACAATCATTTAATATTATTGCATAGTGGTTCTCTACATCTTGAAAGGTTAAGGATAGGTAGGTGTTAATATATGTTAGTCACATTTATAAAATTATGTGAAATTCACATGAAGGCTTTTGATCTTGAAAGTTGTGTAGTGCGGTCTTAAACTCAGTATTAAAAACACTTTGAGTCCAAAAGATAATAAAAAAAAAATATTCCCTTATCTCCCCCCTGCTTTAGAGGGGCACTTAGAAATCCCGTTAACTTTGATGCCTCTCCATGCTTCCCTTTAATCACCTCTGCCTTCCACCACCAGGGTCTCGGCTCAGTCTTACCACTGCCCTTTGTAGCCACGCCTAGAGACAACCTGATGCTTTCCTGGTTTTATATATACATACATACATATATTTTTTTAAATTATTTTTTTTAGCACAGGGCCTTTATAGGCAAACTTTCCTTGTAGTATTGATACCTTCTCAGAACAAAACTCTGACATGTTATTATTTCCTTACTGTAGGGGAGGGTGTTAGAAAGGAGCTCACAGAGTATGAAAAGTTCCTATAATGGACAGAAGCTCCATCATGCTGCAGTCTTTTGAAACAGTGTCCTAATGTTATGACTCTGGGCATTTAAACACCTTATTAGTAGGCAACATGACCTGTTGGACAGTTCTTGAACAAGAGATGGGGAGGCACTTATTGGAGACCAGGCACTGTTACCCACCCCCTATATGATCTTTGGCAACTCATGCGTGTTTTTGAGTTTCAGTATTTTCATTCGTAACGTGAGAGAGTTGGACTGATTCAATTATTTGAAACCCTTTTTAAAAAAAAATACTTATAAATGTTTTCTTTAAATACATTTTCTTGGGATCATAAGTCAAACATTAAAGTTCTGGGGTTCAGAGTCTTGCCTATGTATACACCTTCCTGCAGCCCATGGTGACCCCCTGGGGTCCTGTGGTTAACAGTTCTAACACCACTGAAATAGATGATATTTCTGGCTCTAAAATTCTATATGGCAATCTCAAGCAAAGGCAATAACTTAACAGAGTCAGTATATTCACACAATCCATGTTAATCTTTTTTTTAAAAATAATTTCTTGAAAAAATGAGAACAAAAGCTAATAGTTCCTTAATATGTTTCAGCCCAAAGTAGGATTATTCTTTAGGTACAGCTAAACAACTTGGAGTAATGTTAGAGACAATAGACTTCAAAGGAAGTCAGTAGTTGAGTTTGGCAACAGAAATCATATTTCATTCCTATTTTCCATATCTCTTGTGAAGCATCGATGCTTGTAAATCAGTTGATTGAACATCATTGGATTTGTGATTCTGAAAAGCAGTCACACCATATGCATATCTCACAGTGTAGTATTTCCATGTAATTCTGTTCCCCTCAGCAGATTTATATCAGATCCCTAAGTGCTTTGGTATATTGAATATATGGTAGCCTTGAGGGTTTGGGGTTATTCTGCCAGAACTATGAGTGGCTTGGTTTGCCATCTATTTGGTTAATTGGTATTCTGCATTACCTGATTCATAGTTGGACCTCAAAAATATCTCTTGAGTGAATGGTGAATTCAGTAAGATGAATTGGGTCGCTGAAGGGTCTTGGTGGCCACTCAAGCCAAGACTTAATGAGACATAGCCCAACAGTTGACATAGACGTTTAAAGACTTGGCCAGTTATTGTTCTGACACACATGTGAACATGGGAACATAAGCCTATAGAAATGTTTTATGAGCTTAGATCATAACTCCACAAAATGAGAGGGGAGTACTCAGGGCCTTTGTTTGATGTCCACAGGAAGAAATAATAGCTGGAAATCAGGTGCTCAAGGATGTTTTTCAAAATAAATCGATAATCTGATTCATTAAATGAGAAGTAGAAATATGTTTATCAGATGTCATGCTGCGTAGGCATCCTTGCTGGTGTTTAGAAACCCTCTAGTTTAGAATTGACAATAAATTATATTAAAAACAAACAAATAAATAAAACATTTCCAAAAAATTGACTAATCCACTGTATCTACTTTGAATCAGGGTTTTGGCTTACCATATATAGGCAAAGGCAGGAAAAAAATATCCCATTGACAGAATCCTAATTTTTTTTCTCTATTTTTCTCTAGTTTTCCTAGTTTTTATACTCACTGGGTTAAACCAGTTTCTCCCCCTTTTTTTTTTTTTTTTTTTTTTTTTTGGTGATTTCAAACAACATGGAATATATTTATAATCTGAATCCAGTTTTTGAGTTAGGAATGTTTGCTAAATTCTTGTACTACAGTATTGTAAAGTTTATGGAGCACCAAGGGCAGCATTTCTCTTGTGTGTTCAAAGGAAGATTTGACTTCTGAGATGCTCCCTGACAAAAGGGTTTTGAGGTCAAATAAATTTTACTTAAATGATGCATCAGAATCAATACTGGGTTAAAGATTATTTTTAGATACTTTTATTTAAAAAAATTTTTTTTAAACGTTTATTTATTTTTGAGACAGAGAGAGACAGAGCATGAACGGGGGAGGGTCAGAGAGAGAGGGAGACACAGAATCTGAAACAGGCCCCAGGCTCTGAGCGGTCAGCACAGAGCCCGACGCGGGGCTCGAACTCACAGACTGCGAGATCATGACCTGAGCCGAAGTCGGACACTTAACCGACTGAGCCACCCAGGCGCCCCGTATTTTTAGCTACTTTTAAAAATTTCATCATTAAAAAAATGTTTTTATTTATTTTTGAGAGAGAGAGAGGGAGAGAGAGATAACGAGTGGAGGAGGGGCAAAGAGAGAGGGAAACAGGATCTGAAGTAGGCTCTGCGTTGACAGCGGAGAGCCTGATGCAGGACTCAGACTCACAAATTGTGAGATCATGATCTCAGCCGAAGTCAGACGCTTAACCAAACAAGCCACCCAGGCACCCCTTTAGCTATTTATAAATGAGCATGAAAGATATCTAAGACTTTGTATTACTTAAAATCTTATTCCAATTAAATATAATCTTTAAATAGTACTGGTTAATATTGAAGAAAGTACCTTCTCTGACAATTGAAGAAATGAGCAGCTTAAATAAAATTCTACAAAAAACATTTACATTTAAAGTGAAAAATAATTTTAATGTACATATTTGATGGAAAATGATCAAAACAAATTAATTCTATGCTTTCTTGAGGAGTAGATAGTAAATACAGTAGTTTTCCCCTCATACCTCAGGGCTCTCACTGTGAATATTGGGCAGTATTGGGCCCCTGGGTAGCTCAGTCGGTTGAATGTCCAAATCTTGATTTTGGCTCAGGTCATGATCCCAGGGTCCTGGGATTGAGACCCACATTGGGCTGCACTGAGTGGAGCCCCCTTGCTGTCTCTCTCTCTAAAATAAAAAGAAAATATATTGTGCAGTATTGTAGAACCCTGAGGCCTTCACAACTATATGTGTGGTTTCTTTGTCCCCCAACCTTTGAATTCTTTGAGTTCTTTTCCATGCTTTTTACTGACAGTGTTCATCATCCCCTTCTCTGAAATTCTTACCTGTCACTTGTTATTTCTCTCTGCACTCTGATGTCCATCAAATTTTTTCTGATGCGTTAACTAAGCTAATGCAGTTTTTAGAACTATGTGTAAAATAAATACATTCTGAGAGGTATAACTTTAGCAAAGTGTATGAGTATTTAATAATTTTAGGGGACATTTATTTTTACTGTTCTTTCATTTTTGCTTATTCCTGGATATGAATAATTGCTATTTTGAATGTACCGTATTTCTACTTCTTAACATATATAGTTTTTTTTAATGTTTATTTATTTCTGAGAGAGAGACAGAGCACAGGTGGGGGAGGGCACAGAATCCGAAGTAGGCTCCAGGCTCTGAGCTGTCTGCACAGAGTTCGATGTGGGGCTCAAACTCATGAACCATGAGATCATGACCTGAAAACTTTCTTTTATTTAAAAAAAAAAAATTCACGTATTAAACTATAAAAGAGCATTGATCTCATTCTCAATTAACCATCTGTAGATTGCCTGACAATCCTATCTATCACTAAGGTACTTCCATTCACCCAGTAGCAGTGTATTATAATTGCAAGCAAATTAAATAGGGATGGAAGGCTTATTAAGTTTCGTGATTACAAGCACAAATTTTATAAAAGAAATGAATGCCATAACACATAAACATCTCAATCACACCAAATGGAAGATTTCCAAATGACCCTGAAGTGACCAAATAAGAAATCTATCACTTTCACTGAAAGCCACTTGTTCAGTGGTATTTCTACTATTGATAAAACTGAGCTGCCTGGTCACACTGTACCAGACTTCTGCATTTGTTCACATCTCTATGGAAAGGAGTCACATAAAAATCTTTGAAATTGCATTTTTCCTGGAAATCAACTTCCTTTCAGATGCTCCCATAATGTTCATAAGTAATATAGAGAATAAAGCAAGTCTTTTTATACCTAAAGCTCTAGCTATTGAAATATATCAGAAACAATCTAGTTTGCTAGGCCTCATATTAGGCTAGAAATAATAATAATAAAAAAAATCCCTACAAAGTCTAAATGCCTGAAGCAGCATGATACAAGGAATAGAACTCTGGACTTGATGTCTGGAGGCCCACAGGAGTCTAGATCCAGAAGAATGTGTGTCTTACCATGAACTAGCCTTGAGCCCATGGACAAGTCCCTTGTTCTCTCAGAACTCTACTTACCCTGTAAAAAATGAGGAGTTTGAATGACATGCCCCAAAGTCTTTACCAGCTCTGAAACTGGTTGTATCATCTCAATACAGTAGGGGAATAATGATGTCCTACTTTTTGCAAAGGGAGTGGAGAGAGGGCCCACCATGGCTACTTTATTCATGAGGCATGGAATGTGGTGCCAGGGCTATTCTCCCCTTTTCTCTTTCCTAGGCTCAAGGCTACTTCTGCCTTTTCAGAGCCCCCCTCAACGGTGGGTATTTTTTCAAGCAAGAAATTAACCATGAGAAGCTTTTTGAGTTTTCCTCTTTCTTCCTCATAAATAATTATGTACACCTTGACCTAGTAATATCTGGCTCTCTGCCTCTTGGGGTGCAAGAGTTACCTCTTCTGACTGATGTTCTGTGTCCAAAAAGTTGGAACTGATAAGGCCCTTCCCTGGTCCATCTGTCATCTGCTCTCTTGGCAATACTCTGAACTGTGTCTCTTTCTTATTTATGATACTGTCAGGGCAAGAATGCCAAAATCAGAAAGAGATGATAAATTACAAATAGTGGGCACAGTGAGTAACTATAAAAACTATATATATAATACATAAGCATTTTATGTAAATAATATAGTTATATAATTATATACTACATTTTTTAATGTATATTATATATTATGTATATTATATATTATATATAACCATAAATGTTATATGTATTATATATTATACAATTATATAAATACATAACTATATAATAAATTTATATAATATATAACGTATAATATATAAATTATATGCATTTGCATATATGTATGTATATATGTATATATAACTGATCTCTTTATATATAAGTAATAATTAGAAAATATTCTAAGAAGAAACATTTAATTCGTAATAACAGGAAAAAGGTATAAACTAGCTAACTTATAAAGAATATTATAGGATCTCTGTGAAGAAACCTGGAGATCTCTGTGAAGAACCTCTTGACAAAGGAATACTTGAATAAATGAAGAAACACACCTATTTCTGGTTAGGAAAATTCAATTTTAGAAAATATAGATTCTCCCTAAATTAATGCATAATACCAATGAATTGCCAGTTAATATCACAACCAAATTTTGGGAAATGAATAAAATTATCCTAAAAATTAACCTAGATGAATAAAGAGGTAATTGATAGAAAATTAGGAA
Source organism: Panthera pardus (assembly GCF_024362965.1). Lineage (NCBI taxonomy): Eukaryota > Metazoa > Chordata > Mammalia > Carnivora > Felidae > Panthera > Panthera pardus. The sequence continues at coordinate 68,952,761 of NW_026526766.1, read as the reverse complement.
AAAAGGTCTAATAAGAAAAACCATATCAGTTATTAAAATATTTTAGGGAGTGACAAAAATTAAAACAATGTGATATTACTGGTGGAGAAACTAGTTAATAGGTGAGGAGATCAGTATAGAAGCAGTCTTAGGTTTGTGGAAAATTCTGTATGTGATGAAGGTAGCTTTTATATTAGTTGGGAGAAATTTTTGATAAATAATATTGGGAGATAGGGATACAATGCTGTGGCTCTATCTTGCTTCTTGTCCCAAAGTCATCTTAAATGGATCAAATGTTTAAATTATAAATAAGTTTAAAAAATAATTGGACGTTGGGGCGCCTGGGTGGCTCAGTCTGTTAAGTGTCCGACTTCGGCTCATGTCATGATCTCCTGGTTTGTGAGTTCGAGCCCTGAGTCGGGCTCTGTGCTGGTAGCTTAGAGCCTGGAGCCTGCTTCAGATTCTGTGTCTCCTCCTCTCTTTGCCCCTCCCATGCTCATTCTCTGTCTCTCAATAATAAATAAACGTTACATTTTTTTTAATTTGACCTTGAGAATGACTTGAATATATCACAAAAATAGAAACCACAAGTGAAAAATATGGTAAATTTGATGACATTAAAGAAAAACCTCTAAGACCTTTATCTTTTAGAAATACATAATGAAGTATTTGTAGGTGAAATAATAGGATGTCTGGGATTTGCTGCAAAAGAATACAGGGTTGGAGGAAAGAGGGTTTAAAACTGAAACAAGGCTGTCTGTGAATTAATTATTGAAGCTGGGTGACAAGCACATGGGGTTCATTTATACTTTTCTCTTTTTCCCCATCTCTCTTTTTTTGTGATGTTTGAAACTTTTAATAATAAAAAATATTTTATGTGGCTAAAAACAATCATAAAAGGTTGAAAACTCCACACTGGAAAAACATTTGTTGCTCCTATAGATAGCACAAGAGGTAATATTTCTCAAATACAAAGAACTATTAACCAATGTGGGAAAAAATGTTTATACAAACAAAAAAGAAATGTCAAAGAACATGAACAATTTGCAAATGGAGAAATACTAATAGTCAGTAAATATATATGAAGAATTTTAACCTCATTGATAGAGAAAAGTTAATGAAAACAAAACTCACCTATCCAATTGGCAAAGAGTAAATAGGTTCAGGAAAAAAAAGAAAAAAGGATGTAAATTCCTATATGGTCTCTGGAATGGTGAACTGGCACAAACCTTTAGGAATGTAGCTTGACAATATGTTTCAAAATATAGTATGAACATGTAGATTGACATCTGCATTCTACTTATGGAAATTTATTTGAAGGAGATATTGGCACAAATGAAAAAAAGTGAGCATTAGGGTATTCTTATTAATGTAGAAAAATAGAATACAATGCTCATCAATAAGAAGCTGGTTAAGTTTATCATAGTACAGAGAAATAATAGAAAATTTTACAGCAATTAAAATGATGATATAAATTCATATTTATTGCCGAGAAGGGAGATCCATGAAATTCTTTTGTGGAAAAAAGCAGTATTTAAATGTCTGTGTTTTCCAATTTACAGAAAATACATGGAGTTTATGTAGATGCATAGAGGAATGTTTGGAAGAATATTCACCAACTTGTTAAGTATGATAGTCTCTGGTCAGTTGGATTTCTGGTGAGTTTTGTGTTCATTGTATTTTTGTGTGTTGTATAAATTAGTACTAATTAAGAAGTACAATTTATTAAGAGCCAACTTGTTAAAAATAATTCATTTCATACGCTTGCCTTGCCCACTAATTATTGAGATGTTAAGGGGTTGTAAGAGTGTAGTTTCATTTTTGTGTTTCTAACTCCTACTGCTGCCTAGTAGGTGCTCAGTGAATATTATTGGGATTAAATTGAACTTTATCTACTATCTTTCCTAGACATCCATTCAGGTAGATGTTCAGAGCAAATCATCCATTCCTGTGTGTGTGTGTGTGTGTGTGTGTGTGTGTATTCTGCCTATATTTACTCAGCATTTTTAGAGAAGCACAGAGTGTTAGGACTGGATGAAACCTCTTTCTCTTTACACCAAAATTCTTATTTTGTAGATGAGGAAAATGAAACTCAGAAAGTTAAAATGACTTATTCAGGATCATACAGCTATTAGTTTTCTAAATGTGGGCTCCATGAGAGCAAGTGTTTTCATCTGTTTTGTTTATTTCTATACCCCCTACACTTAGAATCTGGCACATATTCAGCAGCAAGTAAGTATTTCCTGAATGAATGAATTTTCTCACCACTCTGGGTTGGACAGTTTGTCCATTTTTTTTCCTCTATGAGTCTTTTTTTGCTTGAGGTAGCTTTTCAAAGTTCTTAGTGTAAAAAAAAATAAAAAATCCTTCCCTTCATCATTGAAAATAAAGATTATCTTTTGAGGGGCTTATGATTGACCAAAATGCTGAATATCATAATTTTTGGCAGTGAAATAAAGCAATGAAAACAATTATAAGGAAGGCTTGTTTCCTTCATCATTGATAATTCACCATTGTAGGTCAGGATGGCTCAGACCTGATGCATTATGGGTCAAGCTTGGTGACACAAGGCAATGGAGAAGGGAAGGAGCCAGAGGTGGACAAAGACACAGTCTTCAGGGCTGAAGGTAGACTGAGGTGTTTAGCTGGCTTTAGAGAGGTCAGTGAACAGTCCTGGAAGAATGCCTCTGTATTCCAGTATCCCAGGGATATTTCTGGAAGCATTTGATACTGGATCATCTCATCTGGGTCATCCAGGGCCTGGGAATCCAGGAAGTGACCATCATTTAGGGGTAAGGCTGGAGAGTAGCAAAATAACAGCTCCTTAAAGTTTGGGGAACCCAGACAGGGATACAGTCCCATGAAAATGACCCAAGCAGGATCATGTAGGGGCCCAGCGTCTCACCAGATGGAGTGAGACCTGGGTTGGGCAACTCTGGCTCCATCGGGTCAAACCATATGACCACAGATGGATGACAAGAAACGAATGAGCAGTCCTTAGGATGGGGCTAACCTAAAGTGATGGATACTGAGAGTGAGAATATAGAGCACACAGGAGCTCTGGAATGAGGGAGCTGGAACTTCAATTTCATTAGAAACCCACATTTATCAACTCAAGTTGGAAGTGTGGCCTAATTCCAAATCCCCAAAGACTGTGATAAAGTGGGAGGTGTGATAGGGAAGCAGCTGATATGTTGACTACTTAGCTGGTGCTAGCTTAGACAACGAGGGCAGGAATAACTGTTCAGGAAGAGAACACTTCTGGGAAGTTCTAGGGCAATCCGTGGTAGAGGCTGACATCATCTATTTTCCATCACTTATAATGAGGTTGGTTCATGCTACTCATTTGTTGCTTCGTGTAGTTTCAGTGTATCTAGTTCGTGTTTACGTCTAATCAACTAACCCTCGCATAATCCTTCGGACAAGAAATACTGGCAGATAGTCAAAGGAAAATATTGTGACACGGTTTTAAATATATAGGACAGATAATTTTCATGCAATCTAAACATAGCCTAAAAGTCTTGTTCCTTCATCTCAGGTTTTTGCATCTATTCAAAGTAAGGCTAACATTTCTTTTGAAATTTCTGTTCCTGAGCAATACTATAATCTGTTTATCGAGGACAATAAAATAAAGTCAATGAAAGGTGTGTATGAGGGAGGAGACTGGAAATATTGCTTCATTTTATGACATTCTTAAAGGCAAGTTTTGATCCTGTTTTGTTTCTAGGACTTCTTCTTTCCCTGTTGTGGGATCCCCTGGGGCTTTTTAACTTTTCCTGATATGGAGTCAGCTAGTGCCTGGACAAAGGCGCTGAAATGTGGTTCAGTATGATTTCACAGAACTCTGGGTAATGACTTTAAGTGAATACTGCCCACACTGTGGGCACTGAAATTGGGGACTGTCAGAAAAGCAGATAAGTCAATTTTAAGGATTCTCTAGGGGAGCTGCGAAGAGTTCCTCTCACTGTTGATGGCATGTCCTGTTCACAGCTTCAGCCTCTAGAAATGCTTTGATTCAGCAGCAACTTGGGGCTTTTAAACACTCCAATGGGCCTTTGTTGGCAACTGCTCTGCCTGCATGCACAGAGGGCTCATTCTTCCGTGAAGGGCCAGACGGCCTGCTGATGGGCCAAACCAGTTTACACTGATGTTGCTCGTGGGAGGGAGAAGAAAGCAAGCAAGCATGGATCAGCGTGGCCTATAAAGGCACCATTTATTCCTTTCCAGCTCAGTATTCTCTTCCCCAAGTGCATGCCACCTTCAGTATGCCTCTTATTTTATAGCCTTTGAGCTGCAATTCCTACAGACTGAATACCTCTGACACTCCCCTAAAATAAATTCCTGAATATACAACAGAGGCTGTTACAAGGTGCCGTCCCCAGTGTCCCTTGGGGGAAATGCTTTGTGGAGAAAGTAATGTCATCACACGCCCCTACACACGCCCACCTTTCCCTTTGATCTTAGTGTTTACCTGTGGCTTATTGGTACCGAGGCAAACTGGGTATTGAGCATTTGACTTTGAAATAGGTCTCGTTCTCCAACAGGCATTCTTTGAAGTCAGATCCATTATGCATTGTTTATTGCCCTTTCAAACATACCCACATGTATTTCTAAGACCAAGGCTCTTCTTTACTCATTCAAAAGGAGCACTGGAGTTTGTTGCCATGTTGGCTATCCTTTGATATTTTTAAAATGAGAGAAATAATATCTCTGGAGTCCATTTTGTCCACTTACAAATTATTTTAACGATATATGTTAAGGGCAATTTTACATTCTCTCTATCCCATTACTATCTTCCAAAACACAATTATATGTCAATTGAATGACTCAGAACTTCTTCTGCCCAAGTAATAAATCATAAGTGTAATGGGTAAAAAGAATTTGTCATTGTTCAGCATGTATACAGAGTTATGTGGCATATAACCTCAAATTTCTTTCAGATCATATATAAATACATAATAAAATAATAATACTCATTAGTCAACACCAAATATAAGTTCCAGATGTCTGAACATCAAAGTATTTATAGGCCTATAGGAACCGCCTTGAGACAGGAACAGTTCTTCAGAAATGGTACTGCAAGAAAGCAGGCTACAAAAACCTCCCAAATTCTCTGAAACAAAAGCTATTCTTGTTTATACATAAATTATGAATGACTTTTTAAAGGCTGACTCATTGGCCTGTGCATGTGCCTACAAATCCGGTTTCACAAGAGAATGGGAGCTGACTGGACTAACAGGAATTCTACAACAAATCATTTTTCCCAGCTTGCCTCTAAAGCGAGTCGGTTTGTCCGGGTTTCAGCCACCGCTCTTGTCCAGGCACAGTGGGGCCTGTTGCTCCTACCGGGAGTTGTGGCTCTCCTCCATTGCCACTCACATCACCTAGCAGAAGCTTCCTGCTTCAAGCAACTGTGGAGTGGCCCTCGTCTGCCAAGAAGCTTTTGGAGCCCTGGTACTCTCACAACTATTCCTTAGAAGGAGGGACTTAACAGCCCCCTCAAGTTGTAGGGTTCATGTGGCAGCACGTGGACCCCTTGCCCAAAGCCACTCACCGCAAGTAACTGCAATGCCCAAGTCTTTCTCAGGATGTTGGCCTCGTGTCCAGAGATACTGCCCTGGTAGACAAGAGTGTCAGCTTCTACTCCCAACTGTGTCGTTTATTCACAGCCTGGCTTTAAAGGAGTGAGTTGACTTTCCTCAGGTTTTCTCATCCATAAAATGAGATATCATTCAGAATAACCTTTCAGGTCCTGTACAGCTCTGATGAGTTATGATTTGGTTTTCTTCTACACAAAATGAAATAAGTGAATGTATTACTTAGTTCATCAATGTGATGTATTGGATCCAGATGACCAGGATTGCTAATAAATGGCTTAATTAATTGTGACTCAACGTAAGATTTCACCAGTAACCCAGGCCTTCCAAGACTTGAAACATTTCTCTTCTTGCATGGAGGAGAGGAAGCAGGATATGATTTTTTTCCTGAGAGTTTAAGTATGAAAAGGTAAAGTCCAGACAACTTGTTGGCAACATGAAAAAAAAGTTCTGTTATCGTTTTCTTCTTCAGAGCTTCCTCTTACAGAAATTTCTTACAGGAAGAATGGAAAAGAAAGAATACACCTTTGAATGCACTTTTGAATTCAAACACTCCAATGACCAATAGTGTATGAATGTCAAGAATTTTGAACATGAGTTTTCCACCCTAATGTTTCTACCCCAAATGCTTTTGGTTGATTTCTTTAACCATGAAACAAATGTCTCTAAGAAAGAAGTATTTGATTGTTGAAGTATTGAATAGGGAGATGAGTATTTGGATTTGAGCTCCTTTGGACCTCTCTGGGAAGCTGTTTTAAGTGGAGGTAACCACATTTCTTTTCCTCCTTCTCCCAGAAGGAATTTGTTTTTAATGGCACACTTGTCCATATAAGGATAAGTCCTCCTCTGATAACAAAATTTGATCATGACAAGGTGGTAATGGTGTTCACTGATCAGTTTTCATTAATAAATAAATGACTGTAAACTTTACAGTCACCATGGAATAAAAGTCAACATGGAAGAGAGATTACTTAAAACTTGAAGCTTCAGTGTTGCACAATTAACAATAAATCCATTATTACTTGATGTATTTTCTCAAACAAAAAACACATGTAACGGGGAATTTAAAAACTGAACAGGCATTGGCAAATGTTTTCCAAATATAATACACCATCCTGACAGCTAATGCATCAGCAATGTTTACTTCAGCAAATGTTTCCAATTTGGAGGGAGAAAAAATGAGTGTCTAATAATAATCTTTTACATTTAAACATATGTATGGTGCTTTACAGTTTACAAAGCACTTTCAATATATACATCCATTCAATGAATCCTTGAAACCACCATGGGAGGCAGACAGGACACATGGTATCTTCCAACAATTTGTACTTGGCCACTTTTGTCATGCTGTTTCATGTCTTTGTGATTTCACACGTGCTCTTCCGGAGTCCTGGAACACCCTCTTCCCCCTCCTCCGTCCCATTTTTCATCTAGTTAATTCCCAATCAACTTTAAAAATTGATGCAATTGCCGCCTTTTTTTTTTTTTTTTTCAAATCCTCTGCAGTCCTCCATTCTGACTTAGATGTCTCCCTTCTGTACTTCTTCTGTACCATATGCAGTGTAGCAGTGATCACGTTTTACTGTAGTTGTTTGCTTTCCTGTCTGTCACTAGGCTGTGCACTAACTCGCTTGCATGGATCTCATTTACTTGACACTGCCCCTGTCACATAATAAGGACTCGGTCAATATCTATTGAAAAAGTGAATGCTCAGGAATTTAAGTGTCTTGTTCAAGGTCACAGAGCTAGTGAGGGGCACAGGTTGAACTTTAACTTGTGATGTTGGTCTCCAAGTCCAGTAGTCTTTCCTGGATATCATGCAGCTCGGTGTTACTGAAACACATTAAGCAACCACGGACATAGCGTAACAGCATCTCCAGGGGATTTCTGCAGCACAAATAAGAAACCATTGGAAAGGAAATATGCTAACTTCCTTTCTTAGCTCTTTATGCATTTATTATTTTTTGGTTCTCTATTTACTCTTATTTTCTTCCAACAAGAACTTGAGTTAGCTTAAAATAAAGTTTATGTAAAACAAGGAAAAAAAGACAGAGAAAGTAAGGAGGCAACATGTTATATTAGAAATATTAGGGTAAGGAGAATGAATAAATGAGCTTAAAACTTGTTCTGAACTTTCTAGAATCTAGGTAAACAAGGGAAACATAATGTGCTATGTTGTTGTTGTTATTATGTAAAGAGAGAGAGAACATCATGGGAATGAATTTTTTTTCTTAGCACTAAACTCTAAGAGGAATTTATTGCATAGATGTTTATATGAGCCTACGAAAAACTTAATGGAAAATGCCTTCATATGCAGCTCACAAAAGAGAAATTTCTTCAGCAGTTATTGAACATCTTCTATATGTTAGGCACTATATTGGGACAAAGATTTAAAGATGAGTAAAATATGATCCTGCCTTCAAAAGACCTCAGAGTCGGCTAGCAGACAAAAGTAAGATACAAATAACTAGACATAGAGGGCAAAAACCTTTGAAAGAATATAAATATTTAGGCATATTGTCAATGTTTGATGAGTGGAAGGATTAATACCTTATTTGTTTCTATTTGTATTTTTCTTTGTAAAATTGCTGTTCAGTATAAGAATGTATTACTTTAAAAGCTTATAAACTGAATCCTTACATGGAGGCATCTTTTTCAACTGTAGCCCACTGGGAAGTAAACCTAATAATAAATTGTCTGGACTCTGAAAACATGGTTAGAGTGAAAAGTCCACATTTTGTTCCTGTAATTTGTAACGCTCTCTGAGAATCCTGAGGCTGGCTCAGAACCAGCTGACGACCGACCCCTCCAGCTCTGGGCTCATAATGGGGAGCCTATTTTTCTTTTATTACTGGTAACTGGAAAAGCCTAGCAACTATTTTCCATTGACATTCCCTCCAGGATGGAGAGCTTGTTTTTCCTAGATTTTCGTATATTTTTAGGCGGTCATCTTGGGCAGTCTGGCTTTGTATCAAAAGTGTTTTTAATTGAAGAGGTTCTCCCTTGGGCTATGGGTAGAAAAATACATTCTCTGTATCTCCATGTCTATTTTGGGGGTCACGGCTGGGTTCCAGTTCCCCATCTTTTCCAAAGTGGCTGCTGTTTCATCTTATCTCCACAGTGTGCCTGGAAAAAGGAAAAGGGAAGGAAGGAAGGAAGGAACAGAGTCTGTGATCAGTCTTCTAAATGGCTGGCTTAGAAGTGGCAAAAAGTGGGTCATGTACTCCATTTTCTCAAACTTAGGAAAATGTAAAAAATGTTGATGGAGAAGTAGGAGTGTTGATTACTGGGTGATAGGAAGATGGTGGTCTCCACCTCCAGAATTGCTGTTGGAGGGGCTTATGGGAGTTTGTTTGTTTGTTTGTTCGTTCGTTCGTTCCATCCTTCCAGAGAGAGAGAGAGAGAAAGTGCAAGTGAGTGAGGGACAGAGAGGGAGAGAATCCCATGAAGGGCAGAGAGAGAGAGAAGAGAGAGAGAGGGCAAGAGAGAGAAAAGCAGGAATCACCTGAAGAGGGGCTCGTGCTCACCCGAAGTAGGGTGCGAACTCATGAACTGTGAGATCATGACCTGAGCCAAAGTCAGATGCTGAACTGACTGAGCCACCCAGGGGCCCTGGGAGTTTCTACTTACACTGAACTCCGCCTCCATCTCGAATTGTCCACTTGCATAGTGCTCATTTTCTTAGAGACAGAACATGCTTAAGCTCAGTTTTGGGTTCATGAAACGTTTTTTAAAGTCCTGTGGCACACATGTGGCTTTTGCTTCACTTGCTTCCTGTTTGGTATGAAGCAAAGCACACTTAGTTATTGAGGAGTGTCATGCTTGGTATTTTATCATTTTGGAACACTGTTTAGCAATCTGGAAAGTACCAGGCAAGAAGCCTGGCTTCCCACTTGTGTCTAGTACAGGGAAGGTGGGAAGTGAAATAACAGGGATCCATAGGCTTTAGGTCACTGGTTTTATGGTATTTTAGTACATTATCTCATGTAGTTCTCCCAGCCAGGGTGTAAGGAAGGAATGCTTATCCCATTTTGTAAATTGCAGAATTACAGATTTCAGAGGTCGGCTAACTTGTGAAAGTCACACAGTTGGTAGTGGTGGAACAGGGATGGCTTGAAGTTGATATGACTCCAAAATCATTGTTTCTTTGTGTTGATCAGGCAGCTCCCATGGATGCCCTGTGTACCCAGCACAGCATGATACATCTTTAGGAGAATTAGGGATATTGACACGTTCCCTTAACGGTTTTCCTTAAAGGACTTTTTCCACAGGGTAGGATTATCCATAGAGCAGTTTTAGGCTGTAACCCCACATGCATCTTCTGAGGAAAACACTGATTCACCCAATTATATTATTCAGAGGAGACAAAAAATATGAAGCGTCAACATACAGTGAAATTCCTTTCCAGTGAAGCCAGAGATATCAGAGAAAAAGCAATGAATGACATTTCATAATACTTTATATACAGTGTGCTTATCTGATTCTCAGGTTCCCTTGCCCTGGTTAAGAGGACAGGAAAAAGGATGCAACACGCACACAGTTTCGCTTGAAAGAGAGGGACACATGCTAAAGTCAAACCTTTGAAGTATTCACTGATATGGTTTGTTAGGAGCTATTTTTCTTTTCATTAGAGGCCATTGTGGTCCAGGTATGGAATCTAGAGGCCTAAAATTGGCTTCTGAGGGTTTCACTGTTGCACTCTATAGAAAGTCCTTTTACTGAAAGGTGTTCCACTTGATGCTGGTTGTTGTTGTTGTTGTTTTTCTGTGATAACTTGCTTTCATTGATAATAAAAAAAAAATCCTGAAACTCTAATCATAACTAAAATTTTGTTTTTTGTTAGGCTTCTAGGGTATCCTGAATTATTAAACCAGCATGTATATATTCTGGGGTTATGTTCAAAATATTTAACTTCTGTCTTGGTGTGGTCACTGGCCAGTAGTGTGGATTCAGGCTCAGATTTGGGGCTGGGTCAGGGAGGAGTCCTCATTGTAGGCTCTAACCTTTCAGAAGCTGGATTATAACAAGGTCTGGGTTGGAGGGAGGGTCCCAAGGGAGACACCAAGAACAGCAGGGAGGGTCTTGGGCTATTTACCACCTGATAGAAAACTAACATTTTAATGATGTTTACTGCCATGCCAGTGTGTTTGAGCTGAGTATTAGGTCTGTGTGCATTACGATCAATCTAAAATAGTAATTAAAGTTTTACATACACTAAGTGCTATGGGGCTAACTAAGGGAAACCCGAAAGCCAATGTGAAACTCCTTTTATGGAGTCTTTTCTAGGATTCTTGACATCTAACACTGGATGAAGGATATAATTGAATATTTAAGACCTGGAGTCAGGCTTCCTGGATGTAATAGTTTCCTATTGCTACTGTAGCAAGTTATCACAAATTTAGTGGCTTAAAATAATGGACATTTTTTCTCTTACAGTTCTGGAGGTGAGAAGTGTAATATCAAGGTGTTAGTAGGGCTGCATTCCTTCTGGAGGCTTCAGGGAAGAATTAGTTTTCTTAACTTTTTGGCTTCTAGAGGCCATCTGCATTCCTTGGCTCATGGTCCTTTCCTTATACCAATCCAACCCCTTGCTTCCAACATTGGGCCCACTTGGATAATCTTGGAAATCTTCCCATCTCAAGATCCTTAATTTAATCCTATTAGGAAAGTCCCTTTTGCCATGCAAGGTAACGTATTCACAGGTTCTGGGGATTAGGTCAGGGACATCTTGGGAGGAGGGGGGGATCATTATTCTGTTTACTATAATGGAGTCCCATGCTAGCTCGGCCACTTCCTAACTTTGTGACCTAGTGACTAGCTATGAAGCTCTGTGCCTCAGTTTCCTAGTCTGGAAAATGGGGATAATAGTAGTACTTTCTTTCTGTGAAGAATAAATGAGTTATTATAGGTAAAAGGCTTGGAACCATTCCTAGCCCCTAGCATGAGTGCCACCTATTGTGACAAGGATATCAGGGCTCTTCTGGTGAATCTACTCCTCAACGGACTGCAGAGCTGATGTCCTTGTCAGGCCTTCTAAAGGAGTCAGTGCCTTTTGTCCTTCATGAATCTATCATGGTACAGCGACCTGTTCTCCTGTCTCTGCAACCACTCCTTCACTTTAGTCAGGGAGCTTCTTGAATTCTTCCTGCAGCATAAACCTGGCTATAATTCTGGGACAGGAGAAGAAGAAGGAGAGACTAGCTTTAAGAAATTGTAGCTCAATATTCCAGAACTTACCACAAATCCATGCCCCAAGTCTACCAATTCCTTGTTTCAGTGGCCATCCTTGTAGAATTTTCCAAAATGGAGTTTCATCCTGCTCTGAACCGTCCTCCTAGCACAGGGTTGCTCCCTCCCACCTGACGGAGCCCCCAACATTACCATCTCCTGGTCTTTCAGCCTCACTGTCCCCACATCCTCCAAAGCTTGTGGCAACCTAGCCTCAGCATGTGCTTCCCTCTGGAAGGGGTTTCAATCCTGCCTTCATATCCAACGTGGGGAATGAAAGTCTGTTCCTTTTATAGAGTAAATTGGATTTGGACTTGCAGGCACCTGCTGTCTGAAGGTTGTCATGAAAGAAGGAAGTGCCATGTGTATCAGAGGGTAAAACAGATGGGCCTTTCTAACTTGGGGGATCTATGAATTCAGTGGAAACACTATAGGGAAAATTCTAAGATACTCTCCTGGCATGATCAAATCCAGAGGGACTGTATTTCTCCAGAGTATTATTACAATTTATTCCATTTCTGTAGTGTCCAGGTTTGCCTTTTTTTTTTTTTTTTTTACATCCCCACTTGTGGAAATTTCCCATCTGCAAAAACATATGCAGATAAGTAAAATATATTCTCTGACACTAAAAATCTATCTGTTTAAACCACTGATTTCTTCTACTCCCCCCTCCCCCGCCCCATTACTACCACTTTGTTTTTCTTTAAAGAATTTCATTTTGTGGCATTACTTTGGAACTTCTATTGCTTCTAAACTAGGCTGTACTATTTTGAAAAACAAAAAAGTATTTTACCCAGACCTATTTTCTTTGTCAACTGCCTTTGCCACAAAAGACTAAATTTGTCTCTATTATAAATAGAGCTCAGTCGCAGAGAAGTTTTACTGGCTACCATAAAAGAAGCATGGTTATTTTAATGAGCAGAATAATCTTCAAGTGTTGTTGTCTTCATTTTCTAGTGTTGTTTATAAAATTAAAAAAATCCTTCATTAAAAGAAAAAAATTCTTCATTTCTATAACATAAAAACCTTATGGCTCTTCAATATTACACATCCAACAAGTAAGATACGGACACCCAAATAAGCTTTTAGTCTGATTTAGTGGAAAGAGCGCTTGATTGGAAGTCAGAAAGCCTGGGTACTAGTTCTTAGTTACTAGTTATTAAGTTAAGACTTGCATTCTTTGTGCCTCAGCTCTTCATATGTAAAACATGGATAGTAATTCTTCACCTCATAAACTTGTAACAGGGCTCAAGGGAAATAATCTGACAAATTGCATTGGGTAGTACAAACAGACATTTTAAAATGTGAAATGCCAGCAGAATATAGTAGAAAAAGCACAGGTTTGCAGTCACACAGTGCAGTAAACATGGGTTCTGTTGAGTAACAAGCTGTGTGACTTGCCCAAGTTAGCTAACCTCTCTGAGCTTTGAATTTCTCATCTGTAAACATAAAACCCTTCTGGATGATTGTAAGGATGGAAAGAGACCACAAAACAAGAGTTCAAGGGTAGTAGGCCTTATTTTCTCCACTGAGCAAGGCATTCCTGTCTGTATGTCCAAGTTATAAATATACTTAGAGGTTTCCCAGGACCAGGTGCTCTTGGAACATTTGACTCAATAGCTTCTCTCTCTCTCTCTCTCTCTCTCTCTCTCTCTCCCTCCCTCTCTCTCCCCCCCTCTCTTTTTTTTAATGAAAAGTTGATAGTGTGGACAAACCTGTGGTTCTCCATGCCATTAAATTCAGAAATAAGTGTGCTCGAACATAAGCTCCCATCTTGTCTCAGGTTTTCTGTCTGCATGTGGGTCAAGTGTGTCCTTGCCTGTGAGGAGCATCCCTGTTCCTTGGGACGGGGCTCAGCCCAGGTGGCTCAGGCGTGAATGGCTTTCAGTGTACTGTATCTAAGAATTTTCTCACTTTCCCAGAAAGGCCCAGTGTTGTTTGTGGCTCCATGTAGCACAGTCTTAATCATGGAGTGCAGACTTGAGCGAGGGCAGGATTAATCTCTATAGACAATACAGTTGGCCCACAGACCAACAGGGCATGTCCTCTGTATGTAGTGCCAGCGTGTGGTCCTCTAGTAATGCTGTGGGTCAAGGAGATATTACCTTTGTCCATACAAACTTCGGTCACTTAGAATCATAATCACCTTTAAATCACCTTTGAAGATTTTAGTTCTGAAATTATCCAGTATCTTTTCTGTTTTATTTTTGATGTTTATTTATTTATTTTGAGAATGAGAGTGAGTGGGGGATGAGCAGAGAGAGAATCCCAAGCAGGCTCTGCGCTGACAGCTTGATCTCACAAACCAAAACATGAGATCATGACCTGAGCTGAAATCAAGATTTGGATGCTTAACCAACTGAGCAACCCAGGTGCTCCATCTTTTCTGTTTTTGACTGAATAATTAAAAAAAAAAAACAAAAAACTTAAGAAAATGTAGTCCTCTTTGACCATTATCTCTTCGTAAAAATTACAGTTTTCAAACCATAATCAAATAAGACCAGAGTACTTCAGAATAGGATGGGTACCCCATCTATGCATCCAGACTCCCAGAACCAGTCAATTTTTGGAATGGGACCGAGAGGTCTTAGCCCAGACTTGATTTCCATCAGCAGCAAGTTCTTTTGACTTAAAGACCCATCTAAGAACAACAATTTACACGTTGCAAATCCCTTTGGAGTAGAGCCCTGGGGCATCTATGGAAAGAAGCAGCTTTCTTACTATGCTCCCTCCACCCCCTTAGCTTCGGCAGAAGGGAGGAGGCTCACTCCTCTAGAATATTGGGGGGTTGGGTGGGGAGAAGTGCAGCTCACAGCCAACTCCTTGTTTAGAACACCATTGCTGGAAGGGAAATTGGACTCCTGGAAATACTCTAATTCAATGGCTTTCACACTGTGCAGTGAGGTCTTCAGAGGAGCTTGGGGATCTTCCAGAGGCCTTTTAAATGACACTGTAAAGCTTACTATAGAGTATTGGTATTGTATGTTAGAGATTATTTGAGAGAAGGGTTCTATTAATTAAAGTAAGAATACCCCACTGGTCTCATTTGGACGTTTAGTTGGAGAACCAGCCTGGTGTCTAAATTTCCCAAGGATATGCCACTGATGGAATTTAAGCCAGTCCAGCCCCTCACTCTGTAGTGTCTAAGCCCTTTCCTGCACTCAGCATTCACATCATCTACCTCTTTTAGCACCTGAACTATCTCTTTTCAAAGGGGCTGGAGACATTTTCAACTGATTCCTAAAAGATAAAGTAGTTTGAACTGTTTTTTTTTTAATAAATTTGGGCAATTTTGACATTTTTGACAAAGGCCGAGCTGCCATCAGTTAGCACACCAGCCATATACCATTTAGACTCAGATTTCTTCGGCTGATGGGACCCTGGTCACCACCAGTCTTTGTTCCTGGCCTCAATCCATGAGGACTGTGGTCAGTTGGAAGGATTGGAGGTTAGTATATTCTAGTAGCATGCTGATAAATGTGAAAGTACTATGCTTCCTGGGGATGGGTAGCCTTGATTCGTAGCATTTCCCAATTTCCCTTGTTAAACACTCCCACCACAGCCAATTCCAAGTTACGAAATGAGATATCACTGAGAAAGGAGTTGGGAAGATACGCACACAATTGGCTGTCCAGTGGTACCAGCTGGCTCGGGATGCTACTGCGCTGTCTCTTTCCAGTTAGGAATTCTTTGGCCCTTAACTTAGCACCAGTTTGCGCCTTCACAGCCAGTCTTTGTCAGTCTTCCTTCACTCCAACATTTCTCTCCCTATGATGCCAAACCAACACCTTGCGATTGTCACTGCATCAAATGACTGACGGAATCAAAAGCATTCTGCATTCTCTAGGAGTTACTGAATGGATTTCAGGTAAAACTATAGGCAATTTTTTTCTCATTCCATCTTTTAAAAATCTCCACATCTTTCACTGATTTATGTTTTTAACCATTTCTCAGTTTTGTTTTTCAAAAACCTAAGCATTCTAAGTTATTTCACTAGATGGTGCTGTATATAGTTCAGAGTTAGGACAATTGTCAGCTCAAGAATCTGCATCCTCTGAAGAAAGTATTTCTTCTTATGACCAGAAGTTGTCATCAAATTGAAATTGGGATATTCCAACTGACTTTATTTTTTTTCCTTTCCTTTGTCTATGGGAGTGGTGAAAGCTACTCACCAGGACAGATGGTCAGTTGTCACTTACTTTAAGCATTATTTTCCCCAGTGGTAGAAGGTGCTTTAAATTTTCTCTGGTGATAGAGATCTAGCCATGTCTTTTGCACCTGGGAGCTCTGTGACAGAT
Source organism: Panthera pardus (assembly GCF_024362965.1). Classification (NCBI taxonomy): domain Eukaryota; kingdom Metazoa; phylum Chordata; class Mammalia; order Carnivora; family Felidae; genus Panthera; species Panthera pardus. The sequence goes on along the minus strand of NW_026526766.1, from coordinate 68,936,659 downwards.
CACACTTTACTTGGAAGGTGTCTCTATCCTCTACCCTGTGACTACTTCATAGTCTTTCTCTTTGGATGCCAACATTCTTTGTCACTATAGCCTCATTTCTGAGCTGCAGGGTATGTTGCTGAATCATTGTCAAGATGGTTCATATTGGTTTGTGTTCTATAAATTTCCTTCAGTACTTATAATTTGTTGGAAAATATTCATTAGCTCTGCTACATATTTCATTTTGTTTTATTCATTAAGTACAGGAATTTAATTTTTTAACCCAATTTTTACTGTCTTTCCATTCTCCATTGTCAAGAGACACAGAAAGGTAAAGAATCTCTCTAAAGATAAAACCCTTAATTCATCTGCATTGCACCACCTATGAAATAATCATTATTTAACCATGATGCTATATAGATTGCATTATTAATTTAAAAATTTTAAATTCCGTCTTAAGAAAAGAAATGACTAATAGACTCTTTTTTTTTTTTTTTAAGAGAGAGAGGGCACAAGTACGGGAGAGGGGCAGAAGTAGAGAGAGAGAATCTTTTAAGTTTATTTATTTTGAGAGAAAGAGAGAGTGCACACATGTGCATGGGGGAGACAGTGCAGAGAGAGAAGGAGAGAAAGAATCCCAAGCAGGTTCCATGCTGAGAATGTGGAGCCTGATGCCAGGCTCAATCTCATGAACTGTGAGATCATGGCCTGAGCCGAAATAAAGAGTAGGATGCTTAACTGACTGAGCCACCCAGGTACCCCAACAGACTACTAATCATTGTTGAAAGTGTCTTTCCAACAACTCTGTTACCTCCATGAAGGAGTTATGTTTTGCTTACAATCGTATCCTGAGTAGAGTACTAGGTATACAGTCAGTGATCAATAAATACCCACTACATTGATGCCTAGTCTATACGCTTTGGGATGCTATCTAAATAATTCCTTGCAATACTAGAAGAAAGTAATATTATTCCCATAGCATCTCACAGAATGAAAAAATGGATTCTCAGAGACTTGTCCAAGTTCCCACAGGTAATGTAAACAAAAGAGCTGGAACTTTCTCCTAGGCCTGATTCCAAAAGCCACCATTTTATTGATTTTGTGAAGATGAAGTGTTAGGTAAGCTAGAATTCTTTCAGATCCTGAAACCTGGGAGAGAATTACAAAATACTTACTGGCTTTTTTGCGGGTAGGTGGGAGAACAAAATAAACAAATGTATAGCAATTAGGAACAGTATAGGACTTAATTTTGATGCCCATATCTTTGTGTGTTTCACATAAATATTCTCCCTACCTAGAAGGGCAAAGCATTTTATATCATATCTTGGAAATCTTAACAACTGACCATAGAAGAATTCTTAAAAAGGGAAATATTGAGGAGTATTTGATAAATCAGATATACTGATTTAGTTAATAATTCTTTTCTTTTTACATGCTGTAAGTTCATATAATCTATTCTTTTTCTTTTTAATGTTTATTTTTTGAGAGAGAGACAGCACGAGTGGGGGAGGGGCAGAGAGTGAGGGAGACACAGGATCCAAAGTAGGCTCCAGGCTCTGAGCTGTCAGCACAGAGCTCGACATGGGGCTTGAACCCACATACTGTGAGATCATGACCTGAGCCAAAGTCGGATGCTTAACTGACTGAGCCACCCAGGCACTCTGAGATATCTCTTTATTCTTGAGCCAGTTTTGATAGTTATGTTTTTTCCTAGGAATTTGACCATTTCATGTAGATTATCTCATTTGTTGGCATGTTGTTGTTTATAGTATTCCTTTATAATCCTTTTATTTCTTTAAATTCAGTAGTAATCCTCTCTTTCATTCCTGATTTTAGTAATTTGAGTCATCTTTTTTTTCTTGGTCACTCTAGCTTAAGATTTGTCAGTTTTGTTCATCTTTTCAAGGAACCAAATTTTGATTTCATTAATTTTCTCTATTTTACTTATCTTGGCTTTAATATTTATTGTATTCTTTCTTCTGCTTGATTTGGGTTTAGTTTGCTTATCTTATCTTTAGTTTCCTAAGATAGAAAATTAAGTTATTGATTTGAGAACTTTCTTCTTCCTCTTCTTCTTTTCCTTTTTGAAGTATCCATGGGGCACCTGGATGGCTCAGTTGGTAAAGTGCCCGACTTTGGCTCAGGTCATGATCTCGTGGTTTGTGGGTTTGAGCCCCACCTCAGGCTCTGTGCTGACAGCTCAGAGCCTGGAGCCTGCTTCAGATTCTGGGTCTCCCTCTGTCTCTGCCCCTCCCCTGCTTGTGCGCCCACTCGCTCTCTCTCTCTCTCTCTCTCTCTCTCTCTCAAAAATAAATAATAAAACATTAAAAAAATAAAACAATAATAAAGCTAGGTGATCCAGCTATAAGTTTCTCTCTAAGCACAGATTTCATGGCATCATTGCTATGCTGTGTTTTAGTATTCTTTCATTCCTTCATCTCAAAGTATTGTTTGACTTATCTTTTGATTTCTTCTTCAACCCACTGGCTAAAGGTGATATGCACATAGCAAGTTAAGTATATAAAGGGATGCTCAACATCATATGTCATTAGGAAATTACAGATTAAAACAACTAAATGCCACTGTACACCTACTAGAATGGCTAAAATCCAAAACACTGACAGCCCCAAATGCTGGTAAGGATATGGTACAACAGGAACTCTTGTTCATTGCTGATGGGAATGCAAATGGTAAAGACATTTTGGAAGATACTTTGGCAGTTTCTTATACATCTAAATACACTCTTAACATATAATCCAGCAGTCATCCTCCTAGGTATTTACCAAAATGAAATGAAAACTGAAATCCGCAGAAAAACCTGCACATAAATTTTTATAGCAGCTTTATTCATTATTTCCGGAAATTAAAAGCAATAAAAATGTCCTAAAAACGAACGATGATACATCCAGAAAATAGAATATTATTCAGCAATGAGAAGTGAGATAGCAAGCCCTGAAAAGACATGGAGAACCTTACATACACATTGCTAAGAGAAGTCAGTTTGAACTTTACAACACACCCTAAAATAAACTGGAACATTGTTAGTAGTGATGTATCAATATCAGTTCATCATTTGTAACAAATGTACCATACAAATGCAAGATGTTAATAACAGGAGGGGCTGTGGGAGGGGGAGCAGGGTAATCTGGGAAATTCTGTACTTTCTGCTCAATTTTCCTACCTAGAAGGGCAAACCCAAAACTGCAGTGAGAAGTAAAGTGCATCAATTTTAATTCTAAAAAAAGGATGTAAGCTTGTGTGTCACATACATAAACTAGCCATATTTTGAATTTTCAATGAAAAACATTTTAGATGATTTTGTGTACTGGAAGTTTTAGGAAGAAGGGGATTCATATGAGACTTTATTTCTTATATTTTTAAAATTATTATTACAATTGAGAAGGAGAAAAAAAGGGGGAGGGAGGGGGGAGAGAGAGAGAGAGAGGGAGGGAGGGAGGGAGGGAGGGAGGGAGGGGGAGAGAGAGAGACTCTTAAGCAGGCCCCACATTCAGCACAGAGCCCAGTGCAGGGGCTTGATCCCAGGAAACTGGGATCATGATCTGAGCTGAATTGAAGAGTCAGACACTTAACTGACTGAGCCACCAGGTGCCCTGAGACATTTTTTCTTGAAGCACATGAGGGAACAAGTATGTAGAATTGTTCTTTCTGTTATAATTTGGCCTGGAAAAAAGGTTAAACTTTGCAATTTTTATTTTTTGTGACTGGGTGCAAATAACATGCTTCCAAAGGCCAATCTTAAAGTCATAATAGTACACTTGTCTATGAATGCCTGAATAGTTCCCTAATCTCAACCCTTTTGAGCATCCTCTCACCTTTGCTGCCAGGGAAAGCAAAGGTAACAAAACAAGTAACAACAAAGAAAAACTGTACTCACAATCATTTAGTAGATTCCCTTTCTCCATAGGAGAAAATAAAATACATTAGCCTAGCATATAAAGCTATGCATAATCACCTTTAAATTACCTTTGAAGATTTTAGTTCTGAAATTATCCAGTATCTTTTCTGTTTTATTTTTGATGTTTATTTATTTTGAGAATGAGAGTGAGTGGGGGATGAGCAGAGAGAGAATCCCAAGCAGGCTCTGCGCTGACAGCTTGATCTCACAAACCAAAACGTGAGATCATGACCTGTAGTCTCATTTCTTGCTTAAGAATGAATGGACCAATAAGCATATTTAATGAGCACCTGCTTAAAAAGGTCTTTCTGCAGCATAGGAGGGGCCGGACATCAGGAACACAGATGTATTTTCTACTGCCATTTTTTATAGCTAAGAGTCTAGCACTTTGTATCCTGCAACAGAATACATTTTAGACTATCCAAACCCTCTGTGCTCTTTCCCACTTCCATGCCTCTGTGACCACTAGTCCTTCTGGCTAGAATGCCCTCACCAAATCCTCCCTCCACCTTTGTCCTTCTGCACAGTGTCTGCTCACCGCTGCCTCCCCCTGCCGCCCCCCGTTCAGTTTACTTTAACTCCTTTGTGGCACTTCCTCCCATTGCATAACTTACCTGCCTCCTTTGTAGCAACTTTCTGCTTGTAGAAACCAGAAACTTGCTTTTATTATTTAGAACAATTTTTTTTTAATTTTTTTTAACGTTTATTTATTTTTGAGACAGAGAGAGACAGAGCATGAACAGGGGAGGGGCAGAGAGAGAGGGAGACACAGAATTGGAAGCAGGCTCCAGGCTCTGAGCCGTCGGCCCAGAGCCCGACGCGGGGCTCGAACTCACGGACCGCGAGATCGTGACCTGAGCTGAAGTCGGATACTTAACGACTGAGCCACCCAGGCGCCCCAGAACAATTTTTTAAAACCTATATCCCTACTGGACTGTGAGCCCTGTGAGGGCTGTAGTATCCACCTCTAAATCCCTAGCACCTGGAACACAGCCTTACAAGAAAATATGGGTGAATGAGTGGATTTCTTCATGTATTCAGCAAATATTTACTGATTGCTTTCTCTAAGGCTGGCTGGGTGTTGGGTGCTGAGGACTCACATTCCAGCAAGGGGAGAGAAATAACAAAATGACTTGAAAAAGTCCTTAGTGCTCTGCGGAAAATGAGCAAGAAGAGGTGGTGATAGAGAATGAATGGATGCATGAAGAGGGCAGGGTTCACTTTAGGCAGGTGTTTGGGGAAGGTGACATTCAAGGTAATCAGGAAGAAAGACAACGGGCTACTGGAAGGGATCTGAGAAAGATGAAGTAACAGGGCTGAGGGATGTTAACATGAAAAAGGCTTGCTATATTCAAGGGAGGGAAACTTGGGAGATAGTGCTGGAGGGTGGAAGGTACAGATGAGGTTGAAGAGTTAGTGGGGCCAATTAAGTAAAGTCTGAAGATGAGGACCCTGGGTTTTATCGTCAGTGCAAAGTTTGGAGTGTTTAAAAAATGTGAGTAACATCATCTGATACGTTTCAAAAATGTCAGTCTGACTACTATGAGAGGATGAATTTAAAGGGGCGAGAGGAGTCCGGTTAGAAGGCTACTGTAATTGTTCACCAGAGAGATCGTGGTGGCTTGGCCCAGGAGAGGGTAGTGGTGGAAGCAGGGATTGTCTACAGCGCCTGGTTTCCAATGAGAGCTCTTTCCCTATTACTAAAAAGGCTACCTGCTGAGGTCAGAGGGCAGGTTGGCTTTAGATCAATATGGCACGGGGAAGGAGGGAGGGATGGATAGATAGGTGGAAGGAGGGTGAGTTGGTGGGCAGGTGTGCTCCATGCCTTATACTTTCATATTATTACTCTTTTTGTCATGGGATTTTAGAATGGCATGGCAAAATGCCCAGATTTGCATTTTGGTGAACTTTGGTGCTCCAGGGGATTATATTACCACCATATTGTACCTACATTATGCACAAGTAGCCCAAGAATTTATGTCCGTGCATTTGTGTGGCTTGTTTTAGACTTTGTTTTTAAACTGAATGCTATTGTAAAATGGTCTGAGGACATTATCTTGCTACTGATTTTTCATCAGGATGCCTTGCATATAGTATAGTATTCCATAAATATTTGTTGAATTTTAAGTAATTGGATCTGGTAGAAAACTAGCCTCACCTGGTGTGCTTTGAAACACAAAGTGATTAATGCCTTTTTTTTCTTACCTCTCTCTCCCTCCCACCCCCCCCTTCTTCTCTCCCTCTTTTCTTTCTTCCCTCCCTCCTTCTCTTTCCTTCCTTGCTTCCTTGCTTGCTTTGTTCTTCCCTCCTTGCTTTCCTTCCTCTCTTTCATATTTCTTTGACTTCCTCTTTCTTCTTTCTTCCCAGTATTAGCAGTCTAGCATCTAACTGATATTCCAGTGTTTTGTTAGCTGTTGGTGAGTCAGGAGACCTTTAAGTTTTGGGCAAGGAATATTTTTACAAGAACCTATAAATATGTAAAAATCCTCAGAGTTACATACTCAGCTATTCTCTGCTATGTTGAGATGTCATCATGCAGGCTACTGTTGGGTTGAAGAGATCCACAAACGAATTAAACTTTTTTCCCCCAATGCTCTTGAAATAGAAAAAAACCATCAGTCCAGGTGCTAGTGGAGAATATACCACTTGTATATGATTTCAAAATTCTTAAATGAGTCTCCGAGCTATGACATAAATCTTTTTGAAAAATAAATATAGTTTTTAATTTGAAGTGGAACCCTTTCAATCATAGGCTCAATTTGATCCTGAAGAGGTTTCTGAGCATCAGTTTGTACATTTTAATGTCCAGACTTCAAATCCAACTTAGAAATGAGACCATTGCTGTGACTGTTACCACACACACAGAAGGGTCTCCAGCTGACAAGCTCCAGAGACATCATTTGCACTTTGAACATGCCCTCGCCCCCTGCATACAGACACAGGTCTCTCCTGATCTTTCCTAAAAAAAGTGATGTGAAGAATTTGAAGGAAAGTCCAGGGTCCCTTCTCACCTATATTTCCCATTTAAATTATAGTGCTGCTAAACATGTGAGACTGGGCCTGGGGCAGGTGTCAGATTGGGCCTGCCCAGTATCAGACTTGGACCTGACCAGGGGTTGGGAGGACTCTGGCTTCCTTGCGCACGTCTGAGTAGGCAGCATCTTTATGAACCGGGGCAAGGGCATGCGAGTTCAGTGAGCAAAGGTAATTTGGGGCCCCCTTCCTATCCTTACCTCACATATCACTTACATAGGGAGGAGGAAACGCTTTTTTTTTTTTAATTTTCTGGTAATGAGGAATTGTTGACCTATCCTAATGAGTTATATGAAGTGTTTCGGATAATAAAGGAAGGTGGAGGAAATGAGATAAGATTTACCTAAATATGGGAAAACAGTTATTGTCCCTTTATTCATTTTGGCAACAGTACTTTACAATTGTCCATCTCTTCATAACGGAAACATTTCAAGGCTCATTGTAAATTGCTTGGAAAATGCCCTACAAGATAACCAGGCAAAGGTAAAACAAACAAACATACATACACAAGTTAGAAGGGCATTAAAGATTGTGTTTCTCTCCAGAGAGCTAAAGAAAGAGAATGATGGTGATTAAGAGAGATGTTTAAAACCAAAACAATACTTAAGTTACCTGGATGCTTCATCCTAAAGGATCTGGGTCATGCCTCGCATTCCCCCAAGTGCACAGCATGGGATGTGCACTTAAACTTGGTGGGGCCTTTCAAGAGGAGCTCTCCAAGGATGTCCTCTTGGTCCAGGCCAGAAGCGGGTTATAAGGCTCCCCTCCTCTCCCATGTTCGTTTCTCCCCTGCAATGCCAGCTCCCCCCATCAAGAGCATTTCGCAGCACACAGAGGGAGGTGTGCCAACAAAGCCCTCACAGTGTTTATGATGCCAGCTGCTTCCTTGGCATCCAACGAAGTTTCATCAGCTTTTGTTTGGGATTTTCTTGGAGCTCATGCTAATTTCTTTAAGATCGTAAAAGGATGAGGTATTTCCACATCTGCAACCACCAATGCTTGCTCAGTGGAAAATGATGAGAAATTGTTTGGTTGCCTCTGTAGGAAGCCAAAGGCATGGGTCTATAGCACTTTACAATGTGTTCTCACACCCAATGTTTCACTGCAGTCTCTTGGCAAGCCTGAGACGTAAATATCACTTGTACCAGCAGTTTACAAGGCCTAATAAGTTGACTAGCCCAGGGCATCTTAACTAGTAAGTAGCAGAGTCAGAACTAAAACATAGGATTTTTTTTTTAATTAATAAACTTTATTTCTTAGAGTAATTTTGGGCTCATAGCAAAATTGAACAGAAAATACAGAAATTTCTCATATTGTCCCTGTTCTCACACATGCAGTGTCCCCCACTGTCGGCATCCTTGGTTGTATCAGAGTGGCACATTTGTTACAATTGATGAACCTCCCTTGACACATCATTATCACCCAAAGTCCACAGTTTACATTAGGGTTCGCTCTTGGTGTTGTACATTCTTTGGTTTTGGCAAGTACCTGATATGTATCCATCATTGTAATAGCATACAGAATAGTTTTGCTGCTCAAAGAAATCCTGTGTTCTGCCTATTCATTCTTCCCTCTCCCCTCAACCCTGGAAGCCACTAATACTTTTGCTATTTCCATAGTTTTTTCTTTCCCAGAATGTCATAACTTGCAAACCATATAGTATGTAGCCTTTTCAGATCTGCGTCTTTCACTTAGTAATATGCATTTAAGTTTCCTATATGTCTTTTTAAAGAGTTGGATAGCTCATTTGTTTTTAATGCTGAATAATATTCACTTGTCAGGATGTACCAGTTTATTTATCCACTAAACAATAATCTCGGTTGCTTCCAAGTTTTGGCAATTATGAATGTAGCTGCTATAAGCGTTCTTGGGCTTCTTTCAACTTCTTTGGGTAAATACCAAAAAATATGATTGCTGCATCATGGGGTAAGAATATGTTGAGTTTTTAAAGAAACCACCAAACTGCTTTCCAGAGTGGCTGTGCCATTTTGCATTACCACCAGCAATGAGTGAGAGTTCCTGTTGCTCCGTATTCTTACCAGCCTTTGATGGTACCAGTGTTACAGATTTTAGCCATTCTAATAGGCCTGTAATGGTATCTCTTGTTGTTTTAATTTGCTGTTTCCTAATAACTCATAATATTGCACATCTTTTGATATGCTTGCTTGCTATCTGTATATCTCCTTTGTTGAGGTGTCCAGATCTTTTGCCCTGTTTTTAGTCAGGCTGTTCATTTTCTTATTAAGTTCTAATAGTTGTTTGTATATTTTGGGTAACAGTCCTTTATCAGATGTGTCCTTAGTAACTATTTTATCTCAGTTTGTGGCTTATCTGCTCGTTCACTTGACATTGTCTTTTGTGTGGCAGAAGTCTAGCCTGTCAATTTTTCTTTCACGGATTGTGCCTCTGGTGTTGTATCTAAAAAGTCATTGCCATACCTGAGGCCAACTAGGTTTTCTCCTTTGGTATCTTCTAGGAATTTATACTTTTGCATTTTATATTTAGGCCTATGCTCCATTTTGCATTGATTGCTATGAAAGGTATAAAGTCTGTATCTAGATTCAGTTTTTTTTACATGCTCATACCCGGTTGTTCCAGTACCATTTGTTGAAAAGGTTATTTTTGCTCCATTGTGTTGCCTTTGCTCCTTTGTCAAAGATAACTTGACTGTATTTATGAAGGTCTATTTCTGGGCTCTCTAATCTATTCCCTTTATCTGTCCCATCTTTCACCAATACCACAGTGTCTTCATTACTGTAACTTTATAGTAAGTGTTAAAGTCAGAATAATGCCAGTCTTCCAATTGTTCTTCAATATTGAGTTGCATATTCTGGGGTTTTTCCTTCTGTATATAAGCTTTAGAATTCATTTGTTGACATCCACAAAATAACTTGCTAGGATTTTAATCGGAGTGCATTAAATCTATAGATCACATTGGGAAGACCTGACATCTTCACAATATTGAATCTTCCTATCCACAAATATGAAATGTCTCTCCATTTATTTAGTTCTTCTCTGATACCTATCACTAGAGTTTTATAGTTTTCCTCATATAGATCTTGTACATATTTTGTTATGGTTATACCTAAGTATATCCTTTTTCATGCTGTAAATGTTAATGTGTTTTTAATTTCAAATCCGCTGTTCATTGCTGTTATATGGAAAGGGATTGACTTTTGTATATTAACCTTGCATTCTGCAAACTTGTTATAACTTGTTAATTCCAAGAGGTTTTTTTTTGGTAAATTCTTTTTGATTTTTTTACATAGATGATCATGTTGCTTGTGAACAAATATAGTTTTCTTTTATTTATTTATTTATTCATTCATTCATTCATTCATTCATTCATTTTAATGTTTATTTATTTTTGAGTGACACAGAGAGACAGAGCATGAACAGGGGAGGGGCAGAGAGAGGGAGACACAGAATCTGAAGCAGGCTCTAGGCTCTGAGCTGTCAGTACAGAGTCTGACGTGGGGCTTGAACTCACAAACCATGAGATCATGACCTGAGCCTAAGTCGGATTCTTAACTGACTGAGCCACCCAGGCGCCCCATATAGTTTTATTTTTTTCCTTCCCACTTGTATACCTTTTATTTTTCCTTATAGTCTCATTGCATTAGCTAAAACTTCTAGTATCATGTTGAAAAGCAGTGGTAAGAGAAGATATCCTTGCCTTATTTTTGTTCTTTGTGGGAAAGCTCACCATTAAGTACAATGTTAGTTGTATGTTATTGTAGATGCTCTTTACCAAGTTGAGGAGGTTCCATTCCTTTCTTTTTTTAAAAATTTATTTATTTATTTTGAGAGAGAGAGAGAGAGCACGCACAAGTGGGGAGGGTCAGAGAGAGAGGGAGAGAATCCCTGGCAGGCTCCACGCTGTTAGCACAGAGCCCAAAGTGGGGCTCAATCCCATGAATCGTGAGATCATGACCTGAGCTGAAATCAAGTCAGACACTTAACTGACTGAGCCACCCAGGTGCCTCGAGGAAGTTGCCTTCTATTCTTAGTTTGCTGAGATTTTTTTTTTTTTTAAAATATTGGGTGAGTATTAGATTTTTTTCAAATGCTTTGCCTGCATCTACTGGTATGATCATGTGACTTTTTTTTTTTTAGCCTGTTGATGTGATGGATTATATTAATTGATTTTCAAATGTTGAACCAGCCTTGCATGCTTAGGTTGAATCCCACTTGATTATGGTGTATAGCTCTTTTTATAAAATATTTGGATTTGATTTGCTAATATTTCTTTGAGGATTTTTGCATTTATGTTTATGAGAATTATAGGTCTATCATTTCTTTTCTTGTAATGTCTTTGTCTGGTTTTGGTACTAGAATAGTGCTGTCCTTATAGAATGAGTTAAAAAGTATTACCTCTGCTTCTATTTTCTGGAAGAGATTGTAGAGAATTGTTATATTTTCCTTAAGTGTTTGGTAGAATTCACCAGTGGACACATATGGGCCTAAGAGCTATCATTTTGAGGAGATTATGAATTATTCATTCAGTTTCTTTAATAGATACAAGATTATTCAGATTTTCTATATTTTTTTTTGCATAAATTTTAGCTGTTTGTATCTTTAAACAAATTGGTTCATTTCCCCTCTTTCTGCCAGAGTCATGAGTAGATTTTTCTCTAATATTCACTGTGAAACCTGGTAGATCTCCAGGAGGTAAAACTCACTAAAGTGTTGAGGCCTCCCTGTGACTATGTCTTCTTGGTGTTTTAACTCTCAGAGTTGTCCTCACTGAGCCTCCAGCAATTCCTCAGTTCATCAGATCTTCCTACCCTGGCACTGGTTTCTGAGCAGGTTTCTGTTCATAAGGTTCTGTTCTGGTAAGCTGTGGGATACTCTGTCTCCGTCTGGCTGTCTCTAATTTTGGGGACAGTAGTTTGCTCTGCCACCTCTCCTTTCTGATTGATCTCAGAAGAGCTGATGGGTTTTCAGTTTTTCAGCTCTTTACTTGTTAGGATAGAGTGGCAACTTTCAAGCTCCTTATGTGCTAGACCAGAAACTGGAAGGAACCTACGGCTTTTGATCTGAAGTTGGCGTCTTTCCTGCATACTACAGTGTCTCATATGAGCTGAATTTTGTAGAGTATAACTGTGACTCTGCCCTATTTTATATTATCATTCGTCTTGTGTGGGCTAGTAGCCTTACTCAGTACTTTGGGATTAGTACTCATGAACAGTCTTGTTACATGTCATCTCACTGTTTCCTGCCTTGTTTAAACAACATGTGGAGCTATGCTAATTTCTTTAAACTCATAATAGAATGATATGCATGCAGTTTTAAACAAAAGTTTTAGTTTTCGACAAAAACAGAATGTGTGTGTATGTGTATGTGTGTATATACACATATGTAGTCTGCTTAGGAAGAGACTATGGATTATTCTTTACCAGGTGAGTTATTCACCTTTCACATTTTAATAAAAAGTACAAGCTTTGTATAGTTTTTTTTTCTGATCATAAAAATACACATCAATTTGCTCAATACATTTGTTTATAAAATGCTGTGTACACACCATTATTTTACAAATATATATTGAGTGAAAAGCATATCTCTTTTAGGGAAACCCAAGGAGAATAGTAATTAAGAATGTGGGCAACATGGGAATTTTTGTTACGAGCAAGAATCCAAATTGACAACTAAATGTTAGAATCTGCAAAGAGATGAAAATAGGATAATGTAAACAATAGGTATTTATTTTCCAAGTATTGTGGGTCAACCGAATAGTATTTATTTGTGATTAAACAACCCAATGAAACTGCCTGGGATAATGCAAAATAATTGAGCATAAAATAAAGATTCTTAGAGGCCCAGGAGACATAATTCTGCAGGCCCACTCCCAAAACTGTTCTTAGCAATTTAGGAAGGAAATGATAATGTGACCCATTCTTCTCAAATATTTCCTGAGTGCAGATTGGGTGTGTGACATCATGATGTGGTCCCGGGAGTAGTGCCTATGGGTTAAACAAGGAGACAAACTCTCAGCCTCCTGGAAGTTTAATCTGAGAGGAGGCAGTGAAACAGGTATGCAAGGTGGGGACATTAAGAATGAAGTCAACCAAGGCTCAAATTGAAAGTGTCACTACCTTGTCTAGGGAGAGGGGAGATGCCTCCTAGAAGGCTGGGAAAAGATGGGGCTCCCTTTCCTAGTTGGGTTCAAAGACTCTTCCTTGGATCCAGTTCACCCCCAAATTAATGTAACCACTAGTGAATGGCACTGGCCCCCTGACATGTGGGCTTTGTTAGCAAGTAATTCTCAGCATGGGCTCAATTCTCAGCCCTCCCTCAACTCTGTTTATTTTAAGCTCAAGCTTATTTATTTTTCCACTTGTGCTTTCAGGTCTCTTAAGGCAGGTAGAGTCCCTTAAGCTTGCTCAACTCTGCTCCCCCTTTTCCAAGTACGCCTGGAAACATGTTCCAACTCACATAGGTTAGTAGGCTATTTTCTTTAGGAAAAAAAATCTTTTTGTGTGTTTAAGCATTTCAAGTTGTGGCCTGTCACATTTATCTGTGAGACAATGCTTGATACAATTAACAGTTTTAAAACTTACCATTTTAAAATAAGTTTCATTTCGAGCTCTCCCCCTCCCCCCTTGTTTAAGTGTAAAAGCATTTCTGAAGAAATCAACATGCATATTAACTTGACAACATCTGGGCTAATTCAATATTCTCAATTTGCCTTTTAAATTTTAATTTAGATGCACATGAACAAAAATGTTTTCCAGCCATGCCTCCAAGTACCAACTTTAGTACACACTGTCACAGGCTGTGTGCACAAAAGGAATGAGAGGGTTAGGTGCAGAGCATATTCATTCTATACGTACGTAAATCGCCCCACACCAGAAACCCAAACCTGCATCCCAGAATGCACTTGGATACACAGAAGCTTCAAAGGGAAATCTTTCCCTGGAGGGAATTGGTAAAATTGGACTTGGGTGAACCTCAAAGGAGTCTCGATTCGCAAACATTGCTTATGTTTGGATTTGGAATTGAATTTGGCTCCGGCGGTTGGCATCTCCACACTGTGCTGTGAACTACCCCAGCCACAGAGAAGGGGGAGGAAGAGGAGGAGAGGAAGACTGGAATTGCAGGAGTAGAATTTCCAAAACACACAATAGTGCAATGTTGATGCAATTAAGAAAATTAGAAAATGGGGTTTAAATTGAAAAAGTCCGTCTTTATCTTTTGCTTCCTTTGTGATACCCTTTCAGCCCCATATCCTCTGTCTTCTTTGATCTCATTTGCCTTCCACTTTTCCTTCCTTTTCTTTTTCTTGTAAGATTGCTATTCAAGCCCGGTCCTCCCTTTCTTCCAGAGTTTGCCTCAAGGGCCTAAGTTATGAATTTCAGAGCTTAAAAAGTCCTGGCAGGTTACTCAACAGTATGTTCAGTATGAGCTAACTTTTGAAAAGGGAAACTGCATTTATTTACATGCATGTATGTGTGCACACAGACAAGAGATTAGAGGAGTACTTATAAAATTTCAACAGTGCTTTTTCCCTCAGCTATGGGAGGTTTTCACATTCTTCTTACTTTTTTTTTTCATTTTTGCTTTTCATATTCTTTGTAATGTAATGTATTTTCTCTTTTTTCTGCAAAGAACACGTATACTCTAGTGAGTGCAAAACATGGTCTTATTACTGGTTTTTAGGAACCTATGTTCTTTCCTGTGTCCTTTTATTTTATTTATGATCACAATTTAGTTTTAGGAAAATTCTTATCTTCTGCCTGTTGCATTTCAGTTCTAAGAGGATATTTCACTTGTTGTTTGAACGTATGTGTGAATAAATGGTATACTCACTTTTAGACTGAGGAGGGTTTCCGATATGCTCTATGTAAATGATGGTTTAACAAATAAATTCTATTTAGAAGGCTTTAAAGAAACATGCTCTTCTTGCAAAAACAACAAAAACAATTCCTTTGGGAAAGGAAATAATGTCACAACAATATACTTCTTGTAAGTTTCATAGACCAGCTTTTCACTATAAAATAGGTAGAAATATGGCTCAAGTAAATAAAGAATAATCAAAGAGAACAGAAAGATAGAAATCACATATAATTTGGTCAAAGAAATGAATTATTTAGCTATCTGTGAACACATAATGTGTGTCCATATATACATTTGAATAGAAAGGATTGTAAAAAGTAGACCTTAGATACTTCAGAAAAGACTCAAAGTAATCTATGTTAAAAATATTGCTAAATAAGAATTATTGAAAGGATTGAGCATCCTCACAAAGCTAAATCAGATGTGTAAACTGGTAAAGATCTTGACGGTCTTTAGCTGTGTTCTCTACTAAAAACTAGAGTGAATCATTGTTAAAGGGAAATAGAAACATAGCTCTTCTCTAAATCGTGGTTAATACCTGCATTTTACATCTTCAGTAAATCACTGTCCTTGGGGTCTTAGCTGGGAGATTTCCTTTAAGAAGACAACATTCTCTTATCTGGAAATAGTTTTGTATTTTACTCTCTTTGTTGGAGTCCAAGAGATATGCTTTCACCTAATTATTATGATATATGTGTATCTTGATAGGTTCTGGGAAGATCACTTATTAATTAATTTTCCTACTTATCTAAGAAACACTCATTAAACTCCTTTTATGGGCCAGGCATCATGCTAGAGGCCAGGAATGAGAGCCACTATGCCTTCTGTTGAGGTAGATTAGAGTTTATAGATGGGAAAACATTTTAGTCATTTCATTTAATTTTCAGTGTAGGGAATCCCCTGAAGAATGCCTGTGAGGGCCGCTCCCTTCCGGATGGGCTGAATGGCACAGGAGAACTGAATGCTTGGCTACTTCAGTTGGTGTCTGGGTTCTCAGCAAACAGCTCAGATCTAGAGAAGAGCCACAGGGAGCCATTACTGCTCCAAACTGACATTATTGCACTTGGAGGGAGGGCCTTATCAGGGCGACCTAGGTCATGAAGAAACACTGACTCAGACCTTTTCAACTTCCTAAACGCAAAATCTTCAGTGAAACTCCCTTTTCACGGGCCATAACATAAAGCAAAGCTTCTTTAAATATAGCTTCTTTAAATGTTTCAAGAATCTGAAAGGAAGAGCAGTCTTGATTGATAAAAGTCTGCATTATAGAATATGCCTGAAAGGATGAGAGTTTGAGTATCTAAAAAAGATGGAAGTAAATGGCCCATTTACTGTAACTAGCCACAGGGTTTTCAAGGAGAGATGCCATAAATTCTGCTTTGCAGAGACTTATTTTATCATGCATTCTCCCATGGTGGGTGGGAGAATGAGCTCTTGGGCCAGTCTGGATTCAGTCACAGCTCGACATCTTACTAGGTAAGCCTGAGGCTTTGGAATCATTACTTACCTTCTTTGTGCTTCAGTTTGCTCATTTGTAGAACAAAATACTACTTCTTCCTTCATACAGTTGCTGTGAGAATTTAGTTAGTACATGTCCATGTTTTTAGAAGACGGCCCAGCCATATCCAGTTAGCTATCATATAAGTAGCTTTTATTACTATTTCAGTGGGGGCAGTTTGATACACGAAGATGGCTATTGGAATGGCGGCACCATGTGATAGTTACGATGGTAGATTTCAGAGCCTGACTGTCTGGGTTTAAATTCCCATGTATCTCTTATGGGATGAGCATCTTTGGCCAAGTTACTTAACCATGCCGTGCCTCAGTCTCCTCATATGTAGGACTGCTGATTGTAGTAGCTACCTCACAGGGTTTTTATAAAGATGTAAAGGTTATTGTACATAATTAACACATGTAAGACACTTAGAACCCTTTATGGCACATGGCATTTGATTAATATTGTTGGCATGATTATTACCAGCTATTTAACCCAGTTTCAGAACTCACTTATTCGATCCTGCTTTTTGAGTTTTGGGGGTAAAGTGAAAATGAGAACTTTCAGGCAGCCCAGTCATCCTCCAAAACTGCTTTATATATCAGAGGACCGGTTATTGTCTCTCACCTTCAAACCCACCCTTCCGTGCTTCACTCTCTGCAACTGGGGGAGGGTACTGGGGGAGGTGGTGGGAAGGGGGACTGCAAACTCATTTCTGCTTATTAGCCAGCTGGCTCCATGACCGATTCTGCCCACAGGGAGCGCTAATGGAGAGGGTCTCCCTCCTTGCTGTCTATCTCCAGCTCCTGTGAGCCTTGAGGGTCTTCACCCCTGCAGTGACTGTGCCTCACGCAGAGCTGGTCACAGACACCAACAGTGGTGACAGAAACCTCTCCTCCGGAGCACATCTCCATGGGGCTTCTACGTTGTAATCTTCCAAACTCATCCTTTGTTTCCTCAGCCTGAGGAGTGCTTGCTGCTTCCTGAAATTGCTACCTCTGTGACACCTTTGACTCGTCTTTTTACTCTTTTCACTTACCTGGTTAACAGCTTTGTGCCTATTTAATTTGTGTTAAATTATCTCTGTTCAAACAACTGGTATGGTGTTTGTCTCCTAATTGGATTGAGGGATAAATTAGGAAATTTCACACTTGTTCAGGAAGCAGAGCACCTGGAGATTATTGTAGGTGAAGCAGACTCTTCGGAAAGATTGACATGTTTCACCTCCATCATACTCTCTTCAGCAGCTGGTATCATCTTAACTTACTACCAACAATTAATAACAGGCCAAAGATGTGATTTACGTTCATGGGAGAAAAAATGGAAAATTGGGAACCTTCCCTCTACCACCTTTTTTTCTCAAGTACCCAGTTGCTACAGTTTCATTTTGGCAGTGAATCATTTTGATTCAGCTCCGAAGAAATCAGTGTACCTCAGTAGCAAAGTTAAGACCCTTTATCCCGTCCTCTTTATGCTTCTGTTTTAAGAGATCATAATCCACCCACTGCCTCTACCGCACACATAATGGGAAGGTAAACTGCAACCCAAACAATTATCTCAAATTCTGTGCCTTCCACTTGTGAAGTTTAAATTTAAAAGAGCTTGCTGTGTTCCGAAACATTTTGGAAAAACAAGAAGGCTGCTTGGAGAGAGGCGATAGTGTGTTCTGAGACCAATGTGGAACTGAATTCAAACCTTGTTTTCCGGCTCAATCTTTTTAATTGTGGCAAATTGTGACTTCCTGTTTTTTTTCCGGGGCAGGGACATGGCTAATGAAAAGGCCCCATAAGGATACTTGGACATCAAATGACTCTTACAAAAGAGCATTTTGATGATTTAAGTATAAATAAATTCAAAACATACTGCAGTATTTGATGTCTTTTAAAATCCCCAGGAGGTTAAAAATGGAGAGCCAGCAAAGAACTTGAGAAAATGAGAAACTTAGTGACATGAATTGTCTGACATGAATAGTCTTAGATTATTTGATGGGTTCCCAAATACAGGCTGATGTGCATATTCTTAACTTGATAGTGAAAGTATCTCAGGTTAATCCTGCCCATCACATAAAGCAAGTGCAATTACTTGCTAATTAGAATCTGATTGGAATTAATTAGAATCTGTTTCAGCAAATGAGAATGTATGTCTTTTCATAAGTAAGTCATCCTATGCTAATTAATAACTTTTAAGTTATAGGTAATGTTTCCTATAATTCCTAAAGGAAGTATCTCGGGGGGGAAAAGTGAAAGCATTTTTCTGTAATAGGAGGCTTGGACAAGAGGAAGGGGAAAAGAAGAAAGAAGTGATTATATTTGCTGGTTCCCAAAAGTTTTTGGATAGTGGAAGCATTTGTTTCAATGGATCCATTTCTAAGTTAAAACAAAGTAAATTATGAAGAACATTTCCTGTTACATTTGTTAGCTTTGACGTCAGTATTTCTCATTCTATTAACACTTCTTCCCTGATTTCATAGAGATCAATAAAAGCAAGTCTCTTATTCTCTTCTTCTCCAGAAATCCTGTCAATAAAATTCTTTGGCTCTACACTGAAGGTGGAAAATTAAGAGAGCACTGTATTTTCACAACACCTGGAGAAGATTTATGACATTGGCCATTTTCTTTCCCTTTCTGCATCTTTGTGTCCTGTTCTGTAAGATGGCAGCCTGGGAGTCCCTCAACTTTGAGACCCCCAACCTCTAGCATCTTGGGAGTTAAACATTTTACACTAAGAATTTAACACCCTTTACTTTCTCCGTAATTTCCTTTCCTCCCCATACATGGACTTTATTAATAGAATCATAGGCTTGGTTACCAGATTAAAAGTATTAATAGTTTTGCCTTGTACTTGTTATCTTTAAACAACTTTTACAGCTGATTCGTTTTATAGCCATATTTACAACCTTTAACTGAGCTCTGTGTTTGCCACATTTCAGTAGTTAGGACTGGTCCTTTTATATACCCTGATGTCTTCACTCTTGGGTTCTTATTTTTCTGTTGGTTGGTGTAGATCTTCAGCAAATATTTTGAAAAGTACATGTTTTCTGAGAATGTACAACATCTATCTCTCATCTGTTCACAAATGGATGAAATTTTGACTTGGTGTAAAAATTCTTGATCTAAATTTTTGGCCTCTCAGTGTACTTGTAGACATTTTCTATTGTTTTCTGTAATTTAATGATGTGTAGACGACTGAGATAAGCTTATATATTTATCAATCTAATTATTTTTTTACCGTTAACCTATTAATTCTACCTGAATGTTTGAATATTTTCTCTGTAGTTAGAATTTTAAAACAGCTGTCAGAGTGTCTAGAAACAAGTGCCTTAATTTTACTTTGGCCTAATATGAGGCAACTGGCTTGATTTCTACTCAGAATAATTGTGTGTTTGTGTGTGTGTGTGGGGTGTGTGTGTGTGTGTGTGTGTGTGTGTGTGTGTGTGTGTGTGTGGTAGGGGGAGAGAGAGAGAGAGAGAGAGAGAGAGAGAGAGAGAGAGAGAGAGAGAGAGAGAAAATGTGTTTTAATTGTTTTCTCTGATTATTCTAGTGTCCTTTTGAGGAAAACCTAAACTCCTTAGTGTAGATCCTATGTTCTTCATATCTTTTGCCTAATATCTTACTATTTTTCTTTTTTAATTTGTAGTTTTACTTTTCTCATCTTTTTCTCCACAAGACAGATTATGTACAATGTGCATACGTGTCCAAGTTATGACCTCTTTTTGCTCCTAGTGTGTTTGTTAAAAAATTCTGTCTTATTTCTTTGGCTCATCCTCTTCTTCTTTCATCTTGTTCTTTTCTCTTTTCATCTCATCCTGTTCTCTACTTATAGGCTTCACCCTCCTGCCCCCCCACCCCCTTCCCATTTTAAAACAATCTTTTTTTTATTCCTATAAAAGATACCAAATAGCTTTTAAAATTCTTCTGGTTCCTGTCATAAATCATTTTAAGGAAGCAATGTATTTTCTGAGTTACATGGTTAATATTCTTTTGGAGTTGTTCTGTAGAATTTTTCAATAGGACTAGGTTGACTTTTCCTTTGAATTCTCATAAGGAAACCTCCACACGGATACAGCCTCTAATGAGAGTGATTCTGCTGGGCTGGGGTATAACGCTCTCCTCCCTCACCTCCTGGTCATTTGGCACTTGGAACTGATGGGTGACCTGGCATTCTAGGGCCCAGCATGCATTGCTGTCTGGCTCTTCCTCTTGCCGACCCTGCCCACAGCACCCACTGTCTTGGCGAGGGCACTTCACCTCCCAGGTGTACCATGCCACTAATAGACCCGTTCTCATGTTCTGACATATCTGATTGCTTAGATTTTTAGTCCTCAAATAGGTACAACCAGCATTTTGATTACTTCAAAAAGCAACACCCATGCTACAGAGTGGGATTTCCAAGTCTTCTGGATGTTCCTGTCAAGCTTAATTTTCAGTGTTGATGGAGGTTTTCCTCTTTTTCTCTGACTTCATGTGCATTTTAATGGCAGCAGCTCTGGCTGCGGCTGCTAGCCAGATGCCATTACAAAGCAGAAATAAAATTATTGGGCCAAAGACTCTGTACACTTAAAACTCTCCACACATATTGCTGAAGAGCATTCCAGAAATGTTGTACTGGTCTGCTCCTCTGTCAGCCAGAAGTGATTTTTCCCAGGGTTGCTTCTGGATCTATATGACTAATATTTCACAGAAATCACTCTTTTGGGCAAGCACTTTTATTATCATCTGCCTATAGTTAATCATGGTTGGTATTTGTGTCTTTATTTTATTTATTTATTTTAAAAAAAATTTTTTTTCAACGTTTTTTATTTATTTTTGGGACAGAGAGAGACAGAGCATGAACGGGGGAGGGGCAGAGAGAGAGGGAGACACAGAATGGGAAGCAGGCTCCAGGCTCCGAGCCATCAGCCCAGAGCCTGACGCGGGGCTCGAACTCACGGACCGCGAGATCGTGACCTGAGCTGAAGTCTGAAGTCGGACGCTTAACCGACTGCGCCACCCAGGCGCCCCGGTATTTGTGTCTTTAAAGCATCTAACTACCAAACTTGTCTTTTGTCTTTCTTAAATATAGCATCAGTAAAACAACAACAAACAAACAAACAAACGACAACAACAACAACAAAACCAGGGTTTGTTGTCAGGAGTTTAAGCCTTGGTTTCCCCATTTACCTGCTGTGTGATCGGGACAAGTTGTTCAAGTTTTCTGTGCCTGTTTACAAAGTGCTGACTGACATTCCCACATGTACCCTTGTGAGGAGCACATGAATAGAGGGCTGGGAAGGTGCCTTGTACCTGTAAATTCTGTAGGAATGTCTGCAGAGTGGTTGAATGAGCAGATTCTCTACTCAGAAAGGTTATCATCACCTCAGCAGATTTCTAACCATCCTGAGATATGTTCTCTTCATCTGTAAAAAAGGGGAATAAAGCATGTGCATGGTGATAAGAACGTGATAAAATGGTTTTAAAAACATATCCATGCCCGTGGAGCTGCTGTATGAATTGTTAAATTAATTAAACAAAAAGACCATTAGACTGATGTGGCCCTAATGCCTTGGTGGCCTATGTAAGCAAACCAAAATCTAAGCCAGTAAATGCCTCGGGGATACAAATTCAGAACACTAAGGACAACCAGTCACAAACCGCCAGCTGGGCTCAAAGCTGTAGCCATTCAAATTATTGCCTTTCTTTGGTTCCTGAACTATATATAAGTTTTTCCCCTGGCTCCTGCCTGAGGAGAGCTCCTAACTACTTCCAGTTTGGCTCTGCCCGAGTCCAAATTTTTGCTCAAATAAACTCTTAAAATTTTTAATATACCTCAGTTTATTTTCTAACAGGATTAAATGAGGAAATGAACGTAAAGGTCTCAGCAGAGTAAATGGCACAAAATAAGTGCTCAGTAATGTTAGTCATTGTAATAATCATTAAATTCGATGGCAAGACACGGTACACGTCACCCACATGCACATACATCTGCGGGGTCAGAAATCTAAGTAAAATGGTGTTTAGCCATTTTATGTACTTATTTCTTTTCTGCCTTAACTATAGCTCCAAAGCTATTCTGAAACACTGCCTCGGTTCCTTTTCTTCTTTCTTTCTTGTCTTTTTCCCCCCTTTTGTTCTATTTTGTTTTGTTTCAGGGAAAGCCATCTGACACTTTGCAGCCGTTTATTTGCAAAAGGTTTCCTTTGTTTTCCTCCTCTTGCTCTCACAAACAGTAAAACCAAAAAATTCCCCAAGAAAAACCCAAAACCTCCCACCCCCTTTCTTCTACACAAGATTCAAAATTATTCTTTAAAAAATTATCCCACAACATTGTTTTTGTTGGGTTCTCTCTTTTTATCCTTTTGTCATGTGGTCACAGCAAGATTGTTTCTTACTGATTTTACGAATTTACTTCTCAAGTCATTAAGAATCTGGTGTGTTGAATGGAAATGATATATGGGATTTTGGGGGGGCTGGATTAAACAAAGCACAGTATGAAATGTGTCTTAACAGACATGGAGGGAGCTTACCCTGGTATGTGGCTTTGCTTTGTATGTATCCATGAACAGAGCACAGGTGATGTCTCGCTCTGGGCACCAAAGAATCAGCTAAAGCCTTTGTTGTGATGTCATTGCAGCCCACGTTTTCCCCCTGCTCAGTGCTACTTCCTCTCCTCCACCATGGGCATTGAGCATTCTGGCATTCTCCAGTAATCTCCCTGCATATAAATCTCTGTCCCTGAGCTGGCTTTCAGGGAACCCCACCCACAATACAATACCCTCCTACATAAAATCCTAGATAGACTTTCTCTTGATTCCATGTATGAAGTTCAAGTTCTTTAGCATGTCTTTCAAGGCCCTTCTCAAGTCGAATCCCAAACTGCAGTAAAACCTTGGATTAAGAGTAACTTGTTCTGTGAGTGTTCCGCAAGATTGGCAAACATTTCTAATAAATTTTAACTTGATAAATGAGCCATGTCTTGTAATATGAGTAGTACGTGACACTGAATGTCATGTGATCACACCTGAACCAATGGTTCTCTCTCTCTCTCTCTCTCTCTCTCTCTCACACATGTGAGCTGCGGGATTGTGGGTGATCTTCATTGCAGTGTCAAAGTTCCGTGAGATCTTTAAGAGGAGGCAAAAGCAAGTGTCATTAGACAGGTTCCTTGTTAAAATTGCACAAAAAGAAAAAGATTCCACTGAGCCATTAGATAGCAGTGATTCTGTTTGTGAGAGTAAAAGTCGTCCTACACAATAACCCTCCCCTCTCTTGTCTCCCTCAAACCAGCCACGAAGGTTTAAAGGTAAGCACAGGTTAATTTGTTAATTTGTTTATTTTTATATTATAGTATTGTAGTCATTTTTATATAAATATCTTTGGGTTGTGGAACATCATCTGAGTTTCCATTATTTCTTATGGGGAAATTCACTTTGATATACAAGTGCTTTGGATTACAAGCATGTTTCCGGAACGAATTATGCTCGCAAACCAAGGTTTTACTGGTTTCTTCTTCCCGAATTGAATACCCTGTCCTGTCTCTTTGCCTAATTACATACTTTTCTTCTGCTGCTAGCTGTTCATCTTTTATCTACCTGATAAATTCTTAATTGAAGTATCACTTTTGAACTTCAGGCTTTACCATTGTTCCACTAGAGTATTGTACACTCACTTAATGCCAGGGGATAGACTCAGAGAACCATGACCGTAATCTACCAGTAACTTGCCCACCTTGCTGTGTAAGCCCAAGAAATACTGTCCATGGAATTTAGTAATTGCTTATCTAACATCGTCATTCCCTTGTCCTAGTCCTTGCCAGTCCTGCCAGTTCTGATCATGAAATTGTCCTAGGCTTTTGGTTTCTCTTGGCCTGTGCTTAGTCAGTCTTGAGGATTCTTTTATCTCAGATTCGGTCCTTGACCTTCATTCATTCACAGCAACTGCTTGACTCAAGGTTTTAGTTTCTTTCTACCTCTTTAGTATCTATGACTTTTCTTTATAATTTTTAGCTTTCCCAACTTTTCTCTGTCTTTACTGACAGACAATTGAAATAAACCCCATCGCCATTCTGTGTCTCTTATTGAGAATAAGGGGCATTTTTATTGTCTTGATTTCCATGTGGTTGTAGACTCCCTGAGTGGAAGGACTCTGATATATCTTTGAATCCCCATTTCCTAGCTCAGGGCCTGCACTGAGGAGGTGCCAGTATGACATGTTTGTGGGGTGGAAGATCATCAGATTGTGGAGGCTCTTCATTAGCTGTGCTAAAGTGAGAACCTGACATAAAGACATTTATGGTGCTCACATAACTGAATTGTTTGGAATCTGATATTCTCTCTACAAGGTGGGCTAGTGTCATTGTTATGATGCAAGGGATGTTCAGGGAAATTGGCAGTAAATGGTTCTGTGAGAAGGATGTCATGTATTTCAGACACTGGGCCAAGTGCTGTGATGATTTAACAATAACACCTACAGGGCTTATATGCCCAGTATTCTCACAATCTTATGGGGCTGACAAGAAATACCCAGGAAACTGGTTAGAAACCTGTAAGTTTTGAGAGAAAGCTATTGGTCATAGAACCTGGGAGCTGCAAGAAAGGAGAAAAGATGGGGATCCAGGAGGAAATGGGATCAGGACTGAATTTTAGTTCATCACCAGACTCACTGCACTGTGCTTCTCCAAGGCAAAACATGTCTTATTTATATTTATACTGGCAGTGCCTCCTTGCACACCTCCAGCTAATCCCTAGTAGAAAGCCTGCCGTATGGTCAAGTTATCATAGATATTGGATGAAGGACCATTCAAAGGCTAAAGAATCAAGCTCAGAGGATGGGCAGAAGTGCTGGAGGACTGCCATTGGGGAACAGCTATGGGAGTAGTCTCCTTAGGCCTCTATTACTGGCACGAGTGGCCCTGGAATTTCAGGTCTGTGCCTCTGGTTTATCGGTGCTCTTGCCTCCCTTGTGAATAATTTCCCAAGTGATGCTGCATGTTTGCATCACCTCCCTGAGATTCAGACTTCTAGAGAGGCGTATTTCATCCTCTGGTTGGCAAGGGCAAGCCTAGGTCACTGTTGATGTCCCAGAATGTGGGGATGGCAGATAGGAAGCGATGTTGATTTCATAGTGGAAGGAAATTCCTGCCTCTTCTGGGGACTCACCCTACGATGATTCCCTCCCCTACTCCTCACACCTATATAGAAAGGTTATGTAGATGCTGCCTAGCCAAAGATGACAAGTATTCATCGAGGGATGACAAGTTATGAGCTTAGGCTTTTGGGCAACTTGTGTAAATTTGCTAATTCTGCCAGTCGACAATGGGCTGCACCCACAGAAAAAGGCTTAGAAGTGGATAATTAGTCTCTCACATCTTCACCAGGGCTCTGACAGTTGGCAATATTTAACCACTCTTAAAAGAATGATCCATGAAACTTGTCTGGATCTTTTTCAGATATGAAAACTAAATCCAGCTTTCTCCTGTTTGCCTGCACATCTGTGATATGTATTGTACAACCACAGAGATACCTTTGTAGTATGAGGAGGTTTCCTCAAGGGAGAAACACACACATGGGAAACAAGTGAAATAGCCAACACTGAGTGGGCAAGACAGTTGAAATTTGGCTTCATGACCACCCTACACCTTCTGAATCATTGAAAGAGTCAGCTTGTAGTGGTAACAGACATGGTAAGCTGGTTATATCAGCCATATAATGTACCTTTTGTATGGGATTAAGCATTTCTTCATGTTAATGCTTATGCCATGTTTTTTTTGGAGTACAAACTAAGCCTGGTGGATTTTTGTGTCTCAAGTGAAACACGAACCATTTTCAAAGATCAGGAAATGGGTTATTTCTCTGGGAGCTGATCACTGTGTGCAAAGATTCATTAATGAGCATTATGGACAATTTCAGATTTTGCTCATTATTTTGTAAATCCTCCTGAGCAAGGACTGTATTTTTATTTTAACTTCTCATACTGGCTCACATAGTGAGGTTGGCTCATTTTGTCGTTCACATCTGAAGAGAGTCCTACTATTTATTCATCTCTAACAGCCATTTATTTGGTTCTCATGATGAAGCCCTGAAGCAGGGGAAGTGCTATCCCATTTTACAGGTGGTGAAACTAAGCCTCATAGAACTTAAAGGTTTCATTAAGGTCACACTGTTGGTAAGGGATGGGTTTAGGTCTAAATCCTAGATTTCTTATCTTCAAGTTCATAGCTTTTATAACTAACGTTGTAATGAAGCCAAATGAAGCAAATGGTCATAAAATGATGTTTGAATTGACACCTCCTATTTTACATTCTTAAAAGGACTTAATGATATCTTTTAACAAAGGGTATTTTTTGAGAGCTCTTGGTGGAGTTTCAACAGAAATAGACTGGATAACTCTACTCCTTCCCTTTGATGAATAGTGGAATTGGTCAAGTTTAAGACTTTTCATACTCCATCACTAGGATGTAGCAAGAAAGAACTTGGTTTTATCTTGTTTTACTATAGAGGAAGCAGAGGCATGTTGGTGATCCTAGTATCAGGTATGCAAAGAAAGTTTAGGAGGCCCCTAAACCACCCCTAAACCCCTGGATTAATATTTATATAATTTCACACTTAATAATGGAATATTAAACACATCTTACCATATAGGTCACTTGAGATACAAAGAATAATCTCATTAATTCATTCTTCTGTTGTTCTTGACAAAGTCACAAATATTATTCCATGACTGATATAAATTTAATTAACCATGAACAGATTCAGCCAAGTTAGTTCTTTTGACTAACTCAGACTTACATAAAATTGTAATAAGTACATTTATGCACTGAATTACGATAAAAATATATGACATATATCTGTTACCTGCTGTAGAAACTTAAACTTATTCTTAAAAATTAAGTTACTATTCAGAAATTATACAGTGCATACAGTTATCATGACCTGCCTGTCACCTGTCATTGTAAGCATTTATAAATCAACAGATAATGTATTTTTTCCTCTGATCAGTAAATGTTTGTGTGCTCATTAACTGAAGTGATTCTGTGAAGCTACATTCAGCTGAACCTTAGCTGCTGAACACAAAGACTGGAAAACTCAACTTAGAAGGAATCCTTCTCAAGCATTTTATATAAAGAGAGGCCCTGCTTTAAATATGAAAACATTTAAATTGTTAGAAATATGAGTGTCTCCTTCCTTCCTTCCTTCCTTCCTTCCTTCCTTCCTTCCTCCCTCCCTTCCTTTTTAAGAGAGATGGACAGAGTGCAAGTGGGGGAGGGGCAGAAAGAGAGGAAGACAGAGAATCTTAAAGCAGGTTCCAGGCTCTGAACAGTCAGCACAGAGCCCAACGCAGGGCTTGAACACACGAACCGTGAGATCATGACCTGAGCTGAAGTTGGACGCTCAATGGACTGAGCCACCCAGGAGCCCTTCTTCTTCCTTTCTTTAAAACATCATCACTTTTTTTCAATAGCTATTAGATATAGAAATAGATTTTCATAGATATATAGATAGATGATATGCAAATCTTAGTACACTGCTGGTAGACTACTAGATTTTTTTTATGAGATTTTCCTGGCTCTGTAGGAGTATGACTTGATTTGGAACTTTATGGCTGTCCCTCAAAACACAAAACAACCAAAAATCCGTGGATTAGTCACTGATGTGAATGATTTGGGTTTTATTTCCTACCCAGGTTCTCCTAGTGCTCAGTAACACTGATTCAGGTGATTACAACATATGTTGCTTTCCAGCTGTCTTAGATGATTGATCATTCATTGACTAAAAAAGTATTTGAGTGCTTACCATGTTCACTGTGTTGGAGGCACTGGGAACATGACAAGGCCTCTACCCTCAATAGAATATATATTCCTTTTAGTTGGAAAATATCTTAAAATACAGTTAATATATCAGGGGGTGAAAATTCCATGGGGGAAAGTAAATCAGTATAAGGAGTGCCAGATAGAAGAAGGTGAAGTGACCAGGGGTGAAAATGTCAGGAAGATGCTGCTTGTCATGGGCCTGAAGGATATGAGAGAATGAGCAAAAGTGAGTATCTGGGGGAGGAGTGTTCCAGGCAGAGGGAATACCCAGTATAAAAGACCTTGAGGTAACATTTTTTTTTTCTTGGTTCTTCAAGGAATATAGAAAACAGGCTAGAGTGGCACTACAGACAAATAAGGTTATGCACACCAACAGCATGGTTCAAATTTTAGTTACCAAGATATATTAATTGCTAGTAATTGCATGAAGTGCAGACTTTGCTGCTAGCTTTTCATTCCACAAATCTCTACATAAGTAACAGATTAATGTCATGATCAGCGACCAATCACATCACTTCTTTCAAAGGCTGTCCATGATTGGACGCCATGAATATGTTATTTAGTTCACATGCAGACAAGGTGTGCAGTTATGCTGTTTTCTTGTTTCCCAGTGATAAAACCACCCACATCCTACCATAAAAATTTCATGAAAATACAGGAAAATGCACAAATACTCAGTAGCATTGGAAGTTAAGGGTATTAATCTTCAATGTAGATGGGTGGTTTTGGGAAATGATCTGGGGCTGATTCATGTCTAGAAATAGAACAACTCCACCAGGCAGAAAGGAACTAGAAATTTTCCACCCACTTGAGTTGTATACCTCAGATGTGGAGACAGTGTCAGATTGGAAAATCTCACAGTCACTCCCAGGTTTGGAGGGAGTTGACTTTTGGGGCAGCCACAGTTAATATCCCCGTCCCTACCCTGCTGGCTGCTGAGGGAATTACTGTAGTTGGTCAACCCTCCTTAATCTATGCTACAACCACAACCCTGAGATAAATGTCATTAATCCTTTTAAATTTAGAGTTTATGGGGCACCTGCGTGGCTTAGTTGGTTAAGCGTCCAACTCGATTTCGGCTCAGGTCATGAATTCTTGGTTTGTGAGATTGAGCCCTCTGTTGGGCTCTGTGCTGACAGTGTGGAGCCTGGTTGGGATCCTCTCCCTCTCCCTCTCCCTCTCCCTCTCCCTCTCCCTCTCCCTCTCCCTCTCCCTCTCCCTCTCCCTCTCCCTCTCCCTCTCCCTCTCCCTCTCCCTCTCCCTCTCCCTCTCCCTCTCCCTCTCCCTCTCCCTCTCCCTCTCCCTCTCCCTCTCCCTCTCCCTCTCCCTCTCCCTCTCCCTCTCCCTCTCCCTCTCCCTCTCCCTCTCCCTCTCCCTCTCCCTCTCCCTCTCCCTCTCCCTCTCCCTCTCCCTCTCCCTCTCCCTCTCCCTCTCCCTCTCCCTCTCCCCTTGCCCTGTGTTCTCTCTCTCTCTCAAAATAAATAAATAAACTTTTAAAAAAGTTTAGAGGGTTTGGGAACAAACTTAGTAAACCTTTTCATTTCTTTGTTCATTTTAAAATCTTTAACCCCCTAAAATCTTTAACCCCCTATATGTTATGAAAATAAGTGTTAGTATTTTATTTTTCCTCAACGTTAAAATGAAAAATGTTATATAAAAAGTTGAAACAATAATATAATAGATACCCATATATTCTTTATCATGGCCATTCTGTTAACATGCCATTCTGTTTACTCTCTCTTTCTTGCTCCATAAAATTTTCTGTACCATTTGAAAGTACATCATGACATTTTCATCTCTAAATACTTCGAAACAGACATCTGAAGATATGGACAATTTCCTACATAATCATAATACTATTATGAGTCATAAGAAAATTAATAATAATTTCATAATATCATCTAATATCCAGGCCAGATTTAAATTTTTCCAATTGTTTCAAAAAATTTTTTTGGAGCTTTTAAAATTGTTTTTGGAAACAGAATCCAATTTAGGATCCCACAGTGCTCTTGGTTGTTATTTCTCTTAGACCCTTTTAATCTGGAATAATCACACTCCACACCCCACCTCCCCACACTGTCTTTTTTCTTTTTCTTTTCTTTTCTTTTCTTTATTTTCTTTTGTTTTTTTAACTCCCTGACATCTTACATTATGGTGAGCCCAGGCTAGTTGTCTTATAGACTCTATTGCATTCTGGATTCCGCTGATTATTTTCAATTGATATCATTTAACTCCTTCCTGTATACCTTTTATTTCCTATAAATTGGAAACTATGTTTAAAGGTTTAATTAGATTCAGGGCAAACATTTTTAACAAGAGTAGAACATTAAGTAATGTTGTATATGTCATACTGCATCACATCAGGGGGCACAAAATACCAGCTTGTCTCACTATTAGTGGTGCTAATTTTGATTAATTGATTAGGTTGATCACTGCCAGATCAGACCAATGCTAAAGTTGAAAATATAGTACAAAGAATTCTCATATACCCTTCACTTGGATTCCCCAAATGTTGATATTTTAAAATATTTGCTTTATCATTTTATTCTCTCTTTATGTCTCTGTCTATATATGTAATTTATAGATATAAAAAATATATAATTTTTTTTCCAAACCATTTGAGATAAGTTACAGACAACAGTGCCCCTTTATTGCTATATGCTTCAATGTGTATTTCCTAAATTCAAGGGCATTATTTTACATAACCACAGTGTAATGGTCACAATTAGAAAACTAACATTGATAGAGTATTATTATCTAGCCTACAAACCTTGTAATTTTACCAATTGTCCTACTAATATCCATTAGAACAAAAGCATGTATTTTTTTGGTCTAGGATCCAATCTTGAATCACACTGAGTTTGGTTGTCATGACTCTATAGTCTCCTTTAATCTGAAACAGTTGTACAGTGTTTCTTTTTAGGGATGGCCTTGACATTTTTTTTTGAAGTTTAGTTATTTATTTTGACAGAGGGGGGCAAAGAGAGAGGGAGAGAGAGAATTCCAAGCAGGTTCTGTGCTGTGAGCGTGGATCTCAATCTGGGGTGTGATGTGGGAGCTTGACCCCACAAACCATGAGATCATGACCTGAGCCAAAATCAAGAGCTGGATGCTTAACTAGCCCAGGTGCCCTGACCTTGATATTTTTGAAGAGACCTGGTCAGTTGTTTTGTAGAAGGCCCCTCAATTTGAGTTTCTCTATTATTTCTTCATTATGGGATTCAGGTGATGCATTTTTGATAGGAGCACCACAGAAGATATTTTCGTGTCCTTCTCAGGAAGTGCCTCATTATCAGGAGGCATATGCTATCTACTCTTCCAATTACTAGGAATGTTGTCTGTGATCCCTTGATTAATGAAAGCAGATTCTGTTAGCCTTCTTCAGTGTAAAAATCCTGCAGCCAGAGTACAGCCATGCACTGATTGGCTAAGGCCTAGCATACATTCTCTTTCCCAAAAGCGGGTATTGATTCAGCTCTTTCCAACTAATTATTTTATTTATTTATTTATTTATTTATTCATTCATTCATTCATTCTTTTTATTAGCACATTTTTTTTTAACGTTTATTCATTTTTGAGAGACAGAGACAGAGCGTGAGCAGGGGAGGGGCAGAGAGAGAGGGAGACACAGAATCCGAAGCAGGCTCCAGGCTCTGAGCTGTCAGCACAGAGCCCCATGCGGGGCTCGAACTCACGGATCACGAGATCATGACCTGAGCTGAAGTTGGATGCTTAGCCAGCTGAGCCACCCAGGCACCCCCCAACTAATTATTTTAAATTAATATGCATCTTGTGGGGAAAGTACTTGAGACTATATAAATATATTGTTTCTCTTCAAACTGTCACCTACCAGTTTTAGCATTCATCGATGATTTTTGTGTGAACAATTATTACCTTGGTGTTTGTGAAGTCCTGATTTTATAATTCACTTTTTCCTTTCTGTATATGTTTTTAATTTTAGATAAATAGAGAGAGAGAGAGAGCATGTGCATGAGAGGGGCAGGGGCAAAGGGGGAGAGAGAAAGAATCTTAAGCATGTGGGGCTCAATCCCATGACCTTGGGATAATGACTTGAGTGGAAATCAAGAGCTGGATGCCCAACCCACTGAGCCACCCAGGAGCTCCAATTATCTTTTTCCTTTTAAAGTTTTATTTCATCATGCACTTTATGTAAAAAAAAAAAAAAACAAAAAACAAAAAAACCCTTTTCTGTTGTTATTGTAATGTGAAAAGGCCCAAAGTGTTATTTTTATAAGAAGCAAATTGCTGGAGTAATGTCAAAATTTGTGCTTTACTAACTTATTTTAATATAGTCTCCCTAAACTGTAAGCTCAGTCAGGGCAGAAATTTTTGTCTTACTCACTGCTGGATTCTCAAGGGGTCAAACGTAGAGCAGGTGCTCAATAAATGTTTTTAAATGTAATTTTATAATTAAGGAACTGGAGACTTAAGGTGATAAAGTAACTGTAAAAAAGAAATAAAATTAAAAAAAAATGGCAGATCCAGGATTCCAACCAAGCTGGCACGCTTTCCTTGACCTCATTACTACAACAAATGGGTGATGTTTATTTTTCATGTGTTTTCTGAGTTTGAAGAAGCCATTACCTTGCGTTTTGTTTTAAATGGCTTTCTGGTTCTTCTAGACTACACCGGGAATAAAAATTAATGAGATAGAGTCGGTGGTAGTACTGTATGACCACCTCTATTCAATCATGTCACTAAAAAATGAAAGCAAGACTCTTATGTAATCCAGTGATGGATTATCCCCATTGTATTTCATGATGCCTGTAAAAGCAGCTACTACAGGAGGCTTCTGCGTGGTGGAGACCTTTCAGAGCTGGGGTGTGCTTTCTGAGCACTAAATGTGCCTTATTGAAGAAACAAACTCATGAGTGCAACATATTCCTGATTTCTTTCTCAGTACAGTTGAGGCATTGCTGTGATCTAAGGCAAAAGAAAGAAGATCTGAAGAAATCGGGGGGATCCACAGAGTATATCTATAGCATTTACCAGTGGTGTGCACTGAGTTGAAATGGTTTCAGCTTAAATGATGTGACCTCAGAGGAAACTCCTTGCTTATATTCACTTAAATCTGTGTTGGGAAGGGCACAGCTCTCATGGACAGATGCCCATGTTCTAGGGCAAGACACAGTGACTGACTGAAGAGTGGATTTCAGGTGGATGTGACAGCCTGTCCATTGACCTGGACATCTTGGTTCTCTGCCTCCCATTGGTCTTCAGAGGAATGAGAATTAAGTTTGGGACATAAGAAAAGTCTTTAAATTTAGAATCTTGAGGCCATAATAAAATACTTTGGGAGTCGTAGTATTCAGAAGCTGGTTAAATTTACACATGTTTTATGCCTCCAGCCATAGAAGAATTTTTTGTGAATTATTTTTTCAGGGCACTAAAGCTTATTGCTATACATGACAAAACATTTCTGATTTTAAATACTCTTGATGGAAATTTTTTTCTAAAGGGTGTTATATCGAATAGTTCATGGGATACACAGAATAATTTTGGCTAGCAATGTGAGGACACACAATTTATCAGTCTGTTTGCTTTTTCTTACCATAGGTAGATCCAACTTTTGCTCTTTCAAACCTCGCTAATTAAGATATATTCTCTGGGGGAGCTCCTGGGTGGCTCAGTCTGACTCTTGGTTTCAGCTCAGGTCACCGTCTCATAGTTTTGTGAGTTTGAGCCTCACGTTGAGCACAGAGTCTGCTTGGGATCCTCTCTCTTTGCCCCTCCCTCGCTTGTGCCTTTATGTCTCTCTGAAAATAAATAAATGAACTTAAAAAATATTTAATATTTTTAAATATTTAAAATTTAAAAATTGACAGCCTCCTTAATAAGTATTTGCTTGCTGTGCAAGGAATTTGAGATAGAACTTGGACTTGTGTGGAACACATCAAGCGTAGGATTTATATCAGTTAGGACTTTTTAGTTGCAAATGATAGAAAAATTTCGTTAAACTGGACAGAGCAAAAAAGGAAATTTATTTATTCACATAATGGAGAAACCTAAGAGTACATGTAGCCTTAGACAAGACTAGATATAGGAACTCAAGGATATTGCAAACCAGTCTCTCCCTATCTTTCCTCTGGCTTTCCTGTGCTGATTTCATTCCCAGTATCTCCCTCGTAGTGACAAAATGGCTGCCACGATCTCTCAGCCTGTATCTATAAAATTCTGAATCTTCAGAAGATGAATCCTTTTCTAAAATAGTTTGAAGGAAAATTTCTGGGCCTGGTTTTCACTGGCTCATATTTGGTAACATTTTTATTCTTGAACCAATTCCTGTGTCCAGAGTCCTGTAATACACTGATCGGCTAAGGCCTGTGATACCTTCCCTTTCCTGAAAAATGGGTATTGATTCAGTTCTTTCCAAATCACATTATGTAAGAATGGGAGAGGAGCTGATTCCCCCAAGTAAAACAGGTCAACAAAAGAAAGAAGGATAGATGAGGGATGGCCAATAAACATTAAATATCTGTATCAGGTTGAACCCAAATAATAACACAAATAATTGTTTGGTATGAAACTTCACATTTTTTGGAAATGCTTTTACAGACATTATTTCATTTAACCTTCAAGACAATTTCATAGGGGAAGTAGGAGGGATTGTTAGTCCCATTGTACAGAAAAATGGTTTGTTTGGGAGCATGTAAGGGTCCCTTCCTGCCTGCAGCTGCCCAGTTAAGCCAAATTAAGATCTCCTCTGATTAAATCCCTCCCTGTCTGCCAGAAGGCAGTGCTGTTTAGAGCAAAGCTTCTGCTGGTTCTATTTTGGTAAGAGGGCATTTGCAATCTTTGGCCTCCTCAGTGAGCCTGAACTTCTGGTTTCAGTTTTTGTAACAACCACAATACCTCAAAGAGGAATTTTTACTGGAATATGGGAAAGGGAAGAAATTCTCATTTGTGTTATTGTTTTATTATTCCTCCATGGATTAAGAGCAGCAAAACTGTCTTTATTAAATTAAGTAAATATGATGAATACCATAGAACTGCTGAAGGCTCTAGCAGAAGGAATCATTAAAAATCATTTAGCCCTCCCACTCCCATTTTGCAGATGTGGAGACTGAGGACCTCAGGGAAGGTCCTGAGGACATAATTCAGGACATAAATGGCCTATTTCCACAGATCTAGTTAGAAATAGTGCTGGCACTAAAGTTAGACTTTCTGGACTCCAAACCATTGTTTTCCCTCCTATTTAACACTGCTTCTCTTACCAGGTATGTACCATGTGGAAAAATTATCGTTCATTTATAGGACTAACCTGTTTCATTCTATTCGCAATGATATATACAACAAAACGAAAAACAAAACAAATAAAAGAATGTGAAATATTTTACCTCCTGAATTTAGCCCCATCCTGCTGACCCCCAGCAACTCTCAAAAGACCAAGCTTTCTAGCCCTTGCTCCCTCACTTTAGGGTGGGATTGTCAAATCTAGTAAAAAGATAGAAGGCCCAATTCAATTTGAACTTCAGATAAACAATAAGTTTTTTAGTATGTCCCCTCTAATATTTAGAACATACCTCTGCTAAAAAATTATTTGTTGTTTATCTGAAACTCAAATTGAATGTGGCATCCTGTATTTTATCCAGCAAGATACTTTGGGGACCTACCAGAAGAACTTGACTTTGGTGGGAGAGGAGAACAGTTAATAATTGTTGATTGATGATTGGAAAGAAAGAAAGAAAGGATGGACTGGGCTCAGGAAGACTCTCCTCTGCTCTCTCCCAAGCTTAAAGCTTTGAAGAAGGAGAGTCCAAATTACCAGAAAACCAGGAGTGGGGTTAAGTCATGATCTTTCAAAAGGAAGTGCAAATTGCAATCTGAGTCAAGATAAACTGACTCAGGCAGTGAGCATTCACCATATTTGGGGGCGGGAGGATGGGGGCAGCCAGGTCTCCTTGCTCTGCTGTGATGATCATATTCTAGAGCACAGCTGGGGTCTACAGAATGTTGGTGAGTACATTCGTCCATCTGCTCACCCACAAGCTCACCTTGTCTTATTAAAATCAGTGGTTGCACAGTTTATTAATTTATTTCTTTAACCATTTTTCTGATTAAGAAAATCCCTCAGAATCAGGGATTCAGGACAAAGAAGGAAGGGGTTAGTTCATAAATCTGACACCTAAGAAATACTGACTATGTGCCAGATGGTCATGCCAGCTGCTTGAAAGTTAAACCCCTCCTTTCTTTTTTCCCTTTCCTCCTTCAGCCTCTCATTTCTCTCTCCCTCTTTTCCTTCTTTCCTTCCTTCCTCCACTCTCCTTTTTCTCCTCTCCCATAAGAATCCATCCAAATGTGCTTTTTGTGTATCCTTTTGTCTATGTTTTTGTAAAATGCTCATTATATTTTTGTATGGATGCTTTTAAAATTTACACAAATACCAGTGCTCTATACACCTCATTCTTTTTAAATTAACTCCCTGACATGTATTTTAAGATCTGTTTATGTTGCTGTGCCTACACTGGTGAGGAAATTGGTTGGTTACTTTTAACTGCTTTTTTTCTTTTCTTTTTCTTTTTCTTTTTTTTTTTTTACTTTATCTACAGTATGTACCTTGAAGGCCAAACCCATTATTAATATTAGAATCTACAATGCCAAGTTTAGAGGCTCCCACTTAAAAAGCGCTTAAGCAATTTGTATTGAGGATTGAAAATATGATTATGAATAGTGGTGCTCAATTAAAATTTTGTTGACTTGAGAGGAATGAGATGCCAATGAAGAAAGCAGCCACTTTTATAGATACTTAGGATTCTCTGAGGAAGAGTTTCCATGTTGTCAAAATCTTTGACAATCATTAGTTAGCGTTTCTAACTTCAACTTAATACCAATGAGCCATAGTCATAAGTACGATTACCTTGGGACTTCTGAGTATAGTTGAAAAGGTTTTAACATAGTCTTATGTAAAAGCACAGCTTTAGGAAAACAAAAGTGATACACCCAGAGTGTAAATTCCAACTCACCTCACAACTGGGGTAGAATTCGCCTTTAATGGAAATCAGGTAATAGCATTGCTCAGGTCCTGTCAGTTCTTATGAAATGCAGATCCCTGCCTGCCTCGAAACAAATGAAATGTAGAAAATTCTACTTTCATTTCCCTCAAGTAGGGTACCTGAAAAAAAATTTTTTGAGGTGAAAAATACCAACAATATTAGTGGATTCACGTCTTATTCTTCTGCTTTCAAATGCTCTTTACTGAGGGAGCCCCAACATCCATTTGGCTGGGAAGCCATTTAAGCTGTGTGTTGCGGAAAAAACCCACAATGTGACTGAATGGGGCTCAGTGGGACCTCTTGGAAGCAGGGCCCTGGAAGCCAGTCGCTCTCCCACCACCCCCGCCTCCACCTCAAGAAGAGAGGACATATATTCAAAGGCCCTTAGCTTGTGCTCTGGCATTCAGGACACTGGCTGGGGGCTGTTGAAGGGACACGCAGCAGCTGGTATGTAGGGATTCCAGGGCAAGTTTTCTCTTGGGCTTCTGTGCTTTCAGAAAGAAGCCGTCTTATGAAAAAAAGATTATCATAAATTCCTTCTCAACTTTACAGTATTGTGCAATCATTGAAATCATGGCTTTTGGAGCCAGACCACCCTGGTTTTGCAGACCAGGTCTTCCACAGAGGAGCTGAAGGACCTCGGCCAAGTGGCAGAACCTCCAGGAGCCTCAGTTTTGTCATCCAAACAACAAGGCTACACAGGTGCCTTTCCAGCAGAACTTCTTAGGGGCTTTCGTACGGCAATGTCCACTGTGAGTCTCCAACGGATTGTCAGAGTAATGTAGGACTTCCCATAAGTGTTCGCCATGGAGTACTTCTTTCGCAAAACATCTCAGAGGGCTAACTTTGTGAGCCACACATTTGGCGAATGCTGCTCTATGAGGATGTTCTAGATACTTTTTAGGTCGTGACTAAACAGTAACTATTGATTAATAGATTGCTGAGAACTTACTACAGCTCAGGCACCATTCTACGCACTTTGCATGTATTATATTTATTTCTATACATCACCCGTATAAGATAGGTGCTATTATTATCCCTCTTTTGCAAATGACAACACCAAGGCACAGAGAGTTAATTAACTAGCCCGGGGTCACCCGGCTCTCCTCAACTGTCTAATTTGCCATCCAACCTAGATCTCGAGTTTTTTGTTTCAAATGACCACATTTTTCATTTGTACAAGTTCTATTTGGTTCTTTTTCAGATCCATCCATTCTTTTTATCACTGTCCTGTTTTTTTCATTATAGTTTCCATTCCTTTTTTTAGCTCTTCAATGATTTAAAGCATTTATTTTGTAGTATCTGAGTTTGCTGTATAATTTCTGATTCTTGGAGTGCAAATTATTCCATTTGCTGCATCTATTATCTATCACAGTGGCTCATTTCCTTGGGTAATTTAAACGTTTTTGCCAGTGAGTTTATGTCCAGGATACATGGTTGTTTGCTAATTGCTGCTGTTTCTCTCTGGGGCTGCGGTGTTGCCAAATTTAGCAAATAAAATACAGAATACCCAGTTAAATTTGAATTTCAGAAAAATAATGACTATACCTTTAGTATAAGTATGCCCTCAAATTTCAACTTAAAAAAATATTTAACTTAAATTCAACTTTAACTGGACGAACTGCATTTTATCTGACAACTCTGTCTGGGGGAGTCCTCAGTACCCTGCTTTTTGGAAGTCTGTCTGTACAGTGATTGTACCATTGAGTACAGTTGAATCCATAGGTATTGCCAAGGGTCAAACCAGTTTTTGCACACTTTCTTGGCTTGGGGTTGTTATAAATGTGGGTTATGTAAATTTGGTTGCTGGATGGTCATACTTGCAGGTTGACCTTGGACAGAAGGATTGTCTGAGATATAGGATGTTCAGGGCTAAAACCAGAAGAGTTTAGCAAACGGGGATGAGCCAGTCATCTAATGCACACCCGTGTGTAGTATGGACTGGGAGTCTCGACTTCTTACAGAGACTACCCCTCTTTCCTTTTATTCCTTTTCTACTTTCTGGGCCTATCTATCTGAGGACTATTGCTCAGGATTTATCTAATTCTCTTTTCATATAAAGGGCAGCCTTTTGAGGGTCCAAGTTAATACCTGTACATACCTCTTCAACTGGCCATGTCCCCTGTCCTAATATGGATGTTAAATTTCCAATCTCTTGGCCCATCTGGCCTATCTTTGGGCTTAATACTCGTGGGATATCAAGTTGCTCACTGAACTTTACTGGTCAGGCTTTGAGTTTCCCTTTTGTTTCTTGGATTTTCTTTCTTTTTTTCTCCGAAACTTGGCTGTTTGTGTTTTTGTTTTTGTTTTTAGTTGTTATATTTAATGCAACATGTTTATGCATTTGTAGAGAGAGAGAGAACCTCATTAGCTGGCCACCATCTTGGCAGGGTGATAAACATCTCCGTATTAATTGTATTTTCTCTAGCATGCATATAAATAAAGAATTAATAATATGAACAATGGAATGATGCTGAAACACTCATCTGATGGAGGGTATGTCAATAGGCACAGCCTTTTGAGAACATAACATGAGAAGAATTACCAAGAGCCTTAAAAATGTTTATGTGTCCTAACACAGGAGTCAATACTAAGGAAATAATCCAAAATACAGGAAAAGTTTGAAGCAAAAATATACTTTTTATAATGTTGTTTATGATAAACAACAGTTGGAAACAACCTGAACATCCATAAGTAGGAGAATGGTATGTTATAGTACTTTCATATCCTGGAATCTCATATAAAATTTTGTTTACAAACATTTTTACTGAAATGGAAAATTGTGTTCTGTATTTGTAGTGAGTATTATATGTGCCAGAAACTGTGCTGAATACTTTATACTAATATAATCTCCATAATTTCTGAAGTAGATATTATTATCTCCATCATACAAACTGAGTGTCAAGTTTTCTGACCCAGGTTACCTGACTCCAAAGCTTATTTTCAGAACCACCAAACTCAGAACAATTGTGTTTAAGTTTTAGAGTAAGAGGCCCCTGGGTGGCTCAGTCGGCTGAATGACCCACTTCATCTCAGGTCATGATCTCCTGGTTCGTGAGTCCGATCTCCAAATTAGGCTCCCTACGTCAGCACAGAGCCTGCTTCAGATCCTCTGCCCCCTCTCTCTCTGTGCCTTCCCCAATCTCTCTTTCTCAAAAATGAGGAAACATTTTAAAAAAGAAAATAAAAATTAATTTAGCATAAAAATCAAAAGTAAATAAAGCAAAATATTAATGGTGGTTGCCTCTGGTAGAGTGAAACTGTAGAAATTCTGCTTTCTTTTTTATCCTTTTTCACAGTTTCAACATTTTCTTCATTAACATGTTCTTACTATCAGAAAATAAGTTCTAAATTAAAGAAAAAAGTATGTTGATTCCATGTTTCTTTCTTAGACAAGTTCCAACTAATTACAATGGTTTCCCTTTTATACTTATTTGACAGGAGTTTCAAAAAAGCCAAACAATATTTAAAAAGATAACTCTCACCAGGGGTGTCTGGGTGGCTCAGTAGGTTGAGCACTAGACTCTTGATTTTGGCTCAGGTCATGACCCCAGGGTTGTGGTATTGAGTCCCATGTAGGGCTCTGTGCGGAGTTTGGAGCCTGCTTAATATTCTGTCTCCCTCCACTAGGTGTGCTTTGATTTGTTCCTTGAAGTAGCCCTGGAAAAGAAAACAAACAAACAAACAAACAAAACAAACAAAAACAAAAACAAAAACAAAAAAATCCCCAAACTCCCTACCCCTCGCCCCTGCTCACACTTTCTCTCCCTTAAAAAAAAGAAAAAAAGATAACTCTTCCCTTAAGAACCTTTATAACTTGAAACATTTTTTAAAGGTATGATTCATCTTTTTTTTTTTTATTGTACACTTCTACTAGTTTTGAAAAATGTGTATAGTATATAACCACCATGTTAATCAAAATGTAGTGAGGCTCCATCACCCTGCCTAAATTCTCTCTTGTCCTTTTGTGGTCGTCTCTTCCCCTGACCTCCAGCCCCTGGTTACCCCTGATCTGACTTGTGTTCCTGTAAGTTTTCCTTTCCCTGAGTGTCATATAAATGGAATCATAGAGAGTAAATTGCCTTTTTTTAAACTACCTTTTGAGTCTGGCTTCTTTAACTTGGAATAATACACTTGTGATTCACCATATTGTTGCATGTATCAGTATTTTTTTTTTCTTCTGAGAGGTATTCCACCTAGGAATGTGCCACAGTTTATTTATCCAGTCATTGGTTTAAGGACTTTAAGGTTGCTTACAGTTTTTGAGTGCTTATAAATAAATCTACCATCACCATTAATGCTCAGGTTTTTTTGTGAACATAGTTTTCATTTGTCTTGGATAAACACCAAGGAGTGGGATTACTGGGTTGTACAAGAATTGTACAA
Source organism: Panthera pardus (assembly GCF_024362965.1). NCBI lineage: Eukaryota > Metazoa > Chordata > Mammalia > Carnivora > Felidae > Panthera > Panthera pardus. The sequence goes on along the minus strand of NW_026526766.1, from coordinate 68,895,216 downwards.
AGTTTTTAACTTTGTAAGAAACTGCCAAATTGTTTTTCAAAGCGACTGTTAGAAATTTGCATTCTCACCAGCGAAGTATGAGGATTCCCACTGTTTGCATTTGTATCAGCACTTCCAGCAGTTGGTATTGTCTGAGTAGGGTCTTTGTTTTCTTTCTTCCTCTTCTTCCTTCCTTCTCTTCCCACTTCCCTCCTGCTCCTCCTCCTCCTTCACTCTAATAATTGTACAATGGCTAGCTCACTGTGATTTTAACTTTCATTTTCCTTGTGACATTGAGTGTCTTTTCATATTTTTGCCATTTGTCTTTCTTGTTCGACAAAGTATCTTCACGTTTTTGCTTATTTTTTAAAAGTTGGGTTGCCTATTTGTTATTGTTAAAGTTTGAAAGTTCTTTATATATTCTGGAAACAAGTACTTTACCAGCTGGGTGTTTTGCCAATATTTTCTCTCAGTCTGTGGTTTGTCGTTTCATTTTCCTAATAGTGTTTTTTGAAGAAAAGAAGTTTTTGATTTTATTGGGGTCCAGTTTACTGATCTTTTCTGGATTATGTTTTGTTATTGTCTGTAAGATATCTTTGCCTAACAAAAGGTCACAAAGATTTTGTCCTATTTTCTTTCAGAATTTTTATAGTTTTAGGCTTTACTTTTATTTTTTTTAGTTCTGTGATTCATTTTGAATTAACTTCCAACTTTTATATGTTGTGCATAGTATGTGTTCTGGTTTACTTTATACATGTGAATTTCCAAGTTTTCTATATTCTTTGTTGAAAAGGTACTTTCATGTTTGCTAGAAGTCAGATGTATGAGTCTACTTCTGGACTCTATTTTGTTCCATTGATCTGTGTCTCTGTCCTTTTGCTAGTGCTACACTGTCATGATTAGTATAACTTTCTATAGTCAGTCTGCAAATCTGGTCGTGTGAGTCCTCTAACATTGTTCTTCTTTTCCAAGTTGTTTTGGTTATTCTTATTCCTTTGCTTTTCCACTGCATTGAATCTATAGACCAATTCAAGTAGAATGATCATCCTAACTATATAGAGTTTTCCAATGAACGTACTGTCTCCATTTACTTAGCCTTTCTTTGATTTTTTAATATGCATTTTGTTTTAATCTATATCTATATCTATATCTACATATATAGATAGATATGTATAGATCTTATTTGTTAAACTTCTAAATACTTTGTGTTTTAATTTATAATTGTTCATTGCTAATATATAAAAATAAATTGATTTCTGTTATATTAACCTTATATCCTGTAATCTTACTAAACTCACTTATTAGTTCTAGTAGCTTCTTAAAAGATTCCTTGGGACTTTTTACATAGACAAACATGTAGTCTATGAAGAGAATCAGTTTTATTTATTTTTTAATAATCTCTATTCCTTTTGTTTCTTTTTCTTTATTGCGCTGACTGGGACCTCCAATACAACGCTGCATAGGAGTAGAGACAGTGGACTATACAGTGGGTTTTATGGAATTACAACGTTTGAAATTAGAATAAAATTCATATGTGTGTCATATGGGTGTGTGTTAGGGTAACTAAATGATTTTTGGTTTTCTCAAGACTTTCCGAGTCTTATCAATGGAAGTCTTGTGTCTGGAGAACCCTCTCTGTCTTTGCCAGGTGCTTAGTCATGCTAGCTTGTGCTGTGTGTTTGTGACAGTGCATGTGTGTGGGAGTGTGTGTGTTAGAGCGGGTGATTTAAAGGTGGAGAATAGGGGATAAAATGACTTATTCTCTTTCTAGACCCACCTTTAAATTACATAGTTACTTGTATTAATACTTTATTTTATTATAAGAGATATGCATATAAGAAGAGGATGAGGCTGGGGGAAAAAAAGAGAAAGATTTAACTATCATTCAGTGTGTTTGGGCACTAACCAGTAATTATAATCAAACAAAAATAAATATTATCTATGAGTGTGTGTTCTGAATTGGGCACTGCTTAATTGAGAGTAAGATTAATGAAGATTTAGAAAAAAATTTTCTCTGACTGCACCTTATATTTCATAAATAAATAAACTCTGCTTTTCCAATTTGGTTAAAATGCATTTTTATCTTTATGTTTTCTGAACAAGTAGTCATAAGAGGAAAATTCATGTAGCCACGTATGGCTTATGCCAAAAAGAAAAAAAAAACACCCAACCAATCCTGTAAACTTTTCCAATTTAGAATTTTGTGTTTCCAATTTAAAATTATGTCCCAATGAATAAAATTCATAATTATTCATCCTAATATATGCTTTAGTACCTTGTCGCATGCAAAAAAAAAAAGTAGTTTTGGCATAATCTTCCATAATAATCCTTAAGACGCTCATGAGAAACATACTGAAGTATTGTCTGAGTCATTTAGGTTTTGAATATGATTTGTGGAGTGGAGTTAAAATAAATCTTAAATGAAGAAGCCCTTAGTTATATTGACTGCAAACATTATCATAGTAATTCATCTTTCTTTCTTTCTTTCTTTCTTTTTTTTTTTTTTTTGGTCTTTGCATGAATCATGGGAAGTCATGCAAGCATCCAAGGAGAGCAGACACAAATGTGGCTAAGCAAGAGTAGTTTAATCCACCCAGTTTTTCTGAGTCTAAAAAGCAGACTCTGATATATTTTATAGTATCTCTAATAGAGCCTCAGTCCTCTTGTTCACACCATTTGGCCAGGTGTTTCCTACCTTTTCCTCCCTATGCCAGCAACCCACTCTCTACCATCAACTTTACAGTGTTCTTCTGACCGTCATTTTAATAACATGTCCATACTAAATATGGCAGTCATGCATTGTTATTTTTCAATGACACAGATACATCTCACATGTAATATGCAATTACGGTTGGTTTGGAGAAATGAAATTGAGAGTTGTCCAGGTCTTCCTGTTCTTTTGAAATATTCAACTTTATACTTTGGCTTCCGGATTATGAGTCAGGAGTGCCTTCTCTGAGCCAGAGATTGTTTTATAAACTATACCACACCACCTCATAATTTGCAGGATTTAAAGAAGTTTCTTTTCCTTCCCTCACCTCCTTTCCTATTTCCTTCCCTTCCCTGTGCTTGCCTGCTCTGAATCCTTCCTTCCTTCCTTCCTTCCATCCTTCCTTCCTTCCTTCCTTCCTTCCTTCCTTCCTTCCTTCCTTCCTTCTTTCCTTCCTTCCTTCCATTTCTAATGCACATAGAGAAAGTCTAATAGCCTACCCATCTTATTTTTAATGCAAAGCTTGAAGAACAATAAACTATATTAATTTCATTTTTAAAGTATGACTTCCTCTTTCCTCATCATCTCTTCCTTGTATAGTCACAGTTTCATTTAATGACCCAGACAGAAACCACAAAACCATCTTTGATGTTCTTGTCTTATTTCCTCCTCAATCAACAAGTGACCATTTTCTGTCCATTTTCACTTTACTTCATTTCTTCAGTCTGGCCTCTCCTCCCTGTCCATGTGGCTTCATCTTAATTCAGGAGATGTTTTCTCTCCTAGACCAGAGTAGTAACCACTTGATTAATCTCCCTGTGTGTTTCTTTGGGCCATGATAACAAACGATCACAAACTTGGTGGCTTACAACAACAGAATTTTTTTTTTCAGTTTATTTATTTGGGGGTGGGGGGTTGTGAGAGTTGGGGAGGGGCAGAGACAGAGGGAGAGAGAGAATCCCAAGCAGGCTCCACACTGTCAGTGCAGAGCCCGACGCAGGGCTCGAACTCACAAACTGTGAGATCATGACCTGAGCCAAAATCAGGAGTTGGTTTCTTAACCTACTGAGCCACCCAGCTACCCCAAAACAATAGAATTTTTTAATCTCACTGTTCAGGAGGCCAGAAGTCTGAAATCAAGGTATCATCAGGGTTAGTTCCTTCTGGAGGCTCCGAAGGAAAAGCCATTCCATGCCTCTCTCCTAGCTTTTGGCTTTGCCAGCAATTGTTGGCGTTACTTGTCTTGTAGGTGCATTGCTCCAATCTCTTCCTTCATGTTCATGTCACCTTGTTCTTTCTGTCCTTTTCTGTCTTTTATAAAGAGCTTCTCATTAGATTTCGGGACCACTCTAATCCAATATGATCTCATCTCAGTCCTTACCTTAATTACATATGCCAAGACCTCATTTCCAAATAAGATCATATTCTGAAGTTCCAGGTAGACCTGAATTTTTGGCAGGTACTGTTCAACTACTTTGTACACCCTGATCTCATGTCTCTTTACTCCATGGTTTTTACTCCACACAACACAGGAGAATTTTTTTTTTTTTTAAACACAAATTTTATCATGCCATAATCCATGCCTGAAACTCTTCTTTAATTGCCTATCAGCCAAAGAGTAATCCTTTAACTTGGAAATTGAGGATCTTCATGATCTGGATGCAAACTGCCTTTAAAGTTTTGTTTCTTTCTACCCCCTTCCAACTTTAAGCGTCATACACTTTTGCCACATGGGAACACTTTATGTGCCTTGGCTCCTGGTAATCCATCTGCTTAACTCTCTGCAGAATTCCCCTTCTCCTTGCACAAAAGTACCTCAGCCATCTTCCAGGCACAGATCAAATGCCACCTTCTGGATGAAATCCCCCAAGCTTTCCTTTCTGTTCCACCCCCTTTACCAGCATTTTGTGCATCTCCACTATATGTCACACTAGACATTGTAATGAGATTACTCGTTTATTATATGATGAGGTTTTAATGACTGTCCTCATTCTTCTCTTCCCACTGAGGGAAATCACAGTTGACATGTAGGAGTTGCTCTAGCATAGTGATTGAGTGCTTGGGCTGTAGACCAAAATCATCTGGGTCTGAGCTTCTGCTCTACTGCTCTCTGTGTGACTTTGACAAGTTACTTATTTAAGTTTCCATTTTGTCATCTATGCAATGGGTGGAATCAGAGTGCACACCTAACTGGGTTGTTATGGAGATTTAATGAGTTACTTCATCAAAAGTGCGTAGCACAATCTTTCACATATAAATATTCAACAAATGCTATCTCTTATTGTAAGAGTTGATCAGGTTGTTTTCATTAAGGGAGGATGAGGTGAGTGGAGGGGATAAATGAGGGAATGGATGAGGGGAATGAATAAATGAATGAATACACACAGGTTGATTTCTCCTTTTCTGACTTTATTTCTGTTAGTAGTTAGTAGTTTGTTAGCTTCTTCCATTTTTTCCAGGCTTCAGAGATCAGGCGTCTCCTCCTTCCCTTGCCACTCATATTCATCTGTATCTGCATGAATGCCTCCAAACATGCGTTCATTTATTGATTCATTCCGCAAGTATTAGTGACTGACTAAAAGTTCTTGGAAACATCTTACCCTCTCCGCTGGAAATTAAAGGGCCAATTCTCATCTCACAGCTTCTTAGTCTAGTAGATAAGGGTATGCTTGATCAAAATAGAAGGTATGGAAATGAGATAAGGGCAAATAAAGTACCATCAGCTTCTGGGGAAGAAGGTAGATATAGAGAGTATCTTCATGTGGGAATGTCTGGAAAGGCTAGTGGGGGAAGGTGGGATGTGAGGTTTACTTCTTCATCTCATAAAGTTTAAAATGGGTGTTCCTGGTCAGTGTGTGGCTCTCTCATGGCAGACCATCAGGGATTTAGTCCCATCTTGTGACTTTACCACCTTCATTATGTGACTTCTAAGGTTGCCAAGCATGTCTGCTTCAAGAGGGCAGGAGGGAAAGCACATAGAAGATTGATTACATGTGAGAGATTTTGCTGAGTTATATTTGGAAATGGCATCCATCACTTCTACTCATATTACATTACTCATATTACATATTACATTGTCTCTAACCCAGTCTCATGTCCATGTCTAACTGCAAGGGAGGCTAGGAATGGTAATCTCACAGTGTGCCCTCCCCAGTCTCTGTCTTAGTGCATGAAGAATACAGAATGGCCTGTGTGTGCCATTCATATTCTGCGTGAGAATATGCATGTAATAGTTCAAAATAGCCAGCCTCTTGCTAAACAGGAGCTGTTGTCATCAGGAAAATGCTGTTGCAGAAACACCCATGAGGAACAGAAAAAAGTGGGGTTTACTCAGAGGCAAGCACCAATGTTAAAGGGATAATTCACTTTGTGTGTCAGTTCTAGGCAGTGTATTTTCAAAAAGACAGCAAGAACAAGCTCCCTTTTTATTTTCATGAAGCTCTCATACAAATCTTTCTTCCTTTTTTTAAAAGCTTGCTTATTTATTTATTTATTTATTTATTTATTTATTTATTTAGAGCAAGCAAGTTGGGGAGGGGTGGAGAGAGAGGGAGAGATAGGATCCCAAGCAGGGAGCCCTATGCATGGCTTGATCCCATGAAGTGTGAGCCAAAATCAAGGGTTGGACGCTTAACCGACCTAGCTACCCTGGCACTCCTACAAATTTTTCTTCTGAGCAACCAATTCATTTAATTAAATGTCTATTAGATACTGTTACTTTGGCATTTCAAACACATCTCAAATTCATAATACCAAAAATTGAACTCATTATTCTTTCCTTCCATTGTTTCCCATACATAAGATTCTTCGTTTCATTTATCAAAATACAGGCAAGAAAAATCTAGCTATAATCCCAGCTATAGATTTTTAAAACCTTTTTCTTGAATCTTAATATACACATATTACCAGTACCTAGCTCAGTGACTTTTCACAAATGACACATACTCATGTAACCAGCACTCATGTCAAGAAGGAGAACCTGAGAAGCATTCTAGAAGCTACCCCACATCTGACTTCCAGTCACTATTTTCTAGGTCCTCCCCAGTCTCCTAGTTACTATCCTTACTTTTAACAGCTTACTTTTTTTAACTTTTAGGATTAGATTGACTTGTTTTTTATACTTCATATAAATGGAATAGTGCAGGATATACTCATTTGTGTCTGACTTCTTTTGCTTCACATTATGATTGTGAGATTTATCCATATTGTTTTGTGTAATTGGAGATCATTCATCTGTTGATCCATTATATTTCTGATAGATATTTGGGTAATTTCCTGCTTTTGGCTTTACTAATAATACTGCTATGAACATGCTAGTACATGCCTTTTGGTGACCACCTATGTGCTTTTCTTTTAAGGATCTACCTGAGAATGAAGTTGCTGGTCATAAGGTATTAGGCAATCTTTTTAATCTACAGAACCAGTTTCAGATAATTTTATGTATCTGGTTTTGTTCTCTGCATCATCTGACCTCCCCAAATCTTCCCACCCGTTGTCTTTCAGTTCTATCATATTTATGGATAGGAGAAACTAGTTGTTTCTCAGCCTCCTTGGCTTGGGGTGATAGACTTTCAGGTATCTCTGGAGTATCTTCTCACTCAGTCGGGAACAAGAATTGGGAAGGAGAAGATACATGACTAGCTGATGATAGTGAGGCCCCAGTGAGGAATGGGATGTAATAAACTCTTTAGAGGACTAATAGCTTTTCAAAAGCATCCATCCATTGGTTTCCCAGGTCCAAAGTCAATAATTGTTGAATATATGAGTATACATCATGGAAGAGAAAGTTGTTGGGGGCATATTTAGAGGTTCAGGAAGGGTCAGGTTATTCCAGTCTCTTCTCAAGACCAAGCATCTTTCCTTGAATACTCATCCCAGCAAAGCCTGGCCAAGCTAAAAATGCTGGAAAGGTGCCAATCCCCCACCGGGAAGATGTTTAATCCTAGGATGTTCCATCTCCATTTGCACCTTTCAACCTCACTGGTCCATCAATCGCAAACTTTCTATGCATGAGTGAGTCTGTGGAAAGAGTGGGAGTTTTCTATCCCTGTAGCTTATGGTGTAATACAATAATTAATAGAATAAAGAGTTTATTTAAGTGGGAAGTCAGGGGATCATGGCTGTTAAAATTATTCTTTATGGCTGTAATCTTTCAGAGTTGCATTTAATAGGAGACATTCCTATTATTCAAAGAGAAGCTATTAAAGTAGCTTATATCCCCCACCTTATGTACACTACAAATAAGAAAAAAATTAAACTGATAATATTAGCTGTACTCACAGTAAAAGCTTTAGTTCTGAACTCATACTTGTCTCCATTATGTCTTTAAGACACAGACCCAATCAGCTCATTTTTGGCACTTTGTACATAGCAAATATTTAAACTCCTTCTGAATTCAGGGAGAAAAAAAAAGAACAGACATATATTTTCAATGGATACCAGATTGCACTCTTTTATTTTTCCTTTCCCTCTCTCTCCTTGTCTCTCTGTCCCCTCCTCCTCTCTCTGCCTACATGATGACTATATCTTATTTTGCAATTTAGAACTGCTTTTTTATTTTTCATGTTTTCAGGACTGGAATAAAAGCCTTCACTAAGTCTGAGAAAGGACTTGAAGTGAAATGCAGGCCACCTAATGAAACAACCTTGTTTATGGTTTCAGTCTCCCTGTTGGTCTTGCAGTCTTCAGTGTATCCTGGGTCCTAGGGCAAAAGATTAATTATACTATAAAACCAGGAACTTCATCAGCACACAGGTTGTCCTTCCAGAAAAAAAAAAAAAAGCAGAAGGAGGACAGAGATTTACATGCTGTTTGACACTGAGTAGATCTTTCCTTGTAAATGCTGCACAAATAAAAATAGGGCAGTAATGTGATGGGTGGGTTCCCAAGACTTTTGGATTCTGTGCTTTCATTCCTAACACAACTAGCTGAGAATAATGGGCTCTTGTGCCTGAATATCATGTGTCACTGTTGTGATAACCTCTTGTCTTGGTCCTTCTTCTTAATTCTCCATATTGCTTCCAGAGATGGCCTCAGAATAAATGATTTCCCTGTATCCTTAATTTAAAAACCTTTAAGGCTCACTGCCTACCCACAGGAAACCTACTCAGCCTCTTCTTCTGGCAATCAGGGGCCCCAAATGTCAGGCCCCAGTATTCCTCTCCTGGAAGTAAACATGCTAGCTTGATATTGTAGTTGAATTTGAGGCCCAAGAAACAAGTGACTTCCTCAGGGTCACACAGATAGCAATAGAATTGAGGTTTAGCCGTCTGACTCCTGACCAAGTTCTCTTTCTACCACACTGCGTTGTCTTCGTACTTAGCCTTTGCTGCTTCATCTGCAAAATGGGATTCATGATAATAACTTACCTGAAATCAGGGGATAACCCTCCATAATGGCCTAGCTAGCCTCCATATGGCCCATATTAGCTTCGCCTCCTGGTTTTTGTGCTCTATGTAGTCTCTTCCTTCATTGGGTAGGGCTGGCCTTGGTAAGCCAATAGAATACTATGGAAATGATAGTATCTCACTTTCAAGGCTAGGAAAACTTAGTCTGGAGGAAGTGTGTTGAGGCCACTGAAGCATCTTTATGGAGAGGCCACATGGCAAGAAACTGAGGCCTCCTGCCAACAGTCAGAAAGGAACTTACACGCGTAGCCAATAGCCCTGCAAATGAGCCATCTTGGATGTGGATCCACCATTATCCAGGCTGCATCATGGATGACATTATGATTACAACTTTCTGAACTAAAACCACCCAGCTAAGCTGCTTCTGAATATATCTGACCAATAGCAATTAATGAGATAATAAGTATTTGTTGTTTAAAGCCACTATGTGTTGGGGTAATTGGTAATGCAGCAATAAACAATTAATGCAGAAGTTAAAAAACAATTACCTTTTGAAATCCTTTTTAACCCTTAGATCTGAGATTTTATGAGAAAATTTGCCCTTCTTACAGAGATAGAAGTCAATCTTACAGCTAAATAAAAAGGCTGCTCAGTGGCTGATGATTGATTTTTTATTCTAGTGACTATAATTAATTTATCAAATTATCCTCATTTGAAAATAGAGGTATTCATGGAGAAAAAAGAGTCTTTCCAAAATTCTCCTTTCACTCCTGCTCCACCCAGTGGTACTGATATCAGTGGCTTCTGTCCCCTAGAGTTCTTGTCTCTGTCCCTTTCCCTCATCTCACAGCCAGAGCCAGTGTTGAGGCTTTTGTTGTGTCCTTACCTCTTGCCTGAAGTATTCCAATGACTTTCAAAGTCTCTACATCTTACTTACCTTCCATACTACTGCCATGGCCATTCCCAAACCCAGATCTGGTGATGTAACTGCCCTATTTGAAAAGACTCTCTATCATCCATATGCCCCTCAGCCAGTGGCACAAAGCCCATGATGACCTAGCTCTTGCTGGCTTCTCCTTTCTCCCTTCTCTGGCCATAGGCTTTACCCTTATTGTATTATTACCTACATTACTGTAGTTCCTACACACTTCTTCATCCTTGCTCATGCTGTTTCTTCTATCTGGACTATCCTTCTCTAATGCCTAAATGCTCTTCTCTCTTTCCTGCCTGATAGTAGGCAGGTAGCCCCTTCTCATATTAAAGAGTTAGTCCCTGGAGAAATCTCCCATGGTGTAACTCAGAGTTGTTTGCTTTCTCTCCTGGGCCTCCAGGCAGCTTGTGTCCCCTTCTATTGAAGCACTTAACACTAATACACTAGGTAGAAATGCTTTGTTCACAGACCTAACTCTCCACACTAGACTGGAAATTCCTAAAGGACAAGTCACTGTTTCATTATTCATCTCAGTGTCCCCAGAACTTTGTTTTGGGTCTAGTGTAGAACAGATACAAGGTAAATTTCTTTTGAGTGGAAATATGGATGAAATAATTAAAAATGCTGTAGTTTCTGGGATGCTGGGTGGCTCAGTTGGTTAAGTCTCTGACTCTTGATTTTGGCTCAGGTCAGGTCATGAGATCAAACCCCGCCTAGGGCTCTGTGCTGACAGCATGGAGCCAGCTTGGGATTCTGTCTGTCTGTCTGTCTCTCTCTGTCTCTCTCTCTCAAAGTATATAAATGAATAAGCATTAAAAACTACTTTAGTTTCCCCCAGGAAATATCATATCCTTAGTTGTTTAGAGTACATCTGGGCTGTTGAATTATTTTTTTAAAGTTGATCTACCTCTTTTATTCCCCGAAGCCTTTTGAGCATTTTAAATTTAGCTTTAATTCGTGAAAGCTGCAAAGACCCTAAGTCCTGAAGAGCTATTCAAGAAAAGGCTGGGCAGGTTTTACGTCTGGGTTGGGTTTAGCTCAGGGTCTGGTTTGATGAGGAGTCTGGTGTGTGCCTTAGACTGGCCAAGTGGGCTGAGGCAGGAGTTAGGGATGTTCTCAAGGATTCCCACAGTGGTCAGCAGAATGAGATATGGAAAGAAAAAGACAAAAATGGAAACAGGGTGTGGGAGCGGGTAGAACCTAGAGACACAGGGGTCCAGATAGGTAGATGATTAGAGTGATACAGAATGAGAATCTGGATCAAGTGATGTCTGGAAATGCAGCTGGACAGGGATATCTATTTGAACAGAGCAAATGTGGCCAAATCATCTAACTTTTCCCTCACTTTCTTTATAAAAAGGGAAAAATAATAACATTTACCTGATAGGATTATTCTAAGGATTCAGAATTAAGGATTCTTACATAAGTACATAAGGATTAAGTACATTAAGTACATAAATAACTATTAGAACAGGGCCTGCTACAGAGTAAGTATTCAGTAGATAATCTTCATACTCATATTACTATGTAATTAACATTACATAGTAATTAATGTGTGTCCCCATTAATGCAAGGTCTTCAGGATGCCAATTCTTGGGGACCGAGTCAGGAGGTCTGATGGGCTAAAAGAAAGGTGGAAGCCTACGCCCAGGACCCAGTTCAGGCACACAGAAGACAGAGGCCCAATACTAGACCTGGGGGACAAAGTCAAAATTGGGTATGGGAAATATGGCAGAGGGGTTATTCTAATGAATAAAGCAAAGCAAAACAAAACAAAACAAAAAGCAAAAGAGAATACAAAAAACCTTTTACTGAAGCCTGCTTATATTTCAGGCTCTACAAAGTCCCCTTAAAAAGGTATTGATAAAAGCATATAAAATCACTGTATGGATCAATAATGGAATATTGGTGATTTTATATAGTTTAACCATATCCTTCACACACTGTACCTGAATAGTTTAGAGTATGATCTATGGAGTCCTCTATTTATTAGCTAGCTGTGTGCCTTTGGGTGAGTTATTTATCTTTTTTGCCTCAATTTCCCCATTTGTAAAAATAGAGGAAGATGATATATGTTACCCCTTTGGGGGGTTATTGTGAGGATTAAAGAAAGTCAGAAAGGTACTGTAAAGATTCAGCCTATTTAGAAGCAAGAACTGTTGTGAAATAATTTATTATACAACAGATAGACACAAGGAAACTTTTGGAATTTACCACCTGGGTTGCGGTGATGATAACATGAGTGTGCACATATGTCCAAACTCGCCAAATTGTATGCATTACTTATGTGCAGTTTTTTTGGTATACCAATTATACCCCGATAAATCTGAAAAAAATAGAAGAAACGACTTGTTTAGAAATGTACCCAGCTCATAGTAAGTGCTCAATAATATTAACTATTGTTAGTCCAGATTGCAGAAAATAGTGCCCAGTATATGGTAGGTAGTCAATAAAGATGCGTCAAATGAAAGAATGAATAAATCCGTGTAACGAGCTGTGCACAGAGCCTGGCTCATTTTATACCCTGTTAGCTACTATAATTATGTTTTCTCATTAAATCTTACAGTGGTTCTATGAGATAACTATTGTTGTCTTTGCTTTACTAGGTGAGATAAACTAAGTTATAAAAAGGTGAGGTAACTTTTCACAGAACGTACAGTAAAAACAAGCAAAGCCAGCATTGAAACCACGTTTGTCTGATTCTAACATGACAATGGGCTCCAAGTCAAGGCTTGGAGAGGCCAGAGGGTATTTGATGTTTCCTATTTTTGAGCTGGGGCTGATTAAATCCCTCTTGCTTCGAATCAGGACAGGCCCCTGATTCCGGGGGCAGGGTCACAGAACCCCAGGAAAGCACTTTGCTTACTATTACAGAATTATTGTAAAGGATACAACTCAGGCACAGCCAAATGGAAGAGATGCACAGAGTGAGGTGTTATGTGGGAAGAGGTACAGAGATTCCATGCCGTCTCCAGGCATACCCTCCTCCCAGCACCTCCATGTGTTCACCAACCCAGAAGTCCTCTGAACCTATCTCTCAGGAAGTTTTCTAGAAACTTCATTATGTAGACATGGGTGATGGAATCACTGGGCATTGGTGATGGAACTCGATCTCCAGCCGCCTTTTCCCTCCTGGTAAGTGAGGGTGATGGCTGAAAGTTCCAATCCTCTAATCATGGCTTGGCCTTTCCAGTGACCATCTTCCATCCTGAAGATTATCTGGGGGCCTCTAGAGAGTCACCTCATTAACATAAACCCAGGTTTCATCTGAAGTGGCTTGTTATAAATAACAAAAGGCACTCCTATCAATTCTATCCTCAGGAAATTCCTAGTGTTTTAGGATCTCTGTGTCAGGATGCAGCAACAAAGCCCAAATATATATATTTTCCATTATACTACATGTGTAAAGGTAAATTTAGAGGTGCTGCATAGTAATGAAAGTTTTTGCATGTTCCTTTGCTGTTTAGAAGGTACTTCCCATATTTTAGTTTCTTTGCTCCTCACCAAATCCTATTCAATGTGTGTGGAGTAGCATTAGCCCCATGGGTTTGTCAGTAACATCCATAGTTCGGATATCTTGCTCAGTTGCCATAGTTGTGAATTTTAAAACGCGCACACCACACAACCAAGTTTCATACGCACCCCATTCATTATGAGGAATTGCATTTCTTTAGAAAGAAATGAGGGTGGAGATAAAGTAATGAAGTGTGAAGTTGACTGAGATTGGCTTAGCCAAATCTTACAGTGCTGGCCAGCACCCTTCCCTCGCCTGAGCTGGGGCTGGGAGTGCAAGGGCGGCAACAGAGCCAAGGGGACTTCAGGAGCTCAGAGAAGTCAGATCCTAGACGGAAGAGAGGAGACCTGGCAAAGCTTTTCATCAAGGGCTCATCCAGAGCTGCTAATTAATGGTTTTGGTCAAAAGCCAAAAAATGTTCTTACCTTTATCTAACAAATCTCAATTCGGGGCATTTATTTTAAGGGAAAACTATACTTCCATGTTATTTATTGCAGCTTTTTTTTTTTTTTTTTTTGAAATAAGTTAGAATTGGAAACAAATGCAGTGTCCAAATTACCAGAGGCCTAAGTAAGTTACGGTGTTTGATGAACTATGCAGCCAGAAAAATTATAGATTTGTATACGAAAAAATGAAATAAAAACACAACAATTATATATCAACATGGAAAATATTTGCAATTGAGAGTGAAGCAGAGCAGCAGATTATAAAAAATTATGTGTTCTATGATTGCAATTATGTAAACTAAAGATAGGAATGGGGATATAGTAAAAATAAATTTTTTTTGATGAAGTGTTGGGATTAAGGATGACTTTTCTTTAAAATGTCCTTTAGTGTTGCCACTGCTTTTATAATAAAAAAAAATGTAAGAGTCTTGGGAATCCAAGAGCCCTGTATCACTAAGTACAATGCTATGTCCTCACGATTCATAATGAGGAGGACAAAAACTGTGAACAAACTTTATTAACCTAGTATTATCTGTGTGAATAAAATTAATTTTCTGGGTTCTTTCCTTCCTCTACATATGCCCTATGAAGATGACAGAATAAATTGTCAAATTTAAAACGATCTCTGGGTAGATCCGACTCAAAATCTAGGCTATGTTACGTTCATGACCTTCTCTTGGAGAGGTCCTAGTGTGGTCCCTCATAGAACCAGGTAGTCACAGTCCAGGGTTGTTAAGCTGTGGACAGAGAAGACAAATAATTTCAATGTGAGCCCTGGTCAATAGTCACTTGACAGATACTTCAAACTATAGGCATTGATTACGATGGCACTTCTCGCAGGTACAATTCTATGTGTAAAACTGACCGTGAATTTGAGCGAGTACTTATATACTTAATGGTAGAAAAAGAATTGTGCCAGCATCACCTGAGTGCCGGCTAGTTACCTAATAATTTAAAATATCTTACATACCAAAAAATGTTTTGATATCACAATTAAAAATAAAAAGCCAAAAAATGCTTCCATGCTTCTTATCATTGTACGTGCCCTAAAATATGGGCAATTATGAAGAAATAAAATTTTGTTTTTACTTGTGTAGTTTCTTTCATTTACTCAGTTGATGCTGTTGGAAGGGGGATCAACTCAATATTTCTCAACTGCTCTGTCCTACCACCTAGGCCAGAATATCAAGTGATATTATAGGCACTAACACAAGTGATAGACCAGAATAGACCTAGATAGAATAGACCAGATAGACCAGATAGACCCAGGCCAGAATATCAAGTGATATATCAAGGCACTAACACAAGCTTAGCAGAATGTGCCAGCTTGTTAGAGGCTCCCATCACATGCAGGAGTCTGTCCAATACCATTGCAATCAAGCAGGGATTCAAGGACTGGATTCTGCCTGCCAGGGACCTCCTGGTAGATCTCCATGACTTTCTGCCCAGCATTACTCTCCCATTGGTCCAAACCGACCATGTGACTCCATTCCCAAAGCCTCATCTTAGATTGCTTCCCTCTGCAGCCTCTCTTGTTACCATTACTAATTGTGTAGCAAGCAGTTTGCTGGTCCTATAAAAGACCTACGAATTGACTTTCAGAAAATGAGATTATGTGTCAAATCAACAAAGGCATTTGCATTTCCTTTACCTCTTCCTCAGTGAGTAAGGGTGATTCTGAAAGTATAGAAAATGAAGATGATTACAATATAGCTCTCTGGAGAGGTATTACTGATGGAGGAAAGAGTTTTAAAAGAAGATCCTAGACAAGCTTACAACACTAAATTATTCGCTTTTAGTTGCTGCACAAGTTAGGGCATCTTGAAACTATTTTCAAAGGATCATTTAACCTCAGCATCAAAATTTAGCACTCAAAACCTCTAAACAAACAGCTGGGATGAAATTACAGCAATATATTTACCAGTGAAGGATTGGGGGTCATCTGTGAAGTAGAAGTAGATGCATCATGCTGAACAGGAGTGGGGTTCTTCCCGCACCATCTAGAGGTGTTACCAGATGGACAGGATAAACTGTCTTTACACACACTATACCCTCATCTTTGTATTCCTCTTTTCCCTGTTTTGATTATCTGGCTGACACACCCATTTGACTTGGAATACTCAGCTTAACTCTGGTTGGAGAAAACTTGAATTCTTAAGTTTTCTTTCTCAAGGTCACAGAGCTATGAAGCGGCTGGGTTAGCTCTGACTCCAAAACCCATGCTTTTAAGGTCTGTGCTTTACCACCTTTTACTTCAACTGTAAATCCTGTGGATTTCTGTGTAACTCCTATCATTTCTGTTCTCTAGGAAATGGGGAACATATTCCAAACTCCTGTGGGAAAGAGGGATTGGGGTCCTCTGTCAGCATGACTCATCTCTCTCTCTCTCCCTCCCTCTGCTACTTCTAATGAAAATGAAAATAGAAGTGGAAAAAATTGGACAGTGTATCACTAAATGTAATGTTTAAACTAATGGCTCTCAAACAGTTTCTTAGAATTGTCATCTGGAATTTCCCTGCCTGGAAGACAGTGTCAGGGGTAGGTTTTCAGTTCGTTATCCCTTAGAACTTCTGCCTGATCTCTTTCAGAAATGCACACCCAACTCCATCTATCCAGACTCCTCCCTGGTAGTAGCAGAACCTTTAGTATCACTTGA
This sequence comes from Panthera pardus, assembly GCF_024362965.1. Lineage (NCBI taxonomy): Eukaryota > Metazoa > Chordata > Mammalia > Carnivora > Felidae > Panthera > Panthera pardus. Next base: position 68,878,633 of record NW_026526766.1, on the reverse strand, counting down.
TTGAGAAAGTTTGGGATGGTGCTTAAAACTGTTGTCTTTAATATCCTCTAAGACTTGGCTTTGAATCTCTGCTTCCAAGGCGTGTTACACTGGATGAGTTATGTAACCTTTCCGAGACTCAGTTTCCTCAACTGTAAAGTGAGGGTAACACTCTTCATAGGGAATTGAATTTCAATGAGATAATATGCTGTAAGGGTTACAGAGAGGTTATGCACTTGACTAACTTGATTTAGGCCTCAGCCTGTAAGTGGTGGACCCAGTGTTTGAACCCAAGCAGTCTGGTGCTACAGGCTCCCTTATAACCACCTTGCTGTGCAATTTGATGAGGGATATAATGGGTCATTGTATGGCTTAGTGGGAAAACACAGGAAAGACCTTTAACCCAGCCGAGAGGAAAGGGGTCAGGGAAACTTTTTAGGGCTGATGATATCCAAGCTAGAGGGTGTAAGAGTTAACCAAAGAAAGGGAGGTGAGTTGGTGGTCAGAGGGTGGGATATTGGGCGGTGTGGATGGGGTGGAAGATAATGTTTAAACAGAAGGAACAGTATGTATGGAGGCCAGAAGACAAGAGAGACTATGACACCCGATTGCTAATCATAGATAGCTAATCAATATGAAAACATTGCTTTGCAGGGTTACTGTATGGAAGAATCTGTTTTGGGGGCAAAGAGGATCCCAGGCTCTATGGTGCATGGTCTATGTGACTGCCTGTGGTTGCCGTACATGTTCTGTGTGATTTCAGTATGATTACAAGCACCGTCAGGGCAGGGCCCAGTTTTGGGGCTTAGTTCCTTCTCCAGAACAAAGCACGTGCCAAGATCTCCAAACATACTGGGCAAGATCTGCTGGTATAAATTTATCTACGAATGCCTTAGTAAAGCTACTTTGTTATCAACAGAAAACCTCAATTAGTACGTTCTCCAAGGATCCAAGGATATGGAGTGGTGGTCAGAATTTGTTTTTATTCTCAGGGAACACCAAAGCCACATGGCTTGTGTGGACAGTCAGTACTGACATGGACTCATGAAGCAGACAATTGACAGGCACTGCCCAGTCAGATGGCAAATTCAGAGAAGAGGACTTGTTTTCCTTTGGGATGGGCAGGCCAGTGTAAATAATGACTATGTAAATAAAGCTTTGTCATGAAGCTGATGGTTCAAGCCATCAGGGAAATTGTTATTGTCTTTTCTCATTAGAATCAGGACCCTTAGCATGGCCTGATCTGACCATTTTCCTTTTCATATCCAGAAATGTAACTTTTAGCTTTTTTGCTTTTTTAAAGGAAACACGTGTGACTTAATGATTTTGCTGACTTCAATAGGTATCAATTTTCTCATTGCAAATTTTAGGATAATAGGAAATTTTTTTTGTTATGAAAGATCATAACAAAATGGGTGAATGGCAACACTCCCAGAAGGGATAGTGCCAGCTCAAAATTAAGAATGAACGTTAAGTTGGGAGGCCTTCTGAGGTGACCCTGCTCATTGCTTTCAGTATTGAGATTTTGGTTCTGTAGTAAATATGCATGAAGGATGTCATGACTGTATTTTTGTAGATGTTCTTAAAATGCCCTCTTTTGCTTTTGAATGGAGAGTGGTTATAATTTTGTGGTGTTGGTGGTAATCATTTGCATAGCTTAATCTTTTTTTTTAAAATTTTTTATTTGGAAGAATTGCAAACTTACAAAAATAGAGCAAAGAACATTCTTATAGCCTATACCTAGCTTCATCTGTTGTTAACATTTTGCCCTATTTGTTTTATCTATCTGTATAATTTTTTTGTGACCAAATTAAGAGTAAGTTGCATGTTGTGTTCATTTATCCTTAAATACTCTGCTGTTCTTTTCCTAGGAATAAAGATATTCGCTTCCATGAGCACCGTACAGAAATCAACCTCAATGAGTTTAACAGTGACACAATAGGTTTATCCAGCATATGGTGTATATTTCAATTATCCGTCGGCACTAGCATGTCCTTTCCAGCCTCTCCTCTAGTGCAGTTCCATCTGGTCACGCGTTTAGTTGGCTTGTCTCTAGTCTCCTCTCATCAAAAACAGTTCCTCATCATTTCTTGATCTTTGATCACACTGATGTTTTCGGAGGATATAATTTGTTTGCTCTCTTAAAATTAAAGCTTTTCTCACTTGGGATACATTTTATGTTTCCTTCTAGTTAGATTCATGTTGTTCATCTTCCACTGGATACGTGACTTTTGAAAGAGACACTGTCACATATATAGTAATCTAATGGGTCACCTGGTCCCAAACTGGGGCTGTGTGTCACCAGTCTGGAGCCTGAGTTGTAGGCTCAGCTCTGCCATTTGATTCACTGTGCCGTCCTGGGCTAGTTACCCTTCTGGGACTCCCTTTCCTCATTTATAACAGGAAGAGATGGATTTCGATGACCTATAATAGCCCTCTGGATTAGACAATTCATGATTCTTTATGAATCCATGATAACAAATAGTTGTGTTCAGAGGCAGTTAGTGCCCTTATTAAATGTGAAAATTACAATAGCAACTCTCTTAGTTGCCTAGAATTTTGGAGAGCTTGGTCTGGATTTGTAAGCAAAGCTGAAATTTTAAACTAGAAGAGTCCACTGTATCTTGATTAGTGAGGGGAAAGATTATGTCTTGGCCTGGGCACAAAACGCAGCTTATCTCATGCAGATAAACTGACACATTAACACTGAGGTTCCAAGATGCTCACATATTTCAAAACCTATACCTAGGATCTAAAGCCTTCTTTCTGGCTGATAACAAGATTCCTGTAATAACACGCATTTAGGGTATTTTCCAAATACCCAAAGGCACGCATGACTGTAAAGAACACATGTGCATTTCATTGCAGTAACCCACTTTTGTGCTTAATTAAATTCCATTTGGCAGAAGTGGCGATTTGAATTCGATACACTATTATCGCATCGCATTACCAATACGCCTTTCAGGCTCCAGCCCTGGACACCCCTGATATGAAGCACTCTGCAGCAGAAAGAAGGAGTCTGTGAAGCTGCCAAAAGGCAGACTGAGCATTCCCCAGGGCAGCACCAAAGACTAAAAAAGAGGAACATGAGAGCTCATAGGAGGCATAGGCTCATGGTGCCTTGGAAGGCTGCTCAAGTACTCCTTGCCCCATTGGGAAGCTCTTTATTCAATACTAGCAAATGGTGAAAGACCCTTTCCGACATTTGTGCTTGGGCACTCAGTTGAGCTCTCAGACATCTGCGTTGGAAGCAGTGTTCATGCAGAGACAGAGAGCTGTATGACAGTCTACAAAGCATTTGTGCTTATATTCCATGGGAGGCAGCCTGGAGAAAAGGAAGGCAGTAGGGAGCAACTTATGGAATAGAGACCCTCTGTTCGAAATCTGACTTTAATACTTCTTTATGAAATGACCTCAGGAAAGTTACATAGTCTCTTTGAACCTTCTTAGTCTACAAAATAGACTTTATAGTGTGTGCTCTTGTGAAGATTAAATATGATATAGATATATAAGCTGCCTGCCTGGTACAAAATTGGCACTTAAAATGTATTTCTCTTTTTCCTCTTTATTTTCAAATAGGTAGGCAGGACAAGTGTTTTAGAGGGGAGAAATATGAAGGCTCATAGAGTCTTAAGGTTATTCCACTGGTAAGGTCCCAGGATGGATTTTAAGTTGTTATTTTTCACTAGCCCATTAATGTTTCTCTCCCTTGCACATATATCTGTTGAAAGTTGATTATACCACTGAGCTAGTTTCAAAAGGCTGGCAGCAATTTGTTTTTAATATCTTTTAAAGAAATGTTTATTTATTTATTTTGAGAGAGACAGAGCACGAGCAGGGGAGAGGGGCAGAGAGAGAGAGAATTCCAAGCAGGCTCCATACTCAGCATGGAGCCTGCCACGGGGCTTGATCCCATGGCAGTGAGTGAGATCATGACCCGAGCTGAAATCAAGAGTCGGACACTTAACTGACTGAGATGCTCAGGAGCCCCACAATTTCTTTTTTAATAAATGTATTTTTTTTAATTTAGAATAGTTTTAAATTTACAGAAAAGTTATAAAAATATCACAGAGAGTTCTATGTTGTCCTCATCCAGTTTCCCTGATTGTTTACATCACTATGGTACACTTGTTGTAACTAAGAAACCAACATTGGCACATTACTATTAGCTATTAATTACTATATTTCTTTTAGCTAAACTCTACATTTACTTTGATTTCACTAGGTTTTCCCTAATATCCTTACTGTTCCAGGATCCCATCCAGGATCCGATGTTACATTTAATTGTCATGTCTCTTTTGCCTCCTTTGGTGTGTGATAATTTCTCAGACTTCCATTGTTTTTGATGACCTTGACAGTTTCAAGGAGTACAGGTTAGGTAGAATATCCCTCATGGGTCTGATGTTTTTCTCATGCTTAGATTGGGGTTATGGGTTGTGGGGAGGGTTTTCTGCCCTGAAAATGTTTTTATTGTTCATTTCTATCACCTTAACTGGGATCAATGTTACTAAGATTTTTATCTTACTAAGCACAGAACACAACTCTAAGGTAAAACCTCACGACCAGCTCTGGACTGCTCAAAAGATTCCCTCACATGCTATTTAATTGTATCTCTGGATTGACTTTCTATTTGGTTTGCATGCATTTACTCACCGGATTACTCTGACTGAAATCTTCTGTGACGGTTCCCTTTCTTACCGAAATGCCAAAAGGTGACTCAAATAAAATTTCTAAATTATTTACAGTGTTTAACAATAAGTTCCATTTTCCCATTAGGTTCAGATAGTGCCTTTTCTGTACAGCCTTCCTTGATCCTCCTGTTTGTTTTTCTCTATATTTTAGACCTTTAACATGTTTATTTTAGTGTCTATAGGATGCATCTTAAGCTAAAGACTATATGCATATGATAGCTGCCTGGGTAGGTCAGCATTGCTCATTCGGCATGTCTTGTCACCCAGATGTACCAGATGTAACATCTCAGATGTTATGTCAAATTTCAATCACTGTGTACATTCAATTTTACTTCAGCTGTGACTATATACTGTTTCAGACAAGTGGTACAGAGAAAATTCGGGCAATATTAAAGTATGATTTTGTGTTGGTTGGAACACACATAGTGCTTTGCCTGAGAGAGATAGGAGAGGACAATCAGAATAGTAAAAACTCTCAAAAGATGCTGAAGAGTGATCAAGTGAAAGGCAATCACCATAAATGTAATTTAATTCCAATAGGGTGCCATGAGATTTTTGCCACTAAAATGTATTTGCACACATAGTCTAAAAATTAATGTGGGTATTAGCTGTCCTAATGAAGGACCAGTTTGTTAAGGATAGGCTTTGAATAACCCTTCGGTGCATTCCTTGTGGCAATTAGCCCAGTGCTCTGAACACAGTATATGACCATTGGATGAATATTTTTTTGATTCCTACTCTTTTGCAGGCACCGTGATAATTGCTGGGGTGATAAGTAAATATAAAACATGGTCTCCTGTTTTGAAGAGCTCACAGTCCAATGGGGTAGATGGATAAGGAATCCGATAACTAGGTTTTGATGCTATCCCAGTTCTAATGCAAGAAACACATGACTAGCTCTACCTGAAAAGATCTTGATGCTTCCCAGGGTCGTGAAGTATGAGTAGGAGATCTGGAAAAAAGGCACAAGAGTAATCCTTGTGAAGCAACAGCTTGTCCTGTTGAGAAATGAGTCATGAAGTGTTGTGGTAGCAGAAACAATGGGTGTCAGATGGAGAGTATCAGGCCGGTAGGTTGAGGCCAGACTTTCAAGCACCTGTCTATCTACCATGTTGACGAGTCGGTACTTCCTTCTGTAGGTAACATTCAAGTGTTGTAAGCAGTGGGGGCTGTGTGTGTGACGTGATGAAATTTGTATTTTAGAAAGATCGCTTTGAGATGATGCTTTGGAGGTGGAAAGGAAGCAGAGAAACTGGTCAAGAGACTCTTGGAACAGTCCAGTCAAGAGATGATGTGGGTGTGAATTCAGCATTAACCAGCATCTGTTGCATCTACTTACTGTCTCATTTGCTTGGTAAAACACCTAGCTCATGTTATGCATCCATAAATACTATCAAATTTAGTTCTGAATGACAAATAATCTCATTTTCTTAGATCAATAAAGAAGCACATAAGTGACAGCAATAGGGAAGTGTTTACTTGAGATGCAAAGTAGGGGAGTGCCCAAGAAATGAGGTAGATCTTGTGTGATGTCGACCTCAGGAATCCAGAATGGGGCCCTCCAGAGTAGCCAGAACTGGTGCCTGTCAGAATTACAAGTTCATATTTGCATTTCCCCTTCCTTTGCTTCCTGATCCCCATTCCTCTTGTTGATTCTGCTGTCTGCAACATGCACGGACGCAAAGAACTAACCTGAAGGATTGTCTAATAATGTAGTTATGCCTTTAGCAATCTACATTAACCTTATTTGACAAACCGTCAGGGTATAGAGACAAAGAGAGATCTTTATATTACAGGTTTTAATGTTAAATCCTGTCATAAACTGTTCAGGTATACTTCATAGAAGGAAAAATAGATTTGGTGAACAATGGAGTCAAGTTAAAACAAGAAAAAGAACATGTTCTGTTCTTTGGTAAATGTTTCTCTGCCAAGTATAGAAGTTCCTCTGTTTTTAGGACCAATACAAGTAGGGGCTTAAAGGGCCAAGAGCTGCATGCAGGGTCACCCTGGTGGATAAACAAAATTCATGGAGTGGGTGGTGGTCAGAAGGTGGCGGGTGATTGTAGAACATGACTCAAAGAACACTTAGAATTAGCTCTCTTTGGGGGTATGTCTGGTGGTTTCCATTCCTGTAAATGTAGCAGTAATCAGAACAGCAAGAGGCCTCAAGAACAGGCAAGTCTTCAACTGAGGTGGGAGATTTGAGTTCAGGTTTAGCCTCCAACCCTAATCCCAGTGAGACCTTGGCAAGTCGCTTCAGCCATCTGAGTGTTATTTTCTCCATCAGTAAATTGAGATGACTTAGCTCATCTCTGAGTTCCCTTTCACTCTGACAAATCCTTTACTCCATGATGTCTGATCTGTGAAATGTTACCAACAGCTTGCATATAGTAGTAAGGGCTCAGTGTGCTTCTCTGTAAAATAGGGGTAACATGATCTACCTCACAAAGATGGTGTGAGGATTACATTTAAAGTGAGATCATGGGTGAAAGTCTTTAGCACCGAACCTATCAAATAGTAGGTTCTCAAGAAATCCCAGTGTCCTTTATCAGGTCTTCCATCTGTTAAAAATGTTTATTGAGCACTTACTATGTGAAAAGCTGTGTTCTAGAAGCTGGGTCCATGATAGTGAATAAAAGATACAAATTCACTACCTGTGTGGAACTTTCAATAAACAGACCAATGAATGCATGCTGGCACATCATTTCTCCCCTTCTTTCCTCCTTGACTTTCTCTTCCCTCCTCCTCTTCAACCCATTTTCTCTCAGCTCCTGGTGCAGATCCTGGCTGATGAGAATCTAACCCCAGAAACGATGGGTCAAAGGCTGGAGGACTAGTGTGTGAGACTTTGAATATTTTTACGCAGGGCTTAGGAAGTGGTGTGGATAAATGAGCTTGAATGGTGACAAAAGTAGGAACAGAGTTAATCAAAGTAAGTGGATACCAGGGCTGAACTTGAGTATTCTCCACATCTGAGAATGTTGACAACACTAAGCTGCTTACTTCTTTAGATGAAACACCTGGAAAGTCATAGACACAGAGTATGCAAAGATAATTAAAACAACAACAACAATAACAACAACAACAACTTATGACTCTACAATCAACTCACTTCACTTAACACCATCTGGAGCAGGCCAGGCAAGGCATTGTTCTCCTAAAGGTGAATAATACTTAATTTCTGCCCTTAAGGAGCATGTGTTTTCCTGAAGGAGGCAGACATGAATCCCAATATACTGTGCTCAGTGCTTTTATAGATGTAGAAATATAAGAAACTGTCCAATGTAAGGCAAAATATTTTGACTGCATTCCTTTGATGTTGCTATTTTAATCCTACTGAGGTAAAATGAAAAGTTCTTCTTAAGTTCAAGAATTAAAAAATATTAATTTTGTTTTTAAGTCATGACATCACAACTAAGTATTACACATAGAGATGGTCAACATAAAGTAATATTTATAACAAAAAATATACATATATTTAAGCTTATTGATTACAAATTGATAAGAGATTAATGTGGTGTTTTAGGCTAAATTTTTAGCGTTTTAAAAAAATGGACTTGGGGGGCGCCTGGGTGGCTCGGTCGGTTAAGCATCCGACTTCGGCTCAGGTCATGATCTCACGGTCCGTGGGTTCGAGCCCCGCGTCGGGCTCTGTGCTGACAGCTCAGAGCCTGGAGCCTGTTTCAGATTCTGTGTCTCCCTCTCTCTGTGACCCTCCCCCGTTCATGCTCTGTCTCTCTGTCTCAAAAATAAATAAACGTTAAAAAAAATTAAAAAAAAAAATGGACTTGGTGAAATAATCTCAACAACAACAGATTGCAATGGTAGAAGGTATAATTTATAAAATTTAATACAACAGAAAACCTGAAAAATTAAGAAATATCTCTATTGTGATGCATACGGAAAAGACCCTGTGGACATGATTTATGAAAATACTGAAATAGAAAAATGTGTATGCTGTCACTTTGCTAGGAGAAATCGATCGAGGAATTCAAATGGTAGAGTGGTCTGTCTATAGAAAACACATCTGGAGGAAAAGTCATCAGTTGAAGTCCACTAAAGGTGAACTTTGTGCATCACAGGGAAGAGTGGAATAAGTGAATGACAGATCCGGAGGGGCAACAGAAGATATCTGGCACTTGCATTGTCTCTCTAATAAATCGAGAAAGACTTTGCACACACAATTTTATCCCATTCACTTTTAATGTTAATTGTAGTTCATATACAGTGTTATTTTAGTTTCAGGTGTACAATATAACGACTCAGCAATTCTCTACATTACTAAGCGCTCATGGTGATAAGTATACTTTTAATCCCCTTCACCTATTTCACGCATCCCTCACTCACCTCCCTTCTGGTAACCACCAGTTTGTTCTCTAAAGTTAAGAGGCTGTTTTTTTATTTGACTCTCTCTCTCTTTTTTTCCCTTTTTTCATTTGTTTTGTTTTTTAAATTCTACAGCTGAGTGAAATCATGTAGTATTTGTCTTTCTCTGACTTATTTTGCTTAGCATTATACTCTCTAGATCCATCCATGTTGTTGCAAATGACAAGATTTTGTTCTTTTTTATGGCTGAATAATATTCCATTGTAGATATATATACCACATTCTTTATCCATTCATCTATTGGTGGACACTTGGCCTGCTTTCATAGTTTGGCTATTATAAATAATGCTGCAGTAAACATAAGGGTGCATGTATCCTTTTGAATTAGCATTTTTGTATTCTTCGGGTCAATACCCAGTAGAACGATTATTGGACTATATGGTAACTCTATTTTTAATTTTTTGAGGAACCTCCTGTCTTCCACAGTGGCCTCACAATTTGCATTCCTACCAACAATGCAACAGGGTTCCACTTTGTCCATATCCTTGCCAGCACTTGTTTCCTGAGTTTTTGACTTTAGCCATTCTGACAGGTGTAAGGTGATATCTCATTGTGGTTTTGATTTGCATTTCTCTGATAATAAGTGATGTTGAGCATCTTTTCATGTGTCTGTTGGCCATCTGTATATCTTTGGAGAAATGTCTGTTTATGTCTTCTGCCTATTTTTTAATTGGATTATTTGCGGTTTTTTGGTGTTGAGTTGTATAATTTCTTACTATTTTTTGGGTATTAACCCTTTGTTGGATGTGTCATTTGCAAGTATGTTCTCCCATTCAGTAGATTGTCTTTCAGTTTTGTCGATTATTTCCTTTGTTGGGCAGAAGCTTCTTATTTTGTGTAGTCCTAATCATTTTTTAAAATTTTGATTTTAATTTTTAAATTTACATCCAGAATAGTTGCGTATAGTGCAACAATGATTTCAGGAGTGGATTCCTTGATGCCCTTTACCCATTTAGCCCATCCCCCACCCCCCACAATCCCTCCAGTAACCCTCTGTTCTCCATATTTAAGAGTCTCTTATGTTTTGTCCCCCTCCCTGCTTTTATATTATTTTTTCTTCCCTTCCCTTGTGTTCATCTGTTCTGTGTCTTAAAATCCTCATATGAGTGAAGTCATAATCATTTTTTTTTTTTTTTTGCTTTTGTTTCCCTTACCTCAGGAGATATATCTAGAAAGGTGTTGCTATGACCAATGTCAGAGAAATTATTGCCTCTCCTCTCTTCTAGGGTTTTTATAGTTTTAGGTCTCACATTTAGGTGAGACCTAATCCATTTTGTTTATTTTTGTGTATGGTGTAAGAAAGTGGTCCAGGATCATTCTTTTGCATATAGCTGTCCAGTTTCCCCATACCATTTGTTGAAGAGACTACCAATTCATTTTTGTGGACCCCAGAGTAATGAATAGCACATTACATACTCTGGTTACTTGGTAAATGTTTGCTGAGCGAATGAAGAATGAATAAACAAATGAGAATAGAAAGGATAATATAGCACTGACCCTCAAAGCAACACTAATCCACCTTTCGACAGTAATACCTTCTATCACTTCGTACTGTAATAATCTGTTTTTATTACCACTCCCATCAGAGAGTGACTTTCTGAAGGGCAGGGACAATGTTTTTCATCCATATGTTTATACCGAGCGCTTGTAATTTAGCAGGCATTCAGAGAACGTTTGCTGAATAAATGAATGACAAAATTTTATATTAAGGGTGAGGAGTCTTAGTCTAAGAAAACAGAGATGTTTTCTTTTTATTTCATTTTTATCACAATAGAGGTTTAGAGGAAAGCCACGGGTACATGGTTTGGGGGCTTCTAACCCATGTAGAATCAGAGTCTGATTAGGAAATATACTTTGCAAGGGCACCACCTATACCATTTGGAGGAAAATATGAAATAAGACGATGTCTATTGAGGGCTCTCCCCAGAGCTGATTTTTACTCTGCTATTTCCCTGGGGACCTCTGGCGCAGTTTGCTCTGTTCCTAGCAAAGCTTTTGGCCTCAGCCCTGACAGCAGCTTGGAGGCAGATAGGAACATTGTTTCATGAAGTAATTTAGATACGATTTAAAAAAAAATCTCATCTTGGCACAAACCTTGCAAGAGCTTGGATTTAACCTGTTGTTATGACATTGCAAGGAATAATAAGTAAGCTGCAAACTGGAAAACTGCAGAAGCTTGGGAAGAACTTAGATTGCAATTTGCACACAAGCCGCTCAACATAAAATAAAAGGGTGCTCAAAAGAATAAAGTACTCGAGTTAGTTTAGAGTGCGCATTTCCGCATATAATCACAGAGAAAGCGCTTGAAGAATTCCCTCTCTGCTTTAATTTCCAGAAAGGATAGATACTTGGAATTTCACAATGATAAATAAAGCCTATAGCCAGGGACGGTTGGAATTGATATTAGGCCAGAGATTTGAGGGTCCGATTTTGGTTTATATTCCAAGGCCCCTTTAGAGCTCCCACATCTGATTAGGTCTCAGAGATCCACTTCATTACCTAGCTCCGGAAGGATGCGGAAGTGGGGCTGTCTGCTGATCCAACCATAGAAGGAGAGCTAGAGCTTCAAGAGATGAGAGATACAGGGTCTAGCTTTGTCGTAATACAGAGGAGGGGCAAATCATTTAACTTCTCTAAGCCCAATTTCTTCATCTGTAAATGGTGATCGAATGAGGAAAAGCATGTAAAGCAGGGCCAGGCACACTGCGTGTATGCCCCGAGGCCGTAGTTAGGAGCGCTCAGGCTCAGAGAGGGGAAGTCACCAACTCCAGGTCGCCAGCACACTCATATCCACTTTCTAATCCGACATTGTTTCTATGTTTGTTTGTTTGTTTTTACATAACTTAGTGAGGTGACATTCACATTACAGTGAATTAACCATTTTAATGGAACAATTCAGTGGCTTTTTATACATTCACAACGTTGTGCAGCCAACCACCTCTGGTCTAGTTCCAAAACATTTCCATCACACCAAAGTAAAACCTGTACCCATAAAGCAGTCTCTCCTTTTCTCTTTTTTCCCAGCCCCTGGCAATCACTAATCTGAGTTATGGCTATGGAATTACCTATTCTGGGTGTTTCATGTAAATGTAGTTATTCATTATGTGACCTTTTGTGTCTGGCTTCTTTTACTGAGCCTAATGTTTTAGAGGAATCTTTAAAAAAAAATCTAGCAATCTGTTTTTTTTTTATTTTAAGGTAAAATTTGCCTTCAATAAAATGCACAGATTTTAAGTATAGAGTTTAAAGAGTCTCAACAAATGTAAATACTTATAAATCAAAATGTAGAACATTTCTTTCACCCCCAAAATTTCTCTTTTTAAAATGAATTTAATTCTATGTATTTTATGTGTTTGTTGCTATTGTAAATTTTTAATTGCTTGTTGTCAGTATTTAGAAATATTAATTATTTTTATGTATCAACCTGATATCCTGTCACCATGGTAAATTATTTCTTTGTTCTAGTAGTTTTTTTTTTTTTTAATAGATTCCTTAAAATTCCCTAGTTAGACAATCATGGCTTCTGTAAATAAAAGGCAATTTGACTTCTTTTTCCAATTTGCAGAACTTTTACTTCTTTTTCTTGCCTTATTGCTCTGGCTAGGACCATCAGTGCATGAGACTGGAAGCAGGAACGTGGACACCTTGCCAAAATAAGTCTGGGAATGAAGCCCAAGGGGTTTGCCATGCTAGTGGCATGAGAGAGGCAAAAGGAAATAGAAAAGGAGACAGAAGTGGAGGGCTACAGAGTCAGAAATGCCCCCTGATGACTCTCATCAGCACAGGCAGAAGACAAACCCTTGCCATGAAGTATCCTCAAGTCCCTAATCTTGTCTTTTTGGATCTACAACGGACCAAGGCAGGACCTAGATTAGTGAATTCCTGCAAGGTTTTTTGAGCAGTTTTTAGGTACTTAGTCTCTGCTTCCCACATGTGTTGTTTCTAATTATAAAATCATCATGGACACAATTTAGGAACATTTGCTGCCCAGGAATTATGATTTATACCATGTGGTATGTGTTGCAGCTGAGTTTCATAAACTGATTTACCAATGTGATAGAATCAAATGCACTCAAAGACTGGCAATTTTTACTGAGCTGGAGGTTATCCAGTTTTTCACTCACAGGATTTTATTTTCCTCAGGCTTTAAGGCATCCTCCAAAAGTTGAGAGTTTACCTGGACTTTTCATGTGCATAATTCATTTTTGTTCCTCGTAGAGACCCAAGTAAGCAAATCCAAGGGCATTTTCTTTTCTAGCTGAGGAAATGGAGGCTCAGAAAGACAAATGACTTACCCAAGATCACACACAGCACAAATAGCAAGGCTGGGACTGGCACCTAAGTTCACTCTCCAAACCTATATATTTTCTTTGACCTGCTATTGTCCCCTTACAGAGATAATGCAGAAACCCAGGCCCTGCATCCAGATTTACGAAAGACTGGGAGTTTGGGATTGGATAGGTTTCCAAACAAAATGTAGGGGACTGTTACTCTAATGATCAATGTGTTAATACTGCATAACATTAACCATACTTTTCAATTGACTAGTACAAATGGGTAAGACTCAGTCAAAATTTTCACCTCAGCAAAAGAGAAGCTGGAAGGTGTTTATGAATTTTTTTGCTCAGGATATTTCCAAACTATAAAAGAAGAGATTAGGGAAGTATCAAGTCAGAAGAGAGATAAGACTAAGTAATCGATGGTATGAAAAGTGACCTTGAGAAAAGATGGCTGATTGGGTGACAGGAGTCTGATTAAGTCTTCATAGACTGAAGTTCTAAGACATCTTTTTGGGGATGGAAACTATCTATACTGAATGGTCAGAATATGAAATCATGTGCAGTTTCTCAACTATAACCTGCTTTTCTGCCCCCACAACTTTTCCTCGTGTTTTTCTCTCTTCCTAGATTTCCTTTTCTTCTGTTAGCCAGTGATGAACTCCCACTCATCCATCAAGCCCCAGGTAAGATCACATGTTCAAGGAAGGCCCCAGTAGGTCCCAGAGAATTCTCTGCTCCTCTTCTTTATGAGATCTCCCTCTACCTTGACCATATTTCTAAGAAGTGAAGTACAATAATATCCAAGTGTATTCAAATTATTTCTCCATATCTAACCACTTAAATCTACAGTTCTTGAGACAAGAGACTGTGTCTTCTTCATCTGTTTACTGCAGGACCTGCATAAATGCTAACACACAGTAGACTGTCAAAGGCTTTCTCAGCAAACAGTGAAAAAAACTTGCAACACTGAAAAATTCTTTTATTAAACATACCTTATATAGCTAAAAAACTCATACACATTTGCATATTGTCTCTAGGTTAGATGCCCTACGAAAAAGAAATAAATGTCAACATTTAATGAGATTTCTCTGCTTACAATCATGCTGTGGGAAGAGAACATTGCCACTGCTTACAGAATTTATTGACATCCAAGATTACATGTTGCTTTTGGAATGCACACCATGAAATAGGAAGAGAATGGCTAGGAAAATGTGAAAATGTGGACATGTTGGTAAAAAAAAGTAATCTTAAAATTATATTTGAGTATATTTTTATTCAAGTTAACCATCATAAATCACGTAACTAAGTTACACATTCATCTAGAGGACAACCTAGATCCAGATATAAGTCTCGAGACCTATTTGCTGTGTGAGCTCCTGAGCTTTTTTGAACCTTGTGTGTCTGTTAAACGGAGGCAATGTATATTTTTGGAAAATGTAAACTATTTGTCATTAAATTTTTTTGATGTAAAGAGGCTAATTACCCCTAAGCCCATAGCTTCAACCCATTTCCAATTAAAAGTCCAATGGAATTATTTTTAGAATTTGGTGAGATATTTTCAAGTTCATCTAGAAAAATATCAGGGTAGCGTGAGTCAAGAACACCTTGGAAAAGAGGAATGATGAAGGCCTGCTACTACAGATACATGAAAGCATGTTAGAAAGTTACAAAGTAATTTAAAAATTGTTGGTACAGGGATAGGGCCAGACAGATGGATAGTATACTAGATTTTAGTAAGTGATAAAAATGAGATTTCAAATTAGGAATAAGAGCAGAGATTATTTAGTGAATGGATTGGCACAATTGGCTTGTCATCTGGAAAAAATGGTAGCTAGTGCTATGTGTTAGGCATAGCTCTCCATATTTTATACCAATTAACATTTTTAATTTTCACAGGAATTCCATAAGTAGATACTATCATTATCACTATTTTACAGATGAGGAAATTGAGATACAAACAAGCTAAGTAGTTCATCCAAGATCATACAAGTAGTCAGAAGTAGAGCTAGAATTGGAACCCAGGCAGCCTAGACTCTGGGTTCATTGCTATTAACCATTATGTTTTACTTTCTCACAGCCTCATGACTTGCACCCAAATACATTTCAAACAGATTGAAGTTTTTAAAGTACATTTAAAACCAAAATATAAAAAAATCTTTCTATAATTTTGGGATATGTAAGGTGTTTTTAAATGACATTAAAATCAGAAATTATAAAAGAAAAAAAGATTTGACTGTATAAAAATTAAAAATATTTTAGCAAAACCAAACCAATCCAACAAAATACAAAATATTACAAATTAAACTAGATCAACCAAGCAATAACAGAGAAAATCCACAGAAAACACCGTCAGATGACACACTGGCACGCATGTAAGCAATGTGGTTAAATATTAATAGATCAATGAATAAAGAAGGAGTTCAATAGAGGATTTGTGAATTAACTCCTGGTATATTCATGCACCGTAGAAAATCACTGTTTTTGGAGACAGTAGTGTAGCTTGTCATTCACTGCATGGAAATATGCCTGTGATACATTAGTCAATGAATAGAAAATTAAAAACTTACACTATGACTCTATTTTGTGTGTGGGGGGGAGAAAGCATGTGGGTGCTTGCGTGAGTGTGTGTGTGTGTGTGTGTGTGTGTGTGTGTGTGTGTGTAGGAAAAAGCCTGAAGTGGTTATATCTCAAAAATATCTCACGGTGGTGTGCTTATGGATGATTTTTACTTTCCTTTTTTTTTTTTTCACTTTTATTGATTGTCAAAATTCCTTACAATATACATGTATTTCTTCAACTTTGAAGTGGACTAAGCCTTGAATTACCCTTTTCCATAAAGTTAGAAGAGGAATATTCTAAGAACATGATAAATTTATGTATTCCTAGATGACAGTGGTTTCTATGATGTTTTGGTGGAAAGCTTTAGAAAGGTTTAGAGAGAGTGGCTTATAGTGAAAAGCCAGTGACACCATATAAGTTACTAATTTCTACATTTCAATTTCAGTGTGCTCTGAGAACATGACCTATATATACAATTTCTACTTTTGGGAATTTATCTTGCCTTTATTTTTGTAGCCAAATATATGACCTACATATGTAAGTGTTCCTTAAGGTCTTATAATGAAGGTATATTCTCTTTTCTTCCCCTGAAATCACTATGTATATATTAACTTATTAACTTTGTTATTCAGATTGTCTATATCTTTGGTTGGTTTTTATCTACTTGAATGGCCAAAGTTGGGTTGGTATTTTAGTCTCTAATAGTTGTGTTTCTGAACATTTTACCTAGTATTTCTAATTTATATGCATTTTTATTCTTGAAATTTCTGTGTACTGTGTTTTTTGTCAATATGCAAGGATATTCCCAGTCCTGTTTAATACTACTTGCTGCATATTCTCTTTTGTCTGAAATTTTTATTGTGAGTCCTAATTCCTATTTGATTGGACTTGCTAAAACATAAGAATGCTTTCCCTTTCTTTGTATGTTTAATCTTTTAAAATAATTTAATACTTTGGATTTATAGGTGTCTCTTCCAGTTATGTTTTGATTTCTGACCATTTGTGTTTACTGTCACAGCTGATACATTTGGTCTCATTTCTATTATCTTCTTTCTATTATGCTCCCATACTGATTTATTTTATTAGAGTTTTATTCTCCAGAGTGGGATGCATATGTCCCAGCTTGTGTATAAGATCATTCATTGGAAAGTCAGAAGAAAAAATTTTTTTATTGAAAAATAAGAAAGATATTAAGCTTTACTAATATTTAATATGCTTTGATACCGGTATTTTGCTCAGGTCCACATGTAAGGCAGACCCACTCTGTTTATTCACAGTGAGTGAGGTAGAAGAGAGTGATTTCTAGAGTCAGGGTGAATGATGGTGACACTTTTACATTTTGCTCAGTTTTCTTGATTCACTGGAATTTAAGTGTGCTCAGGTAAGTGGTTTTAAAGGTTATTTCTTTTACTTTTATCTATGCTAATTCACAAAATTGGCAAGAATCTTAAAAATAATTCCTGGAAAAAAAAAAAAGAAAGAAAGGCAGGTTAAAAGTAACGTCCATTGTGCAAACACAAACACAAGAGAACAATAATAACAACTCTCTCCCTTCCACCACCACCACCACCCCCCAAAAAGTAGACTAGGTAATACTTTCCCTTTTCCTGGCAGGAATTCACCATCAGCCACATTATGAGGTAATAGAGAACGTTTCAAAACGGATGTTTGGAAATGTTTCCTGGTGTTTCCATTGCTATCTGATACGTTGCTGAAATCAATATAAATGTTACACTTATAAAAAATAGTCTCTCATATCAACATACTTTAAAAACTTGAAATAGAATTTTTATCCTATTTAAAAGTTTTAGAGAATTTTAAAACCATTTGTTGAAGAATAAAAATATAAGACATACTGGTACCTTTTCAAGAACAATTGAAAGTGGAAATTTACTACCACATTTCAACAATAACAATGACATAATTGGTGGAGGGGGAAATAGAACACAAGTGTCATGATTTTTAAGTGTAGCCAATGACATGTTTCTTTGCCTTGAGTTTGTCTAATCTCCGTGAAAGATCTTATTTAGTTATTAGTCATGAAAACCAAGTTTGAAATAAAAACGGACCCAGAATTGCACCTTTGAATTGCTACATTGCAAGATATGGAACCAAGATTTTCAAAAACATTGCAAGCAAATTTAATCATTCTTCTCTCAATAAAAGTTATTATTTTAGTGAAACCAAAAAGTTGTTTGTATTATTAGTAGAACTTGTTTTAAATTAATGTTAATTTCAGGTTATATCTCATGCTTTTCATGATTCTGTTACTGTGTGTTCTATAATGAATGTACATATACATGTACATACAATGGTACATGTATTTATATATAATTTATTAATAATTCTGGAGTGCCTGGATGGCTCAGTTGGTTAAGCATCTGACTCTTGACGGCAACTTAGGTCATGATCTCACGGTTTGTGCTCTTTCTCTCTCTCTCTCTCTCACAATAAACAAACTTAAAAAAAATCATTGGAGCGGAGATATATTGCTCGAAGTCTCACTGATAAAAATAAGAAGGGCAGTTTTTAAATTTGGCTTATATATTTTTCCTTTAATTAAAAAAATTTGAATGTATTTTCTCTAATTATTGATGTTGAGAATTAAACTATGTTTATTTCCATTGCATAAGAAAGTTAACATACTTGCATATATTTTTTCCCTCATGTCCTAATTTTTATTGAAAATAAGTTTTGATTTTGACCCAAATTATTATCATTTTCATCATGTAGCTTCCTTTCTGAGAATTATTATTAACGTCTATATTAGGTTTTAAAACCATATTTATAATTATTTAAACAACTTTAATTATATCACTGAAGCTTTTCTACAACTTCCACATTCTTGAATTGTAAAAATTTTGGTTTATGTCTTGATTAAATCACTAATTGATTTTTTTTTTTTTAGCTTCATATACAGACTCAATTGCTTAGTTATAGAATTCTTTGTCACAATATTTTCCCCTCAAAATGCTGTAGACAGCACTCCGTTGTTTCTGGAAATTTGCAATACAAAGATGTCTGTTTTATCTCTACTGTATTTTTTAATGTTATTTTTTTTTTCTTCATTTTGATTTCTGTGATTCTTCTACTGGTTTCTCCTGGCCTTACTCCCATGGCTATTGTCTTTATCTTCTAGTGCCTACCTGGCACTAGAGGGTCTAAGATAGCCTCAGATGGTTTCATGCAGTCTGGGGCCTTGGTATTGGCTGTTACAGGGGTCTTTCTCCAACCTCTGTCTCTAATGACCCAGGCCACATTACATGGTGATGAGGATGTCCCAATATGTGAAGACAGAGCTCAAGGCCTAGGCTCTAGAACTTGCCCACGTTACTTCTGACACTTCCTGTTAGTCTAGACAAGTCACAAGGCCAGCCAGATTCTATCCACCTCTGGATAGAGGGTGTGGCATTGTGATTGATAATGAGAAATATACATTTGATCTTTATCCCTGTTCTGAAGCTAAAACCTGTGGAATCTCCACAGTGACATATCTTTTGGATGCTAATGAGAAGGTGGTGGCTGGGGGCTTCTGAACAGACTCAAGGGAATCAACCACATGATTAGGGGGTTGGAACTTTCAGGCCTACCTTCCAATCCCTGGGGAGGGGAGAGGGACTAGTGCTTGACTTAATCAGTGATGGCCAATGACTTAATCATACCTACATAGTGAAGCCTCTATAAAAATCCTAACTGAAGGGGTTTGGAGAAGTTCACTTTGCCAAACACATGGAGGTACTGGGAGGGTGGCATGCCAGAGAGAGCGTGGAAGCTCATGTCCCTTTCCCAACACCTTGCCCTGTGCGTCTCTTACACCTAACTGTTCCTGTGTCGTATTCTTTTATAATAAACTGATAATGCGGTTCGTAAATTGTTTTCCTGAGTTCTATGAGCCATTCTAACACATTGTTGAACCAAAGGAGGGATTCATGGGACCCCCAATTTATTGCCAGTCGGTGAGAAGCACAGATAAAAACCTGAACTTGTGATTGGCATCTGAAGTGGGGGTAGTCTTGTGGAACTGAGCCCTTAACCTGTGGGATCTGATGTGAACTCCGGGTAGCTAGAATACCCAGCTGTCCACAGAGAATTGAAGAATTGCTTAGTATGGAAAAATACTCACACATCTGTTGTCAGAAGTGAAGTATTAGTATTAGTGTGAGCATAGTAGAGTATGGAAAAACAGAGTTTTCCTTTAGTTGGTAAAGACAGTATAGAGAAGAAGTAGAATTTTTCCTTTCCCAATGATGCAGGCTAGGTCCAAGGAATTAGAGGGGATTCCACAGTTTTAGCCAAGAGGGTCCTTGGCTTTGTGCAGCCTAGAAATCAAATGCAAGTGTAAGGAAAGCGAGAACAGAGTTTATTGAAGACCTAGAGAGAGTGCGGAGTGTCTGGGAGACTGGGAAAAGAAAGAAGAGTGAATCTTGTCTTTACCTGGGTTCTGGGGTTGCATTGAGACTTGTGCTCTGGTGTACATGTCTCCTCAGGTGTCCAGGAGCAAAGAAAGGTAAGTATTTAGGTGTCTTCTGTAAGCCACTTGTGCCCTAGAGCCAGGGGTCTTGGTGAGTTAGTGGCCTGGAAAATGCACATGATAACTCCTCCTTGTCACTCATTAGATGTTGTCTATTGTGCTAGAAGCCTCCAAGGAAATCAACTCCTTGGCCTTTACAAGGAGGACAAACATTATCTGTACTATAAGGTGTGGGTAAGGCAGGGATGCAGATTCTAACAAGAATGGAAGCAGGAAAAGGAGCAAAAAAGCAGTCCTTTATGGAGTTTCTTTAGTTTCCCTATCTCACCAAGGCATTGCAGTCACATTGCAACAGGGCATGGATGCTGGGAAAGTAGGAATTTGCAGCCATTAAACAATTTGCATGAATTAAACTGCAACATTCTTAACAATAGAAGTTTATTCTCTACCCTCCTCCACCCCTTGATGATCCAGAGTCCTAGTTTTCTTCCATTCCTGAGGACCTTTCTGCCAAAGCAGGCAGATTTGACAGAGAAGACATACTGGTTTCTCAAAAGACTTAGTCGAACTTCACTTTTACTCATATTCCTTTGGCAAGAACTGTTCTTATGGCTCTACCATAATGTGAAGTGGAAGGTATCTTCCAAGAATAACAATGGAAGGGAGACCATGAATCTTTGGTGGACAGTCAGTCATCTATGCCACATCCAACAGTTGTTTTGTATTGTTTTGTTTTGTTTTTACTTCCACTCCTGACTCTGTTATCAGAGACTCATTCAGAAGCCCTCCAGAGTCTTTCTGAGAAACAAATTAGTATATTTGTGTTATTTCTTAGAGTACATGTTTCAAAAGAAGCATTTTATGTCTTCAAGGTGATTTTCTTATTCGTATGTGCAGCTTCTTTTCAGGACCTAGGACCAACCCGCTGTTTGGCATGGCATCCTACTTGACGTGGCCTTTTGCTTCTGTTGTGAGCAGTTTCTTCTTGAGATGGGTCCTGGCTTAAGGAGAAAGGCTAGCAGCAGAACTAGCATTTTGATGGTTGGGTTTTCCCATCCCAAGATCTCTTTTCACCCCTGCAAATTACTCTTCTAGGGATTGTCTTGGTCCCTCTACTTCCTTTCTACTCCTTCTCTATCATAGGGACAATCATGAATAGAGCCTAAATGGTGCCTTGGGTTCATTACCATTAGCCTATATGAAATATACATCCCCTAACGTGTTGGGCATATGTATGGCATCCTTCCTATTTTCCAACGCTGATGCTGGTTTTTCCCTAATTTTATATCCGTTGGTCATCCCATTTGACTGAGGGTGGAGGGCTGAGTGTTGGATGCCTGCACTTACATCACCATCAGATGCAGAGGAATTACACAGTCTTACATTGAAATGCTTGTGGAAATTATATGGCGTGTGATATCAGTTTCTTTAAAACACCTTGTAAACTTTTACTCTTGCAGAACTATCATAAATCTGTTTAATTCAACAGTTTACACTAAGTATTCCAGTATTCCACTTCGAAATAAAGCATGTTTCTGCTTGATTGAAACTTTGCACTGTTGGAAGTTGTTAAGAATACCAT
Organism: Panthera pardus; assembly: GCF_024362965.1. Lineage (NCBI taxonomy): Eukaryota > Metazoa > Chordata > Mammalia > Carnivora > Felidae > Panthera > Panthera pardus. The sequence goes on along the minus strand of NW_026526766.1, from coordinate 68,856,685 downwards.
TTGTTGCAGCCAAACTTCTCCATATCTGATAAGCAAAAATCGTGATAGATAACTCAGTGTGTATTTGTTCAGTGGGGAGTTGCTGAGACCGCACAGCTGTGCCAGAAGTGGTACTCAGCACTGGGCTGCAGGCATCAGGAATGGCGCTTCTGCCCTCATGCTGCTCACAGTTGTTGAGGAGCAGACAGTAATTGAATCAGTGGGATGATGTTTTGGAATATGAACCTCTCCCCCCTTGCACGTAACCTTTCCTTGGCGGCTTTCACGCTGACTCTGGGGAAACAGGACTGAAAGGGTAAGACACAGAGAGGTTTTCTTTTCTTGTTTTTTTTTAACCTTCAGCACAGGCTTTCTTTTTCTTGGTTTTCTTTTTCTTTTTTTTTTTTTTTTTTTTTTTAACCTTCAGCACAGGCTTTTGAGACGCAAAGGGCAGGCTGGAGGGAAGCAGGGTGTGAACTTTTATGCCAACACAGGAAATCTGAGAAGAGTTGTCTCACTTGTGGTTTCGGCGTGGTTTGGGAGGAGGAGGAGAAGTGACCTTGTGCAGCTGGGGCATGTGAGGTGGAGGGGAAGACCTGGGTGTCCATGTGGTAGGGTGGCAGGGTCCACACAGTGGTCCTCTACAGCTTCTTCAGCCCAGGATCTCGCTGAGGTGCAAGAAGTTTTTCCATGGCTTGGGACAATTATAAACCCTCCTCAAAAAAAAAAAAAAAAGAAAGAAAAGAAAAGAAAAGAAAAAAAGAAAAGAAGATGCTGAGCACCATGACACCCAAAGAAGCAGCTGATGATAGAGAGGAGGAAGCCTCTGGGTTGGTTTTATGGCAGTAATGGGCAAGGGCAAAACCCACTCCCTTTCATTGATACCTATAATGTGAGATTCTGAAAGAGATTTCTATGGAGATGGCTGCTGAGCAAAGAGAAAAGGGGATGGTGCTGAGAAGGGTCAGCAGGATGGGCTTCACTAGGGTGTCAGTTCAACACCTTCAACCCATGTCCTTCCGGGTCAGGTGTCTGATAACACGGGTGGCGTGAAGGTGATTGTGGGGTTTTAATAACATAGATTTTGAACTCAGTGTGAAAACACCATCCAGCAAGACTGCCAAATGTATTTATATGAAAAAATTTTTGAAGGCATATGAACCACATCATGTGCAACCGTATGTTCAATAAAGACCACCATAATTAAAAAAAAATACATAAAATCATGATCACCCTGGAAAACCCTAATCTCCAAGCACAGAGTAGGGAGTAGATTATGAACATCCTAAAATGAAGCATGAAATATCTATTACATATGTAATATATAAACGTATTTATTCCTATAGGAAAATTATCATGGTTTGTGGGATTATGGAAGAGTTTTCTTTCTCATTTTTCAAGTTTCAAATAATGAACATGTATTTTATAATTAGAGAAATTGTGATTATGATTCTTCTGAAAATAGGAAATTGGGACTCTGTTCTCACAAACAGAGATTTTTTTCCATATATTTTTCACTATAAATTATCTTCGTGTGTCTATCAAAATAACAATTAATATGGAAACTTGAAATTAAGATTGTGTTAAAAATTATTTTGATAAGTTTTGTTTTAAGGGGGAGATTGTTTTGTTTTGTCCAGCATCTTTTGAAGCTATAACTGTACCATAAAAATTTGGCATTTTCAGCATAACTAATAGCTTCTCAATACTGTTGCTTTGAGAAGAGAAAGAAATGTGGTTCTTTGTTCTTGAAACCAAAGACAAAGGATCATATGGCCCCGTTTCCTCTAACTTACTTCATTGGGTTTGACTTATTTTGACATCAATTCCATGTCCTGTTTCCGTAATCTGCTTGACATTGATCTCAACATTTCATTAGGAATTCATGGTGGAAAGAAATTACTCTGAACATTTGTACCTTGTTCTTACAGTAAATGAAGTGTCATTTACATTTTATATCTTTTCCTGCTAACCTGTAACCCTGGAAGACTTTGGTACTTTTCCATTATTAGCTCAAAGATATTTATTATCATTTCCCCTCTTGATTTATGCTGAGGCCTCAGTGATTGAGCCCTGATTCTCAGGGTCATTATATAAAATTGCGTAAGTGATCCATGAACAAAAAAACTCTTTAAATTTCTTGACAACAAACTGAAGGAGGAGTTGGTTTCCTAAGTTTTCCTTTTATAAAAGGGCTGTGTTATTATAATGGCACAGTTTTAGCTACTGTGGTTTGATCTTCTGGGTGTGAAAAGGTACAAATTTAAATTCTAGAAACGACATTTTATAGCAGAAAGAGCACCAGCTTTAGAAATGACAGACCTGAGTTCTCATTTAGCACTCAGATAATTACTTGCCATGTGTTCTTAGACAAGTTACTAAGTTCTCTGAGCCTCTATTTTCTCATCTTAAACAAATCAAAAAACAAAACAAAATTATCGGGATTATTACGAGGGTGAGAGAGTGCCTTATTGGTAGTAAATGCTCAATAAATGATGGTAACAATGTGTTCGTATCTTTGCTTTCTGCTCTGTCAATTTCTGTATTGGTGGAATGGCTGGCACATACTGAACGACTTACCAACTGTGGCTCTGAACTTGGGCATTTAGAAAGGCGTGGTTTGGAATGTAGGAGGTTATCTGTCTAGTGGCTTTGAAAACTCAGTTGAGAGTGCTCAGTCCCACATTTGCAGTGACGAGATCAAACAGGCACCATCAGCGACATTGTGACTACTCTGAAATACACCCCCAAATCAGAAGGTTGCCTAATCATCTTAACTGTGAAGCTCATTTTATGTATTTATTTACTTATTTCAATACCTGTTCATTGAGCACCTACCAAGTACCTGGATACAGAGTAAAAAGGGCAGACAGGGCCCCTGGTTGTATGGAAATGTCTTTTGAGGCTGGAGAGAGTTAAGAAGAAAACCGGATGAGTGAATAAATAAAATAACGGGAGCTTGTTAGAAATGTTGGGGACTCGGTCAGAGAGTAACAGAAGACGTATTGAGATAGAGGGGTCCTACTCCTGGAAGGCCTCAGGCTACGGCTGACATTCAAGCTTCAAAGAGAAGCAGCAACTTCTGCAGAGAATGGGGCCAAGACCAGTCCAAGAAGCCAGAAAAGCATGTGCAAAGCCCTAAGTCTGGGAACACGGAACATTTGATGAATATCCAGGTTGTTGTCAGGGCCACGGCAAGTTTTTCTTCTATCATTCCACTTGTTGAATGAGAATTGATGAAGTGGAACTTATAACCTGAGACCCTTGTTAGTCAGGTATTAAAATATTCTGGAATAGAATAGTCCAGAAGATTATATATAGATAGGCAGGCATCATTTCTAGTAAGATAGATTTACAGGCCACGAAATAAAAGCTATCCAGCCCTCTTGTTTGTTTTTATAAATAACAATGATGATATAATAATAATACCACTATTACTCTATTGTACACTTGTAATTCACAGAAAGCCAACTAAATATTAGAATGTTGCTATTTCTTGGTTTGCAAAAACTTTTAAAAGTACTCATGTTGATTTCCCACTCTGGTAGATGAGGATTTACCCCTATCCACAGTGCGCATTTCCCCACTTTCAAAATAATTATGTGACCGTATAAAGATGATTCATAGCTGGGCACGCAGTATTGCACGATTCCTTTTCTCGCACAATATTTCATTGTCCTTGGAGTTAATCTTGTTTTTGTCCTTTGCTTAGGTTTCTATGTTCTCTTCAGTTCATCCCCAAATTTACTCCCAGTTGTGTAAAATCAAAAACATATTAGATAGTTTATTAATCTCATCTCCTTGAAGAACTTTCTTCTGTATTCTTTTAACCTGCTCCCACCTGAGATGGTGTGGTGAACATGGAGATGTGTTGCCCAGAAGCCCTTTCAAGAGCGGGATCTTTTTTTGTTCCAGCTGCTGTCAGCTCCCTCGTCTTCTGCCTCCCCTGCAGAGAGCTGGCCCTCCCGAGGGCATGGCCTTCCCAAGGTGGCCTGTATCCAAAGATCGATATGGAGAGGGAATAAAAGGCACTTCAGCCCACTGTGGGATAACTTCAACGTGCTGTAATATTCCACAGCTTCCCGAGGGGGTGGCCAAGGTATTATTTTATCTGCATCACAATGCAGTTCTCCAGTCTGCTCAGTCTTGCCTCTGTCTTGTCCTCTTGTCCTCTTGTCCTCTCCTTTCTTCCTATAATCTGAGAAGTATTGATCGCTAATAAATATTCTGCATGCGAAACCCTTCAGTGCCTGCTTCTCAAACTAGTTACTCTCTAGGGAGAGTTTTCTTGCAATTTCCCTTCACTATCATCCTGGAGATTCCCTTTGATACATGTTAGATTCTCTATTTTTAGGATCTCAAGCCTTCTTCTCTTTGCTTTACTCTCTAGTAGTTTCCCAAGAAGAGTTACAAGGAAATTATCTTTTTAAAACCTGTGTGTCTGAACATTTATTCCTATCACATATAGCTGATAGCTTAGTTGGGCATAGTCTTCAGGGAAAGAAATAATTTCCCTCAGAATTCTGAAGGCATTGTTCAATTTTCTTTTGTTTCCACGTTTTGTGTTAGGAAGTATGATGCCAGTACAACTCTTAAACCTTTACATGAAAGCTGTATTTCTTCTCTGCGAATCTGTAGGATCCTCTTTGTTCCCATTGTTTTGAAATTACATCTTTCTCCAGTTTAGGATTCTGGTAGTTTATTACTACTCATCCAGTTACTTTCCACCTTCCCAAATTTTCTTTCTCTTAGCTCCTCTGTTTTCTTTGTCCTTCTATATCTATACTTTAAAGCAAACAGACGGGCAGACAAACAAACAATAATAACACATTATAGTGCCTTTTGGGAAGGAGGGAGCAAGGGGTTAAGTATGTATGTTTAGCCCAACATTTTTAAGCAGAGATTAAATTCGATGTTTTCAAGGAAAAGTTTATCTGGGGAAGCTGCTATATCTTTCTTTCCTCTCCTCCTCCCTTTGAGTTTTTTTTATTCTTTCCCATAAGCGCTAACTGCATAACTATGCCAAATGAGAAGTTGTGTCTATAAAAGTCATTGTTTTGGTGCCTTTGATTCTACATATCCATGGCTAGGATATAGAGATAGCTCCGCTCTCTTCCAATTCCAGTCCTGTGTAGACTGTGCTAAGAGCCAACAAACTGCTGTTGACAAGGAGGAGAAGTCATATTTATGCATTCTAGTTAAGTTGGTCACCTGTGAATTTCCGTAAGACTCAACCTAAGGAGTGTCCATTTTCAATAAATGCAGAGAGCTGCAGGTTTCTTGAGAAAATTGAATTAGTGAAATAGATCCTTAAGTCCACTACTGAAAACTCTTACCCACAAGTACTTTTTTGGTGGGAGTGACTGACACAGTGCAAACAGAACCCCTCGGCTGAAATTAATGAATAATTAGTTGAGAGACAAGAGAGAGAAAATGGATCCCAATAAATCAGTTCCCTAATTCTTTACAACCTTTAGAATTAGATATGCTCTAAATATGAGATGCAACTGTTTACCATTATGTGCTAAATAATATAAACTCCTAGAACATAATTCTTATGGTCATTAGTTGAGAAAGTGAGAAAATTGGAAGCCTTTAACTTCTTGTTCTATCTGTTCTAGTGAAAGAGCACTAGCAGAACAGATATCCCAACCCCACTTAAAAAAAATTCAGCCACTATATTTAATATCTTTGTGACTTTGGGTAAGTTACTTTGGGTAACTTTGGGTTACTTTGGGTAAGTACTTTGGGTACTTTGGGTAAGATATACGTTCTGTATTTGTAATTTGGAGAAAATCTTAATTTCTTCATAGGGTTGTTGTTAATGAATTAATGTACGTAAAGCTTTGAGCATGACAATGTTTATATATGGTAGGTTTTCAATCAATATAGTTTTCTTTCCTCTTGTCATCTGTGTTCGGCCAAGAACATTGTAATTTGTATGTGCAATAAAATTTGGGGGCCACACTATTAATACTCTTTTGAAGAATCTACTAGATAAGGAGGTTTCATCTATATTAACTGAACGGTGAATTCAGGTGGGTCTTAATCCCCTCCATACACGTTCCATCCTCAAATTAAGGCCAATTTGAGGTGGCATGAGGGCCTCAGAATGAGGGAAGATTTCATAGCTAGAGTTAACTGCAGCAAAGAAAATTGGGGTCTGTAAATAAGAACTGACAGCTAAAGCAAAGATTAATCTTAATGGCACGCATTAACAATATGCAATTTGAGATTGGCAGTGGAGAATTCTCCCTGAGAACTGGCCGTATGGCCGTATGGCAGTAAGGCAGTATGGGTCTTGACAAGAGAATTCACATGGGCAAGCACATTCATTCAATACGTCTTTTCTGTCCCAAAGACATTAGCATACCCAGAGACCCACAAGATCAGGGAAAGTGGCCTCCTTATTCACATCAAATCATTGTATGTACAGACCGTTTCCATTTAATGTAATTGTCATTCGGCAGTAAAAACTCACTTGTATAACTTAGAAGTGACAAGGAAATTGGATGGAGCTTCACATGGTTGACTCTTGGAGAAGAATGAAGCAGTGACTAGAAAGCTTGAAATTAAACCCTAGTGTCTGTAAAGGTTTAGGGGGGTTGTGTTCACATACAAAGCGATGGCAGAAGGGAGCCCAGTTGGGTTATTTAGGACTTTCACCAGACTTGTTTCATAGGATACTTCTCTTGGGTCGGATTCTGGACTGAAGGGTACCACTGTGACCACCAACTCCTCTTCATGCTTGAGGGTGGTGAAGAGCCAAAGGGCCTAGGGACCATGAAGTGCCTGGATATTGCTTCCTTCAGAGTGTTCAAACTATTGTTGACTCTCTGGGCCAGTCAGGCAACGTAACTTTTTTTTTTTTTTTTTTTAATGCCTCATTTGAGTAGATCCAATTACAACTGCATTTATCCTTCCTGATGAGAATCTTATAAATATTAGTGGAAGTTATCTGAAAGTTTTAGAAAAGGGAATATACAAAAATATTAAGCTTTTACATTTCAAAGGATATATTTAAGTTGTAAACTGATAAAAAGCTTACTTTGTTAACTGTGCTTTCTTAACAGCTGAAAGATAAATATCTTTTCTAAATTTATATTTTCTAAAAATATGCATTTCCCCATTTATTAAAAGTGCTCTTTTATTCTTCAAGTACACAGTAGGTTTTTGTTGTACGGAAAATTATATTTTCTAACACTACATATTCTCTATTTGGTATGTCATTACAGAAAATGCAGATATGTGATAGTGGTTATTGAATAATCAGGTATTTGCTAGATGGGCAGAATCCTGAGAACCAAAGGTGATTTGCTAGATGGGCAGAATCCTGAGAACGAAAGGTGAGATGGTATTTTTATTGTAGAAGGCAGGGAAGGTATACCTGCAGAGTTATGACAAGATTTGAGAAACTTATACATGTCCCAAGAACTACATATAGATTGAATCAGTATTACATGTTGCATGTACACATGGGATATCGAAATAGCACATGAACATTTTTCGCTTCAAAATGTCTTCACGTTTGAGAACTTGTGGAGCCACTTTTCTGTTCTGAATTTTCAGATATGATCTGTCTGCTATCTTGCCTGGCACAGACTGTCATGGGTGGGAAAGAAGGCTAAGGAATGTACATGGAACATCTCCATGGTCCAAATAGTGACCTCAAGCTCAGGGAGGCACTGTAATATGGTCAAGGCCATGCAGCTAGCTAGAGATATAGCCAGCTTTAAAACCCAAATTGGTCTGATTTTAAAGTTTTTTTTTAATGTTTATTTATTTTTGAGAGAGAGAGAGAGAGAGAGAGAGAGTGCGAGTGGGGGGAGGGGCAGAGAGAGGGAGACACAGAATCTGAAGCAGGCTCCAGGCTCTGAGCTGTCAGCACAGAGTCTGACGCGGGGCTCGAACCCACAAACTGCAAGATCATGACCTGAGCCGAAGTCGGATGCTTAACCGACTGAGCCCCCCAGGCGCCCCAAGTTGGTCTGATTTTAAAGCCTTAACCCTTTTAACTCTATCACATTGCCTTTCAACTGAACATATTTGTTTTTTTATACCATACTTTAAAAGATTCAGTTCCTAGGAGGAAATAGAAGAATATGTGTGCACAGGGATGTGGAACTGTTTATACATGTTGCTTTGAGCCTCAGTAATCAACCATTTAATACAATAAAAGAGAGAGGGTTAAGGGGTGCCCCACATGGAATAGCAGTAGAAAATGGTCCTGAGCTAGTAAGGAGCCCGGGAAGAGTGGACAAGTTCTGCCTGGGGAGTTAGGAGGCATCCCTTCTCACCGCATCCCAGCCATCAACCTTCCGTGAGACTAGGGAGACACCCCTACCCTATTGTGCCCTCTGTTCTTTCATTTGTAGAATGAAAAGGAGAAAGGTAGCCTGAAAAACAAACTGGATATCTGCTCTGGCTTCCTAATCCAAATGTGCAACACAGCCAGGCTATGGAATAAAATTCGAGTCAAGTCTTCATTGTTATCACTGGCTGTATTTCTTGAGTAAATAATTAAACTTCATCTATTTTAAACCAATCCATTTTTCACCAAAATTATATTGATGAAGAAATCACAACAAATATCATTCTTTCATTTACTTTGCCAAGAGTCAAGTAGTGCTATAAACCCTATTTCTCACTCCTTAACATCATACTGACTTTATTGTCAAAAAAGAACAGTGGGAATATGTGCACAGAAAAAATTACTTTCTTTCTTCACAATTCAAAAATATTATGAAATAGCCACAGGAGAAGCCATGTTAAGTCAAATGGACCCCAAGGGCAGACCATCAGTTTTATATACATCATTCACCATAGAATTATTTTTTAATTAAAAAAATTTTTCATGTTTATTTATTTTTGAGAGAGAGAGAGAGGCAGAGAGAGAGGGAGACATAGAATCTGAAGCAGGCTCCAGGCTCTGAGCTGTCAGCACAGAGCTCGATGGGGGCTTGAACTCAGGAACCACGAGATCATGACCCGAACTGAAGTCAGATGCTTTACTGACTGAGCCACCCAAGCAACCCACCATAGAATTCTTAATGAGACTTTAAAGAAGACTTATAGACAAATGAATGTACTGTATTTTATAAACATAACCAACTCAGAAGTATATTAAACAAGGACACAGCAGCACAGACATCGCTAGAACTCATTGGTACCACCACGGAGGGTGGTGCCAGGGAAGCGTCCTTAGGTTTCTGACTCTCAGGGGGTGCATAAACATTGAGGAGTCTGCCCTGGAGCGACCCTCAACTCCCAAGGCCATTGTGATGAAGGGGCAGAAGAGCTTTCTGGGGCCCAGCTCTCCAGTCCCTGCAGCAGTGGAGGCCTCTTAGGACCCAATACAGCCGTCTTCATTTTGAACTGTAGAGAAAAAAGAATAACGTGTAGATGTTATTTTTTTCCTAAATTACCTGAGAGTAAAAAGGTTGCTTAGCACTGACATAAAGGAACACAAACTTTTGAATTAGAACATCTTATAGTTGGAAAGAAATCCTAGTGCCATGAAGTTTTACAACCATAGGAAATGGATAAAGGCTGCAAAATGTGTGACTTTATGGTTTCTATAGTGAGGAAAAAATTAGGGAGGGGATGGAGGCAGAGCAGGGCCATGTAGATGGTAAATTTCTTGTCATTATAAGGTTTTGGTAAAGAAGCCAGAAAAACAAACGTTTGAATTAGGAATTGAGAGATTGAGAGTGAGCCCAGGACGACAACAACCACCACTATCAATCAATCAACCAATCAATCAATAAGAAGAATGTTAACAACAAAAACAGCAATAATAGCAATGATTCTTGGCTTTTTTTAGACACACAGCATTGCTTTGAGATGGACAAAAAACCATAAGAGTTCAGGAAGATGGTCTTGATGTGTATCCTCTTCCCATTGTGCCTGCATACAAAGGGGACCTTTCATCTTATAAATAAAATCCAAATTTGATGGAGTTCCTCTGCATTATGAAGCTATTGCCCTACAGCAGTTTGAAAAAGGAGAGACTCATTTGGCTTAAAATTGCAGCATGTAAGTGTGTGGCAGTGAGAACCAGGGCCACACTGTCTGATCCCGCAGGACATGCAAGGAGAAAACTGCTGGAGTAGTCAGGCAGTCTCCCTCTGTCAGAGTCCTCATTTGTCAGAGAGAGGTCATTGGTATTATCTGCGTCATCTGACCTAAAGGGCTTTTAGGGGGGTGAAGGGAGACCAAGGGTGCCAGGCAGCCCACAGAATGTCTGCTTTTCAGTACTTGAGCCAAAGAATCAGTTCTGTCCGAACATAATGGAGGCAAGAATTGCTAAATCTGGGCTGTACATTTCAAGGAAGCAGTGAAAGAAGAGAGGCTGCATCCCATCTGATAAAACAGGGCCTGACTTGGCTGACCTGTAGGGAGGAGCGATAGGCCGGGCCACCATGACCCCTCACATCTTTCCCTAAACTACTTTCTCCCTCTTTGGAGGCCTAACCCTCTGAACAGATTGAGTAGTGATTCTTTGGCTGCACATCTGAGTTTCCTCACATCGCCAGCCAGCCTGGCAACTCCTTATCACACATGTAATCCGGAGAGATGGCTTGAGCTGGTTTCTGGAGACCTAGGTTCTTGCTCCAGTGGCCATGGTCCTGCCCGACATCCATGTTGTTTTGGGCCTTTATTGGCCAGTCACCTGGTGATATGTCCTGGTGAACCTGCAAACTGCAAAATAAAAATCACCATCCTTTTTGAGAATGTGGACTTGAGAGGAAGACCAGATTTATTGGTCCACTCTTCCTGATTCACCCCGCAGAAGCAAGGGTGGAGAAGATCTCCTTTTCCAGGTAGTCGACCCCAGGGAGGAAGCTTGCTGAAGAACTTGCCTGCCCGTGGGAGTTGTTTGGAGCCCCCAGCACCACCATCCGTCTCCTCTGTCAGAAGGAGATGTGAGAATATGATCTGGTTGCTTGGTGATGATGAGCTGGTTCACTTTGGACCCCCAAGAAATGCTTCTTTGTGTTGTAGGGCAAAGCTTTGTGATGGCCATATATCTTTTATGCAAGCACTGTTCATTCAATTATGATCTTCTGGGGTCTAAGGTTCTCTTGTGTATCAATGTTGAAGTTCCAAACAGTGGGAGAGAGCAAAGGTGTTTCAGAGGCCTTAACATCTTTATCTGAAATTATGCCATCTTTGGTAACTGAACAGTTTACTGAGTATTCGTCTTTTCTCCAGCTACCATTTGTTCATCTAGCTTCCGTCGGCTTTAAGAAACCATAATCATAGGGGCACCTGGGTGGCATAGTCGGTTAAGCATCCAACTCTTGATTTCAGCTCAGGTCATGATCTCACCGTTCCTGAGGTCCAGCCCTGTGTCAGGCTTTGCACTGACAGCAAGGAGCCTGCTTGGGATTCTCTCTCTCCCTCTCTCTCTACCCCTCCCCTGCTTGTGCTTTTTCTCTCTCTCAAAATAAATTAAAAATTAAAAAAAAAAAAGAAGCCATAATCATAAAAGCCCTTGGCGTGGACAGACTAGTAGAAGAAAACCCATGTGGAAAGGACATATCATTTTGGTTCCCCAACCAGCACTCAAGAGCTTTGCTATGTCTCTCAAGGCCAGTGGGCAGATATGAGACAAATGTTTCTGAACCTTAGTCTTCTCATGTATAAAATAGGGGCAATAAGAACAGCTTGGGGCAAAGCAGGTACATGCTGTGGTGTTCTGAGGTTCAAACAAGGTAATATGTTTAACTTCCCAGCACAGTGTCTAATTAATTCCATTCTCTCCTCTTTCCATTTTTGAATTAGAACCAATCCAGATTCACAATGGATCAACCTCCACATCCACATCTTCTAATCCTCTCCTCTCTTGGGGAAAACAAGAAAACTCCACACTTTTTTCTCCCATATAATTGGAGTTCTACATGACCAGGCCTGGCTGATCTCTCCAACCTTATCGCCATCTTACGTCCCATCCAGCCCACCATTCCTGCCCCAAGCACCACTGCATTAATCACACCTTCCCTTGGGCCACTTCTGACCACTGCAGTCTTACACTGTATGAATCACACTGCAGTGTAATGAGTCATGTCTGCTTCCCTCCCAGACTGTGAACTTCTTAAGGGGAGTGACCCCTTCTTGTTTGTATTTGATATCTAGTGCCTAGTAGGTAACCAATAAACTTTTAGTTAATAAACATTAAGCCTGACTTCAGGGGGTTGTAAAGAGGGCCCGAATATTTTAGAGGGATCCTTTTGGTTTCTTTGAAGACTTCCCACCAAATAAATACATATGATTTCATTTTAGAAGAAGGATAATTGGTTTTTCTCTGTGAACAAGGAAGACACTTCCTTTTTTGCTTCTTACTGATGTGTGGTGAAGGACATAAATTGTACAGGAAACAGGACACAGAGACATAAACCTGCTTAATCCAATTATATGTCTCAATCAACAGACAAGGTCCCAAGAGAGGAGAGGAAGATGCACAGGATGGAGACCACTGCAGGGGAGCTAGGAAGCTGTGCTCTCACTGGTTTCTTTGTTTGCTTGTTTGGTTTGTTTTTGTTTTGCTTTGTTTTGGAAAGACAGAGAGGCAAAAAGAGGAGAAGGAAACATAGTGACTGCCATAGGAAATGAGAATCAGTGTTTAGTCTTTGGAATGCTGTTGAACAGTGGACACATTAATGATTTTTTGAAGACAAATGAAGCAAAAAACAAAACAAAACAAAACAAACAAACAAAAAACAGAAGAAGAAGAAAGAAAGCACACAAACAAAACAAAACAAGAAACCAAAGTGAGGAATACAAGAACCAGACTCTTAAAAGGAAAGACTCTAATTACAGTCATTGGAGAAAAGTCATGCTTGTAGCCTGTTGCAGACAACACACAACTTCTAATTCTCACGAACGGAGGCCTGAGGAAGGTTACTGGGGTGCGGGAGACAGGGATAGTGCAGCACTGACAGTTAATGAACATGGGACCAAGCACTTTGACTTCACATAATATACCGTATTTAGCCCTTGCTACAACAATTCTATACAGCAACTTTGTCATTTGCATTTGCAAATAAACTGATGTTCATCTATTAGCTGTTTCAACTGTTTCAAAGGTTTTTGTTCAGCTGGTTAGTAATGGTAGAGCTGAGATTTGAACCCACATCTCCTTGAGTCACTTTCTGTCTCTCCTGCACTGTATCATGCTCTTTCCACAATGGGATGTGACTTGTAAAACCCTATTTCCTTGGCTTCAGGCTTTAGGCTCATTTGTACTGTTGGATTTGAACTCCAGAGCAGGGCCTCAGAGTTCCCCTTACTGTGTTATTCCTAATTAAATGTCCATTCCTTACACTTGTAGTTGAACCTCTCTTTTGCATACAACCTTTACCCTGTTCGTAGCACTGAGCTCTTGAGTTCTTACCTGGGACCCAGACTGATGGAATGATTATCACCTAAATCCTTGCCTATCAGCATGGGAGGGGATAGAGAGTGTCCTGGAGAGTCTCAAACCAGCGATCACATACTCCAGTCAGAAGCGATTCCACCTACCACTCATTTGCTAGAGCCACACACACAGAAAGCTGAGCACAGAAAATATTTGGTAAACAGCCTCAATGACTACTGAAGCATTTGTTTCAAATACTAGATATTTTATATCTTTACCATGTTTATTATCTGTCTCCTGTCCAGAATGTTTGCTCCATGAAGACAGAGGTCTTAGTCTTGTTCCCAGATGTATCTTCAGTGCCCAGAACAGTGCTTGGCAAAAGCACTCAACAAACAGCTGAGTGAGTGACCAATATTATTAATTCTACCTTCATTTGCTGAGTGGTCTTGGGCAACTCTTTTATATTCTCTGAGCCTCCAAATTTCCTTTTAGAAAATGAGGATAAACGGATAATCTCTGATAGCATTGCAGTGAGAATCGGTGAGATAAGCAGGCAAAGTGACAAGTGTAAGACCTAACCCATGAAAAGCTCAGGATAAATTTTGGTTTCTTTTCACCTCCAGGGGCCATATTAGCCCTCTGACTTTTAATGCAATTCTCAAGCAAATCTGAATTTAAAAAAATAGAGCAACTGCATAGTTTGAATACATTCTGTAACTTTTCTGTTTCTCTCCCAGTGTGCGGAACAATACTGAAATTTTCCCCTTGCAATAGTTGGAAAACTGTGTAAGTGGAGGCTCTTTGACTCGGGGTGGGAGTGAAGCTGAGTACAGCCACTGGCCAAGCCTTTCAAACAGTGTAACAAATGATGTGTGGGCACAACTGGGGAAAATGCACACATTCTTCATTGGTCTGGTGAAATCATGTTTGGCCCCCAGGTGCACTTTACCTGTTAACAGCATTTAGACAGATTTATCAGCTGTAAATTTTGCACCATGGAAAAAAAAAGGAACATTTTTTTCCCTCTTTCTAAAGATAAAGCAGAAAGATTTGTCAGCTACAGAGCGAATCAAACAAATTAAGTGCAGGGCTTCATTCTCTCTGCCCCTCAATGGCCTGGTTGTGACACATGGACTCTAGGCATCAAATTCACAGAAACCTGGGGAGTTACTGGGGGAGAAAGCGTGGTGGGTATGGGATGAGTACTTTAGCTGGGGCTGATGAGCTCTCGTTTAAGAGCCAGAACTGAGTAAAACAGGGACAGTGCATCCTTAATTAACACCATAAGAAAGAGGGAAAAAAAGAAAGAAAGCACATACCAAAAAATTAAAAAGAAAAAGAAAGAGGCATACAAAACTTTCCAGAACTTTTTGTGGTTCTCTTCTCTATGTATTTTCATGAGATCGTCTGCTTGGAAATGTATTGTTTGAAAAACTAGATGGAATTAGTTTTAAAATGCCCCAGATCAAACTGATTGCAATGGGTTAGAATATTATAAGCCGGATGTTATGAAACATCTTTTGTGACATGGTTGGGGGGCGGGGAAGAGAACGGGATTAGATTCAAGTGAGTCCACACTCCACAGTCAACTGGCTGTGTGACTCTGGCTAAATCTCTAACTCTCTAGATAGCAGTTTCTTCACATGTAGTATTCAGATTACAAAGCCCAATTTAGGAGACTGTTGTGTGAATTTCATGAGCTAATGTGTTTGTGAAATTGTGTTATTAATTTTAAAGTGTAATGGTGCCATTCATAATTTTTCTGGAGGATTATAAACAATTCAAACAAAGTTTTCATATTTGTCCTTGGATAGGAGGTAAAGACTCATCACCCCCTTCTCTCTTAACCTCCCTCAATTTTCCTATAGAGTCAATGAGTGTGTGTGTGCATTATATGTTATACATCTTAATATATAATTAGTATTACATATACTATATATAATATTAGTATATACTATTATATGTTTAGTATATATGTATATCTCTGTATAAAGAGTATATATAGAGAGATGTATAAACTTTCTATACATCTATGTTTATATCTCTATGTAGAGAACATCCCTTCTTTAGCATTTCTGCTGTCACTTATAATGCCTTTCTTAGATGGTTGCAATAGCCACATTGCTATTTGTCTTTGTCCTCTTTCTAATCCGAAACAATCGAAATTTAATGCATATTTGGCCATATCGCCTTACCTTAGGAACCTCTAACCCAGCACAAAGTGTGAAGTCCTTAATTTAGTCCACTGGTTCTCAACTAGGAGATTTTGCCCTTGAGGGACATTTGACAATGTCTAGAGATGATTTTGGTTATCAGAGTGGGGAAGGGGATGTGTACATGCTGCTGGCATCTGGAGGGTGGAGGCTAGGGATACTATTAAATATCCTACAATGCATGGGCAGCCCCACAACAAACAACCATCCTGCCCCAAAATGGTGGTAGTGGCGAGGTTGAGAAACCCAAATTCAGCTCATGGGATCTCCCTGAGATCTTTTCTACTTACATCAAGCTCCAGCTTCATCACTACCTTCATATCCTGGCCTCTAGCTGAGGTGAATTACTCCCATATCTCTAAGTCATTCCAATAGTTTCCAAAGTGCGTGGCATCTCTGGGCCCTTGTACTGGCTGGACTTACGGCTTTGAACCTGCTTCCTTTGCCTTCTTCAGCTGGTGATCTTTGCCAATTCATTCTTTTGTGTCTACCCCAAATCTCTGCCCTTTAGGAAGACTTCCACACACCCTCGGCCCTTGCTCTGTGCATCCACAGCAACCCTGCCTCCCTCTTTCACTTAACTTATCACACTGTAATGAGACAGATATTATTCTTCCGTGACATCTATTTGGATCTGACTCGCCCGCCCATCAGTGAATTTAACAAAACTGGATTAAGCAGGGACCATTCCTTCTTCATCTTTGTAGCCTCAGAGCCAGGCGTTAGGTGGGCACATAATTTCGGTAAATATATGCTGATTAACACAGAGAACAAACCCAAGTCAGTGACCATCTTATAGCTGAGGCTATAGAGTTGTTTTGTAGTGTTATGAGGTGAGCCACTTGAGCAAAGATTGTGTTCTGGTCAGTCCTGTGGCTACTCTGCACCCAGATTGTTAAGGAGACTCCCACTTCACTAATGGTACTTAAAACTCACTGATTGTACTGTGTGCCAGGAGCTTGCAAGGATTCTACACTAAATTCGAATTCTACTGTATCTTTACTATTACATATCCTCTCGTTATTCCCATTTTACAGAGGTAGAAAGTGAGGCTCGTAGTCACACGAGTGATAGAGCCAAGGTTGAATCCAGGCATTCAGACCCCAGAGAATGTCAACTGCTGTGCAGTATCAGTTCACTGTCAAGTCCACAGTACTGATTTGTGGTCCTCTGGGAACATAGTCTCAGTGGGTCTGCATTTTCAAGATGAAGAAATAGAATTTGTAGGAGACTGTCACCAGTGACACATCCATATAATGACCAGGCCAGAAATGGGTTTGAAGTCTTTCTATACAAGTGTAATCTCAAGGATCCTGTGATCGTCTCAACTCAGCCTGTATTTCTCAAAATTTGCCCATCTGCTGGGTCAAAGAAGCCTGCATTTGCAGGTCTTATATGAGAGCAGATCTTAGGAGTCTTAGGATCCACCTTGGGGACCTGCTACAAATAGATCTTTGGTAATTATTTAAGCCCCTAGAAATCGTTAGCAGATCTGGGACAGCTTTGATTCCTGTCTGGGACAAGTTCTACATCCTGGGAGGTCTTTGTGCTGAGTCCCATTTGCCAAAGATCTCTAAAAGCTTCCAGGCTGCTTAACTCTTCCCAAACTTTTTGGTTTAAAAATGCATTCCTAATCAGTGGGTCTGGGTGCATTCTTTGTGCCTAGAGAATGCCTTTCTCTTCAACTTTGGAGCAGGCCAGCACACAACACCGACCAAAATATGTAACACTCCATTTCCAGACTGAGTGGGCTGAGAGCACAATGTAGGTGGAAGGGGTTCCCACACAACTCTGAGAAGGCTTTGCTTTTCCAGGGTGGTCCAGTGGTCTTGGGCTGCAGTCGGCCCCATTTGCTGGGATCCTTTGGGAAATCTCACAGAAAGCTTATTGCTGAAATTCTCACTGTTGCTTTCTTTCCTCTAAGGACTATCTTTTCCAGGGCCCGTAGCCTCCTTCAAAGGTATGCAGCTGTCACTCATCATTCCTGACTTGCTGTCGTTCTTTTCATGTGTTTGTTCTACAAATGCTCCCTGAGTGCCCCTTAGATGCCAGACACCCTGGTAGATGCTGGAGGCACAGGAATGCAAATGTAGTCTCACTCTCCAAGTACTCACCTTCTTTGAGAAAAGATATAAGAGAGCCAATTAATGGCTAATCAGTAATCAGGCCTGTAATGGAAGCTTACAGATTCAGGGATACAGACAAGATGGGTCCTGAATAGCCCAGGCAATCAGAGATAATTTTCCAAGTGATGGCTAAACTGATTCATGAAGAATAGAAAAGATGAGCTTTGAAGGAAATGGGAGACAAGAATTGGAGGAAATAGCAATAGGATATGCAAAGTCCCTGAGGTAAGAAGGAGTATAGCCCATTTGGGAAGTGTAGGTAGTTCAATCTGGTTGGAAGGAAGAGGAGGGCTGGTTGGGGCAGGTGGAGGTGCAGATTGGAGAGAGCGGAAGGTAGGTTGCTATAAATTGTATCCTGTGGGATTTTGCAGGCCATGCTAGGGATTTTGGACTTTGTCTTGAGGAAAAATGAAGCGGACTTTAATCAAGAGCATAACATGGTCAGGTTTGCCTTTTTAAAAGTCCAGTTAGAAAAGAATTCAGCAGAAAGGCCTGGAGGCTTTGTGACTGAGTTTTTATCAGAACAGACCTGCCCCTCTCATCTGAGCCAGCTACAGGGAACATGGGCAGGTTGATGACAGAGAGTTGAGGTCTCTGGGCAGCTGGGCAGACTCAGCAGGCCCAGAAGCAAGGAGTGGATAGTATTAAGCCTGGGGTGCAGGAAGAAAGCAAGACCCCGGAAGAGAGAGATGGAAGGAGCTGAGAAGAATCTGCTAGCAGATTCCATTCCCTGGACATAGATGGGGTTCCAGGCAAGTTCGTACAGCCAGGACTGAAGTTTAGAGATTCACAACAAAGTTGAAGCCTAAGGTTCCAGATGGGTTACTCAAAGGAGGAGAGAGTCAAGCAATTATGTAGTGCCAGGCACTGACAAATATCTGCCTTATCATCAGTGCCACGAAATACGTGCCATTATCACATCTGCCAGCCGAGGTGAGGGAGGCTCAGAGAAGTAACCCACCCAAGATTGCACAGTGCAAGTACAGAGTCAGGATCTTAACCCACTATTCTCTAGCTTTAAATTCATTTTTTACCAAGTGTTAGATCTGGCACTTAACCCCAAATATATAATAATAATCCATTATGTTTTGATGCCTCTTTCATTTTCTTCTTTAAAAGAAAAATGGGTCTACATAAGCTATTTGTCAACGTGAAAACTTCATGCCACAATACTTTGCATGTAGGACTCTGTGATTCCAGGTCTCTAACCAAAAACATCATCTCACACCAGCAAGTACTGCCTGCATGATCACGCTTAAGTCTCCCCTGCTTTTTCATATCAATATTCAACCATTGAGGTGATCAGCACAGGTGCCCTCACAGTGACACCCCTCTTTCCTTTGGAGCTCAGTGTCCACTAGGTTAAGAGAAGCATTGGCACTCACAGGATTCTTCAGGTATGGAACACATCATCTCAATCCTGAAGTTCATTTGACCTTAGCTTAATCTCCAAAGGACAACTCCCTGCCAGCTCCCTTGGGTAAATTTAGTTGCCAAAAAGAAACTGCTCCATTTAGCTTAAACATGGAGCCAGTGTGGTGCTGTGTATGGGAAGAGCTGCACCTCTGAGTCCATCAGATCTGTGTCCCCAGCTCTGCCATTTACTAGCTGTGTGAACTTGGGAAAGTCCCTTAACTTCACTGAGGCTCATCGTCCTCATCTGTGAGTAGAGAGCATAATAATACCCGCTTCCCAGAACTGTTTTGAGAATTGCTTGACCAGAGCTTGCCACAATGTCTGGCACACGACAGGACCTGATAAGTAAATAATAAATCAATATAGCCATTATTATTATAAGCACTCCCTCTCCCTCCCTGAAAATCTAGGTGATGCTCCATCCGAAACAGCTTTTATAATTTGTGTGAGTGGGGCAGTGGGGGTGTTCATCTCACTCTTCCAGGGGGTGTTGGGATAAAACCTATGCTCAAGTGAGACACTGTAGCTCATAAACAGACTGTGATTTTGTAATTTTTTCACAAGAGAAGCTTGTAGTATGTTTACTTCACAAGGTGGTGATAGGGATTAAGAAGTTCAACCCAACAATGAAATGCCTTTGTAAACTGTACTGTGCAAGTTTCTGTTTATCTTATGATCTTTATTTTTTTAATGTTTACTTATTTATTTCGAGAGAGAGTGTGTGTGTTCATGGAAGTGGGGGAGGGGCGGAGAAAGAGGGAGAGAGAAAATCCCAAGCAGGCTCCACACTGTCAGCACAGAGCCCGACGTGAAGTTCATACTCAAGAACTGTGAGATCATGATCTGAGCCAAAATCAAGAGTCAGATGCTTAACTGACTGAGCCACCCAGGCGCTCCTATAACTTTTATTTTTTAAATCAAATTTCTTCCAGAATAATTGACATTTCAAGTGGATACTTTGATGAGTTTGACAAATGTATACACAAGAGTAACCACCAATTCAATATTATGTAGAACATTTCTATCACTCCAGAAACTTCTCTCATGGCCCTTTGCATTTCATCCCCGCACCCCCCTCCCCACCAATAATCTTTGCCTCATGCAAACATTTATCTGATTTCCATCACCATTAATTAGTTTTGCATGATCAAGGAGTTAATATAATTAGAGTCATTTTGGATATACTGTTTTGTGTTTGGTTTCTTTCACTCAGCAGAATGTTGTAGATTCATTCATCTATCTGTAGTTGCGTCTATCTGTAGTTAATTCCTTTTTATTGTTGAGTAGTATTCCATTGTTTGAATATACAATAGTTCAGTTATCTGTTCACCAATTGATGAACATTTGTATTATTTCCAGTTTGGAGCTATTACGAATAAAGCCGCTTTAAATATTCACATAAAATCTTTTTGTGAATATACATTTTCATTTCTTTTAGGCAAATGCTATGATTAAAATCATTGAGTAGTATGCTAAGTGTATGAGTCACTTTAGAGGAAACCACAGAGTGGTTGCGCCATTTTACCATCCATAACACTGTATGAGTTGCCCCCCAATCCTTGTCAACACTTGGTATTTTTGGTCTTTTAATTCTAGCCATTCTTGTATTTGCATGATGATTAAAGATGTTTACTATATTTTCATGCACTTATGACTAGTTGAATATCTTCTTTTATCAAGTGTCTATTTAAATCTTTCGTGCATTTTTTGGTTTATTTTTATTTTTTTCTTATTGAGTTGGCAGAGTTTTTATAGTCTAGTACTTTGTTATACGTCTGCATTGTGAATATTTTTTTCCTGTCAGTGGCTTACATTTTCAATTTCCTTACTATCTTTTGAAGAGCAGAATATTTTACTTTTGATGAAGATAGATTTATCACTTTTTTATTCCTTTATGGTATGTACTTGTGTCTTGTTTAAGAAATCTTTGCCTACACAAAGGTTATAAAGATTTTGTCTTACGTTTTCTTCTCAAATTTTTATAATTTTACCTTTTTATGTCTGTGATTTATTTTAAATTAAATTTGTGTATGGCATGAAACAGGAGCTGAAATTCTGGTGTTGTGTTGTGTGCGTGTGTGTGTGTGCGCGCATTTTGGCTTGTGGAGGTCCATCTATTTCAGAAGCCTATGTTGAAAAGATTCTCCTTTCCCATTAAATTATGTTGGTGCATTTTTCAAAAATCAGTTGGCCATATATTTTCGGGTTTACATCTGGACTGTCTAGTCCTTCTTGTTGATTTATATCTGTATTTTTAGCCAACAGGATGATGTCTTGCTTAATGAAGTTTGTAATAAATCTTTGCATTAGGTGGTGTAATTCGCCCAGTCATTGTTCCTTTTTAATACTGTTTCTGCATTCTTGCCATTTTGTATTTACATAAAATTTTTTGAATCGTCTTGTCTTCTAGAAATTTGGTTGAGATTGCATTAAGTCTATGGGTTAATTTGTATAGGATGGACGTATTAACAATATTGAGTTTTCTGATCCATAAACATAGTATACCTGTGCATTTATTTAGTTTTTAAAGGCCTTTCCCATCTTTCATTAATTTATTTCTAAGAATTTTGTGTTTGTGATGTTATTGCAAATACTATTTTTAAATTTCACTTCCTAATGATTTGTTTCTAGTTTTAAGGTTTATAGTAGGAGAACTAGTCTGATACCAGATATTCTATCATAGGCCAGAGGCAAGATTTGTTTTTTAATAATAACCATGAGAAAGTTGAAGTATCTCCTTATGAACTGAGATTTTTCTTCTTTTTAAAATGTTTCCAGGACACTATACAAAATAGACATTTTTTGAGTCTCAGATTCCAAAGTATTAAACAGATGGGAAGCCTGTGTGTGTGTGTGTGTGTGTGTGTGTGTGTGTGTGTGTGTGTGTGTGTTGCTGCTACTTGGATCGCATAAATTTTCTTCTGGAGAAATTTACCACTCTCACTTTTAAAAAAAATTTGGCACTAGTAAACTAAGCTCAGTTTGTGAGCATAGCAGGTACAATGCTATGTTTGGTTCATTCACAGGCCTGGGAAGCATCTCAAGCTTCCTTATGGCCAGTTTAGAGGCCCTGCTAAAATATTAGCTGAATGACGAAGTTGAAATTAGAAAGCACATAAAAGGGTAAATATTGACTTTTTCAACAAAGTTGTTGTGTTTGCATTCAAGGCACTCTTGGAGCTTGAAGAAGCCAGTTTACAAGAAAAATGAATCAGGCTGAAAATAGCGTATTTACATAAATTCTTAGACAGGAGGATTATAAGCTATTAATAATGACATGTTTTTGTATCCTACTTTCTACTTTTTAAAGCCTTTTCAGATTCCACATTGAACAGATGTTCCCATGCACATGTGTTTGTTCTGCTCCCTCTGCCTAGAACACCACTCCTTTCTGTCTCTGCAGTTTGAGTCATTCTTCAGCAATAATCTCAGTTTGCTCCCAACCTCCCATGTCTACCTCCACACTTGGTACAACTGCTCTCACAGAATCCCTCCTGCTGACCTAGTCCACACGCTCTTGATGGCCCTTTTGCATTTAGTTCCATCTGTGCCGTGGTTCTGCTCAAAGTAGAGTGTCGCTGAAACCTGTCAGGCATTCTCAAACACCCAAAGGGGCATTTGGAGATGTTTTTCTTCTTTTCTCTGAGTGTAATCCTGTCAGCATTTAGGATTTATTTTATGTGTCTTCTTTTACCGCATTTAAGGAATAAGAATTATCCCTAAATACATGGGCAGAGGTGGCAAGATATGCCTGAGATCACATGGTGATTTCTGAAACAAAACTAATTCAGGGGCAGCACTGGGATTAGGGGTGGAAGGAGCTCAAGGTCAAAGGTCCTGGATCCTGGTCCTGACTTTGTCAACAACCAACTCTGTAGCCAGCCCAATGCTTGCCACAAAACAGGTATTCATTGATGAGTGAATGAACTTGAAGAAATCACTTAACCTCTGTTGGCCTCAGTTTCTACATCTTACTTAGCATAAAGGAATTGGAGTTGATAGTCTCTAATTTCATTTCAGCTGTATAATTTATGAATTTCCATGATCCTTCAGCACCAACATTAATCACTGTAGTAAAGCTTACTTTTAGATTAAGTGGGAAAGGAGATTGGGAAGGACACTTGGGGAGTACCTACTATGTAGTAGATATTTTGACTATGTTTGCAGATGTGTAATAAATCATACTGATCCTATCCTGTCCTTCCTGTAGGTTCTGGTATTCTCATTCATCTTCCTAATTTATCTAAATCAACTTTCAAAGTGAGCAGGGGTTAAGAACTGCTCTTTAGGGTGAGAGAGAAAGGGAGGGAGCTGGACTATGATGAGAGATGAACACCTCACGCTTTGGTACAATCATTATTTACATGAAGATGCATATTTCTAAGGTTCTTGAAGCCGCTCTAAGTAAATATACCACTTCCTTGAAGTTGATCGATTGATTTCTTCATCACCTCATTTGTACTTTGTATAAAGATAAACTTTAGTATAACTTTTTTCACAAAACTCAAGTAAGTGGAAGGTTTGAACTAATGAGCTCTTACAATATATGCCAGGACTATAACGTATAGACTAAAGGATATTTGATAGGACAGATATTTTCTCGGACAAGATAGTCTTTGGATATAGGTTGCTCTGTGAAATGTGACCCAGCTCCATGACATACGACTCTGCTCCATGCCTGCCAAAAAGAAATCCACCTGGCTGCAAGGTCGCCATTCTTCCTTTCCATTGCTTGTGAGATTGAATACCTTGGCTTGTGCTTCATCCACAGGGAAACTGGTCAGATTTGATCATGTCCCGTGACAAAAAGCACAAAGCCTCTTGCACCCTTTGGGTGCCAGGTTTTATAATCAAAATCAAGATCCATGTTGCTTTCTACATCACCCTATGGATGGGTTTTCTAGGGATACCATAAGAAAATACCACAGACCACGTGGCTTAAACAACAGAAATTAATTTTCTCACAGTTCTGGAGGCTAGAAGTGTAAGATCAAAGTTTGGCGGGTTTGGGTTCTCCTGAGGCCTCTCTCCATGGTGTGCAGACAGCTGCCTTCTCTCTATTCCTTGCATGGCTTATTCTCTGTGTGCACATCCCTGACATCGTTCCCTCCTTTTTTAAGGATGCCAGTCATATTAGATTAAGACCCTAGCCTCATGACCTCATTTAACCTTAATTATCTCTATAAAGACCCTGTCTCCAAATATAGTAACATTTTAAGGTATGGAAGCTTCAACATGTGAATTTGGGGTTGGGAACACAATTCAGTTCCTAACACCCTATGAGGACCTGAGCATCTGAACTGATCCAATAACAGATCTATTTTCTCCTGTCTCCCACAGCAGCAGGAAGTTTCAGGCAGATTATGTGTGGTTACTGTTAAGCCAGACCCCTGGATTACTGAGAATAAGAGAGATTCATGTCTCCTATGAGAGGAAACACAGAAAAAAAATGTCCATTTACCTGTCTTTAGACCCTAACACGTCATAGAGGTGAAATACAGAAGCTCTCCTGAAAGACGGTTTTGGAAAAAGAAAGTAGACTGGTAACTGTGTTTAGAGACAGCTCTAGAATTTTGGAGGATGTACAGCAACCTGTAAAAAAGAACTTCTATGAAGGGAGTGGTCCTGGGTCCATAGGGAGGGGAGCAATGAATAATTCACACCCATCCTGCTCTGTTTGCAAGCATGTGCCTGACTCTGTCCCAAGCCAGAATCTCCCTTCAGTGTTCTGTGGCGTGTGTGTGTTGAGACATAAATCCATTATATTTGCACCAGAGAGGCGGTCAGAGTCATCCTAGGTCTGCTGCTGTTAGATGTGGAACTGGCAGGAGGACCCATTGGAGACTGATGGACTGTATTCAGAAAGCTGCAGCTGTACAGCCAGAGGAGTGAGCGTGTGAAGTTAATAAAACCCGTATTCCCCAAAGGTGAAGCTTGAGTGACTTTGTTCTGCTCTGACGCCTGCCTGTCATCAGAGGCAGGAACTCTGATGGATCTGGGAGGCTCCCTCCCCTGGGTCAAGCAGCACGCTCTGGTTTCATACAGGGTGGTACCAAAGGTGGCCATAGT
Source organism: Panthera pardus (assembly GCF_024362965.1). Taxonomy (NCBI): domain Eukaryota; kingdom Metazoa; phylum Chordata; class Mammalia; order Carnivora; family Felidae; genus Panthera; species Panthera pardus. Next base: position 68,831,519 of record NW_026526766.1, on the reverse strand, counting down.
GCTAGAAGATAAGAGGCCCATGTGATGGTGATAGCAAGAATGTCGGATAGGAATATGGCTGGCCTCCGTGACTAACTGACATTTTAGGCAGTTTATTTAACTTCCTATAGTCTCAGTTTATTCCTCTGTAAAATTGAATACAAGATCTCAATGGCTCCTTGTAGCTCCAAAATGCACATTGTTCAGGCAGTCGTTTTCATAAAGCACCTGCAAATTTTGGAACAAATGGACTCATCAGGACCCAAAATCACATAAACAAAGTCGTATTACTAGATGGGAGTTTGTTTTTAAAGTACTCTGATTTTGACAAATCTTAAAAAAAAAAAATAGTGCTTTGGTTTTAGGATAATATTCAAATGGTATAATAGGGAAATAAATCATTCCTTTTTTAAAAGCTAAGTTTTTAATAGGGCAAATTATTGGCACTTAATTTCTAATTAGAGTGCTTACTCATATAATGACATTTGGAAGTTGTTTGTGTAGTAGACATTCTCTGGGTTTGGAAAGACAAATGAAGAAGTTAGAAGAGTACGCACATGTACATATAAGCTAATTATTTTAACACATAAGCTATTATTGGTCTGGAATACAGGAAGGGGACAAAGCCCTGTCACCTTCAGGGAAGAGATCAGCTGAGCTTCCTTTTTATCATCACTAAAAACTGAGGATTTCATTCTAGTATTTAAAATATAGGTCATGAAAGCAGTTTGTATTTTACCTGTAATACTAATAAAAATAAGTTAACAGAACAGTCATTGTGGCATGAAAATGCCATCTTCTTATGAATTTATCATTAATAACTAAATAACAACATTAAAAATTACATTAATTTAATCAAGGTGAGTGCTTCTTGTCAATATAAATCTTCTAAATATTTCCTTCATTCCCGCAAACGGATTTGTCAGTGAGTGAGAATGCCTTTTAAAATAATCTCCTCCAGGGGTACTCTGGACCAGGCAGTAAAGCATGTGACTCTTGATCTTGGAGTCATAAGTTCAAGCCCCGCTTTGCGGGTAGTTTACTTAAAAAAGAAAAATCACAAAGCCTCATTCCAAATCTAGTACTCTGTACCACCCCATGGTGCCTACACCAAAAGGGGTTTAAAAAAAAAAATTCTCCCAGAGGTATCTCTACCGTGAGTTTCAAGTCCATGTTTTCAAAGCAGTGCTTTTCCTGTCGTATTAGCACAGATCAGGCTCACCTCTGCAGTTTCCTCCTGGTCACTGGGATGGCCACTCAGTCACTCACGCTCATCATTTCCCAGACACCCCTAACACTTCCCTTTCCTTTTGCCAAATTAAACTGGCTCTGCTCAAATGCACCCTCTCCAGTGTTTGCACTGCTATTGCCCTGCATTGGGCTCTCCTTAACATTGCTTAGTTGAATCTCTTGCCACTTACAGGTTGAACTTCCTAAAGAATAAGTCTGGTCATCCTACTGTGTTCAGCATCTTCAACAATTGTCCAGCGATGCGGAGTAAAATCCATATTCCTCAATGTGTGAACTCTAGGGCCTCTTTGATCTGATTCCCCCTAGATTGCCAATCAACTCTCCAGTATATTCCCTAATGACTTCTGAGACACAGCTCCATTGATTGCCCTGGTCACTTTTTTTCCACTTTGGACTGTGGCCATGCTGTCATCTCTACCTAGATTGATTATTTATTCATTAATTTATTCATTTTTTTAATTTATTAACTTATTATTATTATTTTTTTTTACCTATTAAGAATCTTCTGGCTCTTCAACTCCTGAGTGTCCAGTCTGTAAAACAGAAACCACAGCTGGTAGTTAAATGCAGGATATTTAACCTGGGGAATGAGTCAAAAACCCATTGGGCAGAGCTGAAAAGCCCAGCAGAGGATGGCGAGACAATTATGAGATGAGCCACCACGGGAAGCTGCTGCACTGCTATTGCCAGGGCTGGAGGAACAGCAGGAGGAGGTGGTCCTAGAGATAAGGAGCAGGGGCCACCCAGTGGATGCTGAAGCATGACAGATTCAGCCACAGCCATTGATGCTACCTTAAGCATAGAGAGACACAGAAATACTTGGCCTTCTGCCTTCCTCCAGTCTCTTGCCTGAGTCTCTCACTGACTGAATCTAGCTAGTTGGCAAAGGAGCCTGGGAAATGTAGTTTTCAGGGATCAACCCTCCGGTGATAAAATGCAGAGCAGGGAAGAGAGTGAGGAATGAATCGCAGAGCAAAGAGACAAATAAATAGCAGAGGTCCCCTCTGTGAAATCATTCCTCTTCTATTGGAATTACTCTGAGCTCTAATCTCTCCTTTGTGCTGCCTGAACCTGACAGTCTCTAGTATTAACTTGCTGTGTAAGAGATTTACTTCTTTTGCATGTGCTTAGCTGTGCCACCAGATTGGAAGTGAGTTGAAGGCAAGGACTCTGTTTTATTAACCGTTGCAACCCCAGAACTCTGTACACTCTTTGGAGTTTTGTAGGAACTCAGGAATGTTCCAGACTGAATTAGACAGGAAACAGCAAGAAAGATCCAGGGATGATTGGTTAAGGAATATCCCATGCTCTGAGGAAAGAGATATGAGAAAAAGCAAGAAGAGTCAAAGAACTCGTAAGAGCAGAGTAGAAATGAGTAGTAAAGAACCGGTAAGCACCTCAATCTCACGGCTTATGAGAATATCACAATGGTCTAGAATATCAGTCTCTTTACATTTCAGTTTTTCTCTGAGTGGAATCCTTTGGTATGACATCCACACTGGGAGATTCTGTGCAAGTCTGCAAAACGCTACATGTAATTATGCTCTGTAGCACTCTTCATGGCTTGTCCAGAGGAGGAAGCACTTATTAACTCTTCTTAATTACTAAAGGACAGTCTGTAGAGGGGAATTGAAGGCAGAGAAGGAAGTGTGTGTCACCTCTATGAGCTTTCATAGGAATGAGTCAAGTTGGGCTTCTTATGCCTTTTATAGGTTAAGGATAAGCTCAGATCTAAACTGCGAACTTTGGTCTAGCTATCCCTTCTCTGAGTCAGCAACTTGTCTGCTTTACATATATGTTTCCTGTTTTATAAAATGAAAGGATCAAGGAAAAATAGACTTGTGTTTTTAAGAAAAGAACCTCTTTTTTCTAATTATAAAATTAACACATTTGCTGTATCATATTTGCAGAATGCAGAAAACTACATAAAGTACATAGAAAAGTTCCACCATCAATGATAATCACTGTAAATAATTTGGAATATATACCTCCAGTCTTATTTTCTCTTTAAAAATGGAGTCATAGTCTATATGTGGTGTCATAAACTACTTTTTTATTTAAAATTATACACATTTTTATGTTTCAATAAATATGAACCAATACTTTTTAAAAGGCTGCATTGTATTCTATAATTTATTTATTTAATTCCTGATTGTTGGATATTTTGACTGCCAACATTTCTGTATACTATGTTATGCGTTGTGTTAGTTTTTTATTGCTGCAGTAACAAATTGCCACAAACTGACTGACTTACAACAACACAGATTTATTCTCTGACAGTTCTAGAAACCATAAATTCAAAATCAGTTTCACTGGGCTAAAGTCAAGGTATTGATGGAGCTGGTTCCTTTTGGAAGTTCATATATATATAATTTATTGTCAGATTGGTTTCCATACAACACCCAGTGCTCATCCCAACAGGTGCCCTCCTCAATGCCCATCACCCACTTTCCCCTCCCTCCCACCCCCCATCAACCCTCAGTTTGTTCTCAGTATTTAAGAGTCTCTTATGGTTTGCCTCCCTCCCTCTCTGTAACTCCCCCCCATCCCCTCCTCCATGGTCTTCTGTTAAGTTTCTCAGGCTCCTAGAGAAGAATCTTTTTCCTTCCCTTTTCCGGTTTTGAGAAGCTGTCCATATTCCTTGCCTTATGGCCCCTTCCTTCCTCCATCTCCCGAGTGCATCAGTACAGTTACTGCTTCTGTTATCACATGGCCTTCCCTCTGCCCCTGACTCCTCTAGCCTCCCTATGATGAGGACTATTGTGATTATATCAGGCCCACTGGGATAATTCAGAATACTCTCCCTCTCCCAAGATCTTTAACTTAATCACATATGCAGAGTCCCTTTTTTAAAAATCGAAGGTAACATTCAGTGGTTCCAGGGATGAGGCATCTTTGGGAACCATCATTCAGACTACCTCACTGCTATAAACAGTACTGTAGGAACTTTTCAGACCTATCCCAGATCTGTAATTTTATGATGCGTCTTTATGAGGGACAACTGAAATTATTGTAGCCTCAGAAAGATTTACGAGATCAAGTAGAATAGTAAACAGGAAAACTGAGAGTCAGGACACGGGGGTGGCCCTGGATCTACCACTGAGTTGCTGTCTGTATTGGGGATCATTTGGCCTTTTTTCTGCTGTAAGTAACATCCTTGGTGCCTTCATCTGTAAGGTGAAGGAATTGGACATGCCTTTCAAACTGCATTTTCCATGATTCTTTGAATTAAAGCACTGCAAATTGTATAAATTAAAAACAACAAAGGTGTGTTAATAAAAAAGATTGATGGAGTATCCTTGGGCTAGATGTACCTTTTTCATAAAGCACGTAAGCATGTTTTAATCATTATAAGTCTTAGAAGAAAGCATCACCTCAACCTTAATTAATTAACCATTTATTAAGCATGCACTGTGTACAAGATGTTTTATATAAATCATCAGTAAAAATCTTATAAGTTAAGGACACTCTGCATACTTTTCAGGCTGTTTAAGTAATCTGTTCAAGGCTCCACATTAACAGAATTGTCATATCCATTTGGATGCACGTTATAGGCTCTTTCCCTTAGATCCCGCTTCCTGTGTGCAAACTGTATAGAATTAATTGCAGCAGTGGTATTAAATCATCTACTTGACATTTCTAGAATAATTGGTAACACCCCATCATTAGGTCTAGGCATTTTTGATTCAGTGCAGCAGTTAGTTCTTTGTGAACCTGCCCAGCAGGGCAGAAGAGCACTCTATTTCTCTCGAAAGCAACTTTTCCTGCCCTAGACTGTGCAGAGGAACTGAGGGAAATTTCTTCATTCCCTTTGGCTCCTTTTACTGGTACTCGTGGTCAGGATGTGCACGTGCTACAGTTACGTGGCCAGCCATTCGCCAAGTTCCCTTGCCTTATGGAAACCAGATGGAAGCTGGAGTCGAAGTTCTCCGCCACAGAAGTGAGGCTGGGCTGCTCTCTGGATGGAATCTCTGAATTCAGGAGGCATAATCCTCCGTCCTCCCCCTCTCCCTGCCCCACTGTGCCTTCCAAAAACCAAGAGTCAATTTCAGAGATACAGCCTTTCTCTGTGTGTTGCCCAGATACTTTTCTTTTTTTAATTTGTAATTGCAACTTTGTTTGTAGCAAAAGCTCTATTTGGTTGTCATAAATTGTAACCAAGAGGAATAATATCCACAAAGCAGTCAGTACTAGCATATGCTTTGAATAGCCTAGACTGATAATGTGAGGTCTTGCACAACTTTGCTAACCTCAACTGGCATTTTGGGAGAATTCAACAAAGGCACAGTAAAACAAACAAACAAGTAAAAAACAAAAACAAACAAAAAAACAGGGAGAGTAGGGAGGGGAAATTTCAAAAGTGTTCCTCACTAGTGAAATTCAACAAGGTTAATTACGAGCTTTATTTAGGAGTTTTCAGGGAATCTCATTTTAAGAGTAGGAGAGGTCTTAAAGCTCACGCAGTTAATTTCATCTAGCTCTTCCGTATTGGAAGAGCCTAGAAAAGCCCAGTTGTAGTTCTGTTGTGAAATATGATTGTCATAAAAATTCCTGTTTGCTAGTCACTAATTTTTGTAGCAGAAGGAGTGATGATAATTATAAAAGTAAAGCATTTGGTGGAATGTAAGTTACGAAGGGTTGAGAATTTCAGTTAAATAGGCAGCCACTCGTTACATGCTTTAGGGAAAGTCCAGTGCTGGGGTAAGAACACAGCATATGAGTCAGAAAGACACTGGACTTTCTTACTTATTGGCTGTGTGGCCTTGGGTAAGGTATTTAATAGTCTCTCTGAGTTTGCATTTTGGCATAAGGAGCAAAGTTAGAATGAGTTTAAAATGTGATGTAGCCCAGTGCTGGGCATGTGGTATGTGCTTAGGGATTGGTAGCTTCTACATTTGTTGTACTTGTTCCCTAAATTCTCTGTGTACCTATGTCTACCCTTGAGGTAAGCTTGAAGTAGAGGACTATAGGGAAATTTATCTTTGGACCTAACCCCTGTCTTCCACCTAGAGCCCCTGCCCTTTTCCAGAAGGTCATGATCCTCTCTGGAGGAGTCTCAGTATGGTGAAAATTGGAGTAAGATAGGCTTGAGCACAATCTCTGAGCTGTGCATCCCGAGACAAATCACTTAGAAGAGGGCCAGGCACACCATAGATGCTAAATAAATCTTAGTTGAGTAAATGAAGAAGGAAATGAATTGCACTTTTCTACACCTTTTTACCTGATGTATTTTTGTCTTTACTCATTCTTCAAGGCTTCATTTGTATTACTCTTCTGGAGACTTCCACCAAAACAGGGACAGACCTGTATTATAGCACTGGTCACAGGCTGTCCACCTCAGTGTCAGATAAATGAGCTTCTCAATGGCAGGACTGTGACTTTGCAATCTCTCAATGTAGCATGGCTTCTGCAAATCAATTGTCAAAGAAATAAATTAAATGAAAATGAAATGGGGGGGGGGCATCTGGGTGGCTTAGTTGGTTAAGTGTCCAACTCTTGATTTTGGCTTAGGTCATTATCTCACAGTTCGTAAGTTTGAGCCCTGTGTTGGGCTCTGTGCTGACAGTGCGGAGCTTGCTTAGAATTCTCTCTCCCTCTCTCCCTGTTCCTACCCAACTCGTGCTCTCTCTCTGAAAATAAATAAATAAACTTCAAAAAAAAAAAAAAAAAAAAGAAAGAAAGAAACAAGATGGGTAATGGTAAAATGAAAAAAAAAAATGTAAATGAAAAACATCCTAAAGAGAGAATCCCAACTTCTGCCGCCACACCCCCTCACTTCTGGGCTTCTTCTGTGGTTCCCATACTCGGGTCCTTTAAGAGAATTAGTTGCATATTGCTTACATCCTGCTCACTGTACAGTCACAGTAGTTTACTGCCAGTTCTTACGCTTATCTTGTCAGGAAGGTGACCCAGAATATTTCCCAAGTAGAAGCAGAAATCCATTGCCAAGGTGTGTCGCAGAGCTTTGCAGCATCCAAGACAGATTGACTGATTAGGCAAACATGATTTTGGTGGAGCATTTTTAAGACGTTGGACCACTAAGAAATTCTGTGTCACTCAGCAGATTCAGAGCTTGATATACTCCAACCCAAATGATTCTTTCCTCTTAATTTCTTTTCAAGGAAGTATCTAGCTTTCAGTCAACTCAAAAACCCATCTCCTCTCTTTCTTCCTCTGAACATTATATCCATTATCAGATTCCATTATTTCTGTTTTGTTAACTGATAGGGATTTGCAGTCTTGTTCCAGTACTTACTAAGTTTTTCAGGCTAAGTCATTTGTATTCTCTGAGTTTTTTCATAAATGGGAGGGTGACCGAGTCTGCCTTCCTCCCACAGTGATTGCCAGAATGAGATCTGATCACAGAAGGGAAACAGCTCTGGCACCTGTAAAACACTGGCCCTGTTAGTTGCCACTGTTTCTATGATGACCCTCTAGAGTGACCAACCGAATTTGCCACGGGCGATCCTGCTTTAGCACTGCAAGTTCCACGTCCTGGGAAAACACTCAACTCTGTGAAAACCAGAACATTCTCCCCCTTATCTCTGTTTCCCTTGCCTCCTTCCTGGTTCAGTTCCTTCCTACTGTGCATTTGTGCTTTTCCAGGATGTCTCAGGTCTGTCTCCACCCAACTCCACCCACCTGTTACCACTGGCAAGATTTCTCTGAAGTGCCATGTAGATAGAGTTACTTCTGTACAGTAAAGCAAAGGAACTGCCCCACAGGAAGAGAGAAAAGGAGGGAGACAACACATGCATGATCAAAAGGATGATGGATGTTCTCCCTGGCAGCTGGTGGGGAGTCCCAGAGGTGCTGCAGCGGGCTGACAAGTTCCTATCTGGACTTCTGGCGTGTGGCTGGCTCAAGCCCTCTGACCTCACACTCTGTTTCACATGATCCCTAACTTTGTGGGACATTATAGGGAACAAAGGCTTTAAGGTCATTCTGGTTTGGATTCCTGGCAGAGCCGCTTCATAGTTGGCAAAGCCCGTGGAAAGAGAAAATGTGATGCCCCAGCTGTGAAAGTCTGTCTCCCCTCCCCATAGGATCATGGTCCCAATGGCTGATGGGCAGCCCCTAAGGGACTGCAATCTCTGTGCAGGGACATTGTCAGTAACTGGATGGGACTGAGTAAGGGGGCCCCACTGAGTTGCTTGCTGGACGGAATATGGCACTGCCAGCCCATGGCAAGAACAACCACTGCCTTGCCCCATCTAGAGATGCTTGACATTAACTGTCCCCATGGCCACAGGCCTTTACTGGGGTAGAGGGCAAGGGCAGAAGACAGAGCTCTTTCTGCCAATAAGACCCAGCTGCTGTCCTGGGTGGAAGGCCCAGTGTAGTAGGCGGGGAGGGAAAGGTTGGGCAGCCGAGAGTCAGAATCAGGGATTAGGAGGCCTAGAACCCATCCAGACAGGCAGGGAAGTGGTGGGAGAGGAGAGTGTACCCTGAGTTGGGGGCTCTAAGTTCCTAGAATGTGCGCCATTGTCCTATGAGGCTTCACTTATAAACTCAAATTCAGAGATAAAATTATTAAAAGATGAATTATTCATAAAAATGATAATAAAATATGACTTGAAATGATCGTTTCAAGATGGCGACAACTGGGGCCTTTTGAGCAGCAGGCCCTGTGCAACTGCGTCCACGACACCAGCTGGTTGCAGGTCTAGTTCACCTACCCCGTTACTTAGAGCAAGTCACATCTCCTTTCTGACCTCAGTCTCCTCACTTGTGAAATGGGCCACCATGAGAGGTAGATGGTATTTCACTACAGCATGTAGAATAGAAACTCAATATGCATTGGTTTCCTTTCCTTTCCCATTGGCATGCAGTTTAACAATGATTTCTAGCTGACTTTGGTCAGACTGAGTTCACTGAGAGGGCGGTTCTCTTTGGGACAAGAACAAGGTCTAGTGCAGTTGCAGAATCCTCAGAGCCAAGCACTGCAGCACATAGTATGTATACAACAGCACATAGTGTGTCCACGGAAATTGGGTTAATGAGTGAGCAACTTTATTTCATCTATTTTAATATAGATCTTTTCCTTTTTTATTTTTCTAAGAAAAGCTTACTTAATTTGTCATCTATTACTTCATCTTGTCCTGTTATCCTTGAGTTGTACAAGGGAGTTCAGGAAGCCCTAGCTGTAATAAGTATAAATTAAAATAAAGTGTATAAGTTGTAGAATGGAGCAGGCCCTCCAAAATAAAAAGCACTAGAAAATTATGAAGAGAAAAACTAGTTTATGTGACTCTAAACTATAGGAAATTTAACTATATGATCTATTTGTTAGATGTAATAACATATGAGAAGAAAGACCAGACGGAGGTTTACCAAAATTGCCACAGTAGTCATCTCTAGAAATGAGAATTGGAGTTTATTTTTCTTTTCTTAACACTTACTAAATTTTCCAGATTTTGTGTAGCTAATATGTATAATAATGGTATATCATTTACATTATTTTTCCAATATAGAAAGCATCCCTTAAGGCCTAGGATAAATAATATTTCTTCCATACAACAATCATGTTCTTTTTCCATCTTTGCTAACTTTATATACACCACAACCCCGTAAGGTGAATATTCTTATTATCCTCATTTTGCAGATGAAAATACTAACGTTTGGGGAGCCTGGGTAGCTCGGTTGGTTAAGCGACCCACTCTTGATTTTGGCTCCAGTCATGATCTCACGGTCATGAGACTGAGCCCTGCGTTGAGCCCCATGTCAGGCTCTGCACTGGGCATGGAACCTACCTGAAATTCTTTCCTTCCCTCTCCCTCTGCTCCTCCCCTGCTTTCATGCATGTTCCCTCTCTCTCTCTCTCTCTCTCTCTCTCTCAGTCAAGTAAAAATAATAACAAACTTAAAAAAAGAAAACACTAATGTTAAATGACAGTAAAAACTTGAGCAGGGTCACATTGCTAGGAATGGCAGGTCCAGGGTCCTTACCCACTACACTCCCTTCCAAGTGCCTTGTACCTTGCTTAGTACGCTCTGCTCTGTTGTTTAGCTATCCCTCATTTTAGACTGGAAGTGATGTGTGTTTACTAACTGTGGTTTGCCTGTCCTTGGATTCCCCACAGAACCTCACAGGCAGGGTTCAATAGGAACCAAGTACTGGTCGAATGAATGCTTGACAACGAACGAAGGTAGATGCCACCCAATATGCCAGTGAGATTTGTGGCCAGTACCAACTCTGCTTTTTACTGCAGCCACCTCCTGGGAAGACTCAGATCATCTGCTACAGTTCTGACTGTGGCTGCCAGCATCTCAAAGCAAAAGTAGTTATATACTTTTAAAAGTACTTTTTAATACCAAAGCAACAGATATTAAACTGGAGGCTATGCGCCCCAAAGTCAAGGTTGTTCTCTTTTGTTTTGACCCAGTCTGCTCCAAAATGGATTGACAAGTGCTTTTAATTCATTGGTTCCAGAGGCGTTGTGACAGGTCTTAATAATTTAGGTGTTGTTGGATTGTGAAGGGAGAGATTATATTTACAAACAATAATTTACGGTCTTAAGTCAATGGCCTTGAAAAGCCCTTATAGCTTTCAGGAGGTGTTTATAGGGCAGAACAAGGGCTTGTTTGAATCTACAAGTTACAGGAGTAAGATTCCAGTACATTCTAACCAGACAGTTCTTTTTATGGACTTCTGCAATTTGTGCTAAGCTCTCCTCATTGGATAAGCCACAATTTTGGCATCTTTGGCCTAAAAACTGAACATAGCGCAAAACGGTGTTGCATCAGATATTTTAGAAATTTTGGTGCATTGTGTTTTTTAGGATGAAAGGATTTCTTTCCTCTCTCTCCTCCCTCGGCTATTTCTCTTTTAAAAGTTTAAAACTGACTCCCGTGGATTCTTTGTATTCTCCCAAGAAATGTGACTAAACTAGCTAATCACATGAAAGGTATCTATTGATGTTAATGTCTTATTGTAGAGAAAAACAACATGGAATAGGAAAATAATTTTTGGTCTTCTTGAGAACAAATTTGAGGCTGCACATGTTGAGTTTCAGAATATTGATTTGTGTTTGCATGGAGTGACTGCCACTTACCGGTTGTAGCGGACAATTCACCACCTGGCCACAGCTGATCAGACCAGGGATAGATGCTTGATCCAATCAGATTCTCTACCCTGAAATGTTTGAATTGTAACTAAGAGATTAATTTCAGTCTGGGATATTTGTTTGAATTTGGGTAAAGAATTGTTAGGAGCTTGAGAGAGGCAGAGAAAGCTAGTCAGCAGGGAGAGAAGAATAAAGGAGACACAAAGAAAGAGTGATAGCATGAGAGAGGCTGTGTCTAAAGTCCTCCAGTCTGCTCCCAAAATATGACTTTGAATTTAATGGAATATTTTTTCTCCTGCCTGCAAATTCTCAGTCTTCATCAAGCTGCTTCAGATTGGTTTCTGACACTTGCAAACTGGAGAACCTTGTGTATATGTCTATCACCACCCTAACCACTTTGTTTTAACCCAGTCTGTGGGTCACTTTTCCCCATTAAATTGAAACTTTCTCAAATTCACAGACCTATTTCTTCCTATGCCCCACACTTAGCATATGTCTGGCACAGAAAGAAGTTGAGTGACTATTCAATGAATGGATGAGGGAATAGAGATGATGCCCTGTCAGCTTCATTCATTGAGGAGACCTTCATATTAGAACAGTATACATAGGTGCCAGTAATTTTTAGAAGGTAGGTTCACACACACACACACACACACACACACACCCAGGATTCTGGGAAACCACTGTGGCAATAAGAAGAGGAAATCATTTGTCAACTGCAAAGTAGATTTTAGAGAGGTAAATGTAGTAAATTGGGATGCATATCTAGAAGGGTTGTTTCTTGAAAGGGAATAGAACAGAATAGAACAGAGAAATTGGCTTGGAGGTAGATGAAATAGGAATGACCTAAGGCCTAAATTGAGAAGACTTTATTTCCCAGAACTACCTCCGAGAGGACTCCCGCATCCTCTGCATTTGGTATGTGACATCGATAAGTCCTCCGACACCCAAGGGGGTGCCCTGTGCACGGGGAGAGTTCCATACGTTCACGTGTTTCCCTTGGGAGAGATGGAAGGTAGTCAGGAGCTGATTACCATGCCCAGGCACACTCATGTGAGTCTGCCAAACTTAATAGCTAAAGAGGCCTTGACATGTTTCCATTTCTGATTCTGCCCTTATAAAATGTGTTGCTAATTAAAATAACTGCCAGCTCAGACTCCTGCAAGGAAACCCATCCACGTGCTCAGAGTCTGTTGTTTTCCATGTTTCTAGCTCTGGTTAAATAAATAAAAACTACAAAACCAGCAGCAGAACCCAACTATCTGGGACAACTTAAGGAGGACCCTGCCTCATATGTAAGTAATTAGGCAATGCATTAATTCAATCTTCTCTGCACTAGAGAAGGAAAGGGTTAAGTAGCAGATTATGCTACTTCTACACAGTGCTATAGGCATGTTTGATTTGGCAAGTAGAAAAAGAAGCACAAAAACACATGTCCTGACAAAGTCAAGAATTATCAAATCGAATTCAATACACTTACCAAATTGAATTTGGAGTGTGTGTCTTTCTTCTTCGTTTGAGACATGGTTTGTGCAATCGCTTAAAAATTCATATCTACTCATTTCACTCCTTGCCATATCTCCTTCATTGGCTTTCCATTATATTTTGCATAAAGTTTAAGCTCCTTTATATGGCTAGAAGACTCACATCTCATGTACCTTCCTAGCTTCTGGTCTCATCGCTCACTCTTTAGCCACACTAAGCTACTTGCAGTGCCCTGAAAGTGCTATATTCTCGCCTTTCTCCATGCCTTTGCATATGCTGTTCCATCTGTCTAGAATGCCCACCCTCTCTATTCTTATTCCTCTGGCCAACTCATAAAGAGTTGTACTACCTAGGTCAGGAGTCTGCTTATTTAGGAAGTCTCCTCTGTTATCTCCACTTCCCACTTCCCCTACAGCAAATCTGTAGAGTTATTGCCTTTGGGCTTTCCTGGCTCTTGCTCTATCCTTTACTATTACACCTGCCCCCTGGTAGTTGACATGAATGAAGAAGGAATGTTCTGCTCTGCAGTATGTTTACGGCCCAAATGTTAGGGCACCCAAGACCCTAATGTTGTAGAATCCTGATCGATAAAGGAGGGTTTGCAAAGCTGACACTGTATGGAGGACTGAGGACCAAAACCACTAACCAGTCTTAGAAATGATATGTGAGTAGAAGCATGAAACAACTTCATTCATTCATTCATTCTTCATTCATACTTTGAGCTATTTTTTATTAAGCACCTACCTTGTGCTAGATCTATACAGAGTGCTGGGGATTATAGGTGGTTCCTTATAGATAGGCACTTAACAGGTTAGTTAGAAAGACATACGTACAAACATGCATGCAATTATATATAAGCAGTAATTTAATCACAAACTTGATTAGACCTACAAATTAAAAGCAAGGCATTAAATGAAGACTGTAATAGGGAGATCTAACCCAATCTGAAAGTCCAAGAAAGCACCCTGGAAAAGGTGCTATTCAAGGTGAAATAGTCAGGATGTCTGTGCTATAAAGCAGAGTAGGAGGCAGAGGATACCAAGACAAGAGGAACAGCATGTGGATAGGCTCAGAAGTAGGAGAGAGATGGATGTGTTCAAGGAAGAAGGCAAGACAAATGGAGGTAGAACAATGTAATGAAAAGGCATAGAGAAAGAGAGGAGCCTGGAGAAGTAGATGGGATACATCATGCAAAGCCTTGTCAGACAAGGCAAGACTCTTGAGTCTTACTCTGAGTGTAAACTACTGAGAGGGTTTAAGCCTCTTTTCGATCCAACTCACAATGTTAAGATTATTTTGGCAGCAGTGTGGCAAATGGATTGGAAAGGGGTACGTGTGGAGGAGAGTAGACCAATTGGGAGGTTGCTGCAGTATTTTCAGGAGAGATGGTGGCTCACTGTAAGGCATTTGGAGGAATGATGTGGAAGAGTGCATGGAATCAGGAGATACTGAAGAACTACCATCAGTGGCCTTGGGATTGATTAGCTGTCAGGGTTGAGGCAGAATGAGTGCTAAACACTGGACACAAATAGGTTCATTCAATGAACAAATAGCTATTAACTGCCTATTATGTGCCAGATCAGCTCATTGAGCTCCTTACACATATCTCTGACTGCCTTCTCTCAAACGCTGTAACACAAGTCTGTTTGTAACAGAGCATTAAAAAGTTTACTTTAATGCCTAATTGACTGTAATATAAGCTTTCAAAAGAAAGTTTCCCACTAAGCATTTATCAGCTCATATGTTGAGCTGGTCACAACTCATCGTCTTATTCCCACCCACTGCCATTGAAGACAGTTCTCTTTCCATGAGCATTTCTTGTAGGCTTGCATCTGGGCCCTGTCATATAGTCCTAGTTGTCTGCTTACGATATTTTGAGAATCTGTCCCTCAGCCCCTCCCTCTCTGACTTGCTTGGGCAGGTAACACATTGAATTCCACCTCAATCTCTTACTAATTGCATTATGTTAGGTACATTACTAATCTCCCTAACTTTAGAGTTCTCCTCCCTAAGTAGGGTCAGTTAAATTGATGTCAGTATCACTAATATCTTTATGATAAATTGGGTTAAGTGTGCTTCCTAGTGTGATTTAATATGAAGTAAAGAGACTCACCTATGATGTATTCTTGCCACAGACTTTTAACTAGAATATAACTAAACCTATAGATGCAACTTCCAGCTTACTAGAAGGAATAGGACATAGGAATGTCAATAGGACAAAAAGAATAGACATCATGAGGAAACAACACAGCAAGAGAACAAGTCCTGAAAGTGGACATTCTACATAACAACTGGCCTGGCTTCTTCACTGGGCCAAGGAAATGGGGATCGTTCTGTATTTTCAAAAGATTTAAGAGAAGGGGCATAATAACTAAATGCAGTACATTGTCTTTGATTGGGACAAGCTTGAAGGTCCAACTCGGAAAATTTGGAATGTAATTGGGAAAATTTGGGTATGAAAATTGTAGTAGATGATGTTACAGAGTTACTGTGGTTTTTTTCTGTTAATTTTATTAGGTATTTGAAGGAACTTGTTCTCATCATTTAGAAATGCAAAGTCAAGTATTTAAGGGAGAAATATCCTGATATCTGTGTTTTGCTTTGGAAATTGTGTATGTGTACATACATGTGCATACACACATGAACTAAAATGTAGTGAAATGTTATTGCTATATAAGTCCAGGTGATATATAGGTGTTTATTGCACTTTTTCTCTCTACTTTTCTATACTTAATAATAAAAAGTGAAATAGAATCATAACTATATCACAATGTTATGATGACGAGGGACAATGTGTCTCAAAAGACCTCATTTGTCTTAAATGCCATTAAGTAAATGAGTATTCTCTTTCACAATTTTCTTCCAGTCAGTGCATCGGAACCTCACTCAAATCCAGAATCGCATTGCATGCCCCAGCCATGCCTCAGCAGAGCTTACTCAGAAATCACTAGAACCCCATGGAGGGTAATAGGGATGTGAGCTGGCAGACTGGCATCATGCTTGGTGGGATAAACTCTTTCAATTTCTGGCCCGTTCACTACCATACACAAAAATGCCACAGTCCTTTTCCCACTTGAAAAGCAAAACTCAGATAACATATTCATGTTTGCAAGTACACACTTGTTAAAGAGTAGAAAGATCTTTGCCAAGCTGGCCACATGGTCTTTACATACAAGGTGTGATACTGGCCTCAACACAGTTCTAAAACTCACATTTATGAGGGAGTTTTACTGGACTCCTAGTCACAAGCCATTTGTCTGACCTCCTCTGTTTCTCCCAGGTCTGCGCTAGATACGGAAGAGTGATGTGTGTGCAACACGTGGTGGGGGTGGGAAAGCCTGCCTGAGGACGGAGTCGGGAGGCATCGGCCTGCCATGGCCTGTGGATGCACAGTACACAGACATATCCTACTTTGCTCTCGCTGCTCTGACAAGTAGAGATAGCACCTCCTTTCACCCCCAAAAGTGTCCCGCTTCAATGATAAATTATTCACTCCTCCCAAATATACACCCTGTTTCTCTCCTGGGTCCTATGAACTGGCCCTCGACCCATTCCTAGTCAGTCCCTGTCCTGCCACCCCTCTCTGCACTGTCACCTCCACCCTGCAGCGAGCCATCTGTGTCAGTCTACTTGAAGGTGCACCCGTGAGCAATGCTCTCTCTCACCTTTACAGGTGTGCACTTGGCTGACAGTCTGCCAAGGATGCCCTCACATCCTTCCCCACCCTTACCTTTCTCTGCCTGGCCAACTCCTTCCCTTCTCAGAGGCTTGAGTTCAAAGTCATCTGCTCCAGGAAACTTCCTAGACTCTGTAGAGAGGCGTTGCATCTTTCTGCTGTGTTTCTCCCAGGGCCAGGGCAAAGGTACTAAGGACGTGCGTTGGGTGCAAAAGTTAAACAGGCTTCCATTATCAGGGTGGTATTAGTGCTGACTCTGCATATCCCGGGGTCCTGACAGCGAGTGGCTCCTTCAGTTTTGCCCCATAGGTGCCTCGCTTGCCTCACCCCTGTCCTGACCCTGGATTCAACATTTCCTACAACCCGTCATCATGATTACACTGTAGAATTTTATTTGTTGGTCTGTCTTCCTGGTTGGAATGTGAACGCCTTTAGCTGAGGGGTCATGTCTTATTCCTTCCTAACCTCAGTCCGTAGCACTGTGCCCGGCACACAGGAAGCGTTTCTAAATGATGAAGAAGTCAAATGTGGGAAGCGCATGTGGAATTAGAGACTTCTCAAACTATCGGGGACCAATTGGCATCTGCTAGAGAGCTAGGGGAGGATTCAGAGATGGAAAAATTGGATAACATGTAAAATTTGTCATTTGAAATATTCCTGGTAGCCATATATTAGCAAACTGCTTAACAATACTATCTGCCCTCTAGGGAAACCTGAAGAAAGTTGCCTAGGTACAAGGTCTGAAACATCAGCAAAGCTTTGAGTAGGATGAAATTAGATTAAATCAAACTAAAACCGTGTTTCTTCCAAATAAGGAACCTCCCTTAATCTCCTCCATCCTTCACTCTATTCACATAGTGTGTCCCTGGTACCAGTTCAGAAGGAATGGCCTGGGCTGGACTTTAGGAAGCCTCTTTCATGAGTCCATCGCTGTGCCATGCCCCTCACAGAGTTTATAGTATTTAATCACCACAATGATCAGTGAGACAAGAGCTCATGTCCCTGCTCTATGGAATGGAAAAGTGAGAGATGGGTTACCTTTCCTGAAGCCACACAGCTAGCAGATGGATAAAGAAGAATACCTCCTGTGTTCAGGGCAATTAAAACTTGTCATGCTTGCTATAGCCCTATTCCCTAACCCACACAACAGTGGTCACTGATTAAAAATATAAATAGGTTAATGGAACACTTACATTTATTCATGGAAATATTTGAGCACCTACCGTTTACTGTACTGTGGGTGTAAAGTCCATGTAGGAAAACTTTGTTGGGGTTGGGGGGAAGGGAAGAGAGGGAAGATAGATACTAAACAAGTCATAGGTGGATTTAGAAAAGTAAACATAGTCTTATAGAATGTTCTTCAGGAAAGAAGGCATAAAAATTGAAGTAGTGTGTTTGCAATAAGGCCAAAAGCTGTAAGACCAAAGAACCCCAACCACAAAACTGTCCTCTCAAACTTCTGCAAAAACAAACACCTTCTGTGCGTCATGTAACTAACCACAAGTCAGGTGTTTAGTTGTGGGTGAAGGCAGAGAAGGAGACAATCGTGCAGGGAATTTTTAGGACAAGTATCTGGTGATTGTTTTTTGGTGCACTTTTTGGAGTGGGGGCAAGAAGCATACTTTTGGGGATCAGGAGCTAAAATCTCAACTTCATTTTTATAGTGTAAACAGAGGCTGAACCTTCACCGAGCAGACCCACTGAGGCATGACTTCAAGCCCCACAATTTGGCCTGTTTGATTTATGTGTTTCCTGGACAAACTACTGTTGTGTGGGAGCCCTGTGAAAACTTCAAAAAGGTCATTAAGGCTGAAAGGCTTCTTAATTCATTTTCAAATTACTCACTCCTCCTTTCCAAAAGCCAGCGACAGGAGAGCTCAAGTGATCTCAGTCAAGTTTTCCCAACTGAAGCTTTACTTTCTACGACAGAGTTACAAATACTTTCGGCTCCATTTTGCATACATTCTAGAGAGCTTCTTGGCAGGGTCTGCACAGTGTGTTTTCATATTCTTTGGATCTCATCTTTGTAGCATGGCCTCATGAAAAACATCACATTCCAAGTGTGACTGGGAAGCTTCATTCACCACAGAGTTTGCCAATAACATGTGGGGAGTGTATTGTCCCTCCGGCCAGCTCATCATATCCAAACAAAATGTGTTCTCTTCGATTTCAGCTGACTCATTTCCATAAGATACAAGTTGATGCTATTTACTAGATACCCAAAGACCCAATTTGAGAATCTAAACTGTGGTAGAATTAAATATACAACAGTTTTTAACTCATTATATATCATTAGAATCTTAGCAGGAGACTAATGGCACACTCCAAGGGTTTAGCTGAATATAATTTTGTGAAGAGAGTATTTATGAGGCATGGGCACCATTAAGGGAATACACAAGGCATGGTGTATTCCAGGAGTTGTCAACATCAGGAAGGACTTACTGCCCCAGGCGGAAAGGGATGGGAGGTAGGCTTTGGACTCTAGACCCCTCGAAGAGGAGTGGACCAACACAGGCCCCATAGCTGTTGGAATTCAGCGTGACTCAGGAAAGCAAGGCTGGGTAGAAACAGGAGAAGAAATGCCTGACCTCTCTCTCCTTGCACCCTCTAATCTCCTGCTGGTGCTGCCCATTTGCCAAGCCCAGGGAGTACTCATCAATGAGGTCAGCCTGCTGGGGGTCCATGATAGAGAAGGGCAGAGACTTGTTTGGGGTCTCTATGTACCCCAAATCTGAAATACCAACCCATTTCTGATTTTACTCTGAGAGACAGAGTGGCATAACTGAATGAACAGAGGTTTTCATGTAAGGAAGATCAAGACCCAAATTCCACCTACTAATAGTCATATCTTGGGGTCTTTTCTGGAGAAAACCTGTTGGACTGCTTCACGTGAGTTCTAACTTACCCTCTCTGAATTTCAGTGTCTTCCTCCAGCAAAATGGAAATAATAGCTTCCTACTTACCTACCTGCTTGAATTGTTGTGAATATTAAACAAGTTGCCCAAGGAGAAGAGCCTGACATAATGTTTGACACTTAGAACGTATTTGGCATTTGTTGATTTCCTCCAATTAGTTATCCCTTATACGGTGAGATGCCTGCCCTGTGGAGGTGGGAGAACCAGTCTGACCATTTATTTCTTTTTTACTGGGAGTCCCCTGTTGACTCATAGCTGGAAAGGTGGGTGGGACTTGTTTAAAAACTTGTTTACTGGGGTCCCCTTATCAGTAAAGAACTGACCGTTTTCCTAGTGTCACTTTTTAAAGAAAACCTGTCTGGACATCTTTAGGAAAACTCCGATTTTCTCTCTCCACAAGGGCATTGGTGCTTAGGGAGCTGGTCCCCGCATTGCTGTATGAGTCTTCACCATTTCTTTAGCAACTTTCATTCCACATTCATAGGCTAATGCTCAAAAAGCTTGTCCTTCCTCCTGTTGTGCGTTAGCTGTTGACAAGACATTGGCTGCTTTTGCAAGAACTTGGTCAATTCAGTTCCTGATAGTAGGGCCATTTCCTTCCTACTTGAAGTCACTAGGGAGGTTTCTGTTTGCTGTATGTTGTTATTTGCTAGTTTGGGAACAGGTGGGAATGTTTGGTTCATTGTGAATTTTGGCTGGACCCTTGGAAAGCTTACTGGTGATTGAAAAATAAAAAGCCACAGTAGTCATTCACTTACTGTTCATTGGTTCAAACTAGGAGTTATGTACTGGGCATAATCCCTAATTCTCATAACCACCATGGAAGGTAGTATCTTATTTTCATTTGAGGAAACGGAGGCTCATCAGATTAGATGGGGTGGGGGGGGCATGTCCAGCTTCTAAGAGGTAGAACTAGAGACCATGGCTCTATCTGAATCAAAGCACAGAACTCTGTTTATCTTTAAGAGGGTTACAGAGAATCAACTGCAATATTTTCATCCAGCTGTGGCCATTTAAAAAAAAAAATCACACGGCTGCGAGTTTCTTCATGACAAGGCATAAGTTTTATTCACCTCTCTCTTCTCACTGCTGACCACTGCCCCTACCATAAATTGGGTGCCTGATTGATGTTGGTTGAATGAAAAAATGATTGACTGAATGAATCTTCTATACAAAGATATTTTTGTCTATGTGTAGCATTTTTTCTAATGCATATTTATATTTCATTTGACAGTGTTTGCAAATTGCATAATATTCCCCTTCAGTATAACTTGCAGTGTGGAAATGCTTCCATATGCTGGATGTTTCCCCTCATTTGACTGAGGGAGAAAAAAAGCTAAGAGAAACATCACATAGTGGGTAAGCATCCATATAAACACGAATTGTAGAATATACTGCTCACGAATGGTGTATTTTGGCAGGGTAATTTTGCAAAAAGATTGAAGTAGACATTCAATTTGGATTGATATGGGTGATAAAATGTTCTTGTGCAGCTAACTATAGTTTTGTATTAATTCATTATGTTGTAAGAGGTATAGAGTAGGGGAGAAGAGCATGGGTCCTGGAGCAGCTGACAGTATACATATCCAGCCTCCATTAATTAATAGCTATGTGACTTGGGCAGCTTAGTAAATCTATGTCTTAGTTTAACTCCTTCACAAAATAGGGATAGGAATACTACCTCCCTCATGAGATGATTAAGAGCATTAAATGAGTTAATACAAGAGGAGTTCTTAAATTTGTGCCTGATTCAGTGGCAAGGCTCAATAAATGTTATTATCCCCAGTGCATGGAGTCTAGTTCAGAAAAGTTCTCTTTTTTGTCTCTATCCCCATTATCCCTACCTTATTTTAGGAAGCCATCAAGTTTTGCCTGACTTACTTTACTATCTAGCTCATCCTTCACATTGTCAGTGGAGTGAATCCTTGAAGACTCACATTAAACCAGGCCCCTTACCTTCTCCAAACAATGCCACTATTCCTAATCAACTTCAGGACTAAGTACAATCCCCTAGCATTACATTCAGCGTCCTTCATAAACTCAATCCTTTCTCCTCTTTTGGTCTCATCTCTTGTCACTCCCACATGTATGCTATACTACAAATACCAACAAATGCCCAAAGTGGAAAAGTTATACTGGCTTGATGGATAAGTAATACTTCAGTAAGAGGAATGAGCAGGTAATTTTGCTGATGGGCTCATGGAAGCCTTCAGAGAAAAGATATTTAAGTTGTATCTTGAAGAATAAGTTGATATTGGCCAAGGAAGGTAGGGCAGTACATGATTAGGTGGATTATCTAGATCGAGTGAAGGATTTGTGCCCTGAAACAGAAAAACAAGGTGTATTCATGGCTTGAGAACTTGTCTAATGCTGAGAGGGATGAATTGAGGGATGCTTCAATGTGGGATTGAAGGAAAAGGGAGTGTGAAAAAGAGCCCTTATATCTGGCATGAATGCCTGAATGGAATAGTGTGATGTTGTTAATGAAGGTGAGGAAAATACAAGAAAAATGTATGGTGTGTGTGTGTGTGTGTGTGTGTGTGTGTGTGTGTGTGTGTATAAGTATCTGGTCTGTTTTGTACACATGTGTACAAAAGCCATTTGGGAATATTTAATATTAAGCTCCTGATCTTGTCCCCAGTCTTACCTTCAGACTTGTATCCTGGCAAATTTCCCCTTCTTAGCAAATGGCAGCTCTGTTCTTTAGAGTCCTCCATGATTCCTCTCTCTTAAATCCTATTTTTGATCCTTCAGCAAATTCAGTTTTCCTTTTCTTCAAAATATATCCAGCAATTGATCGTTTCTTACCATATTTGTGGCTACCGCTCCCTTCAAAGTCACCATCATCTTTTATGGGATTATTGAACATTGTCATTTTTTTTTTCAGAGAGAGTAGGGAGGAAGGGGCAGAGGGAGAGGGAGAGGGAGAGGGAGAGGGAGAGAGAGAGAGAGAGAGAGAGAGAGAGAGAGAGAGAGAATCTTAAGCAGGTTCCACACTGATTGTGGCTCCAATGCAGAGCTCAGTCTCACGATTGTGAGATCATAACCTGAGCTGAAATCAAGAGTTGGACACTTAACCAATGAAGCCACTCAGGCACCCCTAGGATTATTGAAATAGTCCCCTAAACTGTCAGAGTCAGAGTGGTCCTCTCTCTTTTTTTTTTTTTTTAAGTTCATTTAAAGTAAAGGTTTTTACTTTAAGTTTATTTATTTATTTTGAGAGAGAGACAGAGAGACAACCAGGGGTGGGGCAGAGAGAGAAAGAGAGAGAGAGAGAGAGAGAGAGAGAGAGAGAGAGAGAATCCCAAGCAGGCTCCATACTGTCAGCATATAACCCAATGTGGGGCTGAAACCCACCAACCATGAGATCATGACTTGAGCTGAAACCAAGAGTCAGATGCTTAACTGAGCCACCCAGGCACCCCCAGAGTGGTCCTCATAAAAAGAAGTCAGGTCATGACTACACTGTTCACAGCTTCTATATCCTTCCCATCTTGCTTAGACCAAAATCCCAAAGTATTTACAGTGATGGTTTGCAAGATGCAGCCCTCAGAGCTCCTGGCTCTAATGCTATTTAGACTCCTATTCCCATCCTCTTTGGCATCTCTCTGCCCTAGTGGGTTCTTTACTGTTCCTGAGACATGTGTGACATCCTTCTTCCTATTAGCATTTCCAATGACTATTCCCCTGCCTAGAACGGCTTCTCCTCAGATGCTCACCTAATCATCTCCCTCGCCTCCTCCGGTCTTCACTCCAATGTCATCTGCTCAGTGAGGCCTTCTCTGACTGCCTTACTAAAATCGGCAGGTCCCTCTTACCTCTGATTTCCCAGTGCATCCCTTGCTTTTCTGCATTTTTTTCTTTAGCACATATCACCATCTATCATACTCTTATTTACCATTAGCTTTTATCTATTATTTATCTCCCCCCACCCTCTTGCATCTATCTCTAATCCATGTGTCATGATGGCCCTGATTCCTGTACTGTTCCCCTCTCTGTTCCCTATACCTCGAATAGTGCCTGACCACAAGTTGTTCAACAGATATCCGCTGAATGAAAGAATTAATTCAAGTGGGGACCATAGCAGTGTGTTGCTGCAAGGAGCTGGTACTCAGCAGGTAGATCTAGGTTAAAGATAGATTTGGAATCCTTTGCAATGAGGTCACAGATGTGTGGGAGTAGCTAAGACAGACCAAGGAAAAGATATTGAGTGAGATTTGAAAAAAAGAGAAGGCCAACATAAAACTTGGAAAAAAATAGTAATAATTAAAGACTGTACAGATGAAGTGGCAGAGTTGAAAGCAAGGGCTCTGGAATTACAGACTCGAGTTAAAAACCTTTGTTCCACCATTTACCAGCTTTATGACCATGGAGAAGTGACTGGATGATTCTTGGCCTCCATATCCTCAAGGGTAATTAGAAAAAAGATCTCCACGTCAGAGGGCTGTTAAGAGAATTAACCAATAATGTGCATAGAAATCAGCAGACAGTAACAAAGAATATAGGTAGTAGTCGTTGTTGTTACTAACATCACTGTTATCATCAAAATCCAGGAAGGACTCCTGAAAAGTCGAAAAAGTAGGGGAGTGTAATGGAAGATAAGTGAGGAGAGGTCTTCAAGAAAGGGAACAGTAAACTCTGTAGATGTTGCTCTGTGGTCAGGGCTAAGTATCCTGAGGAGTAGATTATGCTCCAGGGTAGAGCTATTTGAGAGAATCGTTTCATTTGCATCAAAAAGTCATAATCCCATATTTTAAAATGAGTGAGTGTTTTGTGGAAAATCACAATAATTGTCTTAGAAAAAAATCAAATAAAAACAAAACAAAACAAAATAAAACAACACTGGGCCCTCAATTGTATCCAGCTGCCAAGTGTAGGAACATGGTGACCCAAAAATTTGCTTCTCTCTGGTCTTTGGGAGATTTACTTGCTCGCTAGTCAGAACTAGTTTGCTGGTTTTATGAGGTTAAGCTATTGTGCAATAGTATTCAGCTGGCTCTGTGGGTGTTTATTTACAGATGGCTGCCATCTTGATTTATTGTCTGTCAAATTATAATTATTAACGATGGAGTTAATTGTCATTTCAACCACCTGGTAATTACCCACTGTGCTTTGATGTGGTGACAAATCTGTCCTTCAGATCAAAATTGGTAGGTTCATAAGATATTTCGCTTCCACGTTCATCTCCATTCATGGCTTATTCAAAATAAATGATTAGGGAAAATTATTGATTCTTTTTAGTGTAATTTGTGGGCCTTCAGGTAAAAGAATTGTCAATTGTTGTAAACTTTTTTTGAGTAGTAGGGCTGGTATAACAAGAATCCAGTGATGTGAGTTATAGTACTTGAAATTAAAACAACAAGGCATGCTCTTTCAAAGACTGGTCTAATAAAAAATTTAACAATGCTCTCAGTATATTCTACGGTGCATCACCTAGAATGATGGTTTATAACCCTCATTATTTGTTTGCCCCATTGTTTACTAAGCCACTTTATCCTTATGCCCTTTTGAACTTTTAGGATAGAATTCAGCACAGTTAGTGAGGTTACCTTAGTCTTATAAGGCCTCAATCACTTTCAGAACTATGAATGGGATTGTCTGCTTGGTCACTCTCTAGGGAGACACCTGATAGAACCAACGGGATTAAAGAGGAGGGGATGTATACATGTCATGAGAGCTACATCTCTACTCCCATCTTTGGTGTTGGAACCCTTATTTGTGTGCTTTTTCCTTTTCAGCATTTCCCAGTGGTTTTCAGAAAGGCACACATAATTTACTAAATTAGCCAGCAGTGGATCAAATGGAAGATTTCCCACCAAAGCATAGTCTTGAGATGCTACTGTGGACTTACCATCTCTTTCCTCTCAGGAAGCCCATCAAGCAATCATTCTGTGTCCAGCTTCCTCTGGCTTTTAGCCTCGGGGCATGGAGAGAAGAAGGCTATGTTCCTGGCTTCTCAATATTTCCTTGCAGAGTCACCTTCTAATTGACAGTTGCCATATTACAGTCCTGTTGACCATGAGGTCTCACCTTGGCATTTGTTGTGCAGCGAGACTCAACCTAGGCTGATTTCTACTAATACTCCTTCCAAGTCAGAGAGTTGTACATCCGTTGGACCCAGAGAAAACCTATGAGCAGTATCTGCTTTCTTTCACTTGAAGGATTGTGAATCAGTTCGTTAAGGAAGGAAAGCTCAGGGACTAGAGATGGGTGTCTAAAACCGCCCTACTGCAGTTTGTTACCGGGCTTGGGCATTTCCTGATCTCTCCTATGAAATGCTGACCTGCTGTATAGGATTTCCACTCCTTGGGAAATTATCTGTGGCCGAGTATCCTGACATGGTTTCCCCTGCTCTCCCTTCCTCTCTTCTATTCTATGAGGCCATGGCAAAGACCTTTTCTTACCTATAATATCTTATCTCTAATGCCTGACCCCTTCAGTTTACCCTTCATATCGCTGCCTGAAAGAGTTCTCAGAATCCTTTGGGGGCTTCTTCTGTGAGTCTAAAATGTGCACCATGATATTCAGTGGCCTTTATCATTGGCCCTTTACCTATACCTCCAATCTAATGTTCCCTCTGTTGGATGACAGTTCAAGGCCTTTATGTTGAAGGTTCCAATTGGCTGTCGTGTGCTTTCCCTTTCCAGATCATTCATCTGGAGCATTCCTAATTATTCTTCAGAAGTCACAAGTCAGCAGTTACCTCCTGAATGTAATCTTCTATAATCACCCCCCTACTTCCCTGACAATTCTTTCTCTTTTTGTTTTATTTTTATAACTTATACTCCTTTATATTGCTATGTCACATCATATTAATTTCCCCCCTTATCTGTCCATTTCCCTTCTGGGGTCCTCAAGAGCAGGATCTAGAATGGGAACATTTTTGTCATCATAGAG
Organism: Panthera pardus; assembly: GCF_024362965.1. NCBI lineage: Eukaryota > Metazoa > Chordata > Mammalia > Carnivora > Felidae > Panthera > Panthera pardus. The sequence continues at coordinate 68,805,250 of NW_026526766.1, read as the reverse complement.
CAGGAGCTAAATAATATTGAATAACTGTTTGTTCAATTCTTTGTATATCTCCCATTGCCTAGGACAGTGCTGAGTATTCAGTGGATACTAAACACATAGTTGCTGATGGATCCTTATTAAATATAGCTAAAATCTTCACTATTATTCTTGGTACCAACATTAGAGTAGACACCTGTCTTTATGGGAAAAAAAAAACTGGCTTTAGGGAGAAGAAGTTGACCCTTTATCCAAGATGCATGTGGCAGCTGCTGATTGAAATAAGACAGTTAATCATATCTAAATGGAAAGAGAAGAAGTCTTTGGTTCTGGTTAAAAGAAAATATTTTTTACTAAATAGTAAGGAAATGGGATATGAATTTCTTTTTGTACAGTCAATGTATATTTTCTTTTGTATGAGAAATTTCTGTGGAATTCAAAGGTTGTCCTTTCCTTCCTTCTCTCCCTTTTGCCCTCTCTTCTTTCCCTCCTCCCTCCCTCCCTCTGTGCCTGCTTGCCTTCCTTCCTTCCTTCCTATAAAGATAGGCAACCTTAGGCAAACACATGGTGCTGCTAGCTTCTATAGAGAAAAGGTGCAAAGTCTGTTCTTAGGTCATTGCAATTATTCTGATGGCAGATAAACCCATCTCATCCTCATCCCAAGATTTTAAGTGAGGCACGCATGTCTGTGAAACTCTTCTCATACTCAGTGTCAACCTGAGGGTCATTGGCTTTACTTGGCCCATCAGGAAGACTGGTTCCATGAACGTCTGGGGAATTTTCTTTCTTAACTGAAATTGAACAAGAACTGTTTTCTAAGATCAAAAAAGGTCCATATGAAACTTGAACGGTTCTAATTGTGCTTTGTTCTGTTCTGATGTCACTGGGAACTTTCTGAGGCAAAGTAGACAACTGAGTTTTAGAGTGGTTTGAAAATTGTATTAATAGAGCAGACGACTCCTCAAGGCCTTGTCATTTTCTAGGAACCATTAATTACTGTCATGATGGTTTATGTGCATACTGCTATCTTCATATCAGAAAAGTGCTGCTTAGTTTGTGCTTCACAGTCTCGTGAGAAAAGTTGTAGTCTTGGTACCTCCTACAGGAAACAGTTGAGTGAAAAGTGTTTCCACAACAGGTGCAGGGACAGAACTGTGTTGGTTGGCTTTAGATTCTCCCTCGGTCTTTCTGAAATTGAACCACGTTCTTGAACACAAAGCCTCTTTTTCTATCCTGCTAGTCACTATGTCAACACAGAAGTTAAAGGAAGAAGTGAACAGAATAGCACATTTAAATTTCTCAGTAGGAAACAAACTTTATCTATCACATTTCCTTTCCTCAAAGTGATAGGTCCTAAAATCTTGAGAAAGTAACATTACTATGCCTGGTAGGAAAACTTTACTTTTCATTATGGCCAAGGGGTGGTAGGAAGAAGACTGATCTGAAAGTCAGTGGACCTGGGGCCCCGTCCTTATCTGGCACTGACTGGTCATATCACCTTGGACAAGCCATTTCTTTTCTATAACCTCAGTTTCCCTCTTGATATAATGAGGTAGTTGCTAAGGCTTCTCCCAGGTCTGTATTCTCTTAAGAAGCTGAAAGCTACAGGAGAATGGGTGAATCACTTGGTGAACCTCTAAGTCTTGCGCACACACACCCAACCAAGTATCTGCCAAGAAGTCTCTTCTTATCACCACCATCAAAACTTACTCTCAGCACTATATAGCTATTTGTACCCATTGAATTAGTAATTCCACTCCTAGAACTTTCATCTAAAGAAATGAATTCCTTAAGAAAGAGGAAAAGTTACATTAACAACGAAAAAAGTTGTTCATCGCATAATTCAAAATTTGATGTAAGCTCATTGTCCAACAGTAAGAGAAAGGATCAGGGCAACTGATAGGCTGTTTCAAAGTCCTGAGAACTACATGGAGAAATGCTTTTGATAAGCAGGAAAGCAAAATGTATTTGTCCTGTGGACTGCAAATATGTTTATGAACAAGAGAAAGGTAAGAGGAGTTGGTGATTATGGTCTACTCTCATTGGGCCATGTGCTACACTAGGCATTTAGTTACTTTAATCATCTAACTTATTCTTTTGAACAGCTATGAGGATAGGCACTATTATGATCAACTGACAGTTAGGAATCTAAGGCTCAGAGAGTCATAGTCACCCACTAGATCATCACGGCTTTTAATGGGTTAGCTCTCAAAATTCAAACCCATCTACAAATGATTTTCATTATTCATGATAGCTATAAAGTGCCTGTGGACACTGAATTAAACAATATGAACATTGCTTCTAGGGGAAATATAGGGTTAGGCTCCTGTGAGCCTCTGGTCAAAACATTTTCATCAGGAGATTCAGTACGTAACCTTGTTTCACGTGTATTTCTGTTTAAGGACATTATTTAATATTGTTGATTCATTAATACTGAATTCATGGTTGACAGCACTATAATTCATGCCTGGATGACACTTATCTAACACATGTATTTTCTCTGTAAGGTCGATTATAGACTTATTGCATTTAGGATCATTAGACAGCACTTTAGCACTGTGCTTGGACCATTTTAAACGGTGAAATCACTGACAAAAAGCACAAAGGTGTGAAAAACGTGCCACCAGATAGACTGCAAACAAAAGAGAGCTGAAATAAGAAGGCAGAGCATCACTTTGCTCAACTTCAACTGGGGACAGGTGCGTTAGGCAAATCAAATGTTTCACCCCTCCGCACAAGTCTGTGAATGACCATGAAATGGCCATAAACATTGATTTGGGGGGTTACAAATAAATTTTAGGGACAAGGCAAATTCACAAACATGGAATCTGCAAATAATGAGGACTGTAGATTCAGTCATCTGGCAGGTATTAATAGTGTATCTGTCATCTGCCAGACACTGTTCCAGGCACTGGGGATTTAGAGGTCAACAAAACAAAGCTCCTGTGCTCATGGATCTAATGTTTGAGAAAGGGTTAAATGCAGGTAAATACATCAATCTGATGGTGACAGTCTGACAGACCAAACCGGGAGGGGGGTAAGGAGGGATGTGTGGAGGGTTGCTATTCATACAGAGCTGTCAGAGGCAAGCCTGGGACGTAACATCTGAACAGACCCTCAAAGGAATCAGGTCACAGGGACATGTGTGTGAAGAGTGATCGGGAAGTGGGGGCAAGAGGTAAACAGATGCTGAGCAGGAAGCAGGGGCTGCAACGGGAGAGGAAATCAGCATGGGCTGGCAAGTGATGTTGAACTCTAACTTCAAAACCTGGACTCTCGAGAGGAAGGCGGCTTGAGGATGCCGAGCACCAGGACTGGGATGCTTCCTAAGTTGTCATAATGTTGGCAGAGGAAAACATTGTGCATCTTGCCTTGTGAACAGCTCAGGTAAGAGCCAAAGGGAAGATCTCTGCCAAGTTCCTCCAGGTCTCCGCTCCATCTGAGGCTTGGTTGCTGGGTTTAAGGAAGTGACTGGAAGTTAGCTTGGACTCGGGTGAGATTCCCTGGGAGAGAACGTGGCCCAAGACTGCAATATCAAGGACGACTTGTAGTGCATCTGAGGAGAGCCACAACAAACAAAGCATCCCCAGGACAACAGGAGGAGTGGAGGCGAGAAACAAGTCCTCACAGTGAGAATTGCTGTGTGGAAAAACGCTCCTCCCCCAGTGCCGAGCTCAGCTTGCCGTGCCTGTGAGAATATCAGTGCTGTGGCCCATGTTGGAGCCAGCTGCAAAAGTCATTTGGACTCAGAGGTCCTCAGACTCCATCCTCACTGCTGACAGACAGGGACACTGAGGCCCAGAGAGGGACAAGCATAGGCTTCCAATCAAACACCGAGGGAGTGGCCGAGCCAGGACTGGAATTTAGCCTTGTCACCAAACTGTCATTCTAGACAGTTATTATTAGAATTTAGGAGGAGGAGAAATGTGACAGAATCTTCAAGTTTGCAGAAAAGCTGTTGATCGTACCCGCTGCTGTTTTTGTGCCTATACCAGGAGCACTGCAGCCTCTACAGTTCAGTTCAGTGAACTCCCCTCCTCCCTCTGGGCCCCCAACTTGGTCATTCGGCATCTGGCTCTGGAAGTGGCCTGTGGAAATCAGTCCCAAGAGAAATGGTCTCAGTCAGCAAAGGTGGTCACTATAGATGAAAAGAGTCAAGGGGAATTAAAATCCTGTTCCATATTCTTTACATCTACCTAGCACAAATCCTTCTTCTGTAGCTTTTGTATGGAGGTCTGTGGTTTGCAGGGGTCCCCGGCTACAGGTTTCTGTCAATCCCCTGTGAATCACTGAATCCCAAAAGAGGCCAAATGTGATTGGCCAGGAACAGCGGTGAGCTGGTAAATTAGCTCTCTGGAGGATGGGGAAGGGCAGCCATGATTTGTCGTGTTTGCCAATATCTACGGTGTAACTACTGTCACCATGGTAGATTTCAAGCTACCAGTGATTTAAAAACCAACTCACGGAATTGCTGGAAACCTCACAGTTCTCCTGAGGCTGCTCCAGCCCTGGCCAGCACACCTCTGCAGCTGTCTGAAGAGAGGGGCCTGAAGGTGGGGCTGAGGTCCCTCCTACTTAGTTTTGTGAGGTCGGACCTCGCCTGAGGGGGTGTCTAATTTCAAAGCCAGGATTCTAAGAGAAACATTGACAAACTGAAAATTGCTCGGGGAGGGGGGGTGCGGAAGGAAGAATTTGATTTAAAAAACAAAAACAAAAACACTTTTGGGAGGGAGAACTGTGGACAGGATGAGAATCCAGGAGCAGGAAAACACAGGGTATACACCTCGTTCCTGTTTCCCAGTCTCTGTGGGGCTGTGAGTTACTGTTCCTGAGCCTGAGGGGAGGTGTCTACAACAGGGAAGCTGATTTCAGCTCAACATAAGAACTTGTGGATGCAGCTGCCCAAAGGATTGCAGGACTGCTGGGCGTTATAAGGAGTGTTACGGCACCAAAGGGATGGAAGAAGATGTGGGGCAACCACTAGGGGGGGCTGTGCAGCGGGGCTCTGGGGCCCCTTCTAGCCTCTGGGAGCTGATCCTGAAGTGGAGTCTTCTTCTCTTTCTCTCATTTAATCACTTTCATCTTCTCACTTTTTGTTCCTTTTTCCCCTCTTCCTCCTCTCTCCCCTGGCTCACTTGCTCAGTTGCCTTTTGCGGCTTTACCTGGTTCTGCTCCCTCCTCCGGCAATGACCTCCATATCTTTCTAAGAAGTCCAAGCCTCTTAGCTTTCTCCTGACTGCTTACATCCCAGGAGGAAAGCACAAGCCCTCCTTTTCTCGTTTTTCTTTGCTTTCTCTCCTCTCTTCCAGTATTTTCAGCTCCACATTTGTGACTGAAGAAGGGCAAATAAACAAATTGAAACTGAAACTGAGCGTTGGCCATAAAGTGAGGACATCTGGGAGGCTTGCAAGGAAATTAACATGCTTGTCGGGTTTCAGGTTACATATTTTGCGTTGCCTGGTAACTAGCCCTACAGTTTCCTTTCATGCTTTATTCTCCCCATCCCTTGTTTATAGTGTAATTACCACTGTGACATCATAATCCCCCATTGAACAGCTGTCAGGGGGGCCCAACTGCTGAGTAAACAGGGCTTTACAATCTCTCCTCCCACAGGCTGGTTTACTAAATAGATCAATATTTGGTTTGTAGGCACAGGGATTAGGAGGTGGAAGTGTCTTTTGAAAAAGTCCTCTCTCTTCCCAGGGCCTCCAGTGCACCTGAGAATGCTGGAAAGAAAAGCCAGGTTCATGGACAAAAAATAATCACCCAAACTGCCTTCACCTGCCTGTGATTTCCCAAGGAGCAGCTTGCCTTTAAGAAGTGATACCTATTTGAGAATTAGTAATGTCTTAGGTTCTTTATTTTAATGCTTAGAGAATTCCACTTTCTTCTCTCTCTGCCTCTGTCTTAGCTCCCTTTTCTCTGTCCCCAATCCTGTTTGATTTAATCTTTCTAAATGGATATTATAACCCCAGGGACTAGAAGAATGACACGTGGATAAACAGGAACTAAGCTCCTGAAGATCTCCCTCTACCCCCCCCGCCCCCCACCTCACTCTGGGATTAGAAGCTCCACAAAGAAAGCACCCTAGGAGAATTCTTTGTTAAACTAGAGACTCCTAGGTGATAGTTTGGGAAAGGATGATTTAGATCTTGCCTCTCCTGAGTCTGGAGAGTGTGATTGAAACAGACATAGGAGCAGAGATCTTGGAGCCTGAGCACTGGGAGCTGTGAGTTGAACCCTGGTGCTTCCTGTAATTTGTTATGTGACCCTGGACAAGTCCCTTGTGGCTACAGCATTGGGATTGGGTGACAAAGACCTTCAAGGCCTCTCCCAGGGAGACCATGTGCAGCATCAGACTGAGACAGGCTCAAAAGCTAGTCCTGACTGCAGAGCCCCCTAAACCACAGGTAACTCCTTGGAGTTGCATTTGCTTAGCTCTAAAAAAAAAAGGGGGAGAATTAACCAATCATTGTGTGGATTAAATGAGATAGTGTATGGGACGCATGTAGCTGTGGGCATGACACTTAGTGGGTGTCTTTTTAAAGCTAACATTGTGTAATTGCCATGAAAACTAAAACCATGGTAAAGAAAAGCTTGGAGGTAAAAATTAGAAGGAAAGAGGAGAAGAGGAATAACAACAGCCAACACTTACATAACATGTTCACAGCACACTAAGTGCCTCTCACATACGATCTCAGGTAGTCTTTACAACAACCCCCCAGGAAGGGAGAGGTACCACATGTACTGATCTCTTAGAGTGGACCAGTCATTATCCTGGACTTTTCATAAACATCATCTCCTTCCATCCTCACAAAAATGGCAGGTTCTTATTTTCCCTATTTCACAGATAAGTGGGGTTCAGAGAAGTGAAATGACCTACCCAAGGTCACCCAGCTGGTGAATGTTGGAGCTGCCGGGGTCCATCCCATTCTAAACCCCTTGTGTTTCCCCCTGATGCCATAGAAGTGGGCAGATCACCGTGGAAAGGGAGGCAGCCAAAGAATGAGGTGCTAAAAGTTAATGACCTGGGTGAGAGAAAAGAATATTTATACCACATCCAATGCTTCCTTCGCAGTCATCAAGCCACACCATAGTGCTTTGTGATTCAGTCATTTTGAGGGGTAATTACAGTCTTTGTCTAAAAAATAAAACACCGCAACTGGCTGCTGTATCTTGGACTTTATGTTACTTCCTTTTGACAGGTGATTACAAAAGTCCTACACATCTAGAAGTGTCCCCTGAAGGCTGCATCCAACCCAGACTGGATGGGAATGCAGGCTATGGCAATGCAGGGGGATGAGGCTGACCTGAGACAATCCATAGAAACCCAGTTCCTGAATTTTCTAGGCAAGGGGTAGCACAGGCATCCTGTAGCTCCTTTGCTGTCTCTGGCTGGTGGCTTTCTCTTGGAAGACTGTATGGTTTCAGTTCAGTTTCATATAGACCTGTGTGTAGATGTATACAGTGATAACATTCCTCCCTGCTAAGTCTCTCCAAGATAACTAATCTGATTCCAAGTTCTAATTTTGTACGTGGGAATCTTGTCTTGTCCTGATTTCCAGACCCATAGGCAGGCTTGGCAGGCTGTGGCCAGAGGAGGTCCCAGGTTTGCCCTCATGCCCTGAGCAAGGCTTCCTCCTCTCCCCTGTTAGGCAGAAGCACCTGTCTTGCAACAGGAGGCACTGTTTTTGCTGGCAGAACTCAGTCTCCCTGAAGGGGAAGTACCTTAAGACTGAAGGCCCCTTGGATATGTCAAAGCCCTTGTTTATTTGCCAATAAATAAAATGCTATTTTCAAGAACTCCTTCTTATATCAACCTCTGTGAATTATATCCTGGAGAAAAAAAAAGAGCTACAGCCCTCCGGGAACCTCCATAAACCAGTAATTCTCCAACTGTGTCGGATCACCTGGAGGGTCTGTTAAAGCACAGATGATTGAGCTGCACACCCAGAGTTTCTGATTTAGCAGTTCTGGAGGGGCACCTGAAGATCTGCATTTCTAACCAGCTCCCCAGAGATGCTGCCGATTGGGGGACCACACTTAGGGAACCACTGGTCTAAACCATCTGCTCCAGCTGCTTCAGTGTAAGGAGCTGCCGGTAGCCGATTTTTTAAGATCATTTTTCACATTCTTTCAGGTGGCCATTGTTCTGATCTTTCCTTCCATCAAAGAATTTTGGGAGCGGCTTGCTCCTCTGAAGCAGGAATGCAAGTCAGGTTGCCCTCTCTGGCATCGTTTTCCGTATCGTCTTGCAGCCTACATCATTTCCGCTCTTAGATATGGAAAAGTCCCAAGCCTGCTTTTGCTGTCACATCCCTCATCTTTGGACATGCTGTTAGTTCTCTGGGCTAGACTTCCCTTGCCTGGTGGATTCTGAATTGTGTGTCAAAGTGGAACTCATGCATGGCCCCTATAGAGTCCTCCCTGAACAATCTACCCAAGCAGAGAAAGTTTTCCTTATCTGTATTTAGTCTTACAGCTGCAAGTACAAACTTGTACCCTAGTCCTTGGCACATTCTAATGTAAGGATCTATTTGCAAGTTTCCTCTGCCTACTAGAAGGAGGTACTAAAGGCAGAGACTAGGAATGACTCCACTCAAGGTTCCCTGAAGTACCAAGTATTTTTGTAGGATCTGCCATGTACCTAGACACACTAGTAAACAATAACAGATGTTGTCCTGCTCTCATGAAGATTTCCACCTAGTGGGTGAGACAAACTGATCACTCAAAAAATGTCAAAACGCGCTCCTGGTAAATGTCATGAAGGAGAGTGATTTACTCAGGGAAAGGGACACAGTTTTGGAGTTTGAAATAAGGGAGGGTTTGACTAAGTTTTAGAGATCAAGGATGGTTCATTGGAAGAGGTCCACTGACTGGAGAAGGGAAGGATGAGATGTTCACTGCGCAAAGGGGAAAAGGCAGAGCGTCTGAGGCACAGGAGGCTATGGGAGGCAGCCAGAACATTTACCCCATGGCTCTGGGTTCACCTCACCATAGCCTCTCTCTTCACTGCTCTCTTGAGGCAGGAAGTGGGCTCCACAGAAATGGAAGTTGTATGTGTGTGCGCACACACGCATAAATGCGCATACATACAGATGCTAGCACACGCTTGCATAAACATGCATCACACACACAGAGGCACACACATGCTATTCTCTTGTCCAGATTAGAGTGGGACTTTCTGCTTTGAGCTGAGCCTAAAATGTTGATACCCAAGGGCCCCTTTCTCTAGGAGGCACAGAACAAGTTTTAAATGAGATTTTCTCACCAGCTGTCCAGAGTCTCTGACACGGTGTGACCCTATCATAGCAGGTGGGTGAGGTGTGGGGAACCCGGACAGCCAACAGATGGGAGCTGAGAGTCACAGTACCCAGAACTATGGGGTACGCTCACCCTCACCCAGTCTCAGCTAAGCTTTTACTTTTCGTGATTTAGGAAGGCTGGAGGAGGGGTTGGGGTGACCGGCCACTTTGTCCCAAGCCTTTCCATTTGCAGCTGCAAAGGCTCTTTCTTGTTACATCATTTTCTCCTTTATTGAAAAACTTATCTTTAAGTGGTGGGGGAAACCCTTTTGTTTTACATACTACATAGTTGATACCAATTAACTCGGCCTTTAAGCATTGCTACCAGTAAGAGCCTGTGGATATCCAAAGGGGAAACTGTTCATTCATGCTTGTCCAGCTAAAACACAGTCTCTCCTAAACTTTCTATTGTGTGACTGCCTCCCTGTTTTTTTGGCAGTGTATTCCGCGAAAACAAATTGAGTCAAGAAGTAAAAGTAGTTAAGGGCTGTGCACATCTCGGTCTTTCAGAAATAACAAAAAGTGATGAAAGTGATTCAGTAAGATAAGGATGGCTGAAACAATCCTGCTGTGTAGAGTAGGCTTGGTTAAACAATAACAGTTACCATTTCTTAAATACTTGTTAGGTGTTAAATAAATGCATCATGTACTTTACTGGTATTATCTTGGGCAATTCCCACAAAAACACCAATTTTATGCAAGAAACTAAAGTTCAGAGAAGTTAAGTAACTACCCCCAGGTCACACAGCTAGTATATGGGATTCGAATCCACCTGATTCTGAAGCTCATGATACTTTCCAATGTTATAATCACTTGGGTCCTTTGTACCTCTGCCTTCTCGTCTGTAAAATGGGTAATGTAATATTCATCCCTTTATAGGCCTTTCAGTGATGGTGGAATAATAGCTGTTATTAGCAATAAAAATACTTTCAGTTCATGTAGTCCTTCAGTTTCCAAAGTGCTTTTGTATCCTCATTCCCATTTGAGCAATACAACAACCTTGTGACATAGGTATTACCATACCCATCTTCCAGATGAGGAAGGTGATCTTCCCAAGGTCACAGCTCTAAGAATGGTATGGTAGCACCAGAAAATTGATACCAAGGCTAGTGCATAGTCTATCTAACAGCAGCTGCCTCTTTAATTAACCAGATAATTGTAGCAGACTCACGGTTCCCCATGAAAAGGAAGGACTTATGGTATAATATTATGTAGGGGGCTATTATCATTGTTGCCATACTTGTTATTAGTTGCCAAAGGACAATTGTGATGTGTTTGGTCCTCTTTACCCTCAGCAGATCACCGTCTCCCTCCTGCTAGTCAAACCTTTCCTTCCTTTCTCTCTTGATCCTTGAGACCACAGTACTCATTTCTAGAATTGCTCATGTGCTCCTGTGGCTCCCAGAAATTAGGGTCTGAATTCGATCAGGTGCTTGGTGGCTATTCAAGGGCTCTTTTCTCCTTTGAGTGAATTGGAGGAAGTTGGGGTATTTGGCAATTTAATTAACATCTTTGATACATGAATGGAGCTATCCTCATTAAATTGGCCTCTTATATAAATTGGCATGACAGTAAGCCCTTGGGAAAGCTGGGCTACAATTAGGAATGTTCTTGACCCTGGGGGTTGGCCAAATGGGTAGGTGAAGACCATTGGGGGAAGTACAGCATAGTCACTTAGGAGAGAGAAATAAACTATTTACTGAATAAGAAAGAAGTACTCAGTCACAATAAATCACAAGTGTCGGCATCAGACAGTGTGCAGAAAGTTTTTCCATTGTTGGAAAACCTAATTCCCATATGGTTGATCTTAGCCATAGCGGTTATTTTTGAGGATCCTTTGACTTAAAAATATGGAATTTAGAGAAGATCTAGGGATAAGGTGACAAAAACAATCACTGATTCTAAAAAAGAGAATGTGAGGAAGAAGAAATCTGGCATGGTGCAAATAAGCCTTGGCTCAGTAGGAGGCCATGTGCTCTGTTATACTCTGGGGGAATAACACATGAGGGGCCCGGGATTTACTAAGGCAGGATAAAGGCACCAGGACAACCAGAGCAGTGTCCCCATCTTCCTGCCAGCCCATAACATAGGAACTTCTTCCCATTTAAAAGCATTGCTCTGCTTCTTGGCTCCTGACTCTGGTGAGAAAGTAAAAGTCTACTTTGGTAGAGAGTTCTCTTTTGGATAAGATAAACAATGCTATTCATGAGTGGCCTTTGTGTCTTGGCTTTTCTATACTCAATAAGGCAAGTGACGATGCTCTTGTAGCTGGAAGCTGCCAGACCCGACTTGCTTCAAGTCTGTCTCAAGATCTAGAACTTAGGAAAAAAGAATAGAAGTTCATCTAAACCTCTCATCTCACATTTTCCAATACCACTTTTCCATCAGTAACACTAATATTTAGACTTTTGTTTGACCCCAGTGTTTCTTTCTTAAATAGATTCAGAACTCAAATGGGAGAGGTGTGTTTATTGGTTCCCTACTCAGCCTCCAAAGAACTCCGCAAGCAGAATTGTTGCTTTGTATTGGAGAAAGCTTTCCTCTCATGATTGTGAGATACAGGAGAAATAGATCACTCCGGAGAAGAATCTTCTTTTGAGACAAAAAATTTGAACTAAAACGAATGACTGTTGGAAGGATTTTTAAATGCTGCACTGAAGATAGACTCTCCCAAGGCCTCTTAAGATTCTGTTATTTGACAGGTAATTAAATTCAAAGCAAAGGCCCATGAAGAGATTTGTGTACATGTCTTACTTCCAGGAAGACTGTGAGGAGCAGGCTTTCCTCATAGGACCATAGAAATATCTTGAATGTCTGTACCCTTCCAGGTTGAAGGGACCCTCAGCGCTAAAGCAATATGGAGGAACTCTCACTGGCCTAAGAATTGCACCTGTCGTCACCAATATGCAAGTGGCAAAAACCACCTATAGGGAAAGCCATTATAGAGACAGATGGGTAATCAGCTTCTCTGTTTCCATTCTCTCACTTCTCTCCAGAGCTGTAATCCAACTAGATTGGTTATGACACTCTGAGAATGTATAACTATCTTGCATCACATGGAAGAAAAGGAACTAGCATGCCAGGTACTTACCTATATTATGTTACTTAATCCTTGAGCAGGGAGATCTATTCCTGGCTTACAGAAGGGAATATCAAATTTTAGAATATGTAAATTGCTCAAGACTAAAGAATTTGTAAGTGTAAGAGATGGGTTCAAATATAAATCTAACTGATTCTAAATTCCATTTCCAAATACTCTACCTCTGAAAACTAAAAAAGAGTTAGATACTTGTCTTCTCTGTGTCTCTGCTTATTCTTTTCTCTTTACGTGGAAGGTCATTCATTCATTTATTCGTTCACTCAGTAAATATTTGTAGAACACTGAGATGTGCCTGGGAATTGGCTCAGCTCTGGGAAAACAGATCAACAAGAACATGCTGCTATCTTCCAGGAGCATAAAATCTAGGGAGAGACAGGTATAGACAAGAAGAAATAAACGTGTTAAGTTTTGTGGGTGAAAACCAGACAACACTCTTTGAAATCATAGGTAGTTAGGCAATAAACTCCATTAGGAGATGGCAAGATGGATGGAAGGAAATGGAGGAGGTGGAGAAAAGAAAATCCTTGAGAGGGCATTTTTGAGATTACATAAATGAAAATGTTTACCATGGTATCTGACAAGTCTAAAACACTAAAAAAATTCACTTGCTAACTTTTTAAAAATTAATCTAGTGGATACTTATTAAGAGGACTCTCTATGCCAGGTACCATTTCAGGCATTGAGGATCAAGCAAGAACTGAAGTCCTTGGCCTCATGAAGATTATATTCTAAGTGGAAGAGTCAGATGCAAAATAACAAAAAGCTTTGGAACATCACGCCAGGTAGTGATTAAAGTGATAATAAAGAAGGAAGCCAGACCCAGAGATGGAGGGAAAACAGCTACTATTGTAGGTAGCCTTGCCAGGGAAGACCTTTCTGAGCGCTTGGGGATAGGAGGATGGAGCTATGTGGATCTCCTGGAGAGTGATACAGGCTGAGGAAGAGGTGAGGGTCTGAAGTCAGGTCATGCTACCTGATGCTGTAGTTATAGCAAGAAGGCTAGTGTGGCTGCGCAGAGCAAGAGAAGGTAAGATTGACAATAGAGGAGGTTGGGGAGGAAGCCAGGGGCCAGATCAAGTAGGGCTTTGTAGACTATGGAGAGACTTGGGAAGTCACTGCATTGATTCATTTAATTACCACTTCTTATATAAACCTATTACTGGGGTTTCTTATTCAGAATAACAGGACACCATAGACTGGGCTGCTTATACACAACAACAATTTATTTCTCACAGTTCTGGAGGCTGGAAGTCTGAGATCAGGGGGAGAACTCTCTTCCTGACTGCAGATGGGCCAGTTTTTTTGTTGTAGCCTCACATGGAACAGAGGGGTAAGAGAGCTCTGGGGTGTCTTTTATAAGAGCAAAGGTCCCATTCATGAGAGTTCTGCCTTCATGATCTAATTACTCCCAAAGGCCTCACCTCCTAATTTTGTCACAATAGGGGTTAGGATTTCAATGTATGCATTTGTGGGGAACATAAGCATTCAATCCATGATGCTGGGTACAAGGTTGTTCAACAGACATTTAAAATACCATTACTGTTGCAAATCTAATGTCAAATACATTTTAAGCATGTATTTTATTGGGCTGGCTCACCCCATTCTCAGTTTCATCAAAACTGATATTCCTAATTCCTGGTTGATATTAGTTTTAGAGCCACTCATAGGTAGGATGTCTATTATCTGAAGCATAGGAAAATTGTCTTTCAAAGGAACATTTACAGGTGGGGAATTATGCAACAAAAATTTCAGACAAACTAGTTGGAAAACTACCACATGGATCGAGCCCAGAAACGATTTTCATCTGGTCATTTTAGTTTGGTTCCTTTCCAGGTCCACTCAGTAAATCCTATGGCATTTTCACAGATATTCTGGACTGGGGGCTGGTTGTAGAAGCCCAGGACTAAAGGAAAAGCCCAGAACCAAAGGCATCAGAGTCTAGTGTTCAAGTTCTCATAGGCTAAGTGGAAAGTTCATAGGAACTCTCATAGGAAAGTTCTCAGTTCTAGCTAAGGCCACCTTCTCTTGTTCTGGAATGTTCACAACTAGGCTTCCCCGTGTGAACACAGACCATGGAGGTGGCTCTGGGGTTACTTGTGGATCTGGAGAGGCCTGATTTACAGCTCCCACGAAGGGGGTGGGCATCTAAGCCTGCCACCCACCATGAGAACTATGTATTGTTCCTCAGTCCTGGCTCTGCTTCCTGGCAGTTCTGGAGACCTGGACATCAAGATCCTCGACTCCCTGCTGTTACTGAGGAGACCGAGCCATGAGGGAGGAGTGGGAGAGGCTGAGTCAGTCACTTGAGACATATTAAAGCAAACCTTCGTGGAGTAGGAATCAGAAGGGGGAGAATGGAGGGCAAACCCTGTCATCTTCCCATTGTGTTTACTCCCCTAAGGAGCTCTCATGTACGCCTCTTTCACCAAACTCAAACTTGCGCTGGCGCCTGCCATTCTCCCACCTAGGTTTGCACCAGTGTGTCTTCCTGATTTTGGCAGATGGCTTGTTGGGGATCTAGAAGTCTTCCATAAGCCAGGCTCCTCTCCTGTTGTTATTGGGGCTTGGAGGTAGGAAGCTAGAGCTTAGTAAGCGAGAGTCAGGTTTTGGGGGCCAGTGGATGAGTCCAAACCTTCACTGGTCTGAATTATTCACCATGAACCTGCCCAGGTCCCAGATGTTTCTCAGATGTGTTGGCGACGCACCTTTCCTCTGATTGGTGACACCTCTCTTCTTTGCCCAGGAATGTGACTCCTGCTCCCTTCATGATGCCTGCTTTCACCTCCACAGTCTTCTCCAATTTTGCTGGTGCTGGGAGTTGCTCCCACATTTCATTAATACTCAGATTAAGCTCTGCCCTGGCCTTCACAACACTCGCCACCATGCCCGCCACCACAGTTGAGGTAATTGAGCCAGAAACAAGAAATGGTTTAAGTCCCAAACCTACTCCTCTCCTCTCTTCATTTTTGGAGGGGCTATTATACAGAAGAAGATTATAAACCAAAATTCTTCTACAGTTTTTTTCCTATCAACACCTTGAAGGACTTGTAATACGATGGTTTTCTCTTACTTCCTCATGGATAAAACACCCAAACCAGGTGGCTTCCCTTTCCCCAGGGACCTCATATTCCCTCATCCTCACTTCTCAGGGAAAGAAACACTTGAGCAACCACTGTGGACATGAGCATTTGGAGGTCTAAAAACAGATGTTGAAATGTTTCAACCGAAAAGGCAGCTTTTGGAAATTGATCTTGCTTGGTTATCTTAAATCGGGATTTTCATTAAACGTTTTAGGATCATTCAGGCTGTGTAATCTTGGTAAAGATTTTAAATGACTTCTGACTCATTTTCTTAAAATTAGACAAATAGACATGATAGGCACACACACACACACACACACACGTGCACACATCCCTCAGACGCTCACACGTCTCTCATTCCATGTGCTAGATTTAATTTTATTTTTCAGTTCATGACCTTGTAATTAAGAAGTAAATGTTTTTTTGGAATAGGCAGTTACAGTTATAGATGGCACTGAGCAGGAAGCTCACGAACATTCCCTGGTATTAATCAGAGGCCATTTGCATTACCATGTGGAAATCTTGCTGAAGTTTCAGAATAGAAAGTGAGGATGCTTAAGAAGTGCCAAGAACACTTCTCTGCTTGAAGCCGTAATTATCAAAGAATTGGTATGTCACCACAAGTGTTCAGGATAGATCCCCTCTCCTCTGTCTCTACCTCCACCTCTGATTTATGTAATCATAGGGTGTCTGAGCTACAACTCCAAGTGTACAAACGTTGCATCTAACCCCCGCCCCCCACTATACACATAGGGCAGTCAAGTCCTCAAGAAGGAAAATGACTTACCAATGTTGCACAAGGAATTGGATATAGAGTTGGGCCAGGGCCCTGTGGACTCCTGAATCTCAGTCTAGATTGTTCCATCACTCAGGCTGCTCCTTTCCAACCTGAAGTTAGAGACAGTTTTTCAAAAGGATGCTTCCTAAACCCAATTAATCTAAATAGGGGAAGGCTAGACAGTGGGACAAGTAGATACAGGCAAAGCTAGGCATGGCTGGAGGCAAGAATCTTCAGTCTATTATATAGGAGAAATGGCTGAAGGAATAGGTGACGTTCAGAAGAGCAGGTCTCTACCCCTTGAAAGCAGAACCCATGCTGTTTTTATTTTGGTAAATACGATATTCAGATTAGTGCCAAGATAGAGGAACTAACATTTAATGAGTCCCTATTATGTCACTGTTTCCCCTATTTTATAAGTGAGAAAACTGAGGCTCAGAAAAAATTATGCCTTGCAGAAAGTCACTTAATAGCTCAAACACTGGCCTTGACTGCTCCAAAGCTTATGTTCTGTCCATCTTACTCCACTGTGTTTGCTAAACCAGGGCAGTAGATGGAAACAATGATTTCAGTTAGATTTCAATTAGATTAACTCAAGCATGTAAGAACTGTCCCAGATGTCTGAAAGTCAAGCTGGCTGCATTGGATAAGGGCAAGTGCCCTGTACCTGGAAATGTAAGACAAAGCTGTGTATATCTGTGGCCGGGATGTTACGAAGGATCTGATCACTGGAGGAGATACACAGCTAATTGGTTAGGGAGCAGGTTTTGTCTCTGCAATCTACAGGGCTTCTTTTTGAACTCAACATAAGGCAGCTTCCTATATAGTTGGATTATTTGTTAGTTTGTGTGTCGGGCGGGGGGGAGTGTGCAATGTGCAGTGGAACTTTCTCTGGTTTTCCTGCAGGTCTCCATGCCTGTGCCTTTGTTTCTCTACAGATCATTCTTGACACAATGGCCTGAGTAAAATGGAATTTCCCAGCACTCTCAACTCCCTGGCCTTGTTTTATTATTTTCCATAGTGTTTATCACAGTCTAGCCAAACTAATTTACTCATTATGCTTATTTTTTTGTCCATCTCCCCATCCCTCTCCCCCAACAGAACTTAAGCTCCACCAGGAAATGGATTTTTGTCTGTTTACTGAAGTAACCAAATACTTAGAACTATTTCTTGGTGCATAATAAGCTTTCCCTAAATGTTTGTTGGGTCAGTGAAGGGATGGGTTGGGGCCATCTGCAGAAAAGGTCTCCTATTTTTTGTTTCTGAATACTTGACTGACACCGCCCTGCTCTGACATCTAGTAAGGGTGTCTAAGACAGAGAAATGTATTTATAGGTGAGAATTTCAGACCCTGGACTATGACAGTCCACCAGAAATTTCAAAAAAGGAATAAAATAGAGACTTTTAAGGTTCAGTTCTGGGGATTTGAGCTATTTCACATAAAGGTGTACAGTGTTCTGAGGTATAAAGGATGCTGGACTGGGAACTGGAAATGAGAATACTTGAATCTAAGCCTGCAATTCTCTTTTCACATCTGCACGTCATTTATCTGTCCATCCATCTACCCACCCCCCTACCTTTTCACCTACCTTACCACACATCCCTTCATCCCTCCATCCATCCATCCTCTCATCGACCCCCCATCCCGCAACCACCTATTCTCTCCCATCTCATCATCCATCCATCTAACAAATATTTTTATAAGAAACTGCTGTGCCTCAAGCATTATTTTAGGAAGTAGGAACATAGCAGTGAACTTAATTGTATGGGCCCAGCTTTCATGGAACTTATAATGTAACGACTGAGATAGAAAAAGAGCCTGGAAACGTTAAACTTATATACTTTGAATTCATGATAAATACTCTGAAGAAAATAAAGCAGGAAAAAAAATAGACACTGTTGAGTTGCATGATTTCAAAATCTCCTTCTTGCTCTGGCATTTGTAGACTCAATGCAGTTAATTCTTCCTTTGGAAAAAACACCCCACAGTTAAGCCATCCAAATAACACCAAATAGCATTCAGAAAATATTATGCCTCAAAACTCTTCAAGTATATTTTAAAAAGTACTATCTCTTACTTAGGGTATGATAATTATGCTTTGACATTTTTTCATATTAGTTTCATTGAATTCAAGCAGTCATCTTATATAATTATAGGCATGTAATATATATTAACTTTAAAAGCTTCTTGTTTTGACTCAATAAATTCTCATTGAGAACCTTCTATCTGGTAGACACGATGCTAGGTGCCCTTTCTTAGGAGACGGAACATCTCCTGGGCCACGCACACAAATAAGGACAGGACACCCAGCCAAGAGGGTAAGGTTTTTGTTTTTTTTTTTAAAGATAAAGTTTGCATGAAGTCCTGAGAGAGTCCCGAGGAGAAAGTGACTGTCAGGGAGTGGTAGGGTAAGGTCAGGGAAAGTTGCAAGGAGGGAGAGAGCTTTGTCTTAGGGAATGAAAAGCCCTTGCATGTACCTACTGTTCATCTGCATTTGAACTAAGTTAGGATGATGCAAGGGGAACATTAATCACTCCATGAAGGTTCTTGATATGGGAATAGATTGGCCTGACTTGCAAAGAACAGCATGGTCATTTTGGCAGCAGCAAGCCACAACATGAGAATGAAACTTCAGCAGTTCTGAAAACATACAAGGAATGTGAGCAGCTTCAGCTGCTTCATCAAAGTTTAAAAAGAAAGGAAAAAATGCAATAGAATCAACTTTTAGGAAAACTTCGAAAAGTTCATACATGTTTAACAAATGCCCTAATACGTCTCCCCCGAGGGAAAATTAAGAGAACTTGCAAGCGGTGGCCTGCTAGAGTCCTAGCTCCGTCTGCTATGGTAACTCCTCCACTGCGTGCTCTAGTGAATGTGTGGGAGGACGCAGCGCAGCCCAGCAGCTCTGTAATAGCTAGAGAAAGGAATCAGTCAATGAGCCTTGAGCAGACATGAGTTCCTTCTAATTGAAGCCCATAGCTCAAACTCAGAGTGAATAAGATTGGGCCCCTAGTTTAAACTAGCATAGAGATTCCGGGTCATTTAGCTCTCACAGTGCCCTGCAAAGTAAGGTCATTTTCTCTTCCAGGTATTTCTAGGGGGCTGACAAAAGGGCCAGTGAAGTAACTTGGCCCATTGTGGAGTTAGAAGGTAGTAAAACAGAGGGTCTAAATCAGGTCTTCTGAGGATCAAAAGAGTAACTTTGGAAATTATTGAAAATAAGGAATTTTAGACATGTTTTTTGCAACAAAATGGCAGAGTAGACATGCAGAGAAGCACCCCTAGTAGAGGTAACCTAGAGACTTAGATCAAGTCATTTCGTAAAAGCATGACCGAGCTTGTGATAAAGTAAGAAAAACAGAGGAGAAAAATACAAGAAAGTGCGATGCCAGAGGTGTAAATAAGTGCAGATTGCCCTGAAAGACTCTGCAGATATTAGGTCCTTGGTTTTAACAGGTCAGGAAAGCAGACCATAGGAGAGAAAGTCTAGGACTTGAACATTGTGAGAAGTAATTATAGAAATTATTGCAAAGAAATAGGAATACACCAAGATGTGCTACATGTGTAATATAAGTAAAACCTGCTCTGCAGAGGGAGAGAGCAGTACCCTTGGCCTTTTTGGCCTTGACTCTAGGTGGAGTGGCTAGGCAGAGAGTTGGAGGGACGGGGGTGTATGTTTCCCTTGAGAATGTCTAACCACAAGTCTGCCTATACCCACGTGTCCAGAATTTGCTCTACCTCTGTGGCCCAAAACCCCCAGAGTATAAATTTAATTTAATGTGGCACCTGGCTAGCAGTATAGTATTCAACATATGTTTAATTGAGGTTCTAGAACGAGAGAACAGCGACAGAGTCAAAGTTGAAGAGAGAATACCTGAGAATTTTCCAAAATTGGTGGAAAAAAACAACAACTATTTCAGTGTCAGTGTCAGATTCAATAAATTTCAAGCAAGATCAAGTAAAGTAAAAAAATATCTGCACCTAAATTTTGAGAGTAGAGAGAACATGAAGAAAATATCTTAAAAGCAGTTTCAAAGAGAAGATCATCAACCAAGAATTGACAGATTGATAACTGACTTCTCAGCAGCCTATTCCTGCTATTGATCAATATAAACTACTTCTGTAAGTGTGGTGACTTCTTTCCTCATTTGCTGTTCTCTTGGTATGGGCATCTTAAAGTGACCAGATGGTAGCCAGAGCTTAAAGTTCAGTGGGATTTCCATTGTGTTCCCAAGTGGAAGTGTTTATCCTATGAGAAGTAGGATCTCTAGACCTGTAGAGCCTAAGACTTCAGAGACAAGAAGTATAAATCCTCCAAGTGGGTCATAGGGGATCATGGCAATTGAGTCCACTTTAGATTCCATCCCTTGGTTTCTAGATCCATATATTCTATCTACTGAGGATATATCAGGGCTGGTTTCCTGAAAATAGACTCTGAGAGAAGAGTTGATTGGCGCATGCTCTCAGGAGTTGTACTTGTAATCACACAGCGAGGCAGGCAGGATTGGGAAGAGGGAGGAGCTGCCCCTCGATATGGTTGCCAGTGACTCCTCAGCTGGTCCTAGGGAATTTCTGGAGCTAGGATGGCTCTTCAGAGTTATTCCAAACTGAGGCAAGGACCTGGGCATTTGTACCCTTGCAGTGGAGCAGGCCAACGGGAGAGGATGTAGCCATACCAGAGGCAGTTTCCTGAAACCGAGGGCACTGCCCAGTGAGGGGTGCAGCTGACACCCCCATCTTCCAGGGAGTGGTGTTTGGCTGTGCACTACCCACCCACAGCATTTCCCTGTGTCTATCCATCCAAACTGCTGCACAAGGTGCAGAGGAGACATTTGCTCCACAAATTCCATTAAACAAAACAAAACAAAACAAAACAAAACAAAACTAGACTTATTTATTATCCATTTATTTCAGTTATGCTTCCCAGGACGTATATCAATTACACAAGTTCAGCTGTCTCTTGGTATGTGTATCTAGTCCTTTAAGGAGCAAACCTTTTCTGTTGTTCCTCATGGCTCTGTTTGGAATTTAGAATGAATCCCCATACCAGTCAGATTTGTGTTAATGCGGGACTGAAACGAATTTGCAGCAAGAATGTTTAATGCTTAGCAAGCCACAAAATCCATGTGACATTCATTTGTAACATTTGTTAGTAGTATATTTAGCACCTTAATTTTGCAAATAGGAAAGTTTTTTCTTTATATGTATCAGGGTTGAGGGTAATCGTAATGTTTAAGAATATAAGAGTTGTGGATTTTTTTACATACAGGAATAGAAAAAGCAGAAAGAGACTTACTCTGAAGCTGCTAAAATTTAAGCTTCAAGGCTGTTCACTTGCTCAAGCCTCTTTCACATGGTCATATGATTTTATAATATTTGCAAAGAAAGATTTTCTATTTTTTTATAATTTCATTTCTCATTCTGAATAAATCCCTGCTTTTATAATGTATGTTGTATTCATAATTCAATGCTATTTTTTAAAAGAGTGCCCCTCTAATCGTATAAAAATAACAATGGAATCGACCCCTAGACAAAAATGAGCAGAAAGTTGCTCCTTGCGTAGTTATAAATATTTGAAGGACAGACAAGTTGGTGTTTATTGGCCTGAGACTGCCTAGGCTGAATTTTTGAATATTTAAATGTTTCCAGGCTCTGGCTGACCATGCTTATATAATGACTTGTCCTTTGAATCAAAAGTGTGTTACTAACAACTTACATATGAACAGTATAAATCCCTACGTCATTACAGTTTGAGTCTCTGAATAACTTACAAGTTAGGTATTACAGATGAGGACACCAAGAATTAGAGCACTTGAACAACTTGCCACATGTCATGGGGTTAGGAAATAGCCAGTTGTAACTCGAAATTAGCCTCTGGTTCCTCACCCATAGGGATTACAGCTTTGCTACAGTATCCTCTCCATGGAACACTTACCTAGATCTCTGTGACAATGCTTTTTTTTTTCCTTATTAAAATGTCAAGAAAAAAAAGTCTCAAGCACATCTAAAGATTTATATATTTTCATCTCAGGGCTTAGTACTGGAATCGAAGACTATGTAGGCGTCTACCTGAGCAGGAAAGGTTCAGATGGCACAGAGAAAGTGGGTGTGGAGAGGAGTAATGGAGGGAGATTTAGGAGATGGAGTTTGTAGAATTTGGTGGTGACTTAGATGTGAGGGGTGGGGTGAACAAAACGTCAGAGATGACTGCAGGTTACTAGCTTGGACGACTAGATTAAGAATAGTGTCATTGCTGATAAAGCAAGCACAGATGGAGTGCTAACTAGAATAATGCTTCCCTCCCCCATGATGTCCATGTCCTAATCCCACAAACCTGTGAATTTTACCTTACATGGCAAATAGGACTTTGTGGATGTGATTAAATTAAAGACTTTGAGACAGGGAGATTATTCTGGTTTCTCTAGGTAGGCCCCATGTAGTCACAAGTTTCTTTGTAAGAGGGACACAGGAGTGTCACAGTTAGAGAAGAAGATGTGATGACAGGCATGGAGGTCAGAGAGAGGGAGAGACAGATTTAAAGATGATGTACTGCTGGCCTTGAAGTTGGAGGAAAGGGGCCATGAGCCAAGGAATGCAAGCAACCTCTAGAAGCTGAAGGGGCAAGGAAACATTCTCTCCAGGAATTTCCAGAACAAATGAAACCTGGCCAACATCTTGATTTTAGGACTTGTAATCTTCAGAACTGTCAGATGACAAATCTGTTATATTTAGGCCATCACACTTGTGGTAATTTGTTATAGCAACAATAGGAAACCAATACAGATGATAAAGAAGGCTTGGAGACAGGGGAAGAATGCAGAGTTAAGTTTGGTCATGTTGAGTTTGAGAGGCCTAAAGGATGTCTGGCTGAAATATCTGCTAGAGCATTAGACAACACTAGGGGCTTATATGCAGATATAACTTTCATAGTTATAGGCTCGTAGTTAGGTAATAGCTGAAGCCATCAAAGGAAATGAGATATCAACAGGGAAGAAGGAGTAGAGAGTCTTCTCCTTTGGGCTCTGGTATCCACCAATCCTAAGGAATGGGCAGAAAAAAAATGTTGAAAAAGCCAGAAAGGAACAACTCAGGCGGAAAGTTAAAACATGGAGAAATGGTATCACCCAAACCCGTAATTAAAGTAGTTTCTTAAAAGAATCGATAGTCAGCAGTGTTAATAAGCAAATGCAGTTCTGAAATGTGCCCATGTGGTTGACAGTTACTGCACATGGAAACCCCAGTGAGTGCAGTGTCAGATGCAGGATGGGAATAAAAAATCATTCAGGCTGAGGAATGAATGAGATGTCAGTAAGTAGAGGTGATGAGTGTAGATTATTCTTTCATGAACGCTCACTGGAAATCCATGGTGACCAAAGTGTCCATAACTCGAAAAGGCTGCAGTTTCCTGGTAGAGAGTTGATTGAGCTGCAGGAAATGACACTTGCAAAGGTGAAGGGCTTGTGAGTTCTGTCAGGAGTCTCAGGAAAGAAGAAAGCTCGTGTCTGGTCGTTCTCCATTATTGTGGCCTTGTCACATTTTATTATTGCCACTTCTCTCCTCATGGTTGACTACACTAACAAATTCAACTGTAGGCTCAGCTTTAATTAAAAATTCCCCTGTTTATTTTGCCTGCATGCCATATCTCTATCTGTAGGTGTTTTGGGATATATTTCCAATATACATTTCCAATATATATCCAATTGGGATATATTTCCAATTTTCAGTGGGTTATCTCCACTAGATGACCCAGGGATACACAGCCAGATAGTCACAAGAAGTCAGGATTCATATGGCTATTGACTATTTACTTATATTCCTTCTTTGAATCCCTATTCTCTGCATACAAAAAAAAAAATGGAGATAGTATGGGGCTCTGGAGCATTTTTTAATGAGGATTAAATAATGATAAGTTTTTAAAAAATTCCTTAGCATATCATGTCCAGCAAATAACAGGATCCCTTCTACCCCTCTGACCATCGGTATCCTTATCTACCAGTGAAGATATGAACGATAGTTTTATAGTGCTGTTACAGGATTTGAACAGATCATATATGAGAAATATCTATCACAGAGACTAGCAAAATGATAGCAATTAGTGATACCTCTTAGTTCACTTATCCATTCATTTATTTATTCAATAATGTATAATTGAACCATTGCATTTACCCAAAAGCAAGCAAATTTCATGTTTGTCTTCTCAAAAGAAAATCTGGCTTCTAAGTTGCATGCATCAGCCCTGGCATGAGTGACATGGGGCTGAGCAATGTCTCTGTTCTTTATGTCTTCTCAGCAATCCATCCTAGCCCTTGGCACCCTTGTTTTGGTCACATGTACCCTGATGTTCTGAGCCTTTTTCATCTCCATTCTTGTAGGCTGGAAACAGTAACTCAGATTCCAAAGGGCAGTTTATCTCTCATCACAAACAGTTTTCCCGTTTCCTTCTTAATACAAAGAACTTAATGAGCATGGAAGTAGTTTAGTTCTCCTGAGAACACCAGACAAGGGTTCAAGGCTGTGACTATTCCCTCCAGATTAGGAAGAGGAAAGGGGAGAGGGAGAGAATGTACTCACTTTTGATGACCCAATTGAACAGCATATCTTGTTAGCTTTTTGGTCCTGATGGGCAGTTATGAGGTCACGATTAAGTGATCCAAGCCCAGAACAACAGTGGTTCTTGGTCTGTGGTTTCTAAGCCCCTAAGGGCTGACCTACAAATCCTTTTCAGACTTCAAAATGACTGCCCAGAATTGTGTGCTTTCCCATACTTAGAAGGGGAATTTATCAGTTCAGTAGTTCTGAATTTTTTGTATGATGTTAGTAAGAGGAAGATGAATTTTGACGTATTTATTTCCCTGGTAGAGGAAATCATTCAAAGCATTATCATGCTATGGGGACAAGTGAGCCAAGTCTCGGGTATTAGCAACAATTGATGGAGTGGAATGGGAGAATCACACACTGGGCAGCAGCAGAGCCTTGAACATGATAGCTACTCAATAAATGTTCGTTAAATAGATGGGATATTTCTCTTGGATCCATAGCTATCTCTGAGTACCTAAGTGCCCAGACTTCAGTACAATTTTCAGTTGAATGCACTAGATAATACCAGAAATGGCACATCCAAATATGCACAGGGGCCAGATGGGTAGGATAATATAGGATAGTAGTCAACATGGTGACTTTGATAATATATTCACAGGTTCTGGGAATTAGGGCATAGATATCTGGGAGCAGTATGGTGGTGGTGGTGGTGGTGGTGGTGGTGGTGGTAAGCATTATTCTACCTAGTATACCTGGGTAGCTAATATTTTGGCAGTCCAGACAGGTGCTAGGCTGTGAGGTCACTGAAAGCAGGGACTCTGTTTACATTCACTTTTCTTACCTGCATTTGGTTGATGTTCAGTCAGTGTTGATTTTTTGAACTGTTGCAATACAGGATATCATAGTAACAGCTGAGTAATCATCTCAGTAATCTAGTCCAAGGCACTCATTGTACAGGTGAGAAAACAGAGGCCCAGAGAGGTGGAAGATTGTAATTGGGCTCTCCACCTATGGCCTACTGTATTATATCCAGGTTTTCTTTTCTTTTTTTTAATTTTTTAAAATTATTTTTGAGAGAGGGTTAAATTATTTTGAGAGCGAGAGAGAGCATGAGCATGGAAGGGGCAGAGAGAGAGGGAGACACAGAATCCGAAGCAGGCTCCAGGCTCTGTGCTGTTAGCACAGAGCCCGACTCAGGCCTTGAACTCAGGAACCACTCAATCATGACTTGAGCCAAAGTCCAACACTTAACTGACTAAGCCACCCAGGTGCCCCTATATCCAGGTTTTCTGAGACCACTAGTAACTGTAGTAATGTTCCTGTGTAATGAGAAAACAATCGACCGTGGCCATATTTAGAAAAGGCTTGTTGGAGGGGTGCCTGAGTGGCTCAGTCGGTTAAGGGTCTAACTTTGGCTCAGGTCATGATCTTGCAGTCTGTGAGTTTGAGCCCCGCATCAGGCTCTGTGCTGACAGCTGAGAGCGGGGAGCCTGTTTCAGATTCTGTGTCTCCCCATCTCTCTCTGCTCCTCCCCTGCTCATGCTCTTGCTCTCAAAAATAAATAAAACATAAAAAAATTTTTTTTAGAAAAGGCTTATTTGAAAGTAGCTCATCCTTGAGGGATTAAAGGAGGACATGGGGCAATAGTGAGGTGTCCTGAATGAATCTGGAAAGAAGAGAAGCTTCCAGAAAGTTGAACTTTAAATAAACACACAATGCATTAGACTAGAGCATGGGTTGGCAAGCATTTTCTGTAAAGGGCCAGATAGTAAATATTTTAGACTTTGCAAGCCATATGGTCTCTGTTGCAGCTACTCAACTCTGCCACTGTAGTACAAAAGCAGCCTTAGACAATACACAAATGAATGGGCATGGCTGTGTTCCAATGATCGTTTATTTATGAACATTGAAATTTGAATTTCATATCATTTTCATATGTCATGAAATATGTTCTTTTAATTTTTTAACTATTTAAAAAAAAGCAAAAACCATTCTTACTTCATGGACTGTACAAAACAAACACATAAAGCTCTAATTTGCTGACCCCTGAAATAGAGGTGTGTTGTTCACCAGAAAGAAATAAAGTATCTCTCAGTCCATAAGACCTTATAGTGATCTAACTGAAAGTACTATCACCATGTAGTGAAAAACGTATGTGCCTGTCTGAAGAGGATCTGGTCAAAGGAAACAAAGGAGTCTCATGAGGCATTCAGGGACAGTGCTCATTCCTAAGTGACTCAGGAAAGGGCAATCTTGGCCAGTGAAGATCACATATTGGAACTTAATTTTTTGAAGCTCATTTTGTAATGGGAAAGGATATTTCAAGCTATGTTAGTTGAAGGTCCCTTTTTTATTAAAAAATGTATATATGCATGTATACATATGTGTATGCATGCATGTATATGTATGTGTATATACATCCATGTATAGTGTGTGTGTGTGTGTGTGTGTGTGTGTGTGTGTGTGTGTATCATTATATTGTTGATACTTAACCACTTGCTAGCTTTCTGACCTTGGTTAAATTTCTTTACTTTTCTGAGCTTGTCTTCATCTGTAAAATGGGGGAGATAATGGTGCCCATGTTAATGGGTTATTGTGAGAAGAAATGATATAATGCATATGAAACATCTAGCAAAAGGAAGTGCTTACTACAGAAAGTACTACATAACTCTCATATTTGATGTTTATATTATATCAAAATATACATACATATATACACATATATCTTATATATGTATATATATGCATATACCCATATATGCATATATATATACATATATATGCATATATATATATCTCATATGTCCACATACACCAAGGAAATATATATCACACTAAAGATCATTGTATATGTGCTGTTTTGAAATTTGCATTTTTCCCCTTAATATGTCATGGCTAGCCAGGTAATAATATAGGGCAGGGGTTATTAAGAGTTTGGTTCCTGCCCTCTGAATTCTTGGGCTTGAGTCCTGGTTGCATTATTATACAAACTTGGTTAAGTTACTTGAGTTCTCTAGGTCATGGTGTCTTTTCTTGTAGGATGATTTTAAGAACAGTACCTTCCATGCACAGAGGTGCTAGGATGATTAAATGAGAAAACATATGCAAAAGTCACCTGAAACCAAATAACTAACTAAATAAAAGTTATTAGTACAAATCCCAGCTTATATATAGTAAATAACCAAGTATCATTTTAAAAAATGAAAGTCTAGTATTTAAGAAAGTATTATAATGATTTGGCATTCAGCTTTCTCACTAAATTCTTAGCATGGCAGCAAGGGAGGACACATGGGGAAAATCTGTTTGAGGGGAAAAAGAACTATTAAAATTTCTTCCTACAGCAAGGACAATAGAACATCTACAAAAAGAGACTGGCACTTAATAGGCTAATGCTTTGCATTTTTTGTGCAGCATCGTAAATGAAGCAGTTTTCAGAGGTAGCACCTTTTCAGTGACATTACTAAGTAGAAGCCTGAATCATTTCCAGATAACTGTGATAATTTAGGCAGTGGATATGTTTTGAAAAGTTAACTCAAGACCTATTTTAGCCATAAATTATTCACTTTAAAAAGATCTCTCTGATCTTTTTAGATCAGAAAGAACGTAGAACGTTCTTTAAGACAAAGTCTTTAACTTCCCATATGATATATAGAATCTCTCTTAAAGTACAAGATTTGGTGGGTTGATTTATTGAAGCTTTCATTTTTACTAGAATTTACTTTGTGATTTCAGCAACAAGAGTTAATCTCTGAAAATGTGAGAGTCTAGAGGTGCAACAAAAAGGAAGTGTGTCAATGTCTCTTGAAAGGCTTTGTCAAAAAGTAAAAATTTCAATCACCGATCATGTTTTATGTATGTGTCTGCAACATCAGGGAGTTATTGTGACCAGATTTTTGTTGAAATCATTTAATCAGCTAATGCTACAGAGACACTAAATGAGATGAGAGGCAGCTCCCTTAAAATAGGTGCTCCATTAATGTAACAACTTATGCCAGGTCCTGAAGTGTTTGCCATGTACCAGCTGTCTCCAGTTCCTGTCTTCTGTAATTTAGTTTATTAACTTATTTTTTATTATTTTTTTAAATAATTTATTGTCAAGTTAGCTAACATAGACTCCCGTAGTCTTGGCTGCGGGAGTAGATTCCTGTGATTCATCACTTATATACAACACCCAGTGCTCATTCCAACAAGTGCCTTCTTCAATGCCCATCACCCATTTGCCCAATCACCCCCACATCCCCACACCCATCAACCCTCAGTTTGTTCTGTGCCTTTAAGAGTCTCTTATTGTTTCTGTAATTTAAATCTACACAACCCTATGGGGGTAGCAAAGCCATCATTTTACAAATAAGGACTTTGAAACTCAAAACTTTCACTCAGAGATCACACAGACTGACATGAATTGGATGAATTCTGCTATTTACTTCATGAGTCATCTTCCTTCGTTCTTGTTTTAAAAAAAGATTTTCCCTCCTTTTTGTTTCCTTTTTCTTCCTTCCCTTTCCTCCTTTCTCCTTCCCTTCCTGTCTCTCTTCCTTCTTCCCTCAACAAGTGAACCATGCTATTACAGATAAAATTCAAGGACTTGGTCTTTTAATATTTGAGTATGTGCCTGTGTGAATGCTTCTGTATGGAGGTATATGTTCTTTTTCAGTGAAAATACCAACCCCATAATAAAGCTGATGAGTAAATTAATCTCTATGAAAAGTATTTTGAATTACTTACTCATTTTCTTCAAAGAGAAATGATGAGAGGGAATTATGTGTAAACTTCACTGAACGCTTCTTACATCAAAGATGGTTTTCAAACTATAATGCTTATGAGAGGGAATTACATGTAAACTTCACTGAGTGCCATATTGTTTATGTCAAAGATGTATTTCAAGTTGTAATGCTCATTAGAATCTGCCATATATTATAGTAATTTCTTCATGCATTTGCTTGTTGAATGAGGAATTAATTCCTTAATGTCCAAAACCATACTTCAATCCCTTTTACCAATTCTAGTATTAAGTTGAAATGAAAGGAACTTTAAAAATATGATGGTTTTATTGATAATTCACTGGTTTCCAACTCCACCGAATACACTATTTTTCAGTTTCTCTGTGGCCGTATACACTTCCGTGCCTTGCTAAGATTGAAGAGAACACTCATTCAGTGAGAAAAATGCCTCTACCATGAGAAGGAAGTGTGAGCATTTGGGGTAGGGATTGTTGAAGAGGAAACGTCTCGTCCACATGAAATAGGGCAAAATTTCATACAAATTGAGGTGGGAGAAAGCACTGTCCTGAAGCTAGGAAGCTAAGATTTTATCAACCCTATTGCTGTTTAGTTATGGAACTTTATTTAGACTAATGCCCAGTGTGATGGTGTTAGAAGTATGCCCTACCAACGCCTTGATTTCAGACTTCCAGCCTCCAGAACTGGGGGAGAATAAATGTCTTAAGCCACTCAGTTTGTGGTACTTTGTTATGGAAGCCCTAAGAAGCAAATACAGCCTGCAATGAGTATATTCATGCCTGTAAGCATTGTTTTACTTGACCGTAATTTATAATCCTCCAGCCTACGTCATAACAGTTATCCAAAGGCATATTTTCATAGAAACCCAATTAAAATTGTTTTCAAAAATCACGCCATGAATCATTTTCCAGATTGGGGAGATAATATGGCTGCAAAATCAAGCGATGGGAGGATGTCATGTGCTTCGAAGATTGGGGACCATAATTAATTGTCATCAAAATTCTGTAACTTGACTGGCAGCCCTAGTAGCAGTGTATAATCTCATAATGTATGTGCATCTAATAGCAGTCTATTGTAAAATTCTGTCCTTTGACTTATTTATAGTTAAAAAATAATTTATTGAACCTTTATTAGGTTCTTGACACCTAACAAATTAGGCAAAGGTCCTGCTTTGGAGGAAGTTGTCATATTTTAGGGAAGTTAAGATATCCAGCTAAAAACTATTTTACACGATAGGACAAAAAGGAGGAGAAGCACAGATAAATCATACAGAAATTCAAATGAAAGAGAAATCACGTTCAGCAGGGATGAGCATGGAAGACATTGAAGGAAAAGTAAGTTTGTCCTTAAAGAAGCTGGACACAAGAGGAAAACCATCTCAGTAGAAGGTACAACATAAACCCGAAGACAGAACCGGTAATCAAAGATATATTTGAGCGTTCCCGGGGGGGCTCCGTCCATTGAGTGTCTGACTCTTGATTTAGGCTCAAGTCATGACCCCAGGGTTGTGGGATCAGGCGCTGCATCAGGCTCTGCACTGCGCCTCTTGAATGAGGAATTAAGATTCTCTCTCTCTCTCTCTCTCTAATTAAAAAAAAAAAAGATACTTGAAGAACAACAAGTCGAACTACTCATAAAATGTTTGCAGCCACTCTGTTCCATTAAAACATCCATTAAAACTGAGTAAAATCAGTGAGTTGGCTGCATAATACCTTTATCAGGATCAAGGCCTCCAAAGTTATAAAATAGTTGGTAGGGTGGATTTAAGGAGAAAATTCACTTTTATGACTCATGAGATGATGCTTGGGGAAAGAGTTGGGATGGTATGTGTGTGATGGGGCCATGTGGCAAGTCTGAACTGGAGAGAGCCAAAGAGCAGACAGTTGGGACGTTGCTGGTGGCCAGGAGAGCACAGTTTCACTGGGCACAGTGCCACGGCACCATGTGTCAGTGTATCTCTGGAATGGTTGCTAAAGAAGATCATCAACTTCCGAAGACACACACAACTGGAATAGGGGCTCCTTCCTCGAGATACTGCAGCAAGAAAATATTTACATTTCTTTTCAAGATTATTCAAGATCTTCTAGCAGAATTAGCCATTGTGTGGTGGAGGAGCTCTGGAATTGGAATTGGAAGGTGTTAGCAATGCTTATTTATTTGGTTTTTGTCTGTTTCACACTCGCTCTACTTTCAAAACAGACTTGGAGCACTTTACAGTAGAAAGCTCAGATACCGTAAAACAGAAAATCATTCATACTCAGATATTGTGAATAAATGAGATACTGTTGTGGGCTAAGATTAGGGTTTGTTTGTTTACTTGTTTATTTGTTTGTTTGGGTTTGTTCTTTGCTTTTTTCCACCTATTGAAAAGGAAAAACCCAACAGCAGTCTAAATAAAGTGGAGGATGAGGGGATGACGGAGGGTATTTTTTTTTTCCTTTTACAACTTGGGCAGTAAGCAAACAAACAAAACCTTGGAAGCAATGATGAAGAGGCACAGATGAGTATTTTTAAAATTCCAAGTCTGAGAAGTTCTTTCCATTAGTGAACTTTCCTGGTATTCTATTTCTTAGAACAATGGGCATACTTTCTTAAACTGATCATAAAGAATCATCTTATAGGTATAGGTATGACCTAATTCATTGTAGTTTTACTGTTTTCAGTACCACTTAAAATTTTTGCCACCAGGAAAAAAAAAAATTGACTTGCAAAAAGAGTTGAACAGATTTAAAAGAGATGTTCCTTGCTGCTGTGCCTGACTGCAGGAAAGAGGGATAAGACAGTTTGTAGCCAATATTTTTTTACAATTTTTTAAATGTTCATTTATTTTTGAGAGAGAGAGAACAGAGTACGACTGGTGTGGGGGGCGGGGGTATCAGAGAGAGAAGGAGACACAGAATCTGAAACAGGCTGAAGGCTCTGAGCTTCAGCACAGAGCCTGACACGGGGCTTGAACTCATGAGCTGTGAGATGGTGACCTGAGCCGAAGTCAGACGCTTAACTGACTGAGCCACCCAGGCGCCCCGCCAATACTTTTTTAAATGAAAATCAATCAATCAATCATTAAGCATCTACCATTATTTTCAAACTTAAGATCAAATCTGCAGCAAAACTTAAAGACATGCAAACAGCAAGGTTAAAATCAAATATCTTCTTTCACCAAGTTCAACTGCTATTAGCCAGCATTTTGGGTTTCCTTTCTCCTCTAGGGAAACTTCCAACTCCCAGTGCTCCTAAGCGTGTGAAAACCAGAAGACCGAAGTACCAATGTTCTTTTTCATCAACTGTTTGTGGTTTGGCACTTGGAGTCCTTGCAGTTATGGCTGTGTTACTTAGAGTTCTTTATGGTCTGGCTTCTTCATGCTAATACTCAGATCTGGTGAATTGGCTTGTCCCATTTCTGCCTGTATGCACATGCAAATTTGCACATAGGTATTGGTCAGGGGCAGGGGCCGGCCAAAAAAGTTGCATAGTCCTTCTATATAGACCTTCTTACTTGGTTAGTAAAAGAATCAGACTGTATCCTAGGCCTAGGCAATCAGTTTTCAATAAAGGAAAAGTTATCCTTACCAATTCAGTTCCTTGAATATATTTTATAGGAGAAACAACGGCTTTGGTTTTTTGCGGAGTCTTATAGCTGAATATATGACTGGCAGACCAAACTATTTCTTAAAGGCATAACCTTTCTTTTTCTTTTTAAGCCTAGGGTATTAAATACATGCATGGCAGGAGCATCGGCACCATGACCAGTGACTATGATTTCCAGACATTAAGAGTAGATCATGACGCTCTTTCCCCTCCTAACCTGCATCTGGTCTCAGACTCTTTTGGGCATGGAGCTCCAAAAATCTCATTAACAACTGATCAGTATTATGCAAATTGAAAACGGTTTTCTATTCTTGCTTTTAAATCTGATCAATATTTAAAGCTAGCTGTCTAGTTTTGCAGTGTGTTTATTCTACTGGGATTTTTTCCCCCTCTGTGCGTGATACATAAGGCCCTTCGTGAGTTGGCATCCAAAGATTTTATTTGCTTTTCTGTTTTTGCTCACACCTCTCATTGTGAAGCTTCCCTTTCAAGACTTTTAGAATTGTTGACAGAAAACCAGATTTGGCAGTACTTGACTTAAACTCCATAGTGCTAAATATTGTTCCTCTCTTTAAACAAATGACTATTGAACAACGATTACACAGCCGTGTATTCTCTATATAGAAAGTAGAAGACAGAGTTCCTGCCTCAAAACTTTACATTTTGAACTAAGGAAAGATGTTTTAGGGAATCATTTATTCTGTTTTCAGGAGGGCCGTTTGGGTTTCGAAAGGCCTTTACAAACTTTTGTGGAAAACCAACAGTCTCAGACACAAACTCTGTGTGTAGCATTCTTCTGACACAGTGGAGCTCGTTGGCAGTGTCTGTGATCAACACCAACTGCTCTGAAGCTTTGAAGAAAGGCATGAGCATGTGTATGCTGTGTACAATACAGGAATGCCACTGAAATCCAACTTAATCCATTAACTCATAAAACAGATTCAGTGTTTGTTTAGTGCTTGGCAATACATTTTCTCCAATTTCAAAATTCATGGGAAATCCCACCCACATTTGAACATGTTTTTTTCTTCTAAAGTTCTTCAAAGTAATCTTTGCAGAATAGTAACACCAAACAGCTCATATAATAAGTTGAAATTCCTATTGACATCTGACAACCCGGTACACTGGAAAGAACATGGTTTTTGATGTCAGAAAGGCCTTCCAGTCTCTTTTATGTGAGCCTTGGCAAGTTAGGTGACATCTTTGAGCCTCATTTCTTCATCTCTTGAGTGGGGATAATGACATGTACCTGCCAAGACCATTATAAGGATTAAAGGGATAATACATATTAAAGTCTTGGCACATACGAGGCACTTTGTAAAAATTAGCTGTTGTTACCATTCTTCTTATTATCAGTAGTAATTCTGTTAAGGGATCTAAGTTAAGCTTATGCTCATCACTCATTTGTTCATTCAGTTAGTGTTTACTGCACAATGTCTGCTGTGTTGGGTACTCTAGGGTGTGGGTGGGAGTGATATCAGCACATACATTTTGCCTTCAATGGTCTTATTTTCTAGTTGAAAAAAATATGTACATAAATCATTAGAAGAGAAAGTGCCAAAGAGAGGCAGACTAAATAGCAGAAGGCTTAGATGGAAGGAAAAGTCCAATTTTATTAGGAATGGGAGTGAAAGATGAAATACAGAAAGGCTTCCTAGAGAAAATACAAGACTGTTTTCCCTCCTCACTGGGTAAGTGGGTCCTTCCGGGTCCTTTAGCGCAAACCAAAACCACCCCTCCCCCCTTCCTCTGAAGCCTCTGACGGTCTTGTCTCAGCCATGTTTCCGATGGCTGTTAGTGGCTCTACTTCTAGTGGTCCCTCATTTTGGCTTAGCAGATCTGAAAGGGACATTGAAGATCAACTCCTTAATTCCGCTGAAGGAACCCATCAGTTAAAAAAAAGTCTATTTTAAAAAGCAACTATTTGCTTTCTTTGGGAGGCATGAAGCAACTGTATACCTACCTCTCACCAGCCCGTGAGCATCTTTATTTTGGTTTCACATGGTAAGCCGTGGGGCAATGAAGGTCCAGGTTTTCCACAAAGTTACTTGCTCTTTGTTCAGTTTCATGACAATTATTTTGCTCACCTTAAGCAGTTTTTATGTCATCATTTATTTTTTTAGAAAGTACACTGAGGCTGTTTTTATAATACATGGCTAAACTTGAGATTATTGGAGATTTGGCTTATAGAATTAAAGATTGGTTCTTCCCCGTTATAGGCAATGATACAACAAAAATACTATGCAATACTAAAATTATTCCCACATTTTTGCTTAGAAACTCCCTGCCAAATGCAAAACCTAGCTGTAAGAAGTACTTTCTTGATAGATACTTGAAAGGCACTTAACGATTTTTATCCATTGCTCCTTGTTAAAATCTAGAATGAACCAAATTAAGATGCTATTTCCTCCATATGATAAGCATTCATATACATACATGTTCACACATGTACAAACATATATTCACACACAAAGTCACACATGTCTGCTATCACCACAGTTATTTCACACTGTTTTGGAAAAATACGCCACACAAGTAGTTAAGAAAATAAGAGAAATAAATTCAGAAAAAAGTCAAATTTCTAATTTCAAAAAACCCTAGAAACTGACTAAAAACTTACATATGAAAAGAAAAACTAAAAGAGAGAGAGAGGGAGAGGGAGGGAGGGTAAGAGAGAGAAACCAATAATATAGCTGGTTAAAAACTTAGTTTACAAGACTCTTATGTAACAAGAAGGTGCAGATAGGAAATACAATGGTGAGTATTCTGATACAAAATATAGCTTGATACATAAAATATTTAGAAATAAATTGAAAAAATAAAGATTCAGAACTTACATGAAAAGCTATAAAAGTCCATCAAATATCATAATAAGGGGAGAATAAATGAAAAGTTACACTTGGTTCTTGTGTGAATAATGCCATCATTCACTGAACAAACCCATATGTTTAACACAATCTCGATAAAAACAGTTTTTTATTAAATTATTTTAATGTTCATCCAAAAATAAGTTAGCATAGTAAAAATTTTCTGAAAAGAACTAGCATGGGTGGGGAGGAGCACTGAGCTACCAGATTTCAAATGCAATAAATGCAAGATGGCCCATGAGCATTTGAATAGATGTCATACTACACTAATAATTAAAGAAATACAAATTAAAATAAAAGTGGGAGTTTCACTTTTGCTTTTTTTGGCAGATGTTAAAAATTATTAAGATACCTAGTGTTTTTTACTATAGGGATCAAAAACTCAGATACTTTTAAGGTAAGTGAGTATAATTTTCTTGACAAAAATTTGAGAATGCATTTCACATTTTTAAGTGTGCATGCTCTAAGGGTTATGCACCCAGGTATGTAGGTATGGATGATGTGTGATGCATCAGTTGTTTTGTCTAGGAATTTTTCCTATGTAAATGATTAGATGAGTGATTCAAGATATATGAACAAGGATTTTCACTGCAACTTTTTTTATAAGCAAAAATAATATAGATAAAAAGAAAAAGACTAAGATTTCATTTATGAAGAATTGAGTTGATCATATATGATCATCTATTTAATGCAAGAGCAAGAGTCTTTAATGGTTAAGTGAAAAAAGCAGAAAACAGAAGTACATGTCATTAAAAAGAATATTTTATATACATACATATACATACACATACACACACACACACACATATAGAAAAACAGTATAGATATATAGTGAGCAAGTGAGGTTTGGGCAGAATATACACCAAAATGTTAATAATTTTAATCTCCCAGTGGACTGATTATTAATAACATTCATTTCTATTTTATTCCTTCTTTACTGTCAGGGTATTTAAAAATCAGCAGTTAACCATTCACACTCTGTCTCTCTCTCTCTCAAAAATAAAGAAACATTAAAAAATTGAAAAACAATTAACAGTTAAGCTTTTTGGTATCTTTGACTCTTACAGTAACTATGGTTACCCAGCTTCCTTTCCTGTGAGCCCTGAGAAGATATCTCTGCTACCTCAGAACAACAGCCATCTTCTTTCTGGCTCTTATCAGTGGATTTCCACTAAACTCTGGCTTTTCTTGATGATTATGAAGCCACAAGAGGTTATTTTCCCACTGCAAGGACTGGAATCCTCTTTGAGAATGCTGATATCTGAGTTGTTACCTGGTGTTCCCAAAGCTGCCCATGCCAGCGGGGTTGCATTCTCTGTAATGTGTTAACTGGCCACCAACCTGATTTCTTCCCTTTGGGAGCACCCAGCAAGACTGTCCTTCCCAGGATCCCCACAGTTTGATTTGGCCACTTGGCTGATTTCAAACTAGTGGATGTGAGTGGATGTGTGGATGTAAGGGCCGTCACTTTCAGGCCTGGTTCATTGAACTTTTCCTGGGTGATTCTGTCTGTTCTTCTCGTCCTCTGGTTAGATGGTGGTGCCTGAGACGATGTTAAAAACTATGTGTTGAAAGTTAAAGAGCCTAGATCTTCAAATGATTCGTGACCAGAGTTATTCTGCCAGCCTAGACCGCCAGCATTTTACGCGTGCTCACACACACACACACACACACACACACACACACACCAAAAATATAAATAAAACCAAAAGCAAGCAAACAAGAAATACTTCTATGCTTGAGCCCTTGCAGTTTTTAAATGTTTTAAATTTTTTTATTTTAAAAACAATTTTTTATGTATTTTTGAGAGAGAGAGAGACAGAGTGTGAGTGGGAGAGGGGCAGAGAGAGAGGGAGACACAGAATCTGAAGCAGACTCCAGGCTCTGAGCTGTCAGCACAGAGCTGGATGTGGGGCTCGAACCCACAAACTGCAAGATCATGACCTGAGCCAAAGTTGGGCCCTTAACCCACTGAGCCACCCAGGCACCCTGAGCCATTATGCTTTTTTGAGTCTATTTGTTAGTTGCAGATAGTTGACCCCACCTGATCCTCAAACCATATAATTTTCTGTGCAGTGCTAGGTCAGGGTGCATTATCCAGCTCTACATTTTGTACTCTGTCCAGCCCAGCCAGTATTCATGTATCAGAGCCCTTCATGAGAAGAGCTCCTTCAGCTGGTGTCCTAGTGTCTCTCCAGGGGGCTTAGACATGAGTTCCTGGGGCCCAGCAGAGAACATTCCGAGATACCTTGTCTGTGGTATTCTCCCTACCTCTGCCTTCCCTTTAGATACATATATTCTGAACCTTCTGTCTTTTTAACCAAATCTTTCATGACATCTGACTCATAGAGAAAACTCTTAATGTACTTTCTTCCTGACTGATTGGCTCTACTGGGATAGCTTGAAGCTGAACTGGAATTCCTGTTATACCTGCGAGACACAGTCTGATTTCACAGGATGTGTGTAAGCTACCAAACCTGAAATAAATGAATCCAGAGCCTCACGCATCACAGCATCAACAAGGAAGTGGAGTGTAGCATCAGACAGACCGGGGTTCAAGTCCTTATTCTGCTTATCAACTATGTTGACCTCTCTGGCTCTGAATTTCCTCAGCAGGAGAATAGAAAAGAAAGTAATTTCTACATTATAAGTGTATTCTAAAATATAAATGATCTTTGTAAATCACCTGGTACTACTTACATCATGAAAACGAACACAGATCTGTAGATGGAGAATAACAACTGTGATAGAAAAAATTATGAAAAAAGTTCATTGGGTTGAAATTCTACAGGATTCAGAGAGAAGGACTGAAAGAAAGAGAGAAACTTGAATATTCAAAGGGTAAATACTGACCCTGACCAAATTAAGTTGAAGCCAATGGCATTTTAATATTACATGTGACTCACAGTTATTAAATACAGCTTTAAACCTAGTGTGGTGTTAGTATCAACTTGGTCTGCCATATCAGATGCTCATTCTCTCTCCTCCCTCAAATTTCCATTGTCCTCCTTTGCCATATTTTATGTGAATGTAGATATTTTCAGCGGGTTATTATGCTCCATTGAGATATTAGCACCTTCTAGAGTACTTCATGATTTCATCTCCTGGGTATGTATTCCCATGGAAACTGCATATAGTATAACACAACTGAGAGGGGGCCCCATATGCCTTTCCTGTGTATATCTTCAAGAACGACATTAACTAGAGGAATGAAGCTGGGAGTATGGGGTTTATTGTGGATTTTCACAGTGATTCCCTTTGCATCCCGTGAAGAGTTCTGTTTTTAATAAACTTTACTAGAAATGTAACATTACCAAAAAGTATAATCAAGCACATTGTATATGTATGAATCATAATAAATGAGGATTAGATAATGTTTTTGCTTACATAAATAGGCTGTTTCACAGTTGATATTTATTTTTTAGTGGAAAATTTGTTTGGGTGAAGCAAAGGACTCTGGGTGAAAGGCTTTAGAATGGGGTTGACTTATATTCAAGTAAAATTTATGAATACACATGAAGTTGACCACAATGTTCCCTCTTTCAGCTTACAGTTAACTTTACCCCATGCTGCACTCAAGCATGAGCTGAATTGGTGAGCTGTATAGGCTCTACGGATAGCAGCCATCTGAATCGTCATGAAGGACTATCTTCATGATAAGTTCTTAAATTTGGGGCCTTGTGCATTTAATTTTGCTGTGTTTTAATTTTGGTTTTCTCATTTGTAAAATACAGCTGCTGAAAAGTGGTGAGCCTAGCACATCTGACACATAAAGATAGGGTTTTGGAATACCCCCCTCCTCTAAGCAACCAAGTGATCTTCAGTAATAACCTTAAAGTGCATGTAATAATAGCAGCAAGAAAAGAAATACAGACAATAAATTTTTTCTATGAACACACACACACATACACACACACACACACACATACACACATATATAATCATGCCAATAAAAATACATTATAAAAAAGGAAAAAAAATTATAAGATTAATACTTTTAAATTACATTAATGTGTTTTTTTAAGGGAAAAAGTTACACCTACATTTATGTAATAATAATAGAGTTTCTGTTTTTGTACCTTGTGCAGATATGTCAATGACTTTATCATTTGGTCTTCCTTGTTTGTTTACGTTCAATAGACAGTATGGCCAACTTATCAATCTATGTTCTCACGTAATTGATCAAGATTTCTTTATTTTAATTTAATTTCAAAAATTGTCTTTCATAAGAACCAATAGGTATACAAATAGTTAAGAAAATATTATGCATAGAATAAATTTGGCAGATTCATAAAACCCCATTTCACAATAAATTCCAGAAATTGTTACACAGATTATGTATCTTTGGAATCGAAACAACCACTTTTAAAATCTCCTATGAAATTAAAAAAGAAAATCCACTAAAATAACTTTACCAGAAAATTTATGAAAACCATCTTACATTTTATAAGATCTTATAGAAAACTCAGAGAAAATGACTACATAATAACTAATATTGACATTATTCCATGTCAACTCATTATTCAATCAGGTGCTTTAGAACAAGTTCCTTGAGAAAATGATTGAGGCAGACATTCTTTTGTCCTTTTGATTTGTCCTAGCAATGTCCAATCAACATCTTTTATTGCTTCTTCTGCATTCTTCTTTGAAATTTGACTCATGCAAAATATAAATTTCCTTGTTGTATAGTTAATGACCCTTTCCACAATTGCTTTGTGCTGAACTTCAGGGACGAATTTTAAAGTATGGTGTTTTAAGGTATATTGATCAGGCTGATTCTGGCTCTTTGTAAGTAGTATTTTTGGTGTCTAATTAACCTCAGGAAAATTCAAATTCAGAACAGTATTCCATTAATGAGCTCAAATTTGCACTTACTAGCCAGTAACATCACATCCTATACCTTCGCTCTGTTTTAAGTTTTAAATGCAAAATAATTCTCCCAACTGGTCACCCAGAATGTCAGATATGTGATAACTTTAGTTTTGTTTCTTCACCAGTTTCAATCACTATGTTGTTGATGTTCATTCAGAATCGCCCATTTAAATATAAGGATAGGTAATACCACAAGGGCTAGAGATGTGAACTGGAATCGTTCTAAACTGTCACAAACATAATCTTGACATGCATGCCCATAGCCTGTTGGGTGCTGCCGGTATAGCTGGGAGTTCTCTGAATTCACTTCTGTGTAGAATATGTTTATTGAAGGATGAGTAATAAAAAAGTGTTAATTTAAACCTTACATACATATTATTAAAACTCACAAGTAATCACAACAATTGTTTAGAATTTAGACTAACAAAACATTTTTCTTAGGGAGGAGTATTTTATCACAGACATTCTTTAGGATTTCTGGCTCATGGTGATAATAAAGAGCAGACCAATTAGCGGCATTGTTTTAAAGTACCTTACGGATAGTGCCCCCCTTACTGCCTGCACCCAGGGTAGACAGCTCATACCATCTTGTCCTTGGTACCATACTGGTTTGGGAAATCCACTATGATAAGGGCTGGCTTGTGTTAGGTTCTCAACAAATGCTAGATTTTCAAGTTTAGTCATGCCCATCCAAACTTTACTCTGCAATTTATTTGTCTATGTAGGTTTATATGTATTTATGCTTCACGCATTTAGTGAGTATCCACACAATGGCAGACCCTGACCTATGCCTTGGGAATATAAGAATGAAAGGCCTAACAATCTCTGCTTTTGGGGAATGTACTAGTCCATTAATGAATAAATTAGTTTTCAAGGTTTTAGCCATCATTGGAATTTGCCTTTATATATATATTTAAAATAAGGGGAGCGGCAAGTGACAATATTAAGGGCTCAAACTGTAAGGCCACTTGCTGTTGGATTAGCACACTACCTAGAGATGTGAGGACCCAGATTTGGTTGCCAGCTAAACAATACTATCAAGGATTTTAGTTCCTTTGGTCCTTTGTCTCTACCATCTTCAGTTTGTATGCAGTGTCTCCTCTTGTGGTCGCAAGATAGGTGCTGCAGCTCTGAGTCATGAAGTCCCCAGTGACTTCTCTTTATGTCTCATTGGCCAGAACTGGGTTGTCTGCTCAACTCTAAGCAAATCACTGATGACATGAAACGGGATTGGCATGACTGGATCATGCCAATTATGATTGATTATCTGGACCTGTGCATATGTCCACATGAATAAAATCAGAGTTTTGTTCCCCAGGGAAGAAGTAAGGGATGGCAGTTGAATTAGGTAGTGAACGGTGTCTGAATCCCTGAGTTAGGAGAACTGTATGCAAACCCTGTGAGGGCACAATTTATCAAATTATTGCCTCTGTTACTTCTTTGTGTAAATAATAATTTCACCTCGCCCATACTTAGCCTGAACAAATTCTTAAACCAGAGACTCAAACTTTGGATAAGAGAAGTTCTAAATTCTACCTGTTTCTTATAACCATGAGAGAAGACCCTCTTCAGCCCTTAGCCTCCTTCAATTCAGAGGTGTTGAGGATTAAATGAACTTCCAAGTTCCTTCTTCTTCAGACACTATATGAAATAGTTCACTGGTGCCTGGAATGTATCAATGATAACAGTCTCAGCTTTCCTATGACCTTGTCACCATTCAGACAAGATTGTCTTATGGCTTTGCTCCATGCCTCTGTCAAGAGAGGCATCCAAGCCGATTGTTCAGCCATTTAATGCCTAATCGTGAACCTCCCTGCTCCATGGGTATGCCAGTTAGAGAGAAGCAATATTGCTTGCCTCTGGATTATTTCAGTCCAGCTACTGTCAAAATAGCATAAACATGTGACAAATCTTCCCAGCTATGTGAAGAATCAAGGCACTGGATGTAATACAGACAGTATAAGTCACTACAGCAGTTCAAGTACTTCCCCTAAGGCACTCCAGCCATATATATGCAATCTAGTTACATAAAACCCTTTGAAGATTGGAGAAGACAAAGATCCATGGGGATCTTTTTCTCAAGATCCTGTTTTCTCAAGAACAAAGTTTGCTACAAGTCATGTTTAAAGGACATGTCAAGATGTTTAAGGATACTTCAAGGTACTTGAACGATGAGTTTCTCTCAGGAGACATGAGTGATCCTTAACATTGATTTGTTCTCCCGAAACGATATAACAGAAAAAAATAGAATCAAACATTGCTGGTTTAAATGCTTTCTTTCATTATTTATTATCTGCATAGTCATAGGCAAGGTATTCACCCCTCTTTTCTGCCATTTTTGAGACAAGTATGTTAAAGATGGTAGAGTAGATCTCCCCACATGA
Source organism: Panthera pardus (assembly GCF_024362965.1). Lineage (NCBI taxonomy): Eukaryota > Metazoa > Chordata > Mammalia > Carnivora > Felidae > Panthera > Panthera pardus. The sequence goes on along the minus strand of NW_026526766.1, from coordinate 68,762,022 downwards.
AGGCTGGACATCAAAAGACAAGGCAATGTAGTTGCATTGCCTGCCCCTAACTGTGTGGTCTTGGTGAAGTCCCTTCCCCTTTTTTGGATTTAAGGTTCCACGTACGTGCAGTGAGGGGTTGCACCCCGCTCAGGTAACCTGCAAGTCAATGTAGCGGTTGTCATATAAATGATCACAAGAAAAGGCCACATATCAAAGAAAAGGAGGAACAGAGAGGGCCTATGGCCAAGGTTCACTAAGCCAGGTTTAGAGACTCTTCAGGAGATAATAACAAGGTCAATGACAACTTGAGACAACCCCTGTATAACTGCAGGGCTATCAAAAGCATAGGTCATTTCATCTTGACTTTTTACCTTTTGATGTTTCCCTTTAATCATCACGGAAGTCAGCCAGTGGTCTCACTATAGTGTAACTACGTGGCAGCAACTTTGGCAGTCACCTTGCTTATCTTCACCATTCTATTGGCCACTTCTTCATGGTGAAAGTGGGAAGACCATGGGATTTAAAGTGATAGGGGATGGTTTCTAGCTACTGCTCCAAAATAATGAAGTTGAATTCTGCTTATCTCCTTTATCCTGCTTCAACATGCAGCCAGTAGAGTGAAGAAGGAAGTCTCCCAGGTGTCAGTCTCTTGTCTCTACATTCATGCCTTTATGCTTTCTTCCCTCACTCCCTACTCAGCTGTCTTCTCTGATTCCCCAGAATATACCAAAGAGTCTTGCTTCAAGTGGCATTCAAACCAATAGGGACAGAATTTGGGGTCCTCATCAACTTTGGACGTTCCCAAATCGCTTTCATATGACACATCTGGAAAAGTATTTGCTTCTTTATTGACCTGGTGATTTCTGTTCTCCCCATGTCAAATCTTGTTATGCCTTCTCCATTAGTCTCTATTCTGTCTTACCTACTTTTATACATACCTTTATCATAGCCCATCCTACTATGGGCTTCTTCACTTCACCCTTCTTCACTTCAGCAGACTTTGAGCTCTTTGATGCCAAGATGTAAGTCTGACCATCCTTTCAGGACAGTGCCTGGTACAGGACATGGCAGAGGAAGAAGGTGCTGGACTCAGTGACTGGTGAATGAATGTATAGTCTGTGAGTCTGACCCCATTTGTTGACTGATGGTTAGGCAATCTCCCTGACACCTGATGATTTCTGCACCCTCCAGAGGCTCCAGTTCTGGAACTGGAACTCATCTAGTTTGTGAGGAAGCACTTTCTCCATTAGATAGAAATCCCCATCTGGACCACAGTCCATTGCCTCAAATGTCAATAAATAATTCAGGAGGCAATAAGTTGACTGGATGAAAACTCAAAGTGAAGAATCTAAAAGCAAATAGAAGATGAGATAAGCCACTATATCACACGTACACACACACACACACACACACACACACACACACACACACACACACCCATCCCAAATCAAACCATACTGAAGCACTGAAAGAAGCTTCTCCAGATGGGACAGGAGGCTGACTACTAGGCAAAGCAAAAGCCAAGCAAGTTTCATGGGGTAGAAGAAAGGAACATCCCTTTTCATCCTCTTGGCTCTAGAGAATTCAAGTAATTCAGCTTTGAAGCAGCACAAGAGGCTAGACTTGAGTTAGTTAACTAAACCCACAAACAGTGCTCACTAAATACCCATTCTGCCTTTATTTCTGAAAATATAGACATGAAATTAAAAGGAACTTCCTGTATTGAAGAGACAGCTCGTTATAGTGTGTGTAAGTGCTATAGTGAAGAGAAGTGCATAGCATGATGTGGGAGACGTAGTACAGCCTGGGGAGTCAGGAAAGGAAGGGTCACAATATGGGTGGAATTTTGAGGAGTGAATAAACAATGGTCAGATAAAGTGGTGGAATAGGGTGGAAAGTGTTCTGTGGAGGAAGACAGCCTGGGCAAAGGCATGAGAAAGTCTAGAAAATTGGGAGAATGGTAAATCATCCCATATGGCAGAGATAGGCAGAAAGAATAAATGGTAGATGAGGAGAACAACCGTGGCAAGAGATAAGGATGGAATGTTAGGTGAGAGCTAAGTCATAAAATACCTTGGAAGTCCTGATGAGAAACTTCCAGTCTTTCCAGGAAGCATCAAGAAGCCACAGGGAAATTCTTTGGGTATGTCATTTATCTGGGTGGCAGAGACAGAGACATTCACTCATGTTGTTGCTCTTTCAATGCAGCTCAGAGAAAGAAAGGAACAGATAGGCCTTTAGCATTCTTTTTTTTTTTTAATGTTTATTTATCTTTGAGAGAGACAGAGCATGAGCTGGTGAAGGGCAGAGAGAGAGGGGGATAGAGGATATGAAGCAGGCTCTGGGCTGACAGCAGAGAGCCCGATGGAGGGCTTGAACTCACAAACCATGAGATCACGACCTGAGCCAAAGCTGGATGCTTAACTGACTGAGCCATGCAGGTGCCCCAGGCCTTTAGCATTCTAAGGCCAGGATTGCAATTTCTTAAGGAATATAATCAAAGTCATGTTAATAAAAGGACCATCCAAGGCTCATGTCGACTAGACAAGGTGATTTACAGAAGGAATTCAACCCTCACAGTTATATATTGTATTTAACATAAAGGAATTTGGAGAAAAAGAGCCACAGACCAAAAGGAAAACATCCCTCACACCCAGCCCCCATCTTCTCCCCATCTGTTGATCTAGCAGGAACTGAGTGGCCAAAGAATTGCAGAGTTTAAAAGATATAAAAAGGAAACATTTCATCACATTCTGAGAAAGGGGGTGGAAAGAAGCAGCAGATAGAGAAGGTCATGAAGGGAAGGATGGTAATGAGAAAGGAAGTGAGAAATAGAAGAGAAAATCTCTGTGGAGCATCCTGCCAAGACCCACACAGCAGGGACTTGTTCCTTTGTGATATAGGAGGTGAATTTAAATAACTCAAAAGCACAGCTTTTGGCCCTTAATTAGAACTCTTTAATAAATAACTGGTCAAACTTCTCTCAGGATACACTGTGTAATTATTCCATGTTAAGATGTAATGGACATTATTTAGAATGGTGAAGGGAGCTCCGTAGTTTCTGATAGTCACAGGCCTATACCCCATTTGGAGTACAAAACAGGTAAGGCTATTATTCAAAAGAAACTACCAACTGGAGAGCTAGAAGGCTTATTCTATTATTTTTTTCCTCTTTTGATCCTATCTAGAGACATATCTTGTGGGGCAAAAAGATGGGATTAGAAGTGGGAGTCTGCCATAGGGATTCATTATCATTTATTGGGAACATTCTATGTGCCAGGGGCTGAGCTAAGTGCTTTATGTACATGATCTCATTTAATTCCTACATTAATCCTGTGTTATCAATACTATTTATCTTTATCCTCATTTTAGAGATGAGGATAAAGAGACTATTTATAAATGTCAAGAGTTGACATGATAACTTAGATATCCTGAAGATCCTTATGGTACAAAATCCATGAAACTTCTGGGTAAAATATTGACAAAGGAATAGGAGGAGGAGGGGGAGGGGGAGGGGGAGGAGGAATATTCCTTTAAATTAGTGCATTTGTGTTTTGAAACTGCAGGCCTTGTCCTATCGATGTATAGGAAAATCAGTTTAGTGGGTTGTGACCAGCATCTTAAAAATGCAGTGGAATGGGATGGAACAGGAAAGAAAATGTCAAAGTGGACTGTAGGTGGTAAGGGGAAGTATTGTTCCATGAATGTAAGTTTTTTGTGGGTATTGGTTTACAATGTAAATGTATATCTCTCTGTGAGTCACTCTTAAAATTTGAAACCCACTGTTTAAATGCATAGTTGAACTTATTAGAAAATTAGGGAGGTCTTTAGAAGTCAAAACAGAGCAGGATCTGTCACTCTATTTAAAGGTATAACATGGATCTGCTAAGTAAAGAACTGGCTGGAAGTTTATGATCTTTTTTAATTAAAATTTTAAATCTATTGGTAATTTTCAGCATGGTTGCAAAATATTGAGAATACAGAAAGTGCATGTAAGCTAGACTTTCTGTAGGAGGTAAATGGTTGTTGGTGGGTGTTGGAACATTATTTTTAATCCAAATATTCTTTAAAAGAGTTACTTTTATGTTTAAAATGCATCCTGAATACACATAAATTTAGGGGATTGGGATAAAGTAACTGGTGAGTTATAGAAGAAGATTTCATTTCAAAGACAGTTTTACAAAAACGTATTATAATGATTCTTGCAAACTGATGAATAGAAAGATTCAATCTTTATTTTTTCCTTTTGAGACAACTCCCGAAGAGCAGCATTTTCTCACCCCTGGTTCCACAAGAAGGTATAGTTCTCATTTCTGTGATTCCATCTAAAATCTCGAAAGGACACACCGAGGGAATATGCTTAGTAGTTGGCAGGCAGGCTTAGCATCTCAGAGAGGAAATCGATTACCATTTCAGGACTTCCATGCAGTCGCTGTCCAAACCACAGCGAGCAAGATAAACCATAAGTTAAACTGACCTCCTGCTGATATGCCTGGGACACCATCAGAATCTATTTCCAAATATCACAGAGGGGACCATGTGGAATCCTCTGACTTCTGGAGCATTAGATTGAATGGGGAGCCTGCTTTTTATTATGGCTGGGAATAAAAAAAAAAATGTTTAACTATTCCATGACTTTAATGGAACACAGATTTGGTTTGTCTTGGAAATGACTGTTTGGCATTATAATTACAATTTGCTTGCAGCATCAGTGAAGGCACACGGTAGAGTTGGCTTCCAAACCACGGAGGCAAAGAAGAGAGAGGACAAGCACTACGATACATGTGTGCGTACACACGTACACACATGCACATATACATCATCCACTGGTTCATTTGCAATTCATGACACTTTGGAACAGGGGAGATTTTTTTTTTCAAAAGGCAACATCCGTTCCCTGACAAACTCATAAATCATTTTATTTTTCTGCTATAAAGCAAAAATCATTTTTAAAACCAGTGCGATCTTTTGAGTCTCTGCTCATTTGGCAAATGCATCTCATGCTGAAATAAGCCTGCTGTCAAGTTTGACAAGAAGTCTGCATTCCCTGAATGTGTGTACTTTGCAATGTTCATTCAGAGGCACGCCATTTTGGGTAATGCCCTCATTGAGCTGCTCTTGCCAGAGTGCTCAGCATTTACACTCATCCACTGGGGCCCTGCCAATGTAGCCCTTTCACCACTTTTGAGGGCTTTCAAGTTTCACCCAAAGCTTAAGTGTGATAGTAGAGTATGGAAAGAATCCAAATGAGACCAAAGAAATGAAGCAGATCACAGCTAATAAGATTCTACAAAGCACCATGTGTTAATTCTGGGGTTTTAACTGTTTTCTCTTAGAAACCATAATCCTAGACTGAGTGCATGCTAGAGGAGGGATGGGGTTATTGGCTGTAAATTATTCAGTGCCCAGTGTTTCATCAGCTGGACCTTTGTACTTGCTGTTCTCTCTCCCTGAAGTAGGCGTTCTCCAAGTCTTTGCATGGCCAGCTCCTTCTCATCCTTTAGGACTCAGATCATTTAATTCTGATAATCGTTCATTGAGTTCAGTGTTATTAGCACCTCTTAAAAGATAAAGAAACTAGGGCTCAAAGGGTCTAGGTAATTTGTCTACTGGCTAGTAACTAGCCAACTAAGATTCCAACCCCACCGTTCTAGATTCAGAGCCCATATTCTTAAAGATTGCATTATGCTGCTTAGTCCTCTGCTCTAAAAAGGATCTCCGACTAGTCCAGAAAAAAGTTTGTTCTTGCTAACTAGTTCCAGAATGGAGGTGCTTGTGGGATGTTGTAGGAACCTGGGAACTCATGGAAGGATTCCTGAAAAATAGCAAACTTGAGCTGGGTTTTGAGTTGAAAGAGTACTGGAAGAGGAAAATATATTCTGTGTAGAGGAACATCAGGCAAAATGGCCTATCATCGTGAAATAGCAAGAATTAGAGAGAAAGCTACTCTAAGGAGATAAGCATTGCTTGAGTATTATTGTAGTAAAGAGAGTGGTAGGAACTAAGGCTGGAGAATCTAGTAGGAATACATATAAGGTCTAAAATGCCAAGTTACATTGCCCCCAATCTTGAAAGGAGTGTAGAACAATCATAAGCAGCAGAGTGGCATGGTCAGACTTGCCTGTTAGGAACATCATCATAGCTGTCCTGAGGAGGATGGATTGGGGAAGGACAAGCCTAGGAGATGGAAGACTATCTAGGAATGCATGCAATAGGGCAGGTAAAAGGTGCTGTGAGCCTAAAGCAGGACGGTGACAGTAGACGAAGAGAGGATGGGTCTAATTCATGAAGAATTGGAAGTTAAGATCAGAAAGCCTTGGATTTGAGAGATGGGGAGAGTGACAGATGAGTTTGGGTATTCTCCCGGGTTTCTGACTCATGTTCCCTGGGTAGATGATGGTGCCGTTCTTGGAGAGCAGGAACCATCATCAGTGAAGAAAAGGATAAACTCCCTTGATTTAGTACCTGACAGGACATGGCGGCACAAGTGTCGATCCTGATGGAGAGATGGCAGAACTAGGATGTTGGCTGAGAACACACAAGCATATGAGATGTTGTGAAAACCGTTGCTTCAATGAAGTGTGTGAGGAGGGAAGAATAGAGTCCTTAGACCCATGTGGCACACCAGTGGTTACAGGGTGCTAGACAAGAGGAGCTCACAAGAGAAACTTGAACTCTGAAGGAGGCAGGGCCCGGAGACTCAGTCACCTAGCTAGCCTGTAGTTGCTCTGTCTTCTAGGAAATGAAATCATCTTCTCTTGGGGGATGAAACCAGTAGTCAGGGAGACCTGAGAAAATGATTGTAAATCCATCATTTTTCTGAGTGTTCTGAGGCTAAGTGGGCTGACTATGGAGGATATTAAAGTATTCTGAAAAGTTAAAATTGTTTCTAAAGAGGTACACATTTTTCAGACGTTTTTCTTAGCAAAATCCAGAGAATTAGAGTTTAATTTAAATGACATGAACATTGTGAATGCAATAACTTTAAAAATAATAATAACTATTATTATTATTAATAATAATAAATCTGGCTCTGTTTCTACAGCAGTAACTTTCACAAAGTCCTGGCCCTTAATTGTGTCAGTATGCCCAGTGTTAAATAGAAAACAGAAAAAAAAAATTTTATTTTCACCATTAAGCATTCAAAGGTTTGGTTTATGTAATCATTTTCTAATTAGACTTCATTTGTGGCTAGCCATTCCCATTCATATGGAGATTTAACAAACTTTTAATGCTAGCCTGCTATCTGCCTGGAGCTATGCTAGGTACTTTGATGTTTCATTTAAATGTTTCCCTGAAACCTTACCACTGGGCCAGAGTGAGGTCAGAATGATTATTTTGTCCATTTGACAGATAATGAAACTGAGGCTCTCAGAGGTGAAGTGATTTGAGTTTACTCAGCCAGTTAGAGGAGACGAAATATTTGAGCACATGTGTTCACACATATATACATACGCACACACGTGTTAAATTCTAAGTCAGGGGTGGGTTGTTTTTTTTTTTCCTTTTAATACAACTGCTGTTTCTAATTCTAAAATGTGGTTCACATCTTGCTGATTTTTCTAACTGAATAAATCTTTTCTCATCTTTTCTTAACTCCTGAGCATCCCAATCCCATTGGACAAATGCATAAAAAACAGGGATAAGTGAAATTGTGACCTTTATAAAATAACTGTTCCTAGATCATCTGTGCATATTCTTTGGGTCTACATATGTGATAGTTTTGATTTGGTAGTGGATGAAATTCAATGTCATTGGCGTTTCTCATCAAATTCCTTGAGGCTAGCGGGCTGTGGTGAGTTACATAAACTTACAGGGCTAGTTAGTGTCAGATTGACTATGTGACCTTCTAAATCTTTAACTGTGTCCGAATTACCTTTGAGGTTTAAAAAAAGGTGACTAGGCCCAGCATGTCTCCAGTGACACAGTCCTGTGTGGCTGTAGAAATGAATCGTGGCTAGCACAGTCCTGTGTGGCTTCAGCGTCTGAGTAAACTCCCACACTTAGCTGAACAAAATAAACATAATGGTCATTATTGGTGTTCACCTTTTTGTCTTCTTTTATTTCATTTTCATAAGAAACTGAGTAGATCATGAATCTGTATATGGGAAGCAAACTCTTGTGTGTTTCAACCGGATTTGCCAGGATGTAAGAGAAGACTATAGGAAAAGCAAAACACAAAAATGTGTGTTGCTACGTATATCCAGTACATTGACAAATTCTATAAACCAAAGTTTTTGGTCAACATACCAACGTTTAGAAAATCAAGCTGAGATTGTGTAAGAAGAGTAAAAAGCCACCATGTTTTTTCAGTTCTTTCATTAATTTGGCAAACATCTGAGCACCTACTCTAAGTGAGGCCCTTTGCGAGACACTGGGGACATGAAAATAAACAGGATCGATATGGTTTCTCCTGCTACTCTTGAAGATCCTAAGGAGGTCTTTGTGAGCGCCTACTGTGTGCTATATATATTTTCTGTGGAGACATCAGTAGCGCCTATCTATGTTAGCAGAAGGCCAGATGTCCGCTGATTGATCCCTCAGAAGAATCTCTGCATAGGAAACCAAGCACATAATTTAGATGGAGCCTTTCTTTGCTTTAGGGCTTAACTATTGGTTATACCTCTGCTATAAGATCTAACAAATAGAGGAGGAAAAAGAGATTGAGATAGAGAACCAGAGTATGAATGTTAAAATTTTTTTTAATGTTTATTTATTTCTGAGATAGAGAGAGACACAGCATGAGTGGGGGAGGGCAGAGAGAGAGGGAGACACAGAATCCGAAGCAGGCTGCAGGCTCTGAGCTGTCAGCACAGAGCTCAACGTGGGGCTCGAGCTCACAGACCGCGAGATCATGATCTGAGCTGAAGTCGGACGCTCCACTCACCGAGCCACCCAGGCGCCCCCAAAGTATGAATGTTTAGACTTATCTGATGCCTCTAAGGAATGGAGAGGAACTGCCAAATGACGAGGATTGCTGAGAAGGTCTTGATCCAGAAATTTTACTCACCTATGCACAGGTCCCTGAGGTGCCATCTTTATTAGTAAACATCATGCAAATTTTCTAGCAAAATCTTGCAAATTGACTGGCAAATGGCTAGTATCAGTTGAGTGTCCATTATCTGCCAGGTTCTGTCCCAGTTATTCTGCAAACACAACCTCATTTAATCCAAAGGGCACTCCTGTAGGTGTACATTGTTATCACAGCAGCCACGGGAAACAGGATCCAAGACGTGAAATGGCTGGACTCGGGTCATGTAACTACTATGTGCTGCCTGCACTGTGCTCTTGCTGGCCTGAAGTCTGTGCTGTACCTATGTTTTAGGCTCCCCACCATCATATACTGCCTGGCATTATTAAGACATTTTCCTCTGGTCACCTTTCACTGTTTTTTCCACTTTTACATTTCAACTGACAGAGAAGGCAAAGACATTACATGCATTATCTTATTTAAGCTGCCCCACAATACTATGGTATGGGCATCATCCCTAATTAATTCACGTAAATAATGAGTTTCGAGGGTTTTAGTAATTTCCCAAAGTCCACATGGCTTTTAAGGAATCAGAAAAAGGGAAAGGCGCTTGTGCTTTGAAGTTGGAAATTTGGATTTAAACCTCATCTCTCTATCTCACCACCTATACTAGTTATCCATTGCTGCATAACAAATTACCCCTTAACTTCACAGCTTACAATAACATACATTTATTAGCTCATGGTTTTTGTGGCTCGGGAATCCTGGCAGGGCTTTGCTGGATCTTCCGGCTCAGGGTCTCTCTTTAGACTACAGTCAAGGTGTTGGCCACGGCCATAGTCATCACAGGGTCTAGCTGAGGTGAGATCCTCTACACGCTCATTCAAAAGGCACTGTCAGGATTTAGCTCCTTATGGGATGTTTACCAGAGGCTGCCTTCTGTTCCCTGCCAGAAGAGTTTCTCCATAGAATGGCTCACAACACGGCATCTGGCTCCATCAAAGTGAGCAAGCAAAAGAGAGTATAAACAAGATGGAAGTCAGTCCTTCTATAATCTCATCTTGGAAGACACAGCACATTTCATTTGCTGTGTTCTGTTCACTAGTGGCAAGTCACTAGACCTGGCCCCCACGTAAGGGGAGAAGATTAGACAAGGAGGCGACACCGACTTCCACACTACCTGTTTGAGATGGCTAACTTCACTTAGCTTCTTTTCACCTTTGTTCTCCCATGTGTAAAGAAAGAATAAGATCCTCTTTGGTCCACTGATGTGGGAATTAAACAAAATAGACTATATAAAGCCCCTAGCCCATAGTAACTGCTCACTAAATTATAACTACAACGATTGTTGCTTTGTTGATGATTGTAAGTAGGAGAGCCAAAATTTAAACCCAGGTATGTGTAATTCCTATCCATACTGGCTCACATTGCCTCTATACAGCATTGCTTTTGGTCTGAGGTAATCTGAGATGGGGTCTCATTTTCTGAGATAATTTGATTAAAATAGTCCAAGAAGAGCCATCTATCCTAGTGTCATGTGCAAAGGGAGAGGCAAGGTGGATTTCTTTTTTCCTTAACAACTATAAAATATGAGGAAGCCTTCGTAGGAGAGGTTTTCTTTGTTCAAGTCTTTAGCTAGTCTCATAAGACATTTTAATGTTAATAGAGCTCCCAGAGGGATAATATAATTGATACAATACTCTTCCAAAGCTGTTCTAAACATTACAGTCACCCGAGTGTAGCAATATATCTTCCCAATGTCAGAAAATGCAGAGTGGTTACTGAACTCTGATTTGCTTGACTCTGGGATGGTTTCTTTGAAGAAGGATCTTAATGGGGAGGCTGACTTTGGAGCCATGGGAACAAGACTGATGAATGTGCTGGAAGTGCTACAGTGGCCTTTCAGATGCCTGAACGTCACTGGGGGAAATAAAAATGCTAAGGAGAATTAATGTGATAAGCAAGTGCTGTCAGTGAGCCATCTCAGAATCACGGACTTTGGATTTTAGCAAAACCGCATAGTGCGGTGGAAAGACCGTGGACTTTGGAGTCAGCTAGACAAAGCTGGGTTTGAGTCCAAGTTCTGCCTCTTTCTCGCTGGGTGGGACTTTAAGCAAATAATTTAACTTCTTATGACTTCCAGCTACTTATGCTGCAAAGTTGGGTGATAATAACTATATCACAAGGTTGCATGGGTGTCAAGGACCACACCAAAGGTGCTTAATAAATTTGCGACCTCGTCTTCCTTTTAAAGCTTGCTTCTAATCCAGTGGTGGTAAATATTTAACAACAGGCTCTCCAGAGGGTAGGAAGGAAAGACCTGATATGTAGCATTTGCCTATTTCTGTAGTGTAAAAACTTCCACCATGCTGATTTCTAGTTGCCAACCTGGTCACTGAATATGGAGCCAGGAAGGGAATATTTGTATTCCACTCTTGGGAGTTTTCTCTTTCTTTCTGTCTCTGTCCAACTTTCTTTCTTTTATGCTGATTTATGTGATTTATGCCTTCTGCCAGGACTATGACCATTTGGGGGGAAAAAAAAAAGATGGCTTTCCTCTCCTCCAATCCCCGACCCCCTTCTTCAATTAAAAATTACCAGGCATGCAAATAAGCTTCCCTTCACCGTTTATCTGGTCCCCCCACATCACAGGCTGGAGGGTAAGTTGATGTGAGTGTTTATGTCCAGTCGATTGATAAAGTAGTCAGAGGACTACGCAGTTTCTGGTCTGCGTGCAAAGTATGACCGTAGCCAGATACCAAAGCCTGGTGAATAGAGCAAAAGTCTGCTCCTTTACTAACTTTCTGGCAAAGCTGCTGTGTCAAAACTATGATAATTACCATAACAGTGTTTGAACGCAGAGCTCCCGTGTACCCTGTATCTTCTTCTTGCCTTTCTCTCTTTGGAAATTTCAGGGGCTGTCATGGATTTCCTCCACTTATTTGCTTTCTCAGACATGGGACTGACAAGTTAGTTCTCATTAACTTCCTTTCAGTCTTTGGTCTCATTTAGCAGAGGTCCCTATTATAGAGGGATCGTTCCCTAGGATGCACAAGTACAGACTTTTACTAATTTTTATAAAATGATCTGGTGACAATTCAATAAGGACGTAAGAAAAGAGAAGTTAAATCCTGTTCTCAAGTCACCATCTTATATGGATATCTTTGGCTAATATTTGTATTTTAAGACGGTGCTAAGTGCTATAAGGGAATAAAGACAAAGTAGTGTGCATTTCCATCTACCGATGAAAAACATTTTGGGGAGATCAGGAAGGACTTTAGAGCTTTTCAGAGTCTCTCTATCCCTAAGTTTAGTACCAACAATAAATAGAGGAAACCATTTAAATATCATCTCTGTCGTAGCTAAATTGTTTTATTCTAGTGGACTCTGAAAAAAACAAGAAGGAGTGAGCAAGATTATTAAAATTACTTAAGAAGAGTTGTCCCACACTATTCCAGGGAAAACAAGCCTTGTCCCCTTCTTGTAGTACAAGCAGTGCAACAAAGGGGACAGGAAAGCCTCACGTGTATGCGTGGAATTGGCTGGTGTGCCATATAATCCATCTTCCAAGGACCCTTCTCCCTTGGAACCATCTCCAAGGAACCATCTCCCTATAACAAAGAGGACTTCAGGAGAATTGTAGAGCCAAAAATTCCACATGGACAAAACCCTTTGGATGAGAGAGTGTTAAATTGATATTTTTTACATAATTCACTATGACTGTCCCAGCGTGCTTTGAGAAAAACCAACTCTACTCTTGGACACAGCCGACTGGACAGGTGAAATGGAGGGAGGCTGGCTACCTCTGAGATGTCTCGGTGGGAACTTTGACCAACATAGACGTTCCATACTGAGTGACAGCGAATTGAGCCACTTAAATTTTCTTTGGGGAGAAGAAAGTTATAGGCGCTAAGTTAATTAGAGAAAGGGTAGTAACTTCAGCTCAGGCTGCTGCCTCAAGGAAACTGAGCAAACTTTTCAGTTTCTGTGAATCCCATTGTCCACCCCAGATTCAGAAGTATGAGACCCAAGGATCTTATGCCTGGCTCATGGCACAATTTTCAGCATGTATCTTTTCTTTGCACCACCACTGAGTGGAACATGACTGTTAAGTGCAATGTTTTAGTGGCTAAAAAAGAGAGTTTTACATACCTTTCAAATAGTAGTGTTGATCTTGAAAAGAGCAGTCCAGTGCAAATGTTTTATTTCTTCTGGAAAGAAGGGCTGAAGAAGATTCCTCCCCCTTCCACCCACATTATCCTCCAAAGAACTCTATGCTCTCTTGTAATGGGAGAAAAATTAGGTTCTACTGGTACAAAACCTAGGCAAATGTGCCCTTTGACTTGTTTTATGGGATTATCCCTCATAGTATCTTGAGAGCTGCCCCTAGTTCAGATGAAGACAGTTTAGAAAGTTGGACAGGGTTTTTGTTGACAGTATTAACTTGGCGCTAGATGCCTTATTACACATCCAAGCATTGGAATATCATTTTATGACTAACATTTGGGTTAAATCTGTAAACATTGTTTATCTTTGACATTATTTCCCTTAAAAAAAAAAGGCAATAACAGCAACATTTTTCCTCCTGTCATTTTGGCCTGCACCAGGGGAAGAAGGTTGGTGGAATGAGGGTGAGGAAGGCAATGATGACAAGATGTTGAGATGCTATCTCTCCTTATATCTCCCAGCTTTGCTGGTGGGGGGACAATGTTGACATGGCATAGAAGGTGCCTCAGGGAGTCCCACGAGTGAAAACTGATGGAAGTTCACCACCAAATCCCTTTCTTTAAGGGATGTTATCATGTCACATTTATGAAAATACAGAATGCACCCTGGATAATATTTTTACATATGCTGATAAACTCAGCTGCCAAGAAAAGCATGCTTTAAAAAAAAAAGAAAACTCAAGAGATGTTGAGGGTTGTGAACAGAATTTATATTTTCATGGACGTTTTTGATTCTCTCAGTGATATTAAGTTTTACCTATTCCCCTCACTGCTTATTTCCACCATAACCTTGTCCAGAACAGGAAGAGTAGAAATAATTAAAGCTTGATTCTTAATTTTCTAGTAATGCATGGTGATGGAGATAGAAAACTGGCCCATCTGGAGTAAAAAAGCACACACAGTGCCAAACCAAACCAAAATGAGAAGCAATTTAAAAAATGGGAAATAAAATCATCCTTAGGACATCCATAATACAACATCATACTATTTTGATTTTTTATTTTCTAGTCTTCAGTTTATATATTTTACATCAATGCAGTCATTTTAAATTCCACCCTCCAAGTTTCATCAGGGAAACTGAGCCAATTTGGCCAAAGTCATGATTATCATTTTTTATGTCTCCAGAGTAATCAGTGGAAAAGGTATTCTAATGTTTTAACTGGGTGTTTCTCCATTTTTGCACAACTAGGTTGTTTTCAATTTAACCCATTTAGAATTGCAATTATCATCTTTATTTCTTAGTTCTTTTATTTTTCTTTTGATTGAAACACTATTTAGGAAAAAAAATGTAAGCATTTCAAATATTGGCTGTTAATATTTTTAGCACTTTTGCCAAATTATTTTCCAAAAGTTTTGCCAAGGGTTCCATCGGTATTATTCCTTGTATCTTTAATTTCACATAGCAGGGCAGTTTTACATAGGCATTAGGGCTTTTTTTTTTTTTAATTAAAAAAATGTTTTTAATGATGTAACATGGTGTTATATTAGTTTCAGGTGTACAACATGATGATTTGACAACTCAATACATTAAGGCATCAGGGCTTCTGTGAAATGCTCATAAAGCGAACACGTGTGGAATTTCAGGTGGTCACGTGAAGGAAATAAGCGTACCTGGTTATTCTGATGCAAGGTCAATGGATGAGACTTTGAAAAACATCCAATAACCAATTGCTTTTCTCTTTGCATTGTCTCCTATGCATAAAACACGTAGCCTATCCTTATCAGAATATAGATTCATATCTTAGATTTCACAGATTAATCTTGCCTCTGGCTTCATTTTATTTTTATATGCTCTTACTTTTTCCTTAATCCCAATTTCTTTTTTTTTTGATCCATCTTTCTCTGATTATTGCTATAAGATTATCTTTTGAACCAGATCAGAATAATTTCAAAAGACAATTCTACTAGGAAAATACTCTGATGTAGCATATGTTCATTGAGTAATCATTGAATAAATAAGTGAATACAATGTTTATAAGGATCTTGAATGTTAAAAGCATTTTTTTTCATATTCACATATTCACAAATAAAGCTAGGCAGTATAGGGGTGCCTTTGTGGATCAATTAATTGATATCAGCTCAGGTCATGATCTCACGTTCATGGGATTGAGCCCTGCGTTGTGCTCTGTACCGAGTATGATGCCTACTTGGGATTATCTCTCTCCCTCTCTCTCTCTGCTCCCCACCTGTATCAAAATAAATAAATAAAAACTTAAAAAAAAAAAAGCTGAGCAATATAAATCCTGGTGTACTATTTAGGTTCCTGCAAATTTAAATTATTTTTGTCATGCCACTTTATACTTTAAAAAGTGATTTCACAGGGCACCTGGGTGGCTCAGTCAGTTAAGCATCCTACTACAGCTCAGGTCATGATTTCATGGTTCGTGGGTTCGAGCCCCCCATTGGGCTCTGTGCTGACAGCTCAGAGCCTGGAGCCTGCTTCTCTCTCTGTCCCTCCCCAACTTGTGCTTACTCTCTCTCAGAAATAAACATTTTTTTAAAAGTGATTTCACTAACATTATCTTATTTGATACCCACAAGAATCCTGTAAGTTGTAAAAGACTGGCAGCATTTCTCCATTTTATAGAAAAGTGAACAGCAACCCAGAAAAAAAAAGAAAGGTGAAGGTCTTACTATAGATTATGCCCATTCCAGAGGCTTTACTGTATTAAATTGTGGCAGGTATTATTATCCTGATTTTACCAAAAAGAAATGGAATTTCAGGGGAATTAAGCAGCTTGCCTAGGAACAGGGAGAGCATTCAGGCCAGTTGGATCCCAAGGCACATGGTACACTTTTACATCGCTTACCCATTGAGCACTCCAGCCACCCTTTGGTGAGCTATGATTCCTCTTCTTCTTTCCTCAGAAGCAACTGAGGCTCAGAAGTGGTTTTGACTTGCCAAAGCTCATGCACCTCAAAATAGAGCAGACAGAATGTAGATAATATTGTAAAAAAAAAAAAACAAAACCAAAAACATCTGCTCTGCTTACCACATGAGTGGAAATACAGAAGGTAGGTATCTGAAGTTACCTTTGAGGTCATCTGGAATAACCACAATAACAAATGAAAAAGCTGATATACTGAGTGCATATTATGTGTCAAGCATCATGTTAACGTGCACCTGCCCCCATACACGTGCAGTTCTTACAACAACCCTATGAGGAAGGTATATTATTAACTATCGCTTCTCCTTTTCTAGATGATAAAACTGAGGCCCAGAAATGTTAAGTAACTTGCCCATGGCCACACAGTTAGTAAGGACAGAGCAGATCTTGTGCTCCATGTATGAATTACCCGACACAGCTCATAAAGCATTCTCTGAAGCCCTGTTCTTCCAGAGACAAGGGGTCTACATCTGATGAGGCATTCCACCTGCTGGGAAATTCTTCTGACATATGACTCCCTGAGACCTCTCTCCTGGGTCCAGAAGAGTGCTTGGCACCTAATTAGCACAATGTTTGTGAAATAAATGCATATATTTCTTTTAAAGTCTTGCTATGTAGGTCTGTTTTCTCTTCCCTGCCAGGCCCGTTCTGAGACTGGGGTGCTGAGATCACGTGTCTCTTCTTCAGAATGCATGTGCTCATCTCGCTTCTTCCAAGCATTTTCTACCTGTCGAGTTTTTTTAATGCCTTCATTTATTCTTCTCAAACCTTGAATATATGAATACCAGAAGGCCAATTTTATCTTCCGTTGTGTTACAGAAAACCACCCTACTTCTAAAAAATACATGTTCTTGGTTGAGTAACAAATATGGGTACATTTCCCATTTTATGACCTCCCATTCCCAGTTTGAACCCCTGGAATAAGGAGCTAAGAGAATTGTCACAGTAAAGGAAATCCACTGTCCTCTTGATAAAATAGGCACAGTGACATTATGATGTCTTTTCTTTTTATGATAAATTCCTACAGTAAGCTTCAGTCATCTGACCATTTGGGCTTCATAGTATATTTACCTCCATTAAAGTAAAGTGCCTTTTTTTAAAATCAAAGATACTATCATATTATATTCGTTATATTAGAATGCTTTCCATATCTATCAAAGTTGAAGATAAGAATAACCATTTCTCCAGAAATCTCTGTCCTAAGTGTAAACCATAGAGAAGTATGTGCATATATGTACTAGGAAATTCCAACACAGATATTTATATCAGCATTGGTCCAAATTGCCAATAATTGGAAACAGTGTAAATATTCACTAAGCAGTAGAATGGATCAATATGTCACAGAGTAGCTACATAATGGGATATTATGTAGCAATAAAGAAGAAATGAACTACAGATACGTACAACACCATGCATGAATCTGAAAAATATAATGTAGGATAAAAGAAGTTGCACTCAAAAGAATACACACAACAAATCCATTTATGTGATGTTTTAAAACAGCTGAAGAGTATATTGTTTCAGGAGTATATTGTTTCAGGAGGTATAGAAAAATGTAAACAGGAAAGATAAACAAAACTATTACCATAAGAGTCAGGAGGGTGGGGACCATGGGAGATGGGAGGGGGTATGGGCATCATGAATAGGAAGGGCATATTCTCAGGTGCTGGTGACCATGTCTTCAAATGGGTAGTGGTAAATGGGTATTCAACAACATTTTGTAAACTCTGTGTCTATGGGTTTAACTCCTTTATCTGCATGTGTCCATTTCACAGTAGAAAGTATCTCAGAAGAATAGTGGTTCGGAGAACAAATAAATTGCCACATGCTTACTGCTCAAGTACACTACTGAAAACAACTCCGTGTATTTCCTTGCAGTGAAGAAAATATGCTTCTAGGGGCACCTGAGTGGCTCAGTCAGTTGAGTGTCTGATTCATGATTTAGGCTCAGGTCATGATCTCACGGCTCATGGGTTCGAGCCCCACCTTGGGCTCTGCTGTCAGTGCGCAGCCTGCTTCAGGTCCTCTGTCTCCCTCTCTCTCTGCTGCTCCCCTGCTTGCACACTCTCAAAAAAAAAAAAAAAAAACACAAAGCAAAGAAAATCTCCTTGTAGCCCCTTGTCTGCTTCACTTATGGCTCCCATTAAAGCACAACTGAACGGGTGAGGAGGAGAATGAGGATCTCCTTTGTTTGGTTGCCTTTTAGACTTTTCCCCCTGTCTGTGAGTGAGCCACATTGAATAAACAATGAGTTGATGGAGAAATATGTGTCTAATTAAGCTGTTGCCTCTCTGATGCATTTCAGGTCCCTAACATTTACCACATTAAAGATAATGAAATGCTAGTTCGGCCACGTACTGCTCTCCTTCGGTGAGACCTCATGTTGTGAGGCGGTAAACACACTGCCAGGCTGTGGATTTTATTAGAGGCAGTAAGTAGTGGCGGGAATAATAAGCAGTGCCAAAGTGATCCATGCTCATGCCTGTCAGTCTCCCTCTCCTCTGTGAGGAAGCCAAGGGCCTCATTTCCACTGTGTTATATAAGCTGAGAAACGGAATCGTGATGCTTTGATGGGCTGCACACAGTTCCCGGCTGTCTTCTTGCCAAATCCTTCAAGACATCCAGCTTCTCCCTTCAACAATTCCCCAGGCGGGCATTTGGTATGCACTCTATATGCTCCTTCAGTGACCCACACATACATCACAAAACATTTTTGTTTTATTTGGATTGCAACATTGCCTAAATATTTGTCCTTATTTTTCTAAGATGCATGGAAACCGGATCAGGCCGAATGTGAAGCAAACCAGGCCTGTCTAATTCATCCAGGCCACTCATTAACGTCCTCCCATTCACTCAGATCTGGGGCTCATTTGGGGTCCTCCTCATGGTGACTATGAGTGGAGCTCACAACACCAATGGCTGCCAGGCCGTACATCTCCACAAGGTCGTTAGAGCGAGGCAGAACACAGCTCCACGATTTGGGGTGATTAACAGGCTGACATGATGCGTCTGTCTTCCAGACTTCACGATGTGCTCTTTTGAAGGAGACGATGACTTCACCAGAGCAGAGCAGATATATCTGTGCCCGATGAGATTTATTCAGGGCCACATTTACTGAGCAGCCTCTGGGTACCAAGCCAGAGGTGCTGGAGCTCAGAGGGAAAAGAAGTTTCCCGATTGACATGCGACCGAACGCATCTCAATCAAGTGAGAGAAATGCACTGTCAGCGTGTTATGGGACACTGAAGAAGGAATTGCTAATAATACCAAGAAGGGCAAGGGCAGAGAAAGCTTCTCAAGAGACTGGTATGCACATGAAGGAAGGGAGATTCATTGGAGCCCCACCAAAGCAATTTTGAAAAAGTACAACGAAATCTTCTCTGGGAAAAGTGAGGGGCCTGATTATGAAATGCCACAAAGAACACTCCTAGTTAAGAGATGGAGAGCAGTCGGTAGTAAGGAGCTCAATTCCACTGTCCGTTCAAGGCGATTCACATAAAACAAAAACAAACAACAATAAAAAAAACCCCAAGATTCTTCAAAATGGAAAAGCTGCATAGTAAATATTACTCTTGGACTTACTCAACTTTGTATTCTCAGTACCCCGTGTGTCTCAGTAAATTGCATATGGCGGAATACATGAATGAATGATTTATTATACAACCTGAAAATACATATACATACACACACACACACACACACACACACGTGTAGAATGTGTGTGGAAGCAGGTGGCATGTGTAGAGTATGTGAAAACAGACACACTTGGCAGACAGGGCCGCTCTAACTGGCACAGCTTTTGGAGACATGCTGCTAATAACAGCCTGGTTTCAGCACTGGAAACCAAGTGTAACCTGAAGAGTATACTCCAACCACCCCAGCCACCTGCAGAAGAGTTTCTCCTATCATTGCTTGAAAAGGAGATTGGGGGGCGCCTGGGTGGCTCAGTCGGTTAAGCATCCGACTTCAGCTCAGGTCACGATCTCACGATCCGGGAGTTCGAGCCCCGCGTTGGGCTCTGGGCTGATGGCTCGGAGCCTGGAGCCTGCTTCCTATTCTGTGTCTCCCTCTCTCTCTGCCCCTCCCCTGTTCATGCTCTGTCTCTCTCTGTCTCAAAAATAAATAAACGTTAAAAAAAAATTAAAAAAAAAAAAGAAAGAAAAGGAGATTGGGTGAGAGAGAAGAGACACATAGATGGTTTCCGTTTACTTTCTTCCATAAGGTCTGCCGCATTAAGAACAGTGTCATGGCACATGAGAAGCAAGTGTTGGCGAGGATGTGGAGAGAAAAGGAAGCTTTATACACTGTTGGTGGAAATGCAAGCTGGTGCAGCCACTGTGAAAAACAGTAGGGAGTTTCCTCCAAAAATTAAAAATAGAATTATCCTATGATCCAGTAATCTCACTATTGGGTATTTACCCAAAGAATACAAAAACACTAGTTCAAAAGGATATGTACACCCCTATATTTATTGCCACATTATCTTCAATTGTCAAATTATGGAAGCAGCCCAAATGTCCATTGATAGATGAATGGGTAAAGAAGTGGTGTAGCTATACAACGGAATATTATTCAGTCAGAAAAAAAGAATTAAATCTTGGCATTTACAAGATGTATGGGGCTGGAGTATAATGCTGAGTGAAATAAGTCAGAGTACCATATGATCTCACTTGTGGAATTGAAGACAAAACAAGCAAAGGAAAAAGAGAGAGAGAGAAACCAAGAAACAGACTTTAACTATAGAGAGCAAACTGATGGTCGCTAGAAGGGAGGTGGGGGGGATGGGTGAGATAGGGGGAAAGGATTAAGAGTGGATTTATCACGACGAACACTGGGTAATGCACACAATTGCTGAATCACTATATCATACACATGAAACTAATATAACACTGTATGTTAACTATACTGGAATTAAAAACTTAGTAATTTTTTTAATAAAAAAAAAAACAGTGTCATGGCACCTAACAGAGAAACACTCAAAGAGCAAACTAAAGCCAGAAGTTGCATTTCTGAGCCATCCTTCCTTTGCCCACTCCTCTGTCTTTCTTTGGCCACCCCACTCAGCTTTCACCGTTTCTCCAGAATAAGCTGGCTAAATGTGTTCTAAATAGTATCTCCAGGAGCTTTTCCCATCATGCTGTGTTTGAGTAGGATGTGCTCTCTCCTTCCTTGGAGTGGCATTTGATCATGGATCTGGAGACAGGTGGGATGACTCCTAGGATGGGTCTGAGCGCAAGGATCTATAGAAACAACGAGGAGGCACCACCCCAGCCTGTGGTAGAAAGTAAAGGTGAAGGGAAGAAGCAGCATGAGTCTTCTAGAAGGGAAATCATCTGGAGTGAACCTTGAACGAGGAATATGTGTTAGCTGGGCTAAGAAATGGAGAGTGGAATTGGAGGCAGAGAGAACAGGATGTTCATAACATGGAGGAAAGGCCAAGCAAGGGTGATTGGCACCTACAAGTGTTTGGTTTCAAAGGATCAAAGGATTCGTGCAGGGAGAGGGCCAGAGCGAGGCTTTGGAGCTGCACTGGGCCAGAACTTGAAATACCTTGTATGGGTGCTAATGAGTTAATGCTTTATCCTTAAAGGTGGTGAGGATAGCACAGAGCTCTCAGTGCATTTTGGAGAAGGACCTGGAGGAAAACAGAACCCTTTGGGATGCTCTCCTTGTAGTCAAGGGGTGAGGAGGGGAAGGAGCTAGGGCTTCTTCACCCCATGACAGCACTTGTCTCAGATTGCCTTGTTTTCACGTTAATTCTACAAATAAATGATCTTTCCAGCAGAGGTCATGTCTTTTTTTTTTTTTTTCCCCCTCCCAGCCCAAAGTGTATTTATTTACATCACGATCTGTGTGAATGCTTAGGAATGTGATGAGCGGGCTGAATTTCTGCAGGTCCAATCCACTGGCAGGTAGTCGCTAGTCTAGCATAATCTTTCTTCTTCCTGCTTTATGTTTGCCTTTGGCCTATTTCAGTTTCCAGGACCTCCATCAGGTGAGGAGGCGATAATGTTTAAATTGTATTTTTCTTTCTCGTACTCTGAAAATTAAGACTAAAAAAATAGAAGGGATCTTCAAATGCATTGTTAAAATTCAGCTATACTCTGACCACTTAGTAGCTATATACTGACAGGAAATTTCTTAGAAAAACAGAGGTCCTTGTGGAGCTATGCTTGGGGGAACTTCATCACCATCAGAAGACCCTCTTTAGCTAGGAAAGTCTTCATTTTCTTTTTTGTTTGCCAGAGGTGTTCTATTTTTTATGTATCATTATCTAAAGTGTTGGGAATACATTGTTTATCAATAATTTTACAGAATATCCTAAGACAGCCGGAGGAGAAATGAAAATGGCTCACGAATGGGAATGGTCGTGTCTTAACAAATGTTATTGAACATGTACACTGGATTGGGAACCATCCTAAGCCCTGGGGACTCTGCTGTGAACAAGCTAAGCCAGATCCATATTCTCATGGAGATATTTATTCAGAGGGGTTGTGGAGGGGAGGCAAACATAAAAAATAGATAAGCAAGCCACATTCAGCGAGAGGGAAGTGCTGTGAAGAAAATAAAACAGAGTTTTGTGGTAGAAGGAGTGAGTGGAAGGAGGAAAAGCTCTCTCAGGGGACGTGGTTCTAGCTGAGGCAATGAGGAGGTGTCAGCCATACAAAGGTCTGGGGAAAGGTCATTCTAGGGAGAAGGAGCAGTGATTGCAGAATTGCTCAGGTGAGAACTGAACCGGCTTGGGTGATCAAGGTGGAGAGAACTGCCCAGTGCAGTTGAGGCCTAGAGCTTTCAGGGACAGTGTTGCATCAGGAGCAGGTAGTGACCGGGTCCTGTGGGGCTTTGTCACCCATGGTGAGGAGTCTGGAGTTTATTCTAGGTAATTTGGGAGGCCGTTAGAAGGTATTAAACAAATGAACATTACAATATGGTTTAAATTGTACAAAGTTTGCTCGGCCACTGTGCGGAAAATGGATTGAAAGATGATGAGTGGAATTAGGAAAGGTTGAAGTCCACTGAAAGGCATGATTGCGTGAGTGGTCATCAGCCAGGGCTGGAGCAGTGGATGGAGAGAAAGTAAGAGATCATGGCTCTGTGTTGGACTTGCTTATGAAGTGTGTGTGTGTTTGTGTGTGTGTGTGTGTGTGTGTGTGTGTGTGTGTGAGAGAGAGAGAGAGAGAGAGAGAAAGAGAGAGAGAGAATGGCTAATGGAAGAAATCAAGGGTATTGTGGTCACCTCAAGACCTGGCATGTAAGCAGCCCTAAATGAATGTTTGATGCATTGAAAACATGTTTCTCTTTATTTAAAAATTATCATCCCTCTGAATAATGATTTAATAACTGCACAGCCTGTGCATTATGTGAGCTTAATGAAAGTGTTCTGAGAGGTTTTTCAACAAAATTGCATTTAGAAGTAAATATTTACTTGAATACAACTCATTTGTGAAATTAAGTCATTTTTATGAGGCATACTCAATTATTTTTGTGACTAGTGAGCAGCATAAGTATCTATGGAATTATACAATGTGAAGCTTTTCTACCTAATTATCTTACTTGAGAAACATAAACACAGACTTTTTTTTTCCCACCCAGTACAGTTACAGACAAAACAAGTTTCTTAGTACCTCGAAAACATCTAGAAGTAGATGTGCAGCACCTTCCCGGGTACGTTTAGAAGTCTTGGAAAAACAGGAAGCCATGACTTCTATGTCTTTTCCCAGTTGCAAAAGCAATTCAGGGTCCTGAAATAAAATTCCGTCATGCCCGTCTATCATGTCTGCGTGTGGTACTTTCCAGACCTGCTAGGGACATTCAGAGGAAGGAGAACCAGTCTCTGTCCTAGGTTCCTAGGTCAGTGGAGAGAGAGAGAGAGAGAGAGAGAGAGAGAGAAACCAATGACCAATAATGGTTTTGGTAAGTGTGAAAGGTAGATACAAACTCAGGATGCTGCTCTCAGAGCCCAGAGGGCAGCAGGTAAGGGGGAGGCAAGCATTCCGGGGAAAACTTCCTTGGCTGTGAGAGACATGACTAGAATCCTTCAGGGTGAGCAGGAGCTGTGTGGACAAAGACAGGGGAAAGGCAGAGAAGGGCCAGGGTTGGGAGGTGAGAAAGAGCTCAGTGGAGGGATTGTGAAGGAGGTGAGGAGAGTCATAGCAACAGGTGAGGTGGGATCTGCTGGGTCACAGAGGGCCTTGCCCGCCATGCCATGCTGAGGACTTCCTTCTGAGGACCGTGGGGAGCCCTTGAAGCTAACAAGCAGTAAGAAGAGGGAACAGATGGACCTTTCACAAAGATCTATTATTAGTGTGGAGGGTAGGCTGAAGGCCAGCGTCTGAGGCAGAGAGAGAGAGTGGGAGACTTCTGGGCCCCCAGACAGGCACATTGAGGCTCTGGGATTGGGAAAGAGGGAATCAGGAAGTAGAATAAACCCCGGGGATGTGAAAAGTAGCTAAAGAAGGAAGCGAGGCTGGATTAAATTTAGGCTGAACCTGGATTATTTTATATTTTAACAAAAAAGCAAGGAAGCAGGTCACCAAAGCGAAGGCTCTCAAGCCTTAAATAACTACAAAGCATAACAGCATTACATCTCCAGGCTAAGATTTTTTTTTTTTCTGATTTAACTCCTTTATTTCATAGATGAGGTCTAGGACCTGTGCATGTAATTATATATTTATTAGTGTAGTTTGATGCTAGTTTGTGTTTTTAAATCTATATATATATATAAAATTATATTTGTGTCGCCCCCTAAGCAATTTGCCTTATCAAGGCATTGAACAAGAATCATGAGATTCTTGATTGGGGCAGAGAGGCATGCTAACTAAAGGAGCTGGTTACCAGAAACATCTGGGGGTCAGGCTCACAAGCCACTTTCCCCTCACTGGGCTGCCTTTTACTTGTCTGTAACTGGGGTGGTAAAAACTATTTTGACACCCTTTGAGTTATAAGGTGGTATTTATTAATTTGAGTTGTTCATTTGTTTATATATTTTAACTTACTGTATTCCTCAAGCCCTCCTATGAGGTAGATCGTCCATTATTAATCCTATTTTACAGATGAGGAAATTAAGGCACAAAGCATTTCAATAACTTGCCCATGATCATGCTGCAAATAAATGGAAAATAGGAGACTTGAAATGGATAGTCTGGCTCCAGGGTCTTTACCCTTGACCACTGAACTCTGTAGCTGCATTCCTTGCCTTGCTTTAATTTTCCATTCAGCTCTTAGGTGGCTTTTTAACTTGTTTTTCTTTTCTTTTCTTTTTTTTTTTTTTTT
The DNA here is from genome assembly GCF_024362965.1 of Panthera pardus. Lineage (NCBI taxonomy): Eukaryota > Metazoa > Chordata > Mammalia > Carnivora > Felidae > Panthera > Panthera pardus. Next base: position 68,736,682 of record NW_026526766.1, on the reverse strand, counting down.
TTGCAAATACAAACACTAGTTCATTAAACATGCTTCTATGGAACTCCTTGGTTTCACGCACAAGTTCCTTCCACAGACAATTGTTAAATTAATTAACTAAGGAGGCCATTAGACTGAGGTGGTTTTAAAGCCTTGGTAGCCTCCATAACCAAACCGCAACCTAAGCCTGTAAATGACTCAAGTTTAAGAAATCAAAACCTAAGGATAACCAATCACAATCAGCCAACTACGCTTTCCCAAATATGGCAAACCCTTAAGCTCTAGCCAATCGTATGATCGCCTTCCTTTGCCTCTGCATCTTCTCTATAGAAGTCTTTCCCCAGCTCCTGTGGGTAGAGCGCTCCTAACATTACTTGGGTGTTGCCTGATTCAAACAGATTTTTGCTCAAATACATTTTTAGCATGACTCAGTTTATCTTTTAATGCTATGAATGTCATTGCTGAGTCCTAGAGTACTCATTCAATCTCTAGGCCACTGCGTGCTGGTTTCTGCCCCCATCACTTAACCAAAACTGCTCCTTTACAACTTGTCAGAAGCCCCCATGCTGCCTTACCCAGAATGTGTCAGCCTTTGGTCTAACTTGCCAGCTCAGCAGCATTCAATGACCCCTCTGATCATTGCCCCCTTCCTCAGACAGTTCTCTTTTGTCTGCAGCTGTACTTCATTCCAAAGGATTTTCCCTCTCCCTCTTTTCTTAGTCCCCTGGTCCACATCTCTAAATCTTTCTACCCCTTCCCCATTGGAGATCCTCAGGACTCAGGATCCTTTGCCCTCCTTTCATCTTGGGCTCCCTAAACATCTTATTCCAGTATGTGGATCTTGAAAGATCATTTACCCACTGGCAACTCTGAAATTTCATCTCCATCCCAGACCTCTTTGGAGCTCTGGAAGTATACATCAAACTGCCTCTAAGACAGCTCTGCTTGAGTATCTCAGAAGGATCTCAAACCTAACAGATTCAAAACCACACTAGCCCTGCTTCTCTTCCAATTTTCCTGATCTTAGTAACTGGTACTTCCAGTAACCCAGATGATTATCCAAGAAATGCCAGTCTTGGAAATCATGTTTCTGGTGGTCCTACACAAATACGTTGCCCATTGATTCTGCTTTCCCCATATATCTGATTCCTTCTGGTTTTCTCCATCTCGACTGTGAAAACCCCAGTCCCGGCCTCCACCTATCTTACCAGAGTATCGAAAGTCCTCGCAGTTGTTTCCCTACTCTTGATCTCCATACAGCATCCTAGTGATCACCAAAAAATGAAACTCTAATATTGCCCTGCCTACAGCTTAAAAATGTTCGATGCCCTTCCATTAGGAGGAAATTGAAACACCTCATCCTGTTCTAAAATGTTCATCTTGTTCTCAGAGGTGGTTCAAGTGGTTCTCAGCTTTGGTTGTACATTAGAATCACTGGGGGAGCTATTTAAAAATTCTTTTGTCCTGGGGAGCCTGGGTGACTCAGTCAATTGAGTGTCCCACTCTTGATTTCAGCTCAGGTCATGATCCCATGGTCGTGGGATCAAACCTCAAGTCAGTCTCTGCATTGAGTGTGGAGCCTGCTTGAAGTTGTCTCTTTCTCTCCCTCTGCCCCTATGCCCCTGCATGCTCACTCACTCTCTCTCTCTCTCTCTCTCTCTGTCTCAAATAAATAAATAAATAAATAAATAAATAAATATTCTTTTGTCCAGAGCCTACTTAAGACCAAATATTATGATCTCTGCTGTGGAACATGTGTACTGGCACTTTTTCAAACTTTCCCTGGTAATTCTTAGAAGAAGCCAAGGTTGAGGACCATTGAGCTACCCCTTATTTAATTCTGCAACTAATCTAACATTCGCCCCTCATTGAAAAAACACACGCTTAAAAAAAAAAAAAGAATAAAAGAAAAAACACATTCTGACCACAGTAAGTCCTTGCAGTTTTATACTTTATGGCTTTCAAATATTCTCTTCTGTGTGCCTGGAATGCTTCATTCTGGGTCGGGCTAAATTACACTCACACTTCAAATCTCAGCCCATACTTGCCTTCAGCAGAAAGGCCTTCTCCTGCATTTCAGTTTTCTGCCCTCTGGTTTATTCTCCAGGAGACTTACTTATTTTATTTCATTGTCTCATTTAACATGCTGTGTAATTACATATTTCGCCGCATAGTTGTTTACTCAATGTCTTTCTTCCCCAACTGATCCATGAAGGTAGGAACCCAGTTCGTTTGGCTGACATCACTCTCTCAGCACATATCACGAGGCCTATCCCACAGTAGGTCCTCTGTGGGTACCAGGGTCATAAAGAACAGCAGTTGGTCCGATAGCAGTTAGCTATGCCATTTACTCGCCTGTTGATAATTGGAAAATCATGGCTCTCCCAGAATCTTAGTATGAAACCTGGACTATCTTGCCCACTTTAGAGTCATTTGAGATTGAAGTAGGAGGATAGGTCTGGATGTGCCGTGTGTATCATAGGCCTTACATAAATATTAGTAAAATTGCCAATGTTTTTCAGTAATTATCAGCTCAATCCATCTGTCAATATAGTCTTTCTTTTTAGATATCAGGAAAATGGTTCAGGGAGTTTAAATCATTTGCCTCAGTCTCCAAATGTGCCAGCCTATGAGCAGAGAGTAACCAGATCCTAGCACAGCCCTATCTCTTCTCCTCTGTGTGCTTTCCCTCGTCTCTCCTTCTCTCCTCCTCTTAGCTCCCCATTGTCTCAACCACCACCTCTGTCTTGAAACATAATTACTTTCTAACACCAATAATCCTCATTGACCTCATTCTCAAAACTCTGATGCACCAAGGGACCATTTCCTACAAACTACTGCTCAGCAAATTATTTAATAGTACCCAGGGTGCTGCTGAGAGCCAAAGCAACTCCCCAAAATGATGATAGAAACTAGGGGCCTCGGGGCCCCTTCATAGCTGCAAATCATTCAATTGTCCTCTTCTTAAACTGGAAGAGCAAGGAGTGATAAAGCAGCAGAGGACTCAATTCACGTATGGGATTTGTTTTAAGATCCTGATGTGTTTTTTAATGGGAGAGCAAGGAAATACAAAAACAACATTCGTTCAATAGACGCTTAGTGAGCATTCACTGCAGTAAGAGCTAGGTTTTTTTTTAAGTTTATTTATTTTGAGAGAGAGGCTCTTCCTATTGACCACCATTTCTTGGAAGAGCTCTGCTTCTTCTGAGCACTGTCCCTTCCCTGGAAGTTCTACACACAGGCTGAGCCCCTCTGTCTTCCCTTCTGCTGCCTCCTTCGTGCTCCTGTTGCTGCATCTGTCAGTCATTCCATGTCCCTTCCTCTCTCTGGAGGGTGTTCATGTGAGTATGGACCTTCCAGTTGGTTGGAACGTACAGATTCTGGTTGTGCATCCCTTGTCTTCCTCCTGCTCTGTCTCTGTAGGCCGTTTCTCTCAATTTCACATCATCCCCTGGAAATCAACCCAGGGGTGGATGCTCTTCACTCTCAACACGTCCCTTCCCAAAGCCCTGACTGCTCAGGGATCCATCCCAACCAGAGCTGCCAAATACAATACAGGAGGCCTAATTAAACATGAATTTCATATACATTGGGAATATTTTTTTGGTAAAAGCATGTCCCAAATATTGCTTGTATATTGCATATACAAAAATGTATTTGTTGTTTATTTAAATCCAAATTGAACTTGGCCTCCTGTTTTGATTTTTGCTAAATCTGGCAACCCTAATCCCAGCTCTTCCCTTTCCCAGGGGCCCAGGCAGTGGGAAGAAGCAGGGAAGCGAGGTTGAGAGGGATAAGCCACAGGATCCTGCTCCAGTCCTGGCTCTTCTGTGTACTCATGGTGACCTTGGTGGAGTCTTTGTCCCTCTCAGTGATTCAGTTTCCCCATGTGCACAAGGGGGGTTAAATCAGGTGGTCCCTGAGGATGTTACTGGATCTCATCCTCTGGCATAGGAGAGAGGTTTTATATTTTCTCTATGCCTACCACCTTGTTCAGATGGTAGGAGGGATGGTTAATTACAAACCATGTTCCCACTAGATAGAACTGTCTGGTTTCAAAGATTGTTTTTTATTCACAGGCAGTATGGTATTATAGGGAAAAACAAAACGAAACAAAACAAGATTTTGACATCGTGAGTTGAAGACTTGGCAATACCATTTACAAATTACCTAGCCTGTGTAAGTCTTAGTTTCTTCATCCTTATTACAATTGGAGGATTGATGTAAGCTCCTAGAACCCTCTCTAGCGCATAGCAAGCACTTAATAAGTGGTAACCATTATCGGTGAGTCTGGCAAGCAAGGGTTATGACTCAGGATTTGCGCTCTAATTATTAGATGGAAAAAAAAGATGTAAACACACACACACACACACACACACACACACACACACACACACACACGTATTTGGAAAGCTAAACTTCAAAGATTAGCTGGCCATTAGCACCGAGGAAAGCCTGGAACCTTCCTCCTTGTAGAGAAGACTACAGTAGACCTGCATCTCTTCAGCTTCATGAGAAGGCAGTTGCCTTAGATCCCAGCTCTTAGACTCTTAGAGCAAGTTCACAGACAGCTTGCAAGGATGGGTATAGCCTGGAGTCCTTTTTCAGGCTTGGCAAATCAGCTCAGACTAATGGATCTTCCAGCAGACTTCTTGCAACTGTCAGAGCCTGGCTCTAGTGCACAAACTCCAGGCTCAGGATGTCTGGCCAGCTCCCAGGCAGTTGGAAGCATCCAGTGCATTCTTGGCCACGGCACATAATATGTAGATGAGGAAGTGGGAAGCATAATTTATTCTTTGGGCAAACTGGGGGCTGATGAATGGGTATGTTGACCCAACTTTCTCATTGGAGTGCCAGCTGCAGAAGATAGATTAAGTCCTGAACTAGAGTTGCTGACAGTGAGTCCAGGAAGTCTAGAAGAGTAGAGGAAGTTGAGAAAGATGGGGAAAACTGGCATCCAAGACAGCAGGTGCCCAGGTATGCAGGGGTATCTGTGCTGCCTGAAGGGAGAGCAGAGAGGCAGTCTGGGGGGTTGGAGGGAGGCTCTCATCTTTTAGTGGAATTAGTCTACTCAGAATAGAGTTCAGGCCCCTAGGAAGCACCATGTCACTATTAATGACAATATTAACAGCTAACATTTATTGAGCACTTACTGTATGCCAGGAATTATACTAGGAACTTGACATGGATTGTGGAATCCAAACATCATGATTCCTCTCCATGGTATTTACTAATAGCAGGGCTCATATTTTAGCTGGTACATTTGGGTGTTAAAATATTGGAGTAGTTCAAATCCAGTTCGTAAATAGCCACTGACCTGATCTCCCTGAGTGGCTCTCCACCCTCTGGATGCCTCTGTTCCTCCCACGAGGCAGGAAAGCAGGGGGGCCATTCTGAGGGGTCTGTGCCACAATATACTGCTAAGTATATATTTTTAATGTTGCACAGTAGACTGAGTAATGGCCCCTACAGGTATCTAAGTTCCAGCTTGGAACTTGAATGTTACCTTGGAATCTATGAATGTTACCTTATACGGCCAAAGAGACTTTGCAGATGTGATTTAATTAAGGACTTTGAGATAGGGAGATCATCCTGGTGGGCCCTGAGCGCAATCAGAAGTGTCCTTATAAGTGAGAGGCCAAGGGAGATTTGGCACGGAAGCCTGAAGGTGATATAATGATGTAAGCTGAGGGAGATTTGAAGATGCCATGCCACTGGATTTTAAGATGGACGGGGTAGCCACCGGCCATGGGATGAAAGTCTTGAGGCTGAAAAGGAACAGGAAATGGGTTCCTCCCTAGAGCTCTGGAGGGAGTACCTTGGTTTTGGCACAGTGAGACTGACTTCAGACTTCTGGCCTCCAGAACTATAAGCAAATAGATTTATGTTCTTGAAGCCACTGAGTTTGTGATAATTTGTTAGAGCAGCCATAGGAAACTAGTCCAGTTGTCCTAGTAACAGCCTCAGTGGAGGAGATGAAAACTTGATGGGGTAAGTGATGTGCTCCAAGTTGATGATTTGCTTTTGAATTTTGGCTGGCTTACTTCAGAACCCATGTTCATAACCACTAAGCTGCCTTCCAATAATGCCGCAAAGAAATGGCCATTAAACCCATTTCAACATGAGATGGATCATAGAAACATAGAGATTTACATGACTTTGTCTGAGGTCAGAGCTTTGCCTAAAGGACAGAGCTGGGATTCAGAACCCAGGGTCATCCCGTTTTGATGATTTCTATATTACAAAGTCCCCCTGCCCTGTAACCTGGGCTAAATAATGCTGTAACTTGGAGATTTGTGGGTATCTAGGATTCAACCCGGGTAACCAATTGGGCTCCCAAGGGACAGCAAGCCACCCCTTCCAGTCCTGGAGGCAAGACTGAAGGTATTCGTCTTGGCCAAATGGAGTGGCTTAGGAATGTGGGTGGGGAAGCAGCCTGGATGTGCCAGTTGGGCTGCTACAGGGAGCTGTGAATACCAGGGTGGGGAAAGGAAGTGGGCCTGAGTCAGCCAAGCTGCACGCTGCTCTTGAAGAGCCTGCTTTCTGGATTCGGCAATATCCAGAGAGAGCAGTGGGAGGACGCCTGTTGATTGGCAGGCAGGCTGAGGGGCCCATGGGGTGTCTGTTAGCCAGGCTTTCCTGGCCAGCTGTGGTCAGTTTTTGCCAGTGCCTCCATTCAACCCTGGATTCTGTGAAAGGCTTCCTTGAGCCAGGTCACCATGCAGAATTTGGGGTCAGGCCAAAGAATAAATGCAGAAACTCAACAGTCTATGAGAGGCTATGTAAATAGTATCTTGGGCTCAGATTAATGTTTTATTCTCCCTGCACAGACCATTTCTCTTGGGCATTTTCTCCAAATTATGAGGCACATTTTCTCCACGTCTATGAAGCAATATAAGATGAGTACCAGAAGATGGAGACTGGTTCCTGGGAGGGCAGAGAAAGGAAGGGCCCCATCTGGTTGGGGCATCAGGGAACATTCCCCATGGATGTTAGACTGAGCCTTGGAGAATGAAGCGTACCTGGGGTGGATTGAATTGTGTCTTCCAAAAAGAGACACCAACCCCAAGTACCTGTGAATGTGACTGTATTTGGAAATAGGGTCTTTGAAGTTGTAATCAAGTTAAGATGAGGTCCTTAGGGTGAGCCCTTAATCCAGTATGACCGGTGTCCTTATAAGAAGAGAAGGATGCCATATGAAAGCCCAGAGACATGCAGGCATGAAGGGAAGGATGCCATGTGATGACAGAGGCAGAGATTCAGTGATACAGCTATAAGCCAAAGAACACCAAGGACTTCTGGCCACCACCAGAAGCCAGGAAGAAGCAGGGAGGGTTTACCTATTGGAGAAAGCACAGCCCTGCTAACACCTTGATTTCAAACCCCTTGATTCCAGAACTGTGAGAGGATAAATTTCAAGTCACCCAGTTTGCTGTACTTTGTTCTGGCAGTGCTGGGAAACTAATGCAGGACCAGAGGGTTTGTGCCTTGAGATACCTCATTCCTTTTCATGTCTCCTGCAGACCTGGTTCACAGAGGTTCGTGCTCAGGCTGAAAGTGTAGCTGTGGGAAGACCCATACGAGTAAAGGCCTAGTGGCTGAAAGGTTTGGATCACGTCTGAGGGAAAAAATGAATTTGGCCACAGAGCGGCCAGCCATGGTGAATGGGGCTGGATAGGCAGACCGGGGCCAGATTGTGACAGGCCTCGTTCCCAAGCCAAATACAATATTTTCAGCCTTGGACTCCCTCTTTCTCAGAGGGATAAAGCATGTGAGTCTCACATAAATTACCACAGGACAAAATATCAGAGACAACCTCCCCCTTCTCTACACCTTCCAGAGATACACTGTAAGTTTTGTTTTGAAAATTCCCACTTCTCTGTTCTGAGACGTCAACAACCTCCCTAATTTCCACCTCCAATGGGAACCAATTGGAAGACAGATGTAAGAGTCAGCACAATGAATACCAAGAGATGACTTTCAATATGGTAAAACCTGTTATAGTGTGTGTTTCCGTGTTAGAGCCAAATATGCCTGACTTGGGGATAGTTAAACCATAAGAAGGCTGGAATCTGCAGAGCAGACCCACTGAGCCATAATCACTGGGTGGGAGAGGAGAATGCCCAGTCCCAGGATTTTTGATGAAGATGTACATAGGGAGCCATGCAGCAAGAGCCATCTGCACCAACCAAGGGACTGACTGCACCTCTGAAGAAAGAGTCAGGGCAGGGCGGGAGGCCAAAGTACTCAAGGAAATTCAGAGGTGTGGACAATAAGCTTTCCACCCCCTTAGAACCCAAATATTTTGCCTGCATGTGTCTATGTGACAGCTTCCTGGGTTGGGGGGGCACTCAAGTGCAATGTGGGAAGGAGAAAGGAACACCCTTCAAATCAAGACAGTGAAGGCCTATGGAACTTTGATGGGAAACTGGGTGGGAGGGAACACTGGGATTGGAATCAGAAGACGTGGGATATTTTTGGCTTTGCCATAAACTTGGTGACCTTCTTGCAAGCTCCTTTTCCTTCTGGGCGTCAGTTTGTCAGTTGGACCGAGACAAAGTACATACACATTTGTGTGTATATGTATTTATATATGCTATACATCACTTATACATAGAGTTGTATGTATGTTATATTTATATATGGTCCCTCTAAGCCCAGAGCTAAAGTGATGATCCTGGGGAGAGAGGCCTGACTGAAATGTCTCTGGATGAAACGTATGGACAGTTCCTTAAGTGAACATCGGTAGAACAAATGACCACCGAGATTACTTTGCCCAGATGAAAAGAGAGAAAGCTGGTTCATCACTTCAGGCTTCCAAGCATCTCACAGAGCAGTTCACTTTTCATCCTGGCATTTGGCATCCCTTTGGCATGGACTGAGAACAATGCTTGTGGTGATAAACAGAAAATGATTAGCCCTCTCAGCATGGGAATGATGGTGTCCCTAGAGCTGGGAGGCAGAGAGGGCTCCCCTGAGCCCCAAACCCCACTTTGTCTTGGTGGTAGAGGGTGGAGAAAGCAGGACATCAGGCTTCTGGGTAGAAAGTGGCCTTCCTGAAAGCTCTGGGCTCCTCATGCCTCTGTCTGCCCCTAACTGAGCTCTGGGGGGTTCCCAGAGCTTCATCTTCAGTCCACAGCCCTTCTCTTGATGTATATTCTCCCCTGCTGCTTTAACTGCCTCCTTTAACATGCTGAGGACTCCTAGATCTGTGTCTCCCCGCTGCCCCAGGCTCGGTTATCCTATTGCCTAGAGGACATCTCCACCTAGATGTTCCAGAAGAGCCTCAAACCCAGCATGTGCAAACTCTATCTTTTTTCCTTGTCCACAAATCTATTTTCCTTTCTCAGTGAATGATGCGACCTCTACCTGGTGACCCAAGAGAGAAACAGTGGTCCAAACACCCTTTCTCTCTCCCCCGCCAAACACTGAGTCCTGACAATTCTGTTCCCTCACTATCTCCTGATCTGCTCTGCTCCTTCCTTTTCATCCTCACTCTACTTGTTCCTAGCAGGCTCCCAATTAGTCTCCTTGCCTCTGATCTCACTTTCTTCCCGCCACCTTCCTCCAGATCAGGGCTTAGCTTTTTTTTTTTTTTTTTTTTTCTTTTCTGTAAAAGGATGGGTGGTGAATATTTTTGGCTTTATGAGCTCACTGGTCTCCACTGCAACTACTCAACACTGCAGTTGCAATGCAAAAGCAGCCATAGACAATACACAAATGAATGACGTGGCTGTATTCCAACAAAAATTATTTACAAAAACAGGTGGAGGGCCAGATTCGTCCCATAGGCCAGCCTTGGCTAACCTCTGCTCTATACTGGGCTCAATGAGATCTCTCTAAAAAGTAAGTAGGATCATGTTTGCTGTCTTGCTTAAAAACCTTCAATGCTTCCCCATCACCTCCAAGCTCTTCCCAAAGCACAGCGGATCTGGCCTCTTGCTACCTATTACACTGGAGATCGCATTATTCCCTCTGCATTGTTTGTAGCTCTGTCTTGTTTGCAGTTCCCAGAACATATGGTTCTATTTGTCAGTTTCATACCTTTGCTTGCCTGTCCCCTCAGCCTAGAAGGCTGTTTATCTTCCTACCACCAAGCTTCTGGGGATGCTGCTTATCTTTGTACACAACCCATATACTGTCTTTTCTTGACTTCATTCCTTCATTTGTGTATTCATTAAGCATTTATTTATAAGCCAATTGGTGAGCAGCATTTATGCTCCAGGAAAGGCGTATACCAAGCATGGTGAAAATGGGGAGTGTGACCTGGGGACTGTTTGGCATGGGTCTCATCAGAATAGGTTGGGGTTTGAGGCATTTTCTCCAAATGAGATGACCTATAGGATTAAGAAAAGGCATTTATCATGTAATTTAAAATTTGTACCCCCAAAACATCTCAAATTCAGTTCAAGATACATTATTATTAAATTTAAAAAAATACTTGAATTGGGGCACCTGGGTGGCTCAGTCGGTTGAGTGTCTGACTTTGGCTCAGGTCACGATGTCACAGCTTGTGAGTTCGAGCCCCGCATCAGGCTCTGTGCTGACATCTCAGAGCCTAGAGCCTGCTTCAGATTCTGTGTCTCACTCTGTCTCTGCCCCTCCCCTGCTTGCATTCTGCCTCTCTTTCTCTCTTAAAAAATTTTTTTTGAATTTAAAAAAATACTTGAATTATTCTGTGACTAAGAGAATAACATTGCTTTCTGTTTAGAGAAGAGAGGGAAACAAACCACAAGAGACTCAACTGAGTTTGTTAGAAAACAAACTGAGGGTTGATAGAAGGAGGTGGGTGGGAGATGGGTTAGATGGGTGATGGGTACTAAGGAGGGCACTTATGATGAGCACTGGGTGTTGTATGTAAGTGATGAATCACTGAATTCTACTCCTGAAGTCAATATTGCACTGCATGTTAACTAAAATTTAAATTAAGGAAACAACAACTTTCACTTATTACATGTGAGCATTTTAAAAGCAGCATAATTTTTGTAATTTCTTTCTGGCATTGCTTAATTTTTAATTATATTGGAAGTTTAAAATAAATATATATGGGCCCCTCTGGAGTTCTAAGAGGCTATGAGACAGTGATTATCACAAGGGGGCAGCTGGGAGAGGGGTATCTTGAGTTACTTTTCCCAAATCTCTAATAGTCTCCCCACCAAAGCCATGCCAAGCATACTTGAGATCACTGTAACAAGCAGTATAGGGCCTGATGGAAAATGGAGCTTTGGCCCTACTTTCATTCCGTGTAGGTTGCTGTCCCTAAACAGCTTCTGGGTAGAAATTCCATAGGTGCCACTGCGCAGATGCTGGACATACAGTGGTGACTGAGACAGACAGGGTGTCCTCAGTCCCAGACGCTCCATCACCATGTCAATCGCAAGTGAATAAACAAGATGGCGTGAGCTACGAACAAAGGTGATAAGACAGACAGGGACAGATGGAGGTAGGAGAGAAAGCTCTGGCAGAGCCACCAGGCATTTCCACTTTAGATGGAGTGGCCACAAGAATATTTCCCGAGTCGTACAATCTCTGGCTGTGGTCTCACTGCACTTGGCTAGTGTGGTATTTAACCCTGCCACACTTTATTTATTCATTTATTTACTCATCTGGTGCTCCCTGTGGACTGTGAGCTCCTCATCAGCAGAAACCTCACTGAGTGCTCCCCGTCTCTCTTGTGCCTGGAACCCGGTAGCTGCTTCATTAGAATTTGCTGAATGAGTACATCCAGCTGCACCCTCCAAACGCTGCCTGCATTTCTGCCACCAACCACAGGAAGCCATTTAGGGAGACCAAGGCAGTGTCAGTGTAAATCTTGAAGTTTAAGCTCAGTGGCAAGCCCACTTCAAAGGCAGATGACTGAAGAGAGACAATAATATATGTGCCTTAAATTTACCTTCGAGATTAAGAGCCAATATCTTCCAGACAAGCGCCACTGGGGTTTCACCAATCACCTAGATGTCTGAAAACCAGCCCAAGACATTGAACACACACAAAATGTGGCTGAGTTGAGCTGGTTGTGGTGATGCCTCTAGATAAAAATAGCCACTCCACGGCCTGATCCTATAGCAGAGGCAAAGCCCTCTCAGTTCTGATGGGGGAGAGCATCGCTATTTAAATCTTGCTTTTCAAACAGTTTTTAAAACATATTCCTTATTTCCCAGTCATGAAAAAAATACTTGCTTACTGCAGAACATTTGAAAAGTACAGAAAATTGCAAAGCCCCTCATCAAATGCTTTGGCACATTTCCTGCCAGCCTCGCTCAACACAACTCATATGCTGATAGCAGTTAGGAGTAAGTAGAATAAGAGGGAAAATACCATTTATTTATCTCTTTGTATTGTGGCAAAATATACATAACACAAAATTTATCGTCTTAACTATTTTTAAGTATACAATTTAGTGGCATTAAAGTACATTCATAATGTTGTTCTAGCATCAACAATATCAATTTCCAGAAGTTTTCATCATCCCAAACTGAAACTCTTACCCATTTGACAATAACTACCCATTTCCCCTTCCTGTCAGCCCCCGATAACCTCTTTTGCTATCCTCTGTCTCTATGAATTTGCCTACTTTGGGTGCCTCATGTAAATGGAATCCTAGAGTATTTGTCCTTTTGTGCCTGGCTTTCATTTAATGTAATGTTTTCGATGCTTATCCATTTTGTATTTTGTGTCAGAATGTTCCTCCTTTTTAAAGGTGTTAAGTGGATGAAACAAGGAAGCCAGTAGACTGAGGTAGCTCTAACACCTTAGCAGTCTGTGTCGGCCAACCAAAATCTAGGCCCTATAAATGCCTCAAGGTTAAGAAATCAGAACCCACGGAAAACCAATCAGAGACAGCCAACTGGACTTTCTCAAATAAAGCGAACCCTCAAGCAACAGCCATTCACATGATTTCCTTGCTTTTCTTTGTCACTTTCTCTATAAATCTTTGTCCTGGCTCCTGTCGGTGGAGCGCTCCTAACCATTTCCTGTTGGGCACTGCCTGATTCATAATGATTTTTGCTTAAATTCTCAAAGTTTTTAATATGCCTCAGTTGATCTGTTAATAGGGGTAAATAATATTCCACTGTATGTATACACCACACTTTGGTTATCCACTCACCCATCGATGGGCATTAGGGGGTTTTCTACCTTTTGGGTATTGTGAATAATGCTGCTTTCAATATGGGTGGGGCAAGTATCTATTTGAGATCCTGTTTTCAGTTCTTGGGGGTACATACCTAGGAGTGGAATTGCTGAATCACACGAAGATTCTCTGTTTAACTTTTTAAGGAAAAAACTGTTTTCCACACCTGTGGCACCATTTTACATTACTACCAGCAGTGTGCAAGGAAGGGTTCCAATTCTCCTCACACTGATCAACACATTCTTTTCTTTTTTTTTTTTTAAGTTTATTTATTTATTTTGAGGGGGGAGGGGCAGAAAGAGAGGATCCCAAACAGGCTCTATGCTCAGTCTGGAGCCAGACACGGGGCTTCATCTCATGACCATGAGCCACCCAGGTGCCCCTCTTCTCCATTTTTTTTTTATTGTAGCATCCTAATGGCTGTGAATTGATATCTCATCATGGTTTTGATTTGCATCTCTAATGTTTGTCTCTTTAGAGGAGGAGACTAAGTCACAGCAAAACAGTAACTTCTCCAGATCACACTGCTGTTAAGTAGTAGGCACAGGATTCAAATCCAGTTTCCACTGACCGTAGCATCCAAACTTTTAATTGCCTCACTTGTTTGCCACCCTTCAGATTAGAAATGCTTAAAGTGGCTAGTGATACAGATCAGAGATGGTTCTCAGCAAGAAGCTATCCCTTAAGTGATAGATTTACTCAGTTATCCAGACCTACATCAAAGCATTCATTTAAAAGACACTAAAAGATGGTCCTCACTTTTGAAGATCTCGCAAACTTTGGGACAGTGCTTTTCAAACTTCGGACAAAGAATCCGTTTTATTTCTTTAATTCACAACCCGTTACACACTGCTATTTTTGTAAGGCACATTAAAAATGAGTTACTAGAAAAATAAAATAAAAGACATATACAGTACATCCCTAAATACCTTGTTATTTGATTTGCTGCAAAAAATTACTCCATTCCATAGCTATAAATATTTACTCACTTTAGATTTCTGTATTTGTCTCATCATGGATCGGTGACCATGCACAGACAGCATGGTCCACAAGTTACACGTTGAGGAAGAAGCTCAGTCTTAAAGGAAGGAGACACATTGAATTTTGAAGAACAAATGTGAGTTGGACACTGTTGATATGAAATTCCTGGGCACCCATTGTTTTCACCTCTTTTCTTGAGGAACTAGATCCCAGAGTACATGGCAAATTCCAGGGGCATTAAAATTTGGCTCCAAAGAATTGGTATGTAAGATTAAAATATACTCTTGAGTCAGGCAGATCTGGGGTTAAATTCTCACAACTGTGTGTCCCAGCTGGGTGACCTTGAGCAAGTCATTTTTTCTCTCTGAACGTTATTATCATCATCCTAAAAAATGAGGCAAGAAAGTCCTATCTTACAAGGATGCTGTTAAGATGAAATGTCACCAAGTATGTAAATCACTTAGCACAGTGCCTAGTCTGTCATAGCTACTCAACCAATAGATGCTAGTCCCTTCCCTTTTTTCTTGGCAAAGCTCTGACAGCTTTCAAAAGCTGCCAGCAGAGTACCAGACCACAGCAGTCTAAAAATGCATCCTCTCTTAATTACCGTTTGGTTTGGAAGGAGACTGACTCATCTTTAGCCTCAGCAGCAGCAGGTTCTGGTCAGGAAAGAGGCGATACTGGGTCACTGGACATGCCTTGGCGTTCTGCCTCTTCCCAGCATGCTCTGGGAGGCTGCCACATTGGGGCCATTCAGATTCAGGAAAGCAAAAATGCTTTTAGCATGCCATTTTATTTGAAAAAGCTGGACTTTAGAAGAGCCAAACAAGGGGATTCTAACAAAGCAAATTCAGTGTTCCCATTACCCTGGCTTTACTTCAAAAGGACCACATACCCTACTGAAGACTCTAGCAGCATCTTTGAAAATCTGTGAAACCCTGATATCCCAGGACGCTGGCAAATAAGTCATGCTCCCAAACCTACCCCCTTTCCTTTTGGCAGGAACTGTCCTTTGTTGAACATAAAGCATGGTAGATATTTGGTTTGGGGATTTGGGTTTAAAATTCTAAATCCATGATGCCAGCTGTGTGATCTTGGAAGAATCATGTATAAAATGGGTTTTTAATTATCATTATAATGCTACAATTTTCTGTCTTTGAAAGGAATGGGTAGGATTGTGAATGTGAGGCTGTCACACAATTCCCTTCCCTTTTCCATTTCCTCTCCCTAAGTGGTAAAGGGCAAATTGGTATTAGTTTTTAATTTTACTTTTTAAAAATGTTTATTTTTGAGAGAGAGGGTGGGCGAGGGGAGGGGCAGAGAGGGGGGGGACAGAGGATCTGAAGCAGGCTCTGCACTGACAACACAGAGCCCAGTGTGGGGCTTGGACCCACGAACTGTGAGATCGTGACCTGAGCCAAAGTTGGACCCTCAACCAACTGAGCCACCCAGGTGCCCCAGGGCAAATAGGTATTAGGTTAACCAAATGTTTTGGGGCCCACAGCTCAAGGAATAGACCATCAGGGATGTTCTACTTCCAACCTAGAATCCAGGTTACCTCTGGGTCGGTGGAGTATAAATTTTTACTGTTTAGAAGGCATACATTAGGGGCACATGGGTGGCTCAGTTAGTTAAGCATCCAACTCTTGATTTTGGCTCAGGTCATGATCTCACAGTTCATGAGTTTGAGCCCCTCATCGGGCTCCACTCTGGCAGTGCAGAGCCTGCTTGGAATACTCTCTCTCCCTCTCTCTCCCTCTCCCTCTCCCTCTTCCTTTCTCTGTCCCACCCCTTCTTGTTTTATCAATCAATCAATCAATCAATCAATCAATAAACTTTAAAAAAGGAAGACATCAAAGCCTAGTTGCACTGCCTGCACACCTTGTAACGTGAGCACAACTGCTGAGTTTGGTGTAGCTGAACAAGGAAATAATTTGTTCATCATTTTTAAAAGGAGCTCTGAACCTATACCAATAACAAGGGTACTGTGTTTATCTGGAATCTTCTCTAAAAAAATGTATAGCTCAGCATAGGCCTGGAAAAGAGGGACAAGAAGTGATGAGGACCACATGGCCCTAAGAATGCAGCTGACTTCATGCTTACTACATATAGGGTGTGTTTTCCCTAGTTCCTGAGTGGAAAGCTGGACTGACCTTTCAGTGTGCCTTCAGGAGAGGCCATTTATCCACCTGGATCCTAGAGGGTGGTCACCTAAGCAGAATGCGTTCAGTAGTACCAGCATTATGCCATTGCCCTGTGGAGCTCAGCAAAGTGCTTTTACCCTGGCATCATCCTCATCAGCAATTCATACCTTGCACATATCTATGATTTCACTACATGCTGTGCTATTCTCTGCCTGTCCTGATGCCCAAAGACCTTTTGACTTCTTGGTGAAAACCCTGATAACCTGGCCAAGCTGCCTTAGGCTGCCTTGTGTAACATCCCTCCTACTTTGACCTTGGCTTTAGGATTCTTTCCACTCCAAAGTCATCCTTATAAGCTTCTCTCCACTTCAAATTATCCATGTCCAGCATAACCTGTTCGTATTGAGTATACATTGAATTGGTGGGACTGGAGATAGAACATCTCTCTTGGAACTCCATCAGTGGATATATTTGGAAACCTGAGTGTGGTTGTGAGAGGATATTTATGGAAAGGAACAGTCCCTTCTGTTTTCACATTAACCATAGGACTAACCATAGACATGTCTTGAGTTCTCTATTTATGCTGTTACTGACCTTTAGCTTTTTAAAGAAATGAGCCCCTGGAAATACCCTCTCTTAAAATAATAAGGAGAGAGCTTACTTTCCATTTTCGGTGCTAAAGAAGGAACATAGGCATGGGTAATCCAGAAGGTCTTATAGCCCCCAAGTCCTTGATATTTATATTTTGAATGTATTATAATAATGGCACAACTGGCAGAACATGCACCTCTGGAAAAATGCAAAACAGTCTTTGTGGGATGAAGGGCTTTCATAAGCATTATTAAGGATCTGTAGGCAAATTTACTCCCATAATTCATGCAATATTTTTTATCACCTTGGAACTCGGGGAAACTGAACAACCAACATTAAAATCCTTCTGTAGAAATGTAGGCTTTCACTCAAGATCCAGCTGTCCTGCCAGGGTGGCCCCAGTACAAAGTGCCTCTGGACCTTCTGTTGGGCACTTGCTCCAGCTCCAGCCAACCTGCCAAGGTGGATCCTAGGCAGATACCCGGGGGCCCCCATGGCCTATACCCTCTCCAGCTCCAGCTGGGCAGCCAAAGCTGCCAGGCCCATGCAGTCTGCCAGGCCCATGCAATCCTTCAAGATTGGCAGAGGTAGCTTTTCCACCTAATTCATAGAAACAAACACAGATAATCCAACAAAATGAGGACAAAGGAATATGTTTCAAACAAAAGAACAAGATAAAACTTCAGGGGAAAAAACCCTAATGAAATGGAGATAAGCAACTTGACTGATAAAGAGTTCAAAGTAATGGTCATAAAGAAGCTCACTGAACTCAAGAGAAGAATTGGAGGGACACAATGAGAATTTCAACAAAGGGTTATAAACTATGAGAAAACACAGAACTGAAGAATATAAAGACTGAATTGAAAAATACACTAGAGGGAATCAATAGCAGACAGGATACAGAAGAACAGGTCAGTAATCTGGAAGATAGAATAGTAAAAAATCACCCAGTCAGAAGAGCAAAAAGAAAAAAGAATTTTTTAAAAATGAGGGTAGTATAAGGGACCTCTGGGACCAATTCAGGCATACCAACATTCACATTATAGGGGTCCTAGAAGAAGAAGAGAGAACAAAGGGAACAGAAAACTTATTTGAATAAATAATGGCTGAAACTTCCCTTATCTGGGGAAGGAAGGAGATATTCAGGTCCAGGAAGCCTAGAGTGTTCCAAACAAGATGAACCCAAAGAGATCCACACCAAGACATATAATTAAAATGGCAAAAGTTAAAGATAAAGGGTAAATCTTAAAAGAAGCAAGAGAAAAACAAATAATTCCTTACAAGAAAACCTTGTAAGACTATCAACTGATTTTTTAGCAGAAACTTTGCAGGCTGGAAGGGAGTGACAGGATATATTTAAAGCACTAAAAGAGAAAATTTACAGTCATGAGTACTCCACACAGCAAGGTTATTGTTCAGAATTAAAGGAGCAATCAAGAGTTTCCTAGACAAGGAAGACTAAAAGAGTTCATTGCCAACATTTCTTGACCCTACAAGAAGTGTTAAAGGGTCTTCTATAAGTGAAAAGGCCATACCTGGAAAAAGAAAATATATGAAAGAGAAAAATCTCACTGGCAAAGGTAAACATGCAGTAAAGGCAGTGGATCAGCCACTTAAAAGAAAGTTATGGGGCACCTGGCTGGCTCAGTCAGTACAGCATGTGACTCTTGATCTCAGAGTTGTGAGTTTGAGCCCTGTGTTGAATATAGAGATTACTTTAAAAATCTTAAAAAAAAAAAAAAGAAAGAAAGATAGTATGAAGGTTAAAAGACAAAAATAGATCAACTATAGCTACAATAAGTTATTAAGGGATACCCAAAATAAAAATGTGTAAAATATGATGTCAAAAGCATAAAACATGGCAAGAGGGAGTAAAAATGTAGTTCTTTTAGAATGTGTTTGAACTTAATGACTATCAGCTTAAAATAGATTGCTATATATGTAGGTTGATATATATGAACCTCAAGATAACCACAAACCAGAAACCTACAATAGATATACAAAAAATAGAGAGGGGAACCCAAACATAACACTAAAGAAAACCATCAAACCACAAGGGAAGAGACCAAGAGAAGAAGAAAGGAACAGGAAAGAACTACAAAAACAACCAGAAAACAATGAAAAAAATCGCAATAATTACATACTTATCAATAATTACTTTAAATATAAGTAGACTATATGCTCCAGTCAAAAGATACAGAGTGGCTGACTGGATGGGGAAACAAGACCCACCTATATGGTGCCTATAAGAGACTTGCTTCATATCTAAAGACACATATACCAGAAATGAAGGGATGGAAAAAGATATTTCATGTAAATGGACATGAAAAGAAAACCAGTGTAATGATACTCATATTAGAAAAAATAAACTTTAAAACAAAGAATGTAACAAGAGATAAAGAAGGGCATTACATAATGATAAATGGATCCATCCAAAAAGAGGATATAACATTTGGAGATATTTATGCACCCAACATAGAAGCACCTAAATATATAAAGCAAATATTAACAGACAAAATGGGACAAAATTGACAGTAATACTATAATAGTAGAGGACTTTAATATCCCACTACATCAATGACAGATCATCCAGACAGCAAATCAATAAGAAAACATTGGCCTTCAATGACACAGTAGACCAGATGGACTTAATAGATACATGCAGAACATTTCATCCAAAAACTGCAGAATTCTTTTCAAGTGTGCATGGAGCATTCTCCAGGATAGATCACATGTTAGACCACAAAACAAGTCTCAATGAATTCAAGAAGGCTGAAAAGTGAGCTTGATGCTTAGAGGGCTAAACAGTTCAGGGGAAGAGAATAGATTTGGACTTAACCTTTTTACATGCAGTAAGACAAAAGGGATGAAAGTTCATTTTTTTTTTTTAACGTTTATTTATTTTTGAGACAGAGAGAGACAGAGCATGAACGGGGGAGGGTCAGAGAGAGAGGGAGACACAGAATCCGAAACAGGCTCCAGGCTCTGAGCTGTCAGCACAGAGCCCGACGCGGGGCTCGAACTCATGGACTGCGAGATCGTGACCTGAGCCGAAGTCGGCCGCTCAACCGACTGAGCCACCCAGGCGCCCCTGAAAGTTCATTTTTAAAGAACTGTGACTATTTATATATTTTAGCAGAGTTCATCACCTTTGAAGGAATATTGATGTTTTGTTATAAAAATATTTTGACAATGCCACTAGTTATTCAAATATAAAGCACTGGATGTAGAATAGAGGGGAGATGTTAAGACAAAGGGAAGATCAGTTTCTCTGTGTGTAACATAATCTCTTTAGGAAGAGAGATTGAGAGTTAACCATATATTATAGCCTCTGGGGGCAGAGAATCTAGAAATGTAGAGTCTGGGGCTCTAAAAGAGCGAAGAGAAGACTCGGAGGAGGAACTCAGGTGTCATAGGAGTGGACCTGGCAACATGGTGGCAGGTAGGTGATGGGAGAGGTAGAGGAGGAAGAGAAGCATGGCTGGGGCTCAGACATGGCTCCACACCAGTGCTGGGCAATTCTCTACCACTTCTCCATCTTTATTCCAACCTAGATTATGCTGAGAGAGGGAGGAAAGAAAAGAGAGGAGGAGAAAACCTTAGGGTAACCAAATTTTTATTTTGAATTGGCCAAATTTAGATAAAGAAACTATTAAATTTTC
This sequence comes from Panthera pardus, assembly GCF_024362965.1. Taxonomy (NCBI): domain Eukaryota; kingdom Metazoa; phylum Chordata; class Mammalia; order Carnivora; family Felidae; genus Panthera; species Panthera pardus. Next base: position 68,716,193 of record NW_026526766.1, on the reverse strand, counting down.
CATGATTTTAATTAAATGTCATTCAAATAAAGTTACAACTTTGTCCCTCTTTGAGTGAAATTGCCATGAAATTTACACCCATTTGTGTAATTCTATTTGTGGAATCTGCTGAGTTTTCATATAAACCTTGTGATTTCTGTGGTCGTTTTGTTCTTGGCAGTTGATAACATGCTGGAATGGCTTTCTGCCTCCATAGCTCCTGGTTCTTCGCCATCACCATCCTTTTCACATTTCTGTTTATTTACTTTCCTCTTCTTCACCTCTGTGAGGTCAGAAATTCTGGAGAGCACTTTCATGGTTGTATCCCCATTTCTTAGTAGAATGCTTGGTACATAATAAGTGCTAAATAATTTTTTGTTGAATGAATACCTAAAAAAAGGAAGAGGGAATGGCCAGGAGAGGAGGAACGGTCAGAATGGGAGCAAAAGAAGGGCTAGTCAATAGGTCCTGATTGGGTCATTAAAATTGGGTGCCCAGGAAGACAGCAGCATGGCTTTAGGATATGAAGACAAGAACTTTCAGGGTAGAATGGAGAGGACACAAAGGAAATCACTACAGTTCCATGTCAAGCATTCAGCAAGCTGGCAAAAAATGCTGATTCCCTCTCAATATTTACTGGCCTGGTGAAAGGTTGTAGGGTCGGGATAGAGCAGACTGGTGTTGGTTCAAGTTGTTCAAAGTCTTTTAAACTCTCACTGGAGAACAGCCGTAATGCCAGCTCTCTGACTCTATGCACAATGCTCTTCTCCTGAGCAGCTGTGATGGCTTTCTTATCCTTTACAGCTCCCCTTTAGAATGTTCTACCAGCATGTGAAGCCAGAAGTTCAGGGGGAGCCTAAAACCCTCTGCCACAAATCCTAAACCACCACTTGGATTATGTTATTCCCTGTTCCATCACCTTCAATGGTTTCTTCTTGCTTTCAAGATTTATTTTAAATAGATGGGACTTGTTCAAAACTTCTCACACAATAGTTACAAGGAGTATTTGATGCCCTTCCAACAGAATAAACCCTCTTGAATAGGAAGGTTGAGATTCCCCCCCCCCCCCCCCCCCGCCCTGCCTTGCAGATTCTGTTAGGGAAGAAAAATGAACCTGAGAATAGAAGCCCTGGAGCCAAATTCTTGGTGGATGGGAGACAGTGGGATACCATTACAGGGCAGAGACTCAGGTAGGCTATGTGGTGGTGAAAGCAAAGTGGTGAGAGCTGACACATCTCTTGACAGCATCCTCCCTCTTCCTTCTATCCTCCTCTTCCTATCCAGGCCCTCTGACTGGAGCTTTTTTGTTGCTGTCTATTCCATCATGAGTTAATAAATATGAAAATCCTTAGAGCAGTTGCTGGCTCAGTGTTAGCACTGAATAAATGTTTGCTACTTTTTTTTTTTTTTTGAGAGAGAGAGAGAGAGAAATAATGAGCAGGGAAGAGGGGCAGAGGGAGGGAGAGAATCTTAAGCAAGTTCGAGTGCGAAGCCTGACACGAGGCTCAATCCCACGACCCTGGGGTCATGACCTGAGCCGAAATCAAGAATCAGATGCTCAGCAACAGAGCCACCCAGACACCCCAATGGTTGCTACTTTTTGCACTTTTTATTGTATTCTATTCTTTGTGTTTCTTGCCGCTCATGTTTTTTGCTACGTCTAAACAGGGTTTGAGTCAGCATGCAGTATGCCAAGGTGAATGGTAGCCAGGAGGTTTGGTGAGGAGATTATCCCTGCATGAGTCTGGAGGGAAGTGAGTGTAGAGTAGCTGTTGGGAGCATCCAACATGAAAATCAGATGAAAATGGCTCACTTTTGCTGCAGGGCTTGGGTCAGAAAATGTCAGGTAAACGACTGTTAAACATTTGCTGAACAAAATGCATGGTGGTATTTGACTAGGCTTTGAAGTATGAGTGGAATTATCTGCCAATCAGAGAAAAGATGCTCAAGGTGACAGTTTCTCTGTTGCAGAACTTAAAAAGCTGCAGAGAGAAGTAACTCTATGACTATAATAATAAAAGAATGTGAACCAAATGGAAAAAAAAAAAAAGAACAAAAGTGTTAGTAGAAGCATGGGAGAATTTTGCCTTCCAGATTTTTGAATAAGCTTTCTTCGTGCCATGGGGCTTAGAAAACTCCCCATGGTAGTCAGATGTGTGTGCAGTGCCACCAGGCGGGTGGTCTTCCTGCCCAGAGACATCATGCCCACCCACCAGCACAAGAAGGCAGCTGAGCGTGGCTCCTGGGAACACTAATAGATTGTGCCGAGTCATTCCTGTTTGCTCTGAAGCTACATTCCTAAAAATAATGTTGCTCAGGATGGCTCCCTGACCTATTGCCTATAAGATAAGCCCAGGCTGTTTAGCTTAGCAACGTATCCCCTGCTGCTTTCACCGCTGCATACCTCGTCCACCCCGACGCATGTGTAATCCTGCGTCACAGGGATGCTGGTGGGCGCCCAAACCGTCTTGTTTTCCATCTCTAGACTATGTGCGTATCACTTCCCTTATCTGTTGGAGGTTGAAATAAAGTGTTGATGTCATGAGCCACCATCATTCTAGCAGACCCTATATGACCTGCTGGGCTGTATACACCCCTACTGGGAGGAATGCTGACCACCAAAATCCTGCCTTGCTGCCTGTTTCTGTCCTGTTGTCAGCCTCAAACCAAGTTTAGGGTTTTTCTAAAAGTACTCTGTACCAATTTCAAGGACAACGGTCAAAATGGGGTTTGGGGAATAAATAGGCAGCCATGTAATCACATTCTCTCTCTCTCTCTTTTTGAGAAATATATTAAGCTCCCATTTTGATTTGATAATGAGTCATTTTGTCCATGCATTTCCAGGCTCTTGGCTATAATTAGAACATTTCTATAAAGGGTGACTATAGAGTACAGACAATAGGATTGTTTTTTTTTCTACCCTACAAATTTGTAGGTAGATACCAAAATGATAGCCAGCCCGCTTGAGATGGTCTCCTTCCAGAGCATCATGTACTAGAAAGAGCTGGAAGTACTAGGCATCAATTTCTAGCTCTACTATTTACCAAAGGGTGACATTAGGCAAATCACCCATCTTATGGAGATAAGGCTTTTTTACAGGAAGATTCTAAGGTTTAAAGGAGGCAATGTAGATAGAGATCTTGGCACATAGAAGATAGTTAATTTGTATGAATTTTCTGGGTTTCTTTGGAAATCATGTGTTTTTGTACTAATGTTGCCTTTGGAACCTGTCATTGAAAATGACTAACAGATCATATGTAAAGTGGCAATATTGCAGCTACCATTTGTTGATGATCTTGATACTTCTATCAATCTGTAGGATTTGCTGGAAACCACTGGTGATTCATTCTCTACTCTTCTGTCATTGTGCCCTTAGAGCCTACATCTTTAAGGAGCATTTGTCTGGCCAATGGCCTCCTTCCCACTGCTCCATGTAGAGATGGAAGGAGAAAGAGACAATCTAAAAATTTTAAGATAATTGAGAGAATCTACTCCACTGGTTGAGATTACTGGTTGTGCACTACCAACAAGGTAATTTGCCTCACCTCCATTAGATATGGTGAAAGCTAGGTCAAGGGCCAAGAGATGTGGAAAGGGGTGGACTGTGACAGCTGGGCACCAACAAAAGCCAGACTGTAGCTGTCATGGAAGTTGTTGGCTTTCTCCCCACCCTAAACAGGATCCTTTTACTATAGCCAACCCACACCCTTGCCCAGAAAGGCAATGAGCACTCTGAAGCTGCTCATTCTGTTCTGGTGTTACCTCTGGCTTTTTCTTGTACCTGGTTTCCTTCTGTCTCCCCAGCTTGTACTGGTTCTATGGTTTGGCTCTTAATGGAGCTTTTGAACCATCCTCAGGTTTATGCTTTTGCAGATGGACCATTCCTAGTCCACCCCTTTTCAGGGCCAATAACTGTACCCCCCTCCCCCGCCATGCCAGTGAAGAAGAGATTAATGACTGGTGAATCTGGTTGAATTTCCACCAAGACTCTGAAGAGCCTGAATAACAATAGAGACTTTCAGAGTGACCTGGCCTCACTCAGTGCCTATCTAGAGACCTGGATCAGAAAGAAAGAGAAACCCCTTCCCAAACTGCAAAGTAAATGCTACGTTCTGCCCCCTTCCAGGGAGCCTCTGTGAAGACTGCCCTTGGGTATATGATTTCTGTTACTGTTTAAAATGAAAAAGAAAATGTCCCAAGTCCCCGGGGTACTAAAAGCAGAGCAAAGTAATTTCTTCAGTTATTCAGAATTGTTATTTTCCAGGAAGAAGAGTCAGCAATTAGAAAGAAAAAAATGGCAATTCATATAGTGATTTAAAAACAAAACTCTGCATTTTCTATTATTGAAGTGTCAACCTATAATGATATTCCTTATGTTTTCTTTGACCCCTATTTTAAGCAGATAGCAAGTTTTAATTAATTCCACATTTCATGAAATTTTGCAATGTAGAAAATAGCCTCTTGCTAAAGCCTAACTGAAAGCATTATGCTAAGTGTGCTTGAGAGAAGAGATGGAAATGTGAACAGAGGAGTGGGTAAGGCATCTCAGAGATGAAGAAAGGCTATGGGTACAATGATTACCTCAGTCTCCTGCCCTGCCCTGTTTTGTTCTCTAGGAAGTTGATCAAACCTGAGCATGGTTGGCTTCTTGGTGTATGTAGAAGGCAGGATTCTGGGCACTAGAGTGGTGAAGAGTTCCACACATATGACATGGATGCAGCTGGACTTCAAAGGGCTGCTTCAGGGGATGCCCAGGTGGTTCAGTCAGTTACACGTCTGAATTCAGCTCAGGTCATGATCTCGTGGTTCATGGGTTCAGACCCTATGTCAGGTTCTGTGCTGACAGCTCAGAGCCTGGATCCTGCTTCGGATACTGTGTCTCCCTTTCTCTTTGCCCCTCCCCTGTTTGTGCTCTGTCTCTCGGGAAAAATAAACAGTAAAAAAAATCAAAGGGCTGCTTCAGGCTTAGTGAAGATTTTCATGATGACCATGATGGACTGGGAATTAGAGATCCCTCCTCTTTTGAGGGCACTAAAGAATGCTCTTAGATTTTGATGTGGCCTTGTGGGAAGAAAGGGTTACCCCTCATAACTGACTTCTATGCTACCCCTCATAACGTCTTGCTGCTCTGGTAGAATGACCACTTAAAGTTATATTCAATTTGATTTAAAAAGAAGACAGAAGTGTGGTATTTCTTATACACCTGGAGATGAAAATTGACAACCACACACTTCCACACATAAAAATAAGCTGGATTTTTAGTGTTAGGTACTTTCAGCAGGGCCCTCAATAGGAGTGTTGCAAATTGGTAGTTTTATCCTTAAAAAATAAAAATTTGGTTTTTATCTTGTTTTAGCTGAAATGCCCTTTCTTCAGAAGAATTCTTTTAAAAAAATTTTTTTAGCCTTTATTTTTTTTATTTTTTGTAATCTTTATTTTTGAGAGAGAGAGACAGAGTACAAGTTGGGGAGGAACAGAGAGAAAGGGAGACACAGAATCCAAAGCAGGCTCCAGGCTCTGAACTGTCAGCACAAAGCCTGCCATGGAGCTCCAACTCACGAATGGTGAGATCATGACCTGAGCCGAAGTCAGATACTTAACTGACTGAGCCCCCCAGGTGCCCCTAAAAAAATTTTTTTAATGTTTATTCATTTTTGAGAGAGAGAGAGAGAGAGAGAGAGAGACAGAGCATGAGTGGGGGAGGAGCAGAGAGAGAGGGAGACACAGAATCTGAAGCAGGATCTAGGCTCTGAGCTGTCAGCACAGAGCCTGATGCAGGGCTCGAACTCATGAACCATGAGATCATGACCTGAGCTGAAGTCGGACGCTCAACCGAGACATTTAGGCACCCCGGAAGAATGCTCATGTAACATATCAGTATACAATTCAGGTGAATCTGGAAGTGTCCTGATTGGAGTTGGTGGGACCCAGGACCCTACCACTGGCCTATTCCTCACACTGACTGGCCCGTAAGTGACATCTGTAAAGTCCCAGGGCTCTCAGGCTCAGCTTGGAGCCATGCTATAGGTTGCAGACTTGCTCTGATAAGTAGGTGGCTGAGACAACAAGTAGCAAGTAACTTCTGGATCATGCCAACATTCCTTAATTTTATTTTAGGTCCTAAGGAATGTGGCCCCTTCTCCTTCCCAGCCCCATTCCTTGCTGCTTGCAACTATCTTTGTATTCTGAGGGAAGGTCCTAGTGCCCACTTCAGTGCCTGGTGTAGATAAGCACTAAACAAATGTCAAATAAACAATGGGATAAGTGTCATTTGAGGAAAGTCATCTTGCAACTGAAATGGTGGAAGGAAATAGAATAAAATTTTTGGCATTACAGAGGAAAAGAGAACAAATGAAGCTTTACTTTTATATTCTCTCTCTTAGTTTAGAATGACGTCTATGAAGTTCTACCCACAGTTGGGGTCTAATACATGGAAACTAGTTGCATCTTTCACTATACCTCTTCCAACCTCACCGGGCATGTGCACAAGCGCACGTGTGTGCACGCGCGTGCGCACACACACACACACGCATAGTGTGTTTGAAACCAGTTGAGAGATAGAGAAGTCAGAAAGATGGAGATAAAAATAACTGGTTTTGGGGTGCCTGGGTGGCTCACTTGGTTGAGCGTCCGACTTCAGCTCAGGTCATGATCTCATGGTTTGTGAGTTTGAACCCCACATCAGGCTCTGTGCTGACAGCTCAGAGCCTGGAGCCTGCTTCAGATTCTGTGTCTCCCTCTCTCTCTGCCCCTCCTCGGCTCATGCTCTGTCTCTGTCTCAAAAATAAATAAAAACATTTGAAAAAATTTAAAAAATAACTGGTTTTGCTAGTAATGCTGGATCAGAGAATGTGGTTTAAACAAGTTGCCTCCTCCTTTTCCACAAATCTTGACTCTGGAAAGAGTTACCTTAGTTCAGTGAGCAAGCTTACTTAACCAACCAGCCTGGGGTAGGGAATATGACAACTGTGCACTTGAAAGGCTTAAAAATAAGAACAGAGAGACTTGGGTCTCCAGAGACAACTATGGGCTCTGATCCAGATATATGTCCACTTGGAAAGATATGTAAAGTACAACACACACATATATACACACACACAGTGAAAAGAAGGGTAAAAGCTGAGCCTGCCCGGAGAAGTCTTTCCTACTCCATTGGGTTGTGGCTAGAGGTGGGAGGTATAGAGTAAAGGGTAGAGGAGCTACTTCCTAATACTCATGAATGAATAGAGGTCCCAGTATATAGAACAGGGTAGAAAATTTAGATAATGTCCCTAAGAGTCATTTTTCACTACATTAAAACCAGTTGCATTCGTGAAAGGCTCCACTTGGATCATCATGTCAATCAGACATTTTGAACTGTGGTTTTTATGTTTATTGACTAAGACAAGCCCTATGTTCACTTCTGGCAGGGTGATTATACTTGGTGGATACCACATGACGGCCGAATTCGACAAAAATGAGAGAAAACCGACCCCCAAATTATGAGCCCTGTGTTTTCAAATGTATAGCAAAATTATATGATAAATACCCTAAAAGAATTTAGCTTTAGCCTTAGTGTACACAGTTAAACCCTAGTATACACTAAACGGTGCAGATAGTAGAAATTAAGCACCATAAACAGATGAGCAGAGACAAAACACAGCAGTGCAAGTGAAGAGACATGGGGCCAAGCAGCCTATTAAGTCTACAGAAAGCACAAACACAGTTAAAGATCAACATATAAAGCTAATTATCCTGTTCAACACCCACCCCTTACGTTTCAGGCACGGCCCTTGTCACCAACAATTTTCAAGGGGAGAGGCCAATGGAGACTGAAATCTGAGACCTGGCTGGGGATGATATAAAGAGAATCTGAGTTAGACCGGATCCACAGAGAATGAAGACACAGGTGTTAGGAGTGGTTCAAGGAGGAAAATGGTATGCCAACCAGACTTGTTGTTTGCAAGGAATAGCACCCAAATCCCTTGGGATAAGAGAGAATTTTAGTAACTCATGGGAACTTGAAGAGGTAGGTTGGCAGACAAATAAGATTCAGAGTCTGGAAGCCAGGCGACAATAGCAGTGTGACGAGGGCCACACCACCGCTCTTAGAGCGTGCTTCACTCTGTGGGTCACCACGAGTCATCACGGCCACTGCTGGACACTGACCTCGGACACCATGGCTGCTGCATGGCACCCCAGGCACTTCCAACTTTGCTTCTTTTTGGCATCTCTCAGTTCTGATTCTAATCTCCAATTAGGAATGTATCTTTGCCTCAGTCTAGGATGTGCCTGTGCCCTGGCTGTTGATGGGTGAGGGCAGATTGCCTTCATTTACCATCAAGAAAACATACACTGGGAAACCTCCCCTCCATCTTCCAGTGGAAGGAGGGTTGAATAAGGATAGCCTAAATACAGTCACATATAAAAATAATGGATGCATCAAACATGTCCCTTGAGATGTAACATTCAAATTTCAAAATTAAATGGTCATCTGAAAGTATTAAGTGTCACAAAACCAACAAAAGCATTTCTTCATCACAAACTGGTATTTATGTAGTTTCATGATCATTTAAAAAACTAAAAATCAAGTTATATGTCTACTTATTGACAAATTACAAACCTCCTTGTCCACACCTCCCCTATTATTTCTTATCCTCCTTCTGTACCTATTTGCCCTTGCAACTTACAACAGTGTGTACATTATACGAGGAGCAGGGCACTGCCAAATGAGAGTCAGTAGATTGCACTACCTGGCTAACAGGTAGATTGCGCTAGTTATTCTTGCTAAGTGAAATTCCTGAGATAATAATAATAGGTAGTATTTATTGAGTGTTTACTATGTGTCAGATGCTTTGCGTACATTATCTTGTTTAATCATCATGGCAGCCTGGTTGGAATGAACACCATTTTGCAAAAGAAGAAAGGAAGGCTCGGAGAACATGACTGACTTTGGTGAAGGTTGTAAAACCAAGCAACGGGCTGAACGGAGATCTTAAACTTCCTCTCTGTGTAACCTAAAGCGTCCTTCCACCAATGGCACACCTCCTCTGAGTGTTAGCACATCTGAATAGACCCGGGTCCGTGAGACTCTGATGGGGCGCTGGCTTCCTGCACAGGCACATTCCTTCAAAGATAAAAGCATTGCTCTCACAGGTTTCTTGGCAGAGAGAATGGGAACCTCAGCTCCAAAATGAAACTGAGGATTTGTTTCAGGAAGTGGGGATTGGCAGAAAAGGGAAAAAGGGGGTCTTGAATTGCAAGAGGCAAGCACAGGCTGAACAAGACTGCCTGGAAAAGCAGTGCCCTGTGAGGATGTCTTGGCCAGTGAAATTGCTTTTGGCCAGAGTTGCCTTCTTCGTAACAGATGGAAAGTAATGGTCAGCCCAGGATAACACGACACAAATTTGCTTTTCTTTGATGGTTCCTTCTGCCTATGTGATGTTTCCCAGGCTGCGTTTTCTACAAGCATTGGCTTTATAAGTGAAAAAGAAAGAAGTTGTTACACATCCTGTAAATCATGACCATTTTGCCTTGACTTTGGATTTTAAAAAATACTCAAACTGCATTGCAATTACACCACAATTTATTTACAAACTCATGAAAGTCAATATGCATTCTCTTCCCAAAACACCAAATGCATAGAAAACCCGATAGGTCTGTACTACTTTACATATAGTACTAAAAATTTTTCCTCCCTAGAGGGAAAAAAAAACCATAAGCTTTGAATGAGGTGGAAAAAAGAGCAAATTGAATGTAAAGCTAGGATGATGTGTCTCTTCTCAGATGTTTTCTAACCTATGGAGGTTTAGTTCTGGGATATTCAATAAGATAAGCCTGTCAACAATCAACAAATGAATAAAAGAAAAAAAAAGATCACTAATTATCTCACCGTTCTAGTGAATCAAGTACATTAATTGTTCCTTTTTCACATAGAATCATGGTATATCTGGCTTTCTTCCCCTAACCCTATGTCACATATTTCCTGTGAATATGTCTTATTTTCAAAGACAGTTTTATTTGCTGCATCAAGTTCAGTCAGGGGGATAGGCTTGAAAGTTGTTTCTAATTTTTCACTATGATGGAAGTCACCGCAATAAACTCAGTTTTGTATTTAGTTTCTTCCACCCCTACCCTCTTAGAGAACCAGTTCCTTAAAATAAATTTCCTGGAGCTGAGTCATGAGGTCTAATGAAATGAGCTATTTTGCTGTTCTTGGTAGATATTGTAAAATCGCTTTCCAAAAAAGTTTTTATCAATTTACACTACCACCAGCAGTGTTTGCATAAGCCGTTTTTCACTACAAACTTAGTGGTGTAAGTTGTTTTATGTCTTTTAAATTGAAGTTCTTAAGGGAAGGTTTCTCTCAATTGAAGTGTGGCTAAAAACTTGCCACTCAGCTATTGTGTGAACTCTTAGAGACTAACTATGAAATCATAGCAATAAAAATTGGAGATGTCAGAGGCCTTTTTAGTTTGCTCTGTCCCTCTGTGGCAGGTGTTGGATTGTTACCCACGTGCCAGTACTTTGGGGACACAAATGAGTGGAATATGTTTGTCAAACACGTCAGTTAGAGTTCCCATAAGACTTGGCCACAAAACGTCGACAAAGCTGGAATACAAAGGCCTGGCTCTTTGCCTGCCATCCCCTGCAAGGCTTGGGAGCCCATGAAAGGAAGGGCATCTCCTGGGTATGCTATAGAGCCTTTCTGGGTTCCAGAACTTTGCTTGGACACCTGGAATTCAAATTTCCACCACTGCTGAACCGGAATAAACAAATGTACCCCAGGGCTGCCTTCTACGATTTCATTCCCTGAATGTGTCGTTTGTAATGTTGAAATGTATTCTGCTAGAATGCCATTGGACTGCAAGTTGCCAGGGCATTGGGAACCATCTAGTCCAACCCCCTTATTCAAAGAAGAGGAAACTGACACCGCGTGAGTGGAAAGTTCTAAAGCCTAGGTTTCTTCATTCTCAGCATAGTGGTGGCACCCATTGCCTCCACACGTTATTTCTCAGTGATGAAATGTCTTTCATAAAAGCTAGTTCAGGACTGTTTTGCTAAATTTAACTATCAGTGGGATCTTCCTTATTACTGGTGGTTGTTCCTGGTGTATCAGGCAATAATTGCAAAACATGCACAAAGAAGTTGTAGGCATAAATCTCAGAATTTTTGTGTAAATTACAATCATCAATTAACATGTATTTAGTGTTCATCATGTCAGACACTGTTCCAAGTAATTTTCATAAATGAACTCATTTACTCCAACACTTTTCTAAAACATATTTTTCATCATCCTCCTTTTACAGAGAGGTAAACTGAGAATGGTTTTTAAAAATAGCATATTAAACAGTATAACCTAAATTATACTGCAGTAACAAATAACCCCAGATCTCACTAACTTACAACAGTGAAGCTTTATTTCCCTCTTGTGTTTGCATTGTAATTTAATGTTAGTTCTTTTTTGGGGGAAACCACATTGAAAGGGTAGCCCTCATCTGCAATCTAGCTGTGTCCTGGCAGATGGAATATTGTGAAGTACAACACACAATGGCTCTTAAAGCTACAGACTGAGAAGGAACACATGCTCCTTCCTTTTAACTTCGTTGACCAAACAAATGACGCAGCTAAGCCCAGCGTTAATGACACAGGTAGTAAGATACTCCAGCAGGGAAGGCCCAGTGAATATATTGAACGAATATAGTCTATCACTGACAGTAACTTACTCAAGTTCCCACATCAAGTAAATTTTGGAGGCAGGATTTGAACTCAGTGTTGTTCCAAAGTCAACACAATTATCTGTTTTATGCTCTCTCAATGATCAGATGGTAGGAAATGTCCCTGGAACCCAGGTTGAAAACTTACAATCTATTCTTTTGCTTCCATGAAAAATGCCACTGTGAGCATTAGCATGTGCTCACACTTTTCCAGCTAACACAAAATTTCGCAATATTCACTGAATGAATGCTTCCTCTATCGGAGCACTAGCACGTTATTAGTTTGCATGCTATTTCTTTCTGGGTGAAAGAGATCTGTACAGTCACGCAATGCTGCCATACATAAAGATTTCTCCAAAGACCTCATAGAGTCTTGGGGGCAATCAGGGCCTCAAGGGACTACAAGGCCAGCCCCCTGCCAAGGATGGCATCCCTGTTATGGAGTTCTACCAGGAAGCCACGCAGCCTCTCATGGGCAACTCTGTCTAACACCTCCCAACCAAGGAAGGCCAGGCCATTTATGGATAGCTATCACTGTGGAAGGGTCTACCTTGAGTTGTATCTCCTTTCCAGAGCTTTCATTCTTGAGGCTACAACTTAAGGTAAATGTAATCCTATATATGTACGCATGTATGTATATGTAACCCATGTACATGTATATGTGCGTGTAAATATGAAATATATAAGCATACATATCTTTTATTATACTCAATTTTTATACTATTTATAATTATATGTTTATAGATATTTATGTGTTATATATTGTATATTACATATAATACTATATATCAAATATCAAACTCTATATCTATCTATCCACATGTGTCCATCTATCCCAGATTTTTATTTTAATGCAGAAATTACGCTTCCCCCTGTTATTACCTTCTGTAGCCCCAAATGACCCAATTTCCTCTTAATATGATATAACTTTGCATCTCAAAACATCCTAGTTGCCATTTTTGAAGGTACTCTAGTCTATCTGCAATAAAAAATGGGGTTTGTATAAGATTATTTACCCCTCCCCTTGTATTTATACTACTGGAGTTGTAACTCCCCAAATGGGAATGTATTTTAGATTTAACATAACGCATGATCTTTTCTATGATAAATTAAATTTATTCATCAATTTCCATCAATACAAACCATGTTTGATATTTAGAATACTCAGAAATGCTGACAGGTGAGGTGAGAATATCCCCAAATCCTTTAATACATGCTTCAGAAATTATTACAGGATGGGGCGCCTGGGTGGCTCAGTCGGTTGAGCCTCCGACTTCAGCTCAGGTCATGATCTCCTGGTTCGTGAGTTTGAGCCCCGTGTCGGGCTCTGTGCTGACAGCTCAGAGCCTGGAGCCTGCTTTCGATTCTGTGTGTGTCTCTCTCTCTGCCCTTCCCCCGTTCATGCTCTGTCTCTGTCTCAAAGATAAATAAACATTTAAAAAATTTTTTTAAATAAAAAAAGAAATTATTACAGGATAAGAAGTACCTTATTTCTTCAATAAGTAAGATAGTTTTGCTTTCATACTTATTTACTTTAAACAACTGGTGTATATTCAAATATAGAAAATATATACAATCGATCCTTGAACAACATGGGTTTGAACTGAATGGGTCCACTTATAAGTGGATTTTTTCCCATAAATACAGTGCAGGACTGCAAATATATTTTCTCTTCCTTATGATTTTCTTAATAATGGTTTCTTTTCTCTAGCTTACTTTATAGTAAGTATGCAGTATATAATGCCTATAACATAAAAATATGTGTTAATCGACTATTTGTTATCAATAAGGTTTCTAGTCAACAGTAGGCTATTAGTAGTTAAGTTTGGGAGGAGTCAAAAGTTATATGCAAGTTTTTGACTACCCATGGGTGGGGTTCGGTGCCCCTAATCGCTCACATTGTTCAAGGGTCAACTGTAGTTTATTTCTCTTCAGTAAATGTTTGACAAATTCTCTTTTTAAATTGGCTTTTAAATGGGAGAACTTTTGTGGCACTCGGGTGACTCAGTCAGTTGAGCATCCTACTTCGACTCAGATCATGATCTCGTGGTTTGTGAGTTGGAGCCCCACATCGGGCTTTCTGCTGTCAGCCTGTCAGCACAGAGCCCTCTTCGGATCCCCTGTCCCTCTCTCTCTGCCCCTCCCCTGCTTGCATTCTCCCCAAAATAAATAAATATTAAAAATGAATAAATAAGGGGAAACGTTCTGATATGTAGACAAAATAGGCGACTTTCAGTAATTGTCTGGAGTATTTTATACTCTTTAAATGATATATCTTCTACTTTGTGGAAGCTCTGTGAGGGGGAAGGGCCATGTTTTTTCTCATTCTTCACTCACCCCTGAGCAGTTGTTGTTGAGTTAAAAAGTAAAAACAGTGAAGAACATAGGTTAGTGGCCATATATAATGCTTTGATTTTGCCCATAGCAGTTGGTTGTGCTCAAAAGAGCACAAATTACCATAATTGACCTAAAAGACATTAGTGGTAGAGTGGAAGAAAAGAGATTTGATACATTTTTTAGAGGCACAGACCAGCAAGATAGTGAATGATTGGAAGATGCAAAAGAATGGGGGAAACAAGGAACCTAGAATAACTTAGGAATTTCCAGTTTGAGTGACTATGAATGGGTGGTTCATGGACTGTTCCAAAAAGTCTATACCTTGTTTATTTTAATAAAGCTTTATTGGAATTCAGCCATACACATTCATTTACACATGGTCTGTGGTTCCTTTCACACTACAATGGCAGAGTCAGGGAGTTGTGGCAAAGACCATATGGCCTACAAAGACAAAAATTTGACTATCTGACACTTTACAGAAAAATGTTGGCTGAATCTTGCTCTACAGAAAATAGATTTTTTTTTTTTTAAACGTTTATTTATTTTTGAGACAGAGAGAGACAGAGCGTGAACAGGGGAGGGGCAGAGAGAGAGGGAGACACAGAATCGGAAGCAGGCTCCAGGCTCTGAGCCGTCAGCCCAGAGCCCGATGCGGGGCTCGAACTCACGGACCGTGAGATCGTGACCTGGCTGAAGTCGGACGCTTAACCGACTGAGCCACCCAGGCGCCCCAGAAAATAGATTTTTGTTGTTGTTGTTGTTGGGGGAGGATTTTGGGGCAGATAGCTTCCGTCTGTTAATATGCTGAGTCTGTGGTGATTGCAGAACATTCCAGTGAAGATGTTCAACAGGAAGTTGTAGATACAAGCTCGGAACTCAGGCCTGAAATTGTGGCTGAACAGATAGATTTAGTAGTTTGTGGTCAAGTTGTGGCTTTGGCGGCCATGTTAAGGCAACATGGTGGCTAAGCATCTAAAATGAAAGATACTCTTGGTGATGATGTACAGTACTCAGTGAGATCTAGCTTAAGAGGTGAATCAGCAATGTTTGACTTCATCTTGTGTAAGCACAAGAAGAAGGATAGGGGTACGTAGGGTGCCTTGGCTTCATCTTCTAGAATGTGGAGCAGGGGTTCCACTGAGCACAAGGCCCAGAGTCCTTCAGCCACCATCACCCATTTGTTTCAGAGTGACCAGTGTTGCTGCAAGTCCTCACAGTAGGCCCCCAGCTGAAATCAGAAGCACCCCTTTCAGCTTTACTATGCAGTTTTGCCAGCCCAACCACAGAACATCTCATATTGGTTGATTAAGGGGAGGAAAAGCTAAATGTTGGTTATGGTTCTAAAGTGATGCCAGTCCTAGGATCGTGAACTTCTGCTGTAGCCATCAGGGTTAAGCCTAACAAGGCAACTCATGTACTTTCCAGGCTGTTCTCCAGCTGGTAAGTGAATATTTCTGTACTGCACGTGGTACAGAGAGCTCAGCCCAGTGCAAGGACAGTTTGTTCCAACAGAGTTTCTAGGCCAGTTCCCACATGCCTTTGAATCCTCTTACTTCCAGAGTGAATCACTTCCATTTCCCATTTTGCCAAGTAGGGAAATGGCAGCTCCCCTTTCTCATCCTTGGTAAACATTGTAAGGACAAACATTTTGAATGACATGGGGAGTGTGCAACCGTATGGATAGTGAGCTCCTGGTAGGAAGAACTGCAGTTTCCACAGTGGAGACCAACAAAGAGTAGATGCCCAGGATATTGAATAAGTAGGTCCTCAAAGGATAATTTACTCCAAATGTAGTTATATAGACTTTCTAACGTGGTGACCCGTACAACAGACACCGACTGTCTTAAGCAAGACTGTTGGCAATTGTGCCAGGATCTTCCCTCTTTTTACCTTTTTCATTAGCCACTGGAGAGAATGAACTTCATGCATGAATTTGGTTTTTTATTTTTCTGATGGATTTACCTTATTAGATGGGAAACCCTGCTAATAGCCCTGAACTAACTCCAATACACATTCTGAGTTGTATTTCTGG
Organism: Panthera pardus; assembly: GCF_024362965.1. Taxonomy (NCBI): domain Eukaryota; kingdom Metazoa; phylum Chordata; class Mammalia; order Carnivora; family Felidae; genus Panthera; species Panthera pardus. Next base: position 68,700,149 of record NW_026526766.1, on the reverse strand, counting down.
AAATGCAGTTTCAGAGCCTAAGTGTTTGAATTTTTCCAGTTTCATCAGAGGCTATTATGCTAAATACTGCAAAGTACATTGAAAAATGGGTGGAACCAAAGGGGGAAAAGGAACACTTAAAGCTATGATCAGATTTTTCCTCAGATCACGTTTTTTTATTTTATTTTTTTTACCTCAGTAGGAAATTGTTGGATTTTATTTTTAACATTGAACTTCCATACTCCCTTTTGAATTTCTTGTGTATGCTACCAGGTGGCCATGTGTGTGTGTATGTCGATATGTCAGAATGTGTGTGTGTGTGTGTGTGTGTGCGTGTGTGTGTAGGCAGATGAGTGTGGGTGTATTTTCCTTGTGAGTGCGCTAGTCCGACAGAAGGAGCTCTTAGATACCACAAGAGCCACATGTCTATCAGGAGGGATCTTTGTTACGTTTTTCAGCACATGCCTTTGTAGAATTAAAGAGTGGAACATCAGGATAACCACACAACCCTCTGTGAACTATTCTGGGTCTCCCCAAAGACCTTTAATTTACTATCATATTTAAAGACAACACACAGCCTTACAGAGTTGTATCTAAATGCTCATCTGCTCAGTGGCCTTGGAAAACAGACCATCACCTAGTGGGGGTCAGCTCAGAGGTTTAACTGGTTTCTGCTGAACCTTAGTTGAGGAATACATTTTGCTAGAGAGTTTTTGTTTGTCTGTTTGTTTTCTTCCTGGCTCGCTCTTGGCCTGGACTCAAGATAAACTTTGCTGCTTTTCTGCCTGCTGTGCTTAATTTTCTGTGGTACCTAAAATGCTGGATTTGTAGCCTTTTTCGTTTGGCTGCGGTTTGGCTTCTCCTTTCCAATTCAACGTTCAAGTTTCCTCCGTATGCAGGACTCAGAAATGTTTCACTTGAGAGTTTAAGTTTCATGATTTTAATTATTCACATCGTCTAAACTTGGCTTTGAAATCAACCATATCAGGCATGACAATTCACCCAAGAGTCTGAAATGGAATAAAGAAAGCAGAGATGAGGAGACATCTGGTGCCAAACCACCCCAGTGAGGTGCCCATATGTTTAGGAAGGGGGCTGGGAAGGAGGAGGAGACTTGGGGAGAGAAGAGAGCTAACTTTTATGAAGCACCTACATTAAGATAAGCCCTGGGTTTGAGACACTTATATACTTTACCATCCCAAGAATTCTTTTGGAGGTAGGGATTTCCCAATTTTTTTTCAGCTCCTGCTTGCATTGCTACACATTTGTGCCCTAAGGTGGATGCTGTAGTTGCAGTGGGGTGAATACAAAATGTTACTCTAACACTCTGGCTTAACTTAGAGGATTCTCTCTTTGTCCCTCTCTGCTACCCAGAAGTTCTCGTCTCTCTTGGTGTTTTCTGTATCCCATTAACAAATGCCACCCTGGTTTTATGAACTGAAGCTAAAAACTGCCAGCTCATTTTTTTGGCCACCAGTATTGTATTGTTCAATTGTTTCCTGCCCACTATGTGTGGGTTCTTTCTATAATGAAGTACCAGTCTAGTAGTGAAGGATTCTACAAAGCCAGGTATAGAAAGTTCCTGTAAACACACTGAACTGAAACTGTGATACTTAGGAATAAAGAAGCTCCTCTAGTCCCTCGACGGCCAAGACTTTTTCATTTTGGAACTCTCCTTTCATAAAGTCTTATGCTATGTAGGCATCAAGAATGGGATGTCTTGCATGGGAGGGTAGATGCATATAAAATTTATTCATCGAATTATAAAGGTATAAAAATATTAGAAGGGGGAGACAATAGAAAATAAAGCTCAAGCATCACCAAACCAACCCAAAAGAACTCTACTAACATTTTAGTGTCTTTCCTTTCCTTTCCTTTCCTTTCCTTTCCTTTCCTTTCCTTTCCTTTCCTTTCCTTTCCTTTCCTTTCCTTTCCCTTCCCTTCCTTTCCTTCCCTTCCCTTCCCTTCCCTTCCCTTCCCTTCCCTTCCCTTCCCTTCCCTTCCCTTCCCTTCCCTTCATTTCCCTTCCCTTCCCTTCCCTTCATTTCCCTTCCCTTCCCTTCCCTTCCCTTCCCTTCCCTTCCCTTCCCTTCCCTTCCCTTCCTTTCCTTTCCTTTCCTTTCCTTCTTCCCTTTTTCCCTCCCTCCCTCCTTCCCTCCCTCCCTCCCTCCCTCCTTCCTTCCTGTCTCTTTTCTTTCTATGTATTTTTAGAAACATACCGTAGCCAGTCTCTTAGAATAACTCTTGAGATACAATCACAAAACAAAATTATTTCATCTTTTTCATTGTCTTTTAAAAATTAATTAGAAGGAATCATTCTTCCTTTGCCCTAAAATGAGACACTGGGCAGCCTCTTGACTCTTCTGATCATGCCTTCATGAAACGGATGGTTCCTTTTTCAACAAGCACAGTCACCATTCAGAAATTGCAATTCTCAGTCCCTTATAGTAATCCAAACTTTGGTTTGAAATAGTCTTCTGCACTTTCCCAGCTGGGCTGGCTGCCAAAACCTGAAGAAGGCCAAGAGGGTGTGGTCTGTTTCCACTCTCAGTTTTTGCCCTCCACCCCCACTTCTGTCCATTTCTGATCCCTCCAGGGTTGGAGTCCGGGGAAGAGCCAGAAGTTTCTTATGTGACTGGCACTGTCCAAGGCAGGCTTCCCACTTCCTGGACCAGGCAGATGTCTAAAGTCAGTGCTCTCGTTGGCCTATAATGTGTCCTTCAAGACACTCTTGCCTCCACAAGAGCTTTTATCTTCAGTTCTCTTGATGTTGGTGATCCACTCTTCTCGTACAGCTCACATTCACTCCTTTCTCAGCCCCTCCTTAATTCAGCACGACTTCAGCTTTTCTGTAGTGGGGACTCTCTACCCTCCAGGAGTCCTGTTGGATAGGACTTGTGAGATAACAGAAAAAAAAAAGTGTGTATTGCTCTCTGCCCCAGTTCCTGGCACAGAGGTCCTAAAACCCTCGTAATTTTCCTAAGTGATAAAAGTGCCAGGAACATCTCTTATTCTAATAATTGGTCTTTGAGTCCATCCCTGACACAGGGCTCCGGAAACGCTTGTAAATTCCTAAGTGATAAGAGAACTAGGAGCATCTTTTGTTATGATGAGGTGACTCTGGGTAAGCTCCCAGATGGCTCCTGGATGGGGGCTGGTCGCTAGAAAGAGCAAGCCTTGAGTAGAAGCTTGGAATTTTCAGCTTACCCCTCATCCTCCAGAGAGGGGCATGAGCTAGAAATGGACTTAATAATTGACCATATCTATGTGAGGAAGCCTTCATAAAAATCCTGACAATGTGGAGTTCAGAGACCTTTCAAGTTGGAGAACACATATTCCGCATATGGGAAGGGTAATGTACCCTAAATCCATGGGGACAGAAGCTACTGCATTCAAGACCCTCCCAGACTTCGCCCTATGTATCTCTTCATCTGGCTGTTCATCTGTGTCTTTTGTGGTATCCTTTAATAAACTGATAAATGTAAATAAGCATTTCTCTGTGTTCTGTGAGCTGCCATAGCAAATTAATGGAACCTGAGGAGGAGTCATGGGAATCTCTGATTTATAACCGATTGGCAAAAGCACACGGGCAACCTGGACTTGAGACTGGCATCTGAGGTTGACGGAGGGGCAGCCCCATGGGGTTGAGCCCTTAACCGGTAGGATCTGAAGTTATCTCCAGGTAGATGGTATCAGAATTGAGTTAAACTGTGGGACACCCAGCTGGTATTGCAGGATTGCTTGATGTGGGAAAAATGCACACACAGCCAGTATGAGAAGTGTTGTGAGTGTGGCAGCAGTGTGAAAGTATAGGAGACACACGGGAGGAGAAAGACAGGTTTTCTTCCTCAAGACAAGCCCCATGCTGGTTCTCTCTCACTCGCCCTTTGTGTCTGCTCCATGGGAAACACACAGCTTTTGTTCCTGCAGGGGTGCTTGCCATCCACCCCAACATCTCTTCTCCCCTGCCCCCACCAGAAGGGTTGGCTAAGCTGGCTCTCTTCACTGAGATGTTCCACTCTATGATGCCCCCGTGCAGACACTGACCAAGTTTCTGGGTAGTCCTGTTGAATCTCTTCTCAGGTGGTCTGAGATGAGGTTCAGGCCCCACCCCTAAAACATATACACACACTTAAACACTTTGTGTTTACGGCAGGTACTCACAACCACAGTGACCGTTCTCTTCAAACACCCCCTTCTTTACTTCCAAAATGGGATCTTTTCATCCTCCAGAGGTGGGCAAGAGATTAGAGAGTCACGTAACTTTTTCGTATCCATTTCCTTTAGAAATTTGCATCTTACACCTCACTTTGAAATGTCATGTTTGTTGAATCTTGGTGATAGTTGAAACTTACAACTTAATATTTATACTAGCTTTTATAATCAGTGTTTTCAAATAGTATTTATCCTGATACGGATCCTATATCATCATTTATTTTAGAAAATATGATTTTAATGGCGTTTTAGTACTAAAATTAGTTTCCTATTGCCACTATTACAAATTACCACAGCCTTTGTGGCTGAAAACAACAGATTTATTGTCTTGTAGTTCTGGAGGTCAGAAGCCCTAAATCAGTCTCGGAGGGCTGAAATCAAAGAAAGCAGGGCTGTGCTCCTTCTGAAAGCTTTAGGGGACAATCTGTTTCTTCGCCTTTTCCAGCGGCCCGCATTCTTTGGCTTATGACCCTACATGGCTCCAACCTCTGTTTCCATTGTAATATTGCTTCCCCTCCCTCTGCTTTCACCATCATATTGCCCGCTCTGACTCTGACCCTCTTGCCTCCCTCTTATAATGCCCCTGGTGATTACATTGTACCCACTCTCATAATCCAGGATACTCTCTCCATCTCTCGATCCGTGATTTACTCGTTTCTGCAAGTTCACATTCACCATGTAAGGTACCATATTCAACAGTTCTGAGGATTAGGACCTGGATGTTTGGTGGCAGGGAGGGGCTGCGAGGGCGTTATGCTGCTTCCTACACCCATTTCTTGAATGTTTCACAATTTAACAAATTTTACTTTCCATTCTTTATTTTAAATATTGTAAACAGTAGTGTAATGACTTTTCTTACAAATGAAAACATCTTTATGAGTTTCTATGATGATTTCTCAGTGTAAATTCCTAGAAGGGGAGTTATTCGGTAAGAACATATTGAAGACTTTTGATTTTTCTTGCCAAATTCCCTTCCAGAAAGATTTCATAAAATTTTGACCCCACAAGCTATAAGGAGTCTATCCTTACAGCACTAGGTGTTCTTCATATGATTTCTCATTTTGGGGTCAATTTAATAGCTAAAAATGATATCTCTTACATGTTTTTGATTACTAGCGGGCTGGATATTTATCATACGTTTATTGGCCAAATGTATTTCTTCCTCTCTGAAATAGGTGTTAAATTGCCTTTGGCCACTTTTATGCAGAGTCATGTTGGGATCTTTAAAGACAAATGTGTCTGGTTTTGATTCCCCCTCCCAAGTTAGCTGTGTGTGACCTGTGCATATCACACAACTACCCTTTGTCTCAATATTCTCACTTTGTACACGTGAATAAAAGCCCCAGCTCTCCAGAGTGAGGTTTGGATGACAGATGCAAAGCACCTAGATGAATGTTTGCACTTGGTGACAACGGACCGTTGTGTTGCTGCTATTGTGATATACTAACGCGTGTTAGAGAAACAGGATTTGTAAAATGCATTCTTACGTATTTTTTAAAAAATAGTAAAACCCTTGATAAAAGGCACAGCACGGAGAATATAGTCAATGTTATTGTAGTAGTATTGTCTGGTGACAGATGGTAGCTGCTCTTGGGAGCACAGAGGTACAGACTTGTTGAATCACTATGTTGTGGACATGAAACTTATGTAACATTGCGTGTCAACTATACTTCAATAAAAAAAAAAGCATTAAAAGATTAAGCCCTTGTTGTTCATAAGTGTTGAAATTGCTTTTCCAATTTCTTATTTCTCATCTACTTTTGTATTTATATTGTGTAAAGACGTCTAATATCTTGTGATCGGTGTGTTGTCATTTGTGATTTCTTCCCTTTGTTTTATATTGAGAAGCTATGACCCATTTTCAAGATAGTGTAAATATTTACCGTTGTTTTCATTTTTTTAAACAATGGTTTGCCTCGTTTGCACACACATCTGTAAAGCAGATGAAATTTGAATTGTTGGATATGTGAGAAGAGGCTCAGGTAAAAGTTTATTTCCCCTCCCTATTTTAGCCACACTCCCCAATATAATTTGGTGAATATTATACTTTTTCTTCACTGAATTTTGCTGCTTCCATTATTATCATATATTAAGCTCAATAGTATTTTAAGATTGTTATTGAACTTTCTGTCATGTTCTACTGATACAGCTGTCTAGTCTTTTGACGACATGATTCTATTTTAATGATAGCAGTATTTATGTTTTGGTCGGCAAACTTCTCTCATTTCTCTTGTTTCAAACTTGTTCTTAGCAATCTCACTCATTTCTTCATCCTCTGCTGAATAATTTTGCAACCATTTTCTTCATGTAAGAACCCCACTATTATCATGATTAGCTTGCTTATTAATTTTGGAACATCTGGCATCCTCGTTCATTTATCTCATCTGGGAACTTGAAATCTCCCTTGATTTTGTAAGATTTCTTTTGAGTCCCTATAAAATTTTGAGGTTTCATTTCCATAGAGCCAATTTTCTCTAGGCATATATTTTGATGAGTGTGACCAATCTTTTCCCACTATGTTTTTTCAATGGATGTTGCTGTCGTAAAGAAAGTTATTGATTTTATTCTTAATCTTATTTGGCTGAATTACTGATCTCTCTTATTAGAGTCTTGTCAGCCTTTTTTCCTTAGTTTTAGACTACATAATCAATTGTTTTAAAAAATAGCAATTTTATATCCTTTCACTGGAATATTTGCTTCATTTTTCTGACTCTTGCTTTATTGTATTGGTAAGATGTCCAGAAAGATAAGTATTAATGTCACTGGTGGCTACCATTATCTTTTTCTTTATATTAGTTGTAATGCTTCTGGCATTTCACCAAAAAGCAGGGCAAACTAGGTTTTCTCATGGAGTTACTCAGAGATTGTTCTTTTTTTTTTAATTTTTTTTTTTTAACGTTTATTTATTTTTGAGACAGAGAGAGACAGAGCATGAACGGGGGAGGATCAGAGAGAGAGGGAGACACAGAATCCGAAACAGGCTCCAGGCTCTGAGCTGTCAGCACAGAGCCCGATGCGGGGCTGGAACTCACGGACCGCGAGATCATGACCTGAGCCGAAGTTGGCCACGTAACCGACTGAGCCACCCAGGCGCCCCTCTCAGAGATTGTTCTAATTGCCTCCCCTGAATATCTTCGTTACAATTATTAGGAAAAAATGCATGCCAATAACTCAGAAATTTAACAGACACTTTGTATGTCGTTTGAATGGCATTTTAGTACAATGAAAAGAACATACACTTTGGAATCAGGGACACTCAGGAGACTCAGTCCTGACACAGTTGGGACACTCAGTTTTCATTTCATCTTAAAATGTAAGCAATAATATTCCTTTGTAAGACTGTATTATAGATTCAAGAAGATATGGGGAAAATACCTAGGACAGTGCCTGGTAGATAGTAGGCACCAGTCAGGAAAGACGTTCTATCCCCATCAGTTGTCCACTGAAAAGCCTGCAGAACGAATTTTAATTACAAAAATGCTAGGCCTTGCTAATGACCTCTGTGGAGTTCAATTTCTTTCTCTATGTGCAAACTAAATGGTTAGGACAGTCTCTCCAAATCCGGAACATTCTGAAAATTCTGGGACTCTCTAATCACAGCCACCGGAGCACCCATTTCTCAGATTCTGGTGCAGGCAGCCCTTGCCCAGTGGGATTGCGGCAGAGGGAAGGGGGAGCGGCCGCGAGGAGCCTGGCAGCCGCTGCGTTTTCCTCCCCAGCCCTTCCTCGGGGAGCCGCGCGTGTTGTTGCCGTTGTACTGTACTGTTCTACCGCCTGGATTCATAGTTAACATTTTTCTTCCAGGCACATTTAAAACATTTGGCTCGCGTCCTCCCTGAGCTGTTTTATAAAGGCAGTAACCGAGGCCAGGGTGTGCTCTTGTCAGCAGGCAAAGCACGCAGCAGAGGCTGCCAAAGAGTTTCCTGCTCGGGGGCCACCCATCCTTGGCCGCAGGACACACGGCTGGAGCTCATGGCAACTTGCACAGAGCGAGCGCTGGGACTTTCTGTTCTCTGGGCTCACGGTTTGGATTCCATCCTTGAGTCCTGCCGCACTGATCAGTGGAGGCTGTTGTGTTTGCGCTTGTTTGGGACTCGTTCAGAACACGTGTCGCAGCAGCAGTTCAAGGCCTCGCTGTAAGGCTTGGAGCTGGGAAAATGCTCTCTAAAGACTAGCAAGCTGTTCTTCCCTCCTGTTGATGCAGACACAGAGTTCCCACGAATCAGCTGCAGGGGAGGCAGGCTTTCCCCTCATCCCGCTCCCGGTGAACTAACTTCTGGAAAGGGCGGGCAGCAACCGGCGCCAAGTGGAGGGTTCCGACGTTGTGACTCCACCCTCTTTGAAGTCCACCTTGGCATAAGCCGACATCTTTTCATGTATTATTTATTGCCAAGGACTATGACGGGGAGAATGCACAGTAGATCCCTCAAGCTGTTTTTTCAGGATTTCCTTTGATTGGAAGCTGTTGGCTGTGCCTTCTGCAGCTGGCTCCATCACAGAGCAGAGGGCTCAGTGTGTCTCCCAAGTGACAGCTGCCATGCCAGCACAAAAGAGGCTCTGGCTGTGAAAGTGCCTGGCTGCTCTTGAGAACTCCACCAGCGGATGGGGTATTGTTGCTGCTTCACTCACCAGGAGGGAGGCCGTGCGATGCTACGAGTGGAAAGAACACAGGCCCAGGCCCAAGAGCTGCAAGGGGGTGTGTGGGCTTCTCCTTGGACTCGCAGTGTGACCTTGACCTCAGTCTTTGCACCTGCAAAATGGCAGGGAAGAGATTCACTCCCAAACAAATGTGTGGCAGAGGATCGATGAGAACAATGCAGAATTCCAAATTCCAAATCTAGCCTGGAAATTTCAAAGCAGTATGGATGACCACTAAATACTCTCTCCGTATCTTCTTCATTTATCCATCATTCAGTCAGTCTGCATTTAATAAAAACATTTCAAAACATTTCAGTAACTTTACTATTTTAGGTAGTATACTTACTAGGTGCTAGGAGTAAAGAAACACATGTTCAGGACACGGCCCCATCCTTGTCTGTCTCACAGATGAAAAAAATTAAGTGATCAAATATGCAGGGTCTTATGGTGGCGGGTGGAAGATTCAGGAAGTGAGGGGTACAGCCAGGTAGGCTTTTCACGCCAGTTTACGAAATGACAGAAGGTCTTGCAGAAGAAGGGGCATGGATCCAAGGGGTGATGTCAGCATATGGAAGACAGCATAAAATATTCCCAGAACTTAGAGACGGGGGCCCTTTGAAGTGTGACCGGACTGACCTGCCCTTAGAGGTGGAGAGCCCATAGGCTGCCATGGGAGGAGTGAAAAGTGTCAAGTCTTGTCAAAGAATTCAGCTTGTGGTGGCCTATAGCTGCATTCAGCGAGGCCCTACTCAACAGGACCGCAGCTGACCGTCAGGGGCAAGGATAGGCCCTGCCCATCATGGGCTGCCTGGAAGCCAGGATTCAGAGCGGAATGTGGAAGGATAGACGTTTGCCTCCTTATCCTATTTCTCTCAGAACTTCCTCTGCTTCTGATTCTCCTCAGCTATTTCATTACTGCTTCCACCTAAGCTTTTACTTGATGAAAGCGTTCCTGGGTAAAGACTTTGTGAACCACTGCAGCATATTATGTAGGAAGACAGCTCTTGGAAGACGAGTTTCATAGCTGAAGACAGGAAGCACATTGTGCTTTACAAATTTCCTCTTCGGTGCCTTTCCCCAGATGATCTGAAGATACCTGTTTTCCCAAGAGACTGTGGGCTTCTTGAGAGCAGGAGCTCTGGCTACTCATCATTTTACCCTGAATGCTTAGTGGAATACGGGGCAAGCAGTTGCTACTCGTGTACTACTCAATACTGCCACCCAAATGATCATTTTAAGATTTTTTTTTAATGTTTATTTGAGACAGAGGGAAAGAGAAAGAGAGAGAGAGAGAGAGAGAGAGAGAGAGAGAATGGGGGAGGGGCAGAGAGGGAGGGAGACAAAGAAGCCAAAGCAGGGTCCAGGCTCAGACCTGGCAGCACAGAGCCCGACGTGGGGCTCGAACTCATGAACCGTGAGATCATGACCTGAGCTGAAGTCGGGCATGTAACTGACTGAGCCACCCAGGCGCCCCCCAATGATCATTTTAATATGTAAACCTGAACTACTACTTACCCAATGCTCCTCAGTATTCTTCAGTGAAAGATTATAAAGGGTCAAGCACAGAGAGGGGAGAGGAAAAATATCAAACACAACCTGTGAGAAGTAAGAAGAATCATCTCCTTTCCTTATTATGCAATTTGGAGTTTAACCCTAAAGGAATTGGCCAGACAGCGTGTGGAAGGAGTGTGCCAGGAAGAGGAAAGATGAGTGATGGACAACGAGTCTAAATAGGTAACAGACTTGTACTTCTCTTGCTTCTGCCATCCCACCCCCAGAACTTGTGTATTTCCCTCTCAGATCTCCTGAAAAATATTCTGGGAGGATAAAGAGGTTTGAATATTCGTCCTTCCTCATAGTAAATAATCCTTTTTTCAAAGTACTCTATTGGGACCAGGATAATCCTAGAATATCTACTTTAATAACACCTTTACTAGGAAACACTCTCATGAACTTAGACTAGACCAGAATGACCAAACCAGATAGATATGTGAAATCACAAGGCCACATTTCATGGGCAAGGAAACAAACTCAGAGTGAGGAAATGAGGTGACCATATTCTCACAGAGGTTAATGTTTGGGGCCTGGGCCCAGACTTTAAGGCTCCTTGCTCAGTGGCTTTTGTGCTAAGATCATGTGTGAAAAGGGGTCTTTTGTCTAAGTCAAAACTGAGATGTGTTGAGGCTAATTTAATCTTTAATTAGGGAGGAAAAATAACATGTATTAAAGGCCTTTACTATATGCCAACCATATCCTCACTGATCATCACAATATTGTAGTAGACGCAATTTATCCAGTTTTCAAATGAGGGACCTGAGACCTGTGGACTCTGAGGTCCTCCACCTTCAAGCTCACTTAGGATCAATTCATTCCAAGCTTTCACCTTGAGTCAGTGTCTCATAGTCGTTCCTCTAGGGGTAGGACAAGGGATAATGTGACAATCTTCATCTCACTGATGTTCCTTCATAGCATCTCATGAAATAACCTCCACCTCTCCATGTTGTACAAACTGTGCATGGCATCAGTCATAGCAGTTGGCATTAATCCTCTGGCTGATAGAGTCCTGAAATTATATTGGGAGAAATACAACTCAATCTCTTCTTGGATATTCATCTTAATATATAATTTCTCTAGATTTAAATACGTAAATACATATAAGTATATTATCCATGTGTATTAATCTTAATTATTCAAAATTGAATGAAATAACCTGTTCAGAAAGACTATTCCCTTTATAATTTATAATACATGCAGTTTTTACCAATTATTACTTCGCTGCAACCTAATGAGAAAATTACCTACAAATTTACATTATGTGTGTGTGTGTGTGTGTATGGGTATATTGTCTGATCATATCATCCACCAAAATAAACACTTAGTCTTAGAAGACATCATGTATGCCGTAGAAAGTGATTTTGAAAGTTAATTTTTTTGTGATTATTATTTGTCATCGGTGGATTTGTTCACCTGGATGCCATATCTTATAAACAATAAAACTAGGCAGAGCTGGATGAGTATTGAGGAAATGTGATAGCTTGATTATTCCCAGTATCTGTAGGTATGAGATGCTGGAGAGTGAGAGAGTAAATATGTACAGGACCATGTTTATGAAAAAAAAAATAACAAGTCAAATAAAAGGAAAAAATTCTGTGCTAGGTGGCCAAGGTGAGGTCAGTATCAATATTGGCATTGGCATTGCCAGGTCCATGTTTTGCATGATGATAATCCAATCATGATATGTTGGTGACAAAAGGCTTATCAAACCTAGAATGTTTTATTACAGGTTGGTTTGTTTGACAAAGTGGCACCCATCTTCTTTCACAAAGCTACTGCAAAATTCATATCCGGCCTTGCAAAATGTTATGTTGACAGCAAAGACTGTGGAGGTATAAATGTATTGAACATTTGACATGCTTATTATTCATCATTAAAAAGAAAGGTGTTTTGTTTCTTTTCTTAGGAAACAGGGATGTTTATTTTTTACCCCCCAGAAGCAAAACATATAACACAAATTATATCTATAACCTGGATGTTCATATATACTTATTGAATCTGACAGTATTTTTATACATTAAGAAAAGTGCAGCTATTGTTTTCTTATTTTACTAATTGGAAAACTAAGATAAAATAAATTTGAAATATTTATCAACCTTTTCTATATCAACCTTCTCAGGCAACTGTAATAGGCAAGTCAGGTAAAAGCTATCTAACATTAAACTTGGAGTTCTGAGAGGCAAGCTCGTAGTACATTTGATACGTAAATTTATCCGTTTAGTATTTACTTGATGTATCTATTCATTCAGTTTCTTCCGAATTTACAGTAGGAGTTTGCTGCCTTTTGGTAGCCTTTGGAAAAGAGGGAAAAAAATGAATAATTTTAACAAAATTCTGTTCACATGCAATTTCTACAGGCAAGGACCAAATTGAACTGAGTTTTTTGGTAGCCAAGGCATTAAAAAAAAAAAAAAAAGAGGAAGCAGAATGTAGCCTTACTGTCAGGATCAGAATAAGAGGAAGCGTACAAGTTTCATAGGTAGAGGCAAAATTTCCCCAAGCAGTGAGCTAAGAGAGAAATTCATCCACTGTGTTCTGTACACACACACACACACACACACGCACACACACGCACCACTTATGTAACAGTCATCATTGTCAACACAACCATGAAAACCACCTGTGACACAAATGAGAAGAGCAATGGCGTTCCTTCATGCATTACTAACAGAACTTCCAAGGGTAGTGACTGGCTACAGGGAAGTGGAGGTCATTTGTGCTTCATTCCCAGGCCTTCTAAATGGTGAACTCTCCATGTTAAAGGAGATCATGCTTCCTAAATGAATTTCCCTTCCCTGAAGAAGTTTCCAAGCATATCTCGGTATGACTGAGAAAACACAAAGTGTACTTCCAACCGTGTTCAACACTTCGGGTGCATATACCTCCACTCCCCAAACACCAGCAACCTGATTTGCTGAACTCTTCATCATGTAGAAGGTCTGTTTTAATAGAGCCATGGCTGCTTCCTTGGAGATTCCACTCATTTGTTGAAACTGTAAATCTGGGCCATACCAGCCAATTCCTTTTCTTCCCGCAAACCATAGCCTTTCAACTGTTTGAAGATGACTGTCCTAAGAGGCAGCTCTAGAATTTCTGTGTAGGAGGAGTTGAGGGGTAGCATTCTGGCTGCTTCAGGGACTGGAAGGCTGGCTTTTTAAAATTTATGTATTTATTTTTAAATCCAAGTTAATTAATATGTAGTGTAGTAATGGTTTCAGGAGTAGAATTTAGTGATTCATCAGTTACATATAACACCCAGTGTTCATGCCACATGTGCCCTCCTTAATACCCATCACCCACTTAGCCCATCCCCCTAACCATCCAGCAACCTTCAGTTTGTGCTCTGAACTTAAGAGTCTCTTATGGTTTGTGGAGGACTGGTTTTAATGCTACCTTTCTGTACCAAGCATGCTGTTCTGACGTCGTCTTGGCATTTATTTGTGTTGACTTAGACGAAGATGTGTTATAGAGGTTATGGAACTAATCTTTAGGCATTCCAAACCACGGCCATCCTGTGATGCCATCATATTACCAAGGGGGCTTGGAAATATACTGGCCATGCCCACTAGTCTAGGGGCCCACCTATCTATGAGCAACCAAATCAGGATATCTCTACTCCCAACTCCCCATAACTTAGCTACCTGAAGAAAATACCTAGAAAGACACCTCTGCCTGATGCCCACTGTGAGGACAACACCTCTGTAAACTCATATTGTATCCTAGAGAAATAAACCACTCAAGGATTCAAGGGCCCCAGGTTTGAAACCAGCTATTAAAGATTGATTAAGCAAAGGGAATGGATAGGCTGGCAAATAAGATCCTCACGACTCACATGTGCCTCCCGGAGACATCTTACATGGTGGGACACCATCAGAAAACACACCTTTGAGTATAGTGCAATCTTTTTGTACTGTTGGGGATGAAAGGAAGAGCTGATTTGATCTTTGTTGTGATGGCTCCAGAACATTGATGGATTCCTGAGCTTGTTGCTCATTATAAGCTCATCCTAAAAGCTGTTGTAGTCTCTGAAAGGATGGCGTGATTCCAGTTAGATTCCTTGTGATCTCCAGATATCTTCCCTGATAGAAATACCAAAATCTATGATCATAACACTGATAGTGGCAATGACAATAACAATCATTAATATTTGTCTTATTGGCAGTGTATAAGGGACCTTGACATTGTTTCTCACAGCGTCCCTCAAGTGGTGATGTTGAAAGCTCTGTCTTTTACAGCATAAGCAACTGTGTCAAATAGGTAGTATGGTTTGCTGTACAGCCAGTAAGTTGCGGTAGCCCTGGGAAAGCTGAAACTCCCCCACTTAAAAGGGGGTCCTTTACAGTGGGTAAAGTTCAAAGGTAGTATTTGGTCATAGTGCTTGAGTGGAGGACTGTCTCTGTGAATAAGAAAAGAGATTTAAGTGTGAGGCCAGAAAGGGAAGGTGAGGCAAGAAGAGGCAGAGAGGCTGTTGTTCCAGACAGTGATCTAGCCTCTGTCTTGGCTCACTCTTGACTTTCTCATCCTTTCTTTTACAAAAGATATAAGGTTAGAAGCTCTTGTTGTCCTGTTTTAAGAAGGTCTAGGCCAGTAGACCTAGATCAGCTCTGCTCCAGGCTTTGGGAAAAGCTCTTTGCATTTGCACCAGGCAGCTGTCTCTTCCTGGACTGACTTTTCCTTTGCAAAGGATAGTAAGATTCAGAGGGCACATGGGTGGCTCAATCTGTTAAGTATCTGACTCTTGATCTCAGGTCATGATCTCAGGTTCATGAGATACAGGCCCACGTCACTGACAGTATGGAGCCTGCTTGGGATTCTCTCTCTCTGCCCCTCCCCACCATGGTCTCTCTCTCTCTCTCTCTCTCTCTCTCTCTCTCTCTCTCTCTCTCTCTCTCTCTCTCTCTCTCTTTCTCTCTCTCTCTCTCTCTCAAAATAAATAAATAAACATGAAAAAAAAGAATGGTAAATTTCAGGGAACTAAGGTATTGGTTTAGGCAGTGATGTGCTACTAAAAGTTTAGCGATAACAAAGGGAAAAAAGGAAGAGAAAAGAAAAGAAAAAGAAGTCCTTATTTGTAGCATTTGCCAAATTCTGCAGTGTAAATACTCCCACCATGGCCCATTTCAAGCAACCAACTTGACATCAGCTGGCTCACAGAATTCCTGAAAATTTAGCTATCAGCTCTCACAAGCCAATACAAGATTCTCCAGCACAACAAACTGGTAAGAAAAATGGCCAGAAGAGAATAGGCAACAGCTTTGTCTTTTCCAGGCAGTAGGCGTTTTCCACACCACTCAGCCTAGATCACCAGGGACTACATTAATATGTAGAACAAAGCTGCACAGTTACAAAGACAGCACATGGATTGGACTTATTCATGGTACATTTTTTTCCCTTATAAACTACAAAGGAACATATGAGTGATAGATTAAAATAGGATGTCCAGAATCTTCTAGTATTCTTATATTTATCTCTCTCTCTTAACAAACATGTGTGTATGTATCCATATTTAAAATATAAAACCCCCCGTGGATCAACAACATTTGTAAGCCTTACACCACCTAAGTAGTGTAAATGTTAAAATATTGGGCTTTATAATGAAATAAACATAAATTTGATTCCCAGCCCTTTCACTTAGGCACAATGCTTAAACGCTTGTGTCAGTTTCCTTATCTGTAAATTAGGAATACTAATAAGTACCTGATAGTGTTGGTCTAGGGATTAAATAAGATACTAAAGGTATAATACTTGTTAACATCCAATAAATGTGTTGAAGTTTTCATTTTCCCTGTACACGCCTCAATTAATTCTCAGTGCTATCAACACCTTTCCTCCCTGTCCTCTGTGGACACTCAGGAATAAGCTGCAAAGTACATGATGGCTGAGTGACATTTATTTGGTTCCTGTTTAAACTGAGTGATAGGGGTGTTGAAAATCTTGTGCATTTTCTATTTAAATCATTTTCCCACATGTTCAAATAATATACTTGTCACCCCTTACAGGCCTGGGAACAGATCTTATCTGCTTTGCCACAAAATGGTACCTGCCTGAGTAAACACAAATACAGAAAGGAGAGGCAAAGTCTTTGCTCAGCATTTGTAACCTAATTCACTAAGGCAAACAGACAATATGGCCACCAGGCTTGGCCTTCCAGAGCAATTTTAATCACAAAAGCAACGATTTATAAGTCTCTAAGATGCAAATAAAACATTGTTAAATTGTCCCAAGGGTTATCTTAAATCCTTAAAGAAAGAGCAAGAGCATTGGGGAATACAAATATTTAGAAATTAAAATGGTCCCTGAGAACCTAGGGTAGAGGTTAATGTCTTACCTTTTTTTTATAACTTGATCTATTCATTAACAAAAATGTAGTTTTCATTTTTATCATTGTGATTAACATACATAGCTTAAGAATCAAATAATTTTACTTGCAATTATGTACACTCATTATTTTAGCTAATTTTTGTTATATTTGCTTCCATGTTCTCTAAATAACATGTTTATAATGATACTCCTTAATTTTTATGTTAGTTTATGAATTTTAAATTAATTTCCCATTTTGGGAAATGAGGGTTTAGCTCTCTTTCACCTTCTGTTCCATTTAATCCAGACACATTTTGATTCCCTACTTGGCTGAAGATAACCACACTTTACTTGTGGTTTGATCAATTTTCAGTATTTACATTAAATGATTATATAAATGCCATTCACAATTGATCCATGTTGTATTTTTCTTTTCCTGCACAATCTTTTGGTTTCCTTAGATTTTTCTTTTTGCTTAGTTTCT
The DNA here is from genome assembly GCF_024362965.1 of Panthera pardus. Taxonomy (NCBI): domain Eukaryota; kingdom Metazoa; phylum Chordata; class Mammalia; order Carnivora; family Felidae; genus Panthera; species Panthera pardus. The sequence goes on along the minus strand of NW_026526766.1, from coordinate 68,682,979 downwards.
CACATACATGTCACTAATTTATCCCCAAACCCTTCCCAACTTATGTTATATCTTTAAGACATTCAAATATGGTAGGTAATACTAATTTCATCTTGAAAAAATACCCGAGTCCTCTGAACTTCTCTTATGTAGATACAGTGTCCTCCCGTATGACTGATACCTCGGGCTCTCTTTCGCCATTATCTTGGGCGCTCCTCTTTGCCTGTCTCTTGTGTTGGATTCACTGTTTACTAATTAAATTTCTTTATTATTTGTCTCTCTCTTGGTTCTGTCTATTCTTAAATGGCTTTCTGGATGAGGGTATATCATCAGTCACTTTTTGAGGCCTTTTAAGTTTGGAAATATCTTTATTATCTCACTTAATGTATAGTTTGGGTAGGTATAATAACATTCTCAGTCAAAAATCAGTTTTGAATACATTGCTCAGTTTTCTTCTAGCTTTTAGATATGTGTGGAAAAGTCTGTTTCTTCCTGATTCTTGATTCTTTCTATGAAAACATTTTTTTCTCTCTCTGAAGGAATTTAAACATTCTCTTTGTTCCCAGTGATCTAAAATTTTGTGATGATGTGTTTTGATGTGGATTTATTTTCGTCCATTGTGCTGCACCCACTCAACCTGAAAATTTTATCCTTCATTTCTGAAGTTTTTTCTTGAATTATTTCTGTAATGATATTTAACCTTCTGTTTTAGATCTTTTTTTTTCTTCCTGAATCCCAGTTTTTCAGATGTTATACCTTCTGGAACGATTCATTTATTTTCCTCTTCTATTTTCCATCTCTTCATTATATTTCTTTCTGGATGATTTCCTCAGATTGCCTTGAAACACTCTCATTTAATACTTTTGTTTATGCTCTCATTTAACTTTTTTTTCCTATGTGTTTTGTGTTCTCATTTCTTATATACTCATGTCCCTGTTTAGGCCATATTAGTTGTTTGCTTATTTATTTTGGTCTCTATATTTCATATTAACTGCTTTCCCCAGATGTGTCATATTTAAATGTGGGACACAAAAAGCTGTGTATACATGGAGGGATGTTCAATGGGTTTCAGTATGGAGTTATCTGGTTGGCCCATTTCATACCTCAATGTTAGAATTTACAGGTTTCTGTCTCTCAGATTCCCCAGAAAAGTTCCCTCTTGCATCCTGCCTGGAGAGCGTAAGTCTAGATCCCTCATCCTAGAAGCTGTGTGAGGGTAAAGTCTGAATAACATGAGATACGTACTTTTATTCAATAACTCCTTTTCAGTATGACACCCACTTTTCAACTCTGTTCAATGTTCTCTATTCTTGAGATGTGTTGTTTTACCCTCTTAAAAGAAAAAAAGCCTCCAGTATTCTGCCAGGAATGATAGTAGCAGTTTCTTAGCTATGTGATGAAAGGTAGGGGGTCTCACTAATTTTTAGATATACTTTCAACCAGTCCTCTTATTTCAGCCCCCATTTCTAGAGATAGCTAATGGTACCAAACCTGGGGATTTTGCAGCTTTCTCTATTGCTGATTTATAATTCGGCTTTACTGGGTCTGTTAATTCAGTTACATCTGCTTTTCATCTTCAGAAAAACTGTTTTTGTTCTCTTTTGTATTCTTTATCCTCCTGGATTTCCTTCTTTATTTCTTAGTCCTTAAACTATTGTTCCAATAGAGTTTTGAGACAGAAGTAGAGGGAAATGCACAATGTATGTACAATTAATAATCTTTACTAGAAGTCCATGTTTACTTTTCGGAGTAAATTTTTCTCAGTTGTATTCACTGAATTTCTTGCCATCTTATTTTAATCATCTCTGTCCACTATATCATTGTCTTAGAGTCTGATTCCACATGACGTATAAAGGAGCTACTAGGAGTCAGGCACTATACTGATTGTCATGGATACACAAATACAAGATTAAAATTCCCGTTGAGGCACTTTGGTGATTATAATAAAAAAGTCATAAAGTTTACTCTGAAACAGACATTCTTCTGAAGTTAAATTCATCTTCTTGCTTCTTCTCAATTTTCCTATCTTCCTTTTGGTTAATCTAAAATTGACAAAATGTTTATAATTTTTCTGTGTCTTCCAGTGCCAACAACATGAAGATAAGGTCCTTTGCTTTTATATTCTTGTATTTGCCTCCAACATTTATCAGCCTCTGTGCCGTGTTTTGTGTGTCTTTACTTCATCCCTACCATTGACTACACTTAGTGCATCTTCTTGCTGCTTTTTTTTTTCACATGACATGCAGCAGCCATGCATACAACATTTAAGAAAAGTCTATTCTTTTCATCTTTACATCTGCAATCCCTTTGTTGCAAACAGATTTTGAAAAGAGATGGTCCCTACTTGATGGAAGTACTTGCTTTAGTAGAGAGATGGATATGTAACCAAAAATTTCAAGATAGCATAACATGTGCACTAACAGATGCAATTAGAAATTAATTACTCATTCTTCTGATGAAGGAAAATTTCATGGGGATGATGGCAGCTGAGCTGTTTTGAAGGATGATTAGGATTTGACCAGGTGCTTTCTATAATAGATAATCTGGTTATAAGTTACTTCCTCACGGGGCACCTGGGGGGCTCAGTCAGTTAAGCGTCCGACCTCGATTCAGGGCATGATCTCACAGTTTGTGGGTTTGAGCCCTGTGTTAGGCTCTGTGCTGACAGCATGGAGCCTGGAGTCTGCCACAGATTCTGTTTCTCCCTCTCTCTCTGCCCCTCCCTCCCCGACTCATACTCTGTCTCTTCTCTCAAAAATAAATAAACATTAAAGACATTTTTCTAAGTTACTTCCTCACTGTGTTGTAAGCATATTAATGCAGGGCCAGTATTTGAATATTTAGTGCTGAGAGCAGTGCCTGGCACATGGTAGAAGGTCAGCAAATGCTGAATGATGTAAAGATTTAGAAGGAGCCGAAATTTGAGTTACATCTATATTGCACTCAGCAATTTCCCTGAATTAAACAAATAAGTAAATACAACGAATACCTGACTTTCCCCCAACAATTTCACTTAACTAGCTGTAGCTATTTACTGCCTTATTCTTTTCTAAAGAAACAACATATACTTTAAAACCATCTTTACTTTCCAAAATTACCTGGCATGTGTTCACTAGTTTGATTGGAGGATACTTTACTTGATAAAACCCTGTAAGACATTCAACCATTTCTCCTCCTCCAAAATAATTCAATTATAGTCAGCACACAGAACAGTTTAGGGCTTTAACCCAAGATAGAGTTGACCTCAGTGAGAAGGCTTAAAAATAACTCTAGAAGTCCCCATTCTCTGGGTTTGTTTGCAGTGACTCAGGAAGAAACAGAGTTGGAAACCCTGGTTTCTTAGCTAACATAAGACATACAGGCAGAAAAAACCTGCTGAGGTTACTCGTTTATAAAGGGAATTGTTGATCTGGAATGAAGCTCATTTATATCCACATTTGTACGTTGTATTTTATGAAGACAACGGAAGGATTACTGAATGTAGAGGTTGGACTCAGAATTGATGTATGTTACTATCTTATTAATTTAAATATAAATGTCTAGAGCAAATGATCATTATCAGTCAATGGCATTCTGATGTCAACTTCTAATTCCTCCTAGGAATTTTGAAGCACTCCATTAAGTGTGCTTGAGAAAAATAGGTCTATTCAAGCTTTGTCAGGATTTCTCTGTTTTGTGCCATCAGGCCCTGATGAGCCTCTTTTGAAAAGGTCAAACAAGTGAGTACAGGCTCATAGGTGCCCCCTGTGGATGAGACATGCCGTTTTGACTTCATCGCATGGCTCCCCTGCTTTGCCCCTCAGTCCCCCAAAGCATTTCACCTTTCTCTCTTTTATCATTGTACAATCTGCTCTCTATGTTTGTATGTTCTGCAGGATATCTAATAATGGCTCAAATTTTTAAAATAAATGCGTTTAATGCCAAATTGTGTCGTTGGTCCTCCATGTACAGCTCAGCATCGCATGTTCTGCATAACATGGCAGCACGGGTCCTGGGTTTGCAGCCCAGCTTCACACATTCATGCTGAGGTTTAGGAGGTGGGTCCCTCGGCCTCTCTGAGCCCAACTCTGCCATCTAAGTTAGAAATAACAACAGTGTGCACCTAACTTGTTCTAAAAACAAAAAGAGATGATCCACGGAAGGACCTAGCACATCGATGGTAAATAGGAGTTCCTTTTCACTCTTTTTCCTCTTTCTCCTGTTGTAATCATAATTATTCTCATTATTCTTATGTTGTTTTGTAGATGTTTCGTCCTAGGGTTTAAAAGAAACAAACAAATTGAACAAGACAAGATTGTCAACCGTAGAGAACTCACAGTCCAGTAATAAAGAGATGCAAACAATACAATGAGCACAATAAGAGATGCATTTCCAGGGCATAGAAAAGGAGACTTAGAGGAAAAGAGAGAGGAAAAGGGGGGAGCATCGAAGGAGCCCTCACTTAGACAATATCCCAGAGTTGGCATCCTTGTTTTGGCAAACTGAGTAGGGTGTCTGTGCTAGAGTGGATATCATGCTTTAAAGATGTGCTTAATTTAGTCTTCCTGTGAGCTCACCGTTGTATTTGCATTTCTTTACTAATTCTTTATCTCAACATTTAAAAAGTAATATGTTATATTAATAATGTTTAGGAAAAGATATAGAAGTAAAAGGAAGAGAAAAATAAAATGTTCCCAATTCTTATGCTTTTACTGTGTTTCTTTTCAGTTATTTTCTCTGCACCTGGTGTTTTTTGATTTGGTTAGGTCCATACTTTACAAAAGATATGATTCATAGCCACCATTTCAGTTCAGGGCTGGTTATCATAAGATGACTTCTCCCCTTGTGACGTTTCTGAGTTGCCAGTTGACTGGGAGGAGGTGCTTTAGTGAAATATTAACAGTGCCCCACTCCTGTTTTTTGCCCAAGATGCCCTTAAACAAACCAAGAATGCATATGGCACACCAATGGACAGTGAGCAGAGATGAATAGGACCGTGAGTGCTGTGAAGTGCCTTTGCCATAGTGTCAAGGGTTTGCCTCCAGATGTAGGATCCCAAGGGCTACTGTGTCTTCCTCCCCTGTTGGTCTTGACGCACAGGCCTAGAGTAATTTAAGAGAGGGAGAGAGAAGGACAAGAAAGAGTATTCTGCTAGTGATGCAACCAACCTGAAAATATAGACTAATTCCTACCTCTATAATTTTAAAACACTTTTGAAAAGAACTTGTGTTTTTACCTAAAATATTAATAACCTCAAAGATGCAAGAACAACAGAATAGATTACTCACTGAGCAGTCTCTACAGCCTGTTCTTGTGCTGGCGCATCCACATTCTACCTCCTATGATCCTCGGGGCCCCCTGAAAGGCAGATGGGGAAATGGAAGTTTAATTCCTTGACAAGTTGATGTAATTAGAAAGTGGCAGGACTGTGATTCAATACCCTCCCCCCTCAGAAAAGGTCAAATTTCCCTAACAAACGTTCTTATAGCTGTCATACTTCCGCATATTCCACCTGCCATATTAAGTGCCATTTCATTGTCATCGACTATGTTTGACTAATAATCGATTAGTTTGACTAATCTCTACCTTCCCGAATAGAACAGTTCCCTGAGGTCCTCCACTCAGATTTGAGGTAACTATTGTATCCCCAGCACAGATCACAGGGTATGACAAAAAGTTAAAGATATGTAAGTATTTGTTGAACACATGAATGAATGAATGAATGAATGCACGCCAGGCATCTCTCTAATTTCTGAATCAGATCTGAAAGGTTTCCAAATCCTGCTAGCCTGCACTTTGTTGGTTCTTTGGAAACTGTTTAAGGCCACGAGGGGCACAGTGTTGCTCCAAAACAAAGGAATATTAAAGTTCAAACAATTTACCTTTCCTCCTCACTTAAGCTAAGAAACTGTAACATTTCCCCCATTGAAATTACAGGAAGTAGAATTTATGACCAAAAAAAAAAAGGAAGATTTAAAACATAAAATCTGGGTAAGAGTGAAGGCAACCCTTGAATATTTTTCCCTAAAATGTTAAAATGTGATTATGAAAGGAACTTCCAAATGTATCATTTACATTTTTAACAGTCTTTACCTTCTGGTATAGAGCAGAGGGAGAGGAACTAAAGACAGATACCGGATGGAAAATATCAAGTCCTGGCCTAGGAGATCTGAAGATTTGTGGGAATAGCTTTTAGAAGTGTCTTACTTTGACAAAAGCAGTGCCATGTGGAGTGCACACTTTTAAATGAATCTTACATTTCAATAGAAGGCAAAGGAGCCTCCGCTCTCAGTGTTCTCATCGAAACTCTCCAGCAGGCAGTAAATGATGCTCTGGAGGGGGGCCCAGTTACAGATGTGAAGGCATCGTTTTTCACCCAGTGGTGGTTGTGAGTGCTAGGGTCCTCCTCGCAGAGCACACAGAGCACCAGAGAAATACCCAGAAAGGAAATGACCACAGGGCTCTGTTGGCCACACATGGTGCTCTCAACGTCCCGGAGATTTCCTTCCCCCATTTTCCATACTCTCCTTCCTCAACAAAACTATATGTCAACATGTAGTAAGATGGTCTAGTTTATATTGCCCTTGGAGCAGTCCTTATCTTTTGTTGGTATTATTTGCCGTGAACCTTCCTTTTAATTGTTATTAAGCATATACTTGAGCCAAATTCTGTGCGAAGTACTTTGGATTATTATTAACCTTTCATCCAATGAAACAGTTACATTATATTATCTCCATTTTGCAGAAGAGGAGACTGAGGCTTACAGGAGTGATTTTACATGAGTTAGAAACTGAAGTCATCCCTAGAGAGTGTGACACAGGGCCCCACATTTTAAAGCCATGTGCTATATTCTGTCTCAGGGACTATTTCTTACCTGGACAATTGCAACATCCTTCTGGCTGGCCTTCTTGAATCCAGTCCAGTTCCAAATATTCCACCCTCCATAGCAACCTCCAGATGAGCTTTTACAAAACTTGAATTAGTGTTCTTTAAATATATGCAAACATGGGGGCACCTGGGTGGTTCAGTTGGTTAAGCGTCAGGTCAGTTCACCTCAGGTCACAGTCTCGTGGTTTGTGAGTTTGAGCCCTGCGTCAGGCTCTGTGCTGACAGCTCAGAGCCTGGAACTTACTTGAGATTCTGTGTCTCCCTCTCTCTCTGCCCCCCCCCCCCCCCGCTCACACTGTGTCTCTCTATCTCTCTCAAATATAAACATAAAAAAATACATATATGCAATCATAAAAGTAGTTAAAAACTCCTTGCATTTGTAGCTCATTTGAAACTAACAAACTATGGAAGCAATACAATTGAAACCAATAACTTGGATGTAATGGGATAGAAGATGTGTTAAAAATGAATAATTGAGTTTACTTTCCCCAGCAAATTTCAGAGGAGTACATTTCACTCACTGTTGGGTTGATTATTTCGATGTTGAACTTGACAAACCAAAATGATTGCTTCATCTCAGATCTGACCACCATCCTCCATATCTGGACTCTGACTCCTACTTCAGCCCCATGCCCTAGCCCCTGCCCACTTCTTACACTTGGTACTCTAGTCATAACACATGGTAGGGAGTCCCACAACATGCCTTTGGCTATCCACTGTTTCTTATGCCTTTAGTGTTCATCCATCATGTACACATGATGAACTGGTAAAAAAAAAAAAATACTCTGCTAAAGTGTCTCCTCCTCTGGGAAGCCCTCCCTGGGACTCCCAGAAACTCTCATCCCTTAGACTAATTGTGCACTTTGTATCTTATATTGTGATGGGTTTGGAGCATCTGTCCTTCCAACAAACTGTGAACTTCTAAAGGGCAGAACAATGTGAGAAGAATGGTCATTTTTATCCCTCTATCACAGATTCAGAGAGGTAGAGTAACTTGCCCAAAGGCACACAGCTGGGTCTCCAGGTGTGATAAAGGGTCCAACCCAACTATTCGGTTTTCTGAGACTGGGGTTTCAGATGGTGGCTTGTTTCTTTCACCAACTTTTTCCTTTGGTGACTCAGCAGCTGAAGGGAGAATCTCAAAAGGCCCTGGATTCTCGCCTTTTTACTGGTTGCTGTATGTGAGACCTTCAGCTAGTCCCTCCTTCTCTCTGGGCCTCAGTTTTCTCATCTGTCAGTGAGGGTGTTGGGCCAGATGTCATGAAGCCTCCTTTGATTAGGTCCAGTGTGTACGTGTGGCTCACAATGCCTGGGTGACCTTGTCATGTCAACAACCCAAGCTTTGCCAAAAGGGCAGAGCCAGGCTTTGCAAATGGCAGAGGAAAGAATGGCTCCTTCACGTGGGCCGTTTGTGTGGGGGTAGCTGGCATTATCGCCAGAGGAAATTGACTCAAGGAGATAGCACTGTGGTATCAGAGAAAGCCAGGCTATTAGTGGGCAGCCCCCGTGAGCCCAGCTCTCCTTGCCAAGGGTGCCTGAGCAGCTGGCCTTCCTGACACATGCCAGAGGCGGTGCCAGGCGCAGGACAGGCCACTGTGGGAAAGCGCAGACCAGAGTCAGACCTTGGTGATTCTGAGAGCTCTGGCAGGCATGGGTCGCTTCCTGTGCCCCACCATGACAACCAGATCCCCACCCGCCCTCCCCCCAGCTCTGCCATTTCTTAGTTACTGTGACAGAGAAGGGCAGTATTTCCCCCAAGAAAAACTCTGCTAAACCTATAGGTTCTCTGTCCTGTCCAGACCTTACCTGGACCGCTGTCCTTATACCCTGGACACTTCATTGCTGAGCCAGGGGCCACCCCATACTCACTCCATTCTGCCTTCCATTTCTCAGAATCAGGGAGCATGGGATAGAAAGCATGGAAGCAGCTTTAGCCCATCATCAGGTGCTGGATCAGGTTTCCCCAGGTCTTCCCGTCACCTTTGCTGGGCCAACTTCACCTGAAGCTTCAAACTTTAGCTCACGGGTACACCTCCTCCAGGAAGCCTCCCCTGACTTTCCATAGTCTGGGCTGGGCACCGAGCCTGGTTCTTCCTTCTACCTTGACGTCATCACTCTGTTTATTTCCTGGGTTCTGAGAACCTTGAGAAAAGAAATTATTTTTTCCCGTCACTCATCTGTGCAACAATTAAGCAAATATTCTTGTGTGCTTATTCCCTGAGAGACACAAAATATTGAAGAAAACAACCCCAGAAATTGTCCTCAGTGTCATGGTATATACAGTCCAGTATCTGACATCCCTTATCTGATATGGGAGGAACTCAAACCCACAGGGTCTAGGAACAACAGCTACGCGACCACTCGGCACACGGAATGGCAGGAGACTTTGATACAGTCAGGGAGGGCAGTGGAAGCCTCCCTAGAGAAGAGCTGACAGAGCTGAGGACGAGCTGCAGGTACAGGGCAAAGACCAAGGATGATCACCCATGTCTCATTCATCCTTGTATCCCCGAGATATCTCCATAAATGTTTATAAATACCGAGGCTGTATTTTCTACGGTTGGCTCTGAGGCCAGGATCTAGTCCCCGCCTTGGTCCATTCGCCTTGTAACTGTTCCAGCAAATATTTTTATGTCACTGTCATTCTGGGAAGTTTCCCTGTCTTGCTCGTAGTACTTTCCCTCAAGATCCACAGTCTTTGATCTAACCCTGGCCAGGAGCCTGCTGCCAGATCACCTGCTGCAGACTTTCACCTGTCCTCTCCCTGTGGGGTCTCCCCAAATTACCCCACCTTGCTCTCTTTCCCCAGGGGACCCACGTGGATCTCTACCTCTTCTGGTCTTTCATGCCCATGCAGCCAGTTTGCCCAAGCTAGCTGACCTCTTCGACCACCACAATTTCAGCTATTGCAATGTTAATCTTGCCAGTTGGGCTCCTCTGAGCCTGCTTCCTGTTTCTCTCAGTGCCTCCCAGGCTCCAGGGGACAGGATTAGTTCTGGGACCCCGATGTCCTTGATTCATGCAGCAGACCAGCCATGCCCAGCACACGCCTAAGACGCTACCCAAACTTTCCTAGTATTGGGTTTATCACAGCCAAAAACACATTTGGTTAATCAACCTTTTTTTTCTAAACTGGAGCCACTCTGATCAAGATTGAAAATGTGCCCCCATTGTAAGTGGCTACTGTTTCCAATTACACATGCTTCTCCCAGCCACCATGCAATCTGTTCACTTCATGCTGGTTTGCAAGAGCTGTTCACACCAAACCATTGACAGCCACTATCTAAACTGAAACCATCTGCTTAGCCATTTGCCATGCACGGCTGGGTCTTGCAGACTTACCGAGTTGAGGCCCCGTGGAGCAGTCCATAAAACAAGCATGAATTAATGCAGCCTGTTTTTATTAAATGTCTTGCAACTGATGGGAAGATGGACAAGGCTGTCTGGCAAGGATAAAGGCCAATCTTCAGAGAATCTGAAGTCTTGGATAAACTCCAGTAGCACCCTGCATCTCAAGACCATCGAATGTTTCAGGAGTGCCGCCGTGCTTAGAAACCCTTTGTCTGTAAAAGCTTTTTAAAGATTTTATGGTTTCTCCTCTTTCTTGTGAAATAGTTTATTGGTGAGCCCCTTAGCCAAATCTTATACTCCTTCTCTTCTCCTTGATATTGCTTAGGTGGAAACTCAGAGGGAAGCAAATAACAGTAACCAGGAGCTTCAGTGGAGCATGGGTATCCTCTATTGCTATTACCAACTCTGGAAGATTGGGGCAGGTAGGTTTTCTATTACTCATAAAAAAGGCCTACATAGGTGGCCTATTAAGTGCCTATTAAGTGATCTGGAATAATCTCCATGCACTTTGTCCAAAAACCTTGGCCTGAGAAGTGAGGCTCCAAGGGAGAGGATATCTTGACCCAGTCATACGAGCCACGTCTTCGTGGCTGGAAGTTTTCTAATGCATTGGAGAGGAACATCAGCAGTCAAACCCAAAGGCACTGCCAATAAATTAGAAAATTCAGCAAACTGTACCTACTCTGATTCCAGAGTCATTGGGCAGTTTTCTGGTATTCTGACTGCCCAGGTAGGAGAGCTGTCTGTGTAGACATTGGGCTGTTAGACAAACACAAGCCTCCATCCCACTTGATAATGTATCTCACACTATAAAGCAGTATAGTGGCATCATACAGTGGCATTCAAGGTTTCTATTATGCAAGTTTTTCAAGTGAAAGAAGTGAATTCAAGAAGAGTTCACGCAAAGAGTGGTGTGCCCCTTCCCCACTGCAGGGGTATTCAGAACATTGAACATCCATCAGTGACTCCCAGTGGACTCTGATTGAAAGCAAGAAGGTCTGCCATACTGGCGGGTTCAGCCTGAATATTGGTACTGCCTCTAGTATATTCTACATTTTATTCATTCAAAACTAGATGGATGGATCTCTGTAAACTTAGGTCACATCCCTTACCTTCCTCAGTTTGCTCTTTGGGACCCCATGCTGTGATTTTACAAACGTTGTTACTAGCATTGTCTGTATGAAATTTGCTTTGTATTCATGGTAAGACTACAGTCACCAGTCTGTGATCAGCAGTCCTCTGTTTTGCTTATCCTCAGAGCCAGCAACCCCTCTGGCCTCCAGGAATCTAAAGACGAGGAATAATGTGGTCCCTTCCCCCAAAAGCTCACACTCCAAGTGTGAGAAGCTATCCATTCTGTTCTTCAGTGCTCCTTACACGAAGTTCTAAATAAGGTGTTTCTTTAAAAATGCAACCCTTGGGGAAAAGGGACAAGGAAGATTAAGAAACAAAAACAAAAACAAAAAAGCAGAACTACCACAATTCCCAAAACAAACCCTTTTATCTTCCTTAAGCAACTTGTATGCTTTTTTGCTGCTCAGATTAAAAGTTACAGAATTTCATACTTCTGTATTCCCTGCTGTTGGGAGATGCAGATCCCAGTGTGATGCCTCACCATGTTCAAGTGAATTATGTTATCCCTTAAAGTTCCCAAACTTTCCTTTCCCCTCCTGCTTTTGGCTCAACTTTAGTGTTTATTTTTTAGTGAATTTCCATATGTCTGGCCCTTATTGTAAATGGACTCAAATCCTTATTGTATAGAGCCTAAAATGATATAAATGTATAAACGCATTTTTTAAGACTTGAGTTTTTTAGAGGCAGTTTTCGGTCCACAGCGAAATTGACAGGAAGGTGCAGAGATTTCCTGTATACCCCCTGCCTCTAGACATGATAGACAACCCCATCATCAACACCCCCCACCAGAATGGTACATTTGTCACAGTCGATGAACCTACATGACATCGTAATCACCCAAAGTCCATAGTTTCCACTAGGGTTCAGCCTTGGTGTTGTGCATTCTTTGAGTTTAGACGAATGTATAGTGGCATGTATCTATCAAGAAGGTATCATACACAGTATTCTCACTGTCCTAAAAATCCTCTATTTTCTACCTACTCATCTCTCTACCCTTACCCCCCAGCCCCTGCGTTTTTTGAATAAAAATATTTGGCTTATTGTCATGGCTTTTGTTTGGCCCAAGGAAAAGAAATTCTGGTTCTTGTATCTTTGAGAAATGGAGTCTTCTTTGTTCATTTCTGTCTTCTTCTCTGACCTCTTCCTTCCTTTTTTCCACACTGTTTTATGAGCTAAGACTTCGTTGACTGGAGAATATTAATGTATTGGAAGAGTCACCTGGCCCATTTCGGGGCCAAAAAAATTATGGCTTATTGTTTATTGGACCTACCGTACAAAGAGACAAGAAATGTTTATTTCATTTCATAAATAAATAAATAAGAACTGGGAGGACCTCTAGAATAATGAGATTTTCTTTTTACTTTCTTATCCATTTCTATCTGCAGTTGCCAGCATAGAGCATGACGTTGAGTAAGTGCTCAGTAAAGTGATGCTGAATAATGGAATGCACAAATGAATAATCAAATAACTTAGTTCCTACTCTGACAGTCACGTTTTGTCTTAAATTCTTGCTCTTGTAACATACAGTGACTACTGTAAAGCACATAGTTGAAAAATGAAGACAGCTCAACCATGACAGGCATTTTTATATTCTGACACATGTCTGTGGATAGATGAATATATATGTATACATGTGAATATACAATATGCAATTGTTTGCTTTTTCCTGGGTTTAGCTGGGCTCCTTTCTGTGTAAGTGCTGCCAGAGAAAACACAAAGCCACCTCCAATAGACCCTTGGTTTTTAATTATTAACCTCGAATGTACCTTATTCCTGACGCACCCTCCTCCTGGACATGTTTAATGCAGAAGCAACTCAGTGTGGAAGAAAGACAACAGCTGGTGATGCCAGGACACCCAGCGTGAGTCCTGGCTTTGCTCTGCACTCACCATGACCCGGGTAGCCTCTTAAAGCCTGGGACTTCTTATTTGCAAAAGATGAACCGTGCAGGACCAACTAAGAAAGGACACTTCAATAATACAGAAGTGCAAATGGTTTGTGAGGTAGGCGAATATTAACCAGTTGGTCTAATTCTGCCACCACATTTACCTGGATACCCAGGGCACTAGGTATCTTGGCACACCACTCATGCCTTGGGTCCGCTTCCCCATCATGTGCGCCAACCCTACATTTCCTTATCCTTCCTCTCTTTTGCATAAGCTGTTAAGGATCAAAATGGGTTCAGTTCCCTTTGTTAGATTCCCCATTAGGTGCCAGGCTGTGTGCAGACACATTCACACGTGTACCATCCGAAGACAACCACCAGATAGTTAGTATTATCCCTGCTTTGCAGAAAAGAGAAAGAGACTCCATGAGATTAAATGCAGCTCTTAATGAAGAGGGATATTTATAACACTTCAAAGCCAGTGGCTTCTCTAATGTATCACAAAGAGTTAAGCCATGGATAGGCTCACTATCAGCAAACCTCAAGACAGTGGAAGAAAGAAATCATGGAAGAAAATGGGGATAGTAACAGGGGCATGGATGAAATTCCTTCTTATTAAGGTAATAAGGTGGACTTTCAAGTGCTTGCTCCTTTGAAAATGGCATAAAAAACAGCAGTAAGGCCTTGGCCTGGGCTCCTCTGGCTTGGCCTAGTTTTCACTCTGCACCATCTCGGGAGGCCAAGAACTTGGGCATATCTTTACAAAGAGTAAAGGGAGGCTCCCAGAAGCAGACTTACTCCCTGGTGTATTTGAGCATTCCTCCTTACCTGGTGAAAGGAAACTTGGCCAAGTCTGAATTTCCATTTTTGGAGATCTTCAAACCTGGAATTTATCTCTTTAGTCTGGCTCAGTTCACATGCTTTTGTCCCTGTATTCATTATTATCTGGGGGAAGTGACAACTGTGAAGGCCCACAAGATCTAATTTAACCAGCACTAACTGTGGGCTGAGCATTGGGTTAAGTATATTTTATATCAGTATTTCTTCTAACACTCCCATATGGTAGGAACTATTCATATTCTAATTTGAGGACATTTAGGTTTGCTCCTTTTTTGGGGGGGAGGGTGGGGGGGGGGGTTTCTGGTTTGTTTTTGCCAGTATAGGTAAAGCTGAAATGATTAGTTTTGCCCACATTGCAGATAATTGCCTTAAGACGACTTCCAGGAAATGAGACCAGTTACTCAGTCAATTCTTCTGACCATTTTTAAGGCCCTTGATGTATATTGCAAAAGTGCTTTCTAGAAGTTTGGCACCAGTGTACCTGAGGACTAGTGCACGTGCTTGCTGGTGTCTCAGAGCCTTGCTAATACAGTGATGCACAGCCAAGAGGGTATCAGAAGCTCATCTTTTCAGTGAACCTGAAAACAAGCCAGAAAAACCCTGGCCTGAGATTAGAAACCTGGTCCCCGCTCTGCCGTTGGCCCTGTGTGGCACGGGGGCAGTGCTCACCTCTCTCTGGGTCTTAGTTTTCTCAAGTGTGAAATGTAGGGGCAGAACAGATGATCGTGTTGGCTTTTTCAATCCTAGTTTTCCTTGACACTCTGGGAGAATATAAAACCTCTTTAGGCAGTAGGTGGCTCAGAACATAAATTAGAGAAGTTTACACATGAGATCTCCAGTTACATATGGAAGGAGATGGGAAATCTCCTTTAAGAGGTCAGCTTGGGTGTTAATCCTATCTTTACTATTTACTGTATGGGAGGTCATGCAGAATCATTTCTCTTTTCTGAGCTCTGGTTTCCTCCTCCACAGAAGGTAGATATTGATGTGACAGGGGTTTTTTAAAGGTCCAGTGAAGTAACATATATAAAACATAGTGCAAAGTAGGAGCTCAATAAATAGTAGTTCTCTTTACAGAGGAAAATGCAATGCTTCCCTTCCTCTCATCTTTTTTTAAGTATATATATATATATATATATATATATGTATATATATATATATATATATATACACACACACACACACACATATATCTATAGTTGATTGAGATATAATTGAAATACAAAAAATTGTACACATTTCATGTATACATACATCTTGATGAATTTGAACATATATATATACACCTATGATATCATCACCACAGTCTAGGTACTAAATATATCCATCACCTCCAAAAATTTCCTTGTGTTCTTTTTATGTGTGCTGTGAGAGCATTTACCAAGATCTGTCCTTTTAATATATTTTATAGTGCACAATACGATGCTGTTAACTCTAGCTGTCTGTTACAACAGATCCTCCTCCCATTCTTTAGTAAAGAATAATGAGTTATTTTTTGTTTATTTGTGATACTGCACATACAAGTGAGATCATGCAGGATTGTCTTTCTGTGTCTGGCTTCTTAAAGCAGCTCTAAATAATTGTTCAAAGATCCTGAGTACCCAGGGGCCTGAAGATTCTTGTTTCTTACCATAGGCGTCTGCAGTTTCCAACATCTTCCAGTTTAACCTCCCCGCCCTGAGCACCATCCACCCAAGCCCAAGTGTTTTCAGATTTAAAGTGGATTTGAGAGTTCTGTGCTGACCCTTCACATAACTAGAGGCACCATTTCACGGATACAAATCTGTCCCTGATATCACGGTTGGCCCCAGCGGCTTTGATGTTCCAACAGTTTACTAATGTCTCTGTCAGTTCAGGGAGCTCTTTGAGCTAAACGCTGATTGATTAAATGATGAATTCATTCTGTGGGTTTGCATCTGTTCACCACACATTTAGCACCGTGGCTTCCCTGGGTGATAGGGTTACTGGGATGAAGAAGAGTTAGTCCCTGCCCTTTGGAGTTCCCAGACTAGTGGATGAGAGGCCCCAGTAAATACATAATTACAAGACAGTGTGATAGGTACTATAGTAGAAGCAGATACGGTGAGCTTTGGGAGCACAGGGGAGGGAGGGACTCATTATATCAGGGAGGAGAAGTTGAGACAGGCTTCCCAGAGGATGTGGCATTTAACTAATTATTTAATTTTTGTAAAGAAATTTTTTTTATTGTTTATTTACTGTTGAGAGAGAGCGGGGTAGGGGCAGAGACAGAGGGGGACAGAAGATCTAAAGATTTGAGGCTGGAACTTACAAACTGTGAGATCATGACCTGAGCTGAAGTCAGATGCTTAACCAACTGAGCCATCCGGGCAACTCTGTGGCATTTAATTTAGATCTTGAAACCTGAATAGAAATGTGTTAAGGAAATGTTGAAGAAAAGGATTCTCAAATAGAGGGAATAGCTAGGCTTAAAATAAACAGTCTAGATTATTTTGGGGGGAAAATCAGATAGGAATCGTGATAGGAAATGGGGTGGGTAATGGTGATTGGGGCTAGATCATTAAGGGCTTTCAATGCCGGGCTAAGAAGCTTGGACACCATCCTACAGATTTACAATGTCTATTATGGTAGCCACTAGGCATGTGTATCTCTTTAAATATAAATTAGTGAAAACTAAACAAAATTAAAAATTCAGTTCCTCAATTGTACTAATGATATTTCTTTTGTTTTTTAACCCGAGTATAGTTGATGCACAATGTTACATTAGTTTCGGGCGTTTAAGGTAGTGATTCCACAAGTTAGTTTTTTTTTAATGTTTATTTATTTACTTTTGAGAGAGAGGGAGAGAGAGCACAAGTGGGGGAGGGGCAGAGAGGGTGGGGGGAGAGGGGGAGACACAGAATCTGAAGCAGGCTCCAGGCTCCAAGCTGTCAGCGCAGAGCTTGACACGGGGCTTGAACCCACAAACTGTGAGATTGTGACCTGAGCTGAAGTCAGTCGTTTAACTGACCGAGCCACCCAGGTACCCCGTGATTCGACAAGTTTATATGTTATGCTACGTTCACCACAAACGTAGCTACTATCTGCCCCCATTACATCACTATTACAATATCATTGACTATATTCCTTATGCTGTGCTTTTTATTCCTGTGACTTACTCATTCCGTAACTGGAAGCCTGTATCTCCCTCTCCCCTTCACCCATTTTGTCCAACACCCCATTCCCCTCCCTGCTGGCAACCATCAGTCTGTTCTCTGTATTTACAGGTCTGACTCTCACTTTTATTTTTATTCTTGTTTTAAAAGATTTATTTCACTTATAAGTAAAATCATATGGTAGTTGTCTTTCTCAGTCTGACTTATTTCTCTTAGCATAATGCCTTCTTAGACCACCCATGTTGTCTCAAATGGCAAGATCTCATCCTTTCATGGCTGTGTAATATTCCATTCTGCTAACTATATTTCAATGCTCAATAGGTTCACATGGCTGGTGGCTGCCACATTGGACAGCACTGATGCAGAGCATTTCCACTATGACAGAAAAGTCTATGGATAGTGCTATTATATATGATGTAAAGGAGTGATGGATTTCAAGAGTATGGTCATGGGTAGATTTGTCTGTAATGTGTGTAGAATAGATTTGGGGTGGGTAATGCAGAGACAGGGAAAATTGTGAGGAGGTTATTGTGATATTCTAGAAAGAGATGATGAGAATCAGAACTGGAGCATGGACTGTCACTATGCAGGAGGGAACCAAGACATTCTTGTAGCTCATGAAGACCAAAGATCATGGTTATCAAGCAATTTTTCCCTTGTGATCTAATGGGAGTTGGGGAAAAAAATCAGTCTCACCTCCAGTTATGAGCACCGTTGGGCTTAAAACCTCAATCCTCAAGCCTCTCCCCTGGCTCTGAGGGTGTGAGCAAATCCCCAAGTGCATGTGAGCTCTCTGTAGTCTCCCTGCCCCTGCCAGCCTGTTTTGTCATGCCATTAGGGCTCAATCAGATGTATATCTCATTTGGCCCCTTCTCCACGCATGGCAACTGAAATATGGAAAAGGAGGATTATATGGCCAGCCCACTCATCTGTTTTGCTCCCAGTGTCTGGGTTCTATGGGTATAACAGGGTTGTAGATACGCAGAAAGGCAGTGGCAGATTGGATGATAAGATGTGGTTCCTTGTCTCCTCCCTGCCTGATAGGATCTCTGCTAACCATAAACAAATTACTTCCATTCACAATTGACAGGAGGAAGAGCTGCACTCTGCAGGGGGAGTTGCTGAGTACACTGTGGTGAGGAATGTAGACTATTTCTTAGGAATGTAACAATGCTCTCAGAGACAGTCTAGTGCTATGGAAAGTTTACTCACACCCCAGAATTCAGGGCTTCTATATGGACTCTTCTCAGCCATGTTACCCTGGTCCAGCTTCTTACATCAGAAACGGTTCTGGCAATCCTTTCCCTTTCCCATGAGAAATGTTGTAGAGCAATTGGGACAAATGCAATGCCTAGAAAAAGAGAGAAATTCTCTGACAGCGTTAGTTTTTTGATGCTATGCATCCTTCAAGGCCTACCTCAACCATTAATTGCTCTGTGAAACCTTCAGATACCGACCTATTCCTGCTCAAATGGATTCTTCCTACAAACCTGTTTGGCACCCACCAATGGTAGTAGGATTATACTCCTGCCTGCTTCCCTACATAATGAGCATTTCTTTATTTTTTTCAATTTAATTTTGTTTTTTGAGAGAGAGAGAGAGAGAGAGAGAGAACAAGCACACATGTGTACGCAAGCAGGGGTGGGGAAGAGAGAGAGAGAGAGAGAGAGAGAGAGAGAGAGAGAATATGAATCCGAATGAATGAATCCCAAGCAGGCTCCACTCTGTCAGTGCAGAACCCAACGTGGGCCTCAATCTCATGAACTGTGAGATCATGACCTGAGCCAAAATCAAGAGTTGGACCCTTAACCGACTGAGTCACCCAGACACCCCCATAATGAGCATATCTGAGTAGGATTTCTGAGCAGGATTTGGCCTAAGTCAGGTTTGCACCAAAGGACCTGCCCAAAATTCCATTCTATAAAGTTTCACTAAATTGTACAAATTATGATTCCTAGTCTTCTGTACATCTGGGGTAAAGCAAATCAGAAAAGGTCTAGGAAAGACTTCAAATAAGAATCTAAGGAAGAAAGTATCCATTTATTTTAGGTGTTTATGTTTTATCATTTCTTCATGCATTTATCCGGTCATGTGTTCGTTCCATTACTGCACAGACATTTACTGAGTCCCTACTGATGGCCAAGCAATGTTGAAGACAGAGAGAGATTGGTAAAGTTAAGAGTTTGGAAACGGTGCGGTAGTCAAGGCTTTAAGTAAATAATGACAGTCCACTGTGGGAACTGCCCTGCTGGAAGGCTGTACCGGGTGTAAGTGAAGGAAATCAGGGAGAGCCTTTGCTCTGTTATGTGAGAAGCACAGACACTGGAGTTCAGACCCTGGCTCCACTATCGCTAGCCGGTGGGCCTCGGGTAATTTGTCTCTTTAAAAATGACAGAGCTTTTGGGGGGGAGCGGGGTGGGAAATGGGATAATATTTACAAAAGTGGTGGTGCAGCGTCTGGAATAGAGTAAGTGCTCCATGGATGTTATTGTTCAGGCCTTCGTATTTGTCAACATAAATGATCAGGACTGCTTCCAACTCCTCTTTGTTGGAGGTGAATGTGACTGAGTGCTTTGAAGAACGTGCAGCCACTGCAGGTGGTGAGATGTCTCCAATAACATATTTTAGATGATGCAGCCTTTGACCAGAGACCTTTCTATTGCACGTTCTCCTAGATTTGGCTTCCAGAAGATCAAACAAGTTCAGTCTGTCTTTCCCTTTTCTGTAAGACAAAAATACATGAGGCGTGAGAGAATTGTAACTGTTTGGGGCTAGAATTGGTGAACCATTTTTTTTACAAGCTTTCATTGTAAACAGATTCATGAAGACACAAAATTCTACAGGGGCCATAGAAATGTATTGAAAACAGTATGTCGATACTCTCCATGGAAAGCACATGTCTACCCAGATCATGGTTATGAATATTTTTGTCATCATTAAGCGAATAGGGAGTTAGTGTTATTCTGACTGCAGAAGGTGGTTACTGATGTTTAAAGTGTTGGTCAAAACAGGGAAGAGATACTGCTGCCGCAAAGAACCTGTATCTTTAGAGGGACGGACGATAAAACGCAGAGACATTAACCAGTAAAGTAATATCATTATCTTTTCTCCTATGGAGTGAAGAAAGGACTGGTTGGTTTCTATGCTAACTGACTGTTTCCTTCACTCAGAATGAAAACCCAGGAGAGTCCAATCAAGTTTTGATACCCGTCTCAAAGAGGCAGAACAGGCCCACTTGTGGCAGGAGAGAAGGAAAATTCCTCACTGGCCTTCTGCCTGCAGCTCTCCTTGCTCCTTGTTGATTAAGAAGAATCAATGGACAATCAATAATGTCTCTGTTAAGAAAGTCTGACTTCTAAACCAATCAACCTTTCTCAAACACACTCAGGAATTGCTAGCCCTCCAACTAGCTGCTTATAGGGAAAAGGAAGGGAAACAATATTTTGGACCCTTCTCTTCAACAAATGGATTATGTTTATATTTCATTCAAGAAATCAAAAGATGTTTTTTAAAAATGGTATGTTGGGGGGGCGCCTGGGTGGCTCAGTCGGTTAAGTGTCCCACTTCAGCTCAGGTCATGATCTCGCGGTCCGTGAGTTCAAGCCCTGCGTCGGGCTGGGTGCTGACAGCTCAGAGCCTGGAGCCTGTTTCAGATTCTGTGTCTCTCTCTCTCTCTGGCCCTCCCCTGTTCATGCTCTGTCTCTCCCTGTCTCAAAAATAAATAAACGTTAAAAAAAAAAATTAAAAATGGCATGTTGGGGAAAGTAATGGTAGGTGCTCTTCTTAGCCCGTATTGTCTTGACTTTAAGTCACAGAAATCTAAAGAGTTTAAGTGAAAGACTTTCTTGGCTTATATAATCATGAGGAAGAGACGACTTAGGAATGGCTTGAAAGTATAGAATATATTTTCTTTTCCTATTTATCCCTAGTATCTTCCAAAGTGTGTTGAGCTGAACTGGGCTAATAGAGCAGGATATTATTGAAACTCTGTGAATTAATCTGTATTTGTAGAACAACCACCTTTATGTTTCCATCAGCTCCTGGGATGTTTTCAATCCCATGTCTCTAGACAATGAGTACACCTGCTATGACCGATTGTTGAGTCTCTCAATATTTTGGCCAAGGTTTCCACCCCTCTGCCTGGGCATTTGCTTTGTCAAAAACAAACAAACAAACAAACAAACAAACAAAAAACAAAACTCATTTCCTTCCAAGGTAGCTAAATTTATTTCCTGACATATTTGTTAGGGGCCCTTTATTCCATCAGCCCAATCAGTCCCTTTTCTTCAATAGTACTATCATGCATCATTCAGATCATTCAGACTAGGCCTTTCAATATGAAGTTTATTCTGATTCATTTTGCTTTGATTCAGCCAAAATTTGCTGAGTACCTCCTGAGTATGTGGAATTCAGCTGGGTTCTGGGGACACAGAAGTGAGTATAATATAGTCAAGGCTCTCATGATTTTATGCTATAGATTGTGGCAAGGATGTAATTTTTTTAAAATCATATGTGCTTTGGAATAAAACAGAAATGCATATGAAGTATGAGGGAGGTAGTGGTCAAGTGTTCTTCTAGCTACAGGCAATACAGGAATGAAAAATATTACCATTGTTCTCAGGGAGCTCCAGGACTAGAAGGGAGCATAAAATTAGTTTAATATTATCACTATATTCTTAACAATATTAACATATTATTATATAAAATATAACATCAAGATAAAATTTTGTAATAAAATTATTGGTTATTGTGAATATAACTATTATATATTATTTGTATTGATAAATTTATTATGTAAGTATAATATTTATGTCTCTAATAAATGTATTCATATAAAACTGCATGTACATGATAAAGGAAGGGAATGATTGGTTCCACCATGGTGAAAGGGAAAGAGGGCTTCACAAAGTCCTGCAAGGCCTGTCATTTCTCCTTTCAAACATTCTTCCACCCTTATCTCTGCCACCATCTCCAATTCCTCCCCACATTCTGTACCTTGCTTCTTCTAGCTGACTCCTCTTTGCTGAGTTAGGAGAAAAGAAAAAGAAAAAGCCCTAGGATGAGCTGGTAGCATGAGTTGTGATATGACCTGTGTGCCAAATATAAATGTATGCACTTCCCCTGAGCTATTTGTCCAGTAGTCAAATACATGCAGGGGGCAGCCTCTCTCCTGGGCAGAGGGAGTGCTGTCCAGCTTGAAGCCTTTCTTCTGGGAGCTGGAATCTCTGAGGCTGCCCGTGCATGAGCCAGAGGGGTGGGTCTTCTCTGTCTGGACCATTTGGCCTGGATTTTACATTCCCTAGGAGTTTAGTATCACAGGACTGGACAGGGTTGAGAAAGGCCATCAGGACAACATTCTCTTGTTTTCTTTTAATTACCCCAGAGGCAAAGGATCTACAACTTTCTTCAAAACATTTTCTAGTCTCTCAACATTTAAAGCAGACAGTTCTTCCTAAGTGGTGCAGATGGCACTTGGGACAGAACCATTTTCTTGTCATAATGGACTCTCCCTTGATTGCCAGTGTGTTGATCCTTCTTGCTCCCTGCTGCTGTTGTGAGTGGCACCACTACCAGTCATGAGATGACCGGGAATGCCACACACTTTCCTAAATACCCACCCACAAGGCAACAGTTCCATCCCCAATTGAGAACCATTGGATGATGTCACCGGTTTGGTTTTGAGTCTCAATTATTGATTCATTCATGTAAACCTTACAAAAACAAAGCGTAAATCTTATCGTGCACCTTTAAGTGTCCACATGCTGTGAAGGCTTCAGAGAAGAATAAGACACCTACTGAGATCTTATTCCAAGTACAAAGAAAAGATGAGCATTACTGTTGTAATGTTTGTCCATTCATTTGAAAATATGTTTACCCTGTTTACCCTGCCCTGGGGCCTATGACTCAGACACTGTCCCATGTGTATAAGACAGAATGGAGTGCAAATACCATGTGAGCACAGAGGGAAAGGACATCTTTCCTTGTGGGGATCTGGAAGTTTCCTGGAAGTAATGTTTCAGGTGATACTTGGAAGGATTTGGGTAGCTAGGGATTGGTGATGCCTAGGGTAGAACAACCCAGGTGGAGAAGTGAGATGGCAGGTGACCCACCTTGACTGGGGTGACAAGGGAGAACATGGGAATGTGGGAAAGATATCTGGAAACATGAGGATAAAGGGCTTGCACTCTTGAGAAGTTTAGTTTCCATTCTGTTGGCTATTGAGAGGATCTCCGAGGGCATATTTATCCAGATCTAGAGGCTGCCCCATCCTTGAAACCATTTCTCAGGTTTCTCCCCACCACCCCCCACTCCTGTTCTCCACACAGAAGCACACACTTGCACACACACACACACACACATACACACACACACACACACACACACACATTCACACACTTCTCCCCTTCCCTTTCCCAGGTACATTATCCTTTGCTCACTTATTCTCATGGGAACCATTTTCCAGTTCAAGGGGAGAACTTAAAGACTTCCAGGTAGATTTTATTTAGCTACCACTGTGACTCATTTAAATTAAATTTGTGAATAGATCAAGCAGGTCCCCTGCCAGAGGCCCCACCACTTCCTAATGTCACCATTGTCTCTTTTATTTGGCACTTTTGGGAGTGAAACTCCTCTGCCTGACCTTCAAGCCCTCTTTTTATCAAACCTCCACCTCCTTCCTAGCCTCATCTTTTGAAGGTGCCTTCATGTACCTTCACCACAACCATCCTGAGCTGCACCATTTAGTTTTGCTTCTCTCTGCCTGACCTTCACCACGAATTCCTGGCTATTCGAGTCCAATTCACAAACCACCTCCTCTGGGAGGTCCTCCCTGAGCCTCCAATAGAAATTACAGGTCATTTACCTATCACTCCCCATTCCCATCCCAATTTCTTTCAATCCACACCCAAGCCCATATCTTGATACTCTTTTAAACTACTTCAACCCTTTTTCTCTTTTTAACATTTATTGTTGGAATTATTCATCTGGCTGCATAGCACACATGGTTGTTACAATCACTTTCTTTTCTATATATCTACATCTTACACATACCCCCCGTGGCTCTCTAACCATGCTGACCATCTTCCAGTTCCTTCCTGCCCCACGGCCTTTGTGCCTTCTTTTCCCTGTTTTCAGAATGCAATTCCTAACCACCTCTGCCACTCAACCGTTCTCCTGCTCTCCCTGCACCAGATCACCCCCTACTATTCTTCTAGATCTCAGCTAAATGATCATTATCTCTGAAAGCCAGGCTTCTCTGATTTATATAGATCAATTCTATGCATTGTTGGTTTCATGGCATCAGTTTCTGCTCCTTTATGTATATTTGGGTAGCTTTGGGGGGATACCTTTTTGATTAGGTATAACTGCTCCAATACATTATAAGCTCAAGAAGGCAAGATACTGTGCTTGGTTTCCCTCACCATCATTGCTGCTCCTGCATTCAGGATGTAGCTGTCCCAGGGGCTTAGTGGCTATCGGTTGCTAAATATATACATGAATGAATAGGTTGGGTTCATACCAGTGTGATTCCTCATATGTCACGCAATGGGGGTTACGTGATCTCTACCTACAATGATTGAAAAATGACAAGAAATATTGAGTACATTAGCATTTTAACTCCAACCTATCCTTAGCCTAGAAAGTTCTGGTCATGAAAAAAAAAAGTAGTAATATTTTTTTAGGCTAGAAATTGAAAATGGAGGTTTTGAGGGAATTTTGTTTTTCTTTAGTGTTGAGATTTATTGCATGCATGAGACCTTACACACAGAGTTGGCTCTCAAAGGATGCTATCACTGACTCATCCAGGAGAGATTTAAAAATGTGGTTTCTAATTGAATCATCTGTGGAGCTATCTATCAGGTGCTTCCTATGAATTTGGTGGTAATTAAGATTCTACCATGAGATACTGGTCATTAGTAGCTTTTCTCGTAATCCTGTCAGTTCTCCTGGAAATAGAAAGTGTCTTAAGCCATCAGGCAGCTACACTGATTTATTAAAACCTAATGACCTGGGGCCACAATTAGGATTCCATACTGATGAAATGCTTTCTGCTAAATCCTTTTCTCTGGAGACCAGAGAATGAATTTTCAGTTATTAAGACCAGGTCTGGTTGTACGGATTTCCAAACTTGAAAGCAAAATGCAGTATCAGCCAAAAAAACTAGCAGCATACCAAGGGCCCCACCTCTCTGTAAAGTCCCTTAAAGGTCCTGGGCCAGAGGAAGAAGTGAAAAATTTAGGAAGCCAGGGTTCAGTTCTCCACTCAGGCTGCTGAGCAAACCCTTATCATTGACCATCTCATCTTTGCAAAGAGCAGAGGAGGCTAGACGGGGGCTGCGGCCTTCAACCAAGACCAGAGGATTCTGGCCAGAAGGAGGGGCACAGCGACTACCCTCCTGCCAGCAAAGCAGCAGGAAGAGGGCCCAGGGAAATGCCAAACTCAGAACAAATAAGCAGACTGATGAAGCGCAGTTCCTCCTCATGCCACAAAGACCCAGGATAACATCTTCTGTATCTCTCCTGCCCATCTGCTGCCCCTGGGCCCTTGCTATCTCTTACCTCACAGCAGTATCCTCCTGGATGTTGTCTTCCTCCTGATTAAAGCCCACAGACTTGGCTGTGTACATTCTCCAATATTCGTCAGGATCAAACATCCTGTGCATTCTTCCCTGCCACCCCTGTTGCCTCCCCCAACCCCCACATACCCACAACCATGCAAAGAATCCTCCTCATTAGATTTGATTTCTAGAGACATTCCTCATCCATAACAGATGGGTGTTAAAGGGAGAGGAGACACCCATTGTGCTGTAACAGATTGAAGGACTAGACCTTCCAGGCCGATGCTATTGAGTATACCCTCCAAACCAACCTCATGACAGAGTGATCTTTCTGAAATACGTCTCCTACTTTGTACCCCTACCCTTTCCCTTTTAACAGCTTTAGATGTCATCACAATGTATAAATAACAAGGCCTAAACTCTTAAAGCCAGCATTCATTGACCTTCATCCTTTCTTCCCAGTGTCACCTTCTGTCATTCTCTCCAACCCTCCTGTCTTATACTCCCACACATCAATTGTCTTCCCGGCTCCTGTTATGACAAACTTTTCTACGCCTCTCTACGCTTTGCCAATGCTGTTCCATCTGCCTTAAGTAAACTTACACTCATACATCTCCACCTGGAAAATACTTCTGCCTTCAAGACACAGGTCTTGGGCCATTTGCCTTCCTCTCTTCCCCACCCTCTTCACTCCCAGATGTAAGAACGGTTTTCTATGCTCTCTTAGCTTCTGATTCCACCTCTGTTGAGTTTCTAAATTTTCATTAGTGACAAGGACACCCTGAGGTATCAGATACAGGTAGGGAGTCTGAAAGCCAAAATTAAGTCACCAGGATAGGCAGAGGAGACAAACCAAAGTGTATGGTTACAGCAGCCACTGAGTATGGATGACATGGAGGTGTGAAGGACAGCACCCAGACTCAAAGTTGTATTTAAGGTAAGGGCAAAAGGTTCAGTCTAAATAGGCAGGAGCCCCAGATATCCTGGAACTAGACAAGAAGAGGGAGCTGTACCAAATACTATGGGAATCCAGGTGAGGAGGAAATAATTCTATTTGTAGGGGGTGGTCAAGGTCAGCTTTTTCTGAGGAGATGAAACTTGAACTGACTTTTGATGAATGTGTACTTGTCGGTCTCCAAAGGAAAACAGGGTATCCCCAAGCCCTTGTCATCAGTGTTCCTAGCAGCCAAGGAGATGAATGATCACACCAGAGGGTGAGGGAGTAGCAGCCTTGTTCATTTTCCGTGGAAATGTTATCACTACAATTTGCAATTTTGATCATCATTTGCAATTTGTCAGCAAATTATATGGAAATAATGATAACATTAGCTAGGTATTTCTTGAAGCTGATTCATACTCATGCTCACAGATTCAGGGAAATTTATAAACTCTGATTCCAAAATCATAATGAGGAACCTATTGGCTCATTCTGTTATAATGATAGCATCTTACTATTTATACAGAGATTTAGTGTGTTATGAGAATAACAGCTGTCACTTTTCGTGTATTTTGTGAGTGTTCTCCTTGCATTATCTTATTTAATCCTCATAGAAAATCTAAAGCTAAGTCACACTATCACCCATATTTTATAGATAATGAAGCTGAGGCATAGAGAAAATAATAACTCCCCCAAGACCATTTGGCACAATCATTTGACATTAGGCAAATTGACACTAAGAGCCCAAACTGTTGTTTGTCTTAGTTCAGTCCCCTCAACCACTTTGGAATATGAGTGGGTGGATTTTGTTAAGAGAATTCTTTGGTGAGAACTGTCTAGTGCTAAGATAAGGGCAGAGGGTTCAATCCAACAGGGCCATAAAGCCAGGCAAAAACCAGATACCCTGGAGCTAGACCAGAAGAAGACACAAATGATAGAACGTCAGTAGGGCCACTTGGAGAACCTTTAAGCGTAGTACCTGTGGTTGGTTGATGCAGAGATCAGTGTCTCTAGGGAAAAGAGCGACCAAGAGCTTTGGGACCAAAGCCAGGAGAGCATGTTTGCTTTGACATCAGTCTGCTTTCCTGGGTTGTTGGAGTAAGGTATTTGTGGGTATTTTCCATGCCCCAGTTGTGGGCCATGTGGGAAGGAAAACTCTGTAGTGTGTGTGAATGGCGGTGGGGAGGGGGGTGGTTAGCAGTGGCATGTATCTTTCCATCTACTGAGTGGTGTCATTTTGAGTGGCTGAAGAAACTGGTGATGGTGGCTGGGAGACTGGGATCACTAGAATCCTAGGACTGAGAAAAGACCTGAAACAGCCCAGCTAGAAGTGTGCTACGTCCATTCCTGTCTAGAAACAGAAAAATAGAGGGGCCCAAGAAGGACCCTCTTAAAGATCTATGGAAATGTAGACATCTACCTGGTCCAGAGAGCCCAGAGATAGCTATAAGTAACAACTTACTTGTCCTCTTTTTTTTTTTTTTTTTAACGTTTATTTATTCTTGAGACAGAGAGAGACACAGCATGAACGGGGGAGGGGCAGAGAGAGAGGGAGACACAGAATCGGAAGCAGGCTCCAGGCTCTGAGCCAGCAGCCCAGAGCCTGACGCGGGGCTCGAACCCGCGGACCGCGAGATCGTGACCTGAGCTGAAGTCGGACGCTTAACCGACTGAGCCACCCAGGCGTCCCGCAACTTACTTGTCCTCTTATCTCTCCTTCCTGTTCCTCCTCAACCTGGGATCTTGGTAAAAAGCAAAGGGAGAGGGAGAGCGAGCGAGAGAGGAGACCGATGGATGGCAGGGGTAGAGGTCCGGGACTGTTGGAGAAGTATAAGGCAGAGACATGAGGAGGCCAACATGCCCTTCATTCCACTGCAGGCGTCAGGCCCAAATGGCTCAAAACGGGGCAGGGAGAAGGTGTGACATGGAAATTTAACATCAAGACCCATTTCTGAAAGTGGACACGTTAGGATTTTGGAGTTGAGATTGTGATTTCAAAATAAGGGCCCATTGCGCTCTGACCCACAGGGAAGTGAACAGTGAGGGCCTACTGGGCCTTTGATGCCAGAGCAGAGAAGACATCATCCCACCAGCACTCTTAAGAGTAGGGTAGGAAATAAAAATCAAGGAACAAAATCTCTGCAGCAGCCTCAAGAGTTCTAGTCCACAAAACCTCATTTTCAAAACACTTCTGGTATAAATTCCCACATAAGGACAGAAAATAAATTCAGGGGGTGCCCGGGTCGCTCAGTGGGTTAAGCATCTGACTTTGGCTCAGGTCATGATCTTGTAGTTCGTGAGTTCAAGCTCTGTGCTGACAACTCAGAGCCTGGAGCCTACTTCAGATTCTGTCCCTCTATCTCTGTCCCTCACCTGCTCATGCTCTGTCTCTCTCTCTGTCTCACTCAAAAATAAATAAAACATTAAAAAAAATCAATTCAGAGGTATGGAATGGAAGAACAATCAAGTTACTTAATAAAGTTGTCGTTTAAAAAAATTGAGAATTACAGTTTTAGACAATGAATTACAACTGATATGAGGGTAAGAGTAGTGGATAGGGACAAAATTAACATAAGAATGTGCTAGGCAATCTTTCTCCTTCATGGAAGGCATAAATACTAATTCACCAAAGATACTATCAATGTAATAAAGTACTGATATTAACCTAGTGAAAACTGGAAAAGAGAAAAGAAAAAAAGAACCAAGTTATTTTTCTATTGGATAAATCAAATTTTATATACTGATTTATGAGTTTCAGTTACAATTTTAATAAACAATTTTAATAAATGGAAAGCACAATAAAATGGCAAGAAAGTATTAACATAATAGTAGATATAAATGGCTAAACTCACTAACTAGAAGAGCCTCGGTTTAGATTTTAAAAAATACAAATTGTGTTGTCAATATACACCCTTAAATAGAAAGAGATTTTCAAAATCTTGTGATGGAAAAAGATATATCAGGCAAATATAAACCAAATGAAATATGGAAAAACAGTCTTAAATTTTTTTTTTAATTTTTTGTAATGTTTATTTATTTTTGAGACACAGAGAGAGACAGAGCGTGAGCAGGGGAGGGGCAGAGAGAGAGGAAGATACAGAATCCGAAGCAGGCTCCAAGGCTCTGAGCTGTCAGTACAGAGCCCAACGCAGGTCTCGAACTCAAGAACCGTGAGATCCAAAGTCGGACGCTCAACCAACTGAGCCACCCAGAGCCCCTAAAAAAAAATTTTTTTTAACATTTATTCACTTTTGAAATGCAGAGACAGAGTGTGAGCAGGGGAGGGGCAGAGAGAGACACACACACAGATTCCAAAGCAGGCTTCAGGCTCTGAGCTGTCAGCACAGAGCCCGACACAGGGTTTGAACCCACAAACTGTGAGATCATGACCTGAGCTGAAGTTGGATGCTTAACCGACTGAGCCACCCAGGTGCCCCTGGAAAAGCAGTCTTGAAAACTGAAGGATTCTTTTTGAGATGATGACAAAGTTCTAGAGATGGTTAGTGGTGATGGTTGTTCAGCATTATGAATGTGTTTAATACACTGAATCATATTCTTGAACATAGTTAAAATGGTAAGTTTTATGTTATCTGTATTTTGCCACAGTAAAAAAAAAAAAACAAGTATTTTTTTAAGCTGCAGGAAACAGCATCTCAGAGGAAATAGAGGGATATCATATTCTAGAACAACAGAGCAAGAAGAAAGACACATCAGAAGCACATGTCCCCTAACAATATAGCCTCCAAATATTTACCACAGCAGCTTATAAAACTGTAGTGAAAAATAGATACATCAGCAATTATAATTATAGACTTTTTAACACATCCTGTCAGAACAGATAATAAATGATCTGAATGATACAAATCAAATGTGGGTTAAAAAATATATTTTACAATTAAGTAAGGCTTTGGGGGAATGGAAACAAGTCTCCCCATTATTATGTATATAATTTATCCATATTAATAGACCAAAGAAAAATTTTGTACCATTACCTCATGGACGAAGAATTACAGTTATTTCTTCAAAAATCATTTGGTGAAGTCCAGTGTCTGCTTATGATAACAAAACAAGAGAAAACAAAAACAAACCCAACTCTTAGCAAACCAGGGACTGGAGGCTTATACCAGAAATCAACTGTAAATATTACACATAATGGAGAAACTTTAGATACATTATCTCAAAAATGAGCTGTAGATCCAGAATATTTACTCTTCCTTGTTACTGTTTCAGACAGAATAGAACTTCAGAACAGAGGCGGGGCCTTCTTAGAAATGGTCTGCTGATTTTCAGAAAGCATTCTTTTTTTCCTTAATTTTTTTTTCTACTTCCCTGTTTCTCAAGCTGCTATTTATTATTCAAATACTGGCAATTCTATTTCCAATTTCCACATCCTTTAGCTTTTCTTTTATGGTTCCCCACCTCCCCTTGGTGACTTATTTTAAAGGGAATCTAATCCTCACATCCTCTAAATCCTTCTTCTCCTATATCATTCTGGTATTTTCCCCCAGTAGATTTGTCCCATATCTTACTTTCTTTATTTTAGCTATTATATTTTTTATTCCTAAAATTATTACTTGGAATTTTTTAACTTACTTGTATTTTGTGTTATCAACATTCTTTTTATCTTTTAGGGTATTTTAATGCATATTTTATTTTTTTGATATGCTATCATAGCATTACCTTTATTTTATTTATTTATTTATTTATTTATTTATTTATTTATTTATTTTTAATTTATTGTCAAGTTAGCTAACATACAGTGTAGTCTTGGCTTCAGGAGTAGATTCCTGATTCCTCACTTACATACAACACCCAGTGCTAATCCCCACAAATGCCCTCCTCAATGCCTATCACCCACCTCCCCCACCCCTCACCCCTTACCCCCATCAACTTCATTTGGTTCTCTGTATTTAAGAATCTCTTATGGTTTGCCTCCCTCTCTGTTTGTAACTTATTTTTCCTTCCCTTCCCCTATGGTCTTCTGTTAAGTTGCTCAAATTCCACATGTGAGTGGAATCATATGATATCTGTCTTTCTCTGGCTGACTTATTTCACTTAACATAATACCCTCCAATTCTTGTCCTTTCTGCATTTCTACTTGACGTATAATGAATGTTGTCTTTCTTTCATACTGCTTATACCTGTCTAGTTACTTTGGCCTGTGTGTTCATGTTCCCCTAGATAATCACTAGTCAGTCTGACATGGTGTTTTGAGGGGATAGTTGAGACCTCCATCCAAATGGGTGTCCCTCCTGGTGAGTTAAAGAAAGGAGTGGTTGGGGCCCTTGGGTGGCTCAGTCGGTTAAGTGTCCGACTTCAGCTCAGGTCATGGTCTCGCGGTTTGTGAGTTCGAGCCCCAT
Source organism: Panthera pardus (assembly GCF_024362965.1). NCBI lineage: Eukaryota > Metazoa > Chordata > Mammalia > Carnivora > Felidae > Panthera > Panthera pardus. The sequence goes on along the minus strand of NW_026526766.1, from coordinate 68,650,935 downwards.
GTCGGGCTCTGGGCTGACAGCTCAGAACCTGGACCTGCTTCAGATTCCGTGTCTCCCTCTCTCTCTGCCCTCCCCAGCTCATGCTCTGTCTGTCTGTCTCTCAAAAATAAATAAACATAAAAAGATTTTTAAAAAAGAAAAGAAAAAAAGAAAGAAAGGAGTGGTTGACCTCCAGGGCAGATTGTCTGTGTTTGCTCCAAGCACCTCCTTCGATTAAGCACTTTCTTCCTTTATTTGATTTATTTTTTGCCAAAGGAGCAGTGGGAGAAGACCGCTTCTTTAAATTGCAGTACAGAGGCCCTGCAGAGAGAGGAGATAGGGGAGGGAGGACAGGATAACTGGTTATCTGGTCTACTTCAGTCTCTCCCCTCCTGAGACTGCTCCTTCATATCATCACTGTGGCTCTGCCATGTTCCTTTAAGTGACAGGCCTCTTCCAGCTGCTGTGGGTGAGTTGTAGGCCTCAGATGGTGCTCTAACTTATGAGAGGAGGGAAAGACTGACAGCATCTGGCCCAGGGTGCAGAGGCTTTGCATAGCAATCCTTGGTAAATGAAGTACAGAGACTCAGAAATGAGTTCCAACCAAGAGACTAGTCTACGTGTAAATGGTTAGAAAGTTAATCAATAGCTTCGAAACCATTGCTCCGTGGTTACTATTAGTTGTTAGACTTCGGCCAGGTCATTTACATCTCCGAGTCAGAGCCTCCTCATCTGTCAGGTGGGGGGAGAAGAACAGCCTTCCCAGGCCGCCATGTGTGTTTACCGGTGAGGCCGCAGTGAGACCGGGTGAGAGGGTGCTCAGGAAGAGGCCCGCACGATGCGGGCTGCGCTTTCAGTCTCTCGGCCTAGTACGCCGCCATATCTTCCTGCCCTTGCTTCCCTGATTCTTCACTTGGCCGGTTGAATGGCAGGCCTACCCCTGTAGCAGCACCAGAGCTGTCATCATGACCCGTGAGTGTAGCGAGTCCCAGTCCCAGGAACAGGTGCCACACCCTCAGGTCTGCATCTTGTCCTTACCTGCTCTCGGGACCCTGAGGCCTGGCGATGCAGGTTCTTTGCTGGCTGGAGGCCCATGCTGCTTACACACACAGCCCTCATTCACCATACCGCATCTCAGCAGGCCCTCGACAGAAAGCATTTGCCTACTATTAATTACTGGGAGTCTGCAGGCTGAGAGCTTTTATCCACATGCCCTCTTCTCCCTGGGTTTGTATGTGTGGCAGGTAGTTAAGTGGCGAAATGGGGAGAAGGTTCAAGCAAAACGCACCAGCTGCCACCTGTGGCGCTGCAAAATGAAAACAACTCCCTAAGGCAATCCTATCAGCACTGCAGGGATCTGTGCGCTACCCTGGTTGTGCTCTGGGAGATGCTGGGCCTCTGAACCACTGACAGTCACAGTCAAGAGAACCCTAAGGAAACTGCTGTGTGCTCATGCAGAAGTTGCTCTAAAGGGTAAAAATAACAAAATTGTCTCATCTTCTTTTTTAAAAAAAATAATAATAAGAGTTACTTGCTGCTATTGCAGCACAAGAGAACTAATGAGAATAGACTTTCTGGTCAGAAGTCCTGGGTTTGAATCCTGACTTCATCACTGAGTAGCTATTTGCCCTTAAACAAATCATGCGATCTTCCTCATGGTCCTTACTTGGAAAGTGTGACAATAATAATTAATATGCCAGAGAGTTGTTAGGATAAACATAGGATGACAGAAAATTAAAACTAGGTGATAAAAAAAATAAAATTAAAAAAAAAAAGTGGTACGTCTGGGTGGCTCAGTCAGTTAAACGTCTGTCCAACTCTTGGTTTTGCTCAGGTCATGATCTCACGGTTCATGAGTTTGAGCCCTGTGTCAGGTTTCACACAGCCGGTGTGGAGCCTGCTTAGGATTCTCTCTCTCTGCCCCTCCCTCCCCTGCTCGTGCTTGCTCTCCCTCTCAAAATAAATAAACTTAAATAAAACAACTGGGTGTTAAGTGTAAATAAATGTTGGAGACTATGAGGAGCTTTGCATATAGATATTGGCTGTCACCAATATCACTGGCTTAATCCTCAGCAGAATGTTAGCTGTAGTAACTAGGTTTCTTTGAAGCTAATTGTTCTGGGGTGACTGCTCAACTCTGGGTTGCTGAATGTATTCTTCAAGTCCCAGAACTTATAATATATCTTCCCTCGAATCCACAAAGTAGAACTAATGCTTTCTGAGAGACAACCACATACCAGGCACATGAAGCCCTCCACTACAACTATATATGGGAGGTGTTATACTCAGCCTCCAAGATGGCCCCCCAGGGTCCTGTCACCTGCTATTCCCATCCTTTTGTAGCCTCATCCCACACTATGCCAGCATTGCTCTCTGTGACCAACAGAATATGGCGGAAGTGATGGTATGTCACTTCCCAATTAGATTATAAAAGACCCTGTGGCTGCCATCTTGGGTGCTCTTTCTTCCTCTCAGATCTTGTGCTTTGGGAGGAATCAGCTGCCATGCCGAGAGGCTGACACAGAGGAACTGAGATTCCTTCCAACAACCATGTGAGTGAACTTGGAAGTGGATCTTCCAGCTCCGGTCAAGCCTTGAGATGACTCCAGCCCCAGGATATGACTTGACTGCAACCTCAAGAGAGCTCTTGAACTAGAACCATACAGCTAAGCTACTCCTAGAGTCCTGATTCTCAGAAATTATGTGAGAGAATACATGTTGGTTGTCTTTAGCTACAACGTTTTGAGATAATTTGTTGTGCAACAATAGATAACAAGTATAGGAGGTATGATCATTCCTCTTTGATAGATGAGAAATCCACAAATCAGAGAAGCTACATTCCTGCCCCACCCCCCCCCACCCCAAGGTCAGACCGTTGAAAATACTAGATTTGAACTAGATCTTTTTTACTTCAAAACTATCATGATCTTACACTGAATAAGCTGCCTTCCCATGATAGAAATGTACTCTTTTCTTAAAGAGGAAAAAATAAACATAAAAATTAGGCTTTTTAGGGAAGACATACTTTTCATATATAATTCGTAGGATTACTCTCACTGAGGCCTCAAAGAATTATTTTGAGCAAAGAGGACCCTAAACTGAACATAAAACACACTTAGTCGAGAGGAAAGGAAGAATCAATTCCTTTTATACAAATGTCTTGCGATCTACTAAATGCCAGGTTCTGTGGATAAAACTGAAGATAACCGGCATGGTTCCTGTTCCCATGGAGCTTACAATCTCCCGTGGAAGGTAGTTCAGTAAGACATTATAATTGATAAGACAGTCAGAATAATAATTGAGAACTCTGGAGTCTGGCTGAATTTGGTAAGAATCCACTGGACTTAGCATGTGTGTGATCTCAGGCAGATGACCAATTGCTTACTATGCAGAGGACTGTGCAAACTTCTTCAAATTCATCTTCTCTTCCAGAACTAAGCTCTTTACATGCATTATCCAATTTAATCCTCACAACAATCCTTTGAGTAAGTAGTATTACCCCAATTGAATAGATTAGCACCTATCTCATTGGGTTGCTAAGAGAATTAAAACATATAATCCCCAATAAAGAGCTTGACCCAGCGTCCAGCTCATGGTAAGTGCTGACTTAGTGTGGGTTACTCCAAAATCAGACCTTGAGACAAGATTACATGTGCAAGCACTTTATTTGGGAAAGAGTGCAAGACACTGTGAGAGGATAGTGGAGTATAAAGCTAATGACTGAACAGGTTACTTTCTGCGTGATACCGGTACTCATTTGTACTGGGGACTCTGAGATGCAGTGGAGAGCACCTCAAGATTTTCCCAATAGAGCTATGGGGACTTATCTACCAACTCATATGCCTCTGTGACTGAGGTCATCCTTGCAGAGCTTCCAGCCTGCCCTGGGCATGGATCAAACGGGCTCTGTGACCAAAGAACATTTTTAGATAGAGGCACAAGGAGCTCTTGAATAAGGGAAATGTCTGCAAATGGCTCAGAGGCCGGCCCAGACAGCTGTTACAAGTAGCTATTATTAACATTACTTGTTAAATGAGTTAACAATATTACAGAATGATTAATACCATGAAAGGGATATGTTATAGCTTGTCTTAGAATACAGTGAGGGTCATCTTTCACATTTGGACAAGTAAGTTTGGACAGGCTTATCAGAGATAGGGGGTCAATGGGAGATAAATAAAGATTTGGGGAGAAAAAACAAATGAGTAATTCAGGCAGAGAGTAGCTTGTGTGAGAGATACAACCAAGGAAGGCTTATTCTATTTAAAAAAAGAAAGGAAGGGAGGGAAAGAGGAAGGGAGGCAAAGAAGAAGGGAGAGAGGGAGAGAGGAAGGAAGGAAGGAAGGAAGGAAGGAAGGAAGGAAGGAAGGAAAAGAAAGAAAGAAAAGAAAGAAAGGAAGGAAAAGAAAGAAAAGAAAGAAAGAAAGAAAGAAAGAAAGAAAGAAAGAAAGAAAGAAAAGAAAGAAAAGAAAGAGTCTTGAGAGGTTAGTCTGGAAGTGTTGGATGATGTAAGATCTTGCAGGCCCTATAGGCCATATTGAGGATTCTGAACTTTATCCTGAGAGCAGTGGGAAATCCTTTGGGGGGTTTCACAAGATTCATGTTTTGACATGAATCCTCAGGTCCCTGTAAGGAAAGTGAATTTGGGAAAAGAAAGGTAGTTGAAAGCAAAGTGGCACATTAGAGAATCAGCTACTGTAGTTTAGACAAGAGTTAACACGGACAGGACAAAAGTAGCGATAATGAAGCCTTAATAATAAACATCCACATCTCACAAAGTTCTTGTGGGTCGAGAATTCAGGAACAGCGTATCTGGAGGTTCTGGCTCAGGGTTTCTCATGAGCTTGTCACGGGAAGTTGACGAGGACTGCTGTCATCTGAAGGCTTGACTGGGCTGCAGGTTCTTCCAACATGGCTCATTCACATGGCTGTCGGCAGGAGGTCTCAATTTCCTGGCATGTGCACCTCTCCATGGGCTGTTGATGTCCTTGTGACATGGCATCTGGCTTCCTCCAGAGTGAGTGATCCAAGAGAGAGGTGGGGGAGAGAGAATAAAACACAAGATTCTGTATTACAACCTAGCCTCAAAAGTCACACTCCATCATTTCTGAAATATCCTATTGGGCATGTAGTCCTATCCAATGGAGCAGGAGGTCATACTATACAAGAATATAAATACCAGAAGGCTGGGATCCTTGAAGGCTATCTTGGAGTCTGGCGATGACAATCTGACCTCAGTCCCCTCAGTCCCCAATGGTTCACGTCCTTCACACATGAAAAATATACTTAGCCTTCCCTGAGGCTCTCCCAAATCTCTTTCTATTACAACATCAGATTGGAGTCCAGAATCTAATCATCTAAATCTGGTTTAGGTGGAGATAAAAGTCTTGGGTATATTCCTTAAGGGAATCTCCAGGGAGTGCAGGTCCTCTTGATCTGTACCCCTATCGAACTAAAGAGACAAATTATCTGCCCCTGACTCAAGGGTGGGACAGGCATAGGGTAACTGTTGTAGATATTCTTATTCAAAAAAGATCACCAGAGAAATTCTGAAATCTAGCTGGTTAAATCTTGGAATTTCCTTTATTAGTACTCAGTCTTACTCATGCCAAGGAATAGTTCTTGACTCTCCATGGTTCTTGGATCTGCCCTACTGCCTTGCATTGGGCATGTAACCCAAACAGAAAATAAATGTATGTTGCTGGATTTTAAGGGTTGCTTTTTAGTGCAGTGTAACCTAGCCCATCCTGACCAGGAGAGTTATCAGGCAGGGGAAAGGAATTTAAAGGGAAGGCAGAGAAACCTGCAATGGAAACTGACAGGTAGCCAGCGAGTTAGAAGGAACACTAACCAACTTAAAATTAAAGAGAGTCTTCCAAGAAGTGTGGAGTAATCAACAGTGAAAAATACCTTTGAGAGGTCAAATTATGGGAGCAATTAGGTTTTTAGATTAAGAGAAAGATGGTTTAGGGAAACCATGGGAAGGAGAACAGAAAGATCAGAAGCAGATTAAAATGGGTGGAGACATAGATAGGAAGAAAAGAATTACAGACAGAAAGTATTGGCTGTGAGGAGTGGCAGCTGGAGGGGAACGTGGGTATTGAGAAGTTTTGTTAAAGTGAGAGAGTGAGCCTTTTTAGGCTTATAGAAAGGAACAAGTGAAAAAGGAAGAAATCAGAGACAAGATGAAGTGTCTAAGAAAGAAAGGAGGATGGGCTTCAATGTCAGAGAGAAGGAAGGGTACTTAACAGCCGAGGAGGAAAGGATGGGCCTTTCCCCAGAAGTGTCTGGCGTAGAACGGGAAGGCTGGGCAGGGCTGGGTATATTCTGGTTATAGTGAGAGGTTCTCCTGGCTGGCAGATTGGCTGGAAGAAGATGAGGGAGGAGAATGGTAGAGTAGGAAAGGCAGGGAGGGGCTCACAACTTGAAGGGCCTGGAATGATGGGTTGAGTCCATATCTGGTGTATAACGGAGATTCGTCCAGGGGTTTCAAGTGGCAGAATGGGACTTTCCTTTCAGACTGGATTGTGACCGATTGACCGATTGCCCACGAGAGCTGAGGGAAGAGAATGGCACTGACAATCTAGTGTCCTGGAAGGCTGTGGGATGTTGATGCCACTGATGCCATTGACCTACGTAGGGACTACATGGGGGGAAACAAGATTTAACATTTATTTGGGCAACCCTGGAAGGTCTTCAGTTTGCTGCTGAGCTGGAAGAACTGAGCTCCATATCACTGAGGTGAAGTGGACCCAGCTGTCTTGGGTTTCAGAGCCAGGGCCTGTCAGAACCTCCAAGGCCAAATTTAACACCGAGCAAAATGTTGATGCTGAAAATGACTTTCTACAGCAACAGGAAGGAGATGCTTAAAAGTGCTTGAAAGTGAACCTTTTATGCATCCAGCTGGTGTCCAAGGGACACATGAAATAAAGGCAGAATTTTCGGTTTATAAAGACAGAATCACTGCAGAATTGGAAGTCATCACAAAGCTGTTCTAGCCCTGGTGGCAGTGGAAGAGTGGGTCCAGCTATATAACCTTGGGCACATCACTAGCTACCTGAGCCTCAGATTCCTCATGTGAAAGGGTGGTGGGAACGGCTATTTGAACAGGTTGCTGAAAAGACTAGTGATCTTTCTGTTTTCATGATGTATATAGTGTTTACAATGCTGCAGGCACTTGGCTAAGCACTTTACAAATGTTAACTAATTCAACCCTTATAACTGTTGTGTGGGTAACCATTATTATCTACATTTTAAAAATGGGAAAGGTGAGGCCCCAAGGCAGGGAGGGACTTGGCCAAAGCCACCTTTGTCTTCAAAGGTAGAGCCAGGATGAGCACCCAGGCCTCCGGACCCGCGGACCTGTGTTTTCCGTGCTTTCAACTGAATAAACGCTGCATCTTCACGTACGTTTACACGGCTTGTTTCCAGGACGTGACTGACGCCTGAGCAAATGCTGCTAGAACATGTCTCTTAAGGTTTCAGGAATATCATCTCCCCAGGTCCTCGGCCCGCTGTGTGCTAATGCTGTTAGCGCCACCCAGGGAGGAGCTAGACACCCCAGAGGCCAGTGGGCCCTTGCAGCAGCTGGGTCAGGAGGATTGGCCAAGATTGTGGGGCCCCATGTTCCGGGGGAACCACTACCCAGAGTGCACTCTTTCTGGCTTTGTTACTCTTAAAAGGAGCCACGCTGCCCATCTCTGCATTGTTTGCCATTCCCTCTGCTCATGTATTCATTCATCCACTTCAGAGAACGTCCCCAGCTTCAAGAAATCCTGACAGAATTTGAAGCAATCGATATTCTCCTGTTTATGTCTCAGATAGTAGGTACAAGAATGTACACTCTACATTCATCTCCTGCAGAAATGGGGGAAAAAATGGTTAGTGACCTTAGCCTTTAGGTATAAACATGAAGAATGCTAGAACCATCAGGTCAGAAAATCTCTGTGTCCCAGAGTCATTATAATCAACTAAGCACATATTGCCAGGGTTGTTAGGACCCTTAAACCCCATCTGGTCCAAGTGCCCATTCGAAGCTTGGAGCTCGTCCTCCAACCCTCTGTGGAATGGCCATGAACATGCAGTGTGCTTGACGTCTCCAGAGACAAGCCCTTCACTCCCTTAGCAATTGGTCAAATCGCCATCCAGAAATTTTTGAATGCTAGAATCTCATCACTCTGAGTCCAAAGATTTCTTTCCATACTTTCTACCTTTGGGCCTAGTCCCAGGTGACTAAAAGAGTGGTTCTGTAGAATCCCTAACTAGTATCCTGGACAATGGAGCCTGGGCTATTACCTTCTTACAGAAATCTGTCCTGCTGTTTCCTTGTTTAAAATGGAAATAGCTGTCTTTTCTTTCACCATCAAAGTCCTTTCTTCCCCAAACTTCAAATAAAGTACTTTCATGATTTCAAAGCTTTTCATATTCTAAATGACCTAATTGTTTTATCGAAAGAGAAAAGAATGGAGCCACCCAAACCCTTCCACATGCAGATATTTGGGGAACACCTGGTACCTGGGAAGTATTAAACCAGGTCCTGGTCACAGGAGGAAATGATTTGGATAATCACGTCTGGTGCTGGACACCATCATTCTGCTGTTCTGTGTGGACCCAGGAACCAGCCCGTGTCTCAGATCAAAGGAGCAGTCCGGGCCGCAGGGGAGCTGCTGGGGAATCGCTTGAAGGGCGGCAGCCAGAGAGTGACAGGGAATGGGCAGGAAAGTGGGTTTCCAGGAACGACTGGCTACATAATTTGCGGGGCTGGGTGCAAAAGGAAAATGTGAGCCACTTGTTAAAATTATTAAGAGTTTTAAGATGGCGTCAGCAGAGCGTTCTACCACGTGCGGGCCCTGGGCAAATGTAAGAACTACACCAAACCTCAGGCTGTATGGTCAGTCCTGTTTGTTCTGCTAGGGGGAACCCCAAGCTGTGTAGGGCAGGAAGTGCAGGGAAACACCTTTCCTCATGCCCACTATGGAAAAGTAAAGGGACCAGGTCTCCTGGCTTTCTCTTTAGTGCACTTCTTACTCCAAATTGCATTATTTTCTCATTTCAAGGCAAGAAGGCATTTACTTACACAGATTAGATGAAACGTCCTTTCCGAGTGTCTTAGAAGGGGGCGATATACATGGTAGGGGGAGAATAGCGTCTGTCATCCAATTCCACGGTCTGTGTCCCTCTAGCCACTGACTAGGATGCCACCTAATATCTCTGGGCCACATTTCCCTCAACTCTAGAGTGGGAATAAGAGAGTGGGGTCGTCTTCACATCATAGGCAACACTGGATAAAAAAAACACGTAAAGGGTTTAGCACAAAACCTGGCACACTAGAGTCAGAGTATTTCATTAGCAGTTTGTTGGGAAGAGACTATGGAAGAGGGGTGTGAGGAAGGTGAGGAAAGGAGGGAGGGAAAGTAGAAAAAAGGACAGAACACTCTTTTCCCCTTATCCCTGGGAAGGATTATCCCCTAGGTTCCAGCTCCAGTGTCATTTCTTCCAGGGAAGGAGCTGTCTTCTGAAACCACGTGTTCCCTTCCTCTGGGCTTTCCTCTGTCATGGACCTCAGGATGGGGACCGTGAGCATCTGCTTTCTTTTCCGCCACTAGGCTCAGTGCTCCTGGTGGGCACTCCTCTAAAGCCACACCCACCGCCATGTCCCCAGGAACTGGCCCCATGCTGGAACAGAGGATGTGCTCTGTTTACAATGAAAGAGGGAAGGAGGAAGACAGGAGAAATAGAGAAAATGAAATTGAGTGACTGCAGATAGGGAAGACTTGATAAGGTGCTGAGTCTACCAGGCAATTGGTTCACTGTGGAGTTGCCTCTTACAGTGACGCCAACTTTTCAACACCTTAAATCACCCAGGCCCATCAAGGATCTTCACTGTTTCTCCGCAAGCCTCAGCCTGTAGCCCCGACTAACCACAAGGTCTTCCTCCGAAAGGTGCAAAGGGAAAAACGGGGAAGGGGGGTGGTGAGAAAGGTCGGGGCAAGAAGTGAAAGAGAGGGCTATCCTTTTCCTGCCCAGGGCCTCTCCACCATCCACCAAACCCCAACCATGGGCCCCACATAGTGGAAGGCTCAGGGCGTCCCCGGACGTGGAAGTAGAACAAGAGGGAGAGGCAGAGTCAGGAGAGAAGGCTGAAGGGACAGAGGTGGAGGCGGACTCTCAAAGGGGTTTGTGCAAACGACCTGTGGTGAGGGGGAGGAGTGGAGGCTGAGATCTGAGGATGGAGTCCAGGGCTGGAGAACAACTCCCCCCGACACTTAGGAAGATGTGGAGAGGGCTGGTGAGGGCTGGTGAGGGCAAAGCTGAGCTGTGGGTTGGCATACCAGCTGCAGTCCTTCCAGTCGATGGTCAGACCAGGCTTTCTGGAACATGCAAACTGAGATTCTCCTCCTTAGGCACCTGAAATGGCCCACCCAGCCTGGAGGGAGCTTACATTCTTACGACCGGTGGCTCCAAACGTGACCTACCTCATCTCCCCTGCACCTTTTCTACTTCCCCAGACTCGCACCTCCTCCTGAAGCCCTCATCCCAACCAGAAGTGTCAGCCTCATCCTTTACTCCCACCTGCCTCACCCTCCCACGGACAGTTCCCTTTCCTCAGCTCTACCTGCTCATTCCCCAGGCACTGTTCCATTCAGGCCGCCACCATCTTGAACTTAGAGTATTGTGGCAGCTTCTCTCCTTCTGTCCTTCCCTTGTCCTCCCCTCATCAGTCTCTTGGGCGGCAGCCGGTGACTTACCTACAGTACTGTTCTGTGTTCTCTCCCAACTAAACCTGGCCATGCCTCCTTTGGTGTTTATAGGAACAACTCCTTGGCCTGACTTTCAAGGCACTGTGTGATCTGCCCCAGCCTCCCTCTCTGGCCTCATGCCTTCTTCTTCTCTCCACATAGCTCAAGCACCAGCCACGTGTCAAATATCTGTGCCTTTTACACTTCCATGTCTTTGTTCAAATTGTGTTCTCTGCCAAGAATGCTGTCCTCCTCTGTGTCTACCTGATCATTTCCTCTGTGTCCCATTTGAAAAGCCCAGCTAAAATGTCATCCTCACCCATGCCTCTGACGGAGTCCTTAGCCCACAGCCTGCTCCCAGGACTGGTTTGGAGCCCTCATCACCTTCCATGCTAATTAGTGGCCCATGCCTGTCATGTCCGTAGAGGCTGAGTGCCCCTCAAAAGTTAATTCTGCCTCATTCATTTCAGTTCAGTGGATGGTTGTTGGTCTGAACTACTTTGCAATATGTCTGGCACCTGGTGCTGGCCATGACTGGGGTGCAATTGCCTAATTAAAACACGCTAGAGACACTCTGTCTCTCCTTGTATCAAATCTGCCTTGGCAGATCCTCTGGAGGTAGAGAAAATATCAGCATGGACAAGTACATTACTGTAAGTGGCACATCAGAGACTTGTAATTAGGAGATAAACATCTGGAGCACATGCATTTCAGCAGTTCTGGTCTATACTGAGAGCCTGCTGACAGTCACAGAAATGGGTTTCAGGTCACAGGGCTGTTTGTCAATGCAGTTATATGATGTCTGCATGCTTGTCTGAGGGACTGCAGACAAGCAGGCAAGGAGCTCGGGCATCATCTTCTGGCCTAAGCCTCAGAGATGCGAGTTCCAGAAAGTTAGAGCAACCGACTCAAGAGGAGGTCAAGATGGCCAGCTTTGTAAAGGACTGTCCAACTGTGTAGAGACATTGGGGAAATAATTCCAGCTGCTTCTTACAGGATGCCAGCAAAACCCCACTCCGCCAGGGGTTACTCTTTGCCTTGGGTTCCTATTCCTGCACTGTCCAGTCATAAAACTGTTCAGTCTCAGGCAACACTTTACAAAGCTCTCTTTCCCACAAGGTCCCATTAAAGGTGAGGTGGGGAGCAATGTGGCCAGAGTTACCCAGCAAATGAGTGGTGAGTGGCAAAGATAAGATCCACAGCCAGTCCTGTCTGTTTATAGCCTCTTCTCTTGTTGAATTGGTCTGTCGTGGGTGGAATAGTGACCACTTCCCAAAAGTTCATTCCACCCTGAATCTCAGAATGTACCTTTTCTTTTTGTATAAGGATCTTTACAGATGCAATTAAGATAAGGATCTCAAAATGAGATTGGGGTGGGGGGGGGGCTTAAATCCCATGATGGGTGTCCTTACACAAGACAGAAAAGGAAAAGACACACAGAGAAGTCAGCCCTGGGAAGATGGAGGCAGAGACTGGTTGGCGTGTTGAAGCCAAAGAACGCCAAGGCGTACCAGTCGGCACCAGAAATGAGGACAGGCTCAGAGTGCATTCTCCCTCAGAGCCTCCACAAGGAACCAAACCCTGACAACATCTTGATTTTGGATTTCTGGCCTCTGGAACTGTAAGAGGATACACTTCCGTTGTTTCAAGACAACTAGTTTGTGGTAAGTTTTGTATAGCAGCCCTAGAAAACTAACACGTTGTCTAAGTCACCTTTGCTGTACATGGCAGTGGAAAACCCCTAACACCCACAAACCATTAAAAATTGCTTTTCATTCCATTTCATCCTCATAAGGAAATAAAATCCCCTCCGTGCCTCTCTAGATCACTATCAAGGAGGATAGAGTTTAACAGAGAAGATGGGGAAAAACATTTGGACGATCCACCCTGTGTCATCAATAAGAAAATACTATAGGGGCACCTGGATGACTTGGTTCATTAAGTGTCTGACTCTCGATCTCAGTTCAGGTCATGATCTCAAGGTTCATGAGATCAAGTGCTGCATCGCTTGGGATTCTCTCTCTCTCCTTCTCTCTCTGCCCCTCCCCTGCTCGTGCTCTCTCTCTAAACAAACAAACTAAAAAAAATAAGAAAATACTATATTATCGTACTCACTGAACAATTTAGCATGATTGGTAGCATTTCAACCCTATTTTATAAATGAAGCAAACAAGACTCCAGAGTAGCTGATCTAGGATTGGAACCACACTGACTGATAGCAAATGCTATGTCCTGCAGGACTAAGTCGGTGTTCTTTTGGCTCCTCTCCAAAGGTGTCCCGATCATGGGTCCATAGCCACCCCTGCACACAGGAGCCTGGACCCCAAGTTCTCAGACAGCCTCAGCCCTGCTCACTCTGTACCTCACTCCTCTCCCTAATTCTCTTCTCATTCTCCTGCAGTGTTTGCCCGAGTCGTGGGTAAATCTCCTCTCCCCGACGTGAGTGCAGCAGAGACCCCAGGCTCCCCCAAGAGTCTGAGGAGTCTAGTAACCTGAAATCATTCAGTCCAGAGACAGGGTTTGACTTGGGAGTTCACACATGTTTAGCCCCATGCGAATGGCTGTGCCAGGCTTCCTGCAGAGAGAGAGAGTGTATCTCACTTAACCCCGTTGGGCCTCAATTTCCCTTCGATAAAATGGAAGTAAAATCCCTAATTTGGACTAGGCTCAAATTTTGATGCTGCCATTTACTGCATAAGTCACTTTCCCTCTCTGAGTCTCCCACATCCTCTGTGGGGTCGGAGCACCGGGGAGAGACTGTTCACTGAAAGAGTAGATAAAAGCCACGTGCAGGGAGCTGTGCAGAGGTCAGTGACTATTCTCAACAAATCGAGTCGTATTTGATTTGGACTATTTCTTCAGCTGCCGCGATATTTTTGACAGCCCAGCATAGCACTTAAAAGTATGGCTCTGGAGCCAGACCTCCCGGGTTGAATTCCAGCTCTGTTATTTACTAGCAGTGTGGTCTTGGGCAAGTAACCTAATCTCCACGTCCCTTAGTTTCCTCATCCATAAAGCTGGAAAATGCTCGTACGGATCTTCCTTGACTCACGACGGGGTTATGTCCCACTAGACCCATTGTACGTTGAAAATATCGTAAGTCAAAAACGCATCGCATACACCTAGACTGCTGAATGTCATAGCTTATCCTCACCTACTCTAAATGTGCTGAGAACACTTAACGTTCGCCGATACTTGGGCAGAGTCATCTAACACCAAGCCGATTTTATAACAGGGTGATACATTTTTTTAAAATTTATTTGAATTTATTGAATCCTGTAGTGAAAGTGATAAGCAGAATGGTTGTGAGTGTGTTGGTTATTTGCCATTGTGATTGTGTGGCTGGCTGGGAGCCATGGCTAACTGCCACTGCCCAGCCTCAGGAGAAAGGATCGCACCGCATATCATCAGCCTGGGGGAAATTAAACATTCAATGAGTGGTTTCTACTGAATGTGTCTCGCTTTTACATCACTGTGTAGTCAAAAACTCATAAATTAAACCACCATAAGTCAGGGATCGTCTATAGATACCTCATGGGTCTCTTGTGGGGATTAAATGAGTTAGTACATACAACGTGCTTATCACAGGACCCAGTGCTAGGGAACACTTAATGAGTATTGGCTTTTTAACATTTAACATTTTTGAAGTATATGTTTTAAACCATTTAAAGTTTATTTATTTACTTGGGGGGGGGGTGCACAGAGAGAAAGAGAGAGAAAGAGAGAATCCCAAACAGGCTCCACACTTAGCGCAGAGCTCAACTCAGGCCTCAGTCTCACAAAGTGTGAGATCATGACCTGAGCCAAAATCAAGAATCAGTTGCTTAGGGGCGCCTGGGTGGCTCAGTCAGTTGAGCCTCTGACTTTGGCTCAGGCCATGATCTCACGGTCTGTGTTTGAGCTCCAAGTCTGGCCGCGTGCTGAGAGCTCAGAGCCTGGAGCTGCTTCAGATTCTGTGTCTCCCTCTCTCCGCACCTCCCCAGCTCGTGCTCTGTGTCTCCCTGTCTCTTAAGAGTGCATAAACGTTGACAAAAGTTTTTTTAAAAAAAAGAATTGTTTGCTCAACTGAGCCACTCAGGCACCCCTCAAAAATTTATTTGTATACCAATTACTTTGCGGTTATAGGAAATGACCCAGACCTGGCCTTGCTGTTCTTCTGCTGATATCACTGAACATTTAGACTGGAGCTAAGAATGTGATTCCATAAATTGTAGGTCTGAAACAACAACCCAATGGGATTCTCTTCATGAGAAGTGAAAAAGGAAAATGGACAGGAGCCTTAGCATAGTGAGGTCTTTCCCTTGAGCCAAAATGCTCACACAACAGGCAGTGTCCTTCTGGGCAAGTCACTTCTCTTCGTGATATTCTACTTACTAATCTATGAAATGTGCACCCAGGTGTGTGCGTGCATGCATCAACTGGTGGGTGACAGGAGGGGTGGGGGGACACTGAGGTCAGACCTCTCAGCACTTTAAGGTCAGACGTCTGGCACGTAGCAAAAAGTGTGGATTCCCAATGTATCCTTGAACACGTGTCAGGGACACCAACAGAGACTGTCCAGTTCAAGCCCAACATCAAGATAAGGACCAAGTAGCAGGCGGGGCGCCTGGGTGGCTCAGTCAGTTAAGCGTCTGACTTCGGCTCAGGTCATGATCTCGCGGTTGTGAGTTCGAGCCCTGCATCGGGCTCTGTGCTGACAGCTCAGACCCTGGAGCCTACTTCCGATTCTGTGTCTCTCCATCTCTCGGGGAAGTGGTCTGCAGGGTCAAGCCAGCTGCTGACACAGCCAGGGCTTCTCAGGGTCCAATGTGGAGGTGAGCAGGAGAGCAGGGAGCAGGACGCTACCCAAGCCATGCTCTTGTCAGGAGCAAAGCAGGGCTCAGAGCAGGTTTGCTCTGAAGGTCACCAGTGTTGGAACCTCAGAACCATACCAGGGCTGCTGCTTGTCATGACACAGCCGTACAGACCCAGACTTTTCTGTAAGTCTAGGCTCTCTTAACCTTTCAAACAACCATCTTGTATAGCCTCAAACCCCAAGATGGCCAACCTATGCAAATAACACCCTTTCCATCCCCTGAGTCCTCAGAGCACGGCATGAAGAAGCATCACAACCACACAATCAACTTGCAATGCTGGAGTTGAAGAGTGTGGGTCATTTCATCTCCTGGCTTCTGTTTCCTCGTCTGTCGAACCAGGAGAATGGATCAATCAATCTTTAAGTCATTTTCCAAATCTGGGACTCTACAATTTTAGTTTTTTTTTTTTTATGTGAAACCTCTGTTTTTGTGCTAACAGTCCTAGCTCACACAAAACAGAACATATTCCTATAATTTTCTTAATAATTCTAAAGGGAAAGTAAGCTTCTAATAGGTGCCCCTGACCTGAAACCATGTGTATTCACTTGGCTGCTTTGTTCCTAAAGAAACTGGCAAACACTGCTGTACTTGAGGAGCACATGTTCTGGAATTGGGGGGCTTGGGCTTGAAAAGCCTCCTGACTTTGGCTGGAGATTCCGTCTATCTGTCCTCAACCTTTTCACACCCCTGTGTGTCCCACCCACCAACCAGCGTGGACATCAGTTTCTTAAGCATTTCTCAACCCTGTGCTCCCAGTACCGTCTTGATTTGAGTCTTCCCAAACCTTTCAGTTTCTGACACCTGCTTCAAGTGTACCTTCTTCCAAGGACCCATTTAGATAGGCATCCTGAGGTACCAGTCTTAACTCTTCAGGCTTGGCTCAACTCCCCCTGCCCCACTACCCTAATTCAAACAGCACGGGCCATTCTGCATAAGAGCCACTCTCACCCAAGGAGCCCTGTAGCCTCCTCCCAACCCCTCTCCCCACTCTCCTCTCAGAGAATGACCTTAGTAGTAACCTCATGTCAATTGGGCATGATACCACATTACCTGGCAATTATAGAAAAGGGGGCTTTGTAAATGGAGAATAGCCACCAAAGCTTCTCTGGTTTGAGTCCTGGTTCAGAACAGTGTGGAAGGAAGCCAGTGTGGCTGGGTTTCGCTGTTGGCCAGTTTTGAACCTGGAAGAAAGCGGCCCCCTCTGCCCCTGCAGTTCTCGCCTTTGGAAAAGGCAGATTTCAGAATGTTCCAGCTCTTTGGCTCAGAGGGGTCATGATGCGGTTCCTCTTAATACAATGGGGAATTCAAACCATACAGTACGGCATAAAATATCAATCCAGCCCAGACCCTGAGTGTTGTCGCATGTTGGAGAGGAAAGAGGGAAGTGGTGGGAGGGGTGTAATTTGTGTGGAGGAATGACAGATGTGGTTGATCCACTTTGGATTTATCTGCCCATCTGGACTTTCAAAAGAAAAGAAAGTGGTGTGGTAACAATTTCATAGCAAAGGCCACAGGCTGGTTAATCTTCAGGGATTTTTTTGAGCTAACTTCTGAAAACGTCGATTTGGCCTATTGATTTCATATTAATTGGCTCTGACTGGTTGGAGCACTGCCAGAGAGATCCCTGCACGCTGCACACTGTAGTCGTCAATCTCACCTCCTTCAGCACTCTCTGGGGTGCAGTGTGGCTGGGTGGCTTCTGCCACGGCACGTGGGCACTTTCCCAGGAAGCCCGTTGGGCCAGACTCAGGGATTCTGAAATGGAAGGGGAGTTGATGATGAGGGAGAAAAATTAACCCTCGATGTGCAATATTAGCCATCCTACTAACTGAGCCCATTTTGTCTGGGACGTGGGCCAAGCTGCTGAGCTTCAAAAAGAGAGAGTGTCAGTGGCGGGAAGGGAGGTAGAGAGAAAAAGAGAACAGAGGCAGAGATGGAGTCAGAGAAAGAACGGGGAGCAAACGGAGAAAAGGGGGAAAGAAAATGAAAAACCAAGAGGTACAGAGAGAAGTGTGAGACAGAGACAGAAACTCAGAGACAGAAAGAGACAAAGTCAGAGATACACAAAGAGAGAATCAGAAATAAAAAGAAGCAGAGAGAGACACAGCTAGAGATACAGAGAGCGAATACAGAGAGGGCAGTAACTTAGACGCAGAGAAGGGAAGAGCAAGAGAGATGCAGAGATGGTGACACATATTCAGAGGGACAAAGACAGAGGTTGAGGGATGAGGGACCCATCTTGCCAGGAGAGAAAGCACAGAAGCACTGGGTGGTGGCCAGATTGCAGAGGTGAAGGGATGAGAATGAGGGGAACCCTAGCAGGGTCAGCTCCAGGGAACCCCAGGGGCCTGAGAACAGCCTCACTCTAGGGCTGCCCAAGCCCGAGCCCCTGCATCCCCCTCCCCAAGCCAGCCAGCCCTTTGGGGCCATGCCCTAGGACCTCTGCCTGCAGCCCCCCAGGAAGGCAAGCAGGGCCTCCGTGCAGCTCCCATCCCGGACCCTGCAGAACCAGTTAGTGTGTCGTGTGATGGAACAATGACTGAATCGAGAACAACCGAAAACGACATAGGAGAACTAAGTAAGGAAGAAGAAACTCACAGTAATGTTTTGGATTCCTAATTTCCTACGTGCAGTTGCTAAGCAGTTTCCTGCTGTGTGTGCTTCTTGTGGTCTTGAGAAGTCCAAGGACTATGAGAAAAGCAGGTGGCAGGGAGGTCTGCTGTGTGGTCTCTGAGTACTCCGGAGTGGAGGGGCTCTTCTTCTCGGGGGGCCAGGAGAAATGCAGCTCTCCTGAGAAACAAAACAAAAAGGCATTGACTTCTGAGCCTTCATAGACCAATTCTCTTCCAACCACCCACCACAGGGGAAAAAAGGTGGCCCATTAATATCTCAGGGACATACTGTCACCTGAGTCAGGAAACAGGGTCATGTGGGCTTCTCCCCCTATGTTACTCAGTAGGTCACTGGAGCCCTCTATGCCTCCATGGCTCACTATAGCCCTGATTATTCCATGCCAGGGCATCAGCCTGGGCTGTTTTCCTCAGACACTTTTCTAACCATGTCACCTGAGGGCAAGAGGGCATCCTACCCGTCTCTCTGGGCCAGTTCCTAGCACAGAGAAGGTGCTCAGTTTGGAGTTACTGAATAAATGAGAACAGCAGCATGGTGACATCATACATTTTTTCAGGATTTGTCCACCTGGCCCATTTCCATCATACCCCAGCTGAGTGAGCTCAGAAACAAATTGAGGGAAGATATACAAGTTCCCAGTTTGTGCTCATTCGATAACAGAAAAAGGTCTTGGTCATCTGTAACCCAAAGTTTTACAGTATTTTCAGGTTTATTCTCAACTCCCCATGTCACTGACTTTGGTTTGTTGTAGCTCAACGGGGATATGCCATTCCTAGGTGCACTGGGACCTGCCCAGGGATGCCAGTGGTCTGTGCCTACAGCCCCCTGCCTCAGCAGGCAAGGTTTTCATCTACTTAGGATTCTACCAGTTAGACTAGAATGATAGGCCAACTGGGTAACTTGAGAAGACCAAACCAAAAAAGAATTTATTGGAAAAGTATTAAGTGACTTCACAGGAAGGATAGTCAGTCCATAGATAAACCAGGATCCAGGGCGAGGTTTCAGGAACCTGTGGATGGGCAGCTCACATCTCGGCCTGTGGGATGAGCTAGCACTGATCGATTCCCCTCGTGGAACTGTGTTCGGATCTCAGGCCAGAGAGTCTGAGTGACGGAGGGGGGTCTGGGGTCTCCCTTTAGCCGAGAGAGGGGAGAAGCTCTTGGTTAAAAATCCCACTAAGACTGACTCTTAGCCCCACAAATACAACATGACAAGAAAGAGCAGAAGTTCCCCAATGAGGAATTTGAGTGACATTATGAAAAAGGAGAGAAGGGCACAAGGGAGACAGCAACCCCCACTCTGGGAATTGTGTGGCCCTTCTTCATCTTCCAGGAGGGTGAGATGAAATCTTGTTGGTAGGTCATTCATATGCAGTGGCAAGTAGGCAAGGACCACCCCGGCCCCAAGGTAGAAGGATAAAGAGGAATATGTGATAGGGGTCTGGCTTTTTCTTTGCTTTGATTGTCTGGAGAGCCCAGTTCTGTATAGGCCAACATGCTTCCTTGCCTCAACCTTATGTGAGAAAATAGGGCATTTTCAAAAAATAAGTCCCAGCCATTCAACCAAGTGAGCTTACCCTTTGAAACAGTGATCAGGTTCCCAGGTCTGAAATGGATCAGGGTGGACAGGATGGGGTCCCTCAATGTCTCAGTGAACACCCTCTGCTCACCGTCCCCTACTACCTTGTCCCCAGCTCCTTCTCATAATAGAATACACTGTGAATGGCTTGGTGATTCCATTGTGCTTCCCATTTATAATATTCCAAAGTCCTAGTTGAAAAAACAAAACATTCTGCCTAGAAACCCAGATACCACTCGCGATTATAAGCATCAAGTTTGAAACTTGGAGGATCTTCAGGCTGAACACCTGGGCCATTCTGGCTGCTGCCAGTGGCTCAAGGAATGTGCCTCTATTTCAGTACAGCCCACACAATAATTAAAAGGACAATTTGCTTCTACATAAAGAATCACAGAATGCAGCCCCAAACCACATAAAAGCTGTTTCTGCTCTCACTGCAGTTTGGCTCTCCCCGGCCACAGTCTGTCCTAGGAATAGTGGCTGCTTTGTCTAGTGACTTCAGGAGGCAGCAAAGTGGTGGGAAAATCCCTAGGTCCTGTCCCTTACCTTGCCCCATCATTCCCATAGATCCACTCAGAACTACAGGTTTCCCATCTGCAAAATGGAAATAAGAGTATGAACTCTGCCCTTCTCAGGGTTGTGGTACAGATCAAAATGAAGAACCGGCTGTGAAATCACTTCAAACAATAGAAAGGCTTTGTACAAACAAACAATCTATTGCTTTGACTTCTGTGAACCTAACACTAGGATTTCTCCAGAAGTACACACAAGGAGCAGATGGGGTGGAATTCAAAGGCACCTTGGGAGGAGGAGAAAAGAATATAATTCAGAAAGCACCAGCAAAATCGTGAATTCCACACTTGAATGCAACCTTAAGTTAGGGGTGTGTTGGTAAATATTTAACAACAAGCACCCTAGAAGGAAAGAAGAGGTCTCAGTTGCAGCAGTGACCAATTTTCAGGGGGTGAGTACTGCCAACCATTGCCAATGTCAAGATATCAGCATGATATCAACTGGTTAGTGAAATTCCTGGGAATTTAGCAATTCTCTCTGTCTGTGTCTCTCTCTGTCTCACTCTCCCTCCAGTATGAGCTGGCTCTGGCACACCACCATCTTAAGTCAATACCAAGGTTTTCTTCCATCCCAGCAACTTTACCCAGACCTTCTCACGTGCTGGATTTCAAACAGAGCACCCGGATTGACTAAAGCAGTAAGGGATACCCCGAGAGAGTAATCCTCCCCTGTGCTGTGCGTGTGAGGGAATCTGCAGGAACGAGCAAGTCCCTTTTCCACAGTGATGTTGATATGGGAGGGCCTTCCGCAGGGAAGGACAGCTGAATCTCCACTGACAAAGTCTGATGAGAACAACAGTCTGCCCGCTTGCCCCCCTGGACTAGGAAACAGGAGGGTCTCTTCACATTTGTATGTTTCCTTTGCTCATTCCTCCAGTCTGTCTTTATCTAAAGCACTTAAAACACCCACCCTTTCCTGGCACTGTGGCTCAAAGGATCTGTAAGTTATGTTGTTTTCCTTCGGGGTGGGGGTGGGGGCAGACAATGATAATGCAGTGAGAACAGTGTTCTGATGGAGGGGCACACAGAACATTCTAGAATAGGTTCACCCAGGCTGGGGAGCTCAGGAAAGACATTCCAGTTTTGGCATGATAGAAAAAGCACTCCTACTGCTAACGAACAGCATGGGTAGGACACTGGAGCTTATGGCCTCCAGTGTGAATCTGTCACCTTGTTCGATGCACACCGCAGCCTGGGAAGCACATTCAGCGAGGATCCTCACTTTCCTCCTGCCATACGTTTCCCCACAGGCCAAGAGGCGGGCAACCGACAACCGTGAGTGGGAGAAGAGATAACAAGAATGCCTTGTCTTGTGGATGCTTTACCAACCGATGATAAAATATTGAGAGTGTGGTTTGAGCTTTTGTATCAGTTATTGCTAAAATTAAGAAAAATGCTTCAGGTCTACTCCTGATTGGCATCGGGCAGCTTACTCCGGTGGATGCCTCTAACTATGGCAATGGAGCACATTTAGAAATAGCCACAAATTGGGTGTTCTTTCACAATTTCTGCAAACAATAAGGGATTTTCTAAAATATGCAGCACACTTTTTGCCAAGGGGTATAAACTGGAGTCATTTCAATGTTCCAGCCTTCGGTGGCTTTGGGAGCTAAAAATATGAAGCAAGTTTTATTTTGCTTAGTTTTGACTTCCCGGTCAGTATTGGAGGCGTGGGGACGCCATGCCCTCCTTCTGAGGACGCATGACGTCAGTGACACCAGGTAAACACGCAAGTGACTGGCCTGTGCCTGCACAGTTAGCTGCAGACCTCCCCCCGCAGCTCCTCTTTCTCTGGCAACTTGGTTTTTCTGCACCAACTGTCAGCGTTTATTGATGACTGTGGAGTCAGGCACTCAGTCATCTTTCTTCTTTATCAGTGTCCACCTGGCAAATCTCTCCTCGAGGATTGCCTCAGAGGCAGCTGGAGTGTCATTGATTCCCTCACCTGTCAGACCTGGCTTTCTAGGTGGGCTGTGGCATGGGGACACGGGGAAGCTGGGCATCTCTCAGATCTGAATGTTTCCTCTGCAGGATCTACTGTCAGCAAACAGCTAATCGGGCGGGTGTTCAGGACTCCCCAAAGGGATGGATTGTCTCTGTCTCTGTCTCTGTCTCTCTCTTTTGGCTAATGCATGACCCAGAGAGCCAGCCCAAATCCACCAGTAGTTAGAACTGGAAAAAGAAGTACTTCTCAGGGCCCTAGGAATTCCTGCTCATTGGTCTTACCGAAAAGAAGTCTGTGGTTTTGGGCATGCAAAGCTGGGGCTTAGGGAAGAAAGCCCTGATCTGCTCTACCATGCCAGACACAGATATATCCCAGGAAAGCCACTGGGCAGCTCTAAATGGGAGGGGATTTGAGTCCCAGAGTCCAGCCAGGGAAGGAGTTACTGCAGAAAAGGTATTCTTCCTGTCATGCAAATAAAGAATGACTGTGTCCATCAGTTTTCGGGAACTTTTGTCAACAAATGGGTCTAGGACCTTGCTTCACTTGCCTTCCAGTTGCATCAATGCAGTTTGGCACTTTTCATTTTCCAAGAGCAATGATGACACCTGTCTGCTGAGTGATGTTTCCTGTCTCATTTGCGTTGAGAGTAAAAGTCCCTCAACATGCCTGTATATAAACAAAATGCACAATGCATTGCCTGAAGCATGGGATGACATTGCCAGGGAGACGGTGTCAGAATTGAGTTGAAGTTTAGGACACCCGGCTGGTGTCGGAGAATTGCTCAGTATGGAGAGAAACCCACACCAGGGAATTGGGAGTAGAAATAGAGCGTCTCCAGCAGTTTTTACAGACAGGGCATGTGGCAGAAAACCAGAGGCGTGATGTCCACAGGAGACTGGAGTAGTGAGAGCTGTTGAACAGGTGTGCCTCAGAGCTCATCTGTGTAGCCCAGATTTTCAAACAGTGGCCTCTGGCAAGCTCTTGGAGAAGATGGTATTGAGTAAAGGGTTCTGGCAAATGCCCGGTAGCATCACTTGGTACAGGCTGGAACTCACGGGCAGAAGGCTCAGCAAGCTGCACGAATGCCCAGTGCAGAGGTGATCTGGACAGGGACACAGTTAAACATACCGTGGAATTGCATTCCAACAGAGTAATTAGATCACTGGCCCCAGGTGATTGGACCCAACCTCCACTGTTCCCCTCTGTTACAGGGTCAGAGGGAGCGTACCCTTACAAGACGAGGGACAGTGTGTCCAAGTCTGGGCACCAGCTGCCCGGGAAAGGTGTGGACCAGTGCTGGGAACCTCCCTTGGAGATGTGGTGAATAACAGAGTTGGTGCACAGGTCTTCTGGCTGAAGGGAGGCACTGAGATGATCAGGGCCATCACTGTTTGTTTCCCCACAGATGTCCTACCTGGATATCTGGGAGGAAATGTGAGGAAAGCAGATGAGAATTCCAACGTACTAAGCACCTACTGTGTGTCAGGCTGTGCCAGTGGCTTCCCGTATTTGATGGCATTTAATTCTTCTGCAAACTCTGTAAGAGAAGTATTAAATGACAATTTAGAGATGAAGGTCTGAAGCTCAGGAAGACTGAACAACTTCCTCAAGTTACTTGAAGGAGAGAGAAAGAAATCTAACCTGTGTTTCTGATTCGAAAGGCATAGTGTTTCTTCGTGAAGGTAAAAGACCTCTCACAGGCTTAGAGAGGTGGTTTCCTGATCACAGAGAATATTGGAATCACCTGGGGAGTAGGACATTTAAAAAGTATCCACACTCAGGGCCCCTGGGTGGCTTAGTTGGTTAAGCGTCTGGCTTTGATGAAGATCATGATCTCACCATTCTTGGGTTCGAGCCCTATGTTGGGCTCTGTGCTGAGAGCTCAGAGCCTTGGAGCCTGCTTTGGATTCTGTGTCTCCCTCCCTTTCTGCCCCTCCTCTGCTCGTGCTCTGTCTCTCCCTGTCTCTCAAAAATAAATAAATGTTAAAAAAATAGAAAGTAACCATACTCAAGCCCCACCCCTAACGGCTCTGTTTTCATGGGTCTGGAATGGGGCGTGGGCACTGAAATACCTTAAAATCTCCAGATGATTCTAAGATGGATCCTATTTATTTGGTTTGGTTTTGTTACAGTGTTCAGAGGAGTTCCTAGTTCATCTGGAGCTAGCATAAAGTCTGCTTCCAGAAGGATTCATTCATTCATTTATTCACTTACTCATTGAAAGTACCACTGAGCAGACAAGGGTCAGAAGCAAGTGGAAGACCCTTGACCTGTGGTATTTCGTCTGCACATGTGGCATGATGGATGTCCAAATAGGACATCTAATGGGGCCCACTAGATAAGAAAATGATACTGCTTCTTTAAAAAATATTTTTAGTGTTTATTTATTTTGAGAGAAAGTGAGAGAGAGAAAGAGAGAGCCAGGGAGGGGCAGAGCAAGAGGGGGACAGAATCCCAAGGAGGATCCGTGTTGTCAGTGCAAGCCCCAAAGCGGGGCTCGAACCCACAAACCGCAAGATCGTGACCTGAGCAGAAATCAAGAGCCAGACACCCAACTGACTGAGCCACCCAGGTGCCCCAATACTGCTCCTTTTAAAATAATCTAACGGTGTTGCAATATATATCTGCAGACATTTTTGTCTTTAAGAATTAAGTGTGCTGGCGCGTGCACACACACACACACACACACACACACACACTCCAACTGCCTGAGTGACAGGAAGTGTGGACAAAGGAAGCAGTTCCTGATTCTTGTCAAAAAGCAGGAAGGACAGAGGTCCTGGGAGTTGTGAAATAAACAGCAAATTTCACTGGAAATATCTGCAGCAGATTTGTCTATCCTTGAGAAATATCTCTCTGGCCCTGTTTCATTTTCCTCAACTCCCTTTTTCTCCCGTAGCTTTTGCTAGTTTCCTCTCTGCTCATGGGTTGCTGACTCTCAAGGATCTACAATAAACACACAGAGAGTGCGCACAAATAATACGGAAATGAAGGTCTGATTTCTCTCCCCTGCACTCCCCAAGCCTCAGTTCTAATGGTCTGTTGCCTGCCTAAACCCCTCCGGGCCTCTGTCCTGCCCCTTAGGGTGCTGTGTTTAGGGAGGCGGCTGGAACCCGGGTTTGAATCCTAGCTTGGCCCTGCGGTATTGTGTTGGCTTGAGTGAGACATTAGCCTTCTCGATGACTCAGTTTCAGACAGATAATGATAGTCACTGTGTTATAGGATGGTTTTGAGTTTTAGAGTTAATACACGTAACATTGGACGTGTGTGTGGCACGCATCAGGTGCCCAACCAACGTTCCCATAACTATGTTGTTGCTGCTATTTGTTACTGCTGCTGTTATCACTAAGGGTCTGATTCTTCCCAGCCCCTCTCCTGTCTTTTCCCCCTACATACAGTTTGCATTCAAGCCGTGTGGACTACTTGGAGTTGTTGGAAGTTACCGTTCTCTCGTGTGCCTCTGGGCAGTTGATCAGGCTTCCATTTTGGTAAACCTTCCCCATTTTGTAAGTTTTCTATTGTTGTAACAAATTCCCACAAGCTTAGTGGGTGGAAAAAACACAAATGTATTACGTTATAGCTCTGGAGGTCAGAAGTCCAACATAGGGCCGCGTTCCTTTCTGGGGGCTCTAGGGCACAATCCTTCCTTACCTTTTCCTAGGCCATCTGCATTCCTTGGCTCGCAGCCCCTTCCTCCATCTTCAGAGGCAGCAGCAGTGGCTTTGAGTCCTCACACTGCATCCCTCTGACCATACTTCTTTCATCGCATCTCCCCTGGACAGTATCGAGGAAAAGGAGGTTCCCCATTTTTAAGGACTCCCGTGACTAGACAGCATTCACCCGGGCAATCCAGGCCAATCTCCCCACCTGGGGTCCTTAATCTTAGTCACAGTGCAAATTCCCTTTTCTTCTATGTGAGGTTAGGGATTAGGACATGAACATCTTTTGGGGGGGGGAGAGCATTATTCTGCCTCCAACCCCTATTAAATCCTCACATTTTCAGGCCTCATCTCAAACATCACCTCTCTGAGCATTTTCCAATTTCTCAGGCAGAACAAGGGCTTTGTTTGTGCTCCTAGTGCTTTGAAAATATGCTGCTTTTGTAGGCTTTACCACAATATTTTGCAGTAATTGGCTTAGATAATTGCTGAGCCCACAGAATTTTAAGAGCAGAGACTGGGTTTTGTTCACACTGTTTTGTTCCCAATGCCTGATAGGAGCCTTGGTAATGCTTGTTGAATCGAAGGACCTTCAGTCTTAAGACCTAGTGCGTCTCTGCCCATGGAAATACTACCCAAACTTGAAGCATACGATCTGGTTTACTATTTCGTGACAGTAACTCATAAGTTTCCTCTGTCAGACTTTTCATATCCATCCTTGTCTTCGTCTTTACTACAGCCCTGCAAAGAAGGCAAATAGGTTGCCACTTAGCCGTTAAGAAGACTGAACCTCAGAGAGGTCAAATACCTCGTCCAAAGGCTTTCATACAGCTGTTTATTGGCAAAGTGGAGAATCTTCAAATCTAAATTATAAACCACGTCGGGTTTTTTTAGGCAGATAAATACTCCTGAGGTATTTATAGCAGGAGACACTTTGCAATCGGAACCTCTTCTGGCTAAAGACCCATTAATTTGGAGCAATTGGATGACGGGGGTAGTAAAATAATAATAATAATAATAATAATAATAATAATAATAAATAACTGAAAGAGTAAAAATTTACAGTAATTACAAAAATAATGGGTCTGTTTCAGAGAGCTCTATGTATGAAAAATTGTTAAATTATAGAATAACTTAAAGCTCTAGCACAGCCAAACCAGATCTAAGTTCTTCTCTATTAGAAATCATAGGAGAATAGAAAAGTTCAGATGCATTTGAGCATCTACAGCCCAAGGTAGTGTGTGATGTGCCATAATGAGGCATGATGTGGGTCTGTGCGTGCTTAAATGACTATGCAAGTCTAGCTGCAGGAACTAGAATACATGTTATAAAAAGTCTTTCGTGTACCAGCTTCAGGAGTGGATAAGAAGTGAAAGGGAATAAATTTTTTTTTGTCTAATTATTTGGAAATAGTTCCTTTGGCCATTCAAAAAGCTTCTTCCCTCAATCAGATGGAAGAACAATCTAATAATTGTGCATGTTATCATTATCTGCTTCATAATTTTTCTCATAGATAAGGCAAAATAAAATCTTCAGTCACTGACTGTAACAGGAAATTTCAAAACAGTGGCCCTCAAATGAACGATGTTTTGCAAACATTGTTTCCTCTGTGTTCTAATGACTACCTTTCAGTGATCACCTAAGTGATCTGCTTAATATAAAACTGTAACTGGGCCTGAAGAACAATATTCTGAAAACCCATGTGGCAGTGTATATGGAGGATGTTTATTTAAAGACTAAACATTTTTTTGTAAATAATTTTTTTTTAATTTTTATTTATTTTTGAGAGAAATGGAGCATGAGTGGGGGAGGGGCAGAGAGAGGGAGACACCGAATCCCAAGCAGGCTCCAGGCTCTGAGCTGTCAGCACACTCACGGACCGTGAGATCATGACCTGAGCCCAAGTCGGAAGCCCAACCGACTGAGCCACCCAGGTGCCCCTAAAAACTCAACATTTTCAGCCCACCAATTTATAGACACTGTTAAGTGAAGATGTGCTCTTATGTAAGAAAGGAATGAAGCATTGAAGCAAAGCACTCACACAGTGCTGAGCATAACAGTGACAATCTCATAATAAAGAATAGGACAGGGAAAACCATCACAGGTGCACGTAAAGCCCCCTGACTCCCTCTCTGCATCTCACACAGTGACAGGCAAGTCCTCTGAGCTCATTCACTTTCAAGGATCTTTGCCTTTCCTCAAATGTTACTTCCTCTGTAAAGCCTTCTTGGTAGCCTCGGTGAAATAAACTGCTTTTATCTTATAGTCCTGAGCTCATTTCAATCGCATTGTTAGCTCTTTTTGAATCTGTCTTCCTCACTAGACAGAGAGTTTCTCAAAGGCAGAATGCCCTTCTCATTTTTGAATCCTCTGATGGTGGCAATAGAGCATGACATAAAGAAGGTTTGGTGGTTTTTTTTAAGTTATTTTTGAGAGAGAGAGTGCACACACACCTGCACACGTGAGCAGGAGAGGGGCTGCGAAAGGGAGACAGAGGATCTGAAGTGGCCTCCAGCTGAGGGCAGAGAGCTCAGTGTGGGGCTCAAACCCACGAATCGTGAGATCATGACCTGAGCCAGTCAGACACATAACCGACAGTCATCCAGGCACCCAAAGAAGGTGTTTAATAGATGTTTGCTCAAATGACTTATATTATAGTTTAACATTATCATTCCAAAGGCCTGCCCTGAACCCTGCTTACCTTCAATGACTGTTTGTATAAACACAAATTCGCACTTATATCTCCCACGGTGTCATGGAATTTCATCAAGTCATCATTAATGAGACACAAATATACAATGTATAAAACATGCAGGATGGACAATCTTGAAGTCAGGGAGGTACCACACCCCTCTCCATGTCGTTGACACAAAGCTACTCTTTGTGGGCACATTTGGGTCATATCTGTAACTTTTACCAGTGTGCTTTATAGCTTAGGATTCAGTTATCTTTGTAATAAAAGAGTAGTGACCCTTGCCTCTCTAAATCAGAATTGGGCTGGACTCCAGGAGTTCATTTTCTGGTTATTTTTTTTGAAACTCAAACCCAAAGAAACTTTTCAAATGAGTAGCTTCCCAAACTTTCCTGTGAAAATCTATTTAACTCCTTTATTCTCACCAGGGCTTTTAGGGACACACGTTCAGTGGCACTGAGTAGCTGATGGAAACATGCTTGCTAATATAGAAATGGCAGCAGGGTGGAAAAAGAAGCAGAGACGGAGCAGGTTTATTCCTTGACTTAATTCAAGTGTCAACTCATCCAGGAGATATTTCCTCATACCTCCCAGGATGGGTTATGGACCTCATTGGTGGACTCCTTCAGCTTCTTGAGGTGGTTTTTCTCATCAGTCTAGGATCCTTGGGTGCTATATCCCCACTGCCAAGAACAGAACCTAATATCTCTCAGATTCTGGATGAATGAATGACCAATTCCAGGCACTGGTAACTTATAAATCCTCTTGTATTAAATTCTTTGGTAAGATGCTATGGAAACCAACTGAGGCCACCCTAAGTCAAACATGAGATTTATTGGAATGAGAGAATTTCTCAGAGAACTGCAATTGGGTGACTTTGAGAGACTCCAGGGAACAGGCTAGATAACTAGATAGCCTGGTCAAGTCACTGTCTTTTGGGTGACTCTTAACCTCTTTATTCAGTCCTTTGGTGACTCTGCTTAAGATTCAAATTCCAGGGAAAATGAAGGATTGGCCTCATGGACTTTAGGAGACGTGGGGACATCTTGATAGACTTACCAGGACTGCAGCCAGTGGAGTAAAAGTAGTTCCCCAAACAAAAAAGGGAAGTGGACAGAGGACTGCTAGGCAGGAAAAAGCAAAGCAGCTTTTTACACCAGCTCATTTTCATGAGAAAGTATATCCCACTGTTCTATTTATATAGACTTCGGACACCTGGAGGTATTCTGCAAGGTCATGCTTCAGTTTTCATACAGCATCTCTGACCAAGATAGGATTTCTCCAGTAACAGGGATTGCCTTCCTTACCCAGTCAGCCCAGCCTTTTCATTTTTTCTCCATATCCTCTGGATGTTAAAAATACCTATCTATCTATGTATCTATGTATCTATCTATGTATCTATGTATCTTATCTATCTATCTATCTATCTATCTATCTATCTATCTATCTATCTATCATCTATCCATCCATCTGTCCATCTAGCAATCTATTCTTCATCTATCTGTTCTTTTTATAGAATTGAAATCTGCCTTCCAAAAGCTTCTACCCGTTTCAACTCCCCTCCCCATCCTGGAACAAGTTAGTTTCTTCCATAGGACAATCTCTGAGCCTTGACTTGATGCCTTTCAAACTACCTGACCCATCTCTCCCCACCACGTGGCCACTACAGGTACAATGCCTCTCACTGGGCAGGACTCACACTGCTGCCCACACATACCCCTACACTTGTGGCTTTTTGGTGCTTTCTAAGGTTTGTACCTGTATTTCTCCCTGGCTCTCCCACCCTTGACTGGTTCATGTACTTCAGCCCACCTTTCCCAATACTGCTGCCAGGGCACCCTTCTCCCCAAATACTCTCATTCTTTCTTTCATCGTGGCTGTTGGCTTTGCCATTAGATAGATCTTGTTCCAACCTGGCTCCAAGGCTTACTCTTCATGTTTCCAGGGAGCAAATACTTTAACTCTCTGAAACTCAGTTTCTTGATCCACAATATGACATAATGCCTACCTTTAGCAAGGCTGCTTATAAATTGCATGGTATAATGGGTTTAAGAAAATTGTCATGATACTTTGAACTAGGTGATTGACAGATGGTAGCTGTTGTAATTGTCTTTTTAAGTATTGATTTTATCATTTACAAAATTACAAAAGTTATACTTTATCTAGTTATGTATATGCATGTAAAATTCTGAATGATTCGCTCCTAGGATGATATTGCTAGACCAGAGTCTCCACATTTTACATTGTAGTAAATCTTAATAAATTACCGTTTATTGAAAATAAGAATTATCAATTATATTCATATTCATGGTATATGAGTTTGCCACTTCTCCACAACCTTACCATAACTTGATGTGATTAGCCTTTTTCATGTTTTGCAAACCATATGGACTAAAAGAGTATGTCGTAGATGGTTTTCTGTTTTGTTAATTAGTAGTGAGGATCACTATCTTTTCTTGTGTTCAGTAGCCATTTGTCTTTTCTAGTCTGTGAACTAACTACCTTCTTATGTCATTTACCTGTTATTTTGATTGGAATATTTTTTATTCATCGAACTATTGAAGCTCTTTATATATAACTCATACTAACCCTTTGTGTCCTGAGCAACAAATATATTTTTTTTTTTTTTACCAGTGTGTCTCCTATCTTTTAATCTTATTCAGGTTCTTTTTCAAATGAAAATTTTTTTTATTTTAAATTAAGTCACATTTGTCATTTTTCCCCTTTTCCTTTTTGTTTTTTTTTTTTTTTTTTTTGTACTTTAAGTCTTACCTATCCCAAGAATATATTTTCCTAAATATTATTATAGCAGTTTTTAAATATTTGGGCTGCCAATCCGTCTGAATTTAGTTTTGAACCAGTAGAAAGTGCTGTACACATTTAATAAATAGTCAGTTGCTGATTTAAAATGTCCCTCTTACTATATACTAAATTCTTACTAGATTCTACACTCGAGTTATTTTTTGGTTCTCTTTTCTCTTCCATTGAGTTAAATAGATGTTCTTGCATCAGTACCAAAAACTATCTTAATTACTATAACATATGTGATATATTGTATAATATTATACATATATTACATATTATATATTTCACATGTAATCCACATACCTGAACACACATTCAAATTTGGAGGTACTGAGAAAAGGTGATGGGATTTCAGAGGTAAAAGAATTTATTTGTAGTTTGGGAAATCAGAGAACAATTTGATGAGGAGGTGGCATTTGAGCTGGTCTTGAGGTAGGATTGGTCATGAATGACAAATCAGAGTGCATTCCAAGAAAAAAGAATTGCTTTAGCCAAATGACAGAGACAAGAAAATACAGGTTATGACTCATCCATCACCAACCCATAAGAGTAAGTGTTGTAACTTGATCAGAATATAAAGAATGTTTGAGGGGCACCTGGATGGCTCCGTCGGTTAGGCATCTGACTTCAGCTCAGGTCATGATCTCATGGATCATGGGTTTGATCCCCACGTCGGGCTCTGTGCTGACAGCCCAGAGCCTGGAGCCTGCTTCAGATTCTGTATCTCCCTGTTTCTTTCCCCACTCTCCTGCTCATGCTCTTTCTCTGTCTCTCAAAAATAAATAAGTGTTAAAAAAACTTTTTAATAAAGAACAGTTGGAAAGGAAAGATAATGGAATAACGTTGAGAGAATCAGATTGGGTCAGCATCATAGAATCCCCAAATGTTGGGTTAGCCAGGATGGACTATCTTGATTCTGGGCCTAGGAAGGAGCCCTGGAAGGCATTAGCCATGGCATGACCTTGCCTGGATTTTAGAAAGATGATGGGTGGGGAGTTGATTCCAGGGAAGCCAGACAGGGAGAGAGGGAGAACAGTCAAGTCACTGTGGCAGAGATTTTCAGCAGAAGATTAATAGGCATAGGGAGGTTGTAGTCGAAGGAAAGCTTCAGAACTATTTTGGTCAGCATTTTCTCTTTTGTTCCTAGTACACTATATTACAAGGAATGTATTGGGGATTGCAGGGCCAAAAGTCTTCTATTTATGCAACAAACAAAGAACAAAAGGCAACTCTCCCACTTGTTTCTCCCATGAGAGGCCTCCAAGTGCTGCAAGTGCTATAATTTGTGCAGTCTGAGTGTTCTTGCAACAGACAGTCTTCTAAAGAGGAGAGTAGTGCTGGCCATGGCCTCTGTCTTATTCAGGGTTCTCAGCGTTGGCACTATTGACATCTGGGGCCAGATAGTTCTTGGTTGTGGAGGCTGTCCTGTGCAATGATGTAGAGTAGCATCCCTGGCCTCCATGAACTAGATGTCACTAGCATCCTCCAACCAGTTGTGACACCAAACATGTTTTCAGATACTACTAAGAATATCCGAGAATCCCTGGAGAATCCCTTGTCTAGTGGGCCCTTGAGCCAAGCTCTCTCTCTCAGTGGACTGGTGGCAGGCCCGAGAGGCTAGTGATGTTGAGATGGTGGACAGCTCTTGGACTTCAGCGTTGGGCAGCAACCCAGCCCCGCTACTTAGTAGCTTCAGACCCTTGGACAAATCACATACAAGCTTGCTCAGCGTCAGTGTCCTTTCCAAGAAAATGAAGGTAATGATGACTACTTCATAGGATTGTTTTGGAGATTAGATGAGATAACATGTGTGTGAGAAGACAAATGCAGTGCTTGGCACGCTACAGTTGCTCAATAAATATGTGGGGACTTAGATGTAAGTATCCTCATCGCTCCAATGTAGTTTTTCTCGATTCAAAGAGAGGCTTTTATCTGTGCAGAAAAATGCTTTAAAATGCCCACTCTTCAGCTCAACCTAAATTCTAGGACTTAGCATCTTGCTCCTTTTTTTTTTTTTTTTTTTTTTGTATGAGTCACATGAAGGATGTTAAGCTGATAGCCAGTAACCTCGGGTACAAGCTCATCACCAGTCCACTTGAGAGAGCCACGTCCACATCAGCATCTGAAATGATATTGTTCTGAGAAATGCCACAGTGACCCAGAATAAACCCTGGACGGGCTGCTGTGGCAATTCTGTCAAGATTAGAGCCTCTGGAGTATTCAGGATGAGAAGGTAAAGAGCTGAAAACATTGGGCCTTCATTCTACCCATGGAGATTCCAGATGGGAATTTCCTGTAACATTTTATATGTCTGTAACTCTTTTCCCATCGTTTGCTCTTCCTTCTACCTCTTTTTCTTTCTTTTTTTTTTTTTTTAATTTTTTTTTTTAACGTTTATTTTATTTTTGAGACAGAGAGAGACAGAGCATGAACGGGGGAGGGTCAGAGAGAGGGAGACGGGAACACAGAATCCGAAACAGGCTCCAGGCTCTGAGCTGTCAGCACAGAGCCCGACGCGGGGCTCGAACTCACGGACCGCGAGATCATGACCCAAGCCGAAGTTGGCCACTTAACCGACTGAGCCACCCAGGCGCCCCCTCTTTTTCTTTCTTTACTACGAGTTGATTCTGTCTGCTCAAGCTGAACCCTCTTCCCTTCACCATTTACAGAAAATTTAGCTCTTTTATTATGGATTCCACTCCCTGCTTTCCTTTCAACTCCTCTCTGGATCGTGGTCGTCTTCTCTACCTCTCCATAGGTCTCTCTTAACTTCTCAGTACATATCTAATATTCACTTGTTTTTTTTTTAAACATTATGTTCCCTATTAATTTTCAAAGCAGAAGACCTGAACACTTAATTAAATGTCTTTTTATATTTTAATTGTTTTAGTTATACATAAATTTTAAAATTTTCCTAACCCCTAAGAAGAAGGATTTCCAGCACATCGACTCATTCTCCAACTTCGTGTCTTTCCCTCATTGGTGCCCTCACAGATTATCTGTTGGGGTTGTGCTAAGTTTTTCTTAGCAGCTTGTTTAGGCAGAGCTGGGGGGGGGTGGCGGGAATTCATGTGCAAGTATGTGAAAAACACTGGCTATTTAGATAGCACTGTTGTTTCAAGAATCTCTGGAGAGATTGGTTATTCTTAACAAGACTAGAAATAGAAGCATTAACACTCACCGCAGCTGAATTCCTGGTAAAAGAGAAACAGTCATCACCCAACCCCAACACAACTGCCCTTTCCTTCTACTTCCTCATTCCTTGTGCTCCCTCTCCAAGCATGGTGGGACCCACTGTCTCCTTGACAATTGTCCTTCAGCTGCTGGTGGATGGAGTGCTGGAAATTGAGAGCTGATAATTACCTTGGACAGGAGCCCTGGAAAACCACCTTTTGCACATAGTAGGCACTCATTATGGGATTGAATGGAGACCATAGTTGCTCCATACCTGGGGGTGGAATTTGTATCCTGAAACAACTCCCCATGATTTAATCTTTAGTACCTTGTAGAACATGTATGCACACCAAACAAACACAACACAGAAGGATTTCAAAGAGGCACTGGTGTTTACTTTTTTGTAGGTTGATCAAACAAGGGCGGAAAATAAGCCAGGGCGATGGTTTAGTAAAGTTTTCTCTGGAAAGTGCCCACCAGTTTCTTGGGAAATTTTACCGGTCTGGGCCAGGGCCAGGACTTGGGCATTTTCATAGGGACACCCCCACACCTAAAACACAGGCAAGTGAATGGGCACACATAGGCGCGTTCCCACTCTGCTTTTGGAATCCAGGAGGCACATCATGCTGTCGGTGAGGCTTCTTACTGCTCAGAGAAGGCCACTTGGCTTCCTCCCTTTGATCTCACTGCATTTCCTATGCACCTTGTTTATTTCTCTTAGTATACCACATTGTAATGATCCCTTTTCTTATCGCTCCCCATTCCTTGAAGGCAAAGACAAAAAGTTTATCTTTCTCTGTATCTATTCAGAGTCTAGCACAGAGCCCAGCCCAGACAAAAATTGCTTTTTTTGAAACACAATTTATTGTCAAATTGGCTAACATACAGTGTATACAGTGTGCTGTTGGTCTTGGGAGTAGATTCCCGTGGTTCATCCCTTACATACGACACCCAGTGGTCATCTCAGCAAGTGCCCTCCTCAATGCCCATCACCCATTTTCCCCCAAAGTAAAATAAAATAAAGTCCCTATGGAGGGCTGAATCCCTTCCGCTCCTTTTGTAAATAAAGTTTTATTGGTATGCAGTCATGCTCGTTTGTTTATGTATCATCTATGGCTGCTTTCCTGCTACAAGGGCAGAGTTGAGTAGTTGCAAGAGAGAACATATGACCCTCAAAACCTAAACTATTCACTATCTGGCCCTCGACAGAAAACTTTTACCTGCCCTGCACTGTGACACCCAGCCAGTTTAACAAAGTCAGTCAAAATGTTGCCACACGAATGTTAACTAGAATTAGGCAGCCCAGTCTGTCACTGAAATGAGAGAGTCCCTTCTTTTGTCTTCTCTCATAAAGACCTTATTATCTTTTGCTTCAAAAACCTGGAACTCATCTAACCTTTTCTTTTCCCACATTTGGTTTTTATCCTCATTTTTCACCTCTCCAAAGTATTTCTTCAATATTTTTTTCTTCCATTCTAGTAACAGAGTATGATTTATCCACTAAACATTACTTTTGAAGCATGTTTTCTATCACAGTAAATAATACTAATAACACCAAGTAAAAAAAGCATAAACACAAATTCACATACAGTCTAATTCCAGCTAGTGTTTTTGAAAAGCAACATTCAGGGACAGAAAGGAAAAAAATACATTGCAATGTCATAAGTGATTGCTTCTAGATAACGAAATTGGGATGATTTTCACTCTTTTGTTTATAGGTGGATGTATTTACAATAGCAATGAATTTATCCCGTCTGCCATGTGTCTGTGACTTAAGCAGTTGTGATTTCAGTGCTTCTGTTATGACATAGACACAGTCTCTAATAGGCCTCCCACATTGCTACATGTTGGACTCACTCGTAAATTCTACCTATGATTCATCTACATTGTGTTTATGCAACTGCTTTGGATAAGTCACTGTGTACGCGGAATATATTGTTAGCTCTGTTTTTGCATCTTCATAAAGAAAAAAAAAACCCTCAGGTCATCCCCAAAGTCTAATTTGTGATGTTAGTTCTACTAATGAGGTCTGTCCATGAAGACAATTTCACGTTTTCAGTTGCTTCCTTTTCGTAGGTTCTTTCTAATCCAGACTCCTCACTTCTGCCACAGAAAAGAGAAAGTAGCATCTACAGTCTTGGTAAAGTGGAAAGATATTGGGCACTGTGCCTCCAAAGGCGGTCGCCAGCTCTAGCTTTGTTGCATCTTAACCATGTGGCCTTGGAAAAGTCACACCAGCTCAGAGCCTCAGTTTCTTCTTCTACAAACTGGGATTGGTTACAAATAACTCACTGGGTTACTGGGATTAAAGAGAACGCTTTCCGGGGTGCCTGGGTGGCTCAGTCAGTCAAGCATCCAACTTCGGCTCAGCTCATGATCTCATGGTTCATGAGTTCGAGCCCTGCGTTGGGTTCTGTGCTGACAGCTCAGAGCCTGGAACCTGCTTCAGATTCTGTGTCTCCTTCTCCCTCTGCCCCTTCCCCACTCATGCTCTGTCTGTCTCTCTCTCAAAAATACATAAACATTAAACAATTAAAAAAGAGAGAGAGAGAACACTTTTCACACAAGCATCTACATCAGTCTAGTGCTCAACAGATGTGTGATAAATAGTCTTTTAGTTTAAAAAGGCATGCTTTTAAAACCAGTGAAAGTGCTTGTCAGGGAAGGAAATGCAAGGTGCTTCCAGTGGAAGAGCCCCAGGAGGAAATGGTACTTCCTGTCTCTCTGACTCAGCCAGAAGCAGGAAGAACATTCATTCACATGCTCTACCAGCTACATTCTGTAACCTATCTGAAAGAACACTGAAGGATGAGTCAGGGGACCCAGGCCTGCCTTTGCCTCAAATTTGCTGTGCAATTTAAATGGGTGCCCATTTGTCCATCTGTGACAGGAAGGGTTTAGAAGAGAAGCTTTGTGAGATTTTAAATTCCTAGTACAAAGGTGCTGTGGATTCAAAAGATTGCAGAAGCGTGTCATATCATCCAAATAAGCCAATAAAATTTGTAAAAGTGTCACCTCTAGAAATGAACACATGCAACATGGGTATAGCATGTTTATACTCAAGTTTACCACAAGCTTTCATATCCATGATCCTCAGAATAGTCCTGGGAGGTGGGGAAGGCAAGTATTATGATCCCATGTCACAGAGAAGGAGAACAGTCCCATGGTCACACAGCTAGCCAGTGATTGGACGTGCACATGAACCCAGGTCTTCTTAACATCTACTTTTGCTCGCTGTCTACTCCACCAAGAAGAATACATTTCAATGCTCTGGTTGCTGACCTTTGAAGACTGTAAGTTTCTAGTGAATCCTTAACTAAATTACCCACATATTTTCTGTTTGATTAGTTCTTCCTTGTTCTGCTCTAAGATTTACCAGCATGGAAGATTCACTTGCACAGGATCATCTTAACAATATCCCCTGTCTAGCCTTTATTGAAGGAGAAGAGAGAGACACCGTTATGGAATGCAGCTGGTAACGTCACCAACAACAAGCCAAGCAAAAGCTCTGCATCCCGGGACCTCAGCAGGAAGCTGGAAAAGAATCAGTTCAGACAGAACTCCCACTGGCTCCATGCATGGGCGAGGCAGCTACCTTGGTACAAAGCAGCCTGGACTGAAGGCCGACTTTAGCTGGCCACCTCCGGGCAAGCCACCTAAATCTCAGTGTCCCCATGGGCACATCTGTAAAGTAAGGCCTGACAAACTTAGCCTTGACTTTAACCTGTCAGCGTGTCTTCCCCTTCTTCAACCAATCTTCTCCTCTAAGAAATCCTCCCTGCCTCTTCCAAACAGGGTCATGGACCTTGCTCTGTATCCCTACATCATAGACTTTATTGACTGCATTATCTGCTTATCTCATGGATTGTTACTATTATATTTTTACTTCTCTATCTCTCCTACTCGACTTCTTGAAGGCAGGGACGGACTGTAGGATTTTTTGTCTCTAATTTTCTGTCTGAGCTATTCAAGTCCCCTAGGCATTCAGACTTAGTGTTTGCAACATTGTACCTTAACGGTATCTTCATAATGGTCTCAAAGACGTGGCAGGACCTCCCTTGCTCCCTCACCTCTCTGAGTCTCCCTCCTCTCTCCACATCACTCATTCCATGGTAGCCCCGTAGGCTTCCCCTCCATTCCAGCACACACAGACCACAATTCCTGGCCTGGCTCTTTGAAGGAACTCTTCTCCTTTTCTGGAATGCTCCTCCTGCGGAAGCCTGTAGGCTAACTTCATCACCTCCTTCTTGTCTTTGCTTCCATCTCACCATCTTAATGACTCCAAATTGACCACCTGCTTAATTTTGCAGCCTACGTCTGAGCCCTGCCGATACTCCTACCCGTGCTCACCATTTCTTCTCTCCCACAGCGCTATCAACTTAGAGCACACTGTTCATGACTGTGACGTTCATTTATTGTCTGTCTCCTTCCCTAGAATGTAAGCGGCATGAGAGAAGGGCTCTATGTTCTGGTCACTGGTGTACCCCATGTTCCTTGATAAATGGCAGGCACATAATAAATGTTCACATACAGTTGCTTAATTGAATTACATCCATCAACTTTTTTTTTTTTTTTTTTTTTTTTTTTTTCTTTTTTTGCTGCTGCTTGAACTATTTGAAGTCCCTCAGGACAGTCAGGCTGAGTTCTTCCAATGTTTTGGACCTAAACATTCAGCTGATCACTTTGACTCTCCCGGATCTAATGACATAGAGTCCTGAGGCATAGCTTTGCTCACAGGAAGTGCTGAGTCCTTTAATAATGCATATCTCATCCAGCCATTCTACAGCAATGGCTTTTGACCTAAAATATATACTATATTTTTATGGTTTCTCCTTATGCAATAGTTTCAGAACTGAAATTTCGAAATGGGTGAAGGTGTCATAGACCCCTGAAAGGTGAGATGAGCTCCCCTTATTTGGAGAGTGTGGGACTGGAGCAGAAACCCCTTTCTGGGCTCACCTTCCCACTTGCATTGTCTTTCCGCCTCTACGAGTCATTAACTGTGCTAATCACTGCTAAAACAAAGCTAATAATTGCTTCTTGGAACGTTGTGTAATGCTGTGGAATGTTGCCACGGGCCTCTGAGAATCAGCCCCTCACTCTGCTCAGAGTAATTTCTCAGGGATTTTAACTCGGCTCGTCTTGAAGCTGAATGTTTATCATTTTCCATTTTATTGTTTCTGGCCCCTCCCCTGCCTTTGAAGTTCCTGAAATCTTTAAGCACTTGGCTGGTCTCTATACACCACAGGTCTTCTCCCTCAAAGAGGGCACCTGGCCAAGAGACAGGAATCGGAGCTCCCCTCTTGGCTGTGCCTATAAAACAATCAGATTGCTCCGCAGCCTGCCATTTGAAACGTGAGCTGTGCTGAGAGTACAGATAATGCAGCATGTTCCAAGGAGATTAGAATATCCCAGTGGGATTTTGGGTGAATGGAGAGGGAAAGCAGTGAGTCCTCTGCACACAGTGTAACCCTCTCTTCTCCAGACCGCATTGTCTACGCGGGAAGGTCAAGGGCATGGACCCGTCTTTTTCTCCTTCCTGTAACCACCCTGTTTTGTGAAAAGTTACCGCAGTTTAGAGCTGGGCATTTTCCATGAAACTATTTGCTTGCTCTCTCCTGGACCATTTATCACCTCCGTCAAGAGTATCCTTTTCTTGGGGTGACTGGGTGGCTCGGTCGGTTAAGCCTCCGACTTCGGCTTAGGTCATGATCTTATAGTTTGTGGGTTCGAGCCCCATGTTGGGCTCCAGCTCAGAGCCTGGAGCCTGCTTGGGTTTCTATGTCCCCTTCTCTCTTTGCCCCTCCCCCCTCCCCCAAAACAAACATTTGTAAAAAATTAAAGAAAGAGTTATCCTTTCTTCAACTTTGACAGTACTAGCCAAGTGAGGAGCGATGTCTTCCCTACCTTCCACCTCTCCTTGAGTTCTTAGCTTTTTTGGCAATTTCCAAAAGAAAGAACGGGTCCCAGTCACTACACTATGAGGAGGCACCAGATACCTCAGCTCAGAGCCCAGAGTGAGCATTCATATTAAAAGAAAATGAATCATGTATGTGAAGTTTCATTTTCTTGAATAAGATCTGGGCCCAAATAGGCATTCTTCTTTCAAAGATTCAGTCATCAATCGGGGAGTTAAAAAAGTGAGGGAGGGGACTGGACCACCTCATTGATTCCCCCTGTCACCCCGTTGACACTGGAATCCCAGCTATAATGTGCCTATCGGCTGCTCTTTCCATCTCTGTTTGGGGGTTTCCACTGATAGTGAGCCCCTGACTTCCAGAGGCAGCTGAGTCTATAGACATGCATGATATTCCTTTGGACCATTTGTATTATTAGAAACCTGTGATGATATGGCCTGAATGCCTTTTGAGCTGGTAGCTGTCTCTCGGAAAATATCAGGATCTCATGGTCCCCGTTATTTCCTCAGAATTCCCAAGGAAAACTGTATGCTCCACACGTTTGTGAAGGTAGACACGTGTGAATTCTTCCATCCATCACTGCTTGAAACAGTAGCTGCTGTCGGGGTCTCAGGACACTTTACATCACCTGTGCTACTCCACCCTGCTGGCGTGCTCACACACGCTCTCGCCCTCTCTTTCAAAATCTCTCTCTCTCTCTCTCTCTCTCTCTCTCTCTCTCTCTCTCTCTCTCCTGATTCACTGTGAGTCAAAGTACCACCTTCTTCATAGCTCCTAGTAGAGATTATTCTCAGCACCCACAGTCCGTAATCCCATTCTAGGGATCTCTGTCTCACTCCCAACATATGGATGGCAAGAATAAACTTTTCCTTCATGGGGGAGCCATAACATCCCCCTACCAGCCAGACCCCTTTTATGCCAGGAGAAGAACTTAAAAGAGTTAAAATTGCACACTCGGACACATACAGACACATCATTTCAACATGAAGCATTTGGATTAATAAATTGCCTTAAGTCAGTTTGCCTAGATGCAGATGCACAATTCAAATGTAAGTGATTTATCAGGGAAATGTCCCCAGAAGAACCTAAAGAAAACGGAGTGAGTGAAGGGGAAGAAGGCAAACAAGGGTACGATTCCAGGGAAAGTCCAATGTCAGCCTGATCTCACAGGAGGCTCTGAAGTAGAAATGACACCTGAGTTCATTCAGATTCAAGGCAATGGAGCTAAGTGTTCAAATTCTTCACTACAATTCATCATTGGCAGAGGGCCACCCAGCACGTTGTAAAATCCTGAGTATATCCAGTTCTCTGTGCTGTTGGGCAGAATGGCTCCAGTATCCCAAGGGTGCCATCTGTTAGAAACAAAGGCACCAGAAGCCAGAGAAAGTGCGTAGAAACGTAAAAGGAATCTGAGGGGATCTGGACAGAGCATCAACATGTCCACTCATTCATTCATGTCACCACCAGTGAGTTTGATTGGCCCTAGGCTTTATGTATGTCTAATGTGGTATCTCTACGGTGAGAAAATGCTCAACAAACTTTTAATGGAGTTCTCAGGGTAGGGTGGGACTGAAAAAGTTCTGCCTCATCATACACCCCACTGAGTAGATATAATGCAGTCTAGGTCCACACGGGTTCTTTGGCATGCATTCACATTTTGATGGACACTGCTCAAATAAATCTTTTGAAGCCGCTTTATAGAGGCTGTTGCAAAGCCATGTTTGCTGAGCCTCTGTGTGCATATGAGCTTGGTCTTGTCCCCTTTTTCACTAGAATTTCTATCCAGCTGCCCATCAAGTCCAGTTGAATCACTTCCCAAAAGACGATAAAGACTTTTATGAGCAAACCAAAGCTTGTCTCCCAGTTGTGCAGATGCTGACATTTCTTGGAAGGCAGTGCATGTGTATATGCAAAATCACCCACATAAAACTCCTTACAAAGCCAAATACAAACTCAAATCAAGCTGCTTTTACTTTCTTTACCGTAAACAAACCAAAATCTAGAGAACTATCACATCAGGTCTTTATCTTTGTGGATATATTTTTATTTAATTTTCCAATAATAACTACTAGACCCCTGGTACTCCATCATTTTATACCCAAGAACCTATTAACATGACAAGGAAATCTCAACGCACCACGATTTCAGTTTTTACCAGAGTTTTAATGGCCCAACATTAGTTTCTGTTTTCTCTCTCTCCCTTTTTTTCCCCTTCTCAAGTAAATAAAAGCATATGTTCCTTTGCCCTTCTCTCTACATCACCTAAAAAAGCAGGAGACAGAAAACCCCAAAGAGCAAAGCTCTTAAGTCAAACCAGTCTGCACAAGTTAGACTCTCATGTCTTTTAACAGAACTTATCCTGTTTCGTCTGACACCCACTCTAATCCCTGGCGCATGGTGGCAGTCATTCAGTACGGGTGTGCTGCTGGTTCCTCCCTCCTTCCCCTCCTGTAACTCTGGCTCTACCAAATTCCCTCCCATCCCGTAGGCTCTGTAGCAGCCCCTATGTCTTGACTTGAGACGCAGTTTCACTATTTATCCGGTTGTCCCCTCCTCCCACAGAGACAAAGAAATGAATAAATCCACATACCTGAGCACTTCCTATATACCAGGCACTTTCCATCCATCCTCACAGGGCTCCCCGTGAAGTAAAATTAGTTTCCTCATTTTAGATACAAGGAAACTGAGGTACAAAGAAGTCCAGTGACCCTTCTAAGATCACACAGCCGGGACAGGAGCAGAACTTGACAGTGAACTCGTGTTGGGCTGTATCTAATCATTTCTGTCCTGCCTCAGTTCCTGTTCTCTAGAATATGCTTCGGGTCTTTAACTCCCACGCGAACACTTCAGAATGTCAAGTATTTCTGAGACCCCACACTGGTGATCCGACTATGGGAAAACTCTGATTTTAAGCACACAAAGTCTATGAAAAGAATCAACAGCATTTACTTGGAAAACAGAAGTGACACCTTCCTTCATTCAGAAATGTCTGTAACAGACCAGCAGTATCGTTGGTCTTGAACGAGACTGAAAGAGCCTTTGTTTATGGTTTCCACAGAATGATTTTGTAATACAAGTTTTTAGAAACATTTTTAATATATTATTCAATCGAATGACCATCCCTATGGCTTGAAACTCAAAATGTCATGGTGGTGAAATACTCATTAGTCACCTGCTATAAGTTCAGTGGAATGTGCTGGAACACAGAGTCTCCAAAAGCAAATATAGTCTTGTTAAGCTGTCAGGTCACATAATGTACAGGCTAACACTACGACACTGTCATCAGGAGACAGGCTCAGATTGTGTGCTTCGCAAACCGAGAAACTGGTTTCTGGAAGCCCAAATTTTCATTGAACGCTCTTTAAAGCTGAGTTAATGTGTTTCCTACTGTTATAACAACGACATGTGAGTCACATATGTGGTTTCAAGATTCCTAAACTGGATCTGTGCAGCTGCTGATGTAATCAGAAATAACCTCTGGGTCTTTGAGACCAGAAGGTTCAGGAGGAACACTGCCCAGCTGATGCAATTGCTGATATTCATGAGTGCCCTCACTGGTATTCCAGCCCTCCCTGTATGCAAATCTCCTTGGGAAATCATTCATTAATACTCTACTTGCATTTGGAAAAAGTCTTTGCTACCAAGGCAAAATACTCCTGGGATTCAGCCCACAGACTTACCTTGTCTTACCGTCAGGAGGTAGTTTGTCATGGGGGCAAAAAACCTGAGGTCGAGTGTCTGGCAGATTCGCATTTGAATTCCAGCTCTGCCACTTACCAGCTGTGTGATTTCAGATAGGTTGCTCAACCTCTCTGTCTCTCCGTTCTCTAATCTGGAAAACTTGGCAGATCATTCCTACCTTACAATGTTGTGAGAATCAAGTTAGCTATAGCATAGCATCCGGTAAAACAGTAGGGTACGGAGCCTGGCTTGCCGAAGCCTCTGGGTCTTGAGCTCTGTGTGGCCCAGACAGGAACCTGCTCTAGTTCTGGGTCCTCTGGGCCATGCTCCTCTCCCGAACCCCTTAACCTGAAGATTGATTCAAACACCCAGGGCCTCACAGGAAGTGAGAGGAAAATGAAAAAAAGGTAGGGAAGGGAGGTGGCTCTGGGGTTCCAGCCAGCTCTTGCAAGAACAGTCTTCCCTATGGGAATGCCATTTGTAA
The DNA here is from genome assembly GCF_024362965.1 of Panthera pardus. Lineage (NCBI taxonomy): Eukaryota > Metazoa > Chordata > Mammalia > Carnivora > Felidae > Panthera > Panthera pardus. Next base: position 68,606,222 of record NW_026526766.1, on the reverse strand, counting down.
GTCATTAAGATTGCAAAGCAGCAGGACTGTGTGACTGAAGATTCTGACCTTCAGAATTTCTGTGAGCAGCCCCTTTGCATTAGAAAGAAGGGAGATGTCAGCTATTAGGAAGCTGTCATGAAAATGCTACCATTTCCCCCTGGGCAGAGACCACGGTAGAAAGAGAAATCATGTTTTCTGAGGGCTGTGGAAGATTCAGTGAGTAGGAAAGAGGAGGGTCCTTAGGGTGTGTTTCAACCAGCAGGGACCCAGAAGGAGGGAGCAGGAGGGGTTTGCCCCGAGGACAGCATCATAGCACTTACATCAGTCTTCTACCGGTTAAAGAGCTTTTCCATACAGAAGGTATATTCTGAGCCACTCCCTAACACTGTGAATCAGGGATCCCCGTTTGAGAGATGAGACTTGGGGCGCAGAAACCAGGTATGACCTAGGGATTCTCTGTGAGATCACGCTGGAAAACAGCCACGTGCTGTCTCAGTGTGATAGGTGTCCCCTGGTTTACACTTCTTTCTTAATTGCATCACAAACTTGGATTATATCCTGAAGATCTGGGGAAAGGCAGAGGATGTTGTCCACTTTGTAAAGTCCTTGCATGTTTTCATGGTTCTATTCCAAAAGAATAAAAATGCAAAAAAATGACACGCTGCATTGAAACTCAGAAGTATGAGGTGGCTATGTTCTTAAAGTACATATTTAAAATTTTTTTTTATTTTTTATTATATGTGATTTTTTTTTTTATTTTAATTTTATTTTTGAGAGAGAGAGAGGGAGGGAGGGAGGGAGGGAGGGAAAATGAGCAGGTACAGGGACAGAGAGAGAGCGGGAAGGAGAGAATCCCAAGAAGGCTCCATGCTCAGCATGGAGCTCCAGGCAGGGCTTGATCCCACAACACTGGGATCATGACCTGAGCTGAAATCAAAAGTCATTGCTTAACTGACTGAGCTACCTGGGTGCCCCTGAAAGTGTATATATATTAATGTTTATTTTTGAGAGAGAGAGAGAGAGAAGGAGAGAGAGCACAAGTACGGGAGGGGCAGAGAGCAAGGGACACACAGAATCTGAGGCAGGCTCCAGGCTCTGAGCCGTCAGCACAGAGCAGTCAGCACAGAGCAGGCCTTGAACTCAGGAACCATGAGATCATGACCTGAGCCGAAGTAGGACGCTTAACCAACTGAGCCACCCAGGCACCCCTGAAAGTATATATTTTTTTCAAGAAAAATCCTTAGAAACAATAAGCATCTTTATCGTATCAAAAGCTGATCTGCAAATGAAAATTGCTTCTTTTTCCAGTAGAGGTAGTAATAATAATAATATTAATAATAATAATATGTTTGTCATAGTCTAGGCAGCATGTTAACTACTTTGCATTAATTATCCCTTCAACCCTATGGAGCGATATCACTGTCCTCTTTTTAAAGATGAAGAAGAGGAGACAGAAAAGTGAAATAGCCAGCCCAAGGACACTCAGCTGATAAGCGGCCAAGCACATGCTGATACCAGAGCACGGGCTCTTACCCTTAAGTGCCACTTCCCAGAGACGGTACTGGCAGATGACACACATTTTGTCACCGAATTATTTAAAAAGGGGGGGGGCGGTGGGGGCCTCATGAGGTAGGAATTATTACGTTCAACTCTCTGATAAGGAAATTGAAGTTTAAAATCTTTCTGTGACTTCTCCATGGCCCCCCAGCTGGTCAGAGGAAGAGTCAAGATTCAGGCCCAGAACTTTTGATTCTGCACCTAAGACTGTTTCTCCTTTCATACCTCACATTATAATTCTTGATGAGAAAGAAATTGTGGGTTCATGAGGAATTTATTCCTACACAAGTAGAAATTGTTAATTTATAAAAAGACTTACATTAAGTGGGGTCAACCCCACTCACTGCCAACATACTCATTCACTCAGTGACCGACCAATATTGATAGCATATCAAGTACGCCCTGGGCATTGTCAGGTCCCTTGGAGTGCAGCATGAGCAGAGCGAATCATGGGTCTGTATCCTCAGGGTGGTTATTGTTGTCTCCCAGATGCCTTCTTTCCCAGTGGTGTTCTACTGCTTTTCTCCTGGAACCCCCCTTTGCCTTTGACATAGTACGGCTGCCTTTTTGGGGTGCCTCAGAACTCTCACCCCAATGAGGCTGACTGTAGTAACTCTTTCACAGACACTTTAGACCCCTCCCTCACTATCCAGGATTGACCGCTTGTCCTGAGAGACTCACTGTAGCCAACACTAAGCAGCAACCTCAGAGCATAGACGTGTGCCTTGATGTCATCCTGAGTGCAGACACCTGCGGAGCAAGTCTCTTTAGACCTTCGTCGTGACGGCTTGATTTCTACTGGAAGATCACCTTCTGGGCCCTGTGGATGCACTGCATACATCGGATCTTCAGCACCTCTGCTGTTTGGAAAGGCCGCCAAGAGGAGATTCCTCGGTGTGGTGATGAGAGCGCATCTTGCTGTCTGTCTTCCTTGAATGCAGGGAAGGACTGGAAAGAAGCGATCAGAAGGGGTGCCGGACCACGAGCAGTTTCCAGCTGACTTTGCCAGGCCCAAAGAACTATGACCTAACCTCTGCTTCAGGGAGACTGCAAACAAATGTAAACAATTAGTTTCCAAGGCCGGTGTCCAACTCCCGGTGTCTTGGTCCCCTCTGCATTGTAATGTATGTCTCAGTATCCTGGTAACTGCTGAGAGAGGCTCTCAGTCAAGATGAGCAACACAGGCTGCAATCTCGATAGAAGGCGAGGTCCACGTGTGCACATCTTTTTACAGTTAACAAGATCTGCTATTTCCAATACCTCACTCAGTGCCCATAATAATCATGGAAAGGCAAGTTTTGCTATTCTCGCGTTCATAAATGAAGAAACTAGAGTGCAGAGTCAGCAGCAGGACTGGAGCTGGACACTACCAGCATGATTCTCCACCTTTTGCCTTATGATAAGATGAGATGATTAATATAATAGGAAGACCTTCTTGTAGGGATTGGAGATTATATACATTAATTAATCAATGTAGATATTTATATATCCATTTATGGGTATGTACTCTAGGTACATAGATATGGCATTTAGCATTTTGCTGGCACAAAGTAGTCCCTTCAGTAAGAAATATCTTTTTTTTTTAAAGTAAGGCAAACTAGTGTAATTATTGAGCCATGGTTTCTGAACTCCGGACAACTTAAAATGATATCAGGACCTTAGACAAGTGACTTAACCTCTCTGGGTATTAGTTTCTTCACCTGCAAATGGGAATAATGATTTTTTTTTAAACCCAAAATACTTCCTGAGGTTTGAATGAGAGTATAGAAGATATAGATATCTTCTAGATATCTATATAGATATCTAGATAGAATATCTAGATAGATATTCTAGATATAGAATATATCTAGAAGATAGAATAGATCTATAGATAGAAGACAGGAATTTTCTCCCCAACACTGAGTTGAAAGAAGCAAGCCACTACTCTGGTAAGCTGGAATTGGGGGGATCTCTTAGCTTCTTTCTAGGCAATGTATAAAGATTGAGGGGTCTTTCATGGGACCTGAAAAATGGCAGAATGTCCTCTGTTCTCAACTCTATAGCTCTTCACTGAGATGTAAAAATGAAAATGTATCCATTTTCAAACAGGAGACTCTCTGCCATCATGCTAAGCATGAGCACTGGGCTGTTTTGCGAGGATCCCAAGGTGTTAACTCTCAGTGGTCAATTCTGTGGCATCCATGCACCGCCCCATCAGAGACTCTGGCACTTCTCAGGATGCCACATGTGATGCCACAGCATCTCCCCCATCCCCCCAACTCGGAGATGATAACCTTTGTTCACCTTGTGGGGCTAGTTCTAGTTCTGCCTCCTTCTCCACCCCAAATATTAACTTCCCTCAATAAGTATCTCAAACAAAGCCTTGAGGGTGTGAATAGATATGAGGGTATCTTTTAGAAGCCCTCTCTCTGCAGAGACGCAACACAAAAGCTTTTAATAAATTTGCCAAGGTGAGGGAATGTGTACTTCAGACAGGTTTCCAATCTCCTGTCAAATAGAAAACACAAATTGATGTGACAATGTGTTTTCCTGCCAAAAATAAGAATAAGAAGGTGAAGGGGAAAGGGAGAAGGAGAGGAAAGAAGAAGAAGAAGAAGAAGGGTGGGGGAGAATAAAGAGAGGAAGAAATAATATATACAGTATCAAGTACAGGATGACATGTTGAAAAATCTTAATAAATGGTAGCATAACTATTGAGCAATTGCACTTTTATGTTACTGAGACTGTCCTGGGATGTTTCGGCCCTTTTCTTTCTGTGCTTTATTAAAATAGGGGCAGAACCTTGGAGTGAGAAACTGTGATATAGAACAAGCACTTTGTCAGATGGGCAATGACTAGGTTGTCCAAAAGTGAATAGAAATGAGATCTTGAAATCTCATCTAGGCCTTTTCTTGGTAACCTCCCCCCTTACTTTCTTAATGTTGTTTGGCTTGGCTCAAGAAAGGGAAATTGGCATTGATTCATGTTGAACAATATCATTTGTGCAAGTATAATAAATAAAATGTGAGTAGATTCAAACCAGCAGTATCTCAAAAAAATAACACATCTGACCAAGCAAGATTCAGTCCAGAAATGCAAGGATGGTTTGATACTGAAAAAAAAATATGTTGGGGGCACCTGGGTGGCTCAGTTGGTTAAGCATCTGACTTTAGCTCAGGTCATGATCTCACTGCTCCTGAGTTCCAGCCTTGCATCAGGCTCTGTGCTGACAGCTTGGAGCCAAAAGCCTGCTTCAGATTCTCTCATCTCTCTGCTCCTCCCCTGCTTGACATTAAAATATGTCGATAACCACATTACATTATTACAACAGATTAAAGGAGAAAAAAACATGGTCATAAAGGAGAAAAAATGTGGTCATCTTGATGACATTTACCATACTGTCCTGATTAAACTAGAAATAGTACAGAAGGAATAGAAGGATAGTTCTTACATGGTAAAGAATGTGAAAAGTCAATTTAAAAGTTAATAATGAGGGGTGCCTGGGTGGCTCAGTCGGTTAAGCGTCCGACTTCAGCTCAGGTCACGATCTCGCGGTCCGTGAGTTTGAGCCCCGCGTCGAGCTCTGGGCTGATGGCTCAGAGCCTGGAGCCTGCTTCCGATTCTGTGTCTCCCTCTCTCTCTGCCCGTACCCCGTTCATGCTCTCTCTGTCTCAAAAATAAATTTAAAAAAAACGTTAAAAAAAAATAAAAAATAAAAAAGTTAAAAGTTAATAATGAAACAGCAGGTGCATTATCATTAAATTCAAGAACAAAACAGACATTTACTATCTCGTCTGTTATGATTTAACACTGTTGTGGAAGTTTGAGTCTGTGAAATAACATAGAAAGAGATATATGTATTAAAAAAGATATTTCAGGGGCACCTGCGTGGCTCAGTCAGTTAAGTGTCCCACTCTTGATTTTGGCTGAGGTCATGATCTCATGGTTTGTGAGACTGAATCCCTGTCATTGCTGTCAGTGTGGAGCCTGCTTGGGATTCTCTCCTCTCCCTCTCTCTCTCTCTCTCTCTCTCTCTCTCACTGCCCCTCCCCCCTCAAAATAAATAAATAAAAACTTAAAAAAAAGAAAAAAGGATATTTAAAACCCAGTTATTATTTTCTGTTTCTTAACCCCAAAAGAAAAAAAAAAACTAAACACTTTATTAATAGAGTTTAGAAAGGTTACTGCTTGCAAATAAATATATAAAAATCAATACGTTTTCTATATAACTGCTATAGGCAATTGAAATATTAATAGGAAAAAATTCATTTTATAAATCAAATGAAAGAAACAATTGAAAATAAATTCAATAGCACCATATACAAAATATAACTCAGCATTTATATATACCTAAATTTAAGAGCTATAACTATATAACTCTTGGAAGACATTATGATAATAAATTTTAATTACCATGGGTTAGGCAAAGTCTTATATATGATGCCAAAATGTAAGTAACAGAAGAAAATAAAAATAATTTGAACGATCAAAATTTAAAACTTTTGTACTTCAAAGAACACTATCAAGAAAGTGATAAAATAACCCACAGATAAGGGGAACATATTCACAATTCATGTATCTGACAAGGGACTTGTATCCAGAATATATGAATAATTCTTACAACTCAATAATAAAAGGACAACCAGTGAAATAATGACATTTCTCAGTGAATAGACATTTCTCTGAATAAACTCTACATGTAGCCAATAAGCACATGCAAATGTGCCTAACCTCATTAGCCGTTACAGAACATGTGAATCAAAACCACGACGAAATACTGCTTTACACCCGTCAGGATGATGGTGTATGAAAACTAATTATTCAATTACCATATCAGGATAATGGCAGCAAATCATGTTGAGCTCAACAGAAGTCTCAAAATGTTAGGTTAAAAAACAGCATACAAATTTTACTTAGAAACATATACTTAAAACCAGTCAAACTAGTTGAAATGTCTGAATATGGCATCAGAACCAGTAGATAGGGACAGAGAGAAAAGTGACTACCATTCTTTGTTATAAGACATTTAGTAGTATTCATTTTTTTAAAAAACTATATTCATACATTATCTAGTTGAAAAAATGAAAATTGATTTTAAAAAAGGAAAATAAAAACATGTATCTCAAGCTTTGTAGAAATTGAGATTCAAAAACACAAACAATTCAACTTTAAGAGATTTAAGAGATAGAAAAGTTAATTCCTTACTTCCTGGGTGTAATGACCTGAAACTAGTCATTCCACTGTCTCTGAACCCTGACCTAAACGTAACACTCTGTGACCTGTATATCTTTGCCAGATTATGCTGAAGATCAAATGAGTGTATGAGTGTGAAGATGCTTTTTGAATCACAATGTTCACTACAAATGTTAGCTAATACAACCCAAGAATAGACTCTAAACATTAACATGTCTATGCAGATAATAACTGTTCCGTTTCCTGCAATTCAGGCCAACAGTTCTCCATTGCCTAGCACAGTGCCTGGTGCATAATAGGGGTTTTATTAATATTCTTATGGACGCTTAGGAATTTCTCGAACATAAGTCATTTTCCAAGCATATTCAGTGCAAAGGGGAAGGGATGTGGAATTAGGGAAAGAGGCAGTATTTATCTTCAAGCTTGAATGATTGGTATGATTTTCATACTTATCCCTAGGAAAAATATCTAGGGATGGAATAAGCTAAAGAATAGGGATGAGGAAGAGCAGACAGAGTATAGGGATCAGTAACCAGTAGTTTTGATGGGCTGAATCAGAAAGGTTGGAGATTGAGAGTATCTCACATGCCAGACCTCAAAACTGGACAAGATGTGATTAGCAAGAGACAGCCCTTCTAGATCTGAGCGCAAAGCTGAGACATGAACCGAGTCAGACTTTGGGAGGATCACCTTGGCTTCCATGTTGGAAGATGGACTAGAGCCGAGACACCCTGGAGCAGGTAGAACAACTAGGCAGTTATTACTTAATCCATGGCTGGTGGAGCCAACCAAGAGGAGAGATGCGGTCAACAGAATTTTATGCTTCAAAGAGATCAAGAACTCTCAGTTGCACCACGGATTGGACAACTGTGTTGTGGTGATGACATGCCAAATACACAGAGTAGTAAGGTACAACAGAAAATTGGTTAGAGTATTCTTAACACCCTCTTTAAATAAAAGGTTCACCTTGAAGTCCTGCTTCTCCACCTTTTGATGGAATAAGTACATAACATTTACATTCAAATGTAATTTATAAACCAGAATGATCCCTGGGCAGTGTGATTCAATAGAACAATACCCTTTGGATGTTCAAGTCCCATCTCTGACATTCATTAGCGTCATGAGTTCAGATGAGCCACTTCACAACTGTGGGCATCAGTTTCCATTTCACTAAAGTAGAGATAATAACCTCTACTGTGTAGGACCACAGTGTGGATGAGAGATAAGATATAGAAAGAGCCTGGCTCAGATTGTCCAGTCAATGAATGTGGTGTTGTATCCCATTCTTCAGAGACGCATCCCAACCTGCAATCTTCCTCTGGTCCTCCATGTGAATCCTCATGCTCTCTGCAGTTGAAATCTGCTGCTTTGTCTACAAAGCAGGAAAGATTTGTCAAGAAAGATTATAAGATAGTTATCATGGCCTTTTCCCAACATATCACTCCATAAATACATAACATTCATCTCTGCCTGTCTCTTGACATTCTGCCTTATTTAATTATGTATTTAGCAAACTGAACTCATGGCTTCTCTAACCCACAGGATACCTCCATAAGCTCAGAGGCATTTCTAAAATAAGAATCCCCTGCTGCCATGGGGTGCCAGCCAGCTGACGTTGCTGAATCCTTCCCTCTGATTGTGTCCATACTGTCCTCAAGAAGTGGCTTCAGTGACAGATTCACATGTTCAGTGTCCAAGACTCCCCTTTTAGAGTCTGTCTATCACTGCAAGCATGGGCAGTAGATGATCAAGAGTGCCTTTCTACCAGATGCCAGCCAGCCCTATGAATGTCCCTCTTAGTTTAAGAAAAAAACAGGCTGAGCACAGCATGGTTCCTGGCAGACAACAGGGAGATGAGTCAAGGCAAAAAGCAGAACTGAGCCATGGTGAACTTTAGTCACCAGAATGGCATTTGCCATCCAACAAACATTTATTTATCAAGCTATGCTGTGGGCTATTTTCTCACATGTCATCCCACCAAATCCTCAGTTACCTCATGAATAGGCATCCTCTCCTCATCCTACAGATGAGAAAACAGACACAGAGGTGTTGGGTAGCCCTCTGTTAGGCCCCCCAGCTAGTAACTGCCAAAGGCAGGATTTGAACCAGCATCTCCAGATAAAAAATTGTTTTTTTCCCATGTCACAGCTACTTCTACTTCAAGCACGAAGTGTATTAATGAATCCTGCCTACGATTACCCGAGAAGGTCTCACACTGGAGAGTATTATAATATTTGGAATCTTAGATTTATGCTTTTCTTAGGACAGCAATCCCAACCCTAAATGATTTATTCATAAATTCAGCAGTGATTTATTGAGTACCTCCCATGTACCATGCACCATGCTGGATGCTGGAAATAGAGAGAAGAATGGGACAGGTCTTTACCAGTACCGCAGCTTAGAGAAGAGCAGAGAATATATCTAGCCAGAGTCTGCACCAAATGGATAAACCCAAGGGCAGCTGTTAGCTCCTGCCCTCCCAGGCCAACTCTCCAACAACCCATGAAGCTTCAGCTTTATCCCTATCCTGCCTTAGTCAACTTAGCAGTAGTATTCATAATTGAGCATGGTACAACAAGTGCTGACACCCCTCTCCAAGAGCAATGATCTGCCACTGGTCACTGCCAACAGTGTCTCATGTCTGGTGAGCCTGACTGTAGCCATTGGGCATCTCTGTGCCCATGGGCTGCTTAGAGCACACCCCCATCTAGGACAAGGGATACCCACTGATATCGCAGGCATCCCTCTCACTCCTGACATGAATCCCATCTCCTGCTTGGACAAATTTCTGCTCTGACATCTTAGACCTATCAGCTGGGGTCCTAAGAGCCTATGTCTTTCATATTGACCTCTTTCTGAGTCCTGGGACCTCCCCACCACCCCAGGACTCTGTCAATGGATGGGGATATTTCCTAAGCTAGGCGAACCCAGAGTGAATCATGAAGGCAGATTGGGGGATGAAGATACCTGGCCCAGGGCTCTCATCTGCAGACCTTCTCTATAGAACTCAGTGTAGGTGTTCCCCAAGCCTGAAACAGAACACGTAGACAGGTGTCTCTTTTAGGTTGCAAATAACAAAAATCCAGGTTGCCTCAGGTACAGAGGTTTTGTGGAAAGATACTCAGGGAAGTAAGGAAGTCCCAGAAACTGGCAGTTGCTCTGCCAGGCTTCAAGAAGAATGACTCTCACAATGCCCTGTGGCATAAGAAACAATAGCAGCCTGGAATTTTTGTCTTTAGAAGCAGTCATTGGACTCCCTGTTCTGGTACTCCTCTTCCAGGGCTTCCTCTCTGTCTCTTTCTTTACGTTTCTGCCTCTACTCATTGGTTACTCTGCTATTTCTACTCTTTTTCACTGATTTTTCTCTATGTGTCATATTCATAATTTTGCTGGAGAGAACATAATCATGTCCCTTTATCAGCATATAATATGGATTATTCCTGGAGGGTAGGTGGTCAAGCCAGATTCTCAAGGCTGCTGCTCATTACCTGATATCTAGACTCTAGCCAGAGAGTGAATCTTGGTCTCATCAGTTGTCTCTGGAGCAGGGTAGTCACAGTGCAAAGAGCATGACAAGTTATACCCAAAGCACTAGATACTCAGATGGGTACTTACAATCCTCTGCATTCATCTGTGCCATACTTCATCAAGGATTGACCTTATCTCACCTCTTGGTTAGTTACCCAGCCGAAAGATCTCAAAGGATCCCAAAAGATCACTGAGATCCCAGCATGCCTTGCAGCCCAGCCCAGTTAAATGATCATAATATCATTCATATGAAGCAGTTCCCTATTTGTGGGATGGACCTAACGCTAAGAAAAAGAAGAAACCATCTGGCTTTTTTCAATTACTGCCCTTCTTTCTGGTTCATCAGGATCCCGGTTTCCTGTTTTTTCACCATATTTTTCATCCATCTCTTATAAAGAAACAAACCTGATTTCTCATGAACTCATTTAGAGTCTTGGCTTCAATTGCTTTCCTGAGTAACTCACTCCACATGTTTGTCCCTCTTGCCTGATTCACTTCTCCTGGAGGATCTGGCTTTATTTGTTCTTCAACAAATATTACTTAGCTTGATCTACAAGCCAGGTGCTGCACTGGGTTCTGAGAGTGATAGATCTCCAGCCTCAGCCTCGTCAACATCATTATCACCAGCATCACTGCCGATTACTTAGCATTTCCTAGGGGGCAGTCACCAGGACAGGTGCCTTCCAGCCATGCATTGTCTAATCTGCATAACCCTAGCACAACCACTCTGGGAGGCAGTTGCTATTATGTCTCCACTTATCGTTGAAACGTTGGGATTCGGAGAAATTGAGTGAAGTTAAGAAATTAAGATCATCTTGAGCCCTTTGGAATTTCCAGGTGACGTACTAAGTGAGGATGGCAGACTGCCCTTTGGCGTGAAACTTCCCTGTTGATCTGAATATGTTCTGAATGCTTTTCTATGCCAACCTCTATTCGGAAACTACAACATGGTTCCTTCCATAACAATAAACACAGTTACTTTACAAGGTTCTGTTCAATCCCTGCTGCCCAAACAGCAATGCACACAGCCCATGTGAGCACACAAGCTAACTATTCAGGGCCGGTTTTCTAAACCCATGGGAATAATGGTCCATATTTGTCTGGCACCTCATACTTTGTTCTGCTCTCACTCATCTTGTATCTTTACCACGATAGATCTGCAAGCTCGTTAAGGGCGGCTATCATTATCCCCATTTGTTGCTTCACTGATTTTTACATTTATCTATTGCTGCACTAATTCAATGAATATTTGCTGATTACCTAGCCCGTGCCACGCTCTGTACTAATCAACAGAGGAACATGATATGCATAAGACTTGTCTAACTGTCAAGAGGCACGGGCTAGTGATGGGTACAACTCCCCAAAGAGGCAGTGACTTCCTGGGTACTGAGTGCTCTCACCATAGAACTATAACTGAGAGGGCAGGGCACTGTGCCCAGAGTGGTCAGGATTGTTTCAAAAGTGAAGGCAAAATTCAGGGGGGCTGAAGTACACATGGGATACCTCCACGTCAGGGTGAGGGATCCGGACTTTATCCTAGGGGCTGTGAGACCAAGGCAGGGAGCAATTAGAGAAGCAGGGAGTCTCTATCCCATTTTTGTCCTTTTATAAAGGGACAAAATGATCCAGAAAATCCTCCAGAATGCACTGGCCAGAGGAGGTAGGAGAACAGCATGGTTTGATGTAAGAGATCACCTGAGAAGGAAGAGGAAAACAGCATGTAAGGGTACCCGCTATGCACTAGTGTGCTTCCTATATGCACATGATTTTGACCCCATGTTAGAACTAAGGGAAGATCCAGGAAGAGACCTGGTTTCAGGCCTAGGTCTCACCTCTGCCCATGAGACTTCGGGGGAAACTGCTTTATTTTCTTCCTGGATGAAACAAGGAGAGAACTGGGGCTTGAGAAAGGTAATAAGTGGGAAATGGCACTGGCCATGCTAAAGGGTGTACACAGGCAAAGCTTTTCATTTGTGTGCTTGTTTTAGTGAGCGATGCTGACCCGAAGCCTCAGACTGTCCCTTGGCTCATTCTAAGATGAGAAAGCTGACAGCATACAAAAACGGGGTCCAGGGGAGGTACAGAGGAGAGGCACAGGAACAGGAATTGGGTCTGGGTTACAGTTGGCATTTTGATACACAGGTATATCTCTTCATCGTGGCCAGCTTCATCATGCGTAAAAAACCAAGGTCTCTCCAGCTTCAAATGTCTATAAGTCTACAAGGCAGGGAAGCTCTAAGTCTACAAGAAGGTGAAAGCTCTGTAGATGCAAGAGAAAGTGGTGAAGAAAAGAAATCAATACCAAGCCCTGAGCAAACACCCCTGCCCCAGCCCCATTAGCTGGATTTTGGCATTGTGTTCTGATTCATGCAGGTAGAGCCTCATAGGAAAGCTGAGGACTCATTGTCTCTTCATCTGGCAAAGGGGAAACCCCTGCCCCATTTCAAACAAATGAAGAAACCTCCTCCCCCTTTTCATTTCCTTATTTGGGTGGGGAGCATCGCCATTTATCTAGCAGCCCCAGCTGGAAGCCTGGCTATCTCCCAGTCACCATCTCTCCCTCATCTTGCATGTCCAGACCAAGCACTGTGGATTCTGCCTCCAAGCACTCTCCAAAACAGTGCCCCTCCGCCCCGTCCCTTCCACTCCGAGTGATTTGGTTTCCTTCCTCACTGGTGTTCACCTGCTCTGTCACCTCTCCTAACTCTCCTCTCTGCACACCTGTGCTGTGGGACAGATCCTGCATTCACATTGCTTGTGTCCTAACTCACGACCTTCCCACCCACCTTTCACTGCAGCCATTGCTGGTGGGGTCCCCCACCTATACCGCCACCTCTCTCGCTTGCCACCCTAGGGTTTCTCTAATGTCGTGAAGTAGGACATCCATGGGTTCCTGCTCAGCACTTAATGCTTGGGCAAATCTGAAAAGGGGGTTAACATCCCCCTTAACCAATGGGGAAGGGAAGCAGTTGGATTCCTGTGACCCCATTTTCATCCTCGGACAGTTATGCTCTACCTGCTATGTACTGGGATCTATGCTAGGAAGCATATAAAGCATATACTTCCTATATGCTCTTCAGAGGGCAGATTCCAGTCCCCACTGCCCATAGTGATGGTCAGCTATATACAGCACACTTGTATTGCCTTGTTTTATTCCTCCTGCCCCTGCTTTCCAGCCCCCTTACTACTTTTCCCTGAGATTATGTCCAAAAAACAACTACCTGCCCAAGCTCTGCTTTCTTAGAGGGTGACCCACGCTATGACAGCTCCCTAGCCATTTTTCAAACAGAGTAATTCCACCACATTCTGTTCTTTATATTGGGCTTCTGTGTAAGATTGCTTTTAAACAAAGGATTCCATGCCAAAAGGAAAAAGGAGAGAGAGCTGGAAAGAAGGAGGCAACAGGCAGGCAAGAAGGAAGGAGGAAAGGAAGAGAGGGAAGAAGGAGGCAGGAAAGAAGGGAGGGTGGGAGGAGGAGGAAGAGGGATGGAGAACTGAAAACCACAGGCCAACAAGACAAAAGCTTTACTACTTCCGTTGGCATTCAAGGTCCTTGAAACCCATGAAGTGACTCCTTAACTTTCCAACTATCTCTAAACATTCCACTAACATTCCACTCCCTTCCAAGAATGTCGTGTCATCTCATACCTTCTGTGTCTTTTTCCTATTGGTTTTTCTGTCTTTTGGACTCTTAATCATCTCTCATGCCCCAACCCAAATATCCCCATCCCTGTGATGCTTCCAAGTGCACCCCCGTGCCCATCACATATCCACCCACTTACTGAGCTCTTACAATGGGCCAGGAGCTCTAATAACTACTTTGCATCAACTGTTTGTTTGTTTGTTTGTTTGTTTAGAGAGAAAGATACAGGGTGCAAGCAGGGAGGGGCAGAGAGAGAGGGAGACACAGAATCCGAAGCGAGCTCCAGGCTCTGAGCTGTCAGCACAGATCACAAGGCAGAGCTCGAACTCATGCACTGTGAGATCATGACCTGAGCTGAAGTTGGAAGTTGGACGCTTAACCGACTGAGCCACCCAGGCGCCCCTGTTTTATTTCATCCTCACAAAAGCCTTGTAGGATAAGCATAATTATGATACCAAGGATATGGGTTCAGCTGGGGCAACAAGCTATGGGAGGTTCAGGAGCTTGTGATGCTGGAGAGTGCTCCTGCAGGGTTCACACGGTCGTGTGTTTATTCATGTGTCCTCTTTCTCACCAGACCTAAGAGCTTTTGGAGGGCAGGGATCGAGTCTTACACATCTCTGGCATCTCCTCAAAGCAGAACCTAGCATAGATCCCAGCACACAGCAGGTAGAACTAAGTATTTTTTTTATGTGACGAGGCTATACACCAGCCTAGAAGAAGAAGGCTCCCTGGTCTCAATCAACATGTCTTACAGAATCCCCACCACACACGGTCCCACCCCCAAGGCAGAACTCTAAAGCACTAAAGTTTTTGTAAGAATAATTGTTAACTTTTTTCAAGGACTTGCTACAACTAATTTAATCCTCAAATGAGCTGATGAGCTTTTGTTGTCATCACAGCTTGATCATATTGCATTATGCAATAGTCTCTACACTTTTCTTGTGAGCCCCTGAGGGTCTCCAGGACAGGGTCCTTGCTGGCTTTGCCTCTACCTCCCCAGCCTCCTGCCCCAGGCTGGGCGCAGAGGAGAAGTGCTGTCACAGTGCAAGTTGGGACAGGCCCATTAGGTGTGGTGGCCTGGTGTTTTCCCCAGCTGGGCCCGGGCCCTGTGGTCCTGTGGTCAGCCTCAGGGCTGACCTTCACTTCTCAGACCTGCCTTTGGATCGGGCTTCTCCCAGGAGCCCAGCTTTATAAACAAAAAACAAACAGAGCAAATAAAAACATGATCTCATTGGTGCTTGAGTCAGCTGCTCCAGATGCTTGGGGAGATGGGGAGGGGGTGCTGCAGAGCCAGCAGGAGAGTGGAGCTGCAGCAGGGTACACAGGGGGTGGGAACAACTCCTCAGGTTTGAGAGTCTGCAGCCAGTGGGGCCACATTCACCCGCATCCCCACCCCCACCCCTGCCCTGCCTCTACCCGTGGGCCATGATGGATGCCCGCCACCTCCTGGGCATCTGGCTGCCACCCCTGAATCCCCAGAGGAGGCACAGGGTGGCTTCTCAGTTTGCTAAATAGAGCTGTTGAATTAGGTACCTTAGTAACCATCATCTCATTTATCTCAGAAATTGTCTATGAGATCAGGTTTCCCACCCCACTTCCCAGATGAAAAGCGGAAGCCCAGAAAGTGAAATGATGTTCCCAGGAAGGAGCAAACAAGTGGAAGAACCAGGACTTGACCCAACGTCGTTTACCCCTAGCTTCTGAGTTTGTCCGGACCACCCCGCCCAGACGGTGTGGCCACATCAGAGCTGAGAGCCAACGGGGCTCAGCTCTCCTCTCTTCTGGGGACAAGGAGCTTGTGATGCCGGAGACTGCTCCCGCAGGGCTCACACAGTCGTGTACCACATCCTCCTTTGTGAGGATAGAAGGGGAGACACTTTAAAAAGAAAGTCAGCTTGTGTTTCCCTGAACCCACATCCCTCTGTGAGCTTCAGCAGAAAAAGCACTTGCCAGGAACCAAGGAAAGTGGGTTCAAGGCCCAGAATCCCTTGCTACTAACATGCTGTGTGCACTCAGAAAAGTCACCTCCCCTCTGTGGGCTGTGGTTCCTCTGATCATAAGTGAGTGTGTTTGAGATGAGCCCTGACCCCAAGCAAAACCTACCTGGCTGTAACTTCCCATCCCATATCAGGTGTTCCACATTTTAAAAGCATCTTCAACCCTTTTACTTCTTTTGAACCATCCACAGACACGAAACTTCAGTCAACACCGTGCATTCATGCAGCGCGACCCAGAGCAAGGGGAGGCTTAGCAAAGCAGCGTCCTGGCTCTGCCCGGCCACATGAATTGTTCCCCCTCCCAATCATGTTCCGAAGGCACTGACACTCTGGGAGGACTGTGCTCCACTCTCCTATTTTTCTCATGTGTTTCAGGACTTGGCTCTCTCTCACATTTCATTCTCCAGACATGATTCAGAGCAGAAGTTGCATTACATCTTGACATTTTCCACCCAGTCTGAAAGTCCTGCATATGGGCCTATCCTGAGGCTCTCTTGCTGTTTGTTCAGTAACTAATTAGTGCTGGTAGAAGGACAAGTATAGCCTCCAGGTTGTTGCCAAGACGAATGGCATCCAATTCCACTGGAGGTAAGAGGGGGTGGGACAGAGTCCAAAGTCTGGCAGAGGCCAACAGAGCAAGGACATGTTGTGGCAGGGAGGGGAGAAAAGGTAGCTAGATGGGTTGTGGAGGGGCCAGGCATGGGGGGAATGGGGTGGTTTTCAGGGGAGAAGTCTAGCTAGACTTAGAAGAGAATGCAAGAAGATAACCTCTCGTCCCCTCCCTTCCATTTGCTGACATCACGTCTTGGCTTAACCCCCAATTCTAACACATCTGAGAACTTGGGGGGGCAGCTGTCACTGTGGGTCAGGCCCAATCAATGGAATACCTCTATGGACACAAAAATCCATTGTGATCATTCAATTTACATTTGCCGAATGAGCCCTTTTCTGTCTAGGATGCAATGACATAGGAGTGAATGACCCGTGGTCCCAGGTGTTCAAGAACTGACCAGCCAAAAGACAGGCAGATAGGAAAACAGGGGGCTTGGTGTCAGAAGAAAAATGGCCAAGTTTTGTGTAAGCTTTGGTGACCTGGATGGGAAGGGACCCAGCTCTGGCTGGGGATGCTGGGAAAGGCTCTCTGGTGGGGGAGGCACTTGAGAGGGGGGTTGAAGATCAAGTGGGGACTGATGGAGAAGGGAAAGCACTGAAGGACTTTCCCAACTCTGCATTTCACGACATTGAGAGTGAGTGCCTGGCTTTTCTTGCCCTAGTCCCAGTGCTGTGCAAAAGCATGGAGGCCCAAACTAGCTCCGCTGAATCACGACACTACAAGCAGCTGCAGGTGAAGGATGGGGGATCGGAACACTCTAGGCTGAGTGAGAAGGCAATGCCCAGGTCAGAAGTGGCCCCATTATCAATCTAAGGATGTAGGGTTTCATCCTCTAGACCTAGATTGTCCAATGTGGTACTTACTAGCCACATGAGGCTCTTTAAATAAGTTTAAATCAAATACAATTAAAAATTCAATTCCTTGATGGCACAGGTAATATTTCAGGTGCTCAATAGTCACATGTCTAGTGGCTATTACATTGGGCAGGGCAGATACAGGCCATCTCTGTCATCTCAAAAAGTTCCATTGGACAGCACTGCTGTAGACAATAGGAACTATCGAAGGTTTGTAACCTGAGAAGGACGAGGGTCAGATTTATGTTTCAAGTGACACGTGAGGGTCCGGCTGTGTGGGAAGAGATCATAGATAAGTCATTTGGGAGGCCTTTCTGTTAACCCTTCTGAACCTTGGTAAGGACGCAGAAGAGGAGGGGATGGGGCATGAGTGCTCTCCTTCTGTTACTCCAGCTGAGTTTTGATGATGATGGAGGAGGAGGAGGAGGGGCATATTAGCTCTGCCTTCATTAGTCTGGATGAGCCCTGATGGTGATGGAGAAGAACAGAGAAATGTAGATAAGTGCTATCTTTGAACCAGAAGACCAAGTCTTTTCAAAGGCTGCTGCCTCCTGGGGGCTGATGGGCTTGAGTGCCCTTCGCTGGTTCATTAGGGCCCAGTGTCTTCCCAATGTCCATTCTCTCTGGCACTGCAGAACCCCGAGGCTCAGCCACATCAGCAGGGACTCAGATCCAGACAGTCTGGGTTTAAATCCTTCTGTGGCACGTGCTGGCTATATGATTTTGTGGAAGTTTTGAAGCTGCTCTTTGCCTCTGTTTCACATGTAAAGTGGGATGACAATGGCACCTATGTCTTAGGGGTTTTGAGTGTTAAATGAGATAATATTTGTCATATGCCTAATACAGGCTGTGGCTCATAATAAGCCTCCAAAGAAGTATAATTTCATGTCATGACCAAGAAGCAGTGGTGTTTTGTGATTTAGAGCATAGACTCTGGATCATTCTTTCTGTGCTTGGAACGAAGCTTGGTCACTTTCTAGCCAATGGCCTGGGAGAATATATTTAAAAATCTGTATTTTCAGTCCCTCATCTCCAAAATGGGGCTAGTACTAGTACTAGAAGTGAGAGTTCAATGGCTCCTGTATGGAGTGGACTTAGACCACCACCTGGCCCTCGTGACGTGCCCATAGGCAAGCCCATCTCTTTGCTATTAATGTTACTGTCAGTGCTGTTCCCATCATTATCAAGGAAATAAGGCGATGTTCTGACTCTCTCATACTGGAATATTTTATCCCTCTCCCCAGTGTTGACTCCCTCAAAAGGAGCAGGTAGTAAGAACACTGACTTGGAGACCTTGTTCTGACTTCTCCACGAACCCTCCAGTGGAATCATTTCTTCTTCCTCTTTGTGTTCTCAGGAACCTATCCCACCCTATCTTCCAAGTTGCTCAGGGTAATGCAGTAGAAGTGGCCCTTGATAAATAAGGAAGCTTCGGGGATTTTAAAGTCTTTTTTATTCTCTTCTCAACAAAATCTGGATTCTAAGACTCTTGACTTACTGCAACCAAGGGGAAGAAGTCGGGTACAATGCTGTTCTTCTCTTTGGATTGTTGCTCAAAAATGGTTTAATTCTTTCCCAGGGAAATGGATGCCAGGGTTTTAGGTCCAAAAGCTGAACCCAGGAAGAGTCAACGCAGGCTCTTTGCTCTTCACAGGTTTGTGATGGGACATCCCTTTACACAGGGCTTCTCAGTGACCCCTCTGAATTTCCCCTGGGCCTTTCCCAAAAGGACAGTCTCAAGAAGACATCAAGAGCATATCAGAACCCCCTAGCAGATAGCCCACATGCATGGGGAACTGTTGACTGATGGAAGTGACACCCATGTTTTTTAAAGCTTTTTAATTCCTGTTGCTAATCCCCCCACATTCTTTCTTGCATGTTCATGACTATAAATCAGATATGAGTATGCCATTCACCACTCTGCTTCTCTGAATCACCCTGACATTGATTCTAGGACACCTCCTCATTGTGTCTGCACCAAGGAGAGCCTAGGGGATCCTTGGGATTCATTTGAGGTTACTGACTTGAGTTGGTTAAGACAGGAGAGAGGGTGAGAGCTGGCTTCTGCCTGCCAGGCAGGAGGCCAGACCCCTGGCATTTAATGTGGACTCTCTCACTCACTCCAGGCCATGGCTCAGTGAGATGGGCGTTACAATGGTTGGTTTGTAGGAAAGGACACCCAAGTTTGGAGACCCAAAGGCTATGCAGCTTGTCAGATGGAGCTCAAATTTGAATCTGTATCTCCATCCCTCCAAGGCTCTGTGCTTTGTTCAATGTCCCATGGCACCTAGTGGGTATTGTAAACTTAGCAAATTGGAAGGCCTTGATGGGTCAATTTGTATCCCTAGCCTTGCTTTGAGACCCTATTCATCCCTAAAATCCAAGGAGAACATACAATTTATCATCCTTACTGGAGATTTCTGAAAGGAAAGTGCTGAATTGTATATTAATAATTACACCTGTGCAGCAGGTAAAAGTTGGGACATATGGTAGTCCTACAAAAATCAGCCTGGAGAGTGAATATCGGATTTGCCCTAGTAGCTGACAATCCAAAGCTCTCTGTATTGGTCAAGGGTTGAGAATTAGATGTGGGAGTGAGCCTTTATTAGCAGGAGAGGAATGGGAATCAAGGAGTGGACAAAGTGGAGATCTGGTAGGGGTGAGCTCTTTTTTAATTAAATAATTCCTGGTTATTAAATATGTTTGTTGGAGAAGATGTGGAAGAGGCAAAGAATACAGAAATAAAGAAAAGGAACAATTCTGATGATCCCAGAATAGTCCTTTTCTTTTTCTTTTTTTTTTTAATGTTTTATTATTTACTTTTGAGAGAGAGAGAGAGAGAGAGAGAGAGAGAGAGACAAAGTGCAAGTGGGGGTGGGGCAGAGAGAGAGAGGAAGACACAGCATCCAAAGCAGGCTCCAGGCTCTGAGCTGTCACCCCAGAGCCTGACATGGAATTCGAACTCACAAGCTATGAGATCACCACCTTAGCCGAAGTCAAATGCTTAACCAACTGAGCCACTCAGGTGCCCCTACAATAGTCCTTTTCGATCTTCTTTCTATATACCTATTTTTAAATACGTAATTGAAACCATATACTTCATGTCCTGCTTTTTTTCACTTAAAAATTTAAATGAGCGTTTTCCAATATCTCTAAGGACTCTTTAAAAATATTTTATTGTCTGCCTAATTTTTTATTGTAAAGATGTTATAACATGTCTAAGCAGTCTCTTTCTCTTTGGGCATTAAATTTGTTTCTAGTTACTTCATTTCATAAATGGTGCCACAGTGGATCATACTATAGGTCAATCTCTGTTCATATTTCTTTTAGCTTGTGTAGAAATATTAAAGTTTCTGATAAAAGGGGTATATGCTGTCCCTCTTCCCTTCCCCCTGTCTTGAAAAAATTGTGATATCTGGAGCTATTGCAGCCATTTTTTGACTATGAGGTGCTGAGAATGAATTAAAGGCCAGAGGAACTGCATGAACCCTGGTCTTGACGTTGATGAAACATTGAACCAATTCCAAAAGCCAGACTTAACATATGTGAGAAAATCACCCTCTGAGTATTTAAGCCACTGTGTTTCAATATCAGTTTCCTGCAGCTGAACACTTCCGTGCATGGTATAAACTGGGAAAAGAGAAGAAGCTGAATTGGGAAAGAATCGCCTTTAATGGGCCGAGTAAAAGGGAAAGAAAGTAGGATGGTGAACATTTATAATTCGCTTCTTTTCCTTGTGGTCCCTAATATCTTTTTGCATCACCTACTATATGTAAAGCAATAGCAAACACCTTGACTTCTGCTCTCCCAGCTGCTTACCTCCCTTATCCATTTTTACTACCAGTTCCTTTTTCATGTGGTTTATCATAGATACATTCTGTACACTGAAGTCTAGAGTCCCATAAGTGCTCAAATCTTACTCGTACGTAATCTTGTGTATATGAGAACTGTGTAGTAGAGCAACTCATCTTAGAGGCAAAATTCCTAGTCCGTTTACTAAATCCTATATCTATGGAAGACTGACACAGAACAAGAAGGAAGCATGCAGATGGCCTGTACTTGGGCCCCACCATGGGTCTGAGGTCACATACACCAAGCCAGTACCCCTGTCTCAGAGAGCTCTCCTGGTTTGTCTGTGTAATGGACACTGGAACGCTGGCCTCTATCTACGCTAAGAGAACCTTAGGAAACAACATCCATTAAATCTACCCCTCCATTTGTCAATGGAAGTGCTAATATTAGGGCACTGTGTATGGGATGGAGGCAAAGGGAGGGAAGTAATTGATTTAAATCTACTGTATATACGGCAATGTGCTAGGCATTGTATTCTCCAGTTGTTTTTAGGTATCTCTTGTTTGAGTGATTTTCATTTCCAAAGTGACACGTGCTTCACTGACATCAGTCATTATTGCACTGATATTCAGTGAAGACTAGAGGGTTGAGATCACCACAGCAATTACGAACGTAGAACCTGGAGTCGAATCCTCACTCCATCAGTAATGAGTTACGTGAGCTTGGATAAATTACTTCATTAGTTTCTTCGACTCTACGCCCAAAATATATGCACCCGTGTCACAGAGTAGTGGTAAGGATCAAATGAAATGATCCATGTGAAAATCTGACGTACGGTGCCCAGCACATGGAAAGTTAGTTTTCTTTACCAGTTTTTTCTCCCTCAGTATTCTTCAAAGAACCTCAGCTCTCTTCCCTCCACAGCCTCCTCATCCCTGAGTCCCAGGCACGGGAGAAAGGACCTAAGTGGGGAAGGTGAGCAGAGTCTGTTGTCACGTCTGTAACCAGAAACAGTATATTAGGAGAGCTACTTTAGTTTGTTTTTAAACAAAAAGGAATCTTGAAAAAGGGAGTGTGAATGGCTTCATTTACTGGCTGGTGGAATTTGCTTGTCATCTGGAAACCACCCTCATTTTCCTTGTATTCCACATCTTCCCTTTAGTGAACAGGGAGCCTTTTCCAAGTGCTCCTTGACTCAACGCCTGCACCACAACCTCCCGGGAGGGGGAGTAAAATGCCTCTTCCTGTAAACCCCTTGTACAATCCTCCCTGTTCTTAGGTTTCTCACTTTGAAGTTCAATTATTACTTGGAACTTAGACTTCTACACAATTATTTGCATTTTTGTGTGTTATCTCTATCTATCCCTATAGTCTTATGAGTTTTCTCTTCAAGACACTCTGAACTGACAAGTTCAGTTGTCCAGTCATTGTCTCCAAAACTTTATTGTCACAATGTCATTGTCTTTTTGCTGTATCCATTTGATCCATTATCTAAAGAAGTTCCCCACCCACTCTTAGCCCACTGAGCTAGTTACCCTTTGTGTCTGTCTATCGTTGTTGCTGGACATTCCTTCTGCATTGATTGGCCTTTATATTTACACTTGAAGAAAACTTTGTTTGAAATATGTCCCAGAAAGGAAAGTCCCAAGATGGTAAACTAGGGACTGCTTCATCCTATCTCTTCAGTTGCCTTTCTTTCTTTACTTCCTCCTTCCTCCCTCCTTTCCTTTCCCTCCCCTTCCCTTCCCTTCCCTTCCCTTCCCTTCCCTTCCCTTCCCTTCCCTTCCCTTCCCTTCCTTTCCTTTCCTCTTCTTTCTCTCTCTCTCTTTCTTTCAACTAGCACTAGTCTGACATCCACATGTGTCAGGTTAGCTGCAGGGCACTCATAGGTTAGTGGAAATGAATCAAACCCCTGCCCACTCCATTCCCCATCTTAAAACTCACTGCAGCTCTTTTGGTAGCTTTACTTATACTATATTCATCTCTGCCTCCTCCTCAGCCAGTTCCCTAGTGCATCTGGCATCTTCAGCCTTCCCTGGAGCAACAAGATCTCTTTCGAATCCACCCCCCACCCCCAAGCCCCTCAGCTTCCTGCTCCTACTTTTAGTATTCAATTTGTAGAAATAGAACATGTCATCCATCTGCTGAAACTGCCTCTTCAGTTGTTACTGATTAGAATATCTGGGCTTAGACTGAATCGTGGGATATTTAGAATCAATAGGTGTGTGTTACAAGCAGAAATAAGAGACCGAGATGATCACTATCAAATTGTCAAAAAATCAGGATTGAAATCTAGAGTCTAGTTTTACCTCCATAGTCTTAAGTAAGAGACTTAACTTCTTTAAGGTTTAATTTATTCCTCTGTGAAATGAAGACAATCATGTCAAATTCATTGGAAGACACACAGGAGATGATATAAGAGAGAAATTTCTCTACACGTGTTTGGTACTATGAAGGTTATTATTATACAAATATCTTAAAAGGAATTTTTTCTGAACATTTCTGGATGCCCCTGACTTATAATTGTAGCCCTTGATTTTGTTAGCCCATAAACCCTATAAAAACAAAAGG
Organism: Panthera pardus; assembly: GCF_024362965.1. Taxonomy (NCBI): domain Eukaryota; kingdom Metazoa; phylum Chordata; class Mammalia; order Carnivora; family Felidae; genus Panthera; species Panthera pardus. Next base: position 68,582,510 of record NW_026526766.1, on the reverse strand, counting down.
ATCCAATCTGTGTCACCTGATTTCTGCTCATGGTCATATAGACCAGTGGACCTGCAATCCTGTCACTGGTCCTCATCCAAGCTCTGGAAATGGCCTCAGGGAGAAGTAAGATGTTTTCCCTGTTAGAAGGGAAGATAACAGATCTTGGATCATTGAGTCTCCCCCTTTTTCTTTAGTGTTTCCAATCTTTTTATATACTCTATTCTGGGTCCTACACTTTTAGTCCTGGTTAACCTAGAGGCTAAGGAGTTACTCACAGAGGACAGAGGAGGCTCATAAGGGATAGTTATATGTCCCAAAGGAGGCTCATAAGGGATAGTTTGGCTCCCCAAATGGTGCCAAAGTGCTCTGAACACAGTAGCTCACTGGTCATGGAAAGCCCATTTCTTAGACCCTGTTCTTACCAATGGAACCTGCTGAGTGTGAACAATGATCGACCATGACTTTGCTTCTTGGAGGCCACTTTTCTCAAATAAAAAGAGTCCTGAGCCACACTGAAGACACTGTTTCTGGTACCAGCTCTGCCAATATCTCCCTATGGATCCAGCCTATGGTAGTCACTACCACTCTCTGGGCCTCCAACTCCCTTAACTACTGATTTTCTGGGATGTAATACTGCCTATCTTCCCTATACCCTTGACAACAATCCTAAAGCACTTTCTGCCCTCCACTTCTCTCAGCTTTGAATGTGTTACATACCTGAGCTAGATTTCCAGAGCCATTGTCTGACATCCTTGCACCGTTCCAGGCAGAGCTGACATGAGTTTATGACTCTTGTTCATGGTACTGGGTGGGGGGAAGGAGCGGCAATAAAGAGGTTTATGTTGGTACACGGAATGGATCTGCATGTTAAACTGCTTCCAAAGACAGCATAGATGGTAAATTATTGCTCCCAATCCAGGTTTCCATTTCACTCTCTGCAAAGCAAGACCCAGGACACTTGGAAGGTCATGCTAAGGATTTAGTTGATTAGTACTCTAGGGAAGCAGTATAGAAAAGGCATTTGGAGTCTGATCTAACTGAATTTGTCTCCATTCCTACTAGCTGTACGACCTTGGGAATATAATGTAACTCCTCTGACCCTCAGTTTCCCATTTAGAGTGCTGTGACAATTAATCAATGGTGGACCTTATTTAGAGCACCACTTAGTAAATCAAAGCATAATTACAGCTTAAAGAACAAATTGCAACTGCTGGTAGTGATTTCCTTCCAGGGTGCAGAGTATGGAAAAGGGGGAAAAAAATAACTTTACAATGGAGAAACCTTTCAGATACTACCTCAGTGATGTAATCAAGGTCAGTATCAATGGTAATAAATCATGTTGATAGTATGTACCCTTGATATTTTGTGATGATGTGATGTGGCACTGTACGTGTGTAAGACCTTCCTCTTACTAACACATCACCCCAGTCTAATCATGAGAAAAACATTTAATTACAATAGGAGTATATTCTGTAAGATACCTGAGCAGTACTCCTCAAAACTGTCAAGGTCATCAAAAGCCAAGTCTGAAACTGTTACGGCCAAGAAGAGCCTAAGGAGACACAACTGCTAAATGTAATGCGGTGCCCTAGATGGGATCCTGGAACAACAAAAACTACAAATGAGGTAAAAGCTAAGGAAATCTGAACAAAACATGGACTATAGTTAATATCAAGACATCAATTTTGGTTCATTAATTGAAGCAAATGTACCATACCAATGTGAGATGTTAATAACGGGGGTGCAGAATATACGGAAACTGTACAATCTTTTTAATTTTTCTGTAAATTTAGGCTGTTCTCGAAAAAATAAAGTCTATTTTAAAAAGTGGATTATAATAGCCATTTTCTGCAAAAAGTCATTATTTAACGCCCTTGTGTGGAGTGCACTCTCAGTCCTAGGCCTTGTGTTGGGTGCTGGGTTGCAGACAGGAATGAGGCCTGGCCCTGGCCTCCCAAAGAGCTTGGAGCCTATTGGGAAGCCAGCCAAGTGCTCAGGCATCGCACGCCCTCCTTTACATGCTACAGCAGACACGGGACCAATAGGCCAGGGGACGGAAACTAGGCTATGCTTCCATTGGAAGGCTGTGTCACAGTCTCAAAGAACTAGTTAGGGTTTGCCGAGTGGAGAAGGGGCTGGCGGCATCTGGGCAGAGCGAGCTGCATGTGTAAAGGAACTGAGGAGGGAGGGGACGGTGGGGAGAGGAGCGTGGCAGACGTGAAATGTGGAGGGACCTGGGGAGTGACATGAACCCAGAAAAGTCAGAACTTACTTACTCCACGGGTAGGGCTGCTGTAGCAAATTAGCACATACTTGATGGCTTCAAAAGAACAGAAGCGTCAGCAGGACTGCACTCTCGAGTCTCCAGAGGGTAATCGTCCCTTGCTTCATCCAGCTTCTGGTGGCTATCAGCATTTCTTGGCTTGGACCTGCATTACTCCAGTCCCTGCCTTCGTCTTCATATCGCCTTCTCTCTGTGTGTCTCCACATTCTCTCCTCTTCTTATAAGGACTAAGGACACCTGTCATCGGAGTTAGGGCCCATCCTAAATACAGGATGATGTCATCCCAAGATCCTGAATTTAATGAAATCTGCAAAGACCCTTTTTCCAAATAGGGTCACCTTCACAGTTTCTAGGTATTGGGATATGCACATATTTGGGGGTAGGGGAAGGGTCACTATTCAACCCAATGGAGTGGCCAAGGAAGGACTTTCTGAGATGGGGACATTTATGTGGGAAACGGACTTGCAAAGAACAGGGGATGAGTGTTCCAGGTGAAGAGAATAACATGCTCAAAGACCTGGAATTGGGAAAAAGCTGTGTGTGTCTGAGAAGCCAAAAGGACACAGCGGATCTGGAACCTGGTCGGCAAGGGGGAGTGGAGCCCAGAAGACCTTGGAAGTCCTGGTAGGAAGGTCTCAAATCACAGCTTATCAGCGTGGAAGCAGTCTTATAATGACTGGCCCCTGCCTCCAGACTCAGTCTCTTCTCCAGAGCTCTCCTTTTCACCTCCCCACCGCTCTGGAGGGCTTGTGCACAGGGCATTACCGTAACTCCTGGCCCTTCATAAGATGACATACAACACCTGTGGGAAGAAGCCCTTTGTTTACATCCATTTGATGTCATCCAGCTAGAGTGGCAGCAGCTTTATAGTGGCATAGTGAGCCTGGGTCTCAATGCCAACTTCCAGTTTCGATGAAACAAGCCCCATCAGGCCCTGCTGTAAGCTACTAGCTTTATGTCTTTGAACAAGCTTTGCCTGGTTTTGTTTCAGGCCACTCAGGCAACTGTGGTGTTGGGGCATGAGCTCCAGGCTGAAGTTTCTTACTAGCCAGAGAGCCTTGGAAAGCCATCTAGCTCCTCAAAGCTTCACCTCTAAGATAGAAATGAAAAACCCAATCTCGAAGCAAGGCTGTAAGACTCCGTGAGATCATGCGTTCGAGAACGTTTTGTGAGTGACAGGGTGTTTTACACACCGGAGGAGGTGCTGTCTGAAGCTCTGGGTGTCTCTAACCATCTTTCTGGAGGCAGGAGGTGCTCAGGATCCACCACATCCCGCCATCTGCTCGTGTCCTCGGCGCTGACAGCTGCGTGTCGTTGTCACTCCCCAAGGGGTTAACGTGCATCATGTCCCATCTAGATATCATCCTGGAGTGAGTTCCCAAGATGGAAAGAAACAAAACTCGCATTTGTCTCTCTATAAAAAGTGGCCTGTCTTTGAAACTTGACCCTGTCGAAAACCTCCTGAATTGAGCATGGAGGAAAAGGAGAAGGAAAAAAAACTATCTGTGTAATTAATCAGCATTTTGTCCAACCCAATTTGGTTTTAAAGGACATTCATGAAGACCAACGTACCTGTCCAGGCCAATCCTGGGGGCCCTGTGAGCGGCCACGTGGACTTGACCTCCCCGTTGTCTGCAGTCCACTCATTTGCAAACTGGTTTCAATGAAGGTAACAGTTTGCGGTAATGGGAACCATATGTGCTGGTGGCTGCTGTCAGTAAAAATAGCCAACATGGCCTGTGTGGCCAGACACAACATCAAGCTAAGAGCAGGAAGACAAAAGCTGTGTGAAGGAAGGAAAAAGTTGTTTCAGAAGCCTAGAGACAGGAGCCTGCCTGACAGGGGGATGAGGTGTCGGGCACTGGGACATGAAGCCAAGGGACTTGTCAACGTTTGCATGAAAGCCCAGCCCTCCCCAGCCTGGTTTTCTACGCTCTGATGGTCCAGTTGAGAAGGGACAGAGAAGACTCTGTCTGGGAACAGAGCCAAGGCTCAGCACACATACAGATCTCTGTAGGATGTGTGCTGGGGCACAGAATCCTTTCTTACCTAAACATCCTGATAGATGCTGGAGCCTGAAGGAACTATACACAAGGAGGTAAGGCCAGAAATTAAAAAAAAAAAATTAAGCATAAATTTTAGGATGCTTTTCAAATCTTTTCTGCTTTATAACATAATAGAAAGAGCATGGATTGAAAGTTGTGAGACCTGATTTAATCTGTCCATGCACACACTCTTTGTATAAACATAAGCAAGCTGTTTTCTCTCTTCAGAGCTTCCATTCATTAGTCTGTAAATGGAAGATAATGTACCCAGTGGTTGTTTTTAAGAGTACATGAACTGGAACACCTGGGTGGCTCAGTCAGTTAAGTGTCAGACTCTTGGTTTCGGCTCAGGTCACGATCTCACGGTTTGTGAGTTCCAGCCCCACGTCGGGCCCTGGGCTGGCAGCACGGAGACCGCTTGGGATTTTCTCTCTCTCCCTCTCTCTCTGCCCCTCCCCCACTCATGCTTGCTCTCTCTCAAAAATAAACTTAAAATTTTTTTCTTAAAACAGAGTACATGAACTGATGCTCCTTACCTTTATTTACAGGATAGAATACACTGTTCAGTCATTCAACAAATATTTATTAAGTACCTATGAGGGGCCAGGCATGGTTCAGAGGAATAAATCAGTGACTAAAAAACAAAACAACCTGTTCTCATAGAGTTTTCACTCTAGCTGTAAGTAAAACATAGAATGTTGGGAGGTCAAAAGTGTTATGGATACAAAAAAAAACATAGGGAAGGGGTTCAGGAGGGCCAGTACTGGGGTGCAGTTTTAAACGGGGTAGTCAGGGAAGGCTTTGCTGAGAAGGTGACATTTGAACAAAAGCTGAAGGAAGTGAGAGAGTGAGACATGGAACTATTTGGGAGGCTAGTACTGAAAGCAGAAAAAAACCACTGGAGTGCAGACACTGAGCAGGAGAGAGCCTAGAGTACTCAGGGCAGCAAAGAGACTAGTGTAGCTGGACTGGAAGGAGCCAGAAGTCAGAGAGGCATGGGGGGCTATGGTAAAACTTTGGCTTGACTCTGTACAAGTGGAGCATCTTGGCAAGGTTTTGGACAGAAGAGTGACAAGATTGGACGTTAGTTAGTTAGTTAGTTAGTTAGTTAGTTAGTTAGTTGTTCTTAGGTAGGATGGCACTGGCCATCACGTTGAGAAGAGTTTCTATTTTTGCAAGTACAGAAGCAGAGACTAGTCAGGGGACTGTTGCAAGAATCCTGGTGAAGGCAAATGGTGTCTTGGACCAGAATGATAACAGGAGAGGTGATTAGAAGTGGTGGGGTTCTGGAATGTATTATGAAAATAAAGAGAGCCCCCGGGATTTGCTGATAGCTTGAATGTGGATTTCAGAGAGAGGAGTCAAGAGAGATTCCAAGGTTCTGAGGGTAAACAACTGAAGAAGCGGCCACGTGCAGAGATGGGGATAATTCCAGATGAAGCAGGTTAAGTTTGAGAGGCTTGTTAGACATTCAGGGGGAGGTGCAGAGTATCCAGGTAGATGAGAATCACAAACATGTAGACGGTATTTGAGACCATGAAACACTAGATCACCATGGGAGTGAGTGATGGCAGAGAAGATAGAGATGTTTCTCCACGGGGCCTCAAAGATGTATAGAGCTTTAGTAAAGCCTTCAACATAATGTCATCTTCCAAGAGCATGAACTACAAGAGCAGGTACACTGAGAGCTGATGTGGATGTGAAACCTTATAAGATAGATAGATGATAGATAGATAGATGATAGATAGATAGATAGATAGATAGATAGATAGATAGATAGACAAAATATTATTTTAGGTACAAAAAGTAAGAACCAGAGTGGTGAATTAATCTGCACACTGTCAAATAGCTGATGAAAAGCAGCACAGGAATTCAAACCCAGGTGTCCTGACCCCAGGGTCTTTTCCACGACAGCTGTCTGCCAGTGCTGTCCTTACTTCTAAGGTAGACATACATCTTTTGTCCTCAACGTATTTGTCAAGCTTCTCCAAGTTTGAAATCTAAACCAGGTCATCCTAACAGTTAAGTACTTTCGCTTCCCAAGCTGGAGGTCTTACCAGCCTTAAAAAACAAAAACACATCATGAAAAACTGTCCTTGGCAAAGAACAACAATAACAAAAGGAATGAGAGATAGAGAATGACAAAAAAATCTTGCCTTCCATTTTCCCAAAGGTACTCACTTTCTCCTGGACTCTAAATCATCTTCTCTGTCTTTGGAGGAGGTAGATATAAGGCAGAGACAATATCGCTTGTCTTCTAAATCAGGCATGAGGGACAGATAGAAAGACAAAGTGATCCATGTGGGGTCACCAAGCAATTCATGAATGTGACTTGGAGGAGGTCTTGGTTCTTATGCATGCCTCCTTTTCCCTCGGTAGGAATACGGCCTATCAAACACTGCTTTACCCCATGTGTACACAAGCTGGTGGAAATGAAATAATGTTTGGTAATTTTGGAGCACTCTTACCCACTATTGATAAAACACTTTTTGAGAAGCTACTATGTTTATTAACATTCATCGTGAAGTTGAATAAATGTGGCTTGAAAATATGAAATAATTTGACCAAGGTTACTATAAAACAAAAAGACATAATTTTTAAAAAGTTATTATAATCCCTAGAAGGTAAATATAAATCTATTTTTAAAAGCATGACATTTGGCGTCTATAGGACTTAGGACAATCAGGTCCAGTTCTGTCTGGAGTCACTGTGTTCTGCACTGTGACTGAGTCCTAACAGCATCTGCTTTCCCCGTTTCCCATTTGGTTAACATCATTCCTTCTTGAGAAACACCTAATGTTGATTTCTTGAAGATATGGCCTGGACCTTCTCCATCCTGTTATCCCCAAAACCTTTCTGTTCTCCTGACACAGTGCAGGATATGGTAGATGTTGGCTCGGCTGCACTGAGCTGAAGTTGGTAAGCCGAAGGGGAAGAGGAATAAAGATTGTAACTGTAGGTTAGGGTGAGACTACAAAGAGCCTTGAATGCCAAGCTAAGCTGTATGCATATCTGTCTATAATTAGTGGGTTGCCAGGGCCACCGCCTTGAGTAGCCCCCAGGTTCTGAATGTCCACTGAGGGTTGTCTTACAGAAAGAAGGAGCTTCCTGAGTAAATAAAGTGGTGGTGAACACGTCTTCCTCATAAACCTCAGAAAAACCCATCCCAACACTTCTTACTGTTTTTCAGATTTGAAAACTTTTATTTTTTTTTCTTCCTACTCACACCTCAGGTCTTTTCAGGACTCCAGACAAAGGCAACTAATTCCTACAGGGCCATTTCAGGCTTGTGCTGAGTCCAAAGTAGGGAAATAGCAAGTAGGAGATGACATTTGATGTGTTGAAATTTCCTGTTCAAATTTATAGCCCAGGCATTCTATGTGGGTTGGGTGAACTAGGGAGAACTCTTTAATTCTGTTCAACTCATCGTATATTTATTAGCTGTGCTAATAAGAGAAAGACATTAGCTCTTGCTCTCGTGCATCTGTCTGATCAATGGGAAGGGAAGAAAGGGAAATATGCAGATAAGCACACAGTAAAGCAGACTGTGATGCTAGGAAGTGATGCTCATGTCTCTATGGACTTACAGATCACATGCAGTTAGGGGAGGCCGGACTGGACAGAGGCTTCCTTTGGCAATGATATTCGAAATTGGCCCTCCAGAACATTTAAGATTTTGACATAGAAAGATGGAATGGGAAAGAGGTCATTCTAGTTAGAAAGAACAGAGAGGTTAAATGAAGGAGGCAAAAGATCCCAAGGAAGTAGATTCAGAGAACAGTTGCTATTTTTATTTAACATGAGCTATTTAGGGACCTCTGGTGATGTTTTTAAGCCTTATATTAAAAGAAATGAAGCCTGGTTGATTCTAAATACACTGGGTTTGGGAGTTAGGGATAAATCACGCGCGCGCGCGCGTGTGTGTGTGTGTGTGTGTGTAAATGCATATATTATAAATGTATAAATGTATATATTATTCTGTGTATATATGGAATTGGCTCATGTAATGATTATGGAGATTGACAAATCCCAGGATCAAGCAGGGTGAGTCAGCAAGCTGGAAAACCAGGGGTGGCTGATGGTTTAGTTCTAGTCTCAGTCCAAAGTCCTGAAAACCAGGAAAGCTGATGGTTCGTTCTAGTCTGAAGGCAGGTAGTCTCAAGACCCAGGAAGAGCTAATGCTTTAGTTCAAGTCCAAAGTCAGCAAAAAAGCCAATATCCAAGTTTGAAAGTAGTCAGGTGGGAAAAATTCTCCTTACTCTGGGGATGGCCAACCTTCTTTTTTCTATGCAGGTGGGCCTTCAATTGATTGAATGAGGCCCACCCCTATCATGGAAGGCAGGCAATTTGCTTTATTCAGTCTACTGATTTAAATGTTAATTTCATCCCCCAAACACCTAGAATAGTGTTCAACCAAATATCTGGGCACCCTGTGGCCCAGGCAAGTTGACACAAAATTAACCATCACAATCATGTATTTTATTTAATAGTTTTAAATATACCCCCTTTCTTTAGGAATATAATGCATAAATTCTTTCTAAAATTGTTTTCAGGCTTTTTTTTTTTTTTGGTATTTCAGGGACAGGGAAATATTTTTTTTTAAAGAGGGAAATCATCATGAGGTTATTAACCTTTTATTCTTCCAAGTAATTCAATTAAAACTAATTTAAAATAAAAATAAAACATCTCCCATCAGTTGTGACATCATTTCATAAAAGGATGATAGTTTTAACACCCTACCCCCTCAAAAGAGAAAGGCATAATCTTGGAAAGAAAAATCATCTTTTCCAGGAAAGGACAGTTGGCCATCTAACACTTTCATTTTAAAGGACATTTTTTAAAACTTTAAAATAAAAATACAATGTAAAGTTGCATTTAATTATCTATGCTGCAGATAATATTTTTCTTGACACAAGTTGTCAATCAAGGTAAGTATATATGGGCTACACTGCAATACAAAGTGAGCTTGAGTCTCCCCAGCCCTTTTTGTCACTTCATTATTAATACTGTCATCAAAAATAAAATCGCCAAGAGGTTTATTGATGGAAAGCATACATTCTCGCTACTTCATTCAATTTGTAATATCCTGAGCACACTCAGAGAAATGTGTGAGCAACTCCGCTTACCATATTTTCCGCAACTTCTCTTTTCTTCCCCCAGATCAGGGAACAAAACTCATGACGGTGGCCCAGGAGTCTGACTGCTGAGGCTGGCAGGGAAGGACCTGCCAGGCTGTTTTCGTTTTTGTTTTTGTTTTCTGCCTGGCTACCCACAGTTAGGAGCACTTTATCTGTAGCCTAACGTGGAGCCATTGGAATGTATCTGAGTGGAGTGCCATGGACTTGACTTCGACACAGACAGCACTTTTCCAGACGTGCATATCTGAAACCACTAATCTAGTCCAATCCTCTTACTTTTCAGATGAGGAAGCTGGGGTCCAGGGCCCAGAGATCAACTTGAATCAAAGTGGATTGAGGATGCTCCAGTCAGAATTATGGAAATCAGGCCCACATCTCCCTGACTGCCAATATAGCTCTGACTTTTACCCTCATTCAGATATGTTCTCATGCCTGAGGCACTGTGCCCGCCGTGGAGCGCCATTCTGGTAAGTGAATGACTGCCTCTCTCATGTGTTAAATGTGTTAAATGCCCCAGGGATTCCAAAGCTGGATCCTTCCACAATCTTGAACTTTATTGCACTTGAACACACACACACACACACACACACACGCACGCACGCACGCACGCATGCACACACACACGCCCAGAGCAGAAAGGCATAATTACAGAAAGAAAAATCATCTTTTCCTGAAACTTATCTGAAGACTAAAGGCCTCACCCTAAACCTAAGTCTAAGGGACCTGGGGTCCTACTGCCTATTGTAGATGTCTCTGGATCTATCTGGATAGTAAATAGTATGTGCTATTTAATACCACTTTCAGGCTAAGCCCTGTGTCTAGCGTTCTACATACATGACCTCATTCATTACTCACAAGACCTTATGAAATTGAGATGAATGCACCCATTCTATAAGGACATCGAAGCCTAGCAAGCTTCTATGACTTTCCCAGAGTCACACAACAGATGAATGGCAGAATGTAAGTGCAAGTCCTTCTGCCAGATCCCAATGTATCCTAGACCAACATTCCATGTTGTCCAGGACCGGCTGTATGGCAGGTGCACAGGGAGAATTGAGAATTGCTCAGATGAAGAAATACAAAAGTAGCTTCCTTCTCCATCTGAAGATGCTGTTCCCCAATCAGGCCACCTCCAAAGTGATTCAGGAAATGTCCCATTAAATGTGAGCCACAGCTCTGACCATAATCTTCACACAGACTAAGGGTGTGCTAGCTTGTTACACTTTTAATTTAAATACTTGGTGTAAGTTCGATTTGAGACCTGGGGAAGTCCCTAGATCTCTCCCTTATGGCCGGGGGCTGGGCCGGGCTCCCTTCTGTTCTCTCACAATTGATTGTTCGAAGGGAAATGCTGGCCCTCACATGGACCCCTGCTGCACTTCATCTCACTGGATTTGGCTCATCGTTCCAGCCAACTGAGATCATTTAGAAGTTTGATTTTGTCATCAATCATTTTTTTCTATCCCTCCCAGCTGCGTGTCAGCCACAGATGTGATAAGCGGACTTTATATGTCTTTGTCCAAATCACTGGTACCAAATATTAAACAGGGCTAAGCACTGTTCTCTGGGGCCTACCTCTGCCATGATCCCAGGGCATTTGCATGAACCTTTATTCCAGAATATGTCCCATGACCTTATCGTGGTTTGGTTTTTTTTTTTGATGCTATATGCAAGCACATCAGGAGTTGAGCCTTGATATTATATGCCTTTTAATCCTCTTTGGGCACAATGCTGGCCACTGCAAAAAAGACCCAGTGTTTGCTGGGCAGGGTAATAAACAGAGCCATTGATTTGGTGTCGGAAGACTGAGGTTCAAGTCCAGCGGCTGCATGTAAGCTTGTTATCCTTCCAGGCCTCAGTTTCTCTGTCTATAAAGTAGGGATAAGGATCCCTACAGACAGCCTCATTCAGATGTGGTGGAGCTCAATGAATAACGGGCACGAACGTGCTTGTTCACCCACCCCTACCTAGTTGTGCTTTTATGACACATTTCTTCAATCTGAAATTTATTTCTCCTTCTTTATCTCATCAACACCACCCTCACCCTGCTCCCCTCCTTCTGTTTTTCTGGGAACCCTTCCTTGGCACCCTCTGGGAACCCTACCCTACCCTAGGTAGGCCATCACCACATCCTCTGAGCTCCCACAGCATCTGCCGACTTCACTGGGGCCCTTATCCTTTGTATGTCCCCAACTGTCTGGTTACTTGTCCATCTTCCCGTCCAGCAGATGGTCTTAAAAGTCAAGAGCTACACCTTATGTATCTTTGTCCCTGGCACCAGTGCAGGGACCTGGGACACAGAGGACACTCTATTATGGAACAAATATGAATGATCGTAAGCTGCAAAGTCAGCCCTGTTCTTGCATTAATTATGACTGCAGGGAGAGGTGTGGCGGCAAGGGTTTTTGCTCTCGGGCCAATGGCAAGTGTCACCATGAGCACACCTATAATGGGGCTGGATGTTCTTGGTTTATCCTTGGGGAGAAATGAAGGCGGATCTGATGACAAAGCCAGCTTCGAAGCTCTGTGAGAACAGGTAGCATGTCTGTTTTGTTACCACTGTCACAGGTTGGGACCCCCAGCAAGTAGACTCTGAGATGGAGATGGCCATGCAAGGACTTTACTGGGGAGCGTCTTTGGGATCAAGCCCTCTGGGATCGTGGGGGGAGCAGGTCTGGGCCGATGGAGAAGCCGAATTGCAATGCACTAGCAACAAAGGACTCAGCTGGTCCTGTGGAAACTGTGAGCTGGGGAAGGCCCTTCAGAGTTGTCTTGTCTGAGACAAGACCCTCCCATCGACCTGTCTTGGATGAAGGCTGCCTCAGGGAGGGAGTGAAACCTGGGGCCAGGCACTTCTCTCCAGCCTAGGACGTTCCCAGAGAGGGACACAGCTGAGGGTCTGCCAACACTCACAGCTGCTGGAAACACGACAGCCTAGGTGCCAGAACAGGGAGTGTCTGTGTGCCATGTCGCTGTGCCCGATCGTGTCTGGCCTACCGTGGCCCTCGGTGAACACACAGCGAGTGAATGAAAGAATCTGCAGCCAGTCTCTGGTGGAATCCTGTATGTTCCCTGTGGCACTTCCAACACCCATGCAGTCCATGCACCTCTAGAACGTATGACCCCCTGGCCAAGGCTGTGTGGGTGCTTGGCTCAGGGATGAGTCGGACGTGTTCTCTCCCCTTGAGAAGAAAAGCAGACACATAACCAGTCCTACCTCCCGGGGAGGACTTTATTTATTTATTTAAAAAAATTTTTTTGGGGGGCGCCTGGGTGGCTCAGTCGGTTAAGCGGCCGACTTCGGTTCAGGTCATGATCTCACGGTCCATGGGTTCAAGCCCCGCGTTGGTCTCTGTGCTGACAGCTCGGAGCCTGGAGCCTGTTTTGGATGCTGTGTCTCCCTCTTTCTCTGACCCTCCCCTGTTCATGCTGTCTCTCTCTCTGTCTCAAAAATAAATAAAGGTTAAAAAAAAATTTTTTTTAATTTTTTTTAAGTTCACCTATTTTGAGAGAGAAAGAGAGGCAGAGAGAGGGAGAGACAGAATCCCAAGCAGGCTCCGCACTGTCAGCACAGAGCCCCACACAGGGTTTGAACTCACAAACCGTGAGATCATGAGCTGAACAGAGATCAGGAGTCAGACACTGAAGCAACTCAGCCAACCAGGCGTCCCCCAGGAGCGGAATTTAAGGTGACTGAGCTCAGAAGGCTGTGATAGCACAGACAAGGCAGACAGCTTCTTGAAGAAGGAGACATTGGAACAGAGGCCGGAAGGACAAGAAACAGGAAGACTAGGCAAACGCACAGTGGAAACCAACAGCGCTGACCTGACAGCCCACGTGGACCCTGTGGTGGAGGCAGGCCAGGCCAGCTCTCAGGGCCTTATGTGCCAGACCGCAGAGCCTGCACCGAGGCAGCGAAGAAGGGTTTAGGCAGAGGGCCGACAGCCCGGTTTTCTCCGAGGGACATGGGGTTCCGTTCCTCATGTCATTTTCTCTCCAGGAGTTCCATAGGAACCAGCCACCTAAGCACATACCATACCCATGGCCTCCACCCAGAGCACAGTGTGAACTGTCCCCACTGCTGAGTCCCCTGACAGGTTGCGGGAGCCACTGCCCCTCGGAAGGAAGGGTGTGTTCTTGCCTTGACATGCAGGCCAGGAGCTCCTGAGGGTATGACCTCAATGAAAGGAAACCCAGTCAACACAGAGAAGTCGAGGCGACTCTTCCTACACCAAAGGAGCAGTATCACACAGCGGGGAGTCAACTGCTCAGGGAGTCCGCGTGGGCTGGCTTACATCCACTCTGGGCTGCTTACTGGATCCCTGGTAGGGGCAAGTCACAAACCCTCAATCCCCTCATCTGTAAAATGAGAAAAAGCATTGAACCACACTAATAAGGACACTCCAGGTAACCCGATGATGAGATATGGTTTTATGTGTATCAGATTGACAAAGCTTTTTAAAAGATAATGATCAGGGGCGCCTGGGTGGCTCAGTCGGTTGAGCGTCCAACATCAGCTCAGGTCATGATCTCGCAGCTTGTGAGTCTGAGCCCCGCATCCAGCTCTGTGCTGACAGCTGGGAGCCTGGAGCCTGCTTCAGATTCTGTGCCTCCCTCTCTCTCTGCCCCAACTCACTCACGTTCTGTCTCTGTCTCTCTCAAAAATAAATAAACATCAAAATAAATAAATAAATACATACATACATAAATAAATACATAAATAAAAGATAATGATCAGTGCTGATGAAGGTAGATAATAGAAGCTGGCTCATTGACTGTGGGTGGGTGTGGTGGATTGAAGTCAACAATTAAGCATCAAGTCTTTGAAATTCACATATCCTTTTACCCAGAGATTACACTTCTAGGAATTGACTGTAAGAAAATAATTGAGACATAAACGGCAGGAAAATGTATGTTAAATGGTGTTTAGCAAAGCTTATTTATGAAAGCAAAAATTTCCATGTATGGAAATAACCTACATGTCCCTCAACATCTATTAGCAGATAATTGTGTTAATAAATTACAGCACACCCTTGTGTTTGGATATGTTTGGCTACTATGCAGCAATGCAAAATTAGACTTGCAAATTTGATTTACTAACATTAAAAAGGGTTGCAATCTAATGCTAAGAAAAAAGAATAAAACTTATTTATATTCCAATCCCAATTTTATAACCACAATAAAAACTAGAAAAATCTCTTTTGTTGTTATTGTTATAAAATTGTGATTGAAATGTCATTTTGTATGTTTTCACTGAATGTTGTGTTATAAGCAACTGGTTACCAACAAATGAACTCATTATTAATCTGGGGGACTAGGGCAATTCTAATTTCCTCCTCCTTTTTTGTAAAACTATTTTAAGCATTCCACCATTATTGCTTCCATAATTTTAAAAAAATGTTTATTTATTTTGAAAGAGAAACAGCGAGCAGGGGAGGAGCAGAGAGAGAGTGAGAGAGAGAGAGAATCCCAAGCAGACTCCTCACTGTCAGCACAGAGCCTGACGCAGGGCTCAAACTCACCAACCATGAGATTGTGACCTGAGCTGAAATCAAGAGTCAGACGCTGAACTGACTGAGGCACTCAGGCACCCCTCTGTAATTTTTTTATGATCAGAAAAATCAGAACATAATTTTAAATACATTACTAATAATGTATGCCTCTCAGGACTCCTGTAATGACGAATAAGATAGTACACACGAAGGAGCACTATAAACAGTAAACCCTGTATGTACATGAGAATGTATTCCTTTCTGAACCTCTGCATTTCCTTGTATGAAGTCATCTTGCAGTAAGAAGGATGTCCATGTTGAGGTCCTGGTGCCCTGGAAAGTTTTTGGTAGGCTACAGAGGATTTATTAACAGTCTCTGAAGGATGCCTCTTGGTTATCTATCTCCCTGGTCCTTCCTGTCTCTCCAGTCCCACTGTCCTGTCCTGGTTCCGATCACCATCACCCCCTTCCTGTACCACCACATCAGCCCTGTTTTTGCTCCTTTTCTGTCCTGGATCCTGGTCTCCTTCAGCCCTCACGCTGCAGCCACAGGGATTGTTCCACTGTGTGCCTCTGACCATGTTATTCCCATGCTGTTGCCAAGGGGGAAAGTCCAAGCTTCTTGGTGTGGTGCATGAGGCCGTGAGTAATCTAGCCTCCATCCAGTTCTCCAGGGACATCTCCTACTTCCCCACCATGCCTGAAAACACAACGTTGGTTCCAGCCAAGCTCTATTACATTAGTTACCCCCAAACACTCCATTCTTTTTTAATTCTTCCATCTTCCCACAATGCTTTTTCTCCCTTGTTCATCCTGAAGACTCCCGTTCAGCCTTTCCAGGCATTCTCTGTTGTCTTTTCTCTACTCCCCAGCTTATGCCCAAAGATGTCACTTGTGAGACGTTCACAATGCTAATGAAGGTAATTCTTTACATGTCTGTAAATTACATGTCCTCCATTGGACCACGAGCTCCTTAAAAAGGTATCCTATTCACCTTTGAAACATTGCCACCTAGCACATGACCACTATAGTCCAGGGATTCCTTAGCATTTTCTCAAATAAACTTTGTCAGAATTGTACCCCATGGCATAAAGGAAATCATACCTACATTTGCCCTGGCTGCTCTGTAATTCTGACTTCACTAAGTCCCCAGCCACCCAAGTGATCTCTCATAGTTGTCATCTGGAGGACAGGGGAGCATTAGGGGAAAAGCAGAGCCCCTCAATTACCAATTCTGACAATCCTCATTTTAGCTCAGGTCTCCCCATGCAAACAGACAGTCGACATGTGATTGGAGAAGAAATAGAAGTATGTTTCTATTAAAACCATGTTCCTTAGGTTGTCACTCTGAATTTATATCCCTCTGGCCCTTGCCAAGTTGGCTCTTGGCTATACTGTGTCCTGAAATGAGAGCATTCTTCTTATAGCCCCAGGAGATGCCTACAATGCCTGAAGATTGAAAACAGACCTTGCAACATAGATTTGGGAATTTGTAGAGTCCAAAGCACCACTGTCCTATATAACCTGCCCCAGATAACATAGCATCCCTTTGTACCTCTGATTAGAGCTTTGTTGGGTAGAAGAATTCACTGCTTGAAAGATGCTCCTGTTACCCAAGAGGAGGGGCAAGAAATACAGCTGGGATGGTGACAGTCAATCAGCTCAGGGTACAGGAAAATGCCACCCAGAGTTTCTGGGTTTTGGCCTTTGGACAGAACCAACCATGGGGTATATGCGCATCTAGATGTTTAAATCAATAAAAGAAAACTATTTTCAGGTGCCTACTATTTATAGGGTCCCTTGCTGAATCTGGTGGGGAATGAAGAGTTGAGCAAGAAGGTCATTGCCCCCAAACTGTTCATTTCTACTGGAGAGGAAGTCTAGATCTTAATAGCCATGACTTACAGGAGAATAGGAAACATAGAAAGTGCTATGTGTGTGCCAATGGGTGATACGGGATGGTGAAAGGAGCACAGAGTTAGCAGCCGAACAGATTTCAGGCTCAAATACAAGTTTAGCCTGTTGCCTTTAGGCAAAGTCCTGCACCTCTCAGAGCCTCAGTTTCCTCCACTGTAAGATGGGCTCCCACAGCCACTTCGTAAAGAAAGAGTTAGGAGGAAATTGAGTGAGACGGAGCAAGCGAGGACCTGAACTGTAGTAATCCCTGGCTTCTCTCCCTTTCACTGCTCTGACCAGCAGTGACTCCATATGGACCTGGTGACTCCATAGATAACCCTGGGCAAGCACAGGTCCCAGGGGATGGCAGGAAGGGAGAGCAGAGTCTGAGGTGAAAGCCTTTGCCCTATGCTTTCATTTTTCAGAAAAAATGTCTTCCTGTTCGATGACCTTCAGCCTGCATGTCTTTGGACTTAGCAAATGCTATGTCAGACAGGTTAAATGCTTTTGGTTCACTTGGATTACAATTTCTGGCAGCCTGAGAAACTGAGCTGGGCTCACTTAGACCAGGAGCTTAGGCGTCAGGCAAGCAAACCATCCCCTGCCTGGTGAATTAGATGAACGCCTGTCCTAAAGAGGAGAGTGATGGGGTCATCCCTAGGGATCTTCCTGTCCAGAAGCAAGATATTCGTGACCTGAGCCCAGCCTCCCAGATGAGTTGCCCCTTGATCTATGAAACAGCGAGATCCATGAGAGCAGGCGGCCATCCGATCCAGCCAACATCCCATTTCTAGGTCAAATATTGAGTCCTCAGGAATCTGGCTTTCCATGCTTGTGTCAGAAAAAAGTCTTCACTATTAACTCTTAGCTTACCCACAACTTGCCTGTGGAGGCTCCTTTTCTACCACCTCCCCTTATGGATGGAAGGATAAATGAACGAAGAGACACAAATGTGCTTGCAGACCTCGTCCTGAAATCATCAAAGAGGTGCAACAGGGAGCTCACTGGGATATGTGGCACTATTATTTCTCTCTTTCTAGTGGGGAGGTTTTATGAATTGACTGTATCCCCCAAAATTCATATGTTGAAGTTCTAACTCCAAAGTGATGGAGATACGGCCTTTGGGAAGTAATTAGGGTGAGATGAGATCTTGAGTAATTAGGGTGCGATGAGAGCTTGTTCTCTGTCTTTCTGTAAGCACACATTGAGGAAAGGTGATGTGGGCATACAGTGAGAAGGCAGCCATCTGCAGACCAGAAAGGAAGCCCTCATCAGAAACCAACCATACTGCCTCCTTGACCTTGGACTTGCCACCTCCAGGGCTGTGAGAAAATAAATTACAGTTGCCTACCCTCCCATTCTAGGGACTTTTGGTATGGCGGCCTGAGCTGCCTAACACAGGAGGGAAAGACGATTCTTCTCTAGCGTTGACACCATCGTCCACCCACATGTCCCAGCCAGAGCCCCGAGAGTCGTCCTTGACGCCCCTCCTCCTTCTACCTGCCTCACCTAATCAACCACAGTGTCTTAAAAAAACACATTTCTCCAACCTGCCTGGTTCTCTGCTGGAGCTCCACCAGAGGACTCACCAGGTCCTCTGCACGCCCTGGACCTGTGCACTAGTTCCTACCCCTAGCATTTCTCCCTAGGACTGCAGCAGCAGCCTCTCGATGGTCTCCTGCCTTTGCTCTTACCATCCCAATCCAGCCTCCGAGTGACCAGTTACAAAACCTGAGCTGGCACTGCCCTGCGTAATGCCCCTCGTGGGTTCCCGTTCATCCAAGCTTGGCCCGTTACCTGGACCCAACAAGGCTTCAGATAACCTGCCTCTGCCTACCTCAAAGCCTCATTTGTCGCCTCCGCATGACGCTCCCCATCCCCTGACCCACCGTACAGGCTCAGCAGGCCATCCTCTCTCACATTTCTGCAACTTCACATTCCCTAGTCTGCTTTCCTGACTTCCACTCTCCCTCTTCCCCCAGCAAATTCCTCCTTCTCCAAGGCTTCTCCAAAGCTCAGCTTAAGTCTTTCCTCTCCATGGAGTCTTCTCTGCCAGCCTCCCAAGCCCTCCCTCCAGGGTTGGAGACTTCCTTTGGGCTCCCATGAACCCTAGCTCATGACCATCCTGATGTTTATTGTGGGGTATTTTCATCGGCCAATTCCTTACTGGTCTGTCTCCCTTTTAGAACCAGGGTACAGAGTTTGCTGGGGCTGCCATAACAGAGCGCCATAAGCTGGGTGGCTTAAAACCACATGAATTTATTTTCTCACAGTTCTGGAGACTGGAAGTCCACAATCAAGGTGTTAGCGGGCTTGGTTTCTTCTGAGGCCTCTTCCTGGCTTTTGTAGACGGTCATCTTCTCCTCCGTGCGTGTCCACATGGCCTTCTCTCTGTGAGCTACATCCTCTTCTTGCAAGGACACCGGTTGTGTTGGATCAGGGCCCACCCTAATGACCTCGTTTTAACTTAATTACTTTTTAAAGTCCTATCTCCAAATAAATAAAATAAAAGTCCTATCTCTAAGTACACTAGGGTTTAAGACTTCAACATATGAATTCTGGATGGGGATACAATTCGGCTCCTAACAACCAGCCCTGGGCTTCTTGAGAACAGGCCCTATGTCTCCTTCATGCTACATCATCAGATCTGGCCCAGAGCATGGGTCATGGCAGATGTCTCAGGAATTATCTGTGGAATGAAGATACTCCAGGGAATTCTGAGCCAGTCAGAGAGACCTGTTCTCTCTTTTCCATGGAGGCCAACTCCAGGGACCCCCTCCTCAAGTCCCATTCATTGTTTGAATCAGACAAACCAATCAAATGCTTAAAAGTTGCCAAGACAGTGACAGAGAACATACGATACTGGGAAGATTGTTTTGCTGGGGACAACCGGCCTGGACTCCAATCCAGGGTCCGTAGTAGCTGACTGTCCTCAAGGACAGTTAACTTCTCTGAGCTTTCATGCCTTCAAATGAAAAATGAACCCCTGGAAGAGAGCCAGTGGTTTTCATTCCTGGCTGTCCATTAAAGCCTTCTGTGGAAAGGCTTGAGCATTGATACTTCTTAAAGGTCCCCTAGGTGATCTGATGGCCAGAGTTGAGCGCCTCTAAGATCGAAGACAGACATGGTGACCTGTATCAGCTGTTGTGAGGAGCCCCTGATCTTACTAATGAACTTTGCTGGGAGGAGGAGCAGTATTTGTCCTGGTTTAGGTAACAATGGGAAGAGTTTCAAAAGTTCCCCATCTCTGAGCGGTTTCAAGTTCTTGGCAGATGGTAGAAAGGAAGAAGCAAAGCACAGATGTATTAACTCATTCGCCGCGCCGGGCACTGCGTTAGGTATGCGATGTCACAGAGTCACCACCACCCTGGGAATGTTCTGCCTGTGTCACAGCAAGGAGACCTGGACTCGGAGAAGGCAGATGACCTGCCTAGTGTGGCGTGCTTGTGGGAGGAGGGACTAATGCTGAGGTGAGTACCGTCCGCACATCCCATCCTTGTGGCGTTATAACGTGCAGAGTGGTGACCTTCCGGAGCCTGGGCCCAGGACGGTGGCATCCAGCAGGTGCTCCACAAAGATTTGCCAGGGGAAGGACAGGAAACAGCACTTACTGAGCGCCCCCATGTGCTGTGCTATGTTTGTACGCTCTCACCTCATCTGAGTTTGGTAGCATTACCTGATGGTACAGACAGCTGGAGAGGGTAAGTAACTTTCTCAATATGCTTCAGCAAAAACAAGGAAAAAAAAAAAAAAGACAAAGCTAACTCTTCCTAAGGATTAGTAAAGGTCAGACAGCTCGTGTGTGGCTGGATCAGAGATTCCCAACCCAGGTTTCTCCGACTCCAGAGTTCACGCCTCCCCTCCCCACACTCCACTCCCCGACACATTCAGGACTTTGCCGGGCATCTTCCTGGAGGCACTGACATGAGCTCACAGACACTTCCTCTTTTTCCACGTGACGGGGTCTGTCGGAAAGGGGGCTGTGGCTGCATGTCAAATGCTGCCCACGCTCTCCGCTGCGTGGAGCCCCGGAGTCCTGGGTCCAGAGTGGAGTCTTAGGACAGAAGCGGCGTGTGCCGGTACGGAACCCTGTGCCCTGGGTAGGCTGCCCTTCTTAGGGTTACGTAACCAAAACTCGGAAGCTCGAAAAAGCTCCCTTGGCTCCACACAATTTCCAAGTCCAGACCAGACCCAGAGGGGGATTCCCTCTCGAATGCCAGGTATAAGTTCTGAGTGAGTATGAACTGAGCATGTCTGGGGACAAGAGGTAGGGGTGATGGTGGCTGTTGAGCTGAGGCTTTAGCACTCCCAGAGATGAGGAACTTCCCCCAGTAGAAGCTGGCTCAGAGGACAATCGTGCTCCGTGCTCCCCTTCTGCCCGCTAGAGGCTCGCCTGGACTTTGAGTGAGGCTGCAGGCACCAGGGGGGTTTTCCCTAGGAAGCCAGAATAACCAAGGCTTGCAAAGTTAAAAATAAGAGCTTAGATGTGGAAGGCATAGCTCAGCCCTCCAACTGAGTGATTCATAGCATGGAGGTGGGGCTGGCTCTGCCCTTTCATTTTCAGCTTCCTTCAAGAGGTTCCGAGGGAGATGTCTCTTCTGAATTGAAAGCAGGAGAAGAGTATCTGAATTATCTTAGTCTTTTGTCCTGTGGTACAAGCCCAACCATAAGACAGAGGCCTATTTTATAAATGACAGCTCCCTTCGCTAGCAGAAGGGGCTGCTGTCATTTAAATCATGGCACTTGTGACCGTTGGGAAGCACACAAATGTTGTGGCTATGGCACCAACTTTCGAGCTGATGTTTTCTGAGTTCAACCCTGACTCCATGCCCCGTGCTGGGTAACATTGGGCAAATTCCTTTACCTCTCTGAGCCTCAGCTTCTTCACCTGCAAGACAGAAGCCATAACAATAGAAACTAAAATGTATTGAGTGCTTCAATGTTGCCAGGCACTTTGAGTGTTAGGAGGGATTTAAACTCAGCCGTGCAGCCTCCTTACCAAACCATCCCCCCACCCTCCCGCCCATGGTACTAAGTGTGTCAAAGCAGCTGTCGGCAGCTTCGATGGCTGACGTGGCATTTGTATTTCAGAGCTGTTGTTTAACTTTTGCTCAGTGAGGCAGACCCAATAGGAATGATGTTCCCGTTTTAAAATGAAGAAATGATGCTCAGAGAGTTTGAGTGGCTTTTCCGAAATGGCAAAGATGGGTCTGAGCCCAAGGCATAATCACAGTGCTAATGTGCCAGGCGGATGCCTTCCAGATGTCTCCATAGAGTAGTGGTTCTCAACCAGGGGTGATTTTCCCCTCCGGGGACATGTGGCAATGCCCGGAGATGGTTTGGTTCTCACAACGAGGGAAGGAGGAACTATTGTTTCTGGTGTAGAGACTACTAGACTCTTAAACCTCCTGCAAGGCTCAAGACAGCCCCCACAACAAGGAATTAACCTGCTGTCGAAGGTCACTAAGGCCAAAGCTGATACAGACTAAAGCAGTAAGTCAAAGTGTTTCTATTTTACAGCTGACAAAGCTGAGGCTTAGAGGTTAAGTAACTTCCCCAGGGTCACATGGATAGGACATGGTAAAGAGGGCGTAAAAGCCAGACAGTTTGAATTTATACCTGGCTTGGTAACCACTAAGTGCTTACAAACATTATTTATTTTTTAAATGAAGTATTTGATAAACACAAAAATATATATCTGTAAGTATGAAAGCTAATGATATAAGGAGCCATTAAAAAAAACAACATTAATTGGGGCACCTGGGTGGCTCAGTCAGTTAAGCGTCCAACTTTGGCTCAGGTCACGATCCCACCGTTCGTGAGTTTGAGCCCTGCGTCGGGCTCTGTGCAGACAGCTCAGACCCTGGAGCCTGCTTCGGATTCTGTGTCTCCCCCTCTCTCAGTGGCCCACCCTCGCTCGCACTCTGTCTCTCTTTCTCCGTCAAAAAAAACCCAAAAAAACAAAAAACAAACCCAGAAACATTTTAAAAAGTAAATAAGACATTAAAAAAAAACATTAATTGTAATCCTCACCACAACTCCGCTGAAAGATAAATATTATTGTCCTTTCTTTACAAATGAGGAAAGTGAGGCATGGAGAGTATAAGTCACCATCCGAGGCCACACAACACATGACGCCATTTTAGGCGATTAACGTTTGCTTGAGTGGCTTAGATTAGCATGCTTCAAAATCTACAGATATCAGAGCAACACAGTCATCAAAGAACTGAAAAACACCTGCTACAAATACAAAAGGAAATATTTCTATAGATCTGATTGACATCAGGAAAAACTACGTTTAAAATCTGGGAAATTGTGTCCTATCCCACTACACCTTCTTTAAAAGAAGAAAGGGATAAGAAGAGAGGAGGAAGAGGAGGAAGAGAGCTCGTGGAGGCCTGAGATGAACTGCATTGTAAGCTGAAATTCTATCCATGATGTTCCCAACTCATAATGCCAAAAGAAGTTAGATGAAAATAATAAAGCTACCGAATTCTGATCATACGGGAATTTTTTTCATGTATGAGTGAGTCTGAGTGAGCAATCCCAGAACATGAACGGTAGTTTTTATGACAAAGGACACTGACCACAGTGGCCCCACTTCCTTTTGTCTGACAGAACCCTGACCTGCTTTGCGGTCATCGGAGACACAACTGGCCTTCACGTAGGGGTGGGGCCTTCACTAGAAGGTAAGAAGACAGAATTTCTCCTCCAAAGCCCATTAGTTCCCTTTCCACAGGCCCCATAGAGTGGGAAGGCAGGACTGGGTGTAGCCTTTGCCTGGGAGGCTGTCAGATTGAGATGACCAAGAAAAAGTGAGGGGGCAGTTGGAGGAAATAAGTTTGGATTGAAACTTTGTGTTAGGGGAGGACCACAGAGATGTCAGGAAGTTTCACATTTTGACCTGATCAGTTCATTACAGTAGGAAGGGAGAGGGGTTGTAGGCACCAGACAAAACTGAGTGTTCTCCGTTCAAATAGAACCAGAGTCCTGAGTATACACTGAATCTTCCAGGGAAATTTAAGCATGACTCTGGTATCATGGAGGGTAGAGTATGTCCAGCGGGGACCCAACAGGTCTAGAAACGTGACCAATAAGCAAAGCATGCCAAAATCCACGGGGGTGGCGAGAAGTAATGTTCCTGAATGTCACTAACAACATAACTCAGAGGACAGTACAGTGTGTCTACAAAAAAGTTATCTCCCTTTCCTTTCTCATGGAGGGTGGCCAAGGCAATAGTGGAAAGAAAAATTATTGCTTGAAATATCGTCAATGAAAAGCAAACAAAAATGTGATTCAAATCTATCCCTCAGTGATTTGGAAAAGAAATAATAAACCAGATGTCATCTGAAATAACAGTGGAAACAAAATAAGTAAACATTAGTATCAGTAAACTAGATGAAAAACTGGTGCATATATTGTGGAGGCTGGACTTGGCAAGTCCCAGATCTACAGGATAGACCTTCAGGCTGGAGACCCAGGGAAGAGTTGCAGTTCAAAGTCAAACGCTAGCTACTGAAAGAATTCATTCTTGCTCTGGGGAGGTCAGTGTTTGTTCTATTAAGGCTTTCAATTAATTGGATGAGGCCCACCCATATTACAGAGGGTAATTTGCTTTGCTCAGAAGTCCACTGATTTATGTTAATGAATTCCAAAGCTCACTTTTACAGAAACATCCAGGATAACGTCTCGACCAAATACCTGAACACGATGGCCCAGCCAATCTGACACATAAAGCAAACCATCACAACTAATTTATGGCAGTAGTCTTTGTGTAGTGCTTTGTAATTTCAGTGCAAATTTTTAGCCTTTATTGATTCTTTCTTTTAATCCACTCCATACATTTTTTTGTGGATTAGCAAATTGAGGTCGAAATGCTGAGTAACCCCCCAGACACAACTAGGAAGCGTCTTGACCAGGTTCTCTGACCCATTTCACAGTGGTGCCAACACAGCCAGACTCCAGAGCTGTGCCCCTTCCCTGGGGTCAGACTCGTCTTTGAAAATAATAATCCAAAAAGAAAGACTGATGTGAACCTATCAGCCAAAAGAATTTATTATTGTGGGTGCCAAAGAGGAGGGCATAAGACTGAGGAATACCTCTCATATTCTTCGTTTGTAATGTTACCTATGAGCAATGGTTTTACTAATACCCTCTTTTCCTTATTAGAGAAGATCTGGTCCAACCTTGAAGGTATTTTCTTTAAAACAGATGTCTTTTTAGGGGCACCTGGGTAGCTTCATCAGTTAAGCATCTGACTTGATTTCAGCTCAGGTCATGATCTCCTGGTTCATGAGATCAAGCCCCACGTTGGACTCTGCACTGTTAGTGTGGGAGCCTGCTTGGGATTCTCTCTCTCCCTTTCTCTCTGCCCCTCCCCTGCTCACTCTCTCTCTCTCACTCTCTCCAAATAAAAAAATAAATAAAGTTAAAAAAAACAGATGTCCTTTTAAAAATCAGTTTCATACATGAAGCTTTTATATATTCATTCCAGTTACTTGTTTGTTCAGTGTCCCTCATATGCCAAGGAAGAAGGTAAATCCCCAGTAGTAAAGCACTGGACACGAGACACAAAAGTGTACATGCTGTATGATTCCATTTAGATGAAGTTCAAGAACAGATAGAATATTCAAGAAACTCAGAATAGTGAGTACCTTTGGTGGGCAGGCTGGAGACACACAGGAGGCTTCTGGGTGTTGGAAATGGTCCGTATCTTGATCAGAATAGTTGTTAACACAGACGTATATGTAAGCGAAAAATCACCGAGCTTGTACACCTGAGATTTGTGAGCTTTATTGCCTGTATGGTATATCTAAATTGTATTAATTTGTAATGTTTATTTATTTTTGAGAGAGAGAGAGACACACACAGAGTGCGAGCGGGGGAGGGGCAGAGA
Source organism: Panthera pardus (assembly GCF_024362965.1). Lineage (NCBI taxonomy): Eukaryota > Metazoa > Chordata > Mammalia > Carnivora > Felidae > Panthera > Panthera pardus. The sequence continues at coordinate 68,556,777 of NW_026526766.1, read as the reverse complement.
GAGAGGGAGACACAGAATCTGAAGCAGGCTCCAGGCTCGGAGCTGTCAGCACAGCTTTTTAAATTTTAAAAAGAAATGTTATCTTAGAAGAAAAACAGAAGAATAGTTGGGGCAGGGGGACAAAAAACAAATCAGCATCGGGAAGTGCTCATTTCCAGCATTGCGCTGGTAAGTGGAACCATGAGCAAAATAAGAACATAACAGGGACACAGGGGTGGCTTAGTTGGTTGAGCGTCCAGCTTTGGCTCAGGTCATGATCTCACGATTCAGAAGTTCGTGCCCCACATCGGGCTGTCTGCCATCAGCACCAAAGCTGCCAGGGCAGAGCCTGCTCAGATCCTCTGTCCCCTTCTCTCTCTGCCCCTCCCCCACACGTGCTCTCTCCCTCTCTCTCTCTCTCTCTCTGTCTGTCTCTCTTTCTTCTCTCTCTTTAAAAAATAAATAAACATTAAAAAGGGGGTGGGGGGACATACCAGGTGGACATTTGTGGCAGAGTCAAGGGAGGCAGCAAGACCATAGGACTAGCACCTTTTTCAGTAGAAGCTTGCAGAGCAAAGCCCAACTCCGGGATGGGATGGAAGGAAGAAAGGAAGTTGGGAAATTCTGCTTAACACAATGAAATCACAAATATGCTATCTCCCGAGCATCTTGGGGAAGGGGTGAATGCAAAGCCCCACATTTTCTTAGGAGATTTACAAGTCAAAGAATGAAGTGAAACATGACCTATTGTACTAGCAAGGTTTGGAAAAGCGAAACTGCTTTTTGCTCTAAAGCATGATTTCCAAAAATCTGGAGCCATCACGTGTGGATGAGTAGGTCATATCTCCTGTGGGATCCTCGAGGAAATGGTATGTGGTCTGGTGGTGGGCCAAAGGAGTTACCTAACATTTTGGTTGAAAGCTCTGGTATGATGAAACCTCCTGGGTGAATGTTTTATGTCCCTGACCATGAAGACCCTTCCAGGGTAGGTGCAGATTTCTCTTTACATCCAGGAATAAAAGCTCTATAGAGTGGCATTGTTCTCTTCCTAACCCATGCTCCCCAGAGACTGTTCTCAGATGACAAACAAACAAGCAAACAGCTGCAGGCATGGATTTCTGGATTTTTTGATGGTTTCTAAGAATTGTTTGGGGATTTGGTGAAAAGAGAATTCTCCCGAATAGAATCATCTTGGATTTTCCAATTACATGCTCTAATTGCAACAAAGACCCAGGGCTCTAAGTCAGTCTGCAGCCTGTGTGCTTGACTCATTGGAAGCAGAGGGAGCTGGCCAAGACCAGTGTGGCCGCGGCCTGGCAATTGCCTTTGATTGGACTCTGCTGCCAGACTGAGTGTGAAGGATCCGGGCCATGTCCCCCAACGATTTTGACTAAGAATTCCACACTTCGTTTCTGAAGAAGCGTGCTCTGAGCCATTGTGGCCGCCGAGTTGAGGGGCTAGCAGGGACTTCACTGGGCTTCTTACAAGCAATGCTTGTGGGGCTGGATCCATCCTGGTGGAAGATTCCTAGATGCCAAACCCTCCTGGTAAGGAATGTGCCAGCTGCCAACCATCTTCTAACCACCATCACAGCCTAGGGGCAGTGACCATATCTCCAAAATCCGAGACATATGAGTGTAAGAGGAGCATAGTGATCTGGGCAGGATTAATCTAGCAGTCATCTTGCCAAATGTTTATTACTCTTCCAGAATGGTCTCTGTTCCTTCACCTTTTAGCCACTTCCCTTCTCCTCCTCTTCCTCCTCCTCCTCCTCCTCCTCCTCCTCCTCCTTCTCCTCTTCCTCCTCTCTCTACTTTTCTGTCTCTCTCCTGTGTGTTCAATCATAACCTTTATTTCCCTTCTTTTCTAAACTTTCTAAATCTTGACATTTTAGCTGAGGACTTCCTTTTAGATATGGAAATTGATTTCAAGGAAAAACTAAGAAAAATCCTTGACACTATAAAACACTGGAACAGGGGAAATGAACGCTCAAGTGATCACGTGGTGAGCCATGCAACATGACATCATTTCCGTTCAGCCATATCTATCGCCTCTGCCAGGCATTGTGCCAGATGCTTCAGAAGATCAAGGTGGGATGGAAGGATACAAAATGGATGCACTGATAATAGCCAGCGCTTAACAAGCATTCTCTTCATGTCACTTTCTGTGCTAAGCTTTTTCTATTTATTCACTCATTTAATCCTTTCAAAACTTTATGAGGAGGGCTCTGTTGGCCCTCTATTACAGAAGGGGAACCTGAGGCTTAGAAGTTAAATACCTTGACAGGAATGACCAGCTAGTTAGTGGGGAGGCTGTCTGATCCCAGAGCACTAAGCTGTGTGCAGAGCCCTTCATTCACATTGTCTTACTCTGTTGTCACAACTAACTTGCAAAGTAGGCTGTGTCATCCCTGTTTCAGAGATGATGAAACCGAGTCAGAAAGGTTAAGTAGCTTATTTAATATCCCACAGCTAACCAGTGACATGAAAATTTGAACACAAGCTTGTTTATCTCTAGAGCGTATATTCTTTCCACCAACTCATGTGGCCACAGTCTCCAAAATTAAGGATCCCTTCATTTACTAAGAATATTAAGACATATAAACAGCTATGGAGCGTCTTCAGGAAGACAAGGTGTGGAGGAAGAGAGGCCATCTCTGGTTGAAGGTAAAGAAAGGCCTCCTGGGGAGGGAAGCACTGGGAGGGGCTGAGAGGGATTAAAAACCATGGCCCAACAACTGCTCCACATCTCCAAGCAGCAATGATGGCCTTAGCCTGGCTTGCTGTGTGGGGGTCTTAGTTCTCAATCTCTCTCTCTCTCTCTCTCTCTTTTGGTTCAGAAATCTTCTGGCAGAAATCTTTGGCAGAAGGATATCCAAATAGAAAAAGTAGAAGGAATTATTATGGAATGGTTATAGTTTTCCAAGAATATTACACAATGTTTTGCATACTATCAAAAAACCCACCTTTGATTAGTAATAATGACTACTTCGAGCTCTGGTGGCATCTTTCACCCAAACGCCTACCTCACAATCAAGGCAGCCTCATCATCAATAAGGAGACTGCCTCCCTGTCCTGATTACTATCTTAAAGTGGGGAAATGTTTCCAGGGCAGCCAAGATGGGATCTGTAAGTGGGTCACTAAGCCTCATAGAGAGGAGTCCCAGGATCCTCCCTCCCTCTCTGAGCTTGCTTTCTTGGCCCCCAGAAATGGCACATTTGTGTTGAGTGCCCGCTTTGGGTCAGGGACTGTGCTGAGGCTGGGAGATGTGATGGCCTCCGTGGAAATGAGGCAGAGGTGCTGCTATACCAGAAATGCCTCCAAATCTCTGCTCACGGTGAGGTCCTCCTGCCTGTTGCATAATGCAAATCTTACATAACTCGCCTTTGAGCAACCTAGAATCTTGCTTCAAATCAAAGGTTTCACAACTGCATAGTTGATTTCCAGCATCCCATATTGCACTTAGTGTAATTATCAGAGACTAGAGAAGAAACCAGGTCAACTCCAAGAATTTGAGAAAACAATAATCAGTTCTTACGAACTCACTAAATGGGCCAAGTCCTGGGATTTGAAGCCAGGTCTGTTGGTGGAGTGGAGAGAGGGTGAGAATCAGGGCTGTCTTCACAGAGGGACTCTTGAATTAGGTTTTAAAGGCTTAACAGAAATGGATAGGCAGACACAGGTGAAATAGGCCCTCCACACAAAGTGAAAACATGTGCAAAAGTATGGGGGTATGAAACCGATGAGTTCATAAAACTATGGTAGTTTGGCATAACAAACTGGTGAGATCTACTATATCCTTTTAGTACAGGAGGATTCCTGCAAGCTCACTGAAAACTCTGGAACATCTGAGATACTCTCCAAGAGTATGTTGGCATGAGAATTCCATAGCCTCTTGAAGGAAAATGCAAAGCTGACCTTCCTGACTGGCTCACGTCTCCAGGACTATCAGGATTAAAATGCTAGTTTGCAGAGATCACGAATGTTCTTCAAGTGGGTCCTCACTCGAGCCTGGGATTCATCTTGGAATATAAGACCCAAGAGAAATTGGCCTCCGATTGGAATGCACTGGTTGACTACTGGTGAGGGGTACCAGTTTCTGAGAATGATATACACTTGTGTTTCTTAAATGCTTTCCCCTCAATCCTTGAAATGGAGAGGGAGCGAGTCAACTGAGGAGAGCAAGTGGGAGCCACAGTGGATGTGAAGCACTACCAACAGAGCTCATGGGCTCTTTGGAAAAGCCATTCCCAAGCTTTCTCCCTGTGCCATGGTCTGTGCTGCTGTTACTCAGAAGAAAGTCGCAGTCCTTGGATCTGCTCCTAATTAGGTCAAGGCTTTATTTACAAACCCTTCCAGTGATGGGATGTCATTCTAATGCCTGTGAAATGTGTTGACGTCACTGCTGTAGTCTCTCAGTCCAGAACACCAGCCCCAAAGGCACCACATGGCAGAGGCTGTCGTAGCTGGTGTTTTCTCATTAATAATAATGAAAGTACTCCATAGTAACCAACACGTGGGTATCACTTTGCCCTGAAACAAGCCATTTTCATATATAAGATTTCCTTTATCACCTATTACATAAGCCTCAGGTAAGCATCTCTAACGATAACTCTAGTTTACAAATGGGGAAATTTAGCTTCGAAGAGATGATACAGATTTCACGATGTCGTACAGATAGTGAAGGACAACGCAAAGATTTGGGGGCCAGCTCTTTATGGCTCCAAAGCCCATTGCCTTTTCAATGTGTTTGCTATCGAAGCCTTTTGAGGCTCCATAAACTAATACACTTAAGTCCTAGTGCTCCTAAATGTCCTGTAGTTAGGCTGTCCTTTTACTCAAATGCAACCACTCAGTTTGGGATGGGAGAAAAGTACGGCAACCTTGTGTACTCAATGACCAGGCACCAAGCCACATGCACGCTGAATATGTCAGGATACAGCAACCTCCCTTGAAAGTTGCCTGTCTCGGGGTGGGGCGATTACGTTTTTCTTGTTCACCACTATATCCCCAGCACAGTGCCTGACACTTGGAAGACATTCAGTTGAACTGAGATGCTCATCTTTATCCCCATTTCTTAAAGAAGGAGCCCAAGACTCTGAGGAGCTAGCCAGCACACTTGAGATTATAGGGCCTGTGAGTAGCAGAGCAGGAGCTCAGACATAGGCTGCTGGTGGCCACAGATCCCAGTCTGTCCTCTGCCTGGAGCTGAAGCTGCCCGGCAGCCTTTCCAGCTACCAACTCTTTCTCTGAACTAAAGAGAGTTAACGAAATTGCCCTTGCATTTATTTGCCCAACTTGGATGTCCAAAGGGGGTGTGTATGTCAGCATGCACACGTGCTTGTACATGCTTGGGTATTTGGGGAGGATTTATAGAGTATATGGCAGTCCTTTCTACTTCATTTGCTTTTAGTCAGGAGACTCTAAATTTCTGAGAATCCATTGCTAGGAGCATTTCTAGGAGACTGCTCATTTTGCCAAGTTTCTAGATAAAACATTCTGCACGTTCTTTCATTCTTACCTTAGATTTAATTCAGACTATCTCTCTTATGTTTCTTTTCCTTTTTCTACAAACTAGACCATCCTTGAATGCCAAGCAAAGTTAATCTTAGTGCACGAAAGACCCAGCCCACTAGGATTGCCATGTGAAAAACACAGATTTTACCACAGTGATGGGTCTTTCATCCTTGGGGGTAAGAACTGGGGTGGGGGGGTTGCCTCCTTCATCTCAGAGGCCGCAGACATCTATGATTAACTATACAAAAGTGCCAGTTTGATGATAAAAGCTGTACTTAACATTGATTCCTCTGCTATAGCAGGAGTCTGGGGGGGTGCAGCATTTTTTTTTTAATGGAAGCTTTTGTTAACATCAGATATCTAATTAACTTAGGTTTTAAAACGACTGAGGTGCTGTGTCCTCAAGAGAGATGGTTATCAGAATAGTTTCATCTCACACAATTACGCTACACCTACTCTAGAAGAAAGAATTAAAATGTTTCTTTCCTAAAGAAAGCCAATGTATCGAATAACAAGGAAGCATTCTGTGGTGGGATCCCTGTCCATGCAGTTGAGGCTAGATCAACTTACTAACAAGCATAATCATCATATCCAGAGTTCGCCTCAGGAAATGCCTTCCAGAATTAAAAAAAAAAACAAAAACAAAAACAAAAAAACACAGCGTCTGTGCCCACAAGGATGATTTGGCTCCCCCGACGATGAAAGGCTCCAGCTGCTCTGCACTTATAATCAAACTGACTCCCCCCTCAGTCTCCCCCTGCTCATCCATCACACGGTAATAACAGACTTGCTGTGGCTGCCGATCTCCAAAATGGTGTTTAGGGCATCAAATGCTTCCACTACCACCTCCTTGCATGATGACTCCCAAGTGTGTGTCTTCAACCCAGGTCTTCCTCTCCCATTCCCCTAGACTCCGAATCAAGCTCCTCAGCTGCTGTTGGACATGCAGACTTGCTACCAATACTCTCCAGGACAATGTCTCCAAAACCAAGCTCACCCTCTTCCCCTCTTCGCCTCCCAGCACAAACGCGCTCCTTCGCTCAGATTCCCCGCCTGACCAGCCCCACTATCCTGACAGTCGCTCACAACCCTTATTTTAAGGGTTAACATTATTATTTTTTTTTTTTTTGGTAGACTTTATGTTTGAGAACAGTTTTGGATTTACGGAAAAATTGGGAACATAGTGCAGAGAGTGCCTATATACCCCATAGTTAGTTTCCTTGTGAGCATCTTATATTAGCGTGGTTCATTTGTTACATGTCATAAACCAGTATTGGTGCATTGTTAACTAAAGTCCATACCTTATTCAGATTTTACCTCAAATATCCATTTTTAGGCCATTTGGGTGGCTCAGTTGGTTAAGCATCTGACTCTTGATTTCAGCTCAGGTCATGATTTTGTGAGATTGATCCCTGCATCAGGCTCTGCACTTACAATGTGGAGTCTGCTTGGGATTCTCTCTCTCCCTCTTTCTCTACCCCTTCCCCACTCTCTCTCTCTCCCTCTCTCTCTCTCTCTTGCCCTCTCCCTTTCAAGTAAATAAATGTTAAAAAATAAAATAAAATAAAGTAAAATAAAATAAAATATCCATTTTCTGTCCAGGACCCCATCCAGGACACCACATTACATTTTGTAATCATGTCTCCTTAGTTTCCTCTCGGCTGTGAATCCCTCAGGCTTTCTTTGTTTTTAATTAGCTTAATAGGTTAGACTACTGGTGGTCAGGTATATTCTATAATATCCTACTGAAATTTGCTGATGTTTTCTCATACTAAAATGGGGTTATAGGTTATTAGGATAAACACTACAGAAGTTAAGTACTGACATTATTTGTAAAGCATTGTTTGGACATTGGACAGGGTTGGTCACTGCCTTCGTTTAATAGAGGAAAGGTTAATACTAATTCTGATATTGCAGTTATTAAACCGAATCATAGTTGTTGTTTTTTTTCCTCTTCCCTTCTAGTCTGTAAACTCTTTGAGGATAGAGACTGAACCTGATTCATCTCTTTATCTTCAGAATCTAGCACTGGGCATGAGCCCAAGTCTATGACTGAGACTTGAAAAATGGGCTTGAGAAATGTTTGAAGCTTTGGTTCATTGCCTCATCTGTAGAGTGGGATAATAGAATATATTTCTAAGGATTTTTTATGATGAAATTAAAATATTAAGATCCTCGGCACGGGGCCTTGCACACAGAACAAGTACTCAAATATGTTACCTGTTACCACTTCTATCACCGTCATTAGGATCTATGTGTTATGCAAGATACACTGGAGACCCAAAGACTTCACTATGTTCTGCTCCATATCCAAAGTAGTAAATTTAGTGATTCAATGGGAACAGAAGGGCCAAGCTCAGCTTTACGCTTTATAGAATTCTCTTCTGTAAAATTCATGCTGCATTTGGTGCACTCTGATAGGACTACTTTGACAAGACTCCTTAACAATGGTCCAGATGCAAAAGAAACATAAGGCATCTACTATCAAGGCCTTATGAATTGACTGCCACTAATAATACAGGGCAGCATTTGATGAGAAGCCAACCAGAGGCAGTGTGGATGTGGGAAGTTCTGAGAAGGGGCTGTGTCTGTGTGGGCTCTATTGTTACAAAGACCTGATAAGTGGGCATTGAAGGACGGGCCACATTTTGATAGGCAGAGAAAAAGGCTATAAAGCCATAAGCAGGGATCTGGAAAGAGTGCGTACACAAAAATTCAGTGCCTGAGAGGACCCCTACCTGCCTGGCCCCAGGATTTAGGCAATCAAGAGTAGGAGGTGACATTGGACAGGACATTAGAGCAAGATAACAGGATGAGGGTGGCTTGAAAGCTGGCCTGTTGAGTAAAGGAGAGACACTTATATTTTTGAGCAAGAAATAAATGGGTAAAGATGGAATTTTCAGGAGGTAGCTTTGCCTGCAGTGGGCATGACTAGCTGGAGAGGGAAAGACTAATGGTGAAAAGATTAAGTTCATTCATTCATTTATTGATCCATTGGTCACATATGTACTTGGCAGATACTTACCGAGCTCCTTTCAGACTCTGGGCATATGCAGGCATATAGGTCTTAGTCCCTGCCCTAAGGGTCTTATAGACTAGAGAGAAGGGAAGATTAAAGAAGTCTCTGCTCTTCACCAGACTAGCTCACAGCAAAGCCAGAGAGAAAAGATGGGAATAATATGTGGGAGATAAATAGATCAATGGATAAATTAGATAACATATCTCTTATAAAAGCAAATGAAACAAGTTATGGTTCAAGAAGTAGGAGGAGAATCTAAGAGGACAGAGGTTTAAGAAGGGGGTAATCAGTGATGTCAAACACTACTGGTACAAGATACAGAACTTGCCCAGGGACAATGACACCTAACAGCAACAATGACAATAAACAACAATGACGACAACAACAATAATACCACTTTTAAACAATTGCTGTGTTCCAGAACCTGAAACCATTCTTTTTTTTAATGTTTACTTATTTATTTTTGGAGAGAGAGAGAGAGAGAGCGAGAGCGAGCACAGAGCCCAATGCAGGGCTCGAACTCACGAACCATGAGATCACAACCTGGACCGAGATCAAGAGTGGGACACTCAACCAACTGAGCCAGCTAGGCTCCTCAGAACCTGAAACTATTCGAAGGCACTTCATATATGTTTTCTCATTTTTCTTTGTGCCTAATGCAGCATAAGGTACGCAGTACTTCTCAATAAATGACTCATATTCTAGGCCAAACTTGAGCACTCTTAGGAATCTGGATGTTTGAATAATATGGCTGGTGCTGGAATGTCAGAAATAGGGTTTATAGGTTGATAGAGTAGTAGTTTCTTTCCTTTGGTCACACTGTCTGGGTTAAATCATTGGTTTCCTCCTAAATGGTAAAATCTGGTCTGATAACATACCTTCCCTTTGTCCTGTATGAGAATGCATTTCTTACTATGTGGGGTTGGGTGGAGCCCAGAATGTTCTTCAACCTAAACTCTCTGGCAAATAGGACCACTGAGTAATAGCCTGGACCTTTGGGAGATCAGTTATTCTTTTCCTAAAGCATTGATGTTCCAAAGCACATTCTAAAAAAAAGAGAGCGTGTGTTCTGAGCATAGACTCGATTCAGACAAGGAATCTGGGGAGGTGGGCAGATGGAGATGGACTGTACTTTCAAGAAAAGTGGTTGATGGCCGTGTTGTCTCCATGGCATCTCAGAACTGCTTGATATTCATCCAGAAACTGATCATATTTTAGAACAACAGGAGATTTCTGCTGAGTAACTGTTTGTCTGGGGAACCAAGTCTCTCTCAGAATGCAAGGGGTGACATCATATAAAAAAAATTATTATCATTGGTGTGCCTTCCATTTAGGCTAGGACTCACTAACTGTCAAATGCATGAAGTGGCTTTCCACATATATATGAGTTACCCATCCAACAATCTCTTTATAAAGAACTTTCAGAGATACAGTGGAGTACATTATAAAGTTACAGAATACAAATAAGAAAAACAAACACGTTTTTAAAACTCAACATGTTTAAAGGGGGAAGAGGAATTCGGGTGCTAAAATAAACCTTAGCAAGCATCTCCTTTAAGCCAGCAAGGCTACATCCTGCTCATAAGGCCTGCCCTAATAAAAGACAGGCCTATAATGCCCTCTGCATCATGGACTTAGTTCTAAACTCTTCTTGCCCTGATGTTCACTCCACTTCTAGGAGGGCATAGAGCATGACATAGGTATTTTTTAGGGTGGAAGATTTCACCCACGATCACTCATGTAGGGAATCCAGGATTCAAACCTTGTTCTTCCATCTGCTCCCAATTTCTTCCTGTCCATCCGGTGGCCTTCCAAAGGCTGACATTGACCCCATGATCAATTAAAAGTTACAGGCAAAATCAGGTTCCTTCAGAAAGCATGAACCAGTCTGGAAGAAAGAAGTGGGACAGCGATTGTGAGAATAAAGGGTTAGGTGACAGGAATCAACATTAGTGGGTAGCTTAGTTGTGATAAAGAAAAAAAAAAAAACAACTAGTCACTACAGTTACCTGCCTTGTCCTTTCCAAGACCCTTTTGCTCTTTACCCTGTGTTTCCTGTAAGTACATCCTCTTGTACATGGTATTTTGAAATCATATGTCTACCAAGTACATGATTTAAGTTTTGCTTTTCAAATATGTATGAGGACTTGTGTTATATAGGAAAGCTGGTCAGAGGCCATGCCTGTGGTGGCAGTAAAGCAAGCCCGGTGGGTTGTTCTGTCCCAGCTATTAAAACATTTAACTTCACAATTCGTAAAATATTTCAATACTGGAGGGAGGGAGATGTGAGGATGGGCTGCTGCACAGGGGAGAGAATGGAATCCTATGTGGTCAGGAAGAAGCCAGACAGCCCCCACAATGCTGCCCTCAGGGCATAAGGGGGGCTCCAGGATTTGGCCACCTGCTCCCAGGAAGAATGCATCACAGGTGAGATATGTGCCTTGTTCAACCTGGACCTGGCCTCATTTACTTTTAATTCTGTGTCTCCATGAAAACTTCCAGTGAATGGTAGAGATGGAATGGGAATGGAGTCCCATCAGCAGCAGGTCCTCATGGACGGGAATCCCAAATCCTTTTAACTTGCTTGGTAGCACTGTGGAATTTCCATAACTAGACACACACACACACACACACACACACACACACACACACACACATTTTCCTGAACTTTACCCCTCTGTCTAAAATCCATTGTTCCTAAAATCATAGCAGATTTGTCAACATTTGACTTGGGATGGATGGGAAGAAAAATAAAGCAGGGTACAGTAATTCAATTTGACAAAACTCAATGTTTATTCAACTTAGCTCAAATGTTTGTTTAACACCCTACTAGACCATGGTGTGGGGAACCAGACAGGGTTTCTGCCCCAAAGAATCCCAACCAAATCGGTACACTCCAGGCTCATGTTTCTTTCAGGGCAGCACTCACGTGACCAGGCTTAGTTTCACCTCACGAGTTTATGAAAATTCAATTCTTTGGCCACCTGCTGGCTTACAAAATTATGATATCTAGTGTGGTAGGACCCAGGAATCTGTGTTCTTAAAAAGCCATCACAGGTGACTCTGACACATTGTAACTTTGAGATTATCTGCCTTACTTTGGCTCCTAACCAACTATGGTGTTTTATTTCTGGACCTCAAACACAACTTGGTGGCCCACCTGGTGATGGCGGCCACCACACCACATTTGCAGCACACATTTCTTGAGCCTCTAACATGCAGGAAATTGCAACTGACTTCACCTGGGACTCCGGAACAAAAATATCTTGGCCCAACCAAAAGCTCTTGTTGGCCCATATGTCACAAGAACAAACCATAGAGAAAAAGATACAACCATAACTTGAGGAGTAGAATGGAATTCAGTGCCCAGACTTTAAGTTCAAATGTACACATTAGACTGGCTCCCTTCCACCACCTGGTCCCCAGCACTAACCTTTGAAGTGGGTACTTTGACCATCTGTGTTTCACAAAATGAGGGTGTCAGCTCAACAATTCTGAGTGGCCTGTCCATGCTACAGAAATTTTAATCCAGCTCCCCTAACTCCAAGTCCAAGGTTATTAGAAGCTTCCACTTTGGGAAGAACATTTCTATAAGGTCCATATCCAAGGGTATAATGCTTCAACAGGAAATGGGGCAGATGTAGGTCAACCACAGCCACTGCGAACAGGCTGAGATATGCTGTTATAGGTCATTGACCTAAGCCTTGGATCATAGGTTGGGTCATAGGCCTGCCTTTGCTGCTTACTAACTAGGTGACCTCTGATATGTTACCACCATCCATGCAGTTGTCCAAACGCAAAGCCCATGGCTTGTCCTCAACACCTCCCTCTCACTCTTCATGTAATCCACCCTTACAGATTTTGCCTTCTGAATATCTTCAAGTTTGCACACTCTTCATCCCCACCGATATCACCTTAGAAGTCACAGCATGTCAGTCCCTTACTTAAAACCCTTCAACAGCTCCAATTTATCTTGGGATAAAATGGAATCTCTTGCTACGGCCTCCAGGGTCCAGCATACCTCCACAGACTCATCCTGAGCCACTTGTTGCTTTGCTGTCTGGGCTCCGGTCACACTGGTGTTTCTATCTTTCAAATACTCCATGTTTCTTTCTGCTCTGAAGCCTTGAGAGACTTTGGTCCTCCCCAGGGAATACTTCTCACATCCTAATTCACCCACTGAACTCAACTCATGCTTCAGATCTTAGCTCATTATCTTTGCCCTTGAGGGCCTTCCTCATTCCTCCTGCCCCCTCTTCCCTACCACTAACTCAGTTCCTCCTGTTACACACTCTCCTAGTTCGCTGCACTTACCATAGTTTGCAATTATGCAGCCTGTGGTGACTTCCTACCTCATCTATAGAGTGTGAACTCACTCTTAGTACCTGATTACAGAAATGGGACATTGTAAAAACAGTAACAGTGGAGCTGGTGCTGGTGCAGCTTATACCAGTAGCTAATGTCATTGTGTGAAGCATGTGCCAGACTTGCTCTTAAGTGCTTTCTTGAACCGGTTCTCTTAAACCTGAACAACCTGGGATGAATTAATGTACCTAATTTCTCTGAGCATCATTTTCCTTATAGACAAAATGGAGAAAGTAACATGTGAGAAAATCACAACCAAATTTGAAGTACTTTGTATTTTCTTTAACAATTCACAAATGAAAGGATTTAATATTTTATTTTATTGCTATTTACTTAAATTCGAGTTAGTTAATATACAGTATAGTCTTGGCTTCAGGAGTAGAACCCAGTGATTCATCTCTGACGTATGACGTCCAGTGCTCATCCCGAGAAGCGCCCTCCTTAATGCCCATCACCCATTTAACTCCTCCAGCAACCCTCAGTTTGTTCTCTGTATTTAAGAGTCTCTTAGGGTTTGCCTCCCTCTCTGTTTTTATCTTATTTTTCCTTCCCTTCACCTGTGTTCCATCTGTTGAGTTGCTCAAATTCCACATATGAGTGATATCATATGATATCTGTCTTTCTCTGATGACTTATTTCACTTAGCATAATACCCTCTAGTTACATCCACATTGTTGCAAATGGCAAGACTTCATTCTTTTTCATCACTGAGTAGTATTCCATTATATGTATATACCACATCTTTATCCACTCATCAGTCAACGGACATTTGGTCTCTTTCCGTAATTTGGCTGTTGATAGTGCTGCTATAAACATTGGGATGCATATGCCCCTTTGAATAAACATTTTTTTTGTATCCTTTGGATAAATTCCTAGTGGTGCAATTGCTGGGTCATAGCATAGTTCTATTTTTTTTTAATTTTTCCATGGGTTTTAAAAATTATAAGCATGTGTATATAAAGCCACTTTTACTTTATTTTTTAATTTTTTTAAATTTTTTAAGTTTATTTATTTATTTAGAGAGAGGGAGAAAGAGAGGGAGGGGCAGGGAGAAGGAGAGACAGAATCCCAAGCAGGCTCCATGCTGCCAGTACAGAGCCCGATGCTGGGCTTGAAACCGTAAATCCCGAGACCATGACCTAAGCCAAGGTCAAGAGTCAGACGCTTAACTGACTGAACCACCCCAGGTGCCCCACCCTTTACTTTATTCTAAATCATCATTTCTCCACTTAAAACAAAAATTATCACCACCAATCCCCAACAAAGAGAAAACATAAATTAAGATGTAAATTTTCCCTAATGAGAAAAATTCTTAAGATTTCTTTGGGTAGAGTAGAGCTTTGGGGGGCCACAAACCATGGGAATACCTAAGTTCTTTTTTTTTTTTTCTTTCACATCCAAGATGCAATTTTTATCCCTTTGGCAGTAATATCCTCCATTCAAGAACAAATGTCCTAAAAGAAATGAAAGAGGAAAGGAGAAAGGGAAGAAGAAACGGAGGGAGGGAGGGAGGGAAGGAAGAGTAAATTGGAGGAGCTGTAGAGATGCCTTAATGGAAGATGATGGCGGGAGAAGCCGATGAAGCCAAGCCACCAGTTGTCAGCATTGTGATGGGGCCACCTCTGCTCCTCATATTCCTCTCTGTTCCTCTCTGTATGAATGTCTGTTCCCTTCTCATTTCTTCCACTTCTCCCTCCTCAACTGCCATCCTGAAACATGCCAGATGAGGCTCAATGGTGTGTGATCCGAGTGTGAGCATCCGGGCCCAGGTGCCGTCCTCAATCAAGGACGTACAACTTGCTGATGACAGAATTCCACCCAGAGAAGAGTTGAGAAAGGCATAACCCCTTTGGGAGAATCTGGAGAGGCTGCAGAAAGTAAAGTAGCCTTTGGATTTGGGCTGGAAAGAGGGACAGGGCTTTGATAGGCAGTGATAGGAAGGGTGAGGCTGAGGGGAGGAAAATAAAGGCATCAAGAGTAGAGGATGCGGCCAGGGGAATATCTGGTGTGATGGTGTCTGCTATGACGGGAAGGAGTGGCAAGTAAGACTAGAACTCTTGGAGATTCTTGAATGACAGGATTAAAGATTTACTAGGAGTCATGGACTGGTCATTCACTGGTGGAGTGATCCGTACTGGCAGCTGAATGGAGAGTGAAGCAGGAGCAGGTAGAAGGAACCCAAGGAGCAAAGTTTTCTCATAGACCAGGACCACATTTCCCAACCACACTTTTGACTGTTGGAGCTCAATGTTGGGGGGGAGGGGCAGTCCTGTGCATTGTAAGACGTTTAGTGGCATCTCTGACCTCTACCTACTAGATGCCAACTGGGACAACCAAAAATGTCTCTAGACATTGCCAGTGTTTCTTGGGGGACAAAATTGCCCGTTTGAGAACAACTGAGCTAAACAAGGACTAAAGAGGGACTGACCCAGGGTGGCCACAAAGGAAAAGGAGGACAGCCACCAGACAGCTGATGTTTTAAACTTTACAAATGTGAGGATAAGGCAAATGTGTTTCAAGTATGAATGGTTGGGAAAACGGCAGTAAAATTCATGGAGAATGAGCATAGAGAGAGGGGGAGAGAAAATCCTAAGTAGGCTCTGCCCTGTCAGCACAGAGCTTGACATGGGGCTTGAACTCACAAACCATGAGATCATGACCTGAGCTGAAATCAAGAGTCAGGTGTTTAACCGAACGAGCCAACCAGGCTCCCCAAGGAATTTCATTTCTTAAATGCTTTGCTTGCTATTTCTGGACACACGTAGAGATGGAGATGTCCTATAAGTTAATAGATGTACAGAAAAACTCTCATGGAGCAAAGAATAGGTGGATCGGTGGCATCTGTCGAAAGAGAATGGAAGCTAGAGACAGAATCATGGTGATGAACAGAGTCACGACAAGAACATCTAGAGATGAGAGCCGAGTTTAGAACCCTACGTAGTGGTTCTTGCAATGAAGAGTAACAAGGTACAAGCAAAGCATATTTTCCATGGTGTAGCCCGGATGGTAAAGAAGAATAAACTGAGCTCCTTGGGAATCCAGATGTTCGGCTCAAAGCTATCTCAAAAAGCAGTTTTCATTGCAATTGCAAGTTTCATCTTTAAAATTCTTTTGAAATATGTAGCTTAGCACGTATTATGGGTTGGTTTGCTTTGCCATGAAAATATTTTAAAGTATTTACTTTCTCCCCACAATGCTTAAGCAGTATAGTCTAGTAGATTCAATTTTACTGGCCAACAGTTTTGCCCGCCCCCTCATCCAGGGCACTCATACCCTTGTTTGAGATACAGGAGTAGAGAAAATAATACAGAATTGGGAATTTGACAAATACAAATGCAGTTTCTTATCCTGCCACTCATTAGCTGTGTGACCTTAAGCAGGTATCTTGAGCTCTCTGAACTTTGGTTTCTCAACACTAAAATTGGGCCACTACTGCCAACCTCCATTGTGAAGGTCAAATGAGATAAAATATATAAAGGGAATAACAGATGTTTAATAGGCAGCTCGTTTATTGTTTGGATGAGGGAGAAAGAAGGTGGGATGTATAGAAGCAGAGAAGGGATGGCTGAGATACTAAGAAAAGGTAGGTTAATATCCTAACAGCTTGAGGAAGACACCATTCCCAGAGTTAAATCGTTTTGTAGCATTATCAACTGGCTCAGAAAGGTAAAGGCACCTGAAAAGAATCTTTGGAATTGGCATCTCAGCTTCTTTTCTGTGTAACAAGAGAGCAGTGATAGGGACCTGCTGGATGGTGCAGTGCAATTAACTAGCAAGTGGAAGGTGACTAGGAGGAAAAAACCTTCTTCCCACCAATTTGATGAGGAAGGAAAATGCCGTGGTATGGGAGGTAGCGAGACTGGACAAGGTCATGAAGATGAACTTACAACGGACTACCTGAGCTTTGAAAAATCCATCAGAAAAAGAGCTAATAGGCAGCACAACCTGAATGGAACATCCACACGTAGGACAGTACGTCAGTTGTGGGCTTGCATCTTGCATTTTTTTAGGCAAACATTAGAAAATCATTCATTGCAGATTTCTTGCACTGTTACACATACACACATATGCACCATGGCTCTATGGTTATTACAAGTATAAGCAAATGCCATGTTTAAAGAAAATCAGACAGAACAGTTTATTATGAGTCTCTAAGACAAAATAAAAATTATGTACCATATCTCCAAGTTAGTACATAATGGAATTTTTTTTTCCTTAAAATATCTCCTACAGCTTGTGTTTCAAACTTTTTAAAGGTTTTTAAAAGTTCTGCCCTAAACAATTCCAACCGTAGTTTAATCTATTGTAACAGTTCCTCGGCACAATGAGTCCTCCAGCATCGTAGCTCACACCCTTCCCTAATGTGGTAAGATCAGTGGAAGCCCCAGGCTGGTAAAAGATACCTAAGTCTGAAAACATCTGCAGCTCTCTGCAGGCATGTGTTATGGAGGCTGAATCACAAAATATACCGAGTCACAAAAACAACAAGTTGATGACCGTGAGATTTTGTTAAAATCACCGTATCAATAGCAACTAGATTTTTAGGCATTGGGATTAGGTATTGACATAAAGCTAATAAATATCCCGTCTTCTTATATAAAGAAGTATCATTTCTTTAAAACTAACAGGGTATCCTGGGAGCAAATCACCATCAGCCACTCCTCTAAACTCCTGGATGTTGTTCTGAGACATCTCACCGTGACAGCACCTGCGACACAGGTAAGCTTCGTGGAAATGCTCAGGTGAAGAGGGGCGAGGGGAAGTTGACGGAAGGACAATTTTCACTGATGGCAGGACAAGCGATGAGGAAATAGCTTGGTCACAGCTGGCTCCAATCAAGTCTTTACCACAGAGAACAACTCTCACACTGGGAAGGTCAGTGGAATTCTTTATATTTAGGAGTTCTTTCTTATAAAAAAATTCATCGTGGCCAGTTTAATAGTGTAAACTTGAGAGGCAGAAATAGCTCCATAAAAACAAAATTAAAACCCAAAACCCTTCTTCCTACTAATTTTGAGTACTATGGGAAAAATCTCTAGCTACTGTTCTTGCTGAGGGGCGTAGTGTGGTCTGCAGAGGTCTGTGGATATTGACATGTTCTTCTCTGGTCATTTCCATGTATCAACTGTAGAGAGAGATCATGGTAATTCCAATGCTTTCTTGTCTAAATACCAAAAGAACTCATCCCCCATAACCAAACACAGGAATGACAAAACGATAATAATCTCCCAAACACGTTAACACATTCTGTGTGACCTCAGCATGTCTGTAAAACCTGTTGTGAAAGAACAGTGACAGACAGGCAGGACAAAAACGCATTGACATCACTTCTGCACTGGGCTGAGGTGCGGCCATTACTGAGAAGACAGTAGCCTTTTCCTAGCAGGTCCTGAAGCCACAACGGGGCCCAGGAGGCAATGTCCCCAGAGCCCTTGCAACAGCTGGCTAGAGTCAGAGGGTGGGGCAGCTGAGCCAGGGGCCAGTGAGACTTTGGAGAGATGGCCCACACATGCCTTAGGCAAGCACATTTAGCTTACCCAGGTAGCTGTTCTTTTCCTCTCCTTCCACATGGAGCATCAGACACCCCCTTCTTCCCTGAGACTTAGGGGCCACGATGTCCCGCGGGCCCCCTGCATCTGCTGCCTGGACCGCTGCGAGCACTTCCTAGTCTCTCTACTGTCTTCTCCGCTTCTCCCATCCACCCTTGGCATGAACCCTGCAGCGTTTCTAAAAGCAGACTTAGAATGTGCAATTCACTGGCCTGGCAGTCTCCACTTGGTCCCCATCGCCAAGGCTGTAAAACTTCTTCTCCTTAGCCTGCAGTAGAAGGAGCCTCTCATCCTGGCCCCTGCATTTCTCTCCGGTTTTACCTGCCATCCCTTCCCGACTGCTCACTATGTGCCAGCTGCACAAAATTCCACCAGACTTCTGAGACAGTCCGGTCCTTCCCAACTTGGTGGCTTTGCACAAGCTGTGCTGTCTACCTCGCATTCTCCCTTGTGGGAACCCCCTCCCTCCTTCAAGAGCCAAACGCAAATGTCATTTCCACAGTGAAGCCTTCACTGCATCTCCCTTGCCACCAAGGATAGAGGGAATAATTCCTTATGCTCCTGCAAAGTTTTCCACACACCTCCCTGAGAGAAGCACTATGGCATAGTGGCCACAAAGATGCACTCCATAGTAGATCGCCAGGGTTCAAAGCCCGGCTCAGTACATGCTACCTCTCTGACCTTGAGCAAAGTACCTCACCCATGCCTCAGTTTCATCAGCTGTAAAACGTGGGAGTAATAATAGTAAATACCACATAGGATTGCTGTCGGAAATAAGTGTGTTAAGCACTTAAAACTTTCAGAAGAGTTTCCATTCATAATAAATGCTCAGTGCGTGCTCGCTATTATCCTGTCCACTAAAAATTGAGTACTGTCATCATCTGCTTAGGTGTCTCCTTGTCTAGAAAAGAGGGTGGGGACTGTGTCTTACTCATGGCTATATTCCTGATGCCTGACAGTTCCATGTAATAGGCCCGCAATAAATGTTTATTGAACAAGTAGATTATTTTCTGGGCAGTAAAATATCCCCATGACTCCAGAGATTTTATCTCAGGGAACTTTATTTATTTCTTTGTTTTGCTCCACGGAAAAGAAGACATTACATAAATCCGTAAAGCACTCTGTCCTGCACAGAGCCACTTGAAGTCCGTCTCATGAGTCCCTCCATGAAGCGGGAGTATGGCATCCTGATCAGAGTCTTTGTTCTACCAGGGACTGTGTGTCCTTGAACAAGTCACTTTCATTCGTTTGCTCAAAATGTTCCTGTCGAACGTGAGTTATGTGTCAGTTCTAGGGACCAGAGAGAAAGCATTGCGCAAGACAGGCAAGGTTCCTATTCGCGAGGACCCCGAGTAGAGGGAAACAGTGTATCAAGTAATGAATAAGAGAAAGAAAAAAAAGTTGGATAGTTTTAAGTGCTATGATTGAAATAAAATAAGAAAACATGTGAGAAAGTGCCTGGAAAGGCTACATTTAAAAAGTAGGTCAAGGAAGGCTTTTCTGAAGGCCAACAGTAACATTTAGACTTGAGGTTGAGGCCTAGGGGAAGAAGAGTCCAAGCAGAGGGGGCAGCTGCTGCAAGGGTCTGATGTAAAATTGAACTCGGAGTGCTCCAGGGATCAGAAGAAATTCCGTGTGCCTGGAACTTGGGAGGGTAAGAGTAATACCACCTGAAGTCATTAAGAAAGGCAGGGGCCCCACAGGCGGGGGAAAGAAACTGGATTTTATACTAAGTGCAACAGGTGGTCACTGGAAGGTTTTGAGCCGGACAGTAATATGGTTTGATATCCGCTTTTAGAAGAGCCTAAAGGAGAATGGATTACGAGATAAGCAGAGGCGGGAGAATGAGCCGTGAGACCAGATAAGAGGCTATTCCTATAACGGGGGTGAATAGCACACAAGCTCAGGTGGTGTCTGTGGAGTAGGACTTGGTGAACCAGAGTCCTGATGCTGACGGATTGAATGTAGGGGTAAAGACAGAGGAGAATCAAGAACGGTTCCTAAGTTTTTGCCCGTGGTGTTTGAGGAAATCCTGTGGGCAATACATTCCGCACCTAGGAATACTACTCCAGTTCACCTTCCAGGTGGCATACAAGGCTCCCAGTCGTTGGATGGGGACAGCTGGGCAAGTACAGAATAGAGGTAGGAGATTCAAGACATCTGTCTTCAAAATGTTAAATTTGAGATGCCTGGTAGATATCCAAATGGAAAAGACGTGAAGTTACGTACCCAAGTCTTGAGTTCAGGGGAAGAGGTCAGAACTGCGGATAGGTAAGTAGGAATCACTGGCCTCACATAGCGTTTACAGCTACGGGGGCAGGTGTGATCACCTAGGACGAGTATATAGTCGAAGAAGGATCCCGGAGCAGAACCCTGGAAAGGGCACTATTTGAAGGTGGCATACTGCGGTCCAGCGAAATATACCAAAGGGAAGCAGCCAGTATCAAAGCATGAACTCCAGGAGAGATGTTCTTGGAAGCCAAGAGAAGAAAATGTTTCAAAACAAAGGGATTGGTAAACTGGGTCAAATGCTGCCAAGAGATGAATTAGGAAGAGGGTTAGATTTGGTAACATGGAAATCCTTTGGTGACCTTTCAGCTTCACATCTCATCTCTTGGACTCCGTGTGTCGAAAGAAAAAGGGAGGAAGGAAGGAAGGAAGGAAGGAAGGAAGGAAGGAAGGAAAGGGGAAGAAAGGGAGGAAGGAAGGAAAAGAATGGTTTTCAAACATTTTAAAAGCAGAAGTACTCTTTTCTTTTTTCTTTTTTTTATTATTTTAAATAATTTTTTTTAACCTTTATTGACTTTTGAGACAGAGAGAGAGAGAGCATGAATGGGGGAGGTTCAGAGAGAGAGGGAGACACAGAATCTGAAACAGGCTCCAGGCTCTGAGCTGCCAGCACAGAGCCTGACGTGGGGCTCGAACTCACGGACTGTGAGATCATGACCTGAGCCGAAGTCGGACGCTCAACCGACTGAGCTACCCAGGCGCCCCAGAAGTACTCTTTTCTTAACTCACTAAAAGAACCCCAAGACATGAAACAAAACAAAATCAGAGCTGCTGTAGCTGAAGCAGAAACTTCAAGAATGATCTCATCCCATCTCCTTGCTCCTACAATTGACCTAAAGGCAACTCTGAGAAACTCTGGGGCTCCTTGGAGCCTGAAACTGCTGGTGGGGAGCTCTGTAAGGGGCTCTTTGGCTAGGAGAATCTAAGTGGAAAGGTGTGAGTAACTCTCAGTCTGGTGAGCAACAGGCCGTTCACTGGCTAGGAACCTCTTTCCATGTGTTGGAAAGAAGACAGCATCCCAGGATTATGGGTAGGAATGCTTTAGGTCGTCTGTAATCATAGCTCGTTCTGGTTTCTGTACCCAGTTCCTTCCAGAGTAGGCCATTGGCTGCTTCGGGGCACACCCATTCAACTGGTTTGCCCAGATCCTGCCACTCAGCCACACCTCCCCAAAGCATCCAAAGCCCTTCCTTTGTTGCAAAATGATTCAGTGTCGTTTCCATAAAACATGGGACCCGAGCATATGTTCACACACGCAATCTGTGTATACTGAGAGATTTAAAGGGAGACTTCCTTTAAGGGAACAGCCCTGGCAGGTAAATTCCTGGTTGTCTTAAAGGAACCACCAGGGCATAGCATAATTTGCACAGCCGGTGGTCTCTCAAAAGTGAGCTGTAGCGTTCTCTCGGGGTGGGGGTGGGGGGTGGATCACAAAAGGAGTGTTTAAGTGTGTTTAGAAGAATAAAACATAATGTGAAGGATCTTTTGGAATACCCAATAAACTGACAGAATGAGAGAAAATTCTTAGTTCACAGGGTACCTACTTTGTGTCAGTCACTCTATCAGGCCTGGGGAGAGGTGGGGATAGATGCAAAGAGATAATTTCCTCGGGGAAATCCCGTTTGCTTATCTGAAGTGAGTCATCTTCCTTCAGTTAGTTCTAAGACAGCTTACAACCAGGCTGTCCATTAGAGTTCAGGGTTTTCTCAAGGAGCCCACTCGTTCGGGCCGCCGAAGTAGGAGAGCAAGACTGCTGACCTCACGTGGTATAACAGCCCCCCCAGACAGCTATCTGCACAGACACCTGACAGTTTATAAAGCTCTTAACTTGTCCACTAAAAGGTGGGGCATTCCCTACACTTTTGTTCCGTATAGCTTTTACATTTTCCTATCATTTTCTCATTACACTCTGCTAACTTCCATTCCGTTAGCCTTTTGGGGCTTCTCTCATTGTCGTGGTCTGTTTCTCAGCCTCAGAAACAAAAGCCTGACATGGGAAAGTGTCACTGTAGGTCAGGCACAAGGCTGGTATTCCAGGATCCTTTGTAACGTCGCTGATGCCCGTTGGCCACTGGTTGATGTCTGGCCTAAAGGAAACTAGAGCAATCAGGGAAGCATTTCGCAGGGCATGTGGCTGAAGTGCACAAATAATTTGATCTAGATAGCAAAAGGCAAGGAATCTACTTTGGGGAAAGAACCTTAGAGTGTTCACAATCTGAGCTTCTCACATTATCACCCCTTCCCCTTCAGAGGAGCCCAAATTCCAGGCTAGACCACATTCCCCAGGCAAGCCCATCAGCATGGTCAGAACTCCATTCAAGTTAACCTGAGTGATAGATTCTGGAAAGGAGGAAATCCCGCTGCACTCTCCTGGGAGCCAGGAGATGGGGCAGAGGTGACAGGGGGCTTCTAATTATGTGTGGTGTGTTTGTTTACCCTCCACTACCTTTGCTCTGAGCTCACAGACAGCTCCCGTCTGTGAGACACCTTCCTTTCAATTTATGCTTAATGGTTACAGAAATATCGCTGTATCCCAACCAGCCTACGGGGAATGGATATATACTTTTTCAATTTATTATTTGTTTGTTTTTGAGAGAGATAGAGCACAAGCGAGAGAGAGGCTAAGGGAGAGGGAGACATAGAATCCGAAGCAGGATCCAGGCCCTGAGCTGCCAGCACAAAGCCTGACACGGGACTCGAACCCAGGAACCATGAGATCATGACGTGAGCGGAAGTCAGACGCTTAACTGACCAAGCAATCCAGGCCCCCCCAGTGTGGATGTATTAATGTTCTTGTTTTACAGAGAAATTAGGTTATGTGAGCTAGGTCATAGAGCACTTAACAGAACCCAAACATTTACCTGTTTCTAAATCCTGTGGTCCTAACTGCCCCACCATTCAGGTGATACATGAAACAGGAACAGGGTGGAGATTCGAACCTAGATCTCCTCTCCTAAAGGACTAAAAGCAGCCACCTGACATTGTTGCCATGTGTTTAGATCTTGGGTTCATGCCTGGGGTTTTTATGTTTGAGCACCCCCCTCCCCCACTTTCTTTCATCTTTTACAGATTTTGTTGTGAAGATATTCCTCTTGGAAAGTATCTTGTTTGGCAAGTTCCCATGGCCACTGGGGATTCAACTTGAAGGGAAGCGTTAGGAAAATATTTTTGATGACTCTGGAGTAGAGGCAAAGTACACCATTCTGGCTAAATTCCATCCAGAAAAGCCTTCCCCAGGTTTTGTGTGGGGGTAGGGGGCAGGAGTGGTGCACAGAGCCTCCCGGGGTGGGCGGTGAAATGCCATGTGTCTATTTGAGGTTACCTCTGGTCACTTGTAGCCTGAGATTAATGGACCACAGATCCTAATGCAGCGATGATAGAAATCACACCCCGATTTGCATCTTAATCCTTGAAGTTGAGCAAACATCAAAAAGCTCAGCAGGTTGGTTCAGATCATTATGATAATGATTAATAACAGGCTTGTTTACAGAGCGTCCATCTTCATAGCTCGTCATTGCCTTTATGCAGGAGACTCTGTTGTGTTAAGATAAAAACAACAACATTGAGAGCTGAATGAGTTTCCCCCAAATAAATCCATTTTCCCGTAAGCTTTGATTCCAGCTGTCATTCGGACACCTCTATAATGTAATTTCCTTTTACTCGACTGATTCAAAAGTCATTTTGTCCGTGTAAAGGGAACATTTTGTAGGATAATAGATTATATAAATTTCTGATACAACATACACATTATGTCAGCAGTATCTGTATCTGCCTCTCCCCCTAGATCCAGAAAACTCAGAAGATAAGACCACTTATGATTCACCTTTTTATTTCTAGCACTTAGCACAGTGTCCCCAAAAATGTAGATGCTCAATAAATGTTTGCTGTGTTATTAAACTTAAGATTTCCTAACTATTGGAAGCTTTCTGCCACAACCCTTTACCTTACAGAGAAGACAGCTGAAGTCCAGAGAGTGGACATGAACGATGCAAGGTCACTGAGCTACTGACTGGAATAGACTGAGTCTAGAAACATTGTCCTTTGATGAATCTCTCACTGCCCTTTCCCCACTAGATACTAAAGCCTGGAAACGACAGGCAAATCCAAGATACCCGCTTCCCAGGAAATCTGCTATCAGAAAGTCTGAATGGTATGACCGAGTGTAACCTTGTTGCTAAATCTCCAGGCCTCTCTGATAACCTCCCAAGGAAGAGCTCAGCACCATTGGTTTATTCCTGGGATGGGAATGTTAGTTAGGCTTTTAAACTGTTGAGCCAGAAGGAACAAGAACATATTCTCCTTGTATTGCAACTCACTTAGGATTGAAATGGAGAGAAATCAAAGGAAAGCTCATTGTTTTTGTGTTTGTTTTTGTTTTTGTTTTTGTTTTCTCATTGCCAAGGAATCAAACTGGCTCAAAACAAGGACAGATTACTCATGACCTTAGGAAGTAATGAGCAAGGCACCAGCTAATTATTGCCATTGTTCATTCAGTAACCAAAAGAAAGTCTCAAATGGAAAAAAAGGAATTCTGGGCAATTATTTATTCACTTGAACAGCTTAAAGAAAAACTCTCATCCATCCAACATGATCAAACCAAAAATATCTCTGGTTGTTCCTGACCCAGAGGGGCAAAGGACTACCTATCAAGCTTTACTTTGGAAGCCTTGAGCCTTGAGGACTGTCCAGATGCTCAGATCATTAGGCCTGTACAGGACACTGAGATCCAAGCTCAGAATGATTATTTCTAATGATGGATGGATTTAGGTACAGCACACTGTCGAGCCTCTCTTGCAGTCTGGCAAGAGAAGAATATGGTGAAGCTAATAGATCAAGAGAAGATCAGGCTCATGAAGTTGGCCTCTTTAGCCCCAATACCTCCTCAGCTGAGGATCCACAGCATGTCCCCTTTCTAAATGTTGCTGTGTATCTGTTAACATGACAAACAGTATGGCTCAGGACCAGTGGCAGACATGTCGGCTGGTTTAAACATGTCTCATTTGGGTTCTTCTGGAAGGAATGCAATGGGCAATGGCACATACCTACTGTTCTGCAATTCTTATGGGCCATGGCTCAACCAGGCCCACGGCTGACTTTGGCAAAATCAAATCATTAATTTAATGAAATATTGAATGATTTACTTAAATGATTTATTTGATGAGAAAAACAATGTAATTATCTTCCTCCACTTTTATCAGAAGAGAAAGCAAGGTTTTATTGTGAGAGGCCAGGTATAGGGATCAGACTGCCTTAGGTCCCCGTGCTTGATTCACTATCTGGGTGACTTTGCTTAATCATGTAATCTCTCTGAGCCTCCGTGTCTTCATTTTCAAAATAGGAATTGGAATTTCTCCACCACAAGTGTTGCTCTGATTATTAGATTTTAAAAAATAGTAAGAGCATGGCACATCAAGAGTATGTAATAAATGTCTCTTTTCTTCTCCTTCTCCCAGTATCTTTGGTTTCATGTTCTTAAACAACAAAAATCAAAAGTCCCGAGCTAAATGGATTCAAATGTGTGCTTTCTTTTTGGTGCCTTGGCCAAATTGAAGGCTGACTCAATTGTTAATGAAAACAGGTGATTATAAGCAACAAGCACATTCATCAGCTAGGCACCCTATCAGCTAGTATGATTGATCACTCTGCTCCTTTTATGGGAAAACTTTCTTTGCTGCTAATGAACCCCAGATCAGACTTGGTCGTAAGATGAGGGTGTGTCCCCGAGGGCACTCGGGTCATTTTCTGTATGTGTAAAAGTGTACTCTCCATTTGGTTGCTACCACACCCAGCAGAAGCACCTGTGTGCTTTGTGGGGGCGAGGCGGTTACGTCTATGTGTGTGGTGTGTGTCAGGGTCTGAATCTGTGCAGTCTGCTTGATTGCCACCATATTTTTGCGTAATTTCCTCAAAATATAGCACTTGAGAGAAGGCTTAGAATAACCCTCATATGACCAATAAGACTCATCCTATTACTAGCTCCTTCGTCCCTCTCCTGGGCCTCTTCACAGCCTCTATCCAAGTGCCTGTGTGTACAGGCCTGTATGTGTACATATTATTTTTTAAAAATCTCAGTGAACCATTTATAGCTTCTTGAAATAGGTAGAGTTCTTCAACTCTGTCACATCTCATATGACAGAGGTGGTCCCTCTGCCTGAGATACCCTATAGCCTGTCATGCCCACACATCCTTCTAGAACCAGCTCAGGTGGTAGCTCCCCATGGAATCTTATCTGACTTCTTCAAGATTGGCTGGGGCATTCCTTTTTCTCTTCCTCCTGAATATTTTTATTACTACAGAACTTCTACATTGTGGGCTAATCGCTTGTTTATGAACCTAACTTTCCCATGTTTCATCTACTTGTCTCAGCATCCGGAGTGCCTGGCACGGGACGTGGCATACTGTGAATCTCAGTACATATTGAATGAATGAATGAGTGTGTGGTTATAGCCAAGAAAGACTGAAAGCGCTGTAAGGCAGGGTGGGATCTTGCTCCCCAACCCCTGTAGCATTAGGATTTCAGAGAGGAAACATCTCCCTAAGGCAGGTGCTCTGGCTTGTATAATATGTGATAGTTGAATGGCTAATAGATAAGTAATTTGTCCACTTTCCTGGAGTGAAGTTTTCAGCCTGGGCTCACCTCAACTCAGAAAGCTGAGTGCATGATGCTGCACGCCTCCTTCAGTGGAGTTAAATTAGGCTTAATATCTTATGACTCAAGAGTTTGCACACCAAGGCTTGGCACTTAATATTGTAATTACCCCTCTTGATTAGAACTGCCTTTCATAAGCAAATCGACGCAGTGATTTGAAAAGCTTGAGGAATTGTGTTTGGAGCTCACCCTACGAGTTCCACAGGGAACTATAATCATAGTAATTACTATTGAAGCTAGATTCCAGTTCTCGATGTACTGGGAGGTAAGTGAGTAAGAGTCACACGCTGCATGCTTTCCCATCTCAGAATAGGCGGTGGGGCTGAAAATAAGGAATGAAGGTGGAAGTAAAAACAGTACGATCACCAGTCGAACCACAGGCTGCGGTATTTCTCTTGACAGGTCTGAGCCTCTGGAGATTCAGTACATTGAAAAGGATTCTTTAGCTCTGTGTGTGTGTGTGTGTGTGTGTGTGTGTGTGTGTGTGTGTGTATGTGTGTGTGTTTTCCAAGTCAACACGTACTTGCTTGTGTTGACACTTCTGTCTACGCTTGTTGCGTCTACACTTCCGGTCTGTGCTAACTTTCGGGAATAGGTAGACAGGCAGACACGAATCCAAAGGCTTTGTCCTTTGAGGGGCTCGCACACTAAGGCTAGGATGAATGTAGAAACTAAAGCTAGTTAGAAGCAGAGTTTGTAGTGACCCAGCCCGGGGAGGCTCAGAATCATTGGCATGCCAGTCAATTTGTAGACAAAATGTTCCCTGAAGGATGAATTCAGAGACCTACTGGAGGGGTTCAGAGCATTCTGGGCTGGTTTTTAAAGGACAAATGCCTCATCAGGGACAGGAGCCTTATTCCAAACCACAACGGAGCTTTGCAGCCACAAAAGCTTCAGCTTACACATGAGTGACGCTGCCCTTCTGTTCCATGGGCTTCCCTGGAAGGCTGAAACAAGTTCCAAATGAGAAAAAAGACCGTTTCCCAATGGGACTCAAGGGGGCTCTGGGAAATGGTTATTTCTTCTCTTTTTCTTAGAGAATTTGTTTATGTTGGGGGGCTCCCTACTCTCTGGAAACACGATCCCTTGTGCATAAACCCCACAATTACGGCTCCCCACTGTCCGTATTTTATGGATTCCCTCCCCTCACCCACTGCTTTTCCCTCCATCATCCGCAGCCTGAAAATTTATTTAAAAATTAACAGCACAAGAAGGAAAATGCCACAAGACCCAGATTGCTAGCAGATGCTTGAAGGGTGCTGGCAAGAGAAAACCCAAGTGGAATAAGGCAGTTTGCGGCCAGGGTTCCCTTCCCTGCCTTTTTTTAAAAGGCTAGACAGAACCAGGTGAGGCAGAATACACCTCCACGCACTTACTCACTCATTCATTCTTTCGATAAATACCCTTTGAATAATAGAGTGTGCCAAGCGCGCTGCTGGTTTCTAGAGACTCAACAGTAATAATTACCATTTATTGAGTACTTACTACATGCAAGGCACCATTCTAAATATTTCATATTTTAATAGCATGCTAACTTAGTTTGCATAACAACCCTATTTTTAATCCTCAGGTGAGGAAACGAAGACACAGACAGGTTAAGAATTTTGCCCAACGTCACATAAGAAGTAGGAAGAGGGGTCAGGATTTGATCCCAGGCATTCTGATTCCATGGCCTGAGCCAGGAATCTACACACGTTTTCTGTAAAGGGCCAGATAGGAAAGAGCTTAGGCTTGGTCAGCCATCTGTTCTCTGTCTCAGATGCTCAGCTCTGCTATTGTAGCATAAAAGTGCCCATAGATAATATGAAAACAAATAAGCATGGCCGTGTTCCAATAAAATTATCTTTTTGGACGCTGAAATTTGAATTTTATAGAATGTGTATGTGTCACAAAATATTTTGTTAATTTTTTTAACCATTTAAAAAATATAAAACCATTCCTACCTCATAAACCATATAATAAATGGTGTTGGGCCATCATTTGTTGACCTCTGGCCTAAGCCACGCTATGCTCTTTCCATTAGTGAATAAGGAGGAATTGTTATCCTAATGGCGACATATGCAAACAGGGTAAAAGAGATGTAAACCTGAAACCCTTTCAAGAACCCTGTCATCGATGCCCATGCTGCTGCTTTGCCTGAATTCCTCTACTTCTCGTCCCCCATCCACCTCTGGCCAAATCCCGTGTGTTTTTCACACCTCAGCTTCGCGTGAACCTCTCTCAGGAAGCTTTCCTTCACCTCCACCCTATGCCCAGCTCCTCCTCTGTTTTTGCCAACAGTCTGTCCTATCCTCTGTTGTGGAATTCTTACAGTTATCTGGTTACAACTTGGCTCTTGGAGGACAGCAAGTCCCACTCGCTCCTGCTTCCCTGGGTTCTGATCGGGTCCCTGGCACCGGTACATACACGGTGCATGTTACGGAAATAACTACTCGGTGGGAGAATCTTAAGAAGGGTAAATGGAGATGGGAAATTACAAACTTTGGGTTGACTACAAGAGTTCTCTAAGCCAATAAGATGAGAAAGAGTATTCTGCGAGGAGAGAAGGAATGGCGCATGACAAGACAAGAAGCAGGGATGAGGAAAAAATAGGGCAGGTTCACGGAATCATTGGCAGGAATGCCAGTAGCAAGAGATGAGGCAGACAACATCTGTATCGAAAACTTCTGATTCCTGCAGGCAATGGAAGGATAGTTGAAGGGCATTGGACATAGAAGTGACATGCCCAGATTTGTGCTTTAGAACAGGGGTCAGGAAACCAGAATCTGTGGACCATTTCCAGTCTGTGATCACACAGTTACAAAGGGAAGGGGCTGGGGGTGGAACTGAGGGTGGTGTGAGCCTATGTGTGTGTTCTTTCCCTCCACCATGTTGCTTTCCCCAGTCTGGGATCTAGACCTGTGCTGGGACTGGCTGAATACCTTTGGGGACCCTATCAGCCTAGAGCCAGTCTCAGTTCATAGGCATGTCATTGACCTTGCAGGAGGAGTGAGGGGCAGGCTGTATGAGCCTCTCCAGGCTTGCTCCTGAATGCATGGGAATGGGCAACTCAAGGCTCATGGCCCCTATGCTCATCTTGCCACTAGTCTCTGGGTTTTTTGTCCCCTTTTGTCCCCATCTATGCAAAGAAGAGTTGGGCTAGATGCTATCTCGAAGGGCCCTTATCAAGATAGGATTCTGAACATTATAAGGATTCTATGTGCCATATTAAAATACCTGTGGCTCAAGGATTTATAAGCAGTGAGAGTCCTAGAAATAGAGTGAACAGAAGAGAAATCACTTTCACCTTCAAGATACAGAGGTGAGCAATTCTCCAAGGCTTTAAGAAGGAAAAGGAGGATCCACCCCAGATTAGCTCTGAGGGGAGGGAGCTTGTTAAGGGGATTTAAAGTCTACCCTCTTAATAACCCTTTGTAGTTATTTGGCGCCTGGCTTTTCTTGAAGCTCAAAGTGTTTTGCAAACATTAGCTCATTAATCCTGCCAGCAGCCTTGTTAAGTGGGAAGGTGTAGATGTCTATCCTCATTTGGGAACTTAGGATTTAAGGGGAAAAGGGGCTCTAGCTGGTGACTAGTATGGGGTGGGAGGGGAGGCCCCAGGGCTGGACTAAATTGTAGACTCATTTTTCTCATTATTTTACCAGAGGAGCAATGGATGGTGAGGAAAGCATGAGCCTGGAACGAGCCAAATCTGGACACCAGGTCTAGCTTGGCTTCTATAGCTATGTGAATTTGGGCAAGTCCCTTAACTTTGGTGAAATTCAGTTTTCCCTTTGGAAAGGAGGGTGACGATACCTACCACCTCCATAACTTACAGTCTGAGAAATGTAAATATAATACACACGTCAAAGTCATTTGATTATTCGAAGTTTCGATAAGTATACTTTTAAGAGGTTTTAATGAAACTCACCAGGCATTTGGCACAAAGTTATATGGGTTTTGCATCCTGGTGGGTGAAGCTGAGTGCATTGAGCTCAGGTACGGACCCATGGGGATGGCTCTCCAGGGTGGGAGAGACGGAACAGGAACCAAGTGCTGGAGAATGTACTGTCTCGCCTTATTCAGGGAAACCAACTAACCAGCCTGTGTAACTTTGTCTTGAGACAAAGCCGAAGAGGGGCTCATATCCCACTACCTGGGAAAGCAGTTAGGTAGATGATGAGAAGTCCATTTCACCTAAGAGCTTCAGAAGGCTCTAGCAGGGAACCAACCCGGTGAGATCTGCAATGTGGAGATCGCTCTGGCATCAGCACAGAGAGCCAAGCAAGAGCAAAAGTCTTGGCAGCTGGTAAGGCAGCTGGCAGGCGAGATAATCTATCTACTGGTATGGAAAGAAAATTTTATAACATCTCCTTAAACATAGGAGCGTCCATGGGAAATCTCTGTATCTTCTGCTCAATTTTGCTGTGAACTTAAAACTGATCTAAGAATAGTCTATTAAGAAAAAAAGATGGTGGGCAGCCACAAATATAACAAACATCCACTATTAAAATATCTATATGTTAACTACACAGGAATTAAAATTTTTAAAATTAGTGCCCAATGGGAAAAAATGTATATTAAAATTAACTCTAAAAACCAAATATATCTAGATAGGTAGATAGATAGATATTAGTATATATATGTATAATTATATATACATAATAGAATTTCAAAATAAAACTTAATAGAACTTGATTGTTTCAATAGTCCACCTAAGAGGATTTGTTTTTAAATTCTAGAAGTAAAAAGCAGCTATATAGCATAAAAAGAGTGGGTAGATGGGTGAGCTGGAATGACCACAGGAGTTGGAACCCACCAGACATGGGTTATTAGTTTAGACACAACTGTTATCCTGATTCCCATGTTTTCATAATTTTTTTTTAAAATATGCTGTTATTACAATTTTCCTTATATTGAGCTTATTCGTTTTAGATGCCCTCTTGTTGCTTATGGAAGTTTTATAAACTCAACGATAGGACGATTGTATAGAAAAACGCAAGAAGAAAATATTGTAAAATGTTTGGAAACAATGGTTGTTTCTGGTTTGCAAAGCATAAAAACACTTCCTGCTTCTTTCTACTTTGATGATCTTCCATTTTGTTTTGTTCTTTCTAAATAGTGAGAGCGTATTACTTTTAAAAGCAGATACAAATAAATACTCAAAGAAAACAAAGTGAAGATGAAAGTTCCCTGAGCCTAGCATAGAGAAGAACCAGCAACTGTTTCTCCATTAAGTAGCCACATTACCTGATGTGCAAAGTGAACCCTAACTAGTAGCTTGCAAGTTGTCTCATGGGCCACCAGCTCGGGGTCTGGCACTAGACATCTCCTGATCTACTCAGTCTGTCATGGTATTCCATATACCACTTCTGCTTAGAAAATGGGGGAACTGTTCACATTTTTCCAGAAAACTGTAGGATTCAATAAGTAAACCTTCCAGGATGTGTTTCTCAGTGCCTGGGGTCCAAGTCCCACATTACTCTTGGGTTATTTAAAGCAGGACAGTAACTCTAATTTCCTGATTCTTTAGCAAGTATCTTTAACATTCTCCTACCTCTTCAAGGAACTCCTTTACCAAAGGTATTAATAACCAATAGATGTGCTAGATCTTTCAGGGGCTCCCAGTAATGGTGATACAACTCTCCTGATTGCACGTTCTGTATCTTTCTAATACTCAGTACTTTCTTTGTTTCTGATGGCCTCATTGGTAAGCCTTCTTATATTAAATGATGACTGCTCTGATATTTTGTTAATATCTGAGAGTGGCAAGGACCCAGACATGGAAGGCTAAAGCATTG
Organism: Panthera pardus; assembly: GCF_024362965.1. NCBI lineage: Eukaryota > Metazoa > Chordata > Mammalia > Carnivora > Felidae > Panthera > Panthera pardus. The sequence goes on along the minus strand of NW_026526766.1, from coordinate 68,523,632 downwards.
GCAGCCCAAATTATTCAAGTAGCCTTAAAGATGAAAACATTGCACCACAACAGAATGGGAAAATAATTTGGTATGTCTCTATCTGACTCGTACATAGTTTCTCAGAAATACATGCTTGATGTGTTTGGCAGTGGCATTGACTTTCTTACTTTCTTCTCTTAGCTCTCTATTTGCTTTAAGAATCACACTGTCTAGCATGCCAGTTAAAGCCTTTTATGTTAGGACCTTACTGGCTTCTCTAACTCTATCTCCTGCTTCCTCTTGGTCTCATTCCGACTGTGATCCAGCCACATCAAATTTTAGGCTTTTTCTAAATATACATATTCATTTTTATCTCCTTACCCATGGGCATAGCTCCCTCTGCACTAAATTCTCTTTCCTTCTTCTTTACCCTAAGGCCCACCCAACCCCAACTATTTCTGGAAGACTTCCTGACTCTTCCAGGAAGAAGCAGAGGCGTTCTCCTATTTGTTCTCAAAGCACAGTGGCTGCATTGAATAGTCAATCCACAAACATTTGCTGAACGCCTAGTATACACTCTGCACTGTGCTCCCATAATCCCCTGCACTTACATCTATTACAGCAAGTGTCACTCTGGGTATCATTGTTTGTTTACCTGTCTGGAAGGTGCAGCCTGGCGACAGAGAGCCATGTGGAATGTTTGGTTAAGACAGTGGCACCATTTCCTCTTTATCCACACCCATCCAGCTAGAATGACCTGTGTCCTCTGTCTCTGAGTCCAGTCTACAAGGGAAGAATCGGATCTAGCCTCAGAGAACCCTGGGGAAGATCATATACTTCCATGCCCACTGCCTGCCAGTCCTGGGCCTCATCCCTTGTGCATTAATTCAGTCCATATGACTGGGTTTCTGTCTCAGTTTCCCTGCCAAGCACTCTTTTTTGCTATTGCCTTGGAGTTCACCCTGCTGTGTAGATCCTTCCAATCTACCTGCTCATGCCAGACTCTCACTCCAAAGGCTAGACTTGTTCCAGGGAACCCCAATGGTGACTGGGGTTCTGGTTGCTACATGTTAGGGACCAGAAACCTCCCAACTGATGTTGTATTGGCTGTTCCAAGGGCTCTTTCACCTATGTGCTCAATGAAGCATCATACCTGAGCGTCCTTAGCCCTCCTTCCCTACTTGCTAAATTGAACTTCTCTCCTGGAATAGCATGCCCCTTTGGACTGTGGACACTCACTCCCTTCAATATTTCCTCCAACTAGGAAGGTAGGCCTCTCCTCCGTATTGCCCAAGAAGCCTCTTTCTCTCCCAAGAAGCCTTACTCAATGAGGACAAATAGAAAGTTTTGAGCTGAAGATTTGCCATGCCCTAGGGAGAAGCCAAGATAACGGGGGAAATGGGTGATTAAATTAGCCACAGAGAAAGACTTTGATGGAGTTCCATTAAAAGGATAGGGGAAACATAAGAAGAAAGAAACCTGTAATTGGGTATGCAAAGTCTAAGAAACCAAGATATCACGGTTGTTGAATGTTTAAATCTAAAAAAAAAAAAGAAAAGAAAGGATTGTACACTCCAGTAAACATTTCATGGGAAATAATAAATTAGCTAGTATTTCTTGAGTGTTTAGAACGTGCCAAAATTCTGCTGTTTTACATGTGTATTCTTATTTAGTTCTTAAAACAGCCTTATCAAACAAGTTCTATTAGTAACCCCACTTTTTAGAAGAAGATATGGCTTAGAGAATTGAAGTAATTTGCCTTGGAGCTAGAAGCTAAGAATGCTCATCAGTAGGTAAATGGCTGAGTAAATTATGATTTCTCTTAACCATGAGCTAATTGTCATCACAAAGAACAAATTCAAACTATATCAGTTGACTTAGGAAAGGCTTTTTCTAGAGGTCATGTTGAGAGACAAAAGCCAGATGCAGATAAGTGTCTATAATATGATCCCATATTTTTTCCAATGAAACAAACCTCTTAGCTGTATATGTGGGTATATATTTATGTATATACTTATGTATATACTTATGCTTATACTTATGATAAGCATAGTATGTTTCTATTTCAGGGAAAAAATAGAGCCCTATGTATGTGTCTTTATAATTGATTATGCATGCATGAAAAAAGAGGAAATGGTGGAAGGATTCAAGTTAGTTTGTGGACCTTGGCTGCGTGGGATGGGGTAGAGGGAGTGGGGTGGGGAAAGAGCTTTGGGGTTCTGTACCTTTGCATCACTGGTCTTATTACGACAAGGATGTATTGCTCTCATAATTTGAAAGCACCAAATGAAGCAAGCGACTCAAGCTAAAGAAATATTTTGCCCAAAGTTACTTACTCTCCACCTCAGTGCTAGATAGTGAAAAAGGAAAGAGTGATCTGTGCGCTGAAGCCCCCACCCCTGCCCACCGCCCCTTTCTCAGGCACTATAGTTTGGATCCATAAAGGTCTTTCAGGACCATCTGCTTCTGGGATATCGTCAGCTTCATTGTCATGTAAGGTCAATTCTATTTTAATTACAATGTTTCTAGACACTATAGGTCACATGTTTAAGGCCACACAGCAAGCACTAAGAGAGAATCCAAATGGCAGCCCAGAATTTTGGACTCCAAGTACAGTGCTCTCATGAGGGTACAAAATTGTATAATGTAGAAATACATTTTAAAATACCAAAATTTAAAACTGTGGAAGAATCAATCTAGCTAATACACTGAAAACTTCTGGAAGTATAAAATATCATTAGTATAATTATCCCTTAGCTTCCTTTTTGCCTATCATTAGGGTCAGATGTCATCAGCTACATGAGTGATGGGTCTTTGATTATAGCCTCATGCATTCATTCAACAAACATTTATTGAGCACTGAATATGTGCCCAGCACTCAGGTGCTGGGTCAGCCTTGTAATCTGAACAAACAAGCTTCCCACCGGCACTAGGCCAAGAGTGATTAGTACATACCTCTAACATTGTCCTTTTAAAATTAAAGAGGCTATTTTATTAAACATGAAAGTTTAGTAAACATTAAAGACCTTTTATTTCAGAAAGACTCTGAATCAGAAAATACTTAAAAGAAATAAGCATCATTTAGAGAAATATAGACTATAAATAAGTCCGGCATGAATGAGCATGAGAGTTGGTGAATGGAACTAGCATTTTGAGTGCATACTATTGCCAGACATTTTATATGTATCATTATAATAAGTGCTCACAATAACCCTACATGGAGGGGACTGTTATTATTCAGTTTGCCAGTGAGGAGACTATATAGCTCAGGGAGATGTGAAAGAATTTTCCCAAGGTCATAGAGAAAGTTGTGGAGCCAGGATTTGAGTATAGACTTGTCTCACTACAGAAGTCATGGATTTATTTTACCTTCTTCCCCTGCTTGCACAGGAGACTGTTGTCCTAAAGAGCATATCAGGTTTGCATGGCCAAGAAACGGTGGTTGAGGATCTCCATCACCGGGGCCATGAGCACCAAGCAGAGGTCTCTCACTAACACTGTAATAGAAACACTAACATTTGCGGATGTTCCATCACCTGCTGGTCACTGTTCCCGACGTTGTTGTTTGCAACCCTACCTGGTGGAGCGACCTCCTTGCTGGTTCACTCATCAGCCCTATGGCCTCCTTCAACGTTGTGATCAGAGGAGCCTTCTTAAAGTTCGAGCCAGATCGGTTCTGTCTTCTGCTCACAACGCTCTTACAGATTCTGCCCCCACCCCCTCGACCCCATACCTCTCTTCTCTCCCCTTGCTGCCCTGTCTCTGCCTTTTTATTGCATAAAGTTGGGTACCCTAACTATATGCAAATAAAGTTTCAAATTTAACTTACAAAATTTTTTTTTCAGTTTTGTTGTTGTTGTTGTTGTTGTTGTTGTTGTTGTTGTTGTTGTTAGATAATTGTCCACTGGGCAACTGTAAGCCTCCTTGTAGCTTTACAAATTAGGCACCCCCCCCCCCAGACCCATGGCTTTTGAACTTATCTTCCCTTCTGCCTGGAATGCCTTCCCGCAGGTATCCCAATGGCTCACCTCCTTATAACTTGCAGGCTTGGCTTTACTGTCATCTCAGTGAGCCCTCCTGTCATTGAGCACTTGGTTTAATGCCACACACCCCTCCTCCCAGCACCAGGTGTCCCTGCTGACATAATTTTCACCAACAGCACCTATCGTCTTGTTCATTGCCCGTCTCCCTTTTCTAGAATGTAAAGACCATGAAAGCAGAAATTTCTGTTTGATTTATTCCCTGATGCATTCCTGTGACTTAGAGCAGTGCCTGGCATGCAGCTGGCAGTTAGTAGAGCCTTGCAGAATTGATGAATAAAGCTTCTCCCCAACCCTGTAAAAATGACTCTTACTGTCCCCATTGTAAAGCTTCAAAAACTCAAGATCAGACTTCTATGCACCAAGTCAACAGCTAGAGATCCTAGCAGGGGCTAGATTCTGGCAGAGCTGGGATTCAAAACTTCAGTGTTTGCTCAGGGGGGAAGAGGGGATAGAGGAGGAGGCAGAGGCTGCTTCTCCCTTACTCGACTCTCCTGGATCCACGCTCCCCACCAGCAACCACAACCAGCATGGCCTATGTCTTCTGTGACGTTGGAAAAATGTAGACGTTCCCAAAGAGGCATCCTTTGCCATTGCTGTCGGTCCCTGCCAACAGTCTCTAGGAACCCAAGCTGGGAGCCAGGCTGTGATTCTCTTTTAGGGAAGGAAATAAAAGAGATGCTAATGAACACAAGAGTGTTAGAGGTGAGCGCAAAAGCCAGAGCACTTCAGGTCCCTCATGTCAAAGGTCCTTTATACACACCTGATGACCAGTATGAAAATTAACAGGTGTGATAAGATAGCATCAGCTCTGCTGGAAATGTTCCTGTTTGCCTGACGCAAAATACTTACAATTGTAACTGCCTCTCTCTCTCTCTCCTCGCTCTCTCTATCTCTCTCCTCTCTCTCTGTCTCCTCTCTCTCTCTCTCTCTCTCTCTCTCTCTCTCTCTCTCTCTCTCACACACACACACACACACACACACACACACACACACAGCCCTGTCTCCCTCTGACATCAAACACTGCCTGGACAATGAGGACTGAGTGTTGACCATGCCGAGGAGAAAAGTCAGCATGGCCTCCAGGAGGCCATACATGTGCTTATCCATTTATTAATTTATTTTTAAACATAGATGGCATGACTGTTCTTTTCTTAGCTCTGGACTAGGTCCTGAGGACACTGCTTTAAGCAGACTACTGCTCTCAGGGCATTGGCATTCCAACAGGGAGACAGGCACATGGGCAACGACAGTGACAGCCATGTGAGCTTGGCTGGAGAGAGACGAGAGCGCACAGCTGGTGGACCCCAGCTCTAGAAGGCTTCTGGAGAGGAACACCTTTGAGTCAGTGATGTTCTCTTTGGAGCACATGAGTTGGCAAGACTTAAGAGTGTTAAATTAGGCCTCCAAAGAGGAAATGGGGAGGTTCCTACCCTACATGTACCTGGAGTGAGTCCCCAAGAAGCAAGTGGCCTAGAGGCATCTGCTGTAAACTAGAGGTTAATGATTAACAAGAGCCAGAGTGTCTGCTCTGCCCTCTCCTAAGCTCAAAGAATTCCTAACAACCACAACCACACTATCCATCATTCATTGAACTATGGGACAAGCCTTGTGCTACATACTTTTCATTTGTTATAAAATTTATTAAAATAATGATTTCACAAATTAAGAACCCCAGGCTCACAGAAGTGCAAGTCTTCATGCAAGGCCTCAGAGTTGGAGGCAGTATGAGAATCCAGAATTCAGAGATCAAGATGCAGTGTTCTTTCCACAGCACAGGATCATCTCTCTCTCCACTTTGTGCCGAAATTGTTCATAGACCTGCTGGCAGCCTCAGCTTTGGAATCAATGTCTTGGAGAAGCGGGAGCAGCACCTGCTACTATGGGGCAGAAAGGAGACAGACAGAGTTCTGTGGTTGAAGTGACTCAGGTCCAAAGTTCAGCTCTCATTAAATCCACTCACAAACTCAGGGCTGTTGCTTTACTCTCCTGCAGCCTTACATCTTTCTCCTGGAAAATGGACATCACTGTGTTGTGAGCTTCCGTGGAATGAAGTCCATGAGTTTCCTGAACTTCTTTAACAGTCAACACAAGTGAGTGGTCAGTGCCTTTCTTCTGGAGACCACTGCTAAGCCTTTCTGCCAAGGTTCCGCTTCGGGAGACAAGAGGGATAGACAGTGACTGTATGCCAAGGACTTGTCATCATGCCTTCTTGAGTTAATTTTTTTTTTTTTGCAATAAATAGCGAAATTAAGCACTAGCTTAGACCTAATATTATTGAAACAAACTACACATTTATTGCTAGAACATTCGTCACAGTTTTCCCAGATATTTTGCTAATGGCCATGGTAGACTTAAGGGGCTGTGGGCCCCTGCCCAATCCTTCCTCCAAATTAAGCTGAGTTCTTTATTTCTTGACAGTTTGTCAGCTATCAATTGCAAACCCTCCACTGCCAAAGGTGTTTGGCCCTGAGTAATTACTAAGGGAATGTGGTGATTTCCGGCATGGGAAATACAGTGTGAGTCCCACTGTAATTACTAGGGAACCCATGAGGTATAATTACCAAACAGGCTGCACAAATGACATCTGCTGGCACTGTCGAATCAGTCTGTGTACTTGTTGTCAAGCAGCAGCTGCGAAGCCCTTTTATTGCATGAACTTAAGTATCCTAATTGATCTTGAACTCTTTTTTTTTTTCATTTTGAAGGATTGTAGATTCGTATGAGTTGGAAGAAATAATACAGAGAGATCTCCATCCAGTGTACCTTCTGCCCGGTTTTCCCCATGGCAAATCGTGAAAAACGATAGCCCAGTATCACAACTAGGGTATTGACATGGATACAGTCAAGATACGGAACGTTTCTACCACAAGAAGGATCCCTCCTGTCACCCTTTTATAGCCACACTTACTTCCTTCTTGCCCCCACCCACTCCTCAACCCCTGCCAACCACTATTCTGTTCACCATTTCTGTAGTTTTGTTTGTTCAAAAATGTTAGGTAAATGGAACTAAACAGTATGTAACCTTTGGGAATTGGCATTTTTTACGCAGTAGGGCACTCTGGAGACTCATCCACCTTGTTGCATGTATCAGAGCTTGTTCCTTTTTGTTGCTGGGTAGTGTTCCATGGTATAGATATTCCATAGTTTGTCTAACCAATCACCTGTTGAAGAGCAAATGGGTTATTTCCAGTTTGGAGCTTTTGTGAATAAAGCTGCTGTAAACATTCATCTACAGGTTTTTGTGTGAGTGTAAGTCTTCATTTCTCTGGGAAAAATGCCCAGGAGTGCAGGATTATAGGGTATTGGCATATTTGATTTTTAAGAAACTGCCAAATCATTTTTCAGTGTCTGTACCATTTACATTCCTACCAGCAATATATGAGTGATCATATAATTCTCCATGTAGTCTATGTGTATGCTTTTCATTCCTCATACTGGTACCTTTTCCTTCCTTCCTTCCTTCCTTCCTTCCTTCCTTCCTTCCTTCCTTCCTCCCTCCCTCCCTTCCTTCCTTCCTTCCTTCCTCCCTCTCTCCCCACCTTCTTTCCTTCCTTTCCCCCTCTCCCCACCTTCCTTCCTTCCTTTCCTCCTTCCTTCCTTCCTTCCTTCCTTCCTTCCTTCCTCCCTCCCCACCTTCTTTCCTTCCTTTCCCCCTCTCCCCACCTTCCTTCCTTCCTTTCCTCCTTCCTTCCTTCCTTCCTTCCTTCCTTCCTTCCCTCCCACCATTCTTTCCTCTGTCCTTCATTCCCTTCTTCTCTCCCCTTTCCTTCCCTCCTTCCTTTATTCTTTCTTTCTTTTTTTCTTTTTTCTTTCTTTCTTTCTTTCTTTCTTTCTTTCTTTCTTTCTTTCTTTCTTTCTTTCTCTGTTGTGCTGGCTAGAACTTCCAGCAGTATGTATATTTTATAAAATGAATTGGGAAGTACTCCTTCCTGTTTTTTCTGGAAGATGTTGTGTACAACTGGTGTTAATTTGTTTTAATGTTTGGTAAAAGTATTTAATGAAACCATTCAGGCCTGGAGGGTATTTTTTTTCTTTTTAGTTTTTCAGTGATAAATTCAATTTCCTTAATAGTTATGAGGCTACCGAACTTATCTTTCGTATTGAGTGAGTTGTGGTACTTAGTATTTTTCAAGTAATTGGTCCATTTCATCCAAGTTGTCAGATGTGTGTGTGTCACTTATAGTTTTCCCTTATTGTTTTTTGATTATTTTCAAGATCTGTAATGTTATGCCTGTTTTATTCCTAATACTGATAACTTGGATCTCCTCTTTTCTGTCTCTATTTTCCATTTTGCCAGTGTTGCTAAAATTTTGTCAATTTTATTGATCTTTAAAAAAAAGAATTAGTTCTTTGTTTCATTTATTTCCTCTATAATTTTTCTGTTTTCAATTTCACTAATTTATGCAACTGTCTTTGTTATGTACTTCCTTATGCTTGTTTTGGATTTATTTTTCTTTTTTTTCCCCCTTAAGTTCTTGAGGTGGGAGCTTAGATTACTGATTTGAGCCTTTTCCTCTTCTCTAACTGATGCATCAGTACTATAAATTTCCATTTCACACTGTGTTAGCTGTGCGCCACAAATTTTGAGAAGTTGGATTTCCATTTGCATTCAGTTCAATGTGTTTTATTTTGTTTTGTTTTTTCAAATTTCCCTTGAGAGTCCTTTCTTCTTTGACCCTCAGATTATCTACACATATGTGGTTTAGTTTCCCAGTATTTGGAGATTTTTCTCTTATCTGTCTTTAATTTCTACTTTGCTTCCATTGTGGTAAGAGCACATATTCCATATGATTTCTCTTTTCATTTTTTGGAAGGTTGGTTTATAACCCAGGATATATTTTGTGTATGTTCTTTGGGCTCTTGAAAGGAATATGTATTCTGCTGCTGTTGGGTTGAGTGTTCTCTAAATGTCAGCTGCATCATGTTGGTTGGTGGATATTTTCAGAGGGTGCAGGGTTTTATACTGACAGTTCTCTTCTGCTCTAGAACTCCAATGACATGAATGTTACCTCTTTTGTTATAATCTCACAAGTCCCTGAGCTCTTTGTTTTTTTTTTCAGTCTATTTTCCCTCTGTTGTTTAGAACAGAGATTATTTTACTTCCTCCTATCCAACGTGGATGCCTTTTATTTCTTTTTCTTGCCTAATTGCTCTAGCTAAGACTTCCAATGCATGAGATGTTAAGAAATAAAAGAATATAGGGGTACCTGGGTGGCTCAGAAGGTCAGAAGGGGCATCTGACTCTTGGTTTTGGCTCAGGTCATGATCTCACAGTTTGTGGGATCGATCCCTGTGTCAGGCTCCATGCTGACATTGCAGAGGCTGCTTGGGATTCTCTCTCCCACTCTCTCAGCCCCTCCCCCACTTGTGCGTGCACTCTCTCAAAATAAATAAATAAACTTAAAAAAGAAAGAAAGAAAAGAATATTCACATGAGGGAATGAATCAAGGTGGAACCTCATAGAGGCTGGTAAAGCCCTGAAGACAATTTGTACTTCAATGGCATTTGCCAAGCCTGATAAATAGAAGTATTTTTTTTTCTCTTGCCTTGTGGTGAATGAGTGACAAAAGATAAGCCTAAGGAAACTCACAAAGCTAGGCTCTCAGATGTCTACACCCTCAATGCAATGGTGAGCTAGAGGTTAACATGGCCCCCATTGCCTCTAAGAAGATACAAGGAAACTGCACAGCTCACTTGCTGGTGGTATAAGGTAGAGGGGAGATCTCCGTTGAGAATTTATAACCACACACTACCTTCTTATGAGTTGTATCCTTATGTGGACCATTTTCTACATGGAATGATATTCAGTAACAGCTTTAACTCAAAAGGCCTTAGGAATTAATACTGATCTGTACTCTAGGTGTTCTCAAATGAGTCAATGCAAGGACTGGGAAGAATCCAACAAATACGGACAAAATCTTCTTTAGATATTATTTTCTTTTCTTCATCTCTCTCATTGTCTTCCCTTCATTCCCTACCTAGGTATCTCAGTGCCATCCTGTTTTAACCCTTTCATGGTTTCCTTCACCATTGGGCCATCTCATCGTGCTTCTTAATCAGCAGTGACCACCATACATAGGTTGTGCTGAGCTGATCCAGGAGACCTAGAGAGTCCCATGCCTTCTTGCTCCTGATTGCTCCCCTTTCTCCTTCCATATATATAAAGGGAAGATCTCAGAGCTCCCAGGGAAGTGAATTCTTCTTTATGGTTCTTAAATTTTTATTACTTTGTCATATAGCAAAATATAAGCTACTATGTCAGTGAAATAACCCACACAAACCAATAGACAGACAGATGGAACCACATTAACTGTAGACAGAATTATATTGCCTCCAATGCTGAAGACCATTCGTGCACAGCCCTGAGCAGTCCATCAAGGGAACATAGGAACCATGAAGGACAGGGACATTTTTACCAGGGTTCTTGCATGGGAGGAAGAAACAATGTATCATTGTGAAATGCTTTGCTGCATAAAGTATCCCATGAAATGCAAATGAAAAATGTCCTAGCCATTGCCACTTGGTGAGAATTCCAGAGTACCAGGAAATGTCATGTCCAGGAATACCTGCAATTACAAGGGTTAGTAATTATCCCTGCAATAGTCACCAGATGTTTCATCCTCAGAATTACAAAAGTTCTTATTGCTGTAATTAATTAGCTTCACAATGACATGGATGCCCTCCCTCATGTGCTTCCTTTTTCTGGGGTCACTGGTACACTAAGATGACCTAACACAAAAATGTCATTTTGTCATAAAAACATCACACAGAATGGGACCTAAATAAATAGCAGACTCAAGTTCAGCCACATGCATGGGGCGCCTACTCATAAACAAACCTCACAACAGCCATATGAATTGGCTGTATTTGATACATTTTACAAATCAATAAATTAGTGTTCCAACAAGCTAGTAAATTGCCCCAAATTAGATATCCATCGATGTCGTACTCAAGATCTTAAACGCTGTTTCTCTAAGTACTGTGCTCTTTGAACTAACCAACTTGGGAATTAAGGCTGGAGCGATTAAATAGCTCCCCTCCCCCAACAAATGGGGACATTTTGTAGTGTCAGTAGAACTACACCATTGTGGCTGAGGTTTTAGACCTGGTTGGAGGCAGTTAGCTTTTCTCTGTCTTAATGTCCTAAACTCTCAATCCTGCCAGCGTTTAGCCAAATTGGTCACAACAGCAAGTGAGTAAGAATTCGTGGATGACTAACAAAAGTGATTTCTCACCTGTATGTGATATTTCTGCATTTAAAACTTCCCTATATATTTATTATCCACACTTCACCTCCAAAATAGGATAGGATGGGTTTTACCTTCCTCACTCTACAGATAAGGAAACTGAGGCTCTGAGAAAGAGTGTGCTATGACTGTCCAGGACCACAGCACCAGTAAATGAAGGAGGCTGGAACTGGAACCCAGGGTCTCTGACTCTGTGCTCAGTGCTCTTCTTGTAGCCCCAAATGCTCAAATACTGTCCTAAAGCCCACTGCTTCTCAAGGGACAGTGGCAGCATATGGCAGGAGGTCAGGGCTGGGGGTAGTGGCGGTAGTGGGAAGGCATGCATTCATATCTTCCCAGCTGAGTCCATGCTGTCCTTGGTCACCCTGGCACTCACCTAGCTTCTCAGACTCTCTTTTCCCTAAAGTAAATGCCAAAGAGTAATGCCAAATGCCTGATCTCCCAGGTCCATTTCCCCAGGCACTTATCCATGTAAGATCGCCTATGTAAAGGCTGGAGCCTCACCCATGCAGCGTATGTGGACATTTGGCCGGTTGTCTCCAATGCCTGGCACATACCTGTAACTCAGTAAACGGCAACTCTAGCCAAGACAGTTCTAGCTATGACTCTGCACCTAACCAGCCAAGTAATCCAAGTAAGTCATTCACCTTCTCTGGGCCTCTGAGTCTTCATCTATGATCTTTTGAGACCATTAGTTGGTCTTTAAAGCCCTCAATCAACTCCTAGATCTCGTTATTTTGTGCATTGTCTTTCTACAAACTAGCGTGAATTAAACCAGAAACCCACCATCAGGCCCTGCCACATGTTTCCAAGCCAGTCTTGGAGGAATAACGTACTGGTATTTCATACCAGCCTGTGCTCTTGGCTGTGATAACAAGCAGGGCTCTGAGATGACTAACACTTGGTCACCACTGAGCAGATTCCAAGTAGCAGGTCAGATTTGGGAAGCTGGCTGAATAAATATTAGCCTTTATCTCAACTCAAACAACCCCAACTGCCAAACCAAAGAGTTCTGGAGGAGGAATTCTATTCCCCCTTCCGCTTTAGAGCACAAGAAATCATAATGCAGTTTTGTCACACCGCCCAGCAGATAACTGTCTTTTCCAGATATTAAATAAAAGTGGGCACCACCCTATGTGTTTAAAGATACTGCATACCTAAGCTCACTCTCCCTTCGAGTAAAGAGGAGCAGGGTTGGATCAGCAAGAGGCACAGCCAAGAAACTGGAGGTGGGTTTTGCCTCTAGCCAACCTGAGAACTCTCATCATGAAAAGGCCAGTCTGGAGAATCTAAAGAATGATGAAAAGATATTACAAAAAGTCACATTTCCAATGTCATACTCATGGCAGAATTCCTTTCCAAATTTCAAAAGTTACGTCCACAAAGCATGAGAGTTGGAGAGTTGAGGTAATCATCTGGGTAACTGAAGTCAAAATGTCTCCCCCAAATTACTCAACTGAGAAAAGAGAACTTCCCTTTTGAACTGCCTCGACAACCATCTTAACCTTCATATCTCATATTTGTACAGTTCTTTACAATGTTCAAAGTACAGCCCAGAAGGACTCTTGTTCAGAGGGCAGAACATGATGACAGAGATGAATCCTAACACCATACTGGCATCATGGGTTCCAGAAAGTCTGCAGCCTAATAGGAGCTTGTGTCTAGGTTTTATTGAGAGAGAAAGAGAGTGAGGGAAACGTGTGTCTGTGTATGTACATATATGTGACACAAACTTACTTCAGGCCCAGCGTGTCTAATAATCCTTTTGGATGGCAGTCAGCTTTGGGCCATAAATCACCAGGGCCATCATCTCTTTAGGGAGATATTTGCAACAAGCCTTGGGTTGGAAAGAATATAAATTTTCTGGAAGCCTGAAAAAGATGAACAAGCATTTCTTTTCTGGTTGTTCACACAGGGTACATAGCTCTCTCTCCTGAAAGAAAACAGGACCGTCAACCTCCCATGCTTCACTCTAGGTTTCTGGAAAATATAACATGTCAGGGCCCAGGAGATATGCCTCTCCCTGTAGGGTTGATGACAAGCAACCATCCTAGAGTGGACATTGTCAGGCACAGAGGAACAGTTGGATCCAAGCGGGAAGCCATGCATCTCTAGCCAGGACATAGTGAGGCTGAGAGAGGCATGTCCTCAAAACAGTCACTGGACTAGGGGACTCCAGAGAGCTCTGCTGCTGCTTGCTCTGAGACTTCAGGCCAGTTACTTCTGTCTGTGTTCACAAGTCCTCATATGAAATACACATTTTTTTTTTTAAATGGGGGAGGCACCTGGGTGGCCCAGTTGGTTGAGCGTCCCACTTTGGCTCTGGTCATGATCTCGTGGTTCGTGAGTTCAAGCCCCGCATGGGGCACTCTGCTGACAGCAGAGAGCCTGCTTCAGATCCTCTGTCTCCCTCTCTCTGCCCCTCCCCCGCTTGGATTCTCTCAAAAATACATAAACTTAAAAAAAATTTTTTTTTAATGTTTATGTATTTTTGAGAGAGAAAGAGAGAGAGAGAGAGAGAAACAGAGCACAAGCAAGGGAGGGAGGGCAGAGAGGGAGACACAGAATCTGAAACAGGCTCCAGGCTCAGAGCTGTCAGCACAGCGCCTGATGCGGGGCTTGAACTCACAGACTGCGAGATCATGACTTGAGCTAAAGTCAGATGCCTAACTGACTGAGCCACCCAGGTGCCCCAATAAACTTTTTTTTTTAAGTCTTAATAGGTACGATGACAAGGTGGATTGAGCTCAGCAAGCTAGGCCATCTATAATCAATAAATCAATCAATTCAATCCGTTGCACAGTGAACATTCCCAAGTATCGGGCCCTGGACTGAACTAGAGTTACGCGTTGGCATTACGCTCAGCGTGTGTCCCCCATGCGCTCCCGTTTAGTGCCTGACACAGACCAAATGATGACCTGCAGGTGGAAAAAAATGCCAACAGTGTACAGAAAAGGGAGGAGATGGAGGGGAAGGAGTGATTAAACTGTAGTGTGACAGGAGGAGGTCTGGGGAAGTTTTCCGGGGAAGAAAGATATCAACTAGGACCAGGCAGAATGGCCAGCATGAATAAAGCCTGCCGGGAGAAATGTGTTGAATGCGTGAAATGCCCTGCTGTGGCTGGAGAATCCGAGGAGGACCCCCCACCCCCATGGCTTCGTCTCCTCTCAGGTCCCTGTCCTGTGTATATTCACAGTGACCTTTCCTGCCGCTCAGCTGTGGTGAGAGCCAGGAGGAGGAGCCCGTGGAGCTTCCTGCTCTGAGCCTGGGGAAGGGCACATGGGGCAAACAGCAGCGAGCACAGAGCTAAGCTCCTCACAGCACCACTGCTGTGAAGAAGGACTGGGGGCAGGGGAAATGTTTTCTGTTTTTATTTTCTCTTTTTATTAAATTTTATTAAATTTATTTATTTTACTAAATTTTATTTAATTTCATCCTACATATACTCACGCATATGCATAAATGTACTTGACTCCATAAGTGTGTCTTTTCTCTTTTCCCTCTTAGCCTGGCTCCCCATCTCCCCCTCCTCTGCCTCCGTCGCTTCTGCCATCCCCCGCAGACACACTATGTTCACGGCCGTGTGAGGCAGGGTCCTTGCAGGGAACAGATGGCACCCTCATGCTGAGTATTCAGGGGGGTTTTAATAAAGGGACCCAGTGTTAGCTGGGTTGAGAAAAACTAGCAAAAGACGGTGAAGAGAGAGCAGATAGGCCTCTCAGCTTCAAGAGTCCAAGATAAGGATTAGAAAACAAAGAGAATGGTTATATGGAGGCCCCCACCAGGGAAGATGGTCTTCAGAAAAGTGATGGCACCTGTATGCAGCCACGACCACTGGCAGGAATGGAACCAGGACACGATACCCTGACCTCGCTTCCTCGCCGCTTCCCACCCTCTGTTGGTACCTCCCATTTGCCAAACCAACCAGAAGCCCAGGGGTACAGTGGACCACAGACACAGCCCATACAGGTCAGGCTGTGGGGCGCACCACCGGTCGAGGAAGGATGCGGAAGGGATTTGGAGGTAAACAGAAAATACCCAGCACAGCCTGATGTGTGCTCTTCCAAAGATTTTTCTGCAGACATATAATTCTCTAGATATCTATATATTCATATACATCATACATGAGATTTTTCATCATTGCTTTACAAAAGAAGGCATCATACTGCACATGCTTTGCTGATCTTGCTTTTCTCATTCAACAATAGCTCACAGACAAATCTGTCATCTCATAGGGCTGCATTCATTCTTTTTATTCTCTTTAAATAGCTGCAAAATATTCCATAAGATGGATGTGTGATCAGTTACTCAGTAATTCTCTTATTTTCCAGGGTTTTTTGTCAGTATAAGCCATGCTCCAAAAAACATCTGTGTATCCATGCCATTATGTATTAGTGGTTTATTTATGCTGTGAATTCCCAGGATAATGATGGCTTGGTTTAAGGACATATCTGAGAATCCCTGTACCTTTCTCTGAGTTCCATTGTAAATCTAAAACTGCTCTAAAATAAACTCAATCTTTTTTTTTAAAGGGTATATTTGAGTCTGTATAAGCATGTGTATTTGTAATAGAAGTTGTCAGAAGGCAATTACACCATAATTGTTTTCCAAGTGCTCAAGAGGAACAGGCAACGGGAGGCGGGGGGGGGGGGGGGGGGGGGGAACGGCGGGAAATGAGCTCTGTGTCTCCATTCATGTCATCTGCCCCTGTAAGCCATCCCTGACCTCCCTGCTCCATCCGGTGTCCTTTGTCTATCCCTCTTCATCCACACCCCCACCCTTTCCCAAAGACCATGAACTTCCAGAATTATGTGTTGTGTTTGAGCCACTTCCAAACCTCTGCCACCTAGCATGGAGCCTGCAATATATTAGAGCTTCCATGTTCATTAAATGAATGAATGAACTAAACAAAGGTGACAAGAACCTTCCACTGGCCTCTCTGTTTTCACAGGGTGGGGAAAACAACATGGATTCAGGGCCGAGGGTCTATATAAGTACAGACTCTGCCGTCGAATGGAGCATCCTCTATGGTCCACTTCTTGGGCTCCAAGTTTGACAGATAAGGTGCATATGGCGAGGAGCAGACCTCAGGCAGGGAAGAAATTGAAGTTATCATGGAGCACAGATTAGATCATTCCCAGAAACCTGGTGTTTGTCTCACTCGCAAGAAGGGAAAATACAAACAAGACTCCAGCTCACTAAAAAGCTTTGGGAAGACTTCTCAGTTACAAAGCATATTTCTGGTTAACAATAGGAGGGCATTCTTTCTGGGTCTTCCCTCTGGGGTTCTTGACTCCCTCCCTTTCCTCAGGTTATTGCCTATAGAGCTGTTATTTGTGTCCACCAGCTGATGTGATTGTCTCCAGAAGTCCTTCTCAGAGTTGATATTTTCAGAAGAGATAAAAGGAAGTGATGTAGAAACAATGGTGCTTCTGCTCTTTGCCAACAGGAAACGTTTTGAATATTCTTGTATGTTTTCTTTTCTTCTAATTGCATTTTAATATATGTCTTTCTGGTGTCTCTGTGAAGCCTAGCTATGTGGTATTCTTCTGGAAAATGCATTTGTCCTTGCCTGAAACTCTCAGCATAGTTTTCAATGGGTCTGAGTTGAGGGTTTGTGTCAGTGTTTCTGAGTTGAGCCCATGTGTGGGCTAAATGAAAACAGACCTTTTCGAAAGGGACTGGCTTTTGGTGAACTGACTCACAGGCTACAGCTGACTCCACTGGCACTTTGCACCCCTCAGGTCCCCAGAGAGATGATGTTTGGGAGAGACAGCAGAGGACAAGAGACTGAACATGCTCCCAACAGTAACAAGTGACATTAGAGAACACCAGTTGGGAGAGGGGGTTCTCATGGAGCCAGGGTGTCTAGTGGGGGTGATGGGTGTGCTTGGGGGTAGGGTGTGCTGGTTGAGAGGGATGGTTTACTAGAAGTGGCTAGAGGTAAGAAAGTCAGAATCAGGTCATCCAGGGGAACCAAAGACACAGCCAGGGAAGGAAGACCCAGCTCTAGCCCAGGGTTTCTCAACCTTAGCACATTTCACACTTCTGCCTGTAACCTCATCTTAGAAGTGATACCCCTTCAGGTTTGCCGTATTCCATTTGTTAGAAGCAACTCACTACATCTAGGGGAGGGGTTTACACAGGCATGAATACCAGGAGTGGGGGGGGGGGTCTGGGGGAGCCATTTCAAAAGCTGCCTACCCCAAGGGGTTATCAGAACACCTTGATTTTCACAACCATTCCCACCAGGAAAATTTTACTCCCATGTCAAGGTGTGGCCTGTGTGGGCAACCAGAGCAGAAAGAAGACTTACGAAGTCTGTTTCCTCCAATGTTATCTGCCCCAGTTTCCAGGTTTAGCTGCATGCCTTCACTCTCTCAGGCTTATCCCCCTTCATAGCATTTATGTTAATGCTCTGTCTCTCATACTCAACAGTATCTCAGGGCCTGGGACAGAGCTAGTGCTGAGTCTGTTGTCAATGAATCTAAACTTACACTTGCCATCTATTGTTCTAGCAAGGGGACAGGCATACCACTTTTCCCATTAGACTCAACTTTCTTTGATGAGAAAACTTCCCACT
Source organism: Panthera pardus (assembly GCF_024362965.1). Lineage (NCBI taxonomy): Eukaryota > Metazoa > Chordata > Mammalia > Carnivora > Felidae > Panthera > Panthera pardus. Next base: position 68,505,798 of record NW_026526766.1, on the reverse strand, counting down.
GGGTTGGAGTGGTATTAAACACCAGCTGGGTGGGGCTTACGTAGGGAAAGGCCCTGAGCCCAGGGTTGGGCACAGTTGGCTTGGCCTTTCCTGAATGGGACAAAGAGAACATAAATACTGAGCAGGAGTGCCTCCATTATTGAGATGGCTTCTATTCTCAAAGGAATAAACATTGAATGTCTAAATGGTTTTGTTTGGTTTTGCTTTGCTTTGCTTTTTTTGGGAGGAAGTTCTATCCTTGGAGTTGTCAAGTAGTGCTGGAAAAGCACCTCTTTGAAGAATTACTCACCTCTTTGTGGTAGATACTTGGATTGACATCTCAACCTCCATGTCACCCTTCTTATACCTGAAGAGGTTGGAAAGCCAATTAGATGCACTCATATGACTTGAAAGAAAGAAGTGAAGTAGAGGTCCTTTCCTTGGCTTCTGGTTGTCACTACTGCTTAGGGTAGTTGAGACTTTCTTGCAGTGGGTCACAGTGTTCCTTCTCCAGGGTTCTGAGGACCGGCAAATAGTGGTGATTGCACAGTTTCTTGATAGGACTTGCTGATTCCTGGACTTCTATGGGGAGCCGTCCTCCTGTCTCCTGTCCTCCTGTTATGGCCGTGGCTCCCCCTCAACGTGCACTTAGCAGCAATGGCTCCCTCTGAAGCAGTAGCTTCCCTCTTGGGTCAGTGCTGTATTGCTTGGAAGTCATCCAAAAAGCTCAGCCTAGAACCTGCTCCTTCAGCCTTCACAACTATTTTGTAAGCACTCAGTTGTTCATATTAAATCCTATCCTGCTTCAAATAACTAGAGTGATTTCTGATTCCTGTACTTAAACTAACTGATACCTATTTTTGTCATCTGAAGTCCACCATGGTAAAGGCTTCCTTGTGGAACTCTAAGCTATGAATATGCCCTGGTCTCCTACATACACAAAACGGGAAGCATCCAGGAAATACGGGGCTTCTGGTGACTGCTCCACCCGGAGCTAACTTTCTGCCCTGGGAACTGCCCTCCCGACTTGTGAAATGATTCTCTTATATTCTCTAGCTGTGAACTCTTGTACTAGACTATCCATATCTCAAAGGCAGCCCAGAAACCGTGATGCACTCCAAACTTCAGGAGCCTTCTTCCATGGAGGGTCTCCGCCCCACGTCCCAGGGGGCGCACTGGCTACTTACTCCCTCTGCCCACGCGCAGGACGGCGTGCGGCGCCACCTTCGGGCACGGGAGGGAATGTCTAACCCCGTTTAGACAAAACCAGCAAAATCAATCAGGGAGAGCGACTGAATCTCCACATTTTTCCCTGAAAACAAAGCTGTGTCGCAAGTTTCTTGGAACACTTAAAAATACTAAGAATGGACATGACAATTTAATTGTCTTAGGGAGTCTTTGAGTCTTAGAGAAACGGCCAGCCAGACCCGAGTCTCAGCCCAGACACTACTACTTAGAAGAGACGCAATCTCGCGCATGGCGCTCGGCCTCTTTGGGCCTCAGTTCCTCATCTATAAAATGGAGCACCCACTTTGCAGAGTTAGTGCAAGGATCAAATAAAATCATCCGATTCCTAATAAACGTTGAATGGTAGTTCCTTTCTCTCCAGTGCATCCTATTAGAATGGAGCTGATCCCGAAACCTGGTTCTGATAACATGCGAGAGGTGGAAGGACCCCATGTGGTGATGGGCAGGGAGATGGCAGGCAACAAATGTTTGCTGAGCTAATGGATTAATTGGTGAAGAATGTAATTTAATAATTTTACAACCCCCATGAAACTCAAAAACTTGGGGCAACGTGCCAAAGTCACATAACTAATTGGTGACAGGAGGAGGAATCAACATATAAAGCTCGCTTCCCAATCTGCCCGGACTCATTTTTTATAAAGCCGTATACAGTTCTCAAAATGATTTGTAGGCAAAACAGCACTGATTTATGGAAAGCAAATCGTAAATTATTCTCAAATACTCATTTCTCAGCATCTGAGACTCATTTTACATGAAGCAGGAATTCAGATTTCCTATTGAAAATCACTTCAGGGACCAAGGATTACAGAGCCTGTTTCCCCAAAGCAAATGTCCCCCCACCTCTCCTCATCAGACTGGAAACAAGATGCGGAGGGCGAGCAGAGCAGAGGAAAGCCCTGTGTGCTGGAATGTGCTGGGGAGGGAGGGAGGCCTCTGCGCTGTGTGCTCTAACAATCGTTCAGAAACTTTCTCCTTTCGGGAAGTGAGAGGAGGGAACTTGAGGTCTGAACCAGGACATCCTTAGCGATACAAAAATATTATGAGCCGGCAACCTGAACTCTTGTGATTCACAGCAGCAAGTCCCATTCAGTGAATGAAGTCACCGAGAGTGGCAGAAGGGACATCCGCAGATGAGAAGAAACAAACACCCCGAAAGCGGGAATCAGGAGGTTCAGAGAACGGGCAACTCTAGAGAAAATTGTCATTGATTGTAAGTGAAAACAGTCCAGAAGTTTAGGAATAATGGGATCACTGGACTGGCTTTTTCTCAACTGTAGTCCACATCTCTCTTCTCCCTGCAACTCCCAGGGCAGATTCTTCTTGTGGAGGAATTAGGCCGGGTGAAGAGAACAGGATTCTTGCCCATAATTTTTTCAACATATCTAGTTGATTTATCTGTTGATACCACTGTGTTATGGCAGTTAAAACACTGCAACATTAGAACAAGCTGGAACAGACTTCGGGCATTCATAAAAGCCATATGAAAACCACATGTAGGAGACGTGGGAGAACCGGTCCAGATAAGAAAGGGGATGCAAACATTTGCAGTCCTTTGCTTAAAGCTGAAGTAAGCGGAGTACTTGGCCGCGGAATTGTAAACACCGTAATGGAATTCAGGCATCATCACCTTGTAGAATCCTGGAGATGGAGGTGGCTGTGCTTTGGGACAGGTGGATAGTCAAAGCTGGTGAGATAAACACCTTTTCTTGCTCCTACTAGGAGGACCCTACTGCCCAACAGGAAGTTTCTAACACTCCTCTTTTCCAATCCCACCCACTTTGAATCTGTGCCCCTCTAAATCTTTTTAGGGAGAAATTGGAGCCTTTTAGTCATTCCCTGGCTAGAAAACCAGATATTTCATTTTCTTAGGAGGTAGCCTAGATATTCAGTGTCAGATTGGAGGTAAACTTCTGTTGGTTCCTAGGTCTGTGACCTTGGGTACAAATCTACACCTCTCTTCAGAGTCCTGACCTGCAAAATGACTGTGATACTCACTCACTCCCATACTTTAAGGAGAGAATGAGGAAATGTTTCCACAACTTGACAAGGAGGCTGGGACTCACAGTGCAGAGTTCCTGAAACTTGGGTAATATATAAACTTTTGTACATGGGGGGGGGGGGGACCATCTGCATAGAACCCTAAGAAAATTACCTCGGGGGGCACATGGGTGGCTCTGTAGTTTGAGCGTCTGACTCTTGATTTCAGCTAAGGTCATGATCCCAGGGTAGAAGGATTGAGCCCCACACTGGGCTCTGTGCTGAGCAAGGAGCCTGCTTAGAATTCTGTCTCTCTCTTTCTCTCTCTAAAATTAAAAAGAAAGAAAGAAAGAAAGAAAGAAAAGAAAGGAGGAAAGAAAGAAAGAAAAGAAAGGAAGAAAGAAAGAAGAAAAGAAAGAAAGAAAGAAAGAAACAAAGAAAGAAAGAAAGAAAGGAAGAAAATGACCTTGGACATGGGACACAGTCTCAACTTTGAGATCTACAAACTGAGCAATGAATGACTTATTTTATATATTAAAAAGAGATGCTTCCATCTCAAATGATTACTAAAATTGTTTACAGTAGTTTTTAATGTAAATAGGTGAAATGAGATTATTTTAAAGGTCTTATCAAAGCAAAAAATGCAAAATGTTTAAAACTGTGTAACCCTGGGCTCCCCAAGTATGAACCACAAATCAGTCCTTGTTTGAGAAACACTGGCAGGGCAGTTAGGAAGTCAGAAGTCATATTTTAATCCTAGCTCTGCCATTTACTAGCTGTGTGATTTGGGGCAGGGAACGTAATCTCTCTAAAGCCTCAATTTCCTCATTTTAGATTACTGGGCCCAAAAGTACTGATTAAAGGTGAGAAAACCTCCTGGAATCCTACTCTACAAACGGAATCGTAAGGGAAAGAAATTCTAGCCGAGGGGTCATAAAGCAGAGGGTCAGGGCCAGCTGTGCAAGCTCGAGCACACCCCTTACCCTCTCTGAGCCTCAGTCCTCTCTTGGAGGCCAGAGGGCCATAATCTCTACATAAGCTCTACCTTGCAGAGCTGTTGGGAGGGTGAATGCATTTGCATGAAGGAGTCTGCCCTGCAAACAGGGAAGCACCACACAGAACAGAACTTCTGGAAACAGGACGCTTCGACGTTGCTCAAGGCTTAGAAACCACCATCCATATCTGGAAAATCGAATCCATCTTGAGGTTAGAGCTCTGGTTTATGATCCTTTGCTTCTCGTGCCAGCAATGAGCTCAGCCGAAAGTGCCATTAACTACCCGCTGCTGGGGTGGGTTCCCTGTCAAGATCCTTTTTATCAGTCAGCTGGCTGTGAAAAGCCAGATAGTGCTTAAACACAGCCATTACCCAGAGAGCACAGCAGCTCTGCTTCCCAAGGCTCTGTCACAGCTCAGCCCTCTCAAGACCAGGGTAAAACGCTGATAACGTCCTGAGGGATTCTATCCCCCCTCCCCAGCTGCTCTGCAAATGACTGTACCCAGAGGGAATAAATGAGAGGCGAGGGGCATCCCTGAGTGCTGTACCGACTCCTTCTCCATCCTTCTTGCCTTCCTTCTTCCTCCTCCGCCCCTACCAGTGAGGTACATATGATGATGAATTAGGCTCCACAGAGGAAAGCCCAGAGCAGTCTCTTTCCAACCTTCTAGAAATGATGTGAGGATAGTCAGCTCATAGTTCAGCCCACGTTAATTCAGGTATCTCCGTGTGTTGGGAGCTTTCATACACCGTGACTTCATCTTCACAACCAACCTGAAATGTTAGAATTATTATTCCCATTGCAAGGCCCCAGGGGCAGGGTGGGAACAGAGGAGAAACCAATACTCTCTGCAGAAGTTTTTCCAAACGTCACGCCGCTGGGTCTAGAGCATCTGTTCTGGCTTTTGTCACTCTTTGACTCCTCAGAGAGGGCGCCTGATGGGAGGAGGATGGCAGCAGTCTGCACTACCCCAAACAACACTGTGCTCTGGGGCTCCCCATCACCTGCCCATGTGTATCGTGCTTGTGGGTTTCACTGAGAGAATCCATGTGTATTCTCTATACGTCATGAGGCACTGGATACCTGGGAAGATTGTAATTAAAGTCATAGAAAACACCGTGAGCTTTCACTCAGACTCTAAGTCCTCTTCGGGATGAGGCGTCCAGTGGAGAGCTGCTGACAATGCCCAGCGTGTGATCTCGATACTGGAGTTCAGGCTGATCATATCCACTTGCTCTAATACGGAACAAGTTGAGGTCAGGAATTTGGTGGTCCACCATGATCCGCAAACTATCACATAGAGTTCACGTGTCTGTCTTCTTGCTCTGTGCCTTCTGGCTATGGAATTTGGGACACTAGCATTTTGGGGCACTAGCATTTTGACTGATGTTCAGCTAAAATTTAGCTGATAGTGGCTACCTTACCTTACAGGACTGTTGTAAAGACTAAGTAGAAGAAAGTGTGTGAACACATTGGCACGGTGCCCAGAATGTTGGGGACGTTCAGTGGGTTTTTATTCCTTCATGTGTGATCTTGAAAACCTGGTTAGGTTTGCACACATCGTGCCACTGCTGTTCTCAAAGGAGGATCCCATGGGGGCACAGAACGAGAAGGGCTTTGCTTCCCACGTGTAGATCTGTGGGGAAACCTTATCAGAGATGCTGTAGAAGAAATGTCTGTCCCTAAAGCATTTAGAGAACAGTCACCAGTAGGTTTTCTGCGTCTGACCCCCAAAGCAGAAGAAACCCCAAAACACTGCCATTTGTAGCCAACTGCTTGTTTGGATAGCAGGTGTTGCTGAGATTAATAACAAAGTTTCACTGGAATGGTTAAGCAATGGCACTTTCCAAAGGAAATTTTCTAATTGCCAGGAACGGCTCCCTTGATCCAGAACTGAGTCTCACTACCTAATCCACCTGGCCAGTAGTAGCTGTCTGCCAGTTGTTGTCTGTCATATGTATGGAACAGACGTCCCACCAGATGAACTTACTGACCTAAATAAGTGATACCATTAAGTCCAGGGAAGAGATTCTTCTGAGAACCCATACTTGCTTCTTTGCTCATCCTCTTGTAAATTTCCAATGGCAGGCAGAATTTTACCCAGGTAAAGGACACAGTTTTACTTTCAGATCCTTGGACTTAAAGTTTTGATTGTGATCCCAAGTTCCACATGTTCTTTTGGTATTCTATATTTGGGGGGTTTTTTTTTTGTTTTTTTTTTTAAATTTTTTTTAACGTTTATTTATTTTTGAGACAGAGAGAGACAGAGCATGAATGGGGAAGGGTCAGAGAGAGGGAGACACAGAATCTGAAACAGGCTGCAGGCTCTGAGCTGTCAGCACAGAGCCCGACACGGGGCTCGAACTCATGGACCTCGAGATCATGACCTGAGCTGAAGTCGGCCGCTTAACCGACTGAGCCACCCAGGCGCACCCCATTGGTATTCTATATTTGGTTCATTCAAATGTTTGAGCACAAAATTAGCGAGTGAAAACAAACGGGTTAGAGGATCTTAAGAGAAGGTTAAAGTCCTGTAGGAAAACAGATGAAAAAAACAAAACACAGGAGATGAGGAATGATAAGACAGCATTTAAGATGGAACCTTGAAAAACAGGTAGAATTTGGAAGTATAGAAATGGAAAGGAAGTATATTCTAGGGCCAGTGGAACAACATAAACAAAGACATAGGCGCAGAATACTCACAGGGTTTTAAAGAGTAAGGAGTTTGGTGTATATGGACTATGCAGTACACCTTACATACAAACAAACTTCTTGCTGCACCCTTGTTCACAGAAGGCAGCCCCTTTATGCTGGAGATTGCGTGGAGAACAAGAGTCCTGCAGAGACTTCTGGTGCTCACCCTTATTTAGCGTTCTTTATCTTCAAGACACAGGGAGGATTTTACTTCCTCACCACCCCTGTAGTTTGTAGTCAGGCAGGGCCATCTGACTAATTCTGGCCAATGCATTGTGTGTAGAAGTGGTAAGTGTCACTTCCTGGCCAAAGCAATTGCCAATGCAATAATGTCTAGCACCCCTTCCCCTGCCATATCAACTGAAAAGGTATTTTCCGAATAGTATGTCTATAGAACAATGGAGGCTGCTTACATATGGATCACTGGACTGTTACGTAGTCAGTGACTTAGAAAGCCTCCTAGTTCTTAAAAAACATTTTTTTTAATGTTTACTTATTGAGAGAGAGAGAGAGAGAGAGAGGGAGAGAGAGTGGGGGAGGGGCAGAGAGAGAAGGAGACATAGAATCTGATGCAGGTTCCAGGCTCTGAGCCGTCAGCACAGAGCCTGACACAGGGCTCGAACTCACGAACTGTGAGATCATGACATGAGCCGAAGTCGGATGCTTAATGGACTGAGCCACCCAGGCACCCCTGAAAATCTCCTAGTTCTTAAGTGAACTTTTAATAAGCAATAAATAACCCCCTGTTAAGCCACTAAGACTTTAGGAATATTTGTTATGATTAGCATAACCTAGTTTATTCTGACTAATATAAAGTGTTTCTAAAAAGATGCTATGAATCTTATGAACACCACCCTGACCCTAATATGTTCACTTGCTTCTCTGAGGATACTGGTCCTAAGCATCCTTATGGCCAGAGAAAGAGATTCCATTTGTTCCAGAATTTTGGCACACATAGATGCCTTCCTAGTTCTAGAAAGGATTTGTTCAAGGTAGTAGCACTACCAAGGGCTTTGTGGCTTTATTTTGAAGCAATGATGAGGGAAGATATTGTTGATAATCCCTAAAGCTATACTGAGATTTGGATAACTTGAAGAATGACCTCACAGTATATTTGCATAGTAATAATTATGACCATTTAGTAAATTACTGAGATTCCAGTGTGTTAGTGGATACCTTATGGTGTTGGCCAACTTCACCCTTACACTAATCCTGTAACATTTAGACTATTATCCCCAATTTTCAGACAAGAAAGTAGACTCAGAAAAGGGACATGACTTGCCCAAGTTCACCTAAGTTGGTTAGAGGAGAGCTAAGATCCAAATCCAGATATGTCGGACTCTGAACCCAAGCTCTTTCCATGGGGCTATCTTGTCTATTAAAGCCCATAGGAAGGGTAGATGAAAATAGGATCTTACCCAGAATTTTACATCTTTAACAGGGGGAAAAGTGAAATTTCGTAGAGACAGATAGTACCTACTGAGTATTCATTTCCCACCCTTCCCTGTAATTAGTCTGGGGCCACGTGACTAGTTTTGGTCAATGAATTTTGAGCAGAAGTGACACATGTTATTTGTAGACTGAGATAATCAAAAGCAATGGGTTCTTCTATTTTTCTCTGCCCCTGTTTACCTAGGAAGCCACATAATCCAGCTGGTGTGGCAACAAGATGGACCTTCATGAGATTTTACGTACATGACATATAAGCCTTACTATGTAAAGCCAGGGGCATCTGCCTTTTTGAGATGTGTTTTGGACCATAGGTAAATATAATTGAATCAACCCTAATGGTTCATGACACATTTTGATCATTGGTCCTTGCATGGCCCACTTTTATTTTGTTTTCTATTTAATTAGTTATTTTAAATAATGTATGCATTCCTGAAACCAGCTCTCAGAACTTTAAGTCCTTGATAATAACCTTCCTCTGACTACAGGGTCCTTCTACCAACTTCTTCCTCTGTCTTCCCTCACACATAGTACCATCACCCTAAATCCTGTATTCTTCATTCTTTTACTTTCCTTAACATACAGTTTTATTGTATCTATGTATATTCCTGAAAACTGTGTGTATGTGTGTGTGTGTGTGTGTGTGTGTGTATACACAGTTTCTGTTCTCCCATTTGCAAGACATAGTTATTATGAAAATTAAATCAGACCATGTAAGTTGGGTGCTCAGAACAGGCACTGCAGTAAAGTGGGCACTCATTTAAATGCTAGTTTTCTTTTTCTTTCTCTTTCCTCAGTAGTCAGTTTTCTCAGAGACATTTTGGTAAAGGAACAGTGTCACAGTATGATTTGAAGTATCTAGGAAATATTATATAACTTATCAAAGCAATATCACTAAAGGAACAGTGTCACAGTATGATTTGAAGTATCTAAGAAACATTATATAACTTATCAAAGCAATATCACTAAGAAAACTGCAGAATCCATATCAGAAGGGGAAAAAAAAAACCCTTTGCATCTGAGAAAGATTTTCACTTTCTAGATGTTTGTTTTAGCAAAAGCAAAAATATAACTTCCTGCCTACTTAGAGAGCAGAAGCTCACAGGATAACTAATTCCACATCTCCTTCTGGATGGCCAGGGGAGCCGATCAGTGACAGCAGGGAGACAAGACCTTGGCGGAAAGTGGACCTTGTCAGATTACCCCTCATGATACTCCAAGAAAAGAAATCAGCTGCAGATTGAAAAGAGACACATTTTTAAATGTGGGTGAGGAAATGCTGCAAGAGAAGATAGCTCAGAAGGGTGGGAAGGTTCCCTGAGATATACTCCAGATAATAATAAATAATAAGTTATTCCAAGGAGGAATATACATGTTGGGAGCAGCTGAGGAAGCCAACTACTTGCCCAGTGGATTGTCCAATTATCCTATTCTTTAAAAGAAAGATATAAGACAATTGTCAAATATGAGAGACTAGATTAGATCGGTGGCCCCACACAAAGAATACTTAAGACTAGGATTTCAAGCCCAGGATCCCCACCACCATCAATGGGATGACCCAGATGAGTTTCAGTGACTTTGATGAGGGGAAAATCAGGTCAGTGATAGAGGGCTTTCAGTCCGGGAGCAGATCAGGCTAGGGCTGGCCACTGTCTAATATGGAAGCCATCTCCACATTCACCGGGGCATCTTCTTAGTCATTGCCTATAGTGAAGCAAATAATTTTGATATCTTTTATTATTGTCACTGATGAGATCAACATGATAGGGTATCTGTGTATCATAATTATTCCAGCTTGTTTAATTCCTCTCTGCATGCAAAGAAATGACAACCCAGCCTTGTAAAGAATTTTTCACAGCATCGTTACCATAGGAGCCATTTGCACATACCTGCCATTGCTACCAAATGCCCATTCCCCCTTCAGAGACATCCACAATCATCCAGCTGGATAATGGTAGAGCCTGAAGGGGCTCGAAGTCTAATGTACTCAGAGCGCTTCAATCCTCAAGAGATAAATCCGGGGATCAGAGTTATCAGCCAATGAGGGCCAGAGCAAGGATCAGATGCCATGTTGTCTTCGTCTATCTGGGCTGCAGTGACAAACTACCACAGACTAGGTGGCTTATCAACAACACAAATTTACTGCTCACGGTTTTGGAGGCCGGAGGTCTGACATCAGAGTGCCTGCCTGGTTGGGTAAGCACCCTCCTCCGGGCTTCAGATTTCTCATTGTATACTCGCGTGGCAGAAGGGGCGAGGGAGCTCTCTGGGGTCTCTTTCATAAGGGCGCTGATCCCATTCATGGGGGCTCCACTCTCATGACTTCAGCACCTCCCAGAGGCCCATCTCCAAATACCATCGGACTGGAGGTTAAGACTTCAAAATAGGGACTGGGGGTCGAGGGGGGACACAAACATTCAAACCTTAGCACATGCCTAACCCTCCTGTCAATCTTCCATATCCTGGTCCTAATGTTAGAAGAACACAAGGATTTGCATGAAGATTCCTCCTTCTCACACTCAAAATCAGATAATAATGAGGAGAAAACAGAAGTCCTAGAGCCAACCGGCCACCAAAGTCAGCATCCTCAGTGGGACTGTCCAAGGCCTGTTTTTTCAGTCCAACTCGACAAATTTCTCTTGGGGGCCCTGTGTGTGCAAGCCATTGCACTAGATATGGCTGCTGCCTGTGAAGATCTTAAAATCTGGTAAAACTAGAAATACACAAATGCTTAAGAAAATGTCTCGCATCTCCTCACTTTACATTCATACCAGGTTCTGTTTTGAGTCTGAGTTTTCGAGTGTTTTGATTCTGTGGGCTGGCAGGAATCTAGGAAAACATTTTTCCATTTTGCATTAGTTTTTGACATCAGAGTACAAGTTATTGCAGAGATATCTCGAGAGCAGAAAGGGCATTCTGGTTCCTGGCAATTATTAGCTATATAGCCTTGGGTCAGTTGCTTCGTTTCCAGGGTTGCCAAATTTAGCAAATAAGACTACATAGGGTCCAGTGAAATTTGAATTTCAGATAAGCAATGAATAATTTTTAATATAGGTATGTCTCAAATATTTCCTGAAACGTACTTATGTTAAAAATTATTCATTGATGGGGCACCTGAGTGGCTCAGTCAGTTAAGCATCAGACTCTTGGTTTCAGCTCAGGTCATGATCTCATAGTTCATGTGTTTGAGCCCCACATCAGGCCCTGTGCTCATGGCTTGGGATTCTCTCTCTCCCTCTCTTTCTGCCCCTCTCACACACTCTCTCTCTCTCAAAATAAATAAATAAACTTAAAAAAATTAAAAATAAATAAATAAAATTTATTCATTGTTTATCTGACAAACGAATTCAATGGGTATCTTGTATTTTATCCGGCAACTCTGTTCATTGTTTTGAGACTGTTTCTTCGGCTGTAAAATGAGGATTAAAAAAAAAACCCACCTTGACTGTATAATGAGGATTAAGATAGATAGGGTATGAGAAACCTTGGCATACAGTAGGTCCTCAATAAATGATAGCCCTCCCCCACCTTCCTACATCCTGTGACAGACACTGAATAGTAAACGGGACTCGGACAAATGTATACCACCCTGGCTTTCTGGAACCTAGATTAGGCAGATTTTGAAAAGAAAACAGAGAGCCTTTGGTCCAGCAAGACCACGCATGTAGGATTCCTTAATAGAATCTGTGTGTTTAGAAATGAACGTCAGAGGACCTGGGTGGCTCAGCAGGTTAAGTGTCTGACCTCGGCTCGGGTCATGATCTCATGGTCCATGAGTTCAAGCCTCGCATCGGTCTAGCTGTTGTCAGCACAGAGCTCTCTTCGGATCCTCTTTCCCCCTCCCTTTCTGCCCCTCCCCAACTCTCTCTCTCTTTCTCAAAAGCAAATTAAAAATTTTTAATATATATTTTAAAAAAAGGAAATGAATGTCGAGGGTTATGCTAACAGTCGCTATGTGCCTGCCCATATGTGAGCCTGGAGAAGAGACTTCTGTGTTAAAAGAAAAAGAACTTAAACAACAGGTGATCAACATGCTGTTGGCTCTTAAAATTGACTCTCTGGCAAGTTAATGACATAAAAAGATCAGAAATGCAGGTGGGCATGGTAAGGGGGTCAAAAATGAGAAACGAAAAACTATAGGTTCTGGAAATTCTATAGAGATGAGCAATGGGCCCAGGGATTGAGATCTGTTCCCAAAGGAAAACATCTGGGTTGTTCCCTGTTCCGACTGTGCCCAAAAAACTCTGCTCAGCAAAGCCCACAAAAACCGTGTGGCTTTTGCCCATCTGGGGAGGTGGAGGGGATGTGGTGGAAGAACCAGAGCTTCAGAGGAGAGGAGAGGTGCTGACCTCCTGCCCCTGAGACACTTTGCTTCTGCGTGCTCATTGCACGAAGTCAGGATGTGCACAAGTTGGCACTGGAGCTTACCCTGAGTCACCAGGGAAAATAAGGCTGCCCTCCCATGTTCCGGGAGCACCCCACCACTTCAGGCTGGGGCAGAGGAGAATTCCATTTTGTCAGGCCCGTGGTGTCACCGTAAGGGTCATGTTGTTGTTAATCATGGGCATCAATTTGTCACTCTCAGGTATCCGCGGCTACATGTGACTGGAAGCCAGAAGGCTGGCTTTAATACTGTTCTGAGTAACATTCAACGCAGGTTCTGCCTGAAAGACATCAGGCTTGGAATCTGTAATGATAAACCAAGTTAGAGAAATGAGGTGTGTGGAGGAGGAAGGGGAATAGCGTTTGCATCCATTCTGGAACAAGCTTAAAGTTGTAAGAATCATGATTTAAGGCGGCAGTTCCCCAAATGTGTCCTGGAGACCCCCAAGGTGCCTGAGACACTTTCAGAGAGTGCCTAAGGTCAAAATTATTTTCAGAATAATTCTGGGGTGTTATCTACCTTTTAAAACCCTCTCACAGGTGTGCAGTGATTTCTAGAGGTTACATGACATATCCCCAGTTATCTAAAAAGGCTATTAAAATATTCCCCCTTTTCCCACTAAATATCTACGTGAAGCCAGATTTTCTTTACACACTTTAACCAAAACAATAGATGGCAACAGACTGCACGAAGAAGCAGATGTGAGAACACCACTGTCTTCTATTAAGCTAGGTATTGTAGGGATTTGCCAAAAAATGTAAAACAAAGCCATTCTTCCCACTAAACATTTTTGGGACTCCACAGTTATTTTTCGTAAAGATATTTGCTTATGTTAATATACAGTAGGCTTATTTTTGTTCTTAAGTGAATTAATATCTTTGTACATTTCTTGGTTTTCATTTTTTAATATTTATTTATTTTTAGGAGAATGCAAGCGGGGGAGGCGCAGAGAGAAGTGTACAGAGGATCCGAAGCGGGCTGTGCACTGACAGGCTGACAGCAGTGAGCCTAATGTGGGAATCGAACCCACCAACTGCAAGATCATGACGTGAGCCGAAGTTGGACGCTCCGACTGAGCCACCCAGGTACCCCGGTTTTAATTTTTAATAGTTACACTATTGGTAGCAATATATCTGCATAAAGCAAAGCCACTTGGGTCCTTCCATAGTTTTTAAAAGTGCAAAGGTGTTTGGAGACTAAAATGCTGGCATGGGGGAAACAAAATAGGTGAAGAATTATGAAAGTACATGTAACTTATAAAAAAAATTAGATTAGTGCATTTGGAGTTAGAGACCACATTTGTTGGATTTGTTGTTAGGGTACTCAAGGGATGTAAATAAGACCCAGAAGTAAAAGCCCAACAAGTGAATTTCAACCCAAGAAGAACTTTTCAGTGCCCTGAGCAATGCTGAAACAAAAGGGATAGCCTTGACAAGGAGTGAGCTCCCCATCCCTGGAAGGATATAGACAGAGCCTGGCAAATCACCTGGCAAGGATGTTGCAGACAGCAAGTCAAGTGGCAGAGGAAGGTGGGGTGAGGGGGGGAGGGGAATGTGATATCTAAAAGCCTTTAAAGATGCCTTACAACCTGAGCATCAGGCTTTAGGAAAGACCTAAAATGATTCTCATAACAGTCAAAAGACTTTTGGCCCATCGCTAACCGTGGAGTTGCTCCCTAGTCGATACAGGGCACCAAAAGGGAATGATTCTCCCAAATTGCCGTGTAATAACCCCTCACATTTGCACTGGGCTTTGTAGTTGAAACCCAGGGAACCCAGGGCGATGTTCCTGCGAGCGTAGAGGAGTCTTTTACCCCTAGTCCCACCCCCTCCCCTGCAAATTCCTTCCTAGGGAAACACTGGACTCTTGAGAAGCCTGAATTGTTCAAGTCTCCTGGGCTCGCTAATGAGTTGTTCTAAGCTGTGTGTGAGTTTCACGTGCAGGAAACTCAGGAGCCGAGCGATCACAGCCCAGGCATACGGCCGTGAGGTGCCGCCCATCTCTGCTCAGCCTGCCCTCCGCTCAGATGTTACCACCTCTTTTGAGTGGCACTTCCACCCGCCTGCAGCCATCCTTCCGTGGGCAGGGATCCCATCAGATTTTACAAGCCAGACAGGGTCAGGCCTGGTAAAAACGTGAATGGGAATGCCCAGAACAACAAAGGCAGAAGGCGGTTTCCCTCACGAGACCGTGAGCCAAGCCACGTGCTGGCAGTCGCGGGGCACCCAGGGGAAAGCAATGAGGAGGACAGTAGCCGACCCCGGGAAGGCGGACTAACTGGGAGCAGACCCACAGGATCAGCCCGGGGCTTTAAAGACAATTTTTGAAGAGAGACTTTAGTGTTTGATGGTTTTTAAATAGCTACATGACCAAGATGCAGGCTTGTGAGTTGTGGCAATTTCTAGAGCAGGGATGGGCACATTTTTTTTTTCTGTAAGGGGCCAAATAGTAAATATTTTAGGCTTTGTGGGGCTAATGGTCTCATAGACAACTCATAGATGAATGAGGCGGCCGTGTCCCAACAGCATTTTATGTCTGGACACTGAAATGTGAATCTCATGTAATTTTCACATGTCATGGAATGCTCTTCTTTTGATTTTTAAAACCCTTAAAAATCCATGAACCATTCTTAGCTTCATGGTCTGTAGAAAACAGATGGGCTGGGTTTGGCCTGTGGGATGTAGTTTCCCAACCTCTGTTCTGTGGCAACACTTCTCAAACTGTATATGGTAAATGACCAATTTTTTTTTAATTTCCAAGTTTTCTCAGATACTTTTGTAAATTTATATCCAAATGGGAAGCTATAAAAAGGAAAAAGAAAGTTACAAAATACAAGTCTGCTGAAAATTGACACCAATGTTTCTAATGCCTACTCTCCTGTCTGAACTTAATCTAACCGGGGACTGGCCCAAATGGGTGTGACCCACACAATGGGGGGGGGGGAACCCTATAAATCCAAAGCAATTGCTTTGTTGGTCTAAAATCAATTAATGCATCAGTTATTTAAATTACCAGCTAGTGTTTTTGAAGTGCTTAAAATTTATGGTTTTCATCCATAGGGCAAACCACCCACTTCTCAGTCTTGTTTGCTGTCCCTCACGAATCTTGTTCTGCCCCATCCTGGGTTGGCAAAGGTATGCTTATCTAGGAGCTAAATATCTACCACGGTATTTCACTGGCTCTGCCCTTAGCCTCTAGGACCCCTTCAAATTCCCACCAACCACCTGGGAGTCCCTACTGGTGAGTCTCTCCCGTGACCTGTGGTCTGCGGTCCACCTCCTTGCCTGCTCTGGAGCCTAGGTTCAGACATCTGTCACAGCCTCTACTGTTACCACACCTACAACAGCATGATTGCTGTTCTTCCTTCCTCTCAGGAGACGGCCATTCTGTTCTGTCTTCAAGTGGCCATGTCTACCTTGCTTTGGACCATTCCTAACTTACTCCTCCACCTTCCCAAGCAAAGACCAATGCCCTATAACCCATTCTGGCAGAAGAATCACAGAAGCAAGGCTTTGACATTCCCACCTGCTCTATCTCCCTAGGCTGCACCAGAGATGGTCTGACTGGCAGTGGCTGAGCTGTGATCAGAACCCCCCCAAACCCTTCTCTCCAGACAAATCAAATTGTACCAAGTTTGGAGATCTACTCTCTCCTTCCCGAGGCATCCATTTTAAGTGGATAGTTTGATGAGTTTTGACAAAATGCTCACACCCAGGCAGCATCAACCCCAATCAAGATGAAGAACGTTTCCACTGACCCAGCAAGTTCCCTCGTGTCCCTTTGGCATCAGTTTCCACCTCCACCTCCAGTCCCAGAAACTACTGATCTGCTTCCTGTTGTACCAGCCCTACAGTATAAGGTACATGGAATCATGCGGTATATATTCTGCTATGTAAGGTCTGTTTTACTCAGCATGATGGTTTTGAGATTCTCCCATGGTTTTGCTTGCATCCAGAGCTTGTTTCTTTTCATTACAGAGTAGAGCTCCACTGTATGGGCATATCACAGCTGGTTTACTCATTCACCAGTCAATTGGAGTTTGTATGGTTTGCAATTTTGAAGGTGTGTGAGTAAAACTTCTATGAACACTCATTTACAAGGCCAGGGTAAAAATAGTGTTTTTATGTCTTTTGAGGGAGTGCCTAGGAGTGAAATTGCGGAAATGTATAGCAAATGTATGTTTGAATTTGTAAAAAGCTGGGAGAGTTCTCCAATGTTGTTCCACCATTTTGCACTCCCACCAGCACTGTACAAGAATTCCAGAGGTCTCCAAAACCTCACCAACACTTAATATAATTGATCTTTTTAATTTTAGTGACTGTGTAGTAGTATCTCATTGAAGCTTTAATTTGCATTTCTCTGATGAATAGTATCATTATGTGCTTATTGGATATTCCTATACTATCTTCTGTAGTTGGTGAAAAGCTCCTGCACATTTTTTTTAATTGTGGCTGTTTGTCTTATTATTGAGTTGTGAGATACATGGATGGATAGATGGATGGAGAGAGACAGACAAATATCCTAGATATAAGTCCTTTGTCAGATACATGTTGTACAATTTTTTTTCCAATGTGTGTCTTGCCTTTTCATTCTCTAAATGGTGTCTTATAAAGAATAAAAAGGTTTAACCTTTGTTTTGATTAGTTTTGACACACAATGCTACATTAGTTTCAAGTGTACAACATAGTGATTCAACTTGTTTATACATTATGCTCTGCTCAAGACAAGTGTCACTACCATCTGTCACCATGCAGTCCTCTGACAATACAATTGACTATATTTGCTATGCTGTGCCTTTCATCCCCGTGACCTACTCACTCTACTAGTGGACGCTGTATCTCCCATTCCCCCTCACCTGTTTTGCCCATCCCTCCCCCCACTCCCCTCGAGCTTTTGTTGAAATATAACCTTTCCATTTTTTCCTTTATGGTTAATGCTTTTTTGATCCTAAGACATTTTTTACCTACACCAATAATGAAAAGGTTTTCTTTTATTTGTTTTTCTAGAAGATTTAAAGTTTTAGCTCATGTAAAGGTCTATGATCCATTTCAAATTAATTTTTGATTATTGTGTGGAGGTAAGGATCAAGGTCACTAAATGTGGCTACCCAACTATTCTGGTGCCATTTATTACAAAGATTATCCTCTCCCCATTTCCATGGCCCCTTTGTTGACAATCAGTCAAAACAACCATATATTCTGTATTGCTTAGTCCATTCAATTGATCTATTTGTCTATCCTTATGCCAATACCATACTGTATCGATTATAGTTTTATATTAAGTACAAGGCAGTATGTATTCCTCAACTTTGTTCTTTCTCAAAATTGTTTTGGCATTTTCATATAAATCTTAGGGTTTATAAAATTAATCCTGGCATTTTTATTGCAGTTACATTTAAGCAATAGATCGGTTTCGGGAAAATTGAAATCCTCTATCAATTCTTCCAATGAGCATGGTATATCTCTTGATTTTTAAAGTCTTCCTTAATTTCTATCAATAATGCTTGGTAGTTTTCATGTAGAGGTTATATTTACTGCTGTCTTTATGGTTAGAGTTATTTGTTACATATTTATAAAAGACTATCTGTACAGGTTTGAGCAGTAGTGGTCATAGCCTTGTTCCCGATCTTAGAAGATAATACAGCTAATCTTTCACCATTGATTATGATGTAAGTGGCAGGTTTTTGTACATGGTCATTATCAAATTGAGGAAGTTATCTTCTCTTTCTAATTTGCTGAGAATTTTTAAAATCATAAATGAGTGCTACATTTTGTCAAATGGTTTTTCTGCACCTATTGAGAAAATCATATGCTTTTCTTATTCTTTATGGGTTACATGTTGGTTTTTAAATGCCAAGCTAATCCCACATTCCTGAAATAAGCCCCACTGGGACATATTATACTACATTTATAACATATTGCTGACTTCAGTATTGGAATACTTTGCTAAGGATTTTTGTGTCTGTGTTTATTGCAGATATTGTGTAGTGTGCCTGCTGCTTGAGGAGTTTCCTGGGGTATGGAATTTTCAATGCTAAAACTGGGACAGATCCAGGCAAACCCAGATTGTTAGTTACCCTAGATATTTGTCTCTAGGTACTAGTCTGTTTTCTCTTAATATCTTGTCTGGTTACTATCTTTATCTTAATATCAAGGCAATGCTGGGGTTATAAAATAAGAAGTATTCTTTCCACCTCTCTTTTATGAGATATTTTGTAAAAATAGTATCTTTTCCTTAATTGTTGGATAGAATTCACTAGAAAAGCCATTTATGCTCAAACTTTTCTCTGTGAACAGGTTTTTAGTCACTAATTCTTTTTTATTTTCCTTTCTCTTTCTTTTCTTTCTTCCTTTTTTTTTTCTTTTTTGGAAATGTAGGGCTATTTATATTTTCTATTTCTTCTGGTTCCATTTCTTCATGTTCCATCCACGTGTGAATGGTAGGCAGAACAATGGCTTCCCACAGATGTTAACATCGAAATTCCAGTGCCTGTGAGCATGTTATGTTACAGAGCAAAGGGCAGTAAAGTTGCAGATGAAATTAGGGTTGCTAACAAACTGACCTTGAGATAGCAAAGTAAGCTTAAATTATCTGGATGCACCCAGTACATTCACAAGGGTCCTTATAAGTGGAAGAGGGAGACAGAGTAGAAAGAACCAGAGAGATAGCATCATGAAAAGAACTTGGTCCGATATTGCTGGCTTTGAAGATGGAACAGTTGGGCTGTGAGTCAAGGAATGTAGGTAGCCTCTGGAAACTGGAAAACACAAATATATGGATTCTTCTCTTAGAGCCTCCAAAAGGAATGCAACTCTGTTGATACCCTGATGTTAGCCCAGCGAGACACATTTCAGACCTCTTACCTCCAGAATTTTAAGATGACAAATTTGTGTGTTGTTTTAAGCAATTAAGTTTGTAATAACTTGTCACAGTGGCAATTAAAAGCTGATATAATGTGCTCTTAATTTTATCTAAGATGTCAAATTTATTTCCATAAAATTATTTATAATATAAATAATAGCACTTTAATGCTATTTAAAGTGCTTTTTAGCACTTTAATGTTCACTGGATCTGCACAGACAGATCCTCTTTATTGTTGATACTGATAATTTCCACCTTCTTTCCTTTTATCTTGATCACTTAAATTTGAAGTTTATTGATTCTACTGACCTTTTCAAAGAACAAGCCTTTAATTTATTTTTTGCAGATTTGAAAAAATCTGCTTCTATTTCATTTACTTCTATTCTAACCTTTATTATTTCCTTCCTTCAACTTATTTTTGGCTTAAATATGCACTTCTTTTTTATTTAGATAATTTAGACGATTGGTTTAGACCCTGTTGAAGACAATTCTCCATGGGTATCTCTGCATATCTTGTAAATAGAACCACTAACTGCCTTGGTTCTGGACCATCTTTTTCCAGTGTGTTTGTAG
The DNA here is from genome assembly GCF_024362965.1 of Panthera pardus. Classification (NCBI taxonomy): domain Eukaryota; kingdom Metazoa; phylum Chordata; class Mammalia; order Carnivora; family Felidae; genus Panthera; species Panthera pardus. The sequence goes on along the minus strand of NW_026526766.1, from coordinate 68,485,638 downwards.
GGCAAACAATTATGGAGAATGTAGTGTCTCCTGCCAAAGCAGAAGACAGGTGTGTTTGCTTATCAATATAATAAATACAGTGTCTCCCTCTGGGACAAAGGTCATACAGGCTTCTATCCATTATCAAAGATCCAGATTTCCTAAGCTTGGGATTCTTCTCCTCTAATGCAGCTCGCTGCATATTCAGGTGTCATCTGGCCCTTTCTTCATCACCATGTGGGAATTGGGACTCAGGGATTCCTCTCAAATGCTGATACTCTGGCTTCACTATTGTTGTATAAAATGAAGTCCTTTGTTTCTGACCCAAGAGAATCGTGTCTTCCACCAGTATTCAGCAAACTGTGGCCACTAATTCGCTAGCTTGCAATTAGGGGAAAAAATCTCAGACCAGTCACAGAACTTATGGACATTCCTCTTTTTAAATATAAACATTTAAAACTATTAATTGTCTTATAAGTATTGTTTTAACGACATCCCACAAATAGTGAATTTTTGAAATTGTAATTCAGTTTAGTATGTTGTTTGGTTTTCCTTAATAGTCTGTTAGTGACCCATGAGTTATCTAGAAGTATGTTGTATTTGAAAAATATTATATCATTTCGTGTTTATTGTAATAACTCTACAATAGCATATTTCCATTTCTTCCTTCCTGTCTCTGGTTCCTATGCTGAGAAGTGACCTTTCTAGGGTCTCTACTAAATGTCCTGGGTATTCAGTGAGGTCTCTTCACTGTGACTGGCTGAAACAGGAATGTCTCCCACTCAGTGTGGATTCCCACTCCCATCAGTGTGGATTCTGAGATGGTTCAGTTCATACTCCTAGATAGTTTTTCTTTGCCTGGCCTCATGCAGGTTCACTTTTTCCATATATAGATTTATATTTAGGCAAATGTTAGAGGAAATATCTCTGTAGCTTTAGGATAAAGAAGTTACCACTCAGTAACCAAAATTACATCTTCAGTGGATTTGAATGTCTTTTGGATGAAAAATACATCAAATAATAGGCTGCTGCTGCAGAAACTATTTAGGTTCTAGGGGGCCTTTTTTGGTGGAGCTTGTATTGAGTCTCAGGACCCAGAATGCAATGGAAATTTATAAGTCTGCTTTTAGTTGGGAGACTCAGGCTTGGCCACCCAAGGATGAATCTAGAAATCATATCAACCAACAGTCATTGAGCTCATGCTATGACCCAGCCTCTCTACTAAGTGCCACGGGTATTGTATTGAATAAAGCATAGTCTGCCCTGACTAGAGGGAGAAGTGGATACCTAAAATAATAAACATACCAATGAGATTCTGTGATCATGGCTACTAGATGGGGTATTAATAAAGCCTTAGGAAAATACAAATCTCTGAACCTTCTGTTTTGATTAAACAGGAGAGTCAAGGAATCAGGAAGCATCTGAGGAAGGATTTGTTAAATAAACAAAAGTTCTCAAAGGACAAGGGCAAAAGTCATTTCCAAAACAAGAAACAGCCCGAAAAGGGGCACATAGGCATGAGAGTAGGTGAGCTTTTCTGTCTCTACATCCAAATATAAGTTATGGAGTAGAAGTGCTCAAAAAGATGAGATGAAAAGTGGGGGAAGGGGCTTGACCAAGGAAGCTAAGGGCTTGAACTTCATTTTGGAGTGGTAGAAAGATCTTTCCATGGAAGCATGACTTAACCAGGTTAGCACTTTGGAATGATGATTCTCAAATCTAGGCGGTGTGGCAGAGGAATCCTCAGTGGAGGACGTCATCTCTCTGGGTTAGGAAGCACATGCAGAGGCATTTTGGGAAGCGAGAGGAAATAGGACAATCCCCAGGAAGAGCCTGGGTGCCTAGCACTGATTGTACAGGGCGTGTGAGACTCTTTCAACAAGGGCCAATCCATACTTAGGCCGTAGTCCTGACAAGGATCAGGAGCAAGCTGGCATCCAGAGATACCCTTTCTACTTAGAGGAACTAGTGTGATAACCACTCTGTTTTTCTGTGACTTTGGAATACAGATGAAATAGATATGCCTAATTCTCACATTTTCTCTTGACAAAAAAATTAATAAAAATCAAGAAGTATAGCAATTCATACTTTGCTAAGTTAAGATGAAAGAGCACAGATTTTGCAGACATATAGACCTGTACTCAGTCTCTCATCCCATCTCTCACCCCAGTGAGTCTCAGGGGAAAAACTGGAAAGAGCAACATCTATCTCTCAGGAGTATGGTGCACATGAGATGAGACAATTCATGCTTCAGACTTATTGCATGGCCCAATCCTGCCTGTCCCCCAGCGAAAGCTAACATCATACACACGGTCACAAAGCACCCCCCCAAACCCCCACTGCCACCATCTGTCACACCGTCCCCTAATACTGCCTCCTTCTCCCCCTCCTAGAGCAGGGGCCAGGCATCAGCTTAGCTTATATTGTGCCCACCCTAATAAGAGCCACTGTAGCTGCAGCTCCCAGGACTAACTTGACCTGACCCATGAAGCTTCTGGCCTTTCCCAGTGACTGCCCAGAGAGGTTAAGTAACACAGCCCAGAAATGTGGAAGAATTAATGCCCTCGGGATGGATTTTGTCCATCATTACAGTCAGGACACAGAAAAGAATGGGCCAAGTCACAGTGATTCCATAAGCCTTTCGGAGATTTCCCACTTGGCCAAGCAACCTATGCTGCTTTCTTGAGAAGCAGTAGCCAGCTCAATAAAGTGTCATCTTATATTTTCTTCTTCTTTTTTTGTCTCATTTCCCTTTTTTTCTTCACTTCTGCTTCCCTGGATTACACTTCTCAATGAAACATCACCATATGAGCTTTGCCTCTGACTCAACATTCTAGGAAATCCAACTTGTATTGATATGTACGACCTATTCTGGGTACATAGTAGGTACTCTGTTAATGTCCTCTCTCTTCCCTCTTAGCCACGTATTTCCTTCTTGGATCTCATAGTTTTTGGTGGGGATCAGTTGAGATAATACACGAAGAAGTATTTTGTGAATTCTTTTTGTGAACAGCAATTATGTGATACAGTATAAAGCGTCATTACAAAGTAATTGAGACAATTGGGCTAACTAACCAGTCAAGTGGCTTTGCTTTCTTGCGGTGGATGGGTGCACTTTTTCTTACTCATCGTGGAAGAATGATTGGTGTCTCATCGTGTTAATAGCTGGGCTACCTTGGGAAAGTGGCTTCTCTTCTCTGAGCCCAGTTTCCTCATCTCTAAAATGAGGATAACAATATCTAACTTGTCCATCATTATGAGGTTTTAATAAAATCATAGGTATAAACTTGCTTTGTAAGCTCTCAAGTGCTGTGGAAATTAAAAGGGTTATTATTACCACCACAGAGGTAGCAGCCCAATAAATCCTTGTCAAATGAATGATTGCTTGTAAAATATAGAAAAATACTTCTAGAAAATACAGATTCAAATAGCACCCAAGGATTGACGTAAGTTAGGCATGCATCCTGGTCCTCAATTTATAAATCTCCCTGAGCATCTGCAGCAAGATAACGGGAATATGAGGCTTTATTGTTGGTGAGTGCATTCAGCATTGCTTCTCTGGATGTTGCAAATGCAGTCCAAATGTAAGGCAGCACGGTGTTTTGGGAGTGGTAACACATAATAGAGCCATTTATTTGGTAGACATAAGAGTAAGTTGGCAACCACTTCAGGGATTTATACTTATCATAACCTACATATTTTGTTTGTATATTTTCTATATTACTTATATCAGTATACTGTTTAATCTTCCCCAACCATTCTATGAGGTAGGTATGAATTTCTCCGTTTTCAGGTAAAGAAACTAAGATTTACAGAAGTTTGGCAACTTGCCTCAAATACCAAAGCTAATAGTTTTGGGGAACCAATATTTGAAACAAGATCGGTCTCATTTCCATATCTGTACTTGTTCCTCTACGCCAGGCTGTTTTCTGAAAGTACTGTCCTCCTTTTTTGCAACTTTCTTATTCCTTTCCAAATTGTGCCCTCCAAAATCTATTTGACACCAGAAATGAATTTATAGAACCCCAAGGAGAACTGAAAACCAAAAAAAAACCCCAAAAAACAAAAAAAAAAAACCACATCAACTCCACAACAACCAGTAGCTCTCAAGAAAAAACACTAACATTGTTGCTTAGCATTTGCCAGTTTCCATGGTATAAATATTCCCACCATGGCGGATTTAAGCTACCAACTTGAGGTCACTGAATGCAAGGTGAGAAGGAGATGTACACAACTCGCCATCACCAGCGGGCACACAATGGACCCAGCACGCAGCCACCTTCAGCTGGGATCTCAGTGTCCCGACACAGCACTGTGGGATAAGGAACAATAACAGTCCCTGTCTGCAAAAGTGTTTCTTCATTGTTCGTTTACAATTTATTTGGAAGATAAAAATGTGTAGTTAGTGGAACCCCCCATCATCCTTTTTATGGCTGATGCAGACACCCAGCTAGGAAAAAGTTAGAGGCAAACAGATGAAATCTCAAGTCACTAGCAGTATATATAGGTGCAACTCTTCGGGAAATAAATATCAAGTTGTAAAGATGGCCATAGTTTTGACCAGTAATCCCTCCATCATTTATCTAAGAGGCTAGTCTATGGAAGCAAAATCGAAATGGCAGGAGCATTCATTGCAGTGGTATCTACAAAGTAAACAGAGAAATAATAAAACACCTAAAAACCCTCTCGATATCCAGCACTAGGTAATGCTTACCTTACATGTGTGGTAAACAGAATAATGACCCCCCCCCCCCTGCAAAACACCCACATCCTCATCCTGGAGCCTATGCATACAGTACATGACATGAAAAAAGGGACCTACTTTGCAGGTATAATTAAGGTTGCAGATTGTACAATATAGAGATTATCCTGGATTATCTAGATGGATTTAGGGCCATATGAGCCCTTAAAAGCAGAGAACTTTCTGTAACTGGAACAGATGAATGTGGCAGAAGAGAAGTCAGAGAGATTCCAAGGACAAAAAGGATTTGATGCACCATTGCAGGCTCTGAATGGCAAGAACCAGAAGGAAGCCTCTGGATGGTAAGGGTTGGACTCAGCTAACAACTGGCTAGCACATGGGACCTCCGCCCTGTAAGGACAAGCAATCGAAGTCTGCTAATAACCTGGATGAACTTGGGAGCAAATTCTCCCTCAAGGCCTCCTAATAAGAGTCCAAGCCACTGACACTTGATTTCAGCCTGTGAGGCCCAGAGTTCTGACCTATACAACTGTGAAATAATTCATTTATATTGTTTTAAGCTGTTAAATTCGCAGTAATGTTTGTGGCAGCAATAGAAACCTAATACAGTACAGTTCATCTGTATGAAGTAATATTATATTCATATTTTAAAGTGATCATCATAAAGATCTTGTAGGAACACAGAGAGCTCTTTGTGGGATGACATAATTGAAAAAACAAAGATCGCTGCATGAATTCCTTATGACCTCTCACATTAAAAAGTATGTAAATGAAGGTCAGAACAGAAAGAGAATATGTGAAGACAAATAATTCGGGCTTGGAGAGGGACAGTTCTTCCTTTAAGGATCTAGGTGTCACTTCTTGGAGAAACTTGCAGGATCTCCCTTGACCAGAAAGTCCTCACTTTTTCCAGAGAACTGATTCCTCGGGGGACCCAGGTACTCAAGGGCTGCCACTGAATCACTGACACCTTTTCTTCACTACAGACACAAGGAAGTCAAGGTGTGGAGTCTTGCCAATGCTAAATTCTTCTGTCATCTTTACTTTTGTTTTTTTCTTTTTGAGAAAGAGAGAGAGAGAGAGAATATGCACAAGTGGGGGAGGAACAGAGAGAAAGGGAGAGAGAGAATCCCAGGCAGGCTCCATGCTCAGCACAGAGACCAACCTGGGGCTCTATCCCATGAGGGTGAGTTCATGACCTGAGCCAAAATCAAGAGTCAGGTGTTTAACCAACTGAGCCACCCAGGCGCCCCATCTTCTGTCATCTTTTTCATCTTAAAGCTATGGTACCCGCTACTACCTGGCAAATGCTCAGTGGTGCCAGATACACATACAAATAGAAATAACTAGAAATGGAAACCTTGGATGAGGATGATCATGTTGCCTTCGCCTATGGCTGATTTTTCTGTGGCCTGTTGTTAGTACTGTCACGTCTGGAACTCATCCTTGCCTCAGTTGATAGAATTAAGCACTCTCTCCCTTCCCAGGAGGAGAGCCTGACCCAGCACCTCGTCTGCAATCCTGCTTGCCACACAAACACTGGTAACTGTCCCCATCCCACCCAATGGCTTCAGAAAGGGAAAAGGGGAGGGTGGATGCAAACTGTGCTGGGAATATTCTGTTCTACGGGGAACAGAATTAAGTCTAACAAAAGGGAAACTTCTACTTAGAAATGGTTCTATGAATAGAGTAGTTGAAAGATCACTTGTGCCCCACACCCCTGCCAGCTAGGGGCTAGGACAGGGAGCATGTGATGCTGTAGACCGAAACCACCCCAGACTGCTAGTTGTTGGAGTAATATGTCCAAAATGGCAGAGGCAAGTGGTGTCCACTACTGGGCTCCAGTGTAGGCTTCCTGGAATTGGCCACTTTGGCCTCTAAGTAACACTTCAAGAGTGATGTAGGCAAGCCATCTATGTCCAGAAGAGCATCATCAGGAAATCAAGGATTGCCAATCTCCTGTGGGCCCGGCACTGTGCTTAGCGCTTATTTCATTGATCCCCCCACCATGCAGATGAAAAGTCTAAGACACAGAGGCAGACAGGTGGCTTGGCCAGAGTCACACGGCTTGCCCCGCACAGCTCTGTCTCTTCCGACATTTCCATCACATCACGTTACCTTTCAGACACCGAGAAAATGAGGGGTCAGGAAACTGAGTCACTTAAGACGTGACTTAGACACTGGGGATGTCTACTCTGGAGAAGGAACACCAAAAAGTCACTCAAAGTGGCCCCAGCTTTCAGGGGAGCTACCACAAGGGAGAAACAAGCAGGGCTCTTCTAGGTGGCTCTGGAAAATGAATGGGGTTTGACAGTAGGACTGGGGGAGCAATAGGGGACAGAAATAGGGGACCTCCAGCAATGACAGCTCATCACAGGTGCAGGGGGAATGGTGGCCTGCTTCCAGTCAGTGGAGGGAGACCAATCCCTGCCCCTGCAGGTCTCAGGGGCCCACAGAGGGGGTAGGTTTCTGTGTCAGGTGAGAAGAGGGCACTTTGCACCTTGAAAATGCCATGAACTTGTGAGTCCTGATTCTCCATTGTGTCTACAGTGAAAGGGAAAGGAAACTAGCGTTTCTGAAGCCTTCCTCTGTACCAGCAAATTCGCGTGGACTTCCTCACATCTCCTCACACTTAATATTCCCACCACTTCTCTCTCACCTTGCCTGATGGGCAGCCAGCAGACCTCACCTGTCTCTATATCTACACGTACAGGTTCAAGCGCATTGCAATCAAAATTTGCCATGCCTGTTTCGGGGGCAAGCGCCAGACAAAGGAGGGCTGGGAATTGAAGCCATGGTCCTGGCCTCCAGCTCTCCTAAATGACCTGTCTCCTGGCTTGTGCACACACACACACAAAAAGCCATTCTCACTGCTAGGAGAACATCAGCTAAATACAGGAAGCAAGGAAAGAGCGGGGGGTGGGGAGCCAAAACGTGAGGATGGTTTTTCCCAGCCTGGGGGAGGGAGATGGTGAAGCTCTGCTTTTCTTTTCATTTTTAATATTTGTATTTTATTTGTGTGTGTGTCACTTAGTTGATTGAGTGCCCAGGATAGCAGGATATTCCCCCATAGACAGGTGGTACTCCAGCTAAAGTGGACACAGAAGGATACAGAGGCATGGGTTTCCTGAGACAGTTCGTCCCTCCCAGGTGGGCTGGCATCCCCTCCCCCTGGCTCTCCTTCCTGTCTTCGTTCCTGCCTCTCCTCTGGCAGCTGGTCTAGTGGCAGCCAGGAGATGCAGCCGGATGGCCAAGGAGAATGGGAGGCAAGTGTCTATGTGCCCAGAACGGGGAGACAGGGAAAGAGGAAAGAAGTGGAAAGGGACAGAAAGCACCCAGAGGAGGGATGCATGAGAGGCGTTGGGGAGGAGGGGAGGGCAGCAGGGGAGGAAAACACAGACCAACCAAGAGGGGAGCCAGACCAGACAGGCTGGGGCAGGGGGATCAAAGTAAGGGGAGCCCCCTATAGGAGAGAGGGAGAGGGGGAGTGTTTGAAGGGAGCTAGGCCTCTGGAAGACCAAGGGAAGCACTGTAGAAAATTGAGAAGGTAGACAAAGAAGAGAAAATGGAGAAAAAGGGGAGCAATCTCATTTCATCCTCACAATAGCCCCACGTGGGAGAGAAAGCCGGGCACAGAGATGTTAAGTCCCTTGCTCAAAATCACACAGCACAGCTGGGACACCAGCCAGGCAGGTAGTTGGAATTGCAAGCCCACACCCTTTGCCACTGCACTATACTGCCCCCAGGCAGTCAGCCAAGGAGTGGAGCCCACCGAGGAACCTTAGCTCAAGGGGTCCGTGTCTCAGCCCGCCGCCCTGCCCCAGCACTCCAGGCCTCCCCGCTTGGACCAGGTGGGCCTGCCACGAAAGCAGGTGTAAACGGGTCCTCCACAATTAGGAGCCGTGCTCTCATGTCTACTTTTTTTCCACAAAAGCTCTCCCAGAGCACCGAGCACCGCAGCCAGGGTGACTTCCCCGTTTAAACCTGGACCCTGGTGAGAAAGAAGACTGTTAGCAGGGAGCAGTGGTTCAGAATGCATGTTGTAGTTTGCACATGAGCCGTCTACTGATGTTTAGTCACCATGACAAGCACTGCTGATCGTCGAGCTTCATCCTGAACTTGGTAAGTCATTGTGTCTCAGCTGGGGGGCCCCCTTGCCCATGCAAGGAGGTGAGGTCACTGTTCAGCTTCCTTGTTTTATTGAGTACCTACTAAGTGCCTGGCTCGGTCTCATTTAAAATACACAGAAGGTGCTCATGAAGTATTCACTATCATCATCCACACCATCACTGGGAAATTAAAGCTCAGAGAGTTCAGATTACCTGCCCGGATGTTTCATAATCATCCAGAAGGAGCACTCCCTCCTTTGTTCAGCACCATGCTGAACAAAGCTGTACCGGGTCACTGTTTTACTTGTTGAGCAGATCCTGATGTGTACAACAGCAAACCATTATTCTTTCCCACCACTTTCCATTAACAAGGCCTCAGTGAGAAGTTCTTTACTTGCCTTCCCAGCTGGCAAGGGGCATGGGGGGGGGGGGGTGGGTAATCAGATGGGTCTCCTAACCTTTCAGGCATTCCTGCATAATAAATCTTCCAGTTACCTTAATTCACAAGAATGCTCTCATTTTAATAATTAGGAGGAAAAAAAACCTGTTCAGAAAATAACACTGCAACTGAGTCTAGTTAAAAACCTCTCCCTGTACCTGTAGCAGGTCTGCTTCTGGGGTGTGGGCGCCTCCAGTGGGAGAGGGGCCACTCTGGCACCAGCCAGGGGCTTTCAGTCATATCATTTCTACACCGGTGGAAGTCAAATACCAGCCTCCCATTCTAGAGAACACATGCTAAGCCCTGTTAGCGCGTCCCTCCTGGATGGCGCCTGGCTTTACGACCTGGAGATACTTGGTGCTCACCCAAGTACCCAGCACAGACACTGAAGGATCCTGCTTTCACTTCTGTTGAAGCACTGACAAGTCCTGGACGAGCTCCAGTTTTGTGGACAGGATACAACTGTAATAATGTAAACCCCACCCACTGGGCAAGTGTTCGTTTACTCTGCTTCATTTAAATTAGAGATCCTGGCTGAAAAAGAGCTGGCATGTACCTTCATAGAAAGATGGGTCACCTGATAAAAGCATTGATTCAACACTCAGAGGCTCAAAATAAGTTTCTCATTAACTCTTAGTCACAGAAATGTGTATTACAGCACTTTCTAGAAAACAAAAGTGGGGGGGTGCATTCTAGCTAATAGATTTCAAAGGTTGTGGTCCCACTCTCTGGGCCAGCCACATCGGGGTCTGGGTGGGGTCAGTGCATTGAGCTATCTTAGCTGAGGAAGCTATCCTCAAGTCACCCTTCCAGCCACCCTTATCAAGTCAAGATTATTGACTTCTCCATCACCTCCTTCCAAAACAGCAGTCACCAATGTGGCTGACAGAAAGAACTCGCAAGCACAGCGTGTGTTTCATTCACTGTGCCAACTGAGGGAGGCTGGAACTAGATTTCCCAGAATCCCCTTCGCTGTATGATTCTAGTACAAATTGGCCCAAAGAGGAACTTGCGTGGGATGTGGAAGACCAAAGAAAAGCAGCAGCTATTGCTTTCAGAAGTCAGTCACGAGCAGGTATGATGACTGACAGGCACGGAGGTGCCCCCTGGGTCCCCAGTGGTCCGCAACTCTCCTTGGCTCTGCACGTACCTGCTCCTCTGCACGCTGTGGCCCCAGGGTCACCACTGGTGCTTGGCTCCAGAACCAAGAAAGTGATGGCTGTCCAGAGGGAACGGCCGTGCGTGGAAGACAGACACAGTCAGCAGAGATACGGAATGTCGTGACTGAAGAAAAGCATCAAGTTCCAAGGTTGTGAAAACACAAAGAAAACCCATTATTTTAGTAGCATGGAGTAGGTATTTTTTAGAGTAATTGGAGAAAACAGATCTTAGGAATACTATTGACAACTGATGTGGTATTTAGAGTAATCTGCGGGCAGATTAGCAGACTTCCCATTTTCTTTTCTCTCTTTTTTTTAAATATAAATTTATTGTCAAGTTGGCTAACATACAGTCTATACAATGTGCTCTTGGTTTGGGGGGTAGATTCCCGTGGTTCATCGCTTACATACAACACCCAGTGTTCATCCCAAAAGTGCCCTCCTCAATGCCCATCACCCATTTTCCCCTCTCCCTCACCCAGCCCCCATCAACCCTTAGTTTGTTTTCTGTATTTAAGAGTCTCTTATGTTTGCCTCCCTCCATCTCTGTTTGTAACTTGTTTTTCCCCTTCCCTTCCCCCATGGTCTTCTGTTAAGTTTCTCAAGTTCCACATATGAGTGAAAACATATGATATCTGTCTTTCTCTGGTTGACTTATTTCACTTAGCACAATAGCTTCCAGTTCCATCCACGTTGCTGCAAATGGCATGATTTCATTCTTTCTCATTGCCAAGTAGTATTCCATTGTATATATAAACTAGATCCTCTTTATCCATTTGTCAGTTGATGGACATTTAGGCTCTTTCCATAATTTGGCTATTGTTGAAGGTACTGCTATAAACATTGGGGTGCATGTTTCCCTATGAATCAACACTCCTGTATTCTTTGGATAAATTCCTAGTAGTGCTATTGTTGGGTCTTAGGGTAGTTCTATTTTTAATTTTTTGAGGAACCTCCACACCGTTTTCCAGAGTAGCTGCACCAATTTGCATTCCCACCAACTGTGCAAGAGGGTTCCCGTTTCTCCACATCTGCACCAGCATCTGTTGTTTCCTGAGTTGTTGATTTTAGTCACTCTGACTGGTGTGAGGTGGTATCTCAGTTGGTTTTGATTTGTATTTCCCTGATGATGAGTGATGTCGAGCATGTTTTCATGTGTCTGTTGGCCATCTGGATGTCTTCTTTGGAAAAGTGTCTATTCATGCCTTCTTCCCATTTCTTCACTAGATTATTTGTTTTTGGGGTGTTGAGTTTGGTAAGTTCTTTATGGATTTTGGATACTAACCCTTTATCCGATATGTCATTTGCGAATATCTTTTCCCATTCCGTCAGTTGCCTTTTAGTTTTGTGGATTGTTTCCTTTGCAGTGCAGAAGCTTTTTATCTTCATGAGGTCCCAATGGTTCATTTTTGCTTTCAATTCCCTTGCCTTTGGAGATGTGTCGAGCAAGAACCTGTGGCTGAGATCAAAGAGGTTGTTGCCTGCTTTCTCCTCTAGGGTTTTGATGATTTCCTGTCTCACATTTAGGTCTTCCACCCATTTTGAGTTTATTTTTGTGTATGGTGCAAGGAAGTGGTCTAGTTTCATTCTTCTGTCCAGTTGCTGTCCAGTTCTCCCAGAACCATTTGCTAAAGAGACTGTCTTTTTTCCACTGGATACTCTTTCCTGCTTTGTCAAAGATTAGTTGACCATACTTTTGTGGGTCCAATTCTGGAGTCTCTATTCTATTCCATTGGTCTATGTGTCTGTTTTTATGCCAATACCATGCTGTCTTGATGATTACAGCTTTGTAGTAGAGGCTAAAGTCTGGGACTGTGATGCCTCCCACTTTGGTTTTCCTTTTCAACATTACTTTGGCTATTTGAGGTCTTTTGTGGTTCCATACAAATTTTAGGATTGTTTGTTCTAGCTTTGAGAAGAATGCCGGTGAAATTTTGATTGGGATTGCATTGAATATGTAGATTGCTTTGGGTAGTATGGACATTTTAACAATATTTATTCTTCCAATCCATGAGCATGGAATGTTTTTCCATTTCGTTATGTCTTCTTCAATTTCCTTCATAAGTTTTCTGTAGTTTTCAGCATACAGATCTTTTACATCTTTGGTTAGGTTTATTCCTAGGTATTTTACGGTTCTTGGCACAATTGTAAATGGGATTGATTTCTTGATTTCTCTTTCTGTTGCTTCATTATTGGTGTATAGGAATGCAACCGATTTCTGTACATTGATTTTGTATCCTGCGACTTTGCTGAATTCATGTATCATTTCTAGCAGCCTTTTGGTGGAGTCTTTCAGGTTTTACGTGTAGAGTATCATGTCAGCTGACTTCCCATTTTCAGAATCTAATAATAAAGAGGCTCACATAAAAGGAGTGGGGATCCCACGGAGTAAGAATGATGAGGCCCTGAGAAGGGTCAACCAACCAACTTTGTACAAGAAGGAAAAGTGGCCCAGGACCTGCATAAATTCTAAACACCCAGGCTTACCTAGCTAAGTATTATTATCAGTTCCCTCCAGTATGAGGGGGTGGAATTTGGAAAATAGTACCTAAATTCCGTTTTAAAACTATATTAAGTATCCATGACTACTATGGCTATGAGGAAGCATGGTATAGTCACTGACAACTGCATGGATGCTGGGGCAGTTTTCCTGGGTTCAAATCCTGTCTCTGCCACTTAACAAGTGGGTGAGCTCCAACTCCCTGTTCCTCGGTTTCCTCATCTGTAGGAGGAACGTGCTAATAGAACATATCTTACAAAGATGTTTTGAAAATTCAATGAATTAATCTTTGTAAAGCACTTCGAAGAGTTCTCAGCCCATAGCAAATACTATACAGGTGTTTGTTATAGAAGATCATACTTAGTTTTTACCCCACAGTGTGAATTCAGACTTCCTAGCAAAACCTTTCTGCTGGCTTCCTAATTCTAGATAGAGGTCCGCTCTCCACACCCACACCTAAAGAACTGCTATAATCGGTATCGCTCTCCTGGCAATCGCATGTAGGGGTGTGGTGCAGAGGGTGAGCAAACCCAGAAGAGCCACCTTCCTACAAAATTCTGCTTTGCAAAGACTGGTTTGAGGCCTTCCTCACTGGAGTTAAATTCTTAAGTGGGACCACTGAGTATCTCCAAATAATTTCTCTGGATGTTCTGCCAGATCCTGGTTTGAAAGACCTCTTCTCTCACCCCTGCCCGATGGGTCCTGACTCTGGGTCTGGCACAGCTGGCAGGAACTTCAGGCTCCTTACTCCCACTCGCTATCACTCATGTCCCAACTGCCTCTCCTGGAAACATTAGCAAATCAGTCAACTTCCCCTGCCCCGCTGTGGGGTAAAGGCTGGCTGCTCCTCTTGGCTCAGGAGTGTTTTCACTCTAGGATTCCTTCCTTGCTTCTGTCACATTTTTTCTCAGCCACCATGTCAAAGCCGGGAGTCCATCTTCCCAAACAGCACGAATGCCCACTAACCCCCTTCCTCTGCTTGTTCTGCGTTAGGTCCTGGGGAAAGTGCAGAGGTGATTAAGCAGTAGTGAACATGAATCCAGAGAGGCCGTCTTGCTCTGGGCCCACTGTCTCCCTGGCAAGCCATCCACCATCGACCTGGGTCCCCCCGTGGCATTTGGAAAGGCGTGGGGTAGAGGGAGGAATGCAGGCCACGTTTTGTGAGCCTCCTTGTCACAGAGAAGCAGCTGAAAGTTGTCACTGTTCACATGTGACAACTTTCATTTCACAAATTTCCTTAAGTTCACACACTGGCACGTGCTCCTTGGCAAGTATAAGATCCCTCCCCGTGGCACCGTCTTCTTTTCAGGGGCCCTAATCAGTGGAGATGCTTTGCCTCAGAAGAATTCACTGAGCACACAGTCGGCCAAGCCTTGAGGAGGTGGAAGTCGATCAGACGTGGCAACTGCCTTCTAGGTGCTGACAGTCGTATGGAGACACGTGCAAACAGATGAACCGTAGGACAGGCCGGTGCGCACTCAAGGGGGTTACCCAGTATGATGGCAAGTGGAGGAACCTCCATCTCTGCTGGGGGGCGGGGGGCGGTCAGAAGAGTCTTCCCCGTGGAGGCGAAGGTGCCTAAGGGGCTTCCAAGCAGAGATTTCCAGGAGGCCGACGGATACCTTGGCCTGCTGCTTCTCTGGAGCCCGCCGCTTCTCTGGCAGGTCTTGGCCAGAGATGTGGATGGAGCCCTCTGCATGGTGATGATAACCAGGATCAGAGGAATTGAAGACCTGACCCAGGGCCGGTGGGAATGGGAAGAGGCCTTTAGTCCAAACACAGACTAGGGCTCCAGATGTCCATGGACTGACTACCAGTGTGCTTGAGAATGGATGCGGTGTGAGCTCGCGGGGGAGGCCAAGACCCTGCAGGGTGTTTCATCACTTTCTGGGAGACCGGCCCCGGGCCAGGAAACAGCCTGTTCTCCCTTCTGCCAGTCCTCTCCAGGGACGGTGACAAGGGCTCTGGATCAGCCACTCCTACATGTCTCTCCCGTCCCCTTTCAGATCCTCCACCATTTACCAATGTGCTATCAAGCACACAGGGGGACTGGTCTCAGGCTCCCCTGCGACCGGAACTGTGTGCCACGCCCCCTGGGGGTCTCAGTGGAGCTCAGAGCCCAGCTGCTCCCAGAGCTTCAAGAATAAGAACTACTCCTCCATTCCAAACAGCCTCCTGAAACCTAATTCCTTGTCACAGGAAAAATGAAGAACAGGCTACAGGTCCCTCAGGGTCTGTCCTCCCTCAGGGTCTGTCCCCTCACGGCCTCTGCCAGCCTGCGGGCCCCTCGGGGTAAGAAACTTAGCCTTCCGTCCTTGGATGCCCAGTGTCTAATGGGAGATGTTTAATGGATGTGGGCCCTTTTCTTCTGGCACCAAGAGTCACAGTAATGCTGTGAATTCTGCACTTCAACAGACAAGAGCATGTGAGAAGTTGAGAATTGTGCCCCCTCCCAAAAGAAAGATCTTTTTCTGGGGTGACTTTGGAGATACAGCATTTGCAGTGTGCGATACTTAAAACAGAACACTCAAAAGAGTAGGAATATAAACACCCACCTGCTTTTCCAAGGACATAAAATAGCTTTTAGAATGACACAATGCCTCCTTTTTGTGCATATTTCACTCCATAGGGCACTTCCTAAATGAGTTGATGAATCTGGATCCAGAAATTCTATCATGTGACTTAACTAGCTGCTTTTTTTTTTTTTTTCCATCCACCCTGATTGAAGCTGAAACATTCCAGGGGAAAATCACTTTCCAAAACTTACACTTCTCCAGAGAGGCAGAAAATAGCTTTCTTTCAAATCCACTGTAAAGATTTCACTTAAAAAAAATAAAATAAAATAAAATGAAATGGAACCAAACACTCCTGGCATCTAATCTGACTACAAATTGAAAACTATACTAGTGTTTACATGGTTTGGGGTTTTATTAGGAAAGAGCTGCCCAGCGTTAATAATATGATGTTTGGCTGGGATGGAGTCCCAGCTCTCCCTCTTTCCAGACTCTGGGGAAATGAGAACACCCCGTCCATGCTCCAGGCCTCCACGGGCTTCCTCAGGGAGGACATGCTTGATTTAGGGTGCAAATCAGAATGGCAGTCGCTGTACATCTGACATCACAGATGTCCATATGTAAGACCTAGGCGGTTTCTCGCATCCCTGGTACATGGATGTCATCAAGCCCACTGTATGGATGAGGAAACTGAGGCTCAGATGGATTAAGTTCCTTGCCTAAGACCACACAGGCTACACATTTGCATCTGAATTTGTCTTTATACATTTGTCAGATGCCTTGATTCATCCGACTGACTCAGTGTGTGTGTGTGTGTGAGAGAGAGAGACAGACAGACAGACAGATTGCTTCTGCCTCCTCAGAGATATTTGCCCATGTTTGGAGACATTTTTGGTTGTCACAACCAGGGAGTGCTAATAGCATCATATGAGATGCAACTAAATATCTTACAATGCACAGAACCCCCCCCCCAACAAAGAATGATCTGACCCCAATATCGACAGTACTGAGATCAGAAACACTGAGCTGACTCTAAGCGCCAGATGAATACTTGAGCACGTGATGGTTTTAAAGGACACATGCACATGCTTGTTCTAACAGTCACACCAAGAAAAATGAGAATTCCTTGATAATTGACAAGTTCTGTCATCAATAGAAAAGAATACCTACATTTTTCACGAAAGTTATCTCAGGGTAAGGTGGTTAATTTTGGTTGAAATATTTGGGAGACAAATAAGTGAGCAATTTCCTTTTCCTTTTTCTGAGTCACAATGGAAACTTATTATTCTGGGGACATTATAGAAGAAGTCATAGAGCCAAGCCCCAAAGGCATTACTCCCTTTTGGAAATGTTCTCGGTAGACCCCGAAGAGGCAGTGGGAAATCCGGACCATGGGCTCACCATGCAGCACTGACACCTTCTGCGACAGGGTGTGGGTTGGAAGTTTGAACTATCTCTTTGGGGGATTACCCTTCAGAAGCCCCCAAAGCCAGAGCAAAAGGAGTCGGGGTACTTAGTGAGTGGGCATCACAAATTGGGGAAAAAAAAAAAAGGAACACTATAGAATCATTAGAACCACATGCATCAAGATTCTGGAAATGGGAGCAAAGGAGAAGAGGAGAGCTCAGGACTAATAAATCATGGAAGCAGGTAAAAAGGGGAAAACAGGCAAGAACAAACAAGGGCTTGTTGTGAACATGGTCAGGGGTTGTCTTGGGGGTCTCCAGCTGCTCCTTTTAGGGGTACCGGGTGAGCTAAGAATCGGGTGACTCTGGAGAAGTATCTAGCTCGCCTCCCTGAAGCCCCGGCTTCTTCTGTCATCTCAGGGAAAGAATAGCTCCCCAGTTTGAGGTGGAGATCACGGCATTGCCCCGCTGCCCCGCAGGCCGGGCAAGGCCTTTCCAGGGAGAAACGCCCCCGTGTGCTCCCACTCGGCCCCCGCCAGCCCTCGTGAGCACTGGAGCTCTGAGAAGGCCAGTCTAGTGCTTTGTGCCTGTGTGTGTGGGGACGATGGCCTGGAAGCAAGACCGAGAAGACGTGATGTGTCTGAGGCCACGTATGCACACTCAAGGCGGACGCATTCCAACCCATGCGGGGCCCGCAGAGCCTGGGCAGAAGCCGGCCTGTGCCATACCGTACTTAGCCCGGGCTCTCCAATTTCATCATTTCTGGCTCAAAATGGGCCTGCAATTTTCATTTCTTTATGGGCTTAAGTAATCTATTGCAAATGTCACCAGCAGGCTGTAATGCATTCTTGCCGAGGAAACTGCTCTTTCTCTTCAGTAACTTTCTGGTGGAAGATTTGCCGGGCCGGGTAACTGTTTTACATTAGCTATAATGGTGTTTACATTAGATGCACTGATGTTTAAATCACTGGACGTATTTGTCATGAGTAGGGAGGCAGTGGCATTGTTTAGTCCGAGTATCTGGGTTGGGGGGTGGGGAGGGGGTGCTTCTATTAGTATTGATAATATTTTACAAGAGACCTTGCAGAGATGTTTATAATAATAGCAGTGCTGTTTATCTTACTAGGATTATGTTGAAGCAACTTTAATTGTATTCATATTAAACATATCAATGTTAGAACTGATGTAATATGTTTAGCATTAATATGAAGGTTGCTAAGTTGGGGGCTTTTGAGATAGAATTAAAGAGCTAGGAAGACAATGGGACATATGGAAAGCATTTGGGGGGTTTCTGTTCTTGTCTAACAAGAAGGATTAGTGCGTTTGCCGAAATACAGTGTAAGATGTACAGTGGGTTGTAGCCGCATCTGTTTCCCTTACGACGGAGTTCTCTTGGCTTGTGTGTGCGCAAGATTGCTCTCCGGCCCTTATGTTCTCACAGGCTCCACCAAAGCCCAAATGTCAGGGATACTTCAGATGCTTTGCAGCTGGCTGTCGCACCCAGAGATGTTTCAAAATGGATTTTGTAATGGCTTATAAAAGTCCCACATTGTGCACGGGCGGTTATTGAGTGTGATATAGTGTGCACAAGAATGTTCCAAATTCCCTCCGCGCTGTATCCATCAATCTGGCTCTATTAGGGTTGGCAGGATAATGGCTGGAGTGCGGCTCTGGACTTTATCTCCAGCTGAAAGAAGAGTCCTAATTATCCACTCATCAGAGCTACCCCACTCCTGGCTCAGGGAGACCACTGCCAGCTCAGGCCCAGGAATTCCAAATTCTCAGTCACCGGCCAGGCCCACAAAGGCCGAGATACAAGACCATGTCCAGTCCCGGCTGGGGAGTCAACGGTCCCGAGAAATCAATAAATCCTGGTGATCCGTCTTGACTCTCCAGCTGGACGTGCCGTCCGGTCAACCCATCAAGGCTCAGTTTCCCTCTCCTCCTTCCCATCCTGCCCGGGTCCCTGGGCCCAGACGACTTCCTGAGATGGAGACTCGGATCCAGATCAGGCCAGAGCTCTAATTTTCTGCAGTGAGAGGACAATAGCTGCATTTCCCTGCTGAGGCTTTTGGGAGGATTAAATGAGGGAACGGGTAATAGCACCCAGCAGAGTAACTGAGCACATCATGCATTTGTTATTGGTTCAACTAGAAAACCTAGCGGAGCATTAGGGCTTTAGGGGAAATGAACGGTTTGCTTGATGGAGACATGTCTGCTTTCTAGCAGGATACTCAAAGGCTGTCTATAAAGAAATTTCTTCTCCACACGATACTGCTCACAAATGTTATTCCATAAGCTATTATTATTATCATCATCATTATGTTCATCCCCATTTTACTGATGGGGAAACTAAGGCTCAGAGAGATGAGATGAGTTGCTCACTAAGTTGCTCACTGATTATTTCCTGAACTCCTTCCCATGTGCTGGCCACTCAGACCGTAGAGATAAGGGTCCATTTCCCACTGTGGTTAACAAGTGGCTGAGAATGGAGTGAACACATGGGTTCACCAGCTCTTTCCCTTCCTAAGCCACCATGCTGCCTTCCTTCCAGAAAATTCCCTGGAGGTCTGCAAATATGAGAAGGGCCTGGGATGGAGTACATGAATAAGTAACCATAATGTACGGTGCAAAGAACTTTGGAGCCATGAGAGATGGTGTGGTGGGATTTGAGAAAAGGAATGGGCAGGGACTGGAGGGGTGCAAAGGCCTCAGGGAGCTGGGCCTGGGAAATCAATAGGATTTAAACATGCAAAGGGAAAGAAGGATACTCGAGGTGGAGGGGACAGGGCGAGCAAAAGTATGGGGCAGGAAAGCAGGAGGAACATGTGGGGAATAGCAGGTAGTTTCCTTTGATTTCCAGTGATGGGTTTAGAAAGGGATGCTGGTAGGTCCTGCTGAGCGCTGATGTGTAGATCAAAGCGAGCAGAGGAGCTAGGCTTTTCCTTTAAGAAATGGGGAGCCATAGGAGGTTTTAGAGCAGCAGTATGACATACGTGATCAGAGCTATGTTTTTCAGAAGGTTAAACTGGAAGCTTTAGATGAAATGTGCGGGAGGAGGAGGGGCAGGCTGATCAATGGCACGGTTACCCAGGCAAGGGTGGTGGGGAGGGGGGCAATGACAGTGGTAGAAAGGGGCAGAGAATGTGCATGCCAGAAGTAGAAATGTGACCACCTACGACTGTTTTCTCCATTTGCTCCTTAGAGGGGCACTGACAGCAGCTCAAATGTGCCAGCAAGATTCAGCCAGGTTGTGTATCCCGAGCACGGGTGAGTGGTGTCTCTGTATCTCACCTTGAATATATACTTTGGAGGATTGTTAGGGCTTCCATAACAAAGAAGTCCCAGAGTCTGGGTGGCTTAAACGACAGAAATTCATTTTCTCACAGTTCTGGAGGCTGGAAGTCTAAGAACGAGGCATCAACAGGGTTCGTTTCTTCTGAGGCATCTGTCCTTGGTTTGTGGATGGCCATCCTCTCTACGTCTTCACACAGTCTTCTCTCGGCACCTGCCCGTGTCCAGACTTCCTCTTCTTATAAGCACACCGGTCACATTGGACCCATGCTAATGGCCTCATTTTAACTTAAATTACCTCCTTAAATACTATCTCCAAATACAGTCACATTCTGAGATGCTGAGGGTTAGGACCTCACCAGATAAATGGGGGAGGGGGACATGATTCAGCCTGTATCCGAGAGAGACATTGCAGTTCCCCCCACCTGCTTAGAGTCATGCAAACCCACCCCAACTCATAAAGCAATTCTCAGGTTCTGCTCAACCGTTCTAAGGACTCATCTCCCACAGGAGCAGACAGAACCAGGAGCGGGCAGGGGGTGGGCTCTAGCCAGCCTGCCCAGTTCAAACCACAGCTCTGCCACCTACTAGCTGCATGACGTTGCAAAGATTATGTAGTCTCTCTGTGCCCTAATTTTCTCATTTATAAAGTGGAGTTCACAGTAATCTCTGATAGGCTTATTTGGGAGGTTAACTGGGTGAACATACATAAAGATCTTATATGGTGCCTGGTGCCTAATAAGTGTCCAACACATGTTAATTATGGCATGTGTTCTGGGTCCTGGCTGGGATGGAGGTGGTAGACAGTTGAAGGCCACAGGTCAAGAAGGGCTTTGCCAAGGAGAAATAACCTCTAGAGGCTTTTATTAGCATTTTACAAGCCCACAGGCATGTGTGCATTTTTTTTTTCCCCTCTGAAAGGCTGTGCAGGCTAAAAAGGTCCACATCCTTGCCTTCAGGTCATTCTTCAACCTGTAGCACGGACCAGGAAGTGGGTGGAGGAGGGGACTGGGCACAAACCGGGGCTATAGGGGGTGGGGTGGGGGGAGCCTGTGTAAACCACTGGAGCACAGAGGGCCTGGGGCCTGACTGTGCAGTTTACTAATACAACCCGCACTGACCTGGGGATGGGGGAACAGGGAGGGTGAGAAGGGACGCAGGCAGTGAGTGGCTATTGCATATCAAGTCAAATCGTCACAGGGCCAGGACTTGGATAAGACAAGTAGAAGGACTGGCCTCAGGCATGAAATTTAGGGGGAAGGGTGTCAAAACTCACTAATAAAGATAAAACTAGCATCTTAATAAAGTCCCTTTAAAACTCAAAGTTAATGCAAAACAATAAATCCATGAACAAAATATCAAAATTTTAAATGAAGATAGGATCTGACCCTGCACTCTGCCTGATGGCCTAGCTCACCGCACCCTAGTCCTATACCTGGATCCCCCGATTTCTTCCTGAGGCCAGCCTCACACTCTCACCTGCTCTGGGGGTAAAATCATCTCACTGTTTCTGAGCTGTGGAACTTGGGGCATATGTAAAATACATCTAGCATCACCTACACTCCACGTGATTTTAAGGCTGAAGATAAAAGAACCTGAATGTGCTGTTCGGTGCCTGGAACATAGCACTCAAGAGATGCTGATTGGAGCTAGAGAAATCATTTTAGGTCACCTTTAATGATGTTCTCACATCGCCGTGCGTGGACATTGAGTGGGGAAGCTGAAGTCCAAAATCAGTGGGACATCTTCACGAACGGTAGAGTGTAATTGAAATGTAAGCATTAAACTACCACCTTAGGAGGAGAAAAGATGTCTTGTCTAAAACAGGTCTAAATGGCTCCTCCAGAGCCAACAAACCTCTATAAAACTGGAATACTGCTTTATGGAGGAGACAGAGGAAGATCTGAGACGCTTATACCCCGACCAATGTTGTACAATCAGAATTATCAAGCAGAGCTTGTGACGGTGGCCAAAGCAGAAGCCTGGGCATTATATCTGAGCATCAGAGCCATGCCTGGGTCTTCACAGAAGTCACGTGGTGCTCTGTGCAGGGTTGGTGATCATTCTAGGTGCTGGTATGGGATGGAGCCACAGAGGGAGAGCGCGCCAGGTGGGGTGTGGCCCCAGGCTGTAGAGGGCCAACACCACCGACCCAGCTGCAACCTCTTCAGAGTATGGCTAGCGTGGCCACGCCTCCTGGATGGGCAGGAGAGTCCTGATGTATGCCTGGTGTTCTGGAATAACTGTTAGTAGCTCATGCTTTTACTACCAAACATGTCCTGGTCTGGATATAAACCTAAAGAATTGCCCTAAATATAGCATCTCTTAAGCGGAAGACGTTGAAATGTGGATTTTTCTCCTCCACCAGCCTGACTGAAAGCTTCCCAAGGGCCAGGTCTGTGTCCCCAGCGGCTGGTCCATGGCCCAGCTCAGAGCAGGCACACCGGAAATATTTGCTAAATGGAACTAAATTGGGTAAGCCAGACAACGCATCTTCTCTGCTGCAGGGTCTGCCTTCCCTGTGCTCCCCATAAAGGCATTCATTCCCGGGCTCTGACTCCTACGAGGAAGGGACGACTGTCTTGGAGCCACCGTGCTGGGCGTGAGTCAGAGTGGAAAGCAGAAGTGAAAGCAAGCCAGAAAGCAAAGACGCCCTCCCTGGCTTGCACTTGGCATGGAACAAGTGCAGAAGGCACGTCCTGTGCAATCGAGACAGGGGCTCTGCTCTTTCCACTGCGAGGGGAGACCCTAGCCCTGTTGCCCAGACCCCTGCAGCAGCCCAGAGCCCTCGAGCCAGGGGGGAGATGAGGTACCTTATTGTGTCACATCCCGAGTCAGCCATTTAGCTGAGGGCACTGCTCTAGGTGTGAGGAACGTGGGACAGAAAGGCAATGGCAGCCCCTGGATTGGGAAGAGGACCTGTTTGGCATCACTCTGTGCCTAAGTCTGACCTTCCTGGATCCTGCCTTTGTTTCCCTCAAATGTTCCCCTTGTGCGTGAAGTCCGTCCTCAGAGAAAGTCCATCCTGGTTGCTGCCCGTTGCTCCTCTCCCCCCACCCCACCCCCTCCAGTCTCTGAAGGTGGCCTTAGTCCCTGGGCCACCATGATGTGGCTTTCCTCCTCAGGGCCTCTTGAAGGCTACCTTTCCTGGGATCGGTGGTTCTTAGACTTCAGTGCATCAGAAGCCCTGGGGGGACTGACAATACAGATCGCCGGGTCTCCCCACCCCCAGAGTTTCTGATTCAGTAGGTCTGGAGTAGAGCCCAAGAATCTGCATTTCTAACAAGTCCCCAGGTGACACCGATGCTGCTGGTCTGGGGAATGCGCTTTGAGAACCACTGATCATTGATCTTCTTTGGGAAAAGGCCTGCTTCCCGGCAATTGGACTGTTCTCTAAAGCAGGAATTCTCCATCTGGCTGCACAATATAATCAGCTGGGGAGCTTGTAAAAGATCCCACACCTCAGTCCACACCCTGGACCAATTACATTCAGATCTGGCAGTGGGACCCAGGCCATGAGCATTTTTTAAGTCCGCTCAGGTGATCCCAGAGTGCAATCAAGGTTAAGAAACACTGCTCTCAAGCCGGTTTTCCACAAACCTGATTTTTCTTGGCCCTTCTGCCCATCACAGCTGCCCTTCCAGTGCGAACTGAGCTGGTCCCCTTTCTCCTCCAGGTATTCTTGGCACGATTTTTTCCACCTCATGGCAAAGTCCTCTCAGATTTAATCCATCTTCCTGCAGTGGTGCATGGGGGCCGGCGGGATCAAACTTTGTGACCGTTTAAAACAATATTCTTTAAATACTCGTTCAGCATTCATTTAATGGAGACGGTGAGAAATTTATTTTCTCTCAATATGGATTACATTCAGAAACGGGTTCTCCTAAGAATTCACCCCCATGGCCAAAGGACATTCAAAAGAGACATTTCGCATTTTTCTGTGGTTCTGAAACTCCCTTCACTTGTCTTTAGCGATTTTCTGAATCGAACTAACGTCTTGGGAGGACTAATAAAGGTTTACATTGGGAGAGTAAAATGAATCGCTAGCAAAGAATACACCTACATACTCTTCAGTTTCAGAGTCTCGGCTGACAGGTCTTGCCTGAGCAGGCCACAGAAACAGGCAGCTAAACTAGGCAATTGCTAGCAAGGCTTTTTTTTTTTTTTTTTTTTTTTTTTTTTTTTTTTTTAACTTCCACTCAAAGGCGTTTTGTACTTGGGTGAGAGAGGGACCAATTTACATTTTGCCAATTATGTAGTGTTACCCAGAGTTTCTAAATAAACTGGCACCATATTCCCATTCATTCCCAGGAAATTTGGCCTGCAATGGATTGGTGCCCCTGGAGGTGGTCCAGCTGGCCTGCCCTTCCATCCACTTGGGCTTCCAAGTTATTCTTTCCATTACAAGCATTCATGGAGGTGGGTATGATAACCATTCTGCTCACAGGAAGAGTTGGCTCTTACAAAAATCAAGGCAGAGAGACATTTTCAGTCTGGAGGACGTTATCACCAATGCCCAAGGCAACGGAGAGGCCAAGTAAGGTGAGGCTCAAAGGCAAGGAGAGGAGACATCCATTGATTTGGAGAGTGAATGTCACATGAGAGAGTGGAACCAGTGGGTTTGGAAAGCTCTTTTGAAAGTCTGGCTTAGGAGAGGAAGAGGGAGATGAGAGAGAAGGCTGGAAAGAAGGCAGGGCCAAAGAAGGATTTTGTTTGTTTGTCTGTTCTTGAAGATGAAGGAAATTTGAATTCATACTTAACAGGCTGCAAGAGGATTGGTTCAGACTAAGAGATGAATATATAGTCAAGAGTGTACAAGTAACACATGGGGCTTTGTCGTGCAAGAGGCAGAGAGGGTGAGGTGCTGAGTGAACGTTGCCAAAAGTTTGCTTCACTTTGCTGCCTTTCTGTTCAGTTACTGGCTGTTTTGTTCTCAGCAGCCCAGAAGTACTTTGTCTTTAACCAGCTCCCATAGAAGGTACACATTACTGGGTGACTGGAGGGTCTGTCATAGGGAAAGGGATTTCTTGGAACCAGACTGGGTCACAATGGCACACATTACAACCTGATTTTCTAGATTTCTCTTTAGAGTTTCTTTTTAACATTTTGTTAGTTTTTGTTTTACTTTTTTATTAAGTTCAAACATTCGGTAAGTATACTAATCTCACTGTACAGCCCATTGAATCTTTACATATGTATACACCCACATAACTACCATCAGGTCAAGACATAGAACACTCCCATGCCCCCTAGAATGTTCTCTTACACTCTCTTCTAGTCGGTGCGCCACCCCCGTAACCACTGCTCAGACTTCAATCACTACAAATAGAGTCTCTTGTTCTTGGACTTCATATAAATGAAATGACATATAAATGGCCTCTTTTGCTCAACGTAATGTCTGTGAGATTCATCCATTTGCTGCTGAGTATCATTACTTTATTCACTTTTTTATTGCCATGAAGTACTCTGTTTTATGGAAATATTGCAAGATGTGTAGCCATTCTTCTGATAGACATTTGACT
Organism: Panthera pardus; assembly: GCF_024362965.1. Taxonomy (NCBI): domain Eukaryota; kingdom Metazoa; phylum Chordata; class Mammalia; order Carnivora; family Felidae; genus Panthera; species Panthera pardus. Next base: position 68,460,014 of record NW_026526766.1, on the reverse strand, counting down.
GCTTCTAGTTTGGGGCTCATATGAATGAAGGTGCTGTGAACATTCTAGAACTTGTCTTTGGTGGACATGTGCACTTTTTTCTCTTGGTCGTGTATCTGAGAGGTCCTAGGTTGGTATATGCTCAGCTGTAGGAAATAAGAGCAGGGGTGTTTTGAGGTTTGGGGGCTTCCCGTGACCCACAGGATAAGCCCAGCCCTTTATAATACATGGTGCCTTCCATTCTACACCCTTGTCTACCTCTCTGAGCTTCTCTTTCACCACGGCCCTCTGACAATCTGCTCAGGAGCCATCTGAACACCACCAGGTCAAAACATAGAAAACTCTCAGGCGCCCTAGAATGTTCTCTTATGGTCTCTTCTAGTCAGTACACCACCCCCATAACCACTTCTCGGACTTCATTCACTGCAAATTAAGTCTCAGACTTTGTACTGTAAATACCAAACACTCAGATACAAAGCTTTTTGGGTTTCTGTGTGTTTTTGGCAAACGGTCCAGATGTTTCCACATTTCCCTCGGTGTTCTTCACTGACTGGCGCCTCCACCAGTGCTGCTGCCATCTCCCCAGCCTGGGACGCCTTCTTCCCCTTTCTCTGTTGGAGAGCTCCTTCCACCCCTGAAGGCTCTAGGCAAAAATTACTCCACCTCTGAATCTTTCCCCCACTTTCCCCTTCTCACCTGCCCAAAACGTTCTTATCTGCCCACTCTAAGCCTTCTGCACACACCTTTATTAGCTACAACCAATCACAGTGTTGAGATCACTTGGTTATGGGACCACGGGCTCCTGTAAGGACTGCATCCTGGCCATCCCTCTGTTCTTAAGTCATGCACAGGACCTCAGACTAAGAAGGGCCTTGGCGGGGGGGGGGGGGGGGGGGGGGGGGGGGGGGTGCCTGGATGACTGTTGGTTAAGTGTCCGACTTTGTCTCAGGTCATGATCTTACAGTTCATGAGTTCGAGCCCCACATCTAGGCTCTGAGCTGAAGCTCACAGAATGTGCTTCACATTCTGTGTCTCCCTCTCTCTCTGCCCCTCCCCCACTCACACTCTGTCTCTCTCTCTCTCTTCCTCTCTCTCTCTCTCTCAAAAATAAACATAAAAAAAAAAAAGACGGGGCGCCTGGGTGGCGCAGTCGGTTGAGCGTCCGACTTCAGCCAGGTCACGATCTCGCGGTCTGTGAGTTCGAGCCCCGCGTCAGGCTCTGGGCTGATGGCTCAGAGCCTGGAGCCTGTTTCCCATTCTGTGTCTCCCTCTCTCTCTGCCCCTCCCCCGTTCATGCTCTGTCTCTCTCTGTCCCAAAAATAAATTTAAAAAAAACGTTGAAAAAAAAAAAATTAAAAAAAAAAAAAAAAAAAGAAGGGCCTTAATTCAGGTAGAATCAATGAACTGGATTTTAAATAAACAGAGAAGATATCCTTTTCTCTTTCTTCTCAGAGATCTAAGTCTAGGAGGTGAACCATCCAGTTCCATAATATTCCAGGAGTACTTCCTTATCGTATCCGCACAAACAGTGAAGATGAAAGTGGAAAAGAGGCAGAAGTAGGGTTTCTGGGTGACAATTCCTTCTCTTCTCAAAGGAATGTATTTTTCAAACTCTAAAAGACATGCTGATGATTCAGACTTTGTCTCTGTACCATAATACCAAACACTCAGATACAAAGTTTTTTGTTTTTTGTGTGTTTTTTTGGCAAACTGTCCAGATGTTTCCAAATATCCAGATGTTCTCCCTGATATAACCCAAACAGCTCTGTGTCTTTGTCATATTTTATTAAGATATTTGGTATCATGGAAACAGAGCATGGATAAAGCTGAAAATTCAGTAAAGACAGAGCCAAGGGCAGGAATTTTGGCCCTACTCACTGTACTCTAGAGGCTGCCTGCGAGATGGGGCCCAGAGATGAATCCAGAAGGTATATCTGAGATGAGCAAGGTTATCAAGACCCACCCATTCCAGAGAGTTCCCTGGTCAGTGTGCTTCTGTTGGTCACACACACTTGCATGAAGGAGGATTCCACCTCCCTGTTCCAATCCTTCTCGGCCATTCTGGACAACCACAGCCTTTCCCCGAACCAAGCACTGCAAACCTCTCACCTGCACTTACGCTCACTCCTTTGTCTGAAATGCCTCTTCTCCCCATTCTTACCCAGCCCAAACTTCCCACCCCAGGCCCCAGTGCCCCCAGCTGGAAGCGAGCTTTTGCTCTCTTCTCTCAATCCCCCCTCTGTCCAGATCCTTCAAGAGTTGGCTCGAGTGCCTGCTCCCTACAGAAAGTGATCTCATGTTACCCAGATACAAGACCTCCCAACAAATTTCTGCTCCTTTTGGGGGGCCACTTGGCATTTTCTACATTCTAGCCTAACTTTCTCTGCATTCGTTACTGCCATCCACACATGTAAGTGCTTTAAGGGCATGGTCTTTATCTGCTATCTATTTGTGTCCCACCAAGAAAATGATAGCCAAGTAAGAATATACATTAATTGTGGCAATTTCGGTTTATGACTTGGGACCGTAATCTGGATGTCCTAAAATCAAGGCAACGGTGGAAACAGCTCTAGATTAGGAGTCAGGCTGACGTGAGTCCCACCCTGGATCTGCTGCCACCAGTTCTGTATCTCTAGATAGATCGCCTCGTCCCTCTGGGCTTCAGTTTCTCCCTCGGTAAAGCAACAGTGTCTCCAAAACCGCTGTGACAGGATAGCTGATAAGGCAGAGTTAAATGGGGGTGCCCGATTAGGTCAACACTTCTCTCTCCTGTCTGGGGTTAAAAATGAGAGATTGTTTTGGGACATACCTTCTTTGTTCCGGCCTAGGTCAATGTCCGGTGAATGAATGAGGTTTTATGCAGCTGAGACTCAGAAGAAAGGCAAGGATATTGTTCCCAGAACTGGGGGCAGGGAAGGAGGCTGGCCTATTAGAACTGAAGCATTCAATCAGAGAATATCTATCAGCCAGATTAAAAGGCTGAATCTCGGGGCGCCTGGATGGCTCAGTCAGTTCAGCATCCAACTCTTGATTTCTGCTCAGGTCATGATCTCACGGTTTGTGAGTTCAAGCACCGCCTTAGGCTCTGCACTGACAGTTCAGAGCCTGCATGGGATTCTGTCTCTCCCTCTCTCTCTCTGTCCCTCCCCCTGCTCTCTCTCTCAAAATAATTAAATAAGTTTTAAAAACAGTAAATAAAAATAAAAGGCTGAGTCTCTGGAGAAGTAGGTTTGGGCTTCTTAAATCATGTTCTGTCTCAAATTAGGATTCCTCCTTGAGCCTGGGGTCAGACTAAGCCTCTGACTGGGAGTCAAGTAGCTCCACCGTTAGGAAAGGAGGACTGTGCCCTTTCCAGAGTCTGACAACATCTGACTGGGTCCCTTTTTAAAAAAAAAATTTTTTTAATGTTTATTTATGTTTGAGAGAGAGAGTGTGTGTGAGCAGGTGAGGGGCAGAGACAGAGGGAGACACAGGATCCGAAGCAGGCTCCAGGCTCTGAGCTGTCAGCACAGAGCCGACCTGGGGCTCAAACTCATGAATCACAAGATCATGACCTGAGCTGAAGTTGGACACTTAACCGACTGAGCCTCCCAGGTGCCCCTGACCGGGTCCCTCTTGAGGGCAGGTCACCTGCGTACTTCCTGTGGGCCCTCTGGCTCCAAGCTTCCCTAGTTGTCTGCCTATCTGCTGAGGGCAGCTTCCTGACCTCTCCGCCCTCCTCCCTTCTCTCTCCCCTCTTTCTCCTTTACCTCCTTGATCATACAATGGCGGGGTGCACAAAAGCCGCAAATTCCAAGCTATATGTAGTAGAGAGCGGCTGTTTGTCCCAAAATACCGCGCCGCTGACTACAGCAAACACAAATTACAAGCTTTATCTAATCACAGTTATGTGACCAGTCATTTTTGGTTTCCAAAAATGGCGGTGAGTGACGTGCTTCTGCAGCTGGTGGTGGCACCGGCTTGGGTTTCAGATCTCAAGAGCACACAGATGCGCGTGGAGACAAGCATCCCAAGTGACCCATCCAGAAAGGGAAATAGGAGAGGGAGAGAGAGGAAGTACAACTCACCAGACAAACAAATTCCGCTGGTGCGGACCTCAGAAATAAATTATTTTAAAATCATCAAGTGGCATCGCCGCTGCCCCAGAGGCTCTCAGCGTTCATCTCCCTGGCGCACAGTTTGACACCAAAGTCATCGTCCGGTGGCTGCACCAGGGGCTGGAGAAAATGAAACTTGCCTGGAGGCCACTGATTTCGTTTGGGGGTTGGGTTTCTATGACCCCCCTACCTTTTCAAGAAGAGTAGATGGCCGTCTTGAGAGACTCTGCATCAAGGAAAAAGCACTGGGCTTGGAGTCAGGAACCTGAGCTGGCTATCACTGTGACCTTGACGTCAGCCCCCTTGTGCATAAGGTGAGGCCGATAACACCACAACACTCATCCCCGCCGGCAGGAGGGTCAGATGGGAAGTGCCAGACATACATTTGGCACTAATCAGCCTGGATGAAAAGGACTTTGCTGCTTGCTGGGAGCTGGATTCCCTTTCTGCATCAGTTCATCATAACCATTTTGACTGCTCCTTTCTTCCCTGTGTGTGGGCTTTCGCTCGCTAGGAATAGGTAGTGGAGGGGCCCAGCCTCTTTCATCACATCTTGCAGCTTCGGTTGCCTGCATAGTGGACGCGTGGCCCGTGATTCAGAGTGTCAAATGCGGCCACTCCAAATACGCTGGTGCTCCACGGAGATTCCGGGGCACCCGTGCGCACTCAGGAGGTGCTCCTCTGAAGCTTTAGGTGGCCTCGAGATGCGCCTGATCCTCCCTTGTTAAAGCATGCAAGCACGTAGGAAAGCACAGCCCTATAAATATCTACGCCCTCCACACCAGCAAGAAATTGCACAAGGTCACCATTTCCAGAGGATGTGAGCTGTAACAATGAGCCTCTCGGACAGCACAGGCCTGACTTTCCAGGCCCAGCAGGGCAGAGAAGGATGGGACATCGTACCAGCCACTGGAAGTAATGACAATGAACTGAACGGTCCAAACTCAAGTGGACTCTCACTTCCCCAAACTATAAATAAAATGGCATTTTTTTTTTCTTTACTCGTATTCCATGTTGGTCCTTCTCATGAATGAGCCCTTTAAGAGAAAGAACTAGAATTAAAGCATCAAAGTCTAGCTGGGTAATGCTGGGAAGTTCAACCTTTCCCACTCCAACTCTGAGAAGAGAGGGTGTCGGATGAGCCATCGAGGTTCCTGGGAGCTCTAGCAGCCTATTCTGATGCACCTTGGGGAGCGGATTGGAGTAAGGATCTTGGCACAAAGGAAGATCATTACTTTTAGTTGCCGTCACATCTGTTGCAAGCAGAGACGCCCCCCTCCCACTCCACCCACCAGATCAGTACTGTAGTCAGCTAGAGATCATCATTTCTCAGCCTCAACCGTGTCGGAAAAGGGATAATAAAACTCTGGAGCTGAGTCAGTTGAAGCAACCAGCTACAGTACCAAAGTCGATGGATCTCTGACTTACAAGTGGAAGCTCTGGGGAAAACTCCTCGTAAGAATAAAAACTAGCATTTGCAGAGCCTATACTGTGCGTTACACATTCAACTTAAGGGTCTCGCATCCTCATTTTATGTCATCCTCAGAACAATCCTCTGGTGTAGGTGTTTTTATTTCCATTTTATCAACAACAAAGCTGAGATTTAGAGATAGAGTAACTTGCCCAGAGATTCCTGTTTCTTCTGATGACAGGGAAGCTCAAGGTTAAATTTGGTCAAATACAAGTGCACAGGGGTTTGTTATTTGTGGTTTCCCAGCTCCGCTTTTTCTCCAGCCCTGACTTTCCTGCTTTCTTTCTCCTCTGCTTGTAATTTATTTCTGCGTATTTCCTATAGTAGAAAGCAACTTCAAATCCTATTTGGGAGAGAGAGAGAGGTGTAAGTAAATGAAAAAGCAATAGTCAGGTAGCAGCACAGCCAAGAAGAGAGCTCAGGTCCCAGGTGCCTGAGCCAGCCGCCACCTCAGTTTCTCTGCTCCGGGGCCTGTTGGCCTGGAAACATGCTTTTGCAAAGGTGGAAAGTCCACAGGAAGGCAAAAGGAGATTCCCAATCTGAAACACCACAGGCTTCTTGGGTTCTGGCTGAGAACAGGGTGGGCGGTGCCGAGGGGAGCTCAGACCTGGAATCTTCCTAGGGAAGAACGTAGTTCTTTTGGTCGAGCGGGTCAGAGAGTAGAGACCCAAAATGCAGGCCTTGCAGGAATAAAGCAAGAGCAGCTCCTGAGTATAGGCAGGGGCAATCTCAGCATGGCTCAAGGAACTGAAGCATTCTAGCATCTCTTTAGGGACATGGCTGTGGCTTTCAGAAGCTATAAGGCACAGGGTAGCACTATGTCTACCTGAAAAGTCCACAAGATCCTGAAAGGAACCATCCATAGTGATACAAGAGCCTCACAGAGGGATGGGGCACCGGATGAAAGGGCAATATCTTTAGGGTCCTTGCATGTCAACAAGAAACAGTTGTGAACGTGTAACGGGAGAAAGGAATCCATTTATGATACATAAAAATCGGGGGCAAGTTTGAGAAGGTCAGATGAAGTTACAAATTGTGATTGAGATTGAATAAAAAGGCAATGAAAGTCAAATGCCCACATTTGGCAGGAATTGTACCGAGTGTTTCACATCCCTTCTCTCTTTTAATTAGAATGGCACCCTTCTGAGGTAGGCCTTGTTATCTCTGTGTGGTTAAGTGGGGAATAAGTGTCAGGGTGGTTAATCACCTGGACAAGCTAGCATGTGGCAGGACAGGACTCATACTGAGGGATGGTCCAGTTGGAAAGCCCAGCTCTTTCCACTCAGCTACCCCTCTTAATCAGAAATGACTCAAGTTCAGCCTATCCTGACCTACCCAATAATGGATGTATATCTTAAGTGCCCACCTACCCAAATATCAAAGTCTTCTTTCAGAACATGGCAAATGAATCTAAAGCTCATTTAACTGCATGAGAACACGCACAAAAAAGAAAATGCTAGAAAAATATGGAGCACCTGGATGGCTCAATCAGTTAAGCCTCTGACTCTTGATTTTGGCTCAGGTCATGATCTCATGGTTCATGAGATCCAGCCCTGCATTGAACTCTGGGCTGACAGTATGGAGCTGGCTTGGGTTTCTCTCTCTCCTTCTCTCTCTGCCCTTCCCCTGCTCGCAAGAGCACCCATGAGCTCTCTCTCTCTCTCAAAAATGAAGAAACTTAAAAAAAGAAAGAAAGGAAATGCTGGAAAATGAGCAAAAATAGAAGAAGCAAGGCCTACTAGGAGTTAAACCAAATCACAAAGTAGCAATAATAAAAAATTAAAATACTCAAAAAGTAAAGAACATGAATTTTTATAACAGAAAAGGTACATAAGATTATTTGATATATAATCAAGTAATCATCAAAAATTATTTAATCAGTTATTTTATGTAACTGGATCACAATTTATAGATAATTTAGATTATACCTTATGTGATATGAAAAAATAAACACCAAATGGATAAAAAAGTAAACTATTAAAATGAGCCATAGAGATAACAGAAGTAAAACAGAATACTCAATCACAATTTTGGAAGAACATTTATTTGATAAATAGTAAATAATATTATAACTTCCAATAAAAGAAAAAATTCAGGGGTGCCTGGGTGGCTCAGTCAGTTAAGTGTCCGACTCTTGGTTTCAGCTCAGGTCATGATCTTACGGTTTCATTGGTTTGAGCCCTGCATCAGGCCCTGTGCTGGCAGCACGAAACCTGCTTGGGATTCTCTGTCTCCCTCTCTCTCTCTGTCTCCCCCACTCACTCTGTCTCTCAAAATAAATAAATAAACTTAAAATTTTTTAATAAAAAAAAGGAAAAAGTTCAAGTCTATAACAACTTCTCTTCAATGAAATGTAACTCTCTTCAATAAAAACAAATACTCTTAGTATGTCTTCTGTGGAAAAATGCCACTTTAGGTCCTCTGCCCATCGTTTAATTGAATAATCCAGATGGCCAACAGACACATGAAAAGATGCTCAACATCACTCATCATCAGGGAAATGCAAATCAAAACCACAATGAGATACCACCTCATACCTATCAGAACGGCTAGCATTAAAAATACAAGAGGTAGCAAAGTATTGGCAAGGATGTGGAGAAAAAGGAACCCTTGTGCGCCATTGACGGAAATGTAAATTGGTGCACCCATTCTGGAAAACAGCATGGAGGCTCCTCAAAAATCTATAAAAATAAGTAGCATACAATCCAATAATGTACACGTGGGTATTTGCCCAAAGAAAATGAAAACACAATTTGAAAAGATACATGCACCCCTAGGTTTATTGCGGCATTATTTATAACAGCCAAATTACGGAAGCAACCTAAGTGCCCACTGATATATGAATGGATAGAGAAGATGTGGTGTGTATACGTACACAATGGAATATTATTTAGTCATAAAAAAGAATGAAACCCTGCCATCTGCAACTACATGGATGGATCCGGAGGGTACTGTGTTAAGTGAAATCAGTCAGAGGAAGACAAATACCATGTGATTTCACTTACGTGTGGAATCTAAAAAACAAAACAAACAGCAACAACAAAAAAGAGAGAAACAGACTCACACATATGGAGAACACACTAGTGGTTGCCAGAGGGGAGGGCGGGGGGAGGCAGGCAGAATAGGTTAAAGGGATAAAGAGGTACAAACTTCCAGTTATAAGCTAAGTCGCAAGGATGAAAAGTGCAGCATTGGGAATATGGCCAATAGCACCGTAATAACTGTTTTGTAACTGCATATGTCATGGTGAACATTTCATAAAGTATACGATTGTTGCATCACTATGTTGTACACCTGAAACTAAAATAATATTTTATGCCAACTACACTTCAGATAAAAAATAATACTTGATTAATTGAGTTTAAAAATGCAAATTTCATTATAATAAAAGGAAAGCTATTTCCAAAAATAGATAGCCAGTACAATTAGGTCCCAATACAGCAGCGGGTAAATACACGAGGACAATCCCACAGCAGAAATAAATGCATTTTCAACCTCAGAAAGTAAAAATGTAATGAAGCACCATTTGGTTGGTACTTTCTGACAGCCCTGCATTTTGATTTTGCCCTTTTAGAAAACAGTAAAATAATATATGACAAAATCCTTAACCCTGTACGTAGTCTTTGAGCCAGTAAATCTATCCTAGAAACTTATTCAAAGGAGATAATCCAAAAGAATCAAAATTGATAAAACCCATTTCTTTTCATTGTATCTGTAGGAGAATACAGAAGTCCGCGGAAGCCATCGTGGTCATTGCATAACACGTGGAAATCAAACCATCGTGCTGGACACCTTAAACTTAGGCAGTGACATCAGTCAATTATTTCGCAATAAACCTGGAGAAAAAATATAAACACAAAGATGTTCTTTGCAATGTTATCTGAGTAAGTAAAAAAAGAAGAAAAAAACCTTCAAATTAATGACCAACAGGAGCGAAATGGTGAAATGATTGTGGTATAACAACCGGATGAAATATGAGGCCGACACTGTCATAGGATGTAACAACACCGGCTGGGGGACAAAGGGCTGCTCGCAAGGATGCACGTGGCCTGAGACTGCAAGCACATACCCATGACTGCAAATGGAAGCGTGCCGGCAAGGGCCATGAAAAGGGAAAGTTTTATGAAGAAGGGACATGGTGAATATTTTCTGTAGTTTGAATTCCCCTCAGTCTTCTCCTTTTTTTTTCTTTAAGTTTCATTTATTTTATTTATTTTGAGACAGAATGAGCATGTGTGCATGTGCATGAATGTAGGAGGGGCAGAGGGAGAGGGAGAGAGAAAATCCCAAGCAGGCTCCATGTTCAGCATGGAGTCTGACATGGGGCTTGACCCCATGACGGTGACATCATGACCTGAGCAGAAACCAAGAGTCGGCGCTCAACCGACTGACCCACCCAGACACCCCTCCCCCATGTCTTGGTTCTAATGACTCTTTAACCATAACTTAATCTGGTTCTAACAAGGCATTATCGAGGCATTAGTGAGGACCCACGGGATACCTAGCAACATGCTAACAGATACTTCAGAATGCCCCATTATTTAATTTTTTTAAGTGTATTTGTTTATTTTTGAGAAGCAGGGGACAGAGAGAGAGGAAGAGAGAGGACCCCAAGCAGGCTCTGCACTATCAGCACAGAGCCTGACACAGGGCTCAAACCCACGAACCATGAGATCGTGACCTGAGCTGAAATCAAGAGTCGGATGCCCAACCAACTGAGCCACCCAGGCACCCCCTCCCCAGTCTTGTTCTGATGAATCTTTAACCATCGCTTAATCTGGTTCAAACAAGGCATTATTGAACACCCACAGGACACCTAGTGACATGCTAACAGATACTTCAGAATGCCCCTTTACAGACCACTGGCCTTCTTGTCCAGGAGATGCAGTCCGCCTCTCACACAAGCAAGAGCACTGCTCCCGGGGCAAGAAGATCGGAAGACTCTGAGTCTCCAATAGCAATATGTGTCCACATTAGTTACCTATGGCTACTTTGAGTGCCATAAACTCAGTGGCTTTACCAGTGGAAATTTATTCTCTGATAGTTCTGGTGGGTAGAAAGCTAAAATCCAGGTGTGAGAAGGACCAGGACTCTCTGGACTCTGGGTAGAATCCTTCCTTATCTCTTCCCATATTCTGGAGGCAGCCAGCAACCCTCGGTGCTCCTTGGCTTGCATCTTCCTCACTCCAGTCCCTGCCTCTGTCCTCACATGGCGACATTCTCTTTGTATCTTCACATTATCTTCTTGTAAGGACACCAGTCATATTGCATTAAGGGTCCACTCTAATGCAGTATGACTTTATCTAAACTTGACCGATTGCATCCACAACGACCCTATTTTCAAATAAGGTCACATTCTGTAAGGTACTGGGAGTAAGGACTTCAACACACGTTTTGGGGGGACATAGTCCAGTAGTGTCTAAGCCCATCAACTTCCAAATCTGACTTACCAATCTCCAAAACACCCAGATGCTTATGAGCCTTATTCCTGTGAGCCTCTCAATTTCTCCAATGTATGAGATAGGTAGGAAGTAGGGCAATAAAACTTAAATGTCATGGTAGTCATTTGGGGGTCACCATATTGCACCGAACCATAAACACTTCTTGCTGGAATTGCCTTGGATGGGAGATCTGAGAATTGACTTGAGTAATGACCTCAAGGAAGGTTTCCAAAAAAGCTATCTGACTCCATCAGGGGTCGAGAGCTATTGAGGCCATAGTGTGGGGCAATCACAATGTGGTCTAGCATCAGCAGAGGGAGAAGCAAAGTGGGGGGCACAGCCAGCTTTGGAAAGCCTGGAGGTGTTCAGCAGAAATACAGAATTATTTGTGGATGACTTAAATAAATATTAGAGACAATTCAAAATGTTCCAGATAAGATTTACAAGGCTTCTAGGAGATTCTTGAGCTCTGATGGAAATAAAGCATACATCATAATCCGTGTAGTTTCACTGATAAGATCAAACACAAACACTACTGCATGCCCTCCTGACTTGTCCTCAACCAACCTCTCCAGCCTCACATTTTACTCAAACCTAGGTGCTAGCTTATCTCCTAAACAGACCTATGACTTAGCACATCCATCGCTCTGTACACGTGCTCCTTCCTAGTGGGATGCCTTTCTGGTTTCTATGCCAGGAAAAGGGTACTGCGGGAGCCTTGAGAGTCTGTGACCCCAGCTCAAATGCCAATCTAAAAGCCCCCCACTACACCTGACTATGATCACTTTCTATGTTTTCTCCATTCATTTATTATGTCCATTCAGCATGCAGTCTGCATCGATTATTTGTTTATGTTTGTTTATTTTATTTTGCCACGCCCCCTCTGAAAGCTCTGGGTAAGAATTGCTTCCTTTCTCTTCCTAGCTTGGTGGCTACAGGCAATGCTTGGCATTCTTTGACCTATAGCTGCATCACTCCAATCTCTGCCTCTGATGTCCGTGGCTTTGTCTTCTTCCCTTTCTGTATGTCTCCATGTCCGTGTGTCTCTGTGTCCAGTCTCCCTCTCCTTTCTTTCTCTTATAAAGATACCAGTCACTGAGTTGGGGGCTACCCTAATTCAGTATGATTTCATCATAGCTTCTTTTTCTTTTTTTTTAAACTGGGGTATAACTGACACACTATTGAATATTTACTGACTGCTGACAATGTGCCAGGGACTGTGTGTAACATATGAGGGATGGATGGATGGATGGATGGATGGATGGATTATGCTGTGAGCTCTCAGGCAGGAGAAGAGTTTGGACTTGTGGATAAAGAGTTGGAGGTTGTAGAACTGGAGAAATCTTTGGAATTGAAATGAGGGATGATTACAGACACCACACCCATCCCACGATAGGGGGGTATCTGGGAGCCCCGTGTCAAGACGGTAGTATGGCTCTTTGTTCCCAGGCCAGCCTTTCCCCTCCACGTGGGCTGCTGTAGCCTTGATATGAGACGTACATTTGAATGGGAGTTCTCACACCTCGATGGGGAGTCTGGGAACAGAAGGCATTCATGGGCCCAGCCTGTCCCCATCTGTGGCAGTAGCCAAACCAGGTGGCCTGAAGAGGAACACAAAACCTCTGAGAGAAGCCTCCCCCTCCTCCCATGGGAAGCCCTGAATATTCTTTCCTGAAGGATACAGAAGCACCCAGTGCTTTGCCTTGGACATCTAGGAAGTGGCCCTTCTTGACTGAGGAGGAAGGTTCCATTTCCTGAGCCTGGTTCTACAGTGGAGAAATACGCCAGCTTCAGAGGCACCAGGGAAAGTTACTCATCCCTGGTCCCTGTCAGGCCCCTCTTGTGCTTCTGTTAGATGAGAACTTTTATTTCCTCCTCGCTCCTCTATTTTTGATAGCATATACTTCCTCTATTTGCTGTCCCAAAGGTCCGAGCCACCCACTACATATCACTTCCATAAGAGAAATAAGCAGAGGTAAATGAACCACTTCTTCCTCTGTTCTCCCTCAGGGTTCTGCCCTTCCCTCCACCCCTGCAAAGGCCACAGTGTATGGGATTGCTGGTCTCCCAGGTTATCTTCCCCCTTGGACCATCAGCTTCCCAGTGCGGGGACACTGCCTGCTTCATCTCTGTCCCCTGAGCAGAGTCTGGTGCTTAGTATATATAAGTATTCACTGTATGGATAGAATAAAATGAAAGTTGGTTAAGCCTGTGTATTTTGATACTTATCTTGATTTCTCATGTCAAGTCTCTCTGGGTGAATTGAAAAGGGAAAAGTATGTGTCACAGTCTGTTGCTGTTCTCCTCAAGCTGCAGAATTTACTATGTCCAGGCCTGTGTTTAGATGAGTAAACTGTTGCACAGTGAACAAATGAATGGATGGATGAATGAATCACAAAAAGGCAGGACTGGAACATCTCTCAGAGATCAGCTCAACCGATCCTCAATGACCAGATGAGCCCCGAGACCCCGACCTGAGTCTGCCAGCTTGTCCAGAAGAAAATGCAAGTCTTCAGATTCCCGGACATGGCACCTTCCTCCACACAGCACCTCTTCATTCAAATCTCTTTGCAAAGATGTCAGAGGGTCGGCCTTGAGGGGCCATCTTCCGGCCGGACTCTCAGCTAGCTTCTCTCTGACTTCCCACCTATGAGTTTGGCAGTTCCCAGATGTGCCATGGGTTCTATCCAGGATGCATGCAATTTCCCAATGGGACCAAATCATGTTTTCAAAGGATACTTAGAAAATGGCAGGAACACATGGAGAAAGTAGGGAGCTCTGTCTTGCCAGCCTCTGCCACCCCAAGTTGGTGCTTCCTCCTGCACAAGGAGACAGAGAGAAACTTGAAGTTCCTGTGGGGAGTTGGACCACAATGCAGGGGGAACACTTTCCTCACCGATATTTCAAGACTATTTCACAATCGCCAAACCACCAGCCACATGCAATCACTGGCTGAAAAGCAAAAAAGTGCACGTTTGGAGTGAGTGAGTGTGTGTGTGTGTGTGTGTGTGTGTGTGTATTTGTGTTGGGGGGAGAGGGAGAGAGAGAGAGAGAGAATTAAAACACAAATAATAAAGTCTGAAGGAAACTCGGACAGCCAGCAGAATTCCTTGTAATGGTGTGGGTTTGGGCCAAAAGAACATGTTTGGGACAGAGAGAAGATAGGCTTATTCAAGTCAAGAGTCATTAGATACAGAAAAAAAAAAATCTCTCGAGACAATCACAAAATGTGGCATACAGACACAGAATTGTGTTTCCTAAACTCAAATAAGTAAATAAATGTTAAATTAAAAAAAAAAACTGGATACAGTATTATTTTTACCTTCTGTATTTAATATTTTTTGGGGTGCCATGATGTCACAAGTTGAAAGATCAGAAAGGAAGATTTCACCCAGATAACAAGACCAAAAATTAACAAGTTTTTTTTATTTGTTCATTTGCTTGTTTATTTGCTTTTTGGGGTTTTCCCCCCAGTTCTTTGCTAAAGGGATAGAGAGGACAATATTCCTTCAAAGTAGTATTACCAAAAATGCAGGATATTCAGATAAATTTGAATTTCAGATACACAACATTCTTTTTAGTGTAATCATGTCCCAAATATGGAACACACTTCTACTGAAAAGTATTTGTTGTATATCTGAAATTGAAATTTAACAGTGTGGCCTATATTTTACCTTGCTAAATCTGGGAACCCGACTGCCAGGCCTCCAGCCAGCAAGCACAGGTACTATATTTCAGAAGACTGTAACCATCTCCATGCCTCCTCACCCTTTCTCCCAATGTCAGGCCTAGAAGCTGATCCAGTCGAATAAGGAAAGTGAGGTCAGAGAGAAGTGACTTGCTCAAGGTCACACAAAGATTCAGTAGGACAACCAGGACGCAGTCCCAGTCTCAGGGCCCAGAGCTGGTTTGCCATGAATAACGGAGGCACCTTACCACAGGGATATCTGCAAAAACTGATCCAAAGCTCCAACCACTCAAGGACCCAGTGGATAGGAAAATAATCTAAGGTCCTTGGGCCTATTCACTTGGAAATGTTAGATTAAAAGGTGAAGAGTCATGAATTTCAGGACTTTTTAAATGTCCAGAACCTTTGACTCAAATCAAATTGTACATGAAATCCAGCGTATAACATACATTAAAACTAAAACTACTGTAATTAAATCAAGGTTAGGGTGGTGTCCTTCAGGGCTCCGCCTTTCTCTACTGAAGTGTCCCAAAATCACATTGATGATTCTCTTGAACTGCATCAGGTGCCATGGAATGACCACTGCTGTGATGGACCACGCACAGGCTTTGGATTCAGAAAATTTAACACCGCTATCCTTGGGCCAAACACTAACTCCTCAGAGTCTCAAATAGAGAAAATAATGATTACTCATACCAAGATGGCATTGGACACCCCAGCATGTATGTGAATACACCGGGTGCTGTAGGCACTGGACCAGCAGGAGCTCATCCAAGAATTTGCTCTTAGGTAAATGAAAGAAGAATTACTAGAAAACTGGGTGGACTGCCTGTTAGCTCTATTTTTGCTCTACTTAGCAATCCGTTCTCTTGCAATCTCTTAAGATTTTGAGGGTGGATTCTTTTTTTTTTTTTCTTAATGCGTGAATTTTATTTATTATTTGGAGGATAGTTGACACACAATGTTACATAGGTTTCCATTATAGGGATGGATTCTCACAGGTCTGCTGTAGCTCTTGATAATGGATTCTAAAGTGCCCAGCAGTCAGATTATGACCACAGTGTCTGTGAAAGCTGGTCAGGGAAACAAAAGCCACTGGCAAATCTTAAGACTTCCCAGGCCAGAAACCTCAGTGGCTATAACCTCTCGACCTTCCAGTATCTCAGATGAGTTTCTGAGAAGTCCAAAGCTCTTGATTTCCGGCAAGACGTTGGGTGTCCTAAGAACATCTGGCACATACATAACCCAAAGGCCGAGTCATGCAGAAGACTCCCCTCTGACCAGTCTGTCAAGAGTGGACCTGCCCACAGCCATGCCCAATGGTGCTGTGCTTGCTGTATTACATTCCCTCCCCGGACCACCATCTGGCCTTGCACTTTCTGCACTGTTTCATGTTGAGGGCTCTTGGATCTTATCCTTCTCTGTTTCAATTCAACATCTACCATCTAGGACCTTGTTTCCTAGGAACACAACTCCTGGCCTTAGGGAAATCCTGAGGAGCAAGAACCCAGGTGAGTTGGCTTGGACTAGGTCAGTAAACTATTTGTGTCTCCTCAGGCAACACAAGGCTTTTCCTTGTGCTTTGTCTTCTACAAACAAGCACAGACTGGCCTGCCCTACCAGGAGACTGGGAAAACTTAAAAATGGGCATTTGCAGAGTGACCCATACAGCACTATTCAGATGTCAGATTTTGTATTTCTACTGGTGGTGTGGAGCTCTAATCGACTCTAGGTTCTCTGATTTTAATGCTTAGTAGAAAATAATTGATCAGTAAATACTTGGTCGCATTAAAGTGAACCCCCTATACTAGTCAGATTAAAATATTTGCTGAAATACACAAATGGCTTGACATTTCAAGTATTCTGCCTCTTGGATGCTTTGAATAATGAGGTCTACCCTTTCTGCAATAACCTAGTGGTCATGTTCTTCTAAATGAAAGGTCTACTTGGTCAGAGTTTCTTCTGTGGTGCCGGTTTTCTAGTGCAGGTAAGAAACACACAAAGGACTGTATTTCATTTGGCAGCAGAGGTGGTGGGATAAGGCCAAGATGGCTCAGTCACTGGGAGGAGATACAAACGTGCATGCATTTCTTTCTCCTTGGCGGATCAATCAGCCAGGACCTCCTCAGGCCGCGACTGAAAAGACATAAATCTAGAAGTCTCTACTGAAAATCCACCACCCTGACCCCTGAAGTCTTAAATTTCTTACAGACCCATCCCTTACAAAAGAGGCATCCTTGAGTATTTTTTTCTCGGAGGAACATTTACGTTTGCGGGTAAGTATAAATAAGACTACAGCGGCATTCAGAATTTTCCAGTGCACCAAGGGACCCAAAGATCACAGATGTACTGGAAGATGTGGAATGGGAGAAAACTTCGTGGCAGGGGCCACAGGAGATGACTGTTTGCAAATTCCTCGAATTTTGAGTTTGAGGAACTGGCCTCACAGAAATGTCGCTCCTTTAGCAGAGGGTAAAGGGGCACGTGTGAGAGTAAGTTGTGAAAGGCAGGGAGAAATAAAGAACATGGAGAAACCTTGGTCTTGTGTAAGCATTTCCATCTCAGATTCTTAAACTGTGCTAACGGGGTCCGTATCCCAGGACCTAGTTCCCCCGCAGTCCTGTCTGATTGTCACCCCATTCTCACCAGAGAACAAAAGGACACGGGCTTCTAGAGCTGCAAGCCTGCCCAGGACGACCATTGGCCATGGAGCCTCCTTACATTTGACATTTGGAGCTTG
Organism: Panthera pardus; assembly: GCF_024362965.1. Taxonomy (NCBI): domain Eukaryota; kingdom Metazoa; phylum Chordata; class Mammalia; order Carnivora; family Felidae; genus Panthera; species Panthera pardus. Next base: position 68,442,598 of record NW_026526766.1, on the reverse strand, counting down.
GAAAGAGTTCTCCCACCCGTGGTCTCAGTTGTTCCTCTCTGGCACCCTGGGAATAAACACGCTGTCATACCCATATCCCAGATAAGAAAGCCAGCCCTAGCCTGCCTGCCCAAGAAGAGAAAAGCCCATTTGCTGTTATGAAATAATATTTAAACTACTTAGGGATACACGGAGTGAAGAAATTTCCTGTCACACTTATGCTTTTGGAAAACAGCATTTCCAGAGAGTAAGCAGAACCAAAACTAAGTATTAACAGCCTAATAACCAGTTTTAAGTGGATGGAATTTTATGAGATGCCTGAATTGGGCACGCCACGATTCTAGGCGAAAGGACTAAAAATTGTCATTTTGATGTGTTTTCCTCAATAAATTCTAGTCCTGTCATTAATCTTTATTAACGGGATGGGTAGAAATGGAAAGCATAGCCAAAAGGATGCTTAAATTCCTCAGAATTAGAGTAACGTGACACGTAAATAAAAGTTCCCCCACTACAAACCCCAGCCCCTACCAAAGTCTGTCTTGTTTAGGGAATAAAGTCATTTTTCTCCATTAAGCCAGCTCTATCGAAGATGTCAGCATCGAATTGGAGCCACTGTAGGCAAGACTGCACTGCAAGTGTTTTTGCAAGACTGCAAATCAATTGCTTTGACCTGAAGCACTTCTAGTAGAACAGAACGGAGAGGCTGTGCTGGTTGCTGGACACTGCGTGGGGACACACAGGTGGCAAAGACGGCCCCAGAACTCTGGACTAAGTCAAGTGCTTATCCACCCCCTAGTTTTGCAGCTGAGGACATGAGGCTAGAGCTGGTGTAGGCCTTAACTGTCCCGGGAGCTTGGGGACCAGGATCAGGGCGGCATTTCCAGAGCAGCCTGTGCCATGGTGCGGGGGGGGTGGGGGTGGGGTGCCGCAGCTGGAGAAGTGTCTTCTGTCTGGGAGGTGAAACCCAACTGGGTCTCAAATGTAAGCAGGAGTTACAAAGGCAGGACAGAGTGAGGGATGATAGATTTACTGAAAGCGGGAATTTCCGGGTGTGGAAGGGATTGAGCGAAGTCCGGTCTGTCTGTGGAAGTGGGTGGAGGTTGGCAGAGAGAAGGGCAGGAGCCAGATCAAAGACCCTGTCTCCATTCTAACAACCTCTACCTGCTCCGGGCCCGCAGCTGGCTGCTGGAGTGCGGGCAAATCCCCACCAGCCGTCCACTCCCACGCTGGGGACCCGCACCTGCTCTCTGCGCACCAGTACCCCCTCAGATTTCGGTTTCCATCCAGACCAGAGCTCCCCCTTGAAGTCCCCACCCACCTCTCTCCATCCGCTCTTCCACAGGAGTAGAAGGACATGCTACCAGACATCTAAGGGAGAGAGAGGGATGGAGGCACTGAGGAGACGGCAGTAAGAGAAGAAAGGCCGCGCATTCTTACCCGTTAAGAGAGTCACACACTCTCCTGTTCCCTTCAACGCTTTAGTCACAGTCCCAGAAGGGCGGAAGCTGAGGAGACCGCTTGAGCTTCAGGCCTGCCGCGAATGCCTTATGGAGCAAGGTTGAAGCGTGTGGGGTTCCTTTCCGGGGCTTGTCTCCTGCTACTACTACCCAGCCCTGCAACAATGCTGTCTTCCACCCCAACCCCAACATGCCATGCCGAGGCATCAGTATTTGGTGCCTGTGTCATGGGCGCTGCATTACTGGCGAAAGACACAAAGAGTTGTCTGGAGATGATGACCGTCACCTCTCCAGAATGGTGCCCCTTTAAAGGAACTGGTCTTCACAAATAGACTTGTCCTTCTGACTTGGGGAACAGCAGCACTGTTTTTGCTTACTGTCTTTGATAATTTGAAAATGTGGCGGGGGTCGGGGGGAGCATTTGACTGCTTTGGGGAAAACAAAGCATCACAAAAATTCTGTACTTGCATTGGCTTCATCTATTGCTGGAGTCGGCTAGTACTGCCTCACGAGAGCAGAAGATGCATATCCCTTCTCAACCCCTTGGTCAATGACGTCAACTTGGCGGTTTAAGGACAGCCATGGAGGGACTATTTGCACCACAGATAGTGGCAGATACTTCAAATAATCACTGATTCCATCTCATTCCCGGGAAGAACCACAAAAAGCCAACACTCAGAGCAGGAAACGAACTTCCTTGTACAGATAATGTGCAGAATTCCAGTAGGTGGGAATGACCTGAAAAGCTACACAGGCAGGAATGTGACACCTTTCACAAGCACTCTCCCAACACCCTTGGAACACACATCACTTTTTTTTCCCTCCAGAACAGGTATTCTTCGCAGAGTTCGATGACAAGAGACCTCAACGTGGAATCAGAAGACACGGGTTTCTCCATGCCTCCCCATTAATTGGATACATATGCTCCCGAGTTAGTCTTCGAGCCTCAGTTTCTACATGTCTGCGATGGGGCTGACAAACTACTTCCCCTTCTGATCATGAGGACTGAACAAAATAGTAGCCATTAAATATAGAGCAAACAGCAGATAGTAAGAAGAATAACAGACTCGATCTAGAAAACGTGGGAACTGTCTTCCCAGTCGTATGGAGAGTTCCTCCCCTCCTTCAAGGGCAATTCCATACCTCCAGGTGGATCTACCATTGCTCCAGTGTTAAGCTGGCACTTCCACCTGCCCGAGCCATTGCGATCCGTGCCCATTCAGAAGAGCTGCGAGGAAGAAGGTCCAATCGCAGGCCCTCTCTGCTAGAGGTGCTGGTGGTGACTCCCTCCGGAGCTGTCACAGCCAGATGCCGGCAAGCACAACAGCTCTAGAAACTTTTCCAGCTGTAACACCTTTGATCACGGGGGATTCTCTAGACTCGTGAAGAAACAAATCCTATTAACTGTGCTGCAAGCCTGCTTTCTTCCTCTAAGATCTCTGGAGACAGACTTGTCTGTTGCTGGGAGTCTTAAAAGACAAGTCATAGCCGAAGGTCCGAGGGCAGGGCTCTGCTTATTGTTCCTTCATAACAAATCACTCCAACACGTAGTGGCTTAAAATAACCATGCTAGTATACTCACACGTTTTGTGGATTGGAGATTTGGAGAGGGAGCAGGCTCGACTCTGTTCCCCAGTATCTGAAGACTGAAATGGGAAAATTCAGAGGCCGGGGGTGACTCAGCAGCTAGGGACCGGAATCATCTGGAAGCATCTCCACTCACATGTCTGGCTGTCGGCAAAGACCTCAGCTGGTGTTGTCAGCCAGAGACCCTGCACGTGTCCTGTCCTTGTGGCCTGGGCTTCCCCACAGCATGGTAGCCGCACGTTTCTTAAATGTCAGCTAAGGACTCCAGAGGCAAACGTCCCAGTTTCAAAGACAGAAATCCATCTCGCTCTCCAGCGCCGACCATTATTGCCCTGGCCGCAGAAGTCACTCAGCCACACTTCTGCAGCATTCTGTCCTTTCTGAGCAAGCTGGGTGCCCTGCCCAGATTCAAACAGAGGGGAATCAGAGTCCCTCTCGATGGGAAAGTGGTAAGGTTCTGGAAAAGCATGTGAATGGGAAGTATTATCACTTTCATCCTTAGAAAATCCGGTCTGTCGCAGGGGCAGCAGGTATTTATCACGCAGGGCCTTCACCTTCCATCTGTAGAATGTGCAGAGCTACAGCTTTGACATCTGCCCTTGGCCTCTCTAAGAGGCCGCTTCTCTCTGAGCCCAAGGCTGGGTCACATCCATCATTCCTTCACTGTGTCCCCATTAAAAGGATTTTGCAAGCAGCTTGGGAGCCAAAGCCGTGACTTGTTCATCTGGAATCTCCCATCCACATGCTGCTCCTGGCACAGAACAGAGCCCAGAAGTGGCTATTGAGCTGGAATTCTTATGGAATATATAATAATTTTAATAAACATGTAATAGGGCTTCTTCCATGCCAGGTACTGCTTCTCAAACTGCTAAACACTTTAGAGATATTAACTCATTTCATTCTTCAGGGCGTTTTAGGAGGTAGGGACAAGTGTCATCCCCATTTTACAGACAAGAAAGCTGAGGCACAGGCAGGCTTAATGACTCGCCCAAGGTCACTCGGCTAACAAGCGACAAAGCCAAGATTTGAACTCGAAAGCCTGATGGCTAGAGTTTGTACACTTAACCACTATACCATCCTGCCTCCCAGGGTATGGGAAGCCCTTTTCAATGAAACAGGCTGTTCGAGTTCCCATGCTGACTCTGCCACCTCCTTGCACAAATGCCAGTTCTCACCCCTTTCCCGGTGTCCACACCTTCATCAGGTAACACGAAGAGACTAGATTTCTAACGGCCTTCCAGGCCCATGATATATGCTGTATCTTCATGAATGGACTGAGCTGGAGGCCGAACCTTTTATAATACTAAGTTTCTATGTTCCGCTAGAAAGAGCTTAATGGGACTTTTCAAAGGTTATTGAGGACCCAAAGTCCTGGGATAAAAAGCTGTAAAGCAGAATCCAGCATTCATTTCAAGTCGTGCATCCTGGGAATCGACGCTGAGCGCCAGCTGGTGCCGGGGCCACGTTAGCCCGTGGTGTCACAGGGAGTCAAGATACGCAGCCCCCCCCCCCTTAAGGAGCTAATGGCTCGGAGGGCAGTGGGGGAGGTAAAGTGACCAGAACACAGAACCAGGAGTTACGAGGCAACAGGGAGATGAGAGCGATAGCGGCGATGCCATGAGCAAGCACAGCCGCGGGATTCAGCTTTGAGAGGGAGATAAAAAACTGCATGATTCTCATTTTGTGATCTTGGCCAGCTGAGACTGTTCTCGGGGACTGCCCAGAGCTCTGCAGGCGAGGCAGTCTGCTGAGACGCGATGTTCCAGTCCACACTGTCTTTTCTTGACATCAAATGCTTGCCTGATCTCCACTCGTTGCGCTAGCAGGCTTTTGGAGCTCCTACTAGGCCAACGAAAAGAATGAGGGCAGGTGACCCCGGAGTGACATTTTGATCCCCTTTTAATTCTGATCTTGAAAAAGCCCAGCATGACAAGAAAGAACGTGACAGATGGATGGCCACGTTTCCCCACTCGGCACGGCCACCGCCAGGTGCCTTTCCGCTTGAAAGGGGCCGGAGGGAGGAGCGTGAGGCCTGGCGAGGTGGGCCTGCAGTAAGGAAGCAACAGGCCAGGAAGAGCCTACAAATTGGATCCCGCCAGCCCGGGCTGCCTGTGGCCGGCTCTGAGGCCTGAACTGACGGGCCCGTCAAAAGCTGGCACGGGGGGAGGACTGGTGAAAGGTAAATGCCTTCCATTTGTTCTGCTCGGCAGGACTGGCAGTAGCACACGGAAAGAATTTGGGTGTCAGATTTTTATCCCGAAAGCCTCACTTAGATAGTGGGCTGTTTTGCTTCCATAGCAATCTGCTTCTGATAGGATTTCCCTCCCGTTTTTAAAACTCCCTTGCTTCGCGCCTCCCGAGAGCAAAGCTTCGGCTTCTTTTTCTTCATCCTTTCTCTCCCCCACCTTCACAACAAGGACAGCGGCTGTGCTCTGACTCCTACTAGGTGGAGGCCCCTCCCCGCCCTTGGGACTAACTGGAGACCCTTCTGAGACCACTATCACCATTGGCCTTCGCAAACGGGGCCGTCAGGCTCAGAGAAGCGAAGTCACCGACCCGGGCTCCCGCCGCTGGACAGTGGCAGGCTCACTCACCCCACCCTGCTGCGAGTTCCCGGGACCTGGTGTCCCCTGAGCTTCTCCAGCTTATCATTCCTACTCACTGCACGCATGTCAACACTGGCTCGGGGACGTATGCAAGCAGTTTTGTCGCTTTAATAAAACATTTTGAAGGCACCTGCGTGGCTGAGTCGGTTGAGCGTCCGACTTCGGCTCAGGTCATGATCTCACGGTCTGTGAGTTCGAGCCCTGCACCCAGCTGTGTGCTGACAGCTCAGAGCCTGGAGGCTGCTTCGGATTCGGTGTCTCCCTCTCTCTCTGCCCCTCCCCCCACTCTGCCTCTCTATCTCCCCAAAATAAATAAACACTTAAAAAATTAAAAAAAAAAAAAAACATTTTGAATTTTCCCTGAAAAGGGCATTTTTCTAGGTTTAACATGGAGTTGGGGTTCTGCTGTTATTTAATAAGTAGCAGAGGTTCTGATTACCCTCTTGTTGTCTTATTTGGTATCACTGAGAGCTTGCTACATCTACTTCAAGGGAATAAAATGATACCAGAATAGATTTATGGAAAATGAAAACAGGAACTGGCAAAGTCAACGCTATTTCACAATTATTTGCTAAAGGAGTTTGCAACACTTGGATTTAGTTGCTTTTCTCTCTCTCTCTCTCTCTCGTGCTGTTTCAAATGAATTAGCCTGAATTTAAAACATCTTGAACTTGCCAGAATGCCACGTGCCTAGCCCGGAGGAGGAGGAGGAGGAGGAGGAGGAAGAGGAGGAGGAGAAGGAGGACTCTATGAAAACTCCCAAGTATTGATTTTCATTTCACATGCTCTGCTCCAATTTCCCCTAAATCGGGAAGCTGATTTCTCTGTAACCTCAAATGAGCTTGAGCTGCCTCTTTAGAGAACAGAAAGAACAATATCCCCTTTTAAAGAGAAGCCGCTCCTGCTGTGGTGTAGGGGCCACCCGTCTGCTCTATGGTCCAAGGACAGACTGGCGAGGCTTCAAAACATCTCTGAACCTCGGCATCACCATTTCTGAGTCCACACCACGTGCTCCAGAAAGGCTGTTTAGAGGCTAATCTATCCCCTGTCAGTGAGGCACGTTTGTGCAAGAGATTTAATTCTGCACAAGTTAGTGAATGGGGCGATCCCGGGAGCCATCATCACAGTCATGATCCAGAATAGAACTCAACAATGTACAGGCACAACCTAACTGCACCTCCCATGCTTAAATGAAATAGATTCAACAGGACTACCTCTGATCTGGTTCCGGCAAACGTGTAATCTATGGTAAGACTGCATGTTTATGAGTAATTCCAGGAGTTCATGATGACTCAGCCAAGGGCCTGGCTTAAACTGACCTTTGGTACTAAAGGGGGGGGGGGGGGGGCGAAAAAGATTCTTAGTCATTCACTCATTCATTCAACAAACCTTGGGTGCCTTTTACAAGGAAGCTCAAACAGAAGCCTTAGATAAGGGGAAGGTAAGCATTTTAAAAGCACAATTGACACAGGCTTACCACATGTTAAATATTCATTTACCAAAGATGGGTGGGAAATTGCTCCTCAACTTTCTGAGGTCATAGAGAGGTAAGCCACTCACTTTAGATATCATTTTGGCCTCTTACTTAAAGCAGGTCCCAGAGCTTCCTCTCATTTCCTGTTGGACCATCTGATGTAGGTCTGTGTGAAAAGTGGAAAATGGTCAAACATATTCTAAATCTATGCACTACATTCATCTGTAACTTACCTATTTCCAGGTAGATTTTCTCCAGTTCTCTCGAAGTAAGAAGATTCTGCAATGAAAAGACATGGAGTGGAGGGCAGGACATGAAACACATATACGGCCCTTTCCGGTGAGGGTAACGGGTAACAGGAGGCCTATAACTCGCCTCCTTTGCAATGGCCTGAGGTACCCGGAGAGTCTCAGCCGGTCCTTCTGCGCTTGAATCTTAAAAGATTAGGTTCTACCAGCCTACCACCCTGACTTGTGCAAGCCAGGCCTTTTTAGGGGATATTTGATTGGTTTCTTGGGCCACAGGAGAATTTCTTTCCTGGCCTGGGCTTCTCCCCACTCCTGTTTCCTAGGTGAGGGTGGAAATGCACAGGAGGAATTTCCTGGCAAGCGAGTGTGGAGGTGTCCTGTTCATTAGACACAGGTACCCCAGCGTTTGAGGGAAAGCTCTTCCCTGAAAGGATGCTGAGAACTGGGATACCCAGGGCCTAAAGAGGGTGCAGTTTTCTAAGTTTTAGCAGGAGCCAGCGGGGTTCAGAAGAAAAAGAGCATATGCTCTTTAGGGTTATAAAGCAGGGTGCTTTTACTAAGCTTCTCATTTTGGTTCAAGCCGCTCAACTTCTGACTCCTCATCTGTAAAATGGGGATGATAATAACCCTTAAAGTTTTCCCGGGAAGACTATATAAAGAAACTACTGTCTGTAAAGTAACAAGCCTTGTCTCTGTGCAGAATAGCAGGCCTGGAAATAGTTAACACCATGGCCCTGAAGGGGCACAACATTTTCCCTCAGACCCTTCTAGATTCTTTGGGCTCATCTAGTCATCAAAATGACATAAGACAGATAGGAGAAAAAACATTTTCATACATATAGGAGCCCTATAAAAACATGAGATCCAAAGGGCAGCCAGGGAACTGAGGCTTATATAACATCCTAAGCCAAGGGAAAGGGTACTGGTCTGGGTCTGGGTCTGGGGTCAAAGGGGAGGAAGGCCATTCGTTCACAGGAAGGGAGAGATGTTTGGAAAACAAAGTTGCCTTGTGGTGCAGATAAGTTTCTTAGGTTTAAAAGAAAAAAAGGGGTATCTCTAGTAATCGTTCTCTTCTTGGCACAGGCCCCCTTTCCAATGCAAATTTGGGCGGTTGATGGGGAGGAAAAGACCTTTTCCTGAATCTGCTGCGTTTTAACTGCCTTTAGCTCAAAAAAGCCTTATGTCAAAGAGACATATTTTGGGGTAGCAAAATCTGCTCCCTTTTAGCCCACTGTAGTCTGTCATAAATACTAATGCAAGCGGCAGGCATCATAAGCTGCCAGTGTCTCCCAAAGCCGTGGGGACAATGGGAGACCAGCCCACTGCCCCTCAAGCCTCCTGCTCTGGCCTTTTTCTGCCTGTTTCTTTTCTTTTTCACCTCCTGCTTTCCCAACTCCAAAGCTTGTTCTAGGCACTATCCGCCTCTCCCACCGAGGATCTTCTCTCAGTCTTCATTCTGGCATGCCTACCAAGTCCATGTCCAAAGGTTATGAGACAAGTGCCTCCACCATTGTTCTCAGTGAGCCATCCTCACGTCTCCCCCCATGTGCCCAGACCCATGTCAGCTCCCTCCTGTGCTACAATGCTGGCCTCCCTGCCTCCTGGCCTCCCTGCCTCTGATCCTTCTCCCTGCTGCAACCCCCATCTCTACAACCCACAGACCTTAACAAGCCTCTTAGGTATAACCTCTGGAACGACGTGCACATACACCTGTGGGTGCTCAAGCTGACCCACTGAGCACAGAGAGACAAACGTCAGCACTTTATGTTATATCTCATTCATTTTAACTTCTATTTGTGAATGTTTTCAAGCTAACATTTACTGAGCACTTACTCTGCTAAGCCCCATCACAGCAGCTCTGGGGCACCATCATATTTTAGAGGCAGGGAAACTGAGGCACAGCTATGTACAGTAACTTGCCTGTGGTCACACAGCCAAGAAGTGGCCAAACTCATGCTCATAGAAGTATTCGGGTACTATAACATATGTGCCTAATTTATGAATAAAGGTACACAAATTAGGGCTGAATGCTTGAAATATATGCATATATATGAATATATGTATGTGTATATATATATATACACATGTATTGTATATATATGTATGTATATATATACATATTGCATATATACTTATGTGTATATATATATATACGTATTGCATATATATTTATGTATATATACGTATGTATATATATTTGCTATGATTATATATAATTAAAAGTTTTAGATTAAATCCATACTTTTTATCTTGGCCTTCCAGATGTATTCTGTCTGGCTACCGCCTACCTCTACACTCTTCTTTCTAGGGACTTCCCTCCCATTACAGAAACACAGGGCTTCGAGTCTCCAGGTGTTGGAGAGTGCTCTTCTCTCTGACCATGATGCCGCTACCTCAGGTCCTGTCCTCACAGGTGAGAGTTGAACCGCAGGGGAAAATTTGTGCTTTAATGGGAAACTGTATTGTCCAGAAGACACCTTCCAGGTGATCTGGTTCTGATTCCAGGGGAGCTATTTTACAACTCTGGAATTGTAGATAACTGATAGCAATGCAAAATAATCCTTGTTTATAGACATGTAAATCCTGTCCTATCTACAGAGGTTCAACGGGCTTTTCTCCTGACCGTGAAAGAAGCAGACTTTGCCTCCATTTGCACATTCATTTCAATATTCCTCATCTAGACGTGTGCCAGCTCTTTGGATTCTTCCGGTTTTAAGATCTGCCCAGTTCCCTCACTGACTAATGAGGTACATGAAATTTGGAGCACATGGCTATTTTCTCTCTGTATGGGAGTCATAATATTATCCTTATTTGAAAATGATCATTAGCGAAAGTGAGTTTTGACCAGAGCCCATGCTCTTTGCTCTCATCCTGTTCATCAACCAACCATCACTGAACACCTACTTAGTTCCAGGCCCCCGTGTTGGGTGCTGGGGGCCAACGATGAGTAAAACATGGTTCCTACCATCCAGCGACTCCAGGTCACAATACTAAGACAGGCGGAACACACATAGAAGCTGTGGGAGCAAAGTGAGGAGTCCCTAGCCCCCACTTGGAACATGGAGAAAGTTTCCTGAGAATCCAGTAATAATTAAAATAATAAGATAATCGCATTACAACAGATACTAAACTTCAATCCAAAAACATTGGACAAAATATGATTTTATGGTGACTGGTACTTAAATGAAGTGAGGTAAACCTTGGCAACATCTGGTTTCTTATGAGATATGTTAGTAATGACACTTGGCCTATGCTACATTTTAAATAGCAACGTACCCTTTTCCAAAGAATATAGATCAATGCTTCCAAATCCCGTGTACATAACTGATTAGTTGGCCTCGTTCAAACAATAATCATCAAACAGCCATCCCTATGGGAAAAAAAAAAAAAAAGTACATAGCTACACAACAACGGGACCAGGCCAAAGGAAATGCAAGTATGTGGGGATTTGAAATTAAAACTAAGACACACATATATCTAACTGAGCTCAGGACCGATTATCCCCATGCAAGCTCGTCTCTTCACCAGGTCAACTGATTTTATTCATCTTTGTATTCCAAGTGCCATGCCCAATTCATTTATTCATTTATTCATCCATTATCTGCTGACCCCTCATTCATTCTAAAATCTGAATGCCCATTTGGGTCGATAGATGCTTGAGGGGGTATATAATGAAAGAAGACTCAATTCTGTCTTCAAAAGGCTCACAGCCTTGTGGATAGGGATGGGGGGCAAGGTCTACATGTAAATACCCCATAAGGCAAAGTAGTTGTGTTCTACTCTAGGTTATATTTAGAGGGAGGTAAGAGCAGAGTAGACAGTGATAACTTGGGTGTGAGTAGGCAGAGAAGTTTCTACCAAAGCGAGGATGCAAGGTGAGGCTGGGCCAGACAAATCTGACATGGAAGCTCATTCCCATTTTCAAAAGCATGTGTGTCAAGAACATCATTAAAGTATAATGTTTGCAAAGCTAAAAGCTTGCCTTTCCTACACATATAAAACAGTGTCAAAGATTTCATTCATCTCCTTAATTAACAAGATGTTAAAACTAGTTCAAATGAGAAATTAATGTAAGAGTAAGATTCAAGATTGGATACAAACCTGGTTAACGTCACACAGGCCAAAAAAACAGTGATCTTCCGGTTATTTAGAGAGGGTCCTGACCATGCTGCACTTACCTGTAGGTTCAGCGAGCTGGGCTAAACACCCTACTCAACATCCACCTGCCTTGGGGTTGGGTGAACCCCTCCAGTCGAGCTCGCAATGATCCTGGCAGGGAAACTGATTGGATGACAAAAGGTCTCAACTATCCTTGTTCTCTGTGTCCCTTTTTCCTAGGTTTTACTTGAAAGATATAATGAAAGTTTATAGGAAAGAAGTATTTAGGCATTTGGTATTTAGTAAAGGGAAATACGTCATATTTTAAGGTCCATGGTGTCATAAAAATTAACTATAATTTGGAAATAGGTGTTAGATCATACTGGGTGTTCTCCCAGTGCAGTTCTGGGCTTTGAGCCTTGATTGGCTTCCTAGTGACTGGGCTATTACTTTAAATTCTGTAAGGGCTGAAGTTAACTTGCAGTTTTCCTTTCCTTTCCTTTCCTTTCCTTTCTTTATTTTTCTTTTCCTTTATTTATTTTTTTTTTATTTTATTTTATTTTTGGTAGAGATGCAAAATTTCTGACTGTATTGAGCTCACATGGTTCGCACTACAATGACCTCAATGGTATTTCAATGGCAGTGAGTTTACCCAGTTTGGGGCTTTTCCATGTCAAAAGTAGTGGTGGGAACAGCACAATGAGTTGATTTGCCAAATCTCACTCTCCCTCCCCAGAGCTTTGAGAAGATTCAACCAGCACAGAATAAGAGAGGGGCTGGTGTTTTTAAGAAATAACTTGTTATGACTGACCAGTTATTTGGGGCATGGGGGCAATGGGGCAAAGTGGTATGAACAAGTTGTGACTTGTGTTCATGAGCGTGCAGATTCTGAATCCTGGACCTGAATGAAAGGCAAGGGATTACCCCCAGGCGGGGGTGGGGAGGTGTTAACCAGAGTGAGGGTAGTCCATTGTGCACGTTAGCAGGACTGCTCTGAAAGATTGGGGGCATGACACTCACCTGGGGGGGATGGGGATTATTCTCAGGTGGATGATAAGGGCTTGAGTATTTTAGAGAAATATTGAAATGGCAGAATTCACAGAATTGGTAACAATTCATTTGCGGAGGGAAAGAAAAGCTGAGAATCTCTCATAGTTTTTAAATTTGATTATCTGAGAAGAAAGTGGTGTCCTTTAAAAAAAAAGAAATTAAAAGCAGGTTTAGGAAAATGGGTTGAAGATGACAATTTTGGTCCCAGACATAGGCACTGGTAAAGGTTGAGACATGTCAGTGAACTGGAGAGAATCAGAGGGCCTATTGGGTCTTTGTTTTCCACGATGGGCCTGCCTTGGAATAACATAGCCCTTGTAAGTCTTTATAGAAGCAACACAATCTGAGGCTCGCGTCGCAGTTCTGGAAGAACGTGAAGTTTCCACGGTCCTTTGGCCAATTATTTATGAGGATTTGAGTACCTGCCGTGTGTCAGGCATGTGCTAGGGACTACTCAAACAGTGTCTCTGTCCTTTGAAAGTTCAGAGTATCTGAGAAGTTAGCAAGAGCAGGTAAGAGTGGGGGGCCAGGAGGGGGCAGGAGCGTCACAGAGAGGAGCCCACCCTTCTCCTGGCTGTGGGCATTCACTCTCTCCAGGGGCACAAGGTCAGCTGGCCACAGGGTTTATGTGCCGCCTTCCTCTGATACAAGAAGTCACTTGCAGGAGGAAGGGGAGAAAGTAACTAAAAATAAAGTGGTTTCTGATTTGAGTGCGTTGTGACAGTCTTTAGGTCATTTTAAGGAACAAGTCTCTGTGTTCATGCAGGAAGAACTTGGAAATCAGCAGCCATAGATGATTTGAGTCACAAAATGTTCAAGGCCTGAACCAGGCTTCTAGACATCCTTCAGACATTGCTTCTCCCTAAGGGGAAGAGAGAACCTAATTTCCATTCTCTCTTCTCTCCCCTAGTCTCCCTCTCTCTTCTCTCTCACCCACCCTGGCACCCTGCCTCCTTCCCTCCCACCTTCCCACCACCTCCTTCTTTCTGGAACATGGGTGCTAAGAAATAAACTGATTTAATCCCCTTACTCCCCAGTCCATATAGCATAATATCACCAAAAGTTCAGGTTTAGGTACAAGGTCTGAAGCCTTTTGAAGGCTGCATATCTTTTCCAGCAGCCCTTATTGGAGGGAGGTGAGGCTTTCCAACTACCCATCTCAGTCTCCCAAAGACTACCCTGTCTGTGAAGCCTCAGCCCAATTAGAAATGACCCTCTGTCCTTGAAGCTCGCATCACGCTTGACCTGCATCTCTCTTTCTTTTCTGTTTCTCATAAGAACAACCTGCATAGATAGTGAGTTTCACTGTGGCATCCCTAGTGCCTGGCATAATACCAGGAACACAGCAGGTGCTCATAGTCTTTGATGGATGAGGGAATTTACCACTGACTCCTCAACACCTATCACAGTGCTGACCACCTACGAGGCTCTCCGTGGTTACTGAATGAATGCATAAACATAAACTCGGCTTTTCTCTCTAACAGATATTAGAGACTGGGTGAGTGGTTACCGTATGGTTACTCCTTCCCCACTCCACTCCCATCCCTGAGCCCAGGTTAGCACTTTGTTAGCACTGGGCACAGACTGAAAAACACTATTTTGATGAGGAACTCTCTGTACTTGGCAACTTTCATATAATTCTAAAATTATTCCACAATATGAATTAATTACAAAACTTAATTTGTTCTTCCTTTGGAAATTTTCTTCTACCGGTTAACCACCAGAATACTTGGGAAGTTCTGTTTTATAGCTCTTTTCATTGAGAACCCTGCTTTTTATTTAACAATTTACATGTATTTATGTGAAAAACCATTTATATAGCATTCATCCTGTGCGAAGAACCATTCTGGGTTCTTTATAAATATAACTCACTGAATCCTCGTAAGAGTCCTGTGGTAGTGATATTCTCTTCTTACAAATGAAAAATTGAGGCATGGAGGAGTTACATAATAGGCATCAGGAGGCACCAGGCAGCATAACGGCTGGTCATCTTAGGATGTCGTTCTTTTCCTGGGACTTCTTTTCTCGTGTGCTGAGACACAGTCTCTGTCCATTCAGCCTGAATAACACAGTGTACGAGCTTCTGTCACGGCATAACTCCTGAACAAAAGCAGTATCACACAGCTCAGAAAGAAAGGCCACCACGTTTGATTGTCCCTGCACACTTCATGGAAGAAAGAATGATCTCTCTCTCTCCATCAGTCTGCACACGAAGCCAACTTCATGTCCATTCTCAGCTACTGAGTCCTGGCCAAAGGCTAGCCTGGCTGACCTTGTATATTGTGTGCTTTTCTAACTCTCTGAGTCAGCTCATCCATTCCCAAATTTTTTAACTGTTCCTTTTATGCTGACCACTCTCCCCAAATTCTGTCTGCAAACATCTCCTCTGAGATCTGGTCCTGTGTGTCCCCTTCCCTGTTGTGCAGCTAAGATTGCCATCCCTTGGGTCACCCAAGCTGCCTTTGTGACCTCATCTTCCACCTCCTGTGCTGATCTGCTCCCCTACCACAACCTCCCACCTGCAGGTTCAGATGCTTCTAACTCTTTTCTTTTTTTTTTTATTTTTTTTTTTTTAAATTTTTTTTTTCAACGTTTTTTATTTTTGGGACAGAGAGAGACAGAGCATGAACGGGGGAGGGTCAGAGAGAGAGGGAGACACAGAATCGGAAACAGGCTCCAGGCTCCGAGCCATCAGCCCAGAGCCTGACGCGGGGCTCGAACTCATGGACCGCGAGATCGTCGCGGGGCTCGAACTCACGGACCGCGAGATCGTGACCTGGCTGAAGTCGGACGCTTAACCGACTGCGCCACCCAGGCGCCCCACTTCTAACTCTTTTCAATCCATGGCCCTGGCTCTTCCTTTCTCTCTTCCTGAAATAAACTCTAATCCCTGGTCCATCTGGTAGATTCCTATCTATATTTCATAACTCATCCCAAATGTCTTCTTCTCTTAGAAACTTCTCTTGATGTTTCTAGGTTGCAGAGGAGTTGTTTCTGGGGCTCTACTGACTGTCAATGGTATGAATTCCCCATGCCACCAGCTCCCAAGTCTGGCCTAAAATGATTCTGTACAATGTTTCTCAGGATTTTCATTTTTTGTTTAATTGACAAACATAAGCTGAACTACACAGACCTTAGATGAGTTTTAACAAACACCGACACTCACAAAATAAACACATCAATTAAGAATGAGAACATTATCAGCAGCCTGGACTACTCCCTCAGCTCTACCAGCCAATTCCCGTCTCTAGCCCCATAGACAACCATCGTCCCATACCTTTCGGCAAAGATTCAACCTGTGATTTTCAATTTCATATAAGCAGAATCTTACAGTATCTCTTTCTTTTTGTCTGGCTTCTTTCATTCGACATGTTTTTGAGATTAATCCTTGTTGTTTCATATATCAGTAGTTTAGTTTTTATTACTGAGTAATATTCCATTGTATGAAGATACCATAGTTTGTCCATTCTCCCGTTGATGGACATTTGGGTTGTTCCCAGTTCTGTGCCACTATAAATAAAGCCACTGAAAACATTCTTCTACAAGTCTTTTGTGAACATATGTTTTTACTTCTCTTAGATAAATAGCCTTTCAAAGTGTCTGATCTTGCTACTACCAACTTACCAAACTCATTTTCCATCTTAAATATTTTCGACGTCTTTCCTTGACTTAAAGGCCCAGTCCAAGTTTTTAAGGACCACTCCCACAATAAATCTATGAAAGAGCCATAATTAACCCCCAAACTCAGAGGAGCTAAGAGGCTTGTCCAAGGTTGTTGCCCAAGGGATAACACAGAACTAGAAGATAGTTTCCAGTCCCAAGGCCCCACCTCTTTCCTTTCTGAGAATAATGCCACCAGTGCCACCAGTGGTATGTGTATTTGGAAACATTACTACCCCAGTCCCCTTCCTGGAAGCTCCCTCAAGTTAGCCCCCTTTTCCTCCAGCCAGTGTTTCCTTCAGGCTTGCCCAAAAGTCGAGGGCCCACAAAGGGTAGGCACCCCAAGTCCAGTATCCATTTTCCTACCTTATTCTCTTGCTAACCTTGACAAATAAATATCAACAAGCCAGCTACAGATATTTTAATATACCCTGATAACCCTATCATGGAGGAGAGGGTATAGATAGTCGAGCCATCAAAATATAACTCACCTAGGGCCAAATTCAGCTAAAAGAAAACCTTTGCGTGTTTATTTCACACCAGATGCAGGGCATACAAAGATGACTAAGGGCCAGTCTTAAGTTTCATGGAATTCACAGCCTAATGAGAGCAGATAGATTCGTAAATATTGCATACAAGAGAGGCCTTCGCATCAGCTGTCAGTGGTGGGGGAAGACTCCCTTTCTGGAGGAGCTGTGACTGGAAGTTTTCTTGGAGGTGACAGTACTCGCGATAATCCTTGAAAGCTGATTTGTTAGATTTCTACATGGGGAATAGTGTGAGCCAAGTACCAGAGGCAGGGAGTGTAGTTAAGGTAATGAAGGCAATGACCAGGACAGTGTGGCTGGGGTTTCCATTCAGGGCAATGGTGAAAGACAGGGTGGTGAGGTTGGCTGGCTGGGACTCCAATGCCACGCTCCATAGGTTGCGACCTCCCCTGATGGGAATCAGAAAGCAGGCGTATGTTTAGGAAGATGCTGGAAAGCTGAGAAGATGGACCAAGGAGGAGAAAAGAACAGCGAGAAGCCCAAAAGTCTCATCAAATGAAAGAAGTCGCAGGCCTTGAGGTAGAGCAGGGACAGTTGGCAGGAAAGGCACAAAAGTGAGAAGCCCGGCAGAGAAGTGATGACTTCAAGGACAAATTAGCCGAGCAGAAGAAAGGGGCTCTAAGGCCAGACCCTGTAGATGGCAGCCCCAGGGACAGAAGTGCTCACCGTGGAAAGTGAGGGCACAGGACAAGCCTGAGATGAGCGGTGATGGTCATGGAGCCAAGGCCTGCTTTGGGGAACAGAGCCCCAAAGCAAGCAGGCCTGACAAGGTCAGCCAAGATGTTGCTTGTTCTATTTGTTCGGCTTTGGCTTGGTTTTGTTTAGGTCTGGGTTGGGCAAATGCTACTACAGACTCCTGGGAGCACAGGGAATCTCTCTCTGGATTGAACCAAGCACTGAATAGAAATTAAAGTTGAGAATACACGTCCCTCCCCTCCTCAGAGACCCTCTTAGAGCAGAAAGGGTGCCAGCTGGGGAACAGGGAGACCTGAGTTCTGGCATTGCCACTTAACTATGAAGCCTTGAGTCACTTCCCACACACCCTGTGGTCCTCGGCTTCTTTCATCACCATCATAGCACCTGCCTCAACCATCCTTGTGGCTTGTGATGAAGGCCAAAGGATCATGCAAACGAATGAAGTTTCGGGAGGCATAGAGTGCCATTCAAAGAGAAGATAGTCTTGCTAACACTATCATTGCTGTTACCGTAGGCTGCCTGCCAGGAAGGGAGAGTTACTGATGGGATCAGCCCTTTGCACTGGCACCTAGAAAAGGTAAAACTGTCACCGGCAACATCTTGTTTGGCCCAAGAAAATTTAAATGCTCTGTGTCTGTTGACCCAAAAGTATGACACATTTTATGGCATGCTTGTAAGTAGCAATGTTCCATGAAAAAGAACAATGTCCCTTGGCTTGAGGGTTTTTAGCAAGAGTTACTTATTCTTTTCCCCGGTCAAAGAACTTCTAAAGATTTCTGGAAACACCAAATCACCCTTGAATCCTTTAATTTCCTACTAATTATTCACAAAAGTACTTCTGACTAATATAATAGAGTCTAACATCCTGAAGAACATCCAACATTTATCGGGACAAACTGCGAGACTTAGAGCAGGGAAAGTGAAGCAAAAGGGAATTCACAGGCCCCGCATCTCGCCCTGATGTAAGGGGCTCGCACCTAAAGGGATGCTCTGATGGAAAGAGGATTTTTTACAAAAGGGGCAAACTCCTCATGGAGAAAGAAAACTAGACCCTGTGCCAGCAATGGAAAGTTCTTCGTTGTGTTTGGAACGCACACCTGTTGAGCATACACACTTGCCCCCATCACCACCCCTGAGAAGACCTCGTGGTCCATTCACATGGGAAGTAATCGAGGGCCCTATATTCTAAGAGTTTCCAGAGTTTCCTGGGTTATTGCAAAGCAAGCTGTTGACCATTTATCTCTGCTCAAAAGAGACTTAGCTGTGGGAGCTGCCTGTTCAATTTCATTTTCAGTCACCAAAAGTGTGGCTTCATTACTTCAGGGTCAATTCAATAAGATTATTCTACCACTTTGTGCCAGACACATTGTCCCAGGCCTGGAGTTAGGTGGCCTCTGCCTCATGGTGCTTACAACCCAGGGTATTAAATTGATTGGGGTCAAGAGCAAGAGGAGATCATTGAGAATCCTTTCTGTCTGCAAATGTCACACTCCTTGAGTGCTGCTATCTGATGTTTGTTTGTTGGTTGGTTTTTAGTCTTCTGCCAACCCAGAATGAAATAAAGAATTCAAAAAGAATCAGGTTAACTCGACCCGTGTAGACGAAAGCTGCACATTTAGAACTCCCCAGATCTGCATAGGAGCCAGGATGCTCTTTCTGTTCAGCTGCCTATAGTGGTCAGATTAACCTAAACCCATTAGAAATCTTACCTGTCCTCAGCCAACTCAGCAAAGGCTTCAGGTTGCAACGTACGGGAAGACAGAGCTAAGAATAATACTGTGATTAAAAAAAAAGAAAAGTCGGTGAAAGAGAAGAAAAAAACATTCTAAGTGAGGATTGGGCAAAGTCTTGCAAAGCAATACGAAGGATACACAGGGGAATCCTTCTCAAGGTTGAACTGGTGACTAGACCAATTTGCCCTCCCTTAAAAACACTGGCATTGATTAGCGAGTGTGACTTTATGGGCAATTTGCAGCTTTAGTTTTCATTCCAAGAAACTGGCAGCGTCCCTCACCACTGATCTCCCCAAATTGATGGATGGTAGCAATTATCTAGAGTTATTTATGTAATGTGTTGTAATAGCAACACAAGTTAGCTGTCACTTTGACCCAGACACCCCCTCGCCCAATTATAAAGAAACCCCATCACAAAGCTGCCTTCAAACCCGGGGCTGGGGAAAGAAACAAAACTAAACAAAACAAAACTCTTCACTCCATCTCTTAAGGAAATAGGAACTTTGAAGGCCTTAGAGAAACCCATGCCTCTTCGGTAGAACTACTTAACAGTATTGCCAATATTAATTTGTCTTTATGATTTATCAGCCCATCCAGGCACTTATTCCTGCCTATTCTCATAATAAACAAAGATTATTATTTTAAAGATTAAATTCTATTTTTTCACCAAGCAGATGGATGTTTAACGACTGTGTATTAAGTGCAAGGCATTGGTCTTGTCTCTGGGGGGATGCAAAGGTGAGTCAGAGCTCCTGTGCTCGGGAAGCAAGTTGCCTCATCGTTAAGACGAGAACAGGGATAATGACCATCATAACCACCGTTCTCATTTATTGAGCACCTGTTGTATACCAGGCATTGCACTAGGTACTTTGACACACTGTCCCTTACAACTCATGGATGAGACTGTCTTCTCTCTTGCCCTCTGGCCTTTAGTCATTGATTTGTCTACCCTTCCACGAGCACAGGATGTGCTTGTGCCTCAGGGTCTTGGACTGTTTCCTCTACCTGGACTTTTCTGTGCCTAGATGTCCATGTCCCATTCCCGCACCTCATTTAAGTTTCTGCTCAAATATCCCTTTGTCCAGCAGGCCTGTCCTGACCACTGCAGGTAGACCAGCAGCACACTCACCCTCACCCCACTTGTTTCTCTTCGGAGCATTTATCACTCCTGACAAATTATATATCCACTTGACTGGGATTCAGACAGCTATGACAGCTGCACAACACTGTGATGTACTAAAAACCAAGGGTGAATTTTTAAAAATATTTTTTAATGCTTATTTATTTAGAGAGAGAGCACAAGTCGGGGAAGGGCAGAGAGGGAGGGAGGGAGAGAGAGAATCCTTCGCAGGTTCCATGCTGTCAGCATAGAGCCTGATGCAGGGCTCAAACTCACAAACTGTGAGATCATGACCCGAGCTGACACCAAGAGTCAGGGGCTTAACCAACTGAGCCATCCAGGTCCCCCACCATGGATAAGTTTTATACGTGAATTGTGTCTTAATACAGCTGTGCAATCAAATAATAGAATGAAAACAGTGTATTGTCTCTTTCTCCCCACCTAGGAGGCAAGCTGGACTTCGTTCTCTTTTCAGTTGTATTCGGGGCCTAGAGAACCAGGGGGCACAGAGGAACCATTCAATAAATATTTGCTGAATGAGGGAACATGTGAGAAGGAACCTTAAAAACTGAACCAGCATTGATCAACCACAACAATGTCAGTATTTTTCATTCTGTCAATAATGATCAGTTTTTCCTAGAAATTGAATAGATTAACTCCTGGCACAGTTTGTCTGCTTCTTAAAGAATTAGTTGGAATCCTTTTTTTCCTTCTTCTCCCTCTCCCTCTCCCTCTCCCCCCTCCCCTCTCCTCCTCCCCCTCCTCCTTTTTCTTCTTCTTCTTCTTCTTCTTTCTTCTTCTTCTTCTTCTTCTTCTTCTTCTTCTTCTTTCTTCTGTCAATTGCAATGTCATCAAACTAAGAAGTAAAAAGAATACTTAACCGATAGACATTTCTAGATTCACACATTGGCTCTGTCAATTACAGTGTATGACCTCAATGAAATAACTCATTCTTTTGAACCTCAGTTTGTACAGCTGTAAAATGGGGGATCGTAATAGCTTACTGAGTTTTTATGAGAATTATACAACAGGATACACATGGAATATTCTAACAGCATCTAAACGTATATTAAGTGGCCAAGAAATGTTTTTACACCTGCCAAAACACCAGTGAGAGAGCTTGAGGATACTCAAATTTCATCTACAGGTACAACAAAACAAACAAACCCTGTTTGCCAGATGTGTGAACCCAGATTTCAAAGCAACTAGAAAATGCCGTGACTGCCCTTCCACTGGATGTCTAGTTACATCCCCACTTCACTTCCCATCTTCATGAATATGGACCTCCTTGCTTCCACACTGTGGGCATTGATCAGCACAGCAGAGTAGAGAGAGTGCTGGCTTTCCTTCTTCTCAGACAGACCTAGGTTTGAAACTGAGACCTGCCCAGCTGTGACCTGGAGGGAGGAGCTTGAACACTATGATCCTCTGCTTCCTTTTCCATTCAGTAGGAATCACATGCATATCACTTTCTCCCTCTCTCTCCCTCTCTCTCTAGTTGAGTCAAAGTGGAATGAAATAAAGACATGCAAACACAGTGCACATTCCTATTAACAGAAGTGCCTTCTATTCCCCTCATGGGGTGTCATCTTTAAGGGACATTAAGAAAAGCTTTCTTTCACTTACTATCCAATCATTCAATATTTAATGAGTGCCTACCCTGTGCCAGATGCTGGGCTTTGAGGAAACACGAGTTTATAACACAGATATGATCATTCAATCCTTCCACTTGCAGAGTGTGGAGTCTGCACGTCCCCAGGCAGAAGCACCCTCTACTCTGCCCTTGAGCCACATTCCAAGAGGTCAGTAAGACTCGGGATCAGTAGGAGAAAGCAGCCCACTAATCCCTCCTCTTCTGTTCTTTCATCATTCCAGAAATCCAGGCATCTGAATTCCTGGAAGGAGGAATCTTCAGTTACTCCTCCTGACCACACAAATAAACAAAGGCAAACCATCTCTCTAGCTCCTGAGAGTTCTGGGTCCTTTAAAAAGATGAAATACAATTCTGCGCCTCAAAGGCCAATGGTACAAGAAGTGGGGCCACCATTAGGACCTCAATCTTAGGCAGCACTAAAGGAACATCAGATTAATCATCCACACTTGAAAATAGTATCCACCTATTATTGGGATGATTCAAAACAAAACAAAACATGAATGTACCATTTTAGTGAATTTTCTCTGCAAGACTGAGGTTTTCTTTTTCTTTCCTTTTTTTTTTTTTTTTTTTTTTTTTTGAGAGAGGGAGGGAGAGAGAGAGAGAGTGGAGGGGGCGCAGAGGGAGAGGGACACAGAGAATCTTAAGCAGGTTCCATGCCCAGCTCAGAGCCCGACACAGGGCTCGGTCTCACAACCATGAGATCATTACCTGAGCAGAAATCAAGAGTCAGATACTTGGCCAACTGAGCCACCCAGGCACCCCAGGACTGAAGTTTTTATTTCAAAAGGGGAGTTTTTCCTTATTCCATGGACTGAATAGCCTCATTGGAAACAGAGGCATTAATGCTAACGGGTAATAATTTAAAGCTTTGAGTAGAATGCAAGTCAACTTGACTCCCAGACGCTCCTTGTAAAAAGCCTGTGCAAATATCAGGGTACTTTCATTGCTTGCCTTTAGTCACAGTTGGGTGGAAAGAGCACATCTTCCTTCCAGAAGATGCAGCCTATACTTTCTCATGCTTGGGAAAGAAAGAAACAGAGTCCACTCTCTCCTTGTCATCAGCTCTGACCTTTTGGTCTTGAAAGATGACCTTCCAGGTTGTCGTAAGTCATGGCTAGGTAACAGTGTGTGTCTATAAATTTATATATTAGATCTGTTTTCAAGGTTTGCACTGGCTGAATATAACATTTATTACATGGATCAGATTCTCTCTTAAAGATATCAGAGTCTTTCATATCTAATACAAAATTATTTTATAACACATCTCTACATGCATTATCTCATTTAATTTTTACAACAATCCTGTGAGGTCGGTATAATCCTTTTTATAGGGGAAGAAACCAAGACTTAGTGATTTTGTAAGTAACCAAATCAAGACCCAAATGCAGGTCTTCAGATTTTCAATCCAGTATTTTTCATCTGTTCCACAACTGTCTTGCAAGATTTTCCTGGAGCCCTCTTGGAAATTATATACATAATATTATTTATGTATATATATATAATTGCTCTTAAGGTCAGTAATGAGAAACCAAAGTACAGGTTAGCCATAAGGCAGCAGAGAATGAAACTCCCTCCTTTTTTCTGCCGAGCCCTTTTTCCATAATCCTGAACACTTAAAGTAGTTTTAATGAATTGAACTTTCTTTAGAATTCTCAGTCTCCACCTGAAGAATCACTATGGATTCTGTTTTCTGTATTTGTAAGTGAACCACTGCAAATCCCAGAGAGCTCTCTGGTCAGGGAGATGTTCTGGGGCTCCCAACCACAGCCAGAATCACTTTCCAAGGGCGATTTTTCTTGAGGAGTGCCCATAGAGCCAGCCAAGTTCCACTGTGGCATAAGAGTACATACACATACATTTCTTTCTTCATGGTTTTGGGAAATAGATAAGTTCCCAAGAGTGGCATGAAATCACATGTCCCTCATGTCATTCAATAAGTAGTTGTAACAGATAATCTCTTTGGGGGATATATAATCTGTTTTTCTCCCCTTTGCACCTCACACTTCTTCATTCATGATTTTCCCACTCTTTATATCTGTTCCCGTTCTGAAATACCTTTCTTTACCTATTGGCTTCTGAATTTCTTAAAATGCATACTATACAAGAATAAAACCAAGGATTTTTAAGGTATCTCATTTCTGGATATGTATTCAGGAGGCCACTGTTTGTGCGCTCTACCAAGATTCAGCCCAGAGCAAAGCATCACCCCACAGCTCAGAGCTGATGGGCAGCAGAGCTCAGGAGCCCCAGAATCTGACCTTATAACCCAAATTGCAAAGGATCTGGAAAAGTCTGGAGAAATCTTCTGGAGAATGGGCTTATCAACTGCTTTTCTTCCTACTTCCCAAAGACACCATAGTCAAGGCTCAGGAGCAAGGACTAGGAAGATAATTTCAAGGTGGAGAAGAAAATGCCATGCCCTTGGCTACCCCAGTGCCTCATCTTATTTATTGCTCAGGAGCATAACCGCTGTCCAACATGCACAGCAGCAATTACTGCAGGGGCGTGGTTGGCCTACTGTTGACTGTGGCTTCCTTTTCAACTCCATTCCCCCAATCCTACTTTACTGAAAAGTGAATGTAGCTTTCTCCACTTTGCAACCTGGAACTATAATCACTTAATTTTCCTTAGATAGTCCAGGACCATGGTAAGTAAAAACAAAATTCAATAACACTACCTTTCTTTTTACCAAGAAACACAACAAAATTCAACATATACACTCCCCCATCGTGTATCTGAAATCTGCGAACGCTTTTCTTGGTCAATATTTAAAAACAGCTTTCACTGCCACTGTCAAAATGAGGTAAAATATGGAAATAGCTTCAACCAACAACATATCCTCTCAAAATGTGTTTCTTATATAGCAAAGTGTAGCAAAAAGAACATGAAGTGAAAATCAAAAGACATGGGTTTTCCAGATCATTGTTGCCTCTACGATTTGCTATGGGATGTTGGGTAAGGAACTTTCTCTCTCTGGAGCTCAGCTTTATCATTTCAAAACAAGGGGTCTCAATTTTAGAAACCTTCCTTCCTTCCTTCCTTCCTTCCTTCCTTCTTCTCCTTTCCCTTCTCTTTCTCTCTCTCTTTTTCTTTCTTTCAAGCAGTAAAAGCCCTCCCCCAAATGAAAGCCTAATTCAGTTAGCCAACATATTAACCATGAAGATGAAGCCACTCTTTATGTGGCTCTCCCCACTGGTCTTCTCCTTGCCTTCAGGAACATGTATGGCAGCCAACCAGCAACATAGATCTCCTTAGAACCCAGTTTGTTGAAGGAGAAGGAGAAGGAGAAGGAGAAGGAGAAAAGGAGAAGAAGGAGACGAAGGAAAACAAGGAGGGGGAGGGCCAGGGGGAGAAGGGAGTAGGAAAAGGAGAAAAAGACGACATTGAACTACAGGATGAGAATCCAAACTGTATAGTGCAAAGTTGGGCACTTTGGAGTCAGACCTCAGTCCAACTCTCTACTCATGTCTGCTTTAACCAGGACATGACTGAAGAGCCATTTTACATGAGTTTCTTGAGCCTTCATCTCTTCATCTATAAAATGGGAATAACAATATCTATTAAATAAAGTTACTCTGAGGATTAAATAGAAGGATTATTAAATGATGACTTAAATCCCTAGCATACAGTAGGAGCTCAATAAATATAATCTTTTTTTTTTTTTTCTGAGAAGACCAAGTGTCCTACGTATAGTCCTGGCGTAATTATTGATAGTATATCCTTTCACTCTTAAGAAGTCCTCGTTTGGACACGAATTATGTGACTATTTATTACCATCCCCTAAAGCCACCTCTCCAGTTTTGGTTCTGGGGCTCTCAAAACATGCAGAAGTCTACTGGTTGATTCTTAAAATCCTACGAGGAGTCACAGACAACCTTTCATTGTCAAGGCACAAGAATGTGTTTGGCGCCACTCCAGAGGCAGGCCGCTCACAAACATAGAGGAAACATTTGTTTAATGGTTTTATACTTCACCAGAGGAGAGGTCCCCTTGACCTAATAACTGGCAAATTCCATGGGCATGCATTTGGAGTCAGAGTGGGAAAAAGCGAGGAAAGCCAGCATTTGGTCACGTTACGAGGATATGCGTGTGGAATAAGCAATCTCTCATTCATTTCATGTCTCCTGCAATCCCGGTGTTTCCTTTCCTTGTTGAACACAGGTATGGGCAATTCACTCATGTGGCTGGAAAATGAAACACTTGAATTGTAAGCTCAGAGCTGAGCATAAGAGAACACTGATCTTAAGAGTGTATGCTGATACAAAGAAATGTGTGCGTCTGAGTAGGTATTGTGTGTGTTTCTGTGTGCCTTGTGGTTATAATCAAGCAAATCCTTTATGAGCCAACAAGCATTTGTGGACTTTTAGTGTTAGCGATTCTGTTTCCAAACCATTGGCATATTTGTAGACCTGACTAGTCTCTTCATTAAAAGCTAACCACTTCAAAATTGTGTTTTAAGCTTCTGAACATCAGCCTTGAGAACGAGAGTAAATACCAGCATCACTTATCACTTTGGCAGGCTCAACAAACGGCATTTTGGAGCATTAACAGCCCTTAATGGGGACTCTCACTGCTATTAGTTAAGCAAACAGGCATTAGGTTGAGGAAGGCAATCAGCGGCCCATCTCCACAATGACTGATTGTTGCCTGTGTTGGCCTCAGCTGATTTGGTGCACATTCCTGCCCCAGCACCTTCTGAGGGAGCTGGTGGTGACCATGCCATTTCAGGGTTAAATCTATGCTCCAAGCTGGGCTGCCATCACCTCTGTTTTAAATAACCTGGAGTTTGAACAGTAGTGACTAGAAACGTCTGCTCTCCCCTTTTGGTCCACAGCTGATAAAAACCCCACCCATTTTCTCAGGTCCACTTCAAATACCACTCACCTACCCTAGGAAGTTTTTTCCTCACTCCACTGTCCTCTGACTCCAGTGGGAAATGATCTTTTCTCCCGTGCATCCCCACAATACAAAGCTCAGCTGCGTATGAGTCACTTCAGTGGCTTGTAACCAATGCAGGTATTTCTACCCCAACGATTGCAAATCCAGACTACATATCTGAATCCCTGGGGACCATTTTTAAAAATGCTTCACAGGTGATTCTTCTATGCAGCCAGCGTTGAGAACCATGACTTTTCTCCAGAGAGATTCTGTTTCTGTTTATCTGGGGTAGGGTCCAGGAATTTTAATTCTCAACCAGCATCATGGGGTAAGGGCTCCCAGTACACTTGAGAAATACCACGATAGCCCTTGGGCTCTGAATGGGGCCTGATAAACAGATTAATACTGCTTTATAAGAGGGCACATCCCGGAAACTGGGACCTTTTTGTTATGTTCTGTTATGATGTCATTTACATAGAAAAGATTAGAGGTAAAACTGAGGCAGAGATGAAGAGTTCTACTTCACAAAAGAGAAAGGGATGAGCGTGTGGAGGGGGGGGGAAGGGAGCAGGTATTGAGATGGAGGAAACTGGGACCAACAAGGCTGGGGAAAAGGGAAAGAGAAAACCCATGACCCCAGCATATGGCCACATACCAGAACCAACATGGAGGAATGAAAATATTTCAGGAGAATGTTGTAACTTGTTTGCTCCGAGATGTGCAAAGCAATCTCCCTCCTCCATCTCCCCTTAGGAATCCTGAGTAAAGAGGTGCCGGAAGCCTTCTTCACATTGGCAGGGGGGAAACCTGAGAGGACTGGAAGAAGCAGAGTAAGAAAACGAAGGACGATGCACATCTGGCTTACACGTGTGCGCTTCATCTCCTAAGCCTATTACACAAAACAGGTGTTCAACGAGCAGTTGTCAAACAAATGAAATATTAGGGAAAAGCTCCTAAGGAAGACCTTGGTTCCTGCCACCACAGAGGGCTGGCAAAGGTAGAAAAGAAACATAATGGCCTTTTCCTTATTGGCTTGCAAAAGCCAATCCCAACCTGCCCAACTTCATGCTAACACAGCACACGACTGTCGGCCAAGAAAGAGCAGGCAAGGTGAAAGCTCATAGGGCCAAAGATCTATTCATGTGACATTGGCTTGGCTTTGGGTGTTTGGCTATTGTCATTGTTTTGGAAAGTTTTAGTAAAACCAATAAAGAGGGCGTTGAAAATAAGAGAGAAGGCATCCCGCATACCACCCATCCTGATGTGCGTGGCACTGGTCTAAAAACAAGCAGAGCAAAGGACACCCATATGATACCCAGCTGGTTGAGTGAAATTTTGCCCTGAGCTCCACGTGTTCTAAACCAAAGTGACAGACATAGCCTGGGGGGTTCTACTTACAGTTCAGATTTGCACAACTCAGCTTCTCCCCTTCCCTCAGCTCCTCCTTCAGTTATTGTACTTTGCTTGGAAGATATATTTATTTCTAAACCAACAGCGTTCACTTTAACAACTTTAGAAACAACCGGCCCCGGGACTAACACTGACTCATAGTGAGACGTAAGGAAGAAGCAGGAGCGAGTACTTGCTTCCTCTAGTGCTCTTGCGGTGGGGTGGATAGCCTTTTTTTCTCATCTGCCCAGCACCCTCCCTGCCTTTGGTAGTGCTCCCTTCTTCGTTCTTTGTCACCTCATTGGAGTTACCATCTCCACCTCTGCCAGCATCTCCTTCCTGATCACAGGGCTGGTCATGTGACTCTAGATCAGCCAATCTCAGGGCTCTGTGCCTTTAGCACCAGTGATTGGTCCAGGGTATTTGTCTAATCTAAGCAAGGCCAAACAAATTCTTGCCTGGAACGATACATGAGCATTGGAAGTTAATAAACTAGAAAACATGTGAATCTGGAGTCTCGGTGTCCAGATCCTGTCCATAGGATAGAATCAATACCCAGAAGGGCACTGAGTTAAGGGGTAAAGAGACGCTGAGCTCTGATGTCACTGCTGCAACCCCTGAAACCAGCCCTGAGGTAGATCATCCTTGAACTTGCCAGATACATAAAATTTCACTTGTTTGTTCATTTATGCTTAGGCTAGTTTGAAGTTGGATTTCTGCAACTTCGAGTGCAAAATGTTGTGAATATAAGTGAATACAATAAAATGCTTATATTCAAGTAATCTTCACGCAGTGAAATGGAACTATCATCGCAACCATTGATTGAACACCCACTCACAGTCAGAACCTGTACCAAGACAAGAAGTGTGTATCTCATGTGAAGGTCCCACTGAACAAGAGCACCTGAGACTCAAAGACGTTACTCGACTTGGACAAAAATCACAGAGCTGATCCTTGGGGGGGGGGGGGATCCACCCTCCATCTCGGGGTTTACTCTACGCGCTCCCAGAGGAAGAGCACATACAGCAGCTTCATGTGGAATCAGCAACTCTTTCGTGCTTGTTTAGTTAATAAGATGCCAGCCCTTCACTGTGAGGCTTAGGCCCTCAGTACAGTTCCGTTCGTCCTACACAAGGCTCTAAGCTTCCAAGCCAGGCTCTCGAGGGAGGCAGAGCCCAGCTGGGAAACAGGTGGTGAGGCCTCCATACTGGTCTGTCGGGCTGCCTGTGCCACATGCCAGGTAATCAGGAGAGGCTTTAGCCATGAGCACTTCTGCCATTAGCACTTGCTGGCTGAAAGTGGGAGGTGGGGCAAACACTAAGATGGTGAGTTCATCCAGCACCAGCCACTTTCTTGGTCCAAAGTGAGTTCAACCAGGGTGCGCTGAAGTGAGGAAGCTCAGTGGTGGGATGGCTCTGAATATACTGGAATCAGGACATGAGTGTATCCAAGCTCATCCCCAAACCCCAGGTTTGACTAACTCTGCCCATCCTTCCTACCCCTTCCCCTCCCTCCATCTCAGAAGGGACAGGGGAATAAAAGCCTATGGAATACATTCCAGAGTCTCATTGATGATGTTTTCTTTCATTTGAATGTCAGTTCCCACTCCTGGTTGTGAAAAGTGCATGGTTTCCCTGATTTAAATTCCCACGCCAAGTTTTGAAGAATGCATGAATGTAGCCCTGCACTACCATTCATTGCCTCTGTGACTTTGGTCAAGTTACGTAGTCTCTCCAAGCCTCAGTTCGCTCTGCTGAAAATGGGAATGATGCTGCCTACCCAAAGGTATCATGAGAATGTCACAAGGGTTGTGCCATCACTCCTCCAGGAGCTTGGCATGTGCCAGATGCTCCACGATGGGAAATATCGTCAGAACTTCCCGCGTGTTCATGGGAACAAACTTAATGCGTGCCTGGCCCCTCTGCCTAATCTTCAGTTGGTGCCTATTAAATAGCCAACTTCTTTCAAATGGGACAGGAAGTGAGTGATGGCTGTTTCCATTTTCCATATTTTATGACTCTAGAATCCCCACAGACGATCTCTGTCCACAGTTGGACAGAGGGGGCAGAGTTATCCTACGGTCATGGAATCCCTACTCCAGCCTAATAATTGTGTGGACAACTTTGATGCTAAGGTTAATGGTGGGTTAATTGTGGGTGCTGCGGTGATATGAGAAGTATCTGGAAAGCACGTGGAGAGGTCTCGGGTTTCGGATACTGCTGCTCCAACATCAGCTGAAGCCCTGTGGCCACAAGCTGGGTGCAGCGGATAAAAAGGGGATAAGGGGCCCCCAAACACTTTCTAAGGTGGCAGCCTTTTTGTGGCACCTCCCATTCCATCAGGGCCAAGGGTATACCCCACGTATCCGGTGTGGCGGGATAACCCAGGCTGTACGCAATCACAGAGGCACTGAAGCTCAGGACAAAGCCTGCTCTGAGACTGCCCCGCTGTTCCTTGTGTGGACTAGGAAGACGGGGGTCCTGGGAAGAGGAGGGGCCTCCATAAATGTTTATGCCAGGGTGGAAGCGTCAGTAGCGTGATTTTCAATCCTGAGTGTATGCTATCGATCACCTGGGGATCTTGCCAAAGTGCAGATTCCCACGCAGTGGGCCTGGGGTGAGCCCTGAGATTCTGCATTTTTAACAAACTCCTGGGCCACGTTGAGGCTTCCAGCCTGGGAACCACATTTTGAAACTAGCAAGGCTCTAGGACCTAAGAAGTTCATAGTAAATGTTTGCTAACTCATTACTCATAGATACGTTGATGCATGAACATACAAATGAATAATACAGGCGGGCAAGTAGACCATAATGAAAATTCTAATATCCAAGGCTAGACTGGGGTTAAAGACTGTACTTTCCAGAATTTCAGACTTGACATTTACCCCTCCCCGCGCCCGTATGTTCCTTTGTTTAGTTCTTTTTGCTTTATTTCTTTCTGTCTTCAGTGACAGGGCAGTAGAAAGAGCAAAGTCACTATCTCTGCTATAATCCCTGAGTCTCAGTGCCCAGATCTATAAAATGGGAATACCATCTATCTCACGGTGTTGCAAGAACAAAGTGCCTCAGGAAAAGGAGCTCAAGAAATGGTGGCTACTGACTACCATTTAATTAATTCATTTGGAGAGATCACAGATTTCTCTCCTCCACGTAGAGGGAACAAGGGGGGGAAATATTAGCTGTATGTATGTGCTAGCCTGTCCTGAAGCATTTGAGGTCCATCGTGTCAATTTCACAGACAGGGAAACTGAGCCTCAGAAAGAACAGGCGACTTTTATCCAGGGTCACAAAGCTGAGTAAGCGGCAGGGAGCAGTTGTGTCTGATTCCAAAGCCGCATTCTTTCCCCACCATCCTGCCTCTCCCCCGTGTCCTGGTTGTGGGCAATGTGCCCCATTTGAACACAGTACTCCACAGTCAAAGGCTGTGGGCATTAGCTGTCAAGTCTCCAATTCCGACCCACGTCCGGGCTCATTCCTTGGCTGTGAAGCAGACAGCTTGTTTACACAACACAGGTCTGGGATGGCAACGTCCTCAGTGCCTGTCTGTCTGCTTTTGCCTTCTCCTCTCACTCGGACCTTCAGTGACTCAGTTATGGTCAAATCCAAGGACAGTCTGTGCTGAGTGCACTCCAACTTACCGGGAAGGTGTCTGAAGCCCTGAAGGTCACTGGGTGAAAGTGTCAAAGCAGACAGACAGATGACCTCTCACATCCTTGTGGGAGGGAGTTGTTTGCTGAGCACAGGGTTCAAGGACATCCTCTCCGAGTCCCAAACAGGCCTGAATCACTGCCCCCGCTTTCCAACCACAGATGTTTTCTTGCTCACAGCCAGGTTCCAAATGGGGCAGGATCTGCCAGAATGAGCTCTACAAGACACTAAGAGGAAAGAAATGTGAATCTGACACGTTTCCACCTCTGTAAACCCGGCCTCTAGGTCCACAGCCCAATCCTGCCTCAGTATTCCCCCTCCTGCGGTAGCAACAACTAATTTCACTGTTCCCCAGGGATTCCTGCTTCCCTTCTGTAGCACGGACCTTCCTCGGGACATGGCCGCCATGTTAGTGATCCCGCTTGCACACACCCCCAGCTTCTCGTGGGGGCCACGGGATTGCTTCCCACCAATGAGCGGAAGTGATGTGTCTCCCTCCTGGGCCAAGGCATGCCTCCTCCATCCCCTCTTCTTTCCCCGCCTAAAGAAAGAAGTCACAGGTGGAAGGAGTTTGTGTCTCTGACTCACCATGTGGAAGGCTTGCTGACGACCAGGAACACCCACGGAGACAGCTTGGTGAGTGAGGAATAAAGCTTTATTATTCTGAAGCTACTGAAAACTTTCAGAATTGTTAGAGCAAGGAACATTACCGCAGTACCCCCCCCCCACCCCCCACCCAGGGCTGGGAGAGCAGCATAGACTCTGGACCTTTGGTATGGTGTATGGCCCACCGTGCTCAGAACTTCATCACTGGGATCTCACAGAACCCTCGTGTGATTCTGACGGAAAAATTCCATCCCCATTTTAAACCATAGAAACTTTGGTTCTGGGATAGTAAATCATTTGTTCCAGATCAGATGGCAAGGAAGCAGCAGCTATAGGATTCAGACAAGTTTCTGTCTGACAACAGATACGAGAAGCCTTCCCTTTAGCAGAAAGAGTATCTCTCTACAGTCATCGCTGGGCAAGAGTGCATGATCTGAACTCCTTCACTGGCTTATAGGACCCCTCCTGGGATCTGGGGAAGATGAGGACGGGAAAGAAGGGTGGAAGCTGATTCCTCATCACTCTTATCTGTCCAGCCATGGGACAAAGAGAGTCCTTGCAGGGATAGGTAGATCTTTCCTAAACCCTCCCCTAGGTCTGGTACAGACCCCGAAGAGGTAGCAGCAAGTTTGGATGAAGTCCCTTTGGAGTGAAATGTAGTTTTTCAAAGTGAGTCTTAAACTTGCTGTTGGCAGGCCACAGTGAAATAGAGTTTTGATAAACTTCCTGATCGAGGTGACTCAAAACTATTTACTTATTTTAATTTTGTTTATTGTTTATTTATTTTTCGGAGAGAGAGATAGACACAGGGTGAGCAGAAGAGGGACAGAGAGAGAGGGAGACACAGAATCTGAAACAGGCTCCAGGCTCTGAGCTGTCAGCACAAAGCGCGACGCGGGGCTTGAACTCACAGACCGTGAGATCATGACCTGAGCCGAAGTCGGACACTTAACCGACTGAGCCACCCAGGAGCCCCTAAAACTATTTAAATTCAAATGTGCAATGGTGGCCAAATCGTAAGGTATAAGTTATGCTGTACTTAGTTCGATGCAGGCTCACCAAGGACAGCCCTAGGGGATGCCCGTGATACTGATACTGCAGTAACATTGTACCAAAGTGGATCTTGGGGTAAGAAGCTGGAGGTCTAAGACCTGACTCCCTGGCTTAATGTCTTAAGCAAGATACACCTTTCAGAGCCTGAGTTCCTCATTTCTGAAGAGGGGATGAGGGTGGGGAAGATGGGACCCTCTCTTCCTTGCAGTGTTTGCAGGAGACTTCTCTTTTTAATCTTTGTGCTCAGCATCTCGTACCTGAACTGCGCAGCAGGAGAGGGGAAAGAGTGGTTCCAGGACCTTCTGCTTCTGCTCCCCCCTCACTGTGCCCAGTGAGAGAGCTCTCCTGCTTAACCCACCAAGAGTTCCCCGGCATCCTCAGGAAAAACTCCAAGCTCTTCAGACTGCCGTTCAAAGTGTTCCATGATCTAACCCTGACCTGCCTTCCTACCATTCATTCCTTTACACAATCTTCCATCCGACACTTGGTCCCAAATGCAGGTCTCACACTTCCCTGTGCGCCTTCCTGCTGTTCCCTCCTTTTAACTTCCCTGATGTGCTCTTCCCTATCCTAATGGTTACAAGTTCAGACCTTATCCATCTTTCAAGGCTGATGTCAATGCAATCACTTCCAGAAATTCTTTTTCTGAGGTCCACAGCTGGGACTTCCATCCCCCCTTCCAAGCTGAGGCAGCAAACTTCTTAGGCCCTGACACTTTGTTGACTCCTTATGCGACCCCATTTCTTATCTCCCCTCCCAGCCCTAGAGAAAGAACTCTCCCTGCTTCATCAATGCATTCTCCAGTACCTAGAGGTATACCCGGTACAAAGTTGGTATGTGGCAAGTTTACTAAGTTAATTCAAAATCCTAAGCCAAGGAAAGAGTCAGAAAAGACAGTCGATAAGAGAGAATTAGACTAAGCCCTGCTGTGGTAACAAGTAAACTCTGACACTGAAGATGTAACGCAGTAACAGGTGACCTCTCACTCTACCCGCAGTCCCTCAGGGTCAGGCAGCTGCACAGAGCAGAACTCCTTCAGTCAATGAGGCAGCAATCCCGTCTCCTTCTATCCCTTATGAATCTAAGCATCTTGAGTGCTTCGCTTCCAGCTGCGTGGATATGGCTATGAGATCGTGGAAGTGTTCATAGGACCCTTCATGGCCAGGCTGGGATTAGTGTCTATTCCTAACACTTGACGTATTGTCTATGAAACTAGCAGCACTGGCATCACCTGAGAGTTCAATGACATGAAGAATCATGGGCCCCCACCCCAAACCTACTGAATCTGAGTCTGCATGTTAACAAGATCTCTGGGTGATGTATGCGCACATCACAGCATGAAAAGCATTCATGGACATCCTTTCTGGCCAACCCTCCGGCCAGAACTCAACCCCAGAGCCCAAACTAATTGAAGACACCTAGAAAAATGTATCTACCCTGACACCTAGAACAGAGAAATGGGTTGTGCTAGCCATAGACACCGCTACAAGCAGCATGTAAGATGAAATGGATCCATTCCTACCTCCAGGTCGATCAAGTCATGTAGAAACCCTGACCTCAGTCACCTGCTGTGCAATAGCAGTGGGTGGATGGAGTGTCTACTCCTGGCTCAGTGAGGAACAGGCCGTTTCAAGATGGTGGAATCCAGCAGGAGGGCAGGGAATTCCAATATATCCGCAGAGAGGTAGAAGCCAGGTGAAAAGGCACATTAAACCCTTTCAGCCAATGAAGTTGAAAGAACGTGTCAATGGTTGAGTGGGCTCTGAAGAAAAGAGCTCCCCATTGTTCCCACCAATGGTCATTCAGCCAGTGCAAAGGCCATCAGCAGCCACAGTAGCAAAGCTGGAATAATCCATTGTTCATTTTCTGTGAAGTTTTGACCTGTTAGACCCAGCTGTTTTCACTATTTCCATTGGTCATTGTTTCTGGTTCTCATTAGTGAAATTTATTTTAATTATTCTGTGGCTCTATTTTTTCCAGAACACAAGGATTTGAGGTTCACATACTTTCATCTTTTATTTATGATTGGTTAATTAACCAGCACTGTGTGGAGGAGTGCAGGAACTTTGAAAAAATCCTTTTTTCATGTAAATGTGTAGACTACTTAACAAGAAGACTCAGATCCTTTGTAATATTTGTTCTTGATGGTGTTTTACTTGGGAAATAGTGGTAAGCCAGCTCTGATCTTACATTTTAAAGCATTTCATTAAAATAAAAAAAAGAAAACATAATATTTCACAATACGAACTTGCTTCATTTTGGATGTGCCAAACACAGAAAAAAAAAATCAACCCTGAAGCAATCAAAATTTTCCCATCAACCTTGAGCATATAATTTTTATAGCAGAACATCCCTTGTCCAAATATATTGTACTTTTGTTTTTAAACCAGGGGAAAATAAATTATGTAGAAACTCAACAGGAAAAGAAAATAAATCCTTAAAAAGTATATATCACCGAAAGCATTTTCTAGTACTAAGTATGAATTGACATTTCACATCCATGAATATGATTCCATATTAGGAGTCAATATGGTGTTACACAACTCACTTGTGAGCTGCAAGGGTGAATGGGTAATGTGCATATGTATGCCATCAGTCATGGGATAATTTCTGCATTGTTAAACGGCCATATATTTTTTCTCTTCCTTTTGCTTTCATATGAGGCCACACCACCACTCTTGATGAGCCATCTCTCTCTCGGCTTCAACAAATGGGTTCATGACTTCCAAGTCTTTCTCTCCAGAATCCACCTTGCTCTTGAACTTCATACTTGAATAACCAAGTCATTGTTGAACACTATTATGTCCAGAAGGACCCTAAATTTGCCCGTCCTAAAAGTAGCCCGCCATCTTCTCCTAAAACTTCTTATCCCTTCTTGTATTTTCTAAGAAAGTACTCAAATATTTGCTGAATTACTGAGGGACATAGAGATTCATTCTGCATTTTCCTCGTTTTTACTTCCACAGAATTAATATGATCCTTTATATACATTTATGTTAGCCCTGCCCATTTCCTGCCTTCCCCCAAAATAACCTGAAGTGACTTAAAAGAATCTACAAAATAATACAAAAGAAATCATCAAAGAAATCATGAGAATAGCAAAATAGCTAGCAAAGTTGAAAGAAGACCCAGGAAGACTGATTCCCAGCCCTGCATAGCAGGAAGTCAGGATACAAATTATGTTCTGAGTTTTCCAAAGGCTAAAAGCAAAGCGGGAAACACTTATCAAGGATGTATGATTCATAGTGTCTGTCAGATTAGAGGAAATACCAGCTGCTCAAGAGGAGCATGATTTTATTATATGACAAAAGCAATGCCAGCCAGTGTGGGTGGTTTGCACTCCGATGTGAGATGACTTAGGCCTAATGAGACCTCTTTGGTTGCCTACCTTGCCTATTTAACAATTAGGTGAGTGAAAATGGACTTAGGTAAGCACCATAGTGAATATTGAAATTAACCTTTCCTTGAAGACTGTCAGAAAAAGAGTGGAAGTGGGCAAAGAATTACCTAACCTTTATGATCTTTTCTACTTCACTGAGTACGTGATTCTAGTGAGCATCCTAAAATGAAATGTGAGTCCCATGTAGGCTCCCCCACCCCCCAAAAGTAGAACATTCCTATGAAAGCTTTCCTAAGCCAAAATGAGGTAAAGCTAAGAATCAATTGCCATCGATTTATAAGGAAATTTTTTTAGCATTCCCAGACCCAAAAAATAACCCTCTTAGGCTTTTCTGGTACTTTAGGACACATCTTGCTAACAGTGAACAGAATAACTCAAGATAAAGCACAGATGCTCACAGATGCAGCTCAGAGCTCTGGAGGCTTGATGCTGAGATGCTGAGTGTACTTCCCAGGGAAGGGGCTTGGTGGGGCCACACTTGCTGCTGGGGATGTGCACTATATAAAGGCTCACTGCAATACAAATGTAAAATCCTCTTCCGTTTTCTAGCAAATACAGGTCCTCATGTGGGTAATTCTTTTAGAAAAGTAAAGTGGTGTTACACAAACTTTTGAAAAGCTAGAGATGCGTATATAAAGTATATTTAAGTGAATCAAGGTCTTTTGTGGTCTGGCTTCAATTTCAGCTTTTGCCATGTAAACTTCCACACTGCAAAGCTTACTGTTCCTCCAATAAATGGCATGCTCACCCCACTTGACCTTGGTACTGTGTCCCCTGCAAAGCACACTCTCATTGCGAATCTGTCTCCTATTGCTGTCCATCCCATACAACCCAAACCCCAATTTCTTCCGTGAACTTTTCCCCGGCTCCAGAATCGGGAGCTCCTCCTGTACCAGATGCACGCTCCTCAGCTGTAGGATTTAGCCACAGCGTATCAAGCTTTCCTGTTCAGGGGTTGCTCCCACCTATCACTAATATTTAGTGAGCACTTACCATGTGTTAAGCACCGAGCTAGATGCTTTAATATATATTGTTCTCTTTGATTCTTATGGTAGTTTTCTGTTGCTGAATAACAAATCAATCTTACACAAGTAGTTTATCATGGGTCAGTCTCCAAGGGCCAGGAATGTGGATGTGGCTCAGCTGGGTGCCACTGACCCAAGGCCTCCCGAGGGGCCAAGCTGGCCCGGGCTGTAGTGTCATCTGAAAGCTGGAAATTTGGTAATGGATACACGGGGATTCATTTTACCATGCCTTTTTACTTTTGTGTATATTTGAAATTTTTCATAATACAAAGGTAAAATAAAATCCCCAGATACATAAAATTTCTAAGTCGGGTCAGGGGGGAAGAAGAAAATATGGAAAAAATATCTCAACGAATCCCCACAATACCTCTTTGAAGGAGGTTTTAACATCCCAGTTTGCAGATAAGGAAACCGAGGCTCACTGAGATTAGAAGGTTCTAGAGCTGGGATTTGTAGCCATGTCCGTTTGGCTCCCAAGCCAACATTTTCTCCACTATACCACACAAACATATACAGATGCTATCTCTGCATCTAAAATCCTCGGGTTGCACTTGATCCTGGGGATACATGAGGTTACATTAATGCCCACCTTATAATGACTTCATCACCCCCACCTTAGGTCTCCCCCAGCTACCTGGGTATCTCACCTGAATTGAGCACTTAATGTGCACTGGGTACTGGCCCTTATACCAGTTTTTCTTCACAATACTCCTGATAGGTAGGTATTATTACTCTCCTTTTCCAGAGAAGGGGTTGCCCCTTAGAGAGATGAAGTCATATCTCAAGTCACATAGCTAGACGAGGTGGAGTTCAGATTTAAATCTAGGGCTGTTGGATTCAAAATGATTGCTCTGTTTATAGAACATTTAGAATGGTGACCTAGTAACAGAAAAAAAAAAAAAAATCCAGACTAGCAGTGGAGTGGCCTTAGTGTAAACCACTTTTCCTGCTGCTTAACAATGAGATCTTTCTCAGATTGCCTTCCCTCTCCTGCCCATAGTTTTCATGTTATAGAAGAGAAGCTGTTCTCAATCTCCTGTCCCTTAAGGTGGGGTTTTCAAACCATAGTTCAGACCCATGAGCAAGTATTCAAATCAACAGGGTCACCACAAACATTTAAAAAAAGAAAGAAAAAAAGAGATGAAAGAAAAAAGGAAGGAAGGAAAGAAAGAAGTAGGGAAGAAAAGAAGGAAGGAAGAAGGGAAGGAAGGAAGGAAGGAAAGAAAGAAAGAAGGAAGGAAAGAAGGAAAGAAGGAGGGAAGAAAGGAAGGAAGGAAGAAGGGAAGGAAGGAAGGAAGGAAGGAAGGAAGGAAAGAAGGAAGGAAAAGATCCCATTAGAGTAAAGGTGAGTTGTTGCACAAAAATGCATACACATACATATGCACACACACAAACATGTATAGTTATGTTGCCTGTGTGCGTGCGTGCGTGTGTGTGTGTGTATGCATTGGGTCATGATGTTAGATCAATTTGTCCCTGTGGTTGCAGTCAAGAGTTTAAAAGTTATGCTTTAATGCATCTTTCAGATGAAGGACTTCAGACTGAGTTGCATCTGACAACTTGTGAACGCAAACCATTAGTTTCCTGGAGACTCTGTAGACCAATAGAAAAAGGAGAACTTTAGAATCGGACAGCTTTGGATTTGAATCTCAACTTTCCTACTTCTGACTGTATGCCCTTGGGCAAGTCATTTCACCTCTTGGGGCTACAGTTTCATCATCCATAAGATTCAAGCAAGATTGCCCATCTTATGGGATAATAATGAGGCTTGAATGAGAAAACAAACACTTAGCAAAGCTCATAGTGCATAGTAATGCTCCAAAAATGTTAATTATAATCATTATTATTAATTTTAATATTTCTCTTATGATTAGCATCATTATTTTCAAATTGCATTGAAATTATTTGTTTATATGTCTCTTCCACAACTAGACTCACAAAGAAATTTAAGGTATTCTTTGTTCCAAAACACATTTTATTCAATGCAAATTGATTATGCTAGAAGC
This sequence comes from Panthera pardus, assembly GCF_024362965.1. NCBI lineage: Eukaryota > Metazoa > Chordata > Mammalia > Carnivora > Felidae > Panthera > Panthera pardus. The sequence continues at coordinate 68,402,681 of NW_026526766.1, read as the reverse complement.
ACCTCCAAAGTTAGAGCCTGGACCAGAAGGTATAAAGACTATTCCATGCACCCCCGACAAATTTATAAAAGGACTTTCATTCAATTAAGAGCTCTTTGAAGAGCATTCACTGTCTTGAAAAGGAATAATGAAGACGAAGCACCATGAGGCACTTTATCATTACAAGGTGAGGCCACCACGTTACTTTGTCCAATCTCACCACCACACTGCAAGGGAAGTATTATTCTCATGCACCAAATTACAGATGCGGAAACTAAAGCTCAAAGATGTAAAATGACTTGCCCATGCCACAAAACCAAGCTCTTCTGTCTCTTGCATCAGTGATTCTGAAAAATATTAGGTTGTGTGCAAGAATAACCAGGGATCCATTGTGCAAGTGATTCTGATTCAGGGGGAACAGAAAAAGGGTACTCCTCTCACCCATTTGGTCTCTTAGAGATGCTCAACCACAAGCAAGGACCTCATTTTATAGCCTGACTAACCCATTAGCACATTTGCAAAGGCTGTCCTCAGTTACAATGGGCATGTAGGGAGATGGAATCTGGAAAACTCAGTTTCATTTTGCCTCTTGACCAAACCTTAGGCCCTAATGCTGACAGTGGTAAGAGCAGCATCTTTAGATTGCCTGACCGGCCAACCGTGCACGGCCAGGGTGGGGCCAGCCTTGATCTACGCTACATTGTGGTGGTGACGGTGAAGGTGCCAGAGCTCTAAAGGAATGTGGGAGAGTGAAGTTCTGTCCTCAGAGAGGCCATCCTCGACGCCTTCAGCCAGAGGTGGTGCCCCCAACCACAGCTCCCACATTCTTTGTATACAGAGTGGTGTAATTGTTGGTTTAAAGGCTGCCTACCAGAAAACAAAGGTGCAGGAGATGGTGGGCAGAGGAATCACACCTTATTCATCTTTCTGTCCCCAGTACCCAGGCCCAGGCACTCCCACTGAGTGTGTGAGTAAATGAAAGAATGAATGAATACACAACAAACAGAATCATGACTTACTCTGCTTATAATGTTTAGTAAAAGTTTCCTAGATGCTTCTGTCTTTTTCTAGTCATTAGATTTGACCACTTGTAGAATTCAAAGGAGAAGATCCTTTTTTTCTTTTTTTTTTTTTACCATGACAGAAACTTCTTTTATTTTTCTTGGAATACTTCAAAAACAAACAAACAAACAAAAAACACTTCATGGAAAGCTATAAATATGAACAATAAGCTCTGTGGTTTTGAGACATGAAAGACCATAAACTGTTTTGAAAAGATAATTTTACTGGAAACAATATATTTGGAAACTAATTTGCCATCCCAATTGCCAAACTTTGGCCTGCTAATCCCCTAGAGGAATATGGGATATGGGGCTTTGGGGTGCAACCAACAACCAACACTTCACAGAGTGATTGCCCCAGGACAGGTCCTGGGCACACAGCATCCAGTTCAATGTCCTAACGGTTCAGTGTCCTAACAGCACACCCTCTGATCGAGGGGCACATCCTCATCCTACAGCTGCAGTAACTGAGGTTCAGAAGTCACACAGCTAGTAAGAGGTGACACTGGCTACAGACCCAGGTCCTTCTGAGTCTCCAGCCCATGGATTTCATGTATCACCCAGGCTTCTCTCAGTTCAGAGCGGACATCATCAATCACTTTCAATTTACTCTAATGCAGATCAGTGAAAATCCACACCCCAAACAGACAAAAAATAAAAACCAACCAACAAACAACAACAAACTTCCCTCCTCAAAGAACCCTCTTAACCTCTTCCTCAGTCTCCCTTGCCAAGTGTTTTAATAGGAACCATGCTCTTTTGAGGAAAAGGCGAAGAATGGCATACACCATGAGCCGTATAAAACACACAAAATTGCCTGCTAGCCCTTGCGTCATTACCTCGAAGCCCTAAAGTCGTGCGGACTTCCAGAAAAATCAGGCTGCAACAAAACATAATTAAAGAATAAATGTTCATCAAATAAAGTTTGGAAGGAATGGAAAGTAGAACAAAGAAAGTGCCCATAATCTACCACCCAGAGACTAAAGTATTTGGGTAACATTTGTACTTGGAGATATATATGGGGATACATCAGAGCATGTAGCAGATGTCATATTATATCATTTTGTTTTTCCATTTAACGCTTAAGCAGACACATTTTCCCCCTGCATTGAAATCCATGGATTTTACTGGCTGCAAAATACTCCATCAAAGAAATGCCCATTAATTAACCATTCTTTTCTGCTGCTGTTACGTATTTCGGTTATACCTACTTGTTAATTGTTCTATGTAATTCTGTCATGAGAGGCTTTGTAAATAATGCTTTTTAGAAAACATTATGATCGTGGGGAGCCTGGGTGGCTCAGTCGGTTAAGCTTCTGACTTCGGCTCAGGTCATGATCTCGCGGTTTGTGGGTTCAAGCCCCGCGTTGGGCTCTGTGCTGACAGCTCAGAGCTTGGATTCTGCTTCGGATTCTGTGTCTCCCTCTCTCTCTGCCCCTCCCCTCTCATGTTCTGTCTCTCTCTGTTTCAAAAATAAATAAAAACTAAAAAAAAAAATTTTTTTTAAAGAAAACATTATGATCGTAACCTTAGGATACATGCCCAGATATGGAATTAGCATGTTAGGTATGAATAGCACATCACCTGCGTGACACTCTCTGAAAGGTTGTCCCACACTGTCCTTCATCACAGTGCATTTCCCTCCGCTATGCCAAGGGCCACCTTCTCAGGGTGCCATCTGTGCAGTTGCGTGGAGCCCCGCACTCAGAAAGGCTCCGCATTTGGTTGAATGCCCTGTTGGCACCATCTTGAAATGGTTAATAATTTGATCTTTGAACATATGTTTGGAAGCAAAGTCTGAGGGGACACAGGATCAAGCAGGTGAGCGGAGAGATACAAGTACGGTGTGTGTCCACCATTCCTCGCCGCTCATTCTCTCGTAGCGTCGGCCGCGCGTCCCAAGTACAACATTCCAGTGACCCCCAATGCGTGGAGTTCAGTGAAGCTCAAAGCAACTGGGCTCCTCATACAACTGAATACGCCGGGAGGACCAGGACCCTGGCTGTACCGAGAGGCCATGCTTCTCATTAAAACCAGAACTTGCTTCGCGTGACCAGCCAGCGCTACCATGGGTTTTAGCCAACCACTGAGTTCACTTTCCTTTTCGTCCGCCTGACCCCTCAGCGAGCCAAGGGTAGAGAGTGTTGGTAGAATGCGCACGTGTCAGGAAGTGAATTTAAGAAGTTGAGTTTGCTTTGTGCGGCATTTACGCTGCTCTGCTGAGGATGAAATGTGTGTGCGTGTGCCAACTATGGAGTGCAAATCCTGAATGTAACACAAATACAGAACATAATTTCGGGGATTCCACGTGGGAGTTTGCCTCCTCTTTCTAAATGAATCCAGTCACTTCGAGGGAGTCAGAGCAGGATTTTACTAGGAGCAATCTTCCTTCTTCCTCCTCCCCTTCCTTCCCCAACTACCTTCTGGTTCAACAGCCGGCTGATGGTGTTTTGCACAATCTAATCAGGGACAGCCCGCCCAGGCCAACTTTTCCAGATAGCGCTGGATTAATAGCAGTGTTGGTGTGGGGGCTAGTATTTGGTAAAAGGCAACGGGCTAGCATTTCTTTATTACCATGTGCTTCATAGCGCTTAGATCCTTTATTTACTTGCTTGCTGGTAAATTTTTACAGCCTCATTCTGCCAAATATTGCTCTCCCTTAGGTCGGGCCCTCATTTCTGAAATATAACTTTTGAACTTTGGCCTGCAGTAAAGCCACTCTTGCTCTTACGCGTTGATCCTTCTTTGTAAAATTGCCAAGTTTTCCTTCTAAAGAAATTATTATAGCAAAGTCGTTTTATACATATTATAGCCAGGGTGCAAAACTCCCCTCAGGCTGATAACCCACAGTCTGGAGAAGAACAAACCTAACCTCGAAGACAGCTGTTTTCAAAGGAGGCTGCATGTTAAAGGGACATGAGGCACTTTGCAAAGTAGGAATGCCTGACTCTCGCTTCCCACGGTTCTGACTCCGTTGGTCAGGCGTGAGCTGGACATTGAGACTTAGAAGCTTCCCAGAGGGGATTCTGTATGCAGCTCTGGTTCCGAAACTGCTTAGAGTCACTGCTCTCAGATCCCATTTGTTTAAATTCAGAGGAAGAAATCCACACAGCCAGCTCAGTGAGAACATCAGCCTCCGTATCAGTAGGATTCAGCAAATAATCACGGAGCCCTAACTGACAGACCCAATATTGGGCCCTTTGAGAACGGCAAAGATGAGTAAGACAAACTCCTAGCCCAGAGGAACTTCCAGAATGAGGGACAAGTAAGAGTGTCAGCAAGGTAGTGTCAAGAGTGTGTCAAAAGTATCTAGAACCGAGATATAATCAGGAGCTGATAGGATCTCAGACGTGTACGTTGTCTCCAAAAGGACTTCCTGGACGCCGTGCCCATGGTGCATCAATAGGAAAAGCAAAAAGGGTTCCAGAGCAGACCACGGCAGGGAAGGGGCATGGTTCTGTTTGACTTTGTGTCCCAAGTGACCGACACAATACTGGCACGTGGTAGGTGGTCATCAACAAACGGTTTAAAGAATAAATGAATGACCTGATTTGCAGCATAAGATGTTTTAAAGGACCAAAACAAAAAAGGGAAGCTATGTCTGAGCCAGATCACACAGGCCTGGAAAGTTCTTGAGCTGGCAGTTCCATCACCTGAGCTGTTCATGGGGAAATAAATCTGGCAGTAGTCCCGCGTGCTGCTTTGGTTGGAGAATAAAGTGGGAGATGATTCAGGAGACAAGGGCCCAGGAGGGGGCTCCTGAAGACCTGTACTAGGCCAGCAGAAATGGGGATAAAGTGGCGAGTAATGCAGAGAGATTGTTCACGGATGTGCGTAGGACAGAAGCCTTACTTTAGGGTACGTCTCCCCTATCCTCTCCTACCCTGACACCCAGAGAAACTCAAATGCTGCCATTGTCACCTAATCGGACTCGGATGGACACAGAGACCAGCACCTGTACCCTAGTCCTTTCCCAGCAGCCCCCTCTGCATTCCCAGAGCCCTCCTCTGGTTGTAACAGGAGGGGCCATTCATTCCACTACAAGCATCATTTCATGTCGCTGTTCTAACATATAGCGAGGGTCTCATCTTTAGAAATAGCCAGTAATATATGGAAAGTTGCCCTGCCTTACTAGTTATCTGGGAGTACTAATTAAAATGACAGCAAGATTTCATTTTTCACTCATCAGAGGGGCAAAAATTAAAAGGCTTTCATAATATCTGGTGTCAGTGAGGGAGAGGGAAAAGTGTGCTCTTAAATTCTGCTTGCAGAAATGCACATTGGTGGACTGTTCCGAGGGCAATTTGGCAGTATCTATAAAAGTGTTAAGGGTGCATTCTCTTTGATCAAGCGGTTTTAGTTCTTGATACTTACCCCCGGGAAATACTTTCGCATGAGTACAAAGACATAAACACTGCATTTATTGGTAGCAATGAAACACTGGTAGCACCATATCACCCACTCGTAGGGAATTAAAAAGACCATGGTGCATCCAGGGGCACCTGGGTGGCTCGGATGGTTTAGCGTCCGACTCTTGGTTTCGCTCAGGTCACGATCTCGCAGTTTGTGAGATCAAGCCCTGCGTCAGGCTCTGCGCTGACAGTGTGGAGCCTATTTGGGATTCTCTCTCTCCTCCTCTCTGTCTCCGCCTCTCTCTGTTTCAATAAATACATAAACTTTAAAAAAAAAAAAAAAAGACCACGGTGCATCTAAACTGCGGCATCCATGAAACCATCCAAAAGAATGTGGCTGATTCGTATATTCTGGCATAGAACATTTTATTCTAGCAAATTGTTTATGAGACCAAAAAAAGACACCATAATGTCTATATTATATGTCTCTCTCTCTCCATATATATATATATATATATATATGTAATTTCATAAAAAATCAAGGACAAATACACATGAGGGAAAGGGGGCACAAACTGGCACTTTCGCTCAGCTCAGGTATTGATTGAGATTTCACAGTCAGAATGCATTCATGTTATTGTGTATAATAAATAAAAACACAAATAAAAGCCTGGGAAAGAAGGGGTTCTCCTTCACCATATTTCCTTTTTCCTTCCTCTAAGAAAAATCTCGTGGGGAGGACAGAGTAGGTCTGCCCCAACATTCTAAATGGGAAATCAGGCAATCTGAGTGGAGAAGCTTGTCTGAGGTCGCAGGATGACTTAGGGACAAAGGACGAGAATCTAGGTCCTTTGACCCCGTCCCAGGGCTTCACGCACGACACTGCCAGCGGCATTCAGCTTCCACATCTTCACGCCATCTTGCCCAGGATCAAAGGGAGCCCTTGACCCAGTCTTTCAAGAGAAACTCTGACTCTTGCAGACTTAAAACTTCTCAAAAATTTTCTCTCCCTTTTCTGTTTTTATGGGGGCCAGACTCCTCCGAATCTCTCCGTGAAACCTGCAGGTTCAGTATTGCGAACAACACGTCTGATGTTCTGTCGGATTTCCATCCAAATAAATCTCATTTTGCTGATGTCTGTAAAGTCTGACTTTATAGCAGAGAGCTCTGCTAGGACTCTGTCTTTAATAAAAGGGGAAAGAAGTGGAACTACTAATTTAGTTTCTTTAAAAGGCATGTATTTTCATGCACATTAAGTCCATCTGTTGGTGAAATGGATGCCTTTGCACAGTGTATAATTTGATAAAACCCAAAAGAACTCAGAGCTCCCAGCTTGAAGCAGAAATAGAGAAAGTGGCTGGGAACCTGACTAAAGTGGATAAATCCACCAACCACTATTTTTAGAACTAAAAACTGATTTTAAAAAAAATAACCATCATGGAGAAAGATTAGTGTTCTTAGTGTAAGAGATTCTCAGCACATTTGAACTGCTTTAGGGACCAAGACCGAAGGGCCCACGGTCTCTGCAGTTCATTTGCTGGAGATATCTTTTTGTACAGTGCTGTGTAGTATCTGAACACCTCGCTTCCTACCCTCACACCATCTGATGGCTCCCCTCTGGCTGCAGAGAGCTTACAAGCTAGCAGTCATGCCTTATTTGTCAGTGCAAAGTGTTTTAAAATTTAAAATGTTGACACCATTTAAACCTTGGCATTTCACATTAAACCATCAGAAATTTCACAGAAAGAAAAATCAGAAATCAGGATTCTGATGTCTCTTGAAAAATCAGAAGATCTGGCTGTATTGGGTCCGAGTTCCTGCAGAACGTTAACGGGCTGGTGCGGAATAGCGAAGGCATAATATAAACAGCATTCACCTCCTGGTTTGCACAGCCCCCACCTATACCTGCCCGGCCCCCATGGTAACACTTAAAGTTACAACACCTGGTCTTGAGGATTAAAGTCTAAACTTCACAGAAGGACATTCAAGGTCCTGCACTGTTGGCTTCTGGCCAACTCCCCCATCTTCATTCTTTCCTGTTTTTTCACCGATTTATTTAGCCAATAAACCCTCACTGATAGCTAGCATATCCCAGGCCATGTGCTAGATAGTACGAAGACAAATAAAATGCATGCATCAGACAGGGTCCCAGCAGATGGCATACATAAACCAGGACAATCCAAACAGGATTGGTTGAATAGTCAGAGAACCACAAGGATAGTGCATTTCCTTGAGGCAAGAAGCTTCGAGACTGTGTACTCTGAGTCCCGAAGTGAGAGTCGCTTAGCTGGAGAGATGCTATGACCTTCTGCAGGGAATGTGGCCAGCCCAAGACAACCCTGCAGAGCAAGGGCTACGTGAAATATCACCTGCCTTCACTCTCCTCTCTCCTGCCAGGCTTCTGAGGGGACCCCTCTACTGTCCAGAGCCAGAAACAGAGCGCCAGGAGGCCTCTTGATGCAGTCCACAGAGGTCAGCTTCCCTGGACAGAGAAAGTGCAGAGTGGATCAGACACAAACAGAAGACACTGAGCCAAACCCATCTGTCCTTCAAGGAATTCACAGTCTAAAGAGGAGAACGGCAAACTCAGCAAACAATGGCAGTGCAGTGGGGGCAGTACTGTGTGCAACGAGAATCATGCCAGGCTTCAGGAGCTCGGAGGAGAGAACTAGCCAGGCAGAGGCAGTCAGGAAGCTTCCCAGGAAACAGTGACCTCCAAGCTGAGATTCAAATGATAAAGAACAAGGAGTTAGCCAGAGAGAGGTGAGGGGGGAGAGGCGGGCTGTCCCAGGAGAGGGAGCATTCCATTGCTCAGGATTCATGGGCACCATATGCTCAATTTCCCAGGTGTCTCAGCGTCCCCCAATGTCTCTTGCTTTTTTGGCACCTCATGCTTGGGCACAGACCCTTCCTCTGCTGGAGGGGCTTCCCCCAGCGTTTTGGGGCAGTTTTCTCATCCCCATCCTCTCCAAGCAATTCCAGTCCTGAATGTACCCAGCAGAAATGTGAACATGCATGCACCGAATGACACACAATGGGATCCTCGCAACAGCACTATGCATAGTAACCGAATGTGCATCAACAGACTGGGTCAGTGGATTATGATACATCCAGAGTAGAAAACTATACAGCAATGAGAATGTGCGATCTACAATATCGCAAATACAATACTGAGTGAAAGAAACCAAGCACAAAAGAGTATATCCCAGAGATTCCATTGAAAAAAAAGTTCAGAAACAAGCAAAATCAATCTATGATGTTAGAATTCAGGATAGTAGTTACCCCTCAGGGAAGTGGTAGTTACTACAACACAGCGTAAGATATGGGGTCTGTGCTGTTAGTCACGTCCTGTTTCATGAAGAGGGTGCTGGTCGCATGGGCTCCTGAAAACTCATTGAGCTGTATGTGTATACTTCTTCATGTGACACTTTAAGGCACCCTCCAGGAAACCTTCCCGGGTTATTGAATGACAAGAGCTCAGAAAACCCTTCCAAAAACCCACCCACAATGTCTGAAAACCATTATGGATGGGACAACAGCTCAGGACCGCAGACCTGCCTCGATTTCCCTGGAGATCCTGGGCAAATCCTGTCCACTCTCTCAGCTCCCTCTACTGCTTTAAAATGATGCAGTAGAGCAGAGGTGGATCTAGTTTTTTCCCTGTGATCAGGGGGTTTATAGGTCAATGGGTCCTCCAGCATTTTCTGAACTTGCTTGCCAGTCCTAACAGCCTCTGGTCATAAAATAACTGAAGTGGCTCTGGCTCCTGGGTGAGTGGCACCCAACTTTCTCATCAAGGAGGGACACTGTCACTACTTTTCTCCCATGAGCTCCACATAATGGATGCATATTTTTTATTTATTTTTTTATTTAAAAAAAAATTTTTTTTAACGTTTATTTATTTTTGAGACAGAAAGAAACAGAGCATGAATGGGGGAGGGTCAGAGAGAGGGAGACACAGAATCTGAAACAGGCTCCAGGCTCCGAGCTGTCAGCACAGAGCCCGACATGGGGCTCGAACTCACGGACCGTGAGATCATGACCTGAGCCGAAGTCGGCCACCCAACCGACTGAGCCACCCAGGCGCCCCAAGGATGCATATATTTTAAAAAAAGATGTTTTTTGTGTAGTGATCCATCTGTTTCAGTCAAGACATTTACATATAGTAGCCAACCTGACCTTGTGACCAGGGAATGAGGCAACCAACATCCCTTCAGTGGGTTGGATAATTCCCATTCAAAGTGGAGAAATAGGACAGTTCAGTTCCCCCCAGGAAGATCGATAGCAGGGACTCAATGTAGGATTTCCACTCTTAGTTTTACTATATAGGAACCCTTATTTTTTTTTTCAAACGTTTCACGATGGCACCCCAAGGCCACGGCCCGTATATTAGTTTTTCATCCCACATACCAAAGAGACTCCAGGCTTCGTCCTCAGATATTTCTTAGTACTACTTTCCTAACTTCTTTTCAATCACGATCTCAGAAGGATGCAGCAGCTTTTGTGATGTTACATAACCCAACTGAAGTGAAACACAACTATTTCTTTTTTATTTAAAAATAAACGTTTCAACCTTTATTTATTTTTGAGAGACAGAGAGACAGAGTGGAGGAAGGGCAGAGAGAGAGGAAGAAGACACAGGAATCCAAAGCAGGCTCCAGGCTCTGAGCTGTCTGCACAGAGCCTGATATGGGGCTCAAACCCATGAACCGAGAGATGCTGACCAGAGCCGAAGTCAGACGCTTAACCGACTGAGCCACCCAGGCGCCCTGAAATGTTTATTTCAATCATCCCAATATTGGCTGCCCCTTATGCTGCACCTCTAACACACGTGGCTGCTATCCCAGTCCCCCTGTATGGGTTTACATGGGCTGTGCAGTCAGCATGGGTTCAGGTCCCACTTCCGCTCCTTCCTGGCTCAGTGGTCTAAGTGAGTAGGTACATAACCTCCAGGAGTCCTCACATCCTTATCTATAGAAGGAGACTCCTACCGTAGTTCGGTCAGTGAGTTACAGGGAAGACCAAATGAGTATCATCCACGAAAGCGCATGGCCCAGTGTTTGGCGCAGAGGAAGGGCTCGAACACATTAGCTCTTCAAAGTAATTCACTTTTCTTCACAACAACCCTTTCAAGAAAGTGTCGGTATCCCCATTTTGTCAAGAAAAACCTGAGGCTCAGAGACTTGCCTAGGATTACACAGCGACTGAATGGCAGAACCGGGATTTTCGATCCTATTTGTGCTTAACACCAAATCTTGACCGCTTTTCCCTGGTCGGTCCTTCTGCCTCTGGAGGCTCTAGTTGGAAGCCTCCACGGTTGCTTCTATTTCTTCGTAAACATAATCATTTTTTTTTTAATTTTTTTTTTCAACGTTTTTTATTTATTTTTGGGACAGAGAGAGACAGAGCATGAACGGGGGAGGGGCAGAGAGAGAGGGAGACACAGAATCGGAAGCAGGCTCCAGGCTCTGAGCCGTCAGCACAGAGCCTGACGCGGGGCTCGAACTCACGGACCGCGAGATCGTGACCTGAGCTGAAGTCGGACGCTTAACCGACTGTGCCACCCAGGCGCCCCAAACATAATCATTTTTGAGAGAAAGAACATTTTCTTCCTTTATTTTTTTTTGCTTGATTACTTAAAAGAAAAAAAATAAAATGACTAGGTAAAACTTTTACTCCCGTCATAAAAACCTAATTTTTCTCAAGTTCATTGTTTTATGTCCCCATTCAAGATTGTCAGCCCCAATTTCGTGACTGTAGCAAAAGGTTCAAAGAACCCCAGCCAAGCTGCGTGACCTTGGGAACCTCCTTGCCCTCTCAAATGGGCCTCAGTTTCTCCTTACGTAGAACAAGGGAATGGAGAGAGACTCGCCCAGCACTTACAGCCTTGACACAGAAGCCTCTCTTCTGACATTATTTCAGGGCCCTTTACACACGTGAGCAACTGGGCTTCAAACGTTTGATTCCTGCCCCTGTCTTCCTGAACTGTGTCAGAGGAGGAAAACAAAAAAAAAAAAAAAAAAAAAAAAAGAAAAAAAAAAAAAAAAAAGATTCCAACATCTGTTTTCACACCATGGCTGGGAATTCATTCCTAAAACATTTTTCATACTTGACCAGAAGGGCATTTCGTCACGAGTAATAGGATCCGTCCCCTTGCTCTCTGGCCTCCTTTGCACTTTGCTGATAAGACAGTAATGAATGTGCTGATGTGCATTTCCAGGAATCAAAGCTTCTCCCTGGCCCAGGCCAGCACGGCTGCCTTCTCAGGGGCAGGTGACAGAGCCCAGTGCCCTTCCCAGGCAAGCGGGCCAAGTCACTGTCCTTGGGGCTCTCTTTCCTCCTCAACAGCACCTCGCTGGGGATCCCGGGGGGTAGGGACTGGTCACTGGAGCCGTCCCAATCAACTATCCTTCTCCCTGGCTTCCTGGTCCTGGGGCCATGCGGGGGAGAAGGACCCTCCCCTTTCAAGACTCCAAGCACCCTCAGAGGTACGCATGAAGAATTAGAACCCCTCTCCCGTGGTTGGCATGATAACCAAATCAGTGTGAGACAAAGTGTGTGAAAACACCTTGTGAATGCACGATCTGTGAAGAAGTGCACAAACACAGAGTGCTGTGTGAGCGCAGCAAAAACGACGATATTTAACTCGAATCTGATCCTGACACACCTTCGATGAAGCAGCTTTGTCTGTGTTGTTTTCAGCTGAATGTTAAACTCTACCCTTAAAATAGAGGCCACTTCAAAGAAAGTCTATAAGTCAATATATATATTCTTTGAAGGCTACGTGGTGTTTTTGTCCTTTCTCTGAAAGCAGAACCACAAATTCAAAAGAGCAGCTGTGATCTCTTCAAGTCAAAACCGTGGTGATTCAGAGCTTGTTTTTGCTCATCTTGGTTTATCTTTTAAAACCACGCCTTCTCGTGAGGCGTACTGGAGTGTTGGTAGAGGGCACTGGGTCCATCACGGCTCACCCACTGATTCTCGGTGAGCTTTGACCAGGTTTCTTCTCTTGCTTGGGCCACACTTTTCCCATCTATGAAATGGGGGGGGGGGGGGGGGCGGAGAGATGGTGGGAGACCGGATGTATCGATATTTCTCAAAGGGTAGGCACTACAATTATCCCTATGGGGAATAATTTTAGGAATCGCAAGCCTAAAAGAGAATAACTGGATAAAAAAAAAAGGTAATCACTTCTCAATTCTCCTTTTATTCTTCGGATTACACACCAAAGAGAAATTCTCCTGTTGGTACTTGTATGTCAACAGCTCCCTACACTTGCTTCTTTCCTCCTTGACTGAGGACATATCTCGGGACTAAGCAGGAGTCCCTAGAATTTAATTTCCTTATTTTGTGATCACTGTGCCTGTCTTGGTTCACTTCTACTTTAGCAAGCAACTATGTTTTGGTTTTCATTTATTGTAGTGATGTGAAGTTTCCTTTGCAAATAAATTCACTTTATTTTTAAAAAGTGAATTATCAGGCACCTGGGTGGCTCAGTCAGTTGAGCATCAGCCTTCGGCTCAGGTCACGATCTCCCAGTTTGTGAGATCAAGCCCCACATCGGGCTCTCTGCTGTCAGCGTAGAGCCCACAGATCTTCTGTCCCCCCTCTCTCTGCCCCTCCCCCACTTGTTCTCTCTCACAAATACAATATTGAAAAAAAATGTAAGTGAATTATCAAAACGTGCAGCAGATGTTACAGGAAGCACACAGCTATGGCAACCACCATGGCCCTGCCACCCCAGTTAGGGAACTCTGGGACTGGTGTCTGAGGTTACTTCCCTCACTCATGTGAATGGCTTGGTCACGGGATGTTCTCACTGCCCTCCATTCCTCTGGCTCCCTGGGTGCCGAAGTTATGTTAAATGGACTCTGGGTCAGGGGTAGAGAGGACCAGGTGGCCGGGGGAATTTGTTCTGCCACAGGCGGAAGAAGAGCAGACACACCCTCCAGGAATCATCTTACAGCCAGGGGACAGCTCTGGCTGTGGTTTCAGCTATATGCTGAAGAAATTGCCATAGTCATGAGTTCTGGATGGTGTAAGAGTTGGCAACATACTATGCACGTCTCAATTAGGTATTTATTATTTCTGACTTCATCGTGCGGGTGAGGAAACAGGCTCGGAAGCTAACGTGACTTGAAAAGCCACACACCTAGAAAGAGATGGAATGAGAACTTTAATTATTTTTCTTTTAAATTTTATTTTTTTTAACGTCTACTCACTTTTGAGAACAGAGAGAGACAGAGCGTGAGCAGGGAAGGGGCAGAGACAATGGGAGACACAGGATCTGAAGCAGGTTCCAGTGAGCTTCAGACAGAGCTTGACACAGACTCAAACCCATGAACAGTGAGATCATGACCTGAACCGAAGTTGGATGCCTGATGGACTGAGCCACCCAGGCACCCTGGAATGAAAACTTTAAATAGGCATCTTTTATCACCAAAGTTCATGTTCTTTCAACTGCACATGATGCTAAAGAAGGTTTAGAAATAAACCAGGAAGATGAACAGATATTTTATGGCTATAATATCCCATTCTATGAATATACTATATAAATAGCTTCCTACTTTGGAACAGTTTATATCCAATAGATGAACAGTCTTATGGCTACTTTGTGTACATCTATGATATGTCTATATGATAAAAGTCTAGAGGTGCCTAGGTGGCTCAGTCGGTTGAGGGTCCGACTTGTTATTTTTGCTCAGGTCATGATCTCAGGGTCATGGGATTGAGCCCCACATTAGGCTCCATGCTGAGGGTGGAGCCTGCTTAAGATTCTCCCTCTCTCCAAATATCATATGACTTCATTCATATGAGGACTTTAAGACACGGAACAGATGAACACAAGGGAAGGGAAGCAAAAATAATATAAAAACAGGGAGGGGGACAAAACAGAAGAGACTCATAAATATGGAGAACAAACTGAGGGTTACAGGAGGAGTCATGGGAGGGGGGATGGGCTAAATGGGTAAGGGGCATTAAGAAATCTACTCCTGAAATCATTGTGGCACTATATGCTAACTAACTCGGATGTAAATTTAAAAAATAAAATAAAGTAAAAAAAAAAAAAAAAAAAAAGATTCTCCCTCTCTCTCTACCTCCCTCTGCCCCCTTCTCCTGTTTGCACATGTTCTCTTGCTCGCTCGCTCTCTCATACATATATAAATTTCTAGAGAAACAAAACTGGAGGTATCACAATTCCAGATTTCAAGTTATACTACAAAGCGATAGCAATTAAAACAGTGTGGTACTGGCATAAAAATAAATTTATTTTTCAAAAAAATAAATCAGTGGAGTAGAATAGAAAACCCAGAAATAACCCACAGTTATATGATCAATTAATCTTCAACAAAGGAGGAATGAATATACAATGGAAAAAAGACAGTCTCTTCAACAAATGGTATTGGGAACATTGGTCAGCTACACGCAAAAGAATGGGACTAGACCACTTTCTTTCACCATATACAAAAGTAAACTTAAAATGTATGAAAGGCCTAAATTTGAGACCTGAAACCATCCTTGAAAAGAGTACAGGCCATAATTTCTCTGACATTGGCTGTAGCAACATTTTTCTAGAAACAAGGGAATTAAAAGCAAAAGTAAACTATTGGGACTACATCAAAATAAAGTTTCTGTACAGCAAAGGAAACAATCAACAAAACTAAGAGGCAATCTACTGAATGGGAGAATATATTTGCAAATGACATATCTGATAAAAGGTTAGTATCCAAAATATATAAAGAACTTACACAACTTAACACCCAAAAAACAAACAATCCAATTAAAAATTTGGCAGAAGACACGAACAGACATTTCTCCAAAGAAGACATCCAGATGGCCAACCGACACATGAAAAGATGCTCAACATCACTCCTCATTACAAATCAAAGCCACAATGAAATATCACCTCACACCTGTCAGAATGGCTAAAATCAAAAACACAAGAAACAACAAGTGTTGGCAAAGATGTGAAGCAAAAGGAACCCTCTTGAACTGTTGCTGGGAATGCAAACCTGTGCAGCCACTGTGTAAACAGTATGGAAGCTCCTCAAGAAGTTAAAAATATAACCACCCTATGATCCAGGAATTGCATTACTGGGTATTTATAAAAAGAAAGAAAGAAAGAAAGAAAGAAAGAAAGAAAGAAAGAAAGAAAGAAAGAAAGAAAGAAAGAAAGAAAGAAAAGTACTAAATCAAAGGGATACACTCGCCCCTATGTGTATAGCAGCATTATCTACAATAGCCAAGGTATGGAAGCAGCCCAAGTGTCCATGCATAGATGAATGGATAAAGAAGATATGATATGTATACACACATATATAAACATACGTATACATATGTGTACATATATGTATATGTATACATACACACACACACACACAATGTAATATTACTCAGTAAAGGAATGAAATCTTGCCATTTGCAACAACATGGATGGACCTGGAGAGTAAAATGCTAAGCAAAATAAGTCAGAGAAAAACAAATACTGTATGATTTCATTCATATGTGGAATGTAAGAAACAAAACAAATGAGCCAAGGAAAAAAAAGAGAGAGACAAACCAAGAAACAGACTCTTAACTATAGAGAACAAAGTGATGGTTACTAGAGGGGATGTGGGCAGAGGGATGGGGGGAAATAAGGGATGTGGATTAAAGAGTACCCTTATAAATATGAAAAAAAAAAAAGACAAACTTATAAAATTCTAACTGCTGTGTCAAAAACAGTATGTTCATCTTTAAGGCTCTTGACACATATTGACATATATTGCCAAAATGCCCTTCAGAAAGGTTGCATCAATCAATCAATTCACGTGATCCCAGTATGAACAAGAGTGCCCGTTCTCTCACATGTCCCCTAATTCTGAGTATTTTAATTAAATTCTTTAAAATAGGAAAGAGACGGCCCTCCAGGGTTTTAATTAGCATTTCTTTGATTATCGGTGAAGTTAAAGATCTTTCCATTTGCTCACTGACCATTTGGATTTGGATGTGGAAACTTTATGGTCAAGTCCATTGTTTACTAGTTCAATATGTTATACATTCAGGATTCAGGATAAGTGACAAGTTCCCAGAAACTCTCTGGGCCCCCAGTCTTCCTAACTGTGAAATGGGTTTCAGAGGGAAATTTTTTGAGACCTCTTCAACTGTAACCTTAGCTGGACGGGGCAGCATCAAGGTCACTGGAAGCCTGGGCACATCTTCTAGACTGGAGTCCCCACCAGCCCCTTCCCACTTGTCCCCAGTTAATATGGTCCAAGCTGCCAAATGGGCTGGACCACCTCTACCAGAATCAACACCATAACTCTGCTTCTCCACATGGACACCCCACCCATGACCATTTATTGAGGCTGTGACTATCTTTTGCACCTATGTAATTTAAGAAGTGATTCGGGTTTGGTTACTTTCATTGTTAATAACCTGACCCTCTAAGGAGGAGGACGGAAGCCACTGCCACCAACCCCACTAGCACATCCTATGCCTGATCATCTCCACGACAACCTGAGGTGACATTCCTGACATGTTTGTAAAAGAACATATCCCTAGCCTATAAGAAGAAAACTGCAAAGACTTAGGAGAAAATCATACCTGTCTTTCCAAAAACTAACTGGAAAGATTGATTTCTTACTATAGACTTCCTTTCATGATGATTGTCATTAAGTTAGAAAAAAGGTTTCATTTTTATCTTGGGTGGATGACTGGCTGAGATGAATTTCATTTAGTTGAAAATGCAGAGAGCTGAAATCCCTTCAAACTGATCATGGCTTGAAAATGAATACATAAGCATAGCATGAGAAAAGTATTGGAAGTGCCTATCTTAACACCCCAGGGAGGCTTGTATAATGTTTTATTTTACATGTCTTCCAGGAAAAGGAGCCATACATTTTAACCCTGGCTTCCCTCTTTGTTCCATGTCCCATTCCTTTGGCTGAACTGACTCCCCACCCCATCACCCACCACACTCACGATGGTCCGTGAACGTGAGCTGCAAACAGAGCAGATCCACAATTCATGGAGTGGTCCCCATGCTTTGCTGCTTTGCTCCCTCTCTTTCTGAACTCCTGACTCCATTCACTGCTCTTTTCTGCTGCCTGTCACACTTGCCATGCCCTTCCTGACTGTCTACCGTATCGTTTCTAGTTTCGCCAGTCCTCGCGTTCTGGTTGCTCTCGATGCCCCAGTCTCCCTAATCCCCAGCCCCATCCCCTGGCCTCCGAAACTCTTAGTGGAGCCAGGAAGGGTAGATGTCAACACATTCCTGGTTCCTTCTTGGAGGAGAGAAAATCTGGCAGAGTTCCATCTTGGAGGAGAGGAAATCTGGGTGCTTTACTAAGTCCTAGTGTGTCTAACTCCAGAGCTCAAGCCTACCATTCATAGGCCCAAGTGAGACATTCCTCAGTCTCTTGCTCCATCAGGGGGCTCTGAGGGATTGTGGGATTTGGTCTGCCCATGGGGCTCCATTCCCTCTCTCCATGGATGTGAGGCTGTGTGACAGGTGCAAGTTCTGTGAGAGGAACCTGCTGTAGCCAAGGTGTGTTGAGTGGCAGTTCCCACAGGAGGAAGGCAAGCGGGAGCTGAGCGTCTCCTATCCCTTTGCCTTCCTCCCACAATTCAACTGTTAGCTTCACCCACCCCAGGATCAGGGCGGGAAAGAAGATGCTGGAACTTGGTACATCCTTCTGTGCTGGTCCTGCAGGGAGAGCTAGTAAGAGATATTGTTTGAACCCCGAGTGCATGCCATCTGGGCACCTCCTGAGTGTAAGAATTCATTGCTGCCATTGAAACCACCGGGGGCCATCAGATGAAAGCCTCAAATTCAAAGTCCTTCTAAGAAAATCCTCCCTTTAACACACTGACAAAGAAGCTGGTGGAAAGAGAACAGAGAGGGGAAAAAGAATGAGATGATGTTCTTTTAAAACTAAAAATCCCTCAGGAATTTTTTCCCAGGCTTCCAGTTCCAGTCCCATGGAAATCACTCACTGTTATCTTGGGGGAGTGACTTGACCTTTCTCAGGTGACCTCTTCTATAAAAGCGTGTTAATAATACCCGTCACCGGGTGTGGCAGGCTTAACACAGCACCCAGCATACAGTGGAGCTCTGGATACGGTAGCTCCTCTGTGGAAACAAGGCCTAACTGGAGAGAAGTGGCGAGCCTAATGGAAACACTAAGGATGGGAAAGTTGGAACCAAAAGAAGGCCCGGTGAGCAGGAGCCTCGTGGGCCCTGTAGTCATGGCAACAGTAAGCACGGGAAAGATGATAAAGCCATGATCATCACAAAACAGCAGGAACAAGGAGCTCAGCA
The DNA here is from genome assembly GCF_024362965.1 of Panthera pardus. NCBI lineage: Eukaryota > Metazoa > Chordata > Mammalia > Carnivora > Felidae > Panthera > Panthera pardus. The sequence continues at coordinate 68,383,986 of NW_026526766.1, read as the reverse complement.
TCCCTGATCCAGCATCCTAGCTGGGAAGGCTTCCGGCCTGGTCCCCCAGAAGTGGCTCTCGCACCTGATGACCTTTGTTACCTGTTGCACTCAATGAGATAGAGCGGTCGCCCAGGTGACAGGAGGGGCTGATATGGAGAATGTGCCCCCCCCCCCACCAGCCCCAGCCCACAGAGTAGCAGGTAAGAGGGAGGCTCGGGAGTCAGCCCATGTTCCAGCCCCTGCTCTTCGGTTTCTCAAGGTATGACCCTGATAACCTCAGGCAAGTCTCTGTGTCCCAGATACCCATCTCTAAAGTGGGCACGATGATGATCGGTACCTCCAAATGTCACTGAGACGGTTGCACTGGATGAGAAAATTAAGTAAAGTGCTGAGTATTGTACCCTTTGCTCAGAAAGCACTCAGAGGTTGCCCTGTGGCCCTTGTTCTTATGAGTTTATCCTAAGGATTATTATAGGGCTCCTGTGAAGTTCTGACTTTTATGCAACTCTTTTCACACTGTTTGGAAAGTGTCTCTGACAGAACCCTGCATTGTAGCTCAGATCAAGTTAATGCTGTCAAATATCCAGGTTGGGGTTGATGCTATTCCGCTCAAGGAACCACTCTGAGCCTCTGTGTCCTCATCTGGAACTCAGCGTCATCTGGACACTGCAGAGTGACTGACAGGACCCCCTGAGGCACTGGGTGGAACATGGCCAGCAGCGGGCTTGGCACAGAGGGAGGCTCAAGGGATGGGAGTTCCCTTTCTTTTCCTGCTCCCCCTGGGAAAGTGCAGAGAGCCAGGGCGAGGACCTCCTGGGGCTCCTCTGGCCGCCTGACCTACCTGAGGGAGTGCCAAGGGAGAGCCCAGGGTGGAGAGCAGGAAGAGGGGCTGTGGTGCGGAGCAGGCCAGCCTCTTTCCCTCTGTGACCCAGCAGTTTGGAAACATCCTCCCCGTCTGCTGTGCCGTTCCCCCGCCATCCAGCCCGCGGTGGCCAGAACAATGGCAGGATACAGGCCCCTGCTCACCAGCAGTGGTGTGCCTGCCTTTGGGTCAGGCTGAGCAGGCTGGCCTCCGGCACACAGAAGGCCGACAACCTCAGCCTCAGGTGAGGGAGCCCCTGGTGCAGCCCTGGAATTTTCGCCCGCTGGATCCCCTGGGAGCCTTGGCCGAGAGACAGACAAGGAGGCTCCCTGCAGCATTGATTGGAAGGGCCTCACATTCACAGCTTTCCTCTCCCCCTCACTCTGTGCATGAGCTGATATTTGGATTCCTGGTGTCCCCTAAGAGGGGTTTATGCTGTTTCTGATTATAATATAATAAGCTGTCTTTTTTTTTTCAACTGAGCACCTACTGTGTGCCCGGCCTAATGGGACATATAGTCAGTCCTCATCATTCCTGGATTCTGAGACTGCACACTCACCTACTCCTCTCAGATTTATCTGGAAGCCCCAAATCAATACTGGAGGCATGCTTTGTACATTCACAGCTATTCACAGACGTGAGCAGGGTCGTCCAACGCACCCGTTCGTAGCTGAGGTCGAACAAGGCGACACTCTGCCTTTTTGTTCCAGATCTCATGCCATATGCAAGTATCCTTTTGTGGTCTGTTTAGTGCCATGGTTTTCACCTTTGGGGGATTTTTGCTGATAATTTTGCCGTTTGAAATGGCCCCCAGGCATAGAGCTAAACTGTTGTCTGGCGTTCCCAAGCCTGAGAAGGCTGTGCTATGCCTTGCAGAGAAAATACATATATTCGATGAGCTTCTTTCAGGCATGAGTCATGGTGCTATTACCACGAGTTCAATGTTGATAAATCAACAATATGTATTAAATAAGACATAGCTAAACAGAAATACATGGGCAAGTGTATGCATTGATCAACTGATGAAAATGTTGGGACAGGAGGCTCACAGGAGAAACTAACGTTCTATATCCCCTAGGACCAATGGCTCAGTATTTGCTAATTAAGTGTTTTTGGTGACATTATGAAGATAACTACTATGAAAAATGGCAACCGACTGCATTTCTTATCTTATGTAGCCTTCTAAATAAGCACAGGGATCAATACTTTTATCCCCATTTTATGGGTGTATCCGCATTTTATCGGTGTGGAGATCAAGGCAGAGAAAAGGGGACTTTCCTAAGGTCACCCTGCTCACAGTTGACCGCCTTGGGATCACACCTGACTGCCTCCACGCTTGCATCCTCTTGACCACACTGGGCTGTGCCATTGTCTACTTCCCAGTGGCCAGTGCAACTCTCACACCCAGTGGAACAGAACCAGACCGCTGACATACAGCCTTGTCCTCACTTTATGGGAAACCTGAAGTCTGGAGAGGACAAGTGAGCCCCAGGGCATATGGCAGTGAAGGCAAATGAAGGAATAGGGGCCCAAGGCAACATATGCATTCCTTATGTTTTCCCCACCCTCTGAGAAGTAGTCTGGGCTCCTGATACCTCCTTTTGTAAGTTTCTCATCAAGCTTTCTTTGGGGAAAATACTGATTTTTGTGAAAAGGAAACTAATATATGTCATGCACCTGCCAAGTGCAAGGCACTACACCATTTATTCTCACACGTCTGAGTATTACTACAGAGTATGACTCCTGGAATTGTCTTTATGGAAGCCCTGCCCATACACCCTTAGCATTAACCTCTGCACCCCAAGCCTGCTTAATGTGATGTGACCACGTGGCTTTCTTTTTTTCTGGCCATTGGAGTACACTTGGCCCAAGTGAAGGGCAAGACACGGGGCCAAAGAGTCAATGCCCCTGGGAGAAGCCCTCAGACAGTAAATGTGCTGTGGATAAACAGCCCAGGCTCTTAGCCTCTTGGTTGGGACCGTGTCCAGTCATGTTCCGCACTCTCACCCAGGGTTCCCCAGCGGGACTGAGCTCTCGTCACCCATAATGGTATGTGGCTTGATGATAATATTTTCTTCCCTCCCTGTCTCAGATCTCCTCCCAAATAAACTACCTGCGCTAAATAACGGCTTTCCATTTAAATGAACAACGTGCTCGGAACATGGAGGCAGGTGATAAACATGGTTAACTCAGCTTCACATGGATCAACACCTATTGCTATGTTTCTTTTCTTCAACACACTGCTGCCTCTGGAGAGCAAGGACCAATATGAGGCACATTGGAGCAAGGGGGGCCAGGATGATGAATTTACCACCATCGAGTGATAAGCAGTGAGTGGTGGCTGTGTGCCATACCACATAACAGGTGCTCCAAAACTGGGATTCTGTGCGAAAGATTAAAATGGAGAAAACAACACTTTGGTGCAGATCTCCTGTGTTCTGGTCATCCTGCTAAATGACTTCAACAAGACCCATAGACATTATTTCTTTGAATCCTCTTGGTATGTCCAAGTAGATTACCGCTGTATTACACGTGTGTCTCAGAAAGGCAAACACAAGTAACATTGCATGGTAGCGTCATGATTTGTTACCAAGCCTATCTGACTCGGAGCTGTTACTCCTCCCCTTATCTGCCCCACTTCTAAGACCCTAAAAGGTTTACTCTGTAATAGCCAACATGCAATGAAGAGCTATTAGGGGCGGAGGCACATGGTAGGGCAGCACTGTGTCTCGAATTCTACTTTATGGGCAGCTGCCGATGCTACATTGGTCTCACATTTTCTATGGGCCTGGAGTCCCAGCATGACAGCTCTGTTCAGGGTCTCACAGGCTGCAATCAAGGGGGCATCTGGGCTACATTCTCCTCTGGAAGACCTCCTGGAGAAGACTGTGCTTCTAAGCTCATTCAGGTTGTTGGCAGAATTCATCTCTTTGCGGATGTGTGACTGAGGACCCCAGCTTTCCATGGCTGTCGCCTGGAGACCAACCACAGGTTCTAGAAGCTACCCACAGTTCCCTGACACATGGCCTGTCTGTAGGTAGCTCAAAACATGACAGTTTGCTTCCCCTATCTTTCCAGTCCACTAAGACGAGAGCATACATAATGCAAGATAATCGTGGGAACAACCTCCCATCTCCTTTGAGGTATGATGGATTGATTTGTTATTTGTATGACTGTCGCCATCATCATTTGTAATTAACTTTATTATTTTTCATAATTATTATCAATTCAGTATTCTGAAATATAGCACTAAGATCTCATTTACCTTCTGCAGAGAAACCTTCCATAGTTGCCAATGCCTCTGAAATAAAATCCAAGTTCCCGGGGCGCCTGGGTGGCGCAGTCGGTTAAGCGTCCGACTTCAGCCAGGTCACAATCTCGCGGTCTGTGAGTTCGAGCCCCGCGTCAGGCTCTGGGCTGATGGCTCGGAACCTGGAACCTGTTTCCGATTCTGTGTCTCCCTCTCTCTCTGCCCCTCCCCCGTTCATGCTCTGTCTCTCTCTGTCCCAAAAATAAATAAAAAACGTTGAAAAAAAAAATTTAAAAAAAAAAAATCCAAGTTCCCAAGCCTGGCATTCATGCCTCCCAACATCTTCTGGTTTTATCTTTGCCTCCCCCCGGCTCTTCCCCAGTCATGCCCAGCTCATCGTCTTCTTTTGGCACATGCAGCACTTCTTCCTGGCCTGCCTTTACTTCTCATTTGGTCAAGTTCATGTGCACATCTTTGCTAACCCATCAGGACTCTCCCAGGGTCACTCAGTCTCTCCCGTCTCTGGGCCCCAAAGCCCTGCACATGTGCTTCTTCAGTGCTGGCCACACAGCATCACGCAATCTCACCGGGGAGTTCCAGTTCAACCCTGAATTCTGGGACTCGGCATACATACGATCTCGATAAATCATACTAAATGAATACATAATCAATATGATTAACAGCAACTTCTCTTTTATGGCCACTTGAGGTTTGCAAAGTATATTAAGCTGACACGGACAAGTCTGGAGTGGAGACATTGGGCCAAAGACCAAGAGATCCAGCTGGATGACCTGGCGGGCCCAGAACCCATGTTCTCTTCTTATTGACTGACAGGCTCCGGAAAGAAACCGTGGCTCTGCTGAAGTGCCTTGGGCTCAGCACTTCCCATATTCGCTACTGCTATTCTTGGTGCCCCAAAGCCTACTTGCAGATTTTCAGGTCTCTGGATGTTGCAGCCAAACCACTGTTGTACTTCTGAAAGCAGAACCAAAACCCACCACCTGCCACTGTCCTCGCTGACTTCCTGCTCCCGGAGGCTCCAATCCCAGCCTCCCCGCTCCACCTGCTCTCGGGTCCCTTGCTTGGGAGCCACGGCCACTTTCCACACACAGGCCCCACTCGCGACCCGGGCTCCTCCAGCCTCCGTCCTCCACGGTTCCTCCTCCAGCCTGGCTCCCTGAGACCTCCGCCTGCTCTTAGGAACCCTGCTCCTCACCACTCTCTTCCTTGTTGAACCACTTCCCCATTTGAATCCTTTGTGTCCCTCCTCCGTTTATTCTGGGGAAGCCTGCTCCAAAACCCGGTTGTAACTTCTGTGGGTTAAAGGCCGGGATTAAAAATAAGAAGAAGTTACCACTTCTGGCACCCGCGCTCCTCAGCCAGGAAGGAGCTACAAAGGTAGTGTGCCTTGACCAGGCACAGAGGCGGCTAGAAATGCCCATGCCAGGCAGGTCCCTGGGAAAGGAGGCTGGGAAAAAAACAAGGCCCACCAGTGGAGTCATGGAAGGGTTCCAGTTTCTCCTGAAACCCCAGGTGTATTAAATATGCCCATTTCATAGATGATTGTTCTCAATTTTGAAACTGAAATGCACAGAGGCAAGTCTGGAAGCAGGGAAAGGGAGGAGCAAGCCCATGACCCAAGAAGAGAAGCCACATAAAACCTTTGAGAGGCCAAGTTTCTCATAAAAATGAGAAAGATTAGATCCCTCACTTAAGATGACTGAGAATCAAATGAGATAACACTTTGAGTGACTAGCACAGTGTGGAGCATGTAGAAGTCTTGCCAAACAAAGCCAATTACCTTCCCCTTTAAAATTGCTGCTGTTGCCCTCCATGGAGGGCCTCTGGGGGCCTGTCAGCTCTCTAGAGCCGCTGTGGCTGGAATGCATTTGGTACCTGCAGGGCACTGCCGTCAGAGGCCTCACGCAGGCCTGCCGCCAGTCCAGCTGGGGTGGCGGGTGGCCCTGAGCCAGCGTCCTCAGCAACTTCAGGAGCTGCTCACAGGGGTGACTTTGATGTGAAGCCAAAGGAGGACGCGTTACAATTATCTAAATTATTCAAGGCCCCCACAACATTCAGAGAGCTACAGGTTGCTTGCAAATTTGATTCCCTGCCTACTACTGTGCCCCATCCCACCAGCCCAATTTTCGGTTCCCCATCAAGTGCTGCCGTCTCATACCTTGGTGCCTTTGCACGTGCCTAAGTCTCTGCCTAGAATTCCCTTCCCTCCTCTCTGTAGCTGCCAAAATTCCCCTTATACTGCAGATCTCAGCTCCACCACCCCTCTTCTAGTCATCTCTGCCTGTCCTTCCCCATTGCTCTGCACATGTAGCATCTATCACTGTCTGCTATAATTGCCCATGTATGCGCCTTGGTCCCCGATGCACTGAGGGCTCATGAAGGGCAGGGAGCAAGCTTTACTCGTGTTCATGCCTGCTACTCACCCCAGCCCACCACGGAGAGGTTCTCAACATGTGTCCACTGAAATGCACTTCTACAATTTCGTGGTAGTGGAAAGAACCAAAGTTTTAAAACTCAAAGACCTCTCTTTTTGAATTCTAGCTTCTTCACAAAATAGCCTGTGACATTGGTTTGATTCTTAGCCTCTGTGCACCTCAGTTTCCATTTTGTGAAAGAAGATGATGAGATGAATCTCAAAGAATGACTTTGAGGAAACACATACAAACACACACACACACACACACACACACACACACACACACACACCAGGAACCAGAGTTCCACACTTAGAGAGATGTGGAGAATGAGCCATTTACACTGACACTCCAAGCAAAAGCCAGATTGCCCATGGCAGAAACAGGTGTTTCTTGGACGCCTTGGTCTCAGACTCTTGAATATACAGGTGCTAAGTCCTGAGAGTTGTTGGCTCAGCAGAGAGACCAGGCTTTAGGAAGCCTCCTGAGCTTCCCTCTCAAGAACAGACATGCTTCAACCCTGGCCAAGGTCAGAGCCCTACTCACAGACTTCAGCCAGATCTCACCTCCCTGTAGAGAGTCCACAACAACCCTCAAAGGGGTACTTCCAGTGGATCCTCTCTTGGGCCAGATTGGACAGAGGCCCTGACTCCTAGATTCAGATTCTGGCTGTCACACTGAGAATCAGAAGGGCAGCAGAAACCTCAAAAGAGGACTCATTTTCCCAGCACATGAGCTGGCATTCAGGCCAGGACCCTCTTCCTGACTTTAAGAAGATTTACTCCAGGGGTAGAGTATTAGTTAGGATAGACAAGGTACAGTTCAGTAACAAACCAGCCCCCGAATCTCAGTGGCTTGCTACAGTTACAAAGGTTTCTTGCTCCCAGGTTTTATGGGTCCTAAAGTCTTCCCAGGCAGCTGCTGTCTACGTAATGGCTCAGAATGGCAACCACACCAGCATGGCCAAGGAAGAACGAGCACCAGACTGTCACTCAGCAGTGATACACTCCACCCAGACATGGATGTGCCTGTTAACTTGATGTCTATTCACCCTCTTTGGCCATAGGCTCCTTCTGGATGTCAAGCTAAGGAGTTTGAGTTTTATCCCATAGGAGAAGGAAGGCTTTGTGGGTTCTTCAGGAAAGGATTCATGAAATCTCTTATGAGGATCTGTAAGAGCACACTGCCTGAGTTGACCGAGAACACCTAGAAGCCTGGGACTGATTAAATGCTTTCACAGTAGACTGAACCTGTCCGGTATCTCTGAAAGGTAGGAGTTCAGGTCCCGGTTCTGCAGCAAGAATGTCCTCTGATGTCAACAGATAATCTCTTATTTATATGCTTACATGTGAATACATATACACATCACAGGATATATAAGGCATTTTGATATTGATTTGTGTATAAAAAGTCTCTGAAGAAGGCAATTAGTAAAAATGAGATTATCTTCGTATTAAAATTACAGATGACAATGGTCACTTTTTCTACAGAAACCTAGAAGCGTCAGGGTTCATGACCCAGTGCCTAGGTGCACAGAGTCTGGCACACAGATCTCTTAATGACATCTGATGCTTTCTATTTCTGTGAGGAAATATAACAGGAGATATCAAATGTGCCATGCCAATGTCAAAATGAGATGACCTCATAAGTTCCTCCCTGCTCTGGAGTCTATAAAACTCAGGTGTGTAGGATCTAAATGACCCACCCAAGGTTGTACTGCAGGGTTATCAGAAGCATGAGACCATGACATATGGTGCAAAACATGCGAAGTTGATCAGTTTCTTTTTGCCATCACGAGCTACATCTCGGAAATCCATGTATAGGGCCATATTGATAATTTTATAGCAAAATAACTAGTTATTTATATAGAAATAATATTTTTCAAATTATTAATATAAAAGTTCTTTTAGGAAGTATTTTATTGATTTTATTTATAAAAGAGCAAAACATGAGACCATCACTGTGAGTCCAGTGCTGGTCCCTGTTCGATCTAAGTCAGAGAGAATGCTGAGTCAGATTGAACGGTTAGGAGGGTGGATGACCTTGGAGGATGACTCAATTCTGACTCCCAATTACATCATAGACAGCTACTTTCAGCCATGGTTTTAGTCAGATCATGAAAGAAGATAGACTTTTACAGAAGCAGGTGAGGGCTAACCAGGGTCCAGAGTCTGGTTACAGAATTCAATAATCTCTCGAACTCTCATGGTAAACTTTTCCTGAGGAGCCATTGGGATGGTTTTCAGCTGCACTCCTCTTACAATTGAGTCAGGCTGAGCAGGGGCAGGTCCTTAATAATCAGACCCACAGTCTACTCCAAGGACATTGTAGAACCTTAGGATAAGCTGGCCTCTAATCTGAAATCTGCGAATTTCTTCTGGATTTTTAAATTTCACTTATACTGTATGTATCAAATAGGGCTCTTCAGAAAAACAAAAGCAATAGCACATATCTATTTATCTATCTATGTACCCATCAATCCATCTAAAACTCATGAATCCACCTATCTCTAGGTGTGTGTAAACACATATGTATATATACACATATATATACTTAGGGATATGTGTACATAGTCTAAAATCCATGAAGCAGGCTGGAAACTCAGGCAGAAATCACTGCTGCAGTCTTGAGTCAGAATGTCTTCTTCAGGAAACCTTACTTTTTGCTCTTAAGGCCTTCGATCAATTGGATGAGCCCCCCCCCCCCCCCCCCGCCACATTCTCAAGAGCAACCTCCTATACTTAAAGTCAACTGTTCATAGATGTGAACCACATCTACAAAACTCTTCACAGTAGCACCTTGATTAGTGTTTGACGAAGTAATTGGGTACTACAGCCAAGTTGACAGGAAGCTAACCATCACACTGAGTTCCTGCCACTTTTTGAAACCTGTGATTCCACTGGCCTTGGGGCAAGTTAGCTACAGGACACCCATGCTTCTTTTTCCACTTGCCATCAGTTCAATCTATCGGTACGAATCACCCACAATCTTGTTTGGTTTTGTTTTTTCCTCGTAATTTGAGTTCAGTGTGTCCACATGTTTTGTCACATCAGTTAGGAAGCAAACTTGTGAGTTCACAGAGGGTCTGGCAAGATGAAGTTTTCAATCCCCTGATCAGGTTTTTATGACCCAACTATCTGGTTGCCCTAAAATAAACCTAATTGCCATGCCGTGCTTCACCTTCTTCCAAATGCCCCGTGGCCTGGGAATGACTTCAGGGCCCAAGAATGAAGAAAACAGTCAGAGTCTCAATCACTTCCTCCATCACACCTTCAGTGAGCCTGACTTACAAAGCAGTAACTCTCCAGATGCACGAGGAGAGTGGAAGCTGAGCCCAGCAACCTCCTTTTGGGATGGGAATGAATGGTCGTAACATTCTTTTCCATTTGGGTCAAGGGAAACTCATTTTCTCTGCTTTTAGCTTTTAGCCTGCGTGTCTCAGATGCCACACTGGCAGGTGGACAGCCCTGCTATTTCTTATGTGCTAGAAAGTTGTATGAATTCTCGAACACAAAATGAAACAGACAGTAAATAGAAAATTCTCAGGAGAATGTGGAGGGGCCATCAAGCACAGCTGATAAGAGTATAAATTAGTAAAACCACTTTGGAACCCAGCATGGTGATGGCTGGGAGTCTCCAGTGGTTCTTCTCCTGGGTTTACAGCCAACAGAAATGCACACGTGGGAATGCTCACTCATAATAGCCCAAAGCTGGAAACGACACAAATGTCTATCAACAGTAGAATGAATAAATAAATATATTCACACAATGGAATACAGCGACAAGAATGATGATCTGTAGCTACATGCAACATCGGGGAAGAATGTCATAAACATAATATTGAGCCAAAGAGACGAGACACACAAAAAAGGACATGTATAATTATAGACAGAACCAGTCTATAGTGTAGGAAGTCTGGATTACGGTTATCCTTGGAGGAACACTGTGACAGGAAAGTATCACCAGGGGCTTTCTACAGTGATTAATAATGTTTGATTATCTATTGCTCCCTAATAAATTACCCCAAAACTTAAGGCTTTAAAACAACAACCATTTCTTGATATCTCATGAGTTTTTAGGTCAGGAATTCAGGCAAGGCTCAGCGGGGTGATTTTTCTCCATGTGGTTTTGATGGAGAAACTCAGTGCTCTTCAGCTGGCGGATGACTGGTGGTCTCCAGGGCCCAAGAAAGCTGTCCTAGCAAGTTCCATGCTTTGGCAGAGATCACCAGAAGTCTGGGCCCCACTGGAACTGTTGACAGGAGTGTCTCTATGTGGCCTCCCTGATGCTGTAGTTTCAAGGTAGTTGGACATCTTACATGCTATTTCAGAGCCCCCAGAGAGCCTTTCCAAGACACCCAAAAGGAAGCTCCAAGATATCTTATAACCTAGCCTTGGCATCACTTTCACTTCATTCTGTTGATCAAAGAAGTCAGTAAAGCCAGTCTAAATTCAACGAGAAAAGAGGAAGGGATTCCGCTTCTCTGGGGAAATGGCATACAATGTACCTAGAGAAAAGGACTTAACGGCAGCCATCTTGGAGACAAGCTACCATGGGTAATGCTGTTTCTCAATTTGGGTCTTGCTGCAAGCTATATTCAGTTTGTGAACATTTACCAAGCTACATACTCATGTCATGTGCCCTTTCCTATATATGTACGTGCTGTAGACTGAAGCAACAGTGTGTGTCACCCCAAAATTCGCATGTTGAACCCTAATCCCTAAAGTGATGATATTTAGAGGCAGGGCCTTTGAGAGGTGAGTGGGGTGAGTTCCCTTGTAAAAAAGACCCCAGAGAGCTTCCTCACCCCTTTCTCTATACGAGGGTGCAGTGAGAAGATGGCCATCTGTGAACCAGGCACTCACCAGACACAGTATCTGCTGGTGCCTTGATCTTGGACTTCCCAGCCTCAAAGTCTGTCCTAACAGCCAGAAAGGACTAAAACAATATGGTTTTAAGTAAAAGTTTACTTTAAAAATTTTTTTTAATGTTTTATTTATTTTTGAGAGAGAGAGAGAGACAGAGCATGAGCAGGGGAGGGGCAGAGAGAGACGGAGACACAGAACCTGAAACAGGCTCCAGGCTCCGAGCTGTCAGCGCAGAGCCCGACGCAGGGCTCAAACTCACAAACTATGGGATCATGACCTGAGCCGAAGTCAAACGCTTAACCGACTGAGCCACCCAGGCGCCCCAATTTTAAGTAAAAGTTTACTTTTAAAAAGAACCATTAAGCAGCGTGACCCTGGGAAGAGGCTGGTCCCATATGGGCACTCCTGTGGCCTGAGGATACTCTGGCTTCAGGACTTTTACCAGCCCTGTGTCTTGGGCCATATGGGTGAGAACTCTCAGGCCCCTTTCCCCGTGAAGCCCTCAGTTTTAATGAGGAAAGAAAGCAACAATTGCCCCCTGGATTACTGTGAGGGAGGAGAATGAGAGGGTCCAAGACAGAACTCCCGGCATATCCTGGCTTCTCAGTAAATAAACTTCATTTCACTTCGAACACAGCCTCAGACCCCCACCAGTCAGCTGCAGAGGAAGTCAGCAGCTATGACTTCCTAGAAGGCCTGATGGGGTCCAGAGAGAGCTTTCCACCCCCTCCCCTTGTGAAAAGAGAAAGGGGTACATTCTCAATTCTCAGGCACCTGTGCCTTCATGGGGGGAGGCGGTCCCCGGGGCAGAAGCCAATGAAAACACTCTGCAGCCACCAGAACAAGACCAAAGTCCCCAAGCAGAGTGACAAGTGAATCACCTCCACTCATGCTTAGTCACTGCAAGGTACTTTCCACATGGACACATGGAGATGGTTACCAAAGAAATGTCTGCTGGCTGTGCTCACATCAGCTCAAAGAAAATGTTGTTGTAACCTTTACTTTGGAGGGGGAAAAAATAGCATCACTTTCCCTTTTCCTTTCCTTTTCTTTTTGGAGAGAGATCTGTTGGCAAAATAGCCAAAGTGGTTGTTTTTGTTTACCCTGGAGAAAGTTTCCAGATAGCTCTGAATCCCGAGCCTTGTGTATGTGGCAGGCCCTTCAAGTCTTAAGCACTTAATGTCTAAGTGTGTAAACAACCCCCTCAGAGGGGACTGTTGCAGGCCTCCCAGATCACGGGGCCTCCCATCATGCCCTCTGGTCACCGCAGAGTCCTCCATGCTCTGAGAAGCCACAGGGCCAGGGGTTCAAATCCTCACTCTGACTTGTACTATCAGTGCAAACTAGGGCACGGTATTGCAACTTCCTGAGCTCCTTCCTTCCTCACTAATAATGACAACGGCTAGGAACGTTCACCACGGAGTGGTTATGACAATTTAGTGAGGTGATGTGTGGAACGCCACACACAATGCTTGACACTCGCATAGTAGTTGATTAGTTTACAATGAGTTCATCCCTTCCTCCCTGTCTCCTGATCCTTGCTTCCTTATTCCCCTCTTTGCCTTTCTCTTCTTGAATTCCCTCTCTGCCTTTCCCTTCCCTGCGCTCCAAACTTAATCAACCCCCAATTCTCTCCTCCTCCTCTGTCGTCGGTGTTTTTCTTTTTTTTCTTTGCCTTGTTTTCAGGTCTCAAACCCCCTCTGCACTCACAGCCATCCCTCTGGCTGGTACAGCCTTGGCGGGGTGTCTGTTGAAAGCCAGCCAAATTCTGGTTAAAAACACTGCGATTCTTGGCCAGACTTTCTCTCCCTACAAACGAGGGTGATGTTTCAGGCATGGGCACTCTTCCCATCCATTTCGTCCCCAGGGGAAAAAATAGCAATGCCTCAGTGTGTGGCCTTAGGTGGACAGCGATGTGAGGCTCTGGGTATTGACAGAAATAAATCTGGTGTTTCTGAAAATTGTGAAACATGCGCACTGGATGTGTCATCCCAGCAAAAGTGAGTCAGTGCTCAGGCCAGGGCCCAAATCTGGCTGTGTTCGCTTTCTAAATAGAAAGTATATTCCTGGCCAGCCTAACATTAGCAAATTGGCGGTCAATGAGTGCGGAAAGAAAGAGGCCGAACAGGAGACATGCAAATCTATATTTGCAATAAGTTTTACTGGAAAAATGAAGTTTTCCTTCGGTGATTTTTTATGAAGGCTTTCCTTTTCCCTCCTTTCTCTTTCTCTCTCTCCTACTGTCTGTGTCAGACTTTTCCTTCCATCATTACCTTAGCACAGACTTCTAGAATGGGCTTTGAAAATAGGACCACAACATCAATGGATGAATGGGTAAAAATGTGCTACGTATCTGTGCTGAGTGGAATACTACTCAGCCACAAAAAAGAAGGGAATCTTGCCATTTGTGGCCACATGGATGAATCTTGAGGACACTGCTATGTGAAATAGGTCAGACGGTTCAAATACTGCATGAACTCACTTACAGGTGGAATCTTAAAAATAAATAAATGTAGGGGCCCCTCGGTGGCTCAGTCGGTTAAGTGTCCGACTTCGGCTCAGGTCACGATCTCGCGGTCCGCGAGTCCGAGCCCCGCGTCGGGCTCTGGGCTGATGGCTCAGAGCCTGGAGCTTGCTTCCGATTCTGTGTCTCCCTCTCTCTCTGCCCCTCCCCCGTTCATGCTGTGTCTCTCTCTGTCTCAAAAATAAATAAACGTTAAAAAAAATTTTAAATAAATAAATAAATACATCCATACATCCATACATGAGGAACCAGCTCACAGAAAGAGAGAAGAGATTGGTGGTTGCCAGAGAGGGGGAATGGATGAAGGGGCCAAGAGGTACCAATGTCCAGACATAAAATAAGTCATGGGGATACAATGTACAGCAAGGCAACTATAGTTAATAATACCGTACTGCGTATTTGAAAATTGTTAAGGGAATAAATCTCAAAAGTTCTCATCACACACACAAATGTATAACTACGTGACGTAATGGATGTTAGCTAGGCTTATTGTGGTGATCATTTTGCAGCATACACAAATATCGAATCATTCTGTTGTACACTTGAAACTGATGTTATGTTTCACTTACATCTCAATTTAAAAATGTTTTTAAATTATTGCCTATTGAAGATTTTGAAAAGTGAAAGGAAGAAAACAGGATCACAAAATTGCACTGAGGCAGCCTGTAGTAATAGGATGCTATAACCTTTGGAGTAAGACAGACCTGGGTTCAAATTCTGATCCCACCTCCAACTAGCTGTGGAATGTGTGTGTGTGTGTGTGTGTGTGTGTGTGAGAGAGAGAAAGAGAGAGAGAGAGAGAGAGAGAGACAGAGGGAGAGAGAAAACTGAGAAATTTCTAACCTCTTTTGAGTATCACTTCAACCAGGGGGAACATTCTGCCTCTTCCCCTGTGAAGATCAGGCTCTGCTGATGTTAATCAGCAGAGCCTGGCCCATGGCAGGTGCCATCTCATCTGAGCCACCTTCCTCCTCCTTTCCCTGGGAAGGTTAAGAGTCTGGAACACCAACACCCTTTCATTCCCTGGGTCTCTGTGCCCACGGGCTGCCCCTTCTGGAGGGCATGAGCACCGAACCTTCGAGAGCAGCAGTAAGAGCACCAGCTGCCACTACACCAGCTTCACCTCTCTACTCCAAACCCAGATTCTGGAGAAAAGAAGCAACCCCGGGCCAGGGGCCTCCCGCGCCAGCATCCCCGGCTAGCGCGGATGCCTGAATCACGTGGTCTCCGTGGTGCCAGAGGAAGTGATGCAACCCCCCTCAAGCTTTGGGTCAGCCAGGAGGAAAAGTGTCCTGTTACAGCGTGGGTGTGGCTGGCTTCAGGGCTCCAGGCCTGCCCCCTGTCCCAAACCCACAGCAAAGAGGCAGCAGGAGATCCTGTCTTTGCGCACACGGTCTGCTGTTTACCCTGCTTTGTGCACCACCATCCGGGCCCCACAAAGAGCCACGCTGAACAAGTCGTCCCTGGCCCTTGGCTTCTCCTTTCCCCTCGCTCCGGCTTATAAACTGCCCTCACTACAAACACCTGTTTCCTTTTGCTTAGACCCTGAGGGGAACAGCTATTCTATTGACTTCATATGCATAGCAGGAACATAATTGAATTCAATTATAATAACTATACTCATTAAAAACCTATGTAATGTTCATTAAGCAGCCTAGGTAATATGCAATTAATAGCATTAACATATGAATTGTGCATTGGGTCACTAATATGCACATTATGTATAATATGTATACATTATGTATAAATGTATGTATTAATTACACCACATGCCTGGAAAACACAGCATTCAAAGCTGCAGGCCTGTCCCAGTTATAAACCCTTTGATCTCACCCAAATCCCTTTTATGGAATAGCTTTTTCGTTAATTGGAATATTTGCTTTTCAGCCCTTTCCACAAAGATGGCCATTAGAGAGAAAGGACTCTCAGGAGCTGGTTGGTGCCGGAGTTGAGTAAACCTGAGAAGCCTGTATTGGAGTTTATCCTGGCGAAGGGCCATGACCTTGAGAGAGCAGAGTTCAGACTTCTGTCTGGGTTCTGTCTTAGCCTCTGCTGAGACCTACCTATCACTGCCACCTCCAATGGGACATCCATTATCTGGGAAATGGGCATAATAGCCCTTGACGTCACTAGGACATTGAGTAGATGATCCCATTAGGGGAGACTAACGTGCTTTGGAAATGCAGAACGGCGATGGCATTGAACAGTGCCAGGAAGTTCCCAGTGGGAACCTTCTCCATGAAGGAAAAGTACCTGCTCCAACACACCCAGCTTGCCCTTGACATAAGTAGAGTTGTCCAATGGTACTCAACCATGATGAGCAGGCATCAGTAATGGCCGCCCTTTATGTGGGGTTCTCTCATAGTTTCTCCTCAAAGTACATTCTGGGCATTGCCTGGTGCCTGGAGTTACTGTCTCCATTTTATAGGATTTGGAAGGTGAGCTCCTGGTGAAAGAAGCAGGTGGTCACATGGTCACATGGTCAACTTGGAAGGCCTCCCTGGCATGAAGGAGATGATTAAAGATAGATAGATAGATAGATAGATAGAGCAAAGAGCTCCCTACGACTGGTTTCTGGCTCTGCACCGAGCCTTCATCTCCTTGGCTGAAATGAGCCAGTCTCTGAACACTCACACCCACCTACTCATTCTTCTCCCTATTTGTTGCTGCCTATCAGGAAAGCTCTGGGGACCCCACCTCTATGTTCTCTTCCAACACTCCTTGAGTATTCCCTGACCACCTGCTGGACCACAGGCTCTGTGCTGGACTAAAAACATAAGCAGGTCATGGCTCCACCTTTAAAGAGTTTGGCAACACAGTCTTAGTTCAGATCTTGGCTCCCTGTTCCTCAACTATAGATGACCTACTAGGTGCTTTGCTTTGAATATTACCTCCTTCCAAAGCAGCCTTCTCGCAGCCATCGGAATGTGCTTTCTAAGTTGCAAAGCTGGCCCTGTACTCACTCCCCTGCTTGAATCCCTTCATGGACTCCTATCTCTTACAGAATAAAGTTGGAACCCATTTACTGGGCATTCGAGGTCCATCAGGATGTGCTTCTCTCTCCTCCTCTCTACCACCTGCCATATGCACCAACATCACTGGACCTCCCACCCACAGATTCTTCCCATTCCTGCAGGGCGACCTGCAGCTCTTTCCACTAAGAAGTGAAACCGATTTCTCTGCTCCTTGTGTCTTAGTTGGCCATGTAACTGTTCGGAGGCAATAAGACATGAACAAGCAAAGGTTTGAAAAAAAGCACAGCTTACCCTCTTCTGCTGCGGGCCTCTTGGGCCACCACGCTCCCGGGGCCCAGCCAGACCCCTTGAGGATGAGGCCCACATACCAGGGGACCCCACCGGAGAATGAGACACGTAGGCAATAGCATCCTAACTATCCAACTATAGCTAAGCTGGTTTAGATCAGAAGAATAGTTCCACCACCCCACAAAATGTCTTTAAAAATGATAAACGTTGGTTGTTTTAGGTCACTAAGTTTTGGGCTGGTTTGTTATACGGCAAAAGCTAACTGATGCCACTTCACAAATGTACGTTCTTTGTGCTCCCGTGTTCTACCACGTACATTCCCTTTGACTGGAGTGCAGTGCATCATCTTCCTGTGCCTGAACACACTTCCATGCTGCTCCCTGAGTGATAGGATTTCACCAGGCAGAGAAAGAGAGAGAGACTCCCAAGAAGAGGATAAACCAAAGTTTTCATCGGATATGCATGTTGCTCTCAGTATTCGTCACCTCTCTTAGACTCCTTCTCCTGGGTGGGCAAAGAGCTCTTAATGGTATATGTCCTTTCCTTTTTCAGTACCAGTGAAACACTGGGTATCTCTCAGAACACAGACTAAAACCGACCTAACACCAAGGCTGGGCCTGCACCTGACTTGCCTTCCTCAGCCCCCTCATCCTCCACCCTACCTTCGTTTCCCTCAGTAACCTAGGAGAGTACTTTGGCTGGCATGGGTGCTTGGCTCCTCACTAAGTTTCTTGAAAAGACGCAAATCAGAGCCCCCTCCTCCTCAAAGCCTTCCGCAGCACCCCAAGCAAAGTTGCTTCCTCTCCCCACCCAGCCCTCCAGATCCTTCTGTGCTTATGGTACTTCATACAGGCAATCTGTTTCCCTATCTATCCTCCACCACTCCCCCTCCCAGCACACAAACAGCAAAAGCCACCAGTGTGGGTCTTCTTTATCTTGGTGTCCCCCTCCAATAGAATCACAAAGAATTGGTTGAACTAACTCATTAGCTCAAGGGAGGGAGTCATGCAGAAGGAAACAAGCAGTTTGCAGTCAGACAGATGGGAACTTAATCCCTGCTTTTACATTTCAGGTAGAATGTCCTTGGGCAAGCCACTTAACCCTTTATATCCTCAGTTGCTGAGTCGGTGGGTGAGGGAGCCAGGCAATGCTATCTAACGTGAAGGTCATAATCCTTTCTTCACAGGCACGTCTTGAGGATTCATGACTATTGCACCTAAAACACCTGGCGACTGCTAGAGCCTCGAGCCAAATTCTGGTCATGTGTTTCTCTCCAGCTATCCATGAGTTCCGGCCACTCTGGGAAGACAGCGGGACAGGGCCTCTAAGGGCCAAATGGGCTCTGGGCCCTGGCTGCCTTTTGGATCATAGGACTGTCTCTCCCACACCACGTGGGTGTCCTGAGCTGGAAGGAAACGCAGCCTCACGTTTGCCCAACACCCACTTTGCGTTTGCTGCTTACCTACCTTATCTCACCTCCCTTCTCCTTTATGAAGGGAAATGAGATGGTACCTGCTAGTGTGGTTTGTGAACTGTAAATCAAGATGCAAATTTTCAGGATTACCTTTCTGAGGGGAAACAAAGGCATCAGCTAAAGAGTTCAGGGCTCGCCCCTGGTCCCCTCCCAGAGCCTGCACCTGCAGATGGCAAAAGGCCCTGGCCAGGTTTTATATTGGAAATGGTGTTGGGAGAGGAGGGCTGATTCATACTCATTCATTCTTTCCCTCACTCGCTCATTTACTCACACACACACTCCCCACTGATTCACTCATTTGTTTTTTTGTTCTCTAAAAAGGGGTCCAGTGCATGTTCTGTGCCAGGCTCTGTGCTGGGAGCAGAGTGAAGAGACAAATAGGACTGAGCCAGCCGCTGCTCTAGAGCAGCTGAGGTCTCTGCTGTGCTGTGTGCACGTGTGTTCAGGGGTAGGCATGAAAGCAGGTGGTCACCATGAGCCATGTGCCTTATAAGCCCACCACAGGGACTCCAAAGATGGGTGTAGCCTTTGTGTGAGGCTGGAGGGGGTGAGGTGGGCGGCACGATGTACCGTGGCAGAGAGGACAGAGAGGGCAGAGAGGACATGGAATTGTGGGGATCTAGACGCCCCCCCTTCTAAGAGTTATTTTCTGCCCCCTGGCAAACATTAGCTACTGAAAGTCCTAGAACAAAGAACTGACTAGTTCTGGCTGCAATTCAGAGCCAGTTCGATCTGCCGTCTCCACTGAAGATCCCCCCGGGGACTAGAGTCAAAGTAACTGGAGTCTCAGTGCCACCAAGCATTCCCTGGTATAACTTGGGCAAATCACTTTATTTCTTTGAACCTCAAATTGGGAAATGCCAGCCTTATTGACTCTTCCTCACCAAATGGTTGAGCCATTAAAGCAGTTATATATAGTTCAGTGGTCAAGCGGGCAGCACAGGGATCAGACAACATGGCAATTCAGTTATTTGGGTTCTACTAAACCCCTTGGATCCTCAGTCTTCCCAGCTGTAAAGTGGGCATGATCACATTTCCTTCGTGGTTGCGTGACTCAAAAGGGAGAATGCTTGCACACAGTAAGCACACAATACCTGATCTTATCATTTTATATCTTTACTAATCTCTATAGGATTACTGCCTGAGACCTGGGGCTCTACCAGAGCGGACAGCTCATTCTACATTTTTTGCCTCACACGCTCCCTAAGAGCTCAGGCCAAACTCTGCTTCCAGGCCCATGCAGTGCCCCCTCCCAGAGTTTGCAGTGCACATTTGGAGAAGGAAAGAACTGCCAAAGAAAATCCAGCGTCATGGTTTTCCTATCGCAGAAAACTAAAAAATGCAGAACACTTGCTGGAACACAGTGGTCTGCGTCCAGGGACTTCCTATAAGTCGGAGGGCCTTTCCACAGCTCTCCCAGCCCGTGCTTGCCACCAGGATCTCCCAGCAGACATCGCTGGTGCCCCCGGCCAGGCTCCGAGGAGAAGGCAAGGGAAGGCCCTGCCAGGCAGACATGCCCTGGGCCGAGCTGCGCTCACCCTCCCAGCCTTGCTGGCCTGGAGGGATGTGGAGCAGGCTTTGGGCTGCATCCAGAGTTCTGAGGAAGAAGCCCTGTTCACATCCAGAACAGGGCAGGCAGGGTTCTCCCAGCACCCTGGCCGCCTGCCGCCCCGGTCCTCTGGAGAGAGAAATGCCCATCCTTGACCCTCCCATTTGGGCAGGGCTGAGACTTGACCCCAAGCCCTCCCTTGTGCCCCGGGGAAGGGCATCTAACCCTCACAATGCAGAAGGGTGGGGATGCCGGATGCACCCCGGGAGTTCCCCGAGAGCAGGAACTGCTCAGATTCATCACCGTGTCCTGGCAGCTGCTGACACATCTCCTGGCACACAGTAGGTCGTCCAAATTTGGTAAATAGCAAAGCGACTGATCGTGTTCTTGAGCGAGTATGGCATGGGGGAGTGGGGACAGAAGAGACTAGCCCTCAATGAGTACCAGTGGCTCTAGGTGCTCTATCAGCTCATGTAATCCCCATGACACCCCTGCAGAGTAGATCTTCTTAGCCCCATTTTGCAGGCAGTTTGTAGAGCAGAGGCTCAGAAAGGCTAAATAAGCTGACTTCCCTGGGACCGGAACCAGGTCCATCTGACTCCAAGGCTCTTTGCCACTGCAAACCCTGCCTCTCAGAAAGGAGGAATGTGGATCTCCCAGTTGGCAAGACTTCGGCCTCCAGCCCAGCCCACATGATGCTGCCCCACTGCTCCAGGCAGGAAGACAGAGACAGGCTGGGTCACTCCTGACCAAGGCCCTGCATCCTGATCAGGAAGACAGTCACAGAGGAGATGCAGAACAAGGATAAAGGAGGTGGCACAGACGGTGATCCAGGTGTGAGGAGGGCCAGAGGGCACACTGTGAGTATTAGCAGTGAGTCAGCACAAAAGGGCTTTGAACATCCAGGGCTATACAAATGTAGGTCCCCGGTACTCCCGTCTAGGGGCGTAGGTCAGGAAGACTCCGTGCAGGAAGAGTGTCTGAAATCCTGATCCAGGGAGTAAAAGCAATCACAATAAAAATGAGAACTGCCACTTATAATCGCCTATGCTGTCCAGCTACTCTGCTAGTAATTGTATTAACCCTGCTAAGTAATTGTATTTGGTCTTCACAGCAACTCCAAGAGGTGAGAGCTATGATCCCATTTTACAGATGAGAAAACTGAGGCTCAGCTCAGGTAAACTCACCACGTAGCTGGTGAGGGGCACAGTCAGAATTTGCACCCGCATCTGACTGACCACAATGCCAGGTCTGTTTCATAAGCCCCAAAGGCTGCAGGTGCCAAGCAGTTTCCACAAACTAGGAGAGTACAATGGACATGACGGGAAGCGGTGGAAAATACAGAAAGAAAGCTGGAGAGTTCATGCTCTGCTTAAAGGGGCAGCTGTTCCTCAGCCTCAGCCAAGTCTTGCCATTTGAGAATGTGCACCCAGCGTGGCCAGATCTTCTCATTTCAAGATCAGCCAGATGTAATTTCTACTTCTGGGTGTAAGATCCAATATTTAAATGTCGGGGATTAATTTTTTAAAATCTTAGTCACTTGGCAGTCTCAACAAAGCCTGTCTGAAAGACAGATGGCCTGTAGGTCATCATTTTGCAATCTCTGTACTACAGCGTGGAGTGGTAGAGAGCACCCCGTCACGAGAGGTGTTCAAGCACATTCTGTGCAACTGACCCAAGTGCTGGTGAAGAAGCAGTTACAGGGGGGAGCTGCTGAGGGTGGGCCTTTAGGTTTGCGAGTCTGACACTGCACGAGCCATGAACTGGCAGAGTGGAAATGGGTGGGTGCCCTAAGCCAGGTGTGGAGCCAGGAACAGCCCCTTTATCTCCTTGAACCCCCAACTCCAAAACCTTCCATGGTTCCCCCATTGTCCCCTTACCCTGGCATTCAGGGATAGCTCCGCCCTGCATCTCTGGCTAGCCAACCGTTGCCATGGCTCTAGGGAAGGCCCCTCCAGCACTTCCAGGACCACCTGCCCTGGCCTTGCCTCTCCTCTCCAGGCCACTTCTGCAAACGCTCATCCCCTAGAGGGCCACAGGGGATGGCTGCCTGTCATTGGTCTCTTCCCCCCCAGCTAGGTCATAAAACCCTGATACTCATTCCCCACGTGTTCATGTCACCCTACAACTGCACACGGAGCTCTGTGCTAGGCATTCAACACACCGCCACGGATGAGATATGTGGTCCCTTCTGCACTCCGTTCCGGAGACACCACACCATTGTCCAGTCCTGGCCGTGTGGGACATACGCAGCGAAGACTTGCTGAGTGGAAACAGATGTTGACGAAACGGAGATAACTTTGATCCCCGCCCCCCCGTCCTCTCCCCGAGCCCCTGCACCTCCTCTGCCCCACAAACACCCCACCCTGTTGCTTCTTCCTCAATATCTCTCACTGGCACTGGAAGAGACACAGCGGAAAAAAGCCCTGGGAACCTATAAAGAAAGCAGTCAAAAGGTGGTGTCTTTTTATTTTTTTATGTTCTCACTCCCCCAACAACCCATGGCAAAGGCCCACTTGCAGACACACTCCTCATGAAATTGGAAGCTGGCCTTGCCTCTGCTGTGGCAGGCAGCCCTGAGTTGGCTGCTGGAGCCTGGGGGTGGAGTACAAATCGCCCCATCCCCCGCCTCAAGGAGACCAAGAGCCAACAGCTCACCCCCCGGGCACCCAGCCAGGTTCCCTTCAAGCCAGGGCCTGAGCACACGGACCCTAATCAACTGAAATCCCCCACCCTTCCTTCTGCAAACACCCTCGTGGCCAGCCACAGGGCGGGCCAAGGGGCAGAGCTGGTCTCCTTGACCTCCCTGTCCGGCTCCACACCTAAGGAGCCGGCCCAGGACTCTCACTCCGGCCAGCATCAGCTGGGTCATCTGAGAAGCGCCATCGGCCGCCCTCAGGACAAGGAAAGGAGCTCCCCATCAGAGGAGGGTGCGGACTCTGCTGGACCCCTGCCCTTACTTCCTCCAGTTCTCTGTTCAAATGCCACCCCGCCACCGGGAAGCCTGCCCTCACCTCCTGCAGTAAAGCACACAGCCCCCCACCCCACCCCTTCCAATGCTTTCTCTTCCTTTATAGGAATTTTTTAGCATTTGCTACAGCATGATGTATCTTAATGGGAAGTCCTGTGAGGACAGGGCCTTTTTGTTCCATTCACCACTATTTCTAGTTCCCAGCAGGCACGCAATAATTGTTTGAGGAGGGAGGGAGGGAAGGAAAGAGGGTCTCTGGAGAGGGTAGGCCCTGGGTAGCCCCCTTCTCTCCCCAGCTGGCATCTCTTCTTCAGAACTACCCTCAGACCCGTGGCGCTATGGCCTTCCAAAAGAAACGACTGTGGGTACGACTTTTTAAACTATGGTTACCCAGAGCCGTCTCTGCGTTGGGCAGTACAGATGTGTGATCTCACTGACCTCGTCAACAACCACTCTGGACCCACATCGTTGCTTTGACTCAAGCTTTCTCAAGCTTGGCACCACTGACATTCGGGGCCAGAGAAGCCTTTGTCGCGGGGCCCTCCAAGTGGCCTAGGATGTTTCGCAGTGACCCTGGCTTCTCCCCACCAGATGCCAATAGTACCTCCTTTCCAGGCCGTGACAAGCAAAAATGTCTCCAGACGTGGCCACGCGTTCCCAGGGGGCAAAACCATCCAGTTGGAGAACCTCTGTGTTAACTCTGCAAATGAGGACTTGGAGAAACCAGGTGTGCTGCCCAGCGCTTTTCCAAGCCACCTTCCCCCTGGCAGGGAACTGCTCCTGGGCAGACCCAGAGGCCTCTGCTGGTGTCCCAGCCGAGGGCAGAGCGAGGCCTGACGTGCGAGCAGAGCCTTCCCAGGCAGCCTGAAAAACACTTACTCACACTCTGGCTGTGCCCGGGGAAACATCGTCAATGATAAATCATATCTCTTAATTATCTGCGATTTCTGAGGCCAGCCAAGATTTCCTCTTCATGACAAATATTTGAGATTCCTTCCCCCCTGAAAAGGAGAAACAACACTACAGGAGAGCCCTGGGGCTGGTCTCCCGAGCATAAGCCGGAACATCTCTGGTCAGCCCTCCCTCCCACCCAGCCCGTCCAGAGCTGGGTTCTTGCCCGGGCATGCCTCTTCTCTCCATGCTTCGGGGAGTGACAACCCCTGGTTTCTGTTTTGGTTTAGTTTTTGGTTTTTGTTTTCGCAGAAGGGTTTCTGAATTGGAGATGTTCACTCATTCAGATGAGTGTTTGAAATCACTGGGAGGGAGAAAGGAAGACGGAAAATGAAAGGGCACGGGATCAGAGGTGAAAAGGGCAGGATTCAAGTCAACTTGAACCTGCTACGGAAGTTACTCCCCCCACCCCCCCACCTCAGGTCCCCCTGCACTACAAGGAGAGTGTCTAAGCTTCTCAGCCTCCATAACTTTGAGCTCTTCACCCTCTGGGGCACCATCTTCCTTAGCTCCCCCCTAGGTGCCAGTCATACTGAATTCATTTACTAGTTTCTAAACATGATTTTGCATGTTACTGTCTTTATAGTCAATGCTTTTCCTTCTTCTCTTTGCAGAAAACTCCTACTCATGCTCTGAAACCCAATGTAAGTATCCCATCCTTCTCCCATCCCCTTCCCCAACCCAGTCCAAGTTCATCCCTCCCTCTCCAGGATTCCTCAGCAGCTTGTACAGACATCACTGCCTTAGAGACGTTTGTGTAACAGGAGTCCGGGGGGAAGGCTGAGTCAGCAACCAGAGCAAACAGAGATTATAGCAGAGATGTGAAAAGACTTTCAGGCTATTTTTCTCCAGGGCTTTCCTTTCTACCCAGCATGGCTTTCCTCGGTCCACTAATATACATGACTTTCTTGAGTGAATCTTCTAGATGAACTTGCAAGGAAGTTTTCCAACACTCAAAGACCCTCACCCTATTTTGTTCTAGTTTCGGAAGTAGGTGACATGGGCACCACTTTCTATGAGATCAATTCTGGGGTCTCTGGTCACAGCGGGGTTCCATCAGCGTGGAGCAAGGCTCACTGAAGACCACTGATGATGATCATTCCCTTCCTCCTGGTGTCCAAAGGTAGAGGGTGACAGAGTGGAATGCCTGGTCCAGGCTGGCAGAGAAAGTAGAGAGCTCGGGGCCACCTGGGCAGATAGCCTCAAACCAGAAATCCTCACCTCCCCCACAGAACACCTGCACACCTGGGTAGGACGCAGGGGCACTCCTCTTCTGCTTTGGTCTTGGTGAAGGGAAGAGCAAGTCAAAAGGCCTCAGGGGGCCTAGAACTTGCTGCCTGTCTTTTAATGAACTCCACCTTCAGAGAGTACCCCACGCCTCCCTGAACTTGTGCTAAGGGGTGAATGAAGTCCCCTCCACGGGCTGGGTTTCCAGATCTGTAGCACTCTGCTTACCAAGCGCACGGCTGGCAGGCTGGGGACAATGCGGAGGAGCGTCCTGCTCCTTTACCTCCCCGAAGTCCCAAGTTTATGAAATAAAGTATATTTGGAATGTTGCTCTGTTTTATTCATTCAGATGGTGGCCGCTAGGTCCCACTTGGGAGCTGCTGGGCTGTCATGGACTAGAAAACCCAGCAACTTGTATTTGATGGTAGAGAATGGAACTAAGGATGAGGGTAAGTTACTTAAGAACAGATGGCGTTAGGTAGTGAATGAAATTAATTAACCTAATTGAATTCAATGAAATTGAATGAAACGGGTATTAAAATTCAGAAGTTTGGTCCGAATTCTTTTCTTTTTTAATGCTTATTGATTTTGAGAGAGAGAGTGTGTGTATGCACAAGCAGGGGAGAGGCAGAGAGAGAGAGGAAGAGAGAGAATCCCAAGCAGGCTCCATGCTGTCAGCACAGAGCCCAACATGGGGCTTAATCCCACAAACCTTAAGATCACGACCCCAGCCCAAATCGAGAGTCGGACGCTCAACTGACTGAGCCAACCACATATCCTAATCATAATTCCTTAGAAAGAATTACACCCAATTCCTTGCACCTAGAGGAGGGGCATGATTCTAGCCTGGACTCAGACAGCTTGCCCCAGCCACGAGTGGAGGAGAGGCCAAAGGGCAGAGCCAGGATCTAAGAAACAAGATGGGGGAGAATTACTGAGAACATGGACCAGTGTAGGAACTGTAGAAATGAGGAGGAAGGGGCTGATTTGAAAAGCATGAAATCAATCAAATCACCGGACTTGGTGGTTTATTAGATTGGGTGGCTGAAGAGGGGAGTCATCAAGGTGGGTGCCTTAGCTTTAGTGACTAGGTGGGTGGTGGTGCCATTAACCAAGACAAGGACCAGAGTAGGAGGGGCTTATTGGGAGGCTAGGGAGGTGGAGACAGAGGCTTTGGTGAGGATCTGCTGAGCCAGAGGTACCTAGGCAACATCCAAATGCGTATGGCTATGCGCGCCTAAACCTCAGGGCAGAAGTCAGCATATGTTGGAAATACAGCATAGGCACTGTTGCTAAATCTATAGCTCAAGAAGAATGGAGAAAGAAAAGAGGATCCCTAGGGGAGAGCCCAGGCTTACAGCCTGTAAGGGAAAGTCAAGAGAAGAGAGATGTGTGCAACAAGAGAGAGCGTTCAGCAAGGTCAGAGAGAGCGAGGAGGTGAGGGTGACGGGACCAGGAGGACGAAGACTGACGCAGTCCAGCACCTGGTGCCTAGAAGGTGTCAATCTCGACAAGTTTCTACCTGCCAGCAATAATGAAAACAGCAAGAGCTGTCACGGAGGTACTGAGCTCTTACCAGACTACTTGCTAAGCACTTTCTCTAGATAGCTTAGGTGTTCTTCTCAGCCACAGGGAAGTAGGTATCATTACTATTCCCATTCTCAAGAAAAGGGGGATGAAGCACAAAGAGAATAAGTGTGGGTAATACCCTCAGTTTGCAGATGGGCAAACTGAGCTCAGAACTGCAAGACAGAGTCTGTCTTAGGAAAGCGGGCACCTGAGCCATTAATAAAGAAGTTAACACAGTCCCTGGTCCCAAAAATCTGCTCCACCTCCCAGTTGCTGCTACCCTGCAGACCGACGCATGCCAGCTACGGAGTCCAGAGCATGCAGCACCACACAGCACACAAGGTCTTGACTCCACGTCAAAGGGCCAGGGAAAAAAAAAAAGCCTCCAAGGTCCCCTGGCTGCCAAACTATAAAATACCTTCAGATGATTTAATTGGAAGTGAATCTGAAACATCCTGACTGAATTTCTCTTGAACTACACATTAAAATTTTCATTTAACAACAAACAAAGGGTAGGCTCTGTTGAAAAATTGTGAAGAAGAAAAACAAGGTGGTAATTATGCGAGGCTCAAAGGGCATGAAAAGCAGAGAGCTGGTAGAGAGAGAACGCTTTCCACATCACCCAAGTGCAAAGCAAGGGAGAGATTTGACAAAGCACCGTGAATTTCTTCCACCTCTCCTGTGGGGCAGGGGATGCAGACCTCCTGAAAGGATAGCCAGTGTGGGGTGACCAATGACTGCTGAGGAGTGTGGCAGCTTGGGAAAGGGGAGACCATATATACAAGGTTCACTGTGTGCATGTGTGTGTGTGTTTGTGTGCGCAAGTAACTGCTTAGGAAGGAGTATATATATCACACACACACATATGTACCTGACCTCCTTCTCTTTATGTAACTATAGCTATAGCTATAAATACATATATATAATTTAAATGATTAAAAAACATTCTATGTATTTAAAAAATAAAGAACCATTCTATATATAAAATTAAAATTTAATTTCTTTCTATGTATCATTTAAATTTTATAGAGATTTCTTTCTTTCCCAAGCAGTTACTTGGATGTATATATAGAGACAGCATATATAGTACATATAATACACACACACACACACACACACTATATATGTATATATATACACACACATACAGTATATACACACACACACTATATATATATATATATACACGTATAGTATATATACACACACACTATATATATATAGTAATAGATTTATAAAGAGAAGATGGCTAATATATATGTGTATATGTATACATATATATGATACAAATATATACACATATATAAATAAAATATGTATATTTGTATATGCTGTATACAAAGAATGTAAAATATTAATATTTCAAATATGTTCTAAACATATATTCCAAAAACATGTAGTTAAATATATATATTCTGAATATATTTTTTAAAAACATACATATGTATGCACATGTATATTCTCAACAAGGCACAGAAACCTGTAGGCAAGCAGGAGGATCTTGCTAAACCTGACCCAGATCCCAGTCTCAACCCCCAGGAAGCTGGGAAGGGTCAGGGATAGCTGTTGGGATTTTAGGAGCTGGGCTTCCGACGGCCTCTGAACCGGTCTAAGAAGCTGGCTCCATCAGGTGGGCTGAGTCAGACACACGGGGAGGGAGCCATTCATCATGCAGAACAAGGAGCTCCTATCCCGGGACCTAGCGGTGCCCAGCATCATCACACCTGTCTTCTTCCGCGTCTATTTCCAAGCCATCTGCTGTGTACAACCTCACACTTACTGGCTGAGACCTTCCAGAGAGGTGAAGAGAATCCCCCCCCCGACCTAGATAAAAACAAAAATCACCTTTGCCAGAGAGAGACCACCAGCTCCGAAACTCCGGTCTCAAATTACCAGAAGCCCAGAGCTACAGTCTGGGCTTTTTAATGGTAGCGGCAGGTGGTGGTGGTGGTTTATCTCTTGTTTTTCCTCCCCAGTAAATTCCACGATCCTGTGCCGTTTTATTTTCTCTCCTAACCCGCTGCTGTTAGGAAATAGTGCGGGGAAACACTTGTTCAAAACACAGCAGCAAGGAATCGGGTTAGCAGCCGGTATGTTTTTCAAGAGGACTCTTTCGGCGCACCGAAGCAGATGACCGCGCTGGTACAAACTTGGACTGCAGGGTTACAGATGTCAGAATTGTGGGCATTCACGAGTAGGCACAACCACCGGAATCGCCACCAGCACGCCTGGCCCTATCGACATTGCAAAACACTGGCAAAGAGGAAGCAGACCATTCAGGCACAGGCTTTCCCCTTAGCCAAGGTGGGCCCAGGCAAGCTTCCCTGCGTCACCGGCAAGGACTGGAAATTCCTTGACTCAACCCGAATAAACTGGACCCTTCTGTGCATGTCTCTGTCGAAAATGACTTTCTTTGAGGAGAGCCCTGTCAGCAAAAGGGTATGGGAATCTTTGCCAAGCCTGCAAAAGGATGGATGTAAGCTCTGCCAGGAATCTGCCAGTTCTTCTGGCACAAGGCAAGAGTTAACCCTTGACAGCGTACAGAAAGTAAGATAATCCACTGCTGGCATCCAGAGCCCTGACTCAGGAGCCAGCCTGTATCAGCTCAAACTTCGGCTCTAAAACTTGTTACGGGGCTTTGGACAAGTGACTTAACCTCTCTATGCCTCAGTTGTCCCACCTGTAAAATGGGCATAATAATTATAACTATATCGTAAGGACAGTATGAGAATTAATGGTGGCAAACAAGGACTTAGCACAATGCCTGATGCATACTGAGTCCTCAGTGGATGTTAGGTATCATTTTTGTTGCTTTGTTGGTGGTTTCACTGAAATAAACAGGAACAAATGAAAATTTACTAAGAACCATGTACATGAACCTCTTCTGTTAAGCACCAGAGGGATATTTCTTAACTATGAAGACTCCACCTGAAATCACACTACACTCATTTCATCTACTTACGAATCCACTGATTGATTCATTCCTACATTCACGTAACACCAGAGCTGAGCTATAGTGATTTGAATAAAATGCGGTTCCCACTATAACAGGATTCAACGCTAATTAAGGAGATAAAGGTGGACAGAATGATGTCACAATGCACAGACACCCACATTCTAAATAAGAGGAACCATATACGGCAGAAGGAGGAATGGGGAGTTCTGACAGGAGGAATCTGGGAAGGCGTCATGGTGCGGCAGCTCCGAGTTCAGGCTTAAGGATGAGCAGGATACCAATCATTACAGAGGAAAGGCACTCTCTGCAAGGAAAGAGGGCAGAACAGAGGTTCAGAGGCGTAAGAGAGCCTCACAAGCTTAGCAGAAAGCAAGTGGTCAGAGCCCTTGGACCATGCGGTTTTGCCATAAGCTGTATGAGAGCTGAGGCCAGAGACTGAAACAGGAGACAGAGGAAGGAAGAGCCAAATGTCCTGCTCAGGAGGTGGCAGTCCTTCCTGGGGTCAAAAGGGCAGAAATAAGGGTCATCTTGATTCCTACTCATCAATTTGGGCTCCACTCAGACATCACCTGTCACAGAGCACGTTCCCTGACGCTTCCTCCCGTCCTCAAGCTGTGACGACCTTATCTCCTTTAGCATTCAGGCAGACCCATCAGCCACTTGTCTTCTCCACTAGATCAGGTTCTCCTCGAAGGCAGGATTGACACCAGCCTTGTACATCATCGTACCCCCAGGGCTAGCATGTGGTCGCCATTCAGAGGATGAATATGTGAATGGATGAGAGAGTGAAGGAAACAATCCATCATTAAGGGAAGGTGAATTGAAGACACTAATTCTGAATTATCAGGAAGATCCCTGTTGGGAGGGGGGCAGCTATGTTGGCCTGGGGTAATTTCCTTGAACTAGACTAATCTGAGTATAGCAGAAAAACAACTGTGTAAGCACATCAGCGAGTCTGTCTTCATCATGAAGATATGTGTCAGTGCTGAGGTCTGAGGATCCCCAGGGTGAGCTGGCACTCTTTCTGCCAGAGATCCATGGAGCTAAGGGTCAGTGTGTACCATGTCAGAGTGACAAGTATATTGATGTGGTAACATAGTGTCCATTAGGACACTTGCATCAGGAAACTTGCATAAGCATGACCCATAGAAAGTTGCCTCTTAACCTTGTTTTTAGAACACAACCTGTCAGCAAGCAGGGACCCAAAACAGAACAAGAAGGGAAAGGAATGCTGATTAGGATTCTATGGTAATCCATGTGCTAAGTCTTCTATATACAGCCTTAAAAGACAAGTAGTGGTATTTCTGTTTTCTAGCTAGGGATCCTGAGGCTCAGGGAGGGTAAGCAACTTGTCCAAAGCCACACAGCTACTAAGAGTCACGGGTGGGAACCGAACCCAGGTTTGCTGACCCCAAAGCCCGTACTCTGGCTTTTGAATCACACTGTCCCTCTTGTCTCTCATGCTGTCATGGGGTCACTCCAGCTCCCAACATAAGGCATCCATTTCTCAAAGGAAATCTTAAACTGCTTTTTTCATTTTAATTGGCAACTGCCCACAGTTCTTCAGGGAAACTGGGGAACCCAGGATGAAAATCCTGCCAACGGATTATCTTAAATTACTTGCATTTCCTTGAAGAATGCCTGGAAATGCCAACAGCTCTGGTCTGGTTTCCAGCAGTGGCCGGGGGCCTCGTTCAGCCAGGAGGCTCTGAGAATCAATTGGCTGTGGTCTCCCTGATGCCTGATGCCAACAGATGCTATGAGTCACAGCTGCCATCTGTCCATGACACTCAGCTTTATGGAGGCTTCCAGAGCTCTCCAGCCTCAAGAATCAGCCCCAGCCGCATTAAGACGCTGCCATGGCAAATCCTAGGCACCAGTGGAATGCCGGCCTTCCAGTGGGAAAACCTTGGCAGGCTTTGGGGTCCAGGGCATGCTCAACCACAGATTGGAAGACAAAGGGGATACAGTGCTCTTCTGGAGACTAAAGGCATTGCGTCCCCCAAAAGATACTAAATGCATAGGAAAAGGGGGAATAGGCAGGTTGCTCAAAGAAGAGAGTTAGCAAAAAAAAAAAACAAACCCAGCTTTGACGTCACTTAGAAGAATAGGGAAACAGGGACTCTGTGTCCTGACCGTACTATGTACCACACCTAGAGTGGAAAAGACGCTGGATTTGAGACTGGGGACTGGATTCACCCCCTGGCCTCCTCACTTACAAGGTGGACTACCTAGGCAATCATGTATTTTCATTGTACCTCAGCGTCTGCATCTATGACATGGGAAAAGCGCCAAGTTAATCCAGAGTTCCAGTAAGAATTAAACAAGATAATGATGCAAAACACCTAGCGTGGAGCTTGGCAACTTACAGGCACACAGTAAATACAAGTGCCATACAGGTCTCACCTCTTCCTCTGTAGTGAAGTTACATCACTCTTATCAAGTGTTTTCTTCTGATTCAGCTCTTAATCAGAAAAACACTTGAAATAAAATCCTAAACCAAATAAACACCCGTGAAGAGGTATTCCTTTTGCAGGCAACAGTGAATGCCCGCTAGTCTATGAACACCCTTCCAGAAAACAATTCCAGCCTTGGTCATACATACTAGCTTTCTCATTCTCTTGCTCCTGACTCTCAATCTGGTTTCTCTCTGGTAAGTAACATCTGCCTTGGCCTGACTTCTTTGTTGCTATATGTGCAACCACAGAAAACACTATTAATGCCAAAGCATTCTAAGCTCTTTCCCAGTGCCATTAAGCAAAGACAAGTATTTCTTCCAAACTCAAGGGTCATCTCATAACTGATGAGTCAACAGGATCTTACATTCCTCAGACTTACATTGTACTGTCAAGATTCCTGTGCTTGTGTGTGTATAAATGAATTTGCTAGAAACAGTTCTCCAATTACCTTGGACTTCTATAAGTCAAACAAATCGTTTTAGGGCTTTCACGATTGCCTGAGGTGAGCTGTAATCCCAAAAGACTTCTAAACTGTCTTCAGTTTGCTCATGTTAAAGGTATTCATGGTCATCCAAAGGTGGAATTTCTCAGGGTGCCTGGCGGGCTCAGTTAAGCCTCTGACTTGGTTTCGGCTTGGGTCGTGATCCCACGTTTCGTGGGACTGAGCCCTGCGTTGGGCTCTGCACTGACAGCACAGAGCCTGCTTGGGATTCTCTGTCTCTCCCTCTCTCTCTGCCCTCCCCGCCGTCCTCTCTCTCTCAAAATAAATAAATAAACTCTTTCAAAAGAATTTCTTATGGGGATGTTAGTAATCCGGACACCATCTAATGAATGTGACAAAATTTTTGAACCAAAGTAGATACTAGACAATATTGTTGATTTGGTTTGCTCTGACTTGATATGAAGACAAACGATGATGCATGTGATGCACATATGTGCTTATTATAGAGTCTGGTTTTAAGCCTTTCAGCTACAAGATACTCGTGGACAGAGTGTCCATAACTTTGACTCAAAAGAGTTAATCCTCTGGGAAATCTGGCCAAATCTACCTGCCTTATCGCAGCTGCCTTCATGCCCACTTCTAACCACCCCACATCCTAAACACGTTTGCAAATCTGCCATGGCCGTCCATGCTCCTTAGACTGGCATTCATGGTCCTTCTTAGCCTGGCCCTAGCCTTCCTCTTCAGTCTCAACCCCAATTTCTTTTCCCTCCCTGGGAGGTGCACCTATTCTGCAGGTGCATTGATTAACCAGGTTAGAACAACTTCAGAAGCAAACAACCCCAAAATGTCAGTGATGTAACCAACAGATTATTTTGTAGTTCACATTAAAGCCCATTGGATGGTTGACTCTGTCCATGTTCCCAACACTCATTCAGGAACCCTGGCTCTATCCATCAGATGGTTCTATTATCCTCTTGGCCCTTGGAGTTCTCTTCATTAAGCCAGAGGAATAAGAAACAAAGAAGGTAGAAGACTGTACACATTTCTTTCGCCAGAACTTAGTCGCAAGGTGCTGCTTAACTGCAAGGGAGGCTGGGAAGTGTAGTCTAGCTGTGTGTCTAAGAGAAAAGGGACAGGGAGGGTGGAGGGGTTGGTGAACACACACATTGTCCCTGCCACACACATTAGGTAGTTTGGTATTACCAAACATCTCTGTTATATGTTGCTATATAGTTTGCAAGCACTGTACCCTTGGCCTCATCCCTACATTTTCCCACCCCTGACCCAGGTCGATACCATTTTTCAGCATGAGAACTCCCACTCATCCTTCTCGAAGAAGGTCACAGTATCCTTCTATTCCTTGGGTGATCTGTTGTCTCCTCCTCTGCCCCATCATCATTACACCGCCAACAACCATCATTGTGGTCCACTACAGCTATCTGTGGATGCCTCTACCTCTTGACTAGATACTGAACTCTGTAAGAGCAGACACCATGCCTATTCACATCCGCACCCCCAGCCCCCAGTACTGTGCCTGAGGCATGCA
Organism: Panthera pardus; assembly: GCF_024362965.1. Lineage (NCBI taxonomy): Eukaryota > Metazoa > Chordata > Mammalia > Carnivora > Felidae > Panthera > Panthera pardus. The sequence goes on along the minus strand of NW_026526766.1, from coordinate 68,349,655 downwards.
TGGCATTCTGTAAATATTAGCTAAATCGTGGAAAGAGACCAAAAGATATGGTTTGCCAGCACTGCATGAAATGGAGTCCACAAGGATGGACCCTCCATTCTGAGACCTTTTCAGAATAACCTCAAAGAATGACTTCTTTAACGAAGGCCTCTGAAAAAGTGTCTGGAAAAGGAAGTGGGGAAAACCAAACATCACGACATTGGGCCAAGTATGCTGTGAGGGGCCACAGGCTGGAGTGCCCAGAGGGCAATCTTGAGCAGACCCCAAGAGTCTGAGGAGATCAGCAGTACTCAATGGAAAGACACAAAGTCACCAACTGGAAGGTGACATGAGGAACTGGTTCTGTGAAAGACTATGAGAAACTCCCCCAACACATACACACACACACACACACACACACACACACACACACACACATCCAGGGGAATTAAAAAGAAGGATCATGTGGCACTCCCCTAGGAGCACTGAAGATATGGATCTTGGTGGGGTTCAAACTCAGGCAAGAGTGAAAGAGCACGATACACTTTACACAATTCAACTTAACGTTGATCCTGAGCTCCCTCCTACTAGAATGGAAGATAGTCAATCTCACTTTTCTTCAGGATCCCTTCATTTCCTGAGGCCGTATCAGTGATTCTAGAATCTCATTTGGTACCAAGATATTATGGAGGACCTTCTGTGATTATAATGGTTTGTCCAGAGCACTTCCTCCTAAGATACCCACACCTTCCCCACCATTGTCTAATCTGCATGGTCCCTTTGCGTCTAACACCCTGCTGTGTGACAACAGGTTATCTGGATAGGGAAGCCCCTAGTATACTGCCAGCCTCCTGGGTGTACTATGAAGAGATCCCCTCTAAGGTCTTGTCATATGCTTAGGGTACTTCAGGGGTCAGGGTGAAGATCCCTCTGCTCAAAGAATCCACACTGACACCCCTCTCTACCCATAGCCTGGGTGAATTTCTCTTTCATTTGGGGAACCCTTCTCTCCTCAACCCCTGGATCCCTTGGCCACACCAGAGGCCTACCTACAACTGTCAGGATGGGTTTTATCCAACAGAATATCAACCTGCACCTGTCTTTAAAAAACTAAGTCAAATTAATTGCAAAATGTTAAGTCAGGAGATTTTATACAGAGATCCAGAATTGTCTCTTCTTTGAAAAGTTTGAAGATCTGGCATCTCTCAGATCAGAAATGTAGCTAATTACCCCATTCTGTCAGAGCATGAATTCTTGATTTTGTCCCAACCCCTCCACCATTGCTGATTACATTTATGCCCTGCCAGTTTCCTCTGTGTTTTGCTTTTATTTCACCTACATGAACCCTGAAGGAGTTTGGTTTTTCAACACTTAGCTTAGGCCAAAAACCTCCAGTCAAGAGGCTCCTGTTATAAACTTCTGAGATAAGGAATCACAGACTTTCTACCACTTCGAATGGGGGAAAGTGAAAGAGAAAGGAAAAGAGGAAAATCCAGGGAGATAAAAACAAATTAATATTCTAAATTACCCTGCCTGAGAAGTATTAACCGGGATCATGCTAGGAGCACAGAAGCACACCTCAGGGCTTCTCAAATCCCTCAATCCCCATCTCCCTTGTCATCGAGGGAGTGAGGAAAACATTCATATCATAGGCCACCAGTCTGCCAGTGAGACAAAAGGGCCGATGATCTAAAAGTGCCTGAGGAAACACTAAGTGGCCCGGGTGTTGGCCATAGAGGTGCCTATGAAGTGCTAGGAAGGGCCTGGCACACTCTGAGCATCCCGTCAATGGGGGTCCTCATTAATTTAAAATTCAAAACACCATACCTGTATTTATTCCCACAATAACCTTCGTGACCAACGTAGATGCCCCTGTGTAACAGGTGGAAATATTGTGGCTTCAGGAAGCCTCAAAGCTTGTGAGGGGCAGAGAGGACTTTAGTCAGTTCCATTATCTCCATTGAGTGAAAAAATCAATGACTCCAAGGGACTTGGTGGTCCCAGATATTCCGAGTGGGGGGAGGGAGCTTTGGCACCAGCCAGGGAACCCTCGGGCACCAGCCAGGGAACCCTTGGCATCAGCAAAGAGAGCATCCAAAGAAGAGAAACAGCTGGCAAGCAGCCAGCTCACACAGACTGCAGCTGGAAGGCTTGGGTTTAAATCCCCATTCTGCCTCTTTCTACCTGTGCGAGTTACTTAACTTGTAGGTGCCTCAGTTCCCCCGTGACAGTTTCCCCATCTGTGAAATGGGGAGAGAGACAGGACCATTCTCCTAGTATGTATGGTGTATGCCCAGGATCTGGTAAGTGCTGTACAAGCGACTGTTGACCGTGTGTCCTCACGTCACGGCATCAGGAAAGGCGGCACCTCGCACCTGGGCAGGGTTGCCTGTGCGGTTATTGTGCCTTCCCTCGGATCTCAGGCACGGATGCCGCCTCTGCGGTGTTTCCCTCTGCAACACCCCTCCCCCGACGTGGCCACGGCGCTCCTTCACCACCCTCTCCTACACTCTCCGGCCTGGCCGGGAGGTCATCTCTGCCCCAGGATGGAGCTGTGCTTGGCGTGGGGATACAAGCAATAAAAGCAAAAGCAAAGGAGACTCCACCACCGGGTGCTGAAGCCGAAAGTCTCATCACTAGTGACCAGTGGACGCATGGCTTGAAATCACACCAGTCCAGCTCTAAATCCCATGTTCTAAGCTCTTTCCTTACAGCCTCTGGAGAATTTGATGAGCTCCGTGCATCTGAAAAGCCTCCGTGCTTAATACATTTTTTTTTTCTTTTTGAGTATCAAATACTTATTGAGCATTATGATGTGCCAAGCATTAGTCTCTCATCCCCCCGGGAGAGATGCACCTAGCGCGCCATTTTGCAGGGGAGAAAACTTACCGGCCAGGCGTGAGAAGTTGTTTCCCCGGCGAAGACCTCTCCCGGTGTGGACCACAAGCAGTTCTGTGACCCCAAGAAGGAGAAAGAAGATCAAAGACCGAGCTTATCTACAACACACATGTGTTTTCACTCTTTCTCTCCAGCTGGTCTTATCTGCCCACCGTGCTCAAGTCCTGTCTGCAGGCAGAAGCACCTTCGAGAAAGTCTTTCATCTGCCTCCTCCAAATCTTCCACACGCGATCATTCTTGCAGCGTCGCAAAAGTTATGTACTGTCCTCCCATTTTTCCAGACGGAGCAACTGAGATGAAGGGCTGAGTCTGAGCCCACACGGGGAGCAAAGCCCACAGGCTCCAGGGAGGGGCTTGGAATTCCAGACTCACCATGAGCCCCTCTGTCTCCCTCACTCGCGCCCCCCTACACTAGACCCCACTGCTTGCGAGACAAGCGGATAAGCACTTTCACTTACCACAGCGATGCACGTGGACACCGCTTCAGCGAAGCTGCCGTCCTTTCTTGGACAGTTCAGATCATGACCTGTAGGGCTGTGTCAGGTAAGGCTGAAGTTTAGACTGGAATGCCCAGGAAGCTTGCTGAGCTGAGTGAGGGCACAGTGGCTCCCTCTTGTCCACCTAAAGAAAGACGTCGACCTTCATAAGTGAAGCTCCTTATTTGGCAAGAGTGAACCTTGCCCAACTTAAATCTAACCAAGAAATTCCTTTCCTTAAAAACTGTGAGCACTCCAACCCACCCTAGTTGCCATCAGGATTATGACCAAGCAGCTTAACCAGGTGTCAGGAGCTGGCCTTGGCCCACCTCCCCAGCCTCACCTTCCTCCACACAAATACCGAGTTTCTGTCAGGTCAAGCAACTTGCCCACCCCCACGTGCCCCATGTTGCGCGGTGACTCGGTGTTTTTGCTGTTGCTCAGTATTTTTGTTGTATTTTGTTGTCGGAAACTTATAGCCTCCTTTCTATAACTGGACCATATGGCCTCAAGCTTCAAGACCGATGCTTGAACGTCCCCTCATCCCATGACACCATCCCCAATGCGCCCCACAACCACCAATTGACAACCTGACAAAATCCACACCTATTGCCCTTGAGGTTGCCCTGCCTCCCAACACACACATGCACACACAAGTCTCCCTGCTCTGGCATTTAACACTGACATTGTTTCTGCATTTGCCTATCTCCCCACCGGGTGAGCCCTCAGGGGCAGGGGCTGGGTCCCCTCAAACTCTTGCCCAGTATCAGCACAGGTCCTGGCTGTGAGCTCCACTTTGTGAGTCTGCTAAATAGTTGGGCCAAGAGTCCTTCTCTCGTGGGCTGGCTGAGACCAAGGACATTTTCCTCCTGCAGAAACTTCAGAACGTGTGTTGAAAGAGAGAGGAAGAGAAGCAAGCAATGTGCCTTGGATATAGTGGTCCTTTTGCTTGGGATAAGATTCCTGATGTCTGGCATGAAACTACCATGTTCTGGTCAAAGGGCAGAAGTGACTCCATTTTACCACTGTCTAAAATGACTCCCTTTTCTGGTCTGTTCTGAAACCCACCCCATATCCAATTTTTCACCAAGTCCTATGGGGTCCCCTGATAGAACACATCTTGAACCCAAACACTTCTCCCTATGTCCAATGCTTCCACACTGGTCCAGGACACCATGTCCCTCACATGGTTTGTTGCTATTGCCACCAAATCGCTCTTCCTGCCCCAACTTTGTCCTCCTACAGCCATACTCCTCCTGGCAGCCAGAGGATGGTTTTTCACAAACTGAAAATCAGATCATGTTTTTCTTCTGCCTCAAACTTTCCAGTAACTTCCACTCCCATTTATAATAAGATCCAAACTCTCCCCCACAGCCTTCGAGGCCTTCGTAATCCAGCTCTGCCTCCAGTCTGACTTCATGTTCCTCTCTCTCTCTCTCTCTCTCTCTCACTCACTCTGATCCAGATACACTGGCCTCCCTGACATCCAAATCATGCTCAACGTATTCCTGACTTGGCAGCTTTGTGATTGCTCTCCTCCTGGCACAGAGTTGTTCTTCCCCCAGAAATCCAATGTCCCCTACTCCTCATTAGTTGAGATGTCTCAAATTTCACTTCCTTAGAGCAGGCTTCCTTGGTTACCCTGACTAAAGTAACATGACCCATCCTTCCATCCCTTTCCTCTATTTTTCTTCAGAACAATTGTCCTCACCTGAAATTACATTATAATTATATACATGTAATTATAATATGGATTTTCATATTCATGGTCTGACTCTCACACTTGAATGACAACTCCATGAGAGGCAGTGAATTGGTTTATCTTTTCACTGCTGAAATCCTAGTCCCTGGAATAGTGCTTAGAGAACACAGTAGGCATTCAATAAATGTTTGTGGAATGAATACACAAATGAAAAATTAAGAATATGAATGTGATATGCATTTCTGGACAAACTTCTGAACCTGAACTTTACTACTTACTGACTGGATGACACTTGACAAGTGACATAACGCTCTGAGATTTGTTGTCTCATGTGTCTCATGTGGATTGAGAAAGAGTACTGGGAGAATGAGAGGAGGGTGTAGTTATACAGGGGATCCTTATGGAGCTATGTGTGTTGAAATTAGCAGTAAATATACAAACTACACATGCAATTAAAATGCATAGAACTACACACACACACACACACACACACACACATGAGTACCAGTAAAACTAGAGAAATGTGAATACAACTGATAGATAGTATCAATGTCAATATTGCAGTTGTGATTGCATACCATAGATTTTCAAGGTGATACCACTGGTAAAAACTGAGTGTGTGAAGTCTCTCTGTGTCTTTTTACAACTATACGTGAATCTACAATTATCTCAAAAATTCCAGTTAAACATTAAATTGCATTAAATTACATTAATTAAAGAGAGTGGTCTGTGCATTGAAGCACTTAGCTCACAGCCTGGCACACAGAATTTACTAAATGTGAGTCCCTTCTCCTAAATCATATTTAACCTGCTATTGACTTCTTTCATGTTCTATCACTAAAAATGATTTATGTCTAGCTGCTAGTCCATGCTGGCCCAGCCCATAGTCCTGAGTACGAGAGATAGCTTCAGGCTCCACTGTGCCCTGGTAGAACATTTCTCATACAGATGTACATTACACCAGCAGGCATGCTAGTGTGTGTACGGGTGTGTGTGTGTGTGTGTGTGTGTGTGTGTGTGAGAGAGAGAGAGAGAGAGAGAGAAAAGGAGAGAAAGAGAGAGAGAGAGAGGGAGAGAATGACAGACAGAGAGAACGTTTGGGAGGTGTATTGAGTTAGGTGGGGAATTAGGAATCTATACCTGCTGAACAGTTAAGGACCCCTGGCCATCCCTGTCCCTTTTCCCAATCATTGCCTAGTTGTCGCAACCATTTCGAGGGACATCTGCCTCAGAGTTTCTGTCTTAACAGTGGGGATCTTGACACAGAATTCATCATGGCTAGCCAGGCTCTGCTATCCTGCAAAGTCCTGACATATTTCTCCTCTGGGAGTAAGAGCCTTGTGCCCCCAACACAGTCTAGAGCCCCACACCCAGAATCTTAACCTGACTCCATACCTCCCCACCAAAACACAGGACCCTTGGATTTGGGGACTGCATCCTTCTTGGAAAGCTTAATTACAGCAAGTTTGCATTTACCAGTTTTCTTTTTTAGTTGTATTAGCTCAATTTGACACTGATTCTGGGGAGTGCTGTATTCCACAGTGAGGCCCAATCATAAAAGCTCCAGTTCTACCCGTTTCCATCTCTTCTCCTTCCCCATGACCTCAAACTGAGATTTCAACATGCCCTGAGGTTAAAGTCCCAAAGCTTTCCCTACTGACTGTGTGTCCGGTTATCTGAGAAGTGTTGAGAGCACAGTGAGACACATTTCCTTCACTTGAGCTCATACAGGTTCATGCAGGAGAGGGAAGAGAGAATAGATGATTTCAAACACTGGATATGGAGGTGTACATGATGCTTTGAGAGAATAAGAGAAGAAACTAGTCTGACTTAAGATGTCAGGGAAGGGAGTCTTAGAGCTGAGACTTGTAAGATGTGCGAGGATGAGGCAGGGAGATGAAGTGGCAAAGGGCTTTTTCAGAAGGATCAACAAGTGCAAAGGCCTGGGTTGGCACAGCTGTTCAGTAAACCCAGGTTGCTGGTAGGGCTGGAGCGTGGGCTGCAAAGGATGAGAAACCAGGGATGCAGCTGAGAGAAAGCCAGGCAAGGGCAAGGTCATGGTCAAACTGGGAGTGCCTCCGTCAGGTGCTTTGATTTCTAACTTGAAAACTAAAGAGGAGGAGGACTTCATTGTGTAACTCTTAGATTCAAAAAAAATAAATAAATAATTTAGAAACAGGTTATCTGGAGATGTTAGTAAATTGGTCTACGTGATCCCATAAACAGCTGAATTTTACTTCGGTGTTGATTAACATGAGTCACATGACTTCCAGCAAACTCCATGTTACTGGGAAGATATTATTTACCAGAATTGCTCTTCTCACTTGCTGGGGCATAAAAAGGTAGGAGCTGCAGGTGAATCTCTATGCCTCCTTAGCCAAACTCTCGCAAAGGGAACAGCAGAGTGACTCATGGTAAAAGCACTCTGCGATGGAGTGCTTTTTCAAGATTGCCATCATCTCCAAGAAAAAGCCATATCCTCCTGGCATTCGGCCAGCGTATCCGGGCATCTGTTCAGCAGATGCTCTTTCCAAAGGCTGCATACAATTGGCTTCATCACTTCCTGGTTCACTGGGCGTAGAGGAGAAAACCCACTGCCAGCGCTGGGGTCGGGCAAATCTGTGTTCACAACCCATGTCTACCACTTACCAACTGTGCCAGTGGGGGCAAGGGACTCCCAAGCCTGGTTCCCCTTCTGTAACACGGAAATAATCATCCTTGCCTCAGAGTGTTGTGAAATAATATAAAGCAAGGAGAGCACTGAGAAAATAAGAGTTTCTCAAAGAGACAGAAGGATATTATTATTGTTGGAGGTCAAGCCCTCCAATCTGGAGAGCGAGGCACCAAGGACCTCAGAGAGCCAAGCTCTCTCCCAGCCACGTAGCCGCACGTCACCCCAGGGCATGCAGTGGCCCGGCCCGGGAGGAGCTGCCAAGTGCCTGGTCTTCTTGGCCTGAGCACCTGCCTTCCTCTGGCCGTCTGGCTCACCATCCAGTGTGGGGATGACTGCCCATCCTCTAAATGACACTTTTATCACTGCCAAGGAGCTTGCCAAGGGATCTGAGTTGGGAGGTTTGAAGGGCAATCCTGGGAAGAAAATATTTGCGCAGATCCATTTAGGAGTCCGAAGTTCCAATGCTGTCATTTCAATGAGGCACAGAAGCAAATACGTCCCACATTAACTGCAATGGACTCGACCCAGCAAGCAAACGCAGGGGAATAGAAGTTAAAAGACATCAAGCAGCTACTGTATGTCAGTGTGGCCCACCCATAATCTTGGGCAGGGATTGACTAAACGGCCTTAGCTCAAGTTAAACGTAAGTCCTGGTGTCGGGGAATAGCAAACGTGTTATGCGGGAGGAGCAGCGAGCTGCAGTGATATCCTGCCCATACCTCAGCAGGGAGTGACTCTTCCAGCCAACCAGGACTCAAATGCTCTTCTGAGAGTCACAGCAGAGAATAGCCACCCTGATGCAGGATGTATCCTTCCAGACAGAGTGTAGACAGGAGTGTTAACGTTAGAAAAAGAAAGCTCCCCACATCCATCGTCGGCAAGCGGAGGACAGGGGCGGTAGTTTAGATGGAGCGTTAGAGAGGAGCTTCCGCCGAAATCAGTGAGGAAGCATTTCCAGAATCTCCTTGAGGAAGTCTTTCAGCAAAGACGAAGAACTGTCTGATTAGTGATAAAGTCTCTGAAGGAAGAGGCAGGTGTCTCAGCGTCCATTGCCTGGGATAAGATGCCATGGAACACGCCAGAAGACCCCTGAGAGAAGAATCAACATGGAATCAGAGCCGACTTCTCACCTGCACTGGGTAAGCTCCACTTCCTGGAGAATACAAAAGAGACCCTCATACTAGCACCCAACGTATAGCCTTTACGATCGGTTGACACTACACTCATGTAGAAACCACATCACCTTCATCATTGCTATTGCCATTATCTTCACAGAGTATAGATTCCATCACCGACTCATTCTCAGCCAATCCTCTGTCACATTCATAAAGGGCTAAGTCAAAGAACTACTCCAGGTACTGGCGTGAAAAGATTCCTAGCTTAAAAAGACCCTACCTGACTCTCATAATCAAGATCCTGGTGCTCAGAGTGGAGAAGACCAGGTAAGCCATTCTCTTAGAGATATGGGCTGTAGGCATGCTTATTTCTCTCCAGGTGTGTTACATGTTACACCAAGGCCTTCCAAACTGGGACAGATGTGGAGGGGCATTGCTCGGGTCTCCCTTCAAGAAGGAGCTTGACATTCAGCTGTGAGGAGAGAAGCCAGCTAATAGCTTCCAACCATAACACTTTAGGTTGTGCCTCGGCTTTCAAAGGAACCCTCTAGCCAATGACTGGGTGTGGTGGGCCACTTCTACCCAAAATGGGACTCCTTGGACAGGTAATCTTTGCTCCAAAGCAGCCAATTGGGTTAGCAGAGACTCAGTGAGATCTGAATCATTCTCTGAGGCTCTCCTTGTCTTGCTGTTCCTTTTCCTTTCATAGATGTCAGATGTGCATCATGGTCTAAAGGGTTTTTCTGTCCAGTTCTGCTCCCTCCCCCTCTTATCTGTCATAAGCAATACCTCCCCAATAAACTGCATATACTCCTAACTCCATCTCATGGGCTATTTCCCAGAGGATCCAATTGAAAAATACATATCACCTTGTTTAACATTACTACCACCTTGCAAAGTAGGTGGTAATATCCCTATTTTACAAACGAGGAATTTGAGGGCCACAGAGATAGAAGGGGGAGCTGTAATTCAAACCCCGGTCTGCTTATAATTCAAACCCCACTTCCTATTCAAATTGTTAGTAGAAAGGAAAGTTTTGCTAGTGTTATCCTAGTCCGAGTGAAGATAAGAACCCAAAGTGAGATCAGGGTTCTTTTGCCCCTTTGGAGATTTGGCTGAGCCAAGGAATGTTCTGTGTAGAGCTCTGGTCCCTGAGGCTTCTGAGACACAGCTGCTACCATCATGAAGAGCATGAATTTCTGTGCATGAACCTTTTGGCGATCTGGTGACACCTACAGATCCCTTCTCAGAGTAATACATTTTAATGCAAAAAATAAAAAAGGGAAGATTGCAAGGGAAACCAATTATATTAAAATAAAGTTATGAAAATAAATTTAAAAATCTGCACTATACTAACATATGGCTTCTCTATTAACGTATTAAATAACAAGATCTAGCAGCAGGTCTTATAAGTACCATCATTTTGAAGTAGTTCTGAACTTCAAAGATACTTGGAGAGGTCTAGAACAACTCCAATGTGGTATGAAAAATCTATGGTTTACATTGGTGACAAAGTCACAGATCATGCTCACGTTACTGGGATTTGCTGCTAGCATTCGTAACTGAAAAACATGCCAAATTTCAGCTAGAGATTAGTGAAAATAAAGAGGTAATTGATTCCCACGCAAGTTCATGAACCCTAGATTAAGAAGCCTTTCAATAAATTCCGGTAATACCTGACAAACCATGTAGCAAATTCTAACTCACTCAAAACTTTACGATCATTCTCAAAAATGCAGTATATGAACCTTCAGAGAGGGACCAATGAGTTCTAGAAGCCATTAAAGGATCCCCAAGAATAAATTATAGCAAGTAACCCTACTTGTTTTGTGATAAGATCACAGACTAACAGACAGGGAAGCCCAATGTGTAGCCATATTATATTTGAAAGTCCCTTGACCCAAGTTCTCATATCTTTTATCTAAGATAAAGAGATATGTGCTGGACAATCATGCAGTTGGTTGACTTCCTGGCCACTTCAGCCACAGTCTCCAAAGGGTCAAAGTCAAGCTAGACAACATGTTCTAATCACATCTTTGAGGACTCAGCCCTCAGCCCTGGCTGCTCCAACAGTTTTTTTTGTTTTGTTTTGTTTTGGGTTGTTTTTTTTTTTTTTTTTTGCAGGGACTTGCCTGATGACTAAGAAAACCAACTGAGCCAATTCTCAAAAGACGTGAAGCCCGGAGGCCTGATAAATACTCTGGATTAGCAGAGTCAAAATCCAAAGTGATTCTAGAGAGCCAGGAAAAAAAAAAAAAAAATGAACAAAATTTCTCAAGAAGAAATTTAGTAAGGATGGATGCAAAGTCAGACATTGAAATTAACAAGTATGACTGCAGGCACAGAGGATGGCAGTGTGGGGGGGAAGAGCTTACTAGCAGCATACCCGGTGCTAGAGACTTAGGGACACTACATTTGTCACGTACGTAAGCCGGTGCTACCGTAGGCTGCACGCTATCGTCCAGAGTAAGGGAGGTGAGACTCTTCTCTAAGCTGGATGGCCCAAATCCAGGGGTGGGGGTGAGTTGGGGTGTGCGCTGTACTAGGAGTCATACTCAAAGGACTTGAAATAAACAGGCTTGTACTCGGAGGAGAGCTGAAGGATCCAAACTCTATGACATAGGAGTAGTGATTGAAGCCACCAATAGCATTTGGTCTGACAAAGAATACTTTTGAAAGGAAAGGGACGAAAAGATCTGATCGTTTTTCCCAAAGGCCATTATGGAGAACCCGGGTCAGCAAACATTTTCTGCAAAAGGCCAGATAGTAAGTTTTCTGCTTTGCTGACCTGCGGCACGTCGGATTCTGTGGCAGCTACACACTGTGCCATTGTATGCAAAAACAGCCCTCACCGGTACATGAAGGAGTGCTGCTGTGTTCTAAAAATAACCTTATAGGGGCACCTGGGTGGCTCAGTCGGTTAAGCGGCCGACTTCAGCTCAGGTCATGATCTAGCGGTCTGTGAGTTCGAGCCCCGCGTCAGGCTCTGTGCTGACAGCTCAGAGCCTGGAGCCTGTTTCAGATTCTGTGTCTCCCTCTCTCTGACCCTCCCCCGTTCATGCTCTGTCTCTCTCTGTCTCAAAAATAAATAAATAAATGTTAAAAAAAATAAAAATAAAAATAAAAATAAAAATAACCTTATTTAAAAAAAACGGTGGAGGGTCAGATTTAGCCTAGAGGACATAGTGTGTTGACCCCTGATGCAGAAGGAGGAAAGTAACATTTACTTCGAGTATACTCTGTGTCCCACATCTGCACATCATCTCATTGATTCCCCACAGAACTCCTTCAGGGTAGGTCCTATCTTCCCAATTTACAGATGGGAAAACTGAGGCTCCACATATTGTCATACTTGTATACTTCCTATCCAAGTTACTAAGAAAATCTGCCTCAAGCCCCACAGCTATCCTATGATAGCCCTAGAATTCTAACAACGGTCCATCACAGCACTCCCTTGAGAATGGGAAAGGGGTCTACCTCTGACATGATTCATCACCCTAGCGACAGCAAAAAGCACATCTGTGAGGGCCACCGAGCCCCAGGAGCATCCTGAGAAAAACAAAGACCATGATTCCAGTCATGAGGGGGCGACCTGGGTCACTGTGGCTGAAAGCCGTGATGAAGTGATCTGTGGTGCCTGCTCATATTTTTGGGAACAAATCAGCTAAGGGTTTTTCTCATTGTTTTAAGCACTTTTTTTTTTTTTAATTAGATGATTCATTAGCCACAGGGGTATTTTCCACAGCACCACTCACCACAGCACCTCCTGCCAAGACCAAGGTCGCAGGCAAGGGTCTCTGCGTAGTCGCAGCATCACGGTTAAAGCAATGCAGTAACATCTCCCCCTGTCCAGGCAAAAGAACTGCTCTCCCCTCTCTCTGCCTCCTCTCCCTCCTCCCTCCCCATCCCCTCCCCTGCCCCACCTCTACCCCCTCAGCAGAGCCCTTGGAAGCTTCCTGCAGCTCCAGCCAGCCTCCACGTAGTGCTTCCCTCCTCTGTCCTCTTCCACACTGCCAAAATCACACCTATTATCACACTTGTTTCTTAGAAGGCCATCCCAAAGGCACGAGCTGCACATCACTTGTCACTGCGTCCTGGTGCTCAGACAGTACCTGATACACAGACTCGCTCAATAAGTCTTTAATTCAGCTTCCCTTAAAAACGTCTCATCCAAATGCATTCACCTACATTTCCCATTACCTTCTATGGCAATCACTGAACAAGTTATTCTGTCTTACCTTATGGATGGAAGAAACTGAGGCTCTAAAAGGTGCCTAGACTGAGGGAGGCAGTGCCTAGATCGAGGCAGAGGGAACTGACAGTGTCTTCTAGAAGTCAGGCCTGTTCCTCCTAGGATGGTGTTCTGTGTCATTCCTCCACCTCAGGCCACATCAGCCATGTTGCTGACCTGCACAGCTTTTCTTTAGTGATTCCTGAAGGAGACTGATTTTTTTTTCTTCTGTTTCGAATCAATGTCTAAGAGCACCTGGGTGGTTCAGTCAGTTGAGCACCTAACTCTTGATTTTGGCTTAAGTCATGATCCCAAGATCATGGGATCGAGCCCCAAGTTGGGCTCCATGCTGAGTGTGGAGCCTGCTTGAGATTCGCTCTCTCTCTCTTTCTCTCTCTCTCTCCCTCTGCCCCTCTCCCGCACTTGTGTGGTTTTTTTTTTCTCTCTCTCTCTCCTCACTCTCTCTCTCTCAAAAAAAATCAATATCGAAAGGCCACTTCTAGAGCAAACTGAGAGTAAACTAACTGGATAGCCAATCTTACTCTGGACCCACTCTGCCATTGTATTACTAGGATTGCCTTCCTCATGGGTAGCTTCCTAGACCCAACACAATATCAAGAAGAAAGCAAGGCTCCAGAAGTCAGACAGACTGGAGATTTCATCCTGGCTCTGCCATTTATCAGCTGTGTGACCTTAAGCATATTGCTTAATCTCCCAGGGCCTTGATTTCCTCAACAGTAAAATGGAATTAAGGATGCCTATTTTGTAGGCAGTGACATTAAGAAAAATAATGCGCCCACAAAAAGAAGTTGTAAAATGTTTACATAGATGAGATAGATGATACACTGACAAATGATAGATCCTGATAGATACAATATAGACGATGACAGATGATAGATAACAGATTAGGTCAGTAGGCGGATAGATCGCAGCATTAATATTAAGCTTATTTTGTAACTTGAAGAAATTGAATGTTAAAAGTTTAGGTAAAGGAGGAGTAATGACATTCTCATTTTGGATGAGGGGCCTGAGACTCAGAGATAGGTGATAACTTGCCTAATGGCAATTATTAGCACACAGCTGATAATTGAGCCCATCCTGTCACACACCCTGCACTTATATGGTTCCCAGCATGTACTTGGCACTCAATGAGCACTTGCAGGTGAATTAACTAAGGAATGGTAGGATGTGGTCTAAAAACACGCAGCATAATCCAGGAGTATGGCTCTCTGGTCTTCAGGCAGGATCATCCTGGTTGCATCACTGGGATCAATAGTCCTTCGTGAGTTTTAATGACGCCAACAACTTTCGCAAAGCAGAGAGGCTGGAGCTCAAGAACACAGGAATTTTAACTGCTCTCATCTAGTGTTTATGACTATTCTCAAACAAGTAAGGTCAAGTTCTCTTGCCCTGAGAATATTACAGAAATAGAATTCCACTTAGCGATATTCAATACACCATCAGTTCTCATGTGTTTTAATGTTATAGAACCTGGCCGAGTTCCATAAACACAGAGAGCCATGATGGTATCATGGAAAGAGAACTGGACACAGTGTAAGGAGACATGGCTTCAAATCTCAGTCTCTGTGAACTCTAGGAATGAATATTAGCCCCTTTGCCTCTATTTCTCTATGTGTAAAATGGAAAAATAATACTTGCCCTTATCCATTTCAATTAAGGATTAAGTGGGATCATGTATATTAAAGCGTCTGTCTTGATGCTTGGCACATAGAAGGTGTTTACTAAATCTTTGTCCATTTGATGGGAGGCACATGCAGTGTCTAGTATAATTTACATGCTTAATAAGATGCTATCCAGTCAGTTCCATCCTACCATTATACCTGGGTCCCTAGAAGGGACTTAATAAATGTGTGTTCACTCAATGGAATATTTAACCAATGACTGGCATAGTAGTTGCTTAATGAATGTTCATTCATTCAGTGGATTCCTGGCAGAGTGCATAGCACTTAGTCGACACTCGATAAATGTCGGTTGAATTCAAGTAAGGAAAATGGGACATTATTCACTCAATGAGATTTTGCAATCCCATAAATATTGCATGTCGTTGCCAGTGCTTTACAAAGTGAATCAACCATTGCTGAAATGTTAACAAATGTTAACAAACCATTGTAAACTATTTTCCAAACATACAGCATTCCATGAATGTGCCATAATAACACTGGTAGCACTAAACGCCCCCTGGACCCTAAACAAGCGGCAGGGGAGTGCAGCATATGAATTAATTTGGAAGTCGACAAAAATCCATCTTCACAGGAAAAAATGCAGCTGCACAATCCTTCCTATGCTTCCTGCCCAGAGCTAAGCTTGACAATTGTTCTGGCAGATCACAGAGACACCGGATCCCGAGGAAGAATTCCCAAGGGTAGGCAGTGACCATCAGGAATTAGAAATGCGTATATGCAAATGTGTGCGTATGTGAGAGTGCATGTATCCATAAAATCTTTTAAAGGACTCGTCTTTGAACGTTTTGCTTTATTTAAGTTCTTTGTAACAATAAAGCAATTCCCTTAAGGAAAAGGGGGGTGGCTTTTCACAGTGTAATTTCTCCTTTTAGAGACCACATTCTCTAGAATGACCAGCGAGCAGAGACCTCAAAGAAAGGAGGGAGAGATGCCTTCACCAGACATTTGTTTTTCCAGTTAATCAGAAGTCCGGGAGGAAGAGACAAACTGTACAGGGTTCCTTTGCAGAGAAGGTGAGTGACAGTGTAGTTCAGTCCTGAAGAATGTGCATGAGTTCTCTGGGCAGCAAAGGTGGAAAAAGAGCTTTTCAGGTCTGAAAGGGAAAGTGGCATTTAAGGTACAGCAAGGAGTTCCGTACGGCTGGGGATCAAGTGTGTAGGACCAAGAGGCAAGTAGCAGGAAGGGACACTGAAGAGGTTAGTAGCAGGAAGGGACACTGATGAGGGGGCAGGCTAGGAGACTTTGGAGCCACGGTTCATGATCTGTGAGGAATGCTATGCTTCTATCTCTCTGATAACGCTTACCTCCATCGGTCTTATTTTAGACTTGGTTGTTTAATATGGATTTTTTTTTCCACTTCCTTCTTCCAGTCTGTTATCCCTTGAGACCAGGATGTGTGTGTGTGTGTGTGTGTGTGTGTGTGTGTGTTACCTTTATTCGTATTTGCAAGTCTGGCTTAGCACGTTACCCATAATAAGCACAAAACAAGTCCCAGAGTAAATAAGAAGCAAAGACACCCTCCCAGAAGCGAATATCTGCTGCCCACTATCATCGCCCTTTATACACAAAGTCAGTTTTCCTTGTTAACACAGGAAAAAGTTCCTTCGGGCATTTTAAACCGAAGGACGTTTTAACACTGGGAATGAGGTGCTCATATAATCCTTGGAAAGCTAGAGGAGCCACTCCGGGGGGTTACTGACTCAGGTGCACACCTCCGAAGCTAAGATTCAGAAGTCAGCCCACTGCTGCTTCCGACTTAAACTTCCAACACGTCTCATTCTCAGAGAGCCAGTGACCACAGCACATGCCATAATCTGAGTCAACCCCCAGACACACATGTGTCTATGACCCCACTTACTGACAGCAATGACAACAGGACTGTGGATTCCAAGTCCCTTCCAACTTGTAAGTCTCCTGGAATTTCATCTCCCTGGTGGGACTTCATTTGCTTCCAAAACACCTCACTGCAAGGGAGTCAGGGAAATGGACTGTCTAGTCTCCCAGCCCCTGTGGCAAAGAAAGGTCCCTAAGAAGGGGGTGGGAATAGTCACCTGGTTCTAACAGAAAATAGCCAGCACAGTCCAAGATAATTCAAATTACTCCCCGCTTAATACATGAAGTATGTTCAAAACGAAAACAACCCCAAAACAAAGCAAAAAGCAGACACCTCCTTCTAGCTTGGATAAAATTTTCTAGGAAATAAAAAGATTATTTCTAGTACATTTATTTTTTATCTAAACTGCGAAACACCTGCTTTTTTTCCCTTCTCTTTCCTCTTCCTCTTGCTTTCTCTTCCTTTCTCTTCCCTTTCCTCTCTGAATTCAGTGTGAACCCAGTAGTGGGGACAAAACGGGTCTGGCTGAGATGGCAAAGTCGTGGCAGTTAAGAGTAGGATGTCAGAGCTCAGCCTACACGGGGGCAGCCCGGCATACGGCGTGAGCTTCTGAGCGGGATCAGGAGGGATCCCTGTGGGGACACAGCCCAGCGTGAGGTGTCAGAGCCTGTGCAAGGAGAAAACAGCATCCGTGGGGGGGGGGGGGGGGGGGGATGGTCAAAAAGGGGGGGTTAAAACCCAAGAAAGGTGACGGGAATATCTATGTGGGGTGATATCCCCATGCAGGGCGTCAGCCTGAGAGAAGGCATCCACACGGGGGGAGGGGACAGGGACAGAAACAGAAGACAGGTAACACATGGAGCTAATCATCAGGAAATATGTAAGGAATGGTGGAAGCCAGCTTTTTCACTATGGGAGAAGGGAGTCACAGTACACAAAAGGAGAAAACTAAAACAAATCCTGTGGCATTAGTCTGGAATAGAACTATGAGTGTAAACTCGTTATTGTCAATATGTATGTAAATAGATACAGAAAAAAATGTACGTGTAAATGTGAATTTGTGTGTGTGTGTGTGCCTTAGCTGTGTCCACCAAGGACCTATGAACAGTGACACCTCAATGAGCACAATTAGCACCCACATCCTGGATTTCAAATAACATCGCGCACTAACAGGAACCAGAGTTCCTTGAACAAATGACTGATTCCAGGACCGGGACAGGGAAAGCACAAGATGAGCCTGAAACATCTCGTTGTGCCAGAAAATAAGGAAAGATTTGAAGAATGATGGGGACCTGTTAAAAGGACACAGAAGCCAGAGTAAAAGGACTCCCACTGGCCAAATCTGGGACACTTTGAACATCAAAATAAACAATGAGAGCAAAGGATGATAACTCTGAATAAAATCGAAAACAGGGAGTCTGCTGATGAACACCTTAAAAAGGAAACATTTGACCAAGAACAGAGTATTTACATAGTTGCAGAGCATCTCCCCACAAGATTATGGAGAGAAGGAAGAGGGGAACTTGACATCCCTGGCGAATCACGCTGTAGGAAGTCATCTTACTAAATGGTCACCCACGGCGGAACAAGCCGGGACCGCGCACCGGGTGCCGGAATGCAGTGAGGAGAACAGCATCACCTGTGATACTCCTGCCAGAGAGACACAACTCGGATGACCTCAGGGAGAAACATCAGACCAACTCAGTGCAAAGGGCGGACGCTCATGAAATAGCTGGCCTGTAATCCTCACGAGTGTCAAGGTCAGGGAAATAAGGAAAGACTGAGAAACTGTTCCATGCTAAAGGAGGAAAAAGAGATGTGACAACTACAGACTATGATTCCAAAGTGGAGTTTTTTAGAAGGACTCACAGGGCATTATGGGTACAACTGGTGCAATTTGAGTGGAGTCTGAAGGTTTGTAGGAAATACCTTCTTGAGTGTTCTGGGGTTGTAGGACACCGGATTGATAACCTATTTCCAAATAATCCAGAAGGGCTAAAAAAAAAAAAAAAAAATGATTTTTTTGTGTTGTACTTGCAACTCTTCCATAGGCTTGTGGATATTTCAAAATAAAATTTACTTTTTAAAAATTGTAAGTACCCAAGTTCCAGGGAATCTAAGTTTATGAAATCAATAAATCCTCACCTGTCTTACAGTTTCAAAAACACACTCCATTTAAACTATCCAAACAAATAAGAGCCCTTTGTTTTTCCACGCCAGACGTGGGAAATATAAAATGAAACTCTACTGATGAGTTTTCTGGAACATGCGGTACTCCTGGAGGCTGCATGAGATACAGACCCGCCTCTAACCTTCCAGTGTCTATTATAATGTGTGGAAAGAAGACTTGGTTAAGAGTAAGACGACCCGGAGTCTGAATGTCATTTTTGCCACTTCCTAAATATGCTACTTTGAGCAACTGCTTACCCTCCCTAAGCTTTGGCTTCCTTAACTATAAAATGGAGATAATAATATTTACTTCACGGTATTGTTGGAAGAATTAAATACAATAATGGGTGTGAACCTGCCTACAGAATGATTGGCATAGGAGCACCAGAATTTCGTTGTGTTAATTGCACAACAATTTAATCTTATATAACCCAACAAAGTTCCTTTGACCCTGGTATAACTTCTCCTGCTGAAAGCTGGATGCATTTGCCATTTATGCACTCATTTCTCGCTCAGCTGTGCACTTACTGCTTGATAAATACTTACTGGGCATCTACTATAACAGGCACTATGTCTCCAGTCAGAAGAATAAACCCCAAGTTACCATTTTTTTTTTCCCTACAGAAAGGAAGATACAATGGGAAACAATGCTTTACATACAGCTGTGGATTATGAATTTAAATCAGTTTAATAATCCAACCCAGGGTGTGTTTGCATTTTATTCCCTCTCTTTTATTGTAGCTATCGAACCCACCCACTTCTCCATCACATACATATTTATTTTCCAATGAGTTCTGAAAGACTTCCAAGGTAGAACAAGAGACAGGGAATGCAGCTGACGTCTGCCTCCCCCTGGGAATTATGTCACTCCTTGACTTAATTCCTCCTGACATTTTCCCCATTGTACTTTCTGCTCTTCATCAAAATACATCCCTCTGAAAACAAATGTACTTATTGACTGCCCAGGACAATCTTGGAAACAGTTGCAACTGGGCATGTGTAGAGTTAAAAAAAAAAAAAAAAAAAAGGCAGCAAAATGTGGAGACCCGTTCGGAAGGTCCACAGAGCACAAAAGGGTTGATTTGGATCTCCAGAGTCCTGGGTTTTCTCTGCAAACCCCACTCAGTCAAGATAGAGGGATTTATTTTTCATTTTTAGGCCACTGACAATTTTGTTTGCTTAAGCTTAATTGTTCCCGGATATTGAGAGAGTACAGAAGGTGACTGTATATTTGATTTTAATGACTCTTTTTGGCCTTGATTTAACATCCTCAGTGAAAAAAATTACCAACGCACATGCAAATAGGGCTTTTCTTGTTGTTTTTCGGTTTTCTTTTTCCTGAAGAAGTTCTCAAGGAGGTGAAATGTGGATAAAATCCAGCTGTGCAGCCCAAGCCCCTTCTGTAAGGGGACAGTTCTTTGTCACTGAACTGGACGTCACAAGCACAGAGGCTGGAGAGTGAGAGAACAGAGAGGACGGTGGCTGTGTCCTCAGCCAGCTACAGGGGAATCCACACGCCTCCCCACTCCCGCATCTCCCACTTGCCCCTCTACCCCCTGCAACCCGACTTTCGTCTGCCTGCACCGTTTCTTCCAAAACGTATCAGTGGCACCATCCTGGGGTCACCCCCCTTCCCTGACTGCCCAAGAACAATTTTAACTGCCAGAAATACGGCAGGACTTTCAGAAGAGCATGAAATCAGAGACATCAATTGTGAAATAACTGTTGTGTGACACCATCATATGGTGCAGTCAAGGGCCCCTTGAGGTGGGGAGGCCACCCCTACCCCTCCCACTCACCAGCATCTGGTCTCGGGCTAGGTGCAGCATGAGCACCCCACAGGCTGCCCTTCTGGCCTCGCATCATCCGACAACACCTGGTGAATGTGGCCCACCCTAGAAACCCTTTCCTCCCGGGACTTGGCCCCCTCCGCCGCCCCTCCCCCTGCGCCTCTCCAGCCAGGCCCCTCTGGTGGTCCTCCTCAGACTCCAGTCTTTTCTCGGTCCTCCCTTTGAATTTGGTGTAACCCAGGCCTCGAGACCGGGAGGAAGAGCAAACTGCCAGCCATTACAGAAACTCGGAGATAGAGTAAATAGATTTTGAAAAAGTATACTCAGTGGTATTGCTTAATATGTAATAAAGGAAATAGATGTCTTTTTTTTTTTTTTAAATACAAATCCTTAAAGGTAATGTTCAGTAAAACTCCTAGGTTGGGAAGGCACGAGAATGATGCAGTGATTCTTAGCTGTACCCATGACCCGCAGAATTCTATCAGTTTGTTTTTCTAGGTTCTTTTTGTGTGGTGTGTATATGGTGAGGGGGTATGTTTACCCAAACAATAGGGGCGCTACGTTGAAGGTTGAGAAATGCTGTTCTCAATAACCTCATCCACACCCACGGCTTCGATTATACCTAAAAGTGACAACTCCCAAAGCTCTATCTCCATCCAGATCTCTCCATGGAACCTCCGATCCATGTATGGCCTGCCAGCTGGATGTTTCTGCTGGTGAGTCTCCAACCCAGCAGGTCTGAAGGGGAGCCCGCCATCTTCCCCGCACCCTGCTCCCCGTCTCTGCAAGTGGCACCGCTGTCGGCCCCATTACCCAGGCCAGGGGCTGGGGATGCCGCCCTTGTCCTTGCTCTTCCCATGCAAGGGTCACCTCTAAAACATCTCATATACCCATCTTTTCCTCTCCATCATGGCAGACACTGCCTCCATGCTGGCCCTCTCTCCAGTGCTTCTTAGGAGAGTAAGTCTCCAAACTGGGTTCCTTGGCTTTGAATCCTCCTTCTTGGCTATCCCCCACACGGTTGGAAAATGCCCATTTAAAATATGAGTCCAGGGGTGCCTGGGTGGCTCAGTCGGTTGAGCGTCTGACTGTTGATTTCAGCTCAGGTCATGATCTCATGGTCCTGGGATTGAGCTCCATGCTGGGCGTGAAGATTACTCAAGATTCTCTCTCTCTGTCTCTCTCCGCCCCTTCCCTGCTCATTCTCTCCCTCTCAAAATTAAAATAAAATAAAATAAAATAAAATAAAATAAAATAAAATAAAATAAAATACAGGTCTAAACAGTTCACTCACTCACTTGCTAAACATAATCTGGTGGCTCATTGTTGCTTACATAATAAACTTTACTATTCTCAAAACAACTGTGGAAGGGCTCATGGCAGGAGGGCTCCATCCTACCCTCCCTGCTTCCTTTCCTGCCAGCCCTCCTTCAAATTCTACTTTCCAACTACTTTATTTCCCCATCCCCCACAGTCCTTCTCACCTGCAGACTTTTACGCACACCGTTACCTCTGCTAGAATTCCTGCTCCCCACCTGGCTACACATAGCGAACTCTGTTACTTCCTACAGAACCTAACTGAGGGTCACCTTCTTATGGAGCCTTTCCAAACTCCTCCAGGTAAAAATAATTGTTCCCTCCACAGTTTTCCTGCTGTACTACCCACAGGCTTCTTTAAGCCTTTGTCAAGTTTGTAAATTTGATTATTTTATTAGTGTCTATCTTCCCCCGAATATCATGTACTCTTTTGAGTATAGAAGCTTAAACAACATATACATCTGTTTCCCCAGAAATTAACACAGAGCCTGACACAGAGTAGGAAATGAATGAATGAATGAATGAGGAACTGCAAGTGACTACTACCTTTTCCCAGGATTATTGTCTTCTCAAGTCCTCTGGGACATAATAGGGCCAGACAGGGTCATGAAGGATTACAATTTCTTTTCATTAGCTCTCTAATGGTGCATAACAAATTATCCCACACTTAGTGGCTTAAAAATCAATCATCATTTATGATTTCCCTGTGGATAGGGAATTTGGACAGGGCACTTCTCCCTTCCTCGAGGATAAGTCTGAGACCTTTTCTAGAAGACTGAAGGGCTGGAGGCTGGGATTATCTGAAGGCTCATTTCCTCACATGCTGACATTGACTGTCGGCTGAGGTTTAGCTAAGGCCAGAACACTTCCATGTGGTTTCTCCATGTGGCTTGAGTGTCCTCACAACTGGGTGAATGGATTTCAAGGACAAATGTCCTAAAAGTGAGAAGAGAAGAGAAGAGAAGAGAAGAGAAGAGAAGAGAAGAGAAGAGAAGAGGAAAGAAAGAAAGAAAGAAAGAAAGAAAGAAAGAAAGAAAGAAAGAAAGAAGAAAGAAAGAAAAAGGGAACAGGTGGAAACCATTTTGCTTTTTTATTACATAGCTTTGGAAGTCCTGCAACATCACTTCTGCCACATTCCTTGACTGAGGCAATTACAAAGGTCCATTCAGGTCCAAGTGAAGAGGACATGGACCCCACTTAGTGATAGAAGAATGTTAATATCACATTTAATAGGAACATCCAGGATGACATATACATTGGTGTGGCCATACTCGGAAAATATTTGCCATGATCTTCAAGGAACACCGCCCTCTGCTATTATGGGCTAGTGTGGGCACTACCTTAATCTCATGAGGCGCTGGGAGCACATTAACGTATAACCCAAAATGGCTACCCAACTTTGTCATGAACATTTGTGTTCTGAATATCAGATGAGAGCTTTCCATTCCATTAGCAAGAGCCCTTTGTTACTCAAGGACATGCTACTCTGCTAGGAAGATTGAAGGGAATGATGTAGGATCCATTTATTGAATTCACTCACAGAACACCAGGCTGTGTAGATGAATCAGGCATGTCCCCTAGAAGCAAATATACTCAGAACCACTTCTTGCTACACTGCACTATCATCCTTGAACCAAGTTAGTACACTTCTACTGTCTTTTCCCCTCGAGATAGAAACGTGGTTCCAGATGCAAAATGGACCCTGCAGATATGTTAGGTCATGTCCAAGCCCAGGTACAAATACAATTTTGGGTCCCAAGCTGAGGCTCTCTTTTGCACAAGGAAGCATGGAAAAACCACCATAAAGATAAAACATATAATATTATTAATCATTGAAATGTGTAGATACCATAGGACTCAGTTTCCTTGTGTGAAAAAAAACTACAACCCTGGGGCCAAACCCTGTCAGCGGGCAGTTTTTGTAAATAAAGTTTTATTGGAACACAGCCATGCCCATTGATTTAAGACTGGTTTATGGTTTCTTTCTTGTGGCAGAGTCGGATTGTTGCAACAGAGACTGTCTGAACCCACAAAACGAAAAATATTTACTATCTGGCCCTATACAGAAACAAGTTTGCTGACCTTGCTCTGGAGACAAGACTAAATCTGAGTACCTGCTCGCATTAATCACAGCAGCTGTCATTTATCATGTATTACCTATATGCCAGGTCCTGTGCTGGGAATACTTCTGCATGTTATCTTTAAACTTTACATAGAGCCACCAGGGAAATATTATTATCATCATCGTGCAGGCAGAGAAACTCGAGACTTAAGGAGGTAAAAATGTATAAAGCCAGCGGTGGAATTCAAACCCAGGTCAGCACGATGCCAAAGGCCATGCTCTTCTCTTCTCTTCACACCTGTCAATAAAAGCATGGGGGTAGACCCTGCTGCTTGCTGGCGATCTACGTGAGAAACGACTGATATTCCTGCTGGAATCTGGACGCTGCCATGCATGATCATCGGCCTGAGGAATCTGCACTCGAGCGGAACCACTTTTCCCAGATGACTGCTTGCAGTGGGGAGGATTCAATCATCCGGGGAGGTGGGGATCCCAGACGTTGCCCCTCGATGCCCTTGGAATGAACAGAGAGAGACAGGCCCCTGGAGCCCACAGCACACACTTCCTCCCAGCAGAGACAAGGGATTGGAGCTACGTACAGACGTGTACGTGGACCTGGGGACACACCACCGCCTCCCTCCAGAGCTCCTCGACTTTGGGGGTTGTATAGGCCATCTGGAGCATCAGTCACGTCAGGTGGCTTTTATCCGGACAGCAGCCACTACCGTGATGACACTCCCGTCAACACCTGCCAAATTCCAAATTAGCGGGGAGCTGTGCCCCTCAGTAGAAGTGTGCATTCCCCAGTTCCAGAGGGTTAGACTCCCTACGAGGTGGGAGAGAGAGACGGTTGGAGGTACGCACCCACAAGGCCATGGGCATCTGCTAGATGTTCCCTGAAAACTCGCCTATCACATCCTCATTGGCATCGAGACCCAAGTCTCGGCTCTGCTAAAGAAAAAGAGGGCTCTGTGCACCGCGTCCTGAGGCAGCTTTCGGTTATAGCTATTTTTTCTTAATTCTCTCTTTTGTTACACACGTTGTTGCCAAGTATGCACTATGTGTCGGTTCTAGGCATTAAGGATAAGCAATAAGTAAAAGAGAAAACATTCCCTGCCCTTAATAATAATTATGGTGTGCTTAGTATATGCCAGAACTCTTCTAAAACCTGTATGGGTAGTAACATTTGTAAAACTCACAGCAACACTATGAGGTAGGTACCAGTGTTGTCTCATGTCATAAAAGAAGAAACTGAGGCACGGGCATATTCATTCATTCAGCAAATACATCACACACACATGCACACATACATACATCCTGTGTTAATATTCACAGCAACTGGCATGTATACAGCTAGAGCCCCAAAGTTTAAAAAAAAGTATTTTCTTTTGGCGGGGGGGGCTCAGTCAGTGGAGCGTCTGACTCTTGATTTCAGCTCAGGTCATGATTTCACAGTTTGTGAGTTCGAGACCCATGTTGGGCTCTGCACGGATAGCACGGAGCCTGCTTGGGATTCTCTCTCTCTCTCTCTCTCTCTCTCTCTCTCTCTCTCTTCCCCTCCCCCATCTCAAAATAAATAAATAAACTTAAACAAAATCCTTAACCATACATATTTGCACATGTTCTTCTCATTGCACCTTCCCTGCTAAGAAGGCCATTTTATGGATGGTAAAGTCCTGAGAGGCTTACGGGGCACAAAGATCACCTCGCTGGGTGGGGCACCAGTGTCAGGCCAACGCTATTCCGTGGATGGACTGGACGAAGAGACGCTATGGGCTCCTCTCGGCTTTACAACCTGAGGGATAATTCCCGCGTGGCTTGCCCTCCCACCCTGCCCTGTGTCCCCTCGAGGGTCTTCCTGCCACACCCCGCAGAAATTAAATGTCACTCGGCAAGTGCAAGGTACACCTAGAACCCCATCCCCCAACCAGGAGGTAAAGAGGCTGGGAACCAGCCCCTTGGCTTCCGACTCCTACCCGGAACAGCTCTGCTTTCACCGTCAGGACAGAACTTCCCCACCCAAATCGAGCCAGCGGGGCAGCCAAGTGCTCCCATGGGAGGGTCCCAAAGCCCCCACTACGCCACTTCTGCCTCCTCCCCGAAAGGCTGTGAGGACCTCTGACTGTCTGAGGGGCACAGTGGGAGCAAGCCATCACCCACAGGGAGGAAGAAAGATGGCCTTTGAGAGAGCTAGAAGCAATGTGGGAGTGAAGACAAGGTGTGTGGGGAGCTAGGATAAGATAAAGGAAGGGAGCCTGAAAAGCAGCAGGTGTAGCTTCTTTCTTGTAAGTTCTCGTAAGTTTCTTTCTGTGAGTTCTGTGAGGCTCTCAGAATCACTGAGGTCAGCTTCCTGGGGGGCCTGAGAACTATCTCCCAACACCAGCCCTTCCACTGGGTTTTACTGCCCTGGGTTGGACAATGGTAATCCCTGCAGTGCAAAAACAACCTTATTAATGCCAGATGCCAAGAGCTGAGTGTGCCGTCCCAGTGTGAGAATCAGTGGCACCCACAGTGCAGATGGGTTGTAAAGACAAAACGGACTCAGCTGATGATCTCAATATGGGTTTGTTCAATCACTGATTGATTCAGGAAATATTTCTGGAGTACAAAGTGTCAAGCACCATTCTTTGTTGTTAGGGAGACAAAGGGGGACAAGGCATAAGGCATTTCCCCGCTTGTTCTGTGGAGCAAACCAGCAAGTACACAACGTACCACAGTGTGATGTGACGAGGGCTGGAGCTGAGGGATGGGCAGGAGAGAGAGAAGCACTCACTCTGATGAGACCAGGAATGGGCTGATAGGACTCTCAGTACGGGCAAACACTTAACCATACTCAGGAACTTACTTCACCTCCTCATGCCTCAGTTCCTTGCCTACAAAATGGAAATAAACTAGTTCTTTCCTTGCAAATGTGTTGTGGGGATTCAATGTTAATATACATAAAGTTCTTTTTTATTATCTAAAAGAAAAAAAATGTTTAATGCTTAGTCATTTTTGAGAGACAGAGAGCAAGTGGGGGTAGGGCAAAGAGAGAGAGAGACATAGAATCCGAAGCAGGCTGTCAGCACAGAGCCCGACGCAGGGCTCGAACTCGTGAACTGCGAGATGGTGACCTGAGCCAAAGTTGGACACTTAACTGATTGAGCCACCCAGGCATCCCTCTATACATAAAGTTCTTAAAGCAGCCCCTGGCACATCCTAAGGATCATTTATGAGCTGTCACTATTGTGTCACTATTAAATGTTCATTATGCACTAGGTCCTGTTCTGAGGGTTTTGTATGAATCAACAACCAACATGGGGGAGACTCTTGTCGACCCCGGGAGGCACAAGGAGGTTGGGTAATGCAGTTGCATGGCTTATTAGTGCTGGAGCTGAGATTTGAACCCAGGCGGTCAGGTTCCCAAGTCTGTGCTCTTGACCTAATACTGTTCCGCCTGTCTGTGCCCTGACCCAGCACAGAATGGTCGGGGGTGAGTGGGAAGCTATTCCAGAAGACATAACCTTGGAGCTGGTTTTTGATGACAGTTGTTTTTTTTTGTTGTTGTTGTTGTTTTTTAATTTTTTTAACATTTATTTATTTTTGAGACAGAGAGAGACAGAGCATGAACGGGGGAGGGGCAGAGAGAGAGGGAGACACGGAATCTGAAACAGGCTCCAGGCTCTGAGCGGTCAGCACAGAGCCCAACGCAGGACTCGAGCTCGCATACCGCGAGATCGTGACCTGAGCCGAAGTCGGACGCTTAACCGACTGAGCCACCCAGGCGCCCCTGATGACAGTTGTTCTTTACAAGGAGGTGGGGGGTGGAACAGTGACGTGTCAAGGGCATTCGTTCAAGGGCACTGGTTTGGAAGTAAGAATCCCCACCCCACCATTTGCCCGCAGCACAACCTCCAGAGTTGCAGGGTATCTCAGTTTCCTCATGTGTAAAATGGGGATCACTCGTCCTACCTTGAAAGGCTGTCGCATGGAAGAAATGAATTCACAGATGTGAACCATGTAGGGTGCTACCTGACACGGGACAAGTGCGCAATAAACAGAGACTGTTTCCTCCCAGCCTTGCTCACCTCCAGCTGCCTCACCTTTCTCTTCCACTCTTTCTCCCTCTTGCCCCTCACTACCACCCACCCATTCTTTTTATGGAACACTGGTGGTCAGTTTCACTTCATCTGGCTTAATATGTCCAAAAAACACTCTTTCAGTTTTCCTCCTCCCCTCTGGGACCTCTTTCCCCTTTTCCTTCCCAGGCTCCTCTCTCTCTGTCCATCCCTGAACACCACTGTTTTTGGGGTTCCCACTGTTAGCCGTCTCCTCCTCCCCTCTCCACACAGTGTCCCCAGGAATCATGTGGCCACACACTGACAAGTCCCACCTTGATATGTCCAGAGCAGATCCCCCTTTGGAGCTCTTGGCCCACATCCCCATCTACACCTCCACTGGGATGTCCCAGTGTTATGTGTCCA
The DNA here is from genome assembly GCF_024362965.1 of Panthera pardus. Lineage (NCBI taxonomy): Eukaryota > Metazoa > Chordata > Mammalia > Carnivora > Felidae > Panthera > Panthera pardus. Next base: position 68,321,242 of record NW_026526766.1, on the reverse strand, counting down.
CACTGGAACCAACCTTTTCATCCCCAAACCTGCTCCTCCTCCTGGCACCCCAGTCTCAGTAATCAGTACCACTACCCGCCCGGTTGCCCACGCTAGAAACTGGGAGTTGTTCTAGAATCTTCTTGCTATTCCACCTCCACATCCAATTAGTCATCGGGTCTTGTTGGTTTCACCTCTTTTGAGACTGTCACCTCTCTCCAGCTCCGCTGCCCCTGCCTAGTTCAGGCTCCTGCCGTGGCTCTTATGGATTTGGTATGGCCTAACAAAGCTCCTTCTTGCCAGCCTTTGCCCACCCTGAATCCATCCTTGACATCAGAGGCTGACAAATATTTCCTATGATGGACCAGATAATAAATATTTTAAGTTTTGAAGCCATAGCATCTCTGTCACAACTAGGCGACTCTGCCATTGTAGTATAAAAGGAATGACAATCCATAAACACATAAGCATGTGTGTTTACTGTGTCCCAGTAAACTTTTATTTAGACAGACAGGAGCTGGATAGATTTGGCTCATGAGCCACAGTTTGCCAGCCCTCATTCTAGGCTGTCGCCAAAGTGGTCTAATAAAACTAAGCGCCTTAGGTAACACGTGTTCTGGGTCCACTTAACCCCTGAAATGCTGCCCTACAAATGAGGGCCAGGCAGGCCACATTCAGCATAGCAGCCCATGAAGAATAGTAGCCAAAATATAAATAAATCTCAAAACACACGACACCAAACTCCTACGAAATAGAGTTATGGACTTACAACTACCAATTCAACAAAGATTAACTGTGCACCTGTTATGTGCCACACATGCTGGGGCCTGAAGTTCTAGAAGCTCTGGCCTCTGCCTGCAACGTGCTCACCATGTAACAGAAGAGAGATAATAGGGCAGGACTATCTATTGGTGAGACCCCTGGACATGTCAGAAAGCGACTCTTTCAGGAATTTGCTCTAAGCTGTTTGCCATAATTATACACAGACATTCCCAGGCTGGTGCCTACTATTCTAGCCTCATTCTTCCTCACTTCCCCAGTGCTTCCTGAACTCCAGCCACACAGAATCCCTCCCTTTTCAGGGCCTTTCACAAATCTCTCTGTCTGTTCATGCTCCTTCCTCTGCTGGAATTGCAAGTTTTCTCTGGCTCATCATGTATCACTCACACGCAGCTCATAGGTGAGTGTCCCTGACAGCTAACAAGTCCTTAATAAATCTCAGTGAATACTGAAACTAATATGACACTGGATGTTAACTAACCAGAATTAAAATAGAAACTTAAAAAAAAAATCTGAATGAATTATTTAAAGGCCCAACTTAATTGTCTACCGTTCCGTGAAGCCCTCCCTGCTTTTGAGCAGAATTAGTCGGCTGCCTTCTCCACAATCCCACATCGCTGTGATCACCGCTTCATCAAAGTATGTGGTACACCGTACTAAAATTATTGATTTATGCGTCTCGTGGTCCAATTATCAGTTCCTTAAGGGGAAAGACAGTATCTTAGACACATCAGTGTCCATCACTCACTTCCCTAACCGGTGTCCCCTTTCCCCAGAATTATCACTACTTGACATATACTTTCTGCTCAAGCTGACTGATAAAGCAATAACTATAAAAAGGAATGAATGAATGAATGAATGATGGACATGAAGTATAATAATGGATATAAATACTCCATATCATGCAGGCACAAAGAAGAGAGGATTCATCCTTACTAAGCATATCAGGAAAAGCTACACAGAGAAGATGGCACGAAAACTGAGCCCTGATGAATTATTAGAAGTATGCCTAGCTTAGGGGCACCTGGGTGGCTCAGTCAGTTGAGCATCTGACTTCGGCTCAGGTCATGATCTCGCAGTCTGTGAGTTCGAGCCCCGTGTTGGGCTCTGTGCGGACAGCTCAGAGCCTGGAGCCAGCTTCAGATTCTGTGTCACCTCCTCTCTCTGCCCCTCCCCTGCTCATGCTCTGTCTGTCTGTCTCTCAATAATAAATAAACGTTAAAAAACAGTTAAAAAAAAAAAAGAAGTATGTCTAGCTTAAACAGGAGAGGGTAAGGCATACCAGGAGAGGCAAGTGTGAGCAAAATTAAGGTGGAATGAAGGAACATGGCAGATATGGGGAGTGATGACACATAGACAAGGCTGGAGCTACAGAGGAGTGGACAGAATGGGGGTGACCCCACTGAGGGCGATAGATTTTATCATGGGGCTGGTGGACAGCCACCGCAGGGGGGTGACATGGTCAGATGCACATCCCAGAAAGATAAGCATGGGCTAATGATTGGCAAGGGATCAGGCACCAAGAGACCCCTCCAAGGCCACTGCCCTTATCTTTGCCTGACACACTGATGGATAGGACATGGCCTAAGACAGTGAGTGCGGAGGTGGGGCGGGGGGGAGGAACGGCTCCATAGATCTTTAAGAAATGACTCAACAAGAGCTCTAATTTTGCAGAAAAAGCTCAGACACACAAGGAGAGGAACCCATAAGCACATGAACTAAAAGATGTGGAGTCAGATCAGGCGATCTGAACTGCCAAGGGACCAGCCTGCTAGCAAACCCCCGGAGGCAAGGAGGTGTTATGGCGAACAGGAAAATCAACCAAGGAGACATTCCCTCTGTGCTTTACAGGAGCTGCAAGAGTGGCGAGGAAAGCCGGGTGCCTGGCGGGGGTTCCTACCGCACTGATGATCCAGAACAACACGTGCGTGACTAACAGCCCTGTAACAGGCCCTTCCTTACGCGCTGTAATGGGAGCCGCGCCGACAGATGTGGCCAGTGTTCCCAGCAATCCTCAGGGAGGGACAACTGCAGGGCTCACTTAGGAAAACAGGTGAGACTCATTCTTGAAACATCCTGGCTGTTGTCGTGCGAGCACGCTGGACGCCCCAAGCATCCCGAAGGCTTCTTCTGCCCCTTAGAGAGGGGGGCGATCCCAGTATCTCCCTAGCCATGACCCTGCGAGAGCTCACTGTCCTTATCTGTAAAATAGAGATCACTGTACAGGCTACTGTGAAAGGTGGTTGTGAGCAACGATGAGAAAAGGGATGTGAAACTAGCTTCTCAGTGAACTAAGAAGCACTAATAAATGTTGGGGATTAGTATTATTAGTTTATGAGCCACGAACTCTACCTGACATTTATCTCTCAGTATTTCTGAGAAAAATGTGGTTTTTTTCTGTATGATTTGTGCAAACTATCCAAAGTGTTAGCGACTTTTTTTTTTCCTGATCGAAAATAATTTCTTCTCTTAAGAGGGAAGCGGTGCCTTGCTAATGGCAAATACTCCGGAAAGTTTGAGTGTGGTCTTCCTGATGCCATTCAGAGACAGAGGTCAGCCCACCAGCATCTACAGTGCTCTGAGTGGGCAGAAGGCAGATGGAGCTGACCATAAAGCAAGGAGAGAAGACTTCTGTAGCACATTTCTCAGAAGGTTCCAGGGGCACCTGGGTGGCTCAGTCATTAAGCATCCGACTTCGGCTGATTTCACGATCATGCAGCCTGAGGGTTTCAGCCCCGCGTAGGGCTCTGTGCTGACAGTTCAGAGCCTGGAGCCTGCTTTGGAGTCCCTGTCTCTGTCTCTCTCTGCCCATCCCCCCACCTCTCTCTCTCTCCCCCTCTCAAAAATAAATACAACATTAAAAAAATTTTTAAACAGAAAGTTCCCCAGTGGCTTGCCACACCTCCGCCACCGCTTGGAAACTAAGAGAAAGAATAGCTCAACATCTTAAAATGTGCCACTTCTGATTAAAAATTGATATCTACAGGGGAAGAAGGGAGGTTAGAGAGAGCTAAAGAAACTTCGTGTACTAGTTGTAATTACTTACCAGGTTGTTTTTCTTCGTGACAGTATCTTATGTCCGTGGGTTTGTTTAAAAAGCACTTCAGCTCTTACCATTCTGCATAGTTCACAGCTAAGCCATGAAGATGAGCATCCCTGTAACTGTTATGGGTCACGCGTAAGAGCCGGAGACACGGAGGCTCAGAGTGGCACGCAATCAGTACCCAGACTGTGATGCCAGACTCCCAGCTCGCCACTCCTCACGTCCCCAGCAAGACGGCCCGGCTCCCGGAGGCGGGACCCTGCCTTCCGCCTGCTAGTGCCCAACCTACTGCTCCAAGCGGAGACGAGCGAGTGTGTTCTAATTAAGCTACTTGTTGTGTTCATTCCGCACACACGTAGTGGGCACCAAACAAATGCCGCTGGGGATTATAAAGAGTTCATATGCAAACTAAACCCTGCTTGAAGCCTGGTGGCAGGGGGTGTGAGGAGAAGAGAGAGCAAGAGCCCACAATTATTTTAGGTTGAACCTATAGGAAGAAACACATAAAACAGCACAAACAGCATTTGAAGAGACTGGACTAGTAGCTATTGCCAGTGACAGAAAAATGCTGTTGGGATAACAGAGGTGGCCTTAGTCCACTTCCTGTATGACCGCGGTTCTCCGACTTCAGTGGGTGGCAGGGTAACCTGGAGGGTGACTGAAGAATGCAGAGGCACGGGTTCCTTGAAGGAGGATACGGCCTGGGCCTTAGCATTTTACCAGAGTTCCCCAGGTGATGCTGATACTGGCTAAAGTTTGAGGACCATTATTCCAAGCAGATATTTTTTTTTTATCTTCTAGAGAGAGAGAGAGTGCTCATGCATGTGAGCAAGTAGAGAAGAGGCAGAGAGAGAGAGACAGAGAGGGAGAGACAGAGAGAATCCCGAGCAGACTCCACACTCAGCACAGAGCCCAAGACAGGGCTGGATCTCTCGACTGTGAGATCATGATCTGAGCCGAAATCATGAATACGATGCTTAACTGACTAAGCCACCCAGGTGCCCCTAAGCAGACTTTTCTTAGGGAGAAACTTCAATGGCCAGTGGCTCTGAATGTTCCTTCTTCTTGCCTGGCGTAATAAAGAAAATGAGGCTTCCAGTGGAGGTCAGTGGTTGACCTCTGCCCATTAGGGCACTGCCTGGGCACGAACCCATAGGACTCAGCCAGTCTCTAGCTTAGGACTTGCGGAGGGGGGAGCTGGCATGGGTGAATCTCTCTGGGGTGCTCCACCACTGCTGAGAAGGATATTATTCCAGCTACGTTTCATGCCACCTTCCCTAGTACACACTTTGGCTCTTTAAACAATGTTTTTTCACTACCAAGACCTGGGTCAGCTCCAGAGGTGCATCAGGCAAGTTCCTACCTTTAAGGGCCTCCCAGGCTGGTGGAAGAGACCAGAGACCCAAGGAGTAACGTTGTAAATGCTGCTGGAAAGATGTGAGCCAGTGGAGGGAAGACTAACCCAAACTGGGCCAGGGAAAGGCTCCTAGAGGAAGTGACGTTTGAAAAGTACAAACACACCAGGCAGAGAAGAGGAAGCAAGCTGTTGGTAGAGAAAGCAGCTGGTGGCAAGGCCAGAGGGCTGCCCTGGACAGAGCTCAGCTAATAGACTGGTGTGGCTAAGAAGAAGAGTGTGCAGGTCAGAGAGGAGGGAGGCGGGACTGGATGTGAAGGGCCTTGAATGCCGCGCAAGGGTTAAGGCTTAATCTTTAACAATTGTTAACAATTCCTTTCCTCTTACCTTCCCAGCCCGCTTGTTCTCCTCTCTGCTTCTCTGGTCTCCCCTTCAGGAGGCTAGAGAAGAGAGAAAAGCAAAGGAGGAAGGGAGGGTATTCAAAGGGAGAAGGGAGAAAGGAGGAGAGGAAGAGAGACATTCCAGTTCCCTTTTTTTTTTTTTTTTTTTTTTTTTTGGCCCCACCTTGAAATGCTGTTGTTTATGTTTTATAAGAAATTAGCAATTTAATGATTTCGGGCTTCACAAGAGACATAAGTGCTGAACTTCAACCCAGTCTGGGGCAGGGCTCAGCTTTGAGGTGGAACCAGTACAGCCTAGGGTAATAGTTCCCAACCTCTTGACCTCAAGGGCCAACCCATGCCTGGTTTTATTTAGGCTTGTAACAGCTATCGATTGAGAAAATATAAAAAGGGGGAAAAAAATCTACTGTTAATTCAAAAGCACTCTAGAGTAAATTTGTGTTCATTCTATACCACAGTATCCACACACTTGAAAATTCATTAGTGCACAATAACCCACATCAAAAAATAAATAACAGACACGGACAAGTATCTGTAACATATGTGATAGGCCAAGGGCTAATGCCTTAATATATACTAGTGCCGTATTGTCTTGATGATCATAGCTTTATAATATAGCTTGAAGTCTGGAATTTGATGTCTCCAGGTTTGGTTTTCTTTTTCAACACTACTTTGGCTATTTGGGGTCTTTTCTGGTTAATGCCTTGATATATAAAGAGTTCTTACAAATTAATAACAAAAAAAGACCAACCCAACAGGAGAAAAATGGATAGAAAAGGGCACGTGCAATGGTATTCACAGAAAAAGAAATACAAATACCTTAACTTCTCTCATAATGGAAATATTTCTATATATATTGAACACATGCAATACCATTTTTTTAACCTGATAGAGTAGCAAAGACAAAAATGTTTGGTACTCATGGATTAGATAAGAGGCGTTGGGAAAACACCACGTTCATGCATCACTGGGAAAATGTAAATGGGAATAAGTTATTTGGAGAGCAATTTGACTACATCCATTAATTTTTTTTCTTTTCCTTTTCACAGTTATTAAAATTTTTTAAAAATTTTTTATACTGTTTATGTATTTTTGAGAGAGACAGAGACAGAGCGCAAGTAGGAGAGGGGAAGAGAGAGAAGGAGACCCAGAATCTGAAGAGGCTCCAGGCTCTGAGCTGTCAGCACGGAGACCGATGCAGGCATCACAAACAGTGAGATCATGATCTGAGCCAAAGTCAGATGCTTAACTGACTGAGCCACCAGGTGCCCCAATGTTTATTAAAATTTTCAATACACTCTTGTTTGTACAGAAATTCCATTTCTAGAAATCTATGCTATGTATAAAATCACACATGGTCACAAAGGATGTCAAGTAAACTGGACTCAGTAAGGAGCAATTATAATGCAATTTTATTTTATGTTTTCACCCTACGAACTAACTCACTTGCTCCTTTAATTCACAAAACAAATCTCCACGATTTCAAAGCATACTCCAGTATATTTAACCAAACTCTGAATAAATTACATTTGAAAGTTTTTCCTTCCTCAGCTCAAGTCTGCTTCAAGGTTGGATGCCAGTGTGGGAGAGGGAGGCAAGATTGTCTTCTCTCTCCCACATCTCCTCTTCTCCCTCACTGCCTCCCCAGGACAGGACCCAGATGAAGAGGACAGAGGATAGGGGGCGGGGCTTCACATGGCCAGCACTGCTGCTCTCTGGGCTGGGTGGCTTGGGTGGGCTTCCCACACATCCCACCTTGGGAACTTCTCCTAGCAATTCCCTAGATGCTGGGGAGGCTCCGCCCTCCCACCACTTAAGCCCTGGGCTTCCAACCCTCCCCTTTTCTGTTCTTTTGGAAAGCCCTAATGGGAAGAGTCTCTCTCAGGGTGGCTCTCGTCTGTCTCTCTCCTGCTGGCCCATTTCTAGATCCATGGAACACCGGTTCTTTTGCTTGCCTCTGTGGGTGGAAGGTCCCTGGCCCCCGGCAGTGTTCTCTCTCTCTCTCTCTCTCTCTCTCTCTCTCTCTCTCTCTCCCACCTCAGGCCAGCCCAGCCTCTCCTTACTGCCCTATGCTACCAAATTCAGGTCCCAGCAACCGATGCCATGCTCTTCAAAGGTTCCATCTAAGGCTTTCTCCATTGCTTTAATCCAACCTACCCTCAGGGGAGATGGGAGTGAGGAAGGATAAGAGGCACACCGACACTATCCACAGAAACTCTTCCTTCCCGACCTCTCCAATCTCTGTCACCTCCTCAACACTGGAGTCAGGTGATGGTCCATGCTGGTAAAACGGGCTATGCAGTCTCAGTAGGGCCTGTCCAGATGGGCTAGAACCTCCTTTAAGATCGGGGAGGGAGATATTCAGTACTGACTTTATTGTTTCTAGAGATTTGGAGCCTTGGCCAGAAACTGAGACTAAGAATCCCGTTTTAACATGCTGTTATATACATATACCACATACATCATTTACAGAATTGCTTACAATAGGAAAAAATAACCTAAATGTCTAGTGAGTAGTAAGTAAATTATGGAACAACCATATGATCATCTGTATATGTCATTATAAGAAAAACTCTACATGATATATTATTAAGTTAAGAAAAAAAAAAAGCCGAGTGCAGAATCCATAGGATCCCATTTGTGAGTGTTTTAAGGGGACATTTTGTTACATACATGATTTTGTCTGCACAGAAATTCTGAAGAGTGAAATAGTGACCAGACCTATTATTCACTGCATAATTTTTTAAATAATTTTTGAATTTTTACCATGATGCATTAGTTTTATCATTTTAAAACCTATTATTAGGAGAAAAATAAAAACATGCATAGTGCATAGTGTTCCTTTTTAGAAATCTTGCTTTCCTTTGAAAAATTAATATGCCTTCATTCAAATAATACAGAAACCCAAAAAGAGAAAAAGGAAGATACCTACAGAAAATATCTATAAAGAAAACACATATCTCATAAAATTTTAAAAAATCTGTCTCCCACCCTCTCCACCTGCAAGTTTATCACTTGTTTTTTTTATTTTTGAATGTTTATTTATTCTTGAGAGAGAGACAGAGTGTAAGTTGAGGAGGGGCAGAGAGAGAGAGGGAGACACAGAATCCAAAGGAGGCACCAGGCTCTGAGCTATCAGCACAGAGCCTTATGTGGGACTCGAACTCACGAACTACGAGATCATGACCTAAGCCTAAGTCGGACCCTTAACCAACTGAGCCACCCAGGTGCCCAAGTTTATAACTTTTAACAGTCAAGTGTGTATCTTCTTCCCGTTGTGTCTGTGTGGTTTTACAACATGTGTCATTTCTTTTAAACTAAAAATAGAATCACACCATACAGAATGTTCTTAAGCCTGATTTTTTTTCACCTTGAAATACACCTTGGACCACCTTCCATGCCAGTACACAGAGTACACTCTACTCTTCCTCGTCTTTGAAGTAGTTTACCTCTGTGTGTCCCAATCCGCACACAGTTTACTTGACCATAACTTGAGATGGCCGCTCTTTTAAGCAAAACTGTAGTGGCCGGCCTTATACGCTCACACTGTAACAACATTCCCATCCATTAGGCCCCTTAGGTAAGATTGCTGGGACATTTAACATACAGACACTGCCAAAATTCCACACACCTCCTCTCCCTGCCAGCCCCTCACCACACCCCCCTCTTGGACAATGGCTATAGCTATGTAAGCCACCTTCTTGACACAGTGATAAGCCACACCAAGAGATCCAACACCCACAGCCTGGGACCTGTGGACCTCATTAGAGCCTGTCCATCAGGGCGTGACCATCTGTGCAGCTATGTGGCAGAAGAAGATGGGAGAACGAAAAGGAGTGTTGTATTTCTATTATACAACCACAGATTATGTTTGCCATGAAAAGACAGTCTGCATCATCATCACTAAGGTAAAACACAAATCACCCATAAAATGTCTCCCTTGCACTCAGCAACTTTGAGCTATGCCTCAGACCCCTTGTGGTATCCCTGTCTACTCTCTCCTGCCCTTAGATAGCCCTATAGAAACCCTCCAACCTTATGGAAAAGTGGAGTCCAATAACCGGGCCCATGAAGATTCTGGACACCAGGTGAGAAAGGAATGAAAGCCACTCGGTCTAGAGAAGAAAACAGCCTGGGAGTCAAGAGGGTTGTCATCAAAAATTTCAAGGGCTGCCTCGAGGACAGAGGAGCAGACTAAGTAGAGAGTAGGAGCAGAAGTGAGGAGCAACCGGCAGGCTGATTTTCAGGCTAGACTACAGAGAATTTTCTAACCATTAAAACTGTCCTGAGCTTCAAAGGGAGGCATTCAAAGCAGCCAGGACTAGAGTCAATGACATCTTTGAAGGCCAAGGGGAGACAGAAGGCAATGTGCATGGCAGCATGGATAGTATTGTCTGAAGAAGCCCAACTGGCTATCCCCAAGGAGCCACAACACTCTACATTTATTGTATTATTTTTGTGAAATCCTCCTATGCCAAGATTCAGCCTATGCCTTTCCATCTCAGACGCCTGATTTGGTTAGAACACGAAGAATAGGTTAGTCTCTCACAAAGATTTGTATCAGCCAAGCACAAAGCGACGGATGTACCAACCAGAGTGCCAGCACATTCATTTACAAGGAGAGACAGCCATCAGGTAGGCCAGAAACTCATGTCTGATGTTCCTCATCAAACATCCTCTTCTCCTTGGCAGATGGACTCAGAGGGGATAGTTGTGTCCATGAAATTGTAATTCTCAAAGTCTATCAGTCAAGACTGGCTTGGACGATGCCAAGATGGGCTCTGCTATGACTCTCCTTAATCCTCATTTGCATGGATAGTGAAACCCCTTTCAGAATGTTCTGCTCCTTCCTCTCATACTGAAATACCTCAATACTGTCATTGAGAAGTCTTGCTATTCTAGGAGACTCTTTTTAAAGGGACTTTATAAATTTCCACTCTTATTTATTGCTTTTGAGTTTCATGTTTCAAATCTGATAGGACTGATCTTTTTCTGGGAAGAAAATACCACTTGCGTCAGGAGAGTAAAGGGAATTCTCCTGAGCAGGCTTACCACATATTGTAGTGAGAGGCAGTATGAAGTAGCTGAGAGCACAGACTCTCCAGAGTGAATCCCAGTTCATCACTTACTAGGTGACCTTGGGCAAGTTACATAATCTTCCTTGCTTCAGTTTCCTCTTCTGCAAAGTGGAGATAATGATATGTGCTCATGGGGTTTGTGGTGAGGATAAAGTGAGTTAAAAACTAAAGTCCTCAGAGCCGTGCCAGCACCAAGCATGTCCATAGAATGGTTTGCTACGATGATTACCGAGCCCTGATATAAACCTTACCTACGCAATCCTCACCATGAGACAAGTCGTATTCCTGTCTCCACTTTACCAATGAGAAAACAGAAGCTCAGCAATTCCAGACAGAAAGCTGGAATGGAAACTCAGGTCTCTCTCACCGTGAAGCCAGAATCCACTCCACCACCCTCATCGCACCGTATCACTTCCGCAGATGGTGGAACCACTTTTCTCTTCGTTAGGTCAGGGGGCGGGGGTGGGGGGTGGGTTGGGGGCAGGCGGGAGTCTATTTTCATCACCGCAGTTCATCCTTGAGCAGGAAAAATGGTCATGTCCTCTGCCTACGGTAAGGCCCGAGGTAGCTGGTGAGAAGTGTAAGTTGTGCAAGGCGAGCAGCTGCCTTGGCAGATGTGTCCATGGCTAAACACAACAGAAGTTTCATTTCCAGAGTCGAGAAAAAAATACCTATCCCAAAACATTCTCCATGACCTCCCCAGAGGTGGATGGGCTGACGCAACGGGCATTCTCTGCTGGAAAAATTGGCTCTAAGTACAATTCTGCCAGCTCCCCATGCAGCCACTGGCTCTGATCAAGGGCCCCTGGTGTCCCTGGGTTTACTCAACGTTTGAACACTGCTCACTGAGTAGTCACCTATACAAGGCAAAGTAATACAAGAAAGGGAGGGCCAATGACCTTGAGACTGAAGGCTCCAGAGGGAACTCTCATATCCATTGAAAGCAGAGTGCTACAGGAGGAAGGTTGGGTAGCTGGACAGGTCTGAATTTCAAGCCATCCTTAAGAGTTGTATGACTTTAAGCACGGCACTCAAACTTTCTAATTTCTATTTCCTCTTTTTTAGAATGGAAAATATTTCTACCTTGCAGGTTTGTTGTGAGGAAAGGTAAATGTACCTAGAATGCTGGGACTATAATTATACAGATATAAAGAACCTCCATTAACCTAGGATAATCAAAGACTAGAATGGATGGAAATATTTTTTAAGAGACCGAGAAAGCAAAACACTGAAATTTTCACATATGTAAATCAACTGCAAAGGGAAGAGAGAAAAGGAACAAATATTTTTAGTGCCTATATTGGCCAGATATCTCATTAGGCCCTTTACTTACACTAAATCTCACAAATCCCATGTGACAGGTTTTATTACCCTCATTTCACAGACAATGAAAGTGATCATAGAGGAGTCTTTACAAGACCACATAGCTCGTCTGTGGTATGGTGAGGCTGGGAACCAAGGGCTTTCTGACCCCATCCAGACCTCTTTCTGAAGCATCATTCTACATCTGCCTCCAAAGTGAAAATACCAGGAACTCCCTGGAGGAGAATAATGCTTGACATTCATTGAGTCACCCAGAGCAGTGCTTCTCAAAGTATCTTTGGGGAGAACCCATTTCGTTTTGTTTTGTTTTGTTTTAATTCGCTAATCTATCACAGACTGTGACATTTGTAAAACATAATAAAACACGAGAAACGTAAAATTTTAAAGGACACACAAAAGACACACTCGATCTTTTTTCATTAGATTCAGCACACACAACATTACTCTGTCAAACGCTTATAAAATCTCCCAAGCATTTGCTCTCAGTTTTGTGTATCGTCATGGACCAGTCCCGTGGATCGCAAGTAGCACCATCCTAGAGCTAAAGCTATCCACATATCCTAGAGAGAGATCTCAAAAAGTCACCTGGGTTTGCCCCCTGTTTCCAGGCAGGACTCCCAAAGTTGCTGGGCTCTTTCTTTCTTGAGAACATCTGTTGAGAGCCTCACACCCAGCAGTATGGGGATAGGTCATCCTTACCTCCCGGTAGCTTCTGTCCAGTCTGGATCAGAACGTTGGATCCCCAGGTTTATCTGAAGCTTTCTGGTTCCGACCTCATCCCTTCTTCCCTTGGGTCCACCCTCCCCCTCACCCCAACCTGCATCCATGATGTTTTCCTGTCTTTGTCTTCTCTCCTCTATAAACACCTGGCCACGGTCAAATCTCCTCCAGCCACGCAGAGGCAGGAGGTAGGGCATCATTGAACAGGTGAGGGAGGTAGGACAGGGGAGAAGAATAAGTCACCACTTATTTGGTGTTGTCAGGTGTCTGCCTTGCATATATTATCTTTCATTATCTTCGTAACCATCCTATGAGGTGAGAATCTCCCAATTTTATAGAGAAGATTTGAAGATCAGACAAATGTCAGAGCAGAGACTGGGACTCAGATCTATCTGAGACTTGCCAGCCTAAGCCTTTAACTCCTCCTGTGCGAGGCCTAGGGGATGGAAACAAACAGCTCTCAAGGGACTTCCAAGACCAGTCTCAAGCTCTATGCTCTCCTGGGTGAGCAAGCCAAACCTACAAGGCCCATTGTGCCTATTTGCTCTTGCATGGTCAGATGGCAACACATAGGCCAATGGCACTTCCTCTAACACCCAGCAGGAAATCTGAAAGCTGTCCTCCCTCAGACCACTGGCTCCATATGGCATAACTAAAGCACAGGCCCAGAGGAATATTTGCATCTCCCCTTAGCCTGCTCACCCAAGTCTCCCTTCAGGGCTCCTCCAGGCTCCTCAGTCCCACACAGAGACCACCCTGACCTCTTTCCTTCGGACTGGACAGGACACCCTCCTCTGCAACAATGATAGCAACCAATTTCTGTGGGCCTGCTCTATGGCAGATTCTAGATGTATCTTACCTCACTTCATTTTCTCAATAGCCCTTTGAGGAAAGGTTCATCACCCATGTTCTCCACAAAAGGCAATCAAGACTCAGAGAAATTAAGTAACTTACATAAAGTCCAAGAGATAGCAAGGAACAGAGATGGGATTGAAACAGAGGTCTCCCTATCACAGGGCACTGCCACCTATCACGATATATTTGCAAAGACTTCAGCACATGCAAAGTTTCAATAAATGATTCCATGACACCAACCAAAATCAGAAGCAGTGGGTAAAACAGGAAATGGGTTAACATTTTTATGGCATATCCAGATAATGGGGTACTGCTCAACCACGCAAAATGATATTGTAGAGTAGCTATTGACATAGATGTTCTGGCTGTTGAATGAGTAAGGCAGGCCACAGAAAAGAAAGTACAATCTAATCCTATTCAATACACCTATCATCTAGCCATATAGATAGGTATGGGTGGACACGGACACACGGACAGACACACACGCACACACACACACACACTCATACACCCCTCAAAGGAAAAGACAACAAATGTCAACAACGGACAAGTCTGTGCTAAGATCAGGAGTGGCCTATGTGTTATTATTTTTGTCTATCTACTTTTTCTAAAGTTTCCATGCTAGTTACGGCCTCCCTAACCTTGAAGGATCATAGCTGAACACAGTTGGAGAGACCACTGGGAGAGAGAGAGTGGATGACAATAAGTAGAACAGGTTGTTTCATTTTGCCTTTTTTTAAAAATGTCCTGTGAGTGACTTAAGCATATCTAGGCCTTTCATCACCACCCATCTGGAATACACTATTTTTTTCCAAAAGAGTCCAGTGATGGAAATGTGGAAGGAATTATGGTTTCCCAAAGCCCAAATTTTTAGTGATTCAAACTTAATTTGCTCAATGTCACTCATTGTTTATTTCTGTTAGATGCTCCCTGGGCCTGTTTGTTTATGATGAATCTGTTTTCCTGATTAGCTGATAATGTGGGGAAAGCAGAGAAAACAACCACAAGCTCTGTGCATTTTTATTACACTCGATGTCACTACTGTGAAAGGCTTTGGGGTCCACAGGTGCACAGTTGTCTCAGACCCCAAGCTGAAGTGAAGGAGTGTTCACTTGAGTTTAAAAGAGACGCTGGGAGCACCTGGGTGGCTCAGTCTGTTAAGCGTCCAACTCTTGATCTCAGCTCAAGTCTTAATCTCAGCCCTGCATTGGGTTCTACACTGGGCATGAAGCCTACTATGTAAAAAGAGAGAGGGGTGCCTGGATGGCTCAGTCAGTTGAGCATCTGGCTCTTGATTTCGGCTCAGGCCATGATCTCATGGTTCGTGAGTTCAAACCCTGCTTCGGGCTCTGTGCTGACAGTGAGGAGCCTGCTTGGGATTCTCTCTCTGCCTGCCCACCCCTGACTTGTTCCCTCCCTCTCTCAAAATAAATAAATAAACATTTTTAAAAAAGAGAGAGAGGGGGGCACATGGGTGGCTCAGTCAGTTAAGCATCCGACTTCGGCTCAGGTCATGATCTCACGGTTCGTAGGTTCAAGCCCTGCGTTGGGCTCTGCGCTGACAGCTGGGAGCCTGGAGCCTGCTTCTGATTCTGTGTCTCCCTCTCTCTCTGCCCCTCCCCCACTTGTGCTCTATCTCTCTCTCTCCCTCTCAAAAATAAACATTTTTTAAAAAGAGAAAGAGAGAGAGAGAGAGAGAGACCCCTAAGGCTGCATGGTTGACCTCCCCACCAGACCTTTCCACCAAGCTCTGTTATCACCAGATGCAGACTTGCAGAAGGTCCCTTGCTAAGCTTATTGAGGTTATTACATGGTAATCATGTTTTCCAAACCCCAAACTGGCCATCAGGAAAGCAGAATATTGAGAAAAATATAGACACTGGCATCAGAAACACCTGGACTCACATTCCACTCTCACTAGCTGTGTGACTATAGACCAACCTCTTGTCGTCTTCTGACTTTCATGTCCTCCCTGTAAAATGGGGATGATGCTGGGTTGTTCAGACCACTAACTCAGATAAGCTATGTAAGGTGCTATGGTCTTCCCCAGCTGAGTGTGGTTATCAGTAGGTTTTCAATACACATAAGCTATTGTGAGATGAGCTGGCTAAGGTTGGAAATGCCATTGGAATTTTTATTAACTCAGTTATTGACAAGCTGGAGGTTGTACTGATAGGTGAAGATGCCGTGGCTTCTGCCAAAATTACGGGACAGCTCTCAAACTGAAGCCAGTTTTGAGCTGTATGTATCTTCCACCTCTTCGCTGACCAGGTAAAACTCAACTCTTGTACTCTGCTTTACTCAGTCAACATCAAAAACATCTTTCCACGTTGGTAACTCCGGTAACATCATTTTGCACGGATAAGACGGAATTCAGTCACTCACAAGACATTAAAGAAAGACAGAGGAAAAACAGAACAGCCTCGCTGCATGAGGACCCTCCGATGGCGCTTCAGGGAGAGCCTTCCGAGACTAGACAGGCTAGATGTAGTACAAACACCCTGAGACAACACCCGCTCCGCTGCAAGCCCACCCCTCAGCCCGAGCCCTTCCTTGGGCCAGCTCCTGGAACATACTTTGGCCAAAGTTAGAGGTCGCCTGGGAGCCCACTGTGAGGAGTAGGCTGCGAGATGGAGTGAAATCATGTTCTAAAATACGGCGGGTTTTTAAGGAACGACCAGGCAGGGTGGGGGGGCTGGGAGATGGGCTGGTCAGGAAATGCCAGTTTAAAGTTAGCTCTGACCTATTAATCAGCAGCGGGGACAATGATGCAGGAGGGGCGGGAAGGCCGGACATGTGCTCGCGCCAGATTTATGGGCCCAGAACAAAGGGTGGCCTGCTCGTTTAGAGAGTCTCTTTCCCTTTTCCTCTGGCAAAACGAGGACATTGTTTGAAAAGCCAAAAAGAACAAATATTCTAAAGACTGAGGTCATTTCCAGAGATGCAACAGGTCCTGATGGGGATCCATACCCTTGCTGGAGGAAGAGGACTGTGCAGGAGAGCTCTGAGCAGCAGGTGGGATGCATAGTGAAGCAGAGACCACAGACCCCTCACCTGTGCTCTTAGAGGAGCCGGGACCCCCTACCTGATGCTGTTCCAAAGGCAGCTGATGAGCCCATCTGAAGCCCCTCAGGATAATTCGGGAAGACTTTTGGAAGGCCTTCTGTTCAGGCTGAAAACGATCTGTCTCCTTCCTTCTCTGTTCCACAAAATTTTCTGGAAGGCTTTCCCCAGTGTGGGCTGCATAGGATGCCATTGCTGTCAGCTGCCCTTCCATCTAGGAGATGGTCTTGTTTCGGTGGCCTGCTGCATTTCATCACACCAGAAGAGAAGAGTCAAATCAGAAGAGTAGGGATCATGACAAAAACAGGCAACCCGATAGAGAGGGAATGATGACTGATTCTCCCAGGCTTTCAGGGTTTGAGGACCAGCAAGCTGAGCCCTCACAGCCTCTCCCTCCCCATGGCCATCACCTTTGGTCAGGGTCTGCTGGCCTCTTACCTGGAGCCATGAGAAGGGTCTCCATGACTCTTGTCTTGCTGTCCTCCCAGCTAACCTGTGTACAATGGTCAGGATGAACTTCCTAAACGATACACATGACCATCTCTTTCCTAGCCAAAACACATTTGGTTCCTCTGCATTTTCTTCAGAAAAGAGGCTCAGCCTGGTGACAAGATCCTTCATGTTATGGCCCTTGCCTTTCTAGCTCACCTCCCATCTCTGTCCAAGCCCCACCATGTCCTTTACTCCACAGAATTATTTTCTGTTCCTGAACATGACATGTCCCTCCTGGAAAAATTCTAGTCATTCTTTAAGACCTTAGCTCCCTCCACAAAGGTAACCTCTCTTATGCCTAGACCCTACATCATGTACTGGTGGGATTAACCACTTCTTTGTCTGGGGTCTTTTGCAAGTGTTCACAATGATGATGATGATAACTTTGAAAAGAATACTCTGCTTAACTGGGGGTCACGTGAAGGCTTAAATTCCATTAAATGAGTCCTAAGTGTTGTATGGAAACCAATTTGACAATAAATTTCATACTAAAAAAAAAAAAACTCCATTCAATGACTGCCTGAATGAATGAATGATGGCCTACTAGACAAGGTTGGGGGTCACGTGAAGGCTTAAATTCCATTAAATGAGCACTAAGTGTTGTATGGAAACCAATTTGACAATAAATTTCATACTAAAAAAAAATTCCATTCAATGACTGCCTGAATGAATGAATGATGGCCTACTAGACAAGGTTACCCCTAGAATATGTGGAAGCCCATGCAAATATTTTTGTGGGCACTCTATATCCATAAACAATTTGAGTCACTTAAAATCAGTGTTTCAGCAATATTCTGACAGCCCAATTTCATGTGATTCAGCAAAAGAAATATACTCTGGCCAGCAGAAAAGATTCTCTGACCAAGCAGCCCTCTTAGAACTGGGGCCTAGTCATGAATTCCTGGAACAGCCCATATACACACATTCTGGAGCTCCTCTGGGATACCTGGTTGACCCCATGCACTAGCTAGAGGACTGCAAAGCATGTCAAAGGGAAGAAATGAGGACCAGGGCTGAAGTGGGTTCAAGGTGGGTCCAGAGCACTTGTGTGGATGGCACAGCTGGCCCTGGCCAATCCTGATCACTGGAGGGGCTTAGGAAATGTTGGGGATGGCATTCCAAAGTTCAGGGGCCCCTGAGGCCCAGACCCAGGCAGATTCCATACTTGCCCAGGTGGTACTGTTCCTAGGTAACCATGTGATTCTACTTTTTGTCATTCATCAAGTATTTACTGAGCATCTACTATGTAGTAGGCACTTCATTAGAAGCTGAAGTTACATATTCATCTTTATCGTTACCTATTACTTGAGTTAGCAAGTTATCGCTGTCAAGAAGCAAACTTAATAATAATACGCCAAGACCTGCAGAGTGTGGGAGCATAGCTATCATTCTGCTGATTAGGAAACTGAGCAGGAAAGAGCCGTCATATATTCCATGGAAGTCCAGCCATGCGCTCTACTCCTGGGTGTGGTTAGAAAAGCAGCAGAGAGGTTCCTGAAAGAAAGCAAAGGGCAATCCATTGATCTCACTTCCAAAAATAAATCAAAACGTGAGGAGAGAGAGAGTACAATGATGACTTAGAGCCTATTCTAAGGTTCAACGGAGGATGGAAATAATGACTAAAATACGTGCGAATGGCTCCACAGTGTGCTCTCAGAAACTGTAGTGGCCAACTCAGCTGGTAAAGCCTCTCAGAGCAGAGCAGTGGCAAATGCAGTGACCTGAGGGCCAGGGGACAGCGCCAGCTTCTACTTCTCTCTCTGAGCCTCAGTTTCCTCATTTGTAGACCACGGATTAGTACCCTCACTCGCTGTTGTAAGACTCAAGTGATACTAAAGGTCATGAACAACCTGCGTGCACTGAAAGCACCACCCCTGCATTGCTCATTATTAATAAAGGAGTAGAGCGGTTATTTTGTGACTTTCTCACCTCACCAAACAAAAACACCCACAAAGGGGATTCCCACAACATGGGCTTTTACAAAAAATGAGCTAGTCAAGGAAAGAAACAGATCTCTCCCCAGACTAAACCTGATACCCAAAAGAATGTGATTCTAGGAGCACCTGGGTGGCTCAGTTGGTTAAGCATCTGACTCTTGATTTTGGCTCAGGTCATGATCCCGTGGTTCATGAGTTCGAGTCCCACTGACAGTGCAGAGCCTGCTTGGGACTCTCTCCCTCTCTCTGTGCCCTTCTGCTCTCTCCCTCTCTCACAATAAATAAATAAACATTAAAAAAAATAAAAGAATGTAATTCCATGTTGTCTTTTCAGTTTTGTACCTGTACACACACACACACACACACACACCCTCCATAGCCTATAGCCTGGTCCTTAAACACCCTCCCCCAACCCCCCCACCCCCGTTCCTCCAAGCCACGGTTATTACCCTAGGGGAATTAGCCCCTCCCCACCCCCCCACCCCCCGCCCCCTCAGGGAACACTTGGCCTGTGTCAGGAGGCCTTTGAGGTTGTTACACCGCAGATGGGGACAGGATGGTTGGTTATTGGGCTCTAGTGGGTAGAGGCCAGGGACACTGCTAAATATCCTACAATGCACAGGACAGCCCTCACAATAAACAATTAATCCAGCCAAAAATATCAATAATGTCAAGGTTAAGAAACTCCACTGCATGGCTTTGTTTAAGCTACCTCTCCTATTGTTAAGTGTTCTCTTTCCTCTTCTCTGCTTACTTAAATCCTACCCCTCCAGGGAGAGGAAAGTCCCGATCACGTGCTGATGGAGGTTTTAAGCCAATATAACCTTTTTGGTAATTTGGCCAGAACCAACAGAAATGTAAACACCCATAGGCTTGGAACAAGCCATTTCATTGCCTAATCACACAAAGTCCTATGCACAAGGATGTTTATTGCAGCACTGTTTGTGATAAGGAAAGAGTAAACACAACCTAACTGATCCCCTCAGGAGGAATCAGTAGCTTTAAATTATAAAACTTTGGTAAAAATCATTTACCTGCAGCCCTTAAAAGGAGTAAGGTCATTTCCAAAAAAAAAAAAAAAAGGCTGATAGGGGAAGGGGAAGGTCACTGAGCCACATTGTTAAGTAAAGCAGCAATGTTCAGGACAGCTTTATTTATATGTCCCATTTGGTAAATAAGTAAAAGGGATGTTTGTAAATATAGTGATGTGTATGGAAAATATCTATAAGCACGTATAAGAAAGTGCTAATAATGGTTGCCTTTGAGGAGGAGGACTTGGTCAGAGCCATTAGAAGATTCACTTGTCATTTCATTATCCTTCAGACTGGATTTTTTAACCACATACAAGCATTTCTTTATTATTTAGGAAAAAAACAGTTATTAAAAAATTCTTAATTGGTGAATCTAAGTGAAGGACACACATGAATTCATTGCACTATTCTTGCAACTTTTCTGCTAGTTTGAAAATATTTCAAAATAGAAATTTAATGAAAGCTTCTAGAAAAAAAATAGGAGAACATCTTCACTACTTTGGAGGAGGTAAAGATTTCTTAAACAGCACACAAAAAACTTAACCTTAAAAGGAAAAAAAATTGACATACTGCTTTTCATTAAAATTGAGAACTTCTTTCATCAAAAGAGACCATGAATATAAAAACAGGGAGGGGGTCAAAACAGAAGAGACTCATAAATATGGAGAACAAACTGAGGGTTACTGGAGGGGTTGTGGGAGGGGGTATGGGCTAAATGGGTAAGGGGCACTAAGGAATCTACTCCTGAAATCATTGTTTCACTATATGCTAACTAATTTGGATGTAAATTAAAAAAAAAAAAAGAAAACTAAATTAAAAAAAAAAGAGAGACCATGAAGAGGAAGAAGGCAAGTTACAGAGTGGGAAAAGAGAATTACAGTATGTATATCCAAAAAAAGACTTGTATCCTTAATACATAAAGAACTGCTCCACATTGATGAGAACAAGTCAACATTTTTTAAATGAGAAAGTGAGTTGAACAGGCACTTAACAAATAGGATATTCAAATGGCTAATAATCATAGGGAAAGATGATCAGGGTGCCTGGGTAGCTCAGTCAGTTAAGCATCCGACTTCAGCTCAGGTCATGACCTTGTGGTCCATGGGTTCAAGCCCCATGTTGGGCTCTGTGCTGACAGCTCAGAACCTGGAGCCTGCTTCTGATTCTGTGTCTCCCTCTCTCTCTGCCCTTCACCCATTCACACTCCATCCCTCTTTCCCTTTCTCAAAAAGGAAATAAAAATTTAAAAAAATTTTTTAATTAAAAAAAAAAGATGATGAAAAATCATTAGTCATTAGGAAAATGCAAAATAAAACCACAATGGAATAGCACTGCTCCACCACCAGAACTGCTAAAAGACTGTCAATATCAAGTAAGGATGTGGCATTACTGGAATTCTTACACTTCACAGGTGAGAGCATAAAAGGGTACAATCACTTTGAAACTTCTTTGGCCACATCTACAAAAGCTGAACACTCCAATCTTACCTCCCTGACCTACCAAATTTCCCTCCCCATAATCCTGATCTGTATCATGAGTTTACTACTCTTTCAATTCTTTCCTAAGCTCTCAAACTTTATTTAGTTCTGTCTAACCAGTATTTGCTGAACACCTACTTAGTGAAGCACTTGGAAATCTTATCACTGGGAATAAGGAGATGACCAATGTTATAGATCCTGTTTTATATGCCTTGCAAGAGTCCATGGACCAGATGGAGGTGGAGACAGACAGACATCGTGGAAGACAGACACCACTTTAGACTAACCTTCTCTTCCCAACTAAATTCCAACTTTAGATCCCTGCCTCACACTTTCTTCATATTTTCACAGTGTCTTAATCCACAATGACCCAAAGTTGGAACTGAGAAAGTCAAAGCTTGCTGAACTGATGCAATTGACATGTGTCCACAACAGCAAGAATGATTTGGGCTAGGTAAAGGGAACAGATTTTGGTCACTGACCGCTTTGATAAGATATATTTTTAAAAATTTTTTTAATGTTACTTATTTTAGAGACAGAGAGACAGAATGTGAGTGGGGGAGGGGCAGAGAGAGAGGGAGACAGAGAATTTGAAGCAGGCTCCAGGGCAGAGCCCAACCCAGGGTTCGAACTCACAAACCATGAGATCATGACCTGAGCCGGAGTTGGACGTTTAACCGACTGAGACACCCGGGAGCCCCTGCTTCAATAAGATATTTAAAACCTAGTGCCATGCTGGTCAGTTTTATGTCCATTAGCTCATGCCATCCTCAGAACAATCCTGTGAAGTATTATTACCACCATTTGGCAGGTGAGATAACTGAGGTTAAGCCAGATTATGTTATTTGTCAAGGTCATGTAGCCAGGAACTGGCAGGGCTGAGAGCCAAACACCTGATCCATTATTTTAAATTTGGTTCTTCCTCTTACATCACATGCATCAGAAGCAGTCTTATACAACTCCGGAAACATGTAAATCTAAATATGTCTCTGGCTTTGGTCCCTTGCACATGTTTCTCCTTGCCTTGGAAATACTATACAGCCGCCATCTTTTTCTTCTCTTCCCATCTTGCCTCCTCATGACTAATTCCTCCTCCTTCTTCAGATCTCTACTTTAGTCTTTCCAGAAGGCCTTTCCTAATATTCTGGACAAGTTTTGATGTCATGGCCATGAGTGACCCAAGTTCCCTATACCTCAGACCTTCCAAGACCCTATATGTCATTACTAGTTTCAAGCTGTCTTCCCCTCCAGGCTCTGAGCTGCTGTGTTTCCTATTCGTTGCAGAATTTCCAATGCCTTGCACACAGTAGGGCATTACTACATATCATTAAGTCAATGAATGAATGGAAGGTGAGAGCATTCTTCAAGGTCTAAGTGTAAACCTAACCGGTCCTCCTCAATCCTGTCTACCAAAACCCAGTAAGGTAAGATCAAAAAGGAAAGACCCTATGTGCCAGATGGATCGAGAAGGTACAGATTCTCGTCCTGTTCTTAGACTTGCCGCCTGGGATATGCCCCCCTCCTCCTGTAACTTGGTTTCGCCAGTTGTACAATAGCATGATATCCCAGCCAAGAAGTATTTCTATAACCTTGCCTGGTCCCGTTGCTCTGGCACTTTCACAGGACTTGGCCAGGCCCAGGCTCGACCTGTGCCAGGAAGTCAGCTCTGCCGACACTCATCTGCATTCCCATCTGTGGGAGATCAGCTACTAGGCCTTCATCTGGTTTTGTGGAAATTTCTGTGGCCGCAAGGTGATGCACGGTGATGAAATAAAACTCATAATGGCAGGACGCGACTCCTACCATTCCCCTGGGATGCTTTCTTATAACAACCAGTGGCTCTGAACTAGTTTAATTTAGCGCTGCCAGGTCTGCCACATCAACTTGGGTCCAGTTGCTCTTGGAAAGCCCAAATTTTAGATGGTGTCATGGTTCTGAGAAAAATTCTCTGGGGAAAAAAAAAAAATGAGTCGAATTAAATTATTGTTACCCCATTCAAAATCTGCCTCGCAATAACTAAGGATGCCAGAAGCAATCTAGCCTCACCGTGTACAGCATCACTGTTAGGTGGCCATGCACCCCATCTCCAAAGTCCCTAATTATGAGCAATCTCACTACCTTCGAGGCAGCACTTTCCACATTTGACAGTACTAATCGGAAGAAACTTGTTTATTACATTTAGCTGGAATATGCCACGCCGCAGCTTTTCTCACATTGGGCCGGTTCTGTCTTTTTCATGCACTGAGTAAATGTTTAAGCCTCTTCCATATGACAACCATTAAAAACATGGAGACAGAGGGCACGAACAGAATCGGCCACAGAAAAATTTTCAAAGCGAGTTAGCAAAACAACCGACAAAAAACAAGCAAACCACCATAAAGAAGTTTAATTGGTTTAACTGGGGTAGAAAATATGTGTGTGACAAGAATAAGAGTTAAGGTGTTACGTTACACATACAAAGAAATCTTATAAATTCAGTCAAAGGAAACGTGAGCAAAAGATATTAACGAGCAATTCATAAATTAAGAAGTGCAGTGGCAATAAACATCTGAACAAATATTCCAACGCACCAAAGTATTCTAGGAAACACAAGTAAAAACAAGATAATCGCAGAGCACAAATTGGTTCAATCTCTGGAGGACAATTTAATAATATCAAAATTTTCAACTGTACAAATATTCTGACCCAGAAATTGTACTTCTAGGAACTTATCCTAAGAAGATAATTAGCCAAATGGACAATCGTGTAATTCGAGGATATTGATTAAAATGAGTGCTTATAGGAGCACCTAGACGGCTTAGTTGGATGAGCATCCAACTCTCCATGATCTTGCAATCTGTGAGTTCGCTCTGCACTGACAGTGAGGAGCCTGCCTGGGATTCTGTCTCCACCCCCTCTCTGCTTCTCCTCCACTCTCTCTCTTTCTCTCAAAATAAGTAAATAAACTTTAAGAAAAATGAGTGCTTATAACAGCAAAAATATTTAACAAACTAAATTTCTACCAGTAAAAAATTGTGGTAAGACCACATAAAATATGCTAAAACCATACCATGAAACACTAAACAGCCATTAAATCTTATGACCTAGTTGACAGAAATATGCCCATTACATAGTGCTGAGTGATAAGAAGATTACTGATACCTGTTATGTAAAACTATATGGGAAAAAGTATGATTAGTTCAAACTCTCTATAAGAAAAAGATATACAGGAAAAGAGAAATGTTTGAAAGGACAGCTTTCAAGGTCTCAAGAGGTTATTTCTAAATCATGAGAGTACAGGTAACCTTCCTTCTTTTATTATGCTTTTCCATAGTGCCTACATTTTCTCTACTGATCACTTGCCATTCTTTAATAACTAGGGTATCAATAATATTTATCTGGGGATTCTTAAAATATGTGCTTCTCTGCCTGTTTGCAAATGATGATTTATACTTAAAACCCCATTTACTGTTATATCCTACATTAATTTTTTCTGTAAAGAGTCAGATAGCAAATACCTTAGGTTTTGTAGGCTGGACAGTCTTAATTATAACTACTTAACTCTCAGGGGAACTTGGGTGGCTCCGTTGGTTAAATGTTCCACTTCAGCTCAGGTCATGATCTCACAGTTCATGGGTTCAAGCCCCAAGTTGGGCTCTGTGCTGTCAGCCTGGAGCCTGCTTCGGATTCTGTGTCTCCCTCTCTCTCTGCCCCTCCCCTGCTTGTTCTCTCTCTCTCTCAATCTCTCCCTCAAAAGTAAATAAACATTTAAAAAGAAATTTTTTAAAGAAATAACTACTTAACTCTTTTGTAGAACAAAAGCAGTTATAGACCCTGTGTAAACAAATGAGTTTGTCTGTATTCCATTAAAACTTTATTTACAAAAACAGGTTGTAGGCTGGGTTTGGCTCACAGGCAGCAGCTTGCCAACCTCCGTTCTAGACCTACATCAATAGTGCATTTTCCCTTTCCTACTTGGTGTTTGCAATCTGTTGCATAGCCCTTGTATCAATCAGTTTTTGCTGCATAACAAATCATCCGAAAACTTTAGCCACTAAAAACAAAAACCATTTATTCATTTAGGATTCTAAGCGTCAAAGGTTTGGACAGCCAAGCTCTGCTCCATCTGGGATCAGCTGGGTCCACTCACATGTCTGAGGTCAGCTGCCCATCAACAGCCTCACACATGTCTGGCTGGCTGTCAGCACGGGTGATGGAAGTAACTGAGCCATATGTCTCTCGTCATCTAACATGTTGCCTAGGCTTATTCATATGGGGGTGCTTGTGGTTTAACCAAGAGCAGCCAGAGAGGGCTATCCCTAATGTGAAGAATTTTTCAAACCTCTGACTACACTACGCAGGCTAGTATCTTACTAACCAAACAAGTCCCATGGTCAAGTCCAGATTCTAGGGTTGGAGTTCCCCCATCCTGATGACAGGAATTGCAGTCACATGCAAAGGGATATGCATACAGGGTGGGGAGTAAGTTGTGACCATTTTTTGCCAGCTGACAGAGTCCTTCAACAGTCTTACCTCGGGTCCTATTGCCTTCCAAAGCTCTTCCAGGCATCTCCCACTCAGGTAGTGGCTGTCCTACAGAGATCTCCTCTACTTCTCCTTGAGTAAACCCATTCCTATATCTTTGGGTCAAGAAACACAATCTCCAGCATCTTTTCCAAAATCAGGACTGTAATTCTTCTCACCTGCAGTCACTTGTAACTCATCCTGGAAAAGTGAGTTGAGCAGCTATTTATAAATCTGCTCAAATATTTCTCCATTCTGATTTCCGGCTTCAAAACGTATATATAAATCATTAGCCTGCATCCTTTCCCATTCACTGAATTTTCCCTGCTTTCCATGTGTTCATATTCTGTCCTTTGAAAACTGAAGATTATAAAACTGGGACAGTTCCCATGGTGACACATTGGCTTCTTTGATCCTCTTACTGTCACATGGCGAGTGAACCACCCAGACAGCTGAGGCTCATTATAATCCTTTCTGTAAAGAGGAATCATGCCTTCTTCATTCACCCGATTTCCCCCAACAGCATATACAACACTGCTGGCAACCTTTAAAAGAAAAAGACTTTTAAATCTTGCTCAATGCTGATGGTGATACTAAGCGACAGTCGAGATGTGCAGGAAACAGCACTAAACATGGAGGCAGAAGATCCAACTGGGTTCACAGCCAGCCTCCACCACCGTTGGCGTGGCCTGGGACGAGTAATTTTCCTTTTTCTCATGTGAAAGCACCCAGCATAATATAGAGAACAAACAGAGTGCTCAATAAATGTTTGCTCATTCGTGTTTGCCCACAGTTGTGTGCAAAGCATTACGGGAAAGGACCACAAAAAGTTCAGAGATCAGTAAGACCCAGTCAGTGCGTGGCAGGGAGCTCACAGTACGGTGGTGAGTGCAGGCTCACAGCCCAAAGCTTCCATTGTTTCCTATTCTCAATAAAAAGATGACAAAGGAAGAAAATACTTTTAAGCATTTGTCAGCTTCTGAGCTTAATAAGGAGAAAATGCATGATGATAATGGCCTTCAGACTCATTTTGTCATCCAGGTCCTCCTCATCTTCGGCCCCAAGCCCTGATTTGTTTCCTTATTTCCAGATCAGCCCACTGTCCGTGCAGCTTTGGCATAGCCCATCCAGGATAGGCGGCCCCTCAGATAGGGTTTAGAAAGCTCGATTCATCCAAGGAGCAGAGAGAAGCGGGTAACGAGGTTATGCAGTCGCAGATGACAACTGCTTTGGCAAGAGAACTTCTGGATAGAAAAGAATACATGCAAACAGCAAAGGCAGCTATCTTTTTACAAGAAATAAAAGTGATTTCATTTTGGCTTATACCACTCGGTTGTTGATTTTCATTCTTACAAAATGACGAGAGAAAACTGAAAATAAAGATTCAGTTTATTGCAAATCCAATCTGTTATTTGGGTGACCGTGAGAAAATTACTTAAAACTCTCTGAACCTTAGAATGTTCATCTATAAAATAAGGGTGATTATCCTTATAATCTCTGGTAACAACAACATCGAGTAGAGAGCACTCCAAAAATAAACAAATAAATGACAAATACACTCCTCATGATTTGGCCTTTGGTACCTCCAAAGCGGTCTTTAGGAGAGAAAGAGAGAGAGAATTTTGCACCTAACATGTGCCAAACGCTTTCTATTCAATAACCCCATCCTCAGCAACATTTATCTTCAGTTTTACAAATCAGGCTCAGAGAAGTTGGGCAACTGGACCAAGATCACAGAGCTACTAAGAGGCAGGTGCTCCTAACTCCAGAATGAATACTCCTTCTAAGCCACTGCCCAAATAGCGCTCACCATGGCCATAAACCAGAACAGAATGAGGCTTTGGTAACCCATTGGGAATGTTTCTCCCACAGAAACACCTGGATTAGAGCTTGGCGGAGGGGAGGGGTGCCTGGAGAAGGGTGGAAGCGTCTGGAGGCACTCTGGGGAGCCGTGTTCGGCCTGGCCTCATGCACAGTCTGCACCAATGAGCAGGAAGAGGGTGTAGCTCTGGTTCTAATGAACTTCACAGATGCTGGAGACATGCTGTAAACACCAGTGGGTGTGGGTAACCAGGAGGGTGGAGGGGCCACAATGGGCAGCTCCAGCAGCTCAGAGCCGGTGGAAATATGGGCAAGAGGTAATGAAGGAAACTCCGTCCACTGGGGCTTGTTCGGGAACAGAAGGCAAGCCAGTGACATTCTCTGCACAAGAGGCAAACGATGTCTGTGGAAGTAAGAGCGGCCCTAACTCCAGAGGGAGAGCTCCCAGGAAAGATGATAAAAAGACCCCAGGGCCCTGAACTGAGGGCCTTCATCACCAGCAAGTGTTGGCCGAGCGCCTCCTGGCACTCAACTCTGCAGTGAAGGCCTGAGTCTAAGACTTGGTCACTGCTCAGCAAATAATAGTGCAATTAACATTCATTAATTTAATCCTGCCTCCCCCTCGTATTGGCTGGGTGACTTGGCAAATCGCTAGCAACTTTAAGCTCTACTTTTCTCACCTGCAAAATGGGTATAATAATTAGTACCTTCTACATGCAGTCATTGTGAGGATTAACTGACATAATGCATGGGAAAAAAACCATACTTGGCACAATGCCGAGCCCAAGCTAAACCCTGAGTAAAGAGTGGCTTCTAATATTATTATTAAGCCTCTCATATGTGCCCAGGTACTTGGCTTGACGTCGTCTGACTATTGGAACAGGAAAACATGACATACTCACCTGGGACACTTAAAATAAATTTTATTAAAAGGACTATTTGGGGGTGCCTGGGTGGCTCAGTCAGTTATGCGTCCGACTTCAGCTCAGGTCATGATCTCCCAGTCCCTGAGTTCGAGCCCCACGTCAGGCTCTGTGCTGACAGCTCAGAGCCTGGAGCCTGCTTCAGATTCTATGTCTCCCTCTCTCTGCCTCTTCCCTGTTCGTTCTCTCTCTCTCTCTCTCTCTCTCAAAAATAAATAAACATTAAAAAAATAAATTTTTTTAAAAAAGGACTATTTGTTGAGGTCTGGGGAGGATTAGGAAGAATAACACTGGATTTGGAGACACCCAGCAAATAACAACACTAAAGACCTAACTTCCCCACCCCTGCCCCGGCTCCTCCTGCCCAGCCTTTGTTAAAAGCTAGAGTCCAAGGACATTGGCCACCACCAATAAGAGCTGGAGTTGTAGTGTGAAGAGGGATATGCTATTGGCCAAGAACCAAGCAAAAGCAGGGGCAGTAGTTAAGGGAACCTCCCTCTCTCTCCACATGCCCTTCAATCTTCTGTCACTACCTCCCACTGGCTGAGCTCCACGGGAAGGCGGAGGACCAAGAGTGCTGTCTCAGTCAGCCTCCTGGGCACCAATGAAGCAGGACAGAGGATGGTGGAGCACGGATCTGGGGGGAGCAAACAGAACCACAGCCCAGCCTCACAAACTCTTTCAGTGGCCTCATTAACCCTAAAACAGTTGGTGTCTGGATCTTTTTTCAGATGATGGAATTTGCCATAGTGAAGTATAGTAACTCATTAGACACTCAGCTAAAAAAAAATAGCGGAGCCCCCACTGGAATACAAATCCAACTCACCACGCTACCTCAATGGCCTCAGTCATGCCAACCATCAAGAGAATCGATCTGGAGGCCCTTTGTTGTCCAAAAGGATTGAGTGGGAGGGTTTTCCCACATGAAATCAAAAGGTGGCAAAGGATTTTAAGTAAGTTTGGGTTAAGGGGTGGTCTATAAAGATAGGCTGACTTTAAAAATGGAGCCCCGTGTGCCCATTTGGGTTAGCAGTTCATCATCCCTTCAACAGACATGTCCTTAAGCACTGGCAGTGCTCCCTGCAGGACCGGAAGAGGGATGACAGCCAGCAGGCACAGCTTTCACTTACATAGCACGTCCAAGTGCCAACACTATTCCAAGTACTTCGTGTGTGTTTACACGCATTAATAGTAGATTTAATTCACTTAATCATCAGTAAATCATTAATCAAACACGGACACTGCCCTCGAAAAACTGACACGGTCCAGTATAAGAGATTTATTTACAGACAATTTCGGCAATGTGATCATTGCTAAGTCAGAGGGGCAACCAGATGTCTGAGAGCAGAGAGAAAAGTCCAGAAACCAATGGTGTGCTGGATGTAGCTCTTACCAGTTTCCCAGAGTCATCCCTTCCTAATGAAGCGTTCAGTGACCACACTGCTCACTTGAAATCAACCAGCAATGGTAGGAGTCATTGGTAATCACTATCAATGAAGGTGGTTGCTATGGGGTGTTTATCTGTTTCTGAGGGACTACTATTAAACATATACCCACATATCATTGCCCGGAGGACTTCCCAGAAGAGGAAGTACTTGGAGTAGATTTCCTCATAAGGATATGGAAAGGTACCCTCCTCCCCTTCTACTTCCTTTCCTCATCTCTTGTTCCAGCCTCATTGAGTTAATCAAGGCACATCCCCACTCAACCCCTGTAAGCTGTCCTGCCCTCGGCCCTCTGCTGGGAAGACTCTTTTCCTCTTATCTACAAGAGATGCTCTTATTCCTGGTGAGCCTCTTTGCAGATGTTATACATGCAAACACCTGCCCAAGACCCAATGCCAGCTGAATGACCTTGGCCCATCTTTGCCATCTTGGAGCCCTGTTTTCCTAGGCTGTAAGATGGAGGAAATATGAGCTGCCCTGTCTACTCCACAGAGTTGTGGAAATAGAATAAGATGGGCCAAGGGCCACACAGGAGAGGTGAGCGTCAACAAAGGCATTCAACAAAATGCCGGACGTCAATGCTGCGAGCAAGCTCAGAAACCATTGAAACCAATCTTCTCAATTTACAATTGAGAAAACCAAGGCGCTTTTAGCTAGCGTGTTCCTTGGCTGGGTTACTTAGGGCAGTGGAAAAACATGATCCTGTGAGTGTCCCACAGGAGATCTTTCCTGGGTGCCCACCATGGACTTGTGGGCACCAGCAGGCCAGACCTCCCAGGAATGGGATTCTGGAATCAGTGCAGAAGCAACAACTGCCCAGAACATTCTAGGCAGCGGGCCAGGGAGAGGAGGGGTGCATCTTGAGGGAAGAGAGAACCAGGTGGGCCAGTACTGTGCGGAGACCCGGCAGGGCCCCTTGGAGTGTTACCTGGTATGGCAGTGTGGCTCACACTGTCACTCCTTACTCCAGCAGGACAGGAAGGAAGCAAGGGGAAATGAACTACTATAACACAGGGTGTCTCTCACCCTGTGAGGCTCCGGGGGCAGCTCTGCTCAGAGTCGGGAGAGATGAGGCATCACCAGCCACAAGTGTAATGCTGAGGTCAGGGTCAGGCCCAGGCCAGGCCAAGTTTTGGAGAAGAGTCTCAGGGAAGTCATAGGTGCAGAGCAAGCGAGCATCACCAGGGCCCCAAGAAGACGAGAGGTGGACACCAAGGGGCTGAAGAGCTGGGGGACACTGCCCGTGTCCTGGAGGAAAGGCAGATGGGGTGAGGGCTGCAGTTCTGGACTGTCTCCTCAGAGGAGTTCTGAGTAGGGGTTTGGTTGTGTTTCTAATGATGTTCTTATTACACAAGTACCGCGTCAGTACATTCTCAGTGCAAACCATTCAAACATGACAGACAAAGCAGAAACCTCCCTTGATAGCTACCCCGTCCTACCGCTCTCCCCAGAGGCCCATTTTGATGTATATCCTTCCAAGCCTTTGTCTCTGAGTTTACATCCATAATACGTTCACGGAGGAAACAGGCGGCTGTGTGCGTGTGTGTGGTTTTGTATTAAAGGAATCAACCGTGCACACTTATCCGAATCTTACTGTTTGACACGGCTGCACATGGCAGAGCCACCCAGCTTCTAACCACCCCCTCCCCCTACAATTCCATGGTCTGGGGGAGCGAGGGATTATCTAATGAAGCCCTCGTCCAGGGACACTGCACACTGTTTCCAGTTTCCCGTTTTCAAGCAAGGCTCCAACGAGCACCCCTTCATAAACCTGTCACCAGCAAGCAAAGAAAATTGTATTTCATATACTAAATAATTTTTTATTTCATATATATATATATATATATATACACACACACACACATATATATGTAAACATGAAAAATATACGGCGTACACATTAGGGAAAAACTTATTTTCAGATGTGAGAATCACCCAGGAAAAGTGTGTACCTCAACGCCTGATTGATGCCCACCCGGATTTCAAACCAGTCTAGACAAAGAGCTTGCGAGAGTATCATCAGGAACTGTGACTACGTGAGTCCAAGATGGGACCAAAGAGTTTCATAAGTCATTACCCGCCTCTACTTGTGAGGACTCTGCATATTTCGTGTCCCCTTAGTCACCATTTGGGTGAGTTCTACATATTTATGCTTGTTCTTTTTTTCATCTGTCCTCATAAATCAATCCCTGCAGTCCCCTAATCAAAGCCAGCTTTTCAAACGAAACTGTAGCCGGGTGTTTAACTAACTAAATATTGTTTTTCCCCCAGCACTGACAGAGAGGGGGTGGGATGCGGCCTCCATAATTGTCCTCCCTTCCTCGGCGACCCCAGGAAACCGCGTGCGGCCCCAGCAGTTACTGACAGAGCCCCAGGTGGGCGGCAGCCGTGGGTTTGGAAGCAGTGCAGTTGCGAGGCTGTTCCTTTGCTCTCTGGGTTTTGCTCCCTGCATCCCCGGGATCCCCAGGAAGTAGGCCACCCTTACTAGAGGAAGACCAAGTGTGGAGCTGCCCAGAGGGCCACCCAGCCGGCTACGCTGCCCTCCGAGCTAGTGAGCAAGCAAGCCTCCTGCACTCTCCTTCCCCAGGCCCTCCAGCCTTCAGGCTGCCGCTGTCCTTGGAGGACAGACATCATCTCCTGATACTTGGCTTCCAACAGTCTCCTACTCGGGTCTCGGGTGGCTACTGGTGTGACCTCAAAGGCAACGAGACTTTGTACATTTTCCCCTGAAAATCATCGTGAAACTGTCCTCAATTCTCCAATTGTCTGCCCACCCCAGCCCGCCATCTATACCAGTGGTTCTCAAAGTGTGGTCTGTGGACCAGCAGCAGCAGCTTTCGGGAACTCATCCGAAATACAAATTCTCAGGTAACCCTAGACCTACTGGATCGGAATCTCTGGGGGTGCGGCCCAGCCACGTGTGTTCTAAAGAGCCTCCGAATGATTTTGACACAGGCTCAAGTTTGAGAACCACAGAGTTACAGGACAATGTCCAAGCTCCCGACTCAGCCACCCGAGCCCCCAAGGCCCTGCCAACCCCTCTAGCCCCATCCCCCATTGCTTTCCCTACGGAATTCCGCAGCAAATGGAACAAACACACTCGGTGGGTCCTCTTCTCGTCTCTGTACTCGCTGTCCCTCCGCCTGGCATGACCTGCCCACCTGCCTCCAGGTATCAAATGCCTACCCCCATCTTTTGAATCCCAGCTCAGTATCCTCTAGAAAGCCTTCCCTGCCCTCTCCAAGAAGAAATAAAAATTGCTAACATCTATGGGGCTCATACTCTATGCCGAGCACTGTTCCAAGAACTTATTTAATAAAATTTAAACCTCTCGCTAACTCTACAGGGAAGGTATGACTGTTGATCCCATTCCACAGAAGAAGAAAATGAAGAAACGGAGGCCCAGAAAGCTTGAATAACCTGACCGAGTCAGTAACAGGTGGAAATGGCACTTGGACCCCTGCCTCTGGAGGGGTTCTTCCTTTGTTCTGTCGCCTCCTGTGGCCTATCCAGCCCAATGGTTTTAGTGCCTCACCTGAGGCCCCCTCAGAACCCACCTGCTCCCCCTGCCTCTTGAAAGCCCTTTGGTTGTATGAAGAGGGCTGTCGAGTGCTGCCCAGGCCACTCTTCTGCACTGTTCGCTCGACTGGCTTCCATGTGACTTGGCTCCACACCCGCAGCTGCCAGCCCCACCTCCACAGCTGGCTTCCGAACGGAGGAGGCCTCCACGCTGCCCTCTCATTGGCTGCCTTTGATTTCTCCGATTTCCTGTTTCAGATTGCAGGGCCCGAGCCTTCGCATCAGAATGATGGCATGACATGCTTTCTGAAAAATCTCATTTTTGGAAGGCATTTCCTATTGATTTCCTTCCTTACAGAGGCCCCTCCCAGCTGGGCTTGTGTTTGAAAAGAAAGAAAAAGGGGAGAAAAAGCAATCTGTGTTTTTCCGAGCTCAGACCGCCAGGCAAGCCCCCCCCCCCCCCCCCACACCCCGGATGAGCTGCCAGTGCTTCCCAAACCCACGGGCTTCAGGGCCATCTCTGAAAATGAGAACCCAAACTCCCCTTAAATCCCTCCCTTTACCGCCTGGGTGGGATTCGTGGCAGAGTCGTTTCTCAGGGAATTCTCTGGCTGGAAAGATCTGCCTCGGAACTGAGAGGACCACTTCCCATCTCTTCTCAGCTTAGGAAGTTGGATTTGCTCATCTTGGGAGGCCTACTGCTGTGCCCCTGACACACCCACTTCTCTCTCAAAGGAGGTCCGAGTACCGGCTTTGGAGTCCGATGAGCCCACACCTGAACCGAGGTTCCTTGTTAGCTGGACAGCTTTGAAGAAGGCCTTAACCTCTCTGATCCAATATCCTCATTTATAAAATGGGGCAAAGATACTGCTATGAGTTTTCCAAGGCTGCTGTGACCAATGAACACGAGCCGGTGGCTTGCAACACACAAATATGTCCTCTCGTGGTTCCAGAGGCCAAGAGCCCCAAATCAAGTTAGTAGGCTCACACTCCCGCTAAAGGCTCTAGGAAGGCATCCTTCCTTGCCTCCTCTTCCAGCTTCTGGTGACTCCAGGTGTCCCTTGGCTTACCTGCCTCATTCCAATCTCTGCCTCTGTCTTCACACAGCCTTCTTCTCTTCTCGCCATGGGTCTCTTATGAGGACATCACTGGTGTTTGGCTTTAGGACCCACCTGATGATCAAGATGCTCTCATCTCAATGTCCTCAACTTAGTGACATCTGCAAAGACCTTCCTTCCAAGTAAGGTTGCATTCACAGGATCCCAGGCTGAGACATAGGCATATCTTTTGGGGGCCACCACTGAATGCACTACAAATACGTACGTCGTAAGGTCACGGTGCAGTTGAAATAAGGGCATGAATAGAAGGTGCCTGGTGGAGTGCCAGACACAGTGTGCCCAGCAAGTGCATACACATAGCTTCCTTCTCCTCTGCCTCTATCACCACCTGCCCCACTTCCTGTCCTGAGAATCTGGCCTGAGCTGGCTGCTTCCAGCAGGCCCAAGGTGAGTAATGGTCACATCAACAACCTGTATGTAATCGTGGCTCACAAAGCCTTCCTTCATATACAGACCCATCTGACTCATATCAAAAGCCTGGTGAAGTAAGCGTGGCAGGTTCTTCCTTTATCCCCCTTTTACAGATGGGTCCATGGAGGCTCAGAGAGGTGACATCACTTGCGAGACCCACTCGGCTAGCAACTGGCATATCAAGTGAGGCTATTCGATTTCCCTAAGTTCTAAGGTGTGAGCAGAGGGTCGCCCTGATGGTGATGCTCAGCCACCAGTCATCTGGAGGTGACAAGGATGCAGAGGGATGCCCAAGAAATGTCATTCCTGCCAAAGGTCAAAATCCACTCTGTCTTTGGTGTTAGCCAGATGATAAGTACAGACAATACAGCAATCCCTGGACTTGTGTCAGGCACCCGCCCGCTTCACCCCTCCATCAACGTCTGAATGAACTCAAAGTGGAAGTTCTTGTTTCAGAGTCTTGCTGTGGCCAAAAGGGTCAAGAAGGAAATGATCTCAAAACCATAAATGCCTGGCCGAGTACAGGCACCACAATGAACTCTTTGCAGGAGGAAGGGAAGGAGAAGGTTTGCCCTAGATTGGAGGCCCAGCTCAGATGCTCACTCACGGGCTGTGTGATGTTAGGC
Organism: Panthera pardus; assembly: GCF_024362965.1. Lineage (NCBI taxonomy): Eukaryota > Metazoa > Chordata > Mammalia > Carnivora > Felidae > Panthera > Panthera pardus. The sequence continues at coordinate 68,285,342 of NW_026526766.1, read as the reverse complement.
ACATACCAAGCCCTCTCTGTGCTTCAACCCAGTCACATGTCGGCAAAGCAGGCCCAGCCTTTCCACGCCAGCTGTTCCAGGAACCCTGGGCATTAGCATCTCTGCGCCATCAGGCTTTTCTGAAATGGTGCAAGGAGATGGAATAAAGTCTTCTCATTCCTGTTGCTTCGGGCTGGGTCTCGTCGCTGGCCATGTCAGTAAGATGGCAGTTAGGATGTGTATTTCCTTCTTAGCTTTTCCTGATGAACTGTGTGACCTTGGGCAAAAGTCATCTAACCTCTCTGAGCCTCAGTTCTCTCACGTACACAGGAGAATAACAGCAATCCTGTATTATTGGGTAACCGTGAGGGCAAAATAGAGTATTATGTATGCAGAGCCCATGACAGAGTGCCAGGTACATGCAAACATCCAAACAATTATTTCATTACCAGAATCTCTTAGCTTTGGGTTTATTCCACATGAATTGCAGCTCAAATATAGTTCCACCAAATCTTTCCACAGGTTTGTGCTGGTCTCTTCCGTCTCCTTCCTCAGTCTTCGGGGCTGACCTAGCCACTCTGCTGCCTTTCTCCTTGGGCTGCAGCTGAGGCCAGAAGATGCTCTAACTCCAAGCCAAGAGCTGAACCCTGGACAATTAACCAAACCAACTCTAACTGCCATAAGGGAACATTCTGGCAAGGCCCTTCTAGAAGTGGTTGTTAGCATTAACCTCTATAAAAAGATAACCTCCAGATCTCTGCATGTGTGTGTGTGGGCACACATCTATGAGTCTGGTGGGGTTGGGGGCTCTTCGTGTCCAAGCTGACCTAAGCCCAGCCCTCCCACTCCTGGCTCTAAAACCTCTGCTAGCTGTTTCCTCTCCCTCAGCCTCCACCACCCTATGGTGAGCCGGGAGAATAATGGTAGAATGACTCAGTGATGTAAAGCGACAGGGAACACAAGGTTATATGAATAACTACATTCTGTCTTCTCATTAGGGTCAGGGAAGGAGTCCCAGAAGCTGGGGGCCGGGGACATGTCTGAGGCCCCAGAGCACCCCACAATCCTATCAGAAGGGCTGTGGTTTTCCTAAAGGATGGGCTATTGCTTCATTCATTCTCTTACTCATTCAACAAATGTGGATCCCACTCCGTAAGTCGAGGGCCATGCATGTCACTGGGACACAAAGACAAACAGGATTTGGGCCCTGCTGGAGGAGGCCCCTGACCAATGGGAGAAGCGGGCACATCCACAGATCACTGCCTGAAGCCCCAAGAACACCACTGTTAAGTCTGAGCAGAGAGTGGAGCACAGAGAAGGGAGGCAGCTGGCTCTGAGAGAAAAAGCAGGAAAGGCCTCAGAGAAGAGCAAGGTTTGCCTCTGGGCCTCAAGGGGGAGAAGCTCACAAGGCAGTGAAGAAAGGGAAGGAACATTCCAGAAGAGGGGCAACTCCAACCACAAGGGGACCTGGAGGGCTGGGGGTTGTCAACAGAGCAAATGGGGAGAAGTCTGGTGCGAGAAGGCTAGAGAGGTGAGTTGCACCAGGAGAAAAAAGGGCCACATGGGCCCGGCCAAGGAGCATGGACAAAGGGAGCCAGAGACAGAAGCTGACCTGAATTGTCCACGCTGCGTTTTAGTGTGGTCCACAGGCCAGCAGCAGCAGCAACAATACCAGGAGCTTGTGGGGAATGCGATGCTCAGGCCCCACCCTCCAGCCAGGGTGGTTCCCAGGAATCTGTGTTGTACCAAGCCTGCTGAGGAGTCTGCAGCAAGGCAGAACCTGAGAAGCACTGGCATGGAGTATAGCAATGAACGACTCCTGTTTATGGAGCACCTATCCTGTGGCAGGCACTGGGCTTAGTCCTTTACATGCCCTATCTGATTCAATCTTCACAATAAGCCTGTGAGATGGGTCTGTCATCACCCCTACTTTATAGGTGACAAAACTGGGGCTCTGAGAGGCAAAGTAACCAGCCTCAGGTTGCAAAGCTACTGAATAGCAAATCTGGGATTTAAACTCAAATTGTGAGACCCCCAGGCCCATGCACCCAGCAGAAGCCATCTGCCTGTTTTTCACTCCAGGAGATGCAGAGGAGAGTCAGATTTTCTGGGGATAAACGGCAGGATCTGCTGACCTTGAAATGTGTGAGGAGGAACCAAGAATAGATAAGGAAGACCCCACGCTTCCTGGGTTAAGAAATAGAGGGTGTGGAGGGGCGCCTGGGTGGCGCAGTCGGTTAAGCGTCCGACTTCAGCCAGGTCACGATCTCGCGGTCCGTGAGTTCGAGCCCCGCGTCAGGCTCTGGGCTGATGGCTCAGAGCCTGGAGCCTGTTTCCGATTCTGTGTCTCCCTCTCTCTCTGCCCCTCCCCCGTTCATGCTTTGTCTCTCTCTGTCCCAAAAATAAAAAAAAAAAAAAAAAAAGCTCTAAAAAAAAAAAGAAATAGAGGGTGTGGAGACCCCATTATCTTACACAAGGACAATAGGAGAAGACTGGGAAGGAGAGATGAGGCTTCCCATTAGGATGTGCAGAGCATAAGGGGAACATCAAAGGTGGAAAATGAGCCCATGAGAACTGGAAAACAGGGCTGTTATCTACCTCTTGGTGGGTGGTATAGTCACAGGGGTGTTGGATCAGACCAAAAAAGTACACTTGGGTCAAATTACTACAGCTTAGAAGCATCAAGCATTAGGGGGGCTAAATCACAAGATTTATGACTGCGTGGGGAAGGGGTTGGGGTTGCACAATGCTGTTCTCACCATGAGCAGCGGTGAGGGGAACCCAAGACTTTGGAACCAGTCCAATTCCTCCAAAGGTGTACAAACTTGACCTCGATGTGACTTTTTTCTGTATCTCAGAAAGAGAAGGGGGGCAGGGAACCTGCCCTCCTGGTAGAGGGTGACAGAGCTATTAATAAGGCTGATTCTGAAGCTTCTGAAATGCCCCAAAGCAAGGACCCTGGTGTTGAATTCATCTGCTCTAAAGAGAAAATAGAAAACCCTCTTTTGGTTCCTATTTGGGTAAAGCCGGACATAAATCATTCTTTGAAAAGGTGTCGTGGGTGCCTCTGGTTGTAGGGGTTCAGGCCCTTTCCAAACATCACCTCATTAATCCTGGCAAACACCAGGAGAGGAAGCCCCGACAGGCCAGGCAGAGACACCTTTTGTGTCACTGAACAGATGAGAATTGGCCTCCAGCTTAAAGATGCAGGAAGGTTCCAGGTGGACCTGACAGGGGACCCTGCTCACTGGCTGTTAGCTACAGCCGCCCTGGGACCTGGCAAGAGCAGGGAGAGCAAGGAGTGTGTGTGAGCATGATTGTGTGAGTGTATGTTGTGCATATGTGTGCTCTGTGTGCTCTTTGTCTTAATGCTGTCATCTCATGAAAAGAAAGTGAGCCCACAAATGGGGGAGTTACTTGCTGGGTGGCTGGGCGACTTGTTACTGGGAAATCTACATTCTCCTCGAAACTGCCAGATTCTTGCAAGGATTTAATCCCATTTTCTTGGTAAACTTGTCCTTGATAAATGCGTCTTGTGTATTCCTAGCCCTCCCACATGTTGGTGCGTTATTGTGACCAGCAGTGCTGACCCAAAAAAGGGGATGGGGACTAAAACTGAGAAGAGAAAGAGCAAACTCAGTGGACCGTGGGAGACAATCAATGTCATTGCCCCTTTGCGGGGTGGGAGGGAGGGGGTAAGGTGAGTCCGGTTTGGTGTCTCAAAGTAAGGAAAAGACATAAAAGTACCAGGTGTCTTATAAATGGAGGCCATTGGATGTGGTCTCTCTTTTTTAATAAAAAAGGGAGAGGAAATAAAAGAGAAAAGAAGAGAGGGGGGAAAGAAGAAAAAGAGAAAGGAGAAGAAGGGGAGGAGGGGAGACGGAGACAGAGACAGAGACAGAGACAGAGACAGAGACCAGAGGAGTCCGGCAAAATCCGGCTTCCTACCCGGAGAGCCCAGCGCTTTTCCGCAGCAGCCACGGGCTCGGAGCTTTTAAGGGTTTCTAATCCTGGAAGGCTGTCTGACATCACCCCGTTTCTTGTCGGCTGATGTTTCGTACAAGCCTCTCATTTCCTCAGTGTTTTCGGAGCCACCAATTACTGCAACAATCTCGTGTTTATGTTTTCGCTCTCCTGCCTCGCTGGCCCTCGGCCTGCAGCCTGTGCTTCTCCCGACGCACGGAGCCCAAGGGGGCTGGGTGGGGGGAGCGGGCGCGGGTGGGGTGGGGGTCTGGATCGGGCATCGCAGAAAAAGGGAGGGGTCCCCCTTAATTTTTTTTCATTGACTTCAGCACCATGTGATCAGGAAGTCTGGCCTCCCTCCATTTCCCCTCCCGACTAAAGGGAAACATTGTGTAGCAGCCGCCGCGGCCACTGGTGGGATGGCCTTCGCCGCCTGACGTAGGGAGATAAAAATAACCGGCATATTTAAGGCCGGAGCAGGAATCCCGGCGCTCACACGCGGCCCGGTCAGTTCCCGAGGCCGGCGGGCGGCGCGCTCCTGCGCGCACAGGGGCGGGGGCGGGTGCCAGCTCCGGCGACCTTGGGCCCCGGGCCCAGCACCCAGGCCGCCGCCGCCGCCGCCGCCGCCGAGCCTCGCGGAGCCACGGGGAGGTCCCGGCAAGGCTAGTCGTCCTTAGCCTGGCTGCAGCGCGCTGGGCCCGGCCTGGGTTCTGCGTCCTGCCTCCCTGGAGATGGGGAGGAAGTTATGGGGCGGCAGAGGGAGGGTGGCCCGGAGCCTGATGCTGGGCAGGGGGAGAAGGCACACACCAAACTGCCACTTAAAAAAAAAAAAAAAAAAGCTGCCACTGGTAAGGCCCCTTGTCTACACCCCCAGGCCCACACTCAAATCAAGCTTCCCAGCTCCATCCCCTTTATCCCTTGGAATTGACTGCACATTGCAAAGATTTGTGAGCATGTGGCAGGACTGGATACACGAACAAGGTCATCAAAGAAAATAGGGGGGGGGGGAGAAAATTGGGGGGGAAATCCTCACAAAGATCTGGCAATTTCAAAGGAGAATGTAGATTTCCCAGTAGCTGCCCTCCAGCCACCTACATGTTTCCTCCCAACCCCTGCCACCACCTCTGGTCTATCTAGAGACCCAGGACATAGAAAACGAGGAAGTGTCTCTGTCCCCTGGATGAGTCCACATCCCTGGTCTCGGCAGCGCAAACCACGGTGAAGAATACCGTACCCCTTACCACACTCACAGGTTTCCATTTTCTTGCTCTCATTTAAACGTCAAACTGCCCCACACTGTAGTTCTATTCTAGTTTTATGTGGAGGGAAACTGAGGCTCACAGAGATGAAATGATTGCCCAAGTCCACACTTGAGCAATCTTCCCTACCACATCAGTTGCCCCCCCTTGCCTGCATTTACATGGCCACATTGATTTATCATTCTGGAAACCACCTTCCTTCTGTTCCTCCTACTCCCTGAATAAAATTAATACCAAGCAAAAACAGTGTTGGTGAGCTTTCTGCTGACCTGTGAAATCATAATTTTGCCCTTGCTCTGGACCACGAAGAAGTTTTTACTTCCAATTAATAATGGGAAACCTCCCAGCCTTCTGATGTTTAAAGTAACAAGATATTTCAAAATTTCTGGCTGAGTTTTCACCTAAAAGCCAGATGTGCTGACGAAAAATGAATCAACACTCACCCCTAATTTTTTTGGCATTACAGAGATAACAAATAGCTATTTATCTGGCTGGAAGAGGCAAAGAACTTCCATTTAGAGATATTTAGGAATTTAACCGCCTATATGAATGGAGACCCCAGGGTCTGGCATAGTCACGGCTAAATCCCAGCATAGTGCCTGACGTGGAAAGTGCTCAACATAGAATTGTGGGAATGGATGAACAACGCGTTGTGAGAAAGCGAGGGGCAGCACTCAGTGACACGTTCAAGTAATATGAGCTGGTCTGCGTTCGGTGATGGAAGAAGCATGATCACAATAGTCCTTATTGCAGAAGCCACCCTAAGAGATAGACATCGCTACTATCCCTGCCTTGCATATAAGGAAACTACAGCACAGGGAGTTACGTGCCCAAAGTAACACAGCTTAGGGAGCACTAGCACTAGAACTTGAACCCAGGCCGGCTAGCTCCAAAAGCCAAGCCCTTAACAGTTAGGCTAAATCCAAAGAAATGCCCCAGAAGACATCAGATAAAAGGAACTCATCATTTACCACGGACCCCCTCTGACTCAGGTTCCATGCTTGCTGTTAGAGAGGTGGGTCAGGCCCTCACACAGGTGAGTCAGGAGGCAAGACTGCACTGGAGGCTCCTCAGTGGCAGCCCCTTGCTTTCCCTGCCTGCTCTGCCCCTGGGCTGGGAGCACGCTGAGGGCAAAATCAAGATCTGGTTCAGCTCTGTATTTCCATTAAAGACTCTGGGACGTGGCGGCCCCTCACTAAACGTTTACTAAATAGTGAATGAGTATGTATTAGACATCCACTAGCCTCCCTACCGATACAGGCCCCTCTATCACAACCACACCTGCTTTTCTCTCTCAGCACCCATCCTGTTGTCCCTAGAATTTGTTTCCATCCCGAATCCCATAGACCCATGAGCTCAGGAGCCACATCTATTTCCCCACCATAGCATTCCCAACATCTACTAAAGGGCCACACACATTGCAGGTACTTACTAAACACTTATAAATTAAATGAGTAAGTCAATGAATGAATGAATCAATCAATCAATCAATCGACACTTCTTGGAACAATTCTTACCTTTCCATTTACAATAAGTTTATTCTGAAGTCAATCATAACTGAGCCAAAACCACTTGAAATAATGTCACAACCCAGATTGTATTCATGAAGTAAGTGCTGTCTGTTTGGTGACCACTTCAAATCCAAGTCTCATCCATATTGATGATAAGAAAGACTTAAAAGGGGGCTATTGAATAAGGCCCTTCTTCTCATACAATGTGGGCTCCAGTGACCATTATAGTTGGAGCTCCACACAGACTTCCTTTATGCCCCTCTGTTTTCATTAGCTCGGGTAACTTGCCAAAGAGTGATCCTTTTGGGCTGAAATTTTCCATGCTGGGTCTTGGCAAAAGGTGAATTTTGGGGGAAAGTTTGAATAAAATCCCTTCAGCCATTTTTTAGTTTGATGAGCATGAAAAAAAAAAAAAAAATACATTTTTTTCTTGCTTTTAATTGAAGACATTTTTAGGACACAGGAAACTCCAAACCAGTTGAACTTTGAAAACTTGAAACTCATGTCTAATCCCATCTAAGGAAACTGTGGAGATCACTTGGAGCTCCCCAAAATTTTTTTAATTAAAAAAAAAAAAGAGGTAATTGAAAAATCTCTTTGCAGCCTTAGCAATCAAGGCAATTTTTCCCCCCACGTGGGCTACATTAAGTCTTTCTGTGATTCTAGCAAATCATAAAAGCCCAGAGCTGTTTAGGAGGGATTATAAAACTTGGATTTCAACTCCTATATCATAACTGATGATATTATTTCCCTCCTTCTTTTATCTCAGGAATCATCCCTCAACATCATACCAGGAATATATGATTTAAACCATAGCCTCAGAAAACAAAAAACTAAAGTTCCTGGAATATGAAAAGACCACTCCTTCAAAGCCAAATATACAACTTGCTTTCAAAGCTTTCTTAGACAAACGCTAACCAAAATATTTTATCTTACGCTGGATTTTCTCAATACTCCAGTCAGTATCAGATTCTTGCTTTCTTATTCACTGGAAACTACCTTAGACTAGCCATGTTATAGTTCTTGCCACAGGATTATTTTCCAAAAGCAGTGCTGAGCTGAAAGTCAGAAAGACCTGAGTTTGACTTTCTGCTCTGATATTTACCAAGCAAATACCTTAACCTCTCTAAGACTCAGCTTATATACCTGTAAAATGGGATAAGAATATTTACTCAGCAGTTGTGAGAATTACTTTAGGCCAAGTACCCCCAACAGTGCCTGGTACAAAATAAGTGCCCAATAAATGACAGTATCTTTCTGCCCCTCCTCTGTCAGCCATTTATTCACATTTCTCCTGTCTTTTTCCTCCCTAATTGGCACTTCATGTCTTCTGGTTTTTAGTTCCTCACAGTATCTGGTACAGTCTGACCTGCAGAGACATGCAGAGCAGAATGAAGAGAGCGCTGGCCATGTTGTAGATTTCCGGTGACAACAGCAAATGTCTTATCTTTACCTTTGTACTTGTCTTTCTCTCCTACTAGAAGGATCATTTTCACCTTTGTAAACCCAGTACATACCGGGTAAATGAGTGGATGGATGCACAAACCACTAAGGCCTCCTGTTCCCTTATAGGATCTGCAGGATCCTACTGGCTCGATTTTCAAACAGTTTTATTTTAGCTCAGGTATTGCCTGACAGCCAGAGCTTGTTTGAATTCTCACTTACCTTGGTTATATATTCAAGATCGACCCCAACTCAAATGATCCTTATATATGGTTTTATTTTTATCAGTAATCAGACAGGGGACCTTCAACCAAAGTCCTTTGCTAGGGCAAAAACCGTCCCTATTCGAATTTCCCACTGCACAGACATAGAACCACCCCCCCAAGAGGAAGACACTACAGGAACTTGAAAAGAAAAGGAAAGGAGGGAGGGAGAGAAGGAAAAAAGGAAGGAGGAAAGATCCAGCATACTTCCATCCACCCTGAATAATCTATATCTAATCATTTGTTTGTTTGTTCATTTCCTTCTGCAAAGTTGGCTGATCTTGCCTCCTCTTTAAATAGTTTTTTAAAAATTGTTTTTTAATTAAAGATGATTGAGTTCCGGGGCACCTGTGTGGTTCAGTCAGTTAAGCGTCCAGCTTCAGCTAAGGTCATGATCTCATGGTTTGCAGGTTCGAGCCCCACGTGGGGCAGTTCAGAGCCTGAAGCCTGATTCAGATTCTGTGTCTCCCTCTCTCTCTCTCTGCTGCTACCCCCACTCACTCTTGGTCTTCAAAAATGAATAAATGTTTAAAAAAATGTATAAAGAGGATTGAATTCCAACTGCATGCCACTTCTTTTGGCCCATATCACATCATTGCATCCTCTTCTCGTTTTACAGATGGTAAGCAGGCTCAGAGAGGTTAGGCAGCTCACCTCCCATCACACACCTAGAAGGTGTCACTGTGCATTTTAAAAGTATTTCTGATTCACAGGATTTCTCCAGCCTTCCTACCACCTCACCTCCTCTCCTTATAACCCCACCCAACACAGTGCTTGTGTGCACTTATGTTTTACAGAAAGATCTAAGACTAGAAGCAGCCGATCTACTGAAACAAACAGGGGCTGTGTATCAGCATGGAAGGATAAACCCCAACTCACCATGGGGGTAGCTGCAGGGATATGCAGGGGGTACGGTCAGGAAAGAGCATACAGAAAGTTCCAACGGCATTTTGGAAGTTTCATCTCTTCAGCTGGGTGGTATTTATAGGGCTGTTTTTATGTGGGCTTTCTACGTGTTCATTTGTCTTACATGTGTCATAATACATTTTTCGGAGATTTAGCAGCATTGCCTGGTGCTTACTCCTAATTCTTGCCATTTACACACACACATCCTTTTTTTAAATGTTTTTTTATTTATTTTGAGAGAGAGAGAGAGAGAAAGAGAGAGAGAGAGAATCCCAAGCAGGCTCCGTGTCGTCAGCACAGAGCCCAGTGAGGGGCTTGATCTCACGAACTGCAAGATCATGACCTGAGCTGAGATCAAGAGTTGGACACTTAACCAACTGAGCCACCCAGGCAGCCCCCCCACACACACACACATCCTTAAACACACACACACAGGGCCACACTCAGTACACACCCACTGACAGGTACACTCAAGCACTGATACACACACACACACACACACACACACATACATACACACTGTCCGCCATCCCCAGTCTCTACCCACCACTCCTCTCTCAAGCTCACATACAGGGGCCCTGAAGCTGGGGCACAGAAATGACACCAGCTGAGCAATGGGGCCACGTGGAAGAGGGGACAGTGGGGATGCATAGGCCATTCCCCGCGGGGCCAGCGTGTGGCCCTGGCCCCTGGGGAAGATGTTCTCCCACCCCAGGCTCATCTGAGAAGGGACGAGTTAAAGAGCAGAAGGAAGGCGCAGTCTTTCACAGTTCAGGGTGGGAAGCAGAACTTGTGTGGGGAACAACCTCCTCAGAAACCATAGCAACACCCATGTGGCGGCTCTGGGCTCTGGATTGGCCCCCGACCAGACATTTATTAAGCAGCCTCATAAGCTGTGGTCTCCAGAAGAACAATACCAAACTGATCAAATGTTAATGGCTTCAATCTGTTCCTCCTCACAGAACTCCCGCCCCATCCCCCTCTCTCCACACACTGCCTTTCTGCTTCCCAGCCTCAGCTGCAAACGGCCTCTGCCGCTACCCCAGAGCCCAAGTTCAAGGCCAGAACCATGAAGCGCAGGTGACTTAGGGTACAGAGATGGAAGGCAGGTCAAACCTGGAGACCCTTGAAGGCCAAACAGGGACATTCTTGGGTCAAACTGCCTGAGATGAAAAGTCTCCGAGATGATCTGACCAAGTAGTTCTCAATCTGGCTGCATTTAAGAATTACCTGGAGAGCTTTAAAAAAAAAAAAAAAAAATGCCAGTATGTAGGTTCCACCCTAGTCCAATTAAATCTGAACCTCCAGGGGGTGGAGGCTTGATCATTTGTATTTTTTAAAGCTCTCCAGATAATTCTCCTATGCAGCCAGGGCTGAGCACCACGGAATTAATTCAACTGGCTGTAGAAATGGGGCTGGGGGTGCAGGAGGATCCCAGAGAGTGACAAGGGACTTGCCCAATGTCCTAGAGTTGGTGAGGTACCATAATGAGAGTCAAACATAGACATCCTAACCACCAGCCCAGGGTTCTGCTCACTTACCTGGGCTACAAAACTCCATATAAGTCTTTTAAAAATGTATCCTTCTCTTTGACTCACCGGGAGTCCCCCTCTTTTCTACCAGGGGCTAGGAAGTAGGGGTGGGAGTGGGGGGGGATTAAATGGATCCAAGCCCAAGGAAATTGTAGTTTTAACAAAAATACGGGGACCAGGCATTTGAGAAATCACAACGACCACACTAACTGATTCCCAGGGTTTACTATGGTCACAACAAAATATATCATGGCTAACCATGTGACCTTCACCCAGATACCCAACCCCTCAAGCCTCCAAGCCCAAAACCTGGGAGACGTCTTCAGCTCTTCCAGCTTCCTCACTGCCCATATGCGGCTGGTTGGTCTCTAAGCAGTTTAGAGTAGACCTCATAAGGCTACAGTGGGTAGCTCACTGGCTCTTGCCCAAAACGTCCCAAGAGCCTCCTAACCAGTTTCCCTAAATGGGTAGATGTTCTCCAACCCATCCTCCATAAAGCCACCAAAATATTCTCTCTAGAATCCACATCTGCCAATGGTTGTGCCAGAGCTTGACAAATAGACCTCTGCCTATGCATCCAGATGTACCCAGGTGACATGTTCTTCGCATATTGACCATACGCTATGCTACGGCCAGAGACTTTGGTGGGAAAGAAGATAAATACAGCCCCTACTGATGTGCAACTTACATTCTTGATGAGGAAAGAGCTATTGACGAATCGTGTGATCATTACTAGGACGGAGTTAAGAGAAAAGTACTAGGAGAATGTAAATGAGCAGCCTGATCCATTCCGGGATTGTCAAGAGTGGCTTCTCCAAGCAAAGGATGGGATATTGGTAAGGGAGTTAAGCAAAGGGGAGGAGTGTTCTAGACACAGGGAACAATGGAATGCACAAATGCTCTCTGAGTGTGAAGGAAAACAGTCTGGAATCCCAAGAGCAAGGAGAGAGGAGGGCAAGAGAAGGCTGGTCAAGAATCAGATTATCCAAGGCCTTTTAAGTCATGATAGAGACTTTGTATTTAGCCTTCGGACTTTAGTCGAGTTACCAACCATCCCAGTGTACCCAGGACTGATGGGTTTCCTAGGGTGCAGGATTTCCAGTGCTAAGATGGGGGGTGGAGAGTAATGAAGAAGAGTGACCAAGGTTGGCAGGTCTGTGACCTGCACTGCTAGTGGCCAACGGAGCCACTCCTCCTCCTGGAGAAGACCAGGATAGGAGGGAGGGTGACAAATTCAGTTGTTGAGTTTGGGAAGTTGGGGCCATATTCAAGTGGAGATGCTAGCTGGGCTCCTGGTTCTATGGTCTGAAGCTAGAGGTCTCCACTCTAGCTTCAGAAGAGATAGTTCAGAAAGAGATAGTTTGGGGAGATATCAGCAGAAATATGGTAATTGAATTATGGGAGCAGTTAGGCAGCCTAGAGATAAGAAGAAAGCTGACAGAAAGACCTACATCCCAGCCTTGAGGAGTTCCAGTGTTTAAAAATCTGGTAGGCAAGAGCAAAACCCAACAAAGGAGTCAGAGAGAGCGGTCAAGGCTGTAGGAGGAAGGTGTGTCAAGCAGGAGAGAGTGGTCCACCGTGTCCAATGCTGCTGGAAAACCAAGTAAAACGCCTGGGCAATGCCTACTGACTTAGCAACGTAGAGGTCATGATGACCTTCTCAAAAGTGTTTGAGCGAAGCAGGGAGGGGAGAGGTAGACTGAGGAGAAAGTGGGAGGGAAGGAAATGCATAGCACAGAAAATCTATTTGGGGAATGTGGCTGGGAAGGAAACTGATGGTGCAGGAGCTGGAGAGAGGCAAGAGGTAGAGAGAGGTTGTGCTCTAAGGTGAGACACCTGAACATGGCAACATGCTGATGGGGAGGATCCGATAGAGAGGGAGAAGGAAGAGACAGGAAAGGGAAAGGCTCATCCCCGCTGCCCACAGTCCACCTCCCCCTGTACCTCATCCTGCAGTGCCTGCACACTGCCCCGCCAAGCTCGCCCTGCTCTTGGTGGGCTAGGTGTGTTCCCTCTGTCCACAGTAACCCCTCCTGGGAGCAAAGGACCACCAGTGCACTCAAAGCTGGCTGGTTTCTTTGTTGTCTCTCCCTCTAAACAGGGTTAGACCCTCCTCTCAATTCTTACCCGAAGCATTAGCTGGCCCCCAGTACGCACTCAGGAAACATTTGTGGAATGAATGAATGAATGAATGATGATTTCGAAGGCACCCATAGGTAGCTGTGAGGACTGTCTGAGCTGGCATGAGGAGGGGTCTGTGTTCTCCAGAAGCTCAGCCCTCAGAGAACTCGGTTTCTGCGGTTCCCATTAGGGGCAGGGAGGCAGGGTGGGGTGGACTCCTCACTGAGCTCGCATTCTTCCCTTCCATTGTTCCTGACAGCTGCGCATGGAAAGTACAACATCCACCAAGGCCCATGTGTTCCCCCTCCTCCCCTCCCTCAGCAGGGAGGGAACAGATGGGCGTAATTTATGCCCAAACCCCTCCTTTGCAGCCCTGGCACTGGAGAGAGGAGATGTAGGGGCAGAGATCCACCCAGGTTCCACAAGCTTCTCTCAGCATCTAGGCAAGAGAGCCACAGCGGGGGCCGACCAGGGTCGGGAGCAGGAGAGGACAGACGGAGGGTGGGGAGAGGAGCAAAGAAGGGACGTGCCCGTTGTGTGTGACCCCAGCATTCCAACCCATGTGCCATCGGGGTGCACGCATTATCTCAGCACAATTCTGCAAGGAAGAGACTCTTGCACCTGTTTCAAACCCAAGGAAACTGAGGCTCAGAGAGGTAAAGGGCCTGCTCCAGGGCCACCCAGCTGCTGACTGGCTGCAGAGCCAGGATTCCGGTCCAGGTCTGTCAGGCTCCAGAGCCTGTGATCTCTCCACCAGACCCCACTGAGGGAGGAAGTCATATCTTCAGGCCTCCCTCCTCCCTCTCGTGGGTCATCTAGGGTGACAGGCAAAGGAGGCCTGAGGCCCAGGCACCTCTGCTGAAGGGGACCGGGCACTAATGCCAGGGCTGTAGAAAGTGCACAGACGAGCAGAAGGCTGTACAGGAGGGAAACGTGAAGGGGCAGCCCGGAGGGGCAAGGACCTGGGTCCTTTTGGGGTGGGCGTTCCTTTGACTGGCTGCACGGTCCTCTACAGGGGTGGTCCCAAAGACAACCCTCAAAGCTGAGCTGTCTGTCAGGGTCAAGGTGAGATTCTGAGGGTTTCTGACCACCGAGTCACCACAACATACCTCCCAGGCCACCCCTTGCCTCTTCAACCAATTGCGGTTGAGGCTTCTGGCACAGAACCCACACCCAGGGTCTCTATGCGCTAGCCGTGTGCCCACGGGCAAGCCGCTCTGCCTCCCTGGCTCTGGTGTCTTCACCCATAGAACACGCTTGTATGAAGTGGGTGGCTGAACCCACACCTGCAACAGTGTCTATTCAGCCTATTCGGTGTCTTGGTTTGTCTTCTTTTTACCCTGTCGGATCTATGGTTACTTGTAAAAGTTGGGAGACTACACCTTAAAGTACAAATTTCCAACTTCTTTGAATAAGGTCTGCAACTTGGTCCTCCATGGCCCAGGGTTACAATTTAGAGGGACATGCATGCTCCCGCTTCCCACTGTCCCCACCACTCCCTCTCTCTCTCTCATCGACGCCACTGGCCCATGAGATGTGGCATTTGCTACCCCTGCTGTACAAATGGTTTGGGCCATAGCCCTGAATCTCTGAGTACTTCGAGAAAAGTGAACCTAACCCGTTGTAGTTCATCGGCATCTCCCCAGCACCCAGAGCAAGGCCTGGCACCCAAGCAGTGGTCGGACATTCACTCGTTTAACAAACACATGTATACGTTGAGTCCCTACTCTGCACAGGCGCCTGACGAGAGGCTAGAGACGGAGCAACGAACAAGCCAAAAATTCACAGTACGCTCACAACAATCCAGTAGAACACTTCTATCATTATCCCTGTGGAACAGACAAGAGAGGAAAACCGAGGCACCAAGAAAGGGAGGACCTTGCCCACGATTCCAAAAGGAGAGGCAGAGGTAAGATCCGAACACAGGCCAGCTGATTCAAACCAATCGATGTTCTGAATCAGGAGTCTGCGAACTGCGGCCGACGGGCCAAATCTTGCCCACCACCTGTTTTTATAAATAGTTTTATTAGAGCCCAGCCACGCCCGTTCGTTTACATGGCCTGTAGCTGCTTCCACACACAGTGGCAGAGTTGAGTGGCGACAACAGAGACTGTGTGGCCCCTCAAAGCCTAAATATTTACTATCTAGCCCTTTACAGAACAAGCTTGCTCTGAGCCACTATTCTAAGTGTCCTGCCTTCACAAGAGGTCACTGCTCTCATAAAATGATACTGGCGGGAGGGGCCAGCAAATAAAATAAATGCATAGAAAAGGCACGTACTGCAGGAGAGACGGCCTAGGTGGCTCCTACGCTGAGTGGCCAGGGAAGGCCATTCAGCTGAGATCTGACTGACAGGGGCCAGTTACTTAAAGACTGGGGAGAAGAGCCTTCTGTGCGGGAGAGAAGGGAGGGCAGCTAGGCAAAGGCCCCAGGGCATCACCAAGCACTGCCGGGCAACAGGAGCACAGAGAAAGCCAGGACGCCTAGTGCCCAGTAGATGAGGAGGTGGGTGCATGGTCAGAAAAGGGTCTGGCTGGAAGGACTTCCTGAAAATGTTGAGCAGATGAGCTAAGCAGGGTCTGGAGGAGACCGGAAACCCCCTCCTCGCATGTGCTGGCCTTCTGGATACAGACCCTTCCTTTACACTGGCAGGGCCTCCTCTCCCTGGGCTATAAAATGAGTTCTCATTATGAACCGCCCTTCTGGGACTGGCGTGGGTCAGAGGCAATAAAAGACATGACGGAAAAGTCCTTTGTAACCATGCACGGCATTCCCGAGACCTGACGGCTGCCCCTGACGTGCACGCTGAAGTGCGCTGGGCAGGTTCATCGCCCCCTGAGAGCTGGAGACCCCTGAGGTCCAGCCTAACAGCCTGACGCTTTCCGCTTCCCTCGCAAGCAGGCTGACTCATGGTGCAGCCTCATCCATCCCCTGAGACTGGGGCCACATTCCCTTTGTTCCCTTCTTAACAGCCCTTAGCTAAGGGGGAAGGTTTGAGAAGATTTGACAAAAGAAAAGGTAGCTAGCTGGCAGAGAGAGGAGCCTGAGGGCCTGGGGTGAGAGCCCTGAAAACGTCTCTGCATGGATTGACTGAGCTTGCAAAACAGAGCAGAAAGCTGGGACGCTGAACAGAAAGTGTGTGTGTGTGTGTGTGTGTGTGTGTGTGTGTGTGTGTGCGCGTGCGCGTGTTGGCACTGGAGGGTGGGGGCCAAAGAGGGAGGTGCCTGAATCACACGTGACCAAGGCAAACCAGGTTTTCTGTCATTTAGCTTTGCTGCCGTGAGTCCTGAGCACCTGCTTGAACAACTGACTGGTCAAATCTGGAAGGCTTTGAAAAGTGAGTGAATGAATGTGAATGATGCACAGATGAAAGATTTGGGAGACTAACAAGACAGGGTCAGCTTCCTAAGCCAAATGACCTTTGCAAAATGACACTGCTGTTCGGAGTCTCAGTCTCCTCACCTATAAAGTGGGAACACCACCTCCTAAAAAAGTTAGCACTTAGCTAAGTGCACAGTTCACAGTAGCTCTCAACCATATTGGCACCTTTCCCCTCTTAGATTCTCAGGGTCTAGCAGGGTACCTGGCTCTGCTGGGCTGAATGGGATTCTGGACAGCAAGGGAGGGACTGGATTTCTGAAGCCTCTGTGTGCCTGATGAATGCAGAATGGGCTGGCTCTTCAGGACACATAGATAAGAGTCCTGAGACAGCCCAGGGTAACAATGGGTCCTGTGATTTAGACTAATTAATTAATTAATTAATTCACTCAACAAAAATTTGGGGGGGGGGGGGTTGCCCGTATTGCTGGGCCCTGCAGGATGCAGGACATACAGAGAGGAGTAAGAAAGTACAAGATTACAAGATTGGAGGACAAGTGCCACATAGTGGGCCCACAAATACACAATGGCTGAACGAGCACAGAGCTGATGCTAATTTTCGTATATTTGTTGGACATTGACACAGCTCAAACACAGATAGAGCGGTCCTTCCTGTTCACAGGAAAATGTCACCTCATTCCAAAAGCAGAACAAGTGAACAACTCGTGTTTTATATTCTAGATGGGTCTGGATTCAAATCCCAGTTCCTGTGATACCCAACTCTGTGACCTGGGGAAGCCATCCAGTCCTCTGTATCCCCAGGTCCCTAAAACTAAATTAGTGATAATACCTGCGCATTCAGGCCCTGAGGTTTGGAAGCTCACATCACGGGACTGACTCGAGTCACCCTCCAATATCAGCTCTCCCCTTCTCTCTTGGTATTAGAACCCCTCAATATTAGCTAAGTACACAGCCAAAATAAATTACAGCCTTTCTTGCTGTTATATTTGGCCCGATGACTAAGTTCTGATCAATGGGATATAATTGGAAAAGGTATCTGCA
Source organism: Panthera pardus (assembly GCF_024362965.1). NCBI lineage: Eukaryota > Metazoa > Chordata > Mammalia > Carnivora > Felidae > Panthera > Panthera pardus. The sequence continues at coordinate 68,267,985 of NW_026526766.1, read as the reverse complement.
ATTTCCAGGGAGTGTGCTTAAAGTGTGCTTGACCTTACCTCTCTGCCTTTCTTCCGCCTGCTCTCTTGAATGCAGATATAATGGCTAAAGCTCCAGATGGCATCTTGGACCAGGAGGTGATTTTGAGAATAGCAATAAGACAGGAGCCTGAGCCCCCTGAACACTATGTCACATACCAACCCTGGACTGGACTAACTCTGACTTATTACAGGAAAACAAAAAACAAAAAAACAAAAACAAAAAACAGGGGCTCCTGGATGGCTCAGTCAGTTGAGTGTCTGCCTTTTGATTTCAGCTCAGGTGATGATCCCAGGGTCATGGGATCGAGCCCCACATTGGGCTCTGTGCTGAGTGTGGAGCCTGCTTGGGATTCTCTCTCTCTCTCTCTCTCTCTCTCTCTCTCTCTCTGTCCCTGTTCCCCACTCATGGGCTTTCTCTCTCTCTCTCCTTCACTCTCTCTCTCTTTCTCTCAAATAAAAATAAAAAATTCAATAAAAAATTAAAACACAAAAACAAAAACAAAACAGAAATCTCTTTTCTGCTAATGTCATACTTGGCGAAGGATTTGGAGGAAAGGTGATGTTTTAAATGCCTCCAACTGAATTCAGTTCTTACTAACCAATTTTCTCTAATATCAGCAAAACACATTCACAGGCTAGAGAGATCTCCTGTGGCATGAATTACTCCACAGGCCATGGTCTCCATTTCCTCCTGTCTGAGGACCCATCCTCCCTGACTGAAATGCCTCCCACACCCCGGCCCCTCCCTCGTGCCCAGTCCTCCTTCAGTGAGGTCATATGCCTCGTAGGACGCCCTCAGTGTGCCGAGTTCATTCATAGATAACAATGGCTCTGCTGCAGGGGCCAGGTGGTTACAAGATCTAAAATACGGGGAACATGTTTATAAATGCACAAAGATGAGAGTGCTTCCAAAAGCAGGGCTCAAATTTATATGCAGACCAAGTCCAGCTGGTTGATTCAGCACCAGCTGCCTAAAAAGAAATCCATGTATGCACTTGTTCAGTATGTACCCATGGAATGCCTTCTCCAGCCAAGGCACCGTGCCAAGCCCTGCAGGGCAGAGGGAAGGAGAAAGCCCCATCCCTGAGAACCAGGAGCTAAAGTGCAAATGAGGAACTAACATGTTCACACAGAGCAACACACAATGCAGTTCATTCAGTCAGTCGGCAGCTATTTATTGAGCACCTACTGTGTACTAGGAAGAGGGCCAAGGGATAAAGGAATACCTAGGAAAGGAAAGGAATCAGGAATTCAGCCTGGGGCTGCCAGTTGAACCTGAAGACACCTACCCTCATCCCCTCAGTCCCAAAGAAGCCACATGTGCCCCCAAACTCCCTCGTTTTGAAGTCCAAATATTCCTAACAGTGAAAGGTGGCACTGGGCTTAAAAATGGACTTGAAGTTTTAGGAACTGACCACAGGTAGAAGGGTCAGTAGTACCAGGAAAAGACCTGCAGTTTCCTATGTAGTCACGGTGGATCCGAGTCCAGGACCGGCCGCTTTCTGAGGTGGTACCCATGACTCTCTCCCCAAGCCTCCTTGTGCTCATCTTTCAAATGCTATCGTGATTAAGAGAAAGCTCTGTCATCAGGCTCACCTGATGGAATCCTGACTCGGCCACCACACCGCCACCAGCCTGTTTCTGTTATGGGGAATGTATGTCTATAATGTTTCTGTAAAATGGGAACAAGAGACTACCAACCTCATTTGGTACTGGGAGGATAAACACTATGGGGAGAAAAAGGAGCAGGAGGGGCACAATGAGGGGAGAAGAATCTAAAGGCTCCCATCCGGCATAAAGCCCTTGCCCTGTGCCTTATCTATTCGTGTTTTAATCTTCTCTTTTATTGTCATAAAATATGCATACTATTACAGTGCCTTCCCCTCTCTGGGCCTCAGTCTCCCCATTTAAAAAGTGAAGGGTTGGCCTAGAAGGAATTTGCTGCTTCGCTTCTATTCAAATGCAGCTGACCATAACATTGGGGGATTTTCTGGACTTCTCTTAAGTGTGACTTAGCAGCAGTTTGTTTGTTTTTTTTTTTTTTATGTGCAGAGCATTTCAACAGCCAGACATCTGAGAGCAATATCCAGGTACGCATTGTATCAGGAAGGTAAAAGGAGGGGTGCGCAGGGGACACAGGCTGAGGCCAGGAGGGGACAGACCAGGCAGGGAGCACAGCACGGCAGGAGCTGCACAGGCTGCATTCCAACCTGGAGCACCAGGGAAGCCAATCGTATGGCTCCCACTGTATCCAGAAGTCTCGTTAAGTTCATTTTATAAGTCTTTTTTGACAAGTGAGGCCTTTAAAACATGTTTCCTCATTGTGCAGAGGGTGAAGTTCAATCCAAACATTTGTCTACAGAAGAAACTGGGCGGATCCGACTGCCAGGGGGGCCATCATAAACTCTTCTCACACTCTGGGGCTCCAGGAAGGGGTGCTCCTTCAGGATGCCCTGATGGTGGTTCTGCTAAGAATGATAATGCAATACAAAGAACTAAAAACCTGCTGTCCAAAACCTCCTGGCTGTTTACACCTTCTATGATCTATAACTCTGCAAAAATCCATATTTTTTTAAAAAAATTTTTTTTAACATTTATTTATTTTTGAGACAGGGAGAGACAGAGCATGAACAGGGGAGGGCCAGAGAGAGAGGGAGACACAGAATCCGAAGCGGGCTCCAGGCTCTGAGCTGTCAGCCCAGAGCCCGACACGGGGCTCGAACTCACAGACCGTGAGATCACCACCTGAGCCGAAGTCGGATGCTTAGCCTACAGAGCCACTCAGCACCCCCAAAAATCTGTATTTTTATCCTAGCTTCCCTTCCAAAGCACACAGCTAGACAGGGCTAAACCAGCATCCCAATTCTGGTTCCTCTGGTGCCAAAGACTTAAAACTCTTTCTATCCCACCAGCTACCTGCTGATGCAAACGGGCAAGATAGTGGTCCTGGGAGTGAATTGCCTAATAGGGCCGCTTTGTATGAAGCGTTTCCAAGAGCCGAAATTACTACACTTTTTCTTGGGCCCCCAGGGAAGCCCAGTGTTCTCTACAGCCTTGTCTTGGCATCACGTGTGGTTGGGAAAGCTGAGCCAAAGTTGAATCCTCCATGGAGATGGGGTAGCTCTGCTGGAAGGAGACTCACCTTGCAACAACTGGAAGCCAGATGTTAAAGGCCTTGCTTACAAAGTATCTTAGGAACAGATCAGGTAAGACCGGCCACTTGAGTGACTCCTGAGTCCCGCTAGAATCACAACCGTGCGCTTGTGAAGAGAAGGTCAAGGGGAGAGTCAGACCCTCAGGGAGCAGGGCGACAGGACAGGTCTTGGGAAAGTCCACTTCCCAACAGCCTCCTGAAGAGAGACTTCTCAAGTCACCTGAGTGCGTCCTCAATGCCTGTCTTAGACAGCAAAGTCAGGCTGCTCAAAGCAGGACACACAAGGACTTTAAGGACCGGCCTGTCCTCCCAGGCAGCCGTCTCCCACCCACTCCTTCCAACCTACACAAGGCCAGTCCTCAACCATGGAAAGGTGAGTGCCTCCTGCACCTCAGACCCCTCCACTGACACACAGCACGGGCTCCTGCCTCCCTTTGCAGTGTCTGTTCCGCCCCTGGGCAACGTCTACTCATCCCTTGGGACCTTTCTAGGTCCCTTGGTCCCTCCTTCTGCCTAGCACTGTTTGTCCCTACATGAACTACTTAACCAGCTGCCGGCTCAGCTCCCGCCTGTGTAAATTAGATAATGATAGTACCTTCCTCATAGGGTTGATGTGAGGATTCAATGAGATGAAACAAGTCAGTGCTTAAACAGGACTTGGTGCTTTTAGCCGTCCTCATCCTCTTACCAGGCCCGGATTCCAAGGGAACTGGTAGAGAATCTGTTGGCAGGAACTTTGGCCACACGGCTCAGCCCTCACCTTCGGCAGATGGCGGGGGGGTGGGTCCTCCTTTTTTCTTTCAGGGCTCAACTCAAGCTTCTGTGCTGTGAAGACCTCCTTGGCTACCCCAGCAGAGAAGCCTCCCTCCGCTGGGGCCCCCATTTGGCTGTGCACGTGCCACCATGCAGGCCCCTGGTCTCCTGCATGGGAGCTGTCTGTCTGCTTGCCCCTCTCCCACCAACCAGACTGAGACGGGACCGTTTCTGAACTCTGGCTGCCTCCGTGAGGAAAGAATGCCAAGGGGAAAACCGTCTTCTTCACAGATCCCTAGAGAACTCCCCTATATGACAAGCAAGACGCCGGTTAGAGGAGAGAGGCAACCGTCACAAATAAAACCTGCATTATCTGCCATGGGCTGTTGTCCATGGACACGGGAAAGGTAAGGATTTTTTATGACCATTTACCTCACTTTGATCTCAGATTTTCCAAGATTTGCAGCATCACATTTTGGGCAAAAACCTGAAGGACTCTCTAGTCAAACCCCACCAGGTACTTGAATCGTCATTCCAAGAACACACGTCCAGTGACAGGGTGCTCACTATCTATGACAGTAACCTCTTCCATCTGTAGTATTGTGAATATCTGACTATTGTAGGGTTTCCCTTGTAGCGACCTACAGCTTCTCCCATTGGTAGTGCTTCTGCTTCCTGAGCCCCATAAAATCCATCTTCCGCCTATCCCCAGGAGAGAGATTTCATGACAGGGCCTCTTCTATCTCCAGCCCATTCCTTTCTCCAATGGAACACCCCAGTTTCCTTGGCCAAGTCTTCACGGCCGTCCCCATCTACTTCCATGTCTGTGGACTGCCGGCCTGTGGTCTTTCTCCTGGTACAGGACCCAGAGATAACAGGCAGAACTTCCGGTTGGCTCCAACCAGCACAAAACAGCAATTTAGACTCTCAGAGCCAGAGGTTCTTAGAGATCATCCTAGGAAATTTAGCTCCCCCGCCTTCCAGATGAGACCAAAGGCCACAGACATGTTCTGATTCCCAGTACAGCAGAATCACGTTTGTTGACAACAGAAAACAATATCATCATTGTTGTTATTGTTTTCACCGGCAGCCATATGGCAGATGAACTCCTATTAGACTTTGGTCTTAGAATTCTGATATTCTCCTCAATGATATCAACATTAATCTTGGAATTCCCCCTGGTAAACAACTCAGTAAAAGACATTAGATAGATAGATAGATAGATAGATAGATAGATAGATAGATAGATAGACAGACAGGTAAAGGAAATCCTTAGAAACAGAAAGTAGATTAATGGTTGCCAAAGAGGCTGCAGGGAGGAGGGAATGGGGAGTGATTGCTAATGGGTATGAAGTTTCTTTGGGGGGTGATAAAAATGTTCTGGAATTTGATAGTGATGGTTGCACAACTCAGTGAACATATTAAAAGCCACTGGATTGTGCACTTACAAAGGGTGAATCATATGGTATGTGAATTATAGCTCAGTAAAACTATAATTCTTGAAAAATAAAGGAATAGCTGAGTCTCTCCAACTTTCTTCAACTCAGCAGCCTTTCCTTGGTGCCCTCAGTCAACAGACCCTCAAAAGGATCCTAGGGATTTAAACCATTGATGTCACCGGTCAGAACAAACCGTGGAGATTCTTTATTGGATGCTTTCTAAACTTCTTATTCCAAGTCAGCATTCCAAGAAATGGACTCCATCACAGTTTGTTTTGGTCTAAGATGTGAACTCCCAGGCTACAAGTTAGGAACACTGTGTGTCACACGCCCGAAGTAATAACCTTGCTTAGTCTTCCCAGAAATCCTTAAGGCAAGCGTCCTCAAACTTGAGTGAGCACCAACAGCACCTGGAGGCCTTGTTAGCACAGAGATTGCTGGACTCCACCCTTAGTTTCTGGTTCAGGAGGTCTGGGGTGGGACACGGGTTTCCAGAGGATGCTACTGCTGCGGGTGTGGGAATCACATACCACGCTTATTCTTCTGCTTCACAAATGAGGAAACTGGAGCTCCGATCGATTCAGTAAATTGCCTAGAATCATATGGTGTGGCAGATACTATGGTGAGCTGACCCAGCGCCATTTCTCAAACCTCTTCTCTGTCACCACACTCAAGAATAAAGGTTGGAAATGCTCGTAATCCTTTTCCGACATCCTTTGTATCCACGGAGGGCCGGGCAACATGATTCCAACTAGTGACCCCTTCTTCCCGCTTCAAATGTTGACAGGATGCTGGAAGACGTGTTAGCCACCCCATGAGAGCTACATGCTGTACAGATGTTGAAGAGGAGGACAAAGTGACCCTGGGTCCTTGATGACTGGTAGTTCAGCCCAGGATCTCAATGCTACCATGAGACTTCTTGTTATGCATGAAAAATAAACCTTTACTGGCTTAGGCCACTGTTAGTCAATCATTCTCTTATAGCTGATATCGTCCCTCATGATCCGCAGGAATGATCAACATTGGAGCCAGGATTTATATCTGAGTCTATCTAACTTGGTCTTACTTTATCAGGATCTATATATTATCAAGATCCCCAGGAGCTTCATATGCACGTGAAAGTTGGAGAAGTCCAAGTTCTAGTTCAATGGTACCCAAGACTGACCATCAGAATCACCTGGAAATCTGAAACCAAATACACAAACCAAACAACAGAGTCCTGGGCCTCGCCTCAGACCTCCTGAATCAAAACTCTGCCGAAGTAGGAACTAGAAACCACATCCTTAGTTCTTTACATTATTTTGCTCAGGGACCTTTTTAAGAAATTGATTAAAGTTGTGGCTCTTCTCCCAGAGAACTGCACCTATACACATACATACATTTTACATCCAATTTCAGCAATTCAGGGAAGTCCACCCAGAATGCTCCTGGGATGTGTGAACTCCAGGAAAGGAGTTCTCTGCATGTCTGGGCAGTCACAGAAACGCACTCAGGATCCTAATGAGAAGAGGCAGCCTAGCTCCTGTCAGGGGGGCCAGCCCTGGTTAGTTCTCACCTGAAGATGGTTTATGTAACCAGCCAGAGCCCAAGGTCACAATTCAATTAGCAGCTTCTGCAGCAAGTACAGCTTTGTGCTCCCTGGGCTCTCCCATCACCCCAGATTACGGAGCTTTTCATTTCACTTTCACCAAATTAACCTAATTCACATGGAGGATGACTTCCTGCTCAACCACTGCCCACAAGGATGCCACAGAGGCAGGTGCCTCATTCAATTAGGAGGAGATTTTGAAAAATACACACAGAACACGCTCTTCAAAACAAGGTATTCAACACATAGGGCAGAGTATCACTGCCTCCCCCAACCAACTGAGCAGATTACTCTCCCTCCACCTACAGTTTCTACTCCCATACTTTTTTCAGCATGTTATCATACAACCGATTACTGGTTTTTGCAGACCACAGACTTCTGGAGGCAGATGACAGGCTTCCGTCACTATAGTACTATGCCTAGACTTAGCACGGGACCTGGTAAAAAGTAGGCACTGAAAATATGATGAGCGGATAGATGGGTAGGTGGATGGATGGATGGATGGATGGACGGATGGATGGAAATATGGAGGATTCTGTTCTTTAAATATAGTAAAGGAAGTTAAAGTCTAGAAAATTAAAGTGCAAGGTCTACCGTGCACTAAACAGCCCTGAGGTCTCAGCCAAGGCATTTAAGCTGCAGTCTTGGTTTACCTCACTAAGAACACATACCTGAATTTCTAGATATTATGACAATTAAATTAGAGAATACATGTCAACATATTTTAATATAAAGCAGCCCTCAGATTGTGGAAAGGAATGGGTCCCCAAACCTGGCAGAGCTGGGCTCTTAAGTCTGGCTTCACAATTGCCAGCTGTTTGACCTTGGGCAAGTGCCATAAACTCTCTGCACTTGCTTCCTCATTTGAGTACCAGGGATGGCAATAACTCCCCTCCCAGGGGCCATGAAGGAGGCACTGAGACAACAGCCAGTGTGGGTGCTGGCCAGACACGCATCCCCCTTCCCTTAGCCTCTCGCCCCCCTATTGCTGGATGCTGTATATAAGTTTGTGAGACTGACAATAAGAAGAGATTGGATAAGAAAAATTGTTATTTCAACAAATCTGATTAGATTGTGTGGGAAAGCATGACCCAACAACCAGATCTCTAATTAGAGGCTGGGGGGGAGTGGGTGTGCTGTGAGATTTCTCACTCTGCAGGACTCACAGCTCCGAGCTCGATAGAACATAGAGCTTTCAAAGCCAAGTTTCACAATTTTCCACCACATGAGCAAACTTCATTTGCCTTGATGAAGCAATAACTGTGTGCATTTCTTTATGTATTTCCCCTTTCCTCCCCTCCCTGGCCTTCCTCACTAACCCACTCTGCCTTCTTCGCACCCCCATGCTTTCAGTGTTTTTCCCTCTCAGCAAGCTTCTGAGGTGGCAAGGTTGTTCAGGGTTTGGGGCGAGGGTCCTGTGTTCAAATCCCAACTGCCACTTCTTGGCTGCAGAGCCTTGCACAAGTCAGCTCCCTTTGTGTCTGGGGTTACCCACTCCAGCCTGGGGGTGAGGGCTGCTCTCAGGAGCTAATATGGTAGCATAGTTTCTCTCTCTCTCTCTTCTGCGAATGTCAGGGGATCCAGCTAGAAGAAGCTCAAATGGACATGATTCATTTGTTCAGGAAGAAAGGGAAGTGAGAAATCCCCAGACTCAAACCAGTTTTGATGGAAGTCAGGCGGTGGGAAAAGCCCTTATGGCAAATGCCTGCAGAAACATCCTGGTATTTTACAATCCTCTGGCACCTTCCGCCAAGGCTATAAGGTTTAATTGGCTAGAAGGGCCAGCAGCTGTCCTCTTGATGGCCCTTTGGTTCTCCCCGTCTTCTGCCTGCCTTCCTGCCTGTCTGTCCAGAGATGCGTAGAAATCAGCTGCAGAGAAGGTGACACCCTTTTCCCAGAAAGATTCTCTTAGAACCGCCAACTCAATTCAACCCAAATGGTGGGAAAGACTGTAATTAGAAAGAGCTTTAACCCCAGATGAGCAGTAGGGAGGCTTATCATGGGGCTCTTATTAAGCCACCAAAACCCAGTTCCACGGACCAGTGTCCAGCTGCCCATTCACGTGGTGTGGGCCCTCCCACATTTCAGGGCTCACGCAGCTCACATTGTGCCCAGGCTCTAATGCACTGGGGCTCCTGCCCCTTCAGTTCTTCTCAGGACAGGGGAGGAGGAGGAACTGCTACATGGCCCTGAGTAGCCTCCTAAGAGCCTGAGCATGGTCTGTGCAGCTCAGTTCTCTGCATTTGACATGCTGGGCTCTTCACAGGCATTCTCTCATCACCTCTCCCCTACGAAGCAAACCTTGCTGGACCCATTTTACAGATGAAGACACTAAGGCCCAGGGAGATGCAAAGTGCCCAAATAAACTCAGCTGGACCATAGCAGACCCAGGTTTCAGATATGTGTCTGGTTGATGTCCTATGCGGTGGCCTTTCCACCCCCTGGAGCTCATACACCCACCTCCATGGTCTGTAAGTTTTCATTCCTTCTCCACCCAAGTTCCCAGGGTCTTGGGCAAATAGAAGAAAGGACAAAGGTCCCAAGCAGCAGAATACACCTGCTGGTGGGTGAATCGAGCTTTCCTTGCTGCACAGTCATGGGGCAGAAGAACTAACCAAGGCTCCCAGAACAAGGCACATAGCAGCCCCATCAACACCTGAGATGCCCAGAAGCTCCATAGTTCACTAGTTGTCATTGATGCAGCCTTAGATCTAGGAACTACCCATCATACAGCCAACTTGGGCCAAAAAAGTACCTCTCAAAGGCCGCACTTCCGGCAGATAAAAAAGACCGATCGGACAAATGTGGCTTGAGCCTCTAGGCCAAAACGTCAATGTTAAATAACAGGTTAGGGAGAAAAAAGAAATAATCTATCAGTACAATGATAGGAAGTCCATGGGTAAAACCAGAACCGCATTTTCTCACCATGCAGAGTGGATGTGTAACTCCCCCCCCTTTCTCTGGAAATAAGGGGCTAGTGCTATCAGTGAAATAATTTACAAGCCAATGTGCTCCGTTGTAAATGGCTGCTATGTTTACTGGCTATAAAAACATCTCTGAACACACTGACCTTCAGCAGGTGAGCCCTTGAGTTTATAGCACCGAGGAATTGTTTTACTGCTCAGCACAAGCAATAGGTATGCTGGACACCTGTTGGGGGTGAGAGGTGGGGGATGGAGGCCTCTGGAATTTCAGCCAAATATGAAACCCTCAGGAGGGCAAGGTGCCCCCAGTGTGAGCCAACCAGAAAAAACAAACCACCAAGTGCCTCACCACTTGGTGCCTTGGTCCGTGGTAGGCATCTAAGTCTAGGATGAGCTGACTAAACAAGGCCAGGCTAAGTATTGAGGCCTGAAGTTCAAAAGGATGGAGTCCAAGACAAGTGCCAAGGGAATGCCAAGGACCAAGCTTGAATAACCTAAGTAAATATATATAATTATAAGGGGCAGGGGAAAGAAAAAAGAGCCATTGGTATATAAGTCAAGGTCTCCAAGGAAAGAGAACCAATAGGATGTACAAAGATATATATAAGGAGAGATCTATTAGTGAAGTGACTCTTGCAGTTGTGGAGGCAGAGAAATTCCTCAATCTGCCATCTTCAAACTAGAGGAGCAGGAAAGCTGGTGGTATAGGTCGGTCCGAGTCAGATCGTCTGAAACTTGGGTGCCAATGGCATAAATCCCTGTCTGAATCTAAATGCCTGAGAACCAGAAGCACTGATGTCCAAGGACAGGATAAGATGGGTGTCTTCACTTAAGCAGAGAGAGAGAATTTGTCCCTCCTCCACCGTTTTGTTCTATTCAGGCCCCCAGAGGATTTGAAGGTGCCCATCAGCACTGATGAGGGCCACTGTTTTACTCAGTCTACTCATTCAAATGCTCATCTCTTCTGTAGACACCCTCACAAACACGCTCAGAAATAATGACTTACCAGCTGTCTGGGCATCCCGAAGGCCAGTCAAGTTGACACAGAAAATTAAACATCCCAAATGGGAGCTGCAAAGGCCCAATATTGAACAAATCGAGAACAAAGACAAAGCAAGAAACGTTGTGGAAGGTGTTCATTAATCAAAAAAGCAGACAGTATGGCAGGTGCCAAATGATGTACGGGTGAATCTACCTGACGGAAAGAAATAGGTTTAGTAAATAAAGATATTCTTTCTTCTTCACTCTTCAACTTTCTCTGAGGAGGTATTACTTTTCCCATCAATGACTTAGTGTGGAGATTTCAGAGAGGCCCCAAAGCAGAGCTCACTTCCCCAAAAGCCAACCTATCCATGAGGATATCTGTGTTGGCCTCGGCTAGGCATACATTCTTTGAGCCTTCACCAGAAAGCGAAGGTGACATCTGACAACACCTCATGAGTTTTGAACCACATTATCAGGCCCAGACCCTTGGAGAACAGACAGAAGTGTACAAAAGGATGAAGAATGCCCAGCTAAAACACACTTGGAGATTTCTGAGCTCTCAAAGGCAGTGATGAAATCAAGACTGGTGTACAATGTGTCCACGTGAAGAGTCCTGAAAGGAGGCTCAGCCAGTGTCCTGGCCAAATGAGGAAGATCCGAATGGGTTGGCCAGCAGTTGCCCAATACCCTGGGCCTCTGGGGAGAAATAAGGAGGAAGCATGCTATTGTGTCCAGACCAAGTTAGAAACCTAGTGATTTCCATTGCTGGTGTTTTTAATTCTGTGCCTTTGAAGGTCATTTTCATTTTTTAATTGAAAAAAAATATTATGATTGATGACCTGCCAGTTCTTCACACATAAAATTATCATTGAAAGCCAGAAGCCCCCACCTTTTTGTAAACAAACAGGCAGAACAATCTCTGGGAAGACCTGAACTTGGTGGGGGGTGAGGGGAGAACCTTCATTCCTGTCCCTGCTCTTCCCGGTATACACATCACATGCGTGTGTGTGTGTGCGCACACACACACACACGCATACCTATAATCCTCAAGCAAGACTTGTTCACCACCATAACCCAACACCCAGCACTGAAGCTGGGACAGTACAGCTACTCAGTGACTATTTGGCAAATAAATTGGTCAATAAATAAGAATATAAATGAGAGTTATGAACCAGACACACAAGGAAGAGAAGCAAGAAAGGTTTCAGAACAGATGTGGCTTGGACTCCTGCACCCAGAGAGCTCAGAGAGCTATTGGCAATAACAAGCCCTGATGTTTGCATAACACTTTTCAGATTACAAAGCCCCTCCACGTCCCACATCACTTTTGATTCTCACCTGCCCCTCTCCTCCAAAAGGTAAGAAAGGGTCTTTGTGCAAAGTTATAAAAGAAGAAACTAAAGCCTAGAAAGGTTTAATGTCTTGTTGAAGTAGAAAGAAGCAGAGCTAGGAACTGATGCTTTTGAAATCAAAGCCTGAACTCTGGTGGCTACTAGTCTATGGGTTTGGGACCCCTGGTCTAAATCTACACTAATTAAGCCAGTGACTCCATCACAACCCAGGAAGAGTGGAGAAACTAACAACATCCATCCATTCATGTCTTCACCCAACACATATGTATGTAGTGGGCACCTCTTATGTTCCAGGCTGTGTTTGAGGAGCTGGACACACAGCAATAAATAATACAGACACAGTCTCTGTCCTCCCCACACTCACATACTGGTGAGAGAGATAGAGACCAAAGGGGTAAACAAGGAGATAAACAAGGTGATTAATTATAGATTGTGAGGAGTACTATGAAACAGAGAAATGAGGTGATGGAATAGAAAATAACTGGGGGAGTCCACCTGGATGGATAGCCAGGGAGGCTTTGGAAAAAGTCACTTGAGCTAAAAGCTGAAGGAGGAGAATGATCTAGTCTTTCCAGGAGCATTCCAGGCAGAGGGAGGGAGCATGTGCCAAGTGTTGGAGGCAGTAAAGAGTTCAGGGGTTCCAGGCTGAGGAAGGAGGGCAATGCAGCTGGAGGATCATGAGTAAGGGAGAAGGACCCTTCCATGGATGCAAAAGTCAATGTAGATATAGACGCAGACATAGATGTAAATCATTTTGCTTTTGCCTGCCCAGCATATCACTTCCTCCTGGCAACAAAAGGTCATTTGCCTCTGAATCATTAATTACCCTTCCACTCTATTCATCTCATGAGACTTTGGGGGTACTGACCCCCCCTCCCCAGCACCAGAAATGGGCACATGATCCACATCTGGATAATCATTCCCTGCCTCAGTGTACCCCTCAGCATTCCAAACAACTCACCCACCCCACCCCCAAGCCACCTGGCCACCGGGTAGCTCAACCAGGCCGGTAAACAAGACTTTAGCCAGACACGTTGGTGAAGATGTGACACCTGCTGCCGGGGACCATCTTCCCACAACCAAGAGGAGAGCATGCCTAAGAATAAAGCCAGCCCAGAGCAAAGCAGAGCAGAGCAGTCCTGCAGCTATTGTTTGAGCCCCAGGATCCAGCTGAACCTGGGTTTTCATCTATGTGAGCCACTAAATGCTTCTTTTTCTTTTTTTGCTCAACCAAGTTTGATGCAGATGGAGTTTCTGGAACTTGCAAGTCATGCGTGATCTATACTTGTGGTTACTCTCGCTGCTGAGTGGCAGAAAGACGGAGGAGGAACAAAACCAGGAACAGAGAAACCCATGAGGAGGCTACCAAAGGAGTTGGAGAGCAGGATTGAAGAGTTCCACCAAAGGGGATCCAGGTGACTACGCTGTAAGGTGTGGCCATTTGTATACTGTATACTGCTCACATGTCAAGCTCACTGGACATGCCGAGGGGCCCACACCCTGCATGTACCCCATCACTCTCATTCTCCGGGTCTCAGCTCACATGACCCTGTCTCAGAGAGGCTTCCAGGAAATCTATTCAATTATTTTCTATCCCATCGCTTTACTTATCCCTGCATAGCACTGTCCCAGTCCATAGCTCTCTTGCTTATTTATTTGCTTCTCTTAGGTCTCTCTCCCCCATGGGATGTAAGCTTGCAAGGACAGGGACTGTGTCTGTTCTAGTCACAGTTGTGCCTCTAGCTCCTAAGCACAGCCTAGAACACAACAGTGCTCAATAAACACGCATGCTACCAATAACCCCTCTGCTAGCAATTATTCCCAAAAGGCAACTCAAAAAAAATCCTTCAAATGACTTAGAGACAAGGGCGCCTGGGTGGCTCAGTCAGTTGGGCGTCTGACTTCAGCTCAGGTCATGATCTCACGGTTTGTGGGTTTGAGCCCCGCGTGGGGCTCCTTGCTGATGGCTCAGAGCCTGGAGCCTGCTTCAGATTCTGCCTTTCCCTCTCTCTGCCCCTCCCCCGCTCACACTCTGTTTCTCTCTCTCAAAAATAAATAAAACTTTTTTTTTTTTTTTAATTTTTAATGGGCTCCTTGGTGGTTCAGTCGGTTAAGCATCTGACTGTGGTTCAGGTCATGATCTCACGGTTCATGAGTTCGAGCCCTATGTCGGGCTCTGTGCTGACAACTCAGAGCCTGTAGCCTGCTTTGGATTCTTTGTCTCCCTCTTTCTCTCTGCCCCTCCTCTGCTCATGCTCTGTCTCTCTCTTTCCTCTCTCTCAAAAATAAATAAACATTAAAAAAAAATTTTTTTTAAGTTTCATTATTTAGAGACAGATAGTCATTGCAAACCAAACTGTTCAAAAAATTCAGTTTCACTTATGTGGATCCTGAGAAACTTAACAGAAACCCATGGGGGAGGGGAAGAAAAAAAAAAAAGAGGTTAGAGTGGGAGAGAGTGAAAGCATAAGAGACTCTTAAAAACTGAGAACAGGGGTGCCTGGGTGGCGCAGTCGGTTAAGCGTCCGACTTCAGCCAGGTCACGATCTCGCGGTCCGTGAGTTCGAGCCCCGCATCAGGCTCTGGGCTGATGGCTCGGAGCCTGGAGCCTGTTTCCGATTCTGTGTCTCCCTCTCTCTCTGCCCCTCCCCCGTTCACGCTCTGTCACTCTCTGTCCCAAAAATAAAAAAAAAAAAAAAAGTTTTTTAAAATTTAAAAAAAACTGAGAACAAACTGAGGGTTGATGGGGGGTGGGAGGGCGGGGAGAGTGGGTGATGAGTATTGAAGAGGGCATCTTTTGGGATGAGCACTGGGTGTTGTATGGAAACCAATTTGACAATAAATTTCATATATTAAAAAAAAATTCAGTTTCAGTGAATAATGACATACCCACTAGGTGGTTACTATAATCAAAGAAAATTATCATTACAAAGATTTAGAAATATGTCCTCAAACAATGTCAAGTGATAAAGGCAGGATAAAATACTTTATGAATTGCACCCATATTAGAAACGAATATATACTTATAATCAAAATCTAAACACACGGATAAGTACAGGAAAGGAGGGTGCAAAAATAAACAGGTGATGTGGAAAGTGTATATGCATCCAGGTGTTTGGGGTTTTTTTTACAATGCTTTTTATTCCCTTACAAGTGGATTTAACAATAAATAGGCAACACGGAGTTGTGCACAACGACCAGGTTCAGAGTAAAATGCTGTAGAACACTGGGCTATAGGAGTAATGCCAACCTCAGAGAGCTGTCATGAAATTTAAACGAGGTCTTGGATTTCGAAGTGCCCAGCATAGGTCTGGTGTAAATGTTTGTTCTGTAAAATGTAATAATAATGACAACAACTACTACAAAAAAAAAAAAAAAAAAGCCTAATGCTGATAAACACCATATTCTAAGGATAGGAGGATGGGCTTTGCCACTACCTACGTGACCTTAAGAAACTGTGCAATGAGCCTAAGCCTCAGGCATAAAACCTGCCAAGTGATTCCTTTCATTTATAGGCCGAAGTCCATCCTCTAGATACATCCATGCCAGGTTCTCCATGGTACAACATGAACTACTCTCCCAGCCTCCCTCTTGCTACCCTTATCACTCAGACACTCTGTTCTGCTCACACCGAACACCTAGCTGTGCCCCCAAACATCATAGCCTTTCACGGCTGGGCTAGGGACCCCATCTCTGTGCTCCAGGCACCTGTGTGTCTTGCTGGGGAACATTTCACTACGGAGCTTTCAGGATGCATCTATCCTTCAGACTCCCTGACTGGTTCATGAGTCCCACGCAAACTAGCGTCTGATTCGTTTCAGTGTCCCTTATACCTCTCGCTAATCCCAGCTCAATAAACATGGGTTGTATTGAATGGAAATATAATGAACTGCCCATTATGTGATAGAAACAATACTAGTAAAAGGTACAAAGAAGGGGGTGAGCACCTGTCAAGGGGCCTAGAGCACGAGCTCTGCACTTCCCTAGAATCCCTGCTCATCGCAGCCAAGTCGAGTCTGCGGCTTTTCCCTCCACGGGTGCCCCCACAATGAGCACAGACACACCTCGTGCCGTCTCTCTACCTGCCTGATCTTCCTCACCAGAGCTTGAAGGAAAGCCGAAGGAACAGTGTATCTGCACACGGCCAGAATCACCGTGCCCCGCACTCCCAAAGCCCTTCTTGCCCCCTCCCGGTTCAACTACTCTTTCTGAGGTTCAACATGCAGTGATAGAGGTGAGGGATGACCAATAAGGACTAGACCCTAATTTCAGCTCTCCTCTGAGAAGAAAGAGCGCAAGTTCCAGAGAGATGGAAATGAAGACCCACGTCCTGGAAGTCACTGCTTTCACGGTGATGCTAGTTGCTAGTTCGTGATATACAAACAGATGGACTCCCCCCAAGACACATCTGCATTTCCCCCCAGAGATCACAAGCTCGGAGCCTCCCAAGTTCAAAGCCCTGGCAGCTTGATACGATATCCCTGTCCACCTGCAAAGACATTGTCCTGCCGACTAGATTTATTTGTTCTCTTCTACAATGCTTTGCAGATAAGATGAATGAGCCGGTACATTGAAACACGTACAAAAGAATCGAGGATTAGCCTCATCATCACTAGGGTGGATCCTAAAGCTGAACAGCTGCCCAGTTGAAGACCAATGATGATCTGAGACCCAGATACATCATGTATGACTACTCCATACCCCAAATGGGAGTATTTATAATTTCTTTAACTATGTAAAGAAGACAAGTGGCTGTGACATTTCCCACTATGATGCTCTTGCTGGCTAACTCAATGGGCACATTTATTGAAACCAGGCATACACAAACCTAGATTTTCTAACAATAGCTGAAATAAATCTCTCTTTCCCTGACACATCCCAGATGAATCAAAAACCTGCAGTGGCAGGGGCACCTGGGTGGCTCAGTCGGTTAGGCATCTGACTAGGGCTCAGATCATGATCTTACAGTTCATGGGTTCAAGCCCCTGCATTGGGCTCTATGCCGTCAACACAGAGCCTGCTTCAGTTTCTGTGTCTCCCTCTCTCTCTGCCCCTCCCCACTCACACTCTGTCTCTCTCTGTCTCTGTCTCTCAAAAATAAATAAATGTTAAAAAAATTTTTTTAAAGCAGCGCCTGGGTGGCTCAGTTGGTTAAGCATCCGACTTCAGCTCAGGTCATGATCTTGCGCTTTGTGAGTTCAAGCCCCACGTCGGGCTCTGTGCTGACAGCTAGGCCTGGAGCCTTCTTAGGATTCTGTGTCTCCTTCTCTCTCTGTCCCTCCCCCGCTTGTGATCTGTTTCTCTCTGTCTCTTAAAAATAAATAAACATCAAAAAAAAATTTTTTTAGTTTTTTTAAAAAGAAATCTATTATCTCAAACACAGCAACTACAGGGGTTTCTGGTGAGTAACAGAGGAGGCTCCTCCCACCCACCCCCAGTCCTACACACACATACCCTTTATAGTAAGTCCCCAGTTTAACTGTCATAAAGTACAGAATTTGGAAACCCCAGAGTGGCCACATAAGGCAGGTGCTGATCAGAACACATGTCTTCGCAAGGTTTCTCCAGAGCTTCTGATGACATTCAAAAGGCTATGTCACTGCCCTTTCTAACTCATGGCTTACATCACCAAGCTACAAGAATTTACCCTAACATCTATGGTTTCTGTTTAAGGATGTGTTTAAGCATAGCATGAATGAGTCCATTTCCTCACCTGCAGGAAGAAAGGAGTCCATGCCCAGAAATCTGCAAACATGACTCTGCCTTCAGCATCGTAGAGAAAACCCATTTCCTCACACTTTACTTGAGAATTTAAGTCTATTTACTTATTTTGAGAGAGTGGGTGAGGGCCAGAGAGAGAAGGAGAGAGAGAATCCCAAGCAGGCTCTGAATTATCAGCACAGGGCCCAATGCAGTGCTCAATCCCATAAACCATGAGATCGTGACCTGAGCCAAAATCAGGAGTCAGACACTTAACTGACTGAGCCACCCAGGCACCCATTTACTTGAGAATTTAGATACAGAACGCTAGCACAATGATTACAGATCCATTTTCCCTAATTCAGGTCACACAAAAGCTAGACGTAGGGTAACTTCACGGTTGATTTGACAGCTTCATCACCCATCCAGATTTTTTTCCATTTCTCAGTATATCAACTTTGTTCCCAGACCAGCTCCCCTCGTAGTCACAAGAGGGCTGCCACCATTCCGGGCATCCCATCTGGACAGGAAAACATTCAGGAACTGAATCTGCCAGTTTCTTCTTTTGAAGAGTTGAAGAAACCATTTCTACATGCCTGACGCATGCACCCTAAGGTCCACTGCTGATTACTGTTACTGGTTAAACTATGCACAATTCACCTGTGAGCTGAAAATAGAGACGCCTCCCATAACCAAACCAGGGTTTTATTAATAGAGAAGGAAGGAGCAGGGCAAAGGGTAGGCAACTAACAGCACCTGTACAAAGTGGTCCACTGTCAACAGGGACCTTTCAGGGTTCTTTGCTGTCTGGGTTCCAGTGGTCCCTTCAGGCGGAGGCTGTGGAAGAGAAGGGCTTTGGCACCTGGATCACCCATGGGTTTGCTTCTGGCTCCTCCTGGGGCCTTAGCAAAGCCTGTGGGGAATGTGCTGACATGATGATCTGTAGCACTGCTGTCACCACTGGTTATTTGCCTGCCTGTGCCACTTCCAGAGACTACAAAATCTCAGAGGATGCAAGAGGAAAAAAATATAGTCAGGGTACAAGGGCAAAGGAAATTACTTTATTGGATACCTACCAGACCCACGACATTTTTTTTATATGCTAGATCATTTCGTTCTCATGATAACTGCCAGCTAAATGTCACTGGCACTCTGTCATAAATGAAGACGCTGAGCCATCATGAAACACCTTGCCCAGCTAGAAAGCGGCAGAACCAAGACTCAAGTTCAAAGCTGCCTGACGCTAAAACCTGCAGCCTCTGTCTGCAGACATGTCACCTTTCAGGGCAGAACAGAGCATCCAGCCACAAGTAATGAGAAAGGGAGACTCCAGAAAACATTAAGACACTGTAGGAATGTAGTCAGAAAAGGTGAAGAAAGAGTTAATAACGTTCAGGAAACTGGAAATCACACCACATTTTGAACCCGTAAACACGGATCCCATGCACAAGATACAGATAAAGCACCTTCTGCTCCCAAAGTCATAGCCGTGGGTTGCTACGATTTGATGTCCTAAGACTCCTAAACCACTGTTACTCCAAGTACGGTCCACGGACCAATGCTGGTCGGCAAACCATTTCCAGGTCACGATAAACACAGACAGGAGAGTGAATGGCTGGAAACCCATATAGCACTTTGACATTACTGCAACATTCAAGCATGGAATTAGTGGACTTCCATTGGAATTCCATGGACTAATTCCATGGAATTAGTGGCTCAAGGAACAGGGTGTTGCTGAACTCAGGCTACATACAGCACAAGTTGCATTCTAGTATTGGTCTACAACAGACTGGAAAATTTTTAAATTAAGATAACTTACTATCTTTTTTAACCTTGGTACTTCACAGAAAGTTGGAAAAGGACCACCCTGGAGTTTGGCTGGTTACATGGAATCACTCCCATTTTTACAGGTGGAAAGAATGAGCCTCAAAGAAACTGAGACACTTGACCAAGGTCAATACCACAGGTAAAAAATTTCTCAGCTCCTGATAAAGAGTGGTGGCCAAAATGGGCTGTAAAAAGCTGGATGCTTGTAAAATAAATAAAATAAATAAAATAAAATAAAATAAAATAAAATAAAATAAAATAAAATAAAATAACAAAATAAAATAAAATAAAAACATTTCCTCTGGCTCTACTGTTGCAAAAAGTTCAGCTGAGATAAGATGCCTCCGGTGAAAATGTTCTATAAAGAGAAGCCAAGAATAAAAGGGAAATGGATGAGTTCACTCCTGACAAAGGCCAATCTTTTCACAACCTGATTTACAAATCGACTTCCTAATTGTTACTGCAATTTCACCTCCACGGATCATGAAGGACTCTTTTTGAAGCCCTCCCAGTCTGCCTCTAGAACTCACCAGCCCCATCATTGACCCTAGGCCCAACCAGACTGAACATCCCACCTCCTCAGAGCTTGATTCTTTCTAGAATGTTCTACCATTACCTCTTCCCTTTCCCCATCTGGAAAAGCCCTGCTGTGCCTGAAAACAATTTTGGAACAGAGTTTGTTATAGACAAGACTCTGGGTTTCAAGAACCAAAACTCATTCAGGCTCATTTTTAAAGGGAGATTATATAGTAGGGCTGTTCAATGGCCTCCCACAGACATCCCAAGATAGGAGCAGAAGTGAAAGACCAGACTGAGGACTGAAAACTGCTGCCACCTGAGGAACCTCTTGCTCTCTCCCAGAAGCCACTCTTGTCTCTCATCCTCCTGACAGCTCAGCTTCTCTCTGCCTATCCGGCCCAGTCTCTGTTTTCTCCAATGCTTCCTCTCTTTATTTGTTGCTTTACCCCTCTGTGCCTTCACTCACACACACTCATCGTGGCCTCCCAACCTCAACACCACCTTGCGACTTGGCGAATGTGGCACCAGCACCAACCAGATGCTCCTCCCTGTTCCTACATCTGACTTCCTGAAAAAGGAAACTGATTAGCTAAGGTCATCTTTGCAAGCCTGGCCATTAATCAGTGGTCACCAGCCTACCTAAGAATCAGCTTTCCTGAGGTCCAAGGTCAATCTCTGATCTCAGCAGCGATTGCCAAAAAAGGCCAGGTATGCAATCTAGAGAATGTCTGCTTTGATCAAGAAGACTGTAAACAGGCAGGCTGATACCACTAACATCGTCTGTCCAGGATAAATGAAACAAATAAACTCCTATTTATCCTTCATTTCCCAACTCTGGTGACACCTTCTCTGGGAGGTCTTCCATTTCTCCAGGTTGGCTTTTATTCCTTGTATTCTTACAGCGCACCGTGAATCCCTCTACAGGAACACTCTCCATGTTGCCTGGAAACTGTTTGCCTGCATTTCTGCCTTTCCACGAGACAGTGAGGACTTTGACGACTTGGACCACACCACAATCACCTCTGTATTTACAGTGTGTAGCACGGAGCCTGGTGCTGGGCATAGAAGGAGCTCTATAAATGAGCAGGGAGTGAATGACTGAATGATCAACTGAATGAAAGGCTGAGTGGCACATTGTGCTATTCAATTTGACCAAGTTAAGCCCCTCTGCGTCCACTCTAAATGAACTAAGGAGAGTGTTAGGAGAGAGGAATGGAGAGAAGGGGGAGTCGAGGTAGATTCTCCGAAGAAAAAGAAAAAGGAAGAAAACTAGTCCCCAAAAGAAGAGATAAAGAAGTAGATGAAGTGCTGAGTCTACCGTAGCATTGTTCACCTCCGGGTGTTTCTTTTGGTATTTTTGGATTCCTTGCTACAGCAGGTGGGAAGAAGGGATCAAGGCTTGGATTCAGCGTCCCCATCTATAAAATGGAGACAGTACCAGCTGCATTGCCGGGTGGCTGAGAGGATAAAAACAGGTAACAGATGAAAAGTGCCCAGCAGGGCATCTGGAGGCAGACAAAAGAAGGTCGCGGATTATGGGAAATAGTTTTAGAACTGCCCAGGACGTGCCAGACAGGCTGGACGGCAGAAGGTGGTATATACAGGGACTTTCACAGGGAAGCACTGAATCCTTAGGAAACTATTCTTCATCCAGGGGCAAAGCACGAGAGAGCCAGCAGCAGGGGTGACAGCGGGAAGCTTGTGCAGGCCCCATAACAATGTTATGATGTTAATCATTAAAATACTGTGTCAGTTTTTGTCTGGGGACAAGGCATTTTGATCTTTGTTCTCCCTCTATAAAGATGAAAGGTAGGTGCTACCAAAGGGGCAATTCCAGGTCAAGAGGATGTCATGCCTGCCTGGCCACCTGGACGGAAAGGCTCCAGCTCCCCCAGGCCCCGGCTGGGCAGTCCCTGGAGGGTCAAGCCTGAGCAGAGGCAGGTAGAAAGGGAGCAAAGCAGATTAGCTCCTCCCAGGAGGCCAGGCCCCACCCATTCAAGTGAGAGTCCTGTGTAACCAACGGGCAAAAGAAAATTAAAAGGCAAAGTGAAGGTCTATACCCAAGAGAAATGAAAACATATGTCCATATAGAAACTTGTACACGGGGGCACCTGAGTGGCTTAGTCAGTTAAGCATCTGACTTCGGCTCAGGTCACGATCGCGAGGTTCGTGAGATCGAGCCCCGCATCGGGCTCTGTGCTGACAGCTCAGAACCTGGACCTGCTTCAGATTCTGTGTCTCCCTCTCTCTCTGCCCACCCCCCCACCCCCGCTTGTGCTCTGTCTCTCTCTGTCTCTCAAAAATAAATATATGTTAAAAAAAATTGTTCTAATTAAAAAAAATAAAGAAAGAAAAAAAGCTGTACACGATGTTCGAGTAGCATTATTCCTAACAGCCCATTTGGAGGCAACCAAATGCCTGTCAACTGATGAACAGAAAAACCAAAGGCACTATGTTCACACAATGGACTGGAGCACTGATACACCAAGGATGACGCTTAAAAACATGATATTAAGTGCAAGAAGCCGGTCACAGAAGACCACGTATGATTCCATTTACATGAAATGTTCAGAATGGGTAAATCCATAGAAACAGAAAGTACACGAGGGTTGCCAGGGGCCGGAGGACAAGGGAATGGGGAGTGACTGTTAATGATCAGGGGGGTTTCTTTTTGGGGTGATGAAAATGTTCTACTCTGCAATCTACTAAAAACCATCGAATTGTACACTTTCAACAGGTGAATTGAACGGTATAGGAATTAGAGCTTAATAAAGCTGTTACAATAACAAAAAAATAGAAGTATGGAATAGCAGTTCACGCCTGAACGTGGGGTCAGATTCTTAGTTCTCATATTTTCATTGAGAAAAACCCTGAGCACCCTACTAAGTGCCAAACACCGTTCTAGGTACTGAGTCTACAACAACGAATATGACAAACAATGCCCGCTCTCTTAGCACTTATGTTTTACCGGAGAAACCCACGCCCCAAATGATAAAATGTAAAAAGGCAAATGAGCAAGTAAGGGCAAGTGTGCTGAGACCATGAAGCAAATAAAGAGCTAATGAAAGAATCCCTTAGAATGTGGAAATATGCACGGGGAAAATTCTGGGCAGAGGGGCCAGCGTGGACAAAGGCCACAGGGTAGAAAAGGACCTAGTGCGTGAGAGGCACGGAGTTAAGACCAGAAGGGCTGGAACGGTCACGCCCCCACTTCTTCGTGCAGACCTTAGACCAAGCCCTTCCACTATGAGCTCTTATACCGCTCCGAGCTCCGAGAGGTATGATGGGGGGAGCAACAGTACCGGCTCACACCTGGGTGCACCTGGCTCTGTGCTGAGCAGACCCAAATATTCCTCTCCCTCTGCATCCCCAACTCACGTGCTGGCTGTGATCTATTCCTCCAGCCTGGACTGTGTGTTCTTCCCCTCTCTCCCTGTAGAAGCACAGACATTCACTGGAAGAGTCAAGAAAAGGAGAAAACGTGCCGCATAACCCTTCCTGAGGTGGGAGCCTGACACATTTTCCCTGCCTGGCTGCACCACCTAGGCCACAAGAATCAGGCTGTGATGGTTTGTGAACTGTTTATCCTTGAACAGCATAAGCTGTTAGGTCCCTGCCGCCCAGTGTCCTTAGAGTGGTCACCATTGCTGCCTTTTCTCCTCAACAGCCTGTCAGTAAGCTGTAGGCTCAGTCTGAAACTGGGCTGAGTCAGAAACTCAGCAAAGGGAGAGAATGTGATGCTGTTGGTAAGGGCAGAGGCTTCAGACCCAAGCATATCTGGATTCCAGACAGTCTTAGTTCTGCTTCCTCCTGGCTAAGTGTCCTGGGGTCAGGGACTCCCCTCTCTGGCCATTTTTCTCCAGCAGTATCAGCCTCCGTTACCATCCACAACATTCAAGTAGCTACTTAAATCCTCACCGTCACCCATGAAATTTGGCATTACTGTCATCCCAACTTCACAGAAGAGTAAACTGAAGCTCAGATAGCTGAAGTCAAGTACAAGGTCATACAGCTAGTTGATGAAATAACCTGGATTTGAACCCATGAAGTCTGTCTCCAGAGCCTATGATCTGTACAACCACACTCTATAACAACCCTCAACTGTGCAATGGGACAATCATATGCACGGTGAGGTTTGCATGAGGACTGACTGAGCTCACGTAAGGTAAAGCATCCTGGTGCTGGGATCATAGAGCGTGTACAATTGAATTGCACCTAGCGTGCTGCCCCTATGCCCCTGGAGTGTAAGGGGGACTCTGCTGTTGGAAGGGATTTTTTTCAAACTTCCAAATGAGGTGTGCCCGGAAAGAAACTGACAACACCAAATGACCTCCCGTGGAGCTCTCCAGCAGTCACTGACGTTTCCAGACAGACCCAAAGAGGTGATTTGAGTTTACAAGGGAACCTGCTGGTGTCAGCTGCAGGGAGGCTAGAGACTAACAACAGCTCTGAGCAGAGGCTTCAGTGGTTAAGTGGGGCAATCAGTAGGGTGACCAGGAGATGGGCTGGGGGATCCGGTCCACTTGACTCTGTCAGCATCAACGGCTATCCAAGTCAACTCCAAGAGTCTCCAGAGTTGCTGAGGCAGAAGGAGACTTTCAGCGAGGACCTTTCCAAGGAGTCTTGGACTCCAGCTTGTCAGTGAATGAGAGAGCACCACAATCACAAGGAAAGCTGCATTTTTTCCACCATGGAGTCAAGAAAGCAACAGAGGGAAGTGGAAGGAGCCTGACCTCACTTCTAGCACTTACTAAAAGGGAGTTCCTAACCTTTCCAAGGCCCTGTTTCTCCATTGCAAAATGAAGCAAAGAGCATCTACCTTACAGAGGGTCATCAGAGTTAATATACGGCAAGCACCTGGCACAGGGGCTGGCACGCATTTTTATTGAAAAATGATAATAATCAAAGCTCTTATTTACTGTGCTAAACGTCATGCATGCATTTGATATTCTCATCAAATCCCAGCAAACACCCTGTGAGTAGAGATTTTTAAGAGTCCCGTTTCCCAGATGAGAAAACTGAGGCTTAGAGCATTACGAGATTGCATGTTCAAGGTCATACAGCTTATGAGTGAGTGACAGTTCAAGGTCAGATAGCCTATGAGTGGTCAAGCAGGGCTCTGAATCCAGTCAGTGAGATCTCAGAGCGTGCAATTGAATTGATTCCACTCTCCAAAGACCTTCCCTGCCCTTTCTCAGGAATGCATACTGTCAACCCAACTCTGATTCATGTTTATGGAGCCATTCATGGTAAGTGGGACAGTTTGGAGGAGTGACTAAGACCAAGCACGGGCTTTAGACAAGACCAGCTCCTCCTTCATAGACGTGTGTGGCACTATCTCCTTGAATCCTTGTAACAGCCCCATGAGAGACAGAATAGGTGAAGTTCATCATGCAGATGAGAAAACAGAGGCAGAGGGATGGAATGAATCATCCAAAGTTATGGTGAGGCAGTAAGAAGGGGAATTAGAGCCCACTTCAGCCCTGGGCTGGGTTCCAGGGAAATAGCTGCTGGATAATAAGTTATCTCGCCTCTGAGAGGCCAGGCAGTCTTGTGTCCACACAGGAAAACAAAGGTAGATAAATGCAGGAATTCACAGCCCTATAAAAAATGAATTAAGATAAAATACATACCCTTACTACTTAATGAGGGAGGTTTATGAACACAAATGCATGACAATGACTCAGAGGAGCCTAATTATCTTATCATAAGTTGAAGGCAATAGATTTTCATTTCTAAGTAAATATCGTATTTCCTCCATCCTAAAGCACACCTATTTTTGTTCATGTTTGGTCACTTCTGAAGTCCAGGTATAACTTACCACGGATGTATACATTGAGGATGTCTTTCTTACCACCACCACCCCCCCGCACCCCATAAAGGTTCGTATTGAATTGTGAATGTGTCAGACAAGGGATGTTGCCTTGGAACTGATGTCCCTGCTTCTTATCTCTGTCCCAGGTAAAAAGCCCCCACCCCACCCTGGTCCTCCTTCCCTTCTTTCAAGTCAGAAGAGGAAAACGGGTACACAGCTTATTAGGAGAGAAGAGATAGCCAACACTCTCTTTCAGGACTTGGCGAAGAATTAACTGACGGAGGGAAAAGTGATCCTCTCTCCCCCAGCCCAGGACTAGCTCTATTCTCTGATCTCTAGTGCGAGGACATGGGAATGGGTGACTGAGCCTGGATCCTTGTGTCCTAGGCTGGAGGGAGGGATGTGGCCAGTGGAGAGCTGGTCTTTGTGCGGCAGACATGTGAGTCCAGACAAGAAGAGGTTCACTGCAGACCACTTAGCCACTCCATGGTAGAGCCTAGTCACAAGCCCAAGGCCCTGGCTTCCTGGAAGGAACGCTTCTCACTCTCCAATGCCTCCAATGTGTTCTCTCGAACTCCCTGCCAGGAAGGAGCCTCAACTGGCTAATGAGAGGTGCTGCTGCCTTCCTGGAAGCAGCACTATGTGCCCTGGGAAAGTCACCTCATCTCCCCTCCTGCCACTCAAACTCCCTCAGCTCATTCTGCCCCAGACTCCTTCTCGGGATAAAAAAATGGGCCTCCTTCAAGGGCTTTCATTCTTCTACGTATAGCCATCATAGGCTGTTGAGGGCCTCTTTCTCTCCCCTGAAATTTTAAAACTAGAGTTAAAATGTAGAAGGGACAAAAAGGTCATGAGAAAAGCACCCAGTCAGGAATCAGAAACGCTGGGTTGCAGTCCTGACCTTCAACCCTCCTATCTGTGAAATGGGCACAACACTTTCCTATCTCTGAACTTGGTTTCCCAGCCCCCTTTCAGCCTGGCTCCCATTGCTCCTGAGGGGCTCAGGGGAGAACCTTGGTAGTAAAGCCTCTGCACGCTAAGCTCTGTGGGGGGCAGCCTCTGGCTTGCCTTGTTAATGGCTGCTGAATTGAATCCCTCAGAAGCCATGCTCTGTCCACCTGTGAAATGGCAGACAACAAGACAGATAAAACTTCAGTTTTAGCCTCCTTAACAAAACTTTGGCCTAAGGTGGTCTGCCTCCACCCCCAGGTGCAGAACAAGAAAGCAGAGCCAAGTCCCAGCCAGAGGTGTATGGGAGGGAGAGTGGAGGAAAAGGAAGGGAGACTAAGGGAGTGGATGAAAACCCCAAGATGGCCCAAGCATGAGTCTCATCAAGGCAAAAGGCAAGCAGCTCCCGAATTAGCTGAGAACCACTGAGCCCACTAGTGCGCAGCAAACACATATCTCCCCAAGGTAGTGGGGTACTGGTTAAGAACCAGACTGCTGGATTCATGACCCTAGCTCAGCCACCTAACAACTTGTCTGACGTTGGGCCACAACTTAACCTACCTGTAAAATGGGAGGAAATAGTGGCTACCCCCTAAGGTCATAGAATGCTCAGAACAATGCCTACCACAGAGCTGATCCTAAGGTATTGTTTACTGCTATTACCTACCCAGAGGTTGATACACGTTGTTATCTCACAGAATCTTCCTAAGAAGCCTGGGAAGAAATAATTATTTTCCAGAAGAAAAACCCGAGGCTCAAGTCACACTTCTGATTTGTAACAAGGTTGGGATTAAAAGGTTCTCTATTCTTTCTAACCTCAAGTTCCACTGAGGCAGGCTCCCTCCTAGAGGGAGGGGACAGAAAAGCACAACATCATGGGGCAAGGGAAGAAAGGAAGACAGTGCTCAAAGAAAAGAGGCTGGCTGGTGGGGCAGACGGACGGAGCATCTCTTCTTCCCATGCCCTCTCTAGACGGTGCTTTACAGGGAGGATGCTGGCTGCAGGCCAAGGGCCCGCTGGGGGCTCCCGGTCTTTCCCAGCAGCGCTGCATTCTCTGAAACTCAAGAGAAATCGTGCTGTAGACCACACCACACATCAGCGGCCATGAGGGCAGAAGAAGAAAGGGCAGGCCAGACTGGGCAGCTTTGGGTCAGGACCCTGCAGAGGCTGTGGGGCTCTAGGATGACCACAGGCCAGGAGAGCCCAGGGACACCCCATCATTCCCAGGCTCCTTGGGTCCTAGGCATCCCATTCTGACAAAGGGAATGAGGAGGCTGGGCTCAGAATGGGCAGAGCCACAACTGGCAGGCAGGCAGGCCATACCCCCATCCACCCCAGCAGGCAGTAGGGCAGGCCAGTGGGGAGGCGGGCAGGAGCCCAGAGGGCCAGCAGCTGTGACCACAGGCCAGGCATATTTCTGGCCACAAGCGTTGGCAAAAAGAGACGAGACTGCCTTCTCAGACTGGAAAGAAGAGTCTCTTTAGCTCTGAGAAATTCCTGTCCAGCGCCACTCTCCCACTGGAGAGAGTTGGGGCAGCAACGGGGCTTCTCAAGGTCAGCCAACAGGACCTTCTTATTCTGTAGTGGGCAAAATAAGGTCACCCAAAGTTGGGAGCTGTAAACGGGACAAGAACTTGGGTGCCCTGACACCAACACCTGGTCCCATGGTCTTTTGGGGACGCATTCACGACTCATTCAGGTCTCTATGGCTCTGCCTCTGGATCTGCTCCCAGCTAGCAATCTGTACTATTCCAGTGGGTTCCTTCAGCCTGTGGATTCTATAGCTCTGAGATTCAGAGTGGCACATATGCATCGTGTGTGTGAGCATGTCTATTCATTCAACAGCAAATATTTATCGAGTGGCTTGGGCCAGGCTCCATTCTCAGCCCTGGAGATAAAGCAGTTCACAAAAGAGATGAAGCCCTCCTCTGGTGGGGCTTGCATTCCAGTAGAAAGACCTCTGGTCCTTGAAAAAGTCTATGTAAAAGGATCCTTGTGTATCATTTGTGCCCAGACTCTGATAGGTGGGGAATGTCCTGTCAATTCCAGGGAGAGCCACAGTCCTTCTCCGGGCCTACTTGTGCTTAAAGGGGTCTTGGACAAATCACGTGGAAGCATCTGCTAAGCCCACCCCCAGCCCCCAGTTCCTTGCTCCCACCCGCACCCCAGGGTGCTGCTTCTGGCATTCCATGCCCTGCCTCACAATCACTGATTGTGTTCTCTGATTCCTGAGCAACCCAAATATGGACAGCGTCCCTGTCTCCTCCTCTAACTGAATAAAGGGCTGATGGAGCCAAGCCTTTGATTCCGAGCTCCATTTGCTCATCTGTACAGTGGAGGCACGAAGGATCTGGACGACTCCTGATGGTCCCGCAGATCAGATGAGACTATGAGATGAAAGGGCCGTTCTTCCAGCGATAGTCCTTGTCACGCACGCCCCACTAAAATGGCACCAGTGAAGTGCCTCTCTCTGGGAAAGGACTCGGCCGTGGAGATCCTCAGCTGGGCTCGCGTGCTTGTACAGGAATGCGGGAGGGAGCGCGGGTGCACGTGCTGGCCTGGAGAGCCAGACCGGCCCCAAAAGAGGCTCTGTCGTTCCAAGGAGGCTGCAGGGAGCAGGGACACACGGCTGCCCGGGCCAGCAGGGCACCAGATGAGTCAGCCCACAGCAGAAGGCAAAGGGGAGGAGAGGAGAGAAGACGCCCTGGAGTCCCCGTGTCCATCAATCTATCCGTCTGTCTGTCTGCTGCAACCAGTGGCTCGCCAGGCAGGACGGAAGCACTGCCCGGCCATAAATGAATGCTGGCTCCAGGCTGGCCACCCGCCCCGGCCGCCTGCACGGAAGGCCGGACTTTACCCAGCAAATCGGGAAGGAACTGGAATCTCTGAACTTGGGACTTGGGCTCTGTCGATAAGGTCTATGGACAAACAGAGGGCAGGGGCTGAGGCTCCCCTTTATACACACAGAAGCCCGGCTCCAGGCTGATACTGCGGAGATCTTTGCCCTTTGGTTCAAACAGGAAATCTTAAAATGGAAAATGAGCTGCCTGAGGAAGGGGTGCGGCCACCAGCCTACAGGGAAGCAGGTTGTTCACAGCAGAGCGTTTGGGCTTCTTGGTGCGTGCGGGAGGAACACAGCCAGCCCGGGGTGTTTGGGAGGGGGCAGGAGCCGCCTGGGGAAGGCAGAAGGCAGCCAGAGGGCCGTGGAGAATCAGAGGGCTGGCTCTCACCCACAGTTATACCACTTATTTGTCGTGTGGCTTGTGGGGAGTGACCACACCCATAGGAACTTTAGTTTTCCCATCTGTAAATGGGGCTGACAACACCATCCACGTCAGAGAGCACTCAAGAGGACCCGAATGAAGTCATGGATGTGAAAGTGGCCTGCAAATCACCAAGGGCTTGACTGGCAAACCTGCATCCTTGTCAAGACCCCCTCAAAAAAGGCATTTCACAATCCAGAGGGGAAATCCAAAATAACACCTCCATGCCACCCCCATACTCCCCCGTGCTGGCAGTTCAAAGAGGAGAAAATTGGGAGAAGATAAATAATTAGAGAACCCCAGCAGTCTCCCTGCTGAGGTTTCCAGGTAATTATTCACCTGACAATTACCCCCTCGCGTTAATTCTACCTCCAGATCCTTCTGACAAGGTAAATTCATTTATGTACATCCCTAACTATCCTGCTTTGGTAAACATTCCAACAAGCTTGGATGGCCCATTAAAGAAAACAAACAAAAAAAAAAAAAAAAAAAAAAAAAAAACGAAGAAGTGAGGCAGGCAGGCAGGAGAGAGAGAAATTAACTCTTGGTCATTACTGGCACTTACAGAATTAACCTTCGAGGATAATTAATGAGGAATCAAAGCCAAGGCAAACCTTATCCGGAGCCAAAAGGGAGCCAGTCACAGCAGGGTGGGAACCACAGGAGGCCCCTTCTCCACAAAGCTCACACCTCCCACCAGTTGGAGCTCAGAGATTACTGGAAGGTTCCAGAACCTTCTGCCGGGGGTGGTGGTGTGGGCTGCACTTTCACTTTCAGGAAGAACCCTCTTTGTCTGGTGAAATCACTCTTGACTTGCCTTTCCCACTGACAGACCCACAACCCTGCCAAGCCACCCTCCAACCAAGGCCTGGCCATTTCTGGGCCCAGCACATCTTAGGCATCAATCAATGGCTGCTATATGAATGAATCAGTGCACTAATTCATTCAGTGTCTTAAAGTCTCCCCAGTTCGTCAAACTCCACAGTGTCCCCCCTAGGATTAAGGCTAGTGTCATCTTTTTGCCTCGACCAGAGCCTCCGATTGTTCTCTCTGTTTCCGATCTCTTTCCCGCGCATCCTCTACACAGACTTATTTTCCTAAAAGACCAACTGCAAAAGGGATCAAGGTAACACTTCAGCTTTGGCCACCGAGGGAAAAGTCATGGTTAAGACAATGGCCGCTGGAGTCAGACAGCCTGGGGTAAGTTGGCCTTGGGTAAGTTACTTGCCGTCTCTGAACCTTAGCTTCCTCATGTATAAAATGAGGCTCATAATAGAAGGTACCAGCCTTCCAGTGGTTGTATGCATTATGAGTTAGTGAAGAAATGCTTGGCACTTAATCAACATTAGCTATTCTCAGCAGCATGGTTATCATTGTCAACATCAGCTTCATTGCTTAAAATACCTTCACTGCCTTCCACTGCCCTCGAATTCAAAGCCAAGTTCTCTAACATGGCGCATGACACCTGGGCCTTGCTTGCCTCTCACCTCTCTCCTGCCCTCCCTAGTCCAGCCACAAATGTCCTTACAGTTCCCCAAATGCTCCATTCTCTCTTCACCTCAGCTCTTTGCACAAGTGGCTTTCTTTGTCTTCCAGGAACTGTATCCCAGGACCCGGGCACGCACACCCAGGGAAGTAAGGCCCATCCCGATTTGGGCAGAGAACAGGTGTGAGGCTCACAGGGGACCCCACAGCCAGCCTTTCTAAGTTCATGTATCTTCTAAAAAGAGCTCTCCACTTGCTTTTAAACATTCAATGATCTGTTGAAAAGCACAGGTAGGTATGAGTCTCCCCAGTTTTACAATAAGGAACTATGTCCATTGAAGACCAGTGACTGGCCCATGGTCACCACTCAGTAGCAGCAGGAACAGGATCTTGGGCCTTCCCAGACCACAGAATGGGGCAAAAGAACCACCACTCAGAGGTGGACCTGAGCCTCCATCCCTGGCCAAGACCCGGGGCAAATCTTCACCTCCCTAAGCTCCTGGCCTCTATAAAGTCAAGGTAACAATGACTTTCTCGCAAGGTGGTTTAGGAAGATGAGTTGAACTGTACGAAAAAGTGCCAAGGCACTGCCTGGCCCTGGCAGTGAAGAGCAAAGGGGGGAATGGGTGGAGAGTGCTGCACTGAGGCAGGGGGCAAGAATCTGGAAGTGGCATGGGAAAGCAGAAGAATGCATCCCTGCCTCCATCCTGAACTTAAGGACCTTCACAGCCTTCACCCTCCAAGACCAAGGGCAACTGGTGTCCTTGGCAGAGAGACACCGGTCAATTAAGACAGGAAATAGAGCCAAGGTTGGGGCTGGAGACACAGACCTGAGAGATTCCACATTCACAAGGAAGCCGCAATGATGGGATTAAGAGAAACTTCCCAGGGAAAGAGCTAAGGATGGAAACCAGAGGTGTACCCAAAACCAGGAGGCGGGGAAGAAGACTTGGGAAGGGCATGTACCTAAAATAAACAATGATTATAGAATCATCACCACAGCAATCAGCTCAGAAATAGCAACTCTATTCAACATTTTCCTCTGAGAGTTCTCTAAGAGATATTTTTATACTTCACTAAAAGAACAAGTGACCCCACAATGCTAAGAATCGTGTTAGGAGAGGGGAACCCAAGTTTCTTCACTTTCCAATGAGAACATGGACTTCTCAAGGTTAAGATATAGACCCAGAAAGCTCAGCCCGGATCCCACCAGGGCGGCCTCAACACTGTGAACGGATGGAGAAATTAACGAAGAGCTAGCACTAAGAGAGGAAGGGGCCAGATAGCCTTTAAGTTCACATTTTCCTAGTATGAATATTATATTTATATAATAATAATCTGACTTTATTATTATTTGATCTTATTTTCCAAATGACTAAGCTATTATATGAGTAGAAAAAAAAAGCGTTTTGAGTTAAACTAACCTGAATTTGCTCTTGCCGCCTCCACTCACTTCAGTTTCCTCAACTGTTAAATAAATGTGATTTTCTGTTGGAATCTCTGTTGGGAGAAGTCAAGATAGTGTATAAAAAGTGCTACCCATGTGGCTTTCACTTATGATACGAAATCTTGTCTTCCAGACCATAAAGCGAGTCCAGAAAGATTCAGAATCAAAGCATATACACCGCATTCTCTGACCACAAAGCAATTCAGTTAGAAATAAAGAACAAAAAGACAACGAAGGGCATCTTATGGTTTTGAAAACCTATGAGTGTGCTTCTACGTAAGACAAAGATCAAAGAAAGAACTAGGGGCACCTGGGTGACTTAGTCGCTTAGGTGTCCCACCTTGGCTCAGGTCGTGATCTCACGGTTCATGAGTTTGAGCCCCGCGTCAGGCTCTGTGCTGATAGCTCTCAGCCTGGAGCTTCTTCAGATTCTGTGTCTCCCTCTCTCTCTGCCCCTCCCCCATTCACACTCTGTCTCTCTCTGTCTCTCAAAAATAAATAAGTGTTCAAAAAAAAAAAAAAAAAACAAAGAAAGAACTAAAGTGGAAATTAGAATATACATAGAGCTGAATATCAGTGAAAATGCTGCACATCAAAATTATTGAACATAGCTAAAACCTCCTTGAGGAGGAATATATGGCTTTAAGTGCCTAGATCAGAAAAGAAGAAAGGTTGAAATATGGTGAGCTAAATATCCAACTTAAGGAATTAGAAAATAACCACAGAATAAATCTAAACAGAGTAGACATAAGAAAGAAATAAAAATGAGAATAGGGGCACCTGGGTGACTCAGTCGGTTAAGTGTCTGACTTGACTCTTAATTTTGGCTCAGGTCATGATCTCTCAGTTCATGAGTTCAAGCCTCACATTGAGCTCTGCACTGACAGTGTGGGGCCTGCTTGGGATTCTCTCTCTCTCTCTCTCTCTCTCTCTCTCCCCCTCCCCCACTTGCACGTGCACTCTCTCTCTCAAAATAAACTTAATTTTTTTTATTTTTTTTTAAAATGAGAGCAGAAATTAGGAAAATAGAAAATGAAAATATAATAGCTTTAACGAAGTTGAAAATTGGTTTTTTTCAAAGACTAATAAAATTGACAAACATTCAGTGAGAATTATCAGCAAAAAATAAATGACCAAAGGCTCAAATAAATAATATTAGGAATAATAAAAGGGATGAAAAATTACAGATAAGGCAGAGATTAATTAAAAAGATTAAAAAACACTAGGAACTTCATGCCAATAAATTTTAAAACTCAGGTAGAATGGGAAGATTACTAGAAAAGTATAATCTACCAAAACTGACTAAAAAAGAATTCGAAAACCTGGCTTTTCCTTTAACCATTAAAAAAATTAAATCTATAATTTAAAACCATCCCATAAAAAAGCTCACAGGCTCAGTGGTTACAAAAGCAAGTTCTAACTAAATGTCAAGAACAGGTAATTGCAGATGATTCAAACTCTTGCAGAGAACCAGAAAGGAAAATGACTTGGCCATTCATTTGATGAGAAAAGTACACCTTTGATATCAAAATGAGGCAGATATAACATAAAAAGGGGAAATCACTATCCCATAAAATCACTAGCCACATGAACCTCAACGCAAAGTCTCCTCACAAAAGTTTAGCAACTCAAATCCAGAAATACATAAAGCTGAATGATATAAAGAAAGATACTGCATATAACCAAAATTTGATTTATCCAAGAAATGCCATGTTGACTTAAATTAGGTATTTATTTTTGCTATTAATCATAACCTATTACGATGAATCACAAAATCATATGAGTAGTTACACAAAGCTCCTTAAAAAGTCAACATTAATAAATGGTTTTTTTAAAAAAGGCTTAGCAAACTAGAAATAGAAAGAAATTTCCTAAACTTGAAAAAGGACATTTATAAAAATCCAAAGTAAATATCATACTTAATGATGAATAATTAGAAGAATTTCCTTTACAGTCAGCAAAAATGTTGCTATCCTGATTTAAAAATTTGACATTTTTGTGGAGGTCCTACCTCATGCAATTAGACAATCCAAATAAGAAAAAGGTATAAAAATTACCTTTAGTCACAAATTATATGATTGTCCACAGAAAAATATCAATAGAAACTATAAATTATTGGAAAGAACAAGAAAATTAACAAAATTTTGAGTACGCAAAACTCAAAAAAAAACACTACATTTAAAAAAACATTACATTTCTAAAACCCAACACCCATCAGTTTAAAATACAATTTTAAAATGCAGTTTACCGGGGTGCCTGGGTGGCTCAGTCAAGTAAGTGTCTGACTCTTGATTTCAGCTCAGGTCATGATCTCACGGTCCTGAGATTGAGCCCCGAGTCAAGATTCTCTTTCCCTCTCCATTTGCCCCTCCCCCTCTCGTTCTCTCTCTCTCTCTCTCTCTCTGTCTCTAAAAATATATTTTTTGAAAAAATATGGACTATATTGATGATTCCAGGATAGAGGAGTTCTTAAATAAGACACCAAAAAAGCATAAAACCTTATCAAATTGATAAATTAAAAAACCTCTGTTCATCAAAATATAATTTTTAAAAAAGTGAAAAGGTGAAAACTGGGAGAAAATATTGACAACACTGACCAAGGAACAATAGAGTATAAAAAGAATTCTCACACAGAAAGGAAAGAAAGAAGCAAAGAAAGAAGAGAAAAAACGAGCCATATGTATTACTAGCCATTTCAAAGAAGAAGATAACTTTGAAAGCAGTCAACCTAATTAGAAATCAAGAAAATCCAAATTAAAATCACAATGTGATTACTTTCATCTACCAGGATGCCAAGAATAGAAGAGCCCAACAATACCCAGCATTGCCAAGAGTCTGGGGTAGCAGGAACCCTTATAACACTTTTGCCACAGGAGTTTAAATCGAATGTGTAATCATTTAACAAAATAATTTCATAGGACACATGTCGAAAAATGTTCATAAATGGCATTGTTTGGAATAGCCAGGCACCAGAAACAACCCAAATGTCTGTCCGCAGGATAATGAATAAGTACTATAACTTAGGATACACTCATTCAAGGAAATACTAGACAGCAGTAAAAATGAACAAACTAGAAATAAACACATCATCATATCACAAACATAGGAGGAATCAAAACTAAAAGCAAAGGCTTCCTAACCTTCTTTTATGTCTTGACTCATCTAGAAAGGCATAATACTTCCATCTACACCACACACCAGGTGATCCACCCAGAGTCGCCAGGTGACCAGTCCCCATAAGATTCTTGGCACTTCTGAGCTTGAACGTACACTATGCTGGCATTTATACAGATCAAAACTTGCAAAATTAAACAATATGTTATTTAGTGATGCCTAAATATGTGGAAAACAACGAAGAGAAGCAAGAGAATGATGAACAGACTTCCCTCTGGGGAGAGAGAGAGGGAGACGTGACCACAAAGGGACACACAGTGTATTCTGCTATGTGTTGAAATATTTCATTACAACTGTGGGATATGATACTATATGTATCCCATGAACTTAACTATTTAAAAGGAGCAGAGAAAAAAAGACCAGAGGGGCATCTGGGTGGCTCAGTCGGTTAAGTGTCTGATTCTTGGTTTGGGCCCAGGTCACGAGCTCACTGTTCATGAGTTTGAGCCCCACATTGAGCCCCAAGTTCAGGCTCTCTCTCTCTCAAAATAAATAAAACTTGAAAGAAAGAAAGAAAGAAAGAAAGAAAGAAAGAAAGAAAGAAAGAGAAAAAGACCACAAGAAAACTTATTGAAGCATTAACCATGGTTATCTTTGAGTGACAGATGTCTTTTTTTCATTTGTTTTTGTTTGTTTGTTTGTTTTTTTGGTAGTTTCTAATTTTCTACAATGAACATGTATTTCTTTTATAATCAAGGAAAGAAAGAAAAAAATACTTTGTTTCACAAGACAAACCCCCTAATTGTGAGGATAAATACCAGGCAGTTGAAAGGAGAAGAAAGAAAGCAAGAAAAAAAAAAAAAAAAAAACCACTAGGTATAAAAATAACTTTCTCCCATTTGGATCTTCAGGCAATAAGCTACAATCTCAGGAACTCTTTCCACTGAGGTTTTCTGGGTCCAACACAACAAAATAAGGCAAAAAAAATGTCTGTTGACTTATATTGTCCCCTAGTCAGGTTAAGAAAGAAAGAAAGAGAGAGAAAGAAAGAAAGAAAGAAAGAAAGAAAGAAAGAAAGAAAGAAAGGAAAGAGAAAGAAAGAAAGAAAGAAAGAAAGAAAGAAAGAAAGAAAGAAAAAAAGAAGGGAGGGAGGGAGGAAGGAAGGAAAGAAGAAAGAAAGAAAGAAAGAAAGAAAGAAAGAAAGAAAGAAAGAAAGAAAGAAAGAAAGAAAGAAACCTTTTGGGCATTTAAGGACAAACTTAAATAAAGGTGCACTGGTCCTCCCTTGGCCTTATTTTTAGATTTACTGTATTGGGTCTCTTAAAGGCTCTGCAGCCAAGTGGATGGAGACGATTTCTTTTTCCTTCTTAAAGACTCATCTGTCTCTGTGTGCTGTGGAGGTGAGCTCAGAGCAGTCCCCCTACAGGCAGGGACCTCCCTTCAGATTAGCGTGTTCCATGGCATTCGTCTGATTTGGCCTCAGCCCCTTGCTGGCCTTGGCAGCTGCTACATGACGTCCAGGGAGGGGATCAGGAACGTGAGCAGGGACAGAATAATAGTAGCGGTGATGGTCAGCTGGGACTACAGTCCCCCTGATGCAGATGTCGAAACCGAGTCACCAGAAGGTGATGACCCACCCTTTGTGGCAGGGAACCCGGTCAGTGTCAGACTGAAGGCCACAGGTGGGCTGTGGCCAGCTCTGCCTTGCGCCTTACCCTGCCACCCTCAGGTCCCGCCTTTTAGCCCCACAGTGATGCCCTACCTACCTAGAGGCCAAGAGCCAGCTTAATGGTTCCACCTAGGAACCCTCAAAAATCTTTCTGTGGGCAATTACAAGAGAAGGAAAGAAGAAAGGAGAGGCTAGAGGAAAAGGACCTTCACAATAATAGTTAGTATATCTTTGGTGCTTGCCATTATCCCAGACAATTTACACTATATGACATCATTTGACCCTCAAAACAACACAATGAATTTGGTGATTTTTTTTTTTTTTGGTCTGTTTTTTCAGGGAAAGAAACTGAGCTTCAAAGTGGTTAAGCAAATGGTCCAGAGTCTTGTGCTAGGATTTGTGCTAGGATCCTCATCATATGGCTTTGCAGCTTGAATCTTAACATGATTCTTCCTGTGGACTCCCTCAACCACCCATCATTGGACCCTGAGGAGTCGAGTTTTGCCTCCAAAATTAAAAAAAAAAAAAAAAGCTCCATGTGGCCCATCTGCCTCCCAAACATTCAGGGGCTCCCTATTTTCAGAATTCTACCTCTACCCCTGCAATCAATCTCTCCCCATCAAGACCCCCACCCACCTACCCCAATCCCAAGTTTGTGCGAATGCCTGGGCCCCTCCCCCCAGGCCTCCACCCCTTTGGGTTCAAAGCTGTCTCTGGTTTTAACCGCCAGGCTGCTCCTCTCCTTGCACCAGGGTCCTGGAATGTCTTCTTTTCAGCCCAGTAAGTCAAGCTCCACCTTCTCCGAGAAGCCTTCCCCGGTCTCATTAAATTCATCAATCTCATTCATCCGAGCTACCAATGTTATTTAAGCACTGCCAGTGACAGGCCCAGTGAAATAAATAATCAATAGACATATGACTGAAATTTATCAAGGAGGTCAAGAGAGGCTTTTCTAAAGACTCATTCAGTCACCGCTCAGAAATTTGAAAGATGAGCAAGATAAATTCACTGGAAAACCTGGAGGCGGGGCGTTGCTCACAGGTGCAGACGGATGGAGCACTAAGAACCAACACACAGGCCAGGGGCAAAGCACAGCCCTGCCCTGAGCTGGCTGTGGGGACATGGGCACATCCCCCCGCCGGCCTTTCTGACACTGTCACTAAACAAAGCCGACAGCAGTGCTTGTATCGCTGTCAGAATATGATGGCATCACATGCGTAAAGCCCCTGGCGTGAAGAAATAGCATATCACAGAAATAGCATATCCTTTCTCACAGAAAACTTCTCTCGGGGAGTAGAAGTAATCTTGGACGTCAAAACGTTGTAAGCTTTACAGGCATCAGAGTTTTAAGGCAAATGGTAGGATACTATTATCATCAGATCGACACCAGATGCCTGAGTTCACCACTGTCTGTTATTCGCGCCCAGGTTTGAAGCTCCACGATAAAGACTTCACTTCT
The DNA here is from genome assembly GCF_024362965.1 of Panthera pardus. Taxonomy (NCBI): domain Eukaryota; kingdom Metazoa; phylum Chordata; class Mammalia; order Carnivora; family Felidae; genus Panthera; species Panthera pardus. The sequence continues at coordinate 68,228,525 of NW_026526766.1, read as the reverse complement.
CTTGCTCACGACTGTCCCCAGTGCTGATGCAGAGCATGCGGCCAAGTGCTAAGCTGGGAATGTTTGTTGAATGAATGTCTGTGGCTATACTCATCTAGTGGACCAATGGTTCTTATACTGATTCTCTAAGCAGCAGTGGCTCAGAGCTTGCTGGAAATGCTAATTCTTTTTTTTTTTTTTTAATTTAAGTTTATTCATTTATTACTTCAGAGAGGGAGAGAGAGCGCACAAGCAGGGGAGGGGCAGAGAGAGAGACACACAATCTGAAGTAGGCTCCAGGCTCTGAGCTGTCAGCATAGAGCCCCACACGGGGCTTGAACCCATGAACCATGAGATCATGACCTGAGCCGAAGTCGGACACTTAACCGACTGAGCCACCCAGGCACCTTTGGAAATGCAAATCCTCAGGCCCCACTCCAGGCCTACAAAATCAGAGACTCTGGGGTGAGACACAAAACTGGTGTTTTCACAAGCTCTCAGGGACTCTGATGCCCACCTGAGTTTAAGAAGCACTGGTCTAGGGGCACGTGGGTGGCTCAGTCAGTTAAGCGTCCGACTCTTGGTTTCGGTTCAGGTCATGATCTTATGGCTTCGTGGACTCCAGCCCCGCATTGGGCTCTAAGCTGACAGTGTGAAGCCTGCTTGGGATGGATTCTCTCTTTCCCTCTCTCTGCCCACTCCCCTACTCGTCTCTGTCTCTCTCAAAATAAATAAACAAACAAACAAAAAAAAAGAAGCACTGGTCTAGAGATGAGCTCCTAGAGCACAGGGATTGGCTTACTCTGTTTTAAGTACCCAGCCCTGAGCAAACTCATGAGGACTGAAAACTGTCCCTTCTGGGACTCAAGTCTCACTGCAAAACTCAAGCCATACTGGCTCAGGAATAGAGCCTTCCCCTTTCACTAGCCCCAGATAGGTGCCCCTACTTTTGCCAAGGATGCCCTTCACTTCTACATGCAATCAAGTCCCAACTCAAAAATCCCCTCCTCTGGAAAGCCTTTAGAAGTGATTCCCAATGAGATGCTTCTTCCTTGTGTTCCCAGGGCATTGGCTTTCCTTACGGCCCATACCCCATGGTGGTATATGAATTAATTTGGAAACAACTCTCCCTAGATATATGCCATCCAATATGGTAGCCACTAACTACATGTGGCTATCAACACCAATGATGCTAGGAAAAATTAAGATATGTTGTAAGCATAAAATCCACACTAAGTTTCCCAAAAAATGTCACATGCCTAAAATAATGTAAAATATTTCATTAACTATAGTCTCACTGGTTACATGTTGAAATGGTAACATTTGGGATATATTGTATTAAATAAATATATTATCAAATTAATTTCACCTGTTTCAGTTTTCTGTTGTGGCTACTAAACAAGTTAAAATTGCATATGTGGCTCACATTCTAGTTCTACTGGCCAACACTCTCTAGACATTCAGAAATCCACCATAGTGGAGGCCAGGGTTCACTCCATTTTGGATCCTGACACCCATCCCCTCTCTTGCATATAACAGATAATCAAGAAATGAGTATAGAAAAGTAAAAGAATTCACAAATACCTCAAGGGCTACAAAGAAGTGTTATCTTCTTAAATATAGATGCACTGATATCAACATCTGGGACCAATTCAGTTTGTCCCAACTCGAAAGTCAAAGAAAGAGGACAAGTTTGAGGGGAGGAAGGTGTTTAAAGTCCTCGATTCTGATGCTAACCCCTAAACAGCCAGATGATCTCATGCAACTCAATCTCCCTCTCCAATAATAGCTGGCGTGCCCACCTCACAGGCTCTGTTGGGAACTAAATGAGAAAATTAAAAGGAGCCTATTGCAGAGACAATTAGCACTGAAGGAGTGTGAGAAATTGTCCTCCTTTCTCCCACTCCATCCCCTCCAGCTGTCTGGCTTAGGTTTTCTAGAAAGCGACAGAGTGTACAGACACTGAGTTCTCAGAATTTATAGCTCATTTTATAATGTTTTGGGTGAGGCCAGAAACTTTACATGCACTATTGTTTCCCTTGTCTTTAGACTAAATAGGATCTCACTCAAAGAATTTAAGTAAGAGGGAGTTGGAGGAAGTGATTGAGAGCAAGAACGCCCCTCCCCCCTTTCTCTTAGCTGCCCAGACGATGCATCTAGTTCCATGTCTAGGGAACTGGAGGAAAAGTTATTTTCTTTTCTTTTTATGTTTTTTTATTTATTTCTGGGACAGAGAGAGAGTGCAAGAGGGGGAGGGGCAGAGAGAAGTGGACAGAGGATCCAAAGAGGGCCCACACTGATGGCCGCAAGCCTGATGTGGGGCTTGAGCTCACCAACCTCGAGATCTGCGAGATCGTGACCTGAGCCTCAGTCGGTCGCTCAATCAACTGAGCCACACAGGCGCCCCCGGAAAGCTACCTTCTTAGAGTTAGATGTTTATCTCAGACCAGCCTTGCAAGTATCAAGACTTCAGGGGCACCTGGAGGGTTTAACAGTCAGTTAAGCATCTGACTCTTGATTTTGGCTCAGGTCATGATCTCAGGGTTTGTGAGATGGAGCTTCACATTGGGCTCTGCGCTGACACCGCAGGGCCTGCTTGGGATTCTCTCTCCCTCTCTCTCTGCCCCTCCCTCACTCCCACTCTCACTCTCTCAAAATAAATAAACATTTTTTAAAAATTCAACAGTCCCCTCAGCTGCCGTTGATGCAGTTACGGTCAATCCTCGCTATTCCCAAATTATTATTTCATATTTGCAGATCTGCCTGCTTGCTAAAATTTATTTGTAATCCCAAAATCAGTACAATAACTCTCCCTTATCTGTGGGTAATACATTCTGAGATACCTCCCCAGTGGAGGATGTCTGAAACCGTGGACAGTACTGAACCCTACAAACACGATGCTTTTTCCTACATAAACATACTTACGATAAAGTTTAAGTTCTAAATTAGGCCTAGTAAGACATTAACAATAAGAGTGATAATAAAATAGAACAATTATAACAATATATTGTAATAAAAGTTATGTGAACGTCGTTTCTCTCTCTCAAAATGCCTTATCAGCTGTACTCACCCTTCTCTGTGTGATGATGTGAGATGATAACGTGCCCACATGATGAGATGAAATGGAGTGAGTGGCTCAGCGTCGTGAGGAGATGTGAGGCTACTAGTGACCTTCTGATACTACGTCAGAAGGGGAATCACCTGCTTCTGGACCACAGTTGACTGTGGGTAACTGAAACATCAGAAAAATAAAAGTGTGGATAAGTGGGGCTACTGTACTCACAATGCTTTTGAGGTTGTTTATAAACCTAACCTGCACACGGCAGTAAAAAATTGAGTCCCCTGACACCCACCGCTGTGGGTTGAATCGTGTGATCTCCAAAATCCACATGTACCTCAGAATGTGACTTACTTGGAGACTGGGCTTTATATTAAAATGAGGCCATGAGAATGGTTCCTAATCCAACCTGACTGATGTCCTTGGAAGAAGAGATCAGGACACACAAAACATCAGGAAAGACCACATGCAGACACAGAGAGAAGGCAGCCATCCACCCAGCAAGAAGAGGGGCATTGGGAGTGCCCAAACTTACTGACCACTTCATCTCAGACTTCCAGTCTCCACAACTGTGACACAACTAATTCCCGTTAAGACACCCAGTCCGTGGTGTTTTATTATGGCAGCTCTAACGAACTATTACACACCTGTTGCCTTGAGGGTTGAATAAGTCAATGCTGCCTTCTTGTTTCAGCTCTCATACTGGAAACAAGTATCCTTTTCATGGTCTTTTTAGTGCCACATCTTTCATATCTTTTTTTTTACTTAATGTAGGTGATTTCCCTGTTAAAAACGGACCCAAGTACAGTCCGGAAGTCCTGTCTATTGTTCCTAAGCACTAAAAGGCAGTGATATGCCTTACAAAGAAAGTATGTGTTGTATAAGCTTTGTTGAGGCCTGAGTTATAGTGCTGTTGGCTATGGGTTCAATGTTGATGAATCAAGAACATATATTAAACAGAAACACACCTACAACAAGGTTATGTGTTGATCAGTTGATGAAGACACTGTGACAGGAGGCTTTCAGGAACCTAACCCTGTATTTCCCCCTAGGAACAATGGTGCAATATTCACTAATTCAGTTTTCATGGTGACTTTATAGACCATCACTGCAGCATATAATGAAAATCAACCGGGTCCAGCAATTCCACTTCTGGGTATTTATCCAAAGGAAATAACATCACTATCTGAAAAAGTTATCTGCACTCCATGTTCATTGCAGCACTATTTACAATACCCAAGACGTGGAAACAACCTAAGTGTCCACTGACAGAAGAATGGATAAAGAAAATGTGAAATGCACACACACGCACACACACACACACACACACACACACACACACACACACTGGAATATTAGAGCCATAAAAAAGAAGGAAATCTTGCCATTTTTGACCACATGGATGAAACTAGAGGGCATTGCTAAGTAAAATAAGTCAGACAAAGAAAGACAAACATTGTATGATCTCACTCATATGTGGAATCTTAAAAAAAATAAATTTGTAGAAACAGAAAACAGATTGGTGCTTGCCAGAGGCAGGAGGTGGTGGGTAAGAGAAACAAGTGAGGTTAATCAAAGGTATAAACTTCCAATGGTAAGATATAATGTACTACAAGAAGACCACTGTTAACAATATGCTATTGTGTATTTGAAACTTGCTAAAAGATCTTAGAAGTTCCCATCACAAGAAAAAAAAAATTGTAACTATGCATGATGATGGATAGTAACTAAACTTATTGTGGCGATCATTCTGCGATATACACATTTATCAAATCATTATTATGTTGTACACCTAAAACTAATACAATGTTATATGCCAATTATATGTCAATAATAAAAAAAAAACATATTTTAAAAGTCAACTGCAGGGGCACCTGGGTGGCTCAGTCGGTTAAACATCCAACTTTGGTTTAAGTCATGATCTCACAGTTTGTGGGTTTGAGCCCCATGCAAGGCTCTGTGCTGACAGCTCAGAGCCTGGAGTCTGCTTCCGATTCTGTGTCTCCCTCTCTCTGCTCCTCCCCCACTCATGCTCTATCTCTCAAAAATAAATAAATGTTAAAAAATTTTTTCTTTAAGTCAACTGTAAATGTTTTCAAATAAATGAGTTAGGAGTTTTTCCCTTTGTTACGTTGCTCTATCCATGTATCAGCCTCCCTGAGCTTGGCCCTCTCTCCTCACTTCTGAATTGGCAATTGCCAGCCTGCAACCCAGTGAGGCTCAGCAGATGTGCTCAAGAAACACAAGAGAGGGAAGAGCTGGTCATTCTTCAGTGCACATTACTAGGAAGGCATCCTGATTGGCCTCATATTGTTTTAAGGAGGGGTTATGTTAGGCACAGGCATCAGCATGTGGACTAAGAAATAGAAATTAAACCCTTAATTGGGCAGACAGGTTCCAAATGTCCTGTTATTAAAATTGTTTTCCATGCCACGCCCTTCACCAATTTACTGGCACATGGAATCCAGCACAGAAGATCCCTAGACAATAAACGAAACGGGCAACCTTTATTAGCTACCCGGCATGAAAGGAGACCTGCCTCAGAAGAGGGAAACCTTTGACCCTACTTCCTGAGTCACTCATCTGGCGCCTCTCCTGCCCCGTGGAAAGGTCAGGGATTGTGGAGTCAAACAGACATAGGTTAAAACTCCAGCCTCAGTTTCTTCATCTGTAAATTGGATGTAAGGGTACCTATTTCATGCATTTTTGAAAGGATTGAGGGAAACTAAGTCTGTTGATTGCAATCCCTGGCACATACTGGATTTTTCAGGTTCTTTGATGTCAGTGTCTTATTTTGCTAGCATCCGTTTATTTGTGAATATCATCTCTTGGCAACCACTTCTCCTGGAGAAGAAAGGGCGCTGTGTCAACCTTTCAGTCCCTTAGCAAAATTCATTGTGCATCTCCCACTTACCAAGCCCTGTGTGAACGAGAGAAGTAGAAATGCAGAACTCCTACAACCTCATTCTGAAGGAACTCTCTCTAGTGTCGATGATCATATCTTCATATCTTAAATAATAATGTGTAAGTATCTTATATATCCCTAATGTAACAAACAGAGTAAGAAGACACTTAATGAGGGGCGCCTGGGTGGCTCAGTGGGTTAAGCATCTGACTTCAGCTCAGGTCATGATCTCGCGGTCCATGAGTTCAAACCCCAAGTTGGGCTCTGTGCTGACAGCTTGGAGCCTGGAGCCTGCTTCAGATTGTGTGTGTGTGTGTGTGTGTCTCTCTCTCTGCCCCTCTCCTAGTCACACCCTATCTTTCTCTGTCTCTCAAAAATGAATAGATGTTTAAAAAAAAAAGAAGAGACTTAATGAATCAGGTCTAGAGCTGCTCAAATTCTTCAAAAGATATTATTTGCATGTTTGTGGGGGTAGGGAAATCTGAGAACACTTCCTAGAAGAAGTGATACTCCATCTAGACCTTGAATAAGACCTAAATTCAGAGAAGTACAAATAGGGTGAGAAAGGAGGTGGGTGGGAGAAAAAGTGAGCAGCTTGGTTTTCACAAAAGCATACATCTGAACACCGAGGCCTGAGTGGAAAATCACACCCTGAAACATATTGGGTTAAATTTCTTTCAACACCTCCCATGCAAAAGCCAGTCTTTCTTCTTCTCTCCTTTTTTCTTTTATGAAGTTGGAGTTTTTAATTTATTTCATAAATTATACAAATATTGTCTCTGTCTTGAAAATAAATAAACATTAAAAAAATTTTTAAAAAAAGGGGGGGCGCCTGGGTGGCTCAGTTGGTTAAGTGTCCGACTTCGGCTCAGGTCATGATCTCGCGGCCCGTGAGTTCAAGCCCCGCGTCGGGCTCTGTGCTGACCGCTCAGAGCCTGGAGCCTGTTTCCGATTCTGTGTCTCCCTCTCTCTCTGACCCTCCCCCGTTCATGCTCTGTCTCAGATCTCGAAAATGAATAAACGTTAAAAAAAATTGTTTTAAATAAATTATACATATATTGAATGTTCAATCAGCAAACTTCGAAAATTCAGACAAATGAGAATCTCGTTCAAATCACCCACACTCCCACTCCCTAGCAGTAACCACTATTAACATTTTGGTGAATTCCTTTCTAGACTATGATGTGAGAGTGTGCATGCATGTGTGTGTTTGGGTGAGTGTGTATTATACTGAACATGATATTTACAAACTAGGATCATAGTGTCCATGTTTTGAGGCTTACTTTTTGTCACTTGATTAACATGTTGCAGACATGTTTTCAGTATCAATAAATATGGAGCTCTAGAGGCGCCTGGGTGGCTCAGTTGGTTAAGCGTCCAACTCTTGGTTTTGGCCCAGGTCATGATCTCACAGCTTCGTGGGTTCAAGCCCTGCCTCAGGCTCTGCCCCAGCAGTAGGGAGCTTGCTTGGGATTCTCTCTCTCCTCTCTCTCCCTCTCTCCCCCACTCACGCTGTCTTCGCCTCTCTCAAAATAAATAAATAAACTTAAAAAAAAAAAATCCATCCTTCTTGAAAAACTCATTATGTGCCTGTGTGGAGTTATGGGGATTTTCTTGTTTTGTTTTGTTTTTAACCATGTGATCTTTATTTTTTTATTGAGGTATAACTGACATAACATTATATTAAAGGTGAACAATGTAATGATTCCATATTTGCATAAACTACAAAATGATCACCATAATAAGTCCATACACAGTTACAAAACTTCCTTTCTTGTGATGAGAACTTTCAAGATCATCCACTCTCTTGGCTACTTTCAAAGATGCAGTACATTATTATTTACTATATTCACCATGCTTTATATTATATCCCCATGACTTACTCATTTTATAATGTGCCTGTGTGTTTTAAAGACTGTTCTAATTATTATAAAATAAATATTTAGTCAGATAGAACATTTGGAAAACATAGAAATGTAGAGATTTTCTATTTTAACTTGCTCCTAAAAAATAATTTTGAATCCATACAAATTATCTAGAATAAAAGATGTTTATATCAATATAAATTATCTAGTCACTGAACTGGTTTCACTCTATATCCAAGACATGCAAGAAATTCAAGACGTGGTATTAATGCCCGTTTGATAATGTGCATAACCAGTGCCAAGTTTTCCCAATAGCTGACTTCATCCTCCTCTTTTTCTCTTATAAAGAAAAATCCAGATGCTATAATTCTGATAACCCAAAAGTTGCATTATGTAGAATTTAAACTAAGGATACATGTATGTTTTATACAAAAAGCAAACAAGTTCTACAAGACAAAAAAAAAATGTGTACAACTGCTTCAAAAATCATTTGGTCTGATATCCTCACAGTCAATTAATTTGGGAAATACATGTTTCAGACACAGGCAAGGAGAATAATTAACAAAGGTGAGCTTTCTTCATTATATATTTCTTTAATGCTTGCAATTTTATTCACTACTGTGTGTTCATTTATCTGAACAAAACTAACTTTTTTTTAAGACACAAGAAATCAAAAGAAAAAAATGAAATCTCTCCTGTCCCCCCCACCCACTGTTAACACCATGCTATGTTTCCCTGCAAACTTTTTCTAGCCATACTTAGTAGGCTATTTTTACACAGCTGGGATCATAGCATAAATATAATTTTACATCCTGCTTATTTCAATCATAATGTAAGCATTTTCCATTTATAAATGCTTCATAAATATTTTTAATGACTGTATAATATTCCATTGAGCAGCTACGTAACCTTTTACATAACGCTTCCCCTATGTTTAAACATTTAGGTTGTTTCAATTTTTTCTCTATTGTCCATAAAGTTTTGAACTTGGTGCATAAATCTGGGTCTGCACTTTAGATTACTTCCTTATGAGAGATTCCCAGAAGTGGAATGACTAGCTCGAAGGCAATGAACATTTTTCAGGCCTGTGATACACGTTGCCAAAAAGCTCTCCCAAAAGGGTTGTACCATTTCACACTCCCACTAACAGTGTTGCTCATTCCACTTTTAATAGCATCATGTGACTGAAACGGCCAATGGCAAGGCTTGAATAAATGACCATCCATCTCGCCAGTGAATTATACAGCCCATGAACTTGACTACAAGGCCCGCATACCAGCATGGAGAAATAGCTATGCGGCGATGTCAGACAGAAAACAGAATTGAATGTAATTGCTGCTGCAAACAACAACGACAAAAAAAATAAGTCTGCATAATGATGTGGAACCGGAAAAAAAATAGCATTGACACGTGAGAAGTACGGCAGGGCGAGGACTTCAAGATTTCTCACTGCCCCTCTGGTTTTAATAATTCTCATTCGCTGTGTTAATTTCACCTTATCTCGCCATAGCGCATATTTAATATTACAAAAACTTTAAACATGGGCAAAACGCTCAGGCTACAAAACTGCATACTACAAGATTTTTCAAAAGCTGCTACTGCATAATTCTAGCATTTCCAAGGCTGGCCCAGGCATTTTCGTGGCTAAATGATCATGGTGGTCTTTTCTGAATTCCCAGAAATAATTAAGTCAATGAATGGAATTTTCTCAAATGTAAATTCTCCCATGATTTTTTTTTTTTTCCTCAAACCTCTGGCAACTGCCAGCACTCTTCTGCTAGCAGATGACAAGAATGAAGACTTCACAAATAGTAACAGAAAACCACTGAAACAGCTGGTCACATTCTATGGGTCCTGCACTTGTGGTTGTACTGATTTACCCAGCATGGGCGACAGTCATGCTTTCTGTGAGCAAGACTATTCCAAGTCCTGTGCCTTAGGACGATCCCCCAAGAGCACTGCGGCATCAGTTGCTGAAACTCACCGTCTGAAGAGACTCGAGCAAAGCTGAGTTCTGACCCTTCCTGTCTCTGCCCTGCTCCAGGTGGGAGAAACACGGAGGATGACATAACCTAGGGCGGATAGGATCTGATTCCCAAAGCTGATGGGAGAAACAACAGCCTCCTTGAACAACACCCCCCCCCCCCAAACACACACACACACACACACACACACGCACCAGTGTCTGCTTTGGTGTTTTCCTGCCTCTGGTCTCTCCCCTCATCAGTGCACACTGATCTGAAGTATAGCTACTTAAATTCCACTTCAAGTGTGTTCCAGGAACCAGCAGCAGCATAGACTTGGCAACTTGTTAGGAATGCAGAATGCCAGGCCCCACCCCAGATATATGGAGTCAGAATCCACATTTTAACAAGATGCCCAGGTGATTCACGTGCACAATACATTTGCAAAGCACTAGGTTAAACAACATGGTTGAGGGGCGTCTGGGTGGCTCAGTTGGTTAAGTGTCCAACTCTTGGTTTCAGCTCAGGTCATGATCTCATGGTTCATGAGTTCGAGCCCAACGTGGGGCTCTTTGCTAGGAGGAGCCTGCCTAGGATCCTGTCTCCCTCTCTCTCTGCCCCTTCCTCGCTCACGCTCTCTCTCAAAAATAAATAAATAAACATTAAAACAACAACCACAACACAGTTCATGCCATTCTTCTGCCCAGACACTTTCAGTGGCTCCTTGTGACCTGAAGGAAACCATCCAAACTCAGCATGGGCGACAGTCATGCTTTGCTCAAGTCTCATCCCAGCCTGGCTGCCCAGACTCTTCTCAATTAATCCACATGTATGTAACATATCCCGAATACACTAGGCTTCTCAAGTTCAGCAATGTATGACTTTGTATGTGCAACCCCCTCTGCAAGAATGCCTTTCTATAAATGGTGAAATCATACTCAACCTCAACCTTCAAAACCCAGCCCAAGACCTCCTCCAGGAAGCCTGCCAGGACTCCTTCTCCCAACACACTCCCCACTGCTTCTCCCTCTGACTGCCGCAGCCCTCATATGTTAAGTAGTCACGTGCATTCGTGTGTGTGTGTGTGTGTGTGTGTGTGTGTGTGTACCCTACTTGGTGGCAGTTTCTAGGTGGATGCCTCTGCAGACATTTAATCCATGTTTGCTAAACAAAAATGAATGAATGAATGAATGACTAGTGCTACTTCTGGCTCTGTCACATAATCACTGATGAGAGTTTCTTCTTTGAAAAATGTCCTATCTCGTGGCATTGTGAAAATCAGATAAGTTTGGTATATGGGAAAGTACTTTGCAGACCGCAAAGATCTGTAAGATTGAGATTAGCCCCAGCCCTTCCCAAGGGCCATTCCTGGATCTGCCTGGGGTTGGCCTCGTGATAATGACCTGAAGGGATACTGATACCCACCTGATTCCAAGGCCCCACCCGCAGACATTCTGATTCAGGAGGAATTCTGCATTTTCAGGTGGTTTCAGTATGAAGCCCAATCCAGAAACAGCGGGCCTGTGAGTCATCTTGTAGTCCTCTGTGACCCAGGGCCCAGACTAGGGTAAGGGAAGAAAGGTACTCAGGTACAAAATTTAAGGGCCCCCACTCTCAAGGGTGTACAAACACAGGCTCTGCAACCTGAGAGGGGCCTCGTTAAAAACCATGCCCCCAGACACCTCTCTTGCCACCCCCTCGTGCTGGTCCTGACTTGACCACCCCAGCAAAGCAGGCCCAGGCCCACAGCGCTCACTCAGCTGCACCCGGCTGCTGCTGCAAAGCCCTCCACGCCAGCCGTCCTGAGAACCCGGCCAGCGCCTGCTGCATGGGGAGCTCCCAGCCCTCCGCCACAGGCAGGCCCAGGTGAGCTGAGGACAGGGTGTCCTCAGGGCCTTGGAATTCCAGGCCCTACCACCGCAGCCCCATTAACGGTCTGTCTTCCCTTAAGTGGGGAAGAGGCAGACTCATCCTAACCTCATGCCCCACGAAGTCTGACCACCTCAGGGCACCGGGGTCCTTTGAAGAACCTCGTGCCTGGCACCCAAGTGAGCAAGATTTCCTCAGTTCTTCAGACCCTGAATGCCAGCCTGAGCAATCCTGGTGGCCAGCACCCCATCAGGCTCGTGGGGGCTGTCCCAGGCTGCACGTGCACGAGGGCAGGTGAAGACCCACTTTCGAAGCTGCTAGCCATCCCTCCTACTCCCCAGAAGGGACGAAGCTCACTCCTTGAGCCCCCTCTTTCCACTGATCCCTGACTGCCATGGCCGTGTGCCTATAATGTACACCAAACTCACAATGTGGAAGACACATTGTATATATTCTTTCTTTTCTGTCACTATTACGACCCCGGCAAGGTAGGTACTATCATCACCATTTCACAGGTCGAGAGACTGAAGCCTGGAGGCTAGGGAATTTGCCCCAAATCATGGAGCAAGTCCGTAGTAGATCTGGGATTTAAGCCCAAAGCCCTCCCTGCTCCTCCTTCAGCCTCCAAGTTTGTTTTTTCATATTTTATCCCCATTGCTTTGCATTCCGAAGTCCCTCCCTCTGTTTTCCTGAAGCTTCTGTAGACAACAGCAGCCAGCAGCCAGCAGCCTAGGGCTCTGGCAGCTTCCTCTGAGGGTATTTCCTGGAATCTAAGGCTGGATTCTTTAGAGGCTGTGGGTTTTGTGTGAGTGTGTGTATCTATGTGTGCATATGCGTGTATGTGTGCACATTTGTACTAGGGACCTATTTAGCAGTCTCTGAATCTTCTCAAAATAATGTGCTTACATGCATACAATAAAGTAAATAAAATACATAGGATTCCCCAAAAAAGCATTTGTGTAAAGTCCGGGTTATCAAAATACTAAACAGCAAAATTGTAATAAAACAATATGGGCATCTTTATTAACGCATTCAATAAGATCTAGTGGTGAGTCTAATTTCTTTTTTTTTTTTTTTAAGTAGGCTCCACACCCACATGGAGCTCAACACAGGGCTTGAACTCACAACCCTGAGATCAAGACCTGAGCTAAAGTCAAAAGTCTGACGCTTAATCAGCTGAGCTACCCAGGCACCTCGGTGTGAGTCTACTTTCGAAGAAGTGATAAGCATCAATGATTTTTTAGCAATTTGTAATAACTGGCATTTGATATGAAAATATCTATAGTTTCCAGACACAGCACATACATATATACGCACATTCACACATGATTATCACACATCAGCAAAGGCCAGATGGAATGGAACCTACTGCCTTCAAGAAGGCTAATGGCAATCAATGCAAACGGGCTGTCTTGGGTATAGCACAGCCCCTGCCACTGACATTTCCTTAAGGCTTTTTCTTCTACAGTGATTGCATAGAAATTCTCATAGGGTCTCCAGGATGGCCCAGAGAAAGGGTAGTATGCCCTCCTTGAAAAGGTGGGAAACAAAGGTTCTCATTCAAGGCCGCAGCCAGTGAAAGAAGGAACCAGTGGATCCAAAGACCTCCTCTGCCCTTTCTAACACCCCATGAACTTTATCAGCCCCAAGCTGATAAGTGTGTTTGGATGGGGAGGAGGAGAATGTGTGTGTAAGTATCACCGCATTATACATTCTGATTCTCCCCTAATTTTGCAGAGGCTGCCAGAATTACTCAAGCAGTCCACATCACATGAAATACTAACCTCTAGCAGAAACAGAATAGGAATGAATCATTAAATAATCCAAGGTATGGCAGTGGAAGACAGGAATGCCCAAAGTCAGCAGGGTGGGCAGCATGCGTTGTCAGACAGCAAGGAAAAGAGTATGGAATGTCTCTGATTCATGGGAAATGGGGAGCCACCAAAGGTTTTGTAGGAGAGGAAAAACCCATCAAGAACTGTGCTTCAAGGTGATAAGGCTCAGCTCCGGGCCACAAACACCTGCTGGTTTGTTCCCCATGGGTCCTGTGGATCAGGGTTGGGGAGAGTCAGGTAGGGGGCTGGGGATGGTAAGAGAGAGAAAGAGAACAAAGTTCCTATCTCCAGAGAACAAACAATCCCCACAGCACGACCAGTATCAAGACAGAAAGAGGCTCCAAGAAGGCTTATTGGGGGAGATGAGGCCTGAATAAAGGCTGCATGACAAATAGGAGTGAGCCTGATAAGGGGCAGGGGGGCTACAAGGGCATTTACAGCAACAAGAATAGCTTTGGAGAAGAGAGAGGACACAGGTAGGTAGGGCAGGGGTGCTGAACATCTCTCTGACCCCCCAGATCCACACCTTTATGGACTACATCAGTGATAATCTTGCCCCTGACTTCTGGTCAGGTTCAGCATATGGGAGGCACTGGCAGGAGATGGGAGGAAACCAGGAGAGAGGTTGTTATATTGGTCCACTGCCTGTCTTCCCTTGACCCTTCAGGCCCCAGGGGAGTGGGAAAGATGCCCACTATTACTAGTCTCAAAGTACTGCCCAAATGCTTTTTGGTTTCCCCAAACCCCACCCACCCCTTTGTAAAAGTCGCTTTATTAAATACCCCCAGATGTACCATCTGTGTTCTGCTACAACCTTGACTGATATGGCAGGCATGACAGTCACCTAAACTAGAGGAGGAGAGGGGACGCTACCTTACGGATGCGCAGCACTGTACAGTTAGTAAAGACTTCTCACAGGCATGGACTTACTCACAGCTCACAACTACCCTGTAAGCGTTAGGCAAGTCAGAGCTATCAACAGCATCTCATAGACAGGATGGCAGAGGCCAAGAGGCACATCTGGTCAGTGACAGAACCAGGGCCTACAGCCTGATTTTTTTTTTTAATGCTAATCCAGTCTCTTTCTACCAACACAACTCTAAGTAAGCCTAAAATGGAGAAAGAGATTCAAGAGGTCTTTCAGGCACAAATACACATACTTTCAACAAGAATTAGTGATTCATTCAACAAACATTTATTGAGCTCCAAGAGGGTTTGCCAACCTGTATTAAAAGCTGACAAATGAAGAAGATTAGATATGGGGCGAAGGAGAATGAGTCAGACGAGAAGGGGTGGCCATGTAGGGTGGTGGATGGAGAGCAGGATCAGGAGACCTGGCTCCCAGGTCAAGTCTATGAATGCTGGCTCTGCTCTGGTTTTAGACAAAATAGTCAAGTCAATGTCAGGTGCAACTAGCAAGTTGAAATTCCTTTAACAGTTCTAGGCATTGTAACATGGCATCCAAGATGCTTCATCACCTAGCCCTTGCTTATCTTTCCAGTCTCACTGCTAGAGGCTCTGTGACTCCCACCGGGCTACCCTGGTGTTGGGAGCGACTACCTACAGTTCCGCAAACGCTGCACTTCCTCCCTTACCTGAAAACCTTTGCACTAGCTGTTCCTTATGGCTGAAAGTCTTTTCCCCACTCCTCAGCCCACTTTCTTTAGCTGGAATATTCAATCTTCAAGATTCAATTCAGGCTCATTACTGCATCCTCAGTAGTAACTAGCACAACACCAGGCATGAAGAAAGCCCCTAAATTTTTGGAATTAATGATTCAACGAATTTACTACTACTAATAATAAAATAGCTAGGATATGGTGAGTATATTCTGTGTCCATGGGATAGTAACAAAAATACCAAACAAACTATCTGGATACTAGGAACTTGAACTTGGTTGGAGAGTAAGTGAGTGGATGGTTGGATGAGTGGGTGGTGGATGGAAAATGGATGGATGGATGGATGGATGGATGGATGAATTGAAAAAAGGGTGAATGAGAGTAGCTGGGTAGAGGGGAAATTAGATGGATGAGTGACTTCATGAATGGATAGTTGCATGAACTTGATCAAAAGGAATTTGAGGGGAGCGCCTGGGTGGCTCAGTCGGTTAAGCATCTGACTTCAGCTCAGGTCATGATCTCGCAGTTCATGAGTTCAAGCCCCACATCGGGCTCTGTGCTGACAGCTGAGCCTGGAGGCTGTTTGGAATTCTGTGTCTCCCTCTCTCTCTGTCTGCCCCTCCCCTGCTTGCACTCTGTCTCTGCCTCTCTCAAAAACAAATAAACATTTAAAAAAATTTTTTTTTAAAAAGGAATTTGAGGGCCCAATCTCAAGATGGTGAGAAAAACAGATTTCTAACTGGTGACTTTCGACTGGAACTTGGTATTAAAAGACCATCAGGAATAGCAAATGTAAGGTCTGCTTGTGGACTCATAACCATTAGCACAAAGCCCTCAGTAGATCAAATCTGCTGCTTCAGGGGTATCCCCGAGGATAATGCCAGCCATGAATGTCTGTTGACTGACAGGACCATATATGATGGAAGCCCATCGAGGTTAGGTCTAGATATAGAAATCTGACCTTTGGGCTTATGGGAGCTGACAAAAACAACCATGATTCCTGTGATGAAACAAAAAATGAAGTAGATGGGAGATGAGGGAGGGGTATACGAGCTGCTGTTAAAACAAGGTAGAAATTCCTCTCCTAGTATCCAGAGCTTCTACACGCGATTTCTGTACAGGGAGCAACAGGTCCTAAACTAGCATGCCTCCCCCTTGGATTCTTCAGCATGATCCCCTGCAGCAGGCTTTCTTGAATCCCGAAGTGTTCTGATGGACAAGTCCCACGCTGCAATGCTCCTTGGGAACCCATGCTCCACTTCAGTCCCTGTGGTCCTCCCCATATAGAGACTATTTCATGCTTGTCAAATCTGTGCCTTCCAGAGCTTCCAGAGGGCTGGAGCGAGCCGCTGGAGACCAGACCAATGCTGCTGAGCCCAGAATTATGAGGGTGGGGCTGAGTGCACTTTGGAGCCAAAGAGGAAGCATCCACAAGAGTCTGCTTTCTACAATGGCCTGTGCTGAAAGGGGATCCTTTTTCTTTTTCCTTAAGTACAAGACATAATTTTTATATTTTTTTTAACGTTTATTTTTGAGAGAGAGAGAGAGAGAGAGAGAGAGCAAGCAGGGAAGGGGCAGAGAGAGAGGGAGACACAGAATCTCAAGCAGGCTCTGGTCTCTGAGCTGTCAGCACAGAGCACAATGTGGGGCTCCAACCCACGAACCATGAGATCATGACCTAAGCCAAAGTCGGACACTTAACCGACTGAGCCACCCAGGTGACCCAAGCCATACTTTTTTTTTTTAAGTTAAAGAGAGAGAGAGACAATTTAGAGCTAGTGAAGAAAACGAAGAGAAGGTTCAGAAGTACCTTAGCATTGATCAAGCCTTTTCATATCGTTTCTATTTTGACCTCTGAAAGATCCTTCTAAGAAGGACGTTCTCTGCTTTGAATCACCTGGAGAGTTATTTAAACTCCTGATGCCTTGGTGAGATCCCAGAACACATACTTAAGAATCTCAGGGATGGAGTGCTTCCAGACCACGGTTAATTCCAATGTCAGCCCAGGTAAGGACAAGTATTCTGGGTACTACCCCCATTCACCAAGGCTTGGGAGCCTCCAGAGGGGTGAAGTAAGTTGGTCCCAAGTGTCACAGCCCATAGAGGTGACTTTCAAAGCCAGGTCTTCTGTTCACTCTTGGACCCATCACTCTCTGTGTTCTCTCAGGTGTGGATCCCATGGCCACATGGGAAAAACGGTTACTAACGTACTGAGAGCTCACTGCATGCAAACACCGTGGCCAGCACTTTACATGTGTTAGCTCATTTCATCCTGCACTTAACGTTCAGGCAGTTCCAGGTTTCCCTGCTATCTGATAGTTTGCTTGAAACCATTTCACTTCTTTTTTTTTTTTTTTTTTTTGATGTTTATTTATTTATTTGGGGGGGGGGGGTAGGGGAGAGAGAGAATCTTAAGCAGACTCTGCACTGTCAACACAGAGCCCAATGTGGGGCTCGATCTCATGAGCGACATCATGACCTGAGCCGCAATCAAGAGTTGGGCGCTTGGGGTGCCTGGGTGGCTCAGTCAGTTAAGCACCCACTCTTGGTTTGGGTTCAGGTTATGACCTCATGGTTCATGAGTTTGAGCCCCACATCGAGCCCTTTCCCTCTCTCTCTGCCCAACCCCCCCAAAAATAAATAAGTAAACTTAAAAAAACAAGAGTCAGACCTTAACTGATTGAGCCAACCAGATGCCCCTACACAACTTCACTTCTACAAAAGATCTACGTTAATACCTGTTTTCGCTAAGAGAAAGAAATCCAAAGAGGGATTTTGCCGTTACGAAATGGTAATTGTTTCTTTCCTTTATACATTTTCAGCTTACATATAGAGGAGGACAGGGGAGACATCTGTACCACAAATATCCCTAATTTACAGATAAAGAAACTGAGGCACAGAGAGTTCAGGCCCTTACCTAACACCACACAGAGCTGCCATTTCAGGATCTCCTCTGGCCAGCAACCAGTGTCCCTCTTTCCCAGGACTTTGTCCTAGGCCCTCCTCTCATAATCTGCACCCCTGGAGATCTTATGTCCTCCATGGCTGTCTTCTTACTGGGCATTTCCAAATCGTTATTCTTCAGCTCATATTTCTCTCCTGAGCTCCAACCCTTTATATCCAACCACCATTTGCATATATCCTTTGAGCGCCACAAAACAGGTGCAAAAATTTTATCACGTTTCCCCAAATCCTTGTTCTCCACCTGCCACCACTCTCAGAGAACCGGACCACCAACCACTTCTTTGTTCAAGTTAGAAATAACTGTCGTCTTTCAATCTATCAGTTCCTTCATTCCCCATAACCAATTAGTAGACTTTCCTCTGCACTCCTTCCTCCTGACCACTGTCCTGCTCATGCCTTCATCCCTGTACCACACACAGGAGTGTTGTCCCACATGGCTACCTTGCCTTAGTCTCTCCTCACCCTCTCTAAGCTGACTCTAAAACACAATTCTGCTCCTGAAACGCCTATAGTTGTCTCCAGTGGCTTCCAAGAGGACAATTACCCAAACCTTGGTTTTCAAGGTATGTTAAACCTTCCTGGATACAAAGAACTTCAGTTCTTTGGCCAATGGTCGAGAAGAGACAAGAGTCTGAATATAAGAGGATGATATCACTCGTAGAAAGAGGGACTGTGCTGGAAGTGGAACTATTACCAAATTGCCATCTGCACTAGCGTTCTCAAGACCTCCTTCTCCATGGAACAGCAGCAACAGCTCCCGTGAAGCCCATAGACTTAAAGATTGAGGTTCCAAG
Organism: Panthera pardus; assembly: GCF_024362965.1. Taxonomy (NCBI): domain Eukaryota; kingdom Metazoa; phylum Chordata; class Mammalia; order Carnivora; family Felidae; genus Panthera; species Panthera pardus. The sequence goes on along the minus strand of NW_026526766.1, from coordinate 68,209,673 downwards.
GCTCCAGCCTCATTTTCCAGCCCCTGATCCCTCCGCTCACACCACACAGACTCTTTTTGTTTCCTATTTGTGTCCTACTGCTTCCCCGGTACGGCACTTGGATGCCTGTTGTTCCTTTGGCTTGGAATGCCTTTCCTCTCTTCCCTTCCTGGGACACTTACTCAAGCTTGTCCCTCTGGATCTCAGAAACACCTGCTGCTGCCTTGCACCGGGTCATCTGGCACACTGCTACTCCTCTACCTGCCGCATCTCCCACGAGACTGACTTTGCATCTGGTGCCACAACTGCTCCCTACCCTGGGCCTGGCACATAGTAGATGCTACGTGTTCTGTAATGCTTCCTTAATGAATAGTTTTGAATAAAGGAAGAATTCTTTCACTACAGAAAATCACTGTTGATCATGGAGAAGCTTCTCGGGGACCTTTTAAAATATTCTCCAGGTTTCCCTAACTAAATCAATTATTCCTGGAGTGTGGCAAGTTCACAAAAGTCCTGTTGGAATCTGTAAAATGTGGGCTGTAGCATCACACGCAGCCTGCATAGAATATGTAACCCTTCGGTCCTCTGATCTCCGGTGGAGATTCTGGAGAACATGTGCCTGCAGTTTCAACTTGGTATTTTTAAGAACTGTCCTTTAGTATCAGGACAAAGCCTCAGGAATGATCCATTATACATAATGAGACATAAAAATAATCATAACAAAAATAGGCAGTATGAAAGTCTTTAAATTTTCTAGTTGCTGTCAAACACCATTAAAGTCATGCAGTGGGGAAGATGAACTTTCTTCAATCAACAGATTAGTTGCTCGTCTGATTTTTTTGTTTTTTAGTGTTTTTCTTCCACCACACATTTGCCTATTCCAGCAACATTAAGTTATCTGGGGGGGAAGGGGGGTGCCTGGGTGGCTCAGTCAGTTGGGCGTCTGACTTCAGCTCAGGTCATGATCTCACGATTTGTGGGTTCAAGCCCTTGGAGTTTGTTTCGGATTCTGTGTCTCCCTCTCTCTGCCCTTATCCCACTCATGCTCTGTCTCTGTCTCTCTCAAAAATAAGTAAACATTAAAAAAATAATTTTTAAAAAAGTTAAAAAAAAAAAAGATATCCAATCTATAATTGGATCTACAATTTTCTGCTTGCTGCCCTTGCCAAAAGCCCAGTTGAGATGATTGATACTTGAAAGCAAATAATCTTAAGACAATGCAAACACTTCATTTCCCTGGAGTCTCCTCAAGCTGTTCCAATATACAGAGCACCAGAAAGCCTCATAACTTGACTGTGATGCTCCATTTCATCGTTTAAATGTATCTGTACCTGTCATTTCTTGGTGTAGGAGACAGGCACACAAAGAACATTCCTGTTTTTTGGTAACAGTTTTTTTTTTTATAGGTACTTTTCATTTCAGTGTATGTTAAAGTTGTCTCTCACAACGTCTCTTAGAGTTTATCATTCAAAGAAAAAGAAAGTGACTATTGATGCACTGGTTCACTTTCATTTACTATGTAATATAACGTTTAATTCATCATTTTCCATTTCCCCTTGACTGCTAGGAATCTCAGTTCTAAGTTTTGTGCATTACTGCAATAGATATTCTTACACTATGTATCTGGCTCAACTAACTTTCTTATATTTCATGGCCTTTGATCTGTCTTCCTTATCTTGACAGTTTTATTTTACACCACCTCAAATCTTTTTTGGGGGGAAAATAAGCAGAGCATAATAATTAGTAATAAAGAAGATACCAGTGCCCACCTCTTTTCTTCAAATGTAATCGCTTTGCCTTCTGAATTTAATAGAGTTTCCAAAATTAACTGCTGATTTAGAGTATCTGAAATTTGACAGAAGGCTATGAGAACAGAATAAGTGCTTTACTTACATTAGAGGTATGATCTCCTACAAACATTCTCTCATTCAAAACTTTATAGAGCTTAGCACAATGCCTGACATAGGATAGGAACTCCATAAATATTTGTTGCATAAACGAAGGCATAAACAAATATCATTCATGGTCATCAAAGAAACTTCAGGGGCAGCTAGGTGGCTCAGTCAGTTAAGCATCTGACTCTTGGTTACAGCTCAGGTGGTGATCTCACAGTTTCGTGAGTTTGAGCCCCATATGGGGCTTGGGATTCTCTCTCTCCCTCTCTTTCTCACCGCCCCCTCCCCTGCTCATGCTGTCTCTGTCTCTCTCTCAAAAATAAATACACTTTAAAAAAAAATTTTTAAATAACAATAAAGACTACTTAAAAAAAAAGAAACTTCAGTTAACAGAAAACTTGAAATAATAAAAATCTTCCCCCAAAAGATGGTGATGATAACGGTGAGCAGATTGCGTGAAGGCACTCTTACCAGCAACACCCCCGTATTGCACAAAACAGCCATGTATTAGGAATCCATGAAGCCTGTATTATTATACGCATTTCACAGATCACGAAGGAGAGGCTCAGAGCAGCAAGGCACTGGTAGGAAGCGCTTGGGTTTGGACTCTCGTCTGTCTGTTGCTACAGTCCATGTTCTCCATCACCAAGTGGTACTTCCTCAGATATTTCTGAATGTTTAATACCATCTCTACAACTTGGTCATGTATTCAGGACATGAGACTTGTAAAAGGTCATTTAAATATGTTTTTTTTGTTGTTTTTTTTTTTACCTTGCTGCTTCCTGAGATAGCTTCTTCCATCTGGAACCACAAAATAAGAGGAGGAGCTATGCTATAGAGGGGGGGATATACATGCATAGGATCTATGATACACATGAACGCATATATTGCATACAGCACCGAACTCCTCATTCAGTCATAAATTCCTCCTCCTGCCCCTTGTACCAAGTGATTTTCCACATCTGTTGTGTCATTTAACTCTAAAAGCCTATCAAGTAGAGTGTAGTACCTCTGCCTTCCAGGTAAGGAAACGCAGCCCAGATGGATCAAATGATACAAACATCTCTGGTGATGGCACCTGGTTGGCCAAAGCCCACCTGTTTCCAGAGAGCACACGCTACGTCCTCTTTCGCTGCACAACCATGACCTCCACGTGCCCTCAGCCTGGTGCCACCTAATGAGATGTGTTTTCACCAGGAAAGATAATTATTCATGCATATTCCAAAGCGCATACCTCTACACATATCTGGGGTAGAAATAGACGGTGTAGCTATACAGAGGTCAGGAATATTTTAGGATAGGGATGAACCCGAAGGAGTGGGGCTGCTGGCTGATACGGGTTGAACGCTGAGCCTACGGAAGGAAAGGCTTACACCTGAATAGCAACTGTGTTTGGACTCAAAGAAAAGGACTACTTTTTGTTTATACAGAATTAACCTTCCAGCTAAATGTGCAGTCAGCTGAAACCAAAAGTTTTTTCACAGCAAGTACAGCTGAGCCCTCTTTCTTCTCATTCATGTGTTTGGCCTTAAGCAGTGGAGTTTCAGATCTGACATGTGCATGGACCCACTTCTATGTTACCCAGTCTCCTGGTCTCTCTTTCAACACCTCCAATTCCTCATCTCCCCGTCTCCTCTTAATCGCCATTTCAGGGAGGCCTTGAAAAGAGTGGAACAGAACCCAATGGACTCACAGCTGCTGGCCATCCTTCAGGAAGTCCATGTAGGGATGGAGGCCATGTCAGGCCCTGCCCCTATAGACATCCTGCCAGGTCTCTGAACAGACCGCTGCTCTGTGCCCCTATGCTGTTCCCTCTGCCTTGAAAGCCTCTCTTTGCTCCTCAGCCTGCAATTTGCCCTCTCGAAAGTCAGCTCAGTTCACATGGGATCCCACCCCAAAACTAGAGCGCACCTTCCCCAGTCCACACAGCACTTAGCGCATTCTCCTGAAATCACTGCTTCCCGCCTCCCTCACTATGCTGGGCATTTTCCAGGCCAGAGATTCACATCTTATTGTTTTGTATCCCAAGTGCATACCTAGCATGGAGCCTCACACGCTGGGCAATATCAGAAGTCTACAGAATTGGGGTACCTGTGAGACTTCACTCATATGAGGACTTTAAGAGACAAAACAGATGAACATAAGGGAAGGGAAACAAAAATAATATAAAAACAGGGAGGGGGACAAAACAGAAGAGATTCTTAAATATAGAGAGCAAACAGAGGGTTACTGGAGGGGTCGTGGGAGGGGGGATGGGCTAAACGGGTAAGAGGCACTAAGGAATCTACTCTTGAAATCATTGTTGCACTATATGCTAATTAACTTGGATGTAAATTTTAAAAAATAAAAAATAAAATTAGAAAAAAAAAAAGAATCGGGGTACCTGGCTGGCTCAGTCGGAGGAGGGTGTGGCTCTTGATCTCAGGGTTGCGAGTTTGAGCCCCATGTGGGGTGTAGCGATTACTGAAATAAATAAAACTTAAGTGTGCAGAATAAATGAATGTGGCCCACACTTCAATTCTTGCAAGTTTATACCTGTCTGAAGCATCTACTTACGAGAATTATTGCTTGTAATCGGTGCCAGAACTTTCAGGAAACTTCAAATTACATACCTCCTGAGATCCTCAGAACACCTCTAAGATATGGGTATCATCATGACCCATCTCAGATGGAGAAACTGAGGCTCAGAGACTGCCAATGGCCCAAAGTCACACTGCGAGAAGCAGTAGGACTGGGACCTGGCCGGGCCTTCTGGTCCTTCCCTCTCCCCCATACTGCTAGCCCCTCAAGGGCCAATCACCAAGTCTACGCTATCTCTGATTTTTCACGTGTCGCCACGCACACCACAAGGCCAAGTCTAGATAACATGCACAGTGTACTCTTACTGGAACAGCTCTGCCCTCCTGCTGCTATTTCTGATTTGCTGTCACCAATAAACTCCTTTCCTGGACCGTGGTCATCCTGCTCTCCTTCCACTCAAGCCCAAAGCAAGTCCTGGGGAGGGGAAGAACAAAGATCTATCTGCTAGAGAAGGAAGATCCCAGTTCAGAAAAACGCCTTCCCACCCACGTTCAGGTGTAAGAACCCACCCTAATCTTAGGCTGCCTCCCAAGGAAGTGGCTCAGGCCCATGTTCATCCTGCCCAGGAGGTGTTCCCAGAACTGTGTTGGTGGACACTAAATTCCTACTTGGAACCTTGGTGTCTAGAGGAACCCTGTTGGCCATTATTAGCCAAAGCGAAAAGCGTAACTAACCCCAGGGTAAGTCATTCATACCCACTAGGTTTGCTTAAAAAAAGGTCCACCAAGATCAGAGTTCTTTGAAAAAATGATCTTTCCAGGCTCCCCACTGCCTGGCATTGGAGGCTTACATCCTCACTCTGCTTTCCTTTGCTCCGAAAACGTGTGTGTGGACACGAGGTCCCAGCTGCAAGCTGAGAAGGGACTTTGGACCCTCTGTGAGTTGCTGCCTCGGGGAAGAGACACAGGGCTGGTGATAAATAGGGAAAGAAAGATGTGTACAGATTTCCAAATGGCTCTGTTTCTAGCATCACTTCCGTGACTCCTCCTCCTAACTGCATCACTGATGGCAGAGAGAGGTCGCGTCCTTACCCTGACTGGCCCTCACAATTCTGTTGCCGGGGTTGGCGGGTCCTGCTGGGTCTGAAACACAGATTCAGGAAGACTATTCCTCCACCCCGACAGAGGATGCCCCCCACCCCGCGCCCCCGCCTTCCTTTCAGCAGCTGCTTCCAAACCACCTCCTTCTCAAACTAAGAGCTGCACCCACCCCAAACTGGCTCGCTCAATCCCAGCAAGGAAGACTTGGATCCTGCACGTTTGGCTTCCAACCACACTCCGGTGCCGCCTCTCTTCTCCCACCTGAGCCCCAGGGGCCCACTCTGTCCTAGGCTCCTGTGCCGGCTCACATTCTACCATGGTCACACCTCTCACACTGCAAGAGAAGGAGCACAAACCCCTTCCATCCTACTTCACCTCCAGCTACTGCCTTGCTGTCACCGCACCAGCCTCAAGCCTCTTCCTCTGTGGCCCAGCACAGCCCACGCTAGCCTCAGGCCCCTTCCCCTACTGGAAGGGTCTCCCCAAGGTCACCGTGGTCTTTTGTTGGCCAAACCCAGTGTTTGGTCTGAGTGCCCATTCCCCCCCACAACTCCTACCCTCCCCCCCACCACTGCCCACTCCATCACCCTCGCTAACACTTCATCCCCAAAACCCAATGCTCCCACAGGTTCCTGGCCTCAGCCGCATCCCCACCCCCCACTTCCTCCCTCCCCACCCACCCCCCCCCTCCCCCCAGGCAAAACCAGCACTTGTCCTCTTTATCAGCAGACCTGCCCAAGGACAGATACCTTCAAAGAATCTGGGAGGGTCGCAGGTACAGTCATGTGGCCTGAAAGGCTAGCAGGTTTGAGCATTCATCTCCACTAACCGGTGACAGAGGACATCTCCCAGGTCTAGTGCCAAGAACCCATCAGCCTCTGCAGCTCTGCAGCTCCTGTTTTCCAAGGTTCCGGGAATGGCCTGGTCCCCTTTAGATTGACACAATCCTTCAAAGCTCCAGATAGCCTTGCTCAGGCCAGTTGTCCCACCCCTTTCTGGCTTTGCAGACCTCTGGTCTCATCTCTGCTTTGCTAGTTTATAGCTGGCCCCTTAGCCTACCTCATTTACAAGCAGCAAACACACTGACACGCCGTTGCTCTGGGTATCTCCAGCAAGGATCCTGTGACTGGCATGAGATCATCCCCCAAGTTAGCGATCTTTCCACCTACAAACTCCCTGTTCCCCCCTCACCCCTGCCCCAGCCCCCTCCTTCAGTTCTCCTCAAAGGCCTCCTGAATTCCCTTCCTGCAAGCCCCAGCCCCATCATCCTGTGTGCAGACAGAACCAATGGGTACCCTCCTGGGTTCCCTCCCACAACCATAAATTTACCATACCAAAGTACTGATTATTCTTGACATTCTATTAGAGCCATTTGGGGCTGACAGTCACATTTATTTTCATTTTTAAACAATGTTAAAAAGGCCTGATTATAACTGCCTGATACCTACACAAACACCGGGCAGGCGCTATTATATCAAGAAGCTGGTAAATGTTTTACTTGCTAGTTTCCATCTGCCATGGGGAGAGATCCTACCATTTGCCAGATGCTCAGATGCTGCCTGGAGAACATATCTATAATGTGCATTATCCGCAGGGGGTGAGGTGGGGCAGGAGTGTTGCAGTAAATAAACCTTAGGGCTGCTGAACGTTTCATACCTACTTTTTAAGTTTATTTACTTTATTTTGAGAGAGAGAGAGAGAGAGAGAACGAACGAGTGGGAGAGAGGGGCAGAGAGAGAGGGAGAGAGAGGCTCCCAAGCAGGCTCCGCACTGTCAGCACAGAGCCTGATGCGGGGCTCAAACTCACGAAAGGCAAGATCACTACCTGAGCCGAAATCAAGAGTCGGACAGACACTCAACAGACTGAGCCACCCAGGCGCTCCCTATTTTTTTTTTTAATATCAAAAGGAAGGCATGTAGTGGAAAAAGCATAGAAAAACTTGCATTCATCTTAGACAAAACTGGACTCTAGTCCTGACAGTGCCACTTGCTAAGCTTTGTACTCTCTGGGACTCGGTTTCTTCATCTCTAAAATGGGCACAAATGGCAGTAAGACTACCTGCCCCTCCGAGAATGGCTGGGATAACAGATCTGAGAGCCCTTGGAGAGCTGTAAACTGTTACTCAAATGGGCAACAGAGTGGTTTTTGCCAGCAGCATTGATGTTTTGGTGCTAGAAAGAAAACTGATGATTGCAATGAATCGGGCAGCCCACTTTTGCCTTGAGCCAGCTGGGTCACTTTGGACATAAGATGCCTGAATTACCTCACAGGATTCTTTGGGAGTTCGAGATAAAGGAAATGGTAAATAGCTTCAGAAGTCAAGAGTCTGGGGTAAGTCTTGAGGCACTTGATAGCATTAACCCTTTTTGCAGGAGCAAATTATGAACATCTATCCCCACCCCCTCTCCCGTGGTAATATCTGCCACAGGAAGATTCACTGACAAGGAAACAAGAACTTCAGTAGATACCCATAATATGAGCCACCGGCCGTTCCCCGCCCACCTTTGTCCTCCAGGTCTGGCCGCAAAGAGACCTCCAACAAGGATGACCTTGGGCTGGTCACTTCAGCCCCCTGTCCTCCCTCCCTCCCCATCTGTTAACTGGGCAGAGAGCCCTCGCCATGGGGTTACTGTGCGAGCATCAAATGAGGTCATATATTTGAAAGACTCGGGTAAGCATTTAATTGGTTACCAAGCTGTACACATGTGAATGATCAGCATTATTTACAGTAAGTATGTGAGCTACATATGAAGGAAACCTAATGACAGTCCACTTCTCAGCCCAGCTGGGCAGAAGTTTCTTTTAAAAGAACCTGGTTTGGTGAAGGCTCCTTGTAATTAACGGAGCCTCAGGGAGAGGGTGTAGATCAGGACCAAGAGCACAGTAGCTTTGGGATTTGTAGGTTTAAAGCCTGCCTGTGTCCAGAGAGGTGCCAATTTGCATAATCTTGGCAATTTATTTAATCTTTGTGAGTCTCCAGGTTTTCCTCTGAAAAAAGGAATAATAACAGCACTTACCTCACAGCGCTGTTACGTTGAATATTCAGGATAATGTGCGTAAAACAATTCACACAACAGCTGGGTGCGATGGTTGCAGTGTCAGTTTCAGTAGGTAGGTGTACTAGAGAAAGGAAGCCAGAAGGCAGTGGAATGTATTAACTGGTAAATATCATTCTCCTCTTATGAAATACACAAAAAGTATACATATTGGCAAGAACTGGACCCTGAAAGATGAGAATTGTATTGCTAAGGATGCCGGAGAGATGGGGAGGTGGCTGCTTTTCCTTTATCTCTTCTTATAATGTTGCTTGCACAAAGGATACAATTTTGTTGTATTTTGGGGGGAGTATAAAAAGAAAAAACAAACCTCGCCCTGAAGGGTAGTAGCAACTGGCTCTGAGGATGCCTTCCAGACCACAAGTCTTAGGCAGGTGGAATCGGAAGTCTGCAGGCTTCAGGAAGAAAGGTGAGAAAGGTATTAAAGTGACAGATCCCCATTAAATTTGAAAAAAATCCACATTCCTTCTTGGAGCCGGAAGTACCTCCCTGAATATAGGCCGTTTGCAAGGTCAACCTGGCTTTCTCCTCACACTATCTCCTCCAACATGGGGCTAGCCACCTTCTTCTGCCTCTCACACCCCCAGGCTCCTTTCACCTGATCCAAATACTTGCCTGATTGCAAGTCAGGTCTCTGGTCAATGTTATCTCTTCCCAGCGCCCAGCCCAAATCATTCCATTCCATCATCCTTTTTCTTTCCTTTTCTTCAAATACCTACACACTATCTAAAATTACCTCATTTGTTTACATGTTTATTGTATGCCTTTCTTTCTCTGGAACATAAACACCACAAGATCAGGGACCTTATCTGTCTCACTTGGGCCACAAGATCTCCAGCAATGGATCACGGTCAAGGCACTCAATTAAGTATTTAAGAAAGAGAACAAACTGAGGGTTGCTGGAGGGGAGGTGGGTGGAGGAAGGGGCTGAATGAGTGATGGGCATTATGGAGGGCACTTGATGGGATGAGCACTGGGTGTTATATGGAAATGATGAATCCCTGGGTTCCCTGTAACCAATACTACACTGTATGTTAACAAACTGGAATTTGAATAAATATTTTTAAAAAGATAAAGGAACAAGTGAATACTGCCAATTGCTAATGATGAGGGGATGAATAAGGGGCAAGTCAGCTGTGCCCCACCTCCCACCTGACTGATTCGTGCAGGTACACATACCTGGGCAGAGTTTCAGGCATTTTGGCCAACGAGCAGACAGCAGCCACGGCCAAGGAATAGGTAGCAACTGGCACATGAGACGCCTGCCATGGCAGAAATCTGTACATGTGACTTCAGCAACATCAGCCTTGTGCATCTTTAGGCATACACCTGCTGGTTAGACATGGCCAGTTAGATGTCTGGGCTTTACTGCAGCCATAAATATAAGGCCAAATAGTCTGTGTCCTTCCCTGAATAAAAAACAAAAGACAAAATCTAGCTCAAGTGAAACACATTCTTGGGGAAAAGCGCAGCCCACATTTACTGGGCCAGGTCCTACATCAGGATGACAAGATCCAGAGCTGCATCTCCTAGCAGAGAATGACTACAGTGGGAAAAACAGAGCCGAATGAGGAAAGAATAATGAAATGACGTGAAATTCTAAGTTTCCCTCCTCTGAGTTAGCACAGAGGAGGGATTCAGAAGCCCCTGCTAAAATGAAGCCAGGCATTCCGTTCCCGCAGAGGTGAAAAGTGCAACAGATAGACAAATCCGCAGCAAAACCGCCCTAGAGACTCTCCCCAGTCTTCCCTGCTCTCACCACAGAGATGCCCGGTAAGGTCTGACATCTTCCCATCCTTTCTGTGGCTCTGCAAACAGGTGCAGGCCTGGGGGCAGGTTGACAAACTGCTCTTACTGTTTGCGGAAAGTAGGACAAGATCTGGAACCACTCAGTTCCTCAAGAACAGCTAGTTCTTCTGACCACAGCTTGGGCAGTTCTAGGGACTACCTGGAAGCAGGTGAAGGCCGGGCTCTGAGCTCCGGGAGAAGATATTCTAGTGCCTCCTTTCAGCAATGAGTCTGTTCCAGGAAAGGTTGTACCTAGGGGCCTTGTGGACTCTTTTATTTTTAGTTTTTTAATTTTTTTATGTTTTGTGTAGACTCTTTTATAATAAAAGAGAAAGAAAATAAGAAAGAAAGAAAGAGGAAGGAAGGAAAGAAAGGAAGAGAAAGAAAGAAAGAAAGAAAGAAAGAAAGAAAGAAAAGAAAGAAAGAAAGAAAGAAAGAAAGAAAGAAAGAAAGAAAGAAAGAAACTGCCCCTCCCAGCCTGTCATGTTAGGAGTGCCCCTGTTTATACACCTGGGGTGCATCTCCATGCAGTGGTTTGTGGAAATAGCCAGAGCTTTGGGGTCCATGTTTCTGGCTTCAGTCCTGTACCACGTGGCACTTTCCCTAAGCAACTCCTTTTCCCCTCTCTGTGCCTCCATTTCCTCATCTTCAATTTGAGGAACAGGATGACAACTAGGAGTTTTGACCCATTCATAGGCAAAAAAAAAAAAAAAAAAAAAAATCAATATAGGGGATTGCAATCAACATATTTTAAAAAGTGAAATAGAAGAGTTTAGAATATAGACTATCTGGGTGCATTACAGTTAATAGAGAAGTATTACCTTTTGAAACTAATTTCATCTATAAACACATATGTACTGAAATCAGTAAAAATATATTTCTCACTGTAGGTCATTGCTTTTTTTAAGTTCAAAACATATTACATGGAGTTTTCAAGGCTAGTAGCAGAGATAGACCAACCAGTAAGTGCCCACTGCTCCCTGCCTAATTGACAATTTCCTATTGTTTGCCTGAGGGCTGAGCCTGGCTCCAGGTGAATGTAGGATTAGGCTCATGAATATATTCAAAGAGAATAGATCCAGAGTAAAAGACAATGCACCCAGAGGGCCTGCACCATGACCCCTCCTCCCCAAAGGACATGACTTTTCTGATTTCTAACCCGTCCATTAGCTTTGCTTGTTTTCTGAACTCTGTCTAAACGGAATGACGGTGTGAACTCTAACTGTGGACACAGTGACCTAGAAAAGGAGATGTTCAATACTGCGTTTATTGTCTGGCATGACATCGGCCAGAAAGCATTGCAAAAATAATATTATGATTATTAAGCAAAGGCCTGTTATGTACCAAGCTCTGTGCTAAGGGATTTAAAAGTAGTTGAGTTCATTTTCACAAGGTGAATGTGATTCAAGGTGGAAGTCATTATCTTGATTTTCCAGGGAAGGAAACTGAGGCAACAGAGAAGTTGTGCCGGGGGCATTCCAAGGTCACAGATCCTGTGAATGGCCAGGGTGGGGTTGGAATCCTTATCTGTTCGCCTCCAGAGTCCTTTCCATCATAGACTTTTTTGCAGGGGGCGGAGATCCTCTGCAACAAAGTAGCTGTGAAATAGCAGTTGGTTCCATCTTTGCAGGACCAGTCTGTATTGTACAACCTTGCCTGGCTTTCACCCAGGAATTGAGCTGGTTTCTGTTTCTCGGGAAGCACTCAAACTACCCTTGGTGAAGCTAGAATATTCCAGAAGGCCCGAATTACACTGAGAAGTCTAATTTATGGGGACGTTCTTACTACACAAAATTTCTTCCAGAACATTTGGTCCTTTGGGATTTCCCCCAAATTGCCAATGATCAGACAGAAAATTACATCTCCCTCTCCCTGGTTCCTTCATTGTATGCAGTGTTTTCCCTGAACCTTACCTATCAGTATATCTCCCTGGACTCCCTCGGCAACTCTTCACTATCCAGAGAAATTTGAGATTTTTTGTTTTTGTTTTTGCTTTTCTGTTAAATATAACTACATCTCATAACTTGATTGATGAAGCCACATCGCATCAATGATGTTGGCCAGTAATTTGTTCAGTGTACCCAAGAATAGAGGATAAAGGGACCCATGTATCAATTTTCTTCCTATTCAAGATTTTGGAGCTTTTACAGTCACCATCCAGATTACAACATACCTACTACACCAGAGTTCCAAGGAAATTAGTCAGGCCTTAAATTAAACTTTAACCTTGTTTCAAATTAAAAATACAATTTACCACATTAGTTTCATATGTTTCTATTTCCTGGCCTCAAAAACACTAACAGCTCCTTGACTACAGTAGTTGAAATCCTACTTAGCACTCAATAAGGAAACAACTTCCCAACCCCTAGGCAAGGCTAATTGAGTGATCCTTTTGCTCCCATAATGCTTTGTAAAGTTTTCAGGCTTGTTCCTCCATCCCTTACCAGCCCCCAAACCCTGAACTCCCCCCAGGGCAGTATTTATTCCTTTCTGTCCTGATACTTACCCCCAACATGGGCAGGACAAAGCTCCCTGCACACAGTAAGCCTTCAGTATTCATTGTTGCATTGAATTAGTTTCTAAATAAGCTTTTCACTGAAGTATGATGTGCATACAAAAAGGTGCAGGGTTGTGTCTGCATGTTCACAAGTGAAAGAGAATATACCCAAAAGGCCTGCACCATGATCCCTCCTCCCCAAATGACATGACTTTCCTACTTCTAACACTATACGTTAGCTTTGCATGGGTTTTGAACTTTGTATAAATGGAATCACAACATGAACTCTCTAGGTTTTGGCTTACTGTATTAAACACCATGCTTGTGAGATTTACCCACACCATTTTGTGTAGCACTGGTTCATTTATTCTCAGTTGCTACATAGCATTCCATTCTGTGCAGTTATTTATTTAACCATTCTACTGATGATGGACATTTGGGTTGTTTGAATTGGGAGCTCTTATGATCAGACTTGCTACAAACATTCTTGGATATTTCTTTTTCTTAAGTATTTACCTAAGAGTATAGTTGTTCAACTTAGTGGATACTGCCCAAAAGTTTTTATGGTGGTTGTGAAAATCGACAAGCTGATTCAAGAATTTATATGGGGGCGCCTAGGTGACTTAAGTCAGTTAAGCATCCGACTTCGACTCCGGCAGGTCATGATCTCGCGATTCACAAATTCAAGCCCTGCGTTGGGCTCTGTGCTGACAGCTCAGAACCTGAAGCCTGCTTTAGATTCTGTGTCTCCCTCCCTCTCTCTCTGCCCCTCCCCTACTCACATTCTCTCTCTCTCTCTTTCTCTCTCTCTCTGTCTCTGTCTCTCTCTCCTTCAAAAATAAACATTAAAAAAAAAAAAGAATTTATATGAAAATATAAAAGACCAAAAAATATCCCAAGACAATCTTGAAGAACAAAGCTGGAGGTCTCACACCTTATTATTAAACTTATTTTAAACTTATTATTATACTTATTATTAAACTACAGTAACTAAGACAGTGTGGTTTGAACACAAAGACCAATGGATTAGAAGAGAGCATTCAGAAACAGATTCACAAATATAGGTTATTTGAAGTATTAAATAGGTGACATTGCAATCCAGAGGGGAGAGAATGATGCTTTCAATAAATGGTGCCAGATCAACTGGATAAACACATGAATAAAATTTAACCACACATTGAAATCAAATCCAGATGGATTATAAATCTCAATGTTAAAAGTAAAACAATAAGACTTTGTAAAATAAATAAATAAATAAAAATACACACACACAGAGAAAACAATATGACTTGGGATAGGCAAAAAAAATCATACAAATAGGACATAAAAAGCATTAACCATAGGGGTACCTGGGTGGATCAGTGAACTGAGTGCCCAACTGGTTATTTCGGCTCAGGTCATGATCCCATCCATAGTCATTGGATTGAATTCCATGTCAGGCTCCACACTCAGCATGGAGCCTGCTTAAGATTCTCTCTCTCTATCTCTGCACTTCTCCCCAACTTGTGCACGCTCTCTATAAATACATACATACATACATACATATATACATACATAAATTTAAATTAAAAAAATAATAAAAAGCATTAACCATAAAGAAAAAATAAGATAGGGGCGCCTGGGTGGCTCAGTCTGTTAAACGTCCTGCCTCCGCTCAGGTCGCCATCTTGCGGTCCCTGAGTTTGAGGACCACGTGGGGCTCTGTGCTGACAGCTCAGAGCCTGGAGGCTGCTGCGGATTCTGTGTCTCCCCCTCTCTCTGCCGATTTCCAGCTAGCGCGTGTGCTCTCTCTCTCATTCTCTCAAAAATAAATATTGAGAAAAAAAAAAAAAGAACTGGCCTTCTACATAATTCTTTTTAAAAAAGTAAGAAGTTATCCAGAAGATACCATTAAAGGCTTGAAACAGAGCACAAATTGAGAAAAGATATTTGCAAAAATGTATCTAACAAAGGCCCTGTAAACGAAATGTACACAGAACTGCTACACGTGAATTACAAACTGATAGAAAAACGGCACATAGAAGGGAAGGCTAGGGGCGCCTGGCTGGCTCCGTTGAGCGACAGACTTCTGCGACTTCTGCTCGGGTCGTGACCTCCTGGTGGACCCGAGCCACTGTGGATGCAGAGCCGCTTCGGATCCTCTGTTCCCTCGCTCTCCGCCCCTCCCCCACTCCCTCTCGCTCTGTAAATAAAGTAAAAACATTAAAAGAAAAGGTGAGAGGGGAAGACTATTTTCCACTTGGCCCTTAGCGAGAGCCTGTGCACACCCCTGGGAATAAGATTCATTTCTGACCGGGCTGGGTTCACAAGCTCCGGGAGAAACAGGCACATACTCTAAACAACATGGAATTCTCCTCTCATCCGAAGACCTGAAGCTGACTATGCCTAAGCACGCTCCCAAAACGAATTCCTAGAATTCGAAGTCATGCTCATTTTTATTTCTCTACAGGTTCGAGTTGCAAAACCCTCTTCCTGAAAGGCTAATGGTATACTTCCACCAGGGATATACACATGCCCTGTTTGTTCAAATGGTTGGTGAAAAATAGTATCTTGTTTTACTTGTGCCTTTGATCTCCAGGGAAATTACGTTTTTTAAACGCACTTGTTGGTGATTTTTATTTCTTCTTTTATAATTGGGGAGTTTGCACATTTTGCCCACTGAATTTTTCTTATAATTTTAAAAGGTGGCTGTATGTAGCAAGGTTATTAACTATTCACTTGTTATATACATTGCAAATATTTCCCCAGTATTTATGTTTTCCCCTTTAATTTTATTTGTGGTGGGTTTTCCCCTATATATATGAACATTAAGTATTTACATAGTAAAATCTGTCCATCTGTTGTAACTTCTGTATTTTTTAAAATTTTTTTTAGGTTTATTTATTCTTGAGAGATAGAGAGAGACAGAGCATGAGCAGGGGAGGGGCAGAGAAAGAGGAGGAGACACAGAATTGGAACCAGGCTCCAGGCTCTGAGCTGTCAGCACAGAGCCCGACGCAGGGCTCGAACTCACAAACTGTGAGATCATGACCTGAGCCAAAGCTGGATGCTTAACTGACTGAACCACCCAGGTGCCCCGTAACTTCTGTATTTTTACAAAATACTTAGGAATGCTCTTTCCATGCTCTTTCCATTTTGACATAAAAATGGTTATATACATACATTTATATAGACATATATATATGTTATCTTTATATATTTAAATTGCTTGGAGTTTATTTTACATGAGGTGTGAGGTAACTCCAATGGTGTGTGTGTGTGTGTGTGTGTGTGTGTGTGTGTGTAACCTTTTTTCTGAACACTGGCCTGTTGTTTCAGCACCAGTTTACTAAAGAATGTGCACTTCTCCTACTCATTTGTGTGTGTTTGGATGATATAGTTCAATAGGGAAATTTGGGAGTGAAAGGATCTTCTTGGCCATTTGCGAGGACAGATTGATCTGAAGTGGCCAGAGTAGAGCTGTGGACCAGGAGGCTCATTGTCCCAACTGTGTGGGAGAAAGGGTGACTGCCTGAATTACAACAGGCACATGAAAGGTAAGGAGAGAGGACCTTTGTCCTTCCCCCTCTAATCCCCGTATCCCTCACCTCGCTCCCTTTCCCCAGTCTTCAAGCTTCATCCACCATCAGGGGAGGGAATAAAGCCCAGTAGCTAATCTCGAGAATCTGGAATCAGATTACTGCATTTAAATCCTGACCTCACCATTCATTCTGGTCTTGTGATCTCATGCCAGTGTCTAGATATTTCTGGTCCTCAGTTTTCCCACTTGTGGAGATAACGGGAACACCTATTGCAGAGCCTATCAAGAAGGATTTAAGGAGCTAATGCATATGAGGCCCTTTTCCTAGTGCCTGGCACAGACTAATCTCTACTAGTCAATAATGTTAACGGTTCATTTTTAAGGAAAAACGTGGCCATCACTTTTCTCAATGGAACAAAACTTCAGTCCTATCTTCAGATGGGTGTAGAGATCTGAGCCTGAAACAGAGCAGGTACAGGAGCAAGTGGAAGATGCAAGGTGGTGGAAAGGAGTCCAAGTCAAATGGTTGAAGGCATTGGTCTAGCAAATGCTTTGTTTGGGAGGCATCTATTCATTAAGGTATACTTACAATAAGACCTAAGAACTAAGGACTACCATTAGTAAAATAAATTAGCATGTTAATTAACGATGGGCTCCACACACACACACACACACACCCTATTTTTAAACACAACTGTTTGTTTATGTAAAACTTTGGTCAGAAGGGGCGCCTCAGGTGCCTTTCTTTCTTTCTTTCTTTCTTTCTTTCTTTCTTTCTTTCTTTCTCTTCTTCTCCTATTTTTTGGAGAATGAAGATAACAGCTACAGTTGATTGACTCCATCAGGGGCACAGTACTAAGCCCTTTAACAATTATCTCCTGTAACACGCCCTCTGTAATAACTCTGAGGTTATTACCGTCTGCAGTAGACAGATCAGGAAAGGGAGTTTCCTAGAAATGAAGAAGTGATTTGCATGTGGCCGCCATTACTGAGGACAGAGATTCAATCCCAGGTCTCAGCGACTCCAACCCCCAAGCTCTAAAGCCAACAAAGAACACATGACAGTTGAAATGGAATTTTGGAGGCTGGGAAGTCCAACTTGACAGATGGGAGAAATTCCTTTCTGAAGGATTTAGTGCCTGCTATTTATGTATAAACTGGTCGAGTCTGGAAGGACTTTGGAAGTCAATTAATTCAGCTTCCTCCTTGTACAGATAGAGAACCTAGAACCCAGAACAAAGAGATGTGGCCCCAGCCAACTGTACGCTGACTGCTTCACTGGAGTCCTGGGTCTCTTCACTCTGTGCAGTGCTTGTAATCTCCACATGGCCTCAAGATCAAAGCCCTAGAGGTGGAAGAGATGGAGTGTGGAAGCATGCTTCATGCCGCACAGACTACACAGGGAAAACCACACAGTCCTGGCCCAAAGAAGTTTGCAAATCAGCAAGGGAGACGATTTGAGCCTGCAAACAGCAAACACAGTGAGTGAGTGGGGGAAAAACACTCTGAAGTCTTGAAAGGGTCCCATCCCTCTGGCCAGAATCTGGAAGACTTAGTGGAGGAGGTTGCATTAGAGCTGAGTCTGCAGCACAAATGACAGGAAGGGCATTCCAGATGGAGAAAAGCACACCTAGAAGGGATTACTAATAATGAAAGCTCACATTAATTAAGTGGAAATGTGCCGATTCCATGCTAAATGCTTTGTATGTATTAACTCCTTGAAACCCCACATCTTGAAACCCCACATCGACACTATAAGGTGGGACAATAATTATCCCCATTTCAGAGAAAGGGAAATTGAGACACAAAGGATAGAGAAGTGACTTGCTCAAGAACATACAGCTGGGAAGTAACAGGTTCCAGAATGGCAATGCCAGCTGGAGTGACTCCTGCATTCTAGACAACCTGAGGGAGGACCCAGGGGTCAGAAATGGGGACAGGATGTAGGATGAGAGAGTAGGGGACAGATTTTTTTCTAGGACAAGTCAACTTTCAATTGACCCCAGGCCCTTCCCTGGCCATCTTGGGCCTCCTAAGGTAGGCAGGGAGTACTCAGTTAGTGAGGGTCAGGACCCAGACCCACTGGCCTCTAGGTCTGCCACGAGACCTTCCAGAGGCCACCAAGACTGAGCTGAAGGCCCCAGATGAAGGGCCACAGAAGCCATCTGGCTCACTCTGAGACCACAACGTCCAGGAACCCACCCTGACTGATCTTACACCAACCCCAGGGGTTCTATGGGGCCAGGGCTTGGACGTTAGTCCCAAATTTGGCAAATATTTTCCAAATGCCAACCATAGCTGTGGCTTAGCCCCCTTGGGAACAGTGGACTTGGAGGTGAGAGCAGAGGGTGCTGCGGCAACCCAAGTCTGGCTCTAAGAGCTGTGTGACCTGGGGCCAGCTCTGACCCTCTCTGGACTTCAGGGAGCACCTAAAGGGATCATCCTGATCTGTGGGCTTAGGAATCTGTGAAAACAGATGGATGAGGGCCAGCACAATGCCTGGGCCCACAAGTGCTTAATAAATGCTAAATTCTTGCACTTGACCTTGAGAAACTCTTCTTCTTTTTGAAGCAGGCTGAGAGTAGATAGACCCAGTGCAGTCCTTGGACCCTTATCTTTCCTAAAAACATATCAAAGGGCCCTTTGAGTGTTGAGAATGGTACTGCTGAGCAGTGCTAGAAACAGGAGACAGCAGGAACCCCATAGGGAGTGACCAAGTTCTCAGAACCGATATAAATTCACTCACCTGGGGAGCACCTGGGTGGCTCAGTCAGATGAGTGTCCAACTTCAGCTCAAGTCATGGTCTCATGATTGGTGAGTTTGAGCCCTCCATGGGGCTCGTTGCTGTTGGCAAGGAGCCTGTGCCCCATCCCTCTCTCTCTGCCCCTCCCCCCCCACTTGTGTGCTCTCTTTCAAAAATAAATAAACGTTAAAAAAAATTTTTTTTTTAAAATAAATTCACTCCAGCACTTGGCTGGATCAGTCGGAAGACCGTGTAACTCTTGAGCTCAAGGCCATGAGTTTGAGCTCCATGTTGGGTGTAGAGATTACTTAAAGAAAGAAAGAAAGAAGGGTACCTGGGTGGCTCAGTCAGTTAAGTGTCCAACTCTCGATTTCAGCTCGGGTCAAGATCTCATGGTTCTGTGAGTTCAAGCCCTGAGTCAGGCTCTATGCTGATAACATGGAGCCTGCTTGGGATTCTCTTTCTCCCTCTCTCTTTGTCTTTCTCTCTCTCTCTCTCTCTCTCTCTCTCTCTCTCTCAAAATAAATAAATAAACCGAGAGAAAGAAAGAAAAGAAAGAAAGAAGAAAGAAGAAAGAAAGAAAGAGAGAAAGAAAGAAAGAAAGAAAAGAAAGGAAAGAACAAAGAAAAAAAGAAAGAAAGAAAGAAAGAAAGAAAGAAAGAAAGAAAGAAAGAAAGAAAAAGAAAGAAAGAGAAATTTTTAAAAATAGGCTTCACACCTAGTGCCAGACACTTAATCGACCGAGCCACCCAGGAGCCTCCCCAAATGTTTTTTTTTAAATAAATAAATTCACTCATCAGCTTCCTTCTGCTCTGAAGTGGTGGCAGCCTTCCTGGGACTGTACCCACTCCTTCAAGGGGTGGGGGGGGTACTTTCTTCTGTTCTCCTCACCCCAGACTTTCTCAAGGTGCCATCGTTCATCAATTAACTGCTGTTGGAACTCTTATCCAGAATTCCGGATGCAAGATAACTCAACAGCAAGTGGGAAAACAGCCTAAGTATCCATTGATAAATGACAGGTAAACAAAATATGGTAAAGAAATACAATGGAATATTATTCAGCCTTAGAAAGGAATGCCATTCTAGCACTGGCTACATCACAAATAGACCTTGAAGACATTAGACTAAAATAAGCCTGCCACAAGAGGACAGATATTGTATGATTCCACTCCCGCAGGGTATACAGAGCAGCCAAATTTCTACAGAAAGGAAAGTAGAGGTCACCAGGGGGTGGGAGCAGGAGGAAATAGAGGGTTAGTGTTTAATGGGTGTGGAGTTTCGGTTTGGGAAAATGAAAAAGTTTTGGAGATGGATGGCGGTGAAGGTTGCACAACAATGTGAATAGACGTTATAACACTGACCTGTACAGCTAATAGTGCCTAAAATGGTAAATTTTATGTTATGTGCATTTTTACCACAATTTTGAAAAAAAAAATTATGTCTTTTAGTAGCTGATTGGATCAACTGAGGTTGATATCCAGACAATGGAACGTTATTCAAACGGCACAAAAAATGAAGCTATCAAGCCAGGAAAAGACATGGAGGAGCCTTGAATGGATATTCGTGAGCATAAGAAGCCAATTGGGAAAGGCTACATACTATATGACTCCAACACCTGACATTCTGGAAAAGGCAAAAGTATGGAGACAGTAAAAAGATCAGTGGTTGCCAGAAGTCAGGGGAGGGGAGAGGGACAAAGCAGGCTGAGCACACAGGATCTTTAGGGCACTGAATATACTCTGTGTGGTGCTATAATGGTGGATACATGTCATTATACATTTGTCTAAATTCATAGAATGTACAACACTGAGGGTGACCTGTAATGTAAACTATGGACTTTGGATAATTATGTGTCAATGTAGGTTCATCAGTTGTTACAAATGTGCCGCTCGGATGGGTAATGTTGGTAACAGGAGAGGCTGTGCATATGTGGGGCCAGGGATGAGAAACCAAAAAAAAATTTTTCTTGAGAGACAGAGAGAGAGAGAGAGCGTGTACACACAATTTGGGGGGTGGGGGGAGGATGGATGGGCAGAGGGAGAGGGAGACACAGAATCTGAAGCAGGCTCCAGGCTCTGAGCTGTCAGCACAGTGCCCAAAGCGGGGCTCAAACTCAAAATCAGTGAGATCATGACTTAGCCGAAATCAGATGCCTAACCGGCTGAGCCACCCAGGTGCCCCTAAAAACAAAATTCTTTAAAAAAATGTGGTGGGACAGGGATGCAAACAGGAGCTTTCCTGCTCCCAGAGATCTCCCTGTCTAGTTGAGGAGACAGATAAACTGGCAGTTACTGAGCCATGATCTCATTTAATGGGTGGCTGTAGGTGTCTCAGACTGGCCTTTCTCCAGCCCAGAGGGCAGAAGGTTTTCTGGAGGCAGGGAGTCCCTTCCATGTGGGGAGGCCTGCAACCTGGGTGTGGCCTTCTATCTCTGTGCATACCCCTGACGTCACTGGAGAAGTCCCTTCCAATAAGACTGGTAAGCCGACGCCAACCTTTCCTGCCCTCACAGACCGTGGTAGCTATCAGCTCTTCCATTGGAATTCACGTCTGTGAAGCACGCTTTGACCTTAACAGAAACGAATGTCATTGAACTGGACACTCCCTCACACACTCTCCAATGACCTGCTCCTGAGTTTCTCAGACAATGGCCCCGCTTCCTCTTTTCATGCAACCTCCTCCTACTTTCTTTCCAAAACTCTCAAATCTGTCTTGACCTTTTCTTATCCTCTTCCAGGGCCTTAGGCGGAGAGGGCTGCCTGGGCATTCAGTTCACCCAGGCCAGACCCGGGGCTGGAGTCAGAAGTGAGAGTAAGATGCCCTGAAGCTTTAGGGATGAGATATGCAAAACCAAAAAGAGAAAGGATGGCTGTTCCAGAGCAAAATTAAATTTGACTCAGGATTAAGATAATCTAAAGAAGGAATGTGCCCAACAGAAGTGGCTGGGGGCAAGAAGGAAAAGAGTGTCAGCCTGGGATTTACCGTAAGAACAGATTGATTCATTCATTTAACAGTTACTAAACCCTTCACCAAATGCCAAGCGCTGTCTTAGGGAGGAGGACATTGAATGAATCAAACAGACTGGAGTCCTGCTCTTACGGAGCTTGTTTTCTAGGGAAGGAGTCAGGCAATTAAAAAAAAAAAAAAAACTAAGAAAAATAAATGATATGTCAGATGATGACAAGTGATGTGGAGAAAACGAAGTCAGCAAGAGGAATGGAGATTTCCAGGTGTGGAAGGTGGGGATTGCAATATTTTATAGGCCTGTTGGGCCAAGAAGCTGGTACTTGAGCAAAGATGGGAAATGGGGAGAATCTGCCATTTGGATGCCTGGGGAAAAGCATCCTAAGGTGAGGAAACTGCAGACGCAAAAGACGAAAGGTGGGAGAACACGGGGAATCTGGAGGAACACAAGGGGGTGGGTGCCAGAAGGGAGTCTGCAGGTGGCGGGCAGGGGTTGGGGTCCCAAAGCAGGGAGCTAGGTTGTCTAGAGCCTTGCAGACCACAGCAAAAAGACTTGGTGAGACTCAGAGGTAGATCCCAGCACTGTTCAGGGACAGGTCCACACACTGGTGGATTTTGAGCCTTCCCCTCCTGGGAGTGGGATGGGTATACCAGGCTGGTGGGGGCTGATACCTTCAAAGACTAAAGACCCATAACTGACCTCCTGCTTGGATTTTAGACCTAGGAGGTAACCTTCAAGTCGTACCCTGCCTGCCCATAGACAGGTCCTCCAGAGGGAGAGAATGCCAGCAACTAGGATGTTGTTCTTACTGTGACATTTGTGCTTTTCACTGTAAATCAATTTTTAATATGGCATGGCATGGTATAAACCAATATGATGTAACACAACATAAGTATTCCATATCCCAGAACCTGGATAATGTGATTCTACTTCCAAGAGTTGAAGCAGCCCTAAACAGATGGCCTAATCCAATCTCTAAATCTGCCATGACCCTGGGCTAGACCCCCCAGGCCACAGTGTCCTCTCCACAATTAGGCCACTTTTGTGAGGCCACTCAACAGGCAGTCAGCTGCGCATCTCACACACCGTATTTCATCAAATTTAGTCTGCCAACAAATTTTTATTTATTTATATATATTTTTAAGATTCTATTTATTTTTTTAAAGTTTTATTTATTTAAATAATCTCTACACTCAACATGGGGCTTGAACGCAGGACCCCGAGATCAAGAGTCATACGCTCCCCTGATGGAGCCAGTCAGGTGCTCCTAAGATTTTATTTTTAAGTAATCTCTATACCCAACGTGGGGCTCGAACTTACAACCCTGAGATCAAGATTTGTGTGCTCCACCGACTGAGCCAGCCAGGTGTTCCCAGCAAATTTTTAGTGTTACCATTATTTTGGGTACCACTAAGAAAGAAAAAATGTTGCTAACTACATCATGACACATTGCCTTCTTATCAGTGGGAATTTAAATTTTATACTTAGTGAAAGAGTTCTTCTGAACTTACTTAGAAATACATTTTGAGGGGCACCTGGGTGGCTCAGTTAGTTGAGCATTGGGCTCTTGATTTTGGCTCAGGTCATGATCTCACGGGTTTGTGGGTTTTAGCCCTGCATCGGGCTCTGTGCTGACAGCTCTGAGCCTACTTGGGATTCTCTCTCTCTCTCTCTCTCTCTCTCTCTCTCTCTGCCCCTCCCCCCACTCTCTCTCTCTCTCTCAAAATAAATAAACTTTTTAAAAAATAGATTTTGATATCACTTATCACTCTTGTGCATATTATACATATTTATATATAAAATCAATTGATTAAGGCATTAACACATCATGACTAGCACCTGTCCAGTAGCAATTGTAAAAGCCATTGATTGTAATGCCTATCCCAGTTTTAAAGATGTTAAAGTATGAAAAAGAAAAACAACAACAATAAAAAAAACTGTGTTGTAAAATCAAGATAACACAAGCTATCCCTTTCTCACAGACTAGTGCCTGGCACACAGTGCCTATTCCATCAATGTTTATAGGCTTGCCATTGGTTTATGACATGCTCCAGGCCAGTATAGAGTGACAGTGGTCATTTCTGTATTGCCCTGGACTTCTCACGTGTGTTCAAGGCTTCCAGAAGAACAGGTTGGCACCAAGGCCATCTACGGAGGGCCTGGGGCCTCAGAGAAGGTCCTGGTTTCCTGGTGAACAAGAGGTCCAGGAATGAGATGGTTCCAAGGCAGATAGGAGGTGGACGTGAAGTTCTTCAAATCCCCAGACGTTCAGCAGAGTCCAGCTGAAGGATGGGCTTCAGAGCACAAAACCTTAGCACTTGGAAGTATGTTTTTAGTTATGTGTAAATTTTGGAGCCCACGTTCAGAAACGGCAACGATTATTGTGCTCTGTGCTCTGTCTCCTACTCCCTCTCAGTTAAGTGTAAGTTAAGGACTAGTTTTTGGATAGTGAGAGACAGCGAAACGGTTATAACCTAAGGGAAATAATTATGCGTTCGGGCCAGAAATGACCCACTGTGTCTCCGTGTGAATGTAATGTTTGAATGAGCTGAACTAAATCCAATTTGGCTGATCTTGAATTTGCAACACTCTCTTGGCTATCCTGAGCCTTACTCTGTGCATGGAGGAGTTTGCCAAACTCACGTGGGTTCCGCCAGCCCAGATACCTGCCATCGTATACTAGAGGCGGGAGAAGGAGGCTTAACCGTGTCCTGGGAAGAGTCCTGGATTCACAGGCAGGGGCAGCGTGAGCCTGCTGGGGCTCTCTGTGTAAAATGGGGACTGGAAAAACCTCCCGAGGGACCGGGGTGACAGTGCACCATCATTTAGCAACCCTTCGAGCAGGGGGACCCCACAGTGGCTGAGTTAACCCTTTAGGTGTTGGATCATAGGAAGGGATTCCGGGGGAGAAACCAGTGTGGTAAGGAGTACTCAGGACAGTTGCTATTTATTTACCAACTGCTACAATATTAATATAATATGAATGGCACCCTGTCTACGGACTTCGAAGATCAGATGAGATTGTGCAGGTGAATGCACTGGTGACTGAATAAGAGAATGGGCATCTTGGGCTGTGCTCATGAGGCAAGAATACTGTCATCCAGTAAGTATTTACTGAACATCTACAAAGACCCCCCCTTGGGACAGTAAGTGATGGCATGGGAAGGGCCTCCCCACTGCAGGGGACTTTGTGAGCAAAGACACAGAAGCAAAACAAGAGAAAGCAAAAGCAAGCTACAAAAACAAAAGCAAAAACAAGACAAAAAACAACAAAACAAAACAAAACACACACACAGGCAAGCAAACAAAAAGCAGCTTACCTTGCTCTCGAAGCTACAAGCTGTCATTTTGGTCAGCATAAAGTTTGAGGCTGGAAGTGGCAAGACGCGGAGTGCACGGGGGCATAAGTGACGGCGGGCCTAGCGCTGCTCCATGGCAGAGGGAAGGATGGACAGTGGCAGGTTATATTCACGCTCCGATAGTCACTCCGGCAGGAGTGTGAGAAGGGGACTAAGAGTGGAGGCCCTGAGGCCATTTAGGGAGCGGTTGCAATAATCCAGGCAATAATGATACAGCCAACTCTAAATTGGTAGAATAAGTAAAAAAAGATGAATTGTTTTGGTTGTGTGGTTTTTTTGAAATGGAAGAGTGACAGAGAAAGGAGACCAAAACTGGAGCAGGGAACCTAGGGCTCGAGAGAAAGCGATATATTAAAGAAATACTTGGAGGTGAGGTTAGGAGGATGGGGAGACTATGGAAGAAGGGTAAGGGAGGGGGGCGCCAGGGTGGCTCAGTCGGTTAAGTGTCCAACTCTTGGTCTTGGCTCAGGTCATGATCTCACAGTTCGTGGGTTCGAGCCTCATGTCACGCTCTGTGCTGGCAGCACAAGTCTGCTTGGGATTCTCTGTCTCCCTCTCTTTCTGCCTCTCTCTCTCAATCTCTCCCTTTCAAAATAAATAAATAAACATTTAAAAAAGAAGAAAAAGAGTAAGGGAGAGAGAGTAGTCAAGGGGAACTCCCAGGTTTCTGGGCTGAGTGACCAGAGGCGACAGTGTTACCAAGATCAGGAACGAGAAATCCCTGGACATCCAGGTGGGAAAGCCTTTCTCCCCAGAAAGTCCCACTGGCCTTCCCAAGATTTGCTTTGGGTCCCACTCTCTGAGCCGTGAGCCAAGAAAGATAATTCCAGGGATTCCAATTACTTTACCGCGATCTTTGTTTTAATGAGTTCAGTTTGTGGTTTCGAAAGTTGATAAGGACTCTGCCCAGCATGTCATTTTTTCCCATTAGCACTGAGGGGTAGCCTACGTACAGAAAAGTGCATGAATCCTACATGTCTAGCGAAAAAAGCATGCCGTTCTGATGGTATTAAAGACCTTCACAATATAACAGGTGTGCACGTGCACGCACACACATACATACACACACGCGTGCAACACACGAATATAGAAGCCAGGCCCCTCTCCGTGAACCCTCGTTTCAAGAGGATGGACTTTGAGCAGGCCTGAGTGTGACAACACCATGAAGCCCAATCACCCTCCTTCACATGGACCTTAAGACCCTTTGGGATTTGCCCCCTGCCCCCTTCTCCCTCATCTATTGCCAGCACCACCACCCCCATCCCAAACCCAGCCCTGGCCTCACTCAGCTCAGCGCCCTCGATCCCAACTGCTCACCGATCTCTCCACACCTGCCACACACCCCATGCCTACCCCTACTCCCTCACAGGTCCATCCAGTAGATTCTCTGTAGGCCTGTTTGAGGCTTCCTCCTCCTCCGTGAAGCCCTCCTCCTCTATTCTCCTATACCCCACCCCACCCCAACACACACACACACACACACACACACACACACACACACCCCTATTGTGTCTCATTTTCTTTCTAAGCTCTATAATAGCACGGTTACACTGCAGTGTCTCCACACCGAGTGTGAATATACCTTAACTGCCATTGAGCCACCACTGATCATCCAACAAATGTCTGTCTAGGAAGGAAGAAGGGAGGCGATGGAGAAAGGGAAGAAGGAAAGAAGGAAGGGAAGAAGGGAGTGAGGGAGGAATATGTGAAAGAATCCTCTTTTAAAAATATTTTGAATGTTTATTTATTTTTGAGAGAAAGAGAGAGCGGGGGAGGGGCAGAGAGAGCAGGACAGAGGATCTGAAGCAGGCTCTGTGTTGTCAGCACTGCTCGATGCAGGGCCGGAGTCCCAAGAACCGTGAGATCGTGACCTGAGCCACGGTCACGATCTCACCTTCGTGTCGTGAAGTTGGACACTTAACCGACTGAGCCAGCCAGGCACCCCGAGAGAATCCACTTGGACTCTCAGTTCCTGAGCCTAACACAAGTGTGCGAGCTAAAAAAGGACAGGCACCGGAGGCCAGGTCTGAGTCTGAAGTCTTACGACTGACCAACTGAGGATCACGGACAAAATCCGTTAACTTCTCTGAGCCTCAGATTCCTCCCATTCTTCAAGTGTCCATGATCCTCAAGCCAAGAATTTAGAATCATAACAAATAGTACGTTAGAGACCTTGTTCTTCTATTTCCGCCACCTCTCATTCGGTCTCCACTCATGTGAATAGAGACTGATGCAAAACACATTTCTTTTCATTCTTTACACGCTGAAATGTAAAACTGAGAGACAGAGGAAGGAAAGAAACAAGAGATGCTGAGTTCTTTCTGCACGTGATACAATAAAGTTCAATAATATGGGGTTTTAATTGTTCTACACAAGAGCTGCGTCAATAGCCCGGTTAGCATTCATTTCAATGCCCATTGGCCCATTCTCTTTTTCTACAAGGTCATGAGATGTGCGCACTCTCTCGAGGGTAAACCGAGCTAACCACCCTGCATCAGTCACTCTTTTCAATGAGGCTCCCCCATTCAGACCCCATTTTCTTGTACACAATTCATTTTATTAAACGCTGCAGCTGCAATTAGGAGTGGGAGGATCCAGGCATGTGTTTGGGTTCGAGATGCGTCTCGTGTGATTTTTCAAATACTTTGGGTTTGGCAAGAGCCAAGACAACATTCTGTCAAGTTCTTTTTCCCCTTCGTTTAAACCCGTGTGCATTCAAGAGAAATGTGGTCCATCTGACCCTCGTTCATTTTTGCTTAACTCAACAAAAAGTTGTCTCAGAAGAGCTAGAAAATGTCCAAGCAGCAAATCCAGCCTCTTTAATGGAAATCTTATTAGAATCTCCTTCTCTCGACCCCTGACAGTTTGACATTCTCCACACAAGCCAAGCGGTTTCATTTCTTCGTGCCATTGCACTTGCTCCCTAAACTGGAACGTCCTTCCCTTTTGCCCCCTTCTCTGCCTAGTGACGCTACTCCTCCAAGCCCAGTGCAACCTTTTTCTCATTTGTGAAGGCTTTCTCCCTTGCCTAACTTGCAAATAATCGCATGGTCCTCTGAGCTCCTGCTATACTCGTAGCCCTAACCAGCCCTTTATTCATCCTGCTTGGTATTTACAGTCTGTTGTTAGGCCGGGTGAGGCAAGCCCTCACTGATGTCTGCTTCAGTGTAAAGCCCTTGACCTTAATTAAAAGTCTTCACAAGAAACGGCAGGCAGAAATTGGCATTTGTGGTTAAAGCTATCGACCAAAACATTAAGTATTATGTCTGATAATGTCCCTATGTGGGCTTCCAGGTGAGAAGTAAACTTGAAGCTTGGAGACCCGAAACAACAATAGGCTTCTTCCTTGGTGATAATGAGAGGTTTGGACCTGGGCTTGTTCCCTTTTCGCCTTGGCTACCAGGAAGCTAAGAAGCAGATCCCATGTTCAGTCATAGCAACTACATTGCATACTGGCTTCCTTCTTTTTTCGTAGACTTGGTTTTCTATTTCTATATTAACGTTATAAAGGAAAAGAAAGCATATTGTTCTCCGTGAGTCACTTCAAAGTCTTTGTAGAGCGGCAGAGAAAAGTAAAAAGTAAAAACAATAAGAAGCAATTCGTGATGGTTTCATCTATAGAACAGATCTTGTATTTAGGAGTAATAGGAAAAGGTTTTGTTTTCAATCTTAGATGTTTTTCATAAACGATTTGAATCTTTTACCATGTGCATGTTTTAGTCGATACTCAATTTTTTAAACTTAATAATTAATTAAACTTGATTGTTAAAACATAATTCTGACTCCCCAGGAGCACAGCCCAAGCCATTCATATTCTTCTCTGAATCTCCCTTACTACAGCAGCATTTTGTACATAACTAGCATTAGCAAATGTCTGTTAAGTGGATGAAGAACAAAGTTCACCCAAGTAAATTTAGAAGCCAAAGAGAGAGCCCCAGGCTCTGGATCTCTAGACCATTTTGAATACAAAGCCCAGCTCCAGCTGGCCGCATAGCCCTGAGGCCAGCCACTACTCAGATCCTTCCGAACCCCAGTTTCCCCATCTGTAAAATGAAGCTTTAACTACTACTGTTTCAGGGTCGTTTTGAGGATTGATTCAAAGAGGAGATGCTTAATTAGGGCAAATTCCCTTTTACTTATGAGTAGTCATGGGCAGAAAATACACTCTATATTTAAAATAGGCAACTGACCACCAAAAGCTTTGCCTCTGGGGAGCACAAGAGGAGGTATGTGGGTGCCCTATCATTGGATGGGCAGGCATGCTCTTCAGAACTAGATAAATGGGAGAAAATGAGCTTTTAAAAGAGGGAGAATCCAAGCCCCAAAGCGGAAGGATGAAATGGCTTTGAACTGCTAGTCACAGAAACCAGTTTAGATAGAAAAGATTCTGCTCAGGTGCTGAATGTAACACGAGTGATAGAAGAAATCAGTAAGCTTTGGTTTTTAGCATCTAAATTGCCCTGGGGGGTGCCTGGGTGGCTCAGTCGGTTAAGGGTCTGACTCTGAGTTTAGGCTCAGGTCATGATCTCACAGTTTCACGAGTTCAAGCCCCAGGTCATGATCTCAGTTTCATGGGTTCGAGCCCTGTGCTGGGCTCTGGGCTGGCAGCACAGAGCCTGCTTGGGATTCTCTCTCTCTCCCTCACTCTCTGTATCTCCCCTGCTCATGCTGTCTCTGTCTCTTTCAAAATAAATAAGTAATTTTTTAAATAAATAAACAGCCCTAGAGTTATGGTAGGATAGTTTTTACAAAAATGGAATATGAGTACCACTTACAGTACTCAAGAAGACTTTCTTTAAATGGCACATGGAGGGGCACCTGGGTGGGTCAGTCGGTTAAGCGTCCGACTTCAGCTCAGGTCACGATCTCGCGGTCTGTGAGTTCGAGCCCCGCGTCAGGCTCTGGGCTGATGGCTCAGAGCCTGGAGCCTGCTTCCCATTCTGTGTCTCCCTCTCTCTCTGCCCCTCCCCCGTTCATGCTCTGTCTCTCTCTGTCCCAAAAAAAAAAAAAAAAAAAAAAAAAAAAAAAAAAAAATGGCACATGGAGAAACAGTGATTTTTTTTTTTAAAACCCTCAGAAAGTTTTACATTTCTTTATTGTTTTGAGAGACAGAGACGGAGCGCAAGTCGGGGAGGGGCAGAGAGAGAAGGAGACCCAGAATCCGAAGCAGGCTCCAGGCTCTGAGCTGTCAGCACAGAGCCCGACACGGGGCTTGAACTCACGGACCGCGAGATCATGAACCTGAGCTGAAGTCGGACGCTCAACCGACTGAGCCACCCAGGAGCCCCGAAACACTGATTATTTTAATTTTGCATTTATTGTGTCATAATATTGTGTCATTTATTGTGTCATACAATGTGTTATACAATGTGTCATACAATGTGTACTAGGTTATATTGGCCTAGTACATCCAAATTGGGATATCACACATATTACTATTAAATATGTTTTTAAAGTTTTAAAAATGAGTGGGTTTAAAGAAAATATGAATCATATTATGACTGGTAGAATAAATCTATGACAAAAAATTTAACATAGCTCTAGGATCACTGAAAGTGTGGGAAGTACAACTTCAACATGTGGGTCTTGAGTAACTATTTGATTTAAGGAAAGCCCTGACACTGGGCCCCTCAATTTTTGTCCCCAGATGACTTTCCCAAAGATCACCAATCCTGCCTGTATACTCTACTTTGAGCCCCCTGGATCTCACCCTGTTCCACCTACACACCCCGCACCCTCCTACCATCGTGTTCTGCTCTGCCTGAACCCCACTCCGAGAAGTGGGACGCCCTCCCTGCCAGAATCAACCCTTCTCTCTTCTGGGCTCCCGGGCAACCTTGGGTATCCTGCCTGCTCTGATGACACCTGACACCTTGTATTACAATTTCTTTCCGGGGTATGTCTCCCAGGCAATGTCTTATCTCTGTGTCCGAGTCCCTACCTTGGGGCATTAAATAACTTAAAATATTAAATAATCCAAAAATACCATTGAGGCCATGCTAGTTTTAGAAATTTAAGGCATAAATACTTGGCCTTAATCGTTCATCAGGGATCATCTTGCACAAGGACGACATGACTTTCATCTTTCCACTGCGCTCCTTATACACCCCAGCCAGACCAGCTGCCCCTATTAGATTTCCTACACCATGCATCCTCTTTCCTAGCAGTTTTCTGCAGTTTTCTTTTGCCTTTGTGATTATTTGATGAGTGTATTTCTCCTAGCAATAGACTGTAAGCTTGCTGTGAGTAGGGTCACATCTATCTTTTTTTTTTAATGGTTATTTATTTTGAGAGAGAGAGAGAGAGAGAGAGTAGGGGTGGGGGAGAGAGACAGAAAGAGAGAGAGAGAGAGAGAGAGAGAGAGAGAATCCCAAGCAGACTCCATGCTCAGCACAGAGCCTGATGCAGGGCTCAAACCCACAAACTGTGAGATGATGACCAGAGCCGAAATCAAGAATCAGACTCTTAACTGACTGAGCCACCCAGAGACCGCTGGGTCACATCTATCTTTGTTCTCTGCTAAAGTTCCCAGTGCCCAGTGCTGAGCCCGACACATGGCGGGTGCTCCCTAAATATCAGCTGTATGAAGGAGTGAATGAATTTCTTCCCCTACATGCACACACACACACACACACACACACACACACACACAGTTGGTGTTCTAGCACTTACATTGTTGTAGAGATCATTGAGTGGGCAGATGGTTGGCACAGAGACCAGTGTAAACTCTCCTGTTTGTTTTTCAGGCAGATTACAGCGGAAACATGATGCTTGCCAATTAGAAGGGGAGAAATTCAAAATGGTAAACGGAGCAGTCTCCTCACAGGGCTCCATGAGGGCTTGACAAACAACACAGAGCCAAAATAAATTTTTTAAAAGTATACTCCAGCAAAAGAGTATTGACCCTGTCCTTTCAAGAATTTTCCCAGCCATCCAGAAGAAAAACTTTAAGGACTGGAACTTTAGAACGACTAGGGCAACCAGGGAATACGTTCTACCAGCTGACAGCTTCTCCGAACTGGGTGAATATTGGGACGGCAGAGAGAAAGGAGAAAAAAACAAATCAGTGTTACATTAAAATGAAGGTAAAGCCACTCTAAGAACTGCTTTGGTCCTGGTCAGACAGCAGGGGTTTGAAAGGATCAAAGTTACTTTTTAGCAGAGCTGCAGGGAGAGTGAAGAAATGTCTCCACCTTGACAACTAGCAGGTTCCTCCCTTCTTTCATTTCTTAACATTGCAAATATGGAGGCCAAGGCCATCCAAAGTCAAGAGCAGATGGATCCAACCAGCCAGGTTAATCCTGATGCTTCCGAGCCACAAGGGACTTGTTCCTTCCCACCTTCCTGCTACAGCAGAAGAGGCTGACACACAGACTGAGTGAATGGCTGACCCAAGCTCACATGTGTGGTAGCCAAGCCTTCCAGCTGCGTGGTCCAGGCTCTCATCCCTGCCCACCCTGCCCCATGGCTACACGAGACAGAAAGTCAAGTCTCAGCCAGTATGCTACATAAAGCGGACTGGCCACATGATGGCTTTGCTTTTGGGTCAGCAGTTTTAGTACGATGTTTTAGCTCATCTATGGTCTATTATCTCTCCATGGTTTTTCTATCCCTCAGGCATTCCCGAAGCAACTGGAAATGGCGCCAATTAGGAAAACAAGCCTTGAGTCTCCTGGTGTTATCTTTTCTTAAATACCTACTAGTTTCCGGCAACCTGAACTGAGTCCGGCCCGGTGGTCTTGAATCCCAGACAAGGACATTTTGGCTGGTCCCTGACCTCTTTGAGGGCAGGAACCACTTTTCATTTATGTGTGGAGCCCCAATGCCAAGGCTACCGTCTGGCTTACAGTAAAACAGCAAAATGGGAGGTTGTCCGAAAAAAAAAAAAAAATTGTGCAGAGTCTGAAATCGAAGCCAGAAAGAACTGTGGTTGAACCCTTGGCAAGAAGCTTCCACAGGTGCCTGGCTCTGGGGGCCTCAGCATTCTCACCCGCAAAATAACACAGATACCAGCCACCCTACAGAAATGCTGTGAGGACAGAATGAGATGGGACACCAAGCACAGGAGACACCCTGTCAATCGCAGCCCCCCATCAATGTGGAGGCAAGGAAAGGATGAAGTCGGTTAGCATTTCAAACTGGTCCTTTTCTAGGAGACAAGAAAGGAACGAAGAAAAGGTGACAGCGGATGCAATTGCCCAGCCTGTGAGCGGTCAGACTTTCCTTTGCTATTTATTGTCAGAGCTTCGAGCCCTGTTTGAAAGCCGGCCCTGCCTCATCCCGACTTCTGCTTCATCTCCCAGTAAAGTCATAACGCTGGGCTTACTTCTCTGTCTATTGACACACAGAGCCTGTGAGTCACAAATTCAACAGAATGACTTTGCTGCAGTGTGATTGACTGGAAAATGTTCCCTCATCTGAAAAATTTTTTTTTGAAGCAAATGGACATGCTTATTTTTGCAACACGGAGTGCAGGCTCTTTATTTATTTGACGTTGGTCTCTGTGACATTCCAGCAGGCCAAGGGAGGGCTCACACGTTCACGAATTGCCCTATGAAGTGACATATGTTCTCCTCCCTCCCTCTCCTGCTCCCTTCCTGCTGACTATTATATCTAAAGCAAACAGTCCCAGCACAATAGTTAGATTGCACTTGAATTTGGTGTTTACTTGACATTTACACACTGGCCATGCTGGACAGTTCAGTCGTTCCAGAACAGAGGCTCAGCCAGCAAGCATTGTGCTGGACTTGTGCTCAACCCTGAGCAACATGGGATCCCAAAACAGCGAGACGCCGCCTTGAGAGTCGATAGTGCTGCCAGTTTTTACTCTTAGCCTGAATTAGCACTTGCTAGGGGGGAGAAAGTACCAGAAGGTCTTCCCAGGAAACATCTCCCTTGCCCACGCAGGGCAGGCTGGCCTTGCTGATACCACTCTTCCTCCCTTTAAATCCAACTCCCAGGCTGCCACACTATTCACTCTAGCTAATCTCATCTAGTCCGGGAGCTAAATCGCCCTGGTGGGTGCAGATTACTAATTTGATTAGCTGAAATCTCCAGGTTTTGCATTTCCCCCTCGTGTAATGGAATTAGTAATAGCTACCTAATGGGATTATGTGGGCATAGCATAGTACCTGGGGCAGGGGAAGGTTCTCAGAAGGTGCGTGGAAAGTGCTTGTTCTCATCCCTCTCCTGAGGTGCATGCTTCTGGCTTCAGGGGGCTCAGGGAAGGGCAGGTTATGGGGCTCCTGTGTCTGTTCAGTCTGATGCAGGGAACACTTGGACTTGGCTGCGAGTCAGGACACGTGTTCCGGGTTGTGGCATGGGCCAGTCACCTCTGATCCCCAGGCCTCTGTTTCCACATGTGCAAAGTGGAAGCCTCCGATTACATTCTAACACTACGATTTCCAAACCGTCAGAGTCTGGAGGAGGCCCGAACTTCCAAAAGAGGTTGACTAGCCCAAAAGCTGATATTCGTCGATACCAGTATTTAAAAGGGGTAGCAAAGGAACAAGATGATAACACTCAGTGCTGCACAGCATGTAAGGAAGCAGTACCCTGATACTTTGCAGATGGGAACATATACTGCTGATGGGAATGTACATTTTTTGAGGAACAACTTGATGATATCTGATGACGTTAACCTAACGAAACGATTTCTCTAAATTGAGCCTAAGGAAATAAGCGAGTGTATCTAAGGGGGCACGTAGGAGTTTTGTAATAGTGAAAAGTGGAAATGATCTAAATGTCCATCAAAACAGATTGATTAATACCAATATCAGGAAAACTATGATGTGTTTAAAAGTGTAAGGTATATTTATGTATTAACATGAATAGATATCTATGGTATATTGCTCAGTGAAAATAAAAGCAAATTTAAAAAGCGGTGTGCAAATGATAAGCCATGTTTGAAAAATAAATTTTAGTATTTTTATATATACATAAAAATTCTGAAAATTTATACACCAAACTGGGAATCATAGTCATATCTGGATTGGTAGGATGTGGATTCCTTTTTACTTGAAACACACATTTATTGACTTTTTTAAAAAATAGGAAGTATTCGTTTTTGAAATTAGAAAAAAAAAGTAACTTTAAAAAGTAAAATAATAAGAGGAGGAAGGGATTTTTGGTTAAGCATGGTGCATTAAACATGTTTTCTGACACTCTTTCCAAGACCCCATTCAGAGACAGTAAAGGGATTGAAAAGACAAAATCAACCAGGACAGAGAGTGGGAACTGAGAAGCAAATGGCCAAATGGCCACAAATTTAGATCAGAGAAAGTGGAAAATAAAGCAGACTGATTTCAAGGTACAAGAACCTTGGAAGGCTCAGGAAGCAGAGACACCAAGTTGCTCAGAAAGTAAAGTGCATATGGGAATAAAAGCAGATTTATTGCCTGAAAGCCAATATAATAAGCAGCAGTTGGAAAATCCATCCATCCACCCATCCTTCCATCTATCCAAACAGTTAGGCCCTAAGATTCCTCCCTAACCCCATGTGACGGGGTAACTGCTTTTCCCCCAACTCGGGCAGAAGATTAGGGGTTTACTCTCTGGAGAAGTGAGGACTCTGGATTCAGGGAAGCTCCACACAGCTGAAGACAGGAACAAACAAGGATGACTAAGGGACAGACTGCATGCAGGGTCCTAATGTCACAGACCTCCCTCCCTGTGTGGGCTCTAAGACCACTGACTATCTCCAGTCATTGAACCACTCTACACGGCACTTTTCAAAATTGAAAACTGGGGTTCACTTATTAAGCACATATGTACTGAGCACCTATTACATGCCAGTAAGCTGCATTATGTTCTAAAATTAGAGTAAGTCAGGCTGGGTCCTCGCCCCTGCAAGCCTACAGACCTGGGTACCAGTGGCATCACCAACATCACAGGGGTGGTCTGACAGGGACACGACTTGCTGCATATAAAGGGCTCAGCACAGTACTTGGTACAGTGTCTCATAGTCATGATGTTATTAATTTGAAATTGGCTACTCCCTCCGAACCTTGAAGGGAGAACACAGCAAATCTTTCTAGTACTCCTCCAGGAACAAGGTTAGAGTTTTGCCAACACGGGGGGTGCCTGGGTGGTGCAGTCAGTTAAGCATCTGGCTCTTGCTTTCAGCTCAGGTCATGATGTCACAGTTTGTGAGATCGATCCTCACATTGGGCTCTGCACTGACAATGGGGAGCCTGCCTGAGATTCTCTCTCTCTCTCCCTCTCTCTCCCTCTCTGCCCCTCCCCTGCTTGCTAGCCTTCTCTCTCAAAAATAAGTAAACATTAAAAAAATTTTTTTTGCCAACCTTATCAACCTTACAATCAATTACGAACTTCACCTTGACACTCCCTCTGTCCAATCTAGCTCTTGACTGGCTTATGAAGGGTCAATAGTCATTGTCTTTCTAGATTCGACAAGAGCAAAAGAGCCCATTGTAAGACATGATGTGAACTCGTGTTAATTTATACATGGCCCTACTCAAAACAGCGTCTTTGTGAGATTTCAGGTGAGGATGGTCCTTAGTTGTTGCATCTGTGGTGATGCTGGAATATTTGGAGGGAAATAAGAAACCATGAAAAAGCATTTTAGTTTCCTTTTTTATTTTTAAGTAATCTCTATGCCCAATGAGGGGCTCAAACTCACGACCCTGAGGTCAAGAGTTGCCCGCTGCACCCACTGAGCCAGCCTGGCGCCCCAGCACTTGAGTTTTCAAACCAAGATACCGCATCATCTGCTAGTGGTAGGTATCGCAGAACCAATTTCAAGTTCATCGAATTGGGAGAACTGTGTCAGGTTTTGCTGCCAGAGGGGAAAAACAAACATTCACGACAGCCTTTGCAACCAACATCTCACTGAATCCTCCCAACGGCTTTGTGAGGCAGGTACTTTCATAGCCCCTTTTTACAGACAAGGAAAGTAGAGTGTCGCTGCATGGCACAACTTGCCCAAGGTCATGGGCAGTAAGAGGCCTGGAATCCAAATTCTTGGGTGGCAGCCCCAGCCATCTCTCCTAGAGTAGCTTCACTTCCCACTTGCAATTCAAGCCCTTCCTTCCTCTCCCGTCACACTGTAAATTCTGCCCTCCTTCACTGACTTACAGCAAGAAGGCGGCACAGAGAATGCAACTCAGATAATGACACTGTAATCTGCACCCAGATAACCCAGAGATAGTGGCTAGTCCCTAAAGAAGCTCAATTGACTTGTTATTTTAATGGAAAGCCTAGTTTGCTGAATGAAACACAGAACATCGAAATTCAACAGTTCAGTGTTTCCCATAAACACTTGGCTCTGAGAGCTTTGTTGGGTAAATGTAGCAACCAGAAAAATTCATCAGTAACTGACAACATAGACTGAAGGCAGTCTGAATAGATTACCTTCTTGAATCTCTATTAAAATGCTGGGAATTCCTCTAAGGTTAGGTAACTATTCTAGGGTTTCCTCTTTCAAAAAAGCTTCTGGTCGTCCCTTGACATGAGAGCATGTGTCTACATTTGAGTTATCAGACTTTGAAAAATGCATCAAGCACAATGAGATATTTAGTGCTGCCAGAAATTAATTTTGGTCTTTTTTTTTTTTCTTTAGCATTGGCACTGGCCATCTTCCTAGCACTATCCCCACTAGCCAGTACATTAAAATTGATTAACAAACACAATGTTTGTGGAAAAAAAGTCAACCGCAGGGTAATCAAATGCATTGTTATTATTATTTTTTCAAAAATCATTTCCTTGGCTCAAAGTACATAATGTCAAATTGGCAAAAATAACCTATCCTCTTGTCCGGCCCACAAACTGAAAAGAAAATTAAACACAGAATTGTTTGTTTCTTGTTTGCACTTCTCAGGGTGTGAAGCATTCACTTGTGAACCCTCAAAATCCCTACACTTTCCATAATGCAAAATTTTTACCTCCATTCTGATTTAAACCATGGAACCATGTTTTCTTCAGAAAAACAACATTGTCCTATGCTAAGGATCTGAAGTACTGAGGCTTTCAAATTAAGAAAATAGAATCTGAGAATATGTCTTATTTCTTTCAATGCTAATTCTCCCCAGGAAAGAGTTTAACAAGCCAGGGAAATTTGGTGGACCAAGTCAAGGAGAAAATTCCAGCAATAGGTTTTTTTTTTTTTTTTCTGCTGATTTGCCTTGTTTTGCTTTTGTTTTGCTAGTTCTTTTACTTTTAAATGCTAATTTTATGCACGTGGTATCAGAAGATTCTCCTTGTGGCCTTAAAAACAATCATGCTAGTCGAAGATGGTAAAAGATGTTAGACCCTAATTTTTTTGTTAAATGTTACTACTATGTATCCTACTCTTAAAAGATATTACTCTGTACTTAAACAGAAACAACCTAAAAAGAGGGGGATTTTTTTTGGTTTATTTTTGTATCTTCTTAACATCTCAGAACAAGATGAAAACACTGAAAAGTCGAATTTAACAAATGCTGGCAGTTCAGACATCTTTAAGGTTTAGAATTTCTTTTTGAACATCTTTAAAGTTTAGAATTTTTTTAAATGTCTTAAAGAAGGTATGTCACTTAAAATTGGGGGGCTGCAAATGTAAGTTAAGTGATCAAACTTAAAGGTTCATGAAAGAGATTTTCAGTTTCTCAGAATTGATTTTTAAATGTGACTCATTCTCTGCTCTAAAAACTTCAATACCCAATGTTCGGGTTTTGAAAGGCAATGGATTTGGCTACAGAAAAGAGGTGATTCGTTCTCCATTTGGTTTTGGTTTGGCTTTTGGTTATTTTTGTTTGTGTTTTCTAGTTTGTTTTATTACAATGCCTTGGCCAGGGCTGTTCTCTCACTGTTTGTCTGTTTTGTGAGGGCAGAGTTATGAAGGACTTTATTTTCTGTCTCCTTCATAGCACTTTTCTTTTTTCTTTTCTTTTAATGTTCTATTTTATTTTTGAGAGACACAGAGACAGACCGTGAGCAGGGGAGGGGCAGAGACAGAGAGGGAGACACAGAATCCGAAGCAGGTTCCTGGCTCCGAGCTGTCAGCACAGAGCCTGATGTGGGGCTCGAACCCTCGAAGGTGAGATCAGGACCTGAGCTGACCCAATGAGCCACCCAGGAGCTCCCATAGCACTTTTCAATGAACGAAAAGAAGCCGGTGGAGGGAAAAGAGGGATTGGAAAACAGAGAACCGAGCCAGTGATCTCTGAAGCAGAAGAAATGTTGTTGACAAGATAGGAAAGAGCAGGGCTTCCAGATGAGTCGCCTTACCAAAGCAACTTTGCTCCCTTCTTCCTAAAATGCATACTCCTTGGGCATTTGTCCTAAAGGATGCCACAGTGGAACAGGAGCTACAAACAAGTAGCCAGATCAGAGAGTCCACTGGGTAGATGCCACAGCAGTCACCACACAGCTTTATTGGAGCTCAGAGGGAAGAGCACTAGCCTTGATGAGGAGGATTAACAGGCTACGGGGCTCTGAAGCTTGAGGAAGATGAGGGATCCAAGGGGAGAAAAAGTATTTCGACTAGCCAATGGAAACACACACACACACACACACACTCATGTATTCAGACTTGAGAGAACATCCAGTTAAAGCTTAGGGAGGGTGGGGTCAGTCTCTAGAGATGATCCTGCAAAGTTTTCAAGGGTCATAGTAGGAAGAGTGTCGTCCGTTAGGCTAAGAAGTGATTTGTGAGCAAAAGTGGATCGTATCTAGCAGGGAAATTCCAGTGGGACTATGGGGGAGGCGGCAGAGAAAGAGGAGGAGGAACACAACAGTTTGGAAGCCACAGCAATAACTAAAAGCTATAAATGAGAAGAGCCAAGGCAGCTCAACTCTCGCAGAAGTAGTGGAGACACTTAGGAATGGAAATGGCTGAGCTCTGTGGATGCCTAAATGCCCAGGCCCAAGAAAATAAGGGAAGAATTGAGGGGAACCTAGGTTTCTATCTTGGGAAGCCGGGTGCAAACGATCAAACAAGGGAGGAAAAATTAGGGTCAGGGTCTGGGTGGATTGAAGCTCTTGACAAAAAAACGGGACTAATGCACCTCCAATGGGGAGCTGAAAAGGAAAGACCACCTTCCTGCTGAAGTACATTATTCATTTACTCAACAAACGCAGAGATTACTGTGTACCAGGCAGGCACTGTACTAGGACTTGGGGTTACAGCAGTGAGGAAGGCAAGAGCTCTTGTCCTCGTGAAGCCTATGGTGCCCTGGAAAATACTGGTGATGGTCAGACATATCATACATAATCCCAAGGCCTATGATAAATACCTTATCTGGATAATCCCACTTGTAATCCTCATCAATTTAACAAGTAGGTACCGTGACTATCCCCACTTTAAAGAAGAAACAGGCAAAGTGAGGTCAAATAACCTGCCCGGCTAAGAGCAGCAGAGTCAGAACACAAACCCAGGAGACTGAGCACTAATGCCCACTTTCTTAACCTCCACACACGACCGAGGTGAAAAACAGGCTGGCGTTTCCAAGCAGATGAAAGCGGAGGCTACGAAAACCTTTGCGACTCCATGAAACCTATAAGCCCCTCTTCTCTCAGTTATCAGTACAGACTTCATTTCAAAGCAATTTGGATACTTAAAATCATCTCTTGCTTTCTCTTTCGGAAAAAGCAGCTTTTCCTGAGTTTTGTGGCAGTTTTACAGACACCGCAGGCCAGGGTGCAGCCAGGCTCCCTGGGAAACTCTATCTGCCCAGATCTGGTGCTCACTTCTAGGTGCAGAGTCCTTCATTTGAAACATGTTGAGCCTCTTCGATCTATCACACACACTCTGTCAAAGTTCCAGGTCATCAACCCCCTAACACTGATGGTTTCCATTGCATCTTCTGCCAATGAATGCAGTTTGTGCTGGAAAAAAAAAAAAAAAAAAGTCTATTTTATAACTCCAAGGACATTAATAATTAACTTCCATACCACAAAACTTGTAATATCAGTTTGCTGAAATAAAGTCACCAGTAAGTATGTAATTCTTCTTTAAAGGGTGTCTTCTATTATTATTATTTAGAGTGCAATTTAGTCATCAAAGGTTTACTCAGCCTCATGTTTATAAATTATACAGGGCAGGGATTTAACTCTTCTGGACCTACCTGTTCTGAAAAGAGGGAGGGTCATAACCCTGTTGCCACACCAGGCACCTGCCTTGAAAGGAGATGAGGTGTAAACTTGGAAGTTCTTTACCACTTTTTAAAAAAAAATTTTAATGTTTATTTTTGAGAAAGAGAGACAGAGACACAGCACAAGCAGGGGAGAGACAGAGAGAGAGGGAGACATAGAATCTAAAGCACTCTCCAGGCTCAGAGCTGTCAGCACAGAGCCCAATACAGAGCTTGAACTCACAAACCTCGAGATCATGACCTGAGCCGAAGTGGGATGCTTAACTGACTGAGCCACCCAGGCGCCCCGAGTTCCTTACCACTTTTAGAAATCCATGGCAAATACAGAGATTTCCCTTTATGATGCAATCATTGGAATAACCAGATAGTTGCCTGCCACAAAGAGGCACTGGCTTTACCTAACCTCCTGAAGTCTGTTTGGAAACTATAAGTTCATTCAAAAAAAGTTTTTTAATGTTTATTTATTTTTGAAAGAGACAGAGACAGAGAACAAGCAGGGGAGGGGCAGAGAGAAAGGGAGACACAGAATCTGAAGCAGGCTCCAGGCTCTCAACTGTCAGCACAGAGCCCGACCCGGGCTCCAACTTTCGAACTGAGATCATGACCTGAGCTGAAGTCAGAGGCTTAACCCACTGAGCCACCCAGGTGCCCCACAAGTTCATCTTTTTAACTGAGTTTCAGAATCCTGTCTTGATTATATGATGTAATAATAGTATGTTTCCAGTTCACCTGTGCCATATTGTTTTTTCATTATGGTAGCTGCTCTTGCTGAAGGGGAAAGGTTACTGCTTTAGATAAATGAGAGCAAAGTAGAAAAAACTTCCCGCACCGGCTACCTAAGTTAGAAATTCCAAGTCCTTGATTTACATGTTTACATGTGATCAAGGGTTCATCTAAGTTCATTAGGGTTTAGAAACCTAGGCCTTGATAGAAAAGTGGGTAACTTTTCCATTCAATCCTGGAGTTCTAGCATTCCAAGAAATGTTTGCCATCCAAAGGAAAGGAGTGGGGGGAGGGGTAGCAGGTGTTTTCTTTTCTTGGTTCCTCCGTTTGAAAAGGGCAATGTTTTCAAAGTTAAAGTAACTGGCTTGTTCCTATGGGGTGAGATTGAACCCTTCCAAGCCACGGGAGGGTCGGGCTTTCCCTGCCAAAGCATGCCCTTCTCCCCAGCTGCAGGAGTTGGCCAAAGGATGGAAGTCATCTTCAAATGCGTCCAACCCACTGGACCTAGAGGGATTCCTGTCGTTGGCAGAGAGGGCCGAGTGGATTCATTCGGATGAGATGCATTCCAAGAATGCTTCTGTGGTCGGCAAGAAGTGGAAAAATCAGGGATAACAAATATTCTTTGGAAACCTAATAGGTACCAGAATCGCAGAACTCAAACAAACAGGTGACAACGACTTAAAATATGAGGCAACTGGAGCTCGGTGAGGGTGAGAGTGAGCGCACACTCTGCCCTGTTCTGGGGCTTCGATACTTTTCCCAGTCCTCCTCCTCCCCTTGTCTTTCCTGGGATCGACAGCGTTTACTGGTGAGGAGGCTCCGTGGAGAGGGCGGGTTGAGATCGGCTCTGCGCGGCTCAATCCAAACCAAACACCTCGCAAGCCTACGTTCAGCAGGCGATACCGAGCACCACACTCACGTTTGGGGAAGAAAAAAAAAAAAGCCACTGTTTGCAGAGATGAGGGCGAAAACATTTCCCGGCTGGAAAATTACTGATCACAAACTTAGGGGAGTGTGGGGGTGGGAAGGCAAAGTTATAAGGCTGAAATAACGATCGCCGTTTCCTCTTCTTTTCCCGGTGGGCAGGAACGGCTGCCGCGAGCTCCTCGTGCCCTTTTCGGGAACGGGGTCCCACCGCACCGCTCCACTTCCTGGCACGTGTCCACTTTCCCAGCTAAGTTCCTTTCGGTGGGCTTGACCGCTCGGAGCCTGAGCCAAGGGAGCGAGCTGCCGTCTGACCTTTACCTCGCCATTTCACCTCTTTATGACTCAGTTTGCTCATCCATAAAGTGGAAAGGAGGGTGCGTGGCTTGTAAAGTGCTTTGAGATCCCCTGGTTGAAAGGTGTCTCCGCGCTTCACAGGCCCTCTGCCCACCCCCCACCCCCAAAGTCTTGAGCCCTTTCACTCCCTTCCTTGCTCCCTTAAATATCAAAACCATTATCGCCCGTTTCCCGCTGCGGCCTCTTTCAGCCTTTTCCAGGCGAGAAGCACCACCCCGGCCCTCCCAAGCTCCCAGTCCCGCCATAGTTCTGGGTACCCACCTCCCCTCGCCTCCCACCCCCATCCCCACCCCACCCCACCCCACCGGCAGGAAAGCCCGCGAGGAACCTCGCGAGGTCAGGCCAAGAGACCGCACTGGCGCTCCGGGACCAGCGCCCGGCTGCTGCGTGCGCAGGGAAGGGACGGAGGGCTGGATGAGTCACGCGGATAATCGCGCTTTTCTCTAGCGCGCAGACTGAGCGGCGAGCGCGGACCGGAGCGGGGGTGGGGGCGCTGTACCGACCCCTCAGCCCCTACCAGACTCCTCGGCCACGGGCTTCGAACTCGGGGAGCGGACCATGGCGACGCGGACTGCCCTAGTCGCGCGGCGACCTGACTTGCGCCGGGTGCCCAGCGCCCTGCGCCCGGGCCGCCGCCGACGCCGCCGCCGCCGCCGGCGTCAGCACGGCTCCTGCCCGCCAGCTGCCGAGCTGGCGTCACTGCTCCGCCGGGCCCCGCCCGCGCCCCTCCTTCCCCCCCGCCCCCACGTGCGCCGAGTTTGTTTATTTAGCTGCCATGGCAACTCGCGGGGGGGCCACAGGAGGGAGGGGAGAAGAAAGGGAGGGGGCGGGGCCTGGCGGCCGGCTGTGGCGTACGGCGGGTAGGAGGCGGGGGTAGGGCGGGAGCCGAGAAGTTAAGTAAGGAGCGCGCGCCGGCCGCCGGCAGTTCCCCGGCCCGAGAGAGCGAGCGCGGCTGCGGGCGCGCGGGGAGCAGAGGCGGTGGCGGGCGGCGGCGGCACCGGGAGCCGCCAAGTGCCCCTCCCCGCCCCTCCGGCCCCCCACCCAGCCACCCACCCGCCCGCGGCCAGCGCCCATGGCCGCGCGCGCCCCGCGCAGCCCCCTGGACTCCGCGCCCTGCGCCGCCGCCCAGTCCGCAGATCCGCGCCACCGCGGCCAGTCTCACCTGGCGGCACCGCCCGCCCGCCACCCCGGCCACAGCCCCAGCGCCCACGGCAACAGCCGCGGCGACTGCGACAGTGGTGGAGGACACTGCTGAATCGAAGAGAGCGCAGCGCGGCTACCGGACTTACTCGCCTTGCTGATTGTCTTTTTTTTAGGAG
Source organism: Panthera pardus (assembly GCF_024362965.1). Taxonomy (NCBI): domain Eukaryota; kingdom Metazoa; phylum Chordata; class Mammalia; order Carnivora; family Felidae; genus Panthera; species Panthera pardus. The sequence goes on along the minus strand of NW_026526766.1, from coordinate 68,164,835 downwards.
TTTACAACTTTTCTAAGAACTTTTGTATACAAAGGAACTTTTTTAAAAAGGCATCTCCCATTTATATTTAATCCAAAGAAGAAGGATCTCGGGCAATTTGGGGTTTTTGGTTTTTGCTTCGATTCTAAGTCCTTTTTTCCCCCCCTCTTCGTTGACTTTGGGGCTAGTGTACCCCCACTGCTTCGGGCTCCCGAGGACCTTCTGGGCCCCCACATTAATGAGGTAGGTGCAGCGCGGGGCGCAGGGAGGGGTGAAGGCCAGAGGCCGGTGGGACGCGCCCGAGCGGCGGTCGCGAGTGGCCCCCCTGACTCCTGCCTCTGCGCCCCACCCGGCCCTCAGGCAGCCACCTGGTGAGTCTGACATGGCTGTCAGCGACGCACTACTCCCGTCCTTCTCCACGTTCGCGTCCGGCCCGGCGGGAAGGGAGAAGACACTGCGTCCAGCAGGTGCCCCGAATAACGTGAGTATTGCCCCGAAAGGTCGGGATCGTCCGGTGGGCTTCTGTGGGTAGGGTGGGGACGGGTGGAGCCCAGGGATCACCGAGAACCACCCGGCGAAGGGAAGGAGAGGCCACCGCACCGGCCCCGCAGTCTTCCTAGGATGGCTTCAGCGTCCTTGGCTCAGTTGTAGATGCGTGTGGTCCCTACACTGCGGAGCCGCCGGGGGCGCACCCCAGGTCCGCATACGTCCCCTAGCGCGCAGGCGGCAAAGCTGGCGCGAGGGCCACCGGCGGGAGGTGGCTGTGTCCCTAGACACTGGCTGGGCCCCAGTGAGCTTGGCGCGTAGGCGTACCCGTGGCGGGTGCGCACAGGGAGATCTTCAGTGCCCCAATTCCAGGGTTGGCGGGAGCGTCCCCGGGATCTGGCTGGGGCAGGACCCGGGCTGCCGAGCCACAGCGCTTGCTCACACGCAATCGGGCAGACACGACATAACATCTTCCAAACCGACGCACCGCCTCTCCTCGGGCCCGGCGGTGGGCCGAGATTGCCGCGCTAACGCCCGGAGGCCCCGGGCGCTTGGTGCCTGCCCAGTCCCGGTGCCTGGGCGGTATCGGCGTGGCCGGCCCGCCAGTATGTAGTGTAGCAGCAGGGGACCAACACCGACGGTCTCTCTCCCCTCCTGTTCCTGCAGCGCTGGCGGGAGGAGCTCTCCCACATGAAGCGACTTCCCCCCGTGCTTCCCGGCCGCCCCTACGACCTGGCGGCGGCGACCGTGGCCACCGACCTGGAAAGTGGCGGAGTCGGTGCGGCTTGCGGCGGCAACAACCCAGCTCTCCTACCCCGGAGGGAGACGGAGGAGTTCAACGATCTCCTGGACCTGGACTTTATCCTCTCCAACTCACTGTCCCATCAGGAGTCAGTGGCCGCCACCGTGTCCTCGTCGGCATCAGCCTCATCCTCGTCCTCGCCGTCGAGCAGCGGTCCTGCCAGTGCGCCCTCCACCTGCAGCTTCAGCTATCCGATCCGGGCTGGAGGCGACCCGGGCGTGGCGCCAGGCAGCACGGGCGGCGGCCTCCTCTATGGCCGGGAGTCTGTGCCTCCTCCCACAGCTCCCTTCAACCTGGCGGACATCAACGACGTGAGCCCCTCGGGCGGCTTCGTGGCTGAGCTCCTTCGGCCTGAATTGGACCCAGTGTATATTCCGCCGCAGCAGCCGCAGCCGCCAGGTGGCGGGCTGATGGGCAAGTTTGTGTTGAAGGCGTCGCTGAGTGCCCCTGGCAGCGAGTACGGCAGCCCGTCGGTCATCAGTGTTAGCAAAGGCAGTCCGGACGGCAGCCACCCGGTCGTAGTGGCGCCCTACAGTGGCGGGCCACCGCGCATGTGCCCCAAGATCAAGCAGGAGGCGGTCTCGTCATGCACCGTCGGTCGGCCCCTAGAGGCCCACATGGGCACTGGACCCCCTCTCAGCAATGGCCACCGGCCGCCAGCCCACGACTTCCCCCTGGGGCGGCAGCTCCCCAGCAGGACTACCCCGACCCTGGGTGCCGAGGAACTGCTGAGCAGCAGGGACTGTCATCCTGCCCTACCGCTCCCCCCGGGTTTCCATCCCCACCCTGGGCCCAACTACCCACCCTTTTTGCCTGACCAGATGCAGCCACAGGTGCCACCGCTCCATTACCAAGGTCAGTCCCGGGGATTCATAGTTTGGGCTGGGGAGCCCTGCGAGTGCCCGCCCTCCCGGGCTCAGGGGATGATGCTGACCCCACCTTCTTCACCCCTAGAGCTCATGCCACCTGGTTCCTGCATGCCGGAGGAGCAGAAACCAAAGAGGGGGAGAAGGTCGTGGCCGCGGAAAAGGACAGCCACTCACACTTGTGACTATGCGGGCTGCGGCAAAACCTACACGAAGAGTTCTCATCTCAAGGCACACCTGCGAACCCACACAGGTAGGAGAATAGAAGCTGCTGAAAGGAGGGAGGGTGGTGTCCAGCCCCACTGGCTAACTGTGGACACTTCTCAGGGCCTCCCTTGGGATGTGAGGCACAGTCTATCTCCTCCATCTCTTGGATCACAGGGGAGAACAGCAAGCTGGCGCCTCCTTTTTTGCCCAAGAGCCTTTTGCTTGATGGATAGTATCAGTGCTTGAATGTGCAGTTCTCTTAGGCTTTTGAAAGGCAGGAGGGAGGTTCCAGGCTGCAGGTGGGCCTCTCCTAGTCCGAGCAAAGCATTGCCCTTGTAATCAAGAAATTACACTTTGGGGGTGCCTGACTGGCTCGGTCGCTGGTGCATGAAACTCTTGATCTCGAGGTTGTGGGTTCGGGCCCCACACTGAGTGTAGAGATTAAAAGAAACAACACCCTAAATTATCAGGGCGCCTGGGTGGCTCAGACACTTAAGCGTCCGACTTCAGGTCATGATCTCCCCTCCCGGTTCGTGGGTTTGAGCCCCGTGTTGGGCTCTGTGCTGTCAGCTCAGAGCCTGGAGCCTGCTTGGGATTCTGTGTCTCCCTCTCTCTCTGGTGCTACCCCACTTGCACTGTCTCAAAAATAAACGTTAAAAAAAATGAAAAACTAAATGACACCTGCAGTGCAAAAAAATGATAGGTCTTATTAGTTTTTAATTTTCTAGACAATTTTCACTGGTTGTTCGCTCCCCACATTTACGCTCTTTTGCTATTTTTAGGTCTACTCTTCATAAGTAAGTTCTATTTTCAGAACTTTCAAGAATTCTATTTCGGAAACTTTCAAGAATTGAATGTTATGATTACTAAGATTGTAGTTTAAGATGGTCAGTGCAGGGAAATTCCATGTCATGTAAGCGCAGGTACATAAGGTCAGTTAGGTGTAGTAGTCATTAAAAGAACAGAAATGCACACTATGTGTTAAGTTGGATTTAAATGTTAAAAAATCTTAAAAAATAACAAATTCTGAAGCAGAAAAAGTAGCCGCTTGTGGCTCTTTGAACGCATTTGTAGTGGGACAGGATATTAATTGCTTGGTTTGGGCAGGGGAGATAGACCAGCAGATTTCATTTCCAAATTCACTTCCACCACTATGGTACTTTGAGTCAAGAATGAAAACATTAGCAATGTAGAAGTGTAGGTTGATGTTGTATGTGTGTATTTTCATTACTTAAATGTCTGTTCCTCACCCCACCCCCCCCCCCCACACACACACCAGAAAAAAACCGAAAGGAATACTTAGAAGCTTAATATTCCTATTTGTGATCTGAAATTTAGCATGGCCTTGAAGTGGTCTAAAAACATTCCTGGCTTCTTTCAGAGTAGGGTGCTTGGGGAGTCGGTTTAACATTTGGCCTCCGGTTTTTAAAGCGGCCAATTCTGCATGATGTAGCAATGGCTTCAACGGGTTTCTTTTCCTCTGGCAGGTGAGAAGCCTTACCACTGTGACTGGGATGGCTGCGGGTGGAAATTTGCCCGCTCTGACGAACTGACCAGGCATTACCGGAAACACACCGGGCACCGCCCCTTTCAGTGCCAGAAGTGCGACCGGGCCTTCTCCAGGTCGGACCACCTCGCCTTACACATGAAGAGGCACTTTTAAATCCCAAGACAGTGGCTGTGACCCACACTGCCAAGAAGAGAATTCAGTATTTTTTACTTTTCACACTGTCTTCCCCGGGGAGGGGAGGAACCCAGCCGGAGAGCACTACAATCATGGTCAAGTTCCCAACAAGCCAACTTGTGAATGGATAATCAGGAGACACGAGGAAACCAGAAGACAAATCAAAGAACAGATGGGGTCTGTGACTGGATCTTCTATCATTCCAATTCTCAGTCCAACTTGAATATTCCTGGACTTACAAAACACCAAGGGGGTGACTGGAAGGTGTGGATATCAGGGTATAAATTAGATCCATGAGTTGGGGGGAGGGAAGACCAGAATTCCCTTGAATTGTGTTCGATGCAATATAAGTGTAAAGATCACCTTGTATTCTCTTTGCCTTCTAAAAGCCATTATTATGATACTAGAAGAGGAGGAAGAAATTCAGGTACAGAAAATGTGTTTTAATAACCTAAACGATGGTGCTTGGTGAGTCTTGGTTCTAAAGGTACCAAATGAGGAAGCCAAAGTTCTCAAACTGCTGCATACGTTGACAAGGAAAATCTATTTTTGTCTTCCGATCTACATTTATGACCTAAGTCAGGTAAATACACCTGGTTTACTTTAACATTTTTATGCAGACAGTCTGTTATGCACTGTGGTTTCAGATGTGCAATAATTTGTACAATGGTTTATTCCCAAGTATGCCTTAAGCAGAACAAATGTTTTTTTCTATATAGTTCCTTGCCTTAATAAATATGTAATATAAATTTAAGCAAACTTCTATTTTGTATATTTGTAAACTACAAAGTAAAAAAAAATGAACATTTTGTGGAGTTTGTATTTTGCATACTCAAGGTGAGAATTAAGTTTTAAATAAACCTATAATATTTTATCTGAACACCGTTTTTGTTTTGTTTTTCCCCTGGAAAAGCATGTTACAGGAATTTCAGTTTAAACACAGTCGGGAGGGCAGGTGAAAAGGCCAAACTTTACCTCCACAGAGATTAAAAGAAGACACTTCTAAGGCTGGGTTTACAGTAAGTACTATCAAAGTCTAAGGCTTAAAGCTGAATATTGGAGATCATAGAATTAAACCTGGTTTGGGTGGCTCTTTCCAAATGTACGGAAAAGTACATGAATGCAATTTCCTTACCTGAATATGAATTTCCAGGTACAAACCGGCTCAATTATTCTTCAATATGCTCAGTTTAATAGGAAAGTATTCATAAAATACATACATTCCAGTTTCATATTTTAAAAGGTCCTTATGGTTTCTCTTTAAAATTAAATGAAAATATAAAAATCTTTCTCAGAGGCCCGGCCTTGCCCTCAGAACAATTTGAGGAACAAAAGAAACCTTCCTACAGCGGAGAAACCCTAAGAACATAGTTCCACAGTGCCCTCCTGAGGATTAAAGGGTTCATTTATGCTTAGTGGGTGTTACAGATACATTCTAGTTCGAGTCCTAAAGAGGTTAGTACCAAATTTTCTGGCGGAAAGTTTTAACACTCCATCAGTCCTCTGTAGATTCAGCAGACTGAACTAAGAGTTAATTAAAACATACTTTCGCAAAACTAAGTGTAGAGCAAAACTTTTTTAAGTGGTGTTTTTGTAAGCTTGGAGCATATTTCCGAAATTACTCAACTTTAAAAGGGCACTGATGCTTTTTTGAGGCGGGCACGCAAGGTTTGAACTTCATTTGTGGCAGTCACAAATTGGAAAGAGCATTTGTGACTCTTGTTGACACTTCGTACATTTGTAATGGTGATGCAGGGTGACCCAAGCAGACAAGCTCCCTGGCATCTTTAGACTGCTTATTAACTCTCCATTGTACGTAGTGTCCAGAAGTGTGGGTGCATCTTATAAATAGAAGAAAACAAATTCATAAGAGCCTGATGGTGGATCAACACAAAGTATTTTCCTTGGCTTTTGGGAGTCCAGCATGACTGGAAAACATGGCATGTGTCTTAGCTTAAAAGAAAACAGGTGCATCACTAGGATGGAATTTTATGTGGCCAAGAACATATTCAAAGCATATTTAATGACATGGAAAAATGCTCATGGTATGTTAAGTGGAAAAAGCAGGATCTAAGACTATAAACACTATGATTCCAGTTGCATAAGTTTGTGTGTGTGCATTGAAGGAGAGAGAGAAGCAACAAAGTTTAAGAGGAAGGCCTGGAAGGAAATGCGAAAATATCCATGATGGTTTTCTCCATGTAGATTTTCTAGTTTCCAAATATGTATCTATTTAACTTTTTAAGAATGCAGGTGCAAATATTTAGGCTTTTATTTTTATTTTTTATTATTTTTAAAAGTTTTAATGTTTATTTATTTTTGAGAGAGAGAGAAAGAGAGAGAGAGAGGAGTGGCAGAGAGAGGGAGACACAATCTGATGCAGGTTCCCAGCTGTCAGCACAGAGTCCGACACGGGGCTCGAACTCACAAACTGTGAGATCATGACCTGAGCCGAAGTCAGAGGCCCAACTGACTGAGCCACCCAGGTGCCCCTAGGCTTTTATTTTTGAAAGATCAGTTAAAGCTATTTAAACAAGAAGCCTTTTCTTGTGTGTTACATTGTGGTGGTTGCTCTTGTAATCCACCTTTCTCTCATACAGAGACTTCTGGCACGCGGTTGTGTATGAAAAGTATTTACTGAATGGCTGATAACATCTTCGTGTTTGCTAAGTGCCTATTACCTCAAAAGAAACGTCTCAAAATAGCCGAGCACACTAAAAATTTTCTGATGTAGGGAAACGTCACTTGCATGAACTTTTTCTAATCTGAAAAAGTTTCAGTATCAACAGCAAATAAGGAAGATTTCCCAAAAATGTCACAGGGCAAAACTTCTCAACATGAGTAAATAGCTAAAACTACTCTCGTTCCTATCCCGTTCTGAGTGCTGAGATGTCCTGTCATTACTGCATTATGGAGCCGTTTACACTGTATAATAAACAGCACCTAACATTCGAGATGCCTACTTATTACCTTTTCCCTATGATATTTAATTTTATATGTCCTAGATTTTAACTTGTGCACACAACACACACACATACACACACACACACAAGATAAACAGTAGTGTTTCCTACACATCAACAGATTTCTTCAGTCTATCTCTCGCCCAGCAAAATGTCTTTTCCAGCAAAATAGTCTTCCTACCTGAAAACCTGCTTAGTGCCTACAATTAATTCTGTTTCGGTTTGTTAAACAGGAACTTCACCATCTCATGTAGAATGGTCGGGGGAAGAATTTTCTTCCATTCAAAAACTGTTCTAATTTTTAGAAACACGCGATGTTATTTCATATTTGAAGATTAACCTTTCTTACATATAAGTTTACATATAAGAAAGACCATGGGAGGTGGTCCTTATGCCAAGGAAGCAAGTCCACAGGGAAAATATTTAAAACAAGCAGTGATGGTGCCTGTCGTATTTTGATATATGGCAGTATCTAAATTCAGCAGCCTATGTCAGCCACCTGTTCTATTGTATGTTCTGGCTTCTGAAGCTCTGTTCAGCACACCAGCACACACACATCCAGTCCTCCACCTTTTTAGCTTATGTATTCCATTCTTCTATCGTGTTATCATGTATTTTATTTTATGTGTTTCATTTCTTCATATTTTCTTAGCACCTTCTAGAGTATAGTGACATGTTTTTACAGTGCTAAACTGAAGCCACGTCTGCTTCCTAAAGTTCATTTATGAAATTATCATTCATTGTTCACATGCAGAGCCATTCAATAATATTTCACATAAAACCACCAAGAACGCTCTACATAATGAATGCTGTGGAACATATCCCGGAGTTTTCTACTTGTGAAAATGCAAAGGAGCGACTGTTCACAATCAGAATGCTGTATGAAAAGAAGGTTTTCTCCTATTAAGTGAAACTAAAATGAAAGTTGGAGACAAACAAGCTTAGGAAGCCTTTACCTTAAAACAAAAAAGTAAATCTTGAGTAAATTTCTTACCATCTTCTGAAAAACTAATAAATTCTTAAATCCTAATGAAGGTACCTAAGAATTTCAATGCCCGGGTTGCAGTCAAAACACAGAAGAAACCAACTGCTGTCATGTTAGCCTAAACACAGAAAATCTTGCAGGCTGATATCTAGGCTACCAGAGCCAGTTAGCTTAGTCGGGCAGGAGGAGGGTGCACAGGGTTGGAGCATCAATTAAACTGCTTCTCTGGAATCACATACACTGGGAGTCCACCTTTTTTTTTTGTTTTAATTTTTTTTTTTAATGTTTGTTTATTTTTGAGACAGAGAGAGAAACAGACCATGAGCAAGGGAGGGGCAGAGAGAGTGAGACACAGAATCCAAAGCAGGCTCCAGGCTCCAAGCCGTCAGCACAGAGCCCGATGCAGGGCTCGAACCCACAAACCATGATATCATGACCTGAACAGAAGTCGGACGCTTAACCGACTGAGGCACCCAGGCACCCCTAGGAGTCCACCTTTTTAAGTGTTTTCCATAATACCATTGATGTAATACTTTTTCCAATCGCTCCGGTCTTCTCCGGCACCGGCACCGAGAGGAGTCAGCATGTTGCAACCTGCCCTCCCAAGTCCTTCTCCACTTGTTCTTAAAGGAGAAGGAGGAAATAAATATAAACACAATTTCAGAACAAAAAGGAAATACACATTTCCAGGATCCTTTTGACATCTGATTATACCTAGCAGAGCATTTTCCACTGATACAACACAATAATTATAATGGTACCCTAAAGTATGAGGACCATTTGTCATCCTTTTATGTTTCTTTTCATGTCCACAGTACATGATATCATCTAAACAAAGCAAGAGACAGGAGAAATAGCTCTTTATGGAGACATAGGCAGGTAGGTAGGTAGTAGGTAGGTAGACAAATGAAGCCTCAGGTAGAGGTTTGGCAATGATATAAAATCAAACAGGCAAACCTGTCCAGGCCAGGGGGCGTTGAGGGGGATTATAATACCTATGTCACCTATAATATTTGAATATGTACTGACTGGCATTGGATCAACATGTTACTGAACGGTGGCCATATCAACACAACACTCAGATGCTGTATCTGCATACCCACTTAAAAGCTAAAATTGGCAAAAATAACTTTACAGAGATACTGAAAGAACTCTAGATACACTCGCTGAAAGCTAGAGAGATTAGTGAATCAATGTAAACCACAAAGCAGAGTCTCTTAGGCATGATAGATGGGATTTTTTCAGTAAGCACAAGAGTGCCTCTTCTCTGATCCGGTCACTTTTTGCTGGTGTATAGTAACACCTCACTTCCGCACAAAGCCATGAGATCTATGAAGCATTTACACTCTCCATTACTGTAACAGATCCTCACAATGAAGACAGGGGTGGGATCTCCCTCTCCATCCCCATTTTATGGAACGGGAAACTCAGTTTCCCTTTACAAGTTAGCGTTTGGGTTTTTTTTTCATTCATTCAAAGCATTTTTCTCCTAAGACTTCTGTCTTCAGTCTGCTGGGCAGGGAAGGTCACATGCAAAATGGATACACACCAAATTCAGAAGGATTTGCTAATATCCAGGTCCTTCCAACAAAGCCAGTAAAAAGTCAAAAGCCCCCCAAGTTCTGTCTCCCAACCGAAGTGCTATTTAAAGGTAGACCGACAGGGAAGCCCGAGTTTCCCATAGATGTTTTTTGAGCTGGTCACTATGCCATGAGCGTATCCACACTTTCAGTTCGAGGTGGAAGAAAAAGCTCCTGTTTTTATCCCCAGCTCTGGCCCAACACACAGCTCTCCTGATCAAACAGATCTGGTCAAGCCCCTCCCCTACTCATTAACTTCCCATGGTCCCCAGTGCCTAGTAGATAAATATTTAACATGGTCAGTCCTTCAACGGTAGCTCCCACCTAGCATCCAGTATTTTCTCCTTAAATATCCAATCATCCTTAATTGTACCAGCCATGCTAAACTACTCTTGACCCTCAATGCATCATGCCTATTTCAGCCTCTGAACCTTTGCTTAGAGATGTGGGTCTCTCCAGCTTCTGGAAAAACCCACATTCCCCTGACAAGCTCCTATATATCCTTCGAAGCCCAGTTTTTATTAAAAGTCTCCCACGTTTCAGTCAATCTAGATCTTTCATCAAACTCTTATCCTCACATGCTACAAGGTTTTGTGGGTCTGGCTCCTCCAACAGACACGAGTCCCTGGAAGGCACTGGAAGCTTCCCTTATTTGCCCTTGAATACCCACAGTTACTGCATTTAATGGAGTAAAGTTAATTACTTATTGAATAGTTACCCCCAAATCCTAGCATCTCTTTTCAGAGGATGCTTTCTTGCCAGGGGATTCTCTGCATTGATTCTAGAAAGAATTTTGTTCATTTGGAGGGTTTGCTGTGTATTGGGGGAGGCAGATGGATGGCAGGTGACCCACAGGAAGCAGTTAGGGGACCACTGGGCATGGCCTTCAGGAAGTCAGAATTTGGAAAAAGGCCCAAAAAAGACACTATTTTATCCTTATCCTTGGATAATCCATTGTGCCTCTTTACAAGGGCAAAATTATAAGTGTCCTGTATACAGATGACAATGAAGTTTAAAAAAAAAAATCACACTTTAAAAGCTAACGAAGGCACTTTACGCTGTAGGATCCTGGGTGAGCCAGTTTGCCCGAATGAGGAAGGCTCATCCATCCATCCGTGGCTGTGAAGTCACCACCCACCTGCTTTGCGGTTCTTCAAGTTTGAAACTCTCCTAGCTGCTTGCATGACAGTAGTTTTCTGACTTCTGAACATGTCCAAATGAGCTGAATCTAGAAAACAGTGCATGAAGTTAACAAATCCCCCTGCCTTTGAGCCCCTGTTAGTGCTTCACAGAGGAATGGGGAACAGACTGCAAGTTCTAAAGCTGTGAAATTACATAGACCCTGTCCGTGAGGAAGGAAGGAAGGAAGGAAGGAAGGAAGGAAGGAAGGAAGGAAATATACATAGACGTTGTAAATAAATAAATAAATACTACATAAGCTTTGTAAATAAATAAACAAATAAATAAATAAAAATTACACAGACTTTCTGAGCAGGAAAGTATCTTCAAGACCATCTAACTCAAGGAGAAAATGGAGGCCCACCTAAAAGACTGGGCTTGCCCAAGGTCACGTCAAGTCTGGATCAGAACACCAACCAGCGCCTTGAGCTCATTCAGCAGGCCAGCAGCTGACTGCTGTATCCTGAGAACCCAAGGGAAATTTAGAGGGGAATAAAGAATTTAAACAACAAAAAGGATGGTTTTAGTTATTTTTTTATTCTCTCCTCTTTATTCGTTTTTTTTAAGAGCGAGAGAGAGAGAGAGAGAGAGAGAGAGAGAAAGTGTGATCGGGGGAGAGAGGCAGAGGAAGAGAGAGAATCTTAAGAGGCTCTGTGTTCAGCATAGAGCCCAACTCTGGCTGGATCCCAAGACCCTGGGGTCATGACCTGAGCCAAAATGAAGAGTCAGACGCTCAACCAACTGAGCCACCCAGGTACCCCCAAAAGGATGATTTTAAAAGGAAGGTGCTAGTGCTCACTTTGGCAGCACATATACTAAAATTGGAACAATACAGGGGAGACTAGCACGGCTTATGCCTAAGGATGGCACGCAAATTCATGAAGCGTTCCATATACAAAAAAAAAAAAAAAAAAAAATAGGGAATAAAAAACAGGACAGTTCTAAATTCAATGTAACATCCTGTCAGCTGATGTCCAAAAAAGCATTTTACTGTTCTCTACAGTGCTTCTTTTGGTGTTCTGCTACCAGCCAGCTAAAACAGGCACTATAACACTCACCACTGTTCCCTTCTTTGGAGAACATAGGAGCCATTCCATAAGAGTGTTAATATAAAATATAATTCAGGCTTCGTTCTGCTTCTTTCTCTTCCCATGCAATTCCATTCAAACATATATAATCCGCTCAAAGACCTACTTTACCAGCCACTGTGCAAAGGGTAGGGGAAACAAAGGTCAAGAAGAATACATAAATACGCACGTCTGCAGCTATTTTTTCCTGGTACAATGGCTCCACGAGGGGTATAAAGTGTAACTTAAATGAAAATCAGCAATCTAGCCAGTAGAAATTGTTTGCCTCTCTTAGAAAGTGATTGTATAGTTCTTTGACAGACTCAACCACGTTAACTACAGCAACATATACCATTTTTTCCCCTACAATTTTCTTGACTGCTTATTATTTTAGATACATCCAACTTGTTGATCAGGTGCATGCTAAAGCATGTTAAAACGTGTTATTCTGGTTTGGCACGAAGGTTTCAACCTTATTCAACAAAATATTTCAAACTTCTGCTGGAATTAATGATTCAGGCAAAATGGAACTTAATCTGCGATCCAAGACACCTTTCTATGGTTTGGAGATTGCATATCTAGACCAGGAGGACAACCTGACTTTGTTTCAGGCACAATTAACTTCATAGCTAGGGAGCATAACTGACTTCGTAAGGCTCTTTTGGTGCCAAAGCTTGTAGAAACAGAGGAGGCTTTGCCTAAGGGATTCTTTGCATTAAAGACTTTGTTAGGCAAAGCCACTCTGGCTTGGGAGTCTGATTTGCAATTTGGGCCTTTGTAAAAGGATTAGAAGATCCCTATTGTTTAATGTTTGGATCTCAATTTGCATTTGGAAATGCATGACCTCTTCCAGGTTTAGCGTTCTTTATTTTCAGTTTCTCCTCCTGATATACAATCAATACGGTATGTTAAAAAATTGATAAAACTGCTCGGCCGAATGTTTGCACTGATTAAGGGGAATGTGATAGATTGATTTTCTCCGTGAATGGTGGAGTCTACTTAGGCTCCAGCAATACCGATCCAGTCATCTCTTTAGGAACTGACAAATAGCTCCTAGGTTTGGGTACACACACATTTCATTTATTTCCTTAATCGGAATGCATGGGCACTTTGTTTAAAAACAGACACTGGGTCTACAAAAGAAACTGGCAAGAAAAGAAATCCTCCGACCGACCACCTCAGGACACATTCGAATACTTTTGTCCAACATCTCCCTTTAAACATAAAGGTTTGAGAAAAATTATTTCAGGTTTGTGATAACAATACCCTCGGCTGTACACAATATTTAACTACCTGTCCCTTGGTCAACAACTTTTAACTAATATTTGCTTTGACAATATTCCCAGATTGGCAACATAAGGCCGAGAATAGAAACTTCGTGAGGAGGCACAATTTCTTAGATTGTGAGTTTAAAACGCGTGATTTATTTGTTTGTCTGTTGCCTTCGGTTTCTAGCTTCTCTATCATCACTGACCACAGGAAAACATGTCTTGTGTGTCGGGATGAATGTGCCTGGTACCTGGATTTGGAGTTGTCGGTTGAATGGGCTGGAAGTGGATGGAAAACACTCACATTCATTGAGCACCTACGATGTGTCCAGAATTTTACTAGGTGTTTAAGAGTTTGTTATTATACCCATTTTGTAGTGGAGAAGACCGAGGCCCAGAAGAGTCAAGTGACTTGCCCAAGGTCATACCCTCCCTAATGATCAGAACCCGAGTCTACCCGGCTCCTAACCCCAGGCTCTTTCTGTCATGTCACAACCGCCTCACAGATAAAGTAAAGCTAATTTCATTTGGAGGATTATCTGCTCTTCACCTCCTTGGAATGTGCTTATTTTTTAATCTAAACAGGGGATGTGTTTGGTGCACAGGAAGCTGTGTGGACAAAATTGACCTAACCCATCCCTCTCGCTAATAGAAACAAGTAATCTTATCTGTCATTCTATTAAAAATACACCACATTCCTCTATGATCCAGTTTGGAAAATGACTCAAGAAAGGACAATCTGTTTCTGCATCACAGCACCCCAAGGCCTCTCTAGGATCAGCAAGAGTAAATAAGCCATTGCTTTTCTCAAATATTTCATTCACTGATTCCAAAGCACTTTTACGTGTAATTAAGTAGAATAAAGAGCAGCAGCCCTCTCGATAGTTGGGCCAGAGGTAAGCCCAAGAAAGTCTCCGTTGCTGAAGATCACACATTCTGAGGCCCCCTTCAGTGGAGAACAGCGATGCGGAAGTTAGCTGAAGTAGCCGAAAGAGGTGCGCTGTGCTCTGAGCCCAAGATCTCAGCCTCGGCCCATGGGAGACACTCCCTCTCCGCCATCTTCCAAAGTGCTCTGCCGACATTCTCCTGATGCTCCCAATATCTAAAGATAATCCCTTTTCCCCTAAACAGGATCTCAACCTAAAATAGATCTGAGTATGTGCCACAGGGCTTGAACAAATGACTCAGAGGGCCATTTCAGATCTCGGAAGCAGGGAAGTCTCTTCAGAACACAGGAGCACAGTCTGGGAGCTAGTTAGTACTCAAGGAACAAGCAAATGACAGCTGGAAGGAAGGAGTTCCAAAGAACATGTCACCTGAAGGTTCCTTTGCACACATGAGGCAGCTGAGGCCTAAGTACCCCACAGTTATGTCACTGTGGAACCTCATTCCAGCCTGATTTTCCAGGCCCTCATTCTCAGGCTGCACAGGAGGCCATATATTGACCATAAATTAACAGATAAGGCCCAGGGGCGCCCTAACCTAGGCATAGGTGGCAAAATGGACAGGTTTTTAATGTGTGGATGTGGTTCAGCATCAAGGATGTCAGAAGGGAGTCTCTCTTAGAAAACGTGTTGATTTGGCATTTTCTCCATTTGGATTTTGTGTGGTTACTGTCTTATGTTTCTCCTTCCTTTCACATCATCTGAGTTTGGTTTGTGTTCAACTCTTTGTGTCCAACAGTAGGGCAGTGGTTAAGTAGGTCCTAATAAGTCCTCAGAACAGACTACCACCCTCCATTTAGATTATCTGGTAAACAGTAAGAAGAGCTAACATTTATTGAGCTTTACTACATGCTGTTTCCACACTCAGCATTTGACACGCATTTTTCTCCTGTAGTTCCCACAAGAACCCTATGAGGTAGGCAGTATTAGTCTCCTCGTGTTAAGGTTGAGGAAACTGAGGCAAAGAGAGCTTACAATCAAATGACTGAACGGTGAAACTGGGATTTAAACCTGATTCTACCGGCTCCCATGTCCTTGAGCCATATATTATTCTACACACAGAGAAGAATGCTCAGAAGTCAACGAGACAGGGAGAAAAGCTATATAGTGGGTTCCAGCTTGGTAAAATAGACCTATGCTTATGTGTTTGGAGGTACATCTCCACTGAGAAAATTCTAGAAGGACCACTCCAACGTCAGTTCCTTGGAGCAGTGTTCTCTGACCATACTAAAAGCCATCCCACCCTGCCCCTGTTATTCTGTATTTCTTTCACATATTTGATTTTTTTTTTCATGGCCCTTATCATTACTTGAGATGTAACATATGCTGGAGCCATTTATTGTCTAGCTGGCTTCTAGAATGAGGGGCGGGACAATTTCTAAGAAAATGCCTGGCATGTTGTAGGTGTTTAATAAATATCTGTTGACTTGAATAAGTGTGCTAAACTCTTCGTGTTTGGTGGTTTTCTCCTCTCTCACTGTCAAAGAGGAACAATTTGGATTCTTGATACTTAAATGGATTAGACTCTTTTTTATGTTTCATTTGAAATCCTCTGAGTAGAAAAGGAAAAAAAAAATTCATCCCACTTAAAGATCAAGAAGTGAAAATGGCCTACTTAGGAATGTAAAAAGTGGATCTCCACGGTGGACCTGTACCTTCTCAGGAGAGAAGGTTCTCTCAGTTGCAGAAGAGGAGGCCACTGGAAATCTACTGAGATAAACTTGCTTTGAGTCAAAAGAGACTCATTAATGTTTCAACTGCTAATCCATTTAGTGTCCTATTCACCTAGATGTCTTTTCTGAGCAACCCCCTGGTGGTTTTAGAAAGATAAATTTCCAGTCACCAGGCTCAATTGACCAAAAGCAAAAGACAATTGACTGCAGAGGAAGGGACTGACTCAGTTTTTGAGATGAATGAATGGCCTCCTATCTGGCCAATGTGAAAATGAAAGGGACACTTGGAATGAACTGATACCAGCTGGTTACATGTTATCCCAATTATAAGCTCTCCTTTCTCCTCTAAAAAGGATTAGGCCCCCTGGGAAGGGGAATCTTGTCTTCAAGTCCTATGGCCTTGACCTTGCTTTGTACTTTAAACCAGGCATGGCAGTTATTTGAGATTTTTCCTCAGCCATCTCCTTCTGAAGGGTGAGTCTTGCCCCATCAGCAGCCCCACGAACCATCTAGAAGTCAGGAGCAAAATATCCTTGCATTCCGGGCAGAGGAGGGGGCTGGCTGCTTTGGCCAGCTTCCTTCTCCCTTCCCCAAACAGACCCAAGCTCCTATATAAAATTCATAAATTCTTGGCAGGAAAGAAATCCTCCCATTGGAAGGAACAGATGTTCTACGAGTAACTTTTGCCATTATACTCTGTTCCTAATATCATAGTTTTAAAGTGTGGGGGGATGTTAACTTTTTTTAAAATGTCAACATGTTCTGGGCAGCTTTTCCATCGCCATCTGTGGCATACACATCACCAATCCTCCTGCCGCCCCTTTTTAAATTTCCAGAGACTGGTTGGGAATTGGAAAGATATTAAAAAGTTGAAAGCGGAAAATTCACTTGAACAAGTATGCTAATGTATAACCTAATGCAGAAAGTAATATGATGTTTCCCTCTCAGTTGTAAATCTCAGAAACTTTCTTTCCCTTGTCCTCTTAGAACTTGGAGGGGTCTAGGAGACTTTTAACAAGGTAATTATGACCAATTAACATTCAGGGGTTATTACTGGTAACAGAGTTCCATGGGAGTAACCTATTCATAAAATTCCCTTTCTAAAGAAAGCCTCAATCCGGCTTCAAATTCAAGAGGCTACCAGGCCATTTTCACTTCGTTATCACCTCGTTAAACTGCCCACCTTAAATGCCAGGGTCCCAGGTGACCGCGGGGAAGGGTCAAGGTCAGTGGATGATGCCTCCTAACTCGCCTGGGAGTAACTTCAGAAAACGTGACCTCACTTTGGTTGGTCCAAGGTGGGGTCCTCTCCCCAGGGACAGCGATGCTGTTTTGCAGGGATTTTGGTGAGGGTTCAAAGTCAGAATTCGGTGCTCGGGCGGCATGGGGTGTGGACTCCGCAGAACAGAAAAGAGAGGAGGGGACAGCGTGGGCGGGGTGGGGTGGGGTGGGGAAGCAGCGGACCGACATTCAAATACGCAGGGGATCCTCCGGGAGTCCCGGCTCTTTGCCGGGGTTTCCCCTCCTCCGCCCGGTGGGAGCCGGACGTCTCTAAATCCCCAGATGCCACGCAGGGCCCAGTGCCGGGAGCGCCACGTCCACCCCGGAAGACCCCGTCCCTGGAGCCTTTCGGTGTCCAAGTGGAGATGTGCTCGATGAGCGCATGCAGGGCGGGGCGCAGGGGGCACCCACGTGTGGCGCTGGCCCGAACTCGGGGTCCGGGGGTAGCGGAGGCGGGGTGGGGGCCAGAACGGCGCACGCGGTCGCCAGAGCCCCTGGGCGCCAGGAGCCAGAGGCGGGCGCAGAGGCGAGCGCGGTCTGCAGTGCCCCCCTCCGGACGGCCGGGAGCAGGACGGCTCCCCGCGCCCCGCCGCAGCGTGGGAGACCCGCGCCCCTCCGCCGCTGCAGAGGCTGACCCCCTGTTAAGGAATTTAAAGTCAAGTCCAAGTGGATTCTCCTTCTGGCTCTGTCGCTTACTGGCTTTCCGCTCGCGGGAACTCGCGATTGCTGCCTCCCTTTGACTAATGTGAATACTAACCCGGACAAAATTAATGAAATAATTAAGTGAGACAATGCAATGGTAAGTGTTCACTAAGTGGCTGGTCTTTTATTATTATTATTATTAGCTGGCTAGACCTTGGATGGGGGGGGGGGGTGGTTCTCACTCCAGTCTGCTCTTCTATGGTGGGTTTGGGGGAGGACAGGGAGGGATGGTTTCTCCTCTGAAGTGGAGAAGGAACCTGAGCACTCAGCAGGGGATCCAGCCTTCCTGTGCCACTAACTCCACCTATAACTGTGGACTCGGCATCCCCTCTTTGAACCTAATATCCTCATTGCAAAATATGAATAATCACACCCAACTCACAGAGTTTCTGTGCGATAAGAACTGCAGAACGCCTGGCCCATGGTGGATACTCGTGGCAAACCTCACTCCTAGCTGGCAGCCAGCAGATCCCAGAACACCTGTACTTATAGCACATGGCAGGTACAGTGCAAAACCCTTGTCCCTATATACACAAGCAGTGAACACACCCAGGGTCTCTTTTCTCACAACACGTGGTAGGTGCTAGGTGCAAGCTCCCCCGCCCCCCACCCACTCCAGTCAGTCAGCATGCCATTTATTGACTACTTACTATGTACCTGTCTGACTCAGGCAGCTGGGGCTGCAGGAGCCTCACACTGCTGGGGTCCCTCTACTTCATCTCCCCTGGAAACCCCCTTCCCAAGATGCCTCATATCTGTTTTGGAAACTAGTAGCGTCAGGAACAACAAGAATGCACACTCCTGACCACGGAGTAATAGAATGTACTGTCAGAGGACCTGGCTGTCAAGGGCTGCCCTTACTGGTTCCTGGCTGTCTATCCTGCAACCTCCCTGAACCTCAATTACCTCATCTGTAAAAACTGAGGCAATAACACTTTCTGGAATGGACCAGTGTGAGGACGAGCAGATACGTGTGTACGAAAGCACTAAACACATAATAAGTGTTCAGTAAATATTAATGTATTATTACTTGTTTCCAGCATGAAGCAGGTGCCCAATGAGTACTCATCGGATTGAACTGGGCTTTCCCTCTTTACAGAGGTCTGTACCTGGGAAAGCTTCCCTTCAGGTGCCCTCCCTGTCGTCAGCTTTGCCAAATGCCAAGCCCTGTGACCTGCCTCTCCCACCCTCTTTCTAGAGTTTGCTACCTTGCATGTAGGAAGAGTGATGGATCTTTCCAGAGTTGAAAACCTGGTTATTACTGCCTCTCTCAGACCTGCTCTGAAACCCATTGTGTCCCATTTGGAAAACGGGAAAAAACAAAAACACCGTGTCCAATCTTTATATGGGCCTTGGCAGTCACGTTGCACTGTTGTGTCTGTTCTATTACTTAATCTTCAGTACTTAATCTTCATCTGGAAAATCTTCATTTTCCAGATGAACCTCACGGAGGCAGAGCGGCTGACACAGTGCTCGTTTCCATGATACACAGTTGCTGCTTGTGCTGCCACATTTTCGAGCTGCTCTCTTGGGCTGTGACATGGGGCTTCTCTCTGGCCATCGGAGCAAGCCTTCCTAGCGACTCTTTCGAAATGATAGGACATGGACTTTGCTAATACATAGCATTAGGCAAATTAGAGCTTTCCCATAATGTGACAAGGTGTGTGAAAGCTGTTACTGTGCCCAAACTATTCATTATGGGGCCGTTTGTTTAAAGGCTGTCCTGGCGGCTTGGGGACAGTGTCTTTGGCTCTCTGACTCACAGGAAGCAAAAATAAGTTACTATCAGGTGATGGTCATGCTTAGAAGCCAAACTAAAAATGAGAAGGTTTGTCATCTTTGAGAGTAGGGCAGTGGCTGCTCTTTCAAACTAGTAAGTGCCAGGCTGCTCAAAATGTAAGCTTTTCTTTGTGCCATGCATTTTTAAAATGTTATTTATTTATTTGGAAGAGAGAGAGAGAGAGAGAGAGTGCACACACAAGCAGGGGAGGGGCAGAGAGAGAGACACACACACACACAGAATCCAAAGCAGCCTCCAGACTCTGAGAGCAGAGCCCAATGCGGGGCTCAAACCCACGAACCGTGAGATCATGACCTGAGCTGAAGTTGGACGCTTAACTGACTGAGCCACCCAGGCGCCCCTGTGTCACGCATTTTAAAAAAATAAAAAAAATCTATTTACCAAGCAGTTGATCACTAATTATGGTGTGCCAATTTCTATGCTGGGCAACACACAAAGGGACTTACATGGTTTCTGTCAGCCAGCATTTCAGTCTAGTAGGAGAGATGTGTTTCTTAAGTGAGCCAATAGTCTCTCTGCAAAGTAACCACTTGGTGGGGGCTTGAGGCCAGGCCAAGGAAGGCGCAGGTGAGAAGCAGTTGCTGAAGGGCCCCACCCAAGACAGGCTCTCGCATAGTGTCGTTAACCTCATTTTCAGACAGAGAAATGGAGGCTCTGAGAGGGGAGGATATTTGCTGGTTCATGGGGGATTCAGTTCAAAACAATTTCATATGTCGTCTTCCAGCCCAGGGCAAGTCACTGCCACTGTTGAAGAGACTTGTCTTTAATTGGGATCTGTGTACAGTGGGAATTAAAGTTTGCCCAGGTGCATACTAGCTCTTTGGCTTTCCAGGTTTCTAAACCGTGTCAGATGCAACCCCCTCCTGCCTGTGTTTCAATTTTCCACAGAGTTCTATGGGAAAAGAAGTATGACTTCCGGTCTCTGTGTTTACACTGGAAGTTGAGTGAAACCATTTCTCTTACTTGCTCCCAAAAGGATTGGTTTTATTTAGCAAACAAATACATCAGGTATCTCAAGCTTTTGGGGGAGGAAACAAGTTTTTGTTGTTGTTTCTTATTCAGTTTTACTGATATGTAATTGTGTACCCAAAACTGCATATATTTAATGTATAAAATTTAGTGAGTTCGGACAGATGCATACACCCATGATTCTATCACCATTGTCAAGGTAATAAACATATCCATCACCTTCAAAAGTTTCCTTGTGCCCCTTTGTGTGTGCGTGTGCATGCGTGTGTGTGTGTGTGTACGTGTGTGTGTTGTTGCTTTTGTGACAGGAATAGTTAACATGAGATTTACCCTGTTCACAAATTTTTGAGTGTATGACACTGAATTGCTAACTGTAGGCACTAGGTTGTACAGCAGATCTCTAGAACTTACTCATCTTGCATAACTGAAACTTTATACCCATTGAGCAACAACTCCATTTTCTCCTCTCCCAGCTGTTGGCAACCACACTCTATTTTCTTAATTTTTTAAAAAATTTATTTGTTTATTTTGAGAGAGAGAGAGAGAGTGCACATGTGTGCACACAAGCAAGGGGAGGGTCAGAGAGAGAGAGAGAGAGAATCCCAGCTGTCAGCACAGAGCCCGACAGGGAGCTCCATCCCACAAACTGTGAGATCATGACCGGAACCGAAGTCAAGAGTCAGTCGCTTAACCGACTGAGCCACCCAGGCGCCCCATTTTCTGCTTCTCCGTTTGCCTAATTTAGATACCTCATATAAGTGGAATCATGCAGTATTTGTCCCTCTGTGACTGGCTTATTTCACTCAGTAAGACGTCCTCCAGGTTTGTCCATTTTGTCACAATTGTTATAATTTCCTTCTTTTTTTAAGGCTGAATAATATCCCACTGTATTCATGTAACACATTTAGTTTATTCAGCTGTTGATAAACATTGGGTTGTTTCCATATCTTGGCTATTGGGAAGAGTGCTACAATGAAAATGCGAGTGCAGTTACCTCTTGGAGATCCTGATTTCAAATATTTTGGATATATATCCAGAAGTAGGATCGTTGGACCATATGGTAGTTCTATTTTTAATTTTTTGAGGAATGTCTATAGTGGCTGCACCATTCTATATTTCTATCAACAGTAAACAAGGGTTTCAGTTTCTCCACGTCCTTGCCAACGCTTGTTATCTTTAGTTTAGTTTAGTTGTGTTGTCGGTAATAACCATCCTACCTACCAGGTAGGTAATAACCAACCTGTCTCATTGTGATTTTGATTTTATTTCTCTGATGATTAGTGATGTTGAGCACCTTTTCATATATCGAGTGGACATTTGTATATCTTTGGAAAAATGTCTATTCTAGTCCTTTAGCCATTTTAAAAATTGGACTATTTTTTGTTTGTTTTTTGCTATTGAGTTGTATGAATTCCTTGTGTGTTTTGGACATTAACTTCTTATCAGATAAGTGGCTTGCAAATATTTTCTCTTTTTTCATTCTGCTGATTGTTTACAATTCAGAAGCTTTTTCTTTTAAGTTTATTATTATTATTATTATTATTTGAGAGAGAGAGAGAGAGAGAGAGAGAGACAGAAAATCTGAAGTGGGCTCCGTGCTGATAGCAGAGAGACTGAAGTGGGGCTGAACTCACCAACTGTGAGATCATGACCTGAGCTGAAGCTGGATGCCCAACTGACTGAGCCACCCAGGGGCCCCTGTACAGACACTGTTTATGATGTAGTCATGATGAAGTCTAATGTATCTATTTTTTGTTGCCGGGGCTTTTGGTGTCATATTTAGAAAATCATTGCCAAAACCAACGTCAAGAAACTTTCCTTCTGTGTTTTCTTCTAGGAATTTATAAGTTGCAGATCTCAAAGACTTAAGAAGTCTTTGATCTGTTTTGAGTTGATTTTTGTGCCTGGTGTAATATAGGGGACCAAAATTGCGTGTGGATATCCAATTTTCCAAACATTGTTTGTTTGGAAAGAGGTGATCCTTTCCCCATTGTGTATTCTGCACACCCTTGTTGAAGACCAGTTAACCATATATGCTTGGATTTATTTCTGGGCTCTTTATTCTATTCTATTGGTCTGTTTGCCTTAATGCTAGGACCATGCTGTGTTTTTGTTTTGATTTTTAAGTAGGCCCTACAGCCAGCATGGAGCCCAACGTGGGGCTTGAACTCATGACCCTGAGAAGAGACCTGAGCTGAGATCAACAGTCAGATGCTTAACTGACTGAGCCACCCAGGCACCCTACCATGCTGTTTTAATTACTATAGCTTTGTAAAATTTTAGAAGTCAAAAAGTGTGATGATTCCAGCTTTGTTCTTTTTTTCTCAAGATCACCTTGGCTACTCTGGGTCTTTTGTGGCTCCATATAAATTTTAGGATTGTGTTTTCTATTTCTGTAGAACAAAACGAAAACAAAACCGCCATTGGGATTTTGATGGGGATAGCTTTGAATCTGTAGATCACTTTGAGCAGCATGGTCATTTTAATAATATTAAATCTTCCAATCCATTAACATGGGTAATCATTTCATTTATTTTTGTTTTCATTAATTTCTTTCATTAATTTTTTATAGTTTTTGGTGTATAAGTCTTTCACCTCCTTGGGTAAGTTAGCTCCTAAAGATTTTTTTTCTTTTCGATGCTATTGTAAGTAGAATTGTTTTCTTAATTTTTTTTTCAAATGTTTGTTATTGTGTAGAACACAGGTGGTTTCATATGCTTATTTTGTATCCTGCAACTTTACTAAATTCATTTATTAGTTCCAACAGTTTTTTCATGGAGTTTAAAGAATTTCTACTTACAAGATCCTGTTATCTGCAAACAGACATTTGATTTCTTCTTTTCAGATTTAAATTTTTTATGCTTATTTATTTATTTATTTTTAAATTTTTTAACATTTACTCTATTTTGAAAGATGAAGAGAGACAGAACAAGAGCAGGGGTGGGGCAGAGAGAAAGAGGGAGACATAGGATCCAAAGCAGGACCCAGACTCTGAGCTGTCAGTACAGAGCCCGACGCAGGGGTCGAACTCACAGACCAAGAGATCATGACCTGAGCTGAAGTCAGACGCTTAACTGACTGAGCCACCCAGGCGACCCTATGCTCATTTATTTTTGAGAGAGAGACAGAGACAGAGCAGGCTCCAAGCTCCAAGCTGTCAATACAGAGTCTGACACAGGGCTCGAACCCATGAACTGTGAGATCATGACCTGAGTCAAAGTCAGACGCTTAACTGACTGAGCCACCCTGGCACCCCTCTTCCTTTCAGATTTAGATGCTTTTTATTCCCTTTTCTTGCCTAATCGCTCTGGCTAAGACTTCCAGTAGTATGTTTAATAGATATGACAAGAGTGGTCATCCTTGTCTTGTTCCTGATCTTAGAGGAAAAGTTTTTAGTTTTTCCTTATTGAGTATGACGTTAGGGGTAGGCTTGTCATATACACCTTTATTATGTTGAGGTGTATTCCTTCTATACCTAGTTTGCTAAGTGTTTTGTATCATGAAAGAGTGTTGAATTTTGTTAAATGCTTCTGCATCTATTAAGGCGATTTTATTCTTTTTTACCCCTCATTCTGTTACTGTGATATATCACATTTATTGGTTTGCATATATCAAACTATCTTTGCTTCCCACTGAAGAATGGTGAATGATCCTTCTAAAAAGCTGTTGAATTTGGTTTGCTAGTATTTCGCTGTGAATTTTTGCATCATTGTTCATCAGGGATATTGGCCTAGGATTTTCTTTTCTCGTAGTGTCCTTGACTGTCTCTGGTATCAGGGTAATACTTGTAAAATGAGTCTGGGAGTGTTCTCTACTTTTCATTTTTTTGGAAATGTTTGAAAAGGATTGGCATTAATTCTTTAAATGTTTTATAGAATTTGCCAGGGAAGCTATCTGGTCCTGGGCTTTTCTTTGTTAGGGGGGTTTTGATTACTGCTTCAGACTCTTTACTTGTTATTGATCTGATCAGATTTTCTATTTCTTCATGATTCAGTCTTGGTAGATTGTATGTTACTAGGAATTTATCCATTTCTTCAAGGTTATCCAATTGTTGGCATATAATTGATCATCGTAGCCTCTTACGGTCCTTTATATTTGTGTCATCAGTTGTCGTATCTTCTATTTTATTTCTACTCTTTTATTTGAGTCTTCTCTTTTTTCTTATTCTAGCTGAAAGTTTGTCAATTTTATCTTTTCAGAAAACTGACTCTTAGTTTTATGGATCATTTCTTTTCTTTTTTTAATTCTCAGTTTCCTATATTTCTGCTCTTATTTTTGCTAATTGGGGGCTTTCATTGTTCTTCTTTTTCTGGTCCCTGAGGCATAAAATTACATTGTTTATTTGAGATGTTTCTTCTTTCTTAATGTCAGCATTTATTGCCGTACACTTGCCTCTTACTACCTTTGCTGTATCCCATATGTTCTGGTATGTTGTGTTTTCGTTTGTACTTATCTCAAGATATCTTTTTATTTCCCTTTTGATTTCTTCTTTGACCCACTGGTTGTTAGGATTGTATTGTTTGATTTCCACATATTTTCAAATTTTCGAATTTTCCTCCTGTTATTTTCTAATTTCATACCATTGTGGTTAGAAAAGATACACGGAAAAGATGATTTTAATCCTCTTAGATTTTTAAGACTTTTGTGTCCTAACATGTGACACATCCTAGAGAACAGTACATGTGCACTTGAGAAGAATGTGTATCCTGCTGCTGATGGATGGAATGTTCTATATATGTCTTATGTTACTCTCAACAAGTACATATATGTGCATATAAAAAGAAGACCTCTTAGTACTGTCCTTTTGTGTGTGTGTGTGTGTGTGTGTGTGTGTGTGTAAGGGGGGGGGAGAGGGTCAGAGGAAGAAAGAGAAAGAATCTTAAGCAGGCTCCACACTCAGTGGGGAGCCCTACACGGGGCTTGATTCCACAACACTGGGATCATGATCTGAGCAGAAGTTAAGAGTCAGACACTCAACTGACTGAGCCACCCAGGTACCCCATGAAGACCTCTTACTAACTACTGTCCTTTAAAGGCATAGGCTCAAAAAGTATTCTTGGAGAACATTAATAAAGAAACATCAATATAAATGGAAGGTCTTTTATCATTCAGTTCTCACTAGTCCTGGGATAGGAGGTATTATCTCTATCTTAGAACTCAGGGAGCTGAAGCTTAGCTAGCAGAGCAAGCCTGATATTCCAATCTCTGCTTTGTAGCAGAATTATGTGGGAATTCTAAACAATCATGGACCCCAAGCTTGCCTGGTGACCCATGGCATGATCTTTCATGTGTTCTGTTGTTTCGCTGGCCAACCTCTACCAGTCCCTTGCAGTCACTGAGGCTCAGGTTTTACACCCCTACCTTCCAGTTATTAATGTCATGAAGAGAGAAGATAAAGAAGATAAATGGAAAAATTAATGGCATTACTACTCTTATCTCTATTTGCTTTTTGCAGTTGTGTGAGTTTGGCATTTCATAAACTCAAACATAAGAGAGTTGCATGCCATGACCTTGTTTCATTACTCTATCAGCATCTAGAATGAATGGTGCCTGGCGTGTAATAGATGCTTAATACATATTTGGAAGGAGTGGGCAAATGACTAAGGACACCAGTATGGGAGAATCAGGTGTCTCAGCAGGTTCTCACTTTGAACTCAGTCCTCTTGTGAGTGTGCCCCAGACCAGCCCACCCTGAGAAAGCTATTCCTCCCTAATAGTGGCCCCAGCTGCTGACTGTTGCTAATGGTCACAGCTAATGAATGAAGAGGTGATCTGTTAAAGGTGAGATGATCTGAAAACTTCAGGACTTGGGAACGGTAGTAACCATTGTCTTGTTCTGCCATTTAGGAAGTAGTTTTTAGAACGGCAAGGGGCTTTCAAGTTTGTCCAGGTAACAAAGCTATTCTGACTTTCTTTACAAAACACCATGCATCCTGAAATCCCTAAATATATTCTTTTATCTTATCATCTGCCTGCTGGGGTAACAGGATTTTTTTTTTTTAAGTGTATTTATTTATTGAGAGAGAGAGGGGGAAAGAGAACAAGCAGGGGAGGGTCAGAGAGAGAGGCGGACAGAGGATCCAAAGCAGACTCTGTGCTGACAGCCGAGAGCCCAATGTGGGGCTCTAACTCATGAACCATGAGATCATGACTTGAACCGAAGTTGGACATTTAACCGATTGAGCCACCCAGCTGCCCCTGGGGTAGCAGATTTTTTAAAATGGCAGGCCCGGGTCAAATCTCCACTTAGAATAGCCAGGGGGCCTTGTAGAATTCACAGAACCACTTTGAACCTTATGTTCATCCTTTTTCCAATGGGCAGTTGGAGGGACAAAAGGAAACAACCAATGGGAAGTGTCTGTACACAGCTGGCTGTTACGAATATGAGTTCTGGAGCATATTTGAGAAGCCCGACCTGACCTTCTCCAGCTCCTCCAAAGCACTGACCCTTCGAGTCCCCTGGCACTCACTCCCTTCCCCATGAAACTGTGGTTAAAGAAACTTGAGGCTGGAAGCCTAGAAACCACTGCTGACATACCTACTTTTTTTTTTTTATTTAAAAAAAAATTTTTTTAACATTTATTTATTTTTGAGACAGAGAGCGACACAGCATGAACGGGGGAGGGTCAGAGAGAGAGGGAGACACAGACTCTGAAACTGGTTTCAGGCTCTGAGCTGTCAGCACAGAGCCCGACGCGGGGCGCGAACTCACGGACCGCGAAATCATGACCTGAGCTGAAGTCCGGCGCTTAACCGACTGAGCCACCCAGGAGTCCCTGACAAACCTACTTTGTAAGGGCAGGAACCTGGTTAGGTTACATAACCTGGCTGAGCCTCAGTTGCATCATCTGTAAAATGGGGAAGACAATAGGGCTTGTTAACAGTAAGACTGTTAATAAGAATTAAGTGGGTAATGCATAGTAAAGTGTCTAACGTAGTGTCTGCCTCAGAGTAAGCATTCCATAAATGTTGCCTATTTTTATCAGTATAATTGTGAACTGGATCAAATTTCTTGGGTGTTAGGGAAAGGAATGCAGGCTGATGTTCAGTCACTAATGCTGATAACGCCATCTCTTAGAAGAGCCTGTCAGAGTGAAGCTTATCAGGCTCCTGATGTTTGATGGTTTTTGGCTCTGGCTCATGCGCCCATTTGCTCCATGCCCTTCGGGTCTAAGACACCCCCTCCCCCATCTTGACGCCTTAGCCTTCCCCTCTCCTCTCTGGTCGTTTGAAGGAACTGGTCTAGGTCTCCAACGGCACTGAATGTGCCCTTTGCTACAAGTTGGAGGAGCTCATCAAAAAGGTCACTTTTCTTCTATCCTATTTTAATTCCTTGCCCTGAAAGCAAAAGAGAGTCCAGATTAATTTTACTCACCATGGCTGTGCGTTGTGACTCTCAAGGGCCAAGTCTGGTACCTTGAGACAAGACTCCATGCGGTCAAAACCTCTTACAAATTGACTGACAAAACTTGGAATATGGATGGTACGGAAGACAAAAGTATCAGTGTAAATAGATGAAGTCAGTCACTGAAGTTCAATGGAGCTGAATGTACTTAATATGTGCTGACGTACTTAGGGGTAAAAAGCCATCAAGCATGTAACTCGCATGTAACTCACTCTGAAACAGAGTAAAACCTTTTTTTTTTAACATGTATTCATTTTTGAGAGTGAGAGAGACAGAGCATGAGCAGGGGAAGGGCAGAGAGAGAGAGAGAGACATAGAATCCGAAGCAGGCTCCAGGCTCCAAGCTGTCAGCACAGGGCCCGACGCGGGGCTTGAACTCACAGACGGCGAGATCATGACCCGAGCTGAAGTTGGACACTTAACCAACTGAGCCACCCAGGCGCCCCAAAACAGAGTAAAATCTTAACAGTAGGTGAATCTGGGTAAAGGGTATGTAAGGTGATTAATTTATACTTTTTTTTTTCTGTAAGTTGGAAATTATTTCCAAATAAAGATTTAAAAATAAAAACCTAGGGAGGCCCGTGGGTGGCTCAGTGGGTTAAGCATCCGACTTCGGCTCAGGTCATGATCTCATGGTTCATGAGTTTGAGCCCTGAGTCTGGCTCTGTGCTGACAGCTCAGAGCCTGGAGCCTGTTTCAGATTCTGTGTCTCCTTTCTGCCCTTTCCCTGCTCGTGCTATCTCAAACATAAATAAACATTAAAAAAAATTAAAAAACAAACAAGCAAAAAACCTAGGGGCTCCTGGGTGGTTCAGTCAATTAAGTGTCTGACTCTTGGTTTCCCCTCAGGTCATGATCTCGTGGTTTGTGGGTTTGAGCCCTGCATCGGGCTCTATGCTGACAGCGGGGAGCCTGCTTGAGATTCTCTGTCTCTGTCTCTCTGTCTCTCTGCCCCTCCCCTGCTCAAGTTCTCTCTCTTTCAAAATGAATAAACTTGAAAAAAATTTTTTTTAGTGTTTTTATTTTTGAAAGAGAGAGAGAGAGAGAGAGAGACACAGTGTGAGTGGGGGAGGGGCAGAGAGAGAGGGAGACACAGAATCCGAAGCAGGCTCCAGGCTCCGAGCTGTCAGCACAGAGCCCAACACGGGGCTCAAACTCAACAAACGGCGAGATCATGACCTGAGCCGAAGTTGGACGCTGAACCGGCTGAGCCACCCAGGCGCCCCAACTTAAAAAATTAAAACTAAAAACCTAATAAAGAACAAGAAACCCATGACTGTTTTGTTAATCCCTACCTGCTAACATGAGTGCTATAAAGCAGATAGATGAAGTTCTGGAGTAAAGGCTTCCAAGCAAATCCTCCATTATAAATTCCTGAGTTTCCAGGAGTATGCAAATCCTTTTCAAGCCAGTCACCCAATGGGTTTTTCTGCAGTGTCTTCTGTTTCTGCTGCTAATAGTTGCCAGGTATGGTTGAAGTAACCTCTAGAGGCTCACACACTAAATGGCTTGCTCAAGGTCACGCAGTCAGCATGTGGTAGACCCTGGCTTCGGGTCTGGAGACGTCCGTCTTCAAACCCCGTGCTGTCTTCCCCCTCCCCGACCATGTGCCAACATGGGCCCCGCCCTGTGGGAATTTACTAAGATTCCAGGGGACAGTACATACTTACATAAAAAAGAGACCAGATCTTGCATATAAATCATATATGGGATTGTAGAAACAGCTGTAAAAATAATGGCATCACCACAGAAGGATTAAAATGGAGGGCATTTCGGTCACAGAACAGGCTTTGTGAGATTTTAGCAGGAACTCTGCAGACCGTATCTACAATTAAAAGGAAACCCGTAGATGTTTTATAAGCGATGTGTTTCAAAACCATATACACAGGAGGAAAGAAATATGTTACATCTGCTACCACACTTAGCATTTTACATCTCATCTTCCAAACGGTGGGACATTGTCATTGTTTTGCCCGATCCTTCATTTCCAGCAAACTTGCTGGGCATTTGCAGATGATCCCTACCAGTGTTGGCCAACAATTGATTCCAAGTTCCCCTTTACTGGGAGTCTAGACCTCCCCTGGACAAATGATAAACGGGCCCTCTTAATCCTGTTTGGCCATCCAGCTGAAGTGAGGGTAGAGCTGATTTCTAGACTGCGACAGAAATGACACTGCCCATTCAGTTCCCCTCACCAGAAGCTTTTAAACAGGATCATCTGCATTTCATAAGACTAAATCTCTGACACAAAAGCAAATAAACTGTCTTCTGAGGAACTTTTTTTTTTTTGGTTTAATTTTTTTTTTTTTAAGTAGGTTTCACACCCAACGCGGAGTCCAATGCAGGGCCTGAACTTAGGACCCTGAGATCAAGAACTGAACTGAGATCAAGAGTTGGATGCTTAACCAAATGAGCCACCCAGGTGCCCCTCTAAGGAAGTTCTTCTGGGCAAATTCTCTAAGCCTCAGTTTCCCCTCTGCATAAGCTGTGGCTAATATGCAGATGGCCGATTTCCAGCAAAGACTCAGTGAGGTAACGTATGTGAGAGAAGCCACACCGGAATAATAATAACCTTTTTCTCGAGCACTTACTCTGTGCCGGGTACTGTGCAGAGCATCTGACACACCACGTTAGGGAGATACTACAGAAAAGCATGGCTGAATGTGGCTTCTAGAGTTAGCCTGGCTCTCAATACTGGATCTGTCACTTACTAGCTATGATCTGGAACAAAGAATTTAACCCACCTCTACCTTGGCTTCCTGTTTGTAAAATGGGGATAGTAACGGTACTTCCTGAGCAGCATGCTGGGATAACCCATGTAAAGTACTTAGTATAGCGACAGGTGCTTTATAAGAGTATGGGAGTTATTTGCTACTGTTAGCTCATTTGAATACCCCAGCAACCCCTGGAGATCAGGATTGTTACTACTTTCAGTCTCAGATGAGACACCCAACGGTCGTGGAGACAACCTCTCTGCCCAGAGGGTCACGGCAAGTCCCCCACAGAACCCCAACCTGACCTCAACACTGGCCAGCTCCAAATTCCCTGCATGTTCTCAACCACCTCAGCTGCCCCTGGCTATGCAGAACGCCGGGGGTCATTATTACATTCCGCGTACCCCTACGGGATCCGGCACCGCCGTGCTTCTTCGGATGAGCAGCCTGAACTAGTAATGAGCATCTTCCTGAAAACAAGATGCGGGTGATGACTCTAGCTCAAAGCACCAATGTCTTTCCTCTTCTCATTGCTCCCCAACAGGTGAAAACGTTAAGGCACTGTCCGCATTGTATACTCAAACTTGTATTTATATTGGAAGCCCATACGTGCGTTTACATATAGCCAGGTGTGCACGGGGCCATATGTAGAGTGTATGCCCATATGGGTATTTGTAAATTATATACATCAGCTACTGTAGTAATACAGCATGCGCATTATAAAATGCATAGACATTATTAAAGAATGGCATGATAGTAAGCAGAAATTGGGAGTTCAATTCTTTTGTCCAGCCCCACAGGGCGTCAGGCCAACCTCCAGAATCGCTGCTCCAAAGCGGTAAGGTACCGTGCGGCAGGCAGGAGAGCCAGCACTCGGATCACCTGAGGGGGCTCGTTACGGATGTCTGCGACCACCACCCCCCATCGGGATCTCTGTAGAGGGACCGGGAGTGAGCATCTAAAAGATGCTCCCAGGTGATTCTGAGGTTTAGGATGTTTGAGTAGATTTCCAAGGCCTTAGATCTAACACAGGCATATGAATCCCAGCCCACGTATCTTCTTGAAGCCTCAGTTTGTTCATCTGTAAATGAGAACAATCCTCATTCTCAAGGGAGGTGAAGTAAAAATGCCTAACGGTGCCCGCACTGATTTTCAAACCTTAAAAAATGTGGTCTCTGGTAAGGAATACATTTTGCGTCACAACTGGTACACACACGTATGCAGATTTGTGTCTTGCTTGTGTGTTAAGTGCAACAGAGACCAGGGAACCATACTCTCACCCTTGCTACAGGCAACATCTCTGGAGAGTTTCTGATGGAGTTGATTCTGATTTCATTTAAGAAACAATACCGGTAGGGGTGCCTGGATGACTCAGTCAGTTGAGCGTCAGACTCTTGATTTCAGCTCAGGTCATGATCTCAGGATTGTGGGCTAGACCCCCGTGCTGAGCGTGAAGCCTGCTTGGGATCCTCCCTCCCTCTCTCTCTCTCTCCCTCCACCCATCTTCCCCACTCATGCCCGCTCTCTCTCTCTCTAAAATAAAACATTTAAAAATTTAAAAAAAGAAATAGAGGTAGAGCTCCTGGATGGCTGTTCTGGTTGAGAGTTGCCCTTCATAAAGTTCTGCGTGCACGATTTCAGCATAGCCTGGATGTTCACAACAATCCTGGGAGGTGAGAAGTAGGTTGGTACCGAGGAAGCTGGAGAAGAAGGGACTAACAGATTTGGATCTAGGGGCTTCCCTTCAACCCACGTGACTCTACACTGTCCTGTGTCACCTCAGCCTAGCCTCCCAGATGGTCCCCACAAGACTTTTTGGACACTGAGGCTGAGGTCACTCTCACTTTTGAGGGTCCTGGTTTATTTTGAAAGATGAAGAAGTGCCAAAAGAGGAGAACTATCATCTTTAACAAACCAATGCCCTGGACATACAAACACATCAACAGCAATGACTGTTGTACCCTTATTTGGGTCATTGTACCCAATGACCATGTATACCCTTATTTGGAGATTATATTAGAAGCCTAAGTTTGAGACCATTCATGATGTGGGACCCTATTCAAATAACCTTCCCATGCCTCTCCCCCTTGACAGGGGAGAGGTCCCCATCACCAAACTCATTTCGCATGAATCTCCTTTGATGGAGGTTGGTGGTGACCTTGCTGGGACAGGTTCCCTGCAGGGTGGGGATGGGAGCCAGCCATTAGTGAGCCAAGGAATGAGAGGAGCCAAAGTCATGGACAAAGTGAGTAAAAGTACTTTCCCAAGGCACAGCTCTAACAGGCAGGAGTGAACCAGGATAGTAACTGAAGCACGGGTTTCTTGAAGGAGTATTGATATGAGATGAGAGAGATTGAGCTCGTGGAAAAATGACAGGAGGATCTATCTAATGGCCAGGTTGAATTTGAAGACACAAAAGGAGAAATTACAGTGGGGAAAGGTGGGGAAATATGCAGATGCAGACTGGGAGGAATCAGCCTTTTGTGAAAAGTCACCTCCAGGGGCACCTGAGTGGCTGGCTCAGTTAGTTGAGTGTCCGACTTCGGCTCAGGTCATGATCTCACCGTCTGTGAGTTCGAGCCCTGCGTCGGGCTCTGTACTGACAGCTCAGAGCCTGGAGCCTGCTTCGGATTCTGTGTCTCCCTGTCTCTGTCCCTCCCCTGCTGGCTCTCTGTCTCTCTGTCAAAATAAATAAACATTAAAAAAAAAATAAATAAATAAATAAAAAGGTACCTCCTTCCCCTCCAGAATCAAACGCGATAGGTAACCCACATCACCATGCAACCAAACAACAGATGAAGGCAAGTGTCTCCTTATAGGATTTTCCAAACGACATATACAAATAAAATGCCGGAATTAGAATATCACCATCTTGCAAACCCCTGTTGGATTAATGGATGTAGACATTGAGCATCAATTGCTGCTCACATCAAAAAAGAAGTGAAAACAAGACATTCTGTGTCCCCTGATGAAAGAATGCGGTGGCCCCTATAAGGTTACCGAAGGGATCACGTCTGTATCTGACGAAGACTTTGGGTCCAGCTACCACTTTGCAAGGAATACAGGGGATGGAGGGAAATGTTGAGCTTCGCCAAGAACACGCAACCAGCAAAATTCAAACTGTGAGAAACCACTGGTCAGTCTCTAGAGTTCTTCAAAATCTAAAGTGTGTGGAAAGGAAGATGAAGGGGAAACCCACAGAGGGCAAGAGATGTAAAAGATACATTCATTTTTTAAAAACAAAAATTCTTATAATGTTTAAAAAAAAATTTTAATGTTTATTGATTTTTGGAGAGACAGAGCATGCGCAGGGGAGGGGCAGAGAGAGAGGAAGACACAGAAACTGAAGCAGGCTCCGGGCTCAGCTCAGAGCTCACACAGACGCTTAAATATGCCTAATTAGATGATAAATTCAAGGAAGTAGCAATTTTTAGGGAGGGTCGGGACTGTGACTAGGAAAAGGCACGTAGAGAGCTTTTGGGGGGGTGGAAACCAGAGTTCTGTTTCTTGACTGGTGGAATTTTTAAAAACGTGTGTCTTATTTGAGCCTTGAAAAAATTGAAATACAATTTCTAAGGCCTCAGGTGCTAACAATACAGATAACAAAGGGATTGTGTTAATAAAGAGAGGCCAGTGTCTGGGATTTGCCTGACAATAACACAGAAGAGGGGTCAGAGGATGAAGGTAAGGAAGGGCCATGACTGGCCGCGGGGTGGTGATTCTTGGGGTCACTTGATGGGTCCATGGGTGTCCATTATTACACCATTTTGTCTGCCTCTGTGAATGTTTTAAACTCTCTAAAATTAAAATTAGAATGAAAAAAAAAAGAGAGATGTGTGTCTTATAATAGTTCACTAAGCTACACGATGTATTTGTGTCGTTTTCTGTACCTGAGCTTTATTTTACAAGGTTAAAAATATCCAAGGCAGCGTCTTCCAGTTTTACATGCCTGTGGCTTTCAGCTCTGGCTCCCAATGCAGCACTTAAGGCGTCAATGACTGTGGTTCTTCAAAACCCTCCCAGTTCAGCAGCTGTCTTCCTTCTCCCGGCACCACCAAGAGCGAGAACTTGTAGCTCGACACAAGAGAAATAACAGAGGATCTGGCATTAGAGAGACCTGGACCAAAGCCTCCCGTCTACACGTGTCACTTGCTGCCTTCTACCTAATAGTTGCACAGTGTTGTGTAAGGTCCCTGATCCCAGGGAGCTTCAATTTCCTCATGTATCAAATAGGAATAATGCATTGTCGGGAGGATTAGGTAAGTGTGTGCAATGGTATACCATAGATGTTCAAGTGATACTATTACTATAATTATTTTTATGAGTCAAAGAACAGGCTGACCAGGTTCTGGGACCTGGAAAGCGTGTGAGTCCACCACCATGTTGGGGAGTCATTCTGATTGTTCCCATAGCTGCCCTAAGCCCACTGGTCTTTTCTCTTCCTGACTTCTGCTTTCTCATGAGGACAGGCCCAAGCAGGGAGGAATGGAGTCATACCTTTGAGGGCTGGGAGCACGTGACGCTCTTTGGGGTGTCTTTCCCTGAGGATGTTATATAAGGAATCGATGAGTCACCCTTTCAGTAACAAAGCCAATGTCAAAAAAAAAAAAAACAAAAAACAAACCCACCTTCATTGACTTTCCCATCGGGGGTTCTACTCTTGGGAGGTACGGGCTCGTCCGCAGGAAGCCACCTAGTCCCCCATCTTCCGCCAACACTGCTGAGGCCACCAGGACATGTCTGACACTCCACCTCTTTGAAGATAAATCTAGGTAACATCTTTCTCCTCCAGGGGACGTTTGGCAGTTTCTGGAGACTTTTGGTTGTCAAAGCTGGGAAGATACTACTGGCATCTACTGGGTAGAGACTAGGCAGGATGCTGCTGAACATTCTGCATCACGCAAGACAGATCCTCACAGCAAAGAACTATCGGGCCCCAAATGTCCATAATGCCACGGTTGAGACACCCTCATCTAGAGGGAAGTGGGCAAAGAGGATTGTGGCCTGCAACCTCCAGGTCCTGCCCCAGGCACGCCAGCCTGTGCACAGTTTACAGACGGAACACTCGAGGCCGTGAGAGGTTCTATGGCTTGCCCAAAGCCACCGAGCTGTCGGAGATATGGTTTCCTGAGGCTCATTCTCTGTTAGAGATCACATCCTCAAGATTTCCTGATAATTGAGATTTATGGCACCTCTTTCAAATATGACCTTCCAAGGACACCCTGAACCACAAGAAGGAAGTGGTGGTTTCCCCCGACCTTAGGAGTTGCTCGTAGAACAAACTCACTCGTTTCCCTGACTCTGAGATGGTCCAGCCCAGCTCCCAAGCGAGGCACACGAGCCCTTTCAGGCTCGGGTCCCTTTCGTTGCTGTAGCTTCGGTCACACCTCTCTGGGCTCACGCTTCTCTCCCAGGGCTTCCTCCACGCCCCACGGCCTTACAGCCACGTCTTTGTTCACTGTTTGCCAAATTGGTACCCATTCCTCCTGAGGATACCAGGTTATTTTAGGGAGATAAAAGAATGACTGCTTTTCACTTGAATACTTAGGTATTTGTTTTCATGTGTATCAGGAGAAAAGAAACTAGCAAGCAGCGCCATGATATAGATCCGAAGCAGGCTCTGTGCTGACAGCAGAGAGCTGGACACAGGGCTCAAACCCACAAACCATGAGATCGTGACCTGAGCCGAAGTCAGACACTTAACTGACCGAGCCACCCAGGCGGCCCTGAAGTGTGTCTTTACACTTTCTCCTGCCTGCTCTCCTTCCTGTGTCCCCCGCTTGCCTCCCTGCCTCCTCACCCAGTGCACCCCTCACCCAGCTCCGGCCTATTCAGGCTGGAAAACCCCACAGAGGCTTCCGTTCCTCCAGAAGCTTTTCTGACCCCCATCCCGCTTCTAGCCCAGGCTGGGTCAAGTGTTTCCTCTGTGAACTCGGGGAGGCAGGACATACAGCTAAGTTGTGTCTCAAGTAACACTGCCTACCTAGCACAGCCCCCGACTGAGTGGAGCGGGCTCTGGGCAATTGTTGAAGAGCAGGGACAAAGCACTGCTTTTTACTGTGGGGCTCCGGTCCCCAGCTCAGCCGGAAACGAGCTCCTGACCAGAACCTCAGCCACAAGCCGGGGCTTAGGAGCATTTCAACTTCATCTCCGCGATCATCTGAATAAGGACCGAGTACCGTGTGGCCTTGCACCCCAACCACGTGTACACAGCCTGTTGCCGTGTGCCCGAGAGTCTCTGAACTCCAGCCTGGGGGACCTGCTTCGGTTTGCATTTAGCCAGATCAGTTTTTCCCCCTCTGAGCTTCAGTGTCCCCAGCCCTAAAATGGGATGGGGGAGGAATACCCACCTCCCAAGGTTTCCGTGAGTTTTGATCTGAGTGCGTGGCTGTGGAAGCATTTTGCAAAGCATAAACACTTTTGAATGAATGGAAGGGGTTGTTATTTTTAAGCTCATAAATGAGGACAGCCTGGTGCTCTGGGGTTTTTTCAGTGTGATGCTGTGTAACTAGAATAACCGGATTGCATGTTCGTGCATCTATACGTGCACGCGTGCACACACCCTGCTTACAGAATGTGGTTTTGAGGCCTCTCCAAGATCCAGCAAACGCAAGCAGCTCGGAGAAGGCAACTAGGACACGATAGCTCAGAAGGGCGAAGTCTGAGAGGAGACGTAGACGAGCAAAATCCAGAAACAGTTTCTTCCCTTCAGACATTTACCAGCACTTGCTTGAGTAGCTCCTCTAAGACGTGGGGTTAAAGGATGTGTCTCCGCCCTCGACAACAGTCTATTTCATCAGGGAGACCCGCGTGTGAAGGAGAGCTACCATGCTGAGTGGTGACCACTGGGACTCACGACACTTGGGGGACTGCAGGAATTCCCAGATGTGGCCCCAGATCCTGGGGAGTCAAGGTCCGCTGCAAGACAGATGAGAAAGAGGCTGTTTTAAGATGAAAGAAATGAGGGGTGGCTGGGTGGCTCAGACGGTTGAGCGTCCGACTTAGCTCGGGTCATGATCTCACGGTTTGTGGGTTTGAGTCCCGCTCTGTGCTGACAGCTCGGAGCCTGGAGTCTGCTTCGGATTCTGTGTCTCCTTCTCTCTCTGCCCCCTCCCCCCTTTGCACTCTGTCTGTGTCTCTGTCTCTCAAAAATAAACATTAAGAAAAAATTTAAGATGAAAGAAATGGAATACTACTTTACTAATCATCCTCCACATGATTCCCCAGGAAAATATAATGTCTTTATTTTTCAGAGGTGTTTTTAAATTGTTTGCAAAGAGGAACAGATTGGCATAGAGAGGCACAGTTTCATCCTGAGCCCCCAGGAGGCCTGTGGCTGCGGCGTCTGGTACTTCCCAGCGTTGCCCCAGTGTCGAGCAGACAATGGCACAACAACCGAAGCTGCTGATAAATCCAAGTATGACATCAACGCACAGTGAGGGCCAGCAAACACTGCCTGACCAAGTCCTGTGCAGGGCCTGGGGGCCGGAGAAGAACAGGAGGGTGCACGCTGGCTATACCCCAGCAAGTCAGGCAACAAAGGGGGGGAACAGTGTGATGATGCCTGATGCCCAGACGGCCTCTGCCTGAGCTGAGGGTGACAGCTGCCTGCTCAGAGGATGACATCCATGCCTGTGATGAAATCTGCTCCTTTCCTGCCCGGCATGGCTTCCACGGCCACCGTCTGGGGTCCGGACAAGCCAGGACCCGATGCCACAACTTTGTGGGTCCCTCCAGTTCATACCCTCCCAACTTCGGGCTCCTCTAGACCAAGGACCAGTGCGTTCGCTCCAAATCCCTGGCACAGTGTAGGGACTTGGAGAATGTTTGCTGAATGAATGAAAGATTGGAAGAGCATTGCAGATTTCTCGAAGAACCGTGGCAGAGAAGATCATGTGCCCTGAAACCTTGCATTCTCAAAGGTTACAAGTGGCTCTGATTTAGAGCTCACTGATTCAACTTATCTGAGCATTTCCATTATGCACCTCTGCCTTTTCTTGTTAAAAACACTAATAGTATTCAGGCACCGGGGCGGTCAGTCGGCTAAGCATCCGATTCTTGATTTCAGCTCAGATCATGATCTCCTGGTTCATGAGTTTGAGCCCCACATTGGGCTCTGCGCTGACAGCACAGAGCCTGCTTAGGATCCTCTCTCTCCCTCTCTCCCTGCCCCTCCCCTGCTTATACTTGCTCTCTCAAAATAAATAAATAAACATTAAAAAAACACAAACAGTATTAGGAAGATATATATAGTATATATGTCAATTATGAAATATAACTTAAAAATGAACACCCTTAAACCACCAGCCACCTCTAGAACTGGCACGTTTCCAGTCCTAATGCGTTCACTGGGGCACAGCCTCTCCTAACTCATTCCCCGGCAGACCCTCGCAGACCATCTCTTAGAGCCACTTTCCTGAACTTTCTGTTGGTTATGCCGTTTACTATTTAATGGCTTCGCTCCAAATGTATACAGAAATTTACTTAGTTTGTTTTGTTTCACTTGTTTTGAGCTTCATAAGGAGGAATAACACTCAACCAAATCTTAGGCACCTTGCTTCCTTTGCTCATTAGTTCCATGCTATTGCATGTGGCCGTACTTCGTTCATGCTCACCAGTGAATAGCATTCTGTTGTATAAATATACCACCATCCATTCATTCATTCACCTGCTGATGGACTGTATGCTTGTTTCTAGCTGTCTGCCATTATTTACAATGCTGCCATGAACACTCTGCACGTATTTTCTAGTGCACACGATTAGGGCTTTGTCTCGGGTATATATCACAAAGCAGATGCTGGGTTGTAAAGTTTCGAAATGTTCAGGAGCTGGCGAAGTATATTCGCGGCCGGAAATTCAGAGCTGTCTGAGACCAGGCCCAGGGTACCCTCCAGCCTTGCTCCGACCACCCCCGCCACGCCCACTCTATGCGCCATTCCCAGAATGTTGATGGGCCCTGCACTTCCTCTGCTCTAGGACTTTGACCATGCCCCTAGCACCTTTCGTGCCCCTCCTCCATCTCCTCTCTTCTCTCAAAGTTCAGGTCAAACCCCACCTCCCTGCCTGGGAGCCGGTCTCCTCTGCTGTACTCTTTGCCTGGGTTCAGGGAGGAAACATCCACTGTTAAGCCCCAGCTCTACTTTATCATGAATGTTGTGATTTTAGAAAGTTTTCCGTCTCTGAACCTCAGATCCACATCCCTAAAACAGAGGGGAAATGCCATGACTATTGAATGTTTACGGAGGCCAGGCCAACTTTTTTTTACGTGCATTCCTCAATTAACACAATGTGGTAGCGTGTTGTCCTTAGGATCATACGCTTTGGAGTTAGATCATCCTGGGCTTGAGGATTAAGTGAGTCAACAAATATAAAAGACTTAGCACAATGCCTGGCACATAGAAAACGTGCAGTAATTTCTAGCCTGTGGTTAATCCTCACGCCCTCATAAAGGAGTCGCTTATGAAGGAGTCACTGTTTTTATTCCCAATTTACAGAACAGGAAACTGAGGCACACAGAGATTATATAGCTTGCCGGAGGTAAATAGTCAAGTTAGGATTTGAACCTTAACAACAAGAGTAAGCTCCTAATGACTTTCCATAACTATAGTTTGAAGATGAGAGGCTAAAAAGAAAGTATTAAAATCAGAAAGTGTTTTCTCCTTTTCTGCCTATGGAATATTTGGCCAAACTCCTTTGGCTGGTGCTCAAGTCTATATTTTCTGTCTTTAAAAACGAAAGACTTCCAGACAGAAAAACCTGGCTATTTTTGCATCTAGCGCCTTCCTGGTTTAGCCAGGGCAAAAGGATGGCTTTAAACAGTCACAATGGTTCATTCAGGGGGAACCTCCTTGCTGGAGTCACTGTTGCTTTCTGTCTTTCTCTCACCTAAAAAAAAAAAAAAAAAAAAAAAAAAAAGAGTTTATGAAGCAATAAGCCAACGCTATAAACATGTTTTCCAATTCACTACCAGCTGTCTGGTGAATCATAAAGCTCCTTGAAATGAGTGTGAATCAGGACTATCCCAACAGTGAAAAGATTAGGAGACTTTAGGGGTGCCTGGCTGGCTCATTTGATAGAGCGTGCAACGCTCGATCTCGAGGTTGTGAGTTCAAGCCCCACATTGGGCACAGAGACTACTTAAAAGAAAAAAAAAAAAAAAGATTAAGAGACTTCAGGTTTTAAAGTGGTAAATAATCTGATAACCAGAAGCCTTCCAACCATTTAGGTCTTTTAAAGATTAAACACTCTGCCCAAGGCTTCCCTGGCCTTTTCATCCAGGTACTCCAAGTACTTGTCAAGAGGATTTGGTGTTTGGGGGGTTTCTCACCACAGACAGGTGTAGGGGAGGGGAGGGGAGGTACAAAGTGCCTCCTCTCAGAATTCTGACCTCCCTGTGCCTCCCTGTAGGGTAAGGCCAGGCTGAGGAAGTACTGGAGAACACAGCTGGGAAGGGGCCCCCAAAGAGCAGACCAAGGACGGAGGAGGCACACCTAGGTTCCACGTCCAGCAGAACTTTCTAACAAGCCGGATTGTTCAGTCGTGGAGGGGGAGTGGCAGGGGGCCCCTGGTGCCCGGAAGAGGGTCAGCAGTCTGCTGAGAGGACTCAGACGGCCGGGCCAGCAGCCTGCATTCATACTCCACGAGGCCTTGGTCCACGGGGCAGTGAGACCCTGACCCTACAGCTTGACCGAGAAAAGCCTGGGTCCTTTGACCTCAAGCTCAGGTCTCTGTGCCAAACTATGCTGTGCCTTAGCTCCCAACTTCCAGCTTTCACTCTCTAAGAGGCAAGGATTTTTTTTTAACTGTGATAAAATACACATAACATAAAAGTTACCATCTTGACCAGTTTTAAGTGTACAACTCAGTGGCATTAAGTACATTCACATTATCATGCAGCCATCGCCACCGCCTGTCTCCAGAACTCCATCTTCTCGTACCAAACTCTACACCCATGAAACCTGACCTTCCCATGTCCCCTTCCTCCCAGCCCCTCGTCACCACTCTTCCACTTTCTGTTCCTAGGAGTGTAACTACTCTAGGTGCCTCAGACATGTGAAATCACATAGGCTTTTTCTTTTCTGTGGCTGGCTTCCTTCACTTAGCATGATGCCCACAGGTTCATCGACGTGGTACCGTATGTCAGAATTCGCTTCCTTCCTAAAGGCTGAATAATATCCCACTGTATAGATAGTCCACGTTTTGCTTATCTGCTCATCCACTGTTGGGTACTTAGGTTGCTCCCATGTTTGGGCTACCATGAAGAGCGATGCTATGAACATGGGTGCACCGTATCTATTTGAGACTGGATTTCAATTCTTTGAGGTATATACCCAGAACTGGGATTGCTGGATCATATGGCGAACCTATGTTTCATTCTTTTGAAGGACCACCATACTGTTTTTCATAATGGCCATACCACTTTACATTCTTACTAACAGTGCACAAGTGTTCTAATTTCTTCAGATCCTCATAAACACTTCTGTTTTTGTTTGTTTGTTATAGTAGCCATCTTGATGGGTGTGGGGTGGTATCTCACTGTGGTCTTTTTATTTTTTACTTTTTTTTAAAAAGTTTATTTATTTATTTTGAGAGGGAGAGAGAGAGCACGAGATGGGGAGTGACAGAGGGAATCCCAAGCAGGCTCTGCGCTGTCAGCACAGAGCCCGACGCAGGGCCCGAACCCATGAACTGTGAGATCACGACCTGAGCCGAAATCAAGAGTAGGACACTCAACCGACTGAGCCACCCAGGCGCCCCTCATTGTGGTCTTGAAGACACTAAGTCACCTCTAGGGTCAGTCCAGGCCCTCTACCAACGGGAGATGGGATTAAACATGGAGGGATTTTATTAGGAGGGAAAACCAGGAGGGAGCAGTGTGGGGCTTGGCGGTGGGGGTGGGGGGGGAGGGCGGTTAGGGTGGGAAGGGGAACAGAGTGCATCTGTAGAGTCATCTTGAGAGGCAGAACAAGGGTGGCTGCAAGTCTGACCCCAAGTGAGGAAGACAAGGAAGGAAGCTGGGCAGAAGCATCCCAGACCGCCATCCAATCTCAGGAAGGTTCAGCAAGGTTGTTGGGGAGACCTTGAGCCAGTGTCACCTACGGAGGAGTCCGGCATCTCCCAGGAACAGGGCTGCCTTGGTACGCCTGCTACACTCAGTCAATGGCTGGGGGCAGCCCGTGAGAAGTGCGGCCAGCACAAACACAGTGAAGGATTTCAGAGCAGCTCTGGGTCAGTTACGGTCAATGACTGTCTCCATCGTTGCAAGTCTAAGTTAAATAAGGTCATACTAGAGGAGGGTGGGCCCCTAATCCAACATGACCAGCGTTTTTATAAAGTGGGGGAATTTGGACACAGACTCACTCACAGACAGGGCCAGCGCCGTGTGAAGATGAAGGCAGAGAGGGGAGACGCTTCTTCCAGCCAAAGAATGTCAGAGATTACTAGCAAACCACCAGAAGCAAGGCGGGAGACATGGAACAGATTCTCCCTCAAAGCCCTCAGAAGGAACCAGTCTTGCCGACACCTCGGTCTCAGACTTCTAGACTCCAGAACCATGAGATGGTCAAGTTCTGTTGTACAGGACACTTAGTTTGCAGTAATTTGTGTGGCAGGCCCAGCAGATCAATAGAGAAGAAGAGGAAGAAACCCGGTTACAAGGGTAATCACATTGGACATTGAATTTTGAAGGAGCTCTACCCTACTGTATGATGACATTAAAGAAAATTATGTTACTAGAAAAAAAAAATAATTGCTTATCAGGAGATTATTCTGATGTGGCAATACACAAATGTTTTCAAACAGCTGGTACCTTGTAAAAGGAGGCTCTTGTAAACAGGATATTCCTGTTGGCATGGGACTGCATATTTGCTTAAAAAAACAGTGCCCTGTTTCTGCAACAGTGAACCAATGCAAACAAGGAAATATAGCTGGAAAAATTAGAAAATGCATACATCGTAGAAAATCCCCTGGACGTGAATGCAGACAAGACCAGCTGAAGAGTGACAAAAGATATGTGGCAAACACACAAACTTGCCCTTTGAAACGTTTGACATTTTTCTGGAAAAGTCACACTCGGGTATATTGAAAAGAAAAAGCATAGAATGTCAAAGCGGGAAGGGAGCTTAGAGATCATCCCATCTATCTACAAAATTTTCCTGGTTGAAGGAACTGAAGCCCAGAGAGGGGAAGGGACCTGCCCCAGGTCGCACAGCCGGCAAGTGGCTGCTGGGACTCCTGAACCCGGCTTTTCTGACTCCAGGTGAGGGAGTCCTTCCCTCTCGGCCATCCTTTCCTCTTTCATTCTTCCGCCTCTCCCTCTGTGCCTGTTCCTGAGTTAAATCCATGAGCGAAAAAGATCACTTTCTACCTGGCAGGTGAGCTCTCCTCACTGTTCCCATTGTCCCTGGGTGTTGGCAGGGCCGGTTCAATGCTTTCACCCACTAAACCGGGAGCT
Source organism: Panthera pardus (assembly GCF_024362965.1). Taxonomy (NCBI): domain Eukaryota; kingdom Metazoa; phylum Chordata; class Mammalia; order Carnivora; family Felidae; genus Panthera; species Panthera pardus. The sequence continues at coordinate 68,120,827 of NW_026526766.1, read as the reverse complement.
TCGGAGAATTATTCCGAGGTATGTCCATGGACCTGATGCACAGGGTGACACCCTTCTCTCCCAGTGCCTGATTTATTGCCCCAGTAGAAAAAAACCCAGTGCTCAGCAGATTCCTCCCTCCCTGGCGCGCTTCATCCCCGTAAGGACCTACCTTGTTGCAACAGGGACAGGAGGGGATTGGCAGGCAACTACATCACAGTGTCCAGCACTTACAACACAACACGCTCGCAAGACACACAGCCGCGAAGCCCCTGGAGGACCGAGGCAGGCTCCTAAAAAATGCAGACGTGGGGAAAAGTGGAGTGGTAGAAAGAGAAGGGGCTTCACCTTCGGGTTTGAGTCTGGTTCTGTCCTACCCTTAGGCAGGCTTCTGAACTCAGCTTCCACCATGGCATCTGACCACAGGCTGTCAGGAGGATTTGATGAGACGATGCTCGCCACTCGGCGAGAGCTTGTCCGTGGCGCTGTTTTTACACGAACTGCTGCTTGTCGGGGTTTCTGAGGACTTTCTGCTGCCGGGACCCTGGGTGCCAGTAAGACCAAGGCTCACGGGATCTGACAGGCTGGTTGTAACAGCCTGTAAACTAGTCCCTCTGCCTCCTTTCCCTCCTCCCCACTCCACCTGCCCTCCAAAGTGATCTTGCTGAAGTGCCAATCTCTTCATGTTCTTCCCTCTGCAAGAACCTCCTTTGGCTGCCCTTCACTTCCAGGATCGAGTCCAAACGCGGAGGCTTGGCACACGAGTCCATCATCATTTGCACCTGGCAGCCCCCCATGCTTGAGCCTCACAGATTTGCTCTTCACTCTCTAAACATCTGTTACTTTTCACCCCTCGAGTCCCTGCGCGGGTTCCCTTGCCTCCTGCCACGCTCTTTCTCCTCTTCTCGATCTAGCTCAGTGGTTCTCAAAGTGTGGTCCCTGGACCACAGTGGCTACACCTCCAGGGGGCTTGTTAGGAATGCCAATTCTTGGGCCTTACCCTTGACCTCCTGAATCAGATACGCTGGGCATGGGGACCAGCATTCTGAGTTTTGACAAGTCCTCCAGGGAATATGAACCCATGCTTCAGTTTGGGAACCACTGTTTCTCTGTCTAGTGAAAATGTACTCAACCAAGCTCAGGTGTTACCTTTTTTTTTTTAAGCTCTTTTTTAAGTTTATTTATTTTGAGAGAGAGAGAAAATATGAGTGGGGGAGGGGCAGAGAGAATGGGAGAGAGAGAGAGAGAGAGAGATTGAGAATCCCAAGCAAGCTCCACACTGCCAGCACAGAGCCCGACGTGGGGCTCGAACCCATGAACCATGAGATCATGACCGGAGCCAAAGTCGGGCACTTAACCGACTGAGCCACCCAGGTGCCCCTGTGTTGCCTTTTTATGAGGCCCTTCCCAACTCTGCTGCCCTTTGCAGAGGGAGTGTTTCCTTCTTCAAAGCTCCTCGAAGTGTCCGTAGAACTCTGAATGCACCTCATAGCACTTAGCAAATTCTGTGGTTTTTACTGTCACCTCTTCACATTTTTATTCCCACCATTGGCCAGGAAAGCCTGGAGGCCAGCAACCTCACACTTCAGTCTGTGCCTGCCCCAGCACCCAGCAGAGAACCTGAAACGTGTCTGATGAATGTGCAATGAATATTCATGTCCTGAAGACGTGTAGAACTGAGATTTGCCTGTCTTTACAAAGTGCATCAAACTCTGTAACCCTGGACCAAGTTCAGGTGCAGGGGCCCACAAGGCCTCTAGGAGAGTTTCTCACGCCTGTCAAACTGTGATTCGCGACCTCTGCCTCTTTGCTTTCCTCACATTCAATTTTTACCCCCACCCCAGCCCTCCCCACGAATGGCTAGAAATTCCTTGAAATCTCATTTCCTTTATTCACGTACTTTTGCATTCCGTTCCTTAACGTACCTGTGCCAGTTTTCTTTTAATTGTATTTTTCAATTTTGGTGAAATACACATAACATAAAATTTACCATCTTAACCATTTTCGAATGTACAGTCTGGTGGTGTCGAATATTCTCACTGTATGACAGTTTTAATGGGGAACAAAATAATGATTCGGGTTACTTGAAAACCAGCAAAACTGGCGATCCAAAAATTTTCCATCACACCCACACGGAGATTTGGAAGTCTCCAAGAGGTAGGCTTGCCCCACTTTGAGAATCGTAGTCCACAGCCAACGTTTGTTGAATGCTTACTAGGTCCCAGACACCACGCTAAGTGCTTTCCAACATATTTTGTTCAATATGTACACCAGCTCTTGGAGGCGGATATTACTACGCTCACCATGTCACAGGAGAAGAAACTAATGCACAGAGAAATAGAATAACTTGCTAAGGAGCTGTGGGACCCTGGGTTCAGATGTCAGACCGCCCAAAGCTTAGGTCCTAGCATTCGAGAGATATCATTGGTTCCTTTTGCCTTCCGGATCTATTCTCCATTGGTCGGCCTTTTCATCCGTGCCGGATATGAGCCACACAATCTTCTCGTCCAGCATGCCATGTCACTGTCAGCCAGGTTCAGCCTCTGCTCAGTCTCATGGGATCCCAGTCTCCTCCTTGAACCTGGACCAGGGCTGGACCCCTCCATCTGCTTTGGCACCTCTGCGGCCTAAGACAATTTGCTTCAGCGTTCTCATTTGTAAAATGGGAATAATCCGGGGTCACGATCTCCTACCGCAAAACCCTCCAGGCCAGGTGTCTGAGAATTCAGACACTTAAGAATTAGTGTTTTAAGTTTTACGAACTTAACACTGAGAATGTTTCAGATTTCAGAAAGGTAACAAGCACCCATACTGTGTGTAACATAAAACCCCATTGGAGTCTGAGAGGACACCCCCCAAAACTGAACACATGGCTATTTTTGCAGCAAAGTATAAATATTCACACTGAGTGAGGTGAAGCCTCCTGTTATTTCAAATTAACTTTTACCGTCAAATATGTTACAAAAGTGTTTTCATTCTGGGTGGGCTCTCTGGAATTTGGAATTGAGATTATGGATTTGTACTTGCCTCAGAGGGTTACCTTGAAGACTAAATACACTCAGAGTACATGCAGACGCTCTTGAATGCATGCTCTGGCCCCGCTGAGGAACCGAGGCACTGAACTTGAGGCAGCCCCTGTCCTCCTCCCCACTGTCCAAACCCTACGGTATCTGCAGGCCCCTTCCAAACTGTCTTCTTTGACTTTCCCGTTCGTGACCCCGTGTGTTCTTCCCAGCCCAAGACTTGCTTTCTTTTCATCTTGCTAACTGGAGCCTCTCCAGATATGTACAGTCATTGGGTCTCATCTTCTACCTTGGAAATGTCCAATTGTAAGCTCCTCTGTGAGCTGGCCTTTGTCTATTTATTAGAGCCGTTTGAAGGAAGCTACTCCTAGAGTCGAGTGCGTCCTCACAAAAGCACGGTCACACGCAATCCAAGTCTTTCTGGAAGTATGAGAAGGACCACTGCCCTACAGGAAAGCCTACCCCAAACAGCCCTCTCTGGCTGAGGGAGGGTAACCCAGAGGTGATGAAGCAGTCTTCTAGGGATCAGCCAAGTCCAGGTCCCTCTAAGGTCTAGCACTTCTCAGTAGTCAGGGAGTTCCCCTACCATGTTTCAGGAATGCCACTGGAGTGCACAGAAATGCAGAGAGGGCAGAAGCAAGGCTTTCATTGTGTACCTACGTCAGCTTGGAGAGTGCTGTTGTTGCCATTATGACGATATTGCACCATGGAATGGGAAAGGCTCTTCCTTGATCTAAGCCATTATTATGTGGGTCCTATTCTGGCCACAGACACCACGTGGGTAGTCAGGCCTCTGCTGTTATTTCAGCCTCGGGGGTGAAAACATCCGAACAGTGGAATCTTTTTTGTTCCTGGCTCCAGCTCGGAATGCACAGACTTTGGATTCACCGTTGTTTGTCTCCACCTATCACCACACCAAACATACGGGCCTCCTGACGCACATCTACTCTCCTTCCTAAGGCTGGCCTGTTCTCAGTGGCATCCTAGCCACCGTCTTGGCAGAGGCCCAAGACCTAGAAAATTAACCAACCCAGACAACCACTGCGGGCACAGTCCGGCTAGGTTAGGGGTGAGACTGGCGGAAGGAACATCGTGGTGGAAAGTGGGGTCTCAGCTGGGCTAACCAGCGTGGGGCCCAGGTTTGGAAGCAGGGAAGTCCAGGTGGCCAGGGGCCTGGGGAACAGCTAGTACCGGCCTTATCTGCTTGCGCCCCTCGTGGCGCTCGCAGGAACTGCAGGTCGATGTCCTGGCTTACTGTTCTTGTTGATTTCGCCCGCTTTGATGAGGCCCGGGAGGGAGAAAGAAGGCTTCTTCAGAGGAATGTAGACCTGTCTGTACCCGAAAACCAAAACCGAGTCCAAGAGGCGTGGCCGGGCGGCTGGCGGAGAAGCCCCACCTTACCTGGGCGGACACTGGCATCTGGAATGAGGCCTGGCCAAGCGGGCCCGGGAGGTGGCTCCAGGCCCAGGGCCAGCCGTGCTGGTTTCCCATGCATGCAGGTGTTGGCTTCCCCAAGACCAGATTTGGGGGGGGGGGGGTGGGGGGCAGGCAGAGAAGGAGCCTCCCAGGAGAGGAAAGCTGGGGGCTTTCCCCTCTGTGTGCACCGACCTGCACCAGCTTCGGAGGCAGCTCTCCGAAGAGCGGGAATGGGGCCTTTGGCAGGGATTCTGAGGATTAGTCCTGGGATATTCAGAATCCTTAGAGCCCCTCAACTCTGATCCCAGGCTTAAAGCCCTAATGAGGCTCCTATCAGCAGGCACTGGCCTGTCCAATACTAGCCGGAAGGTGCATATGGCATTGGGCACCTGATCTGTGCTCATAATCCACACCAGATTTCAGAGATTTAGTACGAGAAAGAGAATGTAAGTATCTTATTAATAAAATGTTTTGCATATTGAGTTAAATAACATATTAAAATTAATTTTACCTGTTTCTTATCATGTTTTAAAAATTAGCCACTAAAGGGGTGCCTGGGTGGCTCAGTCGGTTGAGCATCCAACTTCGACTCAGGTTGTGATCTCACAGCTTGTGGGTTCGAGCCCCACGTTGGGCTCTGAGGGGCTCTGCACTGATAGCTCAGAGTCTGAAGCCTGGTATGGATTCTGTGTCTTCCCCTCTCTCCGCCCCTCCCCTGCTCATACTCTGTCTCTCTCTCTCAAAATAAATAAACATAATAATAAAAAAAATTTTTTTAAAGTAGCTACTAGAAAATTTGAAGTTACACACTGTGCTCACATTGTATTTCTATTGTAAGCCCAACACACCAAGCTTCTTTCTGGCCCCAGAGCCTTTATACTTGTCTTTCTCTCTCAACATGACTCTTTTTTCTCTCTATATTCCAATTTCAATTCCAGTTTCCCAGTTTTGCCAAATGGTCCCCTCCACCTCCCTTCATCAGATGATCCAGTTTTACTGTCTTCATAGCACTTAATACTCTTTTATGTATCCTGTTCAGTGACCCCCACCCCACCCCACCCCAGTCTCTCTCATCTTTAGAGCATAAACTCCTTGAAAGCTGAGACCTTGAACATCCTGGTCACTGTGGTGCTCACAGTCAATATTTGTGGAATGAATATTGAGAGGCCCCTATGATGTGGGCGCGGGGATCCTTCAAATGCCTTTGTTTGGCTTCAGGATGGCCCAAGTCGAAATACTAGTCTGTGTGCTTCACACAGACATTCTCACGGAGCCTTTGTTTTGCCTTTTCTGCTTACTTGTCCTGGGAAATGGGAAAGCAAATGTGAATTTGCATTACTGTAACAGTCCTTCCTTTTGGTTGGTTGCAACTGAGCTTCGAGGTTAGGAGTTCAGTCTTTAGACACAAAATGTTCTGGTCTCAATTCTGCCCAATCAGTCCTGTGACTCTGGCCCGGTCACTGCCTTCTTGGAGCCCTTGTGCCCTCAAAGTCCTGATCTCTAGGGGCTCCTCTTGCCCAAAGGTGAGCATTTGGGTGTTTGGACTTAGGCACCCGCCAAGGGCAGTTCACCCTGTTGTGAACTCCAAAGTCACTTGGCTGGCAAGGTCTCCATCAACCAACTAGCCAGAATGCTTAGGGCAAGAGGTGTCCTTAACTTCCTGGCTAAGGGTCAACTAACTAGAACATCCTTACTGAAAATATAAATAGTATATGAATCCATTTTCCAGCTCTAGAACGTCATGTCACCACATACAATTACATATTCTTAGAAAGTATAGTAAGGTGGCATTGCTGTTGTCCTCTCAGAATTAAAACTGAGTGCCGGGGCTGAGTCAGAGAGACCATTTGGGGGTCACCGGCTCTGTTAAGCACAGCTGTGTGACTTCAGGCAAGACAAGGCCCTAACCTTCAGGGTATCCTTTCCTTGTGGGAGAAATGGAGGTGACATTATCCAGCCCCCAGGGCAGGTGTGAGATGAGAGTAGGTGACACATGTAAAGTGCTTAGCACGGTGCCTGGTGTGCAGCGAGGGCTTAATATTTATTAGTATTGTTTGCACTGTGGCTGGCCACTGCAATGCACTGAGCCACATATATAATCAAAGGTGGGCAAGTGCCAGGACAGAGTTGGCCTCCAGTCCTGGCCTGGCTGTAAGACACTCCAGGGCCCTGGGCAGCCTCCACCACTCCCTGCCCTGGGCTTCCTCTCAGGTAAGATGACGTGGTCTGGTTAGTTTCTGATTGTCATGCCCATGCTAGAAGCTGCCAGGCTCGGGAAGCCTTGGGGTCTTTTCTTCTGTCAAGCTTGTGTCTCAGCCTGGCTCTGGAAGGATGACCCCTCCTCTCCTGGCCCGACTGGCTCCTTCCAGGGACCTCCCCAGGTTCTGGCTTCCAGCCCAGCCAAAATGCTGTTGTCAACCCCTGTCTGAGGCAGTGGTGAGCGCACTGGCCCCCACCCTGGAAAAGCTGTCCTGTGACGCCCTCTGGAGGAGGCAGGGCTTACTTCCCTCTGCCACCAGGTGTTCAACCTTGAATCCTGGGCCCCAGGCCCCAGGTCCCTGCTGGAGAAACCAGAAAACAAAAAGCAAAAAACAAACAAAAAAACCCCCACAACACATTAAACCTGCAAATGCATGCCTACTGGGAGCAGAGGTAAACTGTTCTTGGTAATCTCGCCTCTCTCTAATCTAGCCCCTGCAGGGCCTCCTTTCTGGGCTCCCTGCCTCCATATTCTCCCTCTAACACATTCCTAGTCTGTCAACCAGCCCCTGATTTTTTTTTTTTTTTTCCAACCAGCCCCTGATTAAAGCCCTGAAGGCTTCTTAGACCAAGCTCCCCCAGAGCAACCAAGACCTACTGGGATGACAGCTCACAGGCGTTTCTAGGTGTATTTCTTTCAGGGACCCACTCTCCAGGACTGATTTATCAATTAGGTATTGGACTTGTAGCTACAAAAAAGATTTCTTTCCAGACTGTCTCTTTCTTTATGGGTGTATATTCTCCAAATATTTTAAAACAAGAAGGCTGCCCAGTCTAATACATGCAAAATGAAATGTCTACAACAGGTAATATTCTGTCAACTGTCTTTGTAGCTGGCCTCAACTGTTACACTGCTATATATTACTCATATTTAATATGCGATGTGGGTGAATTTTCATATGCATGATATGATGTGGGGGTGGGGCCATGGAAAATAACAGTGCCTGGGGCCTCTGAGGTCTAAAGCCATCCCTGCCCTTCACACCCTCTGCCGCAGCCATTCGGAAACGCTGTTCCTCCCACACACTCACTTTCCCAAGATTCCAGGCCTTGGCACCTGCATTTCCCCTGCTCCGAACGCATGCCCTCTCCTTTCTTTCCCCACCCTTCACTTCTCCACCTTGCCTGGCTAATTCTGATCAATGTCTCAACAGACATCTCAGGAGCCACTGCCTTGGAGAGGCTTTCTGGCACTTGCTTCCCTAGCTCATGTCTGTGAGAAGAGCCTGGCAGGAGGGCCCAATACCAGCATCTTTTGCCTCCCTGATTGTATGTACATTGGTCCTGACCTCCTCAAAAGACAAAAGCTGAGTCTGATTCACCTCTATGCCTCTAGCACTTGGCTCAGTGCCTAGTGAATGGCTGGTGGATGGCCAAAGAAAAGGGTGATGGATGGATGGATGGATGGATGGATGCATAGGCAGATGGATGGGTGAATGGATGAAAAGGTCTAGCATCAGAGTGATGTAGGAAGGGAGTCCCACAGTCTGCTGTCTGCATTTCCTCTTCTGGACACCTCTGCCAATCAGCAGTTTAGGCTCGGCTGGGTGTCTTCAGAGGGTAGGAAACTTCTGGCTCCACCACTCAGTCTGTGATACTGACCATGCTGCTTTCCTTCTCTAAGCTTGGTTTTTCCTTTATAAAAGGGTTTCATAATACCTAGACCGTAGCATCACATGGGTTGAATAACACAACATATGTAAATTGTAAAGTCATCTGACACATGGATTTTTATTATTGTGCTTGTTCAAATTTCATTGCTGAGTGGAAGCTATAAGAAGCTTTTCCTCAAGTTGACTTACACTTTTCTTTCTTTTTTAAATGTTTATTTATTTTTAGAGAAAGAGAGGCAGCTCATGCGCATGGGAGCTGTGGTGGGGCAGAGAGAGAGGGAGACAGAGGGTCCAAAGCAGGCTCTGTGCTGATAGTGGAGAGCCCAACTCGGAGCTCAAACTCACAAACCTCAAGATCATGACCTGAGCCAAAGTTGGACGCTTAACTGACTGAGCGGCCCAGGTGCCCTTCCCTCAAGTTGATTTAAAACCTTCTTCCCCACACTGTGCCTACTCACTGGTCACTCTGCTCTCTGGAGTCCCATGTGCCGAGGATGGCCAGCCCACTTTGGTGGCAAACCTGGTCAGGGCGCTGATGCAAAGAGGGGCAGAAAAGACAACAGCATTGCCCATTTCCTTGAGCTGATTGGCCCCTCCTGCCTGAGCACTGGATGTCCATGCTGGACCAAAGGCAACAAGGAACCAGCCTCTGAGTTTAGTGACATCTTGGGGTTGCAATCAACAATCTCCAGAATGTGGCTGACTCTAGATAATAGGACAATACTTGCAAGGGAAAAACAACAAACAAATTGCAAGAGGAAGCAAAAGATGCAGAAGGAAATTTTAGACTGGAAAAGGCATAGCAACTAACTGCTATGTGTGGATTTTGTTTGCATCTTGATTGGAATAAACCAACCATTTAAAATGATAATGATACAAACAGGAAAAGGTGCACACTATCAATAAAAAATAATAAAATTATTTTTAATTTTTAGGTGTGATTATGGTATTGTGTTGTTATGCCCAGAATTCATGATCCCCAAAGACCACCAGGGAGCCGAGTCCGATGCAAAAGCAAAGAGCCTTTACTCGAGCTAGCTCGAGCTCAATCCCCTACCTGCACCGATGCAGCAGTGAGATACCGGAGAGAGAGAGAGTGGGTTTCAAAAGCACAAAGGTTTTATAGGGATCATGGCCTTAGCCGATTGGCTGGGGAAGGGTCGTGGCCTCAGCCGATTGGCTGGGGAAGGATAGAACAATGGCTGCAAGGTGTGGTCCCAGATCAGCAATTATCAGCATCACCTGGATCTTGTTAAAAATGCAAATGTTGGGTCTGGTGGTTACAGACCCACTGAATCAGAAACTCTGGGGGTGGGGCTCAGCAATCTGTGTTTGAACAAGTCTTCCAGGAGATTCTGATGCACCTGAAGTTTAAGAACCACTGGGTCTGAGGGTCTGTAACATGTTTGGCCTCAGTGTATACAGAACGTTTCTCACTGGTCACCTATTAACCATTGGCTGTCAGCCTTGCTGTGCTATATAAATACCTAGCACCAAACACCATCCCCAGAGATTCTGATTAATTGGTTCGGGGAGGGGTAAAATGCTCCCGGGTCATTCTAAGCCTGGACAGGGTTGAGGGCTCCTGCCTCTGGCCCCTACCTGAGAGAAGCCCTCCCTCTTCTACTCACACTTTCCACGCCTCTCACACTCCCCTTCCTCCCACCTCAGACTTGGGACGAATGCATCAATCGGTAGCCTGCTTTCTCAGAAAACATAAGTTACTCAAGGGGAGGAGGCGTGTTCTGAGTTTTGAGCAGGAACTTCTTTCTGTGGCCATGTCGGGGACATAGTCATTAGTCAGCCGGCCTAGGTCTGCTCTTTCAGTGTGTGTGTGTGTGTGTGTGTGTGTGTGTGTGTGTGTGTGTGTTTATTCTTATCTTTTGGAGATATCTACTGAAATATTTATCAGTGAAATGATTTGAGATTTTGTTCAAAATGATCCTGTAGGTATGGGGAGCGGTGCATAGGGAATGCGTGGAGGCAGAGATGAAATAAATTTGCCCCTGAAGTGATACATGCTATAGCTGGGTCTGTGAAGGTTTATTATACCATTCTTTCTGGTTTTGTGTATGTTTGAGATTTTCCATAAGAAATATATATTTTTTTAACTTCAGGAACTGTTCTGATTCCTGGAGACACCTTGAATGTTTTGGTGTGAGTGACTAGATAATCCTTCTTGGAGAGTGAGAGATGGGAAGAGTCACAGCCTGAGGAAGTGGGGACCTGGAGGGGTGGGCAGAAAGGAGAGCATGTGCTTGAGCAGCGTGTCTGTCGCTGGACAGGCCACCACTCTGGATCTGCTGCAACATGCTGGCCACAGTCCAAAGCACTCTCCGTTCGATCATCTCAATTCATCTTGTGGGGAAGGTGTTTTCCTCACAGATGAGAAAGCTGAGGGTCGAGGAGTTCAGATAACCTGCCCCAATTCACAAAACTCGGAAGTGTCCACATTGTACAGGCACGGTGAGGGGACAAAAAGGAAATGGAATAGCAAAACGGAGGAGAAACAGAAAAAGACATCGGAATCCATGAACAGAACAATCAACCCGGGAAAGCAGAGGAAGAAATCCCAGATAATGATGGGTTTGAAGAGGTAAGACCAGATTGGTGCAGAATGGAAAATCCCAAAAGAGAGGTTTCTGGAAACACCTGAAGGAACACATGAGTACATACAGAGGTTGGACAAACTTGATGTTATATGTCTTGTGAAATGTGTAAAAAATAATAAGTTTAAAAGCTAGGAAAAAAACCCACAAATGTTCTAGAATAAACTATGAAATAAGATTTTTTTCTTTTTCTTTTTCTTTTTTTTTAAAGCTTATTCATTTATGTTGAGAGAGAGAGAGAGAAAGAGAGCCAGACATGGGCATAGAGAGAGAGAGAGAGAGGAAGAGAGAGAATCCCAAGCAGACTCCACACTGTCAGTGCAGAGCCTGATGTGGGGTCGAAGCCACGAACTGTGAGATCATGACCTGAGCTGAAATCAGACACTTAACTGACTGAGCCACTCAGACACCCCAAGATAACATTAAAAAAATTTTTTTTTAATTTTTTTTAACGTTTATTCATTTTGAGAGACAAAGGGACAGAGCGTGAGCAGGGGAGGGGCAGAGAGAGAGGGAGACACAGAATCTGAAGTAGGCTCCAGGCTCTGAGCTGTCAGCACAAAGCTTGATGTGGGGCTTGAACCCACAAACTGTGAGATCATGACCTGAGCTGAAGTCAGATGCTCAAGCAACTGAGCCACCCAGGCACCACCCCCCACAAAATTTTTTAATGTTTGTGTTTATTTTTGAGAGAGAGAGAGAGACAGAGTATGAGTGGGGGAGAGGCAGAGAAAGAGGGAGACACAGAATCCAAAGCAGGCTCCAGGCCCTGAGCTGTCAGCACAGAGCCGGATGCAGGGCTTGAACTCGTGAACTACAAGATCATGACCTAAGCCAAAGTTGGACGCTTAACCAACTGAGCCACCCAGGTGCCCTGATAACATTTTTTATAAATCTCAGAGTTAGGAAGGTACAGGTTCACAAGATCAAAATATCATTTTTTTTTAAAAGGAGGTTTGATAGATCCAATTCCATGAAAACTAATTTTTTCCCCTCCATGGCAAAGGTTATCATAACAAAATTAGAACGCAAGTTGTACATCGGAAAAATTATTTTAACACATAAATCAATAAATGGCTCATTTTAGAAATATATATATAATGTAAAAGTTTTTTAAATGTAATAAGGAATAAGATCAACAATTCAATAGAAAAGTAGGCAAAAAACTTGGATAGACAATGGACTTGGATAAACAATCCACAGAAAAGGAACATGTGCTTAGAAGTTTATGAAAAGATGCTCACCCTTACCCATAAGAAATGCTAATCAAAACTACAAGGTGAGGTGCCTGTGTGGTTTAGTTTAGCGTCTAACTCTTGATCTCAGCTCAGGTCTTGATCTCAGGGTCATGAATTCAAGCCCTGTGTTGGGCTCTGTGCTGGGCGTAAAACCTACTTTAAAAAAAAAAAAGAAAGAAAAGAAAAGAATCATAAGACACAGTGAGATTCATGAGAACTAAAGCATTCGATCATACCCCTGTTGGCCAAGCTGTGGGGCAAGAGGCACTCTTTTGCATTGTTGTAGGGAGTGTAAATTGCCCCAAACTCCATAGAGGCTTTCTTTGACGACATCTATCAAAATTAAAAATGCATAGCCTTTTAACCTAAAAACTCCACTTGTAGGAATTTACCCCATAGATACACTCAAACATGTATGAAACAATTATGTACATAAGTATTCATTACAACATAGGTTATAACAGTAAAAGCCTGGAGACAACAAATCTCCACAGAGAGAACTTGCTAAATAAGAGTATGGGCATTTGTACACTGGAATAAAATGCAGCTGTTCAAAAACAAAGGAGGGGGTTAAATGTGCTGATATAAGATTATCCTCAAGATTAAATTTTTTTTTAATTTTTTAAAACATTTTTACTTATTTTTGAGACACTGAGAGAGACAGAGCGTGAGTGGGGGGAGGGCAGGGAGAAAGGGGGAGACACAGGATCCAAAGCAGGCTCCAGGCTCTGAGCTGTCAGCACAGAGCCCGATGTGGGGCTCGGACCCACAAACTGCAAGATCATTACCAGAGCAGAAGTCAAACGCTTAACCGACTGAGCCACTCAGGTGCCCCAAGATTAAAAAAATGTTTTAAAGCAAGAGGGAAAGGATACAGAAAGGAGACTAGTGTAGGTACTATGCAGAGGTGAAAGGTACATCATCTTTCATTACAGACTTTTTTGTACTTAAAAAATTGTATTCCAGGGGCGCCTGGTGGCTCAGTTGGTTAGGTGACGACTTCAGCTCAGGTCATGATCTCACAGTTTGTGGGTTCAAGCCCCATGTCGGGCTCTGTGCTGACAGCTCAGAGCCTGGAACCTACTTCAGATTCTGTGTCTCCCCTTATCTCTATCCCTCCCCTGCTCACGCTCTATGTCTCTCTGTCTCTCAATAATAAATAAATGTTAAAAAAAATTTTAATTGTATTCCATATGTTGTTACCTTTTATGAAATTAACCAATTTAATTGGAAAGGCAGCCTGAAGCCACAGGAAATCTTTTAAAAACTGTTAAACACAGGAAATGACATCGAAGAGATCACTAGCTTGGCATCAGGCAATGTTTATATAGCTACTATATTGTAAATCCTCTGTATTGATTTTTTAAAATATATTTTTAGATTTTATTTTTTTAATGAGATTAATTCATATATCATCAAAGTTACCTCTTTAAAGTATCCAGTTCAGTGGTTTTTAATACATTCACAGAGTTATGCAACTCTCACCACTATCTACTTCCAGAATATTTTCGTCAGCCCTAAAAGAAACCCGGCACTAATTCGTAGTCACTCCCCCATCCCTTTTCTTCAGTCTCTGACAACCACTCATCTATTTTCTGCCCCTATGAGTTTACCTACGCAGGGCATTTCCTGTCAGTGGGATCATAATAAATGTGGTTGGAGTCTCTGACGTCAGGGAATATCTGGGCCCCTTTTCAAGGGCTTATCTGATGAGGCCAAGCCCAACTAGGAAATGATCCTTTTTGATTAACTCAAAGTCAACTTACTAGGGACCTTAATTGTATCTGCAAGCTCCTGTCCCCTTTGGCACACAATACAAAGTGATGAAGGAGGGCTAGCCTATCACCTTTACCATATTCTCTTGGCTGGCAGCCAGTCACAGGTCCTACCATACTCAAGAAGTGGGGGTTCTACAGGGCAGAACTCCAGAGGGAGGAGATCATGGGCAGGTCTTAGAATTCTAGCCACACTGTTCCTGTCAAGGATAACTCTGGCTGTGGTCAGAATTCCTATACTTGCAAATTTACAATGTAACGTGTCAGTGAGGATCAATAAGCTGCTTGGGACCCTCAATTTTTATATATTTAAGAACAGGTACTTACTACCTTGAACCTGAGCCAAGGAAACGTGGTTCTGATCCCAGGTTCACCACTAACTCGTTGCAGCAATTTAGATGAATTCCTTCCTCTCTCTAAGCTGACTTTGTTTTGTTTTAAGTGTATTTATTTATTTTGAAAGAGACAGAGACAGCACGAGTAGGGGAGGGGCAGAGAGAGAGAATTCCAAGCAGGCTCTGTGCTGCCAGGGCAGAGCCTGGCGTGGGGCTCGAACTCACAAAACCATGAGATCATGACCCTGAGCCAAAAACAAGTGTTGGACGCTTAACGGACTGAGCCTCCCAGGTGCCCCAAACTGACTTTCGTATCTGACTTATGGGGATGGCCGATCATCATGCCTATCTCCCAGAGTTGGTGTGGGAGTTTCTGGGTGAGAGCCCTCATAAACACACACCACTCCCCCTCCCCACCACTTTGGCCCTCACACCCCACTCTTCTGAGCCATACAGCGGTCTCAACCCACATGCCCCTCTCACAGAGCCACACGACAGGCCTCTACCGTCACACTCCTTCCTTCAAACCCCCCAACGGCCTTGGCTCTCATGTCCTTGCCACCCAGCCAGCCTCCCCCATGCCCCCACAACAGGCCTGCCAGCCATTTGCAATTCCACCTCTGCATTAACGTGGGCACGTGGATTTAACATGTGGTTGTCCCCTAAGAACTGGGGGAAAAGCACAAGAGAAAAGCAGGACCTTCTAAGGGGAAATGAGCACACCATACACCTGTCAAGTTGAACGTGAATTCCAGCCACTAGAGCAAGAACAAAGAACTGCACTCAGCCCAACTAAAGGTATCATTAACTTTGATTCCCTCTGGATTTATGATGACGTTTGGTCCAGAGTGGCACTGAACCAGCTTTAATGCCTGCTGTAAAACTTTGTTCACACAAGCCTGTCCATTAAAATGTGGCTGAAGCCAGGACGGCACCAGATGAAAGCCCAGGGTCTTTTGGGTGATTCTGGTTCCCTCCGCCACATCACTAGGCCACCACAGTGGCCGTCTCTGCCCGGGGTAACACCTCACTCCCTTTTTTCTTTTTAAACAAGTTACAGTAAAATGTACGACATAAAGTTTACCATGTAACCATTTTTAAGTGTATAGTGGCATTAAGTACATTCATACGGTTGTGTAACCATCACAATATTCATCTCCAGAACTTTTTCATTTTCCCAAACTGAAACTTAGTACCCATTATAAGCGATACTTTCTGTCTTTCTGAATGTAACTATTTAAGGGACCTCCTATGTTATCTGTCCTTCTGTGTCTGGTTTGTTTCACTCAGCATTATGGCTTCAAGAGTCACTCATGTTGTGGCAGGTTCCAAATTTCGTTTCTTTTTTTAAGGCTGTATAATATTCCACCGCATGTAGAGACCACATTTTGTTGATCTATTATCTCTCGATGGACAGATACGTTGCTTCTACCTTTTGGCTCTTGCTATGGACATGGTATACAAAACGCTGGTATGTAAATGCCTGTTTGATTCTCTGCTTTCAATTCATTTGGAAACATGGCCAGAGGCGGAATTTCTGGGTCATATGGTAACTCTGTGTGTAATTTTTTGAGGACCCACCATACTGTTTTCCACAGAGGCTGTACCATTTTATATTTCCCCCGGCAGTGCACGAGGCGTCCAATTTCTCCACACTCTCATCAACACTTGTTATTTTCTGGTTTAGTTTGGTTTGTTTGTTGTTGTTTATAATAGCCATCCTAATGGGTGTGAAGTCATATCTCCTTGTGCTTTTGATTTGTGTTTATATCGCCCCTCTTGACTCGATCAAAATCCGATCCTTCTGCTTTGACTGAGCCACTTCTCCACTGGGCTTGTCCCGGCCTGCCAGGGACCCAGGCCATCCTTGAGATAGCAGGTCACCCCTGGCCCAGAGAGTCTGAAAGTTTACGAGCATCACTTGTCTCTTCTGCCAATTAACCTCAGAGACCAAGCCTCCGTCTTGCCTTGGACGGCTTGGATCAGAGGCTCCTGCCAGATGTGGAAATGCCCCAGCCAGCACCATCCTGGGCCTGCCTCACTCGGAGCCAGGCCATCTGTCTAGAGGTGGAGGTGCTGGCAGCGGCCAGAGGTTCAGAGCTCAGCCTCCGAAGAAATGGGAAGGCCGGCAGGCAGCACAGCCTGCAGAGCAATGCCCTGAGAGCTATTTTCATCTGGGCTGCCATTACCCCCTTTGGAGCTGAGATGGAACCCTTGGATGAATTTCCCTCCTGCTCTGAGCCCACAAGAATTTATGCTGGTCAGAAGTGATACATTACAGAGCCCTGTTGGGGGACCTGGAGGCTTCCAGGGTATATTTTTGGTAAATTGGATGTATCCTCGATATGTAGTTGCTTCGAAACAGCAATTTGTATGAGGCATACAGTGACTGTGTTTTCCAAACCTAAAATCAGAAGACTAAGACTGGCAAGAATGAGTGTATTTATAGGAAGACAGCACGTTTAAAATTGGA
The DNA here is from genome assembly GCF_024362965.1 of Panthera pardus. Classification (NCBI taxonomy): domain Eukaryota; kingdom Metazoa; phylum Chordata; class Mammalia; order Carnivora; family Felidae; genus Panthera; species Panthera pardus. The sequence continues at coordinate 68,104,107 of NW_026526766.1, read as the reverse complement.
ACTCTACCACAAAAACCCATAGGTATGGACTCCTTAGAAGCCCATGGCATACTAACTAAGCTTGCAAGCAGAATATGATTCAGGGTGATTGATTCCTCCACATTCAGTCTTGATCTTAGGAACATGCTTCTGCACAGAGCAGGGACTGTACTTTTCATTTGATTTTAAGAGCCCAAACAATATATAAGTACACTCTTACTTGAAAAAAAAAAAAATTAGGGGCACCTGGGTAGCTCAGTTAGTTGAGCATCCGACTTTGGCTCAGGTCATGATCTCACGGTCCGTGAGTTCGAGCCCCGCATCGGGCTCTGTACTGACGGCTCGGAGCCTGGAGCCTGCTTCAGAGTCTGTGTCTCCCTCTCTCTCTGCCCCTCCCCTACTTGCGCTCTATCTCTCTTTCTCAAAAAATTAAATAGACATTAAAAATGTTTTTAAAGAATAAAAAATAAAACAATACTAATAAAGCCAATGTCTTCTTAGACTATTGTTCTCAAAGCCAGTCTTATTTCAGCAGTAATGACCGTGATAAGTTTGATGCATTGCCTTCTTGAGTCTTTCCTATCTATTTACAGACATATATCTATTTGTAAATATGTTATTTGTACTGTAAACATAAATTGCATCATATTTTTATATTATCGTGCAACTTACTCTTTCCACTTAACATCTATTCGAGATTTCTAAAAGTCTGAACATCTAGTGCTATCTTATTATGACCATTATTGATTCTATGGCTGCATAGTACTCTATGCCATGGCATTTATGTCATTCAGCTATTCGTTAGTATAAGAAATGAAATATTTAATCATGCTCCTTAGGACACACGTGAAAGTGCTTCTTTAGGATAAATGTTCAAAAGTGGCACTCAAAAATGATGAAGAAAGTCAAGTTGCCTACTGGGAACGCGTTTTACCTTGGTCCTGGCTGAAAATGAACCGTTTACATCCAAGAAAGGCCCCACGGAATGGAGCACAGGAGGCAAGCCCGAAGGCCCAGAGAGACCAGGGATTAAGTATAAATGAGGCAAGCCAGATGAGTGTCAGTCCAGAGAGGTGAGGAACACAGAGAACAGCAGACCACGATGCCCCCATGTCTGACGTAGCTTCTACTCAGCTCCAGCCAACTCTTGGCATATGGGAATGAAGACTTGCTACTGACAGATTTTCTGTAAGAACCTGGGTTTTTAAAATGTGAGACCTTCTGGGGCGCCTCGATGGCTCAGCTGGTTAAGTGTCTGACTTTCGCTCAGGTCATGATCTCACGATTCGTGGATTCAAATCCCACGTCGGGCTCTGTGCTGACAGCTTGGAGCCTGGAGCCTGCTTCAGATTCTGTCTCCCTCTCCCTCTCTGCCCATCCCCTGCTTGTGCTCACTCCCTCTCTCTCTCTCTCAAAATAATAAATAAACTTTTAAAATGTGAAAAAACCTTCTGATTTTTAAATGTTGTCACTAATTCCATTTATTAAAAAAAACCAACAACACAACATTTTGAGGTCAAAAAAACTTCCATACATGCAGACCAGAGTCAGCGGTCTGTGGGCTGGCTGCCAGCGTCTGACCTCTAGGGAGCGGGCGCCATGGGGAGTGGCTACTCAGGACCCAGTTTTGACCAGTGGGGACGGATCGCCTGGTGCAAGGGAAAAAGTACTAAGTTTGTCAGAGTGGCTGACATCCAGAAAGCCAGGCCAGGGAGGAGAGACCGTACATAGCTCAGAATTCAGGGAACAGCGCTCAACCAGCTCAGAAAAGGCTACTGTCTGGTTCCTGGGAGGAAGCTCCCTACTCCAAAGAGTGTGCAAAGAGAGGCTGGCTCTCCATCTGAAAGGGATATCGCAGCCGAGACTTTGGCCTTAGATGGCAGCTGGACCAGAGGACAGTTAAAGTTCTGTTCAGTCTTGGGATGACAATTTAGATATAATTTGAACTGTTACTTAATGAGACAGTATTGAGTGTGAGAAAAGAGCAAGGCCTACGTTTGTGGAGCACCTACTAAGTGCAACACGTGCTGTGGTAGCAGCTTCACGGATGTCATCGATCCAGGCCTCCCAATGGTCCCGCAAGGCAGGCATTAACCTCTTCATTTTGCTAAGGAAGAAACTGAGACATAGAAGCTGAATGACCTGTCCAAGGTCATGTGGCCAGTAGGTGGTAGGGCCAGGCCTCGACTACTCGTCCTCGTTTAAAATTTAGTGCTCTTCCGGGGCCCCCGAGTGACTCAGTCAGTTGTGCATCCAACTCTTGGTTTCGGCTCAGGTCATGATCTCACAATTCGTGGGTTCAAGCCCCACATCGGGCTCTACGCTGACAGTGGGGAGACTTCTTGGGATTCTCTCTCTCTCCCTCTCTTTCTGCCCCTCTCCTGCTTACACACACACTCTCTCAAAGTAAATAAATAAACTTTAAAAAATAAAAATAAATAAAACACAATTTAGTATTCTTCCCATTGCGGTTCTTTACATCTGTGAGGTCTCTATTTGTACCATGTAAGAAAGAGTTGAAGATCATGGTAACCAGCCCATCCAGGTGCACAGTGCTCTGTCACCTACAAAGCTCTTCTGCATTCACTTCAGCATGTTCTTTTTAAAAAAATTTTTTTTAACGTTTATTTATTTTTGAGACAGAGAGAGACAGAGCATGAACAGGGAAGGGCAGAGAGAGAGGGAGACACAGAATCGGAAGCAGGCTCCAGGCTCTGAGCCATCAGCCCAGAGCCTGACACAGGGCTCGAACTCACGGACCACGAGATCGTGACCTGAGCTGAAGTCGGACGCTTAACCGACTAAGCCACCCAGGCGCCCCCACTTCAGCATGTTCTTAATGAACTCTGTTGAAAGCCTCAGAATCTCCTGCCTGCATCTCTGTTTTTCTGAAACATTTGCTCCTTACCATCAGTCCCCAAAACCAAGGGAGACCTACTTACCTACACCGGTGCCATTCTACTTCTGAGCCAGAGCAAAGATCATCTCAAAACTGGCTCTCAGATGCCCTAACGGTAGAGAGGTGACAATTGCAATGTCAGTTTTAGTTTTCAGAGAAATCCCTACTGTGGCAGATAGAAGCACCCAGTTCTATAGCAGGCTATTGGCTGCAGGTAACAGAAATCAATCACAGAGGTTTACCAACCAAGAGGTTTCATTTTTTAACATACCAGGAAGTCTAGAAGCATAGCAGCCAGGGATGAGCAGGGAGTCAGTGGGGCCCCAGGAACTCAGACTTTTCCATCATCCTGCTCGGCCATACTTAGCACACAGCCCTCTTTCACAGGCTCATCTAGACCTTTGTCCTGTTTCAGGGGAAATGTGGAGGAAGGATAAAAGGTAAAAATCATAAGCTGGTTGAGCCAGTTTTTTATTTTTTTATTTTTTTAATCTATGAAATTTATTGTCAAATTGGTTTCCATACAGCACCCAGTGCTCATCCCAAAAGGTGCCCTCCTCAATACCCATCACCCACCCTACCTTCCCTCCCACCCCCCATCAACCCTCAGTTTGTTCTCAGTTTTTAACAGTCTCTTATGCTTTGGCTCTCTCCCACTCTAACCTCTTTTTTTGAGCCAATTTTTTTTTATCAGGAAAGCAAACAGTTCTCTGGAAGCCCTACCTACTGGCCTCATGGGCCATCTCTCCTACATGAAAACATGGGAAATAGAGTTTGTTTTAGCTGGCACATTCCTATCCCTAATAGTTAGGGGTCTGTTAGTAAGAAGACGAGGAGACCAGATGGACGTGGGGTAGGCTCCTGGCAGTGTCTGCCATATTAAATGTGTTATTTTAGCAGATCATAACATATTTGTTCACAAAATGTGTTTTGAACTTTAGCAATCGTCCAGGGTCTTGTCAGCTTGAAACCTGAAGCAGTCGAAGGGTTCAACCTGACACAGAATCCACAGAACATAAAGGATGGTGGGGTTAGCCATGTTGGTGCATTATTACAGAGGTGAGGAACGCAGGCACGAGCGACTGCAGGCGTTTTTCAGAGACAGCGGGGGATAGTATTCAACCCATGACTCATTCTGGTGCAGTGTTCTGCCACCTGCAGGGCCCCCCCTCTCTGAAACACGTTCCCTCTCTGCTTTCTAATTTTTTATTTTTCAAAAATATTTTTATTGTGACAAAACCCACAAAGACAGGAAGCCACACAAACCAAATTATGGTCTAATGAATTATAATAAGATGAACCCGGCCTGGGTCAAGGAAAGAACTTTGTCGCAACACTCCCCACAGACCCCCATAAAAAATTTCATGCTTTCATACCACTCCCAGGTATTTGGTTTTGGTATTTGGTTTTGTTTTTGTTTTTTAGTGTTACCGTCCACAGGTGCGATTCAAGATTGAGTTTAATCTAGCTCACTTTAGACCTTCGTTGTGTCTTTTCAATATGTTCTAATCTATAGGTTTGTCCTCCAGCTCCTTTATTTCATTGCCACCCATGAGTGGATGAACCAGCCTTTTTGACCTACAGAGTTTCCACGGTCGGTTGTGCTGATTGCACATTCTTGTTGTACTTCTTTATTTGTAGTTCCTGGAAATTTGCAGCTGGGTCCAGACGCGGGATCAAGCTTCATCCTTTTGACAAGGTTATCAGCGGTGTTTGTTAAGACTATGGGAGGCACGCGGTATCTGGTGTTTCTTTTTGTGGTCTTAGCACCCGTTGATATTCACATTTTCTTTCCATTTTAAAGGAGAAATGCGGACTCTGTGGTGACGAAAGCTTCTCGGTATCTACGTCTTCCTGTCTCCTTTCTCCCAGGGGAGGCTGGGCTCCTAACCCCGGAAGTTTGGGAATGTGCTTGTGCAAAAGGATGGGCTCCTGTGCTTCCTCTGGAGGTTTCCGAGGCCCCTGTGCTGGTGAGGTGGACTTAGGGTGGATGCCCACCTCTCGTGCTACTCAGGTCCTGGCGGGTGAAGGTGGAACCCACTCACTGGCTGGAGTCTGCAAACGTGAGGTGTCGGGAGTCACTGCAATGCCGGACGATGGAACACACGCGGGGAAGGGGGCAGGCTGGAAACTGGGTGGTGTCGAAGACAGACGCAGCTGCTTCTGTGGCCATGTCCTGACACATCTGAGTCTTCTGACACTGAGCGCTGGTTAAGAAAACCACACTCACCACTTATGCCAAGGCCATTTCATCAGCAAAGTCCTCTGATAATGGGTGAAAGGCGATGAAGGCCAAGGGCTCGCTCCACCCCTCGCCCGGATAGCACCCGGCCACAAGGGAGCCCTGCAGCATCACCACCTGGGTCAGGACAATGGGGACGGAAGCCAGACAGGCAAGCAATATCCTCTCCTCTCTGCGGGCCCTGACCCTCCCGCTCCCCTGCTGCCCCGTGGCTGGGAAAGGATGAGAATAAGGCCCTCTAGGGCACAGACTCTGATGCGAGGAGCAGGGAAGCAATCTGGGGAGAGAGAACATGCAAAGAGTGAGCTTACCTGGCTCCGTGAACAGTGCTTGAGATGATGTTCTTGAAGACGAATGAATGAAGGGGTGCCTGGGTGCTCAGTCGATTGAGTGTCCGACTTCAGCTCAGGTCCTGATCTCATGGCTCATGAGTTACAGCCCTGCATCCGGCTCTCTGCTGTCAGCACGGAACCTACTTCGGATCCTCTGTCCCCCCTTTTTTTGGGTCCCTCTCACGTTCTTGCGCTCTCTCTCTCAAAAATAAATAAAGCTTAAATAAAAAAGAAGATGGATGAACATTACCACCCTTCCTGGTTGTGGGAGAAATAGCATCTCTACTAGAAGCCCAGTTCTGTTCTGTGGTGTTGTTCCGTTTCCCGAGACTCAGCCCAGAGTTTGCCTTTCAACCCTGTCAATGCTTTTTACAGCACTGAATTCTCTGTATCATATTGCTTTTTACTTGAAATAGTGAGGGTATTTCCTTCTACAGCTGAATTCATACTGACACAAATAGATTAGATAAAATCTGATGGGCAGAACTGAGTTTATAAGCTGGGGCTACAATGTAATTGTTCCATTACCAATTAGGAGTGTGAACCTTACAAAGGATTCATAGAGCAACAAAGAAGCTACATTTTCCTTGGGGAGGGGGGGGTGGAATGTCTATCTTTGCCGATCCTGAAATTCTACTTTGCTTTGTGCATATATTCCAAAGGAATCATAAACTGTTCAGCCAGGCACCTAGAACAGGAATGTCAAATCCACTTTGTGCTTGTTGCCATTGCCAATCCTTCACTCATGACAGACATTACTAATCAATCATGTACTCTTTTCCCCCAAGGCCAGATGTGGCTTTATCTCCACACAGCACTTCAAGCAACCACTTCTAATTGACTAGCTAAGGAAGCAAGACTAGTGATGTTTGGCCATGTCTGCTCTAGAACAAAGATGGGTTTAAAAGTGCCAAAAAATTTTGGGGTCTCCTGGGTGGCTCAGTCAGTTAAGTATCTGACTTCGGCTCAGGTCATGATCTCACAGTTTGTGAGTTTTCGAGCCCCGCATCAGGCTCTGGGTTGACAGCTCAGATCCTGGAGCCTGCTTCAGATTCTGTGTCTCCCTGTTTCTCTCTCCCTTCCTCACTATCTCTCTCTCTCTCACACAAATAAATAAACATTAAAAAAAAAATTTTTTTTAAGTGCCATAAAATTTTTGAAGTCTCTTTTTTTCCAACAATTTTTTTTGTGAATGCCTGTTATGTTCAGGGGTCTGTGTTATATGCTTTAGAGGAATGCAAATATTATTTTATTATATGTTTTAAAGATTTTATGTTTAAGTGATCTCTATACCCAAGGTGGGGCTTGAACTTACAACCTTGAGGTCAAGAGTCATAATGTGATGGGGAGTAACAGGAGCCGAATTTTGCAAGGCAAGATGACATTAGATTGCCAAGGCCTTGAATGCTTAGCTCAGGAGTTAGGGCCCCATTTGCTCTGCAGGGAGAAGTCAAGAAGTGGGGTTCAGAGTGGCATTTGAATCTCAAGGAATCCAGCACTTAGAAGGATCCCTTTCACCCTTGCCTTCTTGTGAGATTCAAACCCTTTTGGAGAGTCCGTGGCTGCCACAGGATTATGCAACCTACTGGAGGCAAAGAAACACGTCACAAGTTAGTGCAAAGGAAGAGCCTTCCAGGTGGCAAAAAAAGTTACCAGAAGGCGCAGGTGGGTAGAGTCAGTCAATAGGAGTAGCCTCCCAGTGGAAGACATGTATTTTTTAATAGTGTTACCCCTCACATGTGCACCCCAAGATCTAGTTTAGTCTAGCTAATTTTTGAAACTTGATGTGATGATTTGATATACATATATATTGTGAAATGATTACCACAATAAGGTTAGTTAACATACCTAGTACCTCACATAGTTACTTTTTTTCTTATTCCATATATAAATGAGCTCATACATTTGTCTTTCTCTGTCTGACTTATTTCACTTAGCATAATGCCTCAAGGTTCATCCATGTTGCAAATGGTAGTATTTTCTTTCTTTTTATGGCTGAATAATATTCTTCTGTCTGTGTGTGTGTGTGTGTGTGTGTGCATACTTATCAATTCATCCATTGACAAACACGTAGGTTGTTTCCACGTCTTGGCTATGGTAAATGCTGCCATGAACATGAGGTTTCAGATTTCTCTTTGAGATCCTGATTTTCTTTCTTTCAGATATATCCCCAGAAGTGGGATTGTTGGATCACACAGTAGCTATATTCTTCATTTTTTGAGGACTCACCATACTGTTTTCCAATTTACACCAATATATTCCCACCAACAGAGCACGAGGGTTCCCTTACCCCATATCCTCGCCAGCATTTTTTATTTCTTGTCTTTCTGAGGCTAGCCATTCTAACAGGTGTAAGGTGACAGCTCATTTTGGTTTTTATTTGCATTTCCCTTATGATTCATGATGTTGAGCATCTTTTCATGTACATGTTGGTCATTTGTATGTATTTTTAGAAAAATGTCTATTCAGGTCCTTTGCCCATTTTAATCAGATTATGTTTGTTTGTGTGGTTTCATTTTGCTGTTGCATTTGTAAGTTCTTTATATATTTTGGATATAACCTCTTACTAGATACATAATTTGCAAATATGTCCTTCCATTCCATTGGTTACTTTTTCATTTTGTTGATTTTTTTTTTTTGGTAGAAGTTTTTTAGTTTGATGTAGTCCCACTTGTATATTTTTGTTGCTTCTGCTTTTGTTGTCATATCCAGACAATCATTGCCAAGACCCATGTCAAGGAACTTTTTGTTGTAGGTTTTCTTCTAGGAGTTTCATAGTCTCAGGTCTCAAGCCTTTAACCCATCTCGAGTTAATTTTTGTAAATGGTGTAAGATAGAGGTCCAGTTTCATTCTTTTGCACGTGGATATCTAGTTTTCTAAATATTATTTACTAAAGAGACTGTCCTTTCCCCCATTGAGTATTCTTGGCTCCCTTGTTGAATGTTCGTTGACTGTATATGTGTGGGGATTTTTCTGGGCTCTTGATTCAGTTCCCTTGGTCTATGTGTCTATTTTTATGCCAGTACTATATTTACTTATTATTTTTAAAATTTTTATTTATTATTTTTGAGAGAGAGAGAAAGAGCAAGCAGGGGAGGGGCAGAGAGAGAGAGGGCAGAGGATCCAAAGCAGGCTCTGTGCTAACAGCAGACAGCCTGACGTGGGGCTCAGATTCACAAACCCTCAGATCATGACCCAAGCCAAAGTCAGATGTTCAACCAGCTGAGCCACCCAGGCACCCCAGAGCCACCCAAGGACCCTAGTGCCATAGTATTTTGATGACAGTAGCTTTGTAGTATAGTTTGAAAATAGAAAGTGTGATACCTCCACTTTGTTCTTCTTTCTCAGGACGGCTTTGCTATTCAGGGTCTTTTGTGGCTCTATTCAAATTTTAGGATTGTTTGTTCTATTTCTGTGCAAAGTGCCATTAGATTTTTTATTGGAATTGCATTGACTCTATAGATTTGGGTAGTGTGGACATTTTAATAACATTAATTATTCGGACCCATGAACATGAAGTATCTTTCCATGTATTTGTGTCTTCTTCAATACTTTCTTCAGTGTCACAGTTTTCAGGATGAGGACTAGATTTTGAGTATCAAGGCTCTTAAGCACTGGTTCTCAAACTTGGCTGAAAACTGGAATCACTTGGCCAGCTTTAACTTACATACATACTTAAGTCTCACTCTCAGAAATTCTGATTTAATTGGTTCAGGGTAAGGCCCAAGCAGTGAGATTTCTAAAGCCTCTGCAAGGTAGTTCTAACGGGTTGCCAGCTGGCCCAGAGCAGAAGTTATAGGTGGGTGGCCTTGTGGCCAAGTCCAATCAGCTCATCTGTTTGGTTTGGCCCACCCAGTATTTTAAACTTGTTCCACTGACAGCACTTAAAAATGGAAATTTCATGTACATGCACAAACAGAAGCCTACATTTCCAGCTTTTCCTGAAAAATCAGAAAATCTGGTGCACTCAGTCTGATTCCTACAAGGCCACCATGGGCAGACATGGAGTAGCTATTGCCCCTGTAATGGCCTTTCAGAAGCTCAGTCCACTCACCCTTCATTATTGTCTTACCCTGTGGACATGTAGCTTTGCTAACCTGGATTAGACTCTAGAAGCCCCCACTGGACCTTCTTCCTTGGATTCTGGCCTTTGTGTGCTTCTTGGATGTTAGAGAAACATTTCTTCCCCAAATCTGGTTTTTGATTTTCAATTGCAAAACAGCCAGTGTATTGTAAATCTGGGTATCATGCCCATACGTCTTAATCTTCAATATGTTACATCCTGCATAGTGTTGTTTCATCGGAGTTTTTGAATGTCCCAAGACAAATTATGATCCCTTGTTAGAAAACCATATGAACCACTTGACGAATCCAACACCTGGTTGGTTTTGCCATTTCAATTTAATGCCTCTATTCCATGATTCACTTCCAGGCATCAATTGTTTGCATTTGCATGCAGAATAACAATACTTCATGCAGTCGGAGTTCTGCTCAGCCATCCATGAAAGCACATCCTCAGACATTCTTTCATAGGATCTTCACAGTAAACCGAACAAAAGCAAATATATTGTTCTCAGTTATTGACAAGAAAAATGACTTTTTTCAGTCCAACCTGACCTGTTATTCAGGACTCTTGAAGTTTTACTGATTCCTAACCCTGAACTTTCTACCCCCCCACCCCACCCCAATGCCAACTCCAGAGTGCTCCTCTAAGAAATCCCATGAGAACTGTGACCCCTCATTGCAAAACGTTAATCTGGAAAACACAAGCCTTTGGAAATGCTCATTCTTGAGGTCACATCTGCTTTCTGACCTCATACTGTTTAGATTAGATTGCTCTCAGAAGAGTCTGGATTTATCAGAAAACAAAAGTTACTAAAAGATGCTTGGTACAGTGGAAAGGACATGGACAGTGGAGTCCTACAGAATTGGATTCCAAGGGTCCCTAAACCTCACTTCTACCAGCTCAGTCAAGGGGAAACCAGATGTACCCAATTGGCTAAGCATGAGTTAGAGCCAAGAAAAGGAGAAGCAGAACCCTAGGGGTTGGGGCGGGGGTGGGGGGCAAAGACATTAACAAACAGACAAAAAACCAAGAGGACTGTCTGATGTAAAGAAAAGATAGGCAAACAGAGAGACAAGCTCGATGTCTAGCTTAGGTGGGTTAAGAAGGGCAGGGGCTACTCCAAGGGAAAGCAAAGAACTGTTTTATGTCATCTTTGGGACTTAGCAGATATGTACAATAGTTTGCTAGAGGCCTCTCTGGTATGAGTCTGTCCCTTCCCACCCTCCTGTTCACTAGGAGAATAGTTAGGTTCCTTTGCTTGCTTAGCCAAATTCACTCTCATGCTGGAAGGACGTACAATGAAAAGGAACTGGAGGAAGATGGATTAGATTTTGTATCCAAGAGTATTTTTACCAATTATGCATCTGGGTTTGAGAAAGGACAAAAGGGTTAGTAGAATTCATCATTTTCATCCTGCTCTCAATTTTTGCTTATCATCCCTTACCTGGACCGCTCTGCATCCATGCTGTAGCTAATATCCTGGAATCCTTGCCCACATCCTGGAATCACCTGGGCAGATAAGGCAATAGATGAGGAAGGCTGGTTGGGAATGGTTAAGTAATGCCAGTTATAGGATTCAGACTTCACCCTGTAAGTTGTTTAAGAAAATTATTTTAGCACAGTAGCCCTCAACCTTCACTTTATTTTAAAATCAGCTGAGGAATATTTAAGACTCTTCATACTGGGTCACAGCCCACACCAATGACATTAGAGTTTCTGGGGGTGGAACCAAGGATCAGTGTGTTAAAGCATCCTGGGTGATTCAAATTACATCAAGGATGAAAAGCACTCACAGCTGCAGTGTGAAGGATAGATCGGAAGACAAGGTTCTAAGGAAGAAGCAGGAAGGTAGATTAAGAGATTGATACAGTGGTCCAGGTGACAGATGATAAGGCAGGAACCAGGGCAAGCGTGGTGGAAATAGGAAAAGAAGAATGTGAGCTGGGTTAGGGAAGGAGTTACCTGGGATAGGCAAGACAAGGGAGGCATCAAGATGATTTACAGGGCTCTTCTTGGCCAGCTGGTTGAATATGGCATCGTTACTAAGATGGGGAAGGCAGAGAGCAGCAACAAGGGAATGGAGGAGATGCTGAATGTGGTGGGACTGCAGGACACTCAGGAGGAGATATTGAATGTATAGTCTAAAGCTTAGGGGTGATGCCCAAGGGAAAGAGTATATGGTTCTGCCCTGGATCAAGAGAATAGTTTGAGAAATCCCCAGCATCTAGGTGGTAGTTGAAGCTATAGGGGTTGAAGAGATGGCCAGGGGAGAAGGTAGGAACAAAGTCAAGAACATTAGCTCAAATAATTAATAATTTAGTAATGGTAAAGAAACAAAAAATTTGTGACTGTGGCTAAGGCCAAGAGTTCTTATCCCTCAGTGTCCTAGAGAGCAAGACAGAGAAGAGATAATTGCTACCCAGACTCAACTACCAGCTGCAGCTGAAATTTTACCTAACATCCTGCTCAAATATTTTGAGGAACACCATTTTGGACCCCACCCTACCATGGGCCCCTAGCCCAACTAGGGATGACACCTGAGTTAAGAAAATAAATCTGAATGCAACATCCTGTTCTTATCAGGTGAGCATCAAGAATCCATGTTCATCTCATAGATCTGAAATCAGGAAGGAATTCAGCCTTATTTCATGGATTTGAAAACAAAGGTTCAAAGGATGGAAATGTCTTGTTAAGGTGCCACAGTGGCAGGGTCAGGGAGTGGTCACCTGGGGACCAATCCACAGCACCCCCTGTTGGACCCTGTGTCACTGTCCCAAAGCACAGCTGTTGGCATCTACTCAGGCACTCCACACATCAAAGGCAAATTAAAGGGATAAATATTTCAAAACTATGTGAGACCTGACAAAATGGGGATTATTAGAGAGAAGGCAAGAGGGTAACAAGGGCCATCAACTTGAAAGCATTCTTTTGGGCACAATATTTGCCATGAAAAAAATGAAGTCTGCTATGAAGAGTATTTCCTTGGATCATTAACATTGTCTAAAGGCTGGTCTAACAACCATCAACAGACTCTGGCTAAGAAATGTCATCCCAGTCTGGGGTCAGCAGAATTGGCTATGTAGGAGAAAAAGCAGTGGAGGTCATGCCCAGTTCTGACAATTCCCAGTGTCTTACGCTAATCATGTCCCCTCTCTGGGTTGCCTATAAAACGATGAGGTCAGACTAAATAATCTTTGAGATCCTTCAAATGAAATGACTTGGTTTATCCGTTGCCTTTCCCCAGATCCTCATGAGATAGCTACCGTAACTTCTTTCCCAAACATGGAATAAGGACTCTTCCTTGCCCAAACCCTGGCTCTCCAGGTGGACTTAATTAGCTATCAAGGCTTGATGTGGGGAAAAAAGAATTCCATTCTCATGTTATATTTGTTAAAAACACATTTCCATATAAGCACATCCATCTGTCTCTGTGCTTGCACTGAAAGATACTTCTGTTGACAGTTTCTTGGAGAGTTCAGAGACTAGAGGCGTCTGTTCCCAGTGCACACCTCACCCGGGAGTGAGGGCTTTGAAGCCCAATTAATGTAGCAGACTTCATGGGGTTGGAGTGCCTGCATCTCCCTTTCTGGCTTACAAGGTGCTTTCCCATACTTTATGTCATTGGGCCCTCCCTGCTGACCTATGAGGTAGGTAGTGTGGGTGTTACTATTACCACCTTATTGGTGAGGCATCTGAGGTTAGGAGAGGTTAAGTGACTTGGCCAAGATCACACAGTGGCCGCTGGCAGAGCTGGGACACCAATCCTGACCCCATAGCCAACCCTCTTACCATTACTCACTCATTCATTCATTCATTCATTCATCAATTTGACATACACTTAGTAAGCACCTCACATGAGCCAAAAATGGTGACGGGCTCTGGAAATACAAAGATGAGTAAGACAAGTTCCCTCTCTTGAGGAACTAACAATCTAATGAGCTGGGAGGAAGATCTCTACAGCATTGATGGAAATACAGGTGCTGTGCTTTGGGAGGAGAGAAGAGAAGGAAACTAGCTCTGCCTGGGGAAATCTCAGAGAAACAGATGTTGGAGTAGGAGTTTTCAGAGCTATAAAGAAGGGAGAAAGCACCATAAGGAAAAGGAACAGCATGGGTAAAGGCACAGAGGCATGAATAGTTGACATATTCAGGAGATACAGCAAAGTCCAGTGTGGCTCAAGACTAAGGTATGTTTTGAGCATGGAGGGAGATGAAGCTGATGGTTAGGGGCGTGGTGGTAAAAGCTCTCTAGCTTTCTGAGCGGAGCTGGCCTTGACCCAGTAAGTGAGGGGTCCTTGGATAGTCAGTGCATAGACTTTCCAGATTTTCCTGTTTGGCTGATGGTGCGTCTGCCTGATCCGAAGTCACCTACACAGTCAATTGTCTCTTACTCCCCACACATGGCTGACTTGACCCAGTTATTCCAGAGTATTGCTCAATTTCATTTTAGCTCCCTTAAGAGGCGAGAGAGAGAGAGAGAGAGAGAGAGAGAGAGAGAGAGAAGAGAAAGAGAAAAAAGGAGGAGGAAGAGGAGGAGGAGGAGGAGAAGGAGGAGGCAGAGGAGGAGTAAGGGGAGGGGGACGAGAGGAGGAGGATGAAGAGAGATGTTGGAACAATCCATCCAGGTGGCCCAGCCAGGATCTGGCCTCCCAGAGTGCATGTGGGTTTAACATTCTCAGGACAATATCTGCCACCCTCACTGGCAGAGGGAGAGCAGAGACGCTTCATGCACTGTTTGAAGACAGGTCTAGGCCTGGATGGGGGTGAGTCACTGGTCTTGGGTGGGGCTGGAAGGGAGCCTGGTGGCTGATGGTGGGCATGGGTGGAGGGGGAGCTGGGAGGGTACTCTCCTGGCCAGGGAGATTTTCCTGCTCCTGAGGCTCTCTCCAGTCATCAAAACTCCTCAGGTTTCCTCTTGTCCCTCCCCTCAGACCAAGGGAAAAGGTAGGAATAAGGGGGTCAAATAAGGTCAAATAAGGAAGGTAAAAAGAACCATTTCAACTCTTGTGTTTCCAGCCTTAATGTAGGCTTAGCAGCAGTAACTTCCAACCAAAAATACAATGTACACTGCCTAGTATTTGCACAGCCCCTTAGAGTTTATACTTTATCACCCAAACCGGGACCCTTGAGAGTATTATATTGCTGAACAGGACAGGACATCAGGTATAAGCTGGATCCTTGTTCTGGATGTGCTGTGATGTATGGTCATTCTAGATATGTCCAAATACAGTGGTTCATTAATCCCTCACATTTTCATTTTACAATTGAAGAGAAGCATGTGTTTCCCAGTGGCATGCTGCCAGTTGGACGGAAGAGGAAGACGGTCCAGCAGAGACAAGGTGGGGTCATCAACAACCTTGCCAAAGCTCCTCATGGGCAGCAGGGGCTGTGTTCTTAGAAGTGGAGCTGGGAAGGGAACCCCCATGCATGAGTGCTTAGGATGAGGCAAGTGTTGCCTTCAGCATGTATCCATTCATTGCCTCATTTATCTGACATTAGCCCTGCAAGGAGATAATATTTTGCCAATGAGGAGAACAAGGTTCAGAGAAACCAAGTAACTTATCCAACATCCAGAGGTATTAAGTGAGGAGTTGAGATTCGAATTCAAACCAGTACCTTTTCCATCACACTTTGCTGCCTGGTATGGCACATTGGTACATTTAGCATGGAGGCCCTCAAGAAGACCTATGTCTGGTGGTGGTAGCCATTCCCCAATATTCTTCTGTGCCCTCTTTCATAACCAATTACTTTAGCCTTCAGTCACCTATCTGAATATGCTTTGAGACTAGCCAGGGTTGTACTCAATATGAAATACATGCATTTAAAGATCCCATAAGCAAACCATCTTTAACTCAGCTCTCCTCTGACAGGAAGGCTGCTTGAACAAGTATTCTCTGTAGAAACTGAGGGAGAAGGTAAAGAAGTGAGTTAGAGAGGCTATCTCAGGTTGGTTGCTTATGCTCCAGGACTATCTCTGGTCCTGAAAAAGCTGGATCTACTATTGTAAAGGGCATAGCCCCTGGCCACTTTCTCTACTCCTGGGACACTGCAGTTTCCCCCATCCTGTCCTGATCCCAGCTAAGTCCAAGGAATCTCCTGGCAGCCTGCTCACTGCCTCTCTTCCCAAGTGACAAGGTGAGGTGCCCAGTGGCCATCACCTTTCTCCGCTCATGAGTGGCAACTTGCACACAAGGCAATGGGAGTTTGGAGCATGTATTCTCTTCAAGCTACTCATATATTTCATAACATGAGTCTACATGGTAGAGTTACCTCATCCTGGATTGCTTGTCCAGGTGGCTGCAGGATCTTGCCAAGTTTTCTCTAGAACACTGTGAGCCCTATTAGGTTCCTGTTTGTCTGAAATTTTCCTCTCCTCTCTGGTGAGTCATTGCTTAACATGGTCAATTCCCTTGTTACTCAAAGTATAGACCGTAGTTCATTCAATTGCATCGGCACCACCTGGGAGCTTGTTAGCCATGCACAATCTCACCTCCCACTCTAGACTTACTGAGTCAGAGTCTGCATTTACCAAGATCATAACATTTGAAAATAACTGCTCTTAGATGTCCAGGAAAGTTCAATTCCAAAATTCCATCATCTCCTGAAATCAGTCTCATATAATGAAGGATTGAAGATGATGGTCAGGTGCTACTAGATACTATTACACTCCAGACTCACTCCTCTACTCAGGCTGTACAAAGTTATTTGAGCGCCAGTTAGATTCGTAAACTTGTCTTAATTCGAGAATATTTACTAGGTCTGTCTTGTAGGCAAAGGTCAAAGTACTGGTAGTGGTGGCATAGAACTCTATGTTGAGAATGTGTTTAGGTTTGGGTTAGATTAGAGGCTGAATTCAGGTTTAGTGGGAATGAGTTGGGATGGATTAGTGGTGTCTGTCATGGACCAAGGGGTGTAGAATGGATGCCTTCCCTATCCTAGGCACTACCTGCTTTCCTGGCACTCATTCTCATTTACATCTCTTGGCAGTTTCCCTACTCAGCCCCTGACATTTCCCAGTAACTCTTGGGACTAAGAACTGGATGACTCCAGACCCGACCATTTGGAATAAGCACTAACTCCAACACCTGCTCACTGCTGTTCAGTGACCACTCGTTCTGGACGTTTTCTACTCCATAGTCACAGCTACCTCTCTACATGAAGAAAGCACAAATATACCCTGAAATGGGATCCGCTTCTATGTCTGATCCACTTCTCTCCATGCAAGGGCTAGGGGAACCATGGTCTTCTTACTGCAGGGTCTAGAACTTCTTTTTTCTTTTCTTTCTTTTTGAGAGAGAGAGAGAGAGAGAGAGAGAGAGAGAGAGAGAAAGAGAGAGAGAGAGCAAGCAGGGGAGGAGCAGAGAGAGAGAGAGGGAGACAGAGGATCCAAAGCGGGTTCCATGCTGGTATGCAGGTATAAAGCCTGATGCAGGGCTTGAACTCCTGAACTGTGAGATCATGACCTGAGCTGAAGTCGGATGCTTAATTGATTGAGCCATCCAGGCACCCCTTGGAATTTTTTGTAAGTCCTGGAAACTTGTCCAAGTAACAGGAGCATTACCCCTAATACCACTTTTGCTCAGAACA
Source organism: Panthera pardus (assembly GCF_024362965.1). Taxonomy (NCBI): domain Eukaryota; kingdom Metazoa; phylum Chordata; class Mammalia; order Carnivora; family Felidae; genus Panthera; species Panthera pardus. The sequence continues at coordinate 68,087,002 of NW_026526766.1, read as the reverse complement.
TACCATTCAAGGTTTTAGACACCAAGTCAGTCACCTTTAGCCTCAATCCATTCTGCTCAGTCCAGAACATAATAGGAGTGAGGATAGTCACCAACTGGTATGAAAACATGACCTCAAATTTCAATAGAGAAGACGCCTGAGGCCACTCCAAGAAGCTAAGAGCTCAGCCTGGGATGCAATGGTAGAAACCTGCCCTCATCTCCCTCTTCGACAAAGTCAGCCACCCAAACTTTCTGCTTCTTGGTCAATAACCCTTTTCTTTTACTTGAAAACAAGCACTTCTAAGGTTTCAAAAACAGAACCTGAGGACACCAAGACCTCTGCCCTGGGGCTGTCCTAAGTTTCCCGCCTTTCCACAGCTGCTCCCCAAATGGGAACCAATATGTACTAAGTGCTATGCAATTTTGTGTATTTTACCTCATTTACACTTCACACAATCCCATCAGGTAATTGTCATCATCCAAATTTACAGACAAATTAAATAACATGTCCAGTCACACAGCTGGTAGGTGGTGGAACTAAAATTCAAACCCTTTCCTACCGGGCTCACGAACTGGTATGGCTTCCATGTTCATTATGTCTGCAGTGAAATTCAGTGACCTCCTTGCTGCCAGTACCTTGTGTTTACTCCTCATCTTACTTGATGTTTTAGCAACATTCGACACAGTTGACTGGTGCCCTCCTTCTTGAAACACTTTCTTCTCTTGGCTTTAGGCAATCTTACTTGCTGATATTCCTCCTACCTCACTGGCTGGTCCTCCTCAGTCTCCTTTTCAGATTCTCCATTTTCTGTTTAATTTCTCAGCCTCAAAAAACTCAGGACTCAGTCCTTGGCTTTTTTTCTTCTCCATCTACACTCTGCCTGGGTGATCCCGCCAATCTCCTGGTTTAAATGCCATCCACATGTGGAGGTTTCCAAACCTGTGATATTTCTCTGGAAACCCAGACTCGCATAATGAACTTTCTGTTTGATATTTCTACTAAGATCATTAATGGGATTATTGATTTTTCCCCCCCTGAAATATTTGTTTCTTCAATTTTCCCCATAAAAGTTATTAGCATCCAATTACCCAAGCCAAAAACCTAGGAATTTTCTCTAATTCCTCTGTTTCCCTGGCCTTCAGCAAGTCCTAGAACCTCTGCCTCCAAAAGATATCCCAACATCCATTTCTCTCCTCCAATGCCAACACCTTAATCCGTGAGCAGCCCTCCACTGGGTCACTACAGAGCCCTCCCTGCAATCCATTTGCCACATGGCAGCCAAAGGATCTTTCTAAAAACATAAATCAGATCAAGTGACTTCCTTATTTAAAAACGTTTTGGGGCACCTGGGTGGCTCAGTCGGTTAAACGTCCTACTCTTGGTTTCAGCTTACATCATGATGTCACGGTTCGTGGGCTCGAGCCCCACGTCAGGTTCCACGCTGACAGTGGGGCACTGCTTCGGATTCTCTCTCTCTCTCCCTCTCTCTCTGCCCCTCTGCTGCTCGCTCTTTCTCAAAATTAATAAATAAACTTAAAGAATTAAAAAATAAAAACCTTTCAATGGCTTGCCATCTTGCTTTGAATAATATTCAAAATTCTTGCCCTCCCTCACAGAGCCTGACCCAATCTGGCCTCATCTCACCCTGCCTTTACCCTCACCCATCACACTAGCTTTTCTTCCTCCCCCACACTCACCAGCAGGTTTCTGTCCGAGGGCCTTTGAATATGCTGTCCACCCTCCAGAATATTCTTCTCCTGGTATTCCCAGGTTGGTACCTTCTGGCCATGAGATGAAATGCCACCTCCTCAGAGAAGCCTTCTTTGACCATCCATCAAAAGTAGCCACACCATCAGCCACTGTCACAATCCCATATTTTAGTTCTCTGCATAGCAGTATCTGATCTTTTTTATTCATGAATTTGTTGCCTTATTGTCTTAAGTTCCTCATTATAAGTCAGCCTCCAAAGCCTTCCCTGTCTTGTTCACCATCAAATATATAGTGCCCACAATGGTGTGTAGCACATAGGAGGCTCTCTGTAAATATCTATTAAATGAATAGGTAAATGAATGACCATGGAGACAAATCACTGATGTTTGTAATTCGGAAGGACAAAGCCACAAGGCAGCTTTTGGAGAGAAGAGAGCATGGTGGGCTAGCCCGGCATGGCTCAGGCATATGTTTGGTGGTGGGGGGCGAGGGGGGGTGCTTGAGAACCTCCTTTGCATCTTCAAGGACAAAGTCCATAGTTGGAATTTACTTCCTTTCTTCTCTCCCTTTCTTATTAGAGAATGAGTTTTATTTATTTTTATTTTTTTTTAATGTTTATTTATTTATTGGGGGGGAGGGGCAGAGAGAGAGGGAGAGAGAGAATCCCAAGCAGGCTCCGTGCTCTCAGTGGGGCTCCATCTCATGAACCATGAGATCATGACCTGAGCCGAAATCAAGAGTCGGAAGCTTAACCGATTGAGCCACCCAGGGGCCCCTTAGAGAATGAATTTTATTTTATTTTTTCTCTTTTATTTATTTGTTTATTTTATTTTTTTAATTTATATCCAAGTTAGTTAGCATTTAGTGCAATAATGACTTTAGGAGTAGAATCCAGTTATTCATCCCCTACATATAACACCCAGTGCTCATCCCAGCAAGTGTCTTCCTTAATGCCCCTTGCCCATTTAGCCCATCCCCCCACCTCTAACCCCTCCAGCAACCCTGTTTGTTCTCTATAAGAGTCTCTTATGTTTTGTCCCCCTCCCTCTTTTTATATTATTTTTGCTTCCCTTCCCTATGTTCATCTGTTTTGTATCTTAAATTCCACATATGAGTGGAGTCAAATGATATTTGTCTTTCTCTGACTAATTTCGCTTAGCATAATACACACTAGTTCCATCCATGTTGTTGCAAATTACAAGATTTCAGAGAATGAATTTTATTTATTTATTTATTTATTTATTTATTTATAAGTTTATTTATCTACTTTGAGAGAGAGACAGTGCAGGCGGGGAAAGGGCAGAGAGAGGGAGAGACAAAACCCAAAGCATGAAACCTGACATGGGGCTTGAGCTCACGAATCATAGATCATGACCTGAGCCAAGATCCCGAGTAGGACGCTTAACCAACTGAGCCACCCATGCACCCCAAGAATTAATTTTTTTTAAGAGTTATACATAATCTCTAACCCTAACAGAGAAATTATTTTCACATTATGTGTATTTCCCTCAAGTCCTTTTTCCATAAATGAACAGAGTTTTCACAGAATTGCAATCATAGGCGATACGGTATTTAGTGGATTTTTTCTTTTTCTTTTTTTTGCTTTGGCTATTGTGTCATAAACATTTTCCAAGCCACTCCCGATCGGCATTTTTTTTAAATAATATTAATAATAGTTGGCATATATTGAGTGTCCATGAAGTGCCAGCTGCTATTCAGACATTATCATGGCTTGTCTTGTTTCATCCTCACAATAATCTTATAAGATAGGTACTATTAGTATTTGCATCCTGCAGAAGAGAAGAGGAGACTGAAGCAGAGAGGCTAGGCCCAAGGTAACACAGCCAAGAAGTGACATTCTGTTTCCAGAGACGGAACTCTTACCATTATGCTTCACTGTGTCAAGTGGAAGTTACTTCATCATTCTCTGGTTATTGGATATTCATCTGTATTTCTGGATATTTGTCTGTAAAAGGGGGGCAATAATGGTACCTCCCTCATAAGGTTGTTGTTTTTTGGATGAAGTGTGTGAAGTTAAAAAAAAAAAAAACGTTCTATGAGAATGGTTAAGCAAAATGTGGTATAGACATACAATGGACTACTGTGCAGTCTTACAAAGGAAAGGAATTCTGACGTGTCCTACACGGAAAAAACCTCCAAGACATTATGCTAAGTGAAATAAACCAGTCACAAAAAGACAAATACCATGGGATTCCATTTATATGATACTATAGGCTGATGTTTGTGTCTCTCCTAAATTCATATGTTGAAACTCAACCCCCAAATGTGATGGTGTTTGGAGGTGGGGCCTTTGGATTAGGTCATAAGGGTAGAGTCCTCATGAATGAGGGATTAATGCCCTGATAAAAGAGACCCCAGAGAGTTCCCTTGCCCCTTCCACCATGTGAGGACACAGGGAGAAGAGAGCTGTCCATAAGCCAGGAAGCAGGCCGTCTCTAGGTACCTAGTCTGCTGGCGTCTTGCTCTTGGACTGCCAACTTCCAGAACTATGAGAAATGAATTTCTAGTGCTTATAAGCTCCCCAGTCTATGGTGTCACATTATAGTAGCTCAAATGAACCGAGACATAGCAGGTCCTCGGAAAGGTCAAAATCATCAAGACAGAAAGTAGAGCTGTGCTCACCAGGGCCTAGGGGAGGGAGGAGTGGGGAGCTATTGTTTAATGGATATAAGGTTTCAATCTGCAGGATGGGAAGAGTCCTGGAGATGGACAGTGATGATAGTTGCCATAGGAATAACAACAATAGGAATGTACTTAATGCCACAGAACCGCACACTTAAACATGGTTGAGAGAGAAAAATTTACGTTATACGGTATAAAAATTAGGTGTAAGGTATACACACACACATATGACATGTGAAGAGAGGGGGTCTAGGAGAATATACACAAAGCTGTTGCCAGTGGTTGAGGAGAGAAGTGGAAATGCAGTGTAAAGGGGGAAAGTCATTTTCATTCCACGTGTTCCCATGGAGAACGTGCTAGAAATGGACGTTCAGACAAGGATTCCTTCTGTCTTCTACTATGTTGAGTGATTAGCTCACTTGTTTTTGTACCTCCCTCCTGCACCAGTGCCTAGAAGACCTACTTCTCTCTAGACTCCAGTGTGGAAACTTGTTTTAAAAATGTTTATTTATTTTGAGAGGGAGACAGAGTGCACGAGTGAAGCGGGTGGGGGAGGAGTGCAGAGAGAGAGGGAGAGAGAGAATCCCAAGCAGGCTCCACACTGTCAACACAGAGCCTGACATGGGGCTCGAACTCACAAACCCTGAGATTTTGACTTGAGCTAAAATCAAGGGTCTGACACTTAACTGACTGAGCTACCAACTGAGCCAACCAGGCACCCTTGAAAATTTATGATAAGGTTTTAAATTCGTACTGCAAGATAGACTTTTTTTTTTAATTTTTTTTTTTAACGTTTATTTATTTTTGAGACAGAGAGAGACAGAGCATGAACAGGGGAGGAGCAGAGAGAGAGGGAGACACAGAATCTGAAACAGGCTCCAGGCTCTGAGCGGTCAGCACAGAGCCCGACGTGGGGCTCGAACTCACGGACCGTGAGATCATGACCTGAGCCGAAGTCGGACGCCTAACCGACCAAGCCACCCAGGCGCCCTAAGATAGACTTTTTTTTTTTTAATGTTTACATATTTACTTTTGAGAGATTGAGAGCACAGGGGGGAAGGGACAGAGAGAGAGAGGGAGACACAGAACCCGAAGCAGGCTCCAGGCTCCGAGCTGTCAGCACAGAGCCCGATTGCGGGGCTCAAACTCATGAACCATGAGATCATGGCCTGAGCCAAAGTAGGCCTAAGCATGGCCTAAGCCAAATGCTTAACCAACTGAGCCAACCAGTCTCCCCTCATACTGCAAGATAAATTGCTACTTTTCAAATTGTGAACTTGCAACAGGAGAAGAGAGGATTTTGAATTTGAATTTGACTTGAAAAGTGGGTGGAGAAAGTGGCCACTCCTTCCTTCCTGTTCATTCCAGGCCTTTCTCTACTGGGCTCCTTTATTATTTTTTTTAAGTTTATTTATTTATTTATTTTGAGAGAGAAAGAGAGAGCATGAGCAGGAGAGGGGCAAGAGAGAGGGAGAGAGAGAGAATCCCAAGCAGGCTCCATGCTGTCAGCGCAGAGCTCGAATCCTTTATTTTGAAGGGTAGCTAAGACATGCTGAGCTCTTGGTGGGTGGATTGGAGATGGAACACTGCATGTGTCATCTAATAACTACCAGTAGATGGTTGCTGAATGAAGGACAGAGAGCAGTAAGAGAAACTGAAGGAGCCAAGAGGTACTTGGCTTACTTCAAAGGAGCCAAGAGGTACACAGATCTCTGGTAATGGCAACCACACAATGCCATCCCATGGGGATTAAGGACGAGGGCATTATCTTGGCTGCCAGGGTGTAGCTGAGCCATTCCCTTCTATGTCATGATGGCGGTAGCAGGTGTGAGTAAAGTGTCATCCCCTATTATTGTGAGGAGGAATACGAAGGCTGAGGGGCTCTTGTCTTGGCTGAGATGTTGGCTGATTTGTGGTGTTTTCAGCCTGGCAGTATACAACTGGCCTTAATACTAACACATCAAACATCAACCCAAAGTGGTAGCAATGACTTCAATCACCATGTTTAGGTTCTTAAAAACTTTCCCACAAGGTCAGCCGTATCACCTGCAGGTCCCAGTGCAAAACGAAAATGTAAGACCCCTTGTTCAAAATAATATGAAGCATTTCAAGAAGGTGACATCAGAGGAGTAAGTCACACACTGGGGACCTCTAGGCAGGAGTCTCCACACGACTTCTCAGCCTGGGAAGCCGCTCTGCCATCCACATCAATACAGACTCACCCCCCATCTTTCTCTGACTCCTCCATCTCTCATTGTCCTATTCCTCCCACGTACTCTCCTTAAGCCACTTCCTCAACCCACTGTCCCCACCTCCGAGCTCTGACTCAGTTTTTGCATCTCGCAAACTCTGGAACCCTGTTTCACTAGTTGTTATGGGAAATGCTGCCCTACCTGTTTTCCAATCACTCCCATGGATTGGGATGAGGAGGGGGTGTGGAGGCTTGGTGTGCTCTGATTTCAGTTTGAGCTCTGCAGCTCGTTCCTTCTGAACCAGCCGAGGGCAACAGCCCTTACCACTGAAGCCATTAGCCTTCTTCCAAAGGGAACAGTCTCCTCTCATAGGATGAATACATATTTCTTCTAGGAGAAAAATATCAACCCTTTTCCTCATAACACCACAGCCCTGGCATTATTATGCTCAAAGAAGCTTCTTTATCCTGTTTTTACTACAGAGAGCCCCACATTAGCTGATTTCCTTTCTGACTGAGCTGTCTGGAAGTTTTCTTTTTTTCTTTTCTTTTCTTTTCTTTTCTTTTTTCTTTTCTTTTTTCTTCTCTTTTCTTTTCTTTTCTTCCTTTTCATTTGAGAGAGAGAGAGAGGGAGAGTGTACGAATGGGGGACAGGGGCAGAGGTAGAGAGAGAGAGACAGACAGACATAGACAGAGACAGAAAATCCCAAGCAGGCTCCACACTCAGCCTGGAGCCCGATGCAGGGCTCAATCCCATGACCCTAGGATCATGACCTGATCCCATAACCCTGGGATCAAGAGTCGGAGGCTCAAACAACTGAGCCACCCAGGAACCCCTGGAACTTTTCTTAATAGTTCCTCTCTGATTCTCCATTTTTTTTTCTCTGATAGAAAGAGAAAGTTGAGTTTCTGTCATCCCACCACATTGCAATGGGCCAGAGAAAGCAAGGATGGTAAGCCTGATTCTTAGATGTTATCACTGGGTGGGTAGGAATGCATCTGTAATACTTGACAGAATCCTTACTTATAGTGTCGATTATTCCTGATCTGGGGATGTCATGTTGCCCTTGTCCTTTGGTCACATTTACTTGCCTCCTATCTGGGGGATCAGGGAACATCACCAGGCTCTAAATTCATGCTGGTGGAGTAAGTGGGCCCATGATGTCGCTCCCAAATCCTCTACTTAGTTCTTGCCTGCTTGCTGATCTAGCCCTCCAAAAATATTTTGCCTCATTTCTCATTTCCCAAAGGCCCTCATCCTACAGAATTTTGTCTCCTACACAAACTTGTACACCAACTGAACACCCAACTTCTTCTCAAATCATCGTTGTATTTTTGCTTATTTTCCTTCTTCTCCTTGGGTCGTACTCAGAATCCCTTCCATCTCCTTCAAAACTCTGTTCCACAGACTCCCCTCCCTTTCTGTCTTTGATCTCCAATCCTTCTTCCGGGTACCTCGTTCCTGCACCTGAACCCTCCAAATATCTCCCAGCCTGGAACAACTTTCCCTTCACCCCAACTTGCCCTCGGGTCATCATCACATCTCTTGCCTTCGCTTCACTGCCAAATAACTTGAGCAAATATCCCTCACACTTGGTCTCTACTTCCTCGCCTCCACACATCCTCAACCCACAGCAATCTGGTTTGCTCCCAACCTCTCCACTGAAACCACTCTGACAAAGGTCAATAGCCTCCTTTTGCCAAACCCAGTGGGTGCGTTTCAGTGCTTATCTCCCTTGGCCTCTCTGTGAGTCTCATGTTAATCACCCCATTCTTCACGAGGCTCACTTCTCTGGGTCTCCACACCTTCCTCTCAAGTTTTCCTCCTACCTTCTTGGCATCTCACTCCTTTTCCTGGTCATATCATCCTCAGTCTTGATGGTGGCAGAAAGAGAACACCAGTAATTAGAAGTAGGATGTGAAACTTGGGGCCCCAGTGATGCTGCTTTCTGGGAGCTACAGAGGATCTCACCAATTGTTAACCAAGAACTTGGCAAACCAGGACAGAGGTGCCTAAGGAGCTGAAGATTGTGTGTCCAGGTGCTCAAGCAAGTACAACAGGAAATTTGCATTGTCTTTCATCTCTTCAAACTGTCTTCCAAGTTCCCAGAATCCTTCCTATCAGGGTGGAGATATCCACAAAAGAGACACATGGCTCCACAACACTGAATAAATGAAAACAATCCAACCATCCAACACCGAGGATCGAGGGTGAGGAATGACTGATGTGTAGTCTCTCATTCATGCACCATAGGAATAGTATTCTAGCGACGCTTCCCCCCTCTGCTCTACATAGTCATTCCCATTGGCACACAAAGATGCTGTTACTCTTCCTGTCTTTGAAAAAGTAATATCATATCGTATTTGTCTTTCTACATCTGACTTATTTCTGACTTAACACAACGTCCTCAAGATCCATTCATACTGTCAAAAATGGCAGAATATCCTTCTTTCTCATGGCCGAATAATATTCTGTGTGTGTGTGTGTGTGTGTGTGTGTGTGTGTGTGTGTGTGTATCTTATTTATCCATTCATCCATTAATAGACATTTAGGTTATTTCTATATCTTGGCTACTATGAAAATGCTGCAATAAACGTGAGAGTTCAAATAAGCTTTTGATATCTTGTTTTCATTTCCTTTGAATATATACACCCAGTAGTGGAATTGTTGGATCCTATGGTGGTTCTGTTTTTAATTTCTTGAGGAACTTCCATACTATTTTCCACTGTGGCTGCACCACTTCACCTCCCCACCCAGAGTGCCCAAGCCTTCCCTTTCCTCCACATCCTCACCAACACTTGTTATGTCTCACATTTTTGATGACGGCCATTCCACCACACGTGAGGTGGTATCTCATTGTGTTTTGATCTGCTACAATTTCTAGAGGAAACAAGGAACCAAACGGAGATGGTGTAATTATTAAAACTTAGAAGAGGGGCCCCATGGAGCTGAAACTCAGATCTCTGAGTCTTTTTTTTGACTGGGCTGGTGCCCCTACGTCTGAGGTGGCTCAGAAAGACTTGGGCTGAGACTCTGCCCTAACCAAAGGTGTGTTACCTCTCAGACTCCATTCTGTCACTTGTAATGGAGAAATAATGATGCTGACTCTGTAGGGCTGCTGAAAGGCTAAATCAGGCACCATAAGCAAAGCACTCCCTTCCCTAAAAGGGTAGGGCAACCAGCTGACCGAAGATCAATTTAGTTGTTCGATCTACAGGAATATGACTACACAACAAACAGCTTGGGAAATGTCAACCGTCACATTACTTGATTTCCCTATCTGCGGGGTCAAAGTGACAAAGCAGCAGGTATCCCGGCTGCCATTTATCCTGGGGCAAACAATGAGATGGCCCTTGGTACCAGACAAAGCAGGGACTTTCTCTAGGGAACCTGATGGTGAGACACGGAGCAACCATGAAGAGGGTTCTCATGTCAAGTTGTGATTCCTTATTGGGTTCTGGCTAACTAGTCATATGCCTCCGTTCCATGAGAGCTAAGCCACTTGAGAAGAGTCAGCTAAGGGATCAAAATGTCAGGTTTTTTTTGCTGTAAAGCTGGACTGGAGGCTGTAATTTGGATCTGCTTACTCCTTCTCCCCTTCCACCCAGGTGAGCCCGAACCATGACCTTAACTGCGACTGTAACCACAATTCTAATCATAACCCTTTCCCCACCCGGCCTGAGACAACTGTCAGGCTCCAGGACAGGCCTGGCTACTGGGCCCACGAGGGAGAGGACAGCACTGTGTCCTGGTGCAGTCCGGAGGGAGAGCGAGCCAAGGAGGGCAGGGCGACTTCATTCTTGTCTAGGAGACTGCCCTCTGTGGGGAGGAAGCTGGAAGGAGGAGGGTGCAGCCCCCTGGCCCCTGTGTCGGGAGAGGGACTGTGGCATCCTCCCTGACAGCACTCCCAGCCTTCTGTCCCCTCATCACTGTGGCTCTGCCAGAGCTGTGGGGCCTCCAGCCCCTAGGGGCGCAGGTCCCAAGGTGGATTCCAGGTTCAAGCCCAAGCAACAAGCACAACAGCCACAGGACTGGCGCTGAGGACGGAGGGTGGGCACTCCTCCTAAGACGTAGGACAGGCTGGCCTGGGAGCACTGACGCCGTGGCATTGCAGGGTGGCCTGCGGGAAGTAGCCGTGTGTGTGCATGTCCGCGTGTGCACGGGCGTGCGAACTAGAAGAGTGCTGGCACTAAAGCACTGTCCCCTGGCACTCATTTCTGCAGCGGGTCCTGGCTCCCCGAGGGTGACATTAAAGGGAGAACACCCACCATCGTGAGGAACAGGAGGGTGAGCATCTGCGGCGGCAATCAGAAGACACGGCGCCTCAACCTACACTGAGAACTTGGAGGTGCTGCGGGGATCCAGAGGGGGAGGGCGATGGCAGGGGGCAGTGCTCAGGGTGGCATGGTGGCCACCTTCAGCAGCCAGTCTTCCCTGTGGCCAAGCAGAGAGGCAGGCACAGGTGGGGCCCGGGGGTCAACACCACCCTTCTGGGCTTTTGGGATTTACCAGAGTAGGTAGGGGAAGGAGGGGGGTGGGGGAAGGACTCCTTTGTAAACAGTCTTAGAATCATCCCATTTGAATTTTAAAAGAAATCTGACCTTATTTGTAATGCCAGCTGTTACAGTGGTACATAGCAGGTGCTTAGTTTGTTTTGCTTATCTTTCACATTGAAATTCGATTTTTTTTCTGATTGCATAAATAATACATAACGATTTTTGATAATGAGGACTACAGTTTACCCTTGAACAATGCAGGTTTGAACTGCATGGGCACACTTAGACGTGGATTTTTTTGATAAATACAGTACACTACTGCAAATGTGTTTTCTCTTCCTCTCTTCCTTGTGATTTTTTTTTTTAAGAGAGAGAGAGTGCACACGTGGGGGTGGGAAGAGAGAGAGAGAGAGAGAGAGAGAGAGAGAGAGAGAGAGAGAGATCTTAAGCAGTCTCCACGCTTAGGTGGAGCTTGATCCCACGACCCTAGGATCATGACCTGAGCTGAAAATCAAGAGACGCTCAACCATCTGAGCCACCCCGGTGCCCCTCCTTGTGATTTTGTTAATAAGATTTTCTTCCCTCTCACTTCTTTATTGTACGAAGGCAGTATATAATACATATAATATACAAAATACATGTTAATCAACTGTTTATATTATTGGTAAAGCTTCCAGTCAACTGCAGGCTGTTAGTAGTTCATTTTGGGGGAGTCAAAAGTGAGATGTAGATTTTGACTGTGCAGGGTTTGGTGCCCCTTAACCCCTGTGTTGTTCAAGGGTCAAGTGTATTCATATAAATATCTGAACAAAAAGAGTCACCTAAAACGGCACCACCCTAAGCTAGTCACCATCAATGTGGGTTATCACCTTCTCTTGCACCTCCTTGTGCATTTATATACATACATGTGTATACATTTCATAAATTCATAAATGTATAAATTTCATAAATGAGAGGGCGTTATTCACTTTTTTAATCAATCACCAACCTTCTGCTCTCATTCCCCGACCCTATCCGCACCCCGCAGGCAGCCCTTGTTCACAATCTGGTACGAACCTGTGCTTTGCTGTTTGTAGCTATCTGCTATTGGTCTTTGTTTTGTCAAATGAGGCCACCTGTTTCCTCGCATCTGGCTTTTCTCGGTCAGCAGCACTCCTGGAAATCCCTCCAAGGTCACCCGAAAGGGCTCCAGCTCCTCTTCGATGGCTCCTGCATGGTCTGTGGCAAGTGATGTTAAGTTGGCATTTCTCCACCCACTTTCCCCAAGGAGTCTGACCCTCGCAGATGCAGAAGAAATCTGAACCCACGTGGTGGTGCAGCGGGAGACCAGGAATCGCCCAGACTGAGGACCTACTCTCCTTAGTACCCGGTAAGCACAAACTCGGAAGATTATGGGGGAAAAGCCTTTTAAATAACAATGATGGGGATGCTGCTGCTGACAGTGACTAATAGTTGCATTTATTGGTTTTGACTGTCTTGCGGACTTTTTTTTTTTCTAAGTTTACTTTTTCTGTAAGTAATGCCTTCCCATGGTTCAAAATCCCCAAACGTACAAAGGGTACACAGTGAAAAGATCCCTTCACACTCCTGTCTCCCAGCTGCGTGGCTCCCCACCCCACAAAAGTACCATTAGTGGGCACTTTCTACATTAGTAAGAATTTTGATTTTCTTGGGGTGTCTGGGTGGCTCAGTCAGTTGAGCGTTCACTTCTGGATTTTGGCTCAGGTCACCATCACGTGGTTTGTGAGTTCAAGCCCCACGTCAGGCTCTGCGCTGGCCTGCTTGGGATTCTCTCTCCCTCTCTCTCTCTGCCTCTCCCTCACTCTCTCAAAATAAATAAACGTTAAAAAAAAAGAATTTAAATTTTCTTTATTCCATTTACTCATCCAACCAGAGTAAAGTAGGTAGTAGAACAGTTATCATTCTATGTTACAAATGAGGAAGCTGAGACTCCAAGTTTCAGACATTAAGCACAACCTGGATGGGGATCCCCAGTCTATCAGACCCCAGGCCCACTGGGCCGGGTTTTCTTCTCATCGAATGAGCTCATGGTGTGGCTCCATGAAAGGAAGCCGATCATAAGTCCCAGTCTGGAGTGAGTGCTCATCTCTCCCACTGATTCATCACTTTAGCAGGCCTGGATTTTTCTCCTCCGAGTCTTCTTGTTTTTCTTTTTTTCCTACTGCAAGAGCAGAGCTGACTCCCTGAGCAGTGGGATGTGACCAAGCCAAGGACTGTCCCACCTACGTTTTGCAGCATCTGGAGCTTCTGGAGAAAGCCGGTGCTTGTGCAGCTGGGCCCCTTGTGTCTTCTCTCTATCTGCCTGGTGTTTGCCCTGAGGGCTCAGGATAGAGGCCTTCTGTTCCTGCATCTGTTTGCCTACCTCTGCCAAGAAGCCTTTCCCAATGCCCCTTGATAATCCCCTGATGCTCAGTTGAGAAAGATCACCTAGGCTTTCATGGGCTTCTTCCATCTGATCCTCACAACAAGCTTATGAGACAGGCATGAGGAAACTGAGGCTCAGAGAGGCCAAGGGACCCCCTCAGGACTCCACAGCATGCAAGTGGCCCCATTAGGACTGAAACCAAAGTTTTCTCAGGCCAGTTCCCTGCTCGATCTACTGTACTGGCCGCCTCTATGGACTGCCCATGCCCTTTGCTTCTGGCTCTGGTGCACAGGCAGTACTATATAGAGGTTAAGGTCGTGGATTTGGGGATTAGCAGACTGGGGTCGGGGCCTGGCTTTGACACTTGCCAGCTCTATAGCTCAGGACATGTTCCCAATTTCTCTAAACGTTGGCCAGCCAAAAAGCGGAGATGATAAGATTTGACTCATAAGGTCCATGTGAGGCACAGCGAGAAAACGAGACCGTGTACACAGCGCTCTCATCACAGGCCTTGGTTGGATGTGAGCAGTAAAGGTTTTCTCTGAGGATTTTAAAAACTGACTCATTAGCTCCAGTTCTCCTTCCTTGTGCTTGGCAGACAGAGGCCTACTCGCCAATCTTTGAGCACGCTGCAGTGTTTTGTACAGAAAGGCTGATATTTTGAGCTGGAACTCAAAGGGTGATGAGTCAAAAAAACAAGGGAGAGGCTGCCAAGGCCAGTAGGTGTGAGGGTGCTGGCATTTTCTCAGAATGATGGCTCTTCCCATGTGCTTGGACCTCACAGGTGGCTGGAGGGGGTGTGGAGAGAGATAAGCCTGGAGAAGTAAAGAGGAACCAGACCCATACCAGGGGCGTAAAAAGGAGAAAAAAATTAGCTTGTGGCCTAGTGGGTCCAGGATGGGGATCAAACCAGACCTCTACGCCTATTTTATTTTAGGCAAGATGGAAAAGAAATAGAACTTCCCGGGGGCCCCCAGCTACCCCACAACTGATTGGCAAGAACAGAATTTTTGTTGTTGTTGGAAGAACTCATCTGTTTCTCTTCCCAATTGCAAGTTTCCTTATGGATCTTTCTGATTTCCCTAGATTTTCCGGTCTACTCTTCCCACTGCTAGGATAATTCCAGATAAAGATGATCTCTTCTGAATTTAGGAGTAGGAATACTTAGGAACATTCAGCTGTAAAATCAGAAAGGTTTTGATTATTGAGGAGAAAGATCACACTAAAACAACCAAAAACAAGGAAACTAACCAAAAGCTGCCTCTGCTTGGTCTGTGTGTAACACGGCAATACAAATGTGTAAATTTCTTCCTAAAACCAGAGAAGGGAAATTCTCTAAAGTTTATATTGAACAAGAGATGGTATTTAGAACATAACAACAAAGTGCTCATGATTTTTTTTTTTTATTGTTTATTTTTGACAGAGAGAGCACGCACAGGGGAAGGGCAGACAGAGAGAGGGAGACACAGGATCCCAAGCAGGCTCCAGGCTCTGAGCTGTCAGCACAGAACCGTGAGATCATGACCTGAGCTGAAGTCGGACACTTAACTGACTCAGCCACCCAGCCGCTACCATGGTTTCTAATTTTACATATAGACCATGTCGACAGCACTTGCTTTTTTTTGCCACGTTCATTAGGTTATTCTCATGCAGGTAAAAATATTCCTAAGCATAACCTAGTATCCCCAGGCCTTGCCAACCTGCAGGTGGTCTTGGGCTTATCCTGAAAATACAGTGTTTTTAGTCTATGCCTATGACAGACAGAATAATGGTCCCCGCAAAGAGGTCCACCTCCTAATCCACAGAACCTGTGACTATGTTAGGTTACACGGCAAATGGGAATTAAGGTTGGGGATGGAATTAAGATTGCCAATCACTGGTCAGAACATTAGGGGATAATCCAGGAGGCCCAATGTAATCATGAGGGTCTTGATAAGAGGGAGACAGGAGTATCAGAGCTGAAGGATTTGTGAAAATGGAAACAGAGGCCTGAATAATGTGGCCACAAGCCAAGGGATTTGGGTGGCTTCTAGAAGATGGAAAAAGCAAGGAAAA
Organism: Panthera pardus; assembly: GCF_024362965.1. Taxonomy (NCBI): domain Eukaryota; kingdom Metazoa; phylum Chordata; class Mammalia; order Carnivora; family Felidae; genus Panthera; species Panthera pardus. The sequence continues at coordinate 68,071,538 of NW_026526766.1, read as the reverse complement.
AAGGATTCTCCTTTGCACTCTCCAGAAAGGAGCGCAGCTCTGTGACACCTTGATTTTAGCCCCATGAGACCCTCTGACTTCCAGATCTGTATGATAATAAATCTTTGTTATTTTAAGCCACTGATTTTTCAGTGATTTGTCGCAGCAGAAATGGGAAACTAATATAATGCCCTTACTTGCTGATGTAGGAGCTGAGCCCTTTCCACCCACTGGGAGTCTCGTGCTTATTCTGGACAGACGATCCTGGGCTGACTCATGTAACTCACAAACACTTCCCCCACATTCTTCCACTCCAGCTCCTTCAGTGACCTGTGATGCCCACGTTGCCTTTGACCATGTTTTCTCACTGAGGCAGGGATCTCTTGGGAGCACCCAGGCCCATCCCCAGGGGATCATCTTATACGACACAGAGCATCACATGCTGGGGTTTCCAAAGTGGCCCCGTCCCTGCCATCATCACTTTAAACTTCACCATTGTCCCTGAAGGAACTGGAAAGAGATTGCTTCCCACACCTCATGCTTCGCTGGGGCATCTGGTTTCAAGGGGCGGCTGTTCGTATCTCTGTACAACATGGGCAGCCTGCATCCCATCTCCTCTGGAGAAAGAGTAGGATCTATCCCATCCCTGCTCTCACTGAGGACACTCTTGCTGTGACTTGTTGGGCTCCCTCAACCAGATGCCCTCACATACGTGAACCCCCCTTCTCCCCAACATCCACTCTCGCCAGACATGCCAGATATATTTTCATCCCTGCGAAGCCACAGGGATGCCCTGCCAGGGCCACAGAAGAGCTTTAGAGTTTTACTTGCCCCATCCTGCTCCCTAAGCCATGTTTCTAGAATCTTCATTTCCTCAGCCACCGTGGGGTTTGAGCACCTTGGCCGGCCAGTAGGGAAGGGCCACTGAAATGCTTTGCTCTGGAGAAGGCGGATCCCATCACTCCCTCTGCAGCTGGGCACACAGAGCATTGAGACCTCAGCATCTTGCCCCCATGTGCCCTCAGAGACTTATTCGCCAAGCAGCCTTTTTTGGGGAGAGGTGAACGCGTGGCGGGAACTAAATATCATTGCCAGCCCCACCCCCTGCCATTATACCACTCCCCATTAACCTCACCTGCAAAGCTGTTCAACCCTCATCCCTGATGGGCCTCAGGAACAGGCAGGAGTGACCCTGGGCCCCATCCCAGCTCCAGTCTCTCTGGCGGGGCCCCAGGTGGCTGTTTTGGCCGATAGAGCAGTCCCAGGAAGAGGAGGGGTCCCCTGCAAGCTGGGCTCACCAATCAGACCCTGTCTCTGCAGCTGAGTCTCTTGTGGAGCTCATTTGCATAATTTGGTTCAATATTTACTGAGCCAACCTCATTTTCTGGGCTGTCTGCATGGCCGACAGCTGGGAAGGCTGCAATTACCGTATTACACGCGCGCAGGGAAGCCACGGAGAGCGCACAGTGAGAGGCGGCTTCCAAACAAATGGCCCTAGGGGAGTCCCCGCCCGTGGTCTACCCCATCCCTGCAGCTGGAAGTCTGCCTGGGCCACAGCTGCAAGCCAGGCTGCACCCAGGCGCAGCTGACAACAACAGCAATGGCAGCAGTAACAGTAGGGCGTACTTTCCCTTAAGCCAATCATCGGAGCTGGCTTCTGTTGGGTGCTTTGGTGTGATCATCGGGCTTTCTTCTCCAGATGGGATTTCTCACTAATCCTCACTGCGGTCCCAGGAGAGGGGCCATCAGCAAGGCCTGTTTCAGGCCACTGTGTGGCCAAAAGGAGACCGATAGGCCAGGAAGAGGCTTCGCTTCAGGCCCAGCTGGATTCAGGGTGTGAGTGATGTCATCGAGACTCAGTTTTTCTCCAGTGAAGTGCACCCTCACACAGTTTCAGGGGGCAACAGTCTGAGATCAACTGCCAGAGGCCTGAGGGTCACTCGGATTGGACAAGCAGGGAAAGTCGCTTCTCCAGGGCTGCCCCTCTGTGACACACAACAGAGGAAGGTAAGGTAGGCAAGGATCTGAGAGCAGACAGGCCAACAGTCATGGACTCTGCCCCTGGAACGTAGGTTCGTTTAAGGCAGGGGCCGCTGGTGTTTACTCCCCAGCATCTAGGAATATCTGAACATGAGAGGCTTTCAAATAAATAGGCTGATTCCTGCTTCTGGATGGATTTAACATACTTGAGGCTTTGGGTAGACAGCCATTAAATGTGGATAAAAATAGCCAGCCCAGTTTGGTTGGGATGATTAAATGAGAAAATAGAAGTACACATGCCTAAAATTATAGGTCACACTTAATAGGGGCTCCATAAAGGACCGTAGACTTCATGAACTCATCCCTTTTCCAGCCATACTTGACCATGGTAATCAACCCAGACAGACAATAGTTGCCTGTGGATTACTTGTGTCCCCCAAGATAATAAAGTAGTTTTTAAAAATAATAACGCTAACCATTTTTAGCATACTTCGCCATTTACAATGCACCTTTACAATAATGATCTCATTTGAATCTCTCTAAACATCCATGGTAATCATATGATAATTAATGCTAGTTGAGAGCTCGTCCGTGCCAGATACAGTCCTGGATGCTTTGTCTTTATTGATTCCCTTCATCTTCACAAGAGCCCTAAAAAGTAGGTGTTAGTCTCCCCATGTTACAAATGAGGAAACGGAGGCAATGGGAGGTTAAATAACATGATGGTGGTCACATAGCAGATAAACAGCAGAGACCCAAATCATCTGGCTTCAGCGTGCCTTCTTTTAACCACTAAGCAAGATGCTGTTCACACTGGTTCCATGAGAAAACTGGACGTGGAATAATGCAAAAGTCTCACAAGTAACTGGAAAGTGGCAAAGGTGGGAACGGAGAGCAATAATCCGGATCTTTTCTGCGTTCCAGCCAGTAAAGCTTGGTCTCTCTCATTCCATAGCATATAGATCATGTGCTCAGAGTGCCACAGTGTTCAGTGGACAGCTGCCCATGGGGCCTGGGACCCAGAGCGGACACACAGCAGGGATCAATGAGGCAGCTGAGTGGTGTGGGGGCAAGAACAGGAATCCCCTACTGAACTCTTTTCTTCACAGCAAACCTGCAGGGCCAGGGACCCTGGGTGGTGGGCAGGTCAGAGAGGAGGGGTAAGCTAGCGGGCAGGGCCAAGCCTGAAGACACTCTGGGTGCCCTGAGACAGCATCCCGCCCCCAGACACACAGGAAAGCACCAGGAAATGTCTGATGGGCGAAATCAAAACAAGCACATTACTGAGTTGGACCCGGTGGGAGTTTTCTCCACATGCCAGCAGAGAGGAGACACAGAGAAAACAGTGAGCCAGTCGGCATGCCACATTCTGGGGCTGCCCACACACACCTGGGGCAGTGAATGGCACCCGAGGGCCTCCCAGCCACAGAAGCTTTTGGGAATGGCAGGCAGTGAGGCAGACAGGTCAAAAGTTTACACCTAAGAGTCTAAATCTGTGGGATGCTAAATGCAAGGTAGTATCTTGGATTTGATCTTGGAACAGTAAAAGGATATCAGTGGAAAGCCACGTAAAGTCTGTGGTTTAGTTAATAGTAACATAACCCAGCGTTATTTTCTCAGTTATGGCAAATGTACCATGCTTGTGCAATATGTTAACAGCTGGGGACACTGGGCGAAGGGTGCACAGGGATCTCCGCATTACCTTTTCCTGAAAGTTTAAACTTCCCAAAGAATTTCATTAACATTTTTTAAAATGTTTACTTATTTTTGAGAGAGAGAGAGAGAGTACACAAGCAGGGGAGGGGCGGAGAGAGGGAGACAGAGGATCCGAAGCAGGCTCTGTGCTGACAGCAGAGAGCCCGATGTGGGGCTAGAACTCACAAACCGTGAGATTGTGACCTGAGCCTGAGGTCAGATGCTTAACTGACTGAACCCCCCAGGCGCCCCTTATTCAACTTTTTTTTTTTTTTACATCTCTAGATGGAATCTCAATTCCGTCACATGCTGTGCAACCCTAAGTCATTTAAGCACTCCGTGCCTCAGTTTCTTCATCTTGCATGCAAACATGGGGATAATGATGGTCCCTGCCTTTGAGTATGTATGACATTTAGCCTCATCTGACACTGTAAATACTCAATGACTGCTTTCCCGGGTTGTGGTAGACATGGGGACGGCTTCCAGAGCCCCCTTCATGGAAGCACTTGTCAGGGCAGCCCTGCCTGAGGTCATGCCCTTTCCAGAGGAGAGTGATGGGGCGAGGGGTGTGGTGTAAAGACCCTGTCACTTCACCCAGATGGGGGATAGCTCTGCCCTGGGGAGGAGGTTCGCTGCAGGACTCCCCGTGGGCCGGCCCAGGCTGTGTCAGGCCTGGTCACAGTTGATTTCCCTTGCTCAATCCCTCACAGGCATTGATTTCCTGATCCACATCTTGCCCCCCAACCCTGAAACCCATTTCGTTGTTTGCTTGTAAGAACCTTACCTGCAGCAGTTGGTGCTTGCTGGGAGTGGTCCAAGAAAGCAGGTGGTTCGATGGGGGCTTGGGAGCTGTGCTAATCCCTCTCGGCTGGCAAGGAGGACCCCATCACTGGTGGGGGTGAAGCACAGGCAGGTCCTGGTGCAAGGTGGCTTCCAACTGTTAAAACTTGTCCCAGTGCTGAACTGGATGGTGCACCTGCGGGTGGAGTGTGTTAGCAGGCAGTGAGTGCATCAGGCATTTGAGACTTGGGGGTCAGTGGGGGGAGTAATAGTGGCTCTAAAGATCACAATATTAGATGGCCATGGTAAGCACTATGGAGGCTCCTACAGAAAGATAATGAACAGCCGAGGCATAGAAGCAGGTAACAGAAAGCTAGAAATGGAAGCCACAGGGCCTCTTTAATTGCATCCAAGGAAACTTCCATACTCCACAGAAGGAAAGGGGAATGAATTCAAGACAAGCCTGAAATAGTCTCAGTGTCCAAACTTCAAAGGCAGTTGACTACCCAACCAAAGCAAGTCTGTTAGGCCAGGGCCAAGGTCAAGGCTTGGGATCCCGGCAATGGGATAGGGACATCGGAGTGGATGCCTCTGAATGTTTCAATTTCCCAGACTCCTCTGAACCTTCTGAACCAGAAGCATGGTCCAGTCTTCGCCTCCCCTCAAGACAATATGGAGGCCTCTACCTGCAAAGCAACATGTACTTCCCTACCCGCAGGGCCCACCTCAACCTCCTCTTCCCCGTTTGGAAACTTCTTTAAGAAATCCTTCCCTTCCCTGAGGTTAAAAGAATGTTCGTATTCCTTTCCACTCCCTGCCCCCCCTCCTTCAGATCAATACAGCTTTTATTGTGTCTTTAAAATATCACAAATAAGTCTGAAAAATCATCCGGCATCTTGCTGTTTTTGTAGCGGAACAACTTAGATCTTATTCATTAGCCTGCTGCACCATTCCTTCCTCAGAAACATAGATATCATCCAAAACGTTTCTGATATTCTTGTTTTCAACTGTTGTGACTTATTGAGTCAAAACAGCTGAGTGTGATACAAGTTCAACATCATTTCCCTCAAGAATCAACTCCTCTTACTGGGCTTGGGATACTGAACAAGAAACACCTGGCCTCATCCAAACCCTAGATATTTTGGATTTCTGCAAGAGAACCATTCTGCTGAATAACAACGTTGATGGGGAAGTGAGCATTCACAGACCTCATTTTGTAATGGAAGCCTAGCGTAACGCCCTTGACCATGTTCTGTACGTGACTACAGATGGTGCAAATGGTAGCCAGTTCTTTTCTGTTTCCCCACCACTTGTCAACTTGGAGCCTCTTCTTTTTCTTTCCGGGGATAGTGAGTTCTATATTGGTGTGATTTCAGTCCCTCTGCAGGGTTCCTCTGGGGCCCTTCCCAATAACAGTGTGTCCCTTCAGAGTGATGTTGACATTCTCTGCAATGTCAACAGTCTGATTGCTGAGAATGGTCTTCATTCTTCATCTCTTGCAGTAGATGTGGCAAAGAGAGCTGTTCATATTCCTTTTATTAGTTTTTTCCCAGCATCCAAAATCTTATTATTTATTTATTTACTTACTTTTTTACTTTAGAGAAAGAATGCAACCATGGGAGAGGGGCAGAGGGAGAGAGAGAAGGAGAAAGAATCCCAAGCAGGCTCCACACCCAGCACAAAGCCTGATGTAGGTCTCGATCCCATGACCCTTGGATCATGACCTGAGCGGAAATCAAGAATTGGACACTCAACCGACTGAGCCACCCCCAAATCTTTACAATAACAAGGCAGGATCTGAAGTTAGTTTTTGTAGTGATGGTGGACCAGATGGCCTGTGGTGCACGCGGACCTCCAGCCCTTGCAGCACTGATAAGGTTTGGTGGGGCTGCGCGTGGTTCACAGGGCCTTGTTGATATGCCTGTACACCTCTGGGCCTTTTTGAGGATCAGAGAACAAGATGGGGCCACAGCCCTGGAAGGAGTCCAGTGCCAACTTGTTTAAGGTGAAAATCTTGCTCCTGGCCCTGAGGATGTGGCTCACGTGCAGTGTGCACACCTTCCATTTGGGGGCCACCTGGATACACATGTCATCTGTTATGGTCCCTACCAGCACAGCTGTTTTGTCCTCCTGGCAGAAAGCTTCATCTTCTTTGGTCATCAAGGAAAGGGACAGAGGCCACCAATTGGTGCAACTCATGAACAACCTCTTTAGCAAAAGTTGGTTGAAGGTAGAGCTGTTTGTCCAGCCAGAGATCTGTACAGATTTACCAACAGTCTTAGGTGGATGTCCTGACTCTTGGGCTCCTTATGCCAAATGTTTCGGTCCTTGTTGTGGTGGAGGTGACCTCCCATGATGGTGCCTCCTTCTCAACCAGGTCCGTAAAGAACTTTTATGTCTGTACAGTTTTACCTTTCACATTTAGGTCTTTAGCCAACTGAAGATAACTAAAGACACACACACACATAAAAAGGTGATTTTATTTTTGTCTGGTTAGAAGCCAATTTCCCCCAACCCTATTTATTAAAGATTCCATCCTTTTCCTCTGATCTTTTAAAAAATTTTTTATTTTAATATTTTATTTTTGGGAAAGAGCGAGAGTAAGTGCACCAGCAGGGGAGAGGGTCAGAGGGAGAGAAAGAGAAAGAGAGAATCCCAAACCCCAGTGCAGGGTTCGATTCTATGACCCTGGGATCATGACCTGAGCAGAAATCAAGAGCTGAAAGTTCAACCAACTGAGCCACCCAGGTGCCTCTCCATTGATTCTCGATGTCACTTCTTTCATATGTCAAACTCTAAAGTATTCCTAGATCTGTTTCAGGATGTTATGTTTTCTTCTATTTTTCTGCTTTGTCTTGTGCCTGCTTCTTTGCTATGGCTTTGTAATACATCTTAATAACTGGCGAGTAAGGTAAATGTAAATGATAACTATTATCATTACAGATGAGGACACTCAAGCTCAGAAAATTTAAGTGTGTTTGTCCAAGATCACACAGCCAAACCAGAATTTGAACCCAAGTCTGCATTATTTAAAAGACTGGGCTCTTTCACTCCACCAGGCTATCCTCAGAGTTGTCTCTTTCCCGAGAAAAGGTTGGGAGGGTATTTTGATTGCATTGGCTTCGTTCGTCCAGCATCAAAGGAGGTCATGTTCTTCCCAGGAGGAACTGACATTTCTTTTTGGCTCCTGGAACCGAGGGAGAAGCCACATTATCTGCCACTGTTGCCTTATCCTTGGGAGCACCCAGTACGGTAGAGACAGCCAGCCTTGAGCTCAGGGCCCAGAGAAATAGCCCTCTGGTTAGTGGGCTTCATGCTTCCTGTATGGTGGCTGCAAACACCATATGAGAAACCACGTAATTATCTTTCTCTTTTTGAAAATAGATCTGACCATATCTGTCTCCATTGCTTAAAACAAAATAAAGAAATGACACTACACACCCACCCCCCAACCAGCTACCAAGAAAAAACAAAACCTGCAGTGGGTTCACAGTGAAGCAATAGGCTGAAGACTGTTGTTGTTTGTGTTTCTTTTGAGTCAAGAAATCTTTTTTTCCTGTAATACAATCATATGCAGAAGCCCCAATAAAGTGTAGCTTTATTAACATGTAGCTTTTAAAGTCTAAGTGTAGATCTGTTCAGTTTCCTTCTGTGCCTGGCACCCAGTAGGTGTTCAGTAAATACTTACGGATTTCATGATGTACACTTGGGGGCCTGCCCATCGAACCCATTTGACACCCACTGCCCTTGAGGTCAAGTGTGAGCCTCCATTATGGCACTTAAGAGCCTAAACTTGGCCTAGTCCTAACTTCACCTCCCACCTCTTAGACTGAGGCTCAAGCCACACTAACCATCTCATCATTCCCAAATTTGCCTGGTCCTTTGTTGCACCTGTGCCTTTGCAAGAGGCAGTCTCTCAGTCGGGATTGTCTTTTCCTCCCATCCCCTGCTGTGTGAACCACCAAACCTTTGTAGCCCAGCTCATATATCCCCTGCTCCAGGAAGCCTCCATTGATTTCTTGTCAACTACCTTGTATGCCCCACCTTTATGCTGATTATGCACCTGCTATCAGACTTGTCCTGGCCTTGTAAAGCTCTGTCACAGAACTCTTTGAGGAAGGGCTTGGGCCCTTAGTCTTCATCCTCAGTCTAGTACTTGGTCTGGCTCTTAGTGCTCAATAAATATTATGTGAATACATGAATGAAGAAGTGAATCGATACATGAATATGAAGACACTAGTCAACCCGTTGGAGGTCTGTCATTGAATGATCTAGCCCAGGACAGCCCTCCCAGATGGACCAGCAATGGTAAACACCTAGCAATGTGTGTCAAGCCCCAAGAAGGTGGCTGTATCTATGTCATAGGCTGGAAGAGGTAGGAATCTATGAGGCTGGGTTCTGACCATCTATAGCTTATAAGTGGGAGCCAATCAAGAGTCCGTTCTTGGAGAGGTAGGAGCCTCTTCCTGCCCAAGGACTCCTCTCTTCCAGCACCCACCCTTCCCTCTCTGTTCCCTCCCTAAGACCCGGGCCTTAAGAAACTGTTCCTACCTCCATAGCCTGTGGACAGCCCTGGGGAAGAGCCCCTTCCACATCCTAAGTCCCAAGTTTCCTTTGGAATCTTGCAGTTGGCTCTTCATGGGCAGATACCAATGGCCCTTGTCATCTTGGAGAACTTGCCTGAGCCTCCTTCCCAGATGGTGATCCTTTTGGAGGTCTTGGGTCCTGCCTCATTAATCATTTTCTCTGCTGGCCCATGGAGGTGCCTAGTGCTGGGCTTTGTCTTAGAGGCTCAATGAATATTAAATACCCAGCAGATCTGTGGGAACACAGAAAGGTCACCAAAACCATCAACAAGCTCTAGCCTGGTCTGGAGCAGGGGCAGAGCCATGAAGAATTCTGCTTTAAGGGGAGACATGGTAAACAGATAGTGACAGTGTGGTCAGCTATATACATGGATATGCTTTCAGTAAGCACCAACTGCATGCCAGACACTAGTTGCTATCATACATGGTAAGGTCTTGCTTATAGGATTGTGGAAGAGCAAGTATAAAGATCCCCATTTTTTGGATGAAAGACCTAAATGTGAGACAGGAAACCATCAAAACCCTAGAGGAGAAAGCAGGCAACAACCTCTTTGACCTCGGCAGTGGCAATTTCTTGCTCGACACATCCCCAAAGACAAGGGAATTAAAAGCAAAAATGAACTACTGGGACCTCATCAAGATAAAAAAAACTTCTGCACTGCAAAGAGACAACCAACGAAACTAAAAGGCAACCAATGGAATGGGAAAAGATATTTGCAAATGACGTTATCAGATAAAGGGTTAGTTCCCAAAATCTATAAGGAACTTACCAAACTCGAACACCCAAAAAACAAATAATGCAGTGAAGAAATGGGCAGAAGACATGAATAGACACTCTTACAAAGAAGACATCCAGATGGCCAACAGACACATGAAAACATGCTCATCACTCATCATCAGGGAAACACACATCAAAACTACAATGAGATACCACCTTACACCGGTCAGAGTGGCAAAAATGAACAACTCAGGCAACAACAGATGTTGGTGAGGATGTGGAGAAACGGGAACCCTCTTGCACTGTTGGTGGGAATGCAAACTGGTGCAGCCACTCTGGAAAAGTGTGGAGGTTCCTCAAAAAATTAAAAATGGAATTACCCTATGGCCCAGCAATAGCACTACTAGGAATTTATCCAAAGGATACAGGAGTGCTGATTCATAGGGGCACATGTACCCCAATGTTTACAGCAGTGCTTTCAACAATAGCCAAATTATGGAAAGAGCCCAAATGTCCATCAACTGATGAATGGATAAGAAGATGTGGTTTATATATACAATGGAATACTACTTGGCAATGAGAAAGAATGAAATCATGCCATTTGCAGCAACGTGGTTGGAACTGGAAGGTATTATGCTGAGTGAAATAAGTCAGTCAGAGACAGATATCCTATATTTTCACTCATATGTGGAACTTGAGAAACTTAACAGAAGACCATGGGGGAAGGGAAGGGGAGAAAATAGTTAACAGAGAGGGAGGCAAACGATAAGAGACTCTTAAATACAGAGAGCAAACTGAGGGTGGATAGGGGAGAGGGGGAGAGGGGAAAATGGGTGATGGGCATTGAGGAGGGCACTTGTTGGGATGAGCACTGGGTGTTGTATGGAAGCAATGAACCACAGGAATCTACCCCAAAAGCTAAGAGCACACTTTACACATTGTATGTTAGCCAATTTGACAATAAATTACGCTAAAAAAAAATATTTTCTCTAGGTCTGTTAAAAAAAAAAAAGATCCCCATTTTTTTAGATGAGGAAACTAAGGCTTACAGAAGTAAGATGATTTGCTCAAAGTTTCACAGTTAAATGAGTATCAGAGCTGCAGTGAGAACCCACATCCCTGTGCTGTAGGAACATAGAAAATAAAAGCAATTCCCTACTGTTTTTTCCATGGTGGGGGTTGGGGGGAGGAAGCATCCGGGAGGGCTTTATAGGTTTGATCATTAACCTGGGCTCTGAAACTGCTTAACACTGGTTCATTTACTCAGCCAAAATGTACTGAGCACTATTAGATGCCAGGCACTAAGAAAACATAGAATAAGATACAGACCTTCCCTGAAGGAGCACAGTGATTTCCATAGTGATGTAAAAAAAAAAAAAAAAAGGAAAAGCTTGTGTCAGTGGCAAGTGTGACAGGAGAGTCCATGGGAGGCCATCCATTCAGCATGGGGCTGGGGAGTCATAGAAGGCTCTCTATCCAGTATGGGAGATCATAGGAAGCTCCTACTACAGTGTGGGGGATTGTGGGAAATTCCTGGTCCAGTGTGGAGGATCATGAGAAGCTCTCCAGCCAGTGTGGACACCATGAGAAATTCCTGGTCCAGTGCAAGAGATCTTGCGAGGCTTGGGGAGGAGGGGATACCTGGGTTGAGTCTAGAAGACTGAATGGGAGAGCAAGGAAAAGAAGTGTCCAGAAAGACCCTAGAGCAGTATGCGCAAAGGTCTGGAGGCGAACTTTTTCTGGAGGCCCAGAGAACAGGTTGACAGACAGCCTTCAGTGTGTGTGTGTATGTTCCAAGCCCACAGTGGGAAATTCATGAGGCCTAAGTCAATTCCTGGATTAGTGCGAGTCCATCATTGCTCAGAATTGCATTGAGAATTGAGATTATAGTTTTGTGAAGTCATAAGGAACACAAAAGGGACACAAAAGGTTGTAAAAGGCATTCCAGGTGACAGGAAAGGAAAAATGGCCCTTTGGAAACGTTGGTTCACTTCTCCCAGGCACCTTCCTCTGCCTGCAGCTATAGGGGCCTCTGGTTGAAGAATCCAGTCAATCAAGGGCCATTGCTCCAGCAGGAAGGTGGCCCCTGGAGTGGGTCAGGGACAGAGAGCAAGGAGCAGGGAGCTTCTCAGAGGGGGCCGGAAGACCCAGCCCTCTTGTCTGCACAAACTGTCTGGATGGGTTCTGAAGCCGAACAGGTTGATTTTTCTAAAGAGAGGGAATTCTCCACCCCCAACCCACTCCATGGACAGTGATACAAATCTGAAGAAGAAATAAAAATCCTCATCTGACTCCAAATCCTCTGAGTTTTCCCTGTACCCCTCCTTCTAGCCATGTCATAGGAGGGCAAAGGTCCAAGACCTCCGCAGACCAGGATGATCCCACTGTCTTCCCACCCCCAACACTGGTACAGATAGAGAACTGGCATACAGAGGTACTTGGGCATGGCCTGGGGCCAGGTGTGAGGTTCCATTCTCCCTCGGCTACGATGTGATGAGAACTTGGCAGCTGGCTCACCCTCTCTGAGCCTCAGCTTCCTCCTCTGCAAGGCACTTCACGACAAGGATTAAATGAGTCAATGCAGGTGAAGCTCAGTGCCCACGGTCTTGTGGGTTTAGCGTCCTTCCCTCCTTTCCCCTGCTCGGCGTGGGCAACTGCAGTCCAGTGTGGGCTGGGTTTTCTCGGCTGGCATATTCCCTTCCTCTCCCTAGCCTATTCCCTATGGCTGGCTTCAAGTCTTCCATGACCCAGAGGTGCTGGTTCTTCCTCCCTGGCCTGGCCCTGAGGTGCCCTCCCACCTGAGCCACGGCATGGCTCTCTCTCCCCACAAGGGGGCGTGTCAGGACACAGCGGAGGGCACTCACCTTTCCAGCCTGTTCTCTGTCAGGTCCTGGCATTTCCCCATCCCTCACTTGGGCTTTTCACTTACTATTGTTGACAGTGTCAGACCAACCCTCCTCTCACCCCAGCCCCACAGGCAAGCCTTCAAAGCACAACTCCTAACTTGTCCCTTGTTAGCCGTGGGTGCTGAGCTCCTAGTGCCGCTGGTAGATATGGCAAATTTTGTCTTTGGCTTTGACACAATGTCCAGAACACAAATATGCAAAAAAATAGTTGTGCTCGGATAGGCACAGTTCCTGAGTTATGTGTTCAGAGAGTAGAACAAGGGAGCAGTCCTCTGCTGGCACCTGGGCAGGAAAGCCTTCGCAAAGCATGCGACATTGAAGTGGGTTTTAAAGCTTGAATAGGAGTTCACACGAAGAGAGAGGAGTATGGGAGGATCTCTAAGCAGAAACCAGCATATGCAGAGGCCAGAGGTGTGGAAAGGCCTGGGTAATGACGTCCTGCTGTATGTGGCAAAGAGGGAGGGAGACAGGTGGAAGGCACGAGCTGGAGCAGGTCTGTAAAGGGTGTTGAAAGCCAAGCGGAGTCGTGTTAGTTATCCTGAATGCGGGAACAGAGGGCAGTATGGCAGAGGGGCCTCAAAAAAGCTCCAGAGGTCTGATATTCCAACATGTCCCCAGCAGACAAGAGGCATCCCTTCACCAGCGCCCCCGTGACCTTCCCAAGCAGTGTGTTCTGGGTCACTTGACTGGTCCAAAGTGGAAAAACTTTTCCTAAAGCATCATCTAAAGCAGCTCTCACATTGTCTGCTCTCAGGACCTCTTTCCCCTCTTAAAAATTGTTGAGACGCCCAAGACTTTTTGTTCATGTTGGGTTACATTGATCAGTATGTATTTGATTCAAAATGAGAAATCTAAAAAAAATATTAAGTAAACCCACGTTATTTTTTTAGTCTTTATGAAAAATAATTATTTTAAAAAATGACTGAGAAGCATGGTATTGGACCCAGTTTTTGCAAATCTTTGTCGTCTGGCTCACTAGAGGGCTGCTGGCTGGCCACATCTGCTCCCAGAGTCTCCGTCTGAACATGGGCCTGGCTTTGGTAAGGACGCCCTCCCATCCAGCCTCTCACTGGAGGCAGGCTCAATGGATGGATGAGGAAACCAGGCACAGAGGTAGAGAGGCATGGCCGATGTCACGTAGCTGGTGTGGGGTGTGAAGGCAGAAATCCAGGCCTGGTTAGTCCAAGTGCTGACCCCCCAAGCCCCTCTGGTCTGGCCTCCGCTTGGAATTCAGGAGTGCAGCTGTTGTTGGTCTGCTCTCCACCGAGGTCTCAGATGGAGACCCATCTGGAATTTGTCGCCAGCTACCGCTGTCTCTACAACCAGCCAGCTCACTAGATTGTCAGTCTTTCAGAAGCTAGTGCAAAGATCCCTGGGGTGAGGAAGCAAAAACAGAGCAGCCTTCAGGATACTGTTCATCCTTCAACTTCTTAGCTTTCTGAACTGGGGGGTGACAGAAGGGATAGGAGAGCCTAGATGCCCAGGAGGGACGCAAACACCGCAACCATATGTTCACTGCCCACGTGTGATCAATATTGACTGGGCATCTCCTCTTGTCTAGCCCTTCACTAGGTTCTGGGGATAGAGAGGAAAGGCACAGGGTTCCAGGAAGAGGGGCCTTGTATGGTTTTGGACACTGAGGAATTAGCAAGACTAAGGAGGTGGGAACAATCCCAAACCAAGTGCCTGGCCCTGGGTGACTTCATCATTTGCTGAATGTATGAATCAAGGAAGCAGCCATGTGCCAAGACAAAAGACATGATAGAGCAGAGTTTGGGGTTGGGGGCCCACTGGAGATCACAAAGAGCCCAGAGCGGGAGCTGTATCCCCCTCCCCTAGCCTGCCCTTCGTGCCATCTCCATAACCACTTCTAGCACCTAAAACACACATTGGTCCCACGTAGAAGAAACTGGGGAAACTCACCCAGCACTTAAACTCCATGTGCTAGGACCCAGGGCACCTAGAGACTGATTTGGTGGCACAGCAAGGGGAACAAACAAGGCCTTCTCCTCGCAGAAATGCTATTTCTGGAGTGCTGAATTCAGGAGAACCCATCTAAATACATTTTTGCCTCCATTTAAGCCCGGTGAAAAGTAACAACTGAAGCATGAAAGTTGCAGCTGTGCAAAGTGGCTGAACAGGGCAATAGCTCAGCAATCAAACAACAAGGGCAGCTTGAGTGCCTAAGAAGACCGGTCACACACACTGGAGGTGACAAATGAGTAAACACACAGACCATTAACAGCAGCCAAGTATCTCACCGTCCAAGAAAGGGGTCAGAAGCCTGGATGGTGAGAAGCTGGGATGAACCTGGTGGCATTGGACTAGAATGGAAGGCACGAGGTGAACTCATCAGTATTTATATATAGATGGAGCAGTGAGACTCCAGAAGCAGCGAGCATATCTAGCACCAAGTTTTGGTTTCTAAACACAGTATCTGCGGAAGGGAACCAGAGCTCCTTGAAGAGGCGCTGGAGCACAACAAGTACAAGAGCCTGGAGTACAGTATTGTGCCAGAAGTCAGGAAGAGGGGTGAGAAACACAGAGGCCAGCCTTCAGAATGCACACAACTGCAGAACCTGGGACAATGCACGCATCAAAACCGCAGCAGCAATGGACCACATGCCGCTCAATAAAATGGGACCCTGAGCCCACACGAATGCAGAGGAACAAGAATACCAGAATACGGGAGACTGCTAATAAATGCAGAAGAAATTAAGCAACTTGAAAATCACCACTTGGCAACTACCTTAGTGCTACGAACTCAGGCAAGAAACACCAGTGGATACTAAAACTAATGGGCCAAAGTTTCATGAGAAATAGGATATTCTGTCTCAAAATATCTTATCATACAACTGTTTACTAAATGCAAAGGGACAATGAGTAACTGTTCAGCGGAGAAGCCTGGCAGTTACCACCTGCCTTGGACAATCAGAGTGAACCAGCAGTGGGCCAAACTGACGCCCTGGCCCCCCTCACGGGATACAGTGAAAAAGAGCACAGTGGCACTTCTGTGTTTCTTCCAAAACCACCTTAACTGGAATCTAGTCATGAGGAAACACCAAACATAAATTGAGGGCCATTCTAGAAGGCAACGGTCCTCGGGGCGCCTGGGTGGCTCAGTTGGTTGAGCGTCCGACTTCAGCCCAGGTCATGATCTCACAGTTTGTGAGTTCGAGCCCCGCGTCGGGCTCTGTGCTGACAACTCGGAGCCTGGAGCCCGCTTTGGGTTCTATGTCTTCCTTTCTCTCTCTGCCCCTCCCCCACTCATGCTCTGTCTCTGTCTCAGAAATAAACATTAAAAAAAAAAAAGAAAAAAAGGCAACGGTCCTGTAATCTTAAAACAACAAACTGTTAATTAAGGTCATAAAGACTAAGGACGGACTGAGGAACATGGACTGAAGCAAACTATAAGCATGGTGTGTTACCCTGTATCAATCAGGTCCCTTTGCTATGAGGACATTAACTGGGACAACTGCACAACTGAAATGGGTTTGGGGTGGGATGGTGCTGGTAAAGGGGAGTGCTGTGTACTGTCCCCGTAACTTTTCTGTAAGTCTGCAATTGTTTAGAGGTGAAAAGTTGTTAATGCTCTTTGCAAAAAATGTAAACACAGTATAAAAATTATAACACCAAAGTTAAAGATATGAAAATATCTTACAGAGTGCTTGGGTGGCATAGTAGGTCGAGCATCTGACTCTTGATTTTGGCTCAGGTCATGATCCCGAGGTTGTGGGATTAAGCCCTTCTTCGGGCTCTGCGCTGACCATGGAGCCTGCTTAAGATTCTCTCTCCCTCTCTCCCTGGCTCTCTCTTAAAAAAAAAAAAAAAAAAAAAAAAAAAGAAATTTACAATCAAATAACTTAATTAGTGAAACTATCAAATTTTTAATTTCCTTAGAACTGGAGACAAAATAAAAATTAGACAAACTGCTGTCAAACCAGGCCTAACTGACCAAAAAGAAATTTGAAACTCCAGCCCTGCCAAAAAAAAAAAAAAAAAAAACCCTAAAGGACTGAAATACTAAAGTTTCAAAAATCACCTCAAAGTACACAGAATTACTTGAAAATAACTCATCCTCGAGCTGTTCCAAGGCATACCTGCACCAACCCCATTCATTCTCATCTAGTTTCTAACCAATCACTTTTGAGTAATTTATCAAGTATTCTTCTAATCCGTGATTGCAGGCAAATAAAACCCAGACTGCTTCTAAAACTCACCGCTGGATTTTTATGAGTTTTTGAGACAGCTTTGGACTTTGTTATAGAAGCTGTCAATTCCATAGGCAGTAACCAGCTGGAGACACAGGCTTCCATGTGGAAGGCCCATCTAGAGAGCCAGCACAAGTGTAGGACAAAGCCTCCCAATGTTCTTGGCACAGCAAATGTAATAGCTGCCCAAAATACTGGGGGGAAAGAGAGGAGTCTGCTTGAGACGAGGCCAGCATTGAGAACAGCTGCCCCAGGTGCTCTGAAGACCATTTCACTGTCTGAGGAGGATTACAACCTCTTAACATCAATAACTCATGCCTAACCAGCTGGGAAAAGATGAAGGCGTACATCATGAAGAACGGCAAACTGAGTGTCAGAGACAGGAGTTGTGAGTCTGGGATGGCTGTTTTCTAATCTGTACTCTTGGAAGACAAATCATGCACGCTCTACCTGGTGAAGGATCCTTTACTATTCAAATGTTGTCATGGTAGTTCAAACTCAATAGTCGTCCCAGCCTCCTCTGAGTGAAAGCTCTACCCTAGGGACCACTGCTTTCGCCATCAAGTATCACAATAGAGAAAACCTTTTACAGCCAACTTGTCAGCACCATTGTCCCTGTGGTGCCCTCATCACTGCTGCAGTGCTGGATCTTTCTCCTAGCAAGCTTAGACCTTCACTCTCCCTCCTTGTCACTGCCTGCCCTCCTCCCCACCCCGCCCCTCCATTCCCAAACTCCCTGCACTCTGTTCTGGAAACTAGTTTGCCACCCAACTAGGTCCAATGGCTACACTCCCCCATCTGGGGGTTCCACGTACTCTCTTCTTCCAGCTGTGGTCAGGTGCTTCCTCCAGTTGTCTGATCCTAGGGCCTAAGGATTCCCAGATGCATGCATCGCACTTCTTCGTTCTGGTGAATTCATCGCTATGCCAGGTTCAGCTTCAGACTGTGTGCTAAATTTCATAATTTGACCGTGAGAGCAAGGAATAGTGCAGCAACAGCAGAGAGTAATTTCAGAGTAGCACCCGAAGACACCACATACAGTCTAGGCTAGCACGTAAGGCACACGATGCTTGATACTACTACTCTGGAAAGGACCTGTGACCGTCACAGGCAACCCAAACCAAAGGTAAGACCCAAAGTCAAGAAGCCAAGAATGTCAAAGCAACGGGAAGCATCATATACTTTAATGTATGATGGGCTAGTCACACAGAACAGTGGTGGCCAACTTCCGCTGTAAAGGGCCAGATGGTAATTATTTAGGCTTTGCAGGCCTTAGTCTCAGTTTCAAGTATTCAACAGCAAACCTCTGTAGCACAAGTAGCCACAGGCAATATGTAAACAAATGAGCACGGTTGTATTTCAATAAAACTATTTATAGACACTAAAATTTTAATAATTTTTACACCATAAAATCCTTAAAAAAAAAAAGAAAAGAAAACCTTACCTCATGGGACTGCAGTTTGCCAGCTCCTGGCTTAGAAGAACAAAGTGGAACAAGATGGACATGGGAGATCAACTAAAAGGACATGTTGTAGCCAAGCCTCAGAGCCAGGGAACGCACCAGAATGGACTCGGTCAGGAAGCACTTACTCCCTGAAATTGCCTAATTTTGGTTGAATATTTTGTAGCAGTTTGAGGCTGGCTGCTAGAAGGCAAGAGCATGGGAAAAACGGGAATTTACTCATTTTTCAAACTCATTTTTGCAAGAGTGTGGCAGGGGAGGGGTAGAGAGAGGGGAAGGGGGATACAAAGAGGGGGAAGAGTGGGGGGGGGGGGGGGCGGGGAGAGGCAGAGAATGAATATGAATATATCCCAAGCAGGCTCCATGCTGTCAGCACAGAACCCAATGTGAGGCTTGATCTCACAAACTGAGATCACGACCTGAGCCGAAATCAAGAGTTAGACACTTAACCAAATGAGCCACCCAGGTGCCCGGGAAAAATGGGAATTTAACTAAAATTTCTAAAAGCCATCATGAAGCTTGATTTAAGGTACATCAAGTATCCCATCTTTGTGTTGATGTTTTGGTTGAGAAAAACAGAGGAGACCCAAGAAAATTAAACTAGGACCTGGCCCCCCTACATGTTCACCAATTACTGAAGAAAACAGTGACAGGGGCATTGTCAACTTTCAATCTAAGATTCTATATGGCAAAATTATTTTAAAAAATGAGAAATGCAATGGTGAATGTATTGAAAATATTTTATAATTAATTCTCTAGAATCCTAGCCATGGTACAGGAAAAATTTATATGGTGGAACACTTCAGTATTTTTAAACAATGCAAAAGACATATTTGACTAGAGGATGGCAATAAGAATTTAACAAATATAAACTTAAGCTTCCTCACATTTCCATAGAGAAACTAAACAATAAAAATATTTCAAGAAATAGATGACAGAATACCTCAAATGCAAAAAAATTCCAAAGTCAAAGAGCCACTTACATTAAAAGATTTACCAGAACTGTAAATTAAAGGTAACAGCAAAAGGTCACAAAAAGCCTATTTCTTTCACAGCATCTTGGCTAATTCTTTAAGCAGATAAAACAAAGTACTGTAAAGAATGGTCAAAACTTGGCCTGAAACTGTCTTCTTGTAATTATTAATCCCACTATTTGTGGTTTTGTTGTCCAAGGACAAAAACTCCGTGCCACCAACTTCTGCTGTCACTTTCCAGAGAAAAGAAGAGTCTGCTGCTGGGGTTTTGGTTTGTTTTTGCTTTTCTTTTTTCCAGTTTTCGCTATGCTGAGCAATTAGGTAGCAGATAAAATGGCATAAAATAAATGAAAATATTCCATCCTCCGATCAGAAATGCCACCCTCTTCCCAACTCAATGCTCTGCCTTGAAAGATGAACATATTTACAAATCCTCATTTTATTCTCCTGAGACATTTTGCATGATCCATTATAAAACATACAGGCAATACAAAGTCCAAAGGTCTGCTGTATTTAAGGTATAAGCATGAAGATTAAACTACATGATAACACTGTGGGGAGAAGTCATGGCTTCATTTATTTTCATAAGAGACAGGTACGAGTGCATGACGTAAAAGCTTCAAAGTCACCTCCAAACCTTGCTAAGGATTATTGCAAGAGATTACGCAGGGAGACAACATCTGTGCAAATTCATTTTCTTTACTCAGTATCAGATGGTAGGGGAAAAAAACTATTTCTTTAAACAGTCTTGTTTATATTCAGAAGAAAAGATTTGAAAAACTAAACAAGGAGATATTTTCCCCCTCTTTATGATCCAATAATATGCCAATGAAGGAGAGTCTAATAAAAAACAGAGCTGAAAAAAATCCAAATAAAAGCCAACACTGCTATTAAGATTTTCTTTTAATATGTCATGAGATATTTTTGATTGTATATTTTCCAAAGTACTTTTCCAGCTGCATCTCCCAACCCTTCCAAAAGATTATGCCAGTCTTTCCAACGCAATAAGAGATGCTGGATTTATACTTTTGTCCACCTTCTTTTTTGAAAGTAATAGAATCCTAATGACTTTAATGGTCATATATTCTTATCTAATAAGGAAAAACACTTATAAATATCAGAAACCCAGCTTTGAAACATTAGCTAATTTTGAACTGAATCAGCATCTTGTGGGTTTAAAAAAAAAGGCAGCAATTTGAACTCACGACTTACTGACAAACACATTTCTGCAGAGGGAAGGGGAAGAGAGGGAAACGAATGCTGCATTTCTCCATTGGCCCCAAAGTGCTAATTTCACAAAGGGATACATCAAAAGCAAACATGCAATGGTGGTTTTAAAACTTTTACTGCAATATAACAATGAAGTAAACAGT
This sequence comes from Panthera pardus, assembly GCF_024362965.1. Taxonomy (NCBI): domain Eukaryota; kingdom Metazoa; phylum Chordata; class Mammalia; order Carnivora; family Felidae; genus Panthera; species Panthera pardus. The sequence goes on along the minus strand of NW_026526766.1, from coordinate 68,050,874 downwards.
AATTAGACACCTACCAATTTTTTCCCAAAACAAACCAAAAAAAAAAAAAAATGTAAACAGGAAAATAACTCTGCCTATACTTGTACAGCTTCTCAAATCATGTTAGAAGGGTCTCACATTCGATGATCAAGAAATTTTAAAATAGCAGTAATTATTTTCATTTTAAGAAAAGGTTCCCCTTCTCCCCTCCCCAACCCCAAGTATTTAACATGAAAGAATGGGCTTTCTTACACATTAATTCAATACGTATTTGAAGCAGCAACAAAAACCATCAATAATTTGGCATTTCTGTTTACAATTGCTCCAAAATTTTTTCAATTTCACAAAGCCATTATCCAGTGTTGCCATGAAATAGAGACTGTAAATTCTAGGTAGCAAAGATTCTTTCTGAAACCAATGTTAAGTCAAAGAAATATAAAGCAGGGCATTACACTAAATTTCTGGATCTAGTACACTAAAAAGAGTGAAACCTAGGAAAAGTTACCTACTGTTTTATAGAAGAAATAAAGACCTGCAAAAGCTGATTTTTGGTTGTATAATATTTTACACACTGTGTGGATTTGCGGCATCTGCTACTTGAAGCAGACATGCACTGTATGTATCCCTGCCCTGTATCCTAGATCCCTCCCTCCCCACCCCCAACAATCTACTACCTTATACCAAGTATTGTGGATATGAGCCCAAGTCATCCCAGACAATCCAGTGAACAAAGTTAGTGTAATGCACTGGTGTGAAGTGTGAGATAAAAAAAAGTCCCTTTCAATCTTCATCAAAGTTTTGCTGTAGAAGAAAATTGGCAGCCAAGTTCTCATTCTTCTCACAAGCAAAATATGCTTGTATGACAAGTCCTTCAGGAAATCCTAGTGCCTTTAACTGGAAGAAAAGAAAGAAAACACACTGTGGGTTCCAGCACAGCAGTACTGACAGATCATGACCCGAAAACATGAAAGACACGAAAAAGCTCTTGAAAATGTTACGTGAATGCCTACCTATCTAAGTGTGGATTCACTGTTCAACCCAAGCAGCTAGATGGAATCTAGACCCTTGCTCAACCACCTACAAAATTCTCTCTTCCTAGTTAAAGCTATTAGACAGATACTCTGCTAACACTCATTGGCATTAATATTCAAAATTAGTCGCTGTGATTATTTAAAAATAAATGATCCTACAGAAATTTGTAAATCAGCTTTGAATACCTAAGAGGTAAAGATATAGATGAAAGCAACTGGAGGGGAGTTTAACTACTTTGTTATTTGTAAAGAAGGTCATGTCCTTCATCATCACTTCAACTATCACTCTCAAGCTCCTTGCCATATCAAACACTTCATACTAAAAGAAATGGGTGATCATAACAAATATCACATGATATATTTTGAGATCAAGACATATCGTGTCCTGTTTATATCTGCTTAAATTTTACAGCATTTTAAATGGTGACACCGGCCACTTAATTTTGTTTTCCTAGTCTATTAAAAATCACTTGTGACTTAATAATTATCTAATTCACTAGAGACTATATATTTGTCAAATATTTTTTATGAACCCTCTCCTCAACCGTCTAAATCACCTTGTGTTAGACTATATCAAGAAATGACCTTTAAAAAAAAAAGAAAGGGGCGCCTGGGTGGCTCAGTCAATTAAGCGTCCAACTTCGGCTCAGGTCACAATCTCACGGTTTGTGGGTTCGAGCCCTGCGTCAGGCTCTGTGCTGACAGCTCGGAGCCTGGAGCCTGCTTCAGATTCTGTGTCTCCCTCTATCTCTGCCCCTCCCCCGCTCATGCTCTGTCTCTCAAAAATGAATAAATGTTTAAAAAAAATTAAAAAAAAAAAAAAGAGAAGTCTCAATTCAGCACGATTAACTACTCATCCATGAAAGGAGAAGAAATAACTCAAAAATAATTGTTACCTAGTTCTTGTCCAGATTAAAGCTGGGCTAGCTGAAGTAAAAGGTAGATAGGGCACGATCCAACTATGTGCTTCTACAAGACACACACTATAGATTCAAAGACACAAATATGCTGAAAGTAAAAGGATGGAAAAAGATATACACCATGCAAACAGTTACAAAAAGAGAGCTGGAGCGATTCTATTAATATCAGACAAAATACATTAACACAGAAAATTGTTACTAAAAACAAAGACATTATAGGATGATAAACTACAGGAAGGCTTTGGTTATAAATACATGTAATAACAGAGCCCCAAGATACAGGAAACAAAACTGACAGAACTGTAGGGAGAAATGATTCAAGAACAGCTGGAAATGTTGGTATCATCATGTTCAATGCTGGACACAACAACCAGGCAAGGCAGAAGACTGACAAGGAAAGAGATGTGAACAACATCATAAACCAAACAGACCTAACAGACATTTATGGAATACTTAACAACAGAAGATTGCATGTCCTTTTTAAGTATATATCAAACATCCTCCGTGAAGACCATGTTAGGCCATAAAACTAGCCTCAAAAAATTTTAGAAGATTAAAATTGTTCACAGTACATTCTCTGACCACAATAGCATGAATACTGAAATCAGTAACAGAAGGAAATTTAGGAAGTTCAAAATACGTAGAAATTAACCTAATCCTTCACCAATAGACGAGAGAAGGAACCACAAAGAAAGTTAGAAAATACTCTAATGAATGAAAACAACACCAAACACACTAAAACTTACGGGATGCTGCTGTAGCAGTGCCTAGAGGGAAGTTTATAGCTGTAGCTACCTATATTCAGAAAGATCTTAAATAGATAACCTAAGGATCTACCTTAAGAAACTGGAAAAGAGGAAGAGAAAATTAAATCCAAAGCAAGCAGAAGGAGAAAAATAATGAAGATCAGAGAAAAAGTAAATAAAGACTAGAAAAATAGAATCAATAAAACCAGAAGTTGGCTCTTTTTTTCTTCAGATTAACAACACTGACAAATGTTTTAGCTAAACTAACAGGGAAAACAAGAAATCTGAGGATTCAAATTACTATAAAAATCAGGGATGTGGGAACACTACTACTTTTTATAGAAATAAAACTACCAAAGGAAAATGCTGTGAACAATTCTATGCCAACAAATTAGATAACTCTTGATGAAACACACAATTCCTAGAAAGACAAAAACCACCAAAACTGACTCAAGAAACAGAAAATCTGAATAGCTCTATAACAAATAAAGAGATTAAATTAGTAATTACAAAATTTCCCAAAAAGAAAAGCAAGGCCCAGATAATTTTACTGGTAAATTCTACCAACCACCAAATGAATTAACGCCAATTGTTCATTAACTCTTCCAACCAACAGAAAAAGGGAATACTTCCTAACTCATTCTCTAAGGCCAGTATTACTCTGACACTCAACCAGACAAAATCATCACACACACAGAAAACTACAGACCAATGTTCCTTATCGGAAATCTTCAACAAAACACTATCAGACCAAAATATAAAAAAGATTACACTATGACCAGTGGGAGTTATCCTAAGAATGCAAGGTTGGTCCAATGTACAAAAATCAATATATTAAAGCATACTAATAGAAAAGAAACAAAATTACATATGATCATCTCGATAAACACATAAAAACCATCTGACAAAATCCTTTTGTGATAAAAACACTCAATATTAACTAGAATAGAAAGGAACTTAACCCAATAGAAAAGGAATCTAATAAAACCCTTAGCTAACATCATACTTAATGGTGAAAGAATGACTGCCTTCTCCTAAGATCAGGTTGCTAAGATCAGGAACAAGACAAAGATGTTGGCTCTCACCACCTCTATTCAACAATACACAGGAGTCTGTAGATAGGGCATTCAGACACACGCATGAGTACACACACATACACACACACACACACACACACACACACACACACACACACACAGTAAGAAAGAAAAAGAAATAAAGGGCATCCATACTGGAAAAGAAGTAAAACTATGCCTATGTGTAATTGATATCCTGCAAACAGGAATCTTAAGAAACACAATAAATGAGTTCAGGAAGGTTGTAAGATTTTATAAAATCAATACACAAAATTAAGCTGTATTTCTATACAGCTAGCAATGAACAATCCAAAAATGAAATCAAGAAAACGATTCCATTTATAAAAACAGCAGCAAAAAGAATAAAAATACTCAGGAATAAATTTAACAAAAGAAATACAAGCTCAAGACCAAAGAATATTTCTGAAATTATAGAAAATCTAATAAACAGGAAGGCATCTCACATTCAAGGCTTGGTGAGACTTAATATTGCTAAGATGGCAATACTCTCCAAACTGGTCTGCAGAAAAAACAGTATCAAACCCCCAGCCTGTTTTTTGTTTTTTTTTTTTAATTTTTTTCACTTTTCTTATAGAAATCAGACAAGCTGATCCTAAAATTCATACAGAATGCAAGGGATCCAAAAGAGCCAAAACAATCTTGAGAAAGAAGAAAATCAGAGATTCCAAAACTTACTACAAAAAGTCACAGTAATCAAGACCGTGAGGTACTGGCATAAGGAGAAACACATAAATCAATGGAACATAAATGAAAGCCCAGTAAACCCTCACAATGATGGCCAGTTGATTTTCAACAAGGATGCCAAGACAATTTAATGGAGAAGAGTGGAATTTTTAGTAAATGGTGCAGAGGCAACTGGATATCCACATGCCAAAGAAAAAGAAAAAAAAAAAAAGAAACCAGACTCCTACACCTCACTCTATAAACAAAAAGGAACACAAAATAAATCAGACCTAAATACAGTAAGAGCTGTACAACTCTTCAGAAACAAGATAGGAGTAAATCTTTTGACCTTGGATTAGGCAACTTCTCTTAGTATGACACCAAAAGCACAAGTAACACAAGAAAAAATTTCTTCTCCAAAACAGAAATCAAGAATTGGTAACTAACCCTAACTATTAAAACAAAACAAAATTTGCTATAGAACAATTGAGGCAAGTGTCATTCACTCACTTATGTTATTTGAGGGAGGAAAATACTAGCATGATATATATAAAGTACCTTTTAAGAAACATGTAATTATAAACCTTGAACATTTGATATGTTTTTATTATAAATACGGGCAAATTATCTCCCAGATGATTTTTCTAAGTATTAAGTTAAAATGCACTTTATCAGACTTCCATCTCAAAACACTTTGTAAAATAAGGCAGGGCAAGTGCTGTGTCCCTATTTACAAATGTTAACCATGGAGCCCAGAGAAAAATGAATGACTTATAGTATCGCATAAACTAAGTTATTGCAGTGCCTCAATATGAACTGGATGACCTAGTAAGGATGGAAACAGAAAAACAGTATCAGGAGCTGATGTTTAATATACATGTTTTTTTATACATAATTCATATACATATCTATTGTACATTTTAAGGGCAGTTGTGAAGTAAAATCTAGAATATAAAAAAATGGATAATCTTGCATTAAGCATACACTTTAAGATCATTTTCTTCATGAATGCTAACACCTAAAGGAAATCTTTAATTTTTAAATATATTTATAACAATTTTAGAAAGCTAAAGCAGTATTCAGTGCTAGTCCCTTGGCTTCACAAAGGACAAGATATGAGAGCAGGGACGAAAATAGACAGTCTTTGCTGCAATCCTTAGGACAATGCTCTATCTGGCTCTGTCCAATAGAACAACCTCTAGCGGCAGAAATAATCTACACCTGTGCGATCCAATGCAGCAGCCACTAGCTCCACGTGACCACCGAGCATTTGAAATGCAGCTAGTGTGACTGAGGAACTCAAATTTTAGTTTTACTTCGACTCACCCTTTCTATAGCTTCTTTTTCCTGAGGCGTCACTTGAATGTAGTTCATGTGACCACTTCCAGCTTCGGCAATCCCTCCACTGCCACCTCCGCCCCCTCCTCCTTGCCCGCCAGCTTCCTGGACTGGTTCATTTAACATCTGAATAAAATGCTCCTGGTGTTGGCTAATTTGCTGTGGTGATATGAAGGACAGAAAAAAACAAGACAATGATAGAAGTATCTTCAGGAAACCAAGAATGCTAAATACAAGTAAAAGAGAGCTAGAACTTTACAGCTGCCATATTTTAGAATGACTCTGGATTATGTAATCCTTGGAAGGATGTGATTTCTTGTATTAAAGAAATTAGGGAATTAAGAGAATTCAAATTCTCTTTCATAAACGTCTCCTGGCCCCCAAATCAATTTTAAAAAATTGCTTGGGGGGGGGAGGGTCTATAAAAAGAAACAGAACTCACATATCTTCCACACTAGCAGGCAGTACAATGCTGTATAAAGCCCAAATACTTCATGACTCGGGCATTCATAAGCCCATGGGTGTGTTTCTAAGACGCAGTGCTTCACTAACAGTAAGTTTGGGAAAAAAGATTCATGAACAGTTTCTTTGCTACAGAGCTTCTCAGATTCTTTAATAAAGTGGTTCCAAACTTATTATTTGACCAACTTAAATTAACCCAACCTCCACCCTCCTGGACTCTCTCGTTAGTGTATCTGATCTATAGCATATTCTATTGAGGGCAGCTCAAAAAAACAGTTTCTAGAGCATGTGGAGGGGAAGGTAGTTCTCATGGACTTTTAAAAAATGACATACTCTGTAAACCCACTTTTGAAATTGATTCAACAGTTACCTGCAGTAATTGAGGGTTTTCTCGACCTATCTGTTGTAGCAATGCTGGAAGCAGGGAAGGATTCTGTTGAATAATTTGTCTCATCTGTTGAAACTGAGGCTGATTCCGTAAAAATTCAAGAGGATGTCCTAAAATACACATAAACATTTTTAAATCAAAGTAGCAATTACACACATACAAAGAGCTGATTCAATCATAATTTTAGACAGCAAACACTGACAAGTAAATATGAGTTCTCAGATGTGTGCAAAAGGAAGTAAATAATGTCAAAAAATCTTTCAACGCACCAACTTCCAAGTCTCATACTACAGAAATTACTCCTATTAGCATAGATAGAGTATGGAAAACTGAAAGAACAAAGTTTTCCTACAACTGTCCTGAGCACTCGATATTATCAAATAATGAGAATTTATGACTTGCATGTACTCTATCAAAATAAAAAATATTAAAATTGTTCCTAAGAAAAATACATACCTAGGACTAACAAAACCAAAAAAGCCGCTTACTTTATAATATAACCTAAACCCTCATGGAAAAAAAAAAAACCAATCTGAGTTTGAATCCCTGGGAAATTCTAAACCAAGTAAATGAAAGACAATTTGATACTTAGAAGTTAAGAGTTCAGATATGCAGATCAATAAACTTAAATTACAATTAGAAAGATGACTTTGGTTATTACCATTGAACTTCAAACATTTACAATCTACAAAAGCTTGAGATAAATAAGCTGTAAGACAACCTAGTACTAACTAATACATCTAGAACTCTTTAGTCCTAAATCCCACGGCAATAATAAACATTAAGGATACCAAATAAAATACAGAACTGTAACTTTTTGGGGTAGTGGTGGTTGTCTGACTATACTACAAGAGACCAAAAACTGCATATAATTATGTTTTTGAGATTAGCGATGAATTACGGAACATCTTTTAGATGTTATTTCCTAAATTATTCAAGAAGAATCATTCAAATTAAAATGGCCACATAACATGCTCATCCTTCTTTGTGTTGACACTGGTTGCACAGATGAAGAAAATGAGACTCAGAAAGTGAAGTTAACCCAGTAAGCACTGCTAATTGGGACAGCAGCCCAAATCTGAACCAAAGCTGGGGCCTCTTCTTTCCATTCTTAGGCCAACTCTGCAGAAATGAAACGCCTGTCCTCTGGGAGACTGCATACAATGCATTCAGGGCTTTTTGTCAACCAGAGCTTACTGTCCTACGTAGAGCTAAAAGCTCTATGAAGCATCTAAGCAGGGCCACTTCAAAATTAACAGTTTAAATTACTTCGTCAGTACTGTATACAGAATGAGGAATGAAAGAGAATGAAGTAACTCTTGGGTCCACCACAGGCTCCAGGCTTTCCTCTGTAGTCATGCCTTTGGCAATGGGAGGGTGGGTTCTGGCCAGTAAAGAGAGTTGAATTCAAGCTTGGGTTTCACCTTTAGATAGAAGTCTTCCAACCTCCCAGTGTTTTATTTCTTTGGTTGTATAATAACCACTAAGATCCTACTGGCTTTGAAATTATACACACTTTATGACATTTATAGGGAGAGAAAAGAGACAAGGTGAGCAAACATTCTGAATGGCTTCAGAATGTAACACGAAAGGCAAACTGGGAAGCATCTCTTCGTGGCATAGGCTAAACAGGATGTACCCTTTGCCAAAATTAGAGCGCTAATGTTTCAGCAAGAACGTATTAAATATCTACTTGGAAGAACTTGTTTTGGGCCCTTCTCTAACATTAATGGATAGAGAACTTGTTTGAAGAGTTATCCAAATGCTCCAGGAAAGAACCTCACCTCAAAAGTATTTCAGATTCATTTTACACTAAAAATTCAGGACCGTTTCCTCCCCATCCAAACACCCCACTTTACCTCCAGGACTTGCTGTTGTGGTCGATGCTGTCGTAGTTGCTGCAGCGGCAGCCACTGAAGACTGAGGAGCCCCGGTACTAACCGCTGGAGGGGTGTCAACCACAGCCTGACTTTCTCTATCTCCGGGGATCCCCTATAATACAATTTCCCAGCTTTAAAATATCCTGTCACATTCAAAGTTAGTTAAATATTACACAAAGTCAAAGATTTATTCATCTATTTAATGTGCTTGTCTAATTGTTCAAAGCATCAAACAGGTGCCTGAGTCAATTAAAAGTATAGGGATGAGGCACCTGGCTGGCTCAGTTGGTCTAGCGACCGACTCTTGATGTCAGCGCAGGTTGTCATCTCATAGTTGTGAGATTGAGGCCCCGCATCGGGATTTTCTCCCTCTCTCCCTCTCAACAAATAAAAACAGAAATAAAAGTAAAGGATTAAGACTTATCTGGAAGCTGTATATGTCCGAGTTAGATTAGAAATGACCTGAGTGTGGTGTAGAAGAACCCATACTGCTATAAGGCTGCACTGTCCAACAGAACTTTCCATAATGATGAAAATGTTCTCTGTGCTGTCCAATAAAATACTCATTAATCACAGGGCACCTGGATGGCTCAGTTAAGCCTCCAACTCTTGATTTTAGCTCAGGTCACGATCTCACAGTTCATGAGATAAAGCTCCATGTCAGGCTCTGCACGGACAGTACAAAGCCTGCTTGGAATTCTCTCTCTGCCTCTCTACCTTTCCCACACTCATGCCCATGCGGCATGCTCTCCCTCAAAATATATGAACTTAAAAAGATACTCATTAATCACGTGTAACTTCTGAGAACTTGAAATGTGGCTAAGGTTACTAAAGAAACTAACTTTTTAATATACTTCCAATTTTACTAAATTTAAATAGCTACTTGTACTTAATAGCTATTTTACTAAGTTGTGGAGATTTGTAATTTAAAACTGAAGTCATAAAATGATGTTTACATATAGCAACATAGGTTACACCTAACACCAAAGATCCAAAACTTGCATATTAAGTAATAATGTACAGTTTTATAAGGCCAACTATTAAAAAACTTAAAATATCAATACAAATTTTATTAAAATTGGACACATCTGGTTTTAATGCTATACATTGCCCTAGTTAATTTTTAAACTTCATAGAAACGTTCACCAGCTCAGTGACAAAAAGGTTTGTATTTGTAAACCTAGCCTTAAAATCATCCAAAGAAACAGGTTTTGATGCACACGTGCAGCTCTGAAATGAACCCTGGAGTAAAAGCCTAATGGAGACAGGGCAGGTGGCCAATAGTGGCTGAGGAAGGAGGATCTCCACTATTGATCCATGGTTCTAAGAAAGTGTCATCCAGAAAGTATCACATAGAAAAAACTAAAATGGATTATTCACAATTCACAGAAGTAGTTATCAAAGAACCTTAAATATTTCAGTATTTAAGTGATGCTTATTCTAAGTTTGGACCATTCGTCTTCTGAAGTTGTAACTTAAAACTGCACTGAGACTTTGGAACACTATTCTGATGCATGATTTACAAGACTTTTCATAACAACATACTAAAAGTCTTTATGAAATCCACACAGATTGTGAAAGGAGGAGAATGAAGAAGGAAATAAAACATTTGGGTAAGAGATGGTAATGGTAAATTCTTCCATTTCCCAATAAAAATCAGAAGCCAAGATCATAAACATACGAAAAAATAAGCTTAATGAATAGCATTATGGGTAATGGCTGCCCAAGTTAGCGTTCCTCCAGCTATTAGAAACAAACATTTCGGACATTCCACCAATTCAAATCCGTAAGTGCTGACAGATTATATGCAGATTGAGGATCCAAAGCCTCCATCAAAATCTCAAACAGGTTTGTTAAACTAAAAAGTTAATCACTGCTATAGAAGTCTCAAAAATTAGTGACAGTTAAAGGTGGCCCTTTTTAGTCTATGAATTGAACACTAAATATATCAAAAACACTTTAAACTATTTCATGAAATGGGGCGCCTAGGTGGCTCAGTCAGTTCAGCATCCAACTCTTGATTTCGGCTCAGGTCATGATCTCATGGTCTGTGGGATCGAAGCCCCGCATCGGGCTCTGTGTTGAGAGTGGAGCCTACTTGGGATTCTCTCTCCCTCTCTCTCTGACTCCACCACCTCTCACCCCCGCCCTTGCGCGCTCTCTCTCTCTCAAAAGTAAATGAATATTAAAATGAAAATAAAGTGTTTCATGAACTTGTATCTATTCATTTGCATTTGATGCTAAAAAGTAGTAACAACTTTGAAAACAGTGATCTATTTTTTATACCTTAAAACTTCAGATCTATTAGATTAAAATACCTGCTTCCATTAAACTAATGCAGAATTCCACACAGGTATACATTTAAGTCACTCCATAAAAGGAAAGGTAATACTTTAATAGAATATGGGTTTGTTTTCTGAGGGGGGGGGAAGGGTACCACAAACAAACTCACAATAGTTACCAATCCAAAATGATTCCTAAATTACAAACTGATAAATGGACTACCATCATTTTAAAGACTCTCATCAAGAGGACAATGGAAAAGAGAATTCAGAAGAGGAAATGATAAAAGGTTTTGTGAATCTCACATACAAATGAGTAGGCAAATAACTGGTGGAGGCAGCACAGTTACTCATTCTTGACTTTGACTCTCCTGAAGCTATTATCTGAAAAGGAGTTTCTAACAAAGTACAACCTGGAAACAAATGAATGGGTTAAACTGTGAACTATATTCCCCACAAGAGTTAGGATTCTGGATTTCTAAGATGATATTTAGGGCAATTCAGACCTTGATAATACTGTAAAACACTGAAGACAATTATGGAATAAAATGTTAACATTTTTAAATTTTTTTTCATTTTTTTATTTTTGAGAGAGAAACGGGGAGGGAGAGAGAGAGAAAGAGAGGGAAGGAGGGAGAGGGAGGAAGGGAGGGAGAGAGAATTGGGGAGGGGCAGAGAGAGGGAGACAGAGGATCCAAAGCAGGCTGCGCGCTGTGAGCGCAGAGCCCAACGTAGGGCTTGAAGTTACAAACCGTGAGATCATGACCTGAGCTGAAATGAAGATTTAGCCGCTTAATCGACTGAGCCACCCAGGCGTCCCAGATTTTTAAAAAGCTAATTAAATGTTGCTCCAAAATTCTATGCTATTATTTTAGCCCATGCCATATCTGTAAATAACAGACATTCACTGTCATAAACACCATGTCCACAACAATCTATTTCTCAAAATTTTATGCTAGTAAAAGACAAGAACTTATTCAAAATCCCCTTGACTACCACTGACTATAAACAAGCTGACAATTCAAATGCAAAGGGAACCAGGCAAATAATATAACATTATATATTAAATTAAATGTACAATGCTATGTCAGGTAACGGGGAATGGATGGGAATATAGTAAATTAAAGAGTCTGTGATCTAAACCCTTGCAAAAATCTGGATCCAAGTTGTCCAGACAAACCAGCTATCTGAATTTATAAGTGAAATCTCTCAATTTTTAAAAGATGGCCAATGAATTACAAAAATGTACACAGTACAAGACAAATACAATTGGGCATGGGCTTCCACTTTGATATTTTTGCCTTAAACAGTATACCCAGGAGTAAGTATGCCGGTTGTCAAAAAGCTACTAAAAATGGAAGATTAGATTAGATTTAAAAAAATCTGTCTCCACTCTCCAAACACACAAGCTGTCATTATGACATGAATAGGCTAGAAGGTGCTGCTCCAAGTGGATAGCCAATTTTACAACTCATTTAGTCACGTTGTTTCCTAACTAAAAATCACATCAAAATCTTTAAAAGAGACTACATCTTTTCAACACAAAGCGTTAACACACTAATAAAAACGCATTATATAAATTATTAGCATATATTATCATTTTTCTGAGAACTGTTATTGTTCCTTTAAGATCTGTGAGCTTTCAGTTTAAAAGTAGAATGAAGTGAAATATTTCTCACCATTAAAAGATACTCCACTGCTCTGTCAGGGTTGTTGAAACTGGCTCTCAGGGCTGCAATTACTTGCTCTCGCTCATATCCCATTGACATGATCTCGGTTACCATATTCTCATAAGACTGACCTGTCACTAAGAAAAGGTATGTGGGATGGGGGGAGAGGAAAGAAAGGAAACATTTAATAAATACACATTTTCCACATATTTCTTGGGGCTTCATGTATATACAGTGTTTCAGGCACTGCAGGGCTAGGAATACAAAGAGGCACAACAGCACAAACTACACACATGTGGCAGGTAGAATAATGCCCCCTGCGAATCCATGGAAATCTGTTAATACCTTAGGTTTACAAGGCAAAGCAGAATTAAGGTTGTTTATCAGCTGACTCTCAAGATGGGGAAATTATCCCGGATTATCTGGGTGGGTCCAATGTAATCACAAGAGTCTTTAAAAGTGAAGGAAAACAGAGGAGAGGGTCAGAGAAACAGATATAAAGACAAGAGAAAAGAAGCAAGGTCACAAATGCTATGCTGTTGTCTTTGATGAAAGAGGAAGGGGCTATAAGCCAAGGAATGTGGGTAGCCTCCAGAAGCCTGGAAAAGACACAGAACAAATTCTCCCCTAGAGTATCCAGAAAGGAATGCAGCTCTGATAGTAGCCCAGTGATTCAGCCCCTTGATTTTAGACCAGTGAGTACCATGTTAGACTTCTAACCTACTGTACCATAATAATAAATCTGTGTTGTTTCATACCAGGAAGTTTGTGGTAGCTTGTAAGTACAATAAAAATATCAGGTACAAATGTAGCACAAATATAGGACAGAATTAGCAGGTCAGGGAAGGCAACCTAGAAGAGACAGATGAACTAATTTCTGAAACAAGTAGGAGGGACATTTCAAGCAATCGATTCGGCTATAACAAGTTCAGTTTTCCCTTGACACCTTTTATTATCAAAGTAGAGAGAGAAAGGAGGTTAGAAATCAGAAAGTTAGACTTTCTCATACCATACAGAGCTGGGGCAATGAACCAAGCACTGCTATTCCAGGAAATCACTTCCCACAGGCTGTCTCTGACCCAAACTTGCTCTTCATGGAAATGTCAGACAACAGACCACACTCTGAAAGAAAGCCAACTCTCTACACCAAACTCACCTCACTTAAGCCATCTTTTCTTCTCCTTGTGTTCTGGGTGCTATTCATCCCTTCTTGTCTCCTCAAAGAACTGTACCCTTTAGTTATCTTCTCTCTTTTCCACCTCCCACCCTTCACTCTCCACTTAATTATCCTGATCAGCAGTTAACTATATCCTAGAATGTCATCCTAAAAACAGAAGCATGCCCCCATGGCCACATCTCGATTTCTCTTTCAGAAATGTCCGCTCCCTTCCCTTTCCAGCCATAGCTGTTTGCACAGGCTGTGTCCACTTCTCACATTCCACTCACTCCTCAACCAATACTGACATGTGACTTTGGATCTCTAAAGGTTTCTCCCTCAAATGTGCCCCTCCACTACCTATCTGCCTTCTCCATTTCAATAAACGGCACATCCTTCCACACAAGTACAAGAACCAGAAAACTGGTGATCACAGTTCCCTTCCCCTTGTCTTTCACATCTCATCTAGCAGCGTTATCTGCAGATCCTCCCTCTGAATTACAGTGTAAAACTACTTAGGTTCCCCCCTTCTCCACTGCCTTCACTCAAGACCAGACCACAAAAGTCTCTGGATTACACCCTGCTTCCTCTCCTGCCCCTCCCCACTGCCTCCCTCAAGTCTACGATTCTTTCTTCACATGGCTGCAAACGCGAGCCTTTAAAAAGAAAACCTCCCAACCATCTTCAAACACCATGCTCCAACCACACTGATATTTTCCAGTTCATAAGTCGTACCTTCTAAAACCTGCCGCAGAACCTCTACACACATACCAGGCTTGTCTGAGGGCCAGTTCCTCTGCAGGCTCTAGTTCTCAATTTAAATGTTCCAGTCTCACAGATGTACTGCCTATCCTATGTATAAGCACCTTCTGTTTTTCTTTAAGGAAGCCGTTTGTTTCCTTAAAATCATTAATCATAATTTGCAATTTACTTTACGTTTCACCCTTCTTTCTTTACCCCATCTGAATGAAAAGTTCAACTTGCAAGGGACCCTGTCATTCTGCATCACCGTTTCCCTGGCACAGTGATACTCTTACCAGTTAAATGATTTTCTGCAGAATTTTCAAAAGGCATTTGTTACCTATAAAAGTATAGTTAAAAAAAAAAAAAAACCTAAATATCACTGAGCTAAGGTGGCATTTGATATCTAGAGTTAAGGACTTTTCCTTTCTGCTTCCATAGAGGACTTGTTAAGATATTTTTTTTCTTAATCACCTATTCATATACTTCTGGCACAAAGCTACTTAAGTGCCAATATACTCTGAGTAATTTAGTTCCCAGATTCAGAATTCAGCATCAAGATAAAAGAAATTAGGAGCTGTGGACTACCTGAACTAAATGATTTTAACACGGTGTTTCTTACTTAAGTCTCGCAGTAACTCCATGAGAAAGGTTTATTTTGATCATGGGATCAAGAGCTGGTAAGTCATGGTGCAGAGACCAACACAGGCTGTCAGACTCCTGAGCCCCCAAACCAAGTCATCATGTTACACCTCCTAAAATCACGCCTCCTAATTAGTCAAGTTACCAACACTCAAAAATAAATGCTTATAAACAGTTTGCTACTCATAGGAAAACTAGGGACAATGGACAACACAAGAGAGAGAGCTAATGAGACTAAAAGTAGTAGTGACGAAGAACCTTTACGTGTCATCAAGAGTCTTATCTTCCCGGTCACAAGAAACTGCACAAGGAACTAACAATAACTTCATTAGATCAGCCTTTTTTAAAACCCACTATAACAGAGCACTGACATGTAGGAGAGAATAATGCAGGAGTATTAGTGAGGTAAGGGCGTGAACTAAGGCAGGCAAGTGGCAGTGGAAACAAGTATTCCGGAGACATTAGAAAGGAGGGCCGTCAGTACCCTGGGCTCAACAGGCCAAGAGAGGCAGGGGGATCAAGGATGACACCAATGTTTGCTAGAGATGATGGTGCAAGCAGTGAGGAACAAAGGAGAAGAATTGGATGGGGGAATAAAACAGGACTCTGTCTGGAACCTACAGAGTTCATGGAGGTTAGACGTCTTCCAGGTGGCAGTTTAAAGAATGAATCAGTTCACATCTGAATCTGGAGGCTCAGAAGGAGATGTGTACTGGGGTTATAATTTTGGGAATCATTATAGTATTTCCAGAGTTTGAACTTTGAACTATGGGCTAGAGCAGAACCGCAGAAGATCCGTATATTTAAGGGTCAGGTAAAATAAAAAGAATTAACTAGAAGGCCTGAAAAGGAGTAGTCAGAGGCATGGATCAAGAAAAGAGTAGTGTCACAAGCCATAAAAGAAAAGTTTAAAGCAGCAGGGTATCTACATAAAGACTGGGTGAATTAAAGAGTAAAGGGGTCCCATGACCTAAGCTGTACAGGTTGACAGAAGACGTAAAGGTAAGACACCGTCTTCAGAGGTGTACGCGTGGTAGCAGCAGCTAGAGCTTGGAGGCACCACGCTTTCCGACTGAGATAGCAGCGGTGGCAGCAGACAGTTCGGCAGTCCCAGGGACAAGTGTCAGTGGGTTCCAGCTCTGCAAGTGGAGAGCACATTACCGATTTCTGGCTCATCTCTAGTCCTTTCGGTATCTCTGTAAGGACTTCTGAGGATTAAGCATGTCCCTGTATGACAGAGTGATTTCTATTTTGCTGATTGGACGCTAACTTATACTTATTTGGTAGCAGAGCAGTCCCAGACAACAGTAAATGTAAAGATGTGGGTGTGGTACATGCGGTGACCTTAGTAACATTTTGCCCCTACATGCTATGGGCAGCCAAGATGCCGTTTCCATGGCAATGAGAGGTTCATGGAGTTCAAGTCCAATCAGGTCAGAGGCCACCCTACATCTCATGAGGTACTACTGCTGTTAGAACCCTGCTGCTGCAGCAACTAAGTAGGCAAAGAAACTAGAAGCCCATACCACTGAAGCTGCTGTTCCCACCTGTTCCCAGTCTTCTACCTCCCTACCATTTCCAGTAACACAGAACAGTACCAAAGGGGAGGAATGGGGTTCCCAGCCAACTGACCAATAATCAGCAGGCACAGGAGGAAACATACCAAAGTGTTATAATGGAAAAACAGGGGCAAAAAACAAAACTGATTTTGACATATTAAGTGTGAAGGGGAGATGAAAGAGCGTCATCCAGCATAGTTAAATTTAAAGTTGGGATGGGGTGTCTGGGTGGCTCAGTTGATTAAGCAGCCAACTCTTGATTCTGGCTCAGGTCATGATGTCACGATTGGTGAGACAGAGCTCGGGGTCTGCTTGGGATTTTCTCTCTCCCTCTCTCTCAAAATAAATAAACTTAAAAAAAAAAAAAAAGTTGGGATAGAAAGGTATGTTCACTACAAGCATGATATAAGCAATGAAATACAGACGGGACCCAACAGGGCTACAAACTGGAATAAAGGCTGAAGGAGAATAAGATGAGGTGTGAGACAGATTTAGTAACATTCTGTACCGACTTCAAAAACATTTTGTAATACACCTGTACATAGTTCAAACTCTGTTAAGACCATATTTAGAATTCACATTTGGAAAATGATCTGCTTTAACTAAAAGAATATGCTTACCTCGAATAACAACAGTACAATTCTAAGGATTCAATATATAACACATTAATTTACAAAGTCTTTAGAAACATTAATCGAACAATTATCGAAACCATTTAGCAACTCGATTATAAGTAACCATGAAGATGAACACATGACCTAAAGAAATGATCCCTCTGATAAGGTCATTTACAACGTAGACACTTACCAAGTGCACTTGTTGCATCTTCAAAAAGGTTTGACCGAGAAGAATCTCCTGATGTACTGCAAAAGGTTTTTAAAAAATCATACTTCAGAAAGTATATAAACTTAAAGTTTAGTAACTGTCCACTATATAAAGAGATTATTTTATTTTAATTAAATGTAAAAGTCTGGCTACAGTGTTTAAACTGTCCTCTAGATTAATCCCTAAAGCCTTTATCCATAACATTTCCAATCTTAATACTCATTCTTCTGCAAATGCATCATTTTAAATGTCCAAAGATGTAAAATAACCAGACTGCTTACTACTTAAGGAATACAAAAAAGAGAATGCACAACCATTTCCCTGAAAGAATTTACATGAGAAGTTAAATAAGTCAAGTCACAGTGGAAGAAATACCAAACAATGCAAGTATCCCCCACTTTTCCATAGTTCACTGCTTTGCTTTTACAAAAGATCTACATTAGTACCTGCTTTCACTAACTATAAGAAATCCAAAGAGGATGGTCTCTGAAGAGGATTTCTGCTTTTACAAGAAAAGTGAAAATAGTGTTTCATTTGCTTTGCAGCAAGCCTTTCTAGAGGCGTACACCCCGAGAAGTGAGTGGCCCCACCAAGCTCCTTCAACTGGAACTACACCCAGCATCTCAATATCAAGTCACTGTTAATTCTGAACCGTGTGTGTGTGCATTTGTGCTTTGTCTTAATTTACTTTGTGCACCCACTAGCAAGGTGTGTCCTAAGCCTGGGAGGTTATTTTTTGGGTCTGGGAATGATCAAAACTTTTTCCATATAAATTAATGGTAATTGCTTCATTGCTTTATGCTATTTCTGCTTTTACAAAAGGTTTCAAAGGAACACTTTACTTTCAAATAGTGGAGAAAAACCTGTATACGATAAATAGCCAAAGTAGAAACCACATTAGGCTGGAAAGGCCTGGGAAATCTTTACATAACAGAATTTCAGTTAGATCTTATACGAAACTGAAGGAAGGCATTTAAATCAAGGAACACAGCATAAGCAAAAAATGGGGAGACGTGTGACAAAATGCAAGTTGTAACCGAAAGTTAATCAGTTAAAAGCACTAAGTTTCTGCTGGGCAATTGCAGAAGATGAGTCTGGAAAACAAGGTAGACAAAAACAAGATTATGAAAGACCAGGAAGAGTACGCCAAAGAAAAATAAATCCAAGTTTACAAAAGTAGTAAAGGGAGCAGTTAGATTAAAACATACATACAACACACTTATTCCCAATTTTAAAAAGAGAACACAGCGGACTTCAGTTCTGAGAAAATCCTATAGCATAGCAAGAGCAAGTAGAATATCTAAGTTTGAATTCATAAATTACTTTCTAAGCCTCAGTTTGTTCATCAATACAATGGGGTCAACAATAATATCCATGTATCGCTAAGTTGTATGTATGTATGTATGTGGAGTTACTGCTGGTAAAGTGTTTAGCAAAGTGCCTGGCATCCTAACATCCGATATGATTATCATGATTAAACTACTTGTTTGGTATAATTTTTAAAGTATCTTCATTAACTCGATAGGCTAACATGTACAGAAGGAAAAAAGTTGTGAAAAGTATACAGGAAAACTAATTCTGCCCAAGACCCCAACCTAGGGAACAACCACCACTAGCAGTTTCTATGTAACAAGAAGTTGTGTCTTGCTTTTGGATGTGTTTCGCTTAACCTGATTATCTCAGTCAGCATAACTACAACTACCTGTTTTTCCCCAGGCACACAGTACTCCATTTAATTGGCCAAATCAAGCTCTTACTAAATTCTTTCTATGGACAAATTTTTCAATTATTCCTTTTATAACTTTTTAAAGATTTTTATTTTTCCATGTTCTCTTGTTTATGATTTCACTTTTATGTTGAATCGTGATCTGTCTAGAGTGATCCATCTTTCCCCTTCCATTTGGCTAGACATTAATCCCAACAGCATTTTCCTCAGTGGTCTGAAATCACATCTTTATCTTGCATGAAGTCTCTGGTATGTATTCTGGTCTGTTTCTAGAATACTATCTATTTAACTGAGCCGTATTTCTAGTAAGAGTCACTCTAAATTGTCGCAATTGTTACCATGTAGAGTACATTCTACTACCTGGTAGGACTAGTGTTTTTTCCTGCAGCTCTTTTACAGAACAGTTTGTGCTGTTTTGCATACGGCTTTAAAATTTCCTTTTACATATCACAGACCACAGTGAGGTGAGGTTGGACTGCCATTCTTCAACCTTGACTCTGCCTCATTGCTTCTCCTTCCCCATCTGCAGAGGAAACCACTTATCAGTTAGTGTGCTGTTCCTTTGTTACTACACGTTACTATATATACCCAAAGAAAATATATGATGTCGTTTTGTGGCTTTTGTTTGGTTTACGGTTACTGCCCATATTATTTTGTAATCTCTTTTTCTCACTTGATAACAAAGCCTTGAAACCACATTCACTCAATATGCATATATACTACATACTTTAACTGGCCTGTACTATTGGATATTAGGGCTTCTCAAACTTTAGGAAGCCTAAAAATTCACCAGGAGAGCTTGTTAAAATACAGATTTCTGTGATCTGCCCCCAGAGAATTCTGACTTAGGTCAGGGGTTTAATTTCAAACATACTCCCAGTGACGCTGATGCTGCCTACTTACTACCACCTTCAAGCAGCATTGCTCTCCAATATGAATAAATTGCAGGTCAAGTCATTCCCTTATTAATGGATATTTAGGTTGGTTCCAATTTGTCTTTAATTACAAATTAACGCAGTCTTTGTGCACACAGGCAGTTTCTCTAAGGTAGATATATACAAATAGGATTTGCATTGCAATCGGTAGTTTTTAAAGAACAAAACTGGCCTAAAGACACAAATGACTAATAACGAAATGTCAGGCCAGGGGTGATGAATAAACTTTCTGATGTCCCTCGAATTGGTACCAGTGTATCTCCTGATAATTAGCCCACTAAGTTTTGTGCTTTACAGGACACTAAATGTTTTAGAGCAGATAGATGAAAGGACTAAGGCACATTTAAGCAGCCAGTTTTCTGAGCTTCCCTCATCCTTCTGTTACCCTTCTCGAAGGTGGTGATAATTTGGGGAAATGGTGTACAAAGCCCAACCAAGTAAGTAACTCTAGTATCTGCTCTGTGGATCACTGATCATCTACTGATTTATGCAACCTCTGTAGGTCTGAAAAGGTAATCCTGAATCTTTTTTTAAATTTTTTTTTTTTTTAACGTTTATTTATTTTTGACACAGAGAGAGACAGAGCATGAACGGGGGAGGGTCAGAGAGAGGGAGACACAGAATCTGAAACAGGCTCCAGACTCTGAGCTGTCAGCACAGAGCCCGACGCGGGGCTCGAACTCACGGACCGCGAGATCATGACCTGAGCCGAAGTCGGCTGTTTAACCGACCGAGCCACCCAGGCGCCCCGGTAATCCTGAATCTTAAGAATCGGTAAGTGAAACTGTACCTCCAGGAAGAAAATCTTAAAAAAAAGAGATTGTACCGATCAATTCTGAAATTCTCACTATAAATAGCTTTTCGAAGAGCTGAAAACATGTAAGAAAATAGGCTATCCTGTACTGATGAACATATATTTAATTACATTTACAATGTTTAAATGGTCTGGGAAACAATGTGTTAAATTTGTTAACTTCCCTCCTTCACACAGAATGGACCAACAACCTCTTGATAGAACAGCTTAACCTGAGTTTGGTTGTCTCTCACTAGGTAGGAGTGTTGAATGCATTTCTAAATGTACGTGGGAGAAGCATCAAGTTAGGTGACAGTGTCTCAGAAGGCCTAAACTAAGGCAAAGTGCAGCAGGCAGGCATAGAGGAAATATTTAATTCCTTGAAAAGAGGCCCAAAGTGAGCAATAAACCAGATGACTCAAACCCCTCCAAACATGGTTGACTTGGATCAGACACAGAAACTGAACACATAGGTAAAAGACTAAAATAATCGTAACTAATTTTTTTCTGATCATTGTTGTATTTATCACAAACATGCTTCCCTTTCAGTACGTGTTTCCAACTCCTGTACAGATCTCCATTCTGTCTGGTTTTGATTCCAAGGACTCTAACTATTGCCACTGAGGTCCCAAGTTATATTGAAGTCACAAAACACAAACAGCTCCAGTGCCAATGCACACTGGACTTAATACAACCCATGCTGTCAGATAAAGCAGAAATTCCCCATACAAGCTCCAGCCAAGCAAAATAAAGCACTTGCTTTGGTTCTTTAATTTACCATTGGGGGAAAAAACTTTTGTCATAAATTACTCAGTAATCTTGTCAACTTCTCACAAGAAATTATTTCTTGCTCCACAAATATCCCAGTGCTTTTTCTTTGGTTTTAAAGATCTACACAGGCAAAACTTAAATGTTTACAAAAGTTCACAAAAATATAGATAAAACAGTGGAAAACTGAAACAATCCATATGTTCAACAAAAGTTGGTAGGTGAAGTACCCACAACAGCTGATACGTATTGCTGTGTACCGTGTGCTATTTTACACCTTTTATAATCATTATTCCATTTAATCCTTATAACAACTCTAGGAGATAGGTTGTCATCCACAAATTTTCAGATGAGGAAAATACCCAAAGATGTTACTTTTCTAAGGTTGAGCGTGAACAAATGTCAGATCCAAACACAATGCTATGCAGCAAACGGAAATATTTAATGGAATGAAAGATGTTTACAATAGAAATGACAACAATCAGAAAATAATATAAATAATGACTGGGGCAGTGTCAAGTTATTTATAATATGTCAAACTATAATAAAATATGAAGTTATTTTTATAATTCTTTTTGGGCATTTGTATTTCCTAATTTTTCTACACAAAATGAAGAATAACTTTGACCCTCTTTCCCTTCCCCCTGGGAAAAAAAATAATGGGAGTATACAAAACTGGATCATGAAAATTTAAACAGGCACAAAAATTAGTTTTAGTGAGAGTTCAATGTTCAGAAAAGTTTAACAGAGTAGAAACAAAGTTAGTTTGATCAAAACAATAATCAAAACAAACACATGCATGAAGTTCTTTTTTTTTTTTAATGTTTATTCATATTCATTCTTGAGAGAGAGACAGAGATCAGGCAGGGAGGGGCAGAGAGAGAGGGACACACAGAATCTCTAGACTCTGAGCTGTTCAGCACAGAGCCTGATGTGGGGCTTGAACTCACAAACTATGAGACTGTGACCTGAGCCGAAGTCGGACGCTTAACTGACTGAGCCACCCAGGCACCCCTACATGCATGAAGTTCCTAATATGAACGTGTTTTGGGATACAATTTCCTAGAATACAGTTCTTACCTGTCAGTTGATGTTGGACTAGTAGCCACTGGTGTTTCTGCTGGCTTTTCTGCAGGTTTCTCTTGTTTCGTTGCACTAGCAGGCGCAGGTTCAGAAGATGCTGTCGTTGATGCTGGAGTGATGGATGCAGGGGTAGGAGTGGGAGCCAAAGCGGGAGGAGAGGTCGGGACCTGGACCACAGCTGGAGCTGTGGTGGAGCTAACTGTGGTCGTGGTGGCAGGATTTGACTGCTGGGTTGTAGCTGGTGCTGGTGTAGTCACTGCTTTGGGCTAAACACATTAAAAAAGTAAAATAATGAATCATGATAAAATACCACATTATTACCTGATCTCTAAGTAGACTATCATTATAGGAGGCTACAAACATAACACTAATATAAACTTGTAACTTGAAAATAATTTCGTAAAGTAACTTAATAAGTGATCAGTATTAGCAATCTGAATCACTATGTTACTCTTTCAAAGCTGATATATTAACTAACAACCTTAATTAGCTTTTAGCTAACAGTTTGTCTTTGTTATGTTATCAAGTCACTACAAAAAAGAGCCAATAGAAACCACTATTCAGAGATATACAAAATGTGTACTAAAAAAAAAAGGACCATTTAATTACCCCCTACCAAACTTTACAGTTTAAGTTCCAAGGTTATAACTTCAAGGTATTTATTGTCATTTAAAAGCATCACCAAAAAAAATAATAATAATAATAATAAAATAATAATAATAATAATAAAAGCATCACCAAAATAACTCTCTTGTTTGATCTGAGCTAGTTCAGCATGCACTGGAAAGACTTGCTGTGCACGGTAGGACAGGGGACTGAAAAAAAATAATACTAGGAGCATTCACTCCCTCTTTTCTTTGTTCTAAGAGTCTTGTGTTTAGCCCTATAACTTTTCAAACTGCCAATATAATACTCTGCAAATTATTAATGTTCTAAACTCTGATTTAGATTAAAATGTAATTTAAATGTATTATGCTAATTTAATATTTCCCTTAAGATTATTTATGATTATAATAATCTAACATTTCATGCCCTCGCGAAGTCTCTGTTGCCACAGTGCTATTTAAGCCTCATTCTAAATGGTAGCAAACCCATCTGCTTTTTGAAGTTTTGCTGCTTACTTCTGATCTAAACAGTTTTCCTGGCTCTTTATAATAAGGTCATTTCTCTTTGCCTCTATAATGCCTAATACTTCCCCTTCTAATAGATGACTTCTATTAATAACTTGAAAATAAAATAACCACAAATTATCAGTAGAGTCCTGTGTAAAATAAGAAAAAGCTTGGCTCTAAGTAGCTATTCTTCAAACACATCCATCTATTCTGAGACCTATCCTGCTTAATTCTTAGTTACGTTCTAAACAGTCAAGGTTATTACAATACTAAAGGAAATAAGACCCCAAACATATACATATCCAAATATGTGGCTACCACATTTTGCATACTATTCATGATAAAACTAGATAAGACAATGGAATATTATTCAGCCCTAAAAGGACAGAAATTCTGGCACATGCTATAACATGGATGAACCTAGAAGACACTACGCTAAGGGAAATAAGCCAGTCACACAAGGAAAATACTTTATGATTCCATTTATATGAGATGTATAGAGTAGTTAAATTCATGGAAAGTAGAATGGTGGTTACCAAGGCCTGGGGGGGTGGGGGCAGAATGGGGAGTTACTATTTAGTGGGTACAGAGTACTGGAGATGGTTGCACAATGTGAATGCACTTAATACCACTGAACTGTACAATTAAAAATGGTTAAACTGGTAAATTTTGTGTTATGTATATTTTAACACAATTAAAAAATACTCAATTGAGACAAAGTTTCCTCATGATTCTGTTGCTTGTATGTAAAGTTTAACATTTAATGGCTAAGTGAAATAAGTCAGAGAAAGACACCGTATGTTTTCACTCATATGTGGATCTTGAGAAACTTAACGGAAGACCATGGAGGAGGGGAAAGGGAAAAAGTCAGGAGACAGGGAGGCAAACCATAAGAGACTCTTGGATACTAAGAACAAACAGGATTGATGGGGGGTGGGGGAGACGGGAAAGTGGGTGATGGGCATTGAGGAGGGCACTTGTTGGGATGAGCACTGGGTGTTGTATGGAAACCAATTTGACAATAAATTATGTTAAAAAAACCCAAACATTTAATGAGTAAGTGCTTTAACATAGCAAAATCACAATGGTTCTCTTAATGGATTATACAAACTTTTAAGTCCAACACATGTAAACCGTTTAGCTGCTTTTACTCAGGACAAAAATATGCAGTAATTAAAACTGACTTGCTAACCAGAAGAGACTTTTTTTCTTTGACTCTTTTTTTTTAATTATTTTTTTAATGTTTATTTTTGAGAGAGAAGAAGGAGGGAGGGAGGGAGACACAGATTCCAAAGCAGGCTCCAGGCTCTGAGCTGTCAGCACAGAGCCCAATGCAGGGCTCGAACCCACGAACTATGAGATCATGACCTGAGCCGAAGTTGGACACTTAACCGACTGAGCCACCCAGGAACTCCTCTTTGACTCTTAAATATAGAAAAAATCTGAGGGTTGCTGGTAGGGTGCTGGGTGTGGGGAAGGGCTAAATGGGTGACGGACACTAAGGAGGGCATTTGTTGGGATGAGCACTGGGTGTTGTATGTATGTGATGAATCACTAAATTCTACTCCTGAAATCATTATTACACTATGTTAACTAACTTGGATTTAAATAAAATTTAAAAGTTAAAATAAATAAAATTTACTTGCTCATCTCTCTGTATTTCTACTGCATATATTACCTTAAACTTAAAAAAAAATCCTCACATTTATTTTAATAAATGGTTTATAGTCCTTAATAAACTTGGTTTCCAATTACTTATTTAAACCTATTTTCAGGGTTACAAGTATCACTGTTCTCAGATTATGATAATTCAATCCTAAAAATTCATGTCACGAGTACACCACTTCTCTGTTTTAACTCTCTACTGCATGCTTATGCATCTTTAAATAAAAATATTACAGAATCCTGACAGAACCCATATCCATTCTGTTTTAGAGAAAAACTTTGATAAACTGTCCCAAGTATATTTCAGTCCAATAAATCACAAAAAATTCCCTTTAAAAAACTTCCTCACAACAATCATTCCTTCATTTCTTTAACTGCCTTTTTCTTTTTTAGTTTCTAAAAATCTACCCCATCAACTAAGAAATATCATTGAATTTAGGAGTCTACATGTCTTTTCTGCTTGAGCCTATCAGATCTAGCACATAATTTAACAAGTCTCTTTAAGGCACCCTTATTAAAACCACAAAATAAGAAATATTTATTCTAAGAATCACATTTTTAAATCTTCAAATAATTAGCAATTTTACTATTCCAGCAAAATCTAACAATTTTTACATGATATTTTATCAACTGTTTTAATTTATTTAAAAATGTTTAAGCTATAAATGTATAAAATTATTAACTTTATGGTTCACACAAACTTAAAATTTTTAAAAAAACAGCCAAGTGCCTGCCACTATGGATGTGCATAAACTGTATTCACCAAAGTATAAAGGCTGGACTTGGGATCTTTATTTTTTTTAAAAAACCTCGCAAGCATAAAAATATACAGAACAAAGCTAAAACTTACTTTTGTCACCATAACCACCACAAAGTTTTTTTCATCAATTTTATATTCTTTTAGAGCAGTATCATCATTGAGGATTTTGCCTAGTACATTAAGAAAAAAAGAATACATTATTTGAAGCCCATAACCTTTGTCTTACACATAACTGAAGTTAAAACAATTACTAATGTCAATTCTATCAATTAATACTTTCCCCAAAGAAAAACATTAAGTGATCAGTCAAGATAAAGAAAAATATAATTGGAAATATAATCAGGTAAAAAGGCACTAACATTTGATTAAAAGATACCAAACACAAACACTGCGTATGTGTCTGACAGAACGAATTTGTCTACACAATCTGAAAGATAGCATTACTTTCAATATTTAATTCATACCTGCATAAATTAATTTTTGACCTGCTACAGGAAAGGCATCTTTCCCTTTTTCAGATTCAATCTTCTCTTTCAGCGCCTTCACCTAAAGGAAAAATAAACATTTTTTTCTAACAGGTCTAAACAACAAATGACTATCCAGAATCTGAGAAATGCAAGGTAAAATTTTTATACATATATTAATCATTAATACTTGCAAAAACTTAAAGATCATGTCTTCACAATATTGTATTAAAAAAGACTCATTCTTAATGCATATCATTAGGTATAGGTATAAACTTTACCACCAGCTGCTACACATACACAGATTGAAAGAAAAAACTTTTACCAGTTGACTTGATAAATCTACTCAAAATAAAAATTGCAACATCAGAAGTCTTGATTCTCATTATAAAGCTTACGGGCTTATTTCCCACAGAGTAAAAAAGAAAAGCTCTCTAACCTAAAAGGTCTAAGAAAGAAAATAGTCACATCTACAATAAAAATAAGTTAAATACGAATGTTAAAAAGCAAATGATTCAGGGGCGCCTGGGTGACTCAGCTGGTTAAGTGTCCAAATCTTGATTTCAGCTCAGGTCGTGATCTCACGGTTTGAGAGTTCAAGCCCTGTGTCAGGCTCTGTGCTCACAGTGGAGAGCCTGCGTGGGATCCTCTCTCTCTCTGCCCCTCCACTAACTGCGCTCTGTCACTCTCTCTCAAAAATAAACAAACAAACAAACAAAAGAAAGGCATATGATTCACTTAAAAACATTTTTTTTAATGTTTATTTCTGAGAGAGACAGAATGTGAGAAGGGGAGGGGCAGAGAGAGAGGGAGACAGAATCTGAAGCAGCCTCCAGGCTCTGAGCTGTCAGCACAGAGCCTGATGCAAATGATTCACTTTAAAAGTGGGATATGTTTCATCATTGTCATCTGAGGGGGCTTCATAAAGATCAATTAGAACATAATTTCTAGAGATGGGGCCTGAATACCTTTATTTTTTTTAAATTTTTTTAAACATTTATTTATTGTTGAGAGAGAGTGAGCAGGGAAGGGGTAGAGAGAGGGGGAGACAGAATCCAAAGCAAGTTCCAAGCTCTGGGATGTCTGCACAGAGCCTGGATGTGGGGCTCGAACTCAGGAACTGGGAGATCATGACCTGAGCTGAAGTCATATGCTTAACCAACTGAGCCACCCAGGTGCCCCTGAACACCTGTACTTTTTAAAAAGCTTTACAGGTGGCTCCAAATTTCAGCCTTGGCCGAGGACTACTATCTGTTGTCTCATCTACAAAGAGGTACTGTAACAGATGATCTTTATGATCTCTGTCTTGTAAAATTACATGACAACAGGCTCATTATGAGGTATTTTGAAAATGAGTCCAATTTCTGAAACTAATCAAAAAGCACGGTGGCAGAGGAGTAAAAAAGGCAAGAAGATATAATGGAATTAGTTTCATTACTTCAAAGGCACAAAAATCAAGAGGAAAAATTCCATTCCTTCTATCTCCCAGGATACTTCTAAAAATTGTCTAAGTTGATAGTTCTGAGCTTTAGGTGAAAGACTGCTTGATAGGGATACACAGAGAGAGCACTACTTTCATTACTTTAAAGATACAAGAATCAGGGGCGCCTGGGTGGTTCCGTGGGTTGAGCGTCTGACTTCGGCTCAGGTCATGATCTCACAGCTCTATGAGTTCAAGCCCCACATCAGGCTCTGTGCTGACGGCCTGGAGCCTGGAGCCTGGAGCCTGGAGCCTGCTTGGGATTCTGTGTCTCCCTCTCTCTCTGCCCCTAACCCATTTGCATTCTGTCTCTGTCTCTCTCAAAAATAAATAAACGTTAAAAAAAAAAACCTTAAAGATACAAGAATCAAGGGGGAAAATTCCATTTCCTTCAATTTCCCAGAATACTTCTGAAAACTGTCTAAGTTGATAGTTCTAAGCTTTAGGTGAAAAACTAATGCCAGCGCAGAGCCTGATGCAGGGCTTTAACCCACAGATCGTGACCAAGAGTCGAATGCTTAACCAACTGAGCCACCCAGATGCCCCATAAGTAACAGCTTTTAAAAAAAGCACTCAGGGGGGTGCCTGGGTGGCTCAGTCGGTTAAGCGTCCGACTTCGACTCAGGTCATGATCTCGCGGTCCGTGGGTTCAAGCCCTGCGTCAGAAAAAAAGCACTCAGAGAATCTGACGTCAACATCAGTAAACTCAGGATATAAATTCCACAAGATAGTAAATTCTATGCTATGTGTGGGTCAGAATAAAAAAGTACAAGGATTCACACGTCTAACAACTCTACAGTTGGCCCTTGTTCTATAATTTATGTTGGCAGTTCTGATTTTACCTATATATTCAGCTAGCATGTCATGATAAGTGCAGGAAACAAAAGATACTATCCAAATTTCTAAGATAAAGTAACTTTTAAAGACCCATTTATTTAAACCCTATACTGCCAAGAGCAACGATTCTCTAGGTGTGATGAAGGAGCCATAAACATTCATAAGACCTTACTTATCAGGAGGTCTACCAGGTCAAAAGATATTATTTGCCTTTTGTACTCTCATTTTCTCACAAGTATATACTTGAGTTTTCCAGAGGCTACAAAACATGTGACTTCACAAAAGACTGAGTGCAGAAGCAGATGAGAATCTAACTATCTTTTTCTATTAAGCCAAACATTAAAAAGTTTTGCAAAACAAGGGCCACCTGGGTGGTTAAACGTCTGATTTCTGCTCAGGTCAGAATCTTATGGTTCAAGAGTTCGAGCCCTGCATCCTGCTCTCTGCTATCAGTGCAGAGCCCACTTCCGATCAAGTCATCCCCTCCCCCTCACCCTCTCAGGCTTGCACACTCTTCTCTCTCAAAAGTAAATAAACATTTTAAGGTGCCTGGGTGACTCAGTTAAGGGTCAGACTTCAGCTCAGGTCATGGTCTCACGGTTCGTGGGGTTCAAGCCCTGTATCAGGCTCTCTGCCGTCAGCACAGAGCCTACTTTGGATCCTCTGTCTCCATCTCTCTCTACCCCTCCCTTGCTTGTGCGCGCTCTCTCTCTCTCAAAATAAATAAACTTAAAAAGAATTTTTTTAAATAAATAAACACTAAAAACAAGTTTTGCAAAGCAAGTAAGATAATGCCAGTCTTATTGTTTTTTGTTGTTTTGGAAAATAATTTTTCACACAAAATGTATTAGTTATAACATTTAATAGGTTTATTATATTTAAATGAATATAATAATTTAAATTTAAATTTATTATATTTAAATGAACATTTAGAAAATTCCTCTGCTTAATTTCTAATACAGTAAATACAAGTACATTGATAAAAGTTATTTTGGGGTCCTCAACAAATTTTAAATGTAAAGGGTCTTGAAAACAAAAAGAGAGGACTGCCTAAGAACTGCTACTTTACATGCTAAATGACTTGCCCGAAGTCAGCTGAGCGACAGCACAGAGCTCAGAGCACTCTGTGGTGAATAATTTCCTTCCATACTTCTTTGTTCAGAGGAGAAGAGATGCAATATTTGCAACTGTGGTTGGTTAAAAAAAAACCTCACAAATGAATGATAGACCACATGTGTTACTATGAGTGATTCTAGTTCTCAGAACAGTACATAGTGGTGGAGCACACAGTAACTGCTCAATTAACACTTGCTGAATGAGTAAATTAATATAGCATAAATATATGTAAGGAAAGGAAAATAAAGAAATATATGAAGCAAAAAATAACGAAAGAAATAAGCAGGAATCTCATTCCTGACAAGAATGTGTAGCCAATTTAGACTTAATTGATATGTATACATAGTTTCTAACCAATGGAAATTATACTTTTATTTCCAGCACCCATAGAATATACACTTTAAAAGTTTAGCCATAAAGACTATTCCACTGTATTTTCATAAGCCCAAACAAATAACGGACCCACTCTCTAGCTTTGTATGTCAAAAGAGTGAGGAAGGGACAAAACCCAAAAACCCTTGTAAGTTTAAAAAAAAAAAAAAAAAAAAAAAAGCAGGACAAACAACAAGAACAAACACCTCCAATCATTTTGCTCCAAAAAAACCCAAAAACGGGTGATTAAAAAATATTAAGTACATAACAATGAGAACTCTACAGACATTGATACCTATATGATTTGACTAAAAAAGTAATCATAGACTAACATTAAAACTGTTTATTAAAGAAAAATTAATAAACTAAGCATGCATTTCAGACAGAAATAGGACAAATACCAAAAGGAAAAATGCAAAAAAATTGAGAGAGAAATGGTAGAAAATACTTCTTGTGCCAAGAGAAATAAGGGACAAATAAAAGGGCAACAATTCATAAGTATAGTCAATAAAAAGTTCAACCTTATTAGTAACCAAAATCACAAATTTTAGTGTCAGATGTCATTAGTTCAATACACCATCATACTGGAAAAGACAGTGTTGAACAATTCTTGGTGTTATGTGTGAAGAGACAACACTCTCAGAATGGGAGTGTCAAACAATAAAATATTTGAAGGCAATATGTCAAAGTGCAACATTTTTGGGGCGGTGGCCATTCAATCTAGCAATACCACTTCAGAACGTAAAATCAACTTTATATATTTATATATAAACATATATGTGAATATATATAAAAATATATGTGAATACACACACACACACACACACACCTACTAGAACTAGACTTTAGTTCCGGGTGCACCGACCTGTCCAAAATTCTGGCGTTGTTCCTTAACCTCAACACAATCTTTACTTTCCAATCTACTTAAGTCACCTACCCACACAACACAGGCTGAATCCTGTTATCCCCAAACTTCTCCATCTTTGAAATTGTAAACATCAATCACCTATCCCTACCAGCTCTCAGTAACTATTCACTACACCTGGTCTTGCATTTGGTCCCCAGAGTGCCTACTTTCACTCTGATCTTTATTGCCAGTTCTATTTGGCAAAGACAATAATTCCAATGCTTCTATCACTTTCTTCCCATTATCAGACTTTCTTGTCTTTCTGCTGCTTCCCCCAGGCAAAATTCCACATTTGGACCCACACAACTGAATTTATTTCCATCTGTACTCAACAAAAAATTCACTTTGACCACTCTGGGCTGCCTCCTACCTCACTCAGCTAACAAATCTTACCTTAACTATCCAACCCCTACCTATCCATTTACATCCAATCTTCTACATGCTGGAGAAAATTAAAGATACCCTAAATCCTCACTTCTTTTGGTTCTCCTCCATTCTCCAAGAGGATATTTCAAACCTGCACTCTTCTCTAAATTTGATTGCCAAAACTTCCTCCCCCACTACAGATGACCATCTTCTACTTCATTCAAAATATATCAAGGGCGCCCAGGTGGCTCGGTCAGTTAAACTTCTGACTCTTGATTTTGGATCAGGTCATGATCTCACAGTTCATGAGATCAAACCCCACTTTGGGCTCCATGCAGGAGTATGCTGGGGACTCTCTCTCTGCCCCTCATCCCCAAATTAAAAACAAAGACAAAAATCAGCAGATATCAGAGGGACCCATCCTCCACCTTCTGCCACCAAAGCGACATACTTTCTTTTTTTGCATCCAGATCCACCTAATCTCCTTCCTTCCTATTAAAAATTTTTTTGAACATTTATTCATTTTTCAGAGAGAGAGACAGAATGTGAATGGAGGAGGGGTAGATAGAGAGGGAGACACAGACTCTGAAGGAGGTTCCAGCACTAAGCTGTCAACACAGAGCCCGACGCAGGGCTCGAACTCACGGACCGCGAGATCATGACCTGAGCCGAAGTCGGCTGCTTAACAGACTGAGCCACCCAGGTGCCCCTCCTTTCTTCCTATTAAATGAAAGAGGCATCCCTCTCTTTCAAATCTAATCCTTTTCACTTGTTCCTTGGTTCTCCCTCCAGTGTTCTTCAATACCTTGCTAGTTGTTTCCCACCCTCCCCCAGCTGTATTTTCACCCTCTCCTTCAAGGCCAGTTCATTTCCATTCACACTTAAACAGACCCAATTTTCTATCATCTTTAAAACAAAACAAAAACTTCACAACCCCCCATATTTCTTGCTAGGTATATTCTCCTCCCCTTAGTCTCAGGCATTTTTCAAAAAAAAAAAAAAAAAAAAAATTAACTACACACATTGTAATACTAGTAACCCCACACCGATTACTCAAGAATGCAATGTAGTGCTGACAGAAGCATGGACTTTATTCCCAATTCTGCTACTTGTTTTTCTCCCTATGCTCAGGATTCCATTAAGACTGTTCTTACCAGTATCTCTAAATTCAGCAAAACCATAACTAGATACTTCTTAGTCCTTCACTACCTTACCTGACCTGTCTCTTAAACAGTACTGACCTGTCTCTCCACACTGTCTTCCTTTGGCTTCCATAAGGCCATACTCCTCAGGATTTCCTCCAATCTCTCTGTTCACTAATTTGTGAAATCCTCTCCTTATCTTTAGTCATACAGACCCAACTCTCTACTGGATACTTTTACTAGATATCCTAGTATAGGCATTTCAACCATAATGTGTTTACTGCAGATGGCTTCTAGACATCTAGTTTGTCTAAACCTTCCCTAACCCAATCAAATGGAACACACTTTAAAACAGCTTATAAAGAAAGGCCTTCTTTCTGGATATTACCAAAAACAAACAAACAAACAAACAAAAAGAGGAGGCAGCACCTCTCTACATGGTTTCTCTTGGGAAGGTTATGGCAAGCAACAGATGCAGTTGTGACTCCTCTACTAACTGTGCTGAGTTCCATGCCAATGCTCTTGTTTCAATAAGCAATAAACGAGATGGATCTATAATGGAGCGCTACAGTTCCAATAAATAACCAAGGCCACCCTATCCAAGGCTAATAATAAACAAGAAGGAGGGACTAAACTTTCATTTTGCTGTTTATTTCCCCCTAAATAAAGAATGGAAATTTATTGGGGCGGCTGGGTGGCTCAGTCAGTTAAGCAGCCAACTTCGGCTCAGGTCATGATCTCGCCGTCTATGAGTTCGAGCCCTGCCTGGCCGTGCTGACAGCTCAGAGCCTGGAGCCTGCTTCGGATTCTGTGTCTCCCTCTCTCTCTGCCCCTCCCCTGCTCGTGCTCTGTCTCTCTCAAAAGTAAATAAACATTAAAAAAAAAAAAAAAAAAATGAATGGAAGTTTATCATCAACTCAACTATCAACAAAGCATGGTTGACAATCAAGAAATCAAACTTTTTTCCTAGCCACATACTTCTTTTTCTCTTATATAATTGTGTGCATTTTAAAGGAAAAACATACTCTGTATCTAACATTAAACATGGTTGACAATCACAATAGTCTATTAAAAAGTGCCAACATAAAATCTGATCAATTATCCTGTTTCATCCCATTCCCATGAGATGCTTGTCTCTTCTTCCACCTTCCTCACATCAAATCATTCATCCAGTGGTTCCAACTTACCATCTAATTATTTCCCAGTGTGAACATTACTTTGCATCCCATGGTACTACCTTAGTTCAGGCCAACAACCATTAAAAGTAGTCATTTTCATTCAACAAACTTAAGTTGTAGGTTTCAAACATAAAAATGTTTTATAAATTATATCCCCATGATAGTAAATGTCGTTTTGCATGTCAGTCTTTTTTTTTTTTTTTGGCATGTCAGTCTTCTTATACGGCACTTTTGCACAAGATTTCTAGGACTATAGCTTGTTGATTGGGTTAGCAACTGAATATTTATGATAATCCAGTTTCCTCAATATTACAATATATTTTCCTTATTACTGTTATAATTACATATACCGTAAAAAGATTTATGCAAGCTTTAATGGGTAGCCCTGAAGTACAGAGGCTGAATGAATAACAGCTCATGGATGCTATGTACTTAGCACATGCCAGGCAGTATATTAAGAGCTTCCCAATATTTAACTCAATTTAATCTGTGCCTCATCTCCTATTTGAATCCTGGCTAGTGCTACTGTGGAAGCTGATATTTGAGAACAACAACAAATGTTGATATTTGTGAGCGCTAATGCAGGCAAATTTGAGTTCCTTTGATCCAGCAGCTCTGCATCTGGAAATCAAAGCTGAAGAGATGTTTACAAAAACACTTTAAAGATACACGAACAAGTTATGTGTTCTACACTACTGTTCCTAACACTGAAAACAACCCTAAACATTCATCAATGGTAAAATATATTACTGCAGATGCATTCATTTAAATACAATGCAATACAAGAACAATACTATTCGTGCAAGGTACTCACTGAATACATGCATATATGAATGAATGACGTATTTATAATTGTCTATAAAGGGCAAAAGCTAGTTGCTAAGCAAGTGATTTTTAAGAACATAGTGAAATTATGTTTATATATTACACATAGGTAAAAAAAAAAAAACAACTGTCTAGCAGCAAACAGAGTCTATAGTGGTTATTTGGACCAGGGGCATAAAGGCTCCTACTTTTTTATATACTTTAGTAACTATAACAAGCCTAGATTATGTTAGTAATTTAAGGGAAACAACCACTGCTTACTAATATCACAGAAGAATATACTGCAATTTTGAGGAGTCTGCACTAAAAAAGAAAATTCTAGAGTGCCCAGCCAGCTCAGTTGGTAGAGCATGCAACTCGTGATATTGATGTCTTGAGTTTGAACCCCACGCTGGGTGTAGAGATTACTTAAAAAAAAAAAAAAAAGTCTAAGGCAGTACTCTAATACCTACTTAAATTTTGAAAAATAAGAGCAACCAAAATTTGGCAATTAACATTAGCAAAAGAAAAGAGTCCCAAACCTAAATATGTTTACGAAAGGATTTCATAGATTGTGTGCATCTATGTGGGCAATGTTTTTGGTTTTCTTTTTCCTTTTGATTCCTTAAGTGGTATCCTTCCATTTGGGAAACTAGCATAGGCACCAAGGAGTATTTTCTGGATTCCTCTCCCCAAAGTATATTTCTGCGAATTCTAAAGATAGATTTGATGGTAAAAAAGTCAGTTTACTAGTGCAATAGGAAAAATCTTCCCACTGGA
The DNA here is from genome assembly GCF_024362965.1 of Panthera pardus. NCBI lineage: Eukaryota > Metazoa > Chordata > Mammalia > Carnivora > Felidae > Panthera > Panthera pardus. The sequence continues at coordinate 68,015,207 of NW_026526766.1, read as the reverse complement.
CCCAAGGAATAAAAGAATGTAGCAAAAGTAAAGAGTTTTTTTTTTTTATTACTGACAGTACAGTATTAATAATGAATGAACATGGGAATGCAATTGGTGCAGCCACTCTAGAAAACAGTATGGAGACTCCTCAAAAAACTAAAACTAGAACTACCCTATGACCCAGCAATTGCACTACTAGGCATTTATCCAAGGGATACAGGTGTGCTGTTTCGAAGGGACACATGCACCCCCATGTTTATAGCAGCACTATCAACAATAGCGAAAGTATGGAAACGGCTCAAATGTCCATTGATGAATGAATGGATAAAGAAGATGTGGTGTGTATATATATATATACACAATGGAGTATTACCGGCAATGAAAAAGAATGAAACCTTGCCGTTTGCAACTACGTGGATGGAACTGGAGGGTATTATGCTAAGTGAAATTAGAGAAAGACAAAAATCCTATGACTTCACTCATATGAGGACTTTAAGAGACAAAACAGATGAACATAAGGGAAGGGAAACAAAAATAATATAAAAACAGGGAGGGGGACAAAACAGAAGAGCCTCATAAATATGGAGAACAAACAGAGGGCTACTGGAGGGGTTGTGGGAGGGGGGATGGGCTAAATGGGTAAGGGCCACTAAGGAATCTACCCCTGAAATCATTGTTGCACTATATGCTAACTAATTTGGATGTAAATTTAAAAAAATAAAAAATAAAATAAAATAATGTATGAACAGACAGTATATAAAGGCAATCAATTCTCAAACAGGGTTATGATCCAAAAGGCTATGATTTTAAATATAATTTGAAGTTCAGAACCTATTCTTCCCATACAAACTATGATATTTAAGCTACTCCAACTATTCATGCCAATTTAATTAATCTATTCTAAAATATATTCCTAACAATATGATTTCAACGAGATTAAAACCGACACACTTTGAAAACTGATTAAGTAGAAAAGTAGAAACTCTTAAGATACCTGTAAACTTTTAAAGTTTCTATATAGGCAGAGAATGAATCTAATACACTACAAAAAAGTCACCTACCTAATTTACCCAAAGTGTGAGGGGGAGAGGAAGGAGTGACAAATAATTTTTATCTACCTGTTTGAAGTATTTAGGATCTGTTCATACGTATTAGTCATTTGCGGCCAGTCTACCTCCTCTCCTAGAAAAGGTTTATGTAATGTATAAAAGGTTTATAAAGTTCATTCAGTATAAAATTAGCTCTTGGAGAAACTAAAGAATTTTTCCAAACTTATAGGGAACAGATGGTGTGGTGTCCTTCAGCAGAATTCACTGTGCTACGGCAAGCTCAAATTTAGCACATTTCTTTCCAAAAGCAACAGAAATTTTATACATTACCTATCAAACCATCTCATAATTTCCAAACTAAAGAAAGCAGAACACTGCTCTTAAAAACTGTTCGAAACTGCCGATCACATCAAGCTGACCCAGTCCGAGGATACCACATTCACACAGACTTTTTGTAAAAAAAGATAGTAAAAACAGTGATCAAAATAATGGAAAACTGATGAAAGCACAATTTGTTGAAAAAAAGTTGCATGCATTTATTTCTAATTTCACAATTCGCTAAAAATTTTCAGATCCATGATCTCTTTTGATTTTCACATCAACTCTACAAGGAAGGCAGGGAAGTTATTACTTCTATTTTACTAATGAGAAAAGAGATTTAAGTGCTCAAGGACAGAGGATAACTACAAAGTGGGGGGAAAAAACTCTTCCCTAGACTAGCAGTGCTGTGATGTATTTGAAAGAGAGCAAAATGTAAAAACAAGTAAACAGACTCAAGAGTTACCATTAAGTTTTTGCTATAAAGAGCAGTAGGGAAACGAGGCAGTAGCCAAAGAGGGATGTGGAGACAAGGGAGAGTTTTATTAAAATTGGGAAAACAAACATTCTACAATGGAAAAATCAATGAGGCAGAAGAGAAAAGTTGAACTGGGAGTGGGCCCTTCACAGGCGAAGTAGAGCAACCAAAATGCTGTGGAAAAGTAGGACTAGCCTCAGCACCACCCACCATAGATAGCTACCCACAACAAAAGGAGACTAGAAGAAGTAGGTAGTTCTGGTAGGATTCCGCAAAAGTTCTTCTGTTCCAATTGTTTCTATATTCTCAATAAAATCTTAAATCTGGGGTCATCAGCTGGCAATAAGGATTGTATATGAAATCTGCCTATGACAGCAGAAGAGTGAATGGACAAACTAGTGGAGAGTACTACCAGGCAGTAAAAGGGCCCAATGAAGGTTAATGTTCATGAATTTTAGGTGAGACAAATCAATGTGGCTATGTGTCTTCTAGCTACACAGGTGTAAGCACAACAGAACTGAATTTAATCACATCTGGGGTTTTCTGAGCAGAAACAACGAAGTGAGAGTGGGACCACGTTGCCAGGCACAGCCACAGTTCTAAGCACTCTGTGTATGATCTCAAAATCATAAAACCTTCCAAACAACCATATGAGGTTAGTACTTCCAGTGGCAGTACCCTCATTTTAAGCTGAGGAAACAGGCACATAACTGGGTAACTTGCCCAAGGTCACAGAGCAAGTGGTACAGCCAGGATTGAAATTCAGGCAGTCTGGTTCCAGAGATATGCTATGCTGACCCTTGCAAGAAAGCGATTATAATCACTGACCCTATTTTAGCTGGGCAAGAGTGGAAGCAATAACATGAAGGGAAGGTCAGCAAAGAGAAGTATGAATCAAATGAATTATAGGTCTCATTAGAACTAGAATCAGAGGAAAGGTAAAGTAGGATACTAAAAACAGATTACTGGGGATGGGGGAAGTTTGTTACTGGTAATAAGATCTAATTACCAGTCATGGGACTGAATAATTCAGGGAGCAGAAGGAAAGATCACCGGATGAGACATTAAGGATTACAAGACCAGGGTACAGGCAAGATACATATATACTGAAACTACCAGAGCCATTGACTGTGTGATGGCAGCAAGTTACTAATCGCATTGGCCTTCATTTCTTCTTTTTAAATCATACACTGTTACATATTTTCCACAATTCTAGTGTGGGGTTTTAAAATATGTCTACCATATGCTGTGGAGCTCAGAACTATGATAACTTTCACACGTTTTTAACACAGAGATAAAAGGAGCTACATCAGGAAAAATGACAATGTCAAAATAACAATATATGTCCATAGCTACTATCTACACTTCCTCATCTCCCATTCATTTCTCAATCTACTCAAACATAAGTTTTGGCTCCAACACTGCATGGAGATTACTTGTCAGGGTCATTAATGAACTACAAGCTGCCAAAACCAAAGGGCATGTCTCTTTTGAATTCTCAAGCATCAGACACATTTGATCCTTTCCTCCTTCTTGCAACATTTTTTCTTGGATTCTTCCTACCTCAAAGATTGCTCCTTGACTGACTCTTCACTATCCAATCTCCACGTGAAATCTTCAATTCTAAACCAACTTCAACCCCAGGACCCATCCTATTACCTAGCAACATTCTCACCATGGTTCTTCAATTCTAGAAGCATACTATTAATTACATATAGTGGATAATTTAGGGTTCATTTTTCAGAAGGAATAGGCATTGAAAAAGACTGCTAGATAATCTCATCCAGTCCCGCGGATTGAAGTCAACCACATATGCTGCCTATTGTCAGGTCTCTATCTCTAACCAAAACTTTTCTCTGGGACAGAGGTTCATTACAAATCTCCGTGCCATCTCTACTTGAAAGTTTTTTTTTTTTTTTTTAATGTTTAAATGTTATTTGAGAAAGAGAGAGAGCAAGAGAATGTGCTTGCGCAACTGGAAGAGGGGCAGAGAGAGAGAGAGAGAGAGAGAGAGAGAGAGAGAGAATCCCAAGGAGGCTCCACACTCAGTGCAGAGCCTGTTGTGGGGTTCAATCCCAACAACTGTGAAAGATCACGACCTAAGCCAAAATCAAGAGTAGGATGTTTAACCGACTGAGCCACACAGGCACCCTTCTTCTTTAATGTTTAATAAGCATCTTAAACTTAAATCTTAAATTCCCACCGCAACCCCAAACCTGCTACTCTCCCAGCCCTCCACATGTGAGAAAAGAACACAAGTATTCGCATAATTTATAAACCTAAATCTAAGTTTAATCCTCAATTTCTCAATTTTCCCCATTCCAACCCATCAAAAATTCTTTCATATCTACTCTCCCAAACATATCTCAAATCCATTCACTTTTCATATCTTAAACAGGTCAAAACCCTGTTTAAGACTACAGTACAAGCCTAACTGATCTCCGTGCTTTCACTCTTGCTCATCCTACTATCCATTTTCCATACAGCAAAGTAACCTTTAAAATCACAAAAGAAATAATTTTCCTCCTCTGCCTAAAATCCCCTAAAGGCTTCCTCCTATTTTACCTTGAAAACCCCTACCTTAGAACAAAGTCCTACAGGCTCTGGCCCCTTGCCTAACTCAGATCTATTACCTCCCTTCACCCTCACCTACCAGATCAGCATACAGGCCTTTTTTGATTCCCAAAACACACTCTTAAAAGGTCTTTCCCCACAGAAAACACTCTTCTCCATGGGAGTAATTATTATTCAGATCTCAGTTTAAATGTCACTGTATTCAAAAAGGCCTTCTGTGACTAGTCAATTTAAAAGTAGCCACCCAGTCATGTACTATCATATTACCTCATCCTATTTCAGTTCTCTATATAGCTCTTAGCATTATCTGGTTATTAAAATTTGTTTTTAAACGGATTTGTTCCATTATAAAATATGCACTGTAACAGCAGGACAAGATATTTAAAGTGCTCAACAAATATTAGATAAATCAACATACAAACATTGGGGGATCACTAACTTGATAGTTCACTAGAAGAATGTATTCAACTCATTCAAAAGATGTTTACTAAATGCCTACTATGTGCTAGGTATAGGAAGAGCAAAATTCTGGCAGAAATCATACCAGATTTCCCAGGTACTTCCAGTATTGTGATTTACCAATATGCCAACAAATCTTAATTTCATCTCTGTGATACAGTATTTTATTTTTTTTTTTTAAACTTTTTATTTATTTATTTATTTTTGGGACAGAGAGAGACAGAGCATGAACGGGGGAGGGGCAGAGAGAGAGGGAGACACAGAATCGGAAACAGGCTCCAGGCTCCGAGCCATCAGCCCAGAGCCTGATGCGGGGCTCGAACTCACGGACCGCGAGATCGTGACCTGGCTGAAGTCGGACGCTTAACCGACTACGCCACCCAGGCGCCCCTGTGATACAGTATTTTAATACATTTATTCTTCTTGTTTTAATAATCTAGGAAACTTCTATAATAAAGTACTATCTCCAGCACAACCATATTAAAATGTAATAAACTGCAATAGGAACAAGTTGCTAATAAATGATGTCTAAAAAATACCATATACTATACAAGTACAAAACAGAATTTTACAGCATAATCACCAACATTATACAAATAAACCACAAAGCAAGGTAATTCTTTGTAGATTACTGTACAGTATGCTAAGTGTGCAGTCTACAGTAATTAAAACTGTTTTATCTTTACAATTTTCTTGTCCAAAACTTCCAACGTATATATACAGCTTTGATGTGTTAATATAATCGCATTTCAGCTTCTTCATTTAAAGTTTCATGTCAGACTTATTATTTTTTTTTCCAGTTATTCAAAGCACACAACAGTGACAAGGGTTAGCATATTGAAGGATTAAATCTGTATATCACATATTCTTTCTTGTCATCATTTTCACAGATACAATAAGATCTGCAACGTACTACAATCATTTCAAGTTTTGTTCTAATCTACCTGTTCCGGGTTGGGTTGAAGTAATAGCAAAAGGGTTTTTGAAGTTAAAGCAATGGGTTGTTGAAGTAATAGCGAAAGAGAAAAAACTAAGTGACTTTGGATCTGAGCTTTAAAAAAAAAACTATTCCATTTTCCTCTAAATGTCCATCACATGACCAAATTTCAAAAAAAGTTGTTTTCTAACGTTTATTTATTTTTGACAGATAGAGCCCAAGTGGGGAAGGGGCAGAGAGAGAGAGAGGGAGACAGAGGATCTGAAGCAGGCTCCGCACTGACAGCAGAGAGTCCGACATGAGGCTGGAACCCACAAACCGTGAGCTCATGACCTGAGCCAAATTCGGACACTTAACCAACTGAGCCACCCAGGCGCCCCACCAACTTTCAAAATTTTAAAGAATTTTATACAAGTAGCAGTCTATTAGACATCTCAGAATGCTAATTTCTATTTTTTTTTTTACAGTAAATCATCTCTTTAAAACAAAACTTCACATAATTAAGAATATTCTCTTTTAGCAATGGTCTTCTCATCCAACCTACTCATTTTGTTTCTATCTTGTTTGAATATTTTATAAGGGATGCATTACTATCGTGATAATAAAAACATTGTTTTGCATTGGTTAACACTAAAGGCAGTGCATGCTAATGGTCAAACAAATGGTACAAAATGGCTGATTAAGTGTCAAGAAAATTTTGGCGGTTAAAAAAGATGGAGAGGAGGGGCGCCTGGGTGGCTCAGTCGGTTAAGCATCCGACTTCGGCTCAGGTCATGATCCCGCAGTTTGTGACTTCAAGCCCAGGTTTGGGCTCTGTGCTGACAGCTCAGAGCCTGGAACCTGCTTCAGATTCTGTGTCTCCCCCTCTCTCTGCCCCTCCCCTGCTCACACTCTGTGTCTGACTCTCAATAATAAATAAACGTTAAAAAATTTTTTTTAATTAAAATAAAAAGAGGGAGAGGAGTTTCAGCATTCAAAAACTAAAGCAAACACAAACAATTTAAAAACAAATCCTGTTCCTTTTTCCACTTTGTACATCTCCTACTCTATACCTATTGAGCCACTAGGTCAGCAAGGCTCCCAGAAGACCCAGACAGACCCTGTCCAAACATGCCTGTATTCCTCCAATGCTGCCACTCAAAGACCACTAAACATATATATGTTCAACAAATGAATCACTCTCATGATTCCTATATCCCAGTCCTTTTTTTTCCTTTATTTTTGCTCTTGCACATCTGAAGCTCTTACGACTTTCTATATTGGCCACTTGAAGTTACTTAATTTTCTTAATTCCTTCTAGGTAAACATCAAACAAGGGCAAACCTTTGAATAGCCAAAACACAAGTCTCAGAGAGCAAAAACTGTTCACTTTATGTGGATCTCCTTACAGGTCTCACTAAAATCCTGTTTTCTCCGCTTTATTAAAAAATCTATTTCTAATATCCCCGGTTACCTAGTTTTCACCACAAATTAGAAACAGGACACTTAGAGTCTCCCTATATTAATAGAACATTCATCGTTTCTTTCCTTACAGTAATTCTACTAAAATACTGTATCAAAAATAGATATTAGGGGCATCTGGGTGGTTAGGCAGCCGACTTCAGCTCAGGTGATCTCAAGGTTTGTTCAAGCCCGCGTCAGGCTCTGTGGTGACAGCTCAGAGCCTAGAGCCTGGAGCCTGCTTTGGATTCTGTGTCTCCCTCTCTCTGCTCTTCCCCTGGTTGTACTCTCTCTCTTTCTCAAAAATAAACATTAAAAAAATTAAAAATATATAGATATTATAAAAAATCACTATAAACATTTCTGAAATTTAAATCCACTAAAATGAAATCCTACAAGGGGTTCCTGGCTGGCTCAATTGGTGGAGCACAGGACTCTTGATCTTGGGGTTGTAAGTTCAAGCTTCACACTGGGTGTAAAGATTACCTAAAAATGAAATCTTAAAAAAAAGAAAAGAAAGAAATCCTACAAATCATGTTAATGTAAATGCTCCATATCAACGATTAAATGTTTTCATTTCTTGCTCCAAACAATGCTAGTTTTTATATTTGTATAAAAAGTAACACAATTATATTTAGAAAAATAGCAACAAAAAGCTGAAAAAGCCAATCTCCATGACAATGAACTTTCTAAAAATACGCTTTTAGAAGCGTATTATATTTATAATTCGTGTAACATAAGACATTCCCTTGTAAATAAACTGGTAAACAGCAAATATAGTTAAGAATATATACAAAAGCAATATTGGCTCTAAAATAATTAATGCACAAAATGCCTACAAATCTTACAGAACAGCCAGTAGAGCTATAGAAAGTCAGGGCATAACTTCAATTAATCCACAGATATTTACAAAAACCTCCTTGAGGCTTCAATAATTCTGGAATTAATTCAGAACATTACAAGCTGGTAAAGTTCCTGTGGCACCAGTATTACTGCAAAGAACCAAAGTCAAATAGACATTTTATAAAAAGTTTCGTCTGAAAACGTTAAACAGACAGCTGCGCTTTAACTTTCATCCTTTACCTTACTAGTACACACTAAGCCATAAAGAAACATTCAAGAAAAATCTGACTTTTATTAGTAATATCAATCCACAGGGTGTTGTCAGTTACTCAGGATACTGAAAAGTTACTCATCTATAATTGCTATCTCCTGTACTTTAAGAATTTATCACAAAGCATACTTCTACATATTATTGAAATAAAATTATTTTGTGCCACAATTCCACAAAGATTGGAAACTATGTTTCTTAAATAATTGAAGATGTAGAAAACTTGAGGTTAAGTGAGACAGTTTAGTAAAACTTAACACTACATCCTCACCCAAAGACAGCCATTGCTAATGATCGATTTCATTTACTAACGACCAATTAAATACCATTATATCCTCACATCTCCGAAAGGCAGGTACATAGCAAATAAGTTAGAGGCACAAATGGTACTGGTCTATTTAACACCAAGAACCCTGATCTCCACCAAAAATAGAATCAACTGTTTTTTTAAATATAGATTGTTAAAAAGTAGCTAGTTTAAACTTAACATGTCAATCTTAATGGTGTACAGGAACCACAATTCAAAAACAAAAGCAATAGATTTACACCGGTGGCGTTTTTAGATTCTTGGCATAAAGTTGTACTGACATCTTGCAGTCACAAATACAGACGATGGCACGAGAATTTATCACGTGGACTTTCGAAGTGTTCGTGGGTTTGACGACAGAAGAGATTCAAAGTTTTTATTTTCTTTTTTTCTTCCCTGAAATTCTGTTATTTGGGGGCCGGGGGAAGGGTGCAGGGTTTCCAATACCTACATTAGAAGACTTCTACCACAGAGGAGTCATTAACCTGGAGTTGAGCGTGAGCCTGGATTTGAAGGGCTCTAACGCAGAAAATCTCACCACCACACAGGCCTGGAAGTGCGAATTACGTATGGGTGTGGGCTTGGTGGCGGGAGAACTGCGGCTAAACGATTCACGATAGTATATGCAAATAAAAGGATTACCAGTTCTGGAGAAGAGGCAAATAATTCATTTTCACCACTCACCTTTCGCTCTGCGGCTGACGGAACCTGATAGCTTTTTTTAAAAAGCTCATTATCTTCAGTTACCACCTCCTAGACCTTAGCGCCTAACCAGGTCCGAGCAGGGGTAGTGGCGACGCCTACAACTCCCTCCGGCACCTAAGCACCCAGAGAGCCCGGCTCCATCACCGAGGAGGCCTTGACCTCCCCTCCCCCTCTGGCCCCACTACCGAGAGCTCCCGGGCCCAGGCCTCCTGTGCCCGGCGGCCGTGTGCTCCACGCCATCTGCCACCAGGGCCTCGGCGTCCGGCTACTGCTTCCCCTTACTCCTGCCACAAAGCCTGCGGCCAACTCCGAAGGCTTGCGTGGGCCGCACGCCGCCGCGGCCCTGAGTCCTCAGGCCTTAACCAGCTCCCGGAGCTCGAGCCCCACGCTCGCTGCACACTCCCGGGTGTGCTGAGGGCTCTCTTCGATCGGGAGCTCTGCCGGGCCCTGCTCGGAGCTGAAGCCCAGGCCCAGCGCACAGAACCACCGCACCGCCCCCCGCTCAGGCCCGGCGGCCCCCTAGCGCTCCCCGAGGCCCGCGCGCGGCCGCCCCCGCCCTGCCCGGGCCCCGCGCTCCCCACCGCTCGCACCGTCTCGTCGGGGTCTATGTCGATCTTGAAGGTCTGCTGCTGGAGGGTCTTCAGGGTGACCAGCATGGTGCCGCCGCGCAGCTCCGCTGCCGGGCCTGCTCCGGGTGCTGGCCGCTGGGCGGGGTCTGTGGCCTGGCGGGGCCCCGGGGTCGCCCGCGCTCCTAGCGCACTCGGGAGGAAGGCGGTGGGGGTGGGGGCTTGTCACATTCGCCCTGCGGAGCGGCCTCTCCCCCAGCCCTGGGCCCGGGCCGCGCCGCTGCCTCCGCGACTGCGGCCTTCCCCGAGAGTTTGGGCCGCCGTGCTTCCTCACGCGCCCGGCGCCAGCCACTGAGTCCAAGAGGCACGAGGGGTCTGCGAGACAAGCAGAGAATCCGCTAGCTCACCACAAGCTGGTGGCCGCCATCAACGTGACTAGCCGAGACGCGCCCCCTCCCCCACCCGAAAAAATCTGGGGGATGGGGCCGGGCTGGCTAAGCACGCAGGCGTAGGGTGCGGCGAGGCTGTGCGCAGGCGCAGCCAAGAACTCCGCCCCGGAATTGGGGCTGGACGGATTGCGGCTCTGGAATGTCGGCGGCCTGGATCGAGCGTGCGCAGGCGCAGTCAGTGGGCGTCTCGAGGGCTGTCGGGGCTTCCTTGTGGCGTCTGCACCCGGGGCGTTCTCCCGCCGGTTGCTGCTCCGCCTACGTCCAGGCTCCTCCCGGCTGCCTGAGTTGCGCAATCCGTAGCCGGGGAAGCGCTACGTGGAGACCGCGCTAAGTGGAAGCCGAGCTCTGGAGCTGGGGAACAGGAGGGCGGTAGGTTGAGGCGGGGTTTGAGTGAAAGGATCGTGGTAACCACGGTACTGGGCCGGCGCTTACTGGGCGCTTGCCGTGTGGATGAGCCACTGTGGTGACGACTCTGATCCTTTACTCCTGAGAGCGCAGACCCCTGTGCCACGCTGCCTGGGTGGACCTTGGGCGTAAATAGAAGGACCGATATAGGAGGTCAAGTTCTTTCACTCCTCTGGGCGGAACTGTCCAGTGGCTGCTGTCACCCAGAAGTCAGACTGCTTGCAACTGGATACATAGCCCTTGCCTTTCACCACGTCTCCCTCCTCTCCCTTGCGCTCGGGTGGTTGGTGGGTACTAGGCACGTGCTCCTGCCTGAGAGCCTGCCTTTGCACTTGTGCCCGCTCCTGAGTCCTCTTTACCCAGATGCTTGAGTGGCGGCTCACTGTCTCGCCTCCTTCAAACCTTTGCTCAAAAGTCACCTTCTCCGTGAGGTCTACCCTAATACTCGGCTGAAAACCGTAACTACACTAGCTTTATTATCCTGTTCTGTTATCTCTATAGCATTTATCATCTTATAATTACTAGATAATATACATATTTATTAAGTTGATCATCGTTCTTTTCCTCAAACCCCAGACTGAAAGTGCACAAAAGCGAGGATTTTGTTGTGTTAACCGATGTGTGAAGAAACGTGCCTGACAGCAGGCACACGATAAATATTGGAATGGGTAAATGTGCTTCCAGTCCCTCATCAGTAAGGCACAGATAATAATAACTCAACTCCATTGATTTTGGAGGGGGGTGTTGAATAACGCATGTAAAAACTTAGTACAAGGAACATAGTAAGCATCACCTTAGTAGTTAGCTATTTGTAGTATGCTCATTTACAGATAAGAAAAGTGGAGTGCAGAGATGCTGAGTAATGTGCCTGGAGTCACCCACCTAGTAAGTGACAGATGCAGCATTTGAACCCAAGCAGAATAACTCCAGAGAACTTGCTCCAGGTGTCCGGCTGCTCTCAGTAAGGTACACATTTGACATAAAGTGGTTCAAGTATAAAGGAAAATAACAGTTATACCACTAACCATGTGGCCAGTTGCAAATTACATCTCTGTGCCATGATTCTGACTGATATAATGTCCCTGCTTGGTTTTTCTTGGATCTTAGCGCTCAGATATAATTCTAACATGGAACTTTCTTTCCCTGACCAACTTCCTTCTCCACTGACCTGGCATTTCCCCTTTCACAGCACATATCTCCTTGTATTGTAATACAGTATCTAATCCGCTGCGGTCTGTATTCCTGTATATCCACTGTTGGTCACCAGGTGATCTGATCTTGTCCTTTGTTTTGAAATACCTCCAGCTTGGACCTGTCCCCTTCGGTGTAGACAGAGTTAGCCAATTGCCTAAACAATATCTTCACTTAGAGTATAACAACCTTCTGAAGACTATCACAACCAAACAGAACCATTGATTTTTGTCTGGACCTCTCTTCCCCCTGAAACCTGCTTTTCTCCCAGTCTTCCCCCATTTTAGTTCACGATACCAGTATCTACCCAGGTGCTCAGATCAAAAATCTAGTCATCATCCCTGGTAAATCTCTCCTTTGTTCCTGTCTTCCCATCCACCATATCTAATCCATTATCGAGTCCTGTCAACTTTATTCTCCAAATTATATCCCAAATTCAGCCATTTTTACCATTTCTAATTGTACAGCCTTAGGCTAATCCGTCATTATCTTTCACCTGCCTCCCAACTGGTCTCTCCACTTCTGTTCTTTTCCCCATTAGCCTCCCCAGCAATCAGAGTAGTCTTTTCAACCGTAAATCAAATCATGTCACATCTATTCTTTTTTTAATGTTTATTTATTTTTGAGAGAGAGAGAGGCAGAGAGAGGGAGACACAATACGAAGCAGGCTCCAGGCTCTGAGCTGTCAGCACAGAGCCTGATGTGAGGTTTGAACTCACGAACTGTGAGATCATGACCTGAGCCAAAGTTGGATGCTTAACCAACTGAGCCGCCCGGGCACCCCTCACATCTATTCTTAATACCTAATTACACTTGAGAATAAAATTCAAACTCTTTGCCTGGCTTTTAAGAATTCACATGATCTGAGTCCTGCCAGATTCTCTGGCCTCATCTCTTTTCTTCTGTCTCTGGCTTATTCACTGTCATCCCTCTACACCAGCTTTCTCTCATGCTCCAAGCAGGCTAAGCTGGTTCTCACCTCTGCAGTTTGCAGTAATGGTCACTTCAGCCTGAAACTGTCTTCCTACATCTTTGAATGGCTAACTCCTTTTCATCATTCAGATTGCAGGTCCTATTTTACTTCCTTGGAGAGCATTTCTCCAAAAACTGCAATGATCTATAATAAACGTATAATAACCCTCTAGGTGAGGCTCCATCCTACTCTGTTTATGTGGATAATTTCATTTGGGCCCCAACAAAACTACGTGAGATAGGTGCAACATTACCCTGGCTTAAATTTTTTCATGGACCTACTTGAAATTATTATTTTTCAACCTGTTTATGGCCTGTCTCACAATACTACTCGCTTCCCATCTCTGTATTTTAGGGGCAGGAACTCATTTGCCTTACTCATGGTCTTTCCCAAGCACCTAGAACAGTGCCTGGAACACAGTAGGTGCTCAGTAGTGTATGTTGACTGACTCCCAACTCATTTGTAAGCTCCATGAGGCCAGGTGTTGTGTCAATCTTGCTCATAATGGTATCTTTAAAGTATAGTGCAATGTGAATGCTCAATATGCATTGGCTGAAAAAGTGGTGAAGGAACTTTAGTTAACAGTCATTTTAGTTGAAATTTAAATAGTTGTAAGGAAGCCTGTGAAAACATTTTATAATTTGTTGTAGTTTTGTTATAATATATTTTATTATAAATTTCATTCACTTATAATATGAAGTTATAACTTACTGTTATTATAACATAACCTTTTATTATATTAAATTTATTATACTTTTATTTATTGTATTTATTTGTTATAATTAAAACCTTTCCTGCTACAACTACTGTTATCCATCTGAAGTAAAAGGGCAGTGAGAAATGCCTCTCCATATATTGGAGTATATTTTTAAAAAAATCTTTTGCTTGTGGCAAAATAAATCGATATTTAGAAATATTGATTTAGAAATATTCTAGAAATATCTAGAAATAACCACCTTTTTGAGGGTCTTTAGAAATTTTCTAGATACATATATGAGAATATATTCTTTCAAATAGTTGTGGCAACAGTAGATTTTAAATGCCAATTGAAAGATTCACCTGATACATTTTCTAAAGTCCAGTGTTCAGATAAAAGGTTGTTTTTGTTTTCTTTTAATTTCTGGAAAAACTGTATGCCAGGCATAACCACTCTTGGCCCAATAGCACTGGTTGGACAGGCTGTATGCCTCCTTGGAAGATGTAGTTGCCTTTACTCAGAGTCCCACAGTTCACATGATAGATGATAGGACCTCGCTCCCCAACTGTCCCTGCAAAGGCCACTGAGGTGAGTTTGCTCATGAGTAAGGCCTGGTAGGATAAGGGCCTTCTTCACGAGCTATTTTGCAGGATAAAAAGATGGGAAGGAGTTGTTAATTCCAAATACTTGATAACAAGGTTGGTAATTTTGCTTGCATTTTTGGAAATCAGTCAAATGATTTCAGAGAAGTAGATGAGCAAGCAGAGATTTAGCAACTGCTGACTTACGGCAAAAATGCCAGACTTCAAGCTATTCATTCAGCAAATAGTTGTTGAGACTCTCTCCATGCCAGGAACTGTTCTGGGTGCTGTGGATACAATAGGGAACAAAACAAAGTCCCTGCCCTCATGGAGTTTATATTCTAGTGGGATAATAGATAAAGAACTAAAAATCAAAGATATCTACAATCAGGTGATAAGTGCTATTTTTTGAAAAACACATGAAGAGGATTGGGGCACCTGCGTGGCTCAGTCAGTTAAGTATCCAGCTCTTGATTTAGGCTCAGGCATGATCTCACAGTTCATGTGTTCGAGCCCCACATTGGGCTGTGCGCTGACAGAGGAGCCTGCTTGGGATTTTCTCCTTCTCTCTCTGAGCCTCCCCTACTCGCGCATGCTCTCTTTCAAAACTAATAAATAAATTTTAAAAAATTAAAAGAAACAAAACCAAAAAGCACATGAAGAGGATCAATAGTGTTCAGAAAAGTAGAGTTGCTATAGAGAATGTGCCAGATACCTTTCATTCCTTTTCCTCCCATCATTCTTTCTTCCCTCTTCTTCCCTCAGCAATTGGCTCCAAGAAGGCTGACCTATGTGGACTACCACAACTGACTTCCTGGGGAGTCCCTGCAGGAGATAGGAGCGAGCAAAGAGAGTGAAGTTAGGGAATTTATTCTTTGTGGTTGGTAGTGCTCTTTATTACAAGGGCATTGCTTCTGTAGGGTGGCCCTCCAGGGGGCAGAAAGGTACCCAGTAGGTCACTGGGATTGGTAAATGGGACCACTCCTGCTTCCCTACCTTGGTTCCTGGACCCAAATAGTCTTCCTACTGGGGAAACAGTGCCCTATAGGCTTCTCTGATTCAGTGTATAGATTGCATTCTGGAGAATGAAACCCTGTTCTTGCACAGTATTCCGTCTGAGATGTTACTTCAGTTGTACCATCAGCAAGTCATTCCATTGCTCTCTCGGGTTGGCTCCTCTGCAGAGGGTGGTATATGAAAAGACCAATGGGTCCTATGATCATGAGATCACTCCCAGACCTCCAGTACGAAGTGGGTCACTGGTTGGATGCTATGATGCATGGAGGTTCCGTGTTTATGGATCAGGTGCTCTGTAAACTCCTGTACAGTGCTACAGGCTAAAGCTCTGCTGGCAGGAGATGTAAACGTATACCAAGAATAAATGTCTATTCTTATGAGAACAAATTGACCCCCGGTATGCACAGGGCCCAAGACAGTCAACTTGCCACCAACTGCCTGGTTGATCCTTCAGAGAATAGTACCATACCAAGAATTAAACACTAATCTTTCTGGCAGTTTGGATATTCAGAGGTGATGGTAGCTAGAACAGCCTTACTGCAAGGTCATGCCTAGTCTCCATCTCTGCCACCACACTCACCCATTTATGTGCCCATCATGTTTCTACTCTTGCCTCCTAAAAGTCTATTTTAACTACAATACCCAGGTCAGTTCATTTACACTCAAAACTCTGTAATGGCTCCCCACTTCAGTCAGTAAAATCCCAAGTCTTTACAATGCCCTTCCTCCTTCCTCCTCATTACTTTTCTGACTTTATTAGCTACATAATTCCCTGACTTCACTGTGCTCCCGCTGCACTGGGCCCCTTACTATCCCTTGAACTGGCCAGGTCCACTCCCACCTGGGTCTTTTGTTCTCTCCCTGAAACACTCTTCTGTAGATAGATATCTGCCCTCTCCTTCACCTACTACAATCTTTGTTCGAATTTCATCTTCTTAGTGAAACCTACCCTGTCCCTTTTATCATCTTATTTAATATGGCATAATGATAATGCCCCACGCTTCCCCATCCAGCATTCCCCATGCCCCTTACTCTGCTTTCCTTCTTTTCCCTATTAAGTTAACTGTTTTCTTACATGCAACTTTATCTGTTGTGTTTCTTGTGTAGTGTCTGTCTCCCCTGCTAGATGACAGGGATCTTTGTTTTGTCACTCACATTCTTTAAACATCAGGAAAAGTACCTGGAACAGAAAAAGAAGAAAATTGAGCCTCCCAGGAATAAAGGCAAATTAAAACAAAGGTGACACTTTTGTGTTAAAATTAACAATTAAGACTTAGTAACCTCCAAAAATATCAAAAGTATATGGGAAAAGTGTTTCCATAGTTTACTAGTGAGTTTACAATTTGTAACAACCTTTTGGAAAGCCCTTTAGCCATATAGGTGGTTTTTAACCTCTAGAATTTCAACTTTTATACACATTATCTCCAAAACTACTTTTCTCAGCTTAGCTATCTAACTATGACTTGAAAAGTTGATTTAACGGTGTAGTCAGCCAACCAGTGGGGCAAAGGCCTGGCATTCACATGTTTTATGTTTAAACAGTATTATTTACACAACCCAACATTCCTTTTTCTCATTTGAACTGATTTTCCCATTAGTTTTGCAAGACTAGAAAAACCGTTAGCAATAAATTGTGAAATAGATCTTTTGCTAAAGTTCAGTGTGTTTAAACAGTTTGGGTTCTTTTGTTTTCTCGTTTTTCCCAGCTCAACGTTGTTTTTTTCTCATTCAACAGGTTTTTTTCATTTCTAGCTAAAGTTGATTTTAATTTATGATTTATTTCAAATATACCTGACTTGTCTTTGGAGCTAAAAATCAGAGCTGGCTTTTTGTTGAAATCATGTTTATTTGCTAATGAGTTTATTATCATTTATTCTCCAGTATTCATTGGGAAACAATTATATGCCAGGCCCTACATAGGTCTAGCGAGGCTCTGTCTCTGCCCTTAGGAGGTTACTGGGGGAAACAAACAAGTAACTGTGTAGAGTGCTGGGATTGGGGCAGGCTCCAGGAAGGCAGTGTGGCTTGATTGACTCTAGGTAGGGTGGGAAAGATGGGCACAGGGACTCAGCGTCTTTTCAGTTCTCTCTCTCTCTCTCTCTCTCTTTCACAGTTGGTTATCTGATCTGTATATTGGCCAAATGTTCTGAAAATTGTATGAGAACTAGAATATTGTTTTAAAGGAAACCATGAGTAAGTTAATATAATTCTACAAGCTTCTCTGAAGAAACTTTAGAGCATTTAAAAAGCATGTTTTTTAAATCTTTCAATGGGAAGTATGCATTCCTTTCTCCTGGACCCATGTTTATTATTTGTGGTTTTGTAATATATGCCTGCCTATGTTTTTGCAGAATTGTTGCACTATATTAATCAAGAAGAGCCCCAGGACCCAAAGTGTTTGAAGTTCATATAGCAGTTGTCCCACTGATACCTCTTTTCTTGAGTCCCACTGATACCTCTTTTCTTGAGTATTTATTGTTACATGAAATTGGTTTTATAGTTTCTACCTCATATATAAACTAGCTATAGGGGCACCTGGGTGGCTCAGTCAGTTAAGCATCCGACTTCAGCTCAGGTCACGATCTCGCGGTCCGTGAGTTCGAGCCCCGCATCGGGCTCTGGGCTGATGGCTCAGAGCCTGGAGCCTGCTTCTGATTCTGTGTCTCCCTCTCTCTCTGCCCCTCCCCCGTTCATGCTCTGTCTCTCTCTGTCTCAAAAATAAATAAACATTAAAAAAAAAACTAGCTATATATAAAATTATAAATAATTAATAGAATTGACAACATAAAGATTTTATGATGTCATCATGCAGTAACAGTGTGAACAGAATAAAAAGCATACAACCAACTGAAAAATATTTCCAACATGTGACAAATTTAATATCCTTAATGTATAAATTACTCACAAATTGGAAAACAAAGCATTATGATCCAATTAAGCAAAAGCATACAAGGTTTATACAGAAAATGCATGGGAAAATACAATTAATAGTGCTTATTATGTGCCAGGTGTTTTTCTAAATGCCTGCTAGATTAACTTTTAACCCTCATGTCAATTATGAGATGACCCTGATCAAGTTACTTAATCTTGCTGTGCTTCAGTTTTCCTCCTCTGTGCACATGTCTAAGAATTTTTCTATGAAAGATGCAAAGAAGTGAGGTTGCTGGGTCCTAGACATTGTGTATTTTAAATTTAATAGACCCCACCAAAATTCTATCCAAACTGCTATGTCAACATATGTTCCTATCAATACTATTTGAGATTACTAGTTCCCCGCCCCCAGCCAACACTTAACAGGCTCTGTTATTTTCTCTTTTTGCCATTGTGATGGGCAAATCACTTGTGCCTTTCATGAATTCAAATCCCGCTCATCCTTAAAAGTACATTTAATTCCCTGTTCTCTTAGAGTATTTCCTTTAACTGCTCAGTAAATTATTTTTCTTTTTTTTTTTTTTTAATGTTTATTCATTTTTGAGAGAGAGAGAGAGAGACAGAGACAGAGCACAAGTGGGGGGAGGGACAGAGAGAGACACACAGAATCTGAAGCAGGCTCCAGGCTCTGAGCTGTCAGCACATAGCCCCACATGGGGCTTGAACCCACGAGGCATGAGATCGTGACCTGACCCTAAGTCGGACGGTCAACGGACTGAGCCAACCAGGCGCCCCAGTTAATTATTTTTCTTTCTTCTCAATTGCCTCAACACTTCGTCTACTCATTCAACAAATGTTTACTGAACATTTACTGTGTGTTCAAGTCACTGCAGATAAAGCAGTGAATAAATTAGGCAAAGATTTCTACCTTTATGGAGCTTACATTCTAAGGAGGAAAGCAGACAATAAAAATAAAGTTAAATTTATAAAATATTAGATGGTGATAAGGACAAATAAAGCAGATGTGGGCAGGCGAGTAAGAAGAATCAGGGTGGAAATAGGATTGAAATCTTAGATACCATGTCTGAAGAAAACCCTAGGGAAAGGTTACTTGTGCCTTTTTAGCATTTATCACTTTCTATTCTATGTTTATTTTTTTTATTGTGGTAATATCACTTTCTATTCTATGTTTATTTTTTTTATTATGGTAAAATATGCAGAACAAAATTTACCATTTTAACCTTTTTTTTTTAAATTTTTTTTTTTAAACGTTTATTTATTTTTGAGACAGAGAGAGACAGAGCATGAACGGGGGAGGGTCAGAGAGAGGGAGACACAGAATCTGAAACAGGCTCCAGGCTCTGAGCTGTCAGCACAGAGCCCGATGCGGGGCTTGAACTCACGGACCGCGAGATCATGACCTGAGCCAAAGTCGGCCGCTTAACCGACTGAGCCACCCAGGCGCCCCAATTTTAACCTTTTTTAAATGTACAGTTCAGAGACATTAGGCACATTCACATTGTGTGCAACCATCTTCACCATCTATCTCCAGAAGCTTTTCATTTTCCCAAATGGAAACTCTGTGCCCAGCAACCAACTCTCCATTCCTTCCCTTCGCAGTCCCTGGAACCACCCTTCTACTTTGTGCTTCTATGACTTTGACTACTCTCAGTATATAATATCAACGGGATCGTACAATATTTGTCCTTTTGTGTCTCGTTTATTTCATTTAGCATAATTTCTTCAAAGTTCACCAGAATTTCCTTCCTTTTCAAGGCTGAAAAATATTCCTTTGTAGGTATATACCGTATTTTGTTTTTCCATTCATCTGATGGACATTTGCTTTCTTTTCTACCTTTTGGCTATTGTGAATAATGCTGCTGTGAACATGGATGTACAAATATCTATCCAAATCTCTGCTTTGAATCCTTTTGGGTATATAACCAGAAGTAGAATTACTGGGTGAAGTGATATTTTTATGTTGAATTTTTTGAAGAACGGCCATACCGTTTTCTGTGGTGGCTGCACCATTTCACATTTCTGCCAGCCATGCGCAAGGGTTCCAATTGTTCCACATCCTTGCCAACACTTGTTTTTTCTGTTTCATTTTGTTTCTGTTTTGTTTTGTTTGTTTTAATAATAACCATTCTGACAGGTGTGAGGTGGTATCACATTGCGGTTTGGATATGCATTTCCTTAATGATTAGTGATGAGTGTCTTTTCATTGCTTCATGGCCATTCGCATATCTTCTTTGGAGAAATATCTATTCAATTCCTTTGCCCATTTTTGAATTGGGGTGTTTTTTGTTGTCAACAGCAATATATAGGAGTTCTTTATGTATTCTGGATGTTAATCCTTTATCAGATAAGTGATCTGGAAATATTTTCTCCTGTGAGTTGCCTTTTAGTTCTATTAACAGTGTCTGTCTTAGTCTATTCAGGCCACTATAACAAAATACTGCAAACTAGGTAGTTCATAAACAAAGGAAATTTATTTCTCACAGTTCTGGAGGCTGGGGAGTCCAAGATCAAGGTGCTGGCAGATTCAGTGGATGGTGAGAGCCCTCTTCCTGGTACATAGATGGCTGTCTTTCTGTAGTGTCCTTACATGGCAGTAGGGATGAGGGCTGTCTCTGGAGTCCCTTTTATAATCAGGACAGTAATCTCATTCATGAGGGCTCTGCCTTGATGATCTCATCATATCCCAGAGGCCCCACCTCCTAATACAATCACCTTGGGGGTCAGGATTTCAACATGTGAATTTTGAGGGAACGCAAACATTTAGACCATACCAGTGTACTTTGATGCACAAAACTCTCATTTTCATGCAGTCCACTGTATTTTTCCTTTTGTAGCTCATGCTCTTGGTGTCATGTCCAAGAAATCATCATCACATCCAATGTCATGAAGGCTTCCCCTATGTGTTCTTCCAGAAGTTTTGTAGTTTTGGATCTTATGTTTAGGTCTTTGATCCATTTTGAGTCTCATTTGCATACAGTGTTATAGAGGGGCCAATTTCCTTCTTTTGCATGTGGATACTAGATGTTCATTTTTATTACATTTGATAATTTTCCATAATGCAAGGTCCCTTGAAGACAGCACTGTGTCTTATAATTGTTTATATCCCTTACATACCATGTATTTAATAAGAGCTCAATATGCTTTAAAAAAATAAATGCTTTGTGGTTACTGACTATTGAATTGAAATATTACTGTGCATCTTAATTGTATGACCAGCTCATAATAGGCATTTAAAAAAATTTTTTTTAAATTATGGAATTTAATATATTCTTATTCTAAGGGATTTCATTCTCAAAGAAAAATTGCTTTTTCAATTGATGGGATTGGAGAATGAGGATTATTGTAAATGTATTACATAATACATACATATATACATATATATATATATATATATATATATATATATACAGAGAGAGAGAGAGATAGAGAATAATATAAATACCAAAAAATAAAGTACATAGCCATTTTCAAAGCAAATACTCAACTTCTACTTTGAATATGGTGAATTAAAATGAAGAATACTTTTTTTTCACTTCTCCAAATCTTTTTGAAATAATACAATCAAAAGAAAAGCCATAAGGGATAAGCACTGGGTGTTGTATGAAAACCAATTTGACAATAAATTTCATATATTTGAAAAAAAAAAAAAAGAAAGAAAAGCCATAAGAACTCTGGGAAACCAAAAAGGGTGATGTAATAGTTGCACAGAAATGTTCCCAGTGAACTAGGCTTGTTGGCACTCATGTGCTTGTATAGTCCCTGCCATTTCAAAGCTGGACTTTAACCAGTACATCAGTGAGAGTAATGCTGTGCCATTTGGATCTAAGCCTTTAAAAGTCGTGTCAGCTTCCTCTTTTACACTTATAGGGAAGGAAAAGAGCTTTTTTCCTCTATCCATCTTAGGGTCGTTGGCTGGGCCCTTGCAGATTAGACCAACTAAAGACAAATTCAGAAGAGAAAAAAAAAAAGAATTTTATTAACACATACGTTGCACATACATGTAGGAGAACTCAGTGATAAATAACTCAAAGAGGTGGTTAGAACTTGGGCTTATATGGCATCTTAGCAAAGCACAGTAAATTCATAGAGAAGTGACAGGATAAAGGAAAAGGGCTGTAGGCTTCTAAGGGTGACCAACTGTGGGAAGGTAAATATTTGGGGGAAACTAATGGAGTAAGGTTTGTTCGTGGAGGTCCATCTCAGTGTTGGCTTTCTGTCCTTTTCATGGCTATAAAACTTCCCTGGGAGAGGTGAGTTATGGCAGTCCTCATTTCTCAGAAGTTCCTGCTTTTAGTTAGATAAGGGAAGCTCCAGGTAGGCTTCTTTCTGCCTCTGTCAGTTTTGCCTCCAGCTCATAATAATCCTTATGCCAAAGTGGTGTATTTTGGAGTGGCCTATTCTGGTCCCCTACACACTCTTGGAAGCTGGCAATACGTGAAACGGTCTTTAAGATTTTTTTATAATTTTGGGGGGTGCCTGGGTGGCTCAGTTGGTTAAGCATCTGACTTCAGCTCAGGTCATGATCTGGTGGTTCATGGGTTTGAGCCCTGCATCAGGCTCTCTGCTGTCAGCTCAGAGCCTGGAGCCCGCTTCAGATTCTGTGTCTTCCTCTGTCTCTGTCCCTTCCCTGCTTGTTCTCTCTCTCCCTCAAAAATAAATGAATAAACTTAAAAAATTTTTTTAAATAATTTTTGACAGAATAACTCTATTTCTGGGTATTTGTCCTAGGGAAATATTCAGAAAAAAGAACTCCCTTTCGTAAGTTAGATGTACATATCATTATTAATTATAATAATAAAAATGGGAAGGTGGAAGTGGCCTTACTGTTGAATGCTAGGAGAGCATTCAACAAGGTACATTGTATATGACTGCTTAAGCATTATAAATCATGATTTTGGAGCATATTTACTGATAGAATACAATGCCACTCATTCATGTATTCATTCATTCTGCAAATATATATGAATAACGTGTGTCAGATACCATTACAGATACTGGCTTTTCATAGTGAGCAGAACTCTCTCATGGAATAACTACTATCCTGGAACACTCATTCAGGAAGGGACAAAAAATAGGCAAACAAATATGTAAGGTGGTGGTAAATACAAAAAGAAAGATGAAAATCAGATAAGAGGAGAGTTAATATTAAAATATGATACAATGATGCAATGTTAGGAGATGTTTATATAGTATAATCCCAGTTTTATAAATAAATAAACAACAACCATTACCACCACCATGATAAATACACGTACATAGGGGCACCTGGATGGCTCTGTCGGTTAAGCGTCTGACTCTTGGTTTCAGCTCAGGTCATGATCTCGCGGTTCATGAGTTTGAGCTCCACGTTGGGCTCTGTGCTGACAGTGCAGAGCCTGCTTGGGATTCCCTCTCTGTCCCTCTCTCTGCCCCTTCCCAGCTCGCACTGACTTGTCTCTCTCAAAATAAATAAAATTTTAAAAAATTTTTAAAAAAAGTAAAAAATACGTGTACATAAAGATAGAATAATGACTTGAAGAAAAAAATTCGAATACTCACAGTGGTGAGCCCAGAGTGGTAGAATAACTGGTAATTTTTTTATATGTTCCCACTTTCCAAAATGTCAGTAATGAACACTTATTTAGACTCAGAAAACCACAACACAAATCATTGAAAAATCCATCGAATTAGGTTTAGAATGAAAAATTAATTTACAGATGCTTATTGTTAAGTTTAATTATTTAAAAGAACATAACATTTGTCAGAACCCTTAAAATGTACGACACAGAGTGAACCCTGACTTATGCTATGAACTTTGAGTAATAACGACGTGTCAGTGTAGCATCATTGAACATAACAAATATACAGCCGAGGTACAGAATGTCCATAGTGGGAACGTTGTGTTGGTGGGGAGGATAGGGGATATATGGGAACTCTCTGTACTTCCTACTTCATTTTGCTGTGTGCCTAAAACTGCTCTAAAAGAATAAAGTTTATTAATTAGAAAAAAAGAGAGAACGTAACGGCCATAATGATGTCAGGCATAGATATTCTTTAAACAGGAACTTTTGGAAATACCCTTTATCTCAGTAAATTTGGCACACATCACATTTCTGTTTCTCACAATTCAAGAAGCACAATTTTTCCGTATCACGTGGTAAGCACATCCATTTATAAGGGGCAAGTCAATATTTACCAAGGTCACCAAACTGTAACTACAAAACCAATGCCTATTTATTATTTAGAATGAGAAAGAGTGCTGTCACACGAGCTGGAATACATGTTTTCTGTGAAGCAACATATTTTTTTCTGTGAAGGCATGGAAAAATGCCTTATTATCAGAATGTTGCCTGGAGAGCCTGAAGTTAGAGGAAGTAGTAGCCAGTTTTATGATTTGATTATCAAATGAAGTGTTTCTCAAAGTGTAGGTCCATGAGTAGTTCCTGCTCAGATTCATCAAGGGCAGGTGCCTAGGTGGCTCAGTCGGTTGAGTGTCTGACTTTGAGTCAGGTCATGATCGACTCAGGTTTGAGCCCCACGTCGGGCTCTGTGCTGACAGCTCAGAACCTGGAGAGTGTTTTGGATTCTGTGTATCCCTCTCTGCTCCTCCCTCCCTCAAAAATAAATAAACATTAAGAAAAACCTTACCAAGGGTATTTATTAAATGCAGGTTCCTAGGCAGTAACGTAGATTTACCTTGCCATAATTTCCAGGTATGGACCCAGAAACTACATTTTTAAAAAATTTTTTGTAATGTTTATTTGTGTGTGTGTGTGTGTGTGTGTGTGTGTGTGTGTGTGTGTGAGAGAGAGAGAGAGAGAGAGAGAGAGAGAGAGAGAGAGAGACAGGAGTCCAAAGCAGGCTCCTTAGCTGTCAGCACAGAGCCCAACATGGGGCTCAGACTCATGAACCATGAGATCATGACCTGAGCTGAAGTCGAACGCGTAACCTACTGAGCCACCCAGGCACTCCAGAAACTTCGTTTTTAACAAGCACCCACAGTGATATTTTTGTGCATGGAAGTTTGTAAACCACTGGTACTTGGACAAAAGGTAGTGATGCCATTTCTTCACAATCTGGAAAACTTTGCCAATGGGAAATTAACAACTCACGGGCATTGGTGAAACTTGCTTTTCCCTAAGTCCACTTCAAGAGCACTGCTAAATTTTAAGTTCTGAGCCTCTAGTTTTCTCTGATTCCTTGACCATGTTAACTTCATTTAATTACTGTCAAGTTATCATAGAAAAATCATTCTTTTTTCTCTTCATCTCACTACCCAGATTTATTACATTCTTTTTATGTATTCTATACAGGGGTAATTACATACAGTGACAGTTTGATGAGTTTTGACAAATGTATATATCCATGTAATCAACATTCCAGTTGAAAAATAGAATATGCCATCATCCTAGCAAGTTCACTAGGGTCCCTTTCCATCTTATCCTTGCTCCATCTATCTTGGCAACCACTATTACAATTTATATCCTCACAGATCAGTTTTGCCTCTTCTTGAACTTCATAAAATGGTGTATTGAGGGGTGCCAGTTGGTTAAGCGCCTGACTCGATTTCAGCTCAGGTCATGGTCTCACGGTTTGTGAGATTGAACCCCATGTTGGGCTCCATGCTGACAGTTTGGAGCCTGCTTGGGATTCCCTCTCTCCCTTTCTTTCTGCCCCTTCCCCCACTTGTGTGTATGCTCTCTCGCTCAAAATAAATAAGCTTAAAGAAATGGTGTATCGATTATGAGCTAACTCCATAGTTATTATAAAAGATGACACTCATTCTTGCAAGTCCTTTCAAGAGAAACCACTCTAGGCAAATTTTAAGAAACTCCAACATATTTCAGTTTTCATTGATAAAGGTGGAGTACCTTAATTAAGATTCCTTGGCCTACAGAAATAAACAGGATCCTGCTGAGGACTATCCTTCTGTAGCTAGTTAGTGTTGCGCCTTCAATTAGATGTTTCTGGTTTTATTAATTAATTTACTTACATAACTTACTTACTTACAGTGGCAGGGGGAGAGGGAGAGAGAATCTTAAGCAGGCTCTGCACCCAGCAGGAAGCCCAACTCAGGGCTCAAGCTCACAGTGGTGAAATCATGACCTGAACCATAATCAAGAGTTGGACACTTAACCAACTGAGCCACCCAGGGGCCCCTCGATCTATCCAGTTTTAAAACTCTGATAGTAAAAGAGAGAATGCAACTGGAGGAAATTCTTCTGACCAAAAAGAATGATACCTTGTAGCTTCTACAATAATTTGAAGATCAACTTGTTGAAATACCGTTAGTAATAGTAAGAAGAAAGTTTGCAGACGGGCAAATGTATGCCACTTGATCCATAGACTGTGGACCACCACGTCTGGTCTCAGATTAGATTCCCAAAGGGATCAGTAACATTTTCCCCAGACTTGGATTTCACCATACTCATACACTTGTGTTTTCAGCCTCAAACCACAGTGCTAATCAGAGCCTAAACGAACGTAACATCATTTGAGAAACAATACAACCTTTCTGCCATCCCTCATCATAATTCCTTTGGTCCCATAACACTATTCTCTGGTTTCTCTGGTCGTTACCATTTTTGCATGCTTTGTGCTTTGATTCTTTTAGGATTTTAACATTCCTGCTATTTGTGTGGTTCCAGGTCAGTCTTGTAGTGTTACCATTTGCCTCCATGTTTCTAAATATTTAATCTGTATCGTAGCTTAAAGAGTTCTATGCCATCACTTTGATTTTTTTTTTTAAGAATCTCCCCACCTTTTTTCTCCTCATTGGAATTGCCCAGAGTCATGTTTCTGAGCACTTCCTGGTTTTGTCTTCTTTTGAAAACTTGTGGAATTATGCCTATATTAAAAAAAAAAAAAAAGTGTTCAAGTCTAGCTTCCTAAAATCCTCTGTACACATTTTATCCAGCTCAGTCTTGCCCCACTTTGAAGATGATGTGGCCACATTTTTCCAGGTTCCCATCCCTTCCATTCCGATGAATGGCTTCTTCCCATTGGTTGGAATCAGAGCACAATTATTTCTATTCCTTCCTATACCCTGTAGAACATGAAATTGTAGGAAGGAAAGTGAAAAACTGCTTTTATCTGAATCAAGGGTCCAAATGTTATCTCCACTGTGTGTGCTCTGCCAGTTTTGTGGATTTCCTCCATGTGGCTCAGCTCTGCTTCCATGAAAATGTCACTTCTGTCCCTCTCTTCTTTCATCTTCATCCAAGTGTTCAGGGAGTCCTCTGAATCTATTGTTGTCACAGCCTACAGTGCTGCCCCATCTACTTCCAACAGGTCTTTGTGCTCAGCACACCCTTCTATCACTGTGTTCCCATGGATCTGTTCCATCTCGCCAACTCTCAGTGGTATCTGTGAGGTCTTGTTGGTTGCCCTGGGCCTTAATATCAAAGTTGCTGTTTGCTTATGTATGTTCTGTGCATGATATCTGGACATCTGCTACCTACATTTTGTTTCTGATGTCCTTCCTGATTGTTTTCGTATTGAATCACTCGACACCTCCCTCACTGTTGAAATTCTTCCCAGCCCTCCTTAATGTCATTCATGGAAACACATTTCAGTTTTATCTAGGTGTTTTTTTCTCCCTTCCCATCTGTTTTCCATTTACAGCCCTTTTGGCCAGATGAATTGGTATCTGACTAAACACATTCTTTTCAGTCTTTGAAAAATTCTCTTCATTCTTAGTCAAATATCCATCATTCCTACATTTGAAGCTATTGCCCTGAAATACAAATTTGTGCCAAGTGTGTACCTAGTCATTTACTTTTCATGTCATATTTTTGTTCTAAACATTTGTGCCTAAGTCTTTTATATCCCAAATTTCACATCATCTTGAGATGCTTCCATACTCTATTTTGATGGGCTTTCATTTCCCTGTAACTTGGCAGTTGATGACTTTGACCAGCCTCAGGAGGCTCCGCCACGGGCCAGATTTATACTCCATGAAGATAACACCCTGTCTTCCATGACTTGATTGGGTCAATTCACAGACATTACCATATTCCTTATAAGGAGGTCTCCAAGTCCCAGTGCTTGACTTTTCCTCCATAGCTTTACCATTTCATGTGTCCTCTTCCTCTGTAGGAAAGGATTATTAGAAGTGGTGTAGTATAGTAGAAAAGAACCTTGCTGTTACTTGTTTCTTGGTAGCTAAAGAAGACAAATAAGGGACCTCTACAAGCCTGAGCTTCTTTATCCTTCAAGTGGGGATAGATTACTGACCCAACAGAGTTGTGTTGTTTAATAAGACACTATGTAGGAAGCCACTTTTTAAGCTAAAAGTAACATAGACATAGGTTTTAAGAATAATCGTTGCATTATTTAGTTTTCCTCCATCATGCAGAGCACATGGAGCATGCATGACAAGCTGCTCAACATTTGCCCCAGCCCTATATTAACTCATTTATTGAATGGCTCCTGGAAGCCAGATCCTCTGTAAGAAGCAACAAGGCAAGTGCACAAAACTTGGTGGTGGAGTACGTGGCCAGGAAGAATTGGAATTTGGGAGCATTTCCTTTCCCCAGAAGATTAAATGGGCATTGTGATAGCCTGTACACTTCCTACAGTCATCTGCACCGTGCCTTGTTCTTTGGATTTGAACACTTCAACAGATGTTTTGGGGCATCCAGAGGTCCTCTAGTGGTGTGCAAAAATCTGCTTATTTTCTAGAACCCTGGACCTCTAGCTTATTCAGGATCCACCCTAAGCTAACTTCATCTGGGATCTTGCCACAGTACATACCCCTCTCCACCTTGACCATGATGGGACAGCATAGTTCTCTAGTGAGTTTGTAGGACAATCATAGTAACAACAAACCATGATAGTAACAACTACAATTCACACGTATTGAATATCTACCTTGCGTCACATACTCTGCTAGGCTCTATATACATCAGTGCTTTTCAGCCATTAAAAAAATTGTCGCTCCCCTAAGGAGACTTTTTAGACATGTTTTTCTTGATATCCCTTCTATGACACGTTAATACCATAGATGTACTGTGTATTTGTTAGGTACTGCATGTAGATAGGTATTTTCTGTGATTTATATTTAAAGAGAACCCCCAAGAACCAATTTTCACCCTCTTGAGGGTGATATTACCGCCATTGAGAATGTGTGTGTGTGTGTGTGTGTGTGTGTGTGTGTGTGTGTGTATTCCCCCGCTTTTCTCAATCATTCCTCAAGTAATTTTTAAACTGTTTGCTCAATCCCTGAACCTATTACACAACTATTGACTCCAGGGAAAGAAACCTTAATTTGGAAGTAACAGCAAACACTCCATTTAAGGAAAGGCTACATTTTCCACATAGAGCCCACCCCAGGTCAAGCCTGGACAGACCCCAGCTTGATGAAGTCTTATGGTCTCTCTCACACACGATTTTCTTTGTGACTTATTCCCCCAGGACCTTGAATAGATGCTGGACATTCCTCATCAGAAACCTGAGGAGGATACTAAAAAGACAGCCACAATTTTCCTTCTGCTTGCTGCCAAAGTTCTTGAGGCCAGCTGTTGGGGTAAGATTTTCTAGGATTTTACATACATACATATACATATATGTGTATATACACACACACACACACATACATACATACATACATATACACACAAATACTGCAATCTGAGGTTTCAAATGCCGTCTTAGTTTTCTGTGTCAAAGGACTAGAAAATGTGGAAATGAGGGAAGGTAGTAGAAGGATGGGTAAAGGAGAGAACGAGAGAGAGAGAAAAGGAAGACAAAGTATCATGGAAGGAGCAAGGGCTTTGCAATCAGACAACCAGCTTGGTCACTTTGTGACCTTGGGAGAAAGTTACTTAAACACTCTAGGTCAGTAAAAGACTTGTTCTTCCGGGTCTATCTTTGTACTCACAATATCTGGCATGTAAAAGGTGCCCAATTGTGTGTCAGCATTATTATTATCACATACACATGTTGGTAATAAAAGGAATTGGAATCAAATAAATTTGCCATTCAAGTTTTCAAATCTTAGAAAAGGCTTATGCATACCAATACACATGGGCACAGCCATGAGGCATTCTGGGACTCCAGGAGCAAAAGCTGATGGGAAAGGACCCCCATTCAATTTTTGAACCAGGAGAAATATGACAAGGGAGTCATCAGTGGAGGTCAATTTATGGCCCTCATTACTGATCAATGCCGCTTTATAGAGCTGAGCTTCTATCTGTGAGCAGGTGGGATTCTCACACCAAACTCCAGCAGTTGACCAACTTACTCATCACCCTGAGGCCACACCAGAACATGGCAGTCTTCCCCTTGTGCAGAAAGATGCCTTCTGTGGATATTCCCTAAGAAAAGGAACAGAAGCAAGAGCTAGGCCACGTGTGACTTCTTTCTCCTTCTAAACTCACCAAGCAGGCTAAGTCAGTTCACCTCCCAGGGTGGGAGTGGGGACAATGTGTAAAGGAACCGAAGAGGCCGGGTGTGTTATGCCAGTGGATGTCCTTCAACCTGGACAAGATAAAACAAGAGAGGGTTGGCTGTGAGAGTCCCACCTTCTATTGGATCATAGTTAGTAATGGGAGGTAACAGAACTGGCAGCATTTAATCAGTCCATAGAACTGGCCCTGAGTGGGAGGAAAGGCTACTGCAGTATGCTTCAAAATGGTTAACAATTAGCTCTCTGGGGAAAAAACAAAATGATATCCATTTATAAATTTTACTGATACAAAGGTTGTGTAGCACACAATTTATAAGTAATAATAAAACATACAATCTCCTTTAAATTCCATATAGCCAATTGATTCTCACTAAATGTTTTCACTGATTGTTGCTGAACTCTTGTATCCATAGCCAACCTGTAGTTACAGTTCAACCATGATTTGATAAGTGGAGTAATTTCCACCATCCAGATAACAAAAGATGTAAATAACTCACAAGCACAGGCAATAGTAAAATGTAGTAAGATTATTGAGAAGTGATGAGTTTGTGTATTTATGACCTTTGCTTTTAATGTAAATTAATTGTATGTTTATATAATTTAAATTTTAATAATGGCTGTGTTTAACAGTCCAACTTGTAAAATGCCTGAAAACTTATCAGTCAGCCCACCACTGAGGGATATCCCATAATCCGAATTATGTTCAGCCCCCACCTAAGGAGAACAGCATCCACCAGGGGGCAGTGTGGCTCCAGGTGGTCCCTTATGCAGGGAGCCAGCCCTCAGGCTGCAGTTACTAGAAGAATAGTCAGAAGGTTGAGACTTAGGGCTTCTCTCTGGGTGTTGACCCAGGAACAATCTGGAGACCAAAACACATGACCTGAAATGCTAGTGGAGAAGGGGTCAGGGGACAATCCACCTGCTCCCTGCACCCATGTGGCAATAGGACAGGGCAGTAAGGCCCATTGCAGACCCCACTCTCTGGTGATGTGAAGATGTACTCTGGACAGAAGATGTTCCCGGGTTCAGGAGCTTGAGTGAGACACAATTTAATTACCTAAAATTGGGTTCAGGGCCTGTAGTTGAGAGAGCCAGGGAGGAGAGATCAACACTAGAAGCAAAGCAGAATTTCCTAGTCAGCTAAAGAATGTGGAGCCTTGGGGGACACAAGCAGAATCATAAAAATCCAATTTCCAAACTGCTTTCTTCCCTGCACACAGGAGCTGTAGTTTAGTTTTTAAAAGTAGGAGCAAGTTATGTAGCATAACGTGCTATTCAACAGAGGCTCTATACTGATAAATACTTCATACTTAATTTATCCTAATTCCATTTTGTATGCTTACAGTCACTTTCTAAAAGCCCCACTTGAGGCTTAAATGCCTCTTGTAGGACTTTGAAAGTGTAGTTTCTTGGTGACTTAACTTTTCCGTATCCAAAGTAAAGGTAGCCACCCTAACAGAGCAAAAGCAAAACTAGTACCTGGAAAAATCACATTTTCTTACTAATGTAGGCAAAATTGTCCCCAGAATAATAAGCTATCCAAATCATTTATATAAAGTTTTTGTTTTTTCTCTATACTCACCTGTTAGGAAATTGCTTCCTTATTTTGTTTATTAAGATCTAGCTTTGTAAGTCCAGGATTTCAAAAGAGTTGTGTTTATCTCTTTGCTTGCTTCAGGCATGAATTGCTCCCAGGCCACGGGAGAAAAGTGAGTTCATAACTGATGTAAGGGCTTTAGATTAATAGAATATCAACAATTTTGGTTTGAGAGAATAATATCTTACATTGTTATTTTTAACAGTTTATGAACAATTATATTCAGTGGTATATTAGAAACAGTGGGAAAACAGAAAATTTTGGGTGATCAATGTCTAACACAAAGTAGTTCAAGTTGTGAAATTATTTATTCCAAAAAGTATGTTATGTCTGTGTTAAAAAGCTAAGTCATGTTTCAGTGTAGAAGAGTAAGAGAAAAGATATCTAAAATAAACTAAGGCACAGGATCACAGAATATATCCTGTTTTATAACTTAAAATATTTTTTATAATGCATAGTTTTAAATATGTGCATAACTAGAGAGTAGAGTATAATGAACCCTCAAACTTTGTGACTCTTGTTTCATCTATAGCTTTACAACACCATTGATATAACATTTCATCTCTGAATACAGAACTTAATAAGTAATAATATACTATTATCACATTTAAAAAATCATCATAAAAATTTCCATAGTATCATTCAATATATGGTCATTGTTTAATTTCCTCAACTTTTGTGTATGTGTGTGTGTGCACACTTGAATTTATAAAGATGATACAATATATTGCAGTTGGTTAACATGTCTCTTAAGTGTCTTTTCATCTGTAGGTTGTCCTGTCATTTCTTTTGTTTTTACAATTTATTTTTTAAAGATAACATTTTTGTTACTATTAAAATCACAAATATTTACCCATCACTCTTTAAGGCTTCATAATATTCCATTGTGTGGGTGTTCCATGATTTATTTACACAGTCTTCTATTGTTGGATAATTGTGTTCAATGTTTTCCTAATACTCAATCTATTGTGAACAACACCCTAATACATACATCTATGGAGACCTGCTTGATTATTGAAGAAAAATTGATAGATACAGAATTCCTGGTTGAAAGAATCAGTCTCTCTTTCTCTTCCAGTGCTTTTTCCAGTGGTTTCTTTACTTCTAAAGTAAAGGTATGAACTTGCTTTTGAATTTGATTTAAATTCAAACTGTCCAAAAATTGAGGATTCCTGCAATAAATATTGAAACCATTTCTTTCTATACTGGTAGGGTTCAGGTAAACCGAGTCTTTCATTACAGATGGGTCAGGAAGAGGTTCATTGCAAGATGACTATACAGGTGTTCATAGTCAAAAAGCTGGTTAAACTGGAAGGTGTCATATGTCCTCAGTGACCCACCCTCTGGCTTGATGAGTCACTTTAATTTGAACTGAAGATGTCACCCTCTTTCATAAGATTGATGAAAAACCCTGAGCATGTCAATAGAATGCCTTGGAAAATGTGTTCATTCCTTCTTTGGTTAGCTGTACTTTTACTGTGAGGTTACAAGAAAGTCTAGTCTCCAGTAGGGAATGTGAGTAGTTGTTATTGCCACGGGATAAGATTCTTAACTTCCTTTGAAAGCTCTCAGGAATTCAGTGTGGGGTCGGATGAATGGGAAGGGGATGGGGGTAAAGATAAACAAAATCAGCCGTGAACTGACAATTATTGAAGCTAGGTGATGGGTACATGGTAATTCATTCTACTATTTTCCCTAATTTGGAGTATGTGTGAAAATTCATGTCCATAATAAAAATTTAGAAGATCTCCCAGAGCAATATGGCCAGTCCATGGCCTATGCCCCTGGGTGGCTCTTTGGGGCTCCAAGTACAGCCCTTGAAGCAAACATGAATAAGATTTCATGATAAATTATTGTAATGGGGGTGTTTTTAAAGTAATAACAGGTCCTTGGAGAGATTTCAAATGATATTCCATGCAAGCGTGTGCTACCATTCACTTTTATTTCATGCAATAAATGAATCATATAGGAATATTTTACAAGGGAAATTATTGTAGCGCCTCATCAATGACACTGGAGGGTTCCGCCTTATATCCTCTGTCAAGGAGACCACTCTTACAGAGCAGTCTTTAAAAAAACCTTCACAATCAGGAAATTTCACTTTCTATACAATCTGGTTTATAAAAGGTACTGAAAAACACCTATGGTGTACCAAATTGGGATTCATGAGATAACACCGAATTTTTTTTCTTTTAAACTTCTTCAGAAAGTCAGGCGCATCCAAGGACCTCATACACAGTAGGCCATCACCTAGAGTGGCTCTAGAAAATCAGGTGTCTAAAATTTTAATTGTAGAATGAATCCCATGTTCTGGTGGAATATATTATAGATATAAAGAATGCTTACAGGGGTGGTCTGGGTGGTTCAGTCAGTTAAGCGTCCAACTAGATCTTGGCTCAGGTCATGATCTCACAGTTCATGGGATCTATCCCTGCATCAGGATCTGTACTGATGGCAAAGGGCCTGCTTTGGATTCTCTCTGTCCCTCTCTCTCTGCCCTGCCCTATTCGGGCTTTCTCTCTCTCTCTCTCTCTCTCTCTCTCTCTCTCTCAAAATAAATAAATAAAACTTAAAAAAAAAGAATGCTTGTTTAGTTATATAGGTATTTGATCTATTAGATGCCTCCTCTTAGTAGGCTAAGGACTAGGTGTTGAAAGTGCAAAGTGAAATCACTTAACCAGC
Organism: Panthera pardus; assembly: GCF_024362965.1. NCBI lineage: Eukaryota > Metazoa > Chordata > Mammalia > Carnivora > Felidae > Panthera > Panthera pardus. The sequence goes on along the minus strand of NW_026526766.1, from coordinate 67,980,409 downwards.
CTCAGTGGTGATTCTCTGACATACAGAGAAGAGGGGCTATTTCATTTTATGAGTCAGCAACCACTAGCAAGCAGATGGCTAATTTTTTCTTCCCCTATACCCTGACAATGAAACAAGAAAGCTATAACCCTTAATGAGCATAAATTAGATCTTGATTATAAAAGACCTCATTTCATAAAATAAAGATTCTATCCCTTCAAGGGATTCTTCATTTTACACATAAGGGAACAAAGGATGAATGATGCTTATAAACTCAAGGTTAGATTGAAATCATAGTTTGTTCTGATTTGATTACATCAAATGGCAAAGTCCAAAACTTGTCTGGTGACTTCCTTCATAAAATAAAGAGAACGTTTTATATTCTCTGTGAAAAAATGGGTTGCATTCTGTCTGCCACCAGCACCGGCTTGCTTCTCACTAATACCAAAGTACACAGTATCATTTCTATTTAGTTTGTCTAGAACTGAGGTATAATACAATGGCTTGTATCAGCTCATGAGAGCCTGTCTACACATCTCTTCCCAACTCCGTGTTCTGTAACATCATGTGGATGGCTTGAAATCAGGCGTGGTGGGAGTATCTACACCACAGAAATTGGCAAACACTCCAACCGGGACTTTTTTTTTTAACTGGGAGAGCCAGTTCGCCAGTATACCACTTGTTACACTACAGATGCTTAATAGCCAAGGCTCTAATATTTACAGTTTCAGCCTATTTCCAAATGACCATCGTCACATTCTGACAACGCACTGATCAAATCTGAAGTCCTCAATATAGTCTGGCCTTCGTCCATGTTTGGAGCTTCATCTCATGTCATCCTTTTTGCATGCTCACCTTTCTGCAGACCCGCAGACGTGCCTTCATTTCTTTGAAAACTCCTTGCTCCTTCCCCACACAGTTTTCTCCGAGCTGCAACCCACCTGCTCCTAGGTAACACCTCCATGTCCTTCAGCACAGAGCTGAATTTCCACTTCCTCAGAGTAGCATTCCTGGACTCTATGTCTAGGTCAAGTATGAGAGTTGAAAGCCTTCCTCATACTTTGAACCTTAGTCTTGCATAACAGCCCTGTCTGTACCTCTGTACCCACTATGATTGTTTGATTCAGGACCACCTTCTTCACGGGGCAGTGGTCATCCTGGGAGGTGGGGCTGTGTCTGGTTTTCCTGTGTGTGCTTTCCCTACTAACTAGAAAGTAGCGTAGGGCCTTTCAAAATATGTATTTAGAAAATAGTCCAAAGATTCTGAAAAATGTGGAGAATAATGCAATAAGCATCTGTGTACTTATCAACCAGCTTTAACCTCAACATTTTACCAGAATTGTTTTACTTTTTTTTCTTAAAGAACAGAAACATTGGTATTCTGACTAAACCCTTTGTGAATTCTTCTCAATCCCATCGCCATCTTTTCCTCCCTGGAGAAAACCCTGAATGTGAAGGTGTTGTGTATTCCTCCACTGTAAGAAGCCATAATTTGCCTGGGAAGGTCTCTGTGTATATTTAGAAAAGATATTACTCATCTTTGCCAGCATATGTGGTGGCTGGAAGTGAGCAAAAGACCCTTCCTCATGAGGATTTATGAATGGCATGCTTCTTAGAAAGGGAGTTGATGCCCTGTTTAGGTCAGGATTTCTCAATATGTAGTGTGAGTCAACCATTTTATACTGTTGGATGGCTTAAATTTCTTGCCTTTGATCAGTTGTTAGATTATAAAATTTTTAAAGGGTATAATTTTATAATTTGTTTGAAGTTGTCTAAGTTCTGATATCAGCTTGATTTGTAGATACTTTAAGCTCCATTAATATAAGATGACAAAGAGGGAGTGTTCAGTTGTGGTAAAGAGCATGAATGGCTGGAGTGAAGTCTTTCTGAACTCTATGATCCAGAGCAAGGCAGTCCCTGAGCAGTGTCGTGGCATCACTGGGGAACTTGTTGGAAATGCACATTCCTGGCTCCCACCCCAGAGCCCCTAAAGCAGAAATTCAAGGGTGGACCTCAGCAATCTGTTTTAATTAGCCCTCCAGTTGATTCTGGTGCCCACTAAAGTTTAACAACTGATCTAAAGCAGCAAATTTAAGCCCTTCAAGCTTCAGTTTATTTCTCTGTAAAATAGAAATAATAAGAATAATACTTAAGAGACAGGATCTCTGTGAGGATTAAAAATTAGTTAACATTTACTCAGCACATCTCCCAGCGCCAGGCATTGTTCTTAGCACTTACCATATTTTATTTCACTTAATCCTGAAATTAACTTCATCACAAATAAAGATTAGAAAAGTACCTAGGACGTAGCAAGCCCTCAGTAATTGTTACTATTATTACCTTTTTGATTTAACCTTTGTAAAGATTAAATGAGATGATATAAATGCTTAGCACAACATCTAATGCCTAGCATATTCATAACAGGTATTAACTATTTACACATAAAACTACTTGTCTCAAAAGTAAACATTATTTACATGGGTCTTTTTGAGAAGTGGGATCTAGTCTAAAATGATTACTGAAAGGGAATCTCCCACTGGAAAAAGAAGCCATTACAGAAAAAAAATTTTTACAGATCACATTTCAACATTTCTTTTAGTGATTTGTCAAAAGTCAAGGAAGCCAAAGAGAGCTCTTTGAACTAATTGGGAGGGCCAAGAAGGTATTAACTACTCTCTAATTAAGCTGGTAATAGCTGCCCTCTATTGGTGAGATCAAAGACCAGAGAAACACTGCCTGGGAGGACTTTTGAAGACCGGCTGCTCTCAATGACAGCCTTGAAGTTTCGGACCCTACAAAGTAGCTCAGAGGGAGAGTTGCTCTGTCTGTGGGGGTCCAAGTGAAAGAAGGAGAAGGTCCAGGTGGATGGAGAACAGTTAAAGGTTTGTTAGGAAAGCGTTAGCTTAGATTTGGGCATTTGTATTTGTTTCAGAATCGTACTCTGAATTGTGTCTTCTAAAATAAAAAAGTAAAATTAAATAAATAAATAAATAAATAAATAAATAAATAAATAAATAAATAAAATAAACAAGTCACTAGCAGTAGTTGCTTTGCAGCTCGATGTAAAGAATTTCCACATATTGGGAAGGGATTGGGGCAAAAGCACACTCTCCCTCGTCTACAGCTGTGAATGGGAAACCACACAGTCAAAGCCTTTCCTGTTCACACTGTCATTCCCAAAGCTGACCTCTCCTTTGTACCCAGAACACCACTGGCTTCTCCTGTCATGACATCTGGTATGGGTGGAAGTGCTTGGGGTTTTTTTTGGTTTTTTTTGTTGTTGTTTTTTTTTCCTGGTCTAGACCAGAACTGCCCAATAGTGGGAGCTACATTTGTTACTTTTTTTTAAGTAGACACTAAAATATAGTGAATAAGAAAAGATGGAATTAATTTCAATAATGTAGTTCATTGAAACCAAGATATCCTGAATATTATCACTTTGATATGTAATTAATATATGAGTATTAATGAGATATTTCACAATTTTGGGGGGTACTAATTCTTTGAAATCCAGTGTGCATTTTACACCTACGACACTTCATAATTTGGATTAGCCACATTTTCAGTGCTCAATAGCCACATGTGGCTAGGGGCTCCTGTATTGGATAGTGTGGGGCTAGAGCATGAGCAACTCAGAGGCAGTATCTAATCTATCCTTGTACCCACAATGCTTTGTTCAGTGCCTGAAACATAAGTGTTGTTCCCTAGGTAAATATGGTATGTAGAATTCTAAGTTCACCTCCAGCGATCCTTGCCTTTGTATAATCTCTTCCTCTTTGAGTGCGGGAAGAGCATATGAGTATGATGTGATATCAATTTATTGATTATGGTATGTTATATGGCAAAAGGGAGATTATTTGGGTGGGCCTGCTCTAATCAGGTGAGTCCTTTATTTTTTTTTTTATTTTTTTCTTTATTGAGTTTTTAATTTTAATTTTTATATATATTTTTTTCAATATATGAAATTTATTGTCAAATTGGTTTCCATACAACACCCAGTGCTCATCCCAAAAGGTGCCCTCCTCAATACCCATCCCCCACCCTCCCCTCCCTCCCACCCCCCATCAACCCTCAGTTTGTTCTCAGTTTTTAAGAGTCTCTTATGCTTTGGCTCTCTCCCACTCTAACCTCTTTTTTTTTTTTTTTTCCTTCCCCTCCCCCATGGGTTTCTGTTAAGTTTCTCAGGATCCACATAAGAGTGAAACCATATGGTATCTGTCTTTCTCTGTATGGCTTATTTCACTTAGCATCACACTCTCCAGTTCCATCCACGTTGCTACAAAGGGCCATATTTCGTTCTTTCTCATTGCCACGTTGTACTCCATTGTGTATATAAACCACAATTTCTTTATCCATTCATTAGTTGATGGCCATTTAGGCTCTTTCCATAATTTGGCTATTGTTGAGAGTGCTGCTATAAACATTGGGGTACAAGTGCCCCTATGCATCAGTACTCCTGTATCCCTTGGGTAAATTCCTAGCAGTGCTATTGCTGGGTCATAGGGTATGTCTATTTTTAATTTTCTGAGGAACCTCCACACTGTTTTCCAGAGTGGCTGCACCAATTTGCATTCCCACCAACAGTGCAAGAGGGTTCCTGTTTCTCCACATCCTCTCCAGCATCTATAGTCTCCTGATTTGTTCATTTTGGCCACTCTGACTGGCGTGAGGTGATATCTGAGTGTGGTTTTGATTTGTATTTCCCTGATAAGGAGCGACGTTGAGCATCTTTTCATGTGCCTGTTGGCCATCCGGATGTCTTCTTTAGAGAAGTGTCTATTCATGTTTTCTGCCCATTTCTTCACTGGGTTATTTGTTTTTCGGGTGTGGAGTTTGGTGAGCTCTTTATAGATTTTGGATACTAGCCCTTTGTCCGATATGTCATTTGCAAATATCTTTTCCCATTCCATTGGTTGCCTTTTAGTTTTGTTGGTTGTTTCCTTTGCTGTGCAGAAGCTTTTAATCTTCATAAGGTCCCAGTAATTCACTTTTGCTTTTAATTCCCTTGCCTTTGGGGGATGTGTCGAGTAAGAGATTGCTACGGCTGAGGTCAGAGGGGTCTTTTCCTGCCTTCTCCTCTAGGGTTTTGATGGTTTCCTGTCTCACATTCAGGTCCTTTATCCATTTTGAGTTTATTTTTGTGAATGGTGTCAGAAAGTGGTCTAGTTTCAACCTTCTGCATGTTGCTGTCCAGTTCTCCCAGCACCATTTGTTAAAGAGACTGTCTTTTTTCCATTGGATGTTCTTTCCTGCTTTGTCAAAGATTAGTTGGCCATATGTTTGTGGGTCTAGTTCTCGGGTTTCTATTCTATGCCATTGGTCTATGTGTCTGTTTTTGTGCCAAGGTGAGTCCTTTAGGAGAGAGAAACATTCCTGCTGGCCTGGAAGAAAGCATACAGCTATGTAGTGACCTGCCAAAGGAAAGGATATGCTTCTAGAAACTGAGACACGTCCCCAGCCAACCAACTAGAGAGAAATCAAGGACCTCAGTCCTATAACCACAAATAACCGAATTCTACCAGCAACTAGTGAGCCTGTAAGAACACCCTGAATCCCAGATGAGAACTGTAGCTGACACTTTGACTTTGGCCTTGTGAGCCTCTGAGCAGAGAACCTAACCATGCTGTGCCCTTATTTCAGACCTACAGAACTGTGAGCTAGTACAGGGATATTGTTGTAAGCCATTAAATTTGTTTTAATTTGGGGACGCCTGGGTGGCTCAGTCGAGTGTCCGACTTCGGCTCAGGTCATCATCTCACAGTTCGTGAGTTCGAGCCCCGCATCGGGCTCTGTGCTGACAGCTCAGAGCCTGGAGCCTGCTTCAGATTCTGTGTCTCCCTCTCTCTCTCTCTGCCCCTACCCCGCTCATGCTCTGTCTTAAAAATAAAACATTAAAAATTTAAAAAAAAAATTGTTTTAATTTGTTAGATAACAATAGAAAACTAATACAGTAAACAAGTGTCGTAATTCAGCAAGCATCAATCAGCTGGTGGCAATGTCTCTAAACCGCAGGCATAGTCCCTAAGAGGAAATAGTGACCTCTGAACTTTGGACTTGAAAATCAAACCAGTGTTATGATGACAGCATATTTATTTAACTGTGCCAGACTATTAGCGGTCTCGGCGTTTGAATTAGTCTCTCTTCCCAGTGCCATTTTTATCAGAGGGAAGAGCTAAGTGAGAGGCAAAAAATCAAAAACAAAACAAAACACAAACCCTCTGGAAATAAGTTTGATATACTTATCTTGTAAAAGAGTGACCATTGATGAGAGGCAAATATGACAAATCATGACAATAATAAGGATAGTTTACACTTGTTGGGTTTGTACTCTGCACCAGGCATATCACCCATTGCCTCACTGTCTCCTTACCGCAGCCCTAAAAGGCAAATACAATTATTACCTTCCTTTTATGGATGTGGAAACCAAGCTTGAGAGGTAGGAGGAGATTTAGCTGCATAACCAGGCAATAAAGGTAATTAGGAAGGAAGAGGAAGAAGAGGTATTTTTGGATGAAGTACTCTTCAGAACAGATTAGCTTGACTCTCACATGCAGCTCTTTCTCTTGGATGACAGAGAGCTCTGTTTCCTCTCTGTTAACAGGTCCTCTTTAAACCCCTTCCTTTTAACAAGGTACATTTCCCTAGTGGTCCTCAACCTTTGCATTCTGCCTTCTAGTTTCTCCTTTGGGGAAGTCGTTGAGTCCTCTGGCTCCCAATAATACCTCTGGTCCTGGCTCTGAAAGGTACATCTTGAACCTTGTTGTTCTGAGCATCTGCCCTCCCGTGACGTTTCCACTTGGATGTCTCATTGTCCTCTCAAGTTCAGCTTGTTCAAGGTGGAGTTCATCACTATGCCCTGAAAATCAGCTCACCTCTGCAATACTCTACACCTGCCAACAGTTCCATAACCACTGGCCAGTCTGCCAGGCTGCAAACCCCAAACTCTTCAACCCTTTCTCATCTTCATTCCCTTTAGCCAATCAACTGCTAAAAGTATCTTTCCAGAATGTTTGCTCAACCATGCCTTCTACACTCTCCAACCTCCTGAGCCTTTTAGTTCACTGACCTTCTTTACTGTTTTCCTTATCCAGCTTTTATTCCAGGGTGCCTCAATTCAATCACCCTTGCCAGGGCCCAAGTCCCCTTGCCACTCTATTTTCATCATTCCTGTTTGACATAATTCGAAACCAGCCATCTTGCTCTTCAACTGGGAGGCTGAGTAATATTAGAAACATTGCACAGAGGGAAGATAAAGTTAACATAGAGCCCTCTGTTCCAGTTTTCACTGAGGCCCCAGGACCAAGGATGCCAAATGCTATCGCATTCCAAAGCAAATTACTGGCCCCTCCCTGTGCGTGACTCCTAAAGAAGATGGATGAAAACAGGTTTTATGATCTTTGTTTTTCACTGACCTTGAGCTGTGAGTTTTTCCTATCCGAAACTCCCTCATACTTACCCCCCTAGCCATGAGGGAGCTTCATAATCATCGTTGATAGGTATATTTTGAAGCTTGGGGGGGTACAGACAGACATTAGACTCATGCCTAGGGAAAAAAGTCTTTAATGAGAGGCTGGCTAAAGTGTGTGTCAGCACAGCAGAGGGCTGCATTTGGGAAATAACCACATTCTGGCCTATGCCAGGCCAAAGCTGCCTTTTTGCAGGGACCAAATGTGAAACTGATGGTGGGAATGTGAGCGTGGTTTGTTTAGAAAGGAATCTTGATCCAGAGGGCTTCCTGCGGTCAGTGAGGTGTCCTCAGTAAAAAGAGGTCAGGGGTTCCACTGGAAAGAGAAGCAGAAGGGAATTGTAGGTGGCCTAGAGGAGAGGCACCATCTGAGACCAAGGAATTCTGGTTGGAAGGGTGCAGCACAGGAGCTTCTGAGGAGGCTGCGGATGCTCCGGTGAAAGAATAAATTAGTTATCTGGATACAACAGTCAGAGCCAGAGGGAAACTACACCAGCTTGTATCTGTGTCCATCAAATAAGGCCTTCCCCCCTTCTACCTTTCTGTTGTCTCTGCTCCCACCCTGGACGGCCCAGTAGTAGTCAAATGGTGGAGGAACAGAGTGGGGGGTCAGGGAGAAGTAGCACTAACGGGGAAATAGAGATGAATATCCCAGTCCCCACTGCAGGCCCTTTGGTCTAAAGCATATCCGAGCTTGCAATGAAGTTTGGAGTTTTATCACGCATGTTAATTTATACATTGAGGTTGCGATTTGGGGATGAAATGACCAGAGGACATTTTGTTATCTGAAATGATCACAGTCAGAAGACCTTCCTAGGGGTGTCTAGGTGGCTTAGTCAGTTAAGGGTCTGACTCTGGATTTCGGCTCAGGTCATGGTTCTCATGGTTCATGAGTTTGAGCCCTCTGTGGCACCAGCACAGAGCTGGTGGCACAGAGCCTGCTTGGGGTTCTCTGTCCATCTCTCTCTTTGCCCTTGCCCTGCTCTCTCTCTCTCTCTCAAAATAAATATATAAACTTAAAAAATTAAAAAAAAAAAGACTTTCTAATGTCTCATCTGAAGGGTTGGAAAGAGTAGACCCAAGAGGATTCAAACAGGCAGTTGGGGGTGAAGAATAAAATTGTTTCTCTTTGCATCCTATGTGTCCAGCTTGCTCAGTGAGACCACTCAGTTTGTATCACTGAAAATAATGTGAGTCCACAGTCAACCTTCAAGCCATGGCAATGTAACGTTTTTCTGGTAGACATACTGTCCTATTCTCTGCAAAGTCACCTTATGCTTCTCCACCTTCCTTGACATCGGAACTTCACACTGGCCCCTCACTCTCAGATGATCTTGCCTGAGTCATTGCAGAGAAAGTAGAATCCATCAGATGGGGGGAGTCTCTTTCCATTTCTTGTCTATCATTAAATGGAGCTTAGAACTGTACTTAGACTATTAATTGTTAATTGACACATGTACTGTAAGTCTATGAAGGATGCTTCCAGTATTTGACAATAGCATACTCTCTTAGGCAGGTAGACTATTTCCTCCATGATCTTATTCAATATCGATTTGCCTATTTCATTTTCATATAATGTAAAAAGAAACTTTTAGCTCAATTTGAAACTTGGAAACTTTTTGCATGTATATTAAAATCTACGAGAGAATCTAAAGTCAGGTTTTAATTTATTTGTATTGCATTCTGCAAAATACGTCCACGAGATTACCATTTGTATGGTGAGTATTTTGCAATATGTGAAATAGGGCGTTTCACGCCTTTGCCATCACCCTCAGAGAGCTTTTCCAGTCTCAATTCTCTTATTCCATCTAATTCCAATTTCATTTTAAAAGCAGTCGGGAACATATATACCCCGAGCATTTAAAAATGTTACATTTAATATATGTAACGAGTTTTTAATTCCAATATAAGTAACAAAAATAATTGAAAAACAGAGTTGCTAATGGAAACACGCTTCTCTATAAAAGTAATTTATGATATCTAAAAGAATTCTAAGTTCATTATAGAAAAATTTGAAAATCACAGGGAAGTAAAAAGAGTAAAAAAAATCAGCCATAACCACACCACCACTTCTATCCTCATTTTTGAGATCTTCCAGTCTTTTTTATTTTTCAAACTTGGTATAATAATGCACACACATTTTATTATTTATTTTATTTTAATTCCAGTGTAGTTAACATACAGTGTTATATTAGTTTCAGGTGATTAACATACAGTGTTAACATACAGTGATTCAACAATTCTATACATTACTCAGTGCTCATCTTGATAAACTCTTAATCCCCATCACTTATTTCACCCATTCCTCTACGTGCCTCCCCTCAGGTAACCATCTGTCTGTTTTCTATAGTGATTCTGATTTTTAGTTTGTTCCTTTTTTCCCCCTTGTTTTGTTTCTTAAATCCCACATATGAGTAAAATCATATGGTATTTGTCTTTCTCTGATTTATTTCACTTAGTGTTATACCATTTAGATCCATCCATTTTGTTACAAATGGCAGGATTTCATTCTTTTTATGGCTGAGTAATATTCCATTATATATATATATATATATATATATATATATATATATATGTATATACATATATATATATTTCTATGTGTCACATCTTCTTTATGTATCTATCAATGGGTGCTTGGGTTGTTTCCATAATTTGGACACTTGGGTTGTTCCCATAATTTGACTATTGTAAATAATGCTGCAATAAACATAGGAGAATGTGAACACATTTTAAAACCCTGCTGTTTTCCAATGGTACATTATATTGAGGCCATCTTTTTTTCTGTGCTATTGAATACTCTCCAGCAATCTGTTTTTGGTGACTGAGTTGTATTCCATCATAATATAATGTTGTAATTTATTATATTATTGTCATGCAATATATAATCTGGTCTTAAAATTTCTTTAACAACCCCAGCATACTTATTTTTAGAAGTAGAAAAATCTAGTATCTCGTTGGCTTCTGGTACATATTCAGTTTCGTATTTTCACTCCACCATCAAATACCTTAACTTAGATTTTGCCAAATCGCGTACTTCCTAGCCTAGTAAACAATTGTTTTATTTCTTTAAAAAAATTTTTTTAATGTTTATTTTTGAGAGAGAGACACGGTGTGAGTGGGGAGGGGCAGAGAGAGAGAGGGAGATACAGAATCCAAAGCAGGCTCCAGGCTCTGAACTATCAGGACAGAGCCTAACGTGGGGCTCAAACTCATGAACCATGATATCATGACCTGAGTCGAAATCTGATGCTTAACCAACTGATCCACTCAGGTGCCCCTAGTAAACAATTATTTTAAATTCAGCAAAAATAAGGAGGCCACCAAGCTCTTTAGGTTTCTGAAATTGCGGCCTCTGTTCATGGTATCTCTTTCCCTGTTTCTGTTACTTCCTAATCCCCTGTTATTCTGATTTTGCCCTCCTTTGAATTCTTTTAACTCCTTCCTCTTCCTTCAACATGGAGTTTGTTTTATTTATTTTTTTAAATATTTATTTATTTTGAGAGAAAGTGTTTGAATGCATGTGAGCAGGGGAGGGGCAGAGAGAGAGGGAGAGAGAGAATCCAAAGCAGGCTTCATGCTAACAGTGCAGAGCCTGACATGGGGCTTGATCATATGACCTCAGATCATGATCTGAGCCAAAATCAAGAGTCAGATGCTTAATTGACTGAGCCACCCAGGCACCCCATGGAGTTTGTTTCCTTGGATTTTCCCTTCTTTAAATTCTTTTTTTTTTTTTAATGTTTATTTTTGAGAGACAGAGAGAGAGAAAGAGAGAGAGAGAGTGAGCATGAGTGGGGAGGGGCAGAGAGAGAGAGAGAGAAGGAGACACAGAATCCAAAGCAGGCTCCAGGCTCTGAGCTGTCAGCACAGAGCCCAACATGAGACTTGAACACATGGACCATGAAATCATGACCTGAGCCAAAGTTGGAGGCTTAACCAGAGCCACCCAGGCACCCCTGGATTTTTCCTTCTTAATGCTCACTGTAGAAAAATTCAGATATTGTACATAAGACTCATAGGCCTTACATTTGTATATTTACATTTGTAAATATACATTTACTTGCATATCAAGGGTGGAACCATCTGGTGAGAGATTCATATATACCAAGTTTGTCCCACTGATGTATAAAAGCAGAATGCCGGTTTTTGAATTTACCCGTTGAGCAATGGAGTTGACCTGTGGTCTGAAATGCTCTACTATGACTAACACATTCCCTTACTGAAGGAAGACCTTCAAAGAAAGCTGAATCATAAGGAGAAGTTTGCCTTTAAGAATGAAATCAGAGGAAGGGGTTTCAAATTGATTAGACATTTAGAATGTTCGGTGATATCAGGCTAAGGCAGACTTATGTATGCATCATTATAATTAAGGTTAGATGTGGGGTTAGAGTTAGGCTGAGGGACAGTAATTGTGACCCTGAGAAATTCGTCAAGGGAATGAGTGCTGCCTTCAAGTGCCTCTTGTGTTAAATCCGTCTGCGTTCCTGTGCATGGTCCATCTTCTATCAGAAACTTCTGCATTGACCACCTGCTTCCTTCTTCACTCTCTCTCCTTCCTCCTGGTCATCCATGACTCCTGCTTTCTTGGGCCTCCTCCTATGTCTAATTGTTTTTCCTCCATCTTCTTTCCATGCTGACTCTTAGTTCTTGCATCTCTGGAATAACATGTATACAAATTTTCTCCTGGGCACTGGGGTAGTCATTCGTGTGGCTCTGCTGTTAACACTCTTCCCCTTCCAGACACACAGTTGAACGACACGTTCTGCCTTCTTTGTTGTTAGGTGGAGCTATGTGACGAGTTCTGGCCTAATATTACGTGCAAGAGCAATATCTGTCACTTCTGGGGTAGAGCATTTAATTATGACTTTAGCTTTATCCTCTAATTAAATGAATTCCAAATTTACTGAAACAAACTTAATTGATCACCTGAGCACAGGTCCCAGTTTTCTAGTTACCTTGCAATTGATTGTCCTGTTTTCAAACCCATTCAGCATGTCTGCCGTTGGAGGCACCCTGGCATCCTTAATTCCCATGACTCTGGGGATTCTGAGCATGAACTGGTTTGCTTCTGGTTGACTCCTCCTCCTGTGCCCCCTTTCCTTCCTTTCCTTGGATTTCCATACCCAAAATACTGTGACTGTTTACAATCTGCTATCATCTCCTTTTTTCTTCTCTTGTGGGTTCATATTTTATTTTTGCTCTTATGTTTTATTGTTATTTTAGAAGAGTTTGGGAAGGGAAAGACAAATTTGCATGTATAATCTTTCATGTTTACCAGAAATCCATTCACTTAATCTTTCTTCCAGTTTTTAACACGTCTCACAGAGAAATTCTGAATGTGTCTTGAACCCGACAGGGACTTGATACAAATCAAAGCAGCTATAATATGATAAGGTAGCTTCCCTGACCCAAAGGGGAAAAAGGGCAGGGGTTAAAATTACCCTGCATGGATGAATCGCTGGATTCTACTCCTGAAATCGTTATTGCACTATATGCTAAGTAACTTGGATGTAAATTAAAAATAATAAAGAAATAAAATGTTTAAACTTAAAAAAAAAGATAATCTAGTGTGTTCAGAGGATGTTCTTAGAAAAATGGTGCCATGAATAAATAAGTTTGGGGGAAAAAAATACCCTGCCTGAAGATTTCTGAAAACAGCAGATAATACAATATTTAATCCAAATTTCTATTCCTACATTCATTCAAAACCTGGTGAGCATCACACTCAGATTTAGGTGCTAGGATGTGGATAAAATGATTAGAAATCTTAAGAGTCTCTCCTGGTGAATTTCTTTTGTGTTTCTTCATATGCTACATGGTAGTTCAATCACTAACATAAGTTGACCTTTTGTTATAAGCTGGAGGGACAGAGAAGAATGACTGTCTTTTTATAGAGAGAAAACAGCTGTGCCATCATCCCATTTGCCAGGAGAGAGGAAAAATTGTCAGGGGTTCCTGTTTGTCATTGGCAAGAACAGTGAGGTGCTGGGGCAACACAGTTTATTCCAGAGGTACAGACTCCTCTGTCAACCCCCAAGAATTACCTTTATCCACAAAGACCCTGATGGAGGGTCTGAAATTCCTCTTTTGACCAGCCGAAGCGTGGCCTTTTACACAGAACATTTCACGATGCCAACAGATAGTTTCCAGAGAGGAATTGGGAATTAAGTTGAGCTCTAGTTGCGGATGATTCTTTTTCATGCCTAGCTACCCAAACAAAGAGAGTAAGCCAGAAGCCAAATCCGCAAGTGAACACACACAATGGAATTGGTGCATGGGAATGTACAGGGCTCTGCCCGATTGAACTGTTGCCAGAGCACCAGGGGGCGATTTCTAACCGCCTCCCGCCTCCCCGGCTTGTATTTTGGCAGCTCTCTCTTCCCTACCCCCTCCGTCCTCTTCCCCGTGTCCTCAGATCCATTTGCACTGTTGTTTGGAAGGGGCCCAACTCACACAGATTGGCAGCACTGTAATTGGTGTTTTACTTACCTCTGCCTCTCTCCTCTCTGCGTTTGATCATTCTGATAATGACAGCTTATTTTCTCTCTCTCTCTTTACCATCGGAAAACAAAAAGGAAACTCTTGAAAGAGTTGTGGAGTTATATTTGAGTTTTCCGATGTACTGCTATGGGAATAAAATTCATATTTTTAAAATGTCTTGCCCTTCTGTGTCCCTCTTCCTCGCCGCTCACCCAAACAGCCCTGACGGGAAACAGTCATGTTGAGAATTGATTTTCCCCTCAGAAGGTGTTGTGACTACAGTGGCGACATCCTTGAGTGTTGGCATGTCAAAATGTTGATGTTCTCATTGAAGACCTTCATCGTTTCATCATCAAGGATGCTTTCATTTGCTAGATTCTGTTTGTTTATGTGCATTTTATTTCAAATGATACTTCTTGGGATAATATTTACAAGGGCTCAGGGCTCCTGGAATGAAAAGTGTTATATAAGCTGAAATGCTTACCCCTGGCAAAAGGTAATCTCCATTGCACACACCGCCTGGTTGTAACAGCTCACATTTACACAGTGTTTCTAGTTCAGAAAGAATTTTCACGTGTACTGTTTCATGTAATCCCCCGATAGCACTGTGAAGAGCACATAAGGGATGGTGTGGCTCCAGGAATCATCCCACCTTGCCATGCCACCAGACACACGTGCTTTCTGTACCTGGTGTCCTGCTAACTTTTCACAGGTGTTATTGTGTAGCTCTCTAGAAGCTATGTCCCAGGCGGTTTTGTCTTGGAGATGAGTCAGGTTTACAGAAGCACAAATAAGTACAAAATAATTAGAGGGATTCTTTTATTTTCTCAAGTCTCCTGAAGAGAAAGACTGGGCAAGTAATTAATTACAGGATCTCTTTGGCAGGCTAGGGGAGAGGGGAAATCTGTGGACGCTGTAAAATTAATAAACTGATTCCATCTCCACCATCTAAACATTTCAATTAAGGATACATATAATTAGGGCAAGAGCTAGAATACAAAACGAGTGTATCATGTGATTTACCGTAGATCAAGATGCCATTTCTTGTGAGTGACAGTAATGTGCTGTTAAGCCAGTGGCAAAAAAAACAAAAACAAAAACAAAAAAGAAATCTGTCTATTTTCTGGGACATACACAGCCTTTGAACTGAGATTTTATAAGGCAACATTTCAAGGTAGTAAACAATTGTTCTAGAAGAGGATTCTTTTAGAAGAGAAGACCAAGCAATACTGTAATAATTGTGGGTGTGGTTTGATTCCTTCGGAGGGCTTGCCTAGAAGTCCAGTTCTTGAAGGAATGCCTTAAATACAAAGCTGTTTAATGAACACTACCGTAGTTGGCCATATAATGGTGTAGGGAAAATACAGGCTTTTGAGCAGCACACAGGACAAGTGTCCAACACTTGTTGGACAAGCTGGAACTGAGCTTGACTTCTGGATCCTCCATGTGCTGTTATGCAACCTTGGGCAGACCTTTTTTCTATGAGCCTCAGTGTCTCCATGTGAGTATCTGTGGATTAAAAATACCTCCTTCACAGCATACTTGCGGGGATCAAGTGGGATAAAACGTGCAGCCCGCCTGACATGTAGAAGCAGCTCCACAAATGGTGGCCGTTCTTACTGTGGCTTCATGTTACTCCCCTTCCCCGTGGACCCCAAACACCTGAGCATCAGAGACTCAGTTCAGCTCCTTTTTCTGCTCCCTTGAAGCCCCAAGTTACAAAGGCTCTCAGAAATTTGGCTGCAGTCGGTCTTTATTCGTCACAGCCTTGCTTCCAGCTCACATCCTGATTGATAAATTGGCTCTACTGGACGAGGCTTAGAAAGGACTGTTTAAAAAGCCCAGTGTTTTGGCTGATCACACGACGGCTGACAACTTGGTCCAGAATCTGGTTTGTGTGAATGATTGTAAGAAGGAATCAACTTTTCATTTCTCATGTAACAAAGGAGGAAGGATTATAGCTTTATCTGTTACACACTGTAAATCACTTAAATGCCTCTTACCTACGTGTTCTGGAATCATATTTAAGGAATGTGGGAGCAATGAATGTACTTCCCAGAATATGAAGTGAGAATCACACTCATCCTGCATTCTCTTTCCATTACACTTACCATGGATCTCTGGTGAGAGGGGACCCATCTCAAGAGGAGGCAACTGGCCGTCCTCCTTTTGCACACAGGGCATTTCATATAGATAGACTCAGAAGAATGAGCTCCAATAGACTTGAGAGTGAGCTAATATATTGGTTGAGGACTTCTTGTTGGAAAACAGAAATCTGAACAAATCATGCTCAGGCAATATAGGAAATTTATTGGCTCACATGACTTGGAAATTTAGGGATGCTGCTGGCTTCAGTTGCCAGGTTATCAATCCTAATGGAAAAGAGGTATTCCGATTACTCTAGCAGCAAACTCCTAGGGAGGACTCCACTCAGATTTGCATTGCTGGACTAGCAAAAAAACGTGCACTATTGCGTATCCTATTTTCTATTCGCTGCAAAACCATGTGCTAACTGATACTACTTCTGTTTTGTTTTCTGCCTTTCTCTTTCTTGCCCACCTTTTTTTGGTGGCCTGGGTGTATATATTTAAATATCCTTAAATATACGTTTCCTGTTTCTATTTCACTCAAGCCAGCTCTGCTTATATCACCTGTTCATCTTGGAACCATCCACCATGAGCTGGGAAGTAAGCATATTGATTAGTCATTGGTCAACGTGACCACTGTTGAGTTGGGAGGAGGGTGGCATCATTATTCACAGTTCCATCAGGACCACATGAACTGGGATCTTGAGGGTAGACAAACAAGTTACCCATCCGCTACACCTGTCCCTGTGTTGTACCTTTTCTGTTAAGAGATGTGATTGTTGTGACTACGTAGATTCCCTCTGGCTCCAGTTCAGTCCCTTGCCTCTTCTGCCAGTGGGTCTGAATCTTTTCATGATTTTCATTCAATAAAAGGCCCTTAAAAGTTCTTAAGATGTTGGGGCGCCTGGGTGGCTCGTCGGTTAAGCGTCCAACTTCGGCTCAGGTCATGATCTCACAGTCTGTGGTTTCGAGCCCCGCATCGGGCTCTGTGCTGACAGCTCAGAGCCTGGAGCCTGCTTCCGATTCTGTGTCTCCCTCTCTCTCTGGGCCTCCCCTGCTCATGTTCTGTCTCTCTCTGTCACAAAAATAAATAAAAACATTTAAAAAAAATTTAAAAAAAAAGTTCTTAAGATGTTGCATTATTTCATAGCCTTTATAAACTTAGCCATAAGAAAAACAGTTCCCATTTCCATTAAGTTTTCCCAGGTAAAGTTTCTAAATCTTCTATCATCTTCATAGATATGAGAGTGTTTTATTTCTTTCTTGCCTTTTTCTAGTTCAGGATTCCAAATGAAGCCTATGTGAAAGGTATAGCATAGGGTATTGGTAAAAGAATATGCATTTCTGGATTAGCTGGCTTGTGTTCAAATCCCACTTCAACCACTAGACCAGCATTGGTTAGGGAAATGCAAATAAATTTTTTTTCATTTATCATATTGGCAAACATTTTAAATATTGATGAAATACACACCTATTTCCCGCCCCCCCCCCCCCTTCTCTTCCATGGCAACAATACCACATACGTTTTGCCTTGGGCCCCATCTGAATCCATATCTACTCCTGGACTGCTCGGTTATATGACCGAATAAGTTCACTTTTTCAGTTTAAGCCATTTGGGGTCCGTTGTCTATTACTCGAAATTGAATTCCAATTCACATAATTGATAATTTCCCTTTCTTATAAAGGTACCCCTTTCTTATGAAGGTATGGGGAAAGTATGAGCCAGGCACTTGGTAGCAGATGGACACTATCAGACCCCTTCCTGCAACACCAGTTACAGCACTAGGGACTGTAGCTTTTTCCAGGAAGCTTCCTGTATTAAGTCCCTTGTGGAGACTGTGGAAGTCTCCCCACATTGAATGCTGCCTGCTGAATGGGACTTAATGTAGGGCAGAGTGGATGTGAGCAGTGCAAGAGATGTACAATATCAGACACTTGGTATGAACCACTTACCATCCTCACATCTTCTCAGCCCCCTTTTTACTCCAGCCCCTGCTGCAGCAGCTAGCTTTGTGCAAACATATTCTGACAGCGCCTCACTTCATCTGCATCATGGCCTTCTGCCCTGGGACTTCTTTAATGCTGTGTTGTGAGATGGCTATGGAGACCCACTCAGGCATGCACAACCTAAAAGGGCAGGGGAGTTAAAGCCCAATGGGGCATCCCTTTTCTAATGGGGGATGAGAGCTGGTGGGTAATGGAGGCATATTATATATATGGCTCCTTAAAAGGTCTTAGTGGGTCGAGCCCTAGTAACCCAGCAGTGACCAACTGGATAATATACTCCTGAACTGCCATTTCCTCTTGGCCTACTTTCCTGGATCACTTCCCAAATAAACTGCTTATACACAAGCCCTTGTCTCGGGCTCGATTTTTGAAGGAGAATCTATAATCACTGCAATCCTAATGAGATCCTCAAATTTATCTCAAGTTTCCTCAAGTCTTGTATAAATAGGTATCATGGAGCTCAGTGTGGGCAATAACCAAATAATTCTGGCTCTTGTCCCAAACTGAAGGAGCCTATGAAACTGATCTCAATTTCTTTTTCTCTGGCTTATACAGTCCATGTCCACCAACAGAAAAGCCCTTCAGTGGTCATGTCTCGGCACTATCGCTGATGGCAGGGCTTTGGGTGACAACACTGTTGTCTGTGGTCTCTAAGTGATACCCAAGATGCAGACCCAGACTCTCTAGCTTCTAAGTGGCTCTGTAATCCCTTGAATCTTCTCTGTGTTGGATCCATACAGCGATGGAGAGAAGATCCCTCTTCCCCTCTGGGTTACACTTAATTCCCCAGGTCCAGGACACTGGGAGCAATATCCCCACATCTCCTTTTAGTCCTGCCCGCAGCCCGGAGAGCTCAGACCTAGTTCATGGTCTGGCCCAGCAAGTGATACACAAGGGAGATCACAAATCCTTCATTTCGTCTTTATCTCTCCTGGACACTTTTCAGACCTTCTTCCACTAGCTTCCTTCCAAATAGTCCTGTAATTCAGAAAGCCCTTTCCTCACTGCTCCTCAGTTATGGCCTATCCCTTTGTTTGTCAGGAAGGTCTGAAACTCAGCATGAATATATCTGAGGCTCACAGGGAGTCCTGCCACTTTTCCTCCCACAATCTTATCCTGAGAAAGCAAACTTCGTAACTAAAATACCAGTGTTTAAATAGAGTAGAATGTCAACAAAATCCTTCTTACTGTTTACTATGATTTTATTTTATTTTATTTTTTTTAATTTTTTTTAATTTTTTTAACCTTTATTTATTTTTGAGACAGAGAGAGACAGAGCATGAATGGGGGAGGGGCAGAGAGAGAGGGAGACACAGAATCAGAAGCAGGCTCCAGGCTCTGAGCCACCAGCCCAGAGCCCAACGCGGGGCTCGAATTCACGGACCGCGAGATCCTGACCTGAGCCGAAGTCGGACGCTCAACCGACTGAGCCACCCAGGCGCCCCTTTTACTACGATTTTAAATGTGGCTTATGAATTTCCAGGCCTCCCCAGCCTCTGATTACCAAATAAGGCCTTATTTCCTTTTGTGATCTAAAGTAAAATGATCATGGGGTGCCTAGGTGGCCCAGTTGGCTCAGGTCATGATCTCTTAGTTTGTGGGTTCAAACCCTGCATCAGGCTCTGTGCTGACAGTTCAGAGTCTGGAGCCTGCTTCAGATTCTTGTGTGTGTGTCTCTCTCTGCTCCTCCCCTGCTTGCACTCTGTCTCTCTCTCTGAAAAAATAAACATTAAAATAATTTTTTAAATAAAAATAAATTAAAAAAATAAAATGATCTCCCAGACTTCTAAAATGAAAATTTAAAAATAAGGTAAAATTATCATATGTCCCCATCTTTTGAAGACCCTTCCTCTGCTGAGTCTTTGTCACCAGCTGAATTCTGAGTCAAGAGAATACTCACATGCTCTATAGATCTGTTCTGCTGGTCACATTTGTCAACCTTTCTCCCCCAAAGTAACCTGTTTCTGAGGGTCCCTCATGCTTCACATAGATTTGCAATTGTGGAAGGGTCCCATGAACTGGATGGATTTAATCAATTGGTAACCACAGCTCTCAGGGCTTTTTTTTTTTTTTAAGTTTATATATTTATTTTAAGAGAGAGAGAGAGAGCACGAGTGGGAGAGGGGCAGAGAGAGAGGGAGAGAGATAGTCCCAAGCAGGCTCCACACTATCTGTGCAGAACCTGATGGGAGGCTCAGTCTCACGAACTGTGAGATCATGACCTGAGCCATAATCAAGAGTCAGACACTTAACCATCTGAGCCACGAAGGCACCCCTTTTGGGGTTTTTGTTTTGTTTTTTAAAGTTGCTTTAAAATTTTTTTTTAACGTTTATTCATTTTTGAGAGACAGTGTCAATTAGGAGTGGGGCAGAGAGAGTGGGAGACACAGAATTCAAAGAAGGCTCCAGGCTCTGAGCTCCAGCACAGAGCCTGATGCAGGGCTCAAACCCACAAGCTGTGAGATCATGACCTGAGTTGAAGTTGGGCACTCAAATGACTAAACCACCCAGGCGCCCCCCCCTCCTTTTTTTTTTTTTTTTAAAGATAACACTAGTCAGGGGCACCTGGGTGGCTCAGTCGGTTGAGCGTCCAACTTCGGATCAGATCATGATCTCACAGTTTGTGGGTTCGAGCCCTGCATCAGGCTCCATGCCAACCACTTGCTCAGAGCCTGGAGCCTGCTTCAGATTCTGTGTCTCCTTCTCTCTTTGCCCCTCCCCCGCTCATGCTTTGTCTCACTCTGTTTCTCAAAAATAAATAAATGTAAAAAAAATTTTTTTTTAAAGATAACACTAGTCAGACAAAGAAGTTTGAGGTGGGTAACAGTTTGCCACTCCCACATAACCTTGCTACCATATTATAATGGAACAAGTCTCAGCCCAGATTCTGCCCCACAAGCAGACATTTGCTAAACACACATTCACTAGCAGGCAGGCACAAAACAGGTCACGGCTATCTATTCTGGAAGCTTGATGAAGTCACAGCCTCTGTCTGGCCTTTTGGATGGTCTGATGAACACCTTGCATGAACTTCTGTTCACTGGAGACAAAAGCCAAGACTGCAGAGGCAGGATTCTGTCACCCTTTCAGTCAATATCAGACAACAAGGATATTCCACATCGATGGCCACACACTGGAGTGCATGCCTTTTAGCAATCAAGTGTCCCTAGTGTAGTTACTGGGCTGTCTGGATTCTGACAGCCGCGCAAGGGTGGAGATATTTTATCCAGTCTACGTATTAAGAATACATGTTTCCACATTCCTGGAAATAGCTTTATTACAAATGTTTTTTTTTTTTTAACTTTTAAAAACGTTTTTTAAATTGAAATATATTTGACAAAGAATACTTTTCATTAATGAGAGCCCATTTCTGACATTTGTAATGCTGATCAACAGGACACCATTTTGCACAATAAAGACCCATTTTTGACATTCCATGTGCAAATTAGCAAAGCTTTGACTATTGAGGTACAGATGGCAAACGCATTGGTGGATCGAGTGCACATCAGAATGCCAGCTGACTGCCCCAGCTACTCCCAGGGCAAAAGCTAAAACTAACTGGCTGTGTTGGTGTGTTTTAAAGCAAATTGTTGTCATCTCTGTAGGTCCCTGAACCTCAAAGTCTAAGGCCCCAAATCTCTTGGATTCCACAGATTGATCACTGGACCCATATAAAGCAATCACAATAGTTGGAAGTTTTTCAAACTGCAAATCATGATCCATTAAAAGGTCATAATATGAATTCAGTGGAACACAGCCAACCTTAAAAACAGTGACATAGAATATATAGAAATGTCAGCATTAAACACAATAAGGGTAAGTATTGTTTCTGAAACTCTATGTTAAATATTTGTGGCATGTGTTTACTGGTAAACTCTGTAAAGTGTACAATATCTTTTAAAATTTAAAATGTCTTATGTGTATGTGTATGTGTGTGGGTGGTTGCTTTTTTTTTTTTCTTTTTCTTTCTTTTTTTTTTTTATGGTGTTGAAAACACTCAAATAGTTGAAAATACATTTCACAAAGTTGGTGTTATTTACTCTTTAAATACTACTTATACCAGTGGTCCTGGTCTAGATTCACATTTAGGCAAAACATTTCTCACCCTCTTCAAGGGCATGGTTCTGGCGGAAGATACCCCACTTACATCACTGGGCAGAGCACTTGGCATCTTGCTCTGCAGCATCAGCATTGAGATTTATGGTGACCTCACTGCTATCGCCAAGGACAGTGGGTGGGTACTTGCTTCGTGTTTATATAACTACAGGGCCAATCCTGGAAAACTTCCAAAGACAAAAGGACTCTGTTCCAAAGACTCTGAGAGCTTTCTCAACTTCCCCAAACTAAAAGTTGCCAGTAACCTCCCAATGGCAGTTCCAGGAAAAGAAAGAAAGAAAGAAAGAAAGAAAGAAAGAAAGAAAGAAAGAAAGAAAGAAAGAAAGAAAGAAAGAAAGAAAAAGGAAGGAAGGAAGGAAGAAAGAAAGAAGGGGGGAGGGAGGAAGGAAGGAAGGAAGGAAGAAGAGAGAAGAAAAGAGAAGAAAAGAAATTCTGCTTTTACCAGGTACCAGCATCATACCTGCTTCACAAATAGTTTGTATTCTAGACACATACCCTGAGCCAGATGTTTTCTTTTATATCAAATAAATTGAAAAGAACGGTTGAAGCTTTTCTGACGATTGCATTGCCTCTTCAGCGTGCATACAGTGACTTGTATAGAGGGAAAAATCTGTCACATGCAGCCAAGTTCTGTCAAGTGTTTTTAAGAACTTTCTTACTGAAAGGTAGCACTACCCCAGGAGCGATTTTTAACTTCCAACAGCATTTTTATTAGCTAAGTCATCAATGCTCCAGGATCCTGCATAAGAATTGAAAATGGAGTTTGCAGAGATGAATAATGTCTACATGATTCTTTGAACTTAAGCTCAAACCCAGTTGTTGTTTAGTAATATGATAGAAATTTACAGTTTGGGTTTCTAGTATGTGTATATACACACACACACACACACACACACACACACACACACATATATATATATATATAAACAGTTGAACTTTATGTGTTAAAAGCCACAAACTGGAAACTGGAAAGCCAGTTTGTTCTACCAACAGGACAGTCCAATGGAAGGATACAAGGTTGGTTTACCGGAGAGAAAAACATACATGATAACAAGTGGAAACTGCTGAAGGTAGCTCACCAGGGATGATGGCACCGAGTCGGATCACCCCGGGAAACTGGAAGGAAAGGACTTTGTGTTGCCTGGGGCACAAGTCTGAGAGTAAAATGATCTGGAGGCCTGGGTTGAGGTATACGCAAAGGCACTTGTCTGAGAGAAGCAGAAATAATGCCATTTGTGGTGAGGGAGCCCGTGAAGAGTGACCCAGGAAGTGACTCAGAGGGTAGTGGGGATGAATCACGTCAGGTTGTGGTTCCAGAACCAAGGAGAGAGGCTGAAAGCACAAATGAAGCACATCATGCTGAGGGCAGCCGGCGGATGATGGGAGTCCTCCTTCAGCTACTTGGTGCTGCATGAGAAATAACCTGTTGAGAAAGCTCCGTCTCTCATTCCAGCAAAGTAGTCCAATTCTTTTCGGTGACCTCACAACTGACACCCTTTCTTTTCAGAATCAGGAAAATGTGACTAATGTTTCTTTTATAATTTGCATTTTTCTGATATGTACCCTCATAAAAAATGAAAGTAAAGTTCTAAAATTTAAGCACATTTTAGTTTCTTCAATATATAGTGCGTGGAGAATAATGCAACATATTGCCAGCCTGTTAACGTTTATCCTTAGACTCATGTGGTCCACCCCTGTTGTTTTGGATGCCGAGTGAGGGTGAGTAGGGCGGAGGGCAGGAAAATAGCGTCCAAGAACTGCAGGTATGCAAGAGACATGATAATACCGAGGTCCAGGGTAGCGTTAACATTGGGTCATCTGCCTTCACATCCCAGCTTTGCACTTTCTACCTGGGCCTTATCTTCCTCTGTTGGGAATCTAGGGCAGGATCACCTGGAGTTTAATTATTTATATTGGTTGGCCTGTACAGGCCCCAAATCTTTATGATTTTCCAGATCTCTGCTAGTTCTAAGATGCATTGAGATTAAGAGTACAGGTTCTGGGCCTGCACTCAAATTCTGGCTCTGACACTGATAAGCCGGGAGACCTTGGGGCAAGTCAGCAACCTCTCTGTGACTCATTTTCCTCAGCTGTGAAATTGTGATAATGGAAGTACCTTTCTCATTAGGGTTTTGTAAGTATAAAATTACTCATGAGGACACACTAAGTCTTCATTAGCTATTATTATTTTAGTAAAGAGAGAGAACATAACACAGGGGTCCAAGGAAGGTGTGAGAGCCAGATTGTTTGCATCTGAATCCTAGCTGTGTGACCTTAGGAAGGTTCCTTACCTTCTCTGTTACCTCAGTTTTCTCACTTATACATTTTTTCATTTTATTCATTTTTTTAATAATTTTTTTTAATGTTTATTTTTGAGAGAGAGAGCGCGAGCAAGGGAGGGGCAGAGAGAGGGAGACACAAAATCCGAAGCAGGCTCCAGGCTCTGAGCTGTCAGCACAGAGCCCAACGCGGGGCTCGAACCCATGAACCGCGAGATCATGACCTGAGCCAAAGTTGGACGCCCAACCAACTGAGCCACCCAGGCACCCCTCATTTTATTCATTTTATGAGAGACAGAGAGCATGAGCATGGGAGGGGCAGAGAAAGAGACACAGAGTCCAATGCAGGCTCCAGGCTCTAAGCTTTCAGCACAGAGCCCAATGTGGAACTTGAGCTCATGAACCACAAGATCATGACCTGAGCAGAAATCAGACACTTAGCTGACTGAGCCACCCAGGCGCCCCTCAGTTTTCTCACTTTTAAAACAGAGATAATAAAAGCACCTACTTCATAGGAACTGAGCAAGAATCAAATGAGTTAATATGTTCAAAGTTCCTAGAACGGTGCCTGGCATTTACTATATAAACGTTTGCCATTATTAAAGTTGTGAATATTTTGCATGTTGTTTTTTTTAATTTAATTTTTTAAATGTACTATTATTTTTAATATGGGCCTTGCCTGGCCCATACTAGGTACTCATTAAGAAGCTGTCAAACATGAATGAATGAAAACATGTAGTCTAAATCAATGGCTTGTAATATTGGTATCAGCTGCCCACGGCATTCCAAATTTGCCAAATACATTGGACTTGTTTGCATCACACATGACATTAGCTGAAGTGTAGATACTGTTCCCAGCTGCCTCTCCCATTCTGCCCTGTGGTGCCCAGTGCTAAAAGCAAGAGCCTGTGTAGGACAGGGGACCCTGACAGCCTGGGGAAGCTTCTCTCTCTTTCTCTATCGGTACACTAGGGAGTCATCATAACACTCTCAATGTTGGGAAACCCCAGGAGGACGCAAATTAATTCGAGGCACAAGTCAAATTACCCTCCATCCCTCCCTCTGTGAATACTTCCGGTGGAGAGACATCGCCACTATCATTTGAACGCCCAGGTAGCACTACTGGGCAAGTGTCCGGGCCCCCAAAGCGGGCAGGCTCCCCGTTAATGCAGAGCCCGTGTATCTGCTGCCTGGGTGGCAGCAGACTTCTGCCCCTTCATAAACATCAAGACAAAATAATGGGATGTTTAGTCTGAGTAATACATTAAGGAAATCAATTAAGCTCACATGCAACTTTCTAAGATTTTAATTACAGTACTTAGGGTACCACACTAGAGCAGTTTGTCAGGAACATAATTTGTTAATGAATAACAACTGACAGTGAATTAGTCAGGATTGTAATTAGCTCTTGCTAGCCATCCATTGGAACCCTGATCAAAAGCCAGTCAGCGAAAGAGGGCTAACTCAGCTGTAAACGATAACCTCGACAGCTCTATCTGGGCCATCTCCTTGATGCCCATGTGCTCTGAGAAGCCTAAAACCATGTGCACTTTTTAACTCAAGTGTGGTCCGGGGAGCAGCACCTGCCTTCCCCTAGAAACCTGTCAGGAATGCAGACTCTCAAGTTCCACCCCAGACCTGTGAAGTCTATATTTTAAGATGCCTAGTGTCTTAGAAGCGTATTGAAGTTTGAGAAACACTGTGGGAGTAGACAGAGCACAGGTTCCAAATGTAACAGATCTTACTGCAACTCCTGACACCCTCACCTGCTCACTAGAGATGTGTCCTGGGGCAATTGCTAAGTCATTTTGAGCCTCACTGTCCTTATCTGTAAGTTGGATCGACTACTTCCTATACTGTAGGATTGTTTACCGACTGGCAATAGCATGTGAATGTGCCTAGCACAGATATGAACAATGATAATATAGGGGAAACTCAGCAAGACTTTGTCTGAACCCCTTCACTTCTCCAGTCTTCCCATTCCACAACAGGGTAAGACTAGGAGAAATAAGATAAAATGTTACAACTGAGTTAAAAGAGTAGAGAGAATATTTAAAGAAAAAAAATTTTTAATGTTTATTTATTTTTGAGAGACAGAGACAGAGCACGAGCAGGGGAGGGACAGAGAGAGAGAGGGGGAGACACAGAATCCAAAGCAGGCTCCAGGCCCTGAGCTGTCAGCACAGAGCCCAATGCGGGGCTCGAACCCACAAACTAAGAGATCATGACCTGAGCTAAAGTCAGATGCTTAACCGACTGAGCCACCCAGGGGCCCCAAGAGAATATTTTTTAAATAAAATAATGAAAATAGTGAAATTAGCCAAAGAGTATACTAAAATTAGATTATATTGTTTTTGCTTTAAGTGGCCAAATAACCAAATAAGAAAACGTGGCTTGCTAATATCAAACAACTTGGAGACTGCAGAGCCCAGATTGTTCTAGGTCTTGCCAGAGGAGGGAGGATCCTGAGGAATGAGGTAGCCATGAGCAATCCTCCCAAGATGGGATTCATGCAACAATCTTGAGAACTGAGATCCATAATTGAAGATCAAATTTTTTAGGAAACATTCTTCACACACTACATAATGAGTATGCTTTTGATACAGCATGCAAACTGAAAAATATGTACATTGAAGCAATTTTCTTATAAGAAAATTTCTCTCGTCCACACCTAACTCAAGATAGTGTTGGAAAGAAGCCTTCCCTAAGCTATTAGATCATGTGCTCAAGTGTAAGGGACTACTGTTGCATCATGGCACTGACAGAAAATGGTTGTATTTTTACAGCACGTTGTGGGTAGACAGAAAGGATTCTGGGAGCATCTATATAGGACAAGGTGAACAAAATCTTTTTTTTTTTGACATCATGTAATTACAAGGAAAATTAAATGTTGAGAAAGATGATAGTAAGTTTACATAAAATATTCAAATTGAGTATTATTAATTTTTTTAAAATGTGTATTTATTTATTTTTAGCGAGAGAGCACAAGCAAGGGAAGGACAGAGAGAGAGGGTGAGAAAGAATTCCCAGCAGACTCCGTGGTCAGCATGGAGACTGACGCAGGGCTCAATCCCACGACCGTGAGATCATGACCTGAGCCAAAATCAAGAGTCAGACACTTAACCAAGTGAGCCACCCCAGCTCCCCAAGTATTGTTAATTTTTTTAGTGAGAAAACGATTTTGCTTCTGGAAAGTTTTTACAACCAGGTTTGATGCTTAAAATAGCTATACTCAATTCCAGATCAAAAGTCTTTAAGAATGATCTTGATGTTTGGAGTCAGACAACAAATCGTTGCCAAGACCACTGTCAAGGACCTTTTCCCTGTTTTTCTCCAGGAGTTTTAAAGTTTGGGGGAAGTCTTGAATCCATATCAAGTTAGTTTTGTGAGTGGTATAAGATAGGGGTCCAGTTTCATCCTTCTTCCTGTGATTATCCAGTTTTCCCAGCACTATTCATTGAAGAGATTATCCTCTCCCCATTTAGTGTTCTTGGTTCCCTTGTCAAATGTTAGTTGATCATATATGTGAAGGTTTATTTCTGGGCTCTTGAATCTGTTTTGGTTGGTCTGTATGTCTAATTTTATGCAAGTACCATACTGTTTTGATTGCTGTACCTTTGTAAGGTAGTTTGAAACCAGGAAGTATAGTGTGGAAGTTTAGGAGACATTGACTTCTCAACCCTGACGTACTCTTCCTTGGATGGTGCCTGTTTACTTGGGTCTCTGGGAAATTTCACTGGCTCCCCAAACCTCTATGCTCTATATTGTTGTTCCCATCACACCATATGGGAATTTTTCTATATGCCTGTAGGCACCGTGAGGTCAGGGATTGTCTTATTAATTGATAAATCCATAACGTGAAGTATTTGAAGAATAACAGGTGCCAGTGAATTAGTTCCATCACTGCATAATCCATAGACTTCGCTGGGCATACTTCCAGCTGTTCCTGATCAGTCTTGTGAGAAGAACTCTGGTTCTTTGAACAGACTGATTATCCTTTCTTTGCTATAAAGCTGCAGTCCTAGGTTTGTCTCTCCAATTCCAAAAACATTTCAGTTTTTAAAACTGTACTGAAAAGAGGAAGAAAATGACTTTCCAAGGTCAGTTCTTCGGGCTGGTGTCTCAACCGGAAAAGAAATAGGCAAGTTGTGATATATCATATGAAACTCTGTCCATAAAATCAAGCCATCCTATTTTTTATACTTCTACCTCATTCAATGACATTGTTTTCTTTGGAGGAGTAGAATATTTGTTATTCAGACTCTGGGCAGAGGAGTGAAATGGCCTGGATTTGGAGATAAGAGGTGGTTCTCTGCTGTTCAGCTGCCACGCTCAGCATCTAACAAATGTGTGTTTAAGTGAAAACAGCGTAGGCCCATTGCTGCCTCTGTTCTCAAAGAGAACTATTTATTTTGAGCCATAGCTTTTCCTGTCTTTAGTGCTATTTTTGAAAAACTGTGTATGTGTTCATCTTACTATGTGCTTCTCCCCTTCCTCCAGCCCCAGCCTCTGCCCCAGGAGAGCCTTATAACCACTCATGAGGTTCTCTTGACCCTGGGCTCTCCTGCCATCCTTTTCAGGTCAACCCCACACCACATTTTACCAAAGGTCTACTCTGGCCTCCTTGTCAGGAGCTCCCATGGCACACTGAACAAGGACCAGGTACTTGAGCATGCCCAGAGGTGGGTTCTCCACATTTTGTTCTTTCCTGTTGTGTTCTTTCTGCTCAGCCCAT
Source organism: Panthera pardus (assembly GCF_024362965.1). NCBI lineage: Eukaryota > Metazoa > Chordata > Mammalia > Carnivora > Felidae > Panthera > Panthera pardus. The sequence goes on along the minus strand of NW_026526766.1, from coordinate 67,951,258 downwards.
TCATCAACAGCTGCTTTGTGATCATGTCTTCTCATTTTGTTTCTTTCTTTCTTTCTTTCTTTCTTTCTTTCTTTCTTTTTAAGTTTACTTATTTATTTTGAGAGAGAGAGAGAAAGGTAGCACGTATGGCAAGGGAGAGGAAGAGAGACAGAATCCCAGGCAGGCTTCATTCTGTCAGTGCAGAGCCTGATGCAGGGTTTGAACCCACATATTGCAAGATCATGACCTGAGCTGAAGTCGAATGCTCAACTGACTGAGCCACCCAGCCACCCCCTCCCTTTTTCTAGAGCACCCTGTTTCCTGCCTTGGAATGTGTCTTCTCTCTGGTTCCCCATGCTCTACTGTCATCCTTCAAAGTACAGAACTGGCATTACCTTTTCCTTGAAGATTTTTGTACTCTTTCTTGCTGAAAGTGAGATGTCTCTCATTACAGCATTGTTGAAAGAATTGAATAAGATTATGCATAGAAGCAGAGAGAAGAATGGTGGTTGCTAGAGGCTGAGGGGAGGGGGAAATAGGGAGCTGCTGTTCAGTGGGCAAAAAGGTTCATTTATGAAAGATGAACGAGTTCTAGAGATCTGATGTACAATGTTGTGCCTATCAACAATACTCTATTGTGCTCTTGAAGATTTGTTTAGAGGCTAGATTTTGTGTTAAATGTTGTTACTGCAATAAAATGAAAAGACCATGCATGTGAATATACAAAGTGAAGTGCTTTGCGTGTATTAGACACAGTATTTCTTTTCCTTTGTATTTTTAATTCTTTGATTTCCAAGGTCTTTACCCATTTTCTTTTGGGACAGCAAAGTTATTTCTATTTACTTTGTATTCTAGTGGTTTGTGTGCATATCTTAATTGTTATACATCACAGTGAGAAAAGGGGTCATAGATTTCAATGTCTAACATCTGGTTTTGAGACCTACCTCCAACATTCAATAGCTGTGGTCTTTCCTATTGTTCTTTCTTATTGTGTTCTTTCCACTCAGTCAGTTTCATCAACAGCTGCTTTGTGATCATGTCCTTCCTTTTCCTTGAGTAAGTTGCTCAATTTCTTTAAGAATCAGTTCTATCATCTGTTAAGGGTGAAAAAAAAGAAAGAAAAATAACAACTATCTCTCTGGTCCTGTGGATTGATTAAATGTTAGCAGATGTGTGAAAATGTCTAGCATGCTGCCAGATACATGGTAGGGTCTCAGATTCCTACCATGGTTTCCTTTCTCCTTTGAGGGCAGTGGTTATAATGTCTGCATATTTATAACCCTATGGCACAGAGCATGGAATCTTGTGCATAGTTGTGGCTCAGTAAATATTTCCTGAATAAATGAATGAAAGAAAGAGTGGAAGGAAGGAAAGAAGGTTAAAGACAAAACAGAAGGACTAGCTCTCTTAGTCTTCTTCATAATGCAAAAGTTATAAGGGGTTTCAGCTCAAAGACAAGTATCTCTAAAGAGAACAGGAATATTTCCTCTTTTTTCTAACCCCATGCGACATCTTTAGCAGCAGCTGCAACCTTGAAATTTGAAAGGGAGAGCTGTTCAAAGCTCCTAACTTCTGGAAATCAGTAGTTGATATACCAGCAATGCACCCCTGTTAAGGAAAAAATTATTGTAGCACTTGTGAAAATGGTAAGGAAGACTTTTTTCAAGACTATTACAGGAAGGGTCAGCTCTATTGCAATAAAGGAAAAAGATCAAGCTGAACTCCGACTATAGCAAGGACAAATGGGATTTATAGCTGATGAGCAGAATGAAGGGGTCAATGGATAAAAAATTACTAAGGAGAGACATCAAGGGTAGGGGGATTCTTGCCAAACAAACCCAACAGAATTTTTGCTAAAGGAAGGCCAAGGACTTAGGCATCAAAGGTGGGGATTGAGGAATTTGATCGAATATTAAGGTTGGGGAGGAGGGGTGTTCTCACTAGACTAACAGCAGGATTCTTGATAAAACTAGGCTAGGCAGGCTGAGGACAGAATGCAGGCCAAGGTCAAGGCCTGGTCGTTAAAAAGGCTCTGAGAAGCCTGTTAAGGTTTGGTCAGGGAGAGAGTATTTGTCACCTCTGTCTCATCACACAGGGCAGAGGCCCCGAAAGAGTCCTGCTGAAAGCCATGGGACTAATCTAACGGGGAAGGCAGAGGTGGGGCAGTTTTCTGCCCTACAAGTCAGAAGGATTTGGCCCAGTGTCATAAACATTCCTGTCTCTGGATTTTCATTTGTAAAAGGGACATGACACCACCTCTCCTCCCAACTACCTTGGTGTGTGTATTTGTTTCCTGTGGCCACTGTGATAAATTACCACAGCCGTGGTGGTTTAAAATAACAGAAATGTACTTTTGCACAGTTCTGTAGGCCAGAAGTCTGAGATCTCTGCCGCTCGGTCAAAATCAAAGCCTCTGTAGAGTTGTACTCCTTTTGAAGATCCTTGGGGAGAATATGTTCCCTGCCTCTTCTAACGTCTGGTGGCTGCTGACATTCCTTGTCTTTGGCCACATCACTCCAATCTCTGCCTCCATCTTTTTTTTTTTAATGTTTTTTATGTTTATTTATTTTTGAGAGAGAGAGAGAGAGAAGAGAGAGCAAGTGGGGGGAGGGGCAGAGAGAGAGGGAGACACAGAATCTGAAGCAGGCTCCAGGCTCTGAGCTGTCAGCACAGAGCCCGACGTGGGGCTTGAACTCACGAACCGTGAGATCATGACCTGAGCCGAAGTTGGACACTTAACCAACTGAGCAACCCAGGCGCCCCTCTGCCTCCATCTTTGGCCTTCTTTTCTTCTGTTTTTAATTTTCCTCTCCATCTTTCTTATATGAATACATATTACGTTAGTCTGCTTGGGGTTCCATAACAAAATACCATAGCTTGTGTGGCTTAAACAACAGAAAATGTATTTCTCACAAGTGTGGAGGCTGGGAAGGTGAAGATCAGAGTGCTAGCCAATTTGATTTCTGGTTAGATTTCCCTTCCTGGCTGGAAGACAGCTGCCTTCTTTCTGTGTCCTCAGATGGTGTGTGTATGTTGGGTTCGGGGCAAGGAGGGAGGGACACAGAGAGAGAGAGAGAGAGAGAGAGAGTGAGGGAAAGAAAGAGAGAAAGAAAAACCTCTTCCTCTTCTTAGAAAGCCACCAGCCCTCTCAGATTAGGGCCCCACCCTCATGACCTTAATTACTTCACAGTGCCTGGGTGGCTCAGTGGGTTAAGGGTCCGACTTTGGCTCATGTCATGATGTCATGGTTCACGAGTTCAAGCCCCGTGTAGGGCTCTGTGCTGACAGCTCAGAGCCTGGAGCCTGCTTCAGATTCTGTGTCTCCCTCTCTCTCTTTGCCCCTCCCCCACTCATGCTCTGTCTGTCTCTCTCTCTCTCTCTCAAAAATAAATAAAAACATTAAAAAAAAGTTTAACCTTAATTACTTCTCAAAGCCCTATCTTTAAGTACAGTTACATTGGAGATTAGAGCTTCAGTGTTTGAATTTGAGGGGTACACAATTCAGGCCATAACACATGTGATTGCATTTGACGCACCTAGATAATCCAAGATAATCTACCCATCTCAAGAATCTTAATCTAATCACATCTGTAGAGACTCTTTTTCAGAATAAGGTAGTATTTACAGGTACCAGGCTTAGGAACCCATATCTTTGGGGGACCATTATTCAGTCTACTACCAGCCAGCCAAATGGGACATAAGAGTCTGATTTATAAAACACTTGGAGGTTCTTGATGGTATTAATCAAATCCAGAATTTTATAGAATTATTCACAGTAAAATGGTCCTCAAGTTTGATCTTCTAGAGTTTTGTTGCTTTGAACTTTGTTGGTGTGGGTAGTGACAGGGAACCTTTACTTGGCCTGTTAGTCCTTTCCAGCTGGATGTTTAACAAGTATCAAATTTAGGGGCTCAGTTGGTTAAGTGTCCAATTTCAGCTCAGGTCATGATCTCACGGTTCGTGAGTTCAAGCCCCACGTCGGGCTCTGTGCTGACAGCTCAGAGCCTGGAGCCTGCTCCAGATTCTGTGCCCCTCTCTCTGCGCACCCCCCACTCCCTGCCATGATCTCTCTCTCTCTCTCTCTCTCTCCCTCTCTCTCTCTCTCAAAAATAAACATTAAACAAAAAAAGTTAAAAAAATATAAGTATCAAATTTAACAGAATTGTTGTTTTCTTGCCATCAGACTTATTCCTTTCCTGTTCCTCCATGTCAGTAAATGGCAGTGCATCCATCCAACAGCTCAAGCCAAAACCTAGGAGCACTCAATTCCTCTTGTTTCCCTGCCCTTTAAATCCCATTGTGATCTTTAGCAAACAGTACAGCATGGGACCCACCAATCAGAATAAAGTTGAGCTGTCGAGTTGTCTAGTGGGGTCCCTACCATGTCAAACATTGATATTTTACTTTTTCGTTTTAGAGGAAGTTTGGGTATATTGGGGTGTTGGAATGGGGCCACCACTTCGGAGCTCTTGGCTATGACTATTTACCAACTTGTATAGAAATATTTCAGTATTTTGGCCATTGTGAGGGCTCTCCAGGGATGTACCAGCTAAATAGCAGCCCTGCCCACATCCAACTTATCAAGTTGCCTTAATGTCCAAAAGATAGCTCAAGTTCAGCTACTTCTGTCCACCTCAGTGTCTACTGCTCTAGAACTGGTCACCATCATCTCCTGCCTATACTTCTGCACTAGGCTTCTAGGGTTTCCCTGCTCCCAAGCACACACCTCTATACTCCATTTTCCAAACAATAGCCAGAGTGATCTTTGAAATATACAAATTATATTATGTAATTCTGCTGAAAACGAATTCCATTATACATAGTATAGAATGCAAACTTCTTATCCTGACCTACAAGAGGCCACACTATTTGGCCTTTACTTCTATGCTCTGACCTCATTTTCTCTACTTTCTTTCACTTTCCCAGTAGCCTTCTTTCTATATAATTTTTCCTTCCTCTCCTCCCAACCTTGGCATTAGAGGTTCTGTCTTGAATGCTGTTCCTGACTAGATCTTTGCATGGCTGTTTCCTCATCTAGTGCCCAAGTCAAGAATCAAGTGTCACCCTCTTGCATTTGTTATAATAAGTTTAGATTTGTGCAATATCTTTTGCTTATTCACTCAAACTTGTATTGGGTTTTATTATTATGAACTTGGCACTCAGCTAGGAACCAAGGATACACAGATGAAGAAGACCAGGTTGTTCTTCTCTGGGGCCTCAGTTGAGTAAGAGAGCCAGAAAAGTAATTTCAAAGACAAGATATTTATGGAACAGTGCAAAAATGAGCTGTAATGGAAGTCTTATGGGAGCACAGGGAAGGACATAACTATTAATAACTGTGCCTGGGGGAATCCAGGAAGGATTTTGAGAGTAACCGACTTTACCTGGATAATTACAGTGGAGGATCCTTATTTTAGAATGAATGAAACTAAACTAAATTATACGATTCTATTTAAGACCTAAGACTTATCTGTGTTTGGTAAATATTTAAACATGAAGTATTCCTGACTTTTATCCACAATTTTAATGGGCATTAAATATATTCAGTATGGGTATCTTTATATTTTTAATCCGTAAGGCAAATAAGCACTTCTCATTTAGCTGACTTGACAACAAAGATTGATGGAGCAAGTAATATCAGGAGTGGAGACCTTTGAGTCGAGGGGCAGGGTCTCTAGTTTTTCCAGTTGAAATGAGGTGAATAGAAGGTCATGGTCACACAGCTGACCTGTTTTATTCCTGAAATAAACTTGATCAAGTCCATCTCTTATCTCTTGGACAGGTAGGCACATTGCTAATTGTCCTTCACATTTCCCAGGGTGGATGCCTCTTCCTTTTTTCTAGAGATTTGAGACATAATTGACATATAGTGTTGTGTTACGTGTAAGATGTACAATGTGATGATTTGATACATTGCAAAAACAATTAGTGTAGTAAGTTTATTTAACACCTCCATCACTTCACATAATTGCATTGTGTGTGTGTGCATGCGTGTGCGTGTGTGTGTGTGTGTGTGTGGTGACAGCATTTAAAATCTCTTTTAGCCACTTTCAAGTATGTAATACAGGGCTGTTAACAATAGCCACCCTGCTGTACATCACATTCCCAGAGCTTACTCATCTTGTAATTGGAAGCTTGTGCCCTTTGACTAACATCTCCCAATTTTGACCATCTCCAGCCCCTGACAACCACCATCACTCTATTCTGTTTCTGTGAGTTCAGCATTTTTAGATTCCACATATAAGTGAGGTCATACAGTATTTGTCTTTCTCTGACTTATTTCACATAGCATGATGCCCTCCAGTTTCATCTGAACAGTATTCCAATGTGTGTGTCTGTGTGTGTGTTTATATGTATCACATTTTCTTTATTCATTTATCCATTGATGGACACTTAGGTTATTTCCATGTCTTGGCAATTGAGAATAATGCTGCAATGAACATTCTTTGAGACAGTGACTTCGTTTTCTTGAGTATCTTTTAGTCTTTGTAGAGAGATAAGAGAAAAGAAAAATGGTCAAACTCAATGTTCCTGGTGTATTTACTGTAACTATCACAAGCACATGGTTTTATTTTTCTCTTACATTTTTCCTTGCTAGTATTGGTCAGAATTTGTAACTGTGTTAGTGTTTGTCTTTTGTTGTTGTTGAATATCTCTGCTACATTGGAAACACCACGAAGGGGGAAATTTCTATGGTCTACTGCTGTATCTCCATATTGAGCACCTAACATATAGTTGGTGCTCAGGATAGATCTGTTCAACAAATGAATACACGAATAATCCTGATAGTTTGAGTAAAAGAAGGTAATTGAAGGATTGAAGAAGGTAAAAGAAAGATTCACATAAATTAAAAGAGAATTGGGATTTAAGGACACCTCTCTAGGGAGCAAAATCAACCTGTTGTGGTTCATAGAGATATTTCAACTGGATGTGAATTCCAGGTGCCCAGTCATTCTGATATTTTCTTCCAAAGGGATAATTTAAATTGGACTCCTGGGGCAGGAGGTGCTCAAAACTATAGATAATGGACATAACCATTTATTTGCTCACTTAGCAAGTATCCTTTGCTTCTAATAGAAGGGAAGAATTGCTCATCATTCCTATATCTAAGAGAATATACAGGGTCCCCCTGTATCCATGGTTTCACTTTCCATCGTGTCAGTTACCAGTGGTCAGCTGATTTGGAAGCCGATGATAATAGCCTAATGCTAGTCACAATGCCTATGCAATTCACCTCACTTTATCTCATCAGGTAGGCATTTTACACCTCACATCATTATAAGAAGAAGGATGAATAGAGTAAATAAGGTATTTTGAGAGACCACATTCATATAACTCTTATTATAGTATATTGCTGTAATTGTTCTATTTTATTATGTTATTGTTGTTAGTCTCTTACTGTGACTAATTTTATCATAGATATGTACTTATAGGAACAAAACAGCATATATAGGGAAATAACACTTTCAGGCATCCACCAAGGGTCTTGGAACCTATCCCCCGCAGATAAGGGGGGACTACTGTATTACTATTTATTGAATATACTCAAGAATATTCTTCAGGATACATTTTAATAAATGGGTAAAGTTATTATAATTTGGGAATAGGTCACTTGACAAGTATTTCAAATTTGGTGGATAGATCATTGAGCCAACAGATTTCTTTTTACTCCTCTGGGTATCAAGCTCCCCCTGCCTTTTGGTGGGAGAGGCTTACAGTGTCTCTGCCAATGAAAAAAGGCCGTGATTCACCCAGATGTTTTGGATGGGGCTCAGTAACGTCTCCTGGCAAGTCTGCCCCTTGGTTTCCCATCCTGGCATTAGGAATTGATTTAATGTAGTCTGGTCATGCATGTCTTAGGCTCGTTTTAGTAGAAAATGATAGCTGAGAAGTGTTGGTGCCTTTCCGCCAAAGATCACCAGGAACATATTTGTAGTCAAAAGTTAGGTTTCTTGGTGTACCAGACCGATGCTCCCCAAGATTCCTGCCCCCTGGTGGAGGAGTCCTGTATAGTGCCCACCCCACCCACCCATTTAAGTGGGACCTGTGAATATGTTGGAATGTCACTCCCACAACTGAGTTACTACTCAGTCAAAAGGCAGATTATCCTAGGTGGGTCTGACCTAATCAGGTGAACCCTTAAAAGAAAGTGAAACATTAGGGAGATCATCCAGTTGGGCTGGAAAACAGCAAACAACCATGTTGTGAACTGCCTGTGGAGGGACCCCGTGTGGCTAAGATGTGGAAGTGGCTTCTTAGAGCTGAAAATGAACCCTGGTCAAAGTTAACAGCCAACAGCCAACGAGAAAACAGGACTTCAGTCCTACTACAGCAAGGAACCAGATTCTGTTGATAACCTGAGTGTGCTTGGAAGGACCTCAAGCTGCAGATGAGACCATAGCCCCAGCTGACCCCTTGATTTTGGTCTTGTGACAGACTGAGAAGACCCAGCTAACCTATACCCAGACTCCTGTCCCAGGGAAACTATGAAGTGCTACATTTCTACTGTTTTTGAACCTGTACAATTAAGGCAATATGTTACGCAGTAACATAGAATAGAAAACTAATGCAATTGGTTCATTGTAACAAGGGAGACAAAACAAGATGGAGAACTTTAGGATGTTTCAGCGAGGGAGTTGTAGAAGGGGCTTGTTCTGGAATCTGGGCTTGTGTCAGGTGACTTGGGCAGGAGTTCAAGGAAGCATGGTTTTGTTCTGGGTTGGGTACTGTTGGAAAGAAGGGACTGGTCCTCTTTCATCTAAGAGGCGGGACTAACGCTGGAATGCGTGAAGAAGCCTCAGTCACAGTAGCACGAGAAGAGGGTGTTTGGCCATTTTTGTGGTTTGGACAATGCTCTCGTCTTTGTCTGTGTTCAGACACCATTCCAGAGTGGCCCATGAGATTCCTGTTAGAGCCAGGCCAGATCTGAGCTGACAGCCATCAGGAGCTGCTTTGGTGTGCCTCAGTGAGTGACAGTTAAATACTTCCACAACCTCACTAACAGGTCTGTTTTTTTTCAGATATGGCAATTAAAAAAATTTTTTTTTAATCTTTATTTTTGGGAGAGAGAGAGAGAGAGAGAGAGAGAGAGAGAGAGACAGAGCATGAGCAGGGGAGGGGCAGAGAGAGAGGGAGACACAGAATCTGAAGCAGGCTCCAGGCTCTGAGCTGTCAGCACAGAGCCCGACGCAAGGCTCAAACTCACAAACTGCGAGATCATGACCTGAGCTGAAGTTGGACGCTTAACTGACTGAGCCACCCAGACGCCCCTCAGATATGACAATTTTAATAAATTAATAAATGTTTTAAAAAGTGGATGGGAGGGTCTTTATATTTTCTTAATTTTATTGAGGCATAATTGATATACAAAAAAGTGTATATTTAATGTATACAATTTGATGAGTTTGGACATATGCAAATTCTGCTAGATGTACAAATATGTATTAACTATGATAACTTATTAGCAAGTTATCATACAAAAAAATCATACGATCTCTTCCCTGAGCTTAAGGAATTCTGCTCTTAAGTGCTCAATCTACACCTCATATCCAATATTCATTTGAAATAAAAGCAAGGCTCCTGTCACCCACAGATCTGACATTAGGCAGAATCTTTGAGAATTCATGACTAAACATGGAACCACTTAGATATGTAGTTTAAGGCAATATATTCCTAATATATGCCTAGTGTAATATCCCTAATAAGATACCCTAAGATTAAAGGGTATTGGCCCCACTGGATTCTCATACCCTACTCCCACAAAGGCAAGAAGTGCCTTTAAAATATTATTAGCTTGGGATATCTGGGTTGCTCAGTCGGTTAAGTGTCCAACTCTTGATTTTGGCTCAGGTCATGGTCTCATGGTTTGTGACATCAAGCTCCACATGGGGCTCTGTGCTGACAGCACAGAGCCTGCTTGGGCTTCTCTTTCTCTCTTTCTCTGCCCCTCCCTGGTGTACCCTCTCTCTCAAAATAAATAAACATTAAAAAATATTATCAGCCTATATATATGTTCTATAACTGTAATTTCACCAGTGAGAGCCCATTTGTAACATTCATCATGCTATTTAATAAAAACTCATTTAGGTGTCCAGTATGCTAATTTTCAAAGCACTTGTTCTTGATTGAGATAGGATATAGAAGAACATGGAGTACTTTCCCTTTGCAGAACGAGTATCTTGAAGGATGAGTATCTAGGTTAGAATGGATTTTTTATATTTAAATATACTATCAATTTCTGAGCTAGAACTTGATCCAGTAGTTCTCATTCTTGACCATCTATTGGAGTCACCTACAGGAACTTTTAAAACTTTATACCAATACTGCACCTGCAGACCAAATCTATCAGACTCCCTGGAGGTGGCATCCAGGCATTGGTAGTTTTAGAAGTTCCCCAGGTGACTTCAGCCTACAGCCCAGATCAAGAACCATTGTCTTAATCCAAAGATGTAATAACATCACATTGTGCTGGGGTAAAGTAAATCATGACTATCTTAAAACAGCTGCCCATTAGAACTACCCAGGAATCATTTTTAAAAAAGTGTGCTTAGACCTAACCCCAGACCAATTAAATCAGAATCAAGGGGGGGGGGGCCTGAATCCTCACATCTTAAACCTTTCCAAGTGGCTCTAACATGCAGATATGTGCCCGTCTGCTGTGAAGGACTGTGTATGCATATGACTGCGGGCGGTGGGGCTGGAGGGGCTTCAGGAGGACAGTAGCTCCATGGCCCGTCCACTTGTGTGATGTGAGGGGCATCCCCTGTGGTTGGCAGGGGCTGGTTTAGCTCCCAGACCCTGGATACCAGGGGAACTTGCTAGTGTCCCAATGCTGACTCTCCTCTCCCTAAGCCAAGCTCCATTATGCTCTCATTTCCAGACCTCCTTCAAAGTAGATGTCTCCACTTGACCTGGAACATGGGGTGGGAGGCATAAAGATCCCTATCCCCAGTCATTCCCCTCCACAGATGGACCCTGTCTGTCTGTGAAATCTACACAAGGATGCTTAAAGGTGACATGTGGTCACCAGCCCCACCTCCAAAACTGCCCCAGCCTCCTCTGTTTGCTTTTGTGTTTTCTTTATATCCTTCACGTAGCTGTTGTTTCCACATACCCTTTTGAATAGGGAGGGAGCTTCACAGGGTCATTAAGAAACACAGAGTTTAGAGTCATATCCTCTTGGGTTTGAATTCACCAGTTTCCTGAGTGACCTTAGCCAGCCACTTGACCTCTCAGAGCCTGAGTTGCATCTGTTTAAAATAAAAAGGTCAAAAATACTGATTTCATAGATTTTTGTGCAGATTAATCAGATGATGCCTATAGGAGGCCTAGAATAGAAACTGGCATATAGTCAGACTTAATAAATTGTGTCTTTGTTATTGTTACTGCTATTATTATCTGGCTTGAGAATTCCAAGCCGGATATAGCTTGACTCTGGCCTCCTTCTGGAAGTATGGTTCTCAACTTTGGCTTTACTTTGGAATTCTCTATGGAGTGTTAAAAAAAATACTGGGGCCTGGGCCCCATCCCAGGGATTCTGATACAGTCATTCTGGGGTGTGGCCTGAGTCTTGATTTTTTAAAAAATTTTTAGTGTTTATTTAATTTAGAGAAAGAGTGACAGAGCAGGAGTGTGGGAGGGGCAGAGAGAGAGGGAGATACAGAATCCAAAGCAGGCTCCAGGCTGTCGGCACAGAGCCCAATGCGGGGCTCGAACCCACAAACAGTGAGATTATGACCTGAGCCAAAGTCAGACACTTAACCTACTGAGCCACCCAGGCGTCCCATAAGTCTTGATTGCTTTAAAAGCTCCCCAGGTGGTTCTAATGTGCAGCCAAGGTTGAGAAGGAGAGCCATGGTTCTTAAAGTATAGTCGCAGGACCAAAAGCATCAACAGCACTTCAGAGCTTGTTTGAAATGCAGGTTCTCTGGCCTCTTGTCAGCCCTCCTGAATTTGGAGAGGCAGGGCTCAGGGACCTGAGGGCCTCCTAGAGATTTTGATGCCTAGTCGAGTTTGAGATCTGCTACTATAGAGAACCTGCCCTCCACCACCAAGCCTCTGCTGGCTCTCTTTGGTGGTATTCCTGTTGGCTGTGGGGAGACCTGTCTTTGGGGAGGACCTCTTTCCTACCAGTAGTGGTATCACTTCTGAGTTTCAGCCTGCCTGTTGGAGGATCAAATTTAAAGCTGGTCCATCACTTAAATAAAATGGACACATGCATAACTGATTAACCAAGGAGAATGCATGTATACATGGGTTCACATTTATCTGGCATAGTTTTCAGCAAACAGTAGCATCAGACCTTATGCTTTGTTTTAAATCAAACAGAGGAACTTACCAGCTTCATTTTCTTTGCATTTCATTTTTCTTGGTATTTATTTATCTATTTATTATTATTTTTAATAATAATATTAAAATGTATTTATTTTTGAGAGACAAGAGTGTGAGTGGGGGAGGGGCAGAGAGAGTGGAAGACAGAATTCAAGGCAGGCTCCAGGCTCCAAGCTGTCAGCACAGAGCCCGATGCGGGGCTCGAACCCATGAACCGTGAGACCATGACCTGAGCTGAAGTCAGAGGCTCAACTGACTGACCCACCCAGGCGCCCCTTTTTCTTGGCATTTAACAGCAGGCACTGAAAGCAGGATCTTGACATGATAAAGCAAACTTTAAAGATAACCATTGTTGGGGCGCCTGGGTGGCTTAGTCAGTTGAGTGTCCGACTTCGGCTCAGGTCATTATCTCGCGGTCCGTGAGTTCGAGCCCCGTGTCGGGCTCTGTGCTGACAGCTCAGAGCCTGGAGCCTGCTTCGGATTCTGTGTCCTCCTCTCTCTCCACCCCAGCCCTGCTTGTGTTCTGTCTCTCTCTGTCTTTCAAAAATGAATAAACATTAAAAAAAAAAAAAAAAAGATAACCATTGTTGTGACCTGACCTAGGCTGATTTGGCTATTCACAATGACTAGCTTCTTTTTGTTGCATGCTCCTGGTTTCCAAAGATTAGAGGTGAGGGCAGTAAGCCTCCTTGCCCAAAACCTTGCATCTGGGTGGTGTGTTATGAAGCAAGCAAGTCTTGGACCAAATTCAGCCACATGTAACAGTAACAAAATAACAAAACAGTAACAGAAAATAGACACAAAGATCAGTCAACCTGTTTGGTAAGTCCACTGAGGTGTGGCCCCTCTGGCCTTGAGGTTGAACAACCCAAAAGGTTCACTTTGAGGCAAAAATACCACAAGGTTCTGATCATTAGCTAAACTTTTCCAGCATCCCTGGCATTTTGGGTGCTGGACTTTCCTGGGTATGGTAGGATATTTTGCAACCCATGACCCTGAACTCTGCTAGCCATCCTTACTACCCCCTAGTCATTGTGATAACCCCCAAAGCCCCGCCTCCCCCAATTTCCAGGTCTCCGTAGTCTGACACATGTAGGATCAAATGGAGTTCTTCACCTAAAGCATCACTCCAAAGGTGTTAGGGTGCTGGGTTTTGATACCAGATTTTTCAAAATATTCTGATGCAAGGCAGAATATTTCTTGAATAACTCGCATTTTGCCAATGAAACATTATTTCTAATATCCCTATGCTAATTAACAAGCTCAATATGCCGCTTCAGATAGTGGTATTTAAAGCAAGCACTTGTCACGGTGCTTGTCGCTGGAGTTGGAGTGGGGGCTCCTGATTAGGGTCTTTCAAATGCTAACCAGCCATCTCTGGAATATGGATTCTTGATTAGGGTACTTCACATATTAATTAACTGTTTCTAGGGTATAGATTACTGTTAATTTACACCTCAGACTTCTCACTATCTGTGCTGAAGCATGTAAATGTAAATGACAGATAAGGGACTATACCTCAGAAGGGAAACCTCTTGTGTTGTAGGTGTGGAAATAAGCACATGTCTAGTGGGTGATCCAGCAGTGGGTGCAAGACGGCCATGGAACACGCATTGCCTTCCACCCAAGGGATACTGTGGCTAACTGTCTTGGTTTACCAGGACCGAAGGGCTTCCTGGGATCTGAGGCTTTCAGTGCAAACACCAGGATGGTCCTGGGCAAACTGAGACAGTCGGTCACACCTGCCAGAGACTCCGCTTCTAGCAAGCGATCGTAAGGTAACAAGCCAGGAAAGGTTCCATACAGTAGGTGTTAGTTGTGAAAGTGCAGATTTGGAAGCAGGTTACAGAATTAGCAATGGGGAATTTTTTGAGTGAATTTGGTATATCCATCAGATGGAGTATTACGGTTGTAAAAAAAACTCATGTTCTGTGTTAGTCACCTCAGGCTGCCATAACGAAATACCACAGACTGGGTGCCTTCAACAACAGAAATTTATTGTTTTATTCTCCAGTCCTGGAGTCTGGAAGTCCCAGATGAAGGCCTGGCAGAGTTGATTTCTGGGGAGGCTCTCTTCTTAGGTCGTAGCTGGTTGCCTTCTTGCTGTGTTGTTCTCTTGAGGCAGAGAGGGTGAGTCAACTCTCCTGTGTCTCTTCTGTTAAGGACACTAATCCCACCAGATTAGGGCCCTCCCTTATGACCTTATTTAACCTTAATTACTTCCTTACTCCAGACACAGTCACACTGGGGGCTTAGGGCTTCAACATAGGAATTTTGGGAGGACAGATTTCAGCCCACAGCATTCTCAGAGACCACTTGTGGAAAAGAAGTATATACACAACATATTGGAAGTTGAAGCCACAACACAGTGTGTATGGTATGATCCAGAAAAGCAAGTCAGAAGAAAATGTCTATGTCTATAGGAAAACTGGGAGGCTACATAGCATGTTAAAAAATGGACATAAAGCTGATGTTAAATTTCTTTACACTTTCTGTAGTTTTCTGTACTCTTTTATTTCAAGATTTTAAAAGGTTAGCATGCAGTATTGTTTAAATAAAAAAAATTGTAGCTTAAAGAATTCAAGTTCTAGGTGCACCTGGTGACACTTAAGTGTCCAACTCTTGATCTCAGCTCAGGTCTTGATCGCAGGGTCATGAGTTCAAGCCCTGTGTTGGGCTCCGTGCTGGGCTTGAAGCCTATTTAAAAAACAAACAAACAAAAAAAGATTAAAAAAAAAAAAAGATACAAGCTCCAGAAAAAAGATAAATTAAAAAAATAAAAAATAAAAACACAAGCTCTGGTTAGACTGCTATCAGACTAGGGGAGAATGGGTATGGCATCTATTAGGGAGAAACACAGGACCTAGATTAGTGGTAACTGGAAATGAACATGTAAAGAGGGAATCTAGGATATTTCTGTAGCCCTGAATTGAATATTCCCTGTATAATTTGGCAAATTCAGCCTTGCTGTCTATGAGAATGGATAGTGGTTAAACATCTGGTATTGAGAACTGACCATCATGGCTAGAATCCTAGCCCCTTGGCTTGCTGTCTGTCTGTCCTTGGGCACGTTTCTGTCTGTCCCAGGTGTCTGTCAGTCGGGAATAACACTAGTGCCTATTTGTGAGGTTTTGGCTTGTTGTGGGGTTAGGATGAGTTATTACATGAAAGTCCTCAGAAAAGTGCCTGCCATATAGAAAGGTGTTCAATAAAGCGGCTATTGTTGCTATTATTATCTTTCTTCTATGAATGCCTAGATTTGCATCTTAGGCAACACTTAGAAATTCTTATAACATCATGGCTTTGGACACCGTTTCCCCTGTCTCTTTGGGAGGGGTTTGTTCATTGTCGTTAGACCCGTTAGGCTTGATGAATAAAAATGGGACACCCAGGTAAATCTGAATTTCAGATAAACAACAAATAATTTTTTAGTCTACGCATGGTCAAATATTGCCCAGGGCATACTTATACTAAAAAATTATTCATTGTTTATCTGAAATTCAAATTTCACTGGGTGTTCTCTATTTTATCTGGCAATCCGAATTGTTATAGATGTGATGGCAACATGGAAAAGAAAGCCAACAATGGAACTTTCTTAATGAGATCCTGCTAAGCCAAGCCTGCCCTGCTGAATTCCTGGTGTTGGCATTGTCTTTATAGTGGGGAGTGTGCGAAGTAACCTATGCGTAGGTCCTGGCTTGGCACATGGCACAAGGTGCATGCACCACAAATCTGGCAGGAGAGCCTACCCTTTATTAGCCATGTGACTTTGGGGAAATGACATAATCTCTTTAAGCTTCAGTGTCCTCAAAGGTGAAATGGGGCTAAGAATAAGACCTGGTTCGGTGTGAGAATTGGTTGGAATGAGATAATTCCCAGCCCGTGGGAAGCGTGGCCTCTGAGGGTGATGTGAGGGTAGATTTCAGAGCGCAGTAGCAGGGAGGTGGGTCGTCCCCAGAGCTTGCAGCGGGGAAGTGAGAGGTACATTCTCCTGGTTGCCACAGCCCTCTATGTTCATGAGCTTTCTTGTCTGGAGAAACAGTAAATACAGCAGGAAAATGATCTCCACTTCACTTTTCCCACTCACATCTGGCTTGAGTGCATCTAGTTGGCAGAATCTAATTTGTAGGGCAAACCCTTAGCTGCAAGCGAGCCATGGTGTTGAAATGTCTATTTCCAGCCTCCTCTGAAGGGGAAGACGTCTTAGGAGTGGAGTGGTTGCTGCTCGACCCAACAAAATGTCATGACAGTGAAGGTTTCTGTGAGAGTAGCTATCTGTGTTGGGACTGAGATCTCCAACTCCCCACCCAATAGCACTCAGCATCAGCCCTCTTCTCTTGCTGCTAGGGTACTCTTTGTGTTTGAGACTCAGCCTTGATTCTCCTCTTCCACTGTCTTCTACTCTCTTCCTCCCTGGGTACCAGTCTCCATCCTGACCCCAATCTAGGGTCTGACACTTGGTTATTGTTGCCAGACTTCTCAGGGTTGCCAATCTGAGTTTCAGAGCATTGCCTCCCCTGGATCCCTTCTCTTTGTGCCCCACTGTCAGATAACTTTATTCTGCTCTTTGAGGTGTGCCCTTTACTTACAGATTGCACTTTTTATCACCTGGAGTTTGTCTTCTCAGGCCTACCCTGCCTGTGACATTGTCCTTGAGCCTGGGTTCCATTTGCCTACCCCATGGTTTTCCCCTCTTGCTATGGTTAAGGGTTATGAGAGAGAAAAGGTCCCCATGGACCAAACCCAGGCAATGAGAATTCAAAGCCACAGAGCACGAGCCTACCTGTAGCCTGTGTGCTCCTGGATACGGGGAGCAGTAATAGCTCTCAGCCTCCAGGTCCACGCTGTCAGCCAGTCACTTTGCATATTAAACTGATGCTGAACTCTTAAGGAGCAGCAGCCCCACCATTTGTTAAAATCGCAATGCATCCCTTCTGCTGCCAAAGATGGAACTGTAATTTCCCTCTCCTCTCAAAATAAATACTTTGCGTGGTTCTGAAAAATTTTAGCAATTAGCTTGTACCATCACCTTTAATTAGCCACTGGCAAACACAATTAAGATAATAAAGCTTACCAAGGGGGAAGCATGAATAAGCACCAGATTCTAAATCTACTGGGGAAGTGACCCTGATGAATCATTTAATAGGTTACCGTAATGTAATTTTGCAAGTTTGTTGTATACACCACCGAGAACATATTAAGTGGGGCTGAGCCATAAGAGAGTCTTAATGATTAATTTGCCATATGCTCCTGAAAATCTCATTTTTTTGACAAACAATACACATCTACTCTCTTTCTTATTAATAAAACCATCAAGAAAACCCACTTTTCTTTCCATCTCACTAATGACTCCCTCTAACTTGCATGGATATCCAGGGATTGGTCTTTTTTTTTTTTTTTTTTTTAATTATATCTAAATTCCCATGGCAGTTAGTAGAACACAGCTATTTACTCTCTTATGTATTTGACTTCAATTGTTGGCAATTGCTTTTTAATCATTTTTTATTGGCTATTCCACAGTGACATCATGGGGAAGATAATTGTTATTCCTTTTTATTTACAGAGTAAATGATGCTTCAGGGTTAAGTGGCATGCCCTGAGACCTCTGTGAGAGGAAGTCTAGATTAGAACGTAGCCTTAAGATTCTCATCACATCTGACCCAGAAGGACTGAGAATGGAAAGTCACTACTCGGGATGGCAAAATAGGACCAAGAGTAGGGAGTCCTGCCTCGGAGCAAGACTGTCACCTCTCTGAAACTCATTTTCCAGATCTGTAAAATGGGCTTACCGGGGGACATTGGCGTGAGCATCCAATAAAATTGTGGCTGTGGGAAGGCTTTGGGGGTTGTACACACTAAGGGATGGCAGATTCACTGGAAGGAGAGGCTCCTTTTCCCCTGCCCCCTTCTCCTCCAGGATGGGTGTCTCACTGGTCTCTGGGCAGATCAGGTTGACGATTTGGTCTTGCTCTTCTTCCGAGTGGGTCATTGCTTGTGGCAATCTGCTGCTGGACACACAGTTGGCCACAGTGAGGATGTCCCTGCTCTCCTCTATCAGGCTTAGATACCACAGCGCTGAGCTTTCTTCACGCAAAGGCATACAGGCCTGGAATGTTCAAGCAGGTCTTTACTGTAGGCAGTTCAGGTGATTACGTGAAATCTTACAGAACATGGGACAAGCTGACGTGGGTTTGGGGAACAGATCTCAGCCTAGCTACGTTGTCCCCTCCTATCACAGAAGGGATGAGGCGTCGCCACTCAGGGGGCTTTGGGGTGAGAATGAGGGTGTCCTTACATGGAGATTCTTCTGGCCTGTGAACCTCCTCAAATCGTCCATTCCCTCCCTGTGCTTCTAGAGACAGTCTCCCTTTAACTCACAACCTGTTGCAGTTTCCCCCTTGTTTCAAACCCTTTGTGCCACTGCTTCCTAAAAAACTAATCAGCCTCTTCTCAGTCTCTCTTAATGTCTGGTAAATTTTGCATGGTCTTTAAAAGTTTTAGTAATTAGATTGTAGCATCACCTCTGTTTGGCCGTTGGCAAACATACTTGAAGTAATGCGTGTCAAAGGCCAGGTTCTTCCCTGGCCTATACAGCACCTTTGTTCAAATCAGAAAAAGGAGCCCCCTTGAGCAGGCACAGTGCTTAGGACCTGGGTAGTACCTTTGTGGGAGGGGAAAAGTTTCTCCTTGCTCTCAGTGGGTGCAGTGCTGACAAGGCACATGGTTTGAACTCCAGAGAATAGGCTGTATTTCAGTACCCTCCCCAATTATCCCTTAGCCAGGGGCTTTTGTGCAGTGCACAAACTGGACAACCATACATGGAGGCCCTATCAATGGCTTTCATGCTCATATACAGCTGGGGCTGAGGAGAGGTGGGCTCTTTATCAGGGTTGGGGGGCTCTCCTTGCCTCTCCCAACACACAGGCAGGGAAAATGAGCTTGGTTTATATTAATGAGGGTGTCATCGGTTGAATTGTGACCCTCAAAAAGATGTGTCCAAGTCCTAATCCTGGGAACCTGTGAATGTGACCTCATGTGTAAAAAGGGCTTTTGAGATGGAGTTACAACTTAAGGATCTTGAGATGAGATCATCTGGAGTGCCTGGGTGGGCCTTACACCCAATGGCAGCTGTCCTTACAAGAGTAAGGCAGAGGGAGATTAGGTAGCATAAGAGGAGGACTTACAAAGGAACACAGGGAGAAGGCCAGGTGAGGGTGGAGGCAGAGATCCATGCACGTGCCATCCAAGGACCCCAAGTGACACCAAGAGTGACCAGAAGCTGGAAGAGGCAAGGAACAGAATCCTGCTCCGGCTCCCCGCCCCCGCCCTGCTTCCCTGCCCCAGACCAGCAGGACTGCTGCTGTGCTGACACTGGTTTGGAACCTGTGGTCTCCAGAACTGGGAGAGAATGAATTTTGCTGTTTTCAGCCACCTGGATTGTGGTCATTTGCTATGGCAACACTAGGAAACTAATAGGGGGGGACTGAAGGCAAGACTCGACAATTTTCCTTTCTGAATTATAACTGGTCCTCTCCTGGAGTGACTAAAACCAAGCACATTTTATCCTGTGTGGACTTCTTTCCTTCCTTCCTTCTGGCCCTGACTGTCCTCAGCTTTGAAAGAGAAGTTATTCCTCATTTTAATGTAACTGTCTTGAAAGCCCACACTGCTTTTGTTGGATTAAAAACACAGCATAAGCCTGATTCCTGTCCTTCTCAAGTTTATTCAAGAAATTAATATCTCTATTAATATACTCTCTTTTGAACTCACACCACAACCTTATTTTGCTAGGAATGTTTTTCTATACTGGCCTAAGTTATAATCAAGCCACCTTCCTTTGATTTACCCTTGGCAGTGAGAGAGAGGAATCTGAACCTACCCTTGGACAGATTTTAAGCACTTCTAACCCATTCTTTCCCCGCCAGGCTGTGCAGTGATCAAAAGCCTGCTCTGGGTGTTACTAAGCTCCACACCATCCAACACAGTACAAGGCATAGGGCAGATGTGCAGGAAGTGTTTGTTAACTAGGGCCACCAGCCATCCTGGTTTTCCTGGGACGGAAGGGGGATATTAGGTGTTCAGTGTTAAAACTGGAACAGTCTTTGACAAACCAGAATGGACAGTTGGTCATCCTAGTTAACTAACCAAATGAATGAATTGCCCTGATGCCATTGCCCTTGGGGACACCAAGACTTGGTCAAGTCTCCCAATATGAAGCTATTTGGTCCTAGTGCCCACCCCACCCTCCTTCCTGGGCCTCCAAGCCTCCCGGGGTCCTTTCTTCTCCAGTGACTTCCCTCAGCCAGTGCTGCCCCTCAGGCACCAGCTCTGGCTGGGTCCCAGGGGCCCCCTGCTTAATACTCTCCAAATGTATCACTTGCCTATTTTATCCTCTGTATCCTTTTCTAGCTGGGTTTCTCCTACTGCTTCTTAAATATCAAACTTCTCCAGGATTCTGTCCTTGGTCCATTCCCAGATAGTTCATGGATGACCTCAAGAACTAAAATTTACACAAAACAACCCAAACAGAACACCTTGCATGCCATTACCAATTCCATCGTTTTTATACCCAACATTCCATCGATCAGAAAGTTCTGCTGATTTCCTCTTTTGAATAAATGTTAAACCAGTTCCCTTTACCCCATCCCCGTGGTTGCTGCCATATGTAGAACCCTATCATTCCCTGTATACGATTCCCCTTTCCAATCTTAACCTTTCCAGTTTATCCTTTTCCTTGCCTCAGAGTGATTGTTCTAATATGACTACATTTCTCCCTCACTTAAAATGTGCCACTGGCTTCCTGAGCTTCAGCAGGATTCAATTCTAACTTTCTTACACTGGCACGTGAACCCTTCCTGACCTGCCCCTGCCCAAGTTTGGCTTCATCTGTCACCTCTTGGCCATCACAGAACCCACATTTCTGTCTCCACAAACCAGTCCTGCTGCTGCTACGACCAGACCCTTGAGCCTACCTGTCCCTCTGTCTGTGCTGCCCTCCCATCCTCCTCCACCCAGCTGCCTTGTGCGAGGCCATGCTTGCCTCCATGACCCTGGTAAGCTGGGAAAGGAGCCTCCTTTGTGCTGCCCAGCAATGTGTGTTTACTGCTCTCCCAGCACTCACTCACCTGCTGTTCCCCCTCACTGGGGGGTGAGTGACCCAAGTGCAAGGCGATCTTATTCACCTTTGTCTTCTCTCAGCACTTGGCATGATGTAGGTGCCTGTGCTGAATTTGTCTACCTGGAACCTCAGAATGTGACCTTATTTGAAAATGGGGCCTTTGCAGAGGTAATTCGTTAAGTTGAGGTCACACTGCATTAGGGTGGGTCTCTAATTCACTATGGCTGGTGTCCTAAGAAGAGGAAGAAGAAAGGACACACAGAGAGACCCAGACGCACAGAGAGATGACAGTCCCATGACAGCAGTTAGAGATTGTAGTGACGCAGCTACAAGGCAAGGAACTCGAGAATCGTTGGCCCCCACCAGACACTATGGGACAGGCAAGGAAGGACCCTTCCCCAGAGCCTTCAACAGGAGCATGGCCCTACTGAAACCTTGGTCTTGGACTACTGGACTCCAGAACTGTTGTTTTAAGCCACCGAATTTGTGGTACTTTGTTACAGCAACCCTAGGAAGCTCATCCAGCGCTCACATATTTGGTTGGCTCGATGAATGATGTAACCCCCTCTCCTCCTTCCTCACAGCCATTGGGAAAGGCCTCTGTCAACTCTGGGTTGAAATGTTCTGCTGGCCTTCTGATTGGTCTCCCTGTGTTAGCTAAATGGAGCAGTATGGTGAGCTTATGACTCCAAATGGATCCTGTGTTTTGGGGGCTGATTATCAGAGAATTTTTCTCTCGTGACCCAACTACAAGGTTAGCTGAATCCTGGTGCTAAAAATGTCACCTCTGCCCTGAGCAAGGCTTTCATGCAAGGTTGTGTTGGGGCACCTGAAAGGACAACGATCCCGGGTATCATTGAGTTCACACAGCAAGCCACATGCCTGTTTTTGCACCTGCCTGCTAATAAATGAGAGTCTGTGTGGCAGAATTCTGTCTGACACCTGCTTTCATTATAACATACAGAGACCTGTGGCCTGAAGACCTCATGCATGTACGTGGTGAATGACAAAATTGACTCGGGTCAGTTCTAACTAACCATGAAGGTTGTAGAAAGAACTCCAGTTTCAGAACAAGACAAATTTGGACTAAAATCCCAGCTCCACCACTGACTGCCTGAATCACCTATGATGTTGCTTCAGAGGGTGGTGACAATGGGCCGCACCCGCCTCACCAGGTTATTGCTATAATTAAGCTAGATCAAGCATGCGGAAGGCTGTGGGTGCTGCAGATGTTCCCTGTTATTCAGTAGCTTGCGTGCTGTCACACAGTTAAGGTGTGAAGTGCTGTCTGGGGTCTCAGCCCTGAGGACAAGGCTTTTTTTCCCCCTGAAACGGAGACAGTGGCCTCTAATGAGGGCCTTAAGCATTAATTAGGAATCTGGGATATACCACCTTATGCACTCTTATGTGTTTTCTACTTTGATCCTCACAAAAGCCTTTTATTATAAAAATTCTCATCCTCATTAAAAATATACGTTAGCTTTGGAACTGAGGCTCAGAGAGGGGGTACAGCTCCCCACAGCACTGGAGAGTAATGGTTCTCAACCTTGGCCGCAGGTGAGAGCTTTGCAAAATCCCCAGTGACACCGGAATGGCTGAGCCTGGGGTCCAGGCATCAGACCTTGAAAAAGCTCCATAGGTGGCTCCAGAATGCAGCCACGGTTGAAGCTCTGTGCTCTAGAGTTTACGTGCCACTTTCCCCCAAATGAAGTACCTTGAACTTTTCTTCCCCTGTGAAGACAGCACAGTAGATGTCCTTGCCCCCACTCTGCAGGTGGGAAAACCAAGGCTCAGAGAAGATTCTAGAAGGGCCATGGCATCTTCTGATTCTGTTCCGTTGCTCTGTTCCTGTGGTATGAGGAGGGGCCGTGCCATGTTGCCGGTCTTGCCGGTGCCCTTTCGGTGCCTATCTGCACCTGCAAGAAGGCTGACTTGGGTCCATGGAACGGTTTGCCACTAAGTAGCCAGAGCAAGGTTCCAGTGGCTCTGTCCCCAGCACCCACTGCCTGTCCCGTCTGCCCAACCCTGTCGTTCCCGGGTTCCCTGTAGCACGGAGCAGAGGCTGAGGGGTTTTCCATACGGGCTTGTCAGATCCATTGCACTCCCGCCTGTTTTTCCATCTGCCTTGTCACAGGGTGCGTGGTGCGGGCTCGCCTTTGCCAAATGCTTTAGAGGCTCTGGAAGAGAGAGAGCAGCATGAGCCCAGAGTGTTTACACCATGGGAAAAGCTGGGCTTTTCCACAGATCAGCCCTCCCCCTGCCTGCAGGTTCTCATGCCCCACATGATTCCCAGGGGTCCACCAGCAATTAAGACACAGTTCTGGAAAGCAGAAGGCTCTGACAGCCCCACAAATCAGCCTCCGTACCCCCCTCCCCACTCCTTCCAGCCCCTCCTAGGACAATGCTATCTAGTCATCTTGAGCAATGCAACCAGAAAACCCCAACGTAGTGAAAGAAAACAGAGGCCTCTCTTTCTGGCTGCTGGTGCGATTTCAATAGAAAGCCCTTCTCGAGCAGGAAGAAGCAGTGCTGCCTTGTCCCTAACAAAAGCTGACCTCTTCCTTGGCGGCGTTCGGTAGGCCCAGAATCAAGCTGGGGTTATTTCCCCACCATCGCCATAGTCATAGCAACAGCTGTGATTAATGCCGTGGCCCATTAGAGGGATAATGTCAGCCCTAATCAGAAACGCCTCAAGTATCTCTCTTTGCATTTTGGTAAATGGCGTAATCACATTACGGTTCGATGTGTCTGGGAGCTGATTGCTGTCGCGAAAAGTCTGCCTGATTTTCCAGGTTAAGGGGTGTCAGGGGACCCGGCATGCAGCTAATCACCGTGCATTGTCGGGAGTGTTTGGAGAGAAGACGGAGGGCACAGAGGCCGCCTGGTATGTGCGGCCCTACTGTTCCTTCTGGGGCGACAGGAGTGCTCTGGGCTGGTGGTCTGTTTGCAAGGGGTGCCTTCCTGAAGGAGATGGGCTGCGAGTTGGAGAGAGGTGGTATTTAACTGTTGTGGTGACGCATAAAGAAAGCAGAGACATGGCTGGGAAGAAAGGGCAGGCGGCTGAGTTGGGCTTGGCCGTTCCTGCCCTTGTCCATCAAGCTTGTGATGGACAGTCAGCCTCGGGTCATGCCACTGGGCTGGAAAACTGGCAGGAGAGCCCCTCTCTGGCCTGAAGATAGGAAACGGCAGGGGTGACATGCACTGCAAAGGCACATAATGAGTGTGGACTTGACTTGTCATAATAGCACTTGGCTGCTGGCAGGCCCTGCTTCGCTGAAGAAGCTGTTGAAGCTTCCCACTCAAGGGTAGATTCTTGCTGCACCCTGGGGAGAAGGGGACTTCCCCACCTCTCTCCTTTTACTAGTAGGGAAACCAAGGCAAGGAGAGGTGACGTCTCTCATCCCTGCGTGCATATACTGAATCAGTGCTAGGTTTCCCCTCCCAAGGGACCTTTCTGACTCGCTACCTCCTTCTGCCTTCCAGCCTAGCCGCTTTTGTCTGTGCATGTCCGTGGGTGACAGAAACAGTAAATCGTCACCACCAATATTGAAAGATTAAGAGGAGGACCTGAGGAAATATGCATTGAGCCCCCAGAGGCTATTTTTAGATGCTCCTGGGAGGTTTTAAAAAAGGACTCACACAGTTAACTATTTATGACTTTCCGAATGCAGAACAGAAATAGAAGGCTGCACTTAAGCTTCTCCAATGCTCGAGAAGTAAAATTCTCTCAGAGGCCTGAAACCACTTTGGGGCCATTAAATTTACTGTCTCTTGGACGACACTTAATATCTAGCATAACGTTTTTATTTTTGGCCCTGACACTAGTTTTTTTCCTCGGTGTTGAAAATTATCCCAGGAGTAGCTGAGGAAATTGAGTCAGTGAACGAGAACTATCTCAGAGTCACAGGGCTGGTCTGTGACCAAGCCCTGGCAGAAACAGATCTCTTGCAGTCGGGCCAAAGTTCACTTCAGCTTAATGTCCCAGGGCAGACTTGGGGTGTGGAAAGTTCCTCAGGGAGGACCCAGCCCAACAAATGGACAAGACATGACACCATGAATCAACCAAACTCTGTCTTCCATCTTTCTTTGCTCCAAGCCAACTTTCTGCATGGAAGGGTCAATATTCTTCCCAAGGAGATGTTGGATTAGACATATTAAAGGATGCGGGCTCACTGCCTACCCTAAAGCCGTACAGACTGGTGCTGCATTATGAGTAGGACAGAATGAGTTTCCCAGACTGGGATGTAGCTCAGTTCCCAGGGGACCTAGCAGTGTTTTCCCAACTGCTCTCTGAAGCACCATGGTGTCTTCCCAGTAGCCAGGACTCTTGATCATCCCTTCCTCTAAGTTCAACTATCAGGGAATTGGAAATTAAAGCAAATCAAAGATGTAGGACCTTGGCCCCACACAGCTAGTGGCTTTAAGCTAAACCCACAAGGGGCCAACATTTGTCTGAACAGAAAACCACAGAGGCACGAATTAGCGTTATGGCCAGTTGCCATCTGGACCCTGCTAGCACCCTCACCCCAGAAGGCATCTGTGCTGGCTGCCCCACTGCCTATTGGTTCAGTTTAATGCCAGTCCCTGAGACAATCCTGACGTAGTCTTGTCCTGACAGGGCTGCTGAGACCCGGGGCCCAATGGTCCAGCCTTTGTTACTGCCTCCCTGGGCCATGCCTCCTGTTTCTGGTGACACCAAGTATTTGGCATTCCAGAGGTGAGCTCTCCCTAGCCAAGGAGGCACAATGGACCATATGGATCTTCTACCTGATGCCCACTCTCACTTGACTTGTTAGTCTTAACAGTGCTACCATTTTACACTTCCTATTGGCTGGTCTGGCTCTGATCACATTTGGAATCTGCTTCCCTCATCAAACACTGCTACCTCTCCAGGACCAGAGGCTATAGTTAGTTCTATTTCTGTTGACAGCTGCCTCCTGTAGTCCGAGCTCACTCCTTCTCCCTGACCACATGGGCAGCATCCTTGTTACTACCTTGCACAGTACCGGAGTGTCAACTTGTCTGACTTCCTCCACCAGGCTGTGAGCTCCGTGACAGCAGACATCTTGTTCATTTTTCTCCTCATTGTATCCCCAGCCCCTAGCACAACACAGAACTGTTTTACACAAATTTGATAAACAAAAGCATAAATGAAAAAAGAATACACCATTCCTATAGAGAGAAGTGAACGCTCACTTGATTTTGTTGATATCCATCCATCTCTGTTCATTTAAGCTGAAAAAGCAAGCTCAGAATTCAACCCTGGCAAAATTTTGTCACTTCTGAAAAGATAATCTCTTTACAAAGACCTGTGCTGGTTACAAAAGAGATCTCACAATAGAAAATTTGTCCCTTTTGTTTGCTTTATAATTATCTTTAATTGCTCACCACTCTGCCAATTAGTGAAGTCTTCAGTTGCCTCAAATAAAGAAAGAGAGTTGGCTTTAGAGTTGGTTTGGAGGGGAAATGACACTTGATTAGAGATGATGAGGTGGCTCTGGTCACTTATTGCCTATGTAGCTTTGAGTGAGTCATGAAGTATCTCTCTGCTTTGTCCTCATATGGAAATTGTGGTAGTTGGACTCAGTAATCACTAAGTTTCCCCCAAGGTTTATTGTTCTATTGACCTATAAATTAGATTCACTAATACAAGTCCTTTCTGTCTTGTGTTTTGCCCAAATCGGAAGTTCAGGGTTAAAGCTATTTTGCAGTTTTCAACATGTTGCCACCAGGTGGCAGGAGCGTGCCACAGTCCTTTTGTCCCAAGCACAAAGAGTGTGAGCATCTTACCAGAGGCTGAATTAATAGTAAGTAGTTTTCTAAGCTGGGAGGCCAGAGTCTGAGTTTGTGAAATAGCAAAACATCTATTTATGAAAACATTTCGTCTTATGCAAAACAACAATTTCAGGGTTAGCAATGGAATGCCCAAGGACCCAGATTTGTGTGGTTCAGAATTTTGGGGCCCTGGTTGCTCCACTTCTAGTGGTCTTCCTACTCCCTCTTTGTATCTGAGGGAGTCAGTGGAAGCCGTCACCCCAGCAGCAACTGTAGCATTCAATGTGCCGTGACAAGAATCATGTGCTGAACCAGGATTCATGGATTTTATCCTGTTTTTGTTGTTGTTGTTGTTGTTGTTGTTACTGCTGTTCTTTCCTATTTCCTTCCAGGCAAGAGATAAGGGCTGAGCCCAGGCAAAGTTGGGATAGCTCCTTAAGTCCTTTAAAAAAAAAACCTATTTGCTTAATTACCATAAAATTTTGCCTAAACATAAACTCAGCAAGAGAAATTCCATCCCTTTCCCTACCCCCGCCCCTTGGGTAATTTTATGTGTCAACCTGACTGGGCCACAGATCACCTATTTAGTCAGACATTATTCTGGATACGTGTGAGGGTGTTTCTGGATGAGCATAACATTTGAACTGGTAGACTGAGTAAAGCGGATTGCCTTCCCTAATGTGAGTGGATTTCATCCAATCAGCTGAAACCTTGAATAGAACGAAAAGGCTGATCCTCCCAAAATAAGAGAGAATTCTTCTCACCTAGGTGCCTTTGAACTGGGACACTGGCTTTCTTCCTGCCTTTGGACTTGAACTGAAACATTGGCTTTCCTGGATCACCAGCTTGGCAACCCACCCTGCAGATCTTAGGACTTGTCAGTCTCTGTAATCATGTGAGCCAATTCTTTATAATAAATCTCTTTACATATATAAATCTCTTTACATACATATATCTTTTTACACACACACACACACACACACACAAACCCCGTCACCATCTACTCTCCTCTCCCATGCTGAACTCAGAAGCTACTGTGTGAACTCTGATTCACGACCGTTTGCCGTTCTGCTTTCTAGGTTACTAGTCTTGGGATGTTGTTTAAGGATCCCCTGTTCCTTCTTTCCTGTCCTGTTAGTGCTCTAATTGTAGTAATAAAGCTAGCTTATCAAAAGGGGCATGAATGGCAGAGAAAGGCTCATGAGAATCCAAGACCAGGAACCCAAGTTCCCCCAGGCTTCATGGGAACCTGAATGGAGATATCACACAAAAGGGCTGCTCTATCTCTGGCTGACCTCCTGGCTTCACTTAAGACAGCCCTGCTGCCCTCTGCTCATGACCTCTCGTCTCACCTGTCTGTTGATCAGTTTCTTCCAGGCTTCAGTAGCAGATGGTCCATAATGGCCACCCAGATCCTTCTACAATGGGGTAACTCTTGATAATCCTTTTGACTTCATTGCCAGCTGGAACTGGCCTATGTGAATTTTAGCTTGACATCCTGAAATAGAAATATAATTGGCCTAACTCATCTTCTTTGAGCAAGGCCACACAAGTCATGGGCTCCTAGTCTATAGAACAGGCCCTGTTGGGGCCGGTGGCCACCCTTTTTCTTTGCCACGTGGTACAGAGTCTGGCTGTGTCTGTTCAGCAGGGACCTGCAGTGGGAGATAGGGGCAGGCCAGGTATCCTGGTACACAGTCCATCTAACTTCTGCTACTCTGGCTTATTTCCTGACTTCTCTTTTTAGTTCTTATCATCCAGAGCTCTGGAATTGATCCAGCTTCCTCTATTTTCTAATCTGTAATCAATTCTTTGCTTTCCTCCACCACCTAGTGTAGTACCTAACACTTAAAAAGTGCTCAACAAATATTTGTAATATCAAAGTCCACCAGTCAGAGACCTCCAGGAACATGTCTCTAGTTAAACAAACGTAGGTTTATTTACCTTGCTGCAGTAGAGGAGAATACATGGTGCCTTGGTAAGAGAGCGTGGGAAGGCTTTATTGGAGGATTTGGGTGACCCTAAGGAAAGACTAGAGAAACAGGAACTAGTTTTGTATTGGATGCCATTAGGAACTGAGGGTAATTCAGCAACTTGGTATCTCAGAAATCCTTCTTCAGGAATTAGAAAGAGCAAAACAGGGCTAGGGATGTCATTGGTAAGAAATCAACAATCTCTCAGAAGTAATTTTTTCAACCCCCGTATGGCCTTGCCTCTGTTTGGTTAGAAACACTATTTATCACAGTCTAGCTGACAGCAGGGTTGATTTCTACTTCTCAGTTAAATGAAAAAAAAATAATAATAATAACAATGAATATTTAACTTGACCCAAATGTGGAAGCAATTGCAATGGGTCACAGGCACAACTGAGATGCCATTTTGGTCAAAGTGATCCTTCACATTATCTGTCTTTTAGGCGGTTGCTTTTTACTGACTTTGAACAAAATTGGCCTTTTGTATAATGATGTGACACAGATTCATCTGAGGTTCCATCTTCAATTTGGAAATAAATGGTGATGTCTGTTTTCCACTGTTGTTATTTTTACCCCTCATTATTTTGATTGTTCATTCAAGGATACTGTGCAGTTGGTCCATGTTCCCCTTTAGATTCCAGATATCATGTGCATGAAGTTAAGAACAATGGGCCAATTACTTACTGAATTCGCAGTACCAAGCTTATGTGACTCACCTTTTTTTCAGCACGTTACCCCATCTGTTCGCATGAGCCATTTTTAAGCAAGAGCACCCTGGCCTGGTGTGTGTACAATTGATTTTTGGAATCTTAATAGAAAACTTCATGTATTCTTAGTCACAATACCTTATTCATTTTCACTCAGCATTCTAGAAGGTTAGAAAAAATACCTATCATATTTGCAATCCCTCTGACGTTTTTTGTCACTTACAATTTGGTTAACGTCTTCTCTGTAATTCACTCATAACACTGACCAAAAGTTGAACAGGCATAGGCATGGAAGAACATAATTCCTCCAGCTTCGGGAAGTCATCAGCAATACTCCCCTGATATGGTTGTTGGACCGTTTTTAATATAATTAACCAATTCACATTTCACCCCTGTATGTGCTTGGATAGACTTGGAACCTTTGGCAATTGCGCCTATTCAGAAGGTTACTGCAGTACAGAGAGCCTTGGAGAAGATGGGTGGGGGCGGGGTGGGGTGGGGCAGAAGAGGCTTGGAGGGGGTGGGGTGGGAGTGAGGATACCAGTGGAGATTGCAAGAAATAATTCATACTCGAGGTCATCAGCTCTTAAACTAGGGTGGGGTGCCTTTGGAAATGGACAGGGAGGTATTGTTGCTAGAAACATTGTGAAAGGAAAATTCAGCAGGTCCCTGTGAACAAATGAATACAGGCAGAAATGGAGGAAAGGAGTTTAGAGCCTAAGTTATTCAGATGGTGTTTTTTTGCTGGAAATGTAGAGGCCTTGGGGAGAGGCTGTTTGGGGCAGCAGTTGGATAGTGGAGGGAATTCTTGCTGCAGTGTGATGGACAAACACAGTGACAAGGTTTGAGTGCCTTCTACAAGCGAGGCTCTGGGCAATTTTTTTATTTGTTTGCTTGTTTATTCGTCTTACAAAGTGTTGCTCACTTGATCCTCACAAGAGCCATGTGAGGTGGGTAGTATTGACTCCTTTTTGCAAAAGGGAACTTGAGGTTCAGAGGGGCTAAAATCTTTGTACACCTTGTAGAAAGCACTCAGCCCTTGGGACATAGAAGTAACCAGACACGGGGCCTCTCCTACAAGAAAATCAACCCTTGCAGAATAGCAAAAGCAATTGCTAATCACTTTAAGCTTGGAGAAGACAGCACTGCATTTAAATCAGTCCAGTGGGGGTGGGGAGGCTTCTGAGAGAATGAGGTGGGTGAGAATGGAAGGTCAAGTCAGAGGGAGAAAAACAACATGCGGTTATGGTATGATTTGAAGACAGCAAAGGATTTTATTTCTGCTGGAGAGAAGGTGATATGAGGACCAGGAGGAAAGATGGCTGGAGGGGTAGGCAGGGCCTTGCTGATGGAAGTCCTTTTATGCCAGACTGGAATTTGGACTTGACCCTGTGTGGAATGTGGAACTAGTGAAGATTTTAAATTGGAGGACAGACAGCAAGATTGGGTTTGCATGATAGAAAAGATAATTCTGGCATGACGATTTGATTACAGGAGATAGGAAGCCCTATAGAAATCTAGGGATAATTGTAAGTCTACTAGGTAGAGGCAAGAGTAATGGAGAAGGGAGACTGACTCAAGATACAGAGGGGAAATGCAGAAGACTTGGGCCACTTATGTGTGGAGATTTGGAAGAAGGGACAATTGAAGAGACTCTAGGATGGTGGCTTGAGTCACTGGTTGGACAGGTCAATGACAGAGTTAGAGGAAGGTAACCAGGTTAAGTGGGGGAGAGAATGAGATAAATATTTGGAGTCTAGTTTTAGACATGCTGATTATCAAGTGTTTTTATGGCGATTGGGAATTACCCAGTACACAATTGAATATTTGTGCTACTTAAAATAGCCATCAACCCTCATCTGAAATTATCTTATCTGCTCATCTTTCATTCCTATCTCCTCACTTGACCGTGAGCTCCATAGAAGTTGGGACTTTTGTGCATTTAGTCCAGCGATGTATTTCTGACACTTGGTATACCTTTGTTGAACAAACGAACAGCAAGCAGAAAGCATGGAGGGAGTTTACTTGGTGAGAGGGAGGGTCCCTGTCTTAATCCTCTTTGTACTCCTATGTCTGGTATAGAATAGGTGCTCAGTACAAATGAACAATCATTCCATTCTAAGTATATGCCCGAGAGAAATGAAAATAGATGTTCAAACAAAGCCTTGTACAAACACGTCCATGGCAGCATTATTCATAATAGATAAGAGGTGGAAACAACCCAAATGCCCATCAACTGCTAAGTGATAAAGAATATGTGGTATGTCCATACAGTGGACTATTATTCAGCTATAAAGGGAACGAAATGCTGATGCCTACCACAACATGGCTGAACCTAAAACGTTATGCTCAGTGAAAGAAGCCAGACGTAAAACACCACATATTGTATAATGCCCAATTGTATCAAATGCTCAGGATGGATAAATTCATATAAACAGAAAGCAGATTAATGATCACCAGGGGCTGAAGGAAGGAGGAGTAGAGAATGATTGAACAGGTACAGTTTCTTTGGGGGATGATGAAAATGTTCTGGAATTGGTGGTGACGGTTATGCAACATCACGAATGTGCTGGAAGCCACTGAATTGCACACTTCGAGATGGTTAGAATGACAAATATTATTTTATGTAAATTTTACTTCACTAAAAACAATGGAATGGATCTGCACGAAAAGTATAACTGGACTCTAACATACACAGGGCTGATACTTCTAACTTACCTATAGACAAACCTGAGAACCACACAAAGCAGCCCTGAGGCATTCATCTACCAAACAGATTATTCAGAGTTACCAGTTCACCACTCAGGATGCTTGCAGTTTTCCTTCAGGTGTAAGCACTCATTTCTTCTGCGTGAAAACAACTCTGTTCCTAGGTAGATCTTTGGGGGAAATATTTATTGCAGGAAGCAGGAAGAAGACCTGCTTTGGGTAATCGCGGTGTTACTACTGAACGTAGAAATGTTTACTTATCAGGAAACACCTCATTTGTCCACCCTCTAACCGTGGGCTCACGACAGTCAGCACTTCTAAGCGTTGTCCTCCCATGGTTTGGGGGGAAAGGCGACCCAACATGAGGTGGTAAAAAGGCCACAGCGGAGGGACTAGAAGCTGTGATGTGAGCTCAGCATACTCTGGGGGCAGAGCCTAGGGCAGGAGGCTCCCTAGGAGCCCTGAAAAGGCTGCAGGAATGATGGCTCTTCTTATTTCTGGCTGTGAATAGACCTCTAGTGGCAGCTGCTGAAATTAACCTGCTCTCCCTCAGAGTCAGGGCAGTGCCCCCTTCTGTGTATGGGCGTGACTCCATTCTCTCAAAGCACTACCTTTGTCTCTGTTCCAGTAGAAGAACAAAACAGCCTCAGCAACGTTAAGCCTCCTGCAGGTCTGGTTTGGCCAAACATGTCCTTTAAATGTTTGAGGAAATTTTCTTTCTTGCCCACCTTCTTTGTGGGCTGAACCGTGGACAGTAAGGTTGCCCTGTGCTGACAGCCATCAGCCTTCATTTCTGTTGGGCGCTGTTGAGCCCCAAAGTCAGGATCTCTTTTATGTAAAAGAAGTTGGGATGGGAGTCACACTTGACTCTTTCACGAAAGAGAATAATGCCTGTGAATGGTGATATTTGAACTGAAATTAAGTTTAAGCTTCAAAGGGCATAATTCCTATTTGTTATTGGACACTAGTTCTCAAACTTAGCTAGACAACTCAATGTCCTATTGTGTTGTCCAAGGAGGCTGTTGTGACTACCTCTTCCTTTCCAAATAGGGGATCATGCCCTGCTCTGTGGTCACACTTCTGTTTTGGCACTTCTTGTACTGAGGTCATTCATTCATTCAATAAGAATTTATTGCCTACTTTGAATCAGGCACGGTTCTAGGTGCCAGGGAGAAAGTAGTGAATACAAAAGGCAAAGCATTAGTACTCAACAGGGAGACAACAAATAAATACATAACAAAATAAATATAGAACATTTACAGGTACTCCCGACTTTTCAGAATTTCTTGGTACGCCATTTCGCTCTTTTGGAAGACTTCCATTAGTACCTGTTTCCACTAACACAGAGAAATCCGAAGATTGCAAAACTAGTGTTCAATGTTTGTGTCGCAGAGAGCCATTATGGAGGCAGCACGCACCCTGAGCAGCAGGGACGATCCTCCAAGCTCTTTCCCCAGGAAGACACACAGCATCTCAGCATCCAGCCTCCAAAGCTTTAAACTATGTCTGTGAGCATCTGTGCCTTATGTTGATTTACTTTGTGCATCCATTATTAGCAAGATGTGTCCTAAAATCTCAGAAAAGCCTAAGAGAGGTTATTTTTAGGGGGTCTGAGAATGTTAAAAGTTTTTGTGTATAAGGGCTGCTCACTTGGTACAGCATGCAACTCTTGATCTCTGGTTTGTGAGTTCAAGCCTCAGGCTGGGTATAGAGATTACTAAAAATAAAATCTTAAAAAACTTTTTCTGGGGCGCCTGGGTGGCTCAGTCGGTTGAGCATCCGACTTTGACTCAGGTCGTGATCTCATGGTCTATGAGTTCGAGCCCTGCGTCAGACTCTGTGCTGACAGCTCAGAGCCTGGAGCCTGCTTCAGATTCTGTGTCTCCCTCTCTCTCTGCCCCTCCCCTACTCATGCTCTGTCTCTCTTTCTGTCAAAAATAAATAAACATTAAAAAAATTTTTTTTTCTATATGGATTAATAGTAATTGCCTCTTTGCTTTGCACCATTTTGGCTTACAGAGGTTTTCCTAGGGGTGCTCTACTTTGCGATAGTGGGGGGAATTTGTGTATGAGGAAAAATAAAGTTGGGTAAGGGATATAGGGAGTGCAGTGGGTAGATGGAGATTAGTCTCCATTTTTTAATGTTTATTTATTTTTGAGAGAGAGAGCACGCATGAGTGGGGGGAGCATGCAAGTGGGGGAGGGGCAGAGAGAAAGGGGGATAGAGGATCTGAAGCCAGTTCTGTGCTGACAGTGGAGAGCCCGATGTGGGGCTCGAGCTCATGAACCTTTGGCTCATGACCTGAGCCAAAGTCGGACACTTAACCAATTGAGCCAGCCAGGTGCACCAAGATTTGTCTTCTTAATAGAGTGGTTAGGGTTCTCTAATTAGATGACATTTGAACAGAGATTTGAGGGATTGATAGAGCAAACCATGCAAAAGATAGCAGGCAAAGGTGGGCCGTGATATAAGTACATTTTAACAGGGTCACTCTGGCTGCTGGGGGCAGGGAAGAATGTAACTAACAGGAGCATGGGAAAGCAGAGAGACCAGTCAGGACCTAGTGCTAGAATCCAGCGGGGAGAGGATAGTGACTCTGACCTGGGGGGACGCCAGGGAATGAGGTACAAGGTGGTCAGATACAGGACACATTTTGAAAGTAGAGCTCACAGGGTTGGCTGATGCATTGGATTGAGAGAGGGAAGTGCCAAGGTTGATTCCAAGTTTGGACACGGGGAAGGACTGAGTCTCCATTTCCAAGATGGGCAGAAATATGGGGGAAAATTTTTTAATGGGGAAACCAGAGGTTTGGTTTTGGACTTGTTAGGTCTAAGACGCCATTTAAACATCCAAGAGGTGATGTCAAGCAGACAGTTGTAGATTAAAAAGTCTGGCTTTCAGAGAGAGGTCCAGATTGGAGTTATAAATCAGAGAGTTTTCAGAGTACAGATGGCATTTAAGACAGAGTAGGGTGAGTTATCATGAAGGGAGGGAAAATAGGTACAAAAGAGAAGCATCTTAAGAACCGAGCACTGGGGCAGAAGGGGCAGCAAATGAAGGACACTGAGAATGACTAGTCGATGAGGCAGAAAGAGAACCACAAGAGAGTGATGTCCTGACAAACCAAGTGAAGAAAATGTTGCAAGAAAGAAGGCGCAAAATGATCTGGGAATTTGGAAAAGAGTACTGAGAATGGACTATTGGATTTTGCAACATGGAGATCATTGGTAACCTTGCAAGCTCTCTTCTAGCAGAATGATGGGACCTACAGCCTGATTAGAGTGACTTTAGAGAGAAAGGGAGGAGATGATGAGGTGACCACAAGGCTGGACAGCACCTCTGAAGAGTTTTTCCATAAAGAGGACTTGACAAACAGGCATTGGTTGGGGAGGAGTGAAGTCCTCGGGCATGTGGGAAAGGATAGGACCCTTTTGTGGAAGAGCTGGGTTTAGAAAGGAACACAGACATGACAATGATTTTTTTCTCCTCCTTTAAGAAATAAAATCTTCATTTCACAGCTACCATGTACCCTGAGCCATGGGCAGGCAGAGATGGACAGGAGAGGCAGTGGGACTGACATTATCTATGTCTTGAATTGGGCTATTTGTGGAACACCATAAAATATTAATATATGAAATTTAAAATAGCTAAGTATGTAAGGCATCGTTCAATACCAGATTTGAGCACGGACGAGCACTAACAGGTGCCGTTGGTAAAAGAAAAAGACTTGAAATATTTCCAACCATTAGCTTAACATGTTTCCATGAACCAGGAAATGTCTACCGCATGGTTGTCCGGCCTGGCCCGCACAACACCAGGGTTCCATAGGTTCAGAGATTGTCCTCACTGCCCAGAGAACTACACAACGTTCACAAGAAACATCTTAAATGCTGAGGTGATCCCTCCACTGATGTGCAGAGACATCGAATCACAGATGAGAAGAGATCCCCAAATATCGGCCCTCCCAAGACATTATCTCCAGCATTGAGATCACCCAGCATTGGCTTGGCAAGGTTGGACTGACTTGTCACTAGGATGCACAGAAGGCTGGCTACCTTGAAGAGCGTGGTCATCAGACAGACCTAGGCTCAAATTTTGCTTCTGTAACTAATCAGCTGTTGCATGCTGGGAAAAGCCATTCATTTCTTTCACTCTCAATTTCTTCACCAGTGAAATGGAAATAAATAACACCTGCTTAAAGTGATCATTGTGAGGTGTCAATTAGATAGCACATGCAAAGTGCTTGGCACATAAAAATAGCTTAAGAAATATTAGCTCACTTTTTTTCCTGTTCCCCCTCCATTGCATTTGTAGAACTAGAAAAAAGGAGCTATGTTGATGTGGTGGACTGTAAGTCAAACAAACAGTTTCCCAAGAACGGGAGCCATATTTGATTAAGAGCTAGGATTTCCTATGGTCAGTGGTATTGTAATAGCGATGTATGGTAACAGATGGTAGCTGTACTTGTGGTGAGCACAGCATAATGTATAGCTGTGTGGTACACATGAAACTAATGTAACCGTGTGTATCAACTATACTTCAATTAAAAAAGGAAACAGAAAGGGGCACCTGGGTGGCTCACTCAGGTGAGCATCCAGCTTCTGCTCAGGTTATGATCTCGCCGTTTGTGGTTCGAGCCCTGTATCCAGCTCTGCACTGACAGCTGGGAGTCTGGACCCTGCTTCAGATTCTGTGTCCCCGTCTTTCTGCCCCTCCCCAGCTTGTGCTCCTCTCTCTCCAAAAAATAAAACATTTTTTTGATTTTTAAATTTTTATATATTTTATATATTAATATACTAATATTGTGTATTTATAACCACAATAATAGTGGTTATTTCTAAGAGTTGAGAGTTGGGGGAAATCTTTTCCTTTTTTTTTTTTTTTTGAGGTTGAAAATTATTATTTTTTTAAATTTACATCTAAGTTAGCATATAGTGCAACAATGATTTCAGGAGTAGATTCCTTAAGGCCCCTTACCCATTTAGCCTATCCCCCCCCCACACCTCCTCCAGTAATCCTGTTTATTCTCCATATTTAAGAGTCTCTTATGTTTTGTCCCTCTCCCTGTTTTTATATTATTTTTGCTTCCCTTCCCTTATGTTCATCTGTTTTGTATCTTAAAGTCCTCATAATAATGAAGTCATATCATATTTGTCTTTCTCTGACTAATTTCACTTAGCCTAATACCCTCCAGTTCCATCCACGTAGTTGCAAATGGCAAGATTTCGTTCTTTTTGATTGCCAAGTAATACTCCACTGTGTATATATATATATATATATATATATATATATATATATATATACCATATACCACATCTTCTTTATCCATTCATCCATCGATGGACATTTGGGCTCTTTCCATACTTTGACTTTTGTTGATAGTGCTGCTGTAAACATTGGGGTGCATATGCCCCTTCGAAACAGCATACCTGTATCCCTTGGATAAATATCTAGTAGTGCAATTGCTGGGTCATAGGGTAGTTCTGGTTTTAATTTTTTGAGGAACCTCCATACTGTTTTCCAGAGTGGCTGCACCAGCTTGCATTCCCACCAGCAGTGCAAAAGAGATCGTCTTTCTCTGCATCCTCGCCAGCATTTGTTGTGGCCTGAGTTGCTAATGTTAGCCATTCTGACAGGTGTGAGGTGGTATTTCATTGTGGTTTTGATTTGTATTTCCCTGATGATGAGTGATGTTGAGCATGTTTTCATGTGTCAGTTGGCCATCTGGATGTCTTCTTTGGAGAAGTGTCTATTCACATCTTTTGTGCATTTCTTCACTGGATTATTTGTTTTTTGGGTGTGAGTTTGATAAGTTCTTTATAGATTTTGGATACTAACTCTTTATCTGATATGTCGTTTGCAAATGTCTTCTCCCGTTCTGTCGGTTGCCTTTTAGTTTTGCTGATTGTTTCCTTCACTGTGCAGAAGCTTTTTATTTTGATGAGGTCCCAGTAGTTCATTTTTGCTTTTGTTTCCCTTGCCTCCAGAGATGTGTTGAGTAAGAAGTTGCTGCGGGCGAGGTCAAAGAGGTTTTGGCCTGCTTTCTTCTTGAGGATTTTGATGGCTCCCTGTCTTACATGTGGGTCTTTCATCCATTTTGAGTTTATTTTTGTGTACGGTGTAAGAAAGTGGTCCAGGTTCATTCTTCCGTATGTTGCTGTCCAGTTTTCCCAGCACCACTTGCTGAAGAGACTACCTTTATTCCATTGGATATTCTTTCCTGCTTGGTCAAAGATTCGTTGGCCATACGTTTGTGGGTCCATTTCTGGGCTCTCTATTCTGTTCCATTGATCTGACTGTCTGTTTTTGTGCCAATAAACATTTTAAAAAAGGAAACAACCCCCCCCCCAAAAAAAACCCCACAAACAAACAAAAAAGAAACAAAGAAGGAAAAGAAAGAGCTGGGCTTTCAGATGAGCTTAATGTGTTTTCATTAGCAATTCTGAATCACTAAGTGTTTTAGTTTCTTCGTCTGTAAAATGGATTTAATAGGGGCGCCTGGGTGGCTCAGTCAATTGAGCGTCCAACTTCGGCTCAGGTCATGATCTCACAGTTCGTGGGTTCGAGCCCCGCATCAGGCTCTGTGCTGACTGCTTGCTCAGAGCCTGGAGCCTGCTTCAGATTCTGTGTCTCCTACTCTCTCTGCCCCTCCCCCGTTCACGCTTTGTCTCACTCTGTTTCTCAAAAATTAATGTAAAAAAAAAAAATTAAAAAAAAAATAAATAAAATGGACTTAATAATACCTACCTCACTGGGTGTGTGACAAGACTAAACGTGTTTGTATATGGATACAGCATCTATATTATATGTTCATCCATGCTCATATATAAGAACAGTTCCTATCAGGGATGAATGCTCAACAACTCTCTATTTAGGGAGCATGGGCAGGGTGCCCCGTCAGATGCAGGGGATTCAGAAGTGATTGAGTGTGGGCCTTGCCTGCTAGGATCTTACAGATGGAAGAGGAGGTGGATAAGTCGCCAGTTATAAGCTGGGGAACTGGGAAACCCCAGAGTCAGCAAGGGGCCTCACAGACACCTCTATCCTTGCATGCTGCCCCTTGGGTATCTTTTCTTGATCTCTCCTTTCTCCTCAACCTCTCTCTCTTGGATTCTCCCAGGCTCCCAGTTCCTCTCCCTCCAGTATGTGTCACAGTTTACCCTTTCCTCCTCAGCCTGAGTGGCAGCCAAGGCTGAAATTCTGGAGGTTCTGCTTTCTCCCCAGGTGGGCTGAGCAGAGGAAGTTCCAACAGAGGTGCTAAGAAAATATATATAAGCCTTTGGAACATGCCTTAGCCATATGTTGGGGATTGCTGGTGTATTTCCATAGACCTGCACACTTAGCCTAGCAAAACCTTTTCACAGCTTTCCTAATTACAGACATTATAATATAAAGAATAAATGCATAGCATCTTGTATATTCTTCTAAGATAGGGTTCATAATAACGACATAGTCTATATTGTAATAATTTTAAAATTAAATGTTATATCAAAGGATAATACACATACCAAGATCAAAAATTTAAATAATACTATAAGGCTTATTACCAAAACCCAGCTGACCTCTGTCCTACTACCCTGTTCCCCAGAGACAGCCAGTCCAGCTCTCCTAGTTATGCCTTCTGGAGTTTATCTCCATATTCCTAAATAACGTGCTTATACATCCATGTTTATTGAAATTATATATATACATACAGTTTATTGAAATTATCTATTTGCCTCCTTTTGTGGTGGGTGAGGATTCAGTTCTTAGACAAACACCACCCCACTTCTCATTTTCCTTCATCCTCCTTGCCAAATAGTTGCATCATCATTTCTTGTTAAATTGATAGAGTTTTACATGATTTGATTTCATATCTCTTCCTGCTGAGCCAAATAGTGTACCATGATTTTATTTCTTTTCTTTTCTTTTTACTTTTTTAATTTCCTTTCTTATACAGCTGTTTTTGTTTTGTTTTTTTTTTTCAATCTAGAATTAATGTTTTTCTTTATTTTCCCGTTTGGTATGATTTTCATATGACTCTTTTCCCCTTTAGCCCATGAGAGCCTCCAGAACAAAGACTGTCTATCTTTATCATATATTTTCATAATATATAAATAAATATATCGGTCACATATTTATCTTTTATTCCCAGAGTAGTGTGGTAGCTGGCAGTAAAGATGCTGAACACATACATGGATGACTGATTGGATGGATTTGTCAGTTTATTTGTATTCCTTGCTGACACTTGGGATAGGACATGTCTTTGTTGAGAGGGACTGTCCTGCATGCTGCAGGAGGTTCACAATCTCTGACCTCTGCCCACCAAAAGGCAGCAGCTATCACCATCAACCCAAAGCCACTCTTACGCATTTCCAAACACCTCTTGTGGTGGTGGTACCTAAGACCAACTGCATCCAATGCAGTGAGTGTCAGCACCCAGGTGTGACAATATGTTTGGCTGATTCTAGAAGCCAAACCTTAAGGTGGATTCTAGAAATCCACCTTAAGAGCAGAACAAGGGCTGGTAACTACTGCAGAGATGGGGTCCTCTTCCTCCTTGGGGAGAGAGGTTCACGTCCAGGATGGTATGAAGGTTTGAACTGGGCTCCAATCCAGAGAGACAAGGCAGTACCAAGCAACTAACAGTCACTTTAGCAAGAGTATTAGAATGTTTTGAGATCTCCATCTCTCTTGTACCCCTCACCTTAGGAAACCCCACTCACCACACTTACGAGGAGCATCTCTACGAACCACGTGATAGCCTCTCAACCCAGGCCTGATTGAACCAAAGATAAACACCTGAAACAACAAGACAATTCATTGGCTGCCTAGTTACCTTTCAGATTTTTTTCTATTAAGTAATTGAACCGACAGGCTAGGGACTTTAGTCAATCAGTGGTGGGCATTTGAGATGAAAGGTCATACAGCCTTGAGATGAAGTTTGCAACATGACAAAGCAAAGCCACAGCACATGCAAGTCAAAGTTTAGGGAGAGCACATAAACCATAATCAAGGCAAGCAAGCCAGTTGTTAAGAAAGGGGAGCATGACTCAGCCCTGCAGAAAGAAGGAGGGACACAAGAGCATGTGGCCCCAAGGAGAGGGGGCGAGGCAGAGACAGGGACAATCATTCCATGAGACTCTTTGTTGACTTTCAATTACTCCTCTTCTTATTTTGTGCAGTTTGAGTGGTTCACACACACACACACACACACACACACACACACACACACACACATACCTACACACATACGTACATTGTCTATAACTTCATGGTTAGAGCTGCTATCAGAGTTTGGTCCAATGTCAGTCATTAAAGCCGAGAATCAAGAACCAGATTCAGGGAAGAGAAGGAGGTCAGTCAGTCATGGGGAAGTGCCAGAGCAGATCCACCCTCTTCTTAAAGCTGGGGAGTATGTATGATAGTAGGAGACAGTTGGGGGATGAGACCTCCCCACATGAGGAACAGTGTGTGGGCTGTAACTGCTGGGAGCTTCCTGCAGCCTCACACAGGGCATCTGATCCGTTTTGCCTTGCTTGACTTGGCTGCTAATTTCATTTTTCAGCCAGAAGCGGAAGAGATTTGGGGAACTTCTGTTCTGGACCTAATTCTGACCAACTAGGAAAAATTGCTTGGCAAAGTGGATGTGACAGGAACCTTGGGAGAAAGCAACAACGTCATCCTAGGGATTGTGAAAGCTGAAAAGGTTGTAGGCTGGGTAGTTAGAATTCCAAGCCAGTGACCATTCATACACACATGTTCAGCTCACAGAGCACAGGCTCTGTGCTAGGCAGTATTCTTGGTACTAGGACTGTCCCATGTAACAAGGCAACATCTCTATCCTCAGGAGGCTTCCATTTTATGGTAACCAAACAAGTGAACAAAATCATTACAGATAGTTTTTAATGCTACACAAACAATAAAACAGGGCAATGGGAAAGTGTTGGGGGTGGGGTGAGTCCAGAAAAGGTGGTGAGGGAAGGTCTCCTTTAGGAAGGGGTATTTAAGCTGAAATCTGAGTGATGGAAAAGAACCAGCCACACAAGGAGTATGTCGTGAAGAGGATCAGCAAACACAAATGCCTGCCAGGTAAATCTGGTTTGGTGTGGTCAAGGTCACAAAAGTAGCATATACTTTTCCTTCAAGTGTTGGGGGCACTGTGAGATTCCAGAGAAGTTTTTCCATTACAATTGAACTTAGGCAGTCAGCTTGGGGATCTTGAAGGAAATTCTAGGATAGCTTATTAA
This sequence comes from Panthera pardus, assembly GCF_024362965.1. Taxonomy (NCBI): domain Eukaryota; kingdom Metazoa; phylum Chordata; class Mammalia; order Carnivora; family Felidae; genus Panthera; species Panthera pardus. Next base: position 67,908,437 of record NW_026526766.1, on the reverse strand, counting down.
ATAAATAATTTTTGGGTGCCTATTCAAAAATTGATGGTAAATTAGTGTCTCGTTTGTGAGCACTAACATAACTAGACCCTCTCCATGTTTGGTGGCACATTTAATAGAATAGTAGCGCAGAGAGAGGCAAACAGCATATTTTGATTTCAGCAAAATATTTGATGAAATACCTCATGTTATTTTAATGGACCAATTAGAAAAATGAAGGTGGAATTCTTATTTAGCCAGCTGAATCTGAAAGAGGGTCTTAGAGAAGAAGGCCCAAATTTTGATCTGTGTTTCCAGAAGCCAAACTGAAACCAAAGGCTGAAAATCATGGGAAAGCAGTTCTAAGTTCGGTGTTGAGTCCAGCCTTTCTAAGAGTAAGAGAAGTCCTGAAGCTGCTTTGGAATTAGGGCACAGATGAGTGAAATTGATGCAGCAGATGGTGAATGTTTGAGGGGCTGGTCTCATCCACCATGATAATCTAGGATTATATGATTCAGAAGAAATAACTGACCATTATGCACCATTTTCTCTCTGTGATTTAACAATAATCTGTCTACATAATACAAGCTGTGTCAATCAGCCAGGTGAGGAACCTCAAAATCTTCATTTGCTGCCCCCTCTCTTTTACCCTCACACCTGATCCATTCTCATAAGCCTTCTCTGCCTCATCCCCATTCCCACAGCCATTGTGCTAGGTCAGACTCCCATACCTGTTCCCTGAGCTATTGTATTTAACTTCTTCATTGTTTTCCCAGCTTCTGCTCTCTTACCCCATGACTTCATTCTTTGTGGGTGGCCAAAATGGCACTTTAAAAAACAGATATTATATGAAACTCCTCTACTAAAATCTCCACTGGCTCTTCTTTCCCCAAAGAGAAGCTCCAGAGTACTTAGATTGTCCCCATGGCTCCCACCTCATTCCACGTGTATCTACCCTGCTCCACATATGCCATGCAGGCTTGGGGCTTCTTATTAGTCCAGACTGTAGGGCTCTCTCAAATGCTGCATCTTCTAAGAAACTTTCTTGTTTCCCCAAGCAAGAATAATTACTTTTCTACCTTTATTCCCACACAATGATTTGTCTCATGAATTAAATGATCTATTTACTCTATTTAATTCTTGCATCTTTCTTCAGACATTTACTAGTCGTGTCTACTATGAACTAGCTCTATGCTAGGTGTTAGGGGAAGTGAGCAGAGTACAATTAATACTAATTTATTTTGTGGCAGGTATTGTCATGTGTGTTTTATGCCCATTATCTCAACCTTCATCCAATGAGATAGTTACTATTATTATGGGATAATAAAGATATTAGAGATATCCCTATGTTATAGTTATTATAATTATACTTATTTTTAAAATGAAGAAACAGGGGCAATTGGTGGTTCAGTCAGTTAACTGTCTGATTCTTGATCTTTGCTCAGGTCACGATCTCATGGTTCGTGAGATGGAGCCCAGGATCAGTCTCTGTGTTGACAGCAAGGAGCCTCCTTGGGATTCTCCCTCTCTCCCTCTCTCTCTGCCCTTCCCTGCTCTCTCTTGCTGTCTCAAAACAAATAAATAAATTTAAAAAGGTGAAGAAATAGATTTAGAAAAGCTAACAAGCTCACCCAACCAAGATCATACAACTGACAAGAGCCTGTACTGAGATTTATACATGGGCAAGCTGACTTCAGAGTTGAGAATTCCCATCATTGTGCTAGGGCATCTTTTCTCTGCAGATGAAGGGGTACAGACAAAGCCTTGCCTTCAAAGAGTCCAGAGATTGGTGATTCCAACTGCTGAATGTTTACTTAGTGTTCATTTACTTTGGGCTGAGACCACATTTAGCCATTTCCATATCTAGCCCATCCACTGGATTATAAGCCCTTTAAGGGCAGACATGGCATTGTACCATCACATTCATCCCCCACCTCCCAGGCAAAGAGTTACTCCAATTATGTTTGCAGATTGAGTTAACAAATCATTAAATGTGTCAGACCAACTATGCTGCAAGTTTTCTTGGGTAATAGGATTTAATTATATCCAGTTCTGGGCCCTGCACAATGGGGACATTGACAAGCTGGTGCACATTCACCAAGAAAGTGGAGGGGGCTGTTTTGAGTGCTATTTATAAACACTGCCTTCCTTGGCATTTATTTGGAAAGTATTAAAATAACCTGTGAATGTGTTAGAAGATCTTTCTGTTCCCTACTTTATAAATTATTTCAGTCTTGAACAAAACTGTTTTTTATTCTTTTGCATGTAGCATAGTGTTTATATCCTGATAATCATGTAATATTAATGAGAAAGCACATTTACAGCTGTAAAATTGGCATGAAGACATTAAAGTTTCCAAAGTCAAGAGGCTGTACTGTATGTACAGTGAAGTGGAGATACATGTTACTGTGTCCAGTAATTGCTCGTGGCTAATATTTATTGAAAGCTTGCTAGGTTCCTGGCACTATTTTGAGTGCTTTACATGTATCAGCTCATTTATTTCATTACCCCATTTTACAGTTGAGGGTCATAGAGGCACAGAGTCATTTAACTACAGGTCTCTATTTGGCATTGATCATATTCTATTATTGGTATGCGTGGTTTCCCCATCAATTGGTTCTTCAAAGTCAAGGACAGTGTCTGGTGTAGCTCTGTACCTTTGGAGCCCAGCAGGTTCCTGGCAGAACAGAACCTCACTGCTGTGTGGGAGAACACTGGGCAGGCTGCAAGGTTCCTCCTCTATCTGCTGACCTGGGAAAAGTTCAGTGAACACAGTGGTCTTGCTTTCCAAGTAAAGCCAACACATTCTTCTAGGTCTGACCCAGGGGAAACTAAATTAGTTGAGTCGTTCCCCAGTAGAATAAGCTAAGTTGAAGGCTGGGTCTTGAGCATGGAACCAAGACATAGAGTTCGGTGGTTGGAATACTTAATAGTCTCATCTTAATATGGCCACAGTAGGTGTGTTCTTGTTCATGAGGCCATAGTTCTCTAGGTGTGTGGTAAGACATCATATGAACTCCCTGGAAGGAGCACTGCTCCTGATTCTCTTTCTTGGGATGCGTCCATTTCATCAAGTCCCCTTTGGTTGCACAATTTCCTTCTTTGGAGATCTTGATACTTTTAAGCGAAATCTTGCGCAGCCTGGGTATTTCTTCTGTCACTTTAATGGAACTTTGCCTATTTTTGCTTTTATCTGTAAATGCCGACTTTACAGTTTTAATCTTTAGAGGGCTACTTCCTTCCTCTTATTTTAAATTGTCTTCTTCCCCCGCAAACCTTCCACTCCCAAGCACAAACTTATTATTATCCCCATTTCACAGATGAGGAGGAACAGAGGCTGGTCTTGTGACTCCAAGCCTATCATTTTTTTCCCTCAGATCAGCACCACTGCATCAGTGCAAAGTGTTTCACTTGGGCCGTTTGATTGCAGGTTGCAGATGTTGTCAGTATCTTTAAGCGATGGCATGGCCACCACTAGAGTCAGGTGCCCAGTGGGTAGTGCTACCTGGCTACGTGGGTTCTTTCCTAATGTGCTGGGGCAGGACAAATTCTGACCCATCCCCTTCTTTCCTAGCCAGTGGCTTACAAACAGATGCTAGGCTAGCCCCCCATCTTGCAATTTTTCTCTGCTTAGCTCTGGGGTCCTTATTTGGCCACATTTAGCTCTCTATACACAGAAGCCTTCTTGTACACTGCCTGTAATAGTACTTATAATCACCTCTCCTGAGACCCACACCATAATTTCATCTCTGATTCACTGTCTTTTTCATTCTTCTGCCTCCTTCACTTTACTCTTGCCCTGAGCCTATCCTCCTTTCTCAACACAGGCCATTTCTCCAAATATGTCAGGTTGGCCAGAATCCCCTTCCCACCAATATAATCTGAACCTCCTCTTTCTCTGCCTATTATTTACCTCTTTACCTGGGAGCACATCCCATTTATTATTAAATTTCATTTACACAGACCTCAGGCCCCTCTGTGTGATTTCCCAGCTTTCAGCTGGTTAGATATTTCTTTTTTTTTAGCCCTCAATTGCAAGCAGACATTGGTAATCAACACAGAGCTTCTCAGGTAATCAAATTAGACAAGTGGGACTCTGCCTTTATTTTCTTCTTTATCACTGGGCACAATAGTAATAATGTCAGTTTGAATAATCTGGCTGCATGAACCACTCTCCCTCCATGATATATATCTATATCTATATCTATATATCTATATCTATATCTATATCTGTATCTATATATATGTTTTTGGGGGGTTTTTTTGGATCTACTTCATCATCATCCCATGGCCAGAAAATGCAAACTATATCCTTATCTAGAGTGGGTTTAGAATCTTGATTGTGAACAATGTCAACTGCTTCAAGCCTGGGTGGTGCTCGTAATTGGACAATAGTATATCATGCAGGGGATTTTTTTTTTAATCCTTAACCCTAGCTGGTAATGAGTTTGTGCCCTGCGGCTAGAGTCTTGATAGCCCTTGACATTTTCTCTTCCTTTAGGAGAGAGGCTGCAGCTGCTACTCTGTTCTTTGCTCATGGGTAGGGCAGCCTAGGCAGGAGAGAAAAGGATCGTTGGCTGCCACTGCCTCCAGTTTCTCAGGCAACCTTGGCCAAGTCACTTTGCTTAGTTGTGAAATAAGGTCTCTAGTCTCCAACCCTCTCCATTAGGAGGTAAAGGGACAATGAGATAATGTTTCTGGAGCCCTCGAAGCCACTTAGCAGAAGGATACTATGTAGATGGTGAAGTGCCTGTAGACATGCAGTGATAAATACACAGTAGAAGTTACAAATGGGAAACCCTGAAGGTGAGGTAGGCTTTATCTGTCACAGGCACAGAACTTTGGCTTTCTGATGAGAAAATAAAACCAAGTTGTCCAGGATGAAGTCCAGGCCCTGACACGTCACATCTCCTCTGAAATGGCTGGAAAAAAGATAAACTCTGTGTGTACTCAAAATTACACTCACACTGCTATGGTAGAGTGGCGATTGCACTAGATTTGTAGACCCAAAAAAGTGGGTATTTGTGACTTTGGGCAAGTCATTTAACCTAAATCTCATTTTGTTATCTGTAAGATGGGGGTAATGATACTACCTCACTGGAATTTCTCTAGGATATAAGGAAGAGGAAGGGAAATAATAATGAAAACCGTGGAGTACTGGTGAACTGGATCTCCAGAAAAAAGAAGGAGCTCTGATATGTGGCAGTCTCTCATTTCTGTGGTATAAATATTAACACCGTGAATGATTTCAGGCTAGTAAAGGTTTAACCACGGATTGGCCAGATTTCTGAAGCTGGCTTTTGTGAGCCTGATGGCTGCGGCACACATAGGTGCCATTCAGTAAGGGCCTTCTATGTATCAGGCTTCACATATATTTCATTGCATCTTCACAGCTGCCCATTCAGGGAGTTTATATAATGAATCCCAGTTCATGGATGAGGAAAGTGAGGTTCTAACATATCAAGTGGTTTATATGGGGGCCCATGTTAAGTGACAGAGGTGGGATTTGGACCCATGCTCTTAGAATCTGTGTTCATTCTTCCATGCCAAGTTGGGCGAGTGTGGTAATACGTGGGCAACTGCAGTGTAATCTGAAACATATTATAAACCTGAAGTAAAGCGCTCCTCATCTGAGACATGGTAGAATAGATGCTCACCTCTTGAGTCTTCTAGGGTTCCCCCTGGGTCTTTCAGACTCATCAGGAATATGGATCCACCCAGTCTCTTTCTCCTAGACAAGAAAACATCAGATGGAAGGAGGGCATTTGCTTCTGTTTCTCACTGGGAACCCTCACACATTTCTGTCAAAGAAGTGTGATGTGAAAATCTTTCTGGGAGGCCATTAAAATTAATCCTGGGAGGTGACACAAGCCAGAGTTTGGCCAAATTCCAGTATAAAGTGCTATCCCCCAATGAGGAAAAAGGAACTTTCCTTCTGAGACAGTTCCCATCTTTGAACATTTGGGCCTGGCCCAGTTGAGGTAGAGCAGAACTCCGTGGGCAACTTGGTGTGCATGCTCCCTGACAACGTTTTCATTTTGTTATCCCTCCCCTTCACTTTTTACGTTTGGATCCAGCCAGCTGCCTACATGCCTCGATATTATGGTACTCACTAACTAGATTATAACTGCATATTTGTCTGCTAGAGTGAGTTATTCTTGAGCTTGAGAAACTGATGTCACTGCTAGCACCACATTTCTCCCAGGCAAAGGCTGTCCTCCAACAGAGGAGCCATGCTTTTTCACTTTGTCCACAAGAAGAGCAGCAGTACATGTTGACCGCCAAGGTCAGTTTTGCTCTCTGTCCTAGTGACACCCAGATCTTGATGCACCCTTCTCTTCTAGAGAGCCTTGCCTTCTTAACTTGAGCAGCTGACAAGAGGGAGAGTGACTTGCCAAGCCACCAACCGTTGGACTGAGATTCTACAGCTCAGTGCTCAGCAGTTTCCAACAGCAGGTTTTCCAGTGTGTTAAGGCAAGCAGCATGGATCTGGGCAGTGGCAAGGTGTGGTCACCAGCCAGGGCAGCAGGTGCTGGGAGCAGGGGGGGGACACAGGGCAGAGGGGGATGCCGAGCTTGGTTTCTGCAACTCACCATGCTAGCCTGTGAGCTCACGGGAGGCTGTACAAAACAGACAGTGGGCTGGATTTGGCCCCTGGACTGTAGTTTGTTGGCCTCTACTCTAGACAGTCAACAAAACAATATATCAAGTCCAGATCTGTAGTACTTGCCAATTTATGTGATGCAAATACCCCCACCATGGAAGATTTCAAGCTAACAAAATGACATCACTGAATGTTCAGTTGGGAAGAGATGTGTGGTAGCACAACATTAGTTAGTATTTCCACTGTAGGGGTGCCTGGGTGGCTCAGTCAGTTAAGTGTCTGTCTCTTGATTTTGGCTCAGGTCATGATCTCAGAGTCATGAGATTGAGCCCTGCATCAGGCTCTACAATGACAGTGAAGAACCTGCTTGGAATTCTCTCTCTCCCTCTCTCTGTGCTCTCTCTCTCTCTCTCTCTCTCTCTCAAAATAAATAAATAAAACATTAAAAAAATATTCCCACTGTAAACATACAATAGGCATAAATAACTCAAGAGCATAGCTAATAGTAAAATACTGTAATTAGGAAGTAATGATTTTTGAGTATTACCTTTGTTTTTAATATGATTTACTTGTAAATTAATATTTAATAATGGCTGTTTGGCAACCATCTTGCAGAATCCCTGAAAATTTAGCAGTTGGCTAGGCTTTAGCACACCTTTGCCCTTGGTCCACCTGACTAGATCAGCCATAGAAAGGAAGAGAGAAACGCTACCAACAAAAAGAGATCTGAGAGTCAGCTCTTGACCCAGAAGCGTCAGCTTCTTCCATTTCTCCCCCTGAAGACTTCATCTCCTGGCATGGTGTCCTCCTGAGTTCTTAGTCTAACAAAGATTAGAGTCTCTCCACCTGGGGGATGAAATGAAGGGGGTTCTTTAGTGACCCCTAGTGGTTAGAGTGTGTGGCCAAAATGAAATGGACATCCTGTGTTCCTTTGTGCTCCATTCATACTAAATGCTGTTGGTTGTGTGCCTTCTGTATGCCAGGTCCGTACTGGGAACATTCTATACGTGATCTGGCCTACTCTTTACAACAACCTTGGAAGTAAGCATTATCATCCACATTTTACAGATGAAGAAACTGAGGCTCAGAAAATTTAAGCAACTAGCCCAGAGTCACACAGCTAGGATATATCAGAGTTAGCATTCAAATCTCAAATCCAGCTTTCTTCCAACCTTTGGTTTGCTTATGTTCTTCTTCCTCTGATACCATTAAGCCCTAGTCTCACAGCCATTTCAGAAACAGAGAGGAGACCAATGTGGCAGGCACCCTGGATGCTATGGCCTTTGCTTTCCTCTTATGTTTCTCAGGTAAATGGACAGTGGCTCCAGAGAACTCAGGCATGGGAAATAAAAGCCAGAGAAGATTGTTCAGAAAACAAACAGAACTTTCACTTTTCAGAGATTCAGGAGTACATCAGGTAAGTAGACAGGTTCAGTATGACAAAGCCTCTTTGCCATGTAAGGATTTGGGGATTAGGACATGGGTGTCTTCAGGGTCCATGTTCCTTCATATCACAGGATAAAAGCAAATAACAGCTAGAGAGCACTGAAAGTCAAACCCAGGTAGGCTAAAATTGCCCCTTAAGTTAAAGGGACTAGAAACCGGATGCAGAGCCTAGAAGTCTATGCAGACACAGGAGTGTAGCAGAAAGCAAGGACAGAGATAACGAAGGATAAGGTGAGGGTTAGGGACAGAGGGATCTGACACTCACCTTTATTGGGTACTGACTGGGTCAGCCTTGTTTAAGACTCTGAGTATGTTTGAAGGGTGGCAGGAAGTGCTGGTGACTGAACAGAGGGTTTGGTGCTAGAACAAGAAGAAATGAGTGTGAAGGACAGCAGAGGCCAGGTGGTGCCTGTCTGTGCTACCCTAAGGAATTTGGACTTGACCTGCGGACAATCAGAATCCTTAAGGGTTTTAAGCATGAGGAGGATGTGACCAAATATGTATGGTAGAAAGAGAGCTCCGACTGAGGGTTGGGTGTAGATTGGAGGGGCTGACCCTGAAAGCAGAGAAACCAGTTCAAGAAGGTACGTGATGAGAGCCTGACAGAGGATATGACAGAGAATGAAGAAAAAAGACACTTCCCAGGAAGGGTCAGGTGGTGGCCCAGAGGCCTGCAAACATGACAGGGCAAGCTGGGTGCCTACTGTTCCCAAGCATCCTTTCTATCTTCCTTTCTTGTCATCCCATACCCCTTGATCCTATTTTTTCTAGACTCTTCTTACTTTGATCCCAATCCCAAAGAGATAGACAAAATCAGACTAGGAAGGTGTTCTTTCCACATAGGCTGACCTTCACCAGCATCCACCCCAAACTCTTCATTCCTGGCCTCTCCTGACTCTGCTCTATCTAGCTGGCATGGCCTTGTGCTCCCTGACACTGTCTAGCTGAGGAGGGAGGTGTACTTTCTGTGGGGCTGAAATGTACTCTCTGGCCCAGGATCTAGTGACTGTCTCCTGTCTGCTGGGCCCCTCTGCAGCTTCTCAGATATCTTGTGCTGCTCATGTGGAATGACCTTTGTGCACCTGTTCAAGCACTCTTACTCTGTTTTTTCCCAGCCATGGGACTGGCCTTAGTCTCAGTTTCAGCTTCCCAGCATTTCCTGCCTTCAGAGCGTTGGAGTTCAGCCACCAGTACCTGGACTTCTCAGTGGTCATCACTGTTCCTTATGCCTGAGCAGTAGTTCTCAAAAGTGGTCTGTGAACATCTGGGGGTCACTGAGACCCTTGCAGGGGATTCCCAAAGTCAGAACTATTTTCATAATAAGATATTATTTGTCCTTTTTCCATTTGCACTCCCTCCTGAGAATACAGTGAGGTTTTCCGGAAGCTATTATAATTTTTTTAATGTTTATTTATTTTTTTGAGAGAGAGAGTGTGTGTGAGTGGGGGAGGGGGCAGAGAGAGAGAGAGAGAGAGGGACACAGAATCAGAAGCAGGCTCTAGGCTCTGAGCTGTTAGCATAGAGCCCGACGCAGGGCTTGAATCTATGAACCATGAGATCACGACCTGAGCTGAAGTCGGACGCTTAACCAACTAAGCTACCCAGGCGCCCCTCCAGAGGCTATTTTAATGAAATGTGTTAATATCTGGAAGATCTACGTAGCTCAGCACACTATTACTTTCCAAATGACCAATGCATGACATTATAAAACATGCATGTGTAACAGAACCATTCAAAACCCAAGATAGACCAATGGATTTTAATGTAACTGAGTATGAAAAGTTCTCTGATATGCTCTCAGAGTCCACATTGCAACTCATCTTTAAGAAGCTACTCTAGGGGCGCCTGGGTGGCTCAGTAGGTTAAGCGTCTGACTTCAGCTCAGGTCACAATCTCGCGGTCCATGAGTTCGAGCCCCGCGTCGGGCTCTGGGCTGATGGCTCAGAGCCTGGAGCCTGCTTCCAATTCTGTGTCTCCCTCTCTCTCTGCCTCTCCCCTGTTCATGCTCTGTCTCTCTCTGTCTCAAAAATAAATAAACGTTAAAAAAAAATTTTTTTTAAAAAAAAGAAGCTACTCTATATTGGGACACCTAGGTGGCTCAGTCGGTTAACTGTGTAAATGGCTCAGGTCATGATCTTATGGATCATGAGTTTGAGTCCCACATTGGGCTCTCCACTGTCAGCACAGAGTCTGCTTCAGATCCTTTGTCCACCCCCCCCATCCCCCACCCTCTCCGTCTCTCTCTTTCTCAAAAATAAACATTAGGGACACTGGGTGGCTTAGTCGGTTGGGTATCTGAGTTTGGCTCAGGTCATGCTCTCACAGTCCATGAGTTCAAACTCCGCATCAGGCTCTGTACTAACAGCTCAGAGCCTGGAGCTTGCTTCAGATTCTGTGTCTCCCTCTCTCTCTGCCCCTCGCCCCCACTCATGCTCTGTCTTTCTCTCTCTCAAAAACAAACATTAAAATTAAATAAGTAAACATTAAAAAAAAGAAGAAGCTACTCTATGTTGAGTTTTGATGAAGTACCGATGAAGAATAACAGCAGTTATCTGAAAAAACTCTTAAAGTACTTTTCCCTTTCCCAAGCACATATCTGTGTGAGGCTGTATTTTTTCATATATATTTCAACAGAAACAATATATTGCAACAGATTGACTACAGAAGCAGAAATGGGAATCCAGCTCTTATCTGTTAAGCCAGATATTAAAGTGATTTGCAAAAACGTAAAACGAGACCATTCTTCCCACTAAATTCTTTTGTGTTAGAAGCATAGGAGACTCTTAAAAACTGAGAACAAGCTGAGGGTTGATGGGGGTGGGAGGGAGGGGAGGGTGGGTGATGGGTATTGAGGAGGGCACCTTTTGGGATGAGCACTGGGTGTTGTATGGAAACCAATTTGACAATAAATTTCATATATTGAAAAAAATAAATTCTTTTGTGTTAGAAAATATAGTTATTTGTAAAAACATATGCTATTTGTTAACTAGTAATGGGCTTATTATTGTTATTTTAAAATAAATTAACAAATAAACATTTTAAAAACTTCTTAGTTTTAGTTTCTGGTGCAGTAAATATTGATAGATACAATCCACATAAACAAAAACTCTTTGGAGTCATTAATATTTTTTTAATTTTATTGAGGAATAATTGATGAATGGAATTGTATATATTTAGAGTGCACAATATAATGATTTGACATACATACACATATACATTGTGGAATCATTACTAAAATCATAATAATTAACACATCCATTGACTCACAGAGTTAACATAGTTACCTCTGTGTGTGTGTGTGTGTGCGTGTGTGGTAAGACTCAATAATATTTAAGAGTGTCAAAGGGGTCCTGGGAACAAAAAGGTTGAGAACCACACTCCACAAACGGTCAGCTGCTGACTGGATTCTAACTGACCAGATCCCTGCAGGATGGAAATCCCTCCATCCTGGGATGGTAAATAGGTCACCTGTGCCTCTGAGATACAGAAAATCCCTAGCCCTGTTGTCTTTCAAATCTGGCCTGGCTATACAGACCTGACTTTGATTCCCAGCTCAAGGTGACTTTGGAAAAATGACTTTCTAGTCTATAAGCCTCAGTTTCCCTGTTTAGTGAACAGGAGGTTAATACTTAGAAGGCCATTCTCCTGCCCCAGCTGGGAGGGCAGGCCTGGCTCCATGTGCTAAACAGTGAGCTCTCTGCCCAAGGGACTAGTTATGTCTTGTAGTCCAATTGCTATCTTGCCCTTCAGAGCATCAGAGTGACTTTATGTCTTTGTGGAAACTGAGCCCAGCAGAGGGGAAAATCCGGCACATTCATTAGTTGCTGCCATGTCAGCCATTAGCATAGAGGTACTGAGCACACAGATGTTGGGTGGGAGGCACATGAGCATTCAAATAACCCTTACAGGTTCTTTACACTGTGATTATATTCGTTACACAATGATAACCCTCTGGCACTCTACATGAAGGCAGTGCTCATGGAGGAAGCCTACGCACCTCCATATGATCAGGGTCAGTGAAATACAGAGGAAGGTGCCCCCAGAAGGTCAACCCCCTGAGGACCTGGGCCCTCTGGTCATATTCACTTTTGGATCCCCAGTACCCAGAACAGTGCTTGGCACACAGGAGATGCTCGGTAAATGCATATTGAATGAGTACATGCAAAACATAAGTGCATAAAGTCAAGATGTGAACATAGTGCTCATGTTTGAATTTTTTTCCTATAGGTTTTCTCAGTTTCTATAGTTAACAGGTGTTACTCTTATACTGGGGACACGTGAAATAGGCTTCTAAACAGCTTGAGTTGAGATTGTAGCCTTGCCACTTGCTGGTTGTATGAACTTGGATAAGTTAATTCTCCTCTCCATGCCTCAGTTTCCCCATCAATAATAATACTAATAACTCATTTGGTGTTATGAGATTTAAATGAGATAATGCCTGCAAATAGGTGAAGTACAGTGCTGAGGGACATAGGAAGCACTTGATTAATGTTAGATATTATTTTGTCATGTTTGAATACTGCTCATGATCTGACATTTCAGTGGACACCTTGACACTTGACTTGAAGGCTTCCGGGGAAGAGTGGGTTGTGGGGTGGGAAGAGATCTTGGTCACAGTCAGTTGACCTGTCATTTACTGGCCAAGTGACCTCATTCAGGGCCACTAACTTCTCCGAGCCACTGTCCTTTCCGCCTCACAGAGGCTTTTGTGTGAATCAAGATGGTGTGATGATGTAAGATACCATCTAGGTGTGAGTCATTATGTTCATGACCTAGGAAGTTTTTTTTTTTTTTTTTTGGTTTTTGTTTTTAACAGGGCTCTTCAGGCCTTTCTCTTCTTCTTAATAGGGTTACTGCTCCCCTTGGGCTCACATAGCAAGTTCCCCGTCCCTGAAAGCCACCAGGGCCTGGTCACGAGGCAGAGCCTGCAGCCAAGGGTGGCTTTTCTGCCAGGACCGGCCAGGCTCCTGCCTCCGGATAACCCTGGGCCTCCCCTTCTCCTGCCCCAGCGCTTCCCACACAGCTGCGGCCTCATTATCCAGGGTGACTGTGAGCAGCTGAAAGGAGCTTAACCAGGGGTAGGCTTTCAAGTGTTCATAATAAAGCTTCAAAGTTCACACCTTCATTAAGATGTGAAGAGTCAGGTCCTCCCCCCACTTCTCCCGGGGCTATTGTTCCCTTCCTATCCGGCTGCAGATTCAAAAGACAAGCGGGATTGGTTTTCTTTGTCCAGACAGCTCTCCTAACCAGAAAGGCTAGACCTGTTTGTTAAGAAGAGAAAGCTTCTATCCTGCAGCCCCCTTCAGACCTGCTGTGAAGGTTTCACAGCCGCTGGGGAATTTGGGCATTTCTCAGGGCTGGAAGGGCCGTCTCTGGGAAGCAGGACTGGACTTGTTCTCTGGGGTCTCGGGGGAGTGGACCTAGGACCTGTGGGTGGAAGGAAAGGGGTGGCTGGGTTTCCAAATACTGGAAGGAAGCACTCTGACAGGCAGAGACGTTCACAGGTGGACCTTGTGTTTGGGGCAGTGATGTGCTCCCTGGAAGTGAGCAGAGCAAGAGCAGGGAGGCCTGACTCTTGGCAGGAAGGCAGCAGGAGATGCCCACGCTTTGGCTGAGCAGCCAGACTGGCAGACCTTCCAAGCTCCCTCCAGCCTCGTCATGCTGGGACCCTCTGACTCATGACCTCCGATTCTGAATATTCAGCCACTTCTCAGCTTTCCCCTTTACACTACTCTTGTCCTCGGACTCCGGACTCCCGACGGTGGATGTCTTGATGGGTGCATGTTTGGCCCCCTTGACTTTTCTGGCTTTCTTTTGAGAGCAAACCTATCAAGACATCTTGGAGCCTCCTTTGTTACCAAGAAAGTGCTTCCTTTCGCTACACAGATAGTGAGCGATCTGCTTCCTCCTCGCCACACCCTCTCCAGGTCTGGGCGGAGCCGCAAGAAGCCTCAGGCGCAGACCAGTTTAAGCGGGGACAGTGGTGAAGAGGTCCCCTACGTGGAGACAGCCTCACAAAAGAGCCTTTCTCCTTTCTCCTGGGGAAGGACCTGGAGGGGATTTTCTGGGAAGGCACACCCCCTTTGGATGGTCCTTTGGTTTCCCGATGAGCAATAAAGCAGGAGGCCGGTTTCTAGGTGAGACAGCCAGTGACGTGGGAATGTGTGCTTGCAGATCAGCAAGTTTCACAAGCAAAATTTGTTCCTTTCTCTTGAGCAGGGAAAGGAAGGTGAAGAGAAAGCCCCACAGTGTGCTGGAGAAACGATGGGCTTCATAACAGCACTGAGCGTGGGTCTCAGCTCTGCCTGCCAGTAGTTGGGGGACTCTGGGCATGCCATGTCCCCTCTCTGAGCCTTGGTTTCCTGTTTCATCAGACAGCGATAATACCCACCCTTTAGAGTGGTCAGAAATTCCATGGGCCCTTATTAAATGTTAATTCCTTCTCCCCTATCCTATTTTATGTTCAGTCTTTGGGAAATGATGTTATTGTTCTCTTAATAAAAGATTATTCTATGGTATACTTATTTCTATTTTTAAACGTTCATGCATATCATTGAGAATGTCCTTTTGTCTTTTAGGTATCTCTTCTACAGAAATATATATGTGTACTATGTTGTATATCCATGGACGTTTGTTGTAGTAGTTTTGTAATAGGCAAAAATAGGAGCTGGCCTATTTGCTTCACAGAACATTAAATAAAGTACAATTATATCTATACCAAGGAATACCAGGCAGCCACTAAAAAGGATGCAGGCGACCTAGATGAACTGACATGGAAAGATCCATAGGATGTATTGCTAAGTAAAAGAGTAAATTACAGCATAATGCACAATGCGATACCATTTTTAGAAAGGGAGATTTATGTGTGTGTCAATAACATAGAAAAGGTCCTGAAAGAAACACATCAAACCATCCATAGTAGTTTGGGGGGGGGGGGGGTGGTGGGAAGCAGGATGGGAAGAGTGTGGGAGAAGGGAAGGAGCTTTTTACTTACTATCTATATAACTGTGTTGTTGGAATGTTGTGCAACAAGAATGGTTCCACTTCTTACTAGAATAGAGAAGGCAAAACTATGGAGACGATCAAAAGACCGGTGGTTGCCAGGGGTCCAGTGGAAGAGGGGGAAGAATACGTGGATCGCAGGCTTTTTAGGGCAGCAGAAATGCTGTGTGTGATGCCATCATGGTAGATACATGTCACGACGCATCTGTCCAAACTCACAGGATGTACACCACCAAGAATGAATCCTAATGTGAGCTGCGGACTTTGGGTGATTATGATGTGCCAGCCTAAGTTCATTGATGGTGACGAATGTACCACTTTGGCAGGGGCTGTTTATGATGGTGGAGGTGATGCATGTGGAGGGGCCAGGGAAAGATGGGAGAGCTCTGCACCTTCCTCTTGCTTTTGCTCTAAAACTGCTCTAAAAAGTAAAGTCCTAAAAAAGAAAAAGAGAGTAAGTCAGAGATCACACCATTCACTGCCACTCAGAAGGTTAAACTGATATTCCTAAAAACTGTTCCATGGATCAAATAAAGCAACGTGCTCTTTCCCTTTCCTTTCGAGGAGTCAAGATTGCCAGTGCGAGGGGCTTAGCAGAAGCCATCTGTTTGGATATGCTGGTCTGTGTGAAGTGGGCTGGATAGAATTCAGGACGCTGCTGACCGAGATGGACGTGGGAAGAGCATTCATTCATTCTCTCCTTCGTTCAACAGATATGCGTTAAGGGCCTATGACCAATAGACACTGTTCTAGGTGTTGAGGATCACAAGACAGAGACAAGCCCTTATCCTAACAACACCTGCAACTGACTGGGGGCGGGTGGGAGATGGGTGGCAAACAAACCCACAGGAACATGAGTTCAGTGTTCTGCAAAGGCACATACACCAGGTAAGGGAATAAAGAATGAGATCGGAAGTGGGGTTAGGCCTGGGTGCTGGGAGGGGGCCCTGTGAGACAGAATAGTCAGGAGACCTCCCCAGTGAGGTGCCGTTTGAGCAAAGACCTGAATTAAATGAGGGAATGAGTCATAGCTCAGAGCAGAAGCCCTGAAGTGGGCACAGGCAAGCGTCGTGTGCTCAGGGCACAGCCAGAAGCTGCTGGATGTTGGGAGGCAGGGCATGGGGAGCCACGCAGGGCATGGCAGGGACTTTGGACTGTTTTGTACACACAGCGAGAAGCCACCAGAGGGTTTTGAGGGGAGGATGATGTGACGTGGGTGCACTTGCAAAAGGGCTACTCCAGCTGCTCTGAAGAGAAGAAGGAGGGTAGGAGGGCAGGAGTGTAAGGCCTGAGACCAAGTGCACAGCTCTTACAGCTTTCCAAGAGAGCACCGATCCCAGTTTGGCTATAGTGATAGCGGAGAGCTGGTGAGATTGCTGGTATGTTTGCAAGGTCGAGCCGGCAGGATTTTTGATGCCTCTGACGTGAGTTCTGAGGGAAAGAGGGGAATGCAGGACGACATGCTTGACAAGCTCTAAGCAAATGTGCATTTCCACCATCAGGACACCGGTAACAATGAACTCTCTTGGAAAGCTTTACAGTTTCCCTTGAGGTTTAACATCTGGTTTCTGATTTGATCCTCACATCTGCCCCGTAGAGTAAGAACTGTTGTCATTCGACACAGGAAGCAACAGAGGCTGGGAGGTGCCTTGCCGAAAGTCACCCGCCGCTTACTTAGAGGAATCGTGTTTTAATTCCCTTGACTCTTGTGCTCAGCGTGCATCCTGTCCATGGTCAACCCTGGGCACGACTCCTTTGTTAGCAGGCTGTGGGGTGTGGCCTCGAGGAGCACAGGATGGGAGGTATTTACGAGCCAGGTGAGTGAGTGGGGAGCTCAGAAGTAGGTGGGATTTCAGCACCTGTTGTTCGGTTGCTTTCAAGCGGTGGTGGGAACAGGTGTGACCACAGAAATCTGTGTAGGTGACTCCGAGAGCGACTCCCCACCACCAGTGGCCAAGCAGACTGGATTACCTTTTAGGGAGCTGGCTCAGGTTACTTCAAGCCTTTCTTCTCCAAAAGCTTGGCTCCTCTCACTGCCTCCTTTTCCTCACCTCCTCCTCATCCCCGAATCTACCACAGACTGGTTCCCACCCCAGCTGTTCCACCAAAAGACTCTGTGGCTCTCTCCCGTCCAAACCCAGAGACTTCCTCCTTGTCTCTCCTGTCCCTCTGACCTCCCTGCGGCATTTGACGCCAAGGACCCATCCCCTCCCTCTTGTCACTTTCTTTTTCCTTCTGGTCTGTGTTGTTTCCCTTGTCTGCTTCTTCCCCCACACCAACATCTTCTTACTTTTTTTCTGCCTTGCAGCTCCTTCCCACCCTCAACAGTCCCACCCTCAACACTGGTCTTCCTGAAACTCCCCTGCTTTTTTTCCTTTCCCTCCGCTCTTCTTCCTTCTCTTCGCCACTGCACTGCCTGCTGACCTCCCAGCCCCAGCTTTCCAGTTCCTACTTCTCTAGAAGCACTCCCAGTCAACCTCTGCATTTGCCTCCTGCCCCTCCATACTCCCAGCCAGAGAAAGGCTTGAAGATAGCTGGAATAACCAGGGTGTGGAGAGAAGGTCTGTCCAACCCGAACTGGAGATAAGACTAGAAAGGGTAGGCTGAGAGCTGATAGTGAGCCAAGCCGAAAGGGGCTTCATGTGTCTTGGATTCAGAATTCAAAATGGGTTTCTGGGCCCGGAGAAATGGCACAACTGAATTTTGGAAGGATCCCTGAGCAGCCCCGAAGAAGTTGGGCTGGTCTGGATTTTACTGGTCCAAGAGAGAGGGGAAGAGACCTGAGGACTGGCCAGCTTTGGAACACATAAACAAGCACTCTTCTGATCAGTGGATTGGATCTGAGTGACAGTGAAGAGGAAAGAAGGAAGGGAGGAAGGAGGGAAGCTTCACACTTGCCCTATAGACCTGGCCACTGCAGTGCTGGTCTCTCTCCCTAGGACAGGAGGTAAATCCGACTCAGGTTTTTTTCTTACTCAAGCTTTTTCTTCCTGGTGCTATTCTTTATGGTTCTGGATGGGAAAAAAACAATTTTCCTGTGAGGCCCAATGGATTCATTAGTGCTTCACTCTAAACAACGGGGTTAGCATATTTTTCAGTTGGTTTACAGGCTAGCCCAGTACTTTATAGTCTACTTTAACTGCCACTTTAACTCACTTAGTTGTACTTGAATCCCACAGCTAGGCAGTCAAGCAGATACTGCACCACCACTTTACATCTGCCATTTTACAGATGAAGAACCCAAGGGGTAGAGAGAAGTGACAGGTCCACGGTCAGACAGCTATAAGTAGCAGAGTCAGGCCTTGAACCCATGTCTTCGGACTCCTTAGCTGTGGTTACTGACTGATTAAAACCATCAGGCTGTCTGAAATTTCCAGCACTGAACACAAAGAAGCTTTGTAGTAGGCATGAGCTATTTTTGTCTGTTCAGTTTACAGATCCCCCCCTTCTTTTTGATATTTGCATCTTTGTTAGTTAGTGTGAGATGTTGTAACACACAAATCCCTAAACATAGTGTTTTATACATGATAGAATATCCACAATGGGTGTTCCCATTTGGTGTGCAGCTTTCCTCTAAGCAGTAGAGATTTAGGGACCAGGCTCCTTCCATTCTGTACATCCACCATCTTCATTTCAAGGCTTCCAAAGTTGGCTGGGTGGTTTTGATAACCTATTACTTCTCACTTTCGATTAGCTAGAACTCAGTCGCATGGACACACCCTGTGTCCTCTGTGAAGGAGGCTGGAAACATTAATTAGAATGTGTATCTAGGAAGAAAACAGATTAGGGAAAGAAGACAGACATTGCCATAGCACTGGTGAACCACTGTTCCCTATCTCTCAGCTTACTGGGCCCAAATGGGGTTCCCTGCTTCCGACCCCTTAATTCCGTCATCTAAGATCCAGGATGATCAGCCTGGATAATAACAATAAGTTACCTCACTCGGCCTACTTCACTCCCTGTACATGATGATTGGGTCAGGTATTGACTCATGACCCCCATTGGTTCAGTGAGGGGAGGAACTCAATCCTAGAACCTCTCTTTCCACCAGGGTTAGTGAGCTGTTAAAGACATGAACCAGGGCAACAATTTTGCATTGAGCAACCACTTTGTCAGCATGATGAGAAGACCTGCTTGAGAATGAAGCCAGCAAATAAGAAAGCAAAGCTGAAGTAGAAAGAGATACCTTTCAGTAATATCCTTCAGGCATGTCTAATCAGTCCTCCCCCTGATTTTTTTTACTAAGAAATTCAATAAATCCTTTAAAATTGCTTTTCTTGAGCCCAGTTTGAATTGAGTTTCTGTCACTTACAAGCAAAAGACTTAATGGAGGCCCATTTGCAAAACTCTGGGACACCCTTTCCCTCCACCCTCAAATTGATGACCTGGTCACATCTGCTCTACTCTCTGTGAGAGTGCTCCCCCTGTTGGTGAGTAGTAGGCCCCTCTGAGATGGAGCTGCCTTTGAGTCATCACACCTCCATATGGCTAGACTGCGTATCCTTCTCACTGGCCTTTCTTTTTTTTTTTTTTTTTTTTAAACACAGGGATTGTTTGGAATCAAACGCAACATTTGTTGCCTTCTAAAGAGGTCAGAATTATTTAGAATCACATTGATTTTTTTCTACCCTACGGAAATGATAGCAGAAAATCTCTTAAAAGGATGTAAACTCAGTATAAGATGAGGCTCAGTCTCACATTGGTTCTTGATATGAAAGGCCAGTTTTGAATGCTACAAGGAAACATTCTTCTACAAATTAATCACTTATCAGTGTCTTAAAGGTCAGAATATGGCATGTATCCACAAAGCTGTCTTGATACAAAATGGTGGCAAAAATCTGGTAGCGTTTAGTGGGCATGTGGCATCACTTTCTCTCTGTCTCTGTCTCTCTCTGTCTCTGTCTCTGTCTCTGTCTCTCTCTCTCTCTCTCTCTCACACACACACACACACACACTTTAAAAAATTGAGAGTAGCATCCCTGTTAAATAAGTTCAAAGACAATGTGTTGGAACTTTCTGAGAAGTTCTGGGGCCGTTGGGAGTTTGTTAATAGGCAACAGGAGCTGAAACACTTCTCAGTTGAGATTCCCACAGCTGAAGAAGGTTGTAGAAAACCCAGAGAGAGGAATTTGCAGGCCAGCCCTTCTCCCCGCCTCCACACTATCTGCCTTCACAGCAGCCTCCAGCCACACTATCTTGAGTGGTTCCTCACACATTCCACACTCCAACTTTCTTACACTTGCACCTAGAAGGGACTCCCCACACTTCCTCACTTAGAAAATGTTATTTGAGATGCCTTCTAGGGAAGAATTAATCACCGTTCTCTCTGTGTCCCATAGTGCTTTGCACATACCTCCATGTTGGAATTTTTCATGTGGTACATTTTTGTGAACGGCTTCTGTGGTAGTCTCCCTGGCTTAACTGTGGGTTTCTTAAAAGCAAAGACTATGGTTCAGTCATCTCCCTAGTTCCCATTATTTTAGGCTGAGACTTGGCATATAATAAATTTTTTAAAAAGGCAAATAAATGGAAAACTATACCAAAATCATATAAACTTGCACAATAAGATTCATAGGTTCCCCATAATAAAGAAGTTTTCTTAGCTCCAAGAAGACTGAAGACAGAATTGACGATTCAAAGAGATGGTGCCAGGGGCGTCTGGGTGGCTCAGTCAGTTAAGTGTCTGACTCTTCAGCTCAAGTCATGATCTCAGGGTTTATGGGTTCCAGCCCCACATTAGGCTCTGTGCTGAAGGTGCGGAGCCTGCTTGGGATTCTCTCTCTCTCTCTCTCTCTCTGCCCCTCCCCACCCTTTCAAAGTGAATAAAACTTTAAAAAAAAGAGAAAAAAAAAAAAAAACAGAGATGGGACCAAAGGCCCAATAAAACCTTGTGGCCGAATAAAGGCCAAATAAACCTTGTGCACACTTCAGTCTGTGATTGAATTAATTTTTCCTGATCACGTGGGGAACAACTGAGACCACTTTGAAATGAAATGACCTGATTTTCCCACTTGCTTCATGGAGACTGGTGATGGTCTGGTTAATAGTAGGGTTGCCAGTCTGCCTGGGGGAGCTCAAGTTTGCACCTGGTGTCCCTGCTAACTATTTATAGTGCCCCAGTTAAGTCTCAAAAGTGGCCCAGTGTGGATGTAGATTCTTTGGCCACTCTATTAATGAAGAATGCCGTTGGCCTGAGATGTCAAATATAGAATTGGACCAAGAGACAGTTTCTTCTGAGTGGTAGAGGGCCTTCACTCTAGCTGTTTTCTGTGTCTTAGCAGTCAAGGAGGGGTAACACCTGCAGTAGATGTTAATAAGTATCTTATAAAGAAGGAAGCTGGGGCTCAGAGAAGTTAAGTAAATTGCTCAAGAGAACACAGCAAATAAAGATCAATGCCAATGTTAACCTTACTTTGTCTGACTCCATCTCTTGTCCACTTTGCAACATTGCTCATAATTTAAAAACTGCTTTCATAAGCAGATTCCCTTATTCTGGAACTCATTTTCCCATGTCTGGATTATTAAGTAGTAATGTAATTGCTGCCTTGCCAGAGAAGACTTGCTTGACATCTGTTTGTTGTAAAAGATCATTATGGTCTATGAAGTTCAGTCTGTAGATTAATGTGTTGTTTCTGATATGAAATAAGGATCAAGTTTTTGTGAACAAGTGTCTATGTTGTAATTAATCTCAGCAATGATCTTTTGACTTAGGAATGATTAATATGTAATTAGGTTTAACTGGAAAACGTTTAATTATTTATAGTTGGGACAAGCAAGGGAGTCAGAAGTGGGGACAGAAATTAGCCAGCAAGCTAATAATGCTTTGCCTTGTGATTATTTCAGCACTGAGGGTCACATTTTTACATGTAATAGCAAAAAACTGGAAACCAGCTTTAGTCCAAGCTGTATCTATATAAGGAAACACTATACAGCTGTTGTAATAAGTAGTAGTTGGTTATAGATACCGATGTGGAAAGATAGATCCAAAGGGCAAAAAGTAGGTATAAAGTGATATACATTATGATTTATTAAAAACAACAATGCATCTCTTAAAAATGTCTGAAATGTATCTCAGTATCTCTACTGCTGTTTTTCGGGGCGCCTGGATGGCACAGTCAGTTAAAGTGTCTGACTCTTGATTTCGGCTCCGTGCTGAATGTGGAGCCTGCTTGGGGTTCTCGCTCCCTCCGTCTGCCCCTCTCTCACTCATGTTCCCTCTCTCTCTCTCAAAATAAATAAATAAAGGGCACCTGAGGGGCTCAGGCGGTTACGCATCCAACGTCAGCTCAAGTCACGATCTCACAGTTCGTGAGTTTGAGCCCTGCCCTGGGCTCTGCGTTGACAACTCAGAGCCTGCTTTGGAATCTCTGTCTCCCTCTCTCTCTGCCCCTCCCCCTCCCAAAATAAATGAGTATTTTTAAAAATAAATAAATAAACTTTAAAAAAAACAAGGGAATTCTGCTATATTCAAAACATGGATGACACTTGAAGGCATTATGCTAAGGGAAAGAAGCTATTCACAGAAAGATGAGTACTGTATGATATCACTTGTATGAGGCATATAAAACAGTCAAACATATAGAAGCAGAAAGTGGGGTGCTGGTTGCCAGGGGCTGGGAGAGGAGGAAATGGGGAGTTGGTATTGGTTTACTCAAGATGGTCAAGTTCTAGAATCTGCTTTATAGCCTTGTGCCTGTAGCTTGCATTACTATAATTATGCACCTAAAAACTTGAGGATAGATCTCATGTTGAGTGTTTTTATCACAATTTAAAAATGCTAGCATAAATAAACATAAATTTAAAAAAAAAAAGGGGGGTGCCTGGGTGGCTTAATCAGTTAAGTGTCAGACTTCAGCTTAGGTCATGATCTCACATGATCTCATGGTATTAGAATTCAAGCCCCGCATTGGGCTGTGTGCTGACAGCTAAGAGCCTGGAGTCTGCTTTGGATTCTGTGTTTCCCTCTCTTTCTGTTCCTCCTCTGCTCATGTTCTGTCTTTCTCTCTCTCTCAAAAATAAATAAACATTAAAATTTTTTTAAATAAAAACCACTAACAACAACAAAAAAAATAAAGGCATGTGTGCCCCTCAGGACATAGCTGAGCCCTCCACCGTTGTCTACAGGGTACCTCCCTTCTGAGGCAAGGAGATTTGTACTGCTCAGTTAATGAAATACCCAGTACTGGGAACAGTGTGACAGGTTTTCCCTGGTGGGATTTTCTTGAGTCGTCCCATAAACCCTATCGAGTGGAATTTGGCATTCCTACTTCGCAGGTGAAGAACTGATTTTGAGGTTCCTAAGATTCATGATGGAACCTCTATTCTAAAGGAAGTTCTGCTCTTCTAGAACAGGCTGCTTGATGCCAGGTCCAGAGAACTCTTTAGGAGAATAGCAACTAGTCATGGGAATAAAATGTAGGCATGAATTTACACATAGGAGAGGGAAGCAAGCTGACAAAATGTCCCTTGCCTTTGAGGTTAGGACTGTGGTCCCATTGTGTCTTGAGGCTATTTATACAGTTGGCTCCTGGAGAAAGCATTTGTTGGAAAAATAATCTATTGTACCTTAAAATGAACGGCTGCTTTGGGCCATCACATTTATTAGCTGCCGTTTACCAAGTATTTCCAATGTGCCAGACCCCACACTGAGCACTTTGCAGACACCATCTCATTTAATCCTTGTAAGCACCCTATAAGATAAGTGCTTTTATCCTCATTTTTGCTAATGAGGAAATTGAAGCTTGTGGGGGTGAAGTATGTTGGTCAAGGTCACACAGCTTGTGAGTGGCAGAGCTCCAAAAATCTATGCTCTTAACCACAGTGCTACTTTGCGTCCAGAATTAAAAGGAAAAAGAAATTGAAGCAGAGGTCAGAAGAGCAAACCTGAAGCCCAAGACACCTGATGAGGACCTTGGACCAGCTAGAGCTTTGTGTCCCTCTCAATAC
Source organism: Panthera pardus (assembly GCF_024362965.1). Classification (NCBI taxonomy): domain Eukaryota; kingdom Metazoa; phylum Chordata; class Mammalia; order Carnivora; family Felidae; genus Panthera; species Panthera pardus. The sequence goes on along the minus strand of NW_026526766.1, from coordinate 67,884,472 downwards.
TTCAAGAAGTCAATGCTTCTTGTCCACCCATGGCCAGATCCTTTAGATTCTGTAGTTGTAATAGGATGTGCTATTGTATGGTCGGATAGAAAACTCATGGGCTTTGGATCCATACCTGTTGGTTCAAGTTCCATCAGTGCGAACTGTGTGCATAGGTAAGCTCCTTCCCATGCCCTATGTTTGTCACAGGCTCATTGAGGTGGCTCATTGAGGAGAATAGGTGTGAAAGTACCTGACACTGACTTCGGCAGGTGTATTAGCCAGGCTATGCTAGGCCATGCCAAGGTAACAAATCCCCAATTTATTTTTCATAATAAAAGCCCATTTTTCTATTCACATGAATAGACAACCTGGTCAGACAACCTGGTCAGACATCCTGGTCAGACAACCTGGTCAGACAACCCTCCTCATCTTGTGGCTCTGTTGTCTGTTGCCTTCAAGTCACCATAGTAGGTAATAAAAAACTTGGGGCGCCTGGGTGGCTCGGTCAGTTAAGCATCCGACTTCGGCTCAGGTCATGATCTCACGGCCCGTGAGTTCGAGCCCTGCGTCAGGCTCTGTGCTGACCACTCAGAGCCTGCAGCCTGCTTCAGATTCTGTGTCTCCCTCTCTCTCTGCCCCTCCCCTGTTCATGCTCTGTCTCTCTCTGTCTCAAAAATAAATAAACGTTGAAAAAAAAATTAAAAAAAAAAATGAAAAACTGAAGGAGGCACCCCAGCTCCACGCTGCCCCAGCCCAGATGTGGGACACATCACATCTGCTCACAGCCCATCAGGCAGCACTGAACACCCAAGCCCCAGCAATCACAAGGAAGGCTGGGAGAGAGAGGGGAATACCTGGTTGGTTAGTGCAGAGGCTTGTTTCTTGAGGTGAGTGTTTCCTTCTTTCTTACTTCCTAATGCGTTTTTTGGAACTAAAACTGACACACAAATCTAAAGCTTAGTCAGAAAGCTCTTTGGTTCTAATTGAGTGGATTCATTGTCTTTCATAGCATACATCTACACTGTGCATGAGGAGGAAAATGTGAGTGAATTATTTTGATCATTTGACACACTTACATTGTTTGATGGGAAAAATCCAGAATTAAATTAATAACAACACCACATCTTGGGAAACTAATGGAATGGACTGAATGTCTATTGGGGAAAAAAAGAAGTTTCTTAATCTGGTGTGTGTACCTGTATTTTATTTTTTATATTGCATTACAGACAGTTAGAACTAAAATTACCCTGGGGCGCCGGGGTGGCTCAGTTGGTTAAACGTCTCACTTCGGCCTCGGTCATGATCTCATGGTTCGTGAGTTCTAGCCCTGTGTCAGGCTCTGTACTGACAGCTGGAAGCCGTAGCCTGCTTCAGATTCTGTGTCTCCCTCTCTCTCTGCCCCTCCCCTGCTCTCTCTCTTTCCTCTCTCTGAAAAATAAATAAACATTAAAAAAAGGACTAAACTTACTCTAGCAATTGCTTGCTTGTGCATTCTTATCTCACCTTGTTCCACAGGATTTAAAGCAGTATCTTAGAAATTACAAAATATTGCAACAATTGGTTCTTCCTGCTTCCTGTCTCCCACCACCAATCATTATCCACCCTGGTATCTAATAGGTCTTTTTAAATGCAAAGCTGGTCAAGCCATATCTACTTAAAAAGAAAACAGTTGAGCATCTGACTCCTTATTTTGCCTCAGATCACAATCCCAGGGTTGTGGAATCAAGCCCACGTCAGGCTTTGCCCTGAGAGAGGAACCTGCTTAAGATTCTCTCTCTCTCTCCCTCTGCCTTCCTTCCCCGCTTGTGAGCACTCTCTCTATATATAAAGGAGGAGGAGGAGGAGGAGGCGGAGGAGGAGGAGGAGGAGGAGGAGGAGGAGGGAAGAAAAAGAAAACAATTTTCTAAGACTTTACTCTGTGCCCCCACCCAAATCCTTAGCCTGGCTGCACAGTCTGCCATGATCTACCTTTCCAGCCCGTGATAGCTGTGTATCTGGCTAAGCTGGAACTATGCTTCCCAGAATTCCCTTCCCTATATAATTGTGGGTGAAAGTTGGCCACGGATAAATTTGCTGCAAGGGAGATGAAGGTGGGATTCATGATATTAGAAGATTGCTATGAAAAGTCATAAGATGGGAGAGCAAGAACATGACAGATGTCCACTACTAACATGCACAAAGTATGTTCTATGTACCAGGCACTGGTCCAAAACCCTTGTATGTACTCATTTATTTTTGGCAATGATCCTATTGTTATTTGCATTTTACAGATATAGAAACAGTGATTAAGTCCCTTGCCGAAAGATCACCCAGTCAGTATTTGGACTCAGATTTCTGTGACTCTGCAGCCCATGCTCTTCATTATCATTATCATTATATGCTATAGAAGCTTCAACAGAGCTTCTGGTAATTTTTAATTCTATATGAAAGAGACATAGAAAGAGATGACCTGTTTTTGTATGGATATGATAACTGGAATTTTTAGTCATCCCTTTATAAGCTTGGAGATAAAGCTGAACCCCCAGAGGACAAAGCTGATAGAAACTCAAGAAAATTATTTATGTTCCATTGGTGCTTGTATAAGTGAGTGGCTAACATTTGTCTGGCACACTCCAATTAATTAGAGCTTTTCTTGAGATCAAAGGGTCTCATCAGGTGTGCCATGGCATCATCAGAATGGGAGAAGTTTTGCTGTAGTAACAAATGACCCCCAAATCTCTTCAAACAAAAGAAGTTCATTCCTTGTTCATACTATATGGCTACTGAGGGTTGGCTGTGGCTCTACTGCACACAGTCTTTACTTCGGTGTCCAGGGTGATCTGTAACATTGCTGGCCACTGTATTAAAGAGAAAGAGCAAGGCAGAGTTATACTCTGGCTCTTAAAGATCCTGTTTGGAGGTGGCATGTCACTTCTCCCATATCATTGGCCAAAGCAAGACACGTGGCTGTGTATGGGTCCACATACATTTCTTGGAGGACCACTAATTTGGGTGACCTTTAGTCAGTCAGTTTTACCATGAGACACTGATCCCTTAGCCACAGGGTTGATGGGCAGAAGCTGGGGTGACCAGAACCCTCTAAAGATCATCTTTGGTCACAAGTAACATTTCATGTTTCCCCCAGTGTGCTTTAACTATTTCTGCACCATGAACTAAAACCAATTGGGAATCTTGACATTGATGTCTCACCTAATTCCCCCAAGAATCAGGGCACTAGGGCACTATTAGGAGGAGCCCCAATCTAGTCAGTAATACAAAGGCAGGACTGGAATTTTGGATTTTAGCTTCCATACCCAAGGTTTTGTTGGCTCTAATAAAGGAAGCTCTGAATAGGTCAGCAAAATCTGTGACCTGGGGAGCCAGAGCACTTCCCTTCAGCTCCACTAGCATCTGTGTACGTCTTCTCCTGGCTTGAACCGGCTCATTGACAGAGCCAGCAGTGACCGCACAGGCTCAGAGATAACCAAGGAGAGTGTTGAGCACATACATGCTACAGACTTATTTTTTCTTATTATTAAGGCTCTGGAGACAAGAACATGACAACATTTTGGCAGCTGGGACTGTAGCCATGTGTGGGGAGAAAGTGATTTGCATGAGCTATGCAAAACCACCTGGTTTATTGCAACTGACGCTGAACAAGTTAAATGAATCAAATCCCCAGTTGGATACCAGAAGAAGCTGACTTATACACACACACACACACACACACACACACACACACACACACATACCAGGGAGCCCTGCAAGAAAAAAAGAACACCACAACTACCTAACACTCAAGTTCTATACAAATAAACTACTAAGGAACCTCTTGTCCTCCTGCTGTCACTCCCTGGCCTTGATTTTCCTGAGCTTGTCAGAATCTTCTTACCCTGGCAGCTCTGTGACTGGGCTTCCCCTCCCTGGGCCCAACCACCCTTCTATGGGCTCTCTGGAAGGATGTGCTCAGTGATGCAAAGAAGCCCCAGGAATGCGAGTGCTTGTCTTTTAACCATCGGCAATGAGAACATTCCACCAACCTTCCTGATTGCAGAATCCTGGGTCCCACTGTGGACTATCACCAAATCCCTGGCAGATTCTTCTGCAAACTGAAGTTTCCAAACCATAGCTTCAGATTGCCAAGTGCTGCTTATGCATCTGACAGACCCTTGCAACCCCTCAGCTTCCCAGGATTTCTGCTCTCTCCTTGCCAAGTACTCCAGTGAAGACATATCCCAGCGATGCTTTTCTTTACTGGAAAGGCCATCACCAGAGTGGGTTACAGGCTGACATAGGCTGGGAGAGACAGGGCTGTGTGTCAGAGGATTAGAAAAGAGAGACCATGGTTGGCAAAGTCATAGGGAAAGAGCACTTAGTAGGAAACTTAAGACTTGATTTCAAGACTGGGTTCAGTTACTAATCTTGATAATTCTGAGTTTACTTGGGCTCTTTCATTCTTTTATTCACTGAACAAACATATATTAAGCTCTCACCACATGTCAATTCAATATTGGCAGCTGGGGGTTGAGTAGTTATGGTAGCCAGACTTCAAGATGGCCCCCAGTGATCCCAGTTTTCTTTTTTTTTAAATTTATTTATTTTAAGAAAGAGATAGCTGGGGAGGGGCAGAGAGAGGGAGAGAGAGAGTCCTAAGCAGGCCCTGCACCACAAATGCAGAGCCTGATGTTGGGCTTGAACCCACAAACCATGAGATCATGACCTGAGCTGATGTTGGATAATTAACTGAGCTACCCAGGTGCCTCCCCAACCCCGTTTTCTGATAGTCACAATCTTGGTGTGGTCCTCTCCCTCAGTGAATAGGAATGACCTGTGTAAACAATAGGATATTGTAAAGATGACAGTCTGTGACTTTTATGGCTAAGTCAGAAAGACATAGAGGCATCTGCTTTGCTTTCTTTTGGATTGCTCACCCTTGGGGAAGCCGGCTGCCATACCGTATAGGATGCTCAAGCAGCTTGGGGAGACCCATGTGGGAAGAAACTGAGGCCTCCTACCAACAACCGGCACCTTATGAGTGAACCATTTTGGAATAACTCCTTCAGTGTCAGCCAAGCCTTCAGAGAGCTGCAGCCCATCGGACATCTTGATTGCAATGTCATGAAAGACTTCAGTCCAGAACCACCCATCAAGCTGCTTCATAATTCCTGACCCATAGAAACTGTGGATAGTGAGTGTTTATTATTTTAAGCTACTCTGTTCTGCAGTACTTTGTTAAGCAGGGATAGAGAGCTAATACAGTAGTGAGCTGGAAATTCAAGATGTACCCTGTTATACCCTCCTGAAGATTATAGTCTAGTGGGGTGGAGATGAGGAGGAAGGATAGACAAAAATAAACCAAGTGAATAAGTATAAATAATAGTAAGTACGATGAAAGAAACAAGTAGGGTATTGCACTGAGATAAATTACATGATGGGCCAGCTCTGCTCGGTAGCGTGGGCAGGGAGCGGCTCCCTAAAAAGCTGCCACTGTACCAGACCCTGAGGTGCCTTTCTACACTCCCTGTGGTGCCATTCTGCACCCCAGAAGCTCCTCTTTGAGGATGACAGAGCATCCCTGCCTGCCCTTGACTCCTCATCTCTGACTTTTTTTATCGTGCAAACTTTTTAATTTACAGAAAACTTTAACAGTCTTCATGGCCTTAAATGTGGCACATACCACATTAGCATTAGCATTACACTTCATTCCTTAAAGATGTGCTTATCTTCACTTGAGCTGTCGGCCACCTTCCAGTTTCTGTCCCAGTCTACTCTTGTTTCCCTTCACCATGTACACGAAGTAGGCAAGGGTCTCTTTTTCATTCATGGGTATGTTCCTGAAGTATCAGCTGACAGTTTCTGCTAACTGGCCCCTATTGAATTATGGTCTACTCTGCAACTTGTGGTATCGTTTATAGCAAGGTCAAGAAGTAAACTTCTACCTTGTTTAAACCATGGTTGGAGGGGGGTCTCTTGGTTGTACCAGTTTAGCTGTTCCTCCACCTTGTACACAGGGACCAGCACCATCATAGGGGGTCTTGGAGGCCATGGCTTGGAGTTGGCCCTTTATATTGACAGCATCGGGAGTCTTTGGCCGGGTTTTAAGCAGTAAAGCAAAATGATCTCATTTATTCTTTGCAAAGTTCACTCTGCTTATTCCCCAGGTCTGTGCTCTCCAAGTCTCAGGTTTCTAATTTGTAAAACAGGAGTCTGAGATAGAATTTTCCACCCTGCTTATCCCCACAAAAGGCTCTCCTTTCCAGGCTAAACATTTCAGTTCTTTCCACTGTCTTTAACACAGTTTGGCCTCTTCACAAGCTTGGCTATTCTCTGTGCAATTTACATGTAGTAGTGTCCTCTGGAATTGGGGCACTTCAAATACAGCCCAACACTCTGTCCATGGTCCGTCCAACCTAGGGTAGAGTAGGGCTGCCCATCCCCTAAGATCAGTTCTGACATGTGTTAATAGTCATGGTTTCACTGCAGAAGCTCTCTGCTGCTGCTCTGAAGGTGAATTGTATGAAGTTACTCTTTGCCACTCTGCAGCTGCTCCCCCTAACACCCCCTTCCCCTCCATCACACATTCTCTCTGAAGCTGGCAACACCAGGACAGAAAAGACGAGGGGGTCCTTGCAGGGCACCTCCTCTGAGATGACCTTGGGGCAAGAGATGGCCTAATTGGGATTCCAGGCACCATCTCTGCAAGAGTGGCTTGTTCTTTTGAAAAGTGGCTACAGAGATGAACATTGCATTAGAAACATTGAGGACTTGAATCTTAGTTCCAAAGAGAATGATCTGAGAATGGCGCTGCAGATGGGTCTGAAACCTGATGGGGAGTTCTCATACAAAGGATCGGTTCTGCCTGGAGTTCAGAGAAAAGATCACACTAGCTAATTTAGATAGGAATGATAACTATCCAACTGGGGTAACAGATAAGTGCTTCCAGAAACAGCCTCTTTAGGCAATGAAGCCTCAGATGGCTGCCTTCAGAGGGAAGGGGGAAATGGTAGAAGACAGAGAAGAATTTAGGTCAGCCAGAATGGGGCCCCAAAAAGTCAAGTTCAGAAATAATTTAACAGATAGGGATCCAAAGAATATGTGGTTTGCCTGACAAATGACATTCACTTTGAAAGTGAAAATGAAATTGGGGAAAGCAAAATTGCTGCATAATGGGTCCCGGAGATTGAAGAGAAATGATACCAGGGGAGAAAGGAGTTGTAAAACCTTCCTAGTTAAGCATGAAATTGGAATGAATGAATTTTGGTCCATAAAGGGTCAGGTGAAGATCGCACAGATAATGGCTTAATCCCGAGCAGCTCCAAACGGTGTTCATTAGCAGAGGATCTCAAGCACTTGACAAGCGAGCCTGACCAGGCTCACGCTGCCTTCTCTCCAGACTGCTCATTCTGGGTGGACCTCTTTAACAGAGCAAGACCACTTAATTCAACAGTTAAGCCAAAGAACGATGGAAAAAGACTTCTACCCTGAATGTCAAGGGGCCTCGAAAGAGCTGGGTGGTGTGTGAGGGGGAAAAGATGATGCATGTTGAAACCAAAGAAGCACTGTGGGGCTGGCAGAATCTCATCCTTGCAAATAATGATCCTTGGCCACCTAGCAAAAGGCACATGGACTACTGCCTAGGGACATCTGGGCTTTGTTCCTGGCCTAATGAACGGACTCTCTGTGAGATCGTTAGACCAGACACTTCATCTCTGTGAGGCTCCTTTTATCCACTTCCAGGACAAGCATAATCATATCTATTGACCCCCTTCTCCTTCACAGAAATAGAGGTTTGCACAGTGTGCTCATCAGCATTGACTCCTCATTAACCTTCACAATAGCTCCACAGGGGGCATGATTGCCTCCATCATATGGATGACCAACTGAGGCTCAGAAATGTTAAATGTCTTGTCCAAGGTACAAACCTAAGCAGAAGAACCAAGACTAGAACATAAATAATCCAGTTTCAAATACAGGGCTCTTTCTATGACCCCACAACCATCTACTGAACAAGAAAGAAAATTATGAGTGGTTCTTCTGGGACACGGTAATTATGAGCATTGGGTAAAGAGCATGGGTTTTGGAAGAAGTCAGCTTACATTCGAATTCCAGCTTTGTCATTTTCTAGTGGTGTCACTCCGTCACACAAGCCTTAGTATCTTTGTGTATAAGGTAGGGATCAAAACAGTGCCTCCGCCATGAGATTGCTGTGAATTCGGTGTCCACAGAGTGTTTGGTGAATCCCATAGCAAGTGCTCAATGAATGGAAGCTTGCTGTCATAGCCAGGCATGGTGCCATGTTGCTGGAAACCTAGATGGGAGAGGGATTAGGAGAGATGGCTCTGAACTCAGATGACATGGGTTTGTATTCTGACTCTGTCATTTATTAGATGAGGGATCTTAAAAGTTGCTTAAGTTTTCTAAGCCTCTGTTTTCCCATCTGTAAAATGGGGTATATAACTACAGGTCTCATATCATTGTGAGAATTAAGTGAGAGATTTGCAAGAGCACCTGGCACAGTGTGGGCACACCAAAATTATTCTCCCTGATAGCATTGTTGCATCATGGCTATTGATTAATGATCAGAAAGAAGGGCTAGCGCCTTATAAAAGTGAAGTTCCAGAAATGAGTACCCATAAAGTGAATTCAGAGTGAAACATGGAATTATTGGATCCTAGGAGTGTTTCTTCACAGACCTTGAATTATATTTGCATTTTGGCATCCTCTTAATCCCAGTTTGTTTCCTCTCTCATGCTTTGTAGTGAATACTGTCTCACCACTTGTCCATAAGGGCTGCTTGGGATTCTTGGTATCATCCATTGTTTTAATTTTCAACTCAATCCATTAGTTCATCCACTCACTCCTTCCTTTCCTCATACATTCATTCATCTCCAGTTCACCCTTCAATTTCAGAGACATTTCTTGTGTATCTCCTTTAGGTCAGGCCTTGTGTATTGGGAAGGCAGCAATGATTCAGACATGGTCATACCACTCCAGAGCCAATAATGTCCTGGAGGACATGAGATATGTGTATAAATGCCAAAATACAAAGGAGATCATTATGGAGGGATGGTTGGTTAAATTACAGATACACAAAGAGACAGAGCTCACAGCCTTCTGTAAGGGAAATCATGAGAGGAGGGGCACTGAGCTGCATTTAGGTGGGGAAAGGATGCTCCAAGTGAAGAACCAGCAGTCAGGAAGAGGTGTTGCCTGGCCTCACATGGTGGAGTGATGACCATTTGGCTTTCTGGGCTCTGAGCCTTGCTATGGGTAGCCCTGTCAAGTATGGGGGGAGAGGAAATGGGGGTAAATATTCAGGGAGTGCAAGGAGCAGGGAATCCAGGAGTCAGATAGACATAGGTTCATATCCCATCTCTACTTCACACTTGCTAAATGGCTTTACTTCTTGGAGCCTCAGTGATATGAGGATAATACAGCTTTTCTGACATTAGGGCTGTGGGAATTCTGATGGAATAATATATGTGAAAAAAATTCTCTGATAAGACACAGGTGTCTTATTGGAATGGAAGGCAGGATGTCACTTTTATTGCTGACCTATAGGAGTAGGTTCACCAGTAGTGGTACCAGCCCACCATGATGCTGTCCGAGAGTTGGTCTGCAAAGCATCTCATCCTACTTTTCCTGTGGTAACTGACCTGTCACACAGAGTACACACCAGTGGAAACTCTAAATGGTGAAGTCAGCTTTGGAGATGCAAAATGATACTTTCTGCCTGTGTGTTTTCTTCTTTCCCTTCATTTAGGCAGGGAGGAAGCTCTGTGTTTTCTTGCTTCAGCAGAGGTTTGTGATAGAATAGAAAGCAGGAGTGGCCTACGTGAGACTTCCCTTACTGTCTTTGTTTTCCAAAGTCTAAACCCACTGAGAAGACTATGCTGGGTTTTCTTGAGGGAGGGGGCAGAGAGGTAGTGTTATTAAGGAAATCCTGAAAAACAGACCGAAGAAAGGATCTATGGAAATCAGGGAAAGAAAGAGAGGGCAGTGGGCTGCATGAGAATGGGCAGCGACACTTTGATCTGGGTAGGCCTCAGAGGAGAATGGCTGCATGATTTCCAGACCTGATAAATATTATTTTGCCCCAGAAGCAGCACAAGCAATGGACCCAAAGGGACCATGTGCATGTGGACAACGGGTGTCTTAGACTAACAGTATGAACTGATAACTAATGATTCTGGGTGAGAGAGGATCCCAAGTTCCATAGCACTATATAACATTCCAGCACCCTGCCCTCTGAGAGGAGGATTGAAGTTGAATTCTCCACAGCTTGGAGGAGTGGAGACTTAAGATCGTTGATTAAAAGATATCTTTAAAATGTGATATCACGGGGAGCCTGGGTGGCTCAATCAGTTGAGCATCTGGCTTAGGCTCAGGTCATGATATCGCGGTTTGTGAGTTTGAGCCCCACGTCGGGCTCCATGCTGACAGCTCAGAGCCTGGAGCCTGCTTCCAATTCTGTGTCTCCCTCTCTCTCTGCTCCTCCCCCACTCATGGCTCTGTCTCTCTCTCTCTCTCAAAAATAAATAAACATTAAAAAAAATGTGATACCACTTGTAACCTTGCATATGTGAAATGGGAGTAATACTTCCTCAGCTAATATACACAGGTCTACCCATTTTACTTGGAGATGTGTTTGGAGACACTTCGTTTGCATAATCTGTTTAGCTGGCTATTTACTTTTTTTTTTTTTCATTTTGAAGGATGTTTATTATACACTTGTCCTGCTTCTAATTGTCTTTTATCCAGTAGTTTACAAACATATCATAGAAATCTTTAGATTTAACCTGTGCTAACTACATTGTGATGTTGCCTAATGCTGCTTAATATTCATCAATGATTTCCTTATAGTTTTGACATAAACCTCAGGAGGCCTATGGTTTGTATGGGACGGGGCCTGTTCTGGATTCTCTAACTGCTCCTACACATCTTACTGTCTATTGCCACCCCTTAATAGCCTTATGAGCTGGCTATTTACTTAAAGCAAGGTAAAGCGTATGTGCTCTCTTTGATACATAACTCTCCTACCATGTTGTCACAGCAGAAAGAGCCATGATAACCTGTATTCTGGTAAATGTGCATCGCTGTCTGATGTTTGGATCACTCAGACCATGAGGGAATTCAGTCACCTGGAACTCACAGAGTTCTATCAACATACAGAGGCTGCTCACAAGAATTCTCAAACTGGCCTGCATCGGGAGTTGATGTGGCACTTCATACGCAATGTTGGCCACTTGAAGAGGTGAATTACCTATGAGTGATAGGGAGTACCAAAATAATAATGCTATCTGCATCACTGAACTAATAATGCTATATCAATCATGTTCAATCCTTATAGAAATATCTGCAACAGGACAAAGGCAGAAATTTAAATAAGCTGTTCAAAGATATAAAAGTAGACTCTTAAGGGTTGATCTGCTAGCATATGACTTTTTTGCAGATCTTCTTGGCTTGAGCTACTTTTGATCTTCATGATGCATAAACATAAAGTTCTCTTTGTTTTATGTCATATCTGGTAGGTGGACAGGATTGGTGGGAGGGTTTGAAGAAGCTAGCCAGAATTTGCTTTTCCCAAACCTCACCTCAGAGTTCAATACTTAAGCACTCAAAGTACATCTTCCCAACTGGATAAAACTTCTTAAAATAATAGTCTTCAATGATGTTGATCAATGACATGGACCTCCTGCTAGTTAGATGCCAGAGATCGCTTCTCAATTTCTATTTCTTTCTCTCTGAAAAACCCTAGAAGTCCCTACATACATCCCAGTCAAATTATCCTGGCTAAAAATATCTCCCTGTTCAAGGCTTCTTCACACCTGATGGTCAGCTAACTGTTGCAGTCCGTCCCGTGGCAGACCCAGTCCTTCCTCACCCAGTCTCAGTGAGAGAAGGAAAAATACTAGACCAGATTGTGTCCTAGTCACTTACATGTCTGAGCCTCAGCTAGGTGGACAATAGCACTGCTAAAAGATGATAGAGAATTCAGGAGCAGAGTAGATACGATGGGGAAGAGACTGCACAAAGTCTTGAGTATGTTGAGGTCTAGAGAGATATCCAGGCAGAGGTTTCTGTGTTTATTTGGGTATAAGGATCTGACATTCAAGGGAGAGGTCTTGGCTGGAGACAGATTTAGGAGTCATGATATGGGCACAGATTCAGTAGAAGCCATGCAAGTGGGTACCATGACCCAAGAAAAGGGTATAAATTAAGAATAAAAGGGGGTGTAGGACAAAGTCTCAGGAATACCAAAATTTCAAGAGAGAATAAAGGTAAAGGGCCCAAGGGTATCTACCAGCAAGGATGAGTATAGAGGAAAAAAAACAAACCCATGGTGAGTGCTAGATCAGAAGAAAAGGAAGAGGGTTCTGAGAAGGATGTGTTCAACCTTCTCAAATGCTTCAGTTTAACCAACTAAGGCTAAGAACTGAAAGTTCACTGGGTTTAACAAATAGGAGGTAACTTTAAAGGTGGAGTGATAAAAGATAAAATCAGGTTGGTGAAATGAGTACCATTTCAGGAAGATTATGATAGAATGCAAGGGTAGGAGAATTTGCTTTCAAAGAAGTTTTCCTTCCTAAGGGACCACAAGTGAGGAAATAACAATAGGTGAAAATATAGTTAATTTTGGAAGTGAATGGGAAGGGATCTAGAGGGAATTTATATATGGTGACCTTTACCATATGAAGTGAGAGATAATTGGGGTTGTGGGAGAACAGATGTAGCACAGATCTTGAAAAGGGCAGTGATGATTTGGATCAGGTTTGTAAAGAATGGGAGACAAGAAAGAATAAAATATTGATTTTAAAGACATTAATTAATTTAAAAGATTGATTGATGGATGATTTTTTTAGGTCAAGATTTTAGATGTAGATGTTGGCAGGCCACACATACATCCGAGTTCCAAGAATGGAAGAGAAGGCTATGGAAATAGGTAAAGCAAGACTCTGGAGGATGAGATGCTATAAGAATCCTTCAACAGATCTTGAGGGCATCTGAGATGGCAACAGGGATTGGGGTGAAGAGTAAGGCTTTGAACCAGTGCCAATGTTCAGCGCATGTTGAGTGAGTATCTACTTCATGCCAGGCACTGGATGCTGTGGTACCCAGTAAGCATAAGGGATGAATTTGAATGTAGTCAATGTGTAAAATGGGTGGGAGTTGAAGACAATGGTGTAGCCTAGTAGTGTGACCATGGAGACAGGAGGGTCTTTAAATCACATGGGAATGGAAGTTGCTATGAATGGCAGAGGACTAGGAGAATACTAACCCTCTGGGTTGTAGGCTGTGTGTGTTAAGGGCATAGTGGTGAGGATTGTGGGCAGATGAACAGGCTCCCCTAGAGAAGGCTGCAGAGAAGCAGAATCATTAGGGACACACCACGTGCCTAGCCATGTGTTAACTGCTTGAATAACGACAGCATTTGGCCCTACTCTGAGGGTCCCTGGAACCTTTTTGAGCGCCCATCTGTGCTGCCAGACCTTGATGGGTTTACTGTTTCTCTCTGCTCTGTTGGCTAAGCCCTGCTCACACAGGGATAATGAAGGTCTCATTTGCCTCCAACAATATGGTGCCTTTCTGCATAATTTACATGTTTTCTTCAAGGCTCAGACACTAAGTAATGAGGTAACAAATTCTGGTGTGGGGTCTTGCTACTGATACATGGAAACCCAGACTCCGTACCTTTACTCTTCCGTGGCACCTTCTAGCACAAGTCTGCAGTCTGGAAAAGTGTCTCTCTCTCTTGGTCTTGGCAGACACCTGTTAAAGAGAAAACTTGGACTTCTCAGGATGACTGGCTGCATCTAAGTGTTACCTATATGTCACTGTCACCTCCTGAAATTCAGCTGCAGTCAGTAGATTTATAAATACTTCTCTAAGATTGGATTTTGTTTCCAATTTGTAAGAACATTAACGACCACTTACGGAGCACTTATAGGTGTCAACCACTGTGCTAAAGATTTACATGAACTTTTTGTTTAATCTCCACAGCAGCCAATGAAATAGGTGTGTTTTTCCTATTTTCTGTCTTTTTTCTTTTTAAAGGAGGTAATTGAGGCTTAGAGAAAAATCAGTTGTCCCTGGGCACAGCTCCTCACAGTGACAAGATCACATCAGAGCCAGCCCTCTTAGCCACTGCCACACCTCTTCCTCAGGTTTTCTATTTCTGCCATCATTTGGCATCAGCATATTAATAGCGTATGAGTCTGTGCTAGACCCCCTGGGAGGAGACCCTAAAGAGTTGAGGATTACTGGAAAGCAATGTAAGGCAAAGAGTAGAGGTCTCTGAAGCAGGGACTGGGACAGGAGCCAGCCCAGAAAGGACTGTGTTGGCCACACTCAGTAGTTTGGACTATGACCTGCAGGCTTTGGGGAGACATTTGAGAATTTCCAGTAGTGAAGTGAACATTATGCAAATACTCACTACTCACCTCCTGCATATTCATGAGGATGACTACATAAGGAATAAGGGAGGCATGCCAGACACCTAGAATTTAATGACTCTCAGAGTGACTGTGGTCTAGTTGCCTGGCTTGCCTCATCCTAGTCCAGATCCTGGAGGGTGCTTTGGGAGAGTAAAGGATAGATGTAACTCAGATTTCCACCCTTAGGTCGTGATGAACAAAGGGGAGAGGAGAAGAGTAGAGAGAGTTACAGTTAGCCCTTACACAGGGCACTGACTGAAGGAGTGACTTAAGGAGTATTAGACATTGTCAGCATTCCTGTGGCAGAAGGGGAGAACTTAACCATGCCCATGTCCTGCTACCATCACTCTCAATTGAACTCAACACTAGGTATTCCTGACAGATTCTGCAAGTCTTCTCAAATGAGTAATGGGGTTTTACTAAATCTTTTTGCTTTTTCTTGTTGACTGGATACCAGCCTCTGGTACACAGGACCTGGAGGCGAGTTCTGGGAATTCCTACAATATGGGGTCATCTTTGATCACCCAGAACTCACTAGGATTCAAAGTCAAGCAGGGTAAGAGCTCGACTGCTTGGGATGAGTGTAGAATGGTAAGCATCCCCCATAATTTTCTAAGATTTAGAACCTGAGATTGGGGATCCTTCCAGTCTTCCCATTCTTTTGAGTGAGTCTCTGAGTTCAAAATCCAACTCATTGCTCTTTAGGAATTATGGTCACCTTTGCCCCCAAATAAAGAGCAGCTGTCATTCCAGGCTACTTCTTCCTGCATGCTTTGAACCCTGACAATTACTCATAGTTTAGCCTCGTGTTGTTAAAATGTAGTGGAAATTACATGTGTAAAGAGCAAAAGTATATTTAGCTCCCAGAGGTAAGGGGACACTACTGGCACAACACAGGAAGTGACTGTAGAGTAAAATGTGAAATGCAGTCCGCGCAGACCCTGCTCTGTAAAGGTTAAGGTGGAGAGATGGGGAAGGCTTCGCCATTATCAGCTCTAAGAGTGAACAGCCAGTTCATTAGGGACTCTGGAGAATGTTCACCCACACTGGGACATCAAACGCAGTGGGCTTGGGATTCTCTCAGGAAAAGAGAAGACTTCTGCTTTCAGTTTTGATTGTCAACTAGTTGATGGAAGACAGTACGGTGCAGTGGAAAGGGCATGGGTCTGGAAGATGGAGACTTGGTTCAAGCCTAGCTCTGTTATCATCCCAGGACAAGTGACTTGGATTCTCTGGGTCCTGATTTTTCTCCCCTTCAAAATGACTAGATGACCACTCATGTTGCTTCCAGCTCACAGATTTCCCATTCTCTGAATGCCCAGGAAAAAAAGAAAACGTCACCCCATCTGGTTCCCACTTCTAGAGGATGAATGGTGGAGCTGTCTGTATCTCTTCAGGGACAGATGGTAGGCGGGTATCTGTTTCTGTATTTGGTGTGATGGGAGAGGAGGAGGGAAAGAAGATAATGATGTTTGAGTCAACCTATTCAGGCCTGCCGCCTCCTCACCCAGCCTCCCTCACCCACTGTTCGTTTTGTGTGGTTTGTCAGGGGACCCCTCAGCATCTGGAACTTGACCGACCCTCCTCCCTGTGATTGGCTGTTTCCAGGGTTATTCCCCAGAGAAGCCTACCTGTTGGAGGAGTCTGTTTTTGATGATGTTTTCAACTGTTGCTCTCACAGTCCTCAGTCCTAGAGGGTCTTCGTTGAAGCCAACCGAGCATGCAGCACTTCAAAAGAAATGTTGCCACATGTAAGATATTTAATACTGAAAATCCCCTCTCTGAGCACAGCTTCTGTCTTCCACTTCACTCTCAGTCTGCAGTGTAGAGTAATAAAAAGAGGCAGGGACTTTGGAACACAGTGGAGATGCGAGTCCCTGGGCAGTGGCTACCTCCCAGAGCCTCTGTTTGCTTATTAATCCAGAAAAGGTAAGGGCATACCCCTGGAGGGTGGATGGAAGAATTTAAAGAGGGGATGTGTGAGAAACACCCAGCGGCTTAGAAGGAACATGTGGATTCCTTCCTTTTCCCCTGTAGTGGCTGCTTAGCTGAGTCCCCAACATCTATTTCACTCCAGATGATGTCAACCATGAGAATTCCTACCCTCTGCTGTGTTTGGTTGAGTTATGGGCAAGATGAGAGGAAGTCTTTTGGACAGTTTTGGGGGGAAAGTTTCCTTCTTTCTGATAAGAGACGCAAGAAAGAGACAATCCCCATTTCCTCTGGATAATGTGCTCTCTGAAGCTGACCTCTGCAGTTCCTGTAGTTATTTAGCTACCGGCCACAGGATGAGCTAATATTTAGAGAAGGTCAGAGTCTATAGGTTGTAAGATCATCTGGTGATGCCCTGCCTATGGACTTCTTGTTATGTGGGTTAACTCATATATTCCCTTGTCATTTAAACTAATTGATTACAGTTTTCTGTTTCTTGTAGCCAAAGGCATACAAATTATTAAGCACCTCATGAGCTCCTACTCTTGAAATCATTAATCTGTCATATTCTCATGATCCATCCCAATGTCCTTCTGCCAGTCTCCTTGCTTTATAGCCCAGTCAGGGCTCCAGAGTCAGCTGTTCCAATAGTAGGATACTTCCTGCCAACCATGATGTGTTGCCATTTGGCCATTTCTACCTAAACAGTCCTGGTGTTGGTCCTTTGCCTCCAGTCTGCAGGGCTGCACAGTATTGCTGAAGAAGTATAAAATGACACCCGGTGGCCATATTATAGGCCCATGCTCTCTTCCTTCCTGAGGCCTTAGCTGCTGCTCCCTCCAGTCAATCTAGAGTCTTTGCTATTTGCACCTCCACACAATTACTCATGCTGTTCCTGCCAGCTAATATGCCCTTACACTCTCTCTCCCCTAGAGCAATCTTTCCTGTCCTTGCAGGTGAATCCCAAATCTCCACAATGAGATGCAAATGACACCTCCTCTGAACCCCTACAACACCATATCTCTCTTCAAATCCACGTCGACCTCCTAATACAGATATTCGTCCATTTCTTTCACACTCCCTCATAGACCCTGATCTCCTTAGGCATATTTTGTTAAAATAAAGAGGCACACAACTATCAATTAAGAATGAAGCAAAGAATAGAGGCCAAGTGTACAGGTTTTAAGTCAGCCAGGCTCCAGTTTGAAGATGGGCCATGCCACTTCATAGCAAAAGGAAATAGGGAAAATTATTCAACTCTGTGCCACAATTTTTATCTGAGGATAGAACTAATAATACCTACCTAAGGAAATTGAGAGGATTGTATGAGATAATTTTGAATTTTTTTTTAACGTTTATTTATTTTTGAGACAGAGAGAGACAGAGCATGAACGGGGGAGGGTCAGAGAGAGAGGGAGACACAGAATCTGAAACAGGCTCCAGGCTCTGAGCTGTCAGCACAGAGCCCGACGCGAGGCTCGAACTCACGGACCGCGAGATCATGACCTGAGCCAAAGTCGGACGCTCAACCGACTGAGCCACCCAGGTGCCCCTGTATGAGGAAAAAATTCCAGGCATGTAGTAGGCCCTCAATATTACTTTAATTTCTTTCTTTTCACCATAAATTGGAAAGAATGTGTCTTTGTTGCTGTTAGCCAAATGTGTATATGTGTATGTGTCTGTGTGTGTGTGTACACAAATCCTTTCTCTGTGGATATCAAGCGATCTGTAATATTATAAAATTGAATTCATTTTGGCAACATTCAAATAAAAATCAAGTGCTTTTATGCCCTTTTCCCATCATAGGGAGGTTGACATAAACTCAACATTCAGTGCAAGCCTTCTGCTGGCCATTCCTGTGCTACGTGAAATGATACATAGATCTACTGAATATGGAACCAGTCTTTTGCCCTCAGATTCCTCATCACAATTCCTTAAACATGTGGAGCGCTTCACAGATAGCAGATGCTTCTGCCTGGTGGATTCCCTCACTCAGATGTTTACACCCTCTTCCTCTCAGATAAAAGTAGAGAGGACTGTAACATTTTAAAAGTCCTTCCTGTTCTTGCACCTGAGTGGTTCTCAAATGTTCATGGGCATAATAATGAGTTGGGGGCTTTTTGCATGGGCATATTCCTAGCCTCACCCTTAGAAATTCTCTGTGGGTAGGCACAGGTGCTGCCTAGGACTTTGCATCTTTAACAGGCATACAGTGTGATCTTGATTTAGGTGAGATGCACTGAGTGCTAGGTTAGCATAGGAATGGTGTCAGGGAAGCTGTTTTTCGCAGGAGTGAGCACATTGTGACATCCCGGGCAGGCATGGTTAATAGCCCAGATCCTCACTGGATCTCAGCAGTTGGACCTCAGAGTCCTGCAAGTAACATGGGAACCAGGGATCTTATGCCAGAGGGAGCACCCCTGGGGCGTGGAGACTCAAAGGGAAATGGGTTGAAATTAACAAGGTAGAGCTTTGGCACTGGTCCAAGAAACAGGATAAGCTAAAGCTCAAAACTTTTTTGGAGACCGGAATGACCTGTGGACTACCTAGAGATGAGATGGGCAGGTGAGCTTCGTGGGGAAGGTGATCTCAGCTACCAAGGTCTGAAACCATCGGGAAGCTGGACTATGAAAATTTCATAGTTTTCTAATTCAAGTAAAATATTTATTTGTTCATTTCCTTTTTAACATCCCTTTTATTTGGTGTAGTTCCTCTTGAAAATTTCAGCCCAGTTTGGGGGAACAGCTCTGGGTGAGGTAGGAATTATATTATGGCCACCATTCATTTCATTGAGTCTCTTTGGGCCAGGCACTTTTGTGTATTTCAATTTTCTCTAATTTTCAGAAGCACACGATAAGGTAAGTGTGAATAGTTTGTTTTTTGGGTGAGGGTCTGAAATTTCAGAGAGGTTAAGCAATTTGCCTAGGACCACACAGCAAAGAAGATGAAACTCACGCGCACAGGCTGTGCCCTTCTTACTGGAGTTTTTCTCGGTGCCTCCTCCCACTCGCACGTTGGAGGCCTTTATCTTTTAGTGACCAGAAAAGACCTCCTAGGACCCATCAATCCATTGCCTTCTGAGACACCTGGCAGAGAAAGTGATTTCTGAAGCAGGAGAAAACCCAGGAAGATTGCTCAGTTCCTGTGAGTGCTGCTTCCCAGCTGGGGATGACAGTTAATCTTGAAAATCAATTCAGTGCCTGCTCTCGCATCAGACACTCCCCAGGGCAGGCCACAGCTCCTCTCACTGCTGTTAAACAGCACAAAAAGTGGTTGCCAGCATGAGGAGGTCAGGGGCAACTGTGTGCTGGGCCTGAAGTTGTGCACAGAACAGTTGCTGTGGGGCTAGTAGATAGCACCTTCGGCCTCAGGGGCAGATAGGAAAGGTGTGGACAAGAAGGGATTCTGGCCTCTTCTGCCTGAGAATGAGCAGAGTCAGCTCACAGGGGCAACCCATGTCTCTCCAACAGCATAGGCCTCAGCCCTTTGGCTTTGTGGCAGAGCTATCCTTCTCTGAATGCTTTCAGGACTGTGGCCCTGGGTCTTCCCAGACCTCTCCAAAAGTGGACAAGGCTGACCCATGGGTGATAACCCAGCAGGGACTCAGGGCCCCCTGTGTGTGGCTAGGAGGCTTCTGACCTCTCACATTCATGTCTTCTCTAGGCTGCAGTTATGCCACACTGCTCCAAGACTAATGGCCTATGCCAGATTATGCTAGAAGCTTCTCCCAGATTCTGGAAGGCAGCCAGGTAGTACTACTTTCCAAAAGAATCAGTGCTCCTTCATGAAGATGTGAAATGAGAAGCCAGTAGCATCCCCCAATGGGACAAGTTACCACATTAATTTTAGAGCTGTGGCATTCATCTTAAAGCATTTCACCTGCAAGATCACAGCTCTGGGAGAAACGTTGTCCCCATTTTACAGAAGAAGGTGATATTCAAAGACTTTAACAGGGATTGAAATGGTAGAAGGCAACTTCAAATACATATCTTCTGACTACAGACATCTGCTTTTGATGGTTACCCCCTGCTATGTGATTCTATATACATCAGACTCAGTATCTTCTCTTTGGTGGATGTTGTCTTTGTGAGTTAGAGGTAATTATGATAATAGTAATGTGCATATTGGGGGGCTGTGAGGAGTCGCACAGACATAGACGTGAAAGTGCATTGTAAAGAAACAGTGCAGTGCAAGGAAATGAATATTGTTATTCAAATTCCTTCCACCTCATCTTCTCTTCCCCTTCAAATACATCCTCAGCAGTAACCCTCCTGCCTGCCTCTTCCTACCAGGTTTATCACCTGAGTGAATAGAGTGAGAACCACCATGTGGGGCTGTGCAGTGGGGATTGCTATCAATAGTTTGCAAACAAGTAAGCTGAGGTTTAGCGAAATGTCTTTTTTGGGCTAATCAACCCAGTGTTTGGTGGAACCCGCGTTCTCTCTGCCTCCAGCTGTGACCACACAGAATCCCAGGACAGCAGGAATGGAGCCTGGACTCTGGAACTCAGAGTTCATCCCCGGGAGAGCCCTCACTCACCACTCTACCTCACCTCTCCGTTTTGGTGACCTCTGGGCCTCTCATACCCTGAGGGTTCTAGAGGGAGAGCCACCTCAGGTATGGTCACGTCTTATTTATACACATCGCCATCTCCCCAGTGACTCTATGGCAGGGAGAATGGAGATATTCTTACCATGTGAGGCCCAGGAATGGAGTTATATGAGGGCTGTTTCCCTGAATGGCACAGTGGGGCCCACCAAAATGTCTTCACATATGGGTTGGGCAGCAGCGATTGGTTGCTGGAGCCCTGGTGCCATGCTTCTCAAAGTCCATGGGGAGGAGAATGGTTTCTCAAAGCCCTCATCTGAGAATCTCAGCCTCCTTAGAGGGAAAAACCCCACAGGCCTTAACCTTCTAGAAATCTGGAATGATGGAGAGAACTGGACACTGGGCTTCAAGCTAGGGAATCTAGATTTTAGGGTTGAGTGAAGTTTCTGGGGAGAAGGTGCACTTCTCCGAGCTACAGTTTTCTCATCTGAAAAATGGGTATTTCTGATTCATTAATTCGGAAAGTTTGTAATAAGCAATGAGCAAGTGCAGTTCTAGGTATGGGAGTACAATGGTGAATGAGATAGATGAGGTCTTGGAGGCTGATAATAACTCGGGGCCAATACAACAGTGAAGGGGGCAGATGGCTTATAAAAAATTAGACAAGAAGAATGTTATATAGTGATGAGCACTATAAAGAGAAATAACAGCACAATGTGGTGACTAATTAGATTAGGGTGGGTTAGGGATGACTTCTCTGAACAGGTGACATTTGAATGAGGTCACAATGACAAGAACGAACCATCCACGCCAAGATCCGAAGCTGGGCAGTGAGAAAATAGAAGTAATGTTGCAGGCAGAGTGCACGGCCTGGGCACAGGCCCAGAAGTAGACACATTTGGGTGGAGTCAGGCTGTTGGAGCCCAGTATGGTGAGAGAAGCAAGCTTAGAGGAAAGTGGTAGATGAGAAAGAAAGCCAGTAGGGGCCAGATCCTCTTGGGTCTCACAGGCCCTGGTAAGAAACTTCTGTCTCATTTCTGTGTGATGGAAAGCCAGAGAGTTTTAAGCAGGAGATGGGCCTGGCCTTGGAAATGGAAATGGCAGTATCTCTCTGGCTGCTGTTGCAGAATAGCGTTGGGCCAAGTGTAGAAGCCTGGAGATCAGTCTGCGGCTGTTCATTGCAGTAGTTTGGGCAATCAATTACAGTGCCTTCATCTATGGTGGAGGTAAAGAGAGACGTCAGATTCAAATGTATTTTGTAGGGCTGGCGGAATTTGACAAGGGATTGGATGAGAGGCAGTGGGAGAGAATCCAGGACGGTACCTGGTTTTAGGAACTACCTCATAGTCATCTGATGAGGATTGACCTAGATAATGGATGAACAGCGCTTAGCACGGTGCCAGGAACTTAGCAAAGGGTCAGTGCATTTTGATCTTCTTCATTATTTCTAGTCCTGGCTCTGTCCTGGCTCTGATGTTCAGTTGAACTTTGAGTAAGTGCCTCCCTGGTCCTCAGTTTCTGCATGTATACAATATGGCAGACCATGTATTCATTCATCCATCCACAAATATTTATTAGACATCTATGATACAATAGGCTTTATGCTGGACACCAGGGATACAGGATGAAAAAGACCGAACAGGGTCTGCCCTGGGACAGCTCGCAGTAGAGTAGAGAAGAAGCAGTTACAAGTCCTTGGGAGGGACAGGAAGGAGCCAAAGGTAGGCAGGCCTTGCCCAGGTATGTGTCCAGAGAAGGCTTCCTGTATGGAATGACATTTAACTGGAGGTCACAAGAATGTGTAGGAGTTGGCAAGGGGCGAGATGGGCGTGGGTGAAGTGGCATGGAGTGAGCTGGGAAAGGGGAAGTGTCAGGGTAGTAGCATGAATGAAGTACTTGAAGATGAACGAGCATGACGCTCTCCATTGCCAATATTCTAAGTGCATTACTGCCCAAACATCTCATGTTTGAAAAACCATGGAAAGAGGGGGCACCAGGACCCATCAAATGCAGATGGGGGCATTTTCAAATTATCTGGACAACCCAGGGTTTGTTTACATTTTTTAAAAGGTTAGCTACTAACAGTGAATGCTTGGTGGTCCTTTTGGGAAGATCTGACCTCTAGTTTTATGTTGCTTAATTCCTTTGCTAAGATAGTTTATCAGAGGTTCTTAAAAAAATTTTTTTAATGTTTATTTATGTTTGAGAGACAGAGATAGAGAACAAGAGGGGCAGAGATAGAGGGAGACACAGAATCTGAAGCGGGATCCAGGCTCTGAGCTGTCATCACAGAGCCCGACATGGGGCTCGAACTCATGAACTGTGAGATCATGACCTGAGATGAAGTCGGACGCTTAACCAACTGAGCCACCCAAGCACCCCAGTTTATCAGAGGTTCTTAAATGTGGCTTCACATTGGCATTACTAGGAGAAACTTCAGAGAAAATGCTATTTCCAGGCCCTACCCTCAGCATTCTGATTCATAACCTGTTCCTGATGTGCATCCATGGTTGGATATACTAATGAGGGGACTATACTCTATTGGTTCTGGAACATGGTCTGAGTTCTGTCTTTGTATACAACTGGACCACCAAAAGTTACTGGGCCATATCCTTGATAATGATATTAGCTTCCTAATGATCAAAAAGTTTGGAATTATGATTGAATATCTTTCCCTTGGTGTTTATTGAGGACAGATTCGAGAAGCAGCCATCTTCAAAATGTCTTTGCATTTGCTGTAAAACTATTTTCAATGGTATCACAGTATTCACTAAATAAATTTGTTTTAGAATTTGTCTTAAAAATTGGTATGCCTTTCCCCGGACAATAAGAATTAAGTAATCTAACATATTTACCTTTTTGCCTTGGCTGTCAGGAAACTCAGAGTCAAATCTGAAGCCTATACAATAACTATACAAACTGCAAGATAGCCTACCTCTTTCTTATGGTTTCAGTTCCACGTTTCTAGTTTAATACTATTATCAAGTATATAGGAAGTGTCAACTGTTTCTAAGTCTGAGTGAAGGTATTTCAAAAGCACCAACCTGCACATTTTTCTGGAGTCCATGGAAGAATGACAGTCCAAGGCCATAGACATCACTGTTGTTATGATGCAGATAGTAGACACCATCTACTAGTAGAAACCAAACCAAATGCTTGGGAATGGAAGCATTCATCGGAGTCATATGCAGTTGGATGAAAGGCAAAGCATCCTTTTCCACAATCCCATTAAGAAAGGAAATGGGCGGGGGCGCCTGGGTGGCTCAGTCGGTTGAGCATCCAACTTACGATCAGGTCGTAATCTCACCACTTGTGAGTTCAAACCCCGCACTGGACTCTGCTGACAGCTCAGAACCTGGAGCCTGCTTCAGATTCTGTGTCTCCCTTTCTCTCTGCCCCTTCCCCACTCACACTCTGTCTCTCTCTTTCTCAAAAATAAATAAACATTAAAAAAATTAAAGAAAGGCGATGGGTGTTCCTCACCTGAGTCAGCATTGGTCTCATGAATGTTCCCTCAAAATAAATAAATAAAAGGCAAGAAACGGTGTACACAGTATACAAGCCCTTTCTCTCTCTCTTGATTGTCACAGTGATGCCCCACCCCCCAAAGCAACTATTACAATAGAGCCTCCTTTACAGAGGAGGGAAACAGAGGCTCAGACTGATCCTGCTGCAGATCCAGGAGGTAGCCAACCTGGGGTGTGAGTCTGTCCCCCTTCCTTCTGATGTATTTCTCCGTTCCCTGTAAATGAGCCCAACAGTTCGGTGCCCGCCTCTTCCTTGTAAATAGTGGTCTTCTCCTTCTCCGGGGAGGGGGGTGGGGAGGGGTTCACCAGGCCCGTTTCTGCTGGCCCTCTCCGGTTCTTCTCACTCACAGACAAGCAGGTCTTTCAACTGCATTTTGATGGCACGCTCCGTTTCCCTCTGTCCATCCAATCTTTTGGATCAACAATCCAATTTAGGTCTTGTCATTCTAAAGTTTTACCCTTATCTCCAATGTATTCCTCTCAGTCTCTCTCTCTCCTCCCTCCCCACCTTCCTATCACACCTGCATCCCATTCTAAGTTTCCAGTAAATGTAAAGGTGCCATGTGAGGATACAGCAAGAAAACCAGGAAGAGGGTTTTCACCAGGATTGAAGTGGCCAGCCTTCAGAACTGTGAGGAATAAATTTCTGTTGTTTAAGCACCCCCACAGAACATAAATAAATAAAAAAGAGAGGATCACATAATAAAACATGCTTGCCTAAGGCTGAGCCCTCAGCAGGGTCTGTAGGAGGTCCAGGAGCCATTAGGAGGGGCTCAAGGATGTGACTGTTACCATGATATTCTTGTCTGGTACACCAGCAATGGGCTAAGCTCTGCAGATAGAGATAAGCTAAGGGAACCCCGGATGTTAAGGAACATAGTCTAGTGGATGTGAGATGCTAGATCATAATTAAGATGAGATCTTCTGTGTGACTGCTATAAACCAGCTGTTAATCAAGACACACACATAAAAAGGCTTAGCAGAAAATTGTTCAAAGTAATCAGAGGTGGGCTGTTTATTGGGACGTTGAGTAGAAACTTAAGTATTAGTTGGAGTAAATTGAATCAAATTGCAGAAAGTGGAGGCAGTTCGAAGGAATTGGGTGTGTGTGCATTCAAAGGAAAGAGGGTAATAAAACTGTAACATAGTTTAGGATTAAGAACAAGGACTTGAGAGTTGGAGACATTGACTCCTGGTTCTGGTGCATCTCAAACTAACTGAGTGACTTTGAACAGGTTACTTAGGTTCCTTGAGCCTTGGTTTCTTCATGGAAAACAAACTGATACTATTTATCTTTGGGGTTATTATAAGGATTAAATGCAAAAATGCATATAGCATACTTAATGCAGAGCTTAGAACATATATACTTAATAAATATTAGCTGTTATTATTATATTAATAATTATAAAGATACATTCATGGCTTCAAAGTGTCCTTGGTTTACAATGCCTGAGAAATCTAGAAAAGGTCAGCCTTTCTCTCTTAGAAAGTCCCTGAGCTGGTGTCCCCTGAGGAACCCTATTTGGGTTCAGAGAGCCAAAGTTTTAGAAACTTTAGGCTTTGAAGTCACATCAGGACTCCCCCCCACCCCGCCTCAGACACAGCACACCCCAAGCCACAGATGTGCCCAACAGCAGGAGCTCAATTAGTGATTACTGAATCAGAAAGTCACAAAGATCTGAAACTTTTATGAAAAAGAGTTGGGCTATAATTCCTCTCCATCAAATGAAGCAGTCCCTTTGAGTTGTGACATCTTACCATTGTATTTTCAGAAAGAGGTCCTCTGGCAGATTGGAGTGGGTGAAAGGTTAAGAGAGGAGAAGGTACTGGTGCAAGATACACCCTTTTCTCTTTAGAGTCTCTTGCAAGAAATTCTTGCATTTGGAATTCCTTGAGACTCTAAATTTAATTTCAAGGAGAAGTCATTTGCCTACATTTACAGTGCGGGACCCTTCTGGATTTCTTCCTGGTAGATTTCTTTACATTTCCTTTTCTCATCAGTTGTAGTTGGCATGTCAGTGGAAAGCACAGAATATTGTCCTACATCATAGACATTATCAGGAAGTTCCAGAGTTTTCTTGGAGGCTGGCATGTAGTAGGCACTAAGAACATATCTGTGGAATGGATAAATTAATGAAGTGCCTTAGAGATCTAATTCAGCTTGCCTATTTTACAGACTGGGAAACTGAAGAAAAAATGAGTCGCATTAATTCATCAGTAACAGAGCTGGTCTAGAGCCCAACATCTCTCCAAGCCTAGACATTATAATATTATAAAGTCCCAGATTTTAATGACTGTTAGACATAATGAAGAACACAAGAAGTTTTAATGTTGAGTAGGAAATAGACCCTGGCCGCCATTGGCAAACTATATAAGAGGCGTAATTTAGGCACCATATGCAGGAAGATATTTGTTGCTGATGCTCAGCTCTACCATCATAGCCCCAAAACCACCATAGGCAACACATAAATGAATGAGCATGGCTGTGTCCCAATAAAACTTTGGTAACTATGTGAGGTGAAAAGAATTTTTATTTATAGACACTGAAATTTGAATCCCATAATTCACATGTGTCATGAACCGTTATTCTTTGGATATCGTCAAGCATTTAAGAAAATGTAAAAACCAGTCTTTGCTCCCAGGCCCTAAAAAACAGGTGGAGGGCTGGATTTGGCCAAGTCCTGATCTATGGCATTAAAAACAAGAAAATTCTTGCAGAATTTTTGGCAGCTGCAGAGACTGCCTTAGCCCTTCTCTCCCTCTGTGCTTAGGAAGAGTGCCGGAAGCACAGGGCAGCAGAGTTCCAAAGCTTCCTGCCATGGTATCTGTTCCTTCCACTTGTTTAGGATCTGTCTTTTCAGGACCAGACTAACTTCTTTCAGAGCGCTTCTGTGAGTTTGCACAGTTGTGAAAACACCAAAATGGCCTATAATGGGGATTGGTTAAATAAGTATTTCTAGACCCATACAACATAATAATAAGCCACCAAAAAACGGATGGTGATGTTGGTTTCTACTGATAGAAAAACGGTTGTTCCTGATTAAGTGATGAAAGTCATTAAACCTGATGTCTGGTTTAATCCCACCAATGTAAATGTAATGCTACTAAATGCATAGTAAAAATTATAAGCATATATAATATTAGAAGCAAACACAGTGTTTTGTTTTTTTTCCTTATTCTTCTGTGATTCATTTTTTAAAGTTTTTTTTTTCATATTTGTTTATTTTGAGAGATAGAGCACGAGTAGGGGAGGGGCAGAGAGAGAGGAAGAGAGAGAATCCCAAGCAGGCTCTGAGTGCCATCAGCACAGAGCCTGATGTGGGGCTTGACCTTACAAACTGTGACATCATGTCCTGAGCTGAAATCAAAAGTCTGACGCTTAACTGAGCCACCCAGGTGTCCCTCTGTGATTCATAAAGGTGAACTGCATAATAATTTTTAAGTCACATGAAACAGAACCTTAAAACCGAAAAAAGACTGATTCTAGATGAAATCTCTAACTGCTGCCCTTGAAGTGAAGGGCACAAGTGACCAGAGTCACTCAAGTAATGTCATTGGCTTAGACCTTTCTCCTCTGCATGTTTCCCCACACGTGAACCCTTGTGCGGAAGGGGCCAGATGCAGCCATGCACAGCCATTTCTCCACTTGGTTTCTCCTTCTCCTCCCCCTTCTCCTCCTCCTTCCCTTCCTTCTATTAATCTATGAACCTTTCCATTTTACAGACAAGCCTCACTGGGTAGAAGAAGCACTAATAAAATTGCTAATGGATAAATCGATTTCAGCAGCCAAGAGAAGAGTGTGGTTTGTCACTATAGCAAGCTTGCATGCCGTATTGTGGGGGGAGGTTCAGTGATCTTCTATCTTATGCAAATCCAACCCAAATGTTAGGTGTAGTTACTCCAAAATATTTGAGTGATATTATTCCTTTTGCCTTTGTATATATTTAAATTGACCGGGGAGGAAAAAAGGAAAACAGCAAAGACATGACTGTTCGTGGACTGCCTACTAGGTGCTGGGAACCTCATCTGTCTTTTTTCATTTACTCCTCACAACAACCCCATTAAGAGGTTAAGAGTCTCTCTTTACAAACAAGGGATGCAAAGCTCAGAGATGCGCAGTAATTTGCCCAATGTTACACAGCTAGTCGTGGAGAGGAGCAGGATTAAAAGTACAAGGCCACCTGGCTCTACAGACTATGTGCTTTCAATTAGTGCTGCTTTGCTCAGTTTTACAAAGGTGAACAGGGCTACCTTCTGAAATAGCTCACCAACTTTGCATCCTAGCAATCTGAAAACTGTCCTATACTCAGATTTTAAGAGAGACCAGAGAGACCTTGGCCATTCTGTGGTCCAGTGGCTTCATTTTGCAGATGAGAACACTGAGGCTCTAAGAGAGGAAATGGTTTAAGTCCGTACCATCCAGTCAGAGAGCTAGGGCTAGAACCCAGGCCTCCTACCTGCTGTTTCCTTCTGCTTGGTCGTGGGATCCTATGTTTCTCAGGTCAGCAAATCAGTCAGGCTCTGTGTGAGATGTCTGGGAGATTCTGAGAGTTCAAACTTAGGAAAGAAACAAAGATGAGTAAGAAAGGTTTTCTGCTCAAGGCACCTGGGTGGTTTAGTCGGTTGAACGTCTGACTCTTAATTTTAGCTCAGGTCATGATCTTACAGTTCGTGAGTTCGAGCCCTGTCAGTGCAGAGCCTGCTTGGGATTCTCTCTCTTCCTCTCTCTCTGCCCCTTGCCCCCCTCAAAATAAATAAATAAACTTTAATATTAAAAAAAAAAAGTAAAGTTGTGGTGCCTGGGTGACTCAGTTGGTTAAGTGTTTGACTTAGGCTCAGGTCATGATCTCGTGGCTCATGGGTTCCAGCCCCACATGAGGCTGTCTGCTGCCATCACAGAGCCTGCTTTGGATCCTCTGTCTCCCTCTCTCTCTGCCCCTCTCCCCCCCCCCCACACTCTCTCTCTCAAAATAAATAAATAAACTTTAATATTAAAAACAAAGTTTTCTGCTCTTAAAGAGCCCCAACAGTCAACTACATGGATATCCCTGGGAAATGAACACCATGCTCAGTGTTACAATAGACCTTGATAAGAAATGCAGTTGCAAGGGAAGGAATTTTGTTTTTTTCTTCCCGTGTGTGTGTGTGTGTCCTAAGTGTTCTTTTGGATTTTGAGTTGAATTCTGTTTTGAATAACAAAAGCCAATTTTTATGAATGTCCCTAAATTTTACTCCTTGAGATATAAAAGTTGAATTATAGCCAGTCAGCTCCTTAGTCCTTTTGCTAAGGTCCATCAGCCTGAAGAAGCAACTTGGGTTCGCGGGGGGGGGGAGGGGGCCGGAATAAGCCAACAGTTTCCTGAGGAGCCTTCCCCGAGTGAAATGTTAAGTGTTGAAAATCCTCCTGGCTAGCCAAACTTCTGGCAAGCAAAGAGTTTGTCAACCTGCTTGGGTCCTTGCCAGAAGCTTTTGCCACACAGCCTCACAGCTCTTTCAATAAACCCTCTTAAGGCAGAAGCTTGTGCTGTGTCTCTTGGTACCTTTCTTTTGACAGCACCTGGAGGTCTTTACAAAGAAAAACAGCCTTGAAGCAGGGAACTAGCCTCTGCTGTGCACTGGCCGTGTAATCTTGATCCAGTTGTTTTTCTTCTCTGGGCTTCAGGTTCTCTCTCTGTAAAAGGCACGTATGGAACTATCTCAGGGACAGCAAGTACACGTCATTTCCTCCAGTGGTGCACCGGAATTGGCTTGGACCAGCTCACGAGAGCTGATTATTACGTTTTCAGGAATTTTGTGAGCCAGGTCACAACTCACTGATTGCTTGAAATCAGCCACGGGAATGTTTAAACCATGTAAACTGACAAATGCCACAAGTCGGGACATCACCTCCCACCCCCAGCCCCAACTCTGAGAACTAGTTAGTAAACATTTATCAGCATACCACGGCCTTTGTGTCTCTTCAAAACTGTTCTACAACCCTGGCCGACTTTGTTAATCTATTATAGAATTCTGGCCCAACCCTGCCTAGATATGACATAACAGTCGTCCTTTATTCATTGGGTCATTCATTCCTCCTTCCCTCCCTCCTTCTCTCTCTCCTTCCCTTCTTCTCTCCCTCCCTCCTTCGCTCCCTTCTTTCCCCCTTCTCATCCTCCCTTTTTCCTTACTTCCTTCCTTCCAATTCTTTATGCAACAAAGAATCTGTGATGCCTTCATGTGTCAGGAGGTGGGGATAGAGTAATGAACAGAATCTACAAAATTCTTCTTCACATGTTATGTACCTTCTAGGGGAGAGAAACATATTAAACAAGTAAAAAATGAATTAGGAAATAATTTCATATGGCGTAAGTGCTCGAAAGGAAACAAATCCAAGTGTTACAATAGTGCCTAAGGAGAGACTAATTTAGATGTGATCATCAGGGGACACTTCTCCAAGGGAGTGGCTTTGAGCTGAGACTTGAGTTATAAGAAAATGATGGTTCCTGCACAAAACCAGGGGAAGGGCCTTATGGGAAGAGGGAACGGCAAGGGCCAAGACCCTGAGATGAAAACAAACTTGACTGTGCTTAGGAGCCCACAAGGCTGTATGACTAGTATAGAACAAGCAACCATGAAGGTAAAGAGAGATGAGAGAAGCAGGGCCAGATTTGTAGAGTCTTGGGGCACATGGTAATAGTTGGGGATTCATTGCCAAGGAACTAGGAAGTCATTGGAGCAGGAGAGTTCAACCACTACCAGCTGACAGGATTTTCTAAACGTGTCTGAGGTGAAATTTATGCAACATAAAACTAACCATTTTAAGGTAAGCAATTCAGTGACACTTAGTGCATTCACAATTGTACAGCCAGCACCTCTGTCTAGTTCCAAAACATTTTCATCATCCCCAAAGGGAACCCTGGACCCACGAAGCTCAAGTGATCCACCAGGGGCCTGAAGACCTGGCCAATGTGTTCCTTTCTAATGATGCAGAGACCAGGACTCTGGACCTTATTGCTGCTGGGTTCTTGACCTGATAGCTTTGAATAAACTCATTTATGGTTTCATAATTCCAGAATCATTTTTTAAAATCTCCTCCATGGAACTCTAGGAACACCTTCAAATTTCTGTAATTGGAAGGGTAGGGTCCATTGTGTAATATTTTTCTTGTGACATTTAATACTCAATATCATTAGTGAGATCAAAAGAATAATATCAAAGAGCACTATAGTATTAGGTATATTTTCCATCAAAGGTCCAGTACCTCCAGGAAGTACATTCCATGAAGGTCCTACCAAAAACAAGCACATCATCCAAATAAATCAGCCCTTCCAGGTAATTCTTGTCCTGTTTGTTTTCTTTTATCCAACGTTGAAAAGTAATAGGGAGTCAAATTGAAAAAAAATCCCACAATCTATATAAAGACATTTTTTCTCTGTCTTCTCATTAGCGATAGTCACTAAAACCCATTCATCAAATTAAGGACAAAAAGTCACTGACTCATTAGTGAACAGCTCTGAAAATCCTGGCTTTGGAGTATAGAATATTGATCTGTTTTATTTTTTCCCAGTGTGTCTATTCTTGGAATGGTAATCTCTACAAGTCTCAGTCTTACCTAATTTCTGACGCACTGCTGCAATGGGGAACACAACATTACGGGAGTTGGAGAGTGTGTCATCATTCCTTGATGTGTTCTTACATCTCCCTGAATTTAAGATGATCTAATTCCAAACTGTTGAGAATCCTGCAGCTCTGAGTTATATTGTTCTCCATCCAGGTCTCCCTGATAGAGGGAAGAAAGATATGGATGCTAGTGCAGTTCACCAAGACAAAACAATACATACACACACACACACACACACACACACACATACACACACAGTACAGCATGGGATGAAGAGATTTGGCAGTGGGACATAGATAAATTTTAGACATGCTCAAGGACTATGCCAGTAGAACTTCTAAGCTGAAATGCCTATAGGCGATTGGATCTGGGATTCTAAGTTTGAGGAATGTGGTCTGTGTTGTTAATTTAAATTTTGAAGTCATCAGATTATATATGGTAATTAGAATTACATGATTATGTGAGATGGACCAGGAAGACAGTATAAAGTGACCATAAGAAGGGATCTAGGACAGAATATCAACATTTAAGAGAAAAAGAAAGAGAAGGTTCAGGATGTCTGAAGGCTTTCTGGGAAAAGGTACACTACAGTCTTCTGGGCAATATTACTTTTGTGAAGGAGTACGCATTCCCTCAGACCAGGGAAATCTGCAGAAGCACCAGATAGGACACTCATGGAGAACAATTCCATTAGATGTCCTCTGACCAATTCCAGCTAGCCTCTCTCAAACCTTTCTTCCAGCACAGAACTCTCTTGAACTTCAGATTTGTGTTTTCCAGTGTCTCCTTCATGTCCACAAATGCCTTATCCTTCCTTGCAAACTGATCCCTGCTGAAAAATATTTAAGGTTTTTTTTTTTGAGAGCGAGAGAGAGAGAGACAGAGGCAGCATGTAAGCAGGGGAGGGGCAGAGAGAGTGAGAGAAAATCCCAAACAGGGTTTGGGCTGACAGTGCAGACCCCGACGTGGGGCTCAAACTCACAAACTGTGAGATCATGACCTGAGCTGACATCAAAAGTTGGATGCTTAACATACTGAGCCACCCAGGCATGCTCCTCTGCTGAAAAATATTTTAAAAGTACGATACCAGGAGTCTGGGACTGATTAAGCAGAGGAGTAAAGAAGAGGAAGTTGACCAAAGAAAGATTTTAACATCCTTTTTTAAAATTGAAGTATAGTTGACATGTAGCACCCTTTAAAATATATTTAAAGATAGAAAAGCTATATTAAAAAAAAAAGACAAATACCAGATATTCCTAGTGTTAGCTATCTATATCTACTATGGCCTTGAGCTCTTAAAGTTGGGAATGTATTATTTCCATGTCCCAGTGCTTAGAGTAGTGTCTGACACAGATAAGAGCTATAAACAAATGTTGTAGCATTGATTTGAATGCACTTTCAAATGAGGCCAGTGAGACCTTCCCATGAGGATTTACCACAAACATCCCCAAGAGGCCTGAGTCACTTTTGCTTAGGCAATAATTTCGTCAGTCAAATGAGGGAATTGGGTCACATTCTGGGACAAGCAGCATAAAACTCTTCTCAATTGTACCAGACTAGTTTATTATACCTACCTATGGTGGAGACTTTATCACCAGTATCATTATTTCACTTCTACTCAATGTGTGTGTGTGTGTGTGTGTGTGTGTGTTTGTGTGTGTGTATACAATCAAAACCTTGGGTTAGAGCAATTCAATTATCAGTCATTAGTGACTGATTCTGTGTTTAGAAAAGCCATTATGGGGGAGGGGAATGGCAAGTTGTTGTGTAATGGGTACACAGTTTATAGTGTTACAAGATGGAAAGAGTTCTGGATATGGATGGCGGTGATGTTTACACAACACTGTGAATGTGCTTAATGCCCCTGAAACTGTACAGTTACAAATGGTTAAGGTGGTAAAATTTTATTATATGTATTTTGCCACAATTAAAGATAATAATCTAAAAATGATAGCTTAATGTTTTAAAAAGGAATCATTTTTTCTTTTTCAAAGATTATGGCATTAGTGTTGTCTTTGCGAGGGACCGTGAAGAGTGGGAGGTTCAAGCTCATTGACAGGACCATGAACAGTGACATACGTAACTCTCTATGAATAGTAAGCTGTACAAGGGGGGAGGGAGTGGATGCCACCGTGGGTTGAATTGTGTCCCCCAAAAAGATACGTTCAAGTCCTCACCCTCAGGAATTGTGAACATGAGCTCATTTGGAAGTAGGATCTCGGCAGATGTAATCAAATTAAGATAATTGGATTTAATCCAGTATGACTGGTGTCCTCATAAAAGAGAAGAGACACAGAGGCAGGAGATATATGGGGAGAGCGCCATGTGAGGACCAAGCATAGGGGTGATGTAGTTATGAGCCAAGGAATACTAAGGATCGCTCATAAGCTAGGGAGATGCAAGGAAGGATTCCCCTGCAGCCTTCAGAGAGAGCATGTAGACACCTTGATCTTGGACTTTTGGCCTCTGAACTGTGAGAGAATAAATATCTATTGTTTTAAGTCACCCAGTTCCTAGTAATTAGGTACAGTAGCCACAGGAAACTAATACAGGGGCCAAGGGGAAGGGGATCACCTCCGGCCCTTTCTGGATTGCAAATGCAATTGCTTAGCTACAAGGACAGGCTGGCGTAGTCTTTACCAGTCATTCTTGTCATGTGCTGACCTCACTGTGGGGGGTGGGAGGGCGGGGGTCTTGCTGTTGTGACTCACAGTCTTTCTTTAAATGGGTGACAGGAGATAGAATTAGGGCCACCTGTGTGTTAAAGAGAAGTTACGAGTCCCGGTGGAATGTTTCCTATTCAAGGAGATAGACTACTGCCAAGTGGTTTAGCTGCTCCTCCTAAGGAAAGAAGCAGTTTGTACCAGTGGAAAGAATGCAGTTTTGGAATCGGATGAATGAGACTTGGTCCCAGGCTTTAGGAAGCTTATAGTCTTGAAACGGTAATAAGAATCAAATAATTAAGTCTATTAAAAGGCAGAATGAGTCACTGTCAATCTGAGAGATCGAAAATTCCCAAAGAGCATGTGTAGTTATAGGTCTATAGGAAGATTTCCAGAAAAGGAGGGCATCGCTATGAGTTTCTAGGGTACTGGCAAGAGTGGGGGGCGGTGGACAGAGAGGTACACTCAGTCTGGAGGAAGAGAGGAAACACAGAGGAAAAGAGGAACATCTAGGATCCATTCAGGGCCTCATGAAGTTCACGGAGAGCATTCATTCTGCAAAGACCAGAAGCATCGAAGGCCATGCTAAAACCCTCGGTTGGATTTTCCAGGTGTTGGGGAGACTTCATAAGTTTCTGAGCAGGAGAGCAATATGGTCAGATCTAGGCAGTATCATGATGGTGGTGTTTAGTATGCCTTGCAAAAGGAAAAGTGTGGAAGCGGAGAGAACAGTTGGAAATGTATTGTTCAATCAATCACATTTCCTAGAGCGGCAACTTGCCAATCGTCATTCTATTCTTTGGAGATTTAATTACACGTGAAGTTCAGAATCCATAAAGAAGAGCAAGAGTCTTCAAGTGTGGAGTTAAAACAAAGAACCCAGTTCCTGCCAGCTGCCTCCTTTACCCCTCTTCCTATCACCCTAAATAATAATAGATGTCAAGGGAGCTGGTGATTCATTTGTTTTTCCATTACCTTACCTTACAGTTAACAAAATGTAGGAAGCACAGTCGTTCCAGGGGATTTAGTTATGAGCCCCTGATTTGTAACGATAGTACAGAATTACTATAGACTAATTGAGATTTATTGGCTGCACACCACCTCCACGTCCTCTTTGATAAACCTTAGTCATTTATCTCCAAAAAGAGTTAGAGAGTCTACCAAGTATCAGCAACCTTTTTATCTTGTACCAGGGCCAACGAAGGGGAGAAAAGGTATGCACAATTTTTTCTGTTAGAATGAAAAAAAAATAGCTTTATTGATTCCTGCAGAGAAATGTATATTTTAATAACTTAAGTTAGCTGCTTATTAAATAGAAAAATGCCAGTGAGAAATTTGGCACCACCTTTTAGTCGCTGAAATGTTAATTTCTGTGCATATTGGAGAAGTTGCACAAAGGAAGCAGCTTTCTAGTTTCTAACTTCATGCTTAAATTAGATCAAAGATGATATTACTTATCATAAATTAGCACACAAATTAGATCATATGTGTAACTAGGTGGGCCACATGTACTTTTCATACCAGGGATTGCTCACTGCTGATTTAGGGAAAGCTCTTTATTGGACGACTTGGAAAATGAATCCCAGAGATGGGAAGTGATTTGCTTGTGGTCACATGCCTACCAAATTATTGAATTCTACCAAAGATCATTCATTTGGGATCATGTATATTTATGGTCTTACTATCATTTGTTTATTCGATGAATACTTATTAGACACCTACTAAGTACCAAACATCTTCAAAGTGCTGGAAATACAATGGTTATAATGACAAAGTCCCTTCCCTACACTGTAGTGAGAAGAGAGAGAAAAACAAATCAGATAATAAGTCATAAAAACATTAGCCATTCATATAGTGATAAATGGTATGAAACAAAGTCAATTTAGGGTAAAGGCAGAGACTGCTTTTTAAAAAATAGACTTTATTTTTAGAGCAGTGTTGGGTTCACAGCAAAGTTGAGCAGAAAGGACAGAGACTTTTTGTATACCTTCTATCCCCACACATGCATGGCCTTCCCATTGTCAATATCCCCCACCACAATGATATATTTAATGGACCTACATTGTGAAGTCATTAAAGAGTCCATAATTTAGACTAGGGTTTGCTCTGGGTGTTGTACACTCTAAGGGTTTAAAGAAATGTATAATGATTTGTACTAAAAAAAAAATCTCTAACACTTTACGGGCACCTGGGTGGCTCAGTCAAACGTCTGACTCTTGATTTCGGCTCAAGTCATGATCTATGGTTCGTGGGATCCAGCCCTGTGTCGGGCTCTGAGCTGACAGTGACAGCATGGAGCCTGCTTGGGATTCTCTCTTTCCCTCTCTGCCCCTCCCCCAATCGTTCTCTCTCTCTCTCTCTCTCTCTCTCCCTCCCTCAATAAATAAACTTAAAAAAAATAGTCTCTAACACTTTCACTATAAAATAGATCCTCCTCTTGAGTTACATAGGAAGGAGCTTGGGGTCAATACTCCACCACTCATTTTCTAGAAAGCAGAACACCATTCACAACTTTTCAGCTCATTTTCAAGCCTGCAGATTTGGGAGGTAGGGACAGCTACTTGTGTTGATTTCAAGAGAATGTAAACCGGACATTTGTTCTCTGTCTTCTTCTCTGAATTCCTCTATAGAGTTAACTCATCCAACTACATTTGTGAGCAATCTGTTCCTTGTGTAATGAACAAAGAGGGTTAGCACATACATTATACAGCATTCGGCCTGGAACCCCAAGTTCACACATCTCCCCTTCCTTTGGTTCTCTTTCTATTGCCCACCCACAAGGGGTCCTTCTTTTCTCTCCTTTTGCACCAATGGAAAGGTAACCACTCTCTCTCTTTCCCACCATTCAGCTCCACCCCAGATGCTCTTTCTAAAATATCCCGTAGCTCTCTGTGAAAGAAAGGCTAGCGCTCTGTGAAAGAACAGACCTGCCACCTTGGAAGGCAAGTTATGAATCCTCTTGGGCACTTGAGCACGCCTTCTGGACTCTTGCTCCCCCATACGTAGCCTTCACAGCATTTTCCCACAAATTATAGAACTATTCCATGGAGGAGAACTTCTGTGTCCTGCTTGTTACTGGGTGATATGTTAGTGAGGGTGATGCATTTCATCTGTTATGGATGAAAACATTCGAATGTGCACAAGGGGGAAGAAGAGTCGGCAGAGTCGTGGATTGTGCTTTGTGTACTCTGCTAGGTTCAAAGTCGATCGTTTAATGAAGACCATCTGACTCATTCAGCAGTAGCCAACACAAGGAAATACATAAAGGACTGGCTTTCTGATATTAAATATGACTTTTGAAACCCAAATCGTTCTTATTATTAAGCCTAGGAGGAAAGGAGGACTTGCTTTAGGAGTAGAACTGTAGATAGAGAAAGTGTTCATGAACAAGCTCATCACCCTTCCTTGTAGATAAGTTTACACATCATCTCTTCATGATGATGGAAAAATATAATGTAGTTGGGGAAGAAAATATTAGCACAACACCATCAAGGGAATTTGCCTGATGTAAGTGTAATCTACACACATACTCATTTATATGTGAAAAAAACTTCTATTTATAACAATTACATTTCTCCATCTCTCTTATTATTAATTATTTCAAAGCCCATGGTTCTATTTTTTCTAAGATTTTTTTTCTCACCACCAGACATTCAAACAAATTTCCTGAAGGTTCTCTTAGTAAATTAATACTGCTATATTAAGACTCTTAAATCCTTTAATAATTCTTTGGATAATTCCTAAATTACTCTAAGAACTGTATCCTTGGAAATAAATCCTAAGAACAAAATGAACATGATTTTGTTGGAAGGACCAGCTAAAGAAAATAGGCATCTTAAAATGCGGTACAAAAGTGGCAAAAGCTTTTTAGACAACCATTAGCTATCCTCGTGGAGGAATAGATTAAAATGTCGAAAAGAAACAGAAATGTTAAATGCTCTAATTTCACATCAAGTATGTAATTTCTTTTTTGTTTTGTTTTATATCCAACCAGTTGGAACCTGCAAAATAATACAGCACAGATTTCTTTTTGTTGGTCCTATAATACTTCTCTCAGAACAATTATGCATGTGGTTCGGGGACTGTCACCGCCAAACTGATGTCTTCCCTTGAGACTGTGGGGAACAATTGCCCTTCCCCACGGGGTGGCTCTAAAAGCTGAGTCTAAAAGCCAAGCCCATTTGATGAATGGCGGCAGTGCTCGGGAACGTGCCACCCTTTGTGGGCAAGGCAGGGAAGCCGCAGAGTTGGGCCAAAATACTTTCTCTCAAACGGTCAACTGCAAATTGTGTGCGACTGATGCAGAGCCCTTAGTAACCAAAGAGGAGAAATCATGACAGTGTTTTTTAAATGAACAGAAAACATGTTTTTGGGTTTTTTGTATCCCCTAAGGGTCTTATGTTTTTGTTTGTTTTTAAGTTGTCCCAATGTGTTTCAAACCTTTCCTAGTTCATGAAGTGAATGAGGCCTGGACATTTTATTTGCAAACAAGTAACACATAATATATTTTTATGTCCTGAACCTCATGCAATATAACTTCAGATCTGTAACATGTGTGAAAAATAAATATTTCATTAATTTAATTGTTCCCTAAATATCAATTTTTTCCCCTCCCTTCTCAGTTGCTCTCCCACCCACCCCCCCTTCCCCACTTCTCTCTTTCATCCTCATAGGTTTCAAAACTTCTGGAAAATGAACCTATTGAGTGTGTTGTATGGGGGAAAGTGTGGGCTTTGGAGGCAGGGATTAAAATCCCTGCTTGGGTGCTGACTAACCCTGTGCTTTTTGGAAAAATTACGTACCCTCTCTGAGACTCAACTTCTTATCTGTAAGATGGGCTTAGTAAAGCTCTAGAATCCCTGGAAAGATTCAATGATAGATGTGAAATAGAGTCCTCGCAGGGGCTGAGTGGCGTAGTGGCAAGGGGACAGGAGCCAGCAGCCTGGGCTTGGCTCCCCAGAGGACCCCTCACTATCTGCATCAAATTCCTTCACTTCTCTGTGCCTCACTTTTCTTATTCATAATTTAAGAACAAAAATAGTTCATACTTTGATTGTTGGGAGGCTCTAATGACCTCGTCATACATGCGAATTCCTTCGACAATGCCTGTCACATAGTAAACACTTGACGCATGCTTGCCATTGTTGTAAAACAGAGCTGCCCTCTGCCCTGCTCTCCGCCCACCTCTCATCTTAGAACTGTGTCAGAGGTGTGTCCACTCCCTCCGTTCCAAACTCAGGGGCACTCGAGTGAACCCAGCCAGCTCCAAAAATTAGCTTCTCCCCTTTACCAAGGGATTATGCAGTGTCCCTCAGAGTTGA
Source organism: Panthera pardus (assembly GCF_024362965.1). Classification (NCBI taxonomy): domain Eukaryota; kingdom Metazoa; phylum Chordata; class Mammalia; order Carnivora; family Felidae; genus Panthera; species Panthera pardus. Next base: position 67,844,485 of record NW_026526766.1, on the reverse strand, counting down.
TGAGTGCGTGATGGTGTAACAGGGAGGTGCTCTCCAGCAGTGACTAGATTTTTTGTTTCACAAGGTCTAGAAACAGATTGGGTGTTGATGGCATTCATTCAGGGGGAAGCAGAGTTGCAAAGCTAAGTGATGTCTGCACTCCCACATTGGTCCGTCCTGCCCTGGCCGGCCTATGGGGCCATGGTCAGTGCCTTAGTCTACCAGAGGTAGACTTGGTTATGACCTTCGTTCAAGTTAGGACCCCAAGCTAAGGCACCAGGAGACATCTGAAAGGGGAAGCAGTGCTGCTATGGAGTTTGGGGTTATACAGAAAGTACAACAGAGCTGGCTACTGAGGACTGCTCCCTCATCAGTTGAGAGAGACTCGGGCCCTTGCGTGTGGTCAAAGTGCAGGAAATGAGCCCCGAAAAAGTCATGGTGATTCTATGAAATATTTAATTGTCTAGAGCTCTGGTTAGGAGAACTACCCCTATATAGCCCAACACAGTTGAGTCTGCCAAGCAGAAGCCAAGAGCCACTCATCAACAGGAACTTGAGCCATCTGACACCTAACTCATTTAGGGGATCAAAGGGTCCACACACAATCTCCACTTTGGAATTTTATCAGATTTCTGCACTTCCTCTAGTTTACGGCCTTCTCTCAGCAAGTTACGTTCGGAATTTCTCCTTCATCTGGTGAATTCTGGCCTAGAACCCACATACTAAAAGCAATCTCTCTCCTATAATCTGGGTGATTTTGGATGGTGGGCTAAGCCTGGAATAGTGGATGCAGCATTTATCACTACCCATGCCTTTCTCACATGTTGCCTCCTTACTTCTACGGGCCAGTGGATGTGTAAGCAGGAGGATGTGTGATGTGAACCAAGGCAGGTTCCCATTCTGACTGACCACACACCATGACCCATTGCACATATCCCCCAAATTTGTGAATGATTGCTTATCTTAAGGAAGTTTGGATTTGTGGGTTGAGTACCTGGTCTCACGTATATATAAGCCTTTGATAATGAGAGTTGTAGACTAAAAATTAAGATTTTTACCCTAGATTAACATTAGCCCAGGCACTTAAGCCTGACCTCTCTGTATAAAATAAGGACTGACAAAAATCTTGTAAAGGCAGAATTCTAATACCTGGTCATAGGCCTCCCTTCATCAGTTATCAAAAGGTTTAAAAGCAGTGGTGGTCGGGGGTGGGGGATGTCTGGGTTATTGTTACCCCTGGAGCTTCCTTTTCCTCTTAGACAGTACCCTATTCTTAACTGGATAGCCTCAAAACAAGTCACTAAGTGGTTTAGCAATCCAGAAATAATCCTTTACAAATGTCCTATAAATACCTCTAACTCCCAGAGCCCTGTAATTCTGAGAAGGACTCCCCAACTAAATGTAACCTGTTAGGCAAGGTCTTCTCTTTAAAGATGGACAGAAGTCTTGCTACAGCAGGAAATAAATAACTGCTCTGCAGGTCACCAGTAGCCAAGGGTTTAGTGGGATAATCTGCTACAGTCACAGTATTCTACACAGATTCTGTTTAATTCAAAATCTCAATCACATTCCCCACCAGGATACCCGTTTAAAAGTTGGATATTAGTTGTTAAAATGTGAGGGTCTGAACCATAAGATCCTTAAGAGACCTAGCAACTTGTTGTTATAGTGCATCTAAAATATTTGATTAGGGACGCCTGGGCGGCTCAGTCGGTTAAGCATCCGGCTTCTGCTCAGGTCACGATCTCACGGTTTGTGAGTTCGATCCCCACGTCGGGCTCTGTGCTGACAGCTCAGAGCCGAGAGCCTGCTTTGGATTCTGTGTCTCCCTCTCTCTCTGCCCCTCACCTGCTCGTGCTCTGTCGCTCTCTCTCTCTCAAAAATCAATAAACATTAAAAAAAAACTTAAATATTTGATCATCAGCATATTAGATTATTTGGGGAGAATTGTAGACATTTCTCATGATGGCTTTCTTAAGATAATTTAAAACTTTTGAAGTTGGACAATCTCAAGTTATTTAATACATATTAGCTATGTTTCTAAAGCGCAATTCTGAATAGAACTCATAAAACCAAAAGTTCTTCAGAGAACATTGGTCAAGTCTGACCTCTATCCTTCCTTAGTGACATAATGTAGAGAGGATCTTTGCAGAACCCTAAGGAAGCCACTTCACCTGAATAAAGTGAGGGGGTAGGTGGGAAGGACAGAGTTGCTGAAGACTCAGCATTTGAGTGACTAATTTGATCTCATTGTAACCTGGAGCTAACAGATCGGATCTCACACCAACACAAACACATTTCCTCTATAGGAAGTTGAGTACAGAATGCAGAACCAGAAAGACAATGGTGAAGTATGCTTACCATGACCTCAGCTGATCAGTAGAGTCAGGGTCAAGGTTGCTTTCTTAGAGGGAAGTGTGGAGAGGAAAGTTAATATAGGGAATAAAAGTGGGTGTGGCCACCCTAGAGGCCTTTGTTAAGTTAATCGTTCTGGGGGTGGCCTCGCTAAATCAAAACAGATATTCCAAAGCAGATACCCATTTAACTCCTGTGCAGATTTGTAATATCCAGTAATTGTCATCATCTGACTTAGACCTCCTGCTGGAAAGCCTTCTGACTCAGTTGCTTGTCTTATCCATGGACATTACAATTATGTCTTAATTATGGCCAGACCCTGAAAAGGATGTCAACATCTTGCTTTCATTGTTTGAGAGTGATTTCATTAGATTTTTACCCTGTCTTTGTTTTGATGTCTGTAGAGTATGCTGGAGCACAGACCTGGCCAAGGCTGTTTCCTCTTTCAGCCTGGCTTGGCTTAGCTCCTGAGTGATTTAATACCTGTTTTGGAACTAAGTGTGGGAGTTGGGACTAATGTGAAGTCAAGGTCAGATACACAACTATTGTCATGAGGAGATCCAGGCAGAACTGGATCTGAAGATCCACAGGAAATGTTCTTTGTGGGCCCTGTTCCATTGGTTATAAATGATCTGATTCATTTTCCATGGAAGGGCAAAAGAAAGTGATCCCTTTGGAATGTTCTCCCAACCCAAGGCCCCTATTCCATACAGGAAGATATAAGAGATTATAGTCACTGGGGACTCTCTGCCAGGAATTCTTAATTCAGGAGAAGAGATGGTGTTGGGATCCATCTGAGATGCTTCTGTGTTGGAGTCAAAAGGTGGCAACTGGGTTGGTGCAGTTTTGTCCTGCCCAGATGAAGAGTTCCTTCTCCATTCTAGCCAAATGAGCCTTTATAAAATACAGATCCTATCTACTCACTTCCCTGCCTAAAACCCTTTGATGGCTTGCCATTGATTATAGAATCAAATCCGAGGTCTTACACCTGCCATTTTAGCTCTCCACAATTAGGCAACCACTTACTTCTCCAGCCTTTTCCATGACTGTGGAACTCATCATCCTTTGTGGCAAGAGCTGGCAAATGACAACCCATGGGCCAAACCTGGCCCTCATGATCAGAGCAAAAGCTAAGACTAGTTTTTATATTTCTGAACAGTTGCATATTAAATGGTTATACAAGTACCAACATAGTGTCTTGAACTTTACCTCTTGGCCCCAGAAGCCTAAAATATGTATGCTCTGGTCTATTACAGGAAAAGTTTACCCTCTCCTGCTTTACATTATCATGATACTTTTTGCCATGTAACCCTAAGCGCCCCGTTGTTACATTCTGTCATGCCTTTGCTCAAGCCATTCCTGCTACCCCAGATTGCCTCTCTTCCACAAGTACTGATCAGCTTCCATGTGCAGGTGTTTGGAATACAAATCAAACAAGCAACCCCCCACCCCATCCCCACACACAACCTCTAACCCTCTAGGATCTCATAGCTTAGCAGGAAAGACATGAAATTATATCAGTGAATACTGATCTGTGTGATAAAGGCTCAGTTGGGTTAAACACAGGGTGCAATGGGGACATCAGAGAGGGGTTCCTGGAGAAGGAGGTGTCTGAGCTGAGTGTTGAAGAAAGAAGAGGAGTTTGCAAGGTAAAAAGGGGATTCATTTAAGGACTTTCCAGGCAGATGAGCAGTATCTGAAACCATGTGTCAAGGCTTTCATATTAGAATAAAGCTGTGTGAGGTCACGGTAGGATTTTTAACAGGGAATGGCAGAGACTTTATTTGTCCTGTAGAAAGATGGTACAGACAGAAAGGAAAGGGCAGAGCAAAACTGGGGCAAGGAGACCAGATAGGAGGTGGTTTTACTCATCAAGTTAAGAAGTCATGATATATAAACTAAGTCAAAGGCGAGGGTTAGGGGTGGTGAGACAGCTTAGTAATGAATCCTCAGCAGCAGATGGCTTGTTGCAGGTAGAATGAAGGAGGAAGAAAGCCAAGCCCTGGCCCCCTCTTATTTGTACCCAGCTCTAGTCGCTGAGTAGATGATGGAGCCACCACCTGAGCTAGGGAATGCCAAGGAAAATCTGGTGGAGATGTGTGGGGAAAATGAGGTGTTGGGTCTCTTATTCAAACATGACCACCTTCGGGGGGAACCTGGGTGGCTCACTCAGTTGAGCCTCCAACTTGATTTCTGCTCTGATCATGATCTCATGATCGTTGATTGAGCCCCGTGTTGGGCTCCATGCTGAGCGTGGAGCCTGGTTAAGATTCTGTCTCCCTTTGCCCCTCTCCCCAACTTTCACATGCTCTTGATCTATAAATAAATAAATAAATAAATAAGAACACCTCAGGTATTGTCTCTTCCAGGAAGCCCTGAGGCTGAGTTGGGGTCCTCCTTTGTACCCTGACAGCATTGTTTAGTTCTATCAGAACGTTTACTGAGTGACATTGAACCGATTTGTAATTTTCTTTTTTCCCCACTTATGTAGAGCAAACTCATTGGAAGTTGATATAGTATCTAATTCATCTTTAGATCACCAGGACCTAGCACAATGTCCATTTGCTCAAAAAAAGGACCATTGAGCTGAACTGAATAGAGATGGGGGCCCTTGGGAGAGGCCCTCAGTGTGATGTGATTCACAGAGAACCAGCTTTGTCATCAGACGGACATTCTCGCTTTGTGAGCCTTGGTGTCACTTTGTCTTTATATATCTGTGTCTGTATCTGTATCGTCTACATCTACAATACCTCTCCTGCCTATTCTTCAAGGGCGCTGTAAGAATAAAATGGAAGCAGCAGCCATGCATAGTGGGAAGAACTTGGGAGTGGGGAAGTCAGAGACCAGGATTCCAGTCCCAGCTCTGCTATAACTATAGGACCTCGAGTGAATTATTGCTATTGTCTTGGCCTCCATTTCTCCATTTATAAAATGAGTGTGTTGAATTAGTTCATGTTCTCTTCCCATCTAGCATTCTCATATGCTTTATGAAACTAGACAGTAGATGCGGAAGGATCATACAAATGAAAATCCCTATGCAAGTGATAGAGAAGAGTCCCTTAGAGTGCAAGAAAGGCTTGGGCAGTAAAAAGTGGCCCCATAGTGGATGCTGTGGTGTGCCATTTGGATGCCCCCCATTGCTGGGAGACTGCAGTCTATGGGAATTGTCCTTATCCAAAGGGAGCTGCCTCTCCCAAGGTAGCTCCTCCCTGGGAAAGAGGCCATCCGGTCACTGGTCAGTGTGGGACACAGAGACCCAGTGCTGTCATCTCAACTTTGGACCTCACTGAGGAGTCACCTCAGAGCTCCCCTGGGTTTCCACTGGAGCTGCATCCTTCTTCGACTCTCCCTTCTGCTCCCTTCGCTTCCTTCCCAAGAAAACATCTGTGCACAAACTGCCTTTCACAGTGTTTCCAGGGGACCTTGACCTTTGACTTCTTATCCTCTGACTTCTTGTCCTCTGGGGACTGTGATCAGGCATGTCAGTGCTTCCCCCTCCCCCACCAAAAGGGCTTGCTGGAAGGCCTTGGCCTCCAGGGTTCTTACTGAAATGCAAATTGAGACCTTTTACTGTTCAGATGATACCTGCTGTGTGACCCACTGTACTGTGCAATGGCAAACAACATTTCTTCTCCCAGGGAAACTGCTCTAATGTCCAAAGTCACAGAAGGACTGGGTTAGTGACACCCCAAAATGTACAAAAAAATAAAAATAAAAAAGGTTCTAGAAAAATAAATCATACTTCATAACGTCTAACTCTCTATAAATCTACACCCAGAAGGAGACGGGGGAAAGGCTTATTTTTCACAGGTCTTGCACCAACGGTCTGAATTTCACAATCCGATCATTCCTCTGCCAGAAGTTTTACGTCTGATACCTTCAAATGTGCAATAAAAAGGCAAGAACTTCCTTCTGTTGCTCAAGTTCACTGTACCACAAAGAGGCAGAGAAATATAATGAAAAGGGAAAAGAGATAAATGATTAGTTATAATTCTCTGAATAGCTAGATAAATATTGACTAAGAGTGCCTAAGAAAAAGAATCGTTCAGATCTGCCTAGAAAAATTAGCTTCCCTCCCTCCCTCCCCCTCCTGCTCAGCAGCCCTGCCTGGAGAATCTGGCTCCGTTATTTCTCTCAGTGGGAGCTGCCATTTTAATGACTCAGCACAGCACTTTTCCAGCAGGAGACCCTGCCTCAGGTGGCTGATCAGGCCTGGGAGAATTGAGGTCTCATTTAAACTAAGTCAGAAATTTCCCAACTTGTTTTAAAGTGAAATAGATTTGTAAAAATAACAATAATCATTATTTGACAGTGCTGTTACAGCTCCCAGATCGAAATTTAACCTTTAAAGTAGAATCCATCCTTTTCCTTCCCCGACGAAACTCGAATTCTGCTTCTCTGTCGCAACATTTGCCAGTGCAGATAAGCCTAATGTGAGTGAGGAAAAGAGCAGCAGAATGACTTCTTTCTTTGAGTTTCAGGTCTTGCTTAAATATTCATTATTACTCACCTGTTAGCCATTGATATACATTTTTAAAGTAATTTTATCCTGTTCGTATTTTATGCCTCTATAAAAATGTGTAAATAACACAAACCTCTTCATTTGGGGGAAGTAGTTGATAACTTTTCTATGTAATTTACATAATTTACAAAGTTGTAGGGGCACCTGGGTGGCTCAGTCAGTTAAGCGTGGAACTCTTGATCTCACAGCTCAGATCATGATCTCGTGGTTCAAGAGCTGAAGCCCTGTGTCAGGCTCTGTGCTATTAGCACAGAGCCTGCTTGGAATTCTCTCTCTCCCTTTCTCTCTGCCCCTCCCCCATTCACTCTCACACTTTCTCTCTCTCTCTCTCTCTCTTAAAATAAAAGATTAATTAATTAATTAATTAAAAATTGCCTTCAGGAGCTTTTATTCCAGTTTTAAGTAAATCAAGGTATAGTTTACATACAGTGGAATGCACTGGTCATCACTCGGGGCTCACGGCCTCCCTCAGCCCGAAGTCCACCTGGGGACTTGTACTCTCCCATTTTCTGAAAGCGCCCCCCCACCCCAACTCAGCCCCAGCCCAAGTGCCCGGTGATTCTCCCCTTGGACCTCCATGCTTGGCCTCTGTAAGACCCTGCCTGTCCTCACTGGGTTCCTGGTGCGGGCCTCCATGGCTTCACCTGGACTGAAGGCTGCTCACCCCCTCACACCTTCCACCTCAGCACCTTTGGTGGCGTTGGGATGCCTTTACCTTCCCACTCACCATCTAGAACATTGTCTGCATCTCCTCCTTCTTTAAGGCAATCCCACAGCTTTTTTCCTGCCCCCAGTGATGTCATTTACCAACCTCCGTGCCACTTCCCTTCATACGCAGAGGGTCTCCATGCCCACTCACAGGCCTCCTCTCCTCCCACATGTCTGCCATTTTCCTCAGAGCCTTAGACTATGCAAGGATGAGCTCTTCAACCACTTCCTTCATTGAGCCCTACATTTGTTTCACTGTCCATGTGGCTGCTCTTCTCATTTCTGCCTGCAATTATCAGCATGTGGCATTTCCCCACTGCTCTGGGCCTCTAGGACCTCAGCCCTGTGTCCACCTCCCTAGATCATAAGGTCCCTGCAAGCAGCTTTCGAGAGCTAGGGCTAACATCTCATCTTCCATACATCTTCGGTGGTCTCCCTGGCTTAAGTTAGATACGCAAGTCTGCTGCTCTTCCAGAGCCTCAACTCTGTCCCCTTAGAGCCAGATTCTCATGTCATGTCCCACATGGATCCTTTGCAATCCATATCATGGCAACTGGCAGTTCTTCATCAAACCTTTTGACCTTGCTCCTGTGGCAGTGGCAAGACTGCAACAACACATTGCCTTTGTTGCAATTCTCTGGGGCTGTGTGACTGCATTCTAGTCCGTGGGATATGAACGGCCCTGAGACGCACCCCTTCAAGGCCTGGACTGCAACAGTCTCTCACGCTTAATCTTTCATGTTCTTCTCCTTTTTAACGTTTATTCATTTTTGAGACAGAGAGAGACAGAGCATGAACGGGGAAGGGGCAGAGAGAGAGGGAGACACAGAATCGGAAGCAGGCTCCAGGCTCTGAGCCATCAGCCCAGAGCCCGACGCGGGGCTCGAACTCACGGACCGTGAGATCGTGACCTGAGCTGAAGTCGGACGCTTAACCGACTGCGCCACCCAGGCGCCCCTCCTTTTTGCAAAGTGAAGGTCGACACCCAGGATGACTTTGAAAGCCACCTGATGAAGATGGCAGAGCCGTTCAAGGTGACAACCTTGATTTCTGAATGAAACACAGCTGCTTCTGTCTTAGTCGCTTCAGGCTGCTATAACAAAAATATCATAGCCTTGGTGACTTAAATGACAGAAATTTATTTCTCATGTTTCTGGAGGCCGGAATTTCCAAGATCAAGGTGCTGGCCAATTCAGTTCCTAGTGAAAGCTCACCTCCTAGGGTGCAGGTAGATGCCGTCTTGCTGTGTCCTCACATAGTGGAGAGAGATCATCTCTCTTGTGTCTCTTTTCTTGGGACATTAATTCCATTTTGGGGAGCTCTACTCTCATGACCTAATCACCACCCAAAAGCCCATCTCCTAATGCCATGACACTGGGGAAATTTTTGGTCCATACCACCCTCTCTCCTTGCCCCTTGACATGCTTCCCATAACAGCAGAAAAACACACACCTTGACCGTGAATAAAAAAACAAGCTTTTCAAAAATGAGCTATTGGGATCTCATTAAAATAAAAAGCTTCTGCACGGTGAAGGAAACCATCAACAAAACTAAAAGGCAACCGACACAATGGGAGAAGATATTTGCAAATGACATATCAGATAAAGGGTTAATATCCATAATTTATAAAGAACTTATCAAAGTCAACACCCAAAAAACAAATAATCCAGTGAAGAAATGGGCAAAAGACACGAATAGACACTTTTCAAAAGAAGACATCCAGGTGGCTAACAGACACATGCGAAAATGCTCAACATCAGTCACCATCAGGGAAATACAAATCAAAACCACAATGAGATACCACCTCCCACCTGTCAGAATGGCTAACATTAACAACTCAGGCAACAGCAGATGTTGGCAAGGATGTGCAGAAAGAGGATCTTTTTTGCACTGTTGGTGGGAATGCAAACTAGTGCAGCCACTCTGGAAAACAGTATGGAGGTTCCTCGAAAAATTAAAAATAGAACTGACCTACGACCCAGCAATTGCACCACTAGGTGTTTATAGCAGCACTATCGACAATAGCCAGAGTGTGGAAAGAGCCCAAATGTCCATTAACAGATGAATGGATAAAGAAGATGTGGTACACACACACACACACACACACACACACACACACACACAATGGTGTATTACTTGGCAATCAAAAAGAATGAAATCTTGCCATTTGCAGCTACATGGATGGAACTGGAGGGTATTATGCTAAGCAAAATTAGTCAGAGAGAGACAATGACTTCACTATTATGAGGAATTTAAGATACAAAACAGATGAACATAAGGGAAGGGAAGCAAAACTAATATAAAAACAGGGAGGGGTACAAAACGTAAGATACTCTTAAATATAGAGAACAGAGGGTTGCTGGAGGGGTTGTGGGAGGGGGAATGTGCTAAATGGGTAAGAGGCCTTAAGGAATCTACTCCTGAAATCATTGTTGCGCTATATGCTAAGTAACTTGGATATAAATTAAACAATAAATTAATTAATTGATTTTTTTTTAAAACAAGCTTTTTAAAAAAGTCAGGCCTCTGCAATTTTGGACATCAGTTGTTACAGCAGTTAATTTCATTATAACTGATGTAAATGTGTGAGGAGACGGAATTCTATAGTGGATCCTATTCAAGTTGAATCATCAGGGACATAAAATTGGGTCATGGTGAAAGGGGGCAAACTTTGGGTGAGGGGACAAAGAGAATTAAACTTCTCTCTTCTTTGTGAATATTTTACTATTACACCCTTTTGAATTTCTCTCCAGGATGCGTGAATAGGTTAGATGAAGAGCCAGCCAGTTGCCATGATAAGGATCTGTAAGGATCCATGTGAAACATTACATGAGAATTTGGCTTTAAGGGTATAGAGTGGATTGTCCGGAGTTTCATGGGACTGGGTCTTCTGTGCCTCGTAATGCCAGGCAGGGAGGAGGGAATGATCCAGAGAAAAGGAGGCACTGAGCAGGGTGAGAGAAAAGAAAAAGAACATTAGTTTACACAGCCCAGCCCAGCCCAGCCCTCCTTTGCCCATCTTGGGGGCAAAGTATGTATTCTTTCTATGGCATGAAACCACAAGAGGCCTCTGGCATCAGTAAGCAGCTAGTCAGAAATTTGGAAGCTGGTCTTCTTTCCCTCTTTCAAAACTGGCAATCTGAATTAGGTGGGGACATGGGACATGAGCTGGGCTAGAGAGAAACTGTAAGGGCCAGAGCAGAGAGGAAGGCTCAGGAGCCCTGTCAGTCTGTTTGATGCAAGCCTGGCATTTAGCTTGGTGTGGGAAGGGCTGGGCTTCTTCCTGGAGAAAGATGATGCCGTGTAGACCTGCATATCTGGACCCAGGTCCCCATATTGGCAAACTGGCATTTCTTTGTGCTTATTGTGATGGCTGGTTCTAGCCTTGGTGCTGATGAGGGAAATTACTTAAGGAGCAAGTCTTTTCTCCCCTTTGTTCTGTCTAGCATTCCTTTATTCTGGCATCTCTACTTAGAAACATTATCTCACCAGATCTCATAGTCTCCAAACAGGAGATGTAGCATGGTGCCTCGGGGAGATCAAAGTGCTTTATGGATATTATCTCATTGAACATCCCAACCTTTCCCCCAGGAGTCAAGCCATCTCCTACTCCCCCTGACTTCCGCCAACTCACCATCCCTGCTTCACTCAGATTCTGAATAATAAATATTGTGAATTACTGCGAGTCATTTGGAAGGAACTGTAAATGGACCCTCAACTTCTCCATCCATCTGAAAGGCACCGTCTTAATGCATGTATAGGAGATAATGGCTATTCTGACACCCACTTACCTGGGACACAATGATTTGTAGTAATTGGGCAGGGATTCCCAGGTGCCCTGTACTCCCATTGGACAAAGAAATCCCAGAATCCTCATTCTTTCTCTGAATGTTGGTATCTCATACGTTTCCATTACTGTCACTATCCCAGCAATATATAAGGCATCGTGAAATATTTGCTGCTCTGTAAATGACCAATTTTCTTTGGGTTTTCAAAGCTTTGAATAAACCGATCCCCCTGTCAGAATGCACTCCCCTAGACCCTCTGCTTTTTGATCTCCTGCTCATCCTTAAGAACCAGCTCAAATCTGATCTCTGTCATGAGACCTTTGACTTCTCCAGGATGAGTTACTTGCTCTTCCTCTGAACTTCTACAGACTCAACTAGAAGCACTATCATTTGTTCCAGGCTCTAGCTACATGTTGCACATGTGTATTATGATTTGATTCACCTGACACCTCTATGAAGTTGGTGATATTATTGTAACTAATTTTACTGATAAGGAAAATGAGGCTTGAAGAGGTTAATTCTTCTGATGTTATATGGTAATTAAGTGATGGAACCAGACACCAAAGACCATAATCTTTTACTCCATAAGCTGCCTCCATTTTTTCAATCACTTGGTCTGTCCACTAGGCTTGATCTTCTTAAAATAAGAGGTTATGACTTTTTATACCTATATTCTATACTTCGCCTAGTGTCTGGCATGTGATAGGTGCTCAGTAAATGCAGAATAAATAACTTTTAAAAAGAATCAATATATAACTCTGCTGCTTCAGAAAAACTTATGTTGTATTTTTTAATTTGGGGGGACATTGCCAGATTTTCCTTCTGGGACAATGTTGGAAAAAGGGATCCCTATTGGGAGAAGAGAATTATTTCTCCAACTGGGCATATCCAGGGGTCATTAAAATTAGACTGTACATTGGAACGCATGGAAGCTCTTGAAGAACTCATATTCCATTGAGCTCCCCCAGGAGTAAATGGAATATAAAGATAATGTCTGAATTCCTTTATTCACTCATTCATTCATTCACCCATCCATCCATTCAACGAATACTGATAGAGCATGTCCTATGTGGCAGGCACTGTATTGTGCCCTGGGGACACAATAGCCAGCACAAACAGCCGTGGTCCTTAAAGTGAACTTCTGTTGTTTGCCCACCCACCATCTCTTCTTCTGCTAACAGAATCACTCTTTTCTCTTGGGAAAACATCTTTCCCACACTCAGACTGTGTGTTTTAGGTTAGGCCTGTTTTTCCTTCTTGGCTCCATGTTTGGGCACACGGTCAGTCATTGTATGGCATCCTCTGTAGCCACAGTGATGGGTTGAGGGATGGGCATGTGACCACGCTGAGCTTATGAGAGTTAGCAATGGCACTTCTGGAACTATTAGGAAAGTAGTGCTTTCTTATTGTTGGTTAAATATCAACCTGGGACTACCAGTAGAGAGTGAAACAAATACAAAGGAAGACAGCTAAAATTTTAAGGGAGCAAGAGAGAGTAGACTGATGGCATAATTCCATGCCTTAAGTATAACCTCATCTAAAGGCAGCAAAAATCTTGGCTTTCCCATTCAGGTGAGCTGATATATTCCCCTTTTTTGGTTTAAGCCATTGAAAGTAGGGTTTCTTTCCATTGTAATGAAATAAGTCCTAAATAATAATGCCATTGCCTTCTGGAAATAGGGTTTTATATGTGATACCCTAAAATGTAGAACTGGCTGAATCACAGTGCGGTGCACCGCCCCAAGAATTCCTTTGTTCTTGGCTGGGGAGTCAGAAATCCCAGTCATGTCTTCCATGGCAGATGGAATTGAATTGTCACATATACTATCTTGAGACTCAAACTATGTTCTAGAGATAGAAAATACAATTATATTGTAGAAGATTAGATACTTCTTATGGCCATCAGTAATAGCCTGTAAGGATGAAGCAAGTTGAGTGGGACAGAAACAGCCTTTCTCAGGGAAGCCCACACCATCTCCATCAGTTGTTGAGGATGGCTGAGAGGAGTGCTGCGAGCTGGAAAAGCTCAGTTCTCTATCACAGTAACCTTAGCATAAGTGAAGTGTTGGGAGGTAAAAACAGAGAGGGAGAAAAGATGGGAACCTGGAAGTACCATGATATTCCACCCTTTCCTGACATCTTTACAGCATAAAAAGCCATCATCTAGCCTCTTCTGCATTGCTGGTGGGAATGTAAGCTGGTGCAGCCACTCTGGAAGACAGTATGGAGGTTTTCCTCCATAAAACTAAAAATAGAACTACCCTACAATCCAGCAATTGCACTACTAGGCATTTATCCATGGGATACAGGTGTGCCTTTTCGAAGGGACACATGCACCCCCATGTTTATAGCAGCACTATCAACAACAGACAAAGTATGGAAAGAGCCCAAATGTCCATCGATTGATGAATGGATAAAGAAGATGTGGTATATATATATATATATATATATATATATATACACACACACACACACACACACACACACACACACAATGGAGTATTACTCGGCAATGAAAAAGAATGAAACCTTGCCATTTGCAACTACATGGATGGAACTGGAGGGTATTATGCTAAGCGAAATTAGAGAAAGACAAATATATGACTTCACTCATATGCGGACTTTAAGAGAAAAAACAGATGAACGTAAGGAAAAGAAAGCAAAAATAATACAAAAACAGGGAGGGGGACAAAACATAAGAGACTCATAAATATGGAGAACAGAGGGTTACTGGAGGGGGTGTGGGGGGGGATGGGCTAAATGGGTTAGGGGCCTTAAGGAATCTACTCCTGAAATCACTGTTGCACTATGTGCTAACTAATTTGGATGTAAATTTAAAAAAATAAAATTAAATTAAAAAAAGCCACCCTCTAGGATGCAGCAAGGAAGCAGAAGGAATTTTAGCACTTTCCCCACTCCACCCCGACCCCAGTACATCATTAGCAGGATAGGATACAACACACAGGATAGGAACACCTGCTGCTAAGGGACAGAAAACTTCAGACAGTGGTCTAGATTCAAGGACCCGTAATTCTGACTTTGGATTTCACTGGATGCAAATCAACTAAGAGCTTATTAAGATTCTAGAAAGTTGAAATGCTTGAAAAATACAAAGCCTGACAAATGATAATCTGGAACTGAGAGATCAACTCTGAGGGTTGTCCCAGACACATGAGCTCATCAAAAGAGTGAGCAGCACTGAGAAGGGAAAGCTGTCCTGTGTGCCTCTTAGCTGTGGCCACAGGGTCAATAGACAAGGGAGTTTCTGCCAGAAGATAGAACCAGGAGAGGCTGGACTGGCTGGCTAAGAAACACCTTCCATCACAGGGCAAAGGCATCTTGGTTAACCCTGTCCTCCCTGTATTATCTGCACCTATACATGCTATTGTGTCCACACTGCACAGTAGTGATTATACTATGTTGTTTCCCCTTCTCCCATTTTTTTCCAAGAAAAATATGTGTTGGGTGATTAAATATGTCATTTCGCCATGAGTTTCTAGACAAAGAAAATTTAGCTTCCATCTGAATCGTGTGGAAGGATTGTAGAAGCACAAATGGCTGAGCTCCACCCCAGACTTTCTGATTCAATTGGTCTGAAATGGACCCTAGACTTTGCATTTCTAACAAGTTCTGATGTGATACGCATGCTGTCATTGTTTTGTTTTAAATTCCTCAGGTAATTCTAATTTGCAGCCAAAATTGAGAACCCGAGTTTTAGACTGTTTAATCTAATAAGCATTTATTGAGCACACACTATGTGCCAAACATTGAGCTAGGTCCAGGGCATGGTTATGAATATATATGTTATTGATATGTATATGTACGTGTATATATGAATAAGACAAAAGCCTCTGCTCCTGAAACACTCATCACCTAATAGGGAAGAGGTCATGTAAACTGGTAAATTTCATATAGGGTAACGTCTGCTATTAATAGAGGTAGCCTGGAGCCCACAGGAAGGAATGGCAAACTCACAAAAGAGCTCAGATAGGACTCCTGAATGAGAAAATATTTGATCTAAGCCTCAAAGGATGAGTAGGTCTTTCCAGGGGCATTTCAGATAAAAAAAAAAAAAAAGAAAAGACAGCATATGCAAAGGCACTGAGGCATACAGCAGATCACATGACATGACACACCATCAGGAAGCTTGCTATGACTGAAGTCTAGGAAGTGAGGTGGCAGGTATGGAATCTGAATTTGGAAAGGCAGCCTGAATGCTCGCTATCTCATGAAAAAAAGCCTAAATCATTTAAATAATTTAAGTGATATTTAGTCTGCCGAGCCTTTATGCCAAGGTTGGTCAAAATCTACCCTCATCTCAATGCCTTGTGGAGAGCGGCCACACATGAGAAGAATCAGGTGCAAACAAAAGTTTCTGGCAGGAGAAGGAGAACCAGTGGCTAGAGTTCCCAGGGGCTCCACAAATGCTTCCAGGTATCCATTGTCTTTGAAAGGAAAGTTCTACATCGATATCTATACTCTATGTATACCCACAGACACACCTGTGCTGAGGGGGGCTAGCTCGACTTTCCCTGGGAATAAACACCCGCTGTCTCTACCCACTCCTGCTAAGAGGCTTCCTCCTCAGCTTGCAGTTCAACAGACAGATGAGGCTGGCGGAGGCCGCCCTAGTCTTGCAGCCGGGGAGCTGACGTGCCAACACACAGCTGCTGACTTTCTTCCCCCCTCACGTTAAGCTGGAACATTGTGCACTTTTCTTCTCCAACTCCTTCAAGGCAAGTCATTTTCCTCCTCTGGAAGGTTGCCCATTGTTCATTTGACATTAAAGATAGGTCTTCACTGTTTTCTCTTAAGGCAGCAATTGGTGAAGTTAAGCTGTATTATGCGGACTTGTCAGAAGGATACAACATTATACAAAGGAATGATGTGAAACAAAAATTGCTCTCTTCAACCTTCCCAACCTCTCCCGCACACAGATTTCAAGCCTTTTCTGCCCTCATGTGTTTCCGACATAGCTTGGAATTGGGGGTAATTGAAGGGGGCGATGGGGTCTGTGGTGCTCAGCCCACAGCCTATCCTGCTGCCAGGAAAGGAGGGAAAGCTGGGAATTGTTCAGTGGGCAGCCAGGATGGATGACAGGGCTGAGGGGGATGGTGGGGAGGGGGCAGATGAGGAAAACCCTTCTCCTCTTGTTTCCCTTAGGAATATGGTGACTTCAGGCCCTCAGATTTGTGGGATGTCTGATTAGTTTTAAAGAGCTAATGGCCTTCTCTCTGCCATGGCGAATTCAGAATTCATTTCCCAGTGACTTTTACGGAGGATTACATGGCTAACTTACTACTGGAGTGTGGTCTTATCTAAGTTCTGAGCAGAGGCTCTATCACTCTGCCTCATGGAATCATGGTTTCCTCATCCATTGATTCATTCACTCAGTTGGACTGTGGCTCTGGTCTCCACTCTGTCATGGGCTAAAGATGTGATCCTGGGCAAATTATGTAATATTCCCAACGCCTCAGTTTCCTCATCTGTAAAATGGGAATACCATTGAGGATTGTTGTACAGGTTAAGTGATATAAAGCATGTACATAGCATTGTGATCTAAGTCCTCAATAAATAATGCAGTTATTATTTTTATCATTACTAGTCCACGGGCATTCATGAAGAGCCCCTGGTCCCTCCTGGGCCCTGGAAAGTGGAAGGTGAAGGAGATGGACGTTGCTTGTCTGGTGGGTGGGGCAGACCAGATTGTGACAGCTAAAGATTGGTGTTAAGTGCCTGGAAAGAGCTAAGCCTAGGTGCTATGGCAGGTGAGGGAGGGGTACCTAACCAAAGCCAGTGGTCAGAGAGGGCTTTTGGAGCAGGTGCCTCTGTAGGGAGACTTGAAGGATGAACATGGAGATGGAGATAGGCTTCCTGCCAGAGGGAACAACATGTGCAAAGATATCAAAACACCCCGAAGCTTTCCCAGAACTGTGCACAGGCCTAAGTGCTTGAGCATACATAGGGCTGCTTGGTGGGGAGCTATAGATGTGGCTGGAAAGGAAAGCCTGGCCCCTCGGGAAGTGCTTTGTGTGGGAGATAAAAGGCTTGGATTTTATGCTGGTAATAGGGAATAGGGAAAGAGGTAATAGGGAAATACTTAATGGTTTTCAGTAGGGAAATGGGACTGCCTGATTGATTGGCTTCTGGGTGGAAAGTGGGTTGGGTGGATGAGAACCTGGTTAATAAGAGACCAGAGTAATGCACCAGGGCACTGAAGAGAAGAAAAACAGGATGGTGGCCATGTAAATGGGGAGCAGGGGTGCTTTTGAGATGTTTAGAAGCTAGAATCTCTCAGGGTGCCTAGGTGGCTTGGTCAGTTGAGTGTCCCAACTTCGGCTCAGGTCATGATCTCATGGTTTGTGAGTTTGAGCCCCGCATCGGGCTCTGTGCTGACAGCTCAGAGCCTGGAACCTGCTTTGGATTCTGTGTCTCCCTCTCTCTGACCCTCCCCCACTTGTGCTCGGTCTCTGTGTCTCTCTTTCTGTCTCTCTCAAAAGCAAATAAACATTAAAAAAAAAAGAGAATTGTTTACAAAAAAAAAAAAGCTAGAATCTCTAGACCTTAGTCATAACAGGACACGGGAGGAGTTAGGGATGTACCCTCACCCCATACACCACTAGTTTTCTGCCGCCAGTGACCTGTGAATGATCCTTTACAGAGATGAGGTGCCCAAGAAGAGCAGGTGCAGATGGTGTGTTCCATTACAGACATGCCAGGTGCCCATGGGACAGCCAGGTGTATGCAATCAAGATGTACAGAGGCCTCCGTGAGCTTGGGGCTCTAGGGAAGCTACAAGCAGGTGAGGTGCATCATCAACACAGAAGTAGTCACTGAGGCCGTGGGATGGACCAGGTCACCAGGGGCAAGGAAAACGGCAAAAGAAGGTGGCTGAACACAGAGTTCTGGGAACAGCAAGACTAGAGGGATAGAAGGAGGCAGGGAAGTCAGTAAGAGGCCAAGAAGGGGAGGCCAGAGTGGTGAGAGTAAAACCTTAGGAGAAGGGATATTCTAGAGAAAGTTTCACAGAGGAGGAGTGATCACTGGTGCAGGTTGCCTCTGAGAGGTTGGTGGAGGTGAGGCCCCTGCATTTACAAGAGGAGGCTGTTAGTGACACAGGCAAGGACAGCATCAGTTGTGGTGAGGACAGAAGTTGAGGATGGAAGAAGGAGACCGACAAGATCTCACTTGATCAGCACCTTGGCAATTAGGGAGGCAGCAACGGGAATGTCGTACCTGGGTGCGTGTTATAGACACGGCCTCACAGGTGCTTCCCACATCTGCAGAACAAGAGTCTTGGGGGCAGAGCCTGAGAACTTCGTGTGTAAAAGCTCCCTTGGTGATTCTGCAGTGAGAATTCTGAGTGGCAGATGGTAAGCATGAATACTAGGCTTAGCGTCAGGAGCCAGGGGTCTAAATCCAGAAGCAGCCCCTGCGAACAGGAGGCCGCCAGTGGGGTCTGGGTCTGACTGTGGCTCTACCACTCCCTTGCTGCCTGTGTGGCTGGGCAAGGCCTTAATGGCTTCCATGCCGGCCCTCTCATCTGGAAGACAGGGAGAGCAATAACCACTGCAGGATTATTGTGAGGTCCCGGTGAGGAAATGTACATAAAATGTCTGGCTTATTAAAAGCACTCGGTGTTGCTATTATTAATGTTGCCGTTGGCTGCATGACCTTGGGCAGATTTCACCACCTTACTGGACTCTCACTTCCTCATTTGTGAAACAGGAGTAGTAGTTTCTTACCTGGCAGATATTGGAGGATCAGTGTGGTTGTGCAGAGGGAAGACCCTCACAAATAGTCGGTGCTCAGTGAGTATTAATTTTGTGTTGTAGTTGGTGCAGGACCTCATGCTTGGAGGTAGTCACTGGTTGGAAGATTGTCTGCAGGGGCAGCTCAGGCCTCCCCTGCTTCCTCAGGTACTAGCACATAAAGTCCTGAGATCACCCTCTTTCCCTGAGTAGAGCTGGTGGTTCTGGTCACAGACTCTTAGAAGCAGTGGTCAGGGCTATGGAAATCTGTGAGCTGGTCATCAACTAGCAGCCATCGCAGCCTGGGACTCTCCAAGGTGGCTGAGGTGGCTGTTACCCCTTCTAGGAGACAGGGAAGAATACAGAGTAGCCTCTGGCTTCCAAGGAGTCAGGTAGCCCAGGGACAGGGTCTTAAACCCTTGGAAAATAAGGAGGAAAAGGCTGACAGTTGAGATATTCACACCAGCAGGAAAGAACTGGTCAAATGCCCAAGATCTGCCTCCTGGCCTTTGTCCAGGCAGGGCCTCAGCACTGCTGCAGGAAGTAGGCAGCTTTGTGACTCTCTCACCCAAGCTCAATCTGGGAGAGATGAAGAGGGGCAGAGAGAGGGATGGACAGCAGGATGGTACGGGGGCCTGCTTTCTTCCTTCTGCTGCTCTGGTGACATAATCACCTGGCCCCCATTCCTGTGCTGTATTGTGCTGTTCTGTTTATGGCTGAAGTCAGCAGGTTGGGTCCCTTTGGGATTTGAACGATGGATGAGAAAATATGATGGTGAGCAGTATTTGCTCAGCACTTTACAGAGCTGGATTATTTGATCCTCCCTAGTAGGGATGACATCCCCACTCTATAGATGAAGAAGCAACAGCTTTGGAAGACCTACCTAGGGTCTGGATTCACACCTAAGAAGAGCTGGCTCCAATGCCAGCACTCTTACTGCTAGCCCAGGAGTTGCTGTTAAAAGGGAGCACTGCGCCTGACCAGCTCAGTCAGAAGAACGTGTCACTCTTGACCTCAGGGTGGTGAGTTCGAGCCCCACTTGGGTGTAGAGATTACTCAAATAAATAAAACTTAAAACTAATTGGGGGGGGGCGTGCCTGGGTGGCTCAGTAGGTTGAACGTCTGACTTCAGCTCAGGTCATGATCTTGCAGTTGGTGAGTTAGAGCCCCACATCAGGCTCTGTCCTGATAGCTTGGATCCTGGAGCCTGCTTCATATTATGTATCTCCCTCTCTCTCTGCACCTCCCCCACTTGCGCGCGCGCTCTCTCTCTCAAAAATAAATAAACATTTAAAAAAATGGTAGCCTTGGACTGAGACACACAGCTGGCTTCTTTTCACGACGTAGCCACTACCTTCCTCTGTGGCCTGAGACAAGTCTCTTAACTGCTCTGGGCTTGAGTCAGCCACTCTGCCAAACATAGAACTTGGAAGAGAACACCCAGAACATTCCTTGCAACTGCACTAGCTGGCTGTCTTAATGCTGGGGGCATTCTTGGCCACCAGGTATGTCTGGGATAACTTCAGAAGGACCAGTTACAACCCTGGACCCCAGCCTCCACCCAGAACCCTAGAGAGCCCTTTACTCCCACCCAAAAGCAAGCCATAATGAGCCTTCTGTGAAGAAAGGAGTCTTATTTAGAGAAAGGGAAAGCCATAGATATCACTGTGCACCAGCTGGGGTGGTGCTGTCCTTACCAGTTCCTTGTCCCTGCACCCAAGTGCTCTTCTAGCATTTCTCCCTGGGCCCTCTCTGCCCCTCCTGAGCCCTTCTTCTGCAGTGTCTACACAAGGTTTCAGACTGAATGGATCTCCCTTATCCCTCTGATTTGCTAGTGTGTCCCCAGTGGGGGCACTCTGTACCAAAGCAGGAGCTCAGCAGGAGCTCAGCACTGTTTGTGGGATGAATCAGAAACAGAATTATTCATCTCCTCGTGGCTTTTATGTCCACTTCTGCTGAGTGGGGCCATCACTTCCCAGAGAGACCTGCTCTTTTCCTCCTGGGTGTCATTTTTCTTCCCCTGGGAGACTAACTTTGGTTTCTGCGGTTAACAATCATAGAAAACCCAATATAATTTTTTTTAAGAAAGAAAAAATGCCCTCCTCTCCTAGAGGTCATCTATGTCAGGCCCTTGGCTGAAAGACAGGGTCAATCATCCTAATTTTCTCTGCACTCAGGTGAGCACATATGACTTTGTGGGGACTGAGTGGTCTTCCCAGCTCTGGGGCTGGCCATCCCTGGGCTCCTCCGTTCCTTGGCCTAGAGACCCCTTCTTTTAGTTTCTTTTGGTTCCTTTGATCTTTTCACTCAATATGCAGATGAAGGAGAGGGGCCTAAGGAACAAAGCCTCTCCAGCTGCCCGATGGATTATTCTGGAATTAGTCTGCTGCTGTCAATTTTATTTGGTGATCCCAGCTGGATCTCCAAATTATACCTGTAATTTGGTGCACTCCATGTATTATAGTCTGTCAGAGAAATCCTATAATTATTTTTTAAGTGACAAAGTTTTAAGGAATAGCTAAATAAATGTAGCTAAATTTAGAGCACTGTCTCTTTACAATGGAATGTGGCAGGAGGTAGAGATATGATCAGTGGCTGCTAGAAGGAGAATTTTGTTACTATCCAAAAGGTGGCAGCAAAAATTACCTCAATTAACTTAACAAGAAGCCCGTCCTCCTTTGCCAGCCGGCCCAGGAGCCCTGGCACACACCTTTTCCCTTTTCTGCCAGAATTCTGTGCCTCCCGCACCAAGCTGTCCCCAGCTCCATCTGCTGCTCCTGTCTGAAGCTGATGCCCGGGCCCCAGTCACGTCCTGCCTTCTCCCTGAGAGCCTCCAGCTCAGCGTTCCAGATCAGGGTCAGGAGTTCACACCTCAAAGAAATCTCAGCACAGATCATTGCTTAAGGGGGAAGGAGGCTAGAGAAATAAGGGCAGGGCCTGTTTCTGTCCCGTACAGACTCCATGGAAAATGAGAGAGTTTCTACAAACCCAAAATGTAAGATCTCGGGAGAAACTTGTGACATACCTCATCAATCTATTCATCAGAGCTTTTTGAGAATATACTCTATGTTAGATGTTCTTGGATGACATAGATGCATGAATGGGTTAATGAAATATTTGTCTGGCTCTTACTATGTGCTATGTATCCTTCTAGCTTCTGGGTTTACAGCAGTGAACAAAGCAGAGGGCCCTGCCTACACGTAGCTCACATTCTAAGGAGGGTAAGACAATAAACAAGACAAACAGGGAAAATAGATGTTTGGGTGGATGGTGGTAAGTGCTAAGGGGACAGAAAAAGTGGAATAAAGGAGATAAGGAATGACAGAGGGGCTGCTACAGTTTTAGACAGCAGCCAGCTAGCCTTGCTGAGAAGACCACTAAATGGGGAGAGGTAAGTGGGGAAGCAGCCCTGATGTGTATGTGGGGCACACATTCCAGGCAGAGGGGGTGACAAGTGATAAGACCCTGAGGTGGGAAATGTTAAGAGGGCCATTGGATACATGGCAGGAGTATTATGTACCCCTGTTTGAGGGTGTCAGGAGATATTGGAGAAGAGAGACATGTGTAAAAATAATTACTATGGGGAGTGGCCAAGACGGCAGAGCAGCATGGAAGTTCACTGCTTCTCTTGTCCCTGAAATGCAGCAAGATCAGCACCAAACCATCTTGCACACCTGGAAAATTTATCTGAGGACTAACACAACAATCTGCTTAACTTGAGCCACAGACCTTGGCAGGTACGTGGCACAGAGAGGTGAACTGGGAGAGAGAAGCTGCAGAGGGTAGGGAGCTGTTTTTGTTTCCAGAGAGAGGATGTAGACAGTGGGGAGAGTACAGGAAAAGCACCCCCTCCCTGAAAGCAGCTGGAGAGAAAGAGAAAGAGTGGAAACACCCGCAAGGAACTGCAAGAAAGGGAGAGAGGAGAAAGGAGAGGGTTTCAATACCATTAAGGCTCTATAAACAGGGGAGCGCAGAGTCAGAAACTCCACAGCTTGATACCTGGTGGTGTTCTGCTGGGAAGGGTGAATCCCTAGGAACAGACAGTATTGTCTGAGGGGGTCCTCTGGCTACATGAGGAAAGGCAGTTCCCCTGCTGGGAGGACATCTGGTAGAGGCTGTGCAGCCTCCCCACAGGCAAAGGTCCCAAAAAACCCCAGATTACAGCCACATTTGCTGGTGTTAGAATGACATGAGGGTGCAGTGAAGCCTGGTGTCAGATGTGTATTGTGATTTACCATAGCCCCTGGACCACTGCTGCTACACAATCATGCAAAATTTTTCTGGGGCAGGCTGGCACTTGGCCACAATCTCTGGGCCTCTGTAGTGGCATGGTCGAATAAGCACTCCTGGAAACAGGCCAGCACCCGGCCATTGCTCAGCGAGACCCTCCCCCATAGGGTTGGAGGAGCAGTTCAAGCTGCAGGGCCCTCAAAAGTGAGGGGTTTGGAAACACAGAACCCATCCGAGATAAAGTTCAGGAGGGAGGTGCCGCTTGGCAGGCTGATGGCTTGGTCACAGAGAGTGTAGAAGCAGGGAGTGGACAGAAGGCAGAGACAAAGGAGAGCTGCTTGATTGCTGATTGGCGAGAGTACAGAGTTCTGATGCTAGAGACTGGGAAGCTGGGTGATGCCATTTTCATCTCTCCCACGCATGCGCATACATGCCTACATGCGCCACACAGATCTACCCCAGTAAGCTACGCAACGCCACTTAGTGGAGAATGGAGCCGTTATACCAAGCCCCATCCACCTGTGCCAAGCAAGCCCTAGAGGACCACCACAAGTCTCTCCATCCTCTTAGTTTATGGACTATAAAGTGCTTCATAGTTTGACTTCTGAGGAAAACTGGATGTAATTTAATTTGGATTTAATTCTGTTCACTGGTCCATCTATTCATTTTTTTTTCTTTTCTTATTCTTGGATACAGAAAGAGAAAAAATCTATTTTTAATTTCCATTTTTATAAAAATAATTTTTCTTTAATTTTTCTTCTATATTTTTTATTTTTTGTAAAGTTTAAAGTCTATTTTACTTTCTTCATTTCATTTTATTCTATTTTATTGTATACATTTTTTAAATTTTAAACGTTTTCCTACTGTTTTCCCCATTTTTTCCTTTCCTTTTCTTCCCTTTTTTCTCTATTCTATCAAGCTTCTTTCAACAACTAGACCAAAACACACCTAGAATTTAGCTTCCCTTATTTGATTTTTTTGTGTTGTTTTAATTTTTTAATTTTATTTTTAATTTTATTAATTCTTTTTCTTCCTTCCTCCAAAATGATGAAGTAAAGGAATTCACGCCAAAAGAAAGAACAGGAAAAAATGACAGCCAGAGACTTAATCAACACGGATATAAGCAAGATATCTCAACAAGAATCTAGAATCATGATAATAAGAACACTAGCTGGGTTGAAAAAAGCATAGAATCCCTTTCTGTGCAGATAAAAGAACTAAAATCTAGTCAGGACTAAATTAAAAATGCTATAACTGAGATGCAATCTCAAAAGGATGCCACAGAGGCAAGGATGGATGAAGCAGAGCAGCATATCAGTGATACAGAAGACAAACTTATACAGAATAATAAAGCAGAAAAAGGGAGGGAAACTAAGGCAAAAGAGCATAATATAAGAATTAGAGAACTCAGTGGCTCATTAAAAAGGAATAACATCCGAATCATAGGGGTCACAGAACAAGAAGAGAGATAAAAAGGGGTAGAAGGTTTATGTGATCAAATCATAGCAGAAAACTTTCTTAACTTGAAGAAAGACACAGACATCAAAATCCATGAAGCACAGAGAACTCCCACGAGATTCAACAAAAAACAGCCATCAACAGGGCATATCATAATCAAATTCAAAAATACACAACAAAGGAAAGAGTTATGAAAGCAGCAAGGGAAAAAAAGTCCTTAAACTATGAGGGAAGGTCAAGTTCACAGCAGACCTATCCACAGAAACCTGGCAGGCTAGAAAGGAGTGGCAGGATATATTCAACATGCTGAATTGGAAAAAATATGCAGCCAAGAATTCTTTATCCAACAAAGCTGTTATTCAAAATAGAAGGAGTGATAAAGAGTTTCCCAGAAAAACAAAAACTAAAGGAGTTCATAACAACTACTAAACCAGCCCTGCAAGAAATTTTAAGGAGTACTCTCTGAGGAGAGAAAAGAGGAAACAAAACAAAAAAGACCAAAAGAAACAAAGACTAGAAAGGACCAGAAAACACACCAGAAATTCCAACTCTATGGGCAACATAATGGCAATAAGTTCATATCTTTCACTCACTCTAAATGTCAATGGACTAAACGCTCCAATCAAAAGACATTGGGTAACAGAATGGATAAGAAAACAAGATCCATCTATATGCTATTTACAAGAGACCCATTTTAGAACTAAAGTCACCTTCAGATTGAAAGTAAGGGGATGGAGAACCATCTATCATGGCAAAGAAAAGCTGGAATAGCCATACTTATACCATCTAGATTTTAAAATAAAGACTGTAACAAGAGATGAAGAAGGGCATTATATCATAATTAAGGGGTCTATCCACCAAGAAGATCTAACAATTATAAACATTTATGTTGCCAACATGAAATACCCAAATATATAAGTCAATTAATCACAAACATAAAGAAATTCATTGACAATAATACCATAATGCCATAATAGTAGGGGACCCAACACTTCACTTACAACAATGAACAGATCATCTAAGCAGAAAACAAGGAAACAATGACCTTGAATGACATACTGGACAGGATGGACTTAACAGATATATTCAGAACATTTCATCTTAAAGCAGCAGAATACACATTCTTCTCAAGTGCACATGGAGCATTCTCCAGAATAGATCATATACTGGGACACAAATCAGTCCTCAAGAAGTATAAAAAGATTGAGATCATACTGTGCATGTTTTCAGACCACAGTGCTCTGAAACTCGAAATCAACCACAAGAAAAAAATTGGAAAGACAACAAATACCTGGAGACTAAAGAATGTCCTACTAAAGAATGAATAGGTTAACCAAGAAGTTAAAGAGGAAATTAAAAAGTACATGGAATCCAGTGAATAAGATAACACCACAGCCCAAAACCTCTGGGATGCAACAAAGGTGGTCATAAGAGGGGAGTATATGGCAATCCAGGCCTTCCTAAAGAAGGAAGAAAGGTCTCAGATATGCAACCTCACCTTACACCTTAAAGGGCTGAAAGAAGAACTAGCAAATAAAATCCCAAACCAGCAGAAGATGGGAAATAATAAAGATTAGAGTGGAAACCAATGCTGATGAAAAACAAACAAACAAGAAAACAGTAGAACAAATCAATGAAACCAGGAGCTGGTTCTTTGAAAGAATTAACAAAATTGATAAACCCCTAGCCAGTCTGATCAAAAAGAAAAAAGAAAGGACCCAAATAAATAAAATCAAGAATTAAAGAGCAGAGATCACAACCAACACTGCAGAAATACAAACAATAAAAGAGAATATTATGAGCAATTATATGCCAATAAATTGGGCAATCTGGAAGAAATGGAAAAATTCCTAGAAACATATAAACTACCAAAACTGAAACAGGAAGAAATAGAAAATTTGAACGGACCCATAACCAGTAAATAAATCAAATTAGTAATCAAAAATCTCCCAAAAAGCAAGAGTTCAGAGCTAGATGGCTTTTCAGGAGTATCCTACCAAATATTAAAGAGTTAACACCTATTCTTTGGAAGTTGTTCCAAAAAAATAGAAATGGAAGGAAAACTTCCAAACTCATTCTCTGAGGCCAGCATTACCTTGATTCCAAAATCAAAGACCCCATTAAAAAGGAGAAATACAGACCAATTTCCCTGATGAACATGGATGCAAAAATTCTCAACAAGATACTAACCAACTGGATCCAACAATACATTAAAAGAATTGTTCACCATGATCAAGTGGGATTTATACCTGGGATGCAGGGCTGGTTTAATATCCACAAGTCAATCAATGTGATATATCACATTAATAAAAGAAAGGACAAGAACCACATGACCCTCTCAATAGATGCAGAAAAAGAATTTGACAAAATACAGCATTCTTTTTTGATAAAAACCCTGAAGAAAGTAGGGATAGAAGTATCATACCTCAAGATCACAAAGGCCATATACGACAGATCAACTGCTAATATCATCCTCAAGGGGGAAAAACTGAGAGCTTTCCCCCTAAGGTCAGGAACACGACAGGGATGTCTACTCTCGCCGCTGTTATTCAGCATAGTATTGGAAGTCCTAGTCTCAGCAGACAACACTAAGGAATATAAAGCATCCAAAACGGCAAGGAGGAAGTCAAACTTTCACTCTTCGCAGACGACATGATACTTTGTATGGAAAACCCAAATGATTCCACCGAAAAACTGTGAGAACTGATTCATGAATTCAGCACAGTCGTAGCATATAAAATCAATGCACAGAAATTGGTTGCATTTCTATACACCAATAATGAAGCAACAGAGAGAAATCAAGGAATCGATCCCATTTACAATTGCACCAAAACCATATATACCTAGAAATAAACCTAACCAAAGAGGTGAAAAATCTATATACTGAAAACTATAGAAAGCTAATGAAAGAAATTGAAGAAGACACAAAAAAATGGAAAAATATTCCATGCTCATGGATTGGAAGAACAAACATTGTTAAAATGTCGATACTACCCAAAGCAGCCAACATATTTAATGCAATCCCTATCAAAATATCACCAGCATTCTTCACAGAGCTAGAAAAAACAATCCTAAAATTTGTATGGAATCAGAAAAGACCCCAAATAGTCAAAGCAATCCTGAAAAAAGAAAAACAAAGTTGGAGGCATCACAATCCTTGACTTCAACATGAATTACAAAGCTCGAATCATCAAGACAATATGGTACTGGTACAAAGACAGACACTCAGATCAATGGAACAGAATAGAGACCCCAGAAATGGACCCACAGATGTATGGCCAACTAATCTTTGACAAAGCAGGAAAGAATATCCAATGGAATAAAGACAGTCTCTTTAGCAAATGGTGTTGGGAAAACTGGACAGCAACATGCAGAAAAATGAACCTGGACCACTTTCTTACACCATACACAAAAGTAAACTCAAAATGGATGAAAGACCTACATGTAAAACAGGAAGCCATCAAAATCTTCTAGGAGAAAGCCAGCAAAAACCCCTTTGACCTCGGCCTCAGTAACTGCTTACTCAACACATCCCTGAAGGCAATGGAAACAAAAGCAAAAATGAACTATTGGGACCTTATCAGGATAAAAAGTTTCTGCATTAGCAAAGGAAACAATCAGCAAAACTAAAAGGCAGCCAACAGAATGGGAGAAGATATTTGCAAATGCCATATCAGATAACGGGTTAGTATCCAAAATCTATAAAGAACTTATCAAACTCAACATGTAAAAAACAAATAATCCAGTGAAGAAATGGGCAAAGACATGAATAGACACTTTTCCAAAGAAGACATCCAGATGGCTAACAGACACATGAAAAGATGCTCAACATCACTCATCATCAGGGAAACACAAGTCAAAACGACAATGAGATACCACCTTACACCTGTCAGGATGGCTAAAATTAACAACTCGGGCAACAACACATGTTGTTGAGGATGCAGAGAAAGGGGAACGGTTTTGCACTGTTGGTGGGAATGCAAACTGGTGCAGCCACTCTGGAAAACAGTATTTTAAAAAATTAAAAGTAGAACTACCCTATAACCCAGTAATTGCACTCCTAAGTATTTACCTAAGTATTGTTTCAAAGGGACCCATGCACCCCAATGTTTATAGCAGCGCTATTGACAATAGCCAAAGTATGCAAAAAGCCCAATGTTCATCGACAGATGAATGGATAAAGAAGATGTGGTATATGTGTGTGTATATACACACACATATACATATACATATATATACACATATATACACACATATATACACACACATATGTGTGTGTGTATATATGTATATGTGTGTATATATATATGTATATGTGTGTATATATATATATACACACACACACATATACATATATACAATGAAGTATTACTCAGCAATCAAAAAGGATGGAGTCTTGCCATTTGCAACAATGTGGATGGAACTAGAGGGTATTATGCTAAGCAAAATTAGAGAAAGACAAATATCATATGACTTCACTCATATGAGGACTTTAACGTACAAAACAGATGAACATAAGGGAAAGGAAGCAAAAATAATATAAAAACGGGGGGGGGCAAAACACAAGAGACTCTTAAATGTAGAGGACAAACTAAGGGTTGCTGAAGGGGTTGTGGGTGGGGGGATGGCTAAATGGGCAAGGGGCATTAAGGAAGACACTTGTTGGGATGAGGACTGGGTATTATATGTAGGGGATGAGTCACTGGATTCTACTCCTGAAATCATTATTGCACTAAATGCTAACTAACTTGGGTGTAAGTTAAAAAATTAATAAAAAATTAAAAAATACTATTAACGTTCACTGTAGTTGTTTAGAACAGGAATCTGCAAGCTGTGTGTTTTTGTACAGCCTGTGAGCTAGGAATGGTTTTTATGTTTTTAAATGGTTGCAGGGGGCATGAAATCAAAAGAAGACTATTTCATAACACATGAAACAAAATTCAAAATCTAGAGTCTATAAAGTTTATTGGAACATAGCAATGTCCATTCATTTATTTATTGTCTATGGCTGCTTTTGCATACAATGGCAGAGCTGGGTAGTTATGACAGAGAATGTGTGGACCATAAAACCTAAAATATTGTCTACCTGGCCCTCTCCAGAAAATATTCACCAACTCCAGGTCTAGGTGGTAGGGGAGAGTGGATAACCCTGGCTGTGGGGTCAGGAGCTCCTGATTCCACTTGGCCTCCACTTGGTGGTTGCATGACTTTGGGAAAATGGTCCATCCACTTGGAAACTTTTTTCTCATTTCTAAGGTGGAGACCAAAGTATGACCTTTTTAGGATAGCAGTGAGAATCAAAAGAAATAAAGAACATGAAAGCCATAGCAAGTACTCAACATTCACAGCCATCAGAATGATTGTACACAGTAGAGCATGAAGGTAGCACAGAGGGATGTTATGTGTCCCCCAGTGGCATATGTTAAAGCCCTAACCCCGCAGTGTGATGGTATTTGTAGGTGGGGCCTTTGGGAGGCAGTTAGGGTTAAATGAGGCCACGAGGGCGGGGCCCTTGGGATGGGATTTGCACCCTAATACCAAGAGACACAAGAGGGCTTGCTAGCTCTCTCTCTCCACCAGGTGAGGAGGCAGTGATAAGGCAAGCTGGGAAGAGAGTAGTCCTCACCAGAACCCCACCAGGCCAACAGTTTGAGTTTGGACTCAAGCCTCCAGAACTGTGAGGAAAAAGTATCTGCTAAGTCACCCAGTCTGTGGTAAGATTTTATGGCAGCCCAAGCTGACTGAGACATAGGAGGAGAACTGAACTGACATCTTGAGCATACATAGAATTTCCACAGGTGGGGAAGGAGGGAAAAGGCCCCCTTGGCAGAGGAACAATATATGTAAAAGCAATGGTGCTAGGAGTGCATGGGGTGCTTATGGAACAGAGAAAGCTCCTTCCACGTGGGCACAGACTGCACAGTAAAAGAGGTGGGAGAAGATGGTAGGATTTGGTGGAGCTGAGGCCACAGAGGCACATTTGTGAGGGGCCTTGTATCCCACTCTCAGAGTAGGCTGATTTGTTATGTTTTGCCCATTTGATTTGTGAAATGTCCCTCTCTGCCTCCCTGAAGTCACCTTGGTGTAGGGGGTGAAAAGCCAGCTCACAGGAATACCATCTACTTCTCCTCATGGTAACAGGTCAGTGGGTAGTTCCTGGCTCCTTCTCTGGGGCTGGCAGCCTGCTAATCAGGTGGTTAATCCATGGTGAATGAGAAAGAGCCCCACATCAGGGAGGAGTGAGGGTTATGAGAAATAGGGACTTTTTTAAAAGAAAAGAATACATAGTGCTGAGAAAAAGTATAATCTGGTGTAACATGGTCACTTAAGACTTTTTGCTAAGGATGTTGGAAAGTTTGGGAAGGGCTTTAAATGATGGAGCTCAAGGAGAAGAGGCTGTCGCTGTATTCCATGGAAGAGATAGCGGCAGCTTAGTCCAAGAATGTGACCGTGGAAATGACGGAGGACCAGCTGAGAAAAATGGAGTAGAAGGAGTTCTCAGGGCATGGTGATCGGGTGCGGAGGACAAGGGGAAGGCAGACACGTAGGCCATGAGCAGACATCTGCTTGTGCGTGGATAGTGGCTTGGCTCACTGGGATGGAGCAAGAGAGAGAATACAGGCTTCAGGGGGGTCAGTACTCATTGGGGATCAAACATTCAGTAGAGCAGATGTTGAGTAGATCATACCTGTGGTGTAATCCAAATGATGGGGGACCGATGTCTGGAGCTATTTGTTTATCTCAGTGTGAAGTTCAGGAGAGAGACCAGGGCTGGAGCTAGGAATCAGGGAGTCATCACTAAATGGATGGTGGCTACCGTCCTGCCGTGGCTGAGATTACAGAGGGAGGGATTCTGTTTGCCCATGGGCTGTCCCCCATCTGGCGGGATCACACCTGGCCTCAGAATTAAATCTCTTGTAATATGCTGCCTTTTGAAAATAAACACACATGCAAACAAACAAACGCTTCCATTCCTGTTGACTCAAGTGGCATGTGTCTGGCCCTGATTGTGCAGACAGTTTTGTAGGAAGTTGCCAACACAATGAACCATCTGAAGCCTCTAATGAAGCAATTATAGTATGTGGAATGAACAATCAATCAACTGTAAACTCAGTGGTGAGAATTTTATAGAGATTGAGGGTAGATAACAGGCTCGCTGCGGTTATGTCCAAGAGTAACTTGATCCCTTAGTGGAGATAATGTGTATGTAATGGTGGAACCTCTCCATCCCCGCCCACAACACACACAAAGCAAACAGTTCCTGTAAAAAGACCACCACTGCCCACCAATCAGCTCTCAAAAGTGTCTTGATATCACCAAGAAAATTGTTCCATGTTTTGGGAATTTGTGGTTAATAAAGACATCTTACCTTGTGGGATACCCACAGGTAATACATTTCACTACTCCACTCTTCTTGTTTGTTTCTTAAATGTATACCGACTATGTTAACAGAGAGGTCTACTCCATAGCAATGATTGTAGTATCATCATTTCCATTGCTCGGTGGCAGTTCTGAACACGTATTACCTCTAATCCTCACAGTAAGCCTGTAGAATAGGTATTATTGGGCTTAATTTTTAATGAAGAAAGAGAGACTCACAGTTTAAATGATCTGTCCTGTGTCACAGAGCTGAGATGGGGCAGAGCTAGATCAATCCAGGTGTGCCTGCCCACAGAACGCTCCCACTTCTCCATGGTCTGCCGCCTTTCCATCCATCTGAACCCCTTGAGTTACCTCCCCTCTGTTCAAGCCCATTCTCTTCATTGCGGGTGTTAGAAGATGCTTGCTGACATCACCATTGTCCTAGGTTTACCTTCAAAAGGCCTCCTATGAGAAACTTAAGATGTTTGGAGAGGACAGCCACACCCTCTTCATTATTCTCCCCTCTGGAGTAAACACTTCCAAGTATCTTCAGCCTTGTCCCATGTGACATGGAAGGGCAGCTGCTGCTGGCTACCTTCCTAACAGCCATCCCCTGTCTGCCCTAACTTCCTTGCCAGAAGCTCACCCTCCACTGTAAAAGCCACAATGGCCAGAAACTCTCTCCCCCAGCTGTGCACACTGAGAGTGGATTTGGGAGTAGGGGATTGGGGAATTGGAGAGGCAGAGAGGTAAGTGTGGTGGAAAAGAAACACCTGGGTTCCTATCCTGACTTCACTAGCTGCAGTTAAATTATTCAAACTCTCTGGGGCTTCAATTTCTTCATCTCTAAAATGGGGATGACCATAGTTATCACAGGGGTGTTCTGAACCAGAATCATATCAAGCATATAAACACTCCGCATAGAGCTAGACACAGAGAAGTTACATAATAAAGGGGTGTTACTATTTTTATTGCTATTACTAAAGATGAAGCTGCTGTTCTTCATTGACTTTTATTTACTTCATCAGGTGTAAGGCATGAGGTTCACGTGTGGATTAGATGAAGGGGCATTAACATCCTGATGTTTACGAATGTATATGATGCTCCCCCCACCAAAAAGCAAACCAAAACAACTTAGCAGTAATACTTGTGTGCATATTCATGATTCGTTGACTCTTCATTTGTGGGTGTCAAGGAAAAGCATTAGCTCAACCACAGGTGCCAGCCTTTGTCTTAGGCGAGGAATTCCCTTAACTTAGGAAAATAATTAGGTAAATTAATGGTTTAGCCCTTCTTTCAAGAAGCTTACAGCCATTGAAAGCCAAGAATATGCAGTTAATTTGTTTTAATTTTTTTAATGTTTTACTTATTTTTGAGACAGAGCATGAGCAGGGGAGGGGCAGAGAGAGAGGGAGACACAGAATCCAAAGAAGGCTCCAGGCTCTGAGCTATCAGCACAAAGCCCGACGCGGGGCTTGAACTCACAAACCGCGAGATCACGACCTGAGCCAAAGTCAGATGCTTAACCGACTGAGCCACCCAGGTGCACCTGCAGTTGAATTTTTTAAAAGGTGCGTTTTCACAGGGTCAGTGTGACGGATAATGGATATTAAGTTTCTAGAATATTGCTCTAATGAAGTAACAAAGTTGGGAGACTTTTGAGATGTGAATCATTGGGTATTCTTTAAAGCATAGGTTCTCAAACTTGTGCATATTCAGAATCATCTGGACTGTGCAGTGAAAATGCAATTGTATCAGGCATCTCAACATTCCCAAGATGGTGCCTTATTCTTTCCTCGTGTTGCTTGTATCATTCTCATATCTGGAGCACCCAGCCCTCCCTTAGGTGAGAAACCAAAGCTCAGATGTGGATTTATTCTTGCACCTTATGTGATTCCTATGTTTTTAAGGACAATTGAGTGTATATGCCAGAAATCAAAAGCAAACTAGCTTAGACAAGAGAGACTTTATTGGCCAAAGTAACTGAAAGGGATCTTCTAGCCTATAATGCCAACAGAGATCTTTCTCTCTTTCCTATATCCATCCATACGTATACTCCTATTTATCTCTCTATTCTTCCCCCATAGACATACACACACATATTTATTTTTGTAAAGAGATATATATGTCGATATGCATATGCATATACACAAATATACACACACATCTATATATACATGTACATTTATATATATGCACACAACAGACTCCTGTATATCAGTTCTGCTATCTTCCAAGTATTTCTAATTATCCCCCCCTTCTGGGAACATGGATGATTTACATTTCCTGGACCACTTGTGATGGGGTAGGGTCACAGAAATAGTTCTGGCTAATGAGTTGTATGCAGAGGTGATATGTGTCACTTCTGGGCTAGAACATTTAATTGGCAGCACATGACCATTCCATGATTTTTTTTCCTCTTCTATGGTGACCAACAAAATTTGAATTAGAAGCTACTTAGTCCCACATAAGGGGAGGGAACTTGAACTGATCTCTCAGCTGACCCAGTGGACTAGAAGTATGAACAAAACATAAGCCTTTGCTATTGGCTACTAAGGTTTAGAAGTTGTTAGCACAGCATAGCCTGGCCAATCCTAATGAACACAGAAGACCTCCAGCAGCTCCATGTTTGTATGGCCATGTCCAGTTCATGATCTCAAGAGAGAGAGCAACCCTCTCTTTCTCTGTGCCCTTATAGCCAGTCTCATAGAGAGACCTTCTTTTGGTCGTGTCCTATCCTTGTATCAATCATGGAAGATAGAAAGATGGCCAGGCTATGATACTGTTGGCCAAGTCTGGACTATGTGACTTACTTCTGGACAGTAGAGAAGCACTATTATTAATGGTTCTGCTGGTACTTCAATGATGGGGAAGAGGCAGTTTTCAAACAGAATGAGGGAGGAGGCAGAGGATACAACCACAGGGACTATGATCCCTGGACATGGCTGAGGGTATTTTCTTCCTCTTCCTCTTTCCTTTCTTTCTTTGTCTCTCTCTCTGTTTCTCTTTCTTTCTCTCCCTCTTTCTATTCTTCGTATACACCTCTATTGTTCATTATATTATGTTGTATTTTGTTTCCATGGCTGAGCCCCTACCTCACCTCCCATCCAAGACAGTGAATTTACTGACTTCAGAAACAATGTCATATCTTCCTTAGTGACCACAGGACCCAATACAGGACTTGGCCCTTTCACGGGAACTCAATAATTATAGAGTGCATAAAATGAATGCAAAAGGCTATTTAAGAAAAGACAGGCCAAGAATGAAGAAGTACATTTCATTTCTTCTGCTACTGGGAGATCAAACATCAAACAGCATGGAGTATATTGACACAAAATCTTCCAGGATAGTCCAAAAAAATATTTAATTCTCATTCTCCCTAGAAAACCCTTTAACAAATGCAACCAAACACCTGGGAACAAGAGATCTGCCACTGCATCATCCATTTGCTTTCAAAATGGAAACCCTAGACAGATTCCCTCGCCTGCAATTATCCAGGTGGAACACAGACAAGTTAATATCAACAGCTCATCTTGGTGCCTACACTGTCCCCAGAATCCAGAGAAAGGTATTCTTCCCTTTAATCCTCTGTGGCAGGACAGATGGCACTTACAACCCAGGCTAGCACCTGGGAAATGTTTTTCACGCTACCAATTAAGACACTTTTCCTCTGCTGTGTCCGTCACTTGCACCTGTAGGACAACTGGTCGCCTCGCCAGGAGCATACTCCATCTGATCACTCCCTTGTCCACTGGGGCTCTTCGCGACAGATTCCAAAAGTGTTGCAAAGGAAAAAAGTGAGAGTTGCACCTGAGCTGGAGATTTCCTGGCACATTCATGGAGGGCCTAGCAATTTTTTTTAAAAAATTTCATCCTGTTGACAATCACTGTAAACCTACTATATACCAATAGACAACAGAGGGAAAATAAAAGATCAGTAAGACTCCACCCTTGGGAAGCTCATAGTCTAGTGGGATGATGGATAATAAACAACTCACTAAAATTCAGTGTGAAAATGCTCTAAGTAGAGCTGCTTCAAGGTACAGATGATACAAAGAAGCAAAGGATCACTAATATTGAGGAAGGGCCAAAACAAAGTCTCAGAGAGGTCGTATGTGTTAGTCTGCATTTATAGAAAAATATTAACTCACATTTTCATGGTACAATTTGGTTTTCAAAGCATTTTCACATATTTATCTCATTTTATTCCTCCACTACCGATAGGAAGAGATTCCTCTTCTTCCCTACCACCATGTAAGGAGTTATGGCTTGGATAGGCTATGAGACTTACTCAAAATGGCCAAAATAGGGAAGAGCAGAACTCAAAACTTGTTTCTTTTTTCTTTCAGAGTTTATTTTTTTCTTTTAGAGTTAAACTTATTCTGAATTCTGAACCGGGCTCTTAGCTGCAAGCAAAAGTTAGAAATACAACAGCAAAAAAACCCAAAAAAACAAAAAAACAAAAAAAAACCAAAAAGCCTCTAGCATGAGACTTGGGTGCTATGTAAGGCAGAATACCACTGCCCAAGCGGGCCCAGCACTGGCCTGGTGAAGGCACCAGTGCAGCCTTCGTGCCATCAGGTGCCATAGCTTGCACATCCAAAACCACCAACA
Source organism: Panthera pardus (assembly GCF_024362965.1). NCBI lineage: Eukaryota > Metazoa > Chordata > Mammalia > Carnivora > Felidae > Panthera > Panthera pardus. The sequence continues at coordinate 67,807,718 of NW_026526766.1, read as the reverse complement.
TGCTTTGTGATATCTCTGGGACTTCTTCCCAGATGCTTCTAGAAACTCAGTAGAGTAGACCTGCCCACTGGCAGGTAGTTTTTTCATGATCCCTGCTTCTTGGGTTCTTAATTTCTAGTGGAGTCTGAAGTCAGTGCACTGATGGACAGAGTCCTCATCAGTCCCCTAAATGCAGGGAAGGCCAGGGAGGCAAGCACCTGATATTTTCGGTGTTGTGGGAATTGGACACAACTTCACAAGTTTGGTAATTCTCAAGTATGAGAAAGATTGCGAAACCAACACTTAGCAGCACTATATTTCCTTCACCATTACTTGTCAGTAATGGCTGATTTCCCTGCTTTAAAAACTATGTTTATTCTGTGAGGCTAGGTTTGTAATTCCCAAAGCCCTTTTGAACCCAGTATGAACAAGCAAAACCGCTCCTAACTGCCTCCTATGTTGTGCAGCATGACCATGGCTTCATCAGCACAATCATTCCAGAAACAGCTCACTTAATTATTGATCAAACACATTCATTTAGGTGTGTGGTTAAACCCTCTTCCCAGGATGACTGGCCAGGCCAGCTCTAGAGTTTAATCACTATGAGCCAGTGACTTTCACTTCTGACCACTGATTGGGAAAGTAGGAGAAAAGGTTCCTACTAATTTGTGAAATGAGAGATGTCTTCTCTACTGACAGGGAATAGAGCTGGCTCTGCTGTGAAAATGGGCTGCATGGGAAGCAACACACTATGTCAGGTCTGTAGTTCTTTGAGGTTAGTGATTCTCCAAGTGTGGTCTCCTGGACAGCAGAAACACCTGCAAACTTGTTAGATGTGGAAATACTTGGGACCCACCCCAGAACTACTGAACCAGAAATTCTGGGGGTGGAATGCAGTCATCGATGTTTTAATAAGCTTCCAGGAGACTCTGGGGCATGTTAAAGCTTGGGAAACACTGCTTTAGACCCAGGAGCTGATTCTGACATGGGTACCAAGCTTTGGTTTCCTCATGGACTCTATGAGCTTTCAGCTGTCCTCAGTGGTCGGGATAGGAAATGAAGCAAGTTCATTTAAAGCAGCAAACCCATCCCTGATCATCCTTTTAGGTAGGTCTTCTCTGAAAAAATCAGCCTCACAGAAACCTATGATGATTGGCCACTTCAACAAAGTAATTATGTATCTGTACTCCTTCATATCCATTATCTCTTTCTTCCCACATTATAGCCCTGGAAGGGAAGTTGTTTTCAGGATGAGGAAACAGGCTTAGGAAAGTTAATTGACTTGCCCAAGGTCACCTATCCAGAGTGGGAGAGCTAGTGGCCTCTAAACTATGCCAAGGCTAAGAGCATGACGGGGGACAATCTGGGGAGAGTTCTCCCACCACCGACCCGTAATTATTAGATCACAAGTACCTCAACTAATCACCTCCCTTCGCTGAAGAAATGTGTCTCTTTGACTTGGTGACATTCTCAAGAATTGTTCTTTTTGAGAAGCCTCTCTTTATAAATACAATTTCATACAAATCTCCCACTAGCTCTATGGCTTTGCAACAAAAGTGATCCAATGTGTGAATGTGCCAGTGAAGCAGTCTATCGCAGGAGAGGAAAGCACAGAGTATGAAAATGGGATCAAGCAGCTACCAACCCCAGCTTAATCAGGTTGAGACACAAATGGAACCATTAACATTCCTGACTTCTTGTGAAATGAGAGGCTATTTTTCAGGTATGGTTATATTTAGAGATAGGACATAGGAGGAGGCCATTAAGGTTAAATGAGGTCACAAGGGTGGGGCACTGATCCCATAAGATTGTGTCCTTATAAGAGGAGACCAGAGCACTTGTTCTTTCTCTGTCCACACACACTGAGGAAAGGCCACATGAGGACACGGACGTCAACCACCCACAAGCCAGAAAGAAAGCTCTCATTGGCCTTTTACTAGTGACTTCTTTTCCCTATGTCCAAACTGCTTGGCAGGGCAGGGACTAGAGGGTTAGGGGATGGGTTGGAAGGTTGTTGGGTGAATTAGCACAGAGTACGATAAATTGAATACTTAATGGCATTAATGAGGACGCCTGATAAATTCATTTCATAACTCGGAAGACTTGAGGTCTGTATGCTATAGCTTCCTTGCAATTGACTAAAGCTGCATAACAAACCACCACAAAATTTAGCAGCTTAAGGCAGAAAATGATACTGATTCATATAATTCTTCAAAATGAGCTGGGCTCTGTGGAAAGTTCTTCTCCTGGTCTTACTGAGGGTCACTCATGTGGATGTTTTAAATTGCTGGTCAGTGGGGGTTTGGCTCAGCTGGGGTGCTGGGATGGCTGGACCTCCTCTCTTTCCATATGATCTCAGAACCCCTCTTTCCATGTGGCTTTTCCACAGGTCTCCCCATCAGTGTTGCCAGACTCCTAGCATGGGGACTCAGGGCTCAGCTGATAGATTTTCTAAAGGGTGATGCCCACAACTGGCACAGAATCACTTCTGCTGTCTGTTTGTTGAAGCATGTCACAGGACCAGCCCAAATTCAAGGGAAGGGACTGAACAGAGTGTTTCACTGAGGGCCACCACTGTACCAGAACACTACAAACATTTTGCAGCCATCAGCCTACACAGTAGGTAAGGGCTTTCTAATAGGACTGTCCACATGTGCTTCTGAGACTCCTTCTCTGATATTGCTTTATCAGTTCTAACTCCATCTTCTGAACCATCTATCCTTTGAGGTGTATTACAGCCCTACTCTTCTGAATGCTACTCTGTCACTTTCAGGTGACTTTGCATATCTCTTTGGGGAGAAAATTTATTTCCAAGTTCCTGGTAGAACATCTTTTAGCTTTAAATGCTGACAGTTACGATTTTAGAGAGCTCTCACTCTTGCTGTGGCTTCACCTTCCATTTTAGGTTTCAGAACCAGCACAGATGTGAGCTCCAACTGTTTTCAGTGGTATTTAGAAGACTACAGGTATTTGGCAAATAAGTTAAAATGAGATTTTAAGTTAACCCAAGTATTTTCCATGTTCCACACACACAAACCTCCATGTGTCTAATATACCATGGGAACCTTCTATCATTTCAGGCAGCAGCTAGGGCAGTCTAAACTCATTGCCTCAAGGAAGGGAGGCCACAGCCAAACAAAAGAGAACAAAGGCATCAATTCTCAATCTTGAGTTTCAAAAGAGCCTTTTCAAAGTCCTGGCAAAGAAAACAGGTTAATAGAAAAGGTTTTTGAGTTTCAAAAGCTTGGCTTTTCTCGTGCCAAAAGCCATATGCTATGCTATTTACAATAGATTTGGGGAGAATGTGTGATGATATGTAAAAATATATAAACTATAAAGAAATATATAAAATTCCAAAATATAAAAATATATTAAAAATATTTTTAAAGTGAATAGTCTAGTTCTATAAAGTCTGTAGAGATTCCAGGAGCTGAGCTGAGAAGGGGGTGGGGGGTGGTTCTTAGGGGGAACAAGAGTTGCAATGAGTATTTCTGACAAGCTGAACATGGCTCAGCTAGCAAATGTTACAAGTTGGGTTCTCTGCAAGTACACCTTGAGATGAAGTTTGAGGTGCAAAATGCTTATTAGGAATTAACATCTATGAAAGGCAGGGAAAGAAAGCAGGATTGGACAGAGGGAGAAGTTAAACTGAGAGGCAAGCCTTGGCCGGTAGGGAACTCTGGAGCAAATATTACTAAAGTTGTTCTGTTGGGCAGAATGGTTGGACTTTATACTCTCCACCTTAGTCTTTGGTACAAGCTGCTTTGACAACAGCATGACCTTGCATCAGGTGCGAAGAGCATCTGGGAGGAGCTGATAGCTGGACATGTTTGCTGATTCTACTCACTCCCTGCAGCTGGTCCTTCCATAAAGAAGGATCTGGGCAGCAGCCGTGGATCTCCAGGTCTACCACACTAAACCCTCTCCTCCTTGAGCCGGGAGACGATAGAACAGCTGGACAGGTTTGGAAAACGTGAAGAACATTCCATGCAGAACTCTCTTTAACCCAAGAGAGGTAGTATGGTGGGCTGGAAATAAAGAGAAAATGGCAGCAGGACACATAGAGAGCCCAGGATAGCTCATTCTGTCTTGCATGGCCCCAGACTGCCATAGAGGAGGGTCTGACAATTCCCCGTGACCCAAAGAGGGTCAGATGTGGACTGCTTGGACCAACTGACACACCTAGAATTGACAGCGGTGAAGGGGAACTCTCTCAGCTGATAAAAGTGGGACTAACCCCCAAAATCACAAGAGATAAAGTTCTTTTTAGTATATTACAGCAAAGGCAGGTGACAGGTGAACCCACATCACCTTCCCTTTTTTTCTATCTGCCACTAGGATTCTATAAAGCCACTCCCCATCCCACTATCCCAATTGATTTAGAGAAACCCCAGGTCCTGAACAGAAGAAGGAGTGGAGAAACTCCCAACCGACTGAGTTTAAGCTTGAGGAGACAGAGAAACCCCCTACGTGATTGAGTTTATCTAGAATTAAATAGATTTGAGTTTCCTGCTACTAGACAACGTGGGGGTTCCAGATAGATACGAAGTTTAATTATGAGAGGAAATATTTTAAAAGCTACATTTTTGATTCACTTGTGCCATAGATTGAAAATCCATACTGCTATACAGATAGGAAATGATCAAAGAAGTAATCATTGCTTCTGTCGGTAGCAGAGGGAGAAATGTAAACCAGCGAAAAGAGCCAAGCTTGCTCTTGGCCAAGTGTGTGGTACAAGTGGGGACACTATCTTAAAAACCAGACACTCAGACCCTGCTGGTATGGTGGATAATGGGAGGTGATTTCTGTAAATCTGCTATATATATATATATATATATATATATATATATATATATATATAATCAAGGCTTTAAATTATTTATGTTTTTGCCATCCTGCTTTTAGGTATCAGGCTTAAGAAAGTAACCAGATATCATTGTGACTGCTATTTGAGGACTAGAGAAAGAGAGAAATCAGGGCACTGGTTGTACATTGTCCCTAGCAACAAATGCTGATCTCTGGCACTTGAGTGATGGCAGTGGGGATGGGAGACACGTAGGAAATTGGGTGTTTTTTTTAGAGTTAAGACTTGTTGATGGACTAAATGTGTGTGACAGGTAGGGTGCGATTTTTAGTTTTTGGCTTAAGCACCTGGGTGGATAACAGTGGCCTTTACTAATATGGAGAAGGTTAGAGACAGAAACAGTTTTTTGAGGAGAGGGTAGAAATCAAGAGGTTTCCTATAGTTCATTTGAGTTTCTGATGCTATGAAATATCCACAAGGTTCTGTCTCTTTGACATCTAGGCCTGGAACTTGTTGGAGTGGACAGGGTGAGAAATATTAATTTGAGAATCATGAACATAAAGACAGCATTTAAAGCCATGGGACTGATGAGATCATTTGCTGAATGAGTTACTGAATATAAATAGAGTGAATCAAATGGATGATAGGACCATATGTGTAAGATTATTAGAGATTTTTATTTTCTTCTTTATTGTTTTCTGTATTTTTAAAGATGTTCACAATGAAAATATATTACTTAAAAATTTGTTTTGATGTTTATTTATTTTTGAGAGAGAGAAAGACACACACACAATGTGAGTTGGGGAGGGGCAGAGAGAGAGTGAGGCACAGAATCCGAAGCAGGCTCCAGGCTCTGAGCTGTCAGCACAGAGCCCGATACGGGGCTCTAACTCATGGTCCATGAGATCATGACCTGAGCTAAGTCGAACACTTAAGCAACTGAACCATCCAGGCGACCCGAAAATATATTACGCTTGTAATCAGAAAACAAGTAAAGTCACAATAAATCTGCTCCTGGCACTCTGAAACACAGATATGCAGCTTCTTTGCTTCTTTTCTCAGAAAAAGCATTTCACCTCGGTTGGGCCTTAAAAATATTAATGTGCTTATTTAATTGGGAATCTTAGAGACAGTGTTTGCATGAAAATCAACATCCTCACCTCTTCTGCAGTGCAAATGAGCCACTCATTTTCTGCTCTCACCTAACCTGCATCTTGCTGCTGATTGAACCTGTGCCTAATTATGTGTTGCTCCTTGAGTTCTGGAGTATGTAATAGCAATGTTTATTTGCCAAGGTTGACGGTGATGACTAAGTCGTTTCCCTCTTCGTGGTTTTTTTTTTTTTTTTTTCCTTTTTTAAGTGAAAGAGAGAGTAACCCTGTCTGTCATGCCCCCAACACAGTGCGTTGATGGGGTTGTCTCTGGTTAGTGAGAGCTGGGGCAGGAACTCAAGCATCACAGGGTATTTTGTCAGAAGCCCTAGTGAGAAGGAGTTTCTGTAAGTCATCTGGGATGAGGCAAAAGGGCCTCTTGGCCTGAATATTTATTCATTCAACTAACATTCAGCACATCCCCACAGTGCTCCTGGCCCTACCCTGAGCAATGACAGAGATAAATATGATCCTAGAATGTTAAGTCTAGTGATTCAGTTTGAGTCCCATTTGTTAAGTGTCATGATGAAGGAAGTGTGGGGCAATATGGAAACACATAACCTGGGGAGTGTGGTTCAGGGTCAAGGCTACCTGGAAAGGATAATAATAGCTAGCATTTGTCAAACTGCCAGGCACAGTTTTTCACGCTTTATGTGGTTTGACTCATTCATCCTTCCAACAACCTGTGAAGAAGGTACCATTATTATGCTCATTTTATGGGATAAAAACCTGAAGCACAGAGTGGTTAAACCTCAGCTGAGTAGCCAAGGGCAAGAGGAGTTAGGTTGAAGGTGGAGGGAAGAGTTCCAGGCAATTGGAGCAGTGTGTGGAAAGGCATGGTGCATTCATGGATAGTGCATGAGGAATGGCTGGGAGACTGACTACAGGATGCTTGCTGTCACTGGCATCTGTGGGGCAGGGGCCCGGAGGACGGAGCTAGAAGGGCTTGAGAGGCATTAAGAAAGGAAGCAACAAGGGCGCCTGGGTGGTTCAGTTGGCTAAGCGTCTGGCTTCTGCTCAGGTCATGATCTCACGGCTTGTGGGTTCAAGCCCCATATCAGGGCTCTGTGCTGACAGCTCAGAGCCTGGAGCCTGCTTTAGATTCTGTCTCCCTCTCTCTCTGCCCCTCTCCCGCTCATGCTCTGTCTCTCAAAAATAAATAAAAATGTTAAAAAAAATTTTTTTAAAAAGAAAGGAAGCGACAGAATCAGATTTGCCTCGGCTCTGGCTGCCTTGTGTGGCCTGGTTAGATGGGAGGAAACCAGACAGGAAGTGGTGGTAGCGGCCGCACTTGGATTCAAGCGGCAGGTGGATTCAAGGGGCGTCTGGGGAGGTGCCGAAGGGGAGGAGCTGGAGTGAGTGTCCAGACTTCTCCTTGGGTGGCTAGGTAAGAGGCAGTGTTTCCCGAGACCGGGAGCCCCAGGGGAGGACCGCACCTTGTGTGCACAGATGGTGCCTGAGGTTTGTTCTTTGAGGCACCTTGAGCCTGGGTCTCTGGGGAACAGAGAGAACAATGCCCAGGGAAGCAGTGAACAGTGAGTATATGGACGGAGACCCGGACCCGAGAACAAACAAGCCAATCAGCGGACTCCTCGATCTGTCTCTGAGCCGACATCTGAATTTCTAAAACTTAAGGAGAGGGAGACCTTGAAAATCTTCATAAAAGCAAGGGATGGTAAATCGAAATTAATTGGATAGCACTTGTTATTTGTGATTTAATATGTGTTAAATGTCACGGATTTTTTTTTTTTTTTTACTCTATTTTAGGAGAAGTTAAAAATACATCTTCACAAGACATTTCATAGGTTTGCTGCTGTTGTGGCCCCTACCTTCTCCCCAGTTCTCTGGAAGGTCTTTATTTCTCCAGACCGCAATTCTCCTACTCTGGCAGTTTCCATAAGCCCGTTCTTTGAGGTAGGGGAGGTGGTGCTCTATATGTCTCTCTATACAATCTTTGTAATATGTATGTGACTAGGTACTTTTATCTCCACTTACACAGATGGGAAAACTGAGGTTTAGGGAGGTTCACTCCCCACTTAAGTTAGCAGATGAGGCAGTATTTAAACTGAGGCAGCCTAGCACACACAGCACTCTCAACCAGCGCTGCTGTATTTATCCACCATCTACAGGCACGTTAATCAAATCCCAAGCTCCATGCCCTTCCTCATGCCCCATGATGCCTCCAACCTTTTGACATCCGGGTTAGCATCAGAAAGCCCATGGGGTGGAGTATCCTCTCTGATGCAAATCTGAAAAGGCAGTGGGTGACTGTTGACCGTTGACCAGGACCCACAGGATTTAGATAAGGTTTTCCCCTTTTCCTCTCTTTGCCCTCTGACGACCTCTCTTCTCTTCTGGCCCCAGTGCTGTTCTTTACTCAGCATCTCCTCTTCCAAAGTGCCCAGCTGCCTTCAGGCTGGCGCCTTCAGGGACAGACGGACACAGAGAGGCAGGGATTCCCAACTGGACGGGCCACTGGGGGCCAAGAGTCCTGGGGAGATGTGGATGGGCCCAGGCCTGTAGCTGCAGTCTTCCAAACAGCCCCCTGGAGTAGACTCTCTCAGCTTCGGGGAAAGGTCAGAATTTCAATCTTGTGTTTTCACACATCTTAAATGGATTTCAGAGGCACTGGCACTGCCCTGCTCCTCTCTCTAAACAATGTGGTTAAGCTGCTGTAGCGTTGCTAGAGGCTGCATTCCTCCTGCATTGTGATGTGGTTTTTGGAAGTCATGCATGCAGTTAGCTAACCAAACTAAGCTGTTTCATTAATGGGAGCAAACTCAAGAGAGAAATCGTGAATAGGAACAAGGCGAGTTTGCTTTCCACCCCTAATTCAAAAAACCAGATAATTAAGTAGGCGGAGAAAGGAAGTATCCCTTCTGATTCCAAGAGCTGGCTCTCTCTGTCTCTCCATTTCCTTTCTTTATTAGGTGGTGATGGTGGTTGTGGGATGTGTGTGTGTGTGTGTGTGTGTGTGTGTGTGTGTGTCGGGCGGCGGGGCGGGGGAGGGGGGCATGGCAGTGGTGCGGGGATGGTGAGGGAATTCCTAGCAAAAGATCTATTACCCCAGAACCTTGGAGTCAGCTGTTTCTATCATGTTTTCTGTTCTGTTCTGCTTCCCTGTCCCCTCCACTCAGTTCTACCCCACCCTCAGTAGCAGCTCCAAATCTCCACCGGCCAACTCATCCCCCACCTGTCACTTTGGATCCCACCTCAAAGACAAGGCTCATCAGCATGAACTCATTCCCCACCTACATCTTCCACCTATGGATGCACATGGAGATCACGTTCCTCTCCTCTTCTCTGCCTAGGAGGAAAGAGTCCCTGTCTGTCTGCAAAGCTCACTGCTCTCCTGTGGCCTGACACCCAGTATGAATCTGCTTGCCAGTTACCCTGTTGCTATCATGGCTCCTTCCCTCTGTATAATAAACATGTCCAACTCGCTCGTATTCCAAGAAAACCTCTTCCCTCAGGCCTGCCTCTGGACCCATCTTCCCCACCTTCGGGGCTTGCTTTCACCACCACACATCTTAACAGTCTACCCACTTGTCAAAGCCACACATCTCCACCGCCGTCACCTCCGGTTCTGGCTTCTGCGTCTCCTACCCCGTGGCTGGTGGCCACTGATGCCAAATGTTCAGACCCAGTGGATCTCCCCATCCATTTCCTATTCACATCTGAGCAAGACGGCAGGAGGATGGCCGAAGTGACCTCTTCAGGGGGACTGCCGGTTCAGTCTTCTGATGTTTTTTTCAGAGAGCCGAGACTTTCAGACAAAGACATTTTTCATCTACCAGGCTGCATATTTTTACTTAGATATTTAAAAAAGCAATCTCAAGCTTTCCGAAAGAAAATGTAACATAGATGCCAAATCAGATGAGAACTAACACTTGGTATCAACAGGAATATATTTGAATTTAAAAAGGCTAGCTGCATCTGACAGCAGTGTGTCTCAGCTAAAGTCTAAGCTGGAGTGGGGGGGTGGGGAAGAGAAGAGTCTTCAATAAATAAATGTTTATTAAGACGAGGGCAGGTGATAAGTAGAGTGACTCTATCATGTGACGCATAGAGAGTCAAGGAAGGCTTCACATCAGAAGTTACAGTTGGGCTGGGTCTTATAGGGCAGGTAATTTCTGGTAAATCCAAGTTCACTGAAGGCAGAGGGAACGGCATGTGCAGAGAGCAGGATGTTTGGAAAAGAACTGACATTTTCGGGGAATAATGAGCATGATACTTTGAAGCGTCTTACGGTCTCTAGGATCGAGTGCTGTCCTCTGTATCACAGCCCTGGGAGAGCTGCAATTGTAATTTTTGTTAAACTCAGGGCTGAAGACCCTCCAAATGTGTATGAGGAACCAATTTCTTGCGTCCTTTCCTAAATCCAATGTGAGCTTTCAGATGGACAGAGGAAAGGTGCTCACAATCAAGGCCATCTTTCCCCAGGGTGGCCAGGATCAACAGAGGTGGCTAATGGTCCAGCAAGCCCCAGCACCTCCTGCAGTACATCTTCCCCACGTTGCACCTCTGGCCTCACTATTCATGAACTGTCAGAAGAAAGGGGCTGCATGTATCATTCGTTGTCACACAGTGACTTCCACCAAATATTTGCTCAAAAATATTGGTTAAGTGCAGGGGTTAACAGGACCTGCATCTTGTGCTTTGCAAAGGATGGAAGGTTTCTGACCACTCCCCACCCCCACCCCACCTGTTTCCGAAGGAACATTTCTATGAAGTTCCTGATTATGGTAGAGATTGTCAGCTCAGGTGGCCTTCCTGGGCACACAGGTAGACAAGACCACACACTTAACCCCTTTCTTGTGATTAGATGGGGCCACGTGGCCAGAGAAGTGAGAAGTGATAGGTGCTACTTCCTGGAGGAGGCATTTGAGGAAGTGTATCAGCCAAAGCTCTCAACAATGATCCTAGGATTCGTGTATTGAAAGGATAGCATCATTAGATGAGTGTGGATTCCTGAGTCACCAGACGGAAGCATACCTCACACTGACCCTCATGAGAACATGTGGAAGAATTAAATCTCTATGGTTCCAAGGAGTTGCCCTGTTGCAGTCCCTACCATGATTAATGTATCAGTATATTCCACTTACTTTCCATAAAACAAAGTGGGAGTATGGATTAGACATCAACTCAATACAGACACTGTTATTTGATGGAGGCCACAAGAGAACAGCTGTCAATGGACAAGTTCTACGTCACTTTCTCTCCTTTAGAAAAACACAAAGAAACTTCTCAGCTTGCAGTTTTGGAAAAGGTTGAGTATCTCTTGAGCATTTGAAAGTAAATGTGAATGTGAATGTGATTCTTGATTGATCTTTCATTTCCTTGCCTACCAGGAAGCTCTGAGCCAAATACATGGTTTATGTATGGCCTCTCAGAATGCATTTTTGTCAGTTCTCCACCATAATTACTTTGCTACTCAGTCCTCATTTTCCCTTTGGGTTCTGATTTATCCAAATTTCTGTTTTCTGTGTTTTATGCTCTTTTAAGTGTCTTAAAAACTCTCCTCTGTGGAAGGGATAAGGAGGACAAGGAAAGTTGAGAACGAAATTTTTAGAACGGGTTCTGGACAAATGATCTGTGAGCCTTTCTTCTCCTAACCCTGGTGAAGGCAGATCGTATAAATCAGCTGAGTTTAACAATCAGTGATGTTGGTTTTAATTTACTCTTCTACTTTTCATGACTATTAATTTTTCCTTTGATTTATAACAGGGTAGCTCAAAGAATATGTTAATGATAATAATAATTACTGGTGTAAGATAGTTGGTGGCAGTAGTTTAAAATAACTGTGCTCATAGATTCAGGGTCCCCAGATGACATTTATTCATTAGTACTTCCTCCTTCTCGAGCTTCATATAGCACTTTGATTCACATTTTTGGTGGAAAACCTTCCTTCCATAAAATTCCCCCAATTGGTGATAAATATCTGATGTAGAAATATTAACTTTAAAACTCCCAGCTCATACCTCACCTTACTATTACCTTTGCTTTCCATACCTGTGTAGACTCAGTGGCTTGAATTAGCTCTCCTGTACATGCACTGAAAGACAACTGTTATTATTCCCACATTTCTTATCTGTAAATGATCTACAACAGATGCACATAAACACATGTGAAAAAAATTCTTTATTAATTTCTCACATTTCATTACAAAATGTATGTTGCAAACAACTTGAATAACCTACTGGTGTGTTTTGTTGTTTTTTAAACCCTTGGCTTCAAGAACTCAGAATCTCCCTCTCTCCTATCAAGTATTGGGAAACACTGATTATTGGAGTCAACAGGTTCTCATTTTGCTATTTATCTTCTCTCAAGCTCTGAAAAAAAAAATGTCCTCTGTATAAATTAAACAAAAAAATGTTGTAAATTCTATGTCATTACAGTCAACAGAATTATAATAATGCATCCAAAATGTGCGGCCACAAAATATCAGGTATATGTTTGAAAAAAGAAAAAAATGACATTCTAGCCTTGTTAAAAGGATAATGGTCCCATATTTTTATTAACAGGTTAGCAAAACAAAATCCAATGGATTACAATATTTACATGTTATTTGAAAAATAAAGTAGTGATAAAAGCATGTCACAATTATTTTCTGGTTTTTTTTCCTTTTTCTTTCTTTCTTTCCTTTTTTTTTGCTTGATTTTTTTTTGTTTTTTTTTTTTGTTTTTGTTTTTTTGTTTTTTTTGTTTGTTTTTTTTTTTTTTTTTTGGTAACCATACAAACACCCAATCCAGGTATGGAACTGTTTAATACATTTGAAATGAGGCCAATTAAAAACAAATATGGACACAAAATGTTATCTTTGTCTAGATCACACTTTCCCCATTGTCTGGTTTCCACATGATGGCCCCCATCCCTAAAAAAAAAAAAATTAAATTAAAAGAAACTCCCTACAAATAAAACTTTTTTAACAGCAAGAAAATAAAAGAAGAACATGCTTTTCAAGTAAGCACCTATTCCACAAATGCAATATCTTTCCATGGATTTTATTTGAAGCTGTGTGGGACACTGTCATCTCAGGATTCCCTGCCCCTTTCTTCCCTCCCCCTCCCACAACCCTTCCAAGTAAAAAAAACAAAAACAAAAAACAAAAAACAAAAAAACAAAACATGAAAACCAAAGGACTCACACACACGCATACACACGAGCACACACACATCCAAGCACACACACACACACACAGGCTTCTATAACCTAGGCTTCAAGGAAAGTTCTTTTCTACTTTTTGGAATGAAACCCTTTGTTCACAATCAGAACATATTATAAATGTAGACTTAGATTTAGTCTAAGCTGCTCCCTCCTGAAAAAGCTAATATTGGGAAACAGAGCAGCTGGCAGCTACATTTAAAAAAAAAAAAAAAAAAAAAAAGTAGTTCTCCAGGCTCCTTATAGGATATAAGTATTTCTTGTCCACTCACCAAAGGGATGGGATTCTAGCATATCCCCTTGTTCCACAAAATAAATGAAAAAAACCCTCCCCCAAAACACAATGCAAACAAAAACAGAACACAGATTTTTAAATCACACACAAAAGCCAGCCCATCCTAACAGAAATTATTTGTGTGAGACGGATAATGTGTTAATGGACAAGCAACAAAAGGGTGAAGAGGACTTCCTCGTCTGGCCCACAAGCTGCATAGCTGTGCCGAAAAGTTTGGTTCTTTAGTTAAATTAAGGGGGAAAAAAGTTAACTTCTTTGTTATTTCCATGTTTAAAATAAAGACATTCCTATTCACAAAAAACTAAATCTCCCTTACCCCCAAATTAAAACAACAATAACACGCACATAAAAAAACAATTTATGTGAAAACTGAATTGTGCTGTGTTTGTAACACTCAAATTGATAGAAAATAAACATGTGGCAAACAAAACTCCACAGTCACCGTAAAATTAGCTCACATGAATCTACCAAATTCTAAATTATAGTTGAACACTAATAAACAGCTTACCTGGAATAAAGGATGACAATTCACAAACAGTTATCTAATAATTAAAGTCTGTTTCTTTTTTTTGTTTTGTTTTTTACTAAAATAATTAAAAAAATCACAGTATTTTAAGAAATAAAACCCACGTGGGGATTTTAAGCACAATTTGTGTTCCTTTCTTTAAAACTCTCTTTTTTTTTTCTCCATTCACCGTCTTGCCCAGCAGTTCTCTCTACATTTAACCACAACGACGACAGGTAGTACTGACAAATGCAGAGAATTCCCTTGGTTAAGTTTGAGGTACTAGGAAACAGGTGACTGTTTTATGCAAAGCAGTTTTTTTGTTTTCTGTTTTTGTTTTTTGTTTTTTTGTGTTTTTTTTTTGTTTGTTTGTTTTTTCCCAAAGCGGCTGCAGTTAGGTCTTGAAAAAGCTTAAGGTATTAAAACTAGAAAAACGCACCGAAAGATGTGCGTCAAAAAGTTGTTCCCCTAAGAGAAGTCTTGTACTGTCACGGAGCTTCTGTTTCCACATCCTGTCCAAGACCACCACAGAGCACACCGTGTGCATGGGAGGTGCTTCCATATTCCGCAACAAATGACACTTCCATGATGAAGATCCGGAAGAAAAGGTGTAGTGATGGAAAAGGAGCCACATATTCCAACCATTTAAATAACTTTAATTTACATACTCACTCACACAGGTACCAGTGCTTTGAAAATAGATTGTTCAGTCCTAAAAAGCAGCTTTGTTCTGTCTTCTTTTCTGTCCCCGCCCTTCTCAGCCCAAGCTGGCCCTCCCCACTTTCTCATCACGGTTCAAGTACGGTTTGATTAAGAAGTTCACCAAACGCTTATTCTTTTTTGGCCTCTGCATTCTCCAGGAGAGATTTGTCAGCAGCTACTACACAGATGGCTACTGTTTCACTCTTTAGGGAAAAGTCTATCCCGATTGCCTCATCATCTTCCTTTTCCTCTATAGAGGGCATCTTAATACTGTCCTCCACACTCTCCTTCAGGTGGATTTCTTCTCTGCTCACCTGCTTGGTGTCATTCAACGCCCTGGAGAAACAGTAATGGTAGAGATGGATGAGTATGCCTTTTTTTCTAATTAAACAAAAAAGTCCTTATTTCCCTGATCCTAAAAAGACCTTGGGGCTTCCTTTGCGTAAATGCCATGAACATATGAGTAAATTCTGAGTGATTTATCCTTTGCTACATGTTATGCTTAGGTCATGTATTTCAGCATCTTATTAAAGATGTGAACCTACAAAAATAGCCATTATTATACTCTGTTTTGATTATACCATGCCTTGTGTCCACATTAACATAATTATTTTATGTTCCCTCTTCTACTGGGTGATAGGTCATAACTGGTAGTAGTAGCAAGAACTGCCTTATGCTCAAACTCCTCTGTGTAACCCATAAGCTTGGAGATTGGCTGTATTTATGAAGACTAAAAGAGCAACTCAGGTAAAGATTTAATGGACGGATCCAGAAACAAATCATAAAAAAACAAACAAAAAGTAAAAACCCAAAGATGGAACCCATATCTAGGAAAACTTAGTTAGGTTCTCTGAAGTTTAGATGTTTGGGGTTTCAGGGGCATTTTCTACTCAGGAACTGACTCCTTGGTTCTCTCTGTCTGGCAGACTAAGAGTGCCTCGTCTAGGGGACAGTTTTATGTTCAAAGATCTTATAAGTGTTTTACGGATATGCTCCCACCTACCTGGGAGGCAGGCAGAAGCTGGCTCTGTCCCCGAGGCAGAGCATTGAAGGCACCAAGAGGTGCGAGGGAATGTTCAAGGCCACTCAGGGAATGAGTCATCACAGAGGCAGGAACAGAAGCCAGATCTTTTGACCCCGGTCCACGCTCTATCAGAGAATGTCAGGCTAATGAAAGCTGAAGGGACACTGGCTGGAGAACGCTAAACTTCCACGCGAGGGCTTGAGTGGGATTTGTCTTTCATAAAGATGATTTTTCCTCATTTGAGTTGTGTCTGGGTGACCATTGAAAAAACCAACAGAAAAGAAGAAACCTAGTTCCTGATGGCTGCCTCTCCTCCCAAGCCCAGAAATAAAGTGTGACACGGAGGGAAGGGCCTACGGATTGTCAGGGGGACCAAAAACAAAACAAAACAAAACAAAACAAAAAAAACGAAAAAACAGAACCTGCTCTCCCTGCCACTTCTCACTTTGGGCAAAGGCGATCTTGGGACGGCTCAACTTACATGCCGTGTCTGAGCACGTGCCTTTCCCACTCAGAGCCCTGTGAGAACGCCCGTCCGCAAAATTCACATGGAAAACGCTTCTCAGTGTTAATAGCAGCCCCACGGTCAGCAAATCTCATCAGATCTGTGAGGAGAAAGCAGAAGTGTTACCTGTGTGCTGTGGGAGGAAGCAGAAGAGGGAAGTCAACATTCATTAGGAAACCTCCTTTCTTTCCTACTTTCACCCGTAAAACCCTCCATGAAGGCAATTTCCAGATTCCTTACTCTTAGTTCTCCTACTGGCTTCTCACGTCAGGGCATTTCTTGGATAGCCGTCAAGAGCAGCTCCTGGGTCCCAGGCCCCCAGCAGCCCCGTTCCTCCTCACTGCCTCATCACAAACAAATAGTCTGGGTCTTTCTGGCCTGAAGAACCCCTTCTGTCCATTCCAACAGCGTCTCGGCAGTTTTTTCTATCGAATCTCTTCCTTCTAGGATGCTCTACCAGTGCCTCGCTATTTAGCACCTATTCATTTTCTATTTGACACAAGTTTATCTTTGCTCACTAAAAAGAATATAGAGGCACTGGACCAGGTTACGCGTAGCAGACCTCAGGGTTTCGATGCGTTCCAAGTAGAGCTGAGGGCTCACGACTCATGCTCATCTGTCACGGATGTCATAATCAACACCTCACAGGGTGGCAACGAGCACTGAATGAGATCTGCGAGCAAAGAAGCTAGCGTGAACGAGAATCCTGGGAAGCGGGGAGGCCAGTTTGTAAAAGTATGTCCTGAGCTAGTGAGGGCCCCTGGCTGGCTGCCTGACATCTACTCCTCAATTGGTGGTACTCATGAATGTGGGGGTATAGACATTTCTGGAAGGTCTGTTGCAAACATCAAATACTGACGGTCGTTTTGTTTTCTCCATGGCGCTGGGCACATGTTAGGGGTCTGATCAATGTGGATTGGCTGGCTAATTGTTTACAGACCACTCCTCCTGGCAAACTCAAAGATGAGAGCTCACGTGGCCTTTGTGTTCTCCCGAGTCCTAAGCCCATATGTCTTTCATTACACCACAGAGAGCCAATCTCCTTGTGGATAATAAACAGCAGGGCTGAGACGGTCCTGCAGCCACGCAGCAGAGTGAGGGCAGCATACGGGGAAATGTCCATCATCTCTACATATCTGGTCACCCTGTGCTTGTACATACAAGATGCTACAGGAAGATGTCCCCTGGTTGAAACACTTCATCTAATCAAATCCTCAGGATGACGTTAACAGGATAGGTGTCTCTGTGCTGCCTTAATCTTTAGCACAAAACGCTATGTGAATGGGCCAGTTTTAACAAAAGATGAAACATTTTCTCACAAATTAAGAAGATCACCACACAAGCCATTAAAAATAATTGCACAGACTATCTTCCTTGATTCTTTTCATTGGAAATGAGACAGCACCATCTGCTCTGCGCATTAATTCCTTAGCAGGGATTATCTTGGGCAAGAAATCAACAGAATGCCTTCCTGACTCCTCCCAACTGCATAATGAGAGGGGGGTGGGGAGGATTCTGCTTGGGTTAATTTTGATTTCTTCATGCCTGGTTTCTTCTCTTTCAAATTCCCTCCGAGCTTCCTAGGCAGGACCTGCGATATGGCCACGGTCAGTCTTCTCTCTAGTTCCCGTGTTGGAAAGGGCGCTGGGTATGGGGTGGCTACAAGGACATGAGCCCCCTGCACTGAGCGTGCCTGATGAAAGTCTACACTTGCCAACGAGGGGCATGCTCCTGGCACATTTGCTCCTTTACCCTTAGGAAACATGAAACCAGTCATCTATTCTTTCCAATGGCTCATGCTGTTTCATCCTCAAAGGAGGAGGCCAGTCATTACCTGTCACACATCAAATAGCTCTCCATCAGCCCTGAGAGCTGCACTAAAGCCACCTCCCGCTCTACTCCTAGAAGACAGACCGTCTGGCAAAAACTCCCCGAGGCTATTGTGTGCCATTTCTTCTCATTGGCAAGAATATACCTAGATGGTGGAGAATGGATTCAAAGGAGATGAGACAAAGGAGGCTGTTCTTTCAAGGATCGGAGAGGGGGATGGGGAGGGTTAGGCTTGTAATTCTCATTAACATTACTAGAAGTTACTCATGTAAATCCCCTACCCTCACAGAGAGGAATACATGCCCCTCTACCCAAAGACGTTCCCCCCCGCCATGTGGTTACGGCTCATGAATGTGGATACTACACTTTCCAGTGAGAAGTGATCAGACACCATGAAATTCTTTACAGTCAAACCGAACTGGTCTGTCGCCCCAGTGCCCACGCAAAGGGGGCGGCCAAGCCAGGCAAGGAAGGAAATTTGCCTGGTGCCCCACGTACCTAACTGCCATCTATTTTTCTAATTTGCTATGCTTTCATTCTGGAGGAGTCACGGGGAGGGGAAGACTAAAAGGGCCTCTTGCCTCTGCAACACTTGTAACCTCTAAAATCGTATGTGCTCAGCCTTAGAGATGAAAACAAGTCATAGTAACCAACAAGGAATAACTTATTTCCTAAACAACAGCAGGGCACAGAGCACCATGAAGCAAAAGGAGCCTCTGTCCCCCTTGTCAAAAGCATCCTCTTCTGGAGAACTCTGCTAACAGTGCACAGACGTTAAAGGATTCATCACTAAGAACATATTTGTGAAATGTTAAAAAAAAAAAAAGGAAAAGAAAATTAGAAATCATGCTTCCTCAGATCACAGCCATTTCCCTTGCAAGAAATGGATCACTAAGGCATCTACTAATAAAAGTTGTAACTTTACAAGGGCAATCAACCTACGTGGTAGGGTGTTTTATTTGTCCACTCATTTTTCAGGTTGACCATGGGTGCGGGGGCTTTGAAGAGCGGGCAGTCCCTGCTGTTGTCTTCACTGGGACTTCAGGGGCCCGAATGGACCCCCACACTGCAAACCTGTGGTCCCCTGCTACGGTTGTCATGGTGGGGATGGAGTGGAAGAGGGGCTGGGCAGGAAAGAGAACAGGGAGGAGAACCTCCAAGCGAAATGGCCACCAAAGAGGCATTTGGAGGCCTGCAGACCCACCGGGTAAGGAGGGGAGACAGTGACATTCTGCAGACGTGCACCTCGGAGGGAGGCCCTAAGGGGATTCAGGTCTAGGTTCCCTTCAGTGAAGAACATCCCACTGCTCCAAGTGTTCGAGAAATGAGATGTAGTGTAAAGAGATCTTGGCTTTGGAGCCAGAAGACCTAAATTCGGCTTCCAATATATATGTTTTTCCTTTGAACAAACTCTTAAATTTTCTGGGACTGTATGTCCCCCTTTGCAAAATGATAATACATGACATGGCAGGGCTATCATCGATGAGGTGGTTACTATGCTTCAGGAACTGCGCTGGTGTCTTGTACATCATCTCATTTAAGCTCTCCACATCTCTAGGAGGTAGGTGATATTATTATTGTCAGTAATGAACGCAGATGGGATAAAACGATTTACCCAAAGCCATAGAGCTAGTTAATAGCACAACTGGGAGCCAAATTCAGGCAGGCCAACTGCAGAACCCTCTACATGATACCAGATTAAAGAAAATACTGGACATGGCACATAAGGATGCTCCATGCTGATAACCTCATCCCATTCTTATCGTCACTGGGATGGTATCTATCCTGTGTATTTCTCATGTTTGTTATCCAGGTGCTTTTGATGAATCCCTAATAACTACACTAACACATCTGAAACCCATAGTCTTATATGCACCCTCTGGGGACTTCCACAATATTCTATGTTGAACAATACAGAAAACCAACTCTAGATCATATAAATGTAGGCCTACATTTTTTTTTGAATGGTTATATAGATATACTTTTGAAAAGCTTTATCTTGAGAATAATTCTGGACTCAGAGGAAATTGGAAAAAGAGTACACAAATCCCATGAAAGCTTGCTTTGTGAACACACGGCTGAATGAAAACTGTCGCTCCCTTTCTCTCTCTTTACAAGGTGTTAAGGGCCAGGCAGAGGACTTCCGGAGAGGGCTCAGGGTTCAAGTTCTTTGCAGCCTCCCCCACCACACAGCAGTGGATGCCCTAGCAGCAGCAATTTTACATAAGTGCTCAATGGGAAGTTCACTTACATTCCTCGTAATGAAACGTTAAGCTCATTTCCATTTACGGTGTCCTCTGTGTTACTTGTCTGCCCATCCTTATTGTGAAGCTTCCCCAGACACCAGTGGTCCTTATTAAAAACAAATCACCACCATATATTTCTTAACAAACATATAGTTAAGTTTCTATAGTTAGAAAATGTCTGTTTTCCTTGAAGTTTCTATGGCTGGTAATAGTTTACAAAGACATGGCCCCTGACATGTTTCTTAAGTCAGTCTGTTCTGCTACTTAACTAAGAAGGATCATTCCTTCTGTTCCTCCTACAACAACCTTCTGCCTCCCTTCTGTCTCACCATGGACGTGCTAGATGCCATCTGGGCCTCCGAGGGCAGGGCTGAGACTAACCTCTGTCATCAGCCTTGCTGTTCATTTCTTCTTCCTTGTCCTCGTCATCACTGCTGGAGCTCTCCATCTTTTCCTTCATCTGTTCCAGCTGATCCAAGTTAACCCGTCCAACCAGCTCAAAGTTACGGCTCACCTGAAAAAGGCCCAAACAAATGATAGAATAATGAACCGCAGACTGAACAGAGTTCTCCCTGGGGGAGAGATCTTTCCAACATCATCTTCCAATGACCGTGTTTTTGGAATCAGGACAGTACAACACCAGTGCCTAGGAGACCCTTTTCTTCACTTTGACTATTCCAGAGGCGGGTCTGTCCTTTACCCCACATTCCAACATTTTTAAAGGAACACTGGACCTTCCTTACTAGATTTAGTATAAAATGTGAGCTATAGTCAACAGGAAATCAAAGTATCACAAAGCCTGGGGTACAGAGTAGGTGTCCAGTGATACCTTTTGAGTTGATTTCAAAGGTGTAACTTTCTTAAACTACCTAAGTTTCAAACACCTCTGGAGGTGAAGAGGCTCTGGAAGGTTCCTGAAAACTTAGCATGAGAGTCACAACCTTCTTCCCCACAGTCTTATAAACCTGGAGGTCTGGGGGCTACCCCAGCTTAGGCCAGATAACAACTATCCAACTCCTGACTCCAGTAAATGGAAAACAATACTGTCACTGTTAGTGTTACTGTTTTCAAAGCTGACCATAACCTGTAGATT
This sequence comes from Panthera pardus, assembly GCF_024362965.1. NCBI lineage: Eukaryota > Metazoa > Chordata > Mammalia > Carnivora > Felidae > Panthera > Panthera pardus. Next base: position 67,786,420 of record NW_026526766.1, on the reverse strand, counting down.
GAAGCTGGGACTACCTGAGAAGAATCTAGACGAGTAACTCCTAAAAGGAGTTACACCCAAGGGAAATAAAAATCCACACTAAAAAAACTTTGTAATGATGTTACGTTTAGGGTCCTTACGTCAACAGTAGCACAAAATTTACCTTCTTGACTAATCTATTTTCAGAATTTCTCCAGTTTGTATGCATAGAATTATCAGGAACGACAGGTTAGCACGGGACTTAAGCCAACAGTATGTCTCAAGTCATTCAACTGCGATGGGCTATTCCTCTGTGGAAGGTGCCGTGCTCCCCCTGTTGGGGGCCGGGGGAGGGACCCACAGAGATGAGTGAGATGAGTGAGATGAGACCCTGTCCTGGCCTCCAGAGGCTCACAGTTTAGTTCGGGAGGGAAGGCAGACATCATTCATTAGATTTCAAGAGCTGCTACAGAAGAGACAGAGCATATTGAGGGCACAGGAGAGGAAAGGGAGAATTTACAAGATAATCCCAAAATACTCTCTGGGACCAGACTGGAACAAAGATTTGCTGAGCACCACCAATTCCATATGCCTGGCAGATGGGAACATCATCATCAACTGTGACAAATGTGAGAGAAAAAGACTCAGAGTAGCAGGGCCAATAGACAGTCCTGTAAAAAGACTTAATATTGCCCCAACAACATCCTGTAGAAGGTAGGCAGCGTGCAAAAGGAGGAAGAAAACTCAGGATAAACACACTTTTAAAGTGAGAGGAATAATAAATTGATCCGACTTTAATAATGCGATCCATGAAATCGGTTGACAGTGGACTTTGCCAACAGCCCAACATGAGGGAGAAAAGAAGTTTCTGTTGCTCTCGTTGCTAAACGCTCAGGGAAGGCAAGAGCTTGCTTTGCTCATCTGCAGAATTAATTAAAATGAAAAGTTAATGGACTAAGGTGAGAGGGAGGAAGAGTCACGTTCAGAATCTTTAGTGCTCTTTCTTGCTAACAGTTCACAGTAACTGTCTTCGAGGGACTTCTGCTTACAGCACCTTCCTACCTGGGATGTATCTACCACGCCTCACTCTTACAGACCCACAAGGACTTTTATTTCTTTGTTTGTATGACATAAAAACACAAAAGAAGAGCAGAAGGAGAATGAGGTTTGAAGTCTGACAGACCTGACTTCAAGTTCACAGTTTGCCATTAACCACGAGATTGTGGGGAAGTTACTCAAGGTACAACCTCAGTGTCCTCGTTTGTTAAAGGGGGTCAGCCCAGTACCTACAACATAATAGTTCCCCAAAATGTAGTTTCCTTCTCCTTTCTGGGAACGTGGCCTTTTCCAATTTTGGCTTTTGGAAACACTTATAACAAGCATCGTAAATGAATATTTATGAAGTTATGTTTAGCCACAAAGTCTACGTTTTAACCAAATAGCATTTATGACAAATATTTGAATAAAAGTTTTCTGGGTTGCCAGTTTTTCAGGAAAAGGAGGCAAGGTTCCAATTTACCTAACTTTGAAATATGTGTAAAGTAACATATCCTTATGTGACCAAAATTTTCTTTTTTTTGTTTTCATAAATGTTTATTTACTTTTGAGAGAGAGAGAGAGAGAGAGAGAGAGAGAGAGAGAAAGAGAGAGAGAGGGAGGAAGAGTGCGAGCAGGGCAGGGGCAGAGAGAGAGGGGGACAGAGGATCTGATGCAGGTTGACAGCAGCGGTCTGATGCAGGGCTTGAACTCATGAACCGTGAGATCATGACCTGAGCTGAAGTCGGATGCTCAACCGACTGAGCCACCCAGGTGTCCCAAGCGTAGCCTTTTCTGACCACCTTCCTCCGCTTTGCACCTCTAGCCGGGGCAACTGCAGGTGTGTGTGAAGGGCATGAGGGCGGCCGTTGCCAGGAAATGAAAATAAGGAAACCAAGATAAGATAGGTCAAAAAGAATCCTCAAATGTCTCCTTTAATCAGGTCATTTATCCGTTCAGTCATTTGTTCGTTCCTTCAACAAGGACCCCACGTATGCCAGGCCCCATGCTAGATGGAGAAGCCCCTGCTTCTCAGGGAACTCATGACAGAAGGAGATCTGTCACAAAACCAAATGTTATGTTTTTCTTTTCCTCCTTCTGGGTTTTTCTAAGGACTGTATTTGCCCATTTTCCCGTCACCATCATCCCTCCACCGGAAAACTGTTAACATGTTGGAGTCTGCACAATTTTAAAAGAGTACATGACATTTTCACGGTATGACGTTCATCCGGGGCTAACCCGGGATTTATTTGTCCTGAAGCTTTCTAAAATCTTTGTTAGGCAATTAAAAGATTTCAAAGTGAAAACTCAAAATTTTGCTATTTAACCAGAGATTTTAAAATAAAAACCCTTTACGATGTTGGGTTCTCCCTAAACTTTAAATTCCCAAATCAGCCATCCGATATTAATACAACAGGAAGACTCCTTGATGCATTAAAAATGTCTTTTAACTATTATTTGGAATTTTAATTACTTCTCAAAGATGTTAGTGCTTTATCATATTCATTTTTTAAAAATACCATGGTTTTTGGGGCGCCTGGGTGGCTCAGTCGGTTAAACGTCCGACTTCGGCTCAGGTCACGATCTCGCGGTGAGTTCGAGCCCCGCGTCAGGCTCTGTGCTGACTGCTCAGAGCCTGGAGCCTGTTTCAGATTCTGTGTCTCCCTCTCTCTCTGACCCTCCCCCGTTCATGCTCTGTCTCTCTCTGTCTCAAAAATAAACGTTAAAAAAAAAAAAATTAAAAAAAAATACCGTGGTTTTTAAAATGGAGGTATAGTTAACACACAATATTACAGTAGTTTTGGGTGTACAATGAGGTGATTGGTTTATACATTATGCTACGGTCACCACCATGGTAGATACGTCCAATCAGTCCACGTCGCCATTACAACACCACTGGCTCTAGTCCCCACGCTGCGCCTCTCATCCCCGTGACTCATTCATAACTGGAGGCCTGTTATTTCCTATTCCCCTTCACCCGTTTTGCCCCTCCCGCCACCCCCTCCCTTCTGGCAACCCTCAGTTTGTTCTCTGTATTTATGGGTCTGTTTCTTTGTTTATTCGTTCGTTTTCTAGATACCACATGAGTGACATCATTTGGTACCTGTCTTTCTCTGACTTATTTCACTTAGCATCAGACCCACCAGGTCCACCCTTGCTGCAGTTTTGAGCCACCGTCTCTCATCTGGAATACTGCAAGCCCCCTCCCTCCCTCCCTCCTCGCTGCTTTCCCAGCATCCAGTCTTGCATCTATTTTCCCGTGTGGTCTGAGCGATTAAAAATAAATATGTAAGTCTACTCATGTCCGTTTCCGCTTGCCCGGAGGACAAAATCTCAACTTCTCACTGTAGTTGGAAATGGCCAGCTATCTCCTCACCGGGCCCACCTTCTCCAGACCACCTGAACTGCCACCATCCTGAACTTACTGACGTTCCCAGACTACGCCATGCTCTGGAATTTCTGCCTCTTCCTGCACAGGCCACTTTCTCTGTCTGAAATTCTCTCTACCTGCTTCTGTTACTCAGGGACTCCTCCGTCTTCTAGCCCTGCTTCCGTGTCACTACATCCTCCGTAAACTCCTCCTTGGTTGAATGTCCTGGCTCTATGCTTCCTCAGCATCCCCGCCCCCCCCACCTTTTATAACTCCTCCCGCTCAGTGGTTAACTATTTATGGCCTGAGCCTCCCCCACTGAACTGTAAGCTCATGCGGACAGACAGACAGACACTCTGTGCATCTCGTTCACAGCTGGATCTCCACGGCTGGTGCAGTGTCTGCGTTAGAGGGGGTGCTGCTCTCTCCTGCCTACAGTACTTCTTCGTTTTAATTTACTATGTCTTTCTTTCCTAAAAGCACGCATGAAGAATAACTGGAAAATAGAAAAAGCTTCAGGTCCAACTATCTATACATATAACTGTTAATGAGTTATTGTATTTCTGTATTCCTGTTCTCTATGCATAGATTATTTGATTGCTGTAATCATGTTAAAAAACCTACAAGTGTGTATCCTGCTTTCTTTTATGCCTGGCATGGTATAAATACCATTAATAATCATTTTCAATCACTATTACCAACTGAATGTACTACACCTTACTTGACTCCCCCCATATGAGTTCGCCTTTGGCTCTTCTTGGCTTTTCACTATTAAAAACGCAGCAAGCCATCTTACTGTATATAAATCTTTCTTTCATGTTTAGCTTTCACTTTATGGGCTAAATTTCCAGATGTGAAATCAACTCAAAAGCCACGGACTTTACTGAAGTCCCAACAGATTTCTAGGTCAGCTTCTGAAGTGATCATACCAGTAAGTTACTTTCCGGACCTAGAGATTGCGCATATGCAGAGGACATACTGAGGGAAATTCACTTCTTTCTCTGGAGGTGCCAAAAAAATTGACTGTCTTGTCTCCCAAAAGGCCCACAAGAGAGGGAGAAAGACCAAGGGTAAGAGTTCGAGATTTAGAACCTGGTTCCTTGAAGCCTTTGGAAGGCAAAAGAAACCATACATGTGTTTGAAGATGGGCTTGTTCAAATACATAATCCCTCAGACTGTAAAACTATATATAGATCCTTATATCCATGAAAGTTATTTGCGATTGCCCATGAATCCAAAGTCCCCTGTGCAGGCCACTAGCCCTTAAGAATGTGAGATGAACCGCCAACAACCAGCAGAACCTTTACCCGTGAACACTGGAGTGTGCTGACGTTGTAAACCCTTCCATGTTCGCGCCTCGTATTCAAGCTTTGCAACTATGTTTGTCCTTCTGTCTGTTGTTTTTTTAACCATTCAGCAAAATGAATGAATTTCCCTAGATATGAAGGAATTTCCATATTCGAGGCTTATTCTAAGGGGAGAAGTATTATATGATTTACAAATATTACAAGTTGAACATGCATTTTCATGCTGTCCTATGGTGACAAACCCAGTCTTAACAGGCAAGACTGATATAAACTTGCTGGTTAACGAAAGAATGAAATCAGACACCCTTGTCTTCAGATTACTTCGCAGACATTAAATGGGGGAGATCGCGATGAAGAAAAAATCCCTTAATGTTTCCAGAGTCCCCCCTCCTTCTTACTTAACATTTGTACCTTCAAAAGGGACAAGCTGTCAGGATGTTCACGTCACCTAACACTGCATGTTCATGTTACGAAGAAAGGCCAAAGTGAACATTTTTATTTCTAGAAGAAGTGACACCAGAGAGCACGGGAAAGCTGCCTCTTACACGAGAAATGCCCATCTCAGTCCCATACCAAGGATGTGTAGAGCTGCAAAGATTTTAAAGGCCTTACAGCATGGCGGGCAAACTTTGTGCACAGCGCCCGATAACCAAGTATTCCAAGCTTTCTGGACCATGTAGTTTCTGTCACAACTACTCAACTGCCGCTGGGGCTTGAAAGCAACCACAGACAATACAGAAATGGATGAGCATGGCTGTGTTCCAATGAAACTGTATTTACAGGCACTGGAATTTGAAACTCATATAATTTCATGTGTCATGAAATACTACTCTCTTGATTTTTTTTCAGTCATTTAAAAATATCAGAACCATTCTTAGCTGGTGGGCCATATAAACACAGGCAGCGGGCCAGATTTGATCTATGGTCTAGAGTTTGCCAACCTCTGACTTATAATAGCAGGTGGTCTAGGGGCGCCTGGGTGGCTCAGTCGATTAAGCCTCTGACTTTGGCTCAGGTCATGATCTCACAGTTCGTGAGTTTGAGCCCCATGTTGGGCTCTGTGCTGACAGCTCGGAGCCCGGAGCCTGCTTCACATTCTGTGTGTCTCTCTCTGCTCCTCCTCCACTTGTGCTCTCTCTTTCAAAAATAAATAAATAAACATTAAAACATAATAATAATATCAGGTGGTCTACCCAGCAATCTCTGCCTATCTTTGAAAGTCAGAACAAGAATGAAATCAGTAGGAGAAAGGGTCAGCACAGCATTGTCTCTACGATTTCTTATAGGAAGATGGTCAAAGGTGCAGGTAAAAATCTTGAATTCAGAGCATTTCGATCAGATCTCCTGTAAAAGCTCCTAGAAGGGACATTCAGCTAAGTATATTAAAGTTCTACGGAAGAGAAGCCGTGACACCATATTTGCTTTGCTCCGTGCTGCCCTCCTATTTTGTAGACACCTTTATCAAGCACTCGTCATGCTGGCTTGTGGTTCTTTACTTAAGCTTGTGTTACCTCCTTGCTTATAAACTCTTCCAGGGTAGCAACCACTTCTCATTTAGCTTTAAGTAAGTACAGAGTATAAGGTCGGTCATTGAGTTGACACACAATAAATGTTATTTGAATGTACTGGTAACATAAAAACCATGGGAGACCATAAAGTATAAAGAACTTCATAATACTGTACCCAATGATAAAAATTTGCTGGCTAATAAGACTAGACATTTTCTAAAAGATTTTGTTCAATTCTTAACAAATATCTATTACATACGAAAAATTAATCCAAGTGTTTTCACATGCATCCCTTAAACCCTTATGACCACTCTGAGAGAGATGTGTTATCTTCCATATTTGTAGATGAGGAAAGCAACACTAAACAAGTTAAGTGATAATGCCAGGATTGGAACTCATATCTTCAGATGCCATGGCTCCAGCTTTCCCCATTATAATGCAAATCACCTAGAGAAATGCAAAATTCGCCACCCCCCCCCACCCCGCCCCAGATACCCACTGAACATAAGAGGAAGGCAGAAAAAGGTACTGTGACTTTATAATGCTGTAAAACTTGATGGGATAGAGGAGTAGAGTCTTTTGAGAATTTTTTTCAAAATAAAAACCTTTCTAAGAACAATAAGAAGAAAGGACAGAAAAGTACCCAGGAGGGTATGGAGCACAGAGGTCAAGGAGAATATCTACTTTCTTTTGTAATCACTGAGTCAGAAGCAGAAAAGATGCTTCTGCCAGACCTAGCTCAGCAAAAGCCCAGACGAAACGAAGTTATTTGGAAAATCTCAGGATAACTGCAGTCACAGGTACTGAAAAAGCCAAGTAAGAAGCATCATTAAGAAAGTCAAAGAACTTTGTTGCTGGCCAAATGAGCTGTTGCCAATGTACTAAACTTAAAATCTAGGGAGGAAAGATGTGGTCAATGCTGCCACATTTTGCTTACATGAACAAGCAGGATACTTAAAATTTCCTACTTGATAAGAGATTTCATATATTGGTTTATTTAGCAAACAGCTACCAGATACTTTATTGTACGCAGGGAACTATGACTAGATTTGGGAAGAAAAGACAAATAAGTAATGCGGTTTCCATTTCAAGAATGTTGCATCCAATGGCAAGACAAAGACTTGTTAAGAGTTAAGTGTAAGTTGAGGCAGATTGAAATAGGTGCCTTAACCAAGGAGCAGTCTCATGCGGCCTCGGAAGCAGGAACAATGAACCTTGGAGAGTTTAGTGGACAGTTTCAAAAGTTATAGGCAGAGAACATCTTCAACTGCCTACTTGAAAAATAACATGTGTGGTTCTGCGAGGCACATCCCTCTGAAAAACGGTCACACCTCTTGCTCATCTACTTCTGATTTCTCAGTCTTCCAAAGTCCCTGAAAGAAGCAGGGTCTGTAGGTGACAAATCAAGAAGCAAGACTAAGCAGAGTTGAAATGACATGATCTTTTAGAGAAACATTCGCCTTGCACAAATCCTCAGTCGATCAAGACAAAGCTGCTGGTACTAAGTTTTGAAATTAAATACAATCCAAAAAAAAGTGTGGCCAAAGGTGTGTTTTATAATTTGGGAAGGTTTTCCTTTGGTTTTGTTTCTTCTCCTTTCCTTTGCGGAACACAAATGCTCTCTGTGACTTTTTTGCCACTATGGATTTCACTAGTCCAGAAAGCTGAACGATTTTATTGGCAAAACTAAAATGTTGGGGATTCCTCCCGAGCTTAATGTTCTGCTGCTTCCCCTAGACTGGCAAAAAGTAAGAGGAAGAGATACGAGTTCCTTAGAGTTCGGCCGCCTGAGGCTCCATTTGTATAAAAAATTAAAAACATTTCAGAGTAAATTCAATTAGTGAATGTGTATTGCCTGAATAGACTATCCTTCTAAATTTAATATAGCGAACATGACAATTTTATGAGCTAACCAAGTTAGAGATAATATATTTTTATGTTCCTTAAACTAGCAAAGAGACTTCAGAATCATAAAGAACACTAACAAGGTACTGCATATACTTAAACTTTCTTTAAAAAATGTTTTTTAAATGGGAGAAGAGCAAGGTATTTTTTTTTCATGACTTCATGGTTCTTAAAAATGTCGTCTTCATCTTTCACCAGCATTACTGATGAATGGCACTACTGATACAGGACTTCATTTTGTGTGTGTGTGTGTGTGTGTGTGTGTGTGTGTGTGTGTGAGACAGAGAGGGGGAAGGAGGGAAGGACTGAAGGAGGGAGGGACTGAAATCATAGAAATCACAGAACAGACCTACTGAGATTGAAAAAACAGAGCTGAAGGATGAAAAAAACAGAATTTCAAATAGCCTCCTGGACTGTTTACTTTAGATTCCAAGAGATTGCAAGTGAGTCTTTGTTCACGGGCGCAAAGATGAAGGTCTAGAAAGGCAAGATGCTGTGTGTCACGTGAAAAATGAGGGTGCTGTCATATGTCTTCTACTTCACCTTGGCTTCTGAGGATAAACATGGCAGTGTACAGCCAGTGCACTTGGGAGTCTGGTTCTTAAATGGAATGGTTTATTTGACTTCAAGGATCCTTCCTGCTGTACCAGTATTCTGTCTAGTCCATGAATGATAGATACAGTGTGACAACTTTAGAGACACTCCTTGAGGTCTATGGGTTTTTGCAGGCAGAATTCCGAAGTCCAGGTTTGGACGTCCAGTCCTAATGAACAAAGTCCTTTGGCTGCAAATACATCCTACGGTCTCTTAGTTTCTCCCATAGGTTCCCCCCACCACACAAAAATCACCCAAAGCTACCAGTGGAAGAATATGATGAGCAATGCACTCAACACACAGTCTTACTGGGGAAAAAAAAGTAAACCTTAATTTCCAACCAATTGCTAAAGTCTACCGCACACTTTATTTTTGGCGGTTAGCACAATAATCTGGAAACTTCAGCATCTTGTAGATCTATCTGTTCCCAGGATCAAGTTTATAAAGATGTAAAAGCCTGTAGGACATTAACATTTACTGAGGATCTATTATATATATAATATATAATATATATATTATATATAGGTCTTGGGAAACTTGAATCTTTCAGGTAGGAAGAATTTTGATTTAATTTTTGTGTTGGGAGTGACATAAGGGTCAACGATCATAATTTACTCACCATAAAACTCATCTGTTTTAAATAGTTTAGGGAGTTTTAGTAAATTCATGCGTTTATGCAACCCCTTAAGCCACAATCTGGCTTAAGAATTCTATCTCCCTGAGAAGTTCCCTCATCACTTCTGCAACCATCTCCCAACCTCCAGCCCCAAGCAACCTCTGATCTGCTTTGTCTCCATAGTTTGCCTTTTCTAGAAATTTCATATAAATGGAATCATATAACATGTGATCTTTCATGTCTGGATCCTGTCCACTTAACATGACGTTATTGAGATTCATCCATGTTGTTCTGTGTCTCAGTAGATTCATTTCTTTTTATAGACAAGTAGTATCCCGTTGTATGGATATGGCACATTTGTTTATCCATCCACTTTATGTGGAAGTAGATTTGCTGGATCAGATGGTTAAGTGTCTGTTAAACTTTTAATATATATTTTTATGATTTTTTAATGTTTATTTATTTTTGAGAGAGAGAGAGAGACAGAGCGTGGGCAGCGAAGGGGCAGAGAAAGAGGAGACACAGAATCCGAAGCAGGCTCTAGGCTCTGAGCTGTCAGCATGGAGCCCATTGCGGGGCTCGAACTCACAAGCTGTGAGATCCTGACCAGAGCTGAAGTCGGATGCCCAACCGACGGTGCCACCCAGACGCCCAGTGTCTGTTTAACTTTTAAACAAATTGCCAAAGTGCTCCAAAGTGAATATGCCATTTTACATTCCAACCAGTGCTATATGAGATTTCTGGTTTCTCCACGACTTTGCCAACACTTTGGCACTATTGGTCTTTTTTTTTTTTTTTTAACTGTTTATTTTGAGAGAGAGAGAGAGAGAGCGAGAGTTGGGGGGGGGGCAGAGCGAGAGAGAGAGAGAGAGAGAGAGAGAGAGAGAGAGAATCCCAAGCAGGCTCTGAGCTATCAGCACAGAGCCTGATGTGGGGCTCGATCTCACAAACCCTGAGATCATGACCTGACTGGAAACCAAGAGCTGGATGCTTAACCAACTGAGCCACCCAGGCATCCCTGGCACTATCAGTCTTAATTTTGGCCATTCTCGTGGGTAGGTAGTGGTATCTTACTGTTGTTCTCATCTGCATTTCCCTAATGAGGAATCTTACTCAGTGTCTTTTCATGGGATCATTTGCCATTTGTATAGCCTCACAGGTTAAGTGTCTATTCAAATTTTTTTCTAATTCTTAATTGAATTATTACCTTCTTACTATTGAGTTATAAAAGTTCTTTGTGTATTTTGGTTAAAATCCTTTGCCAGAAAGTGACTTTGCAATTTGCTTCCAATCTGTTTCTTGCCTTTTTGTTTTCTTAATAGTGTCTCTGAAGAGCAAAAATTTACGTTTGACGACGTCTAATTTACCGATTTTTTTTTCTTTTAATGTCCATAGCTTTTGTATAATATCTAAGAAAATTTCCCCTAACCCAAGGGAGATTTTCTACTTTTTTTTCCCAGAAGTTTTATAGTTTCAGTTCATACATGGAAGTCTATGATCCATTTTGATTTCATTTTTGTGTTGGGAGTGACATAAGGGTCAACGATCATTGTTTTGTATGTGGAAATCCAACTATTCAAGCACTGTTTGTTGAAGAACCATCTTTTCCTTATTACTTTGGTACCTTTGATAAAAACCAACTGACCACATAGATGAGGATTTATTTCTGGACTTCTGGCACCACTGATGCTCCTGAGTATCGTAGCTTTAAGGTTAAGTTTTGAAATCAGGAAGGGCGAAGTCTTCCAATTTTGTTCTTTTTCCACACTGTTCAGGCTATTCTAGGTCCTTTGCATTTACATTTTAGTATCAGTTTGTCAGTTTCTATCAAAGAAAAGAGATTTTGACAGAGATTACATTGAATCAGTAGATCGATTTGGGAAGAGTTGCCGATACAGAGTCCTCTAATCCAGGAATACGGTACATATTGCATTAACTTACTTCTTTTATTTCTCTCAACAGCATTTTGTAATTTTCAGTGTGCAGCTTTCATAGTTCTTGTGTTGAATTTATTCTTAAACGTATTCTTTCTGAGGTTATTGTAAACAAAATTGATCTTTTTAAAATTTCATTTTCAGATTTCCATTACTAGTATGCGGACATGGAATTGATTTTTAAATATTTACCTTATATCTTACAACACTGCTAAACTAAGTTAATATTCTTAGCAGCTTTTTAAATAGATTACTTTGGATTTTCTATGTACAAAGATCACATTGTCTGTGAACAAGAGTGGTTTCATTTCTTTCCTTTCCAATTCTTGAATTTCTTGTTCTTGCCTTATGGTCCTTGTCTTTTATATTTGAATTATTAGCAAACTTCACTTCAGTACGCTGTACATCGACACTCTTATACTCCTTCCATAAATGCTGACGTCACCACAATGAATGACCACTTTTACCCAGTGTATGTCACTGCCTACCCGTCGAAACTTCAGTTTCAGCAGCACTGCTATCCTCCTTTATAAAATAAACAATCTGGGGAATTATTTTAAAAAATTCGAACTGCATTTTGTCCTCATCATTTAAAGACGAAGGGATAGAAAATGGGGAAAAGAAAGCGCTGCCATCAGTAAAAAGCCCGAGTCTCATAAACTGAACAACAGTTGAGACCCAGACGAACATCATTAAGCATCCTGGGAGCGATGCTCTTTAGCCTCAATTAGGGTGCTCACTGGACTCAACAGGCTGGTCAGCCAAGAGAAAGAGTAAAATTAAAGAACCTAACATGGCATAGTGAAAATACAATATCACAGACCATTTCTAGGATGCAAGGTATAATTAGTGAGTTTAAAATACATTTTAGTTCTTCGGGAATAGAAGTGCCTTTCTGGTGGGTAGCACAGCTCAGCTCCTGAGAGAAGCACACTGGCTCTCCAGTGCGGGGATAGCAGGACTGAACCTACACAACTTCTGGGAAAGGGAAAACGATTCCTATGTGGAAATCGGAGAAGAGACACAGAACCGAAGTGACTTGCTGCAGTTGTGCAGTAAATAGTGGAGACAAGATTCAAACTCACGTCTGTGTGGTTCCAAAGGCTCTAAATTGGGCCCCTCTTTTCCAGAGCAGCCCATTTCCCTGATGGGTACCCGGAAGCCCTAACCTTCCGCATCTGCTCGGGAAGCCTCTGTTTCCACATCTGCATGGTTCTAACCTTCTCACCGGTGACTCACAGCAAGTGTGTAACCACGAGAGAAGAATTTATCTTCCGGGTCTGCTCTCTCCCAAAATACCAGCCCAAAGGCTTGAACGCTATAATAAAAAGATCTGAGGTGGTGACATAAATAAGATCCATGTGCATAAATGTAGAGAGCTGGGTTTGAAATGGGTGAGTTTTCCTTTTGAGTCTGGGGGGCAGAAATGCCCAGGAAGTTTGAATAAGGAAGGATATGAAAAAAGTTTTTCAGTGAGGGACATTCAGGCTTTTCTTCTCTGCTTTCGTTTTTGGGCAGACACTTTACAGAATGAACGCATTCCAAAGCAGAAAAGTGACCATGAAACCATTACATTGTGGATCGGGGACAGAGCTCAGACTTCTTTCTCAACACCCCACAGAAAAATTCTGACCCTCGGGTGCGGATGATTCAGACTAACATCTTGATAACGTGGGCTTGTAAGGTCAGAGAAGAGGAGGACACAGATCACAGAAAAAGGAAACTCTCAAAAGCGATCCTCATTGCGCCTTAAGTAAACACTCCCTTGATCTGTTGGATGTGTTGGTTAATTAGAAAACATTCCAATAGGCTTTTTTTCATGAAACAAATACAAATCTTAACTCCTCTGCGCTCTGGGCAATACACAAAACCAGAAGCAATGCTCTCAGTTCCCAAATGTGCCAAATAAGCCCTCTGAAGCTGTCCTATAGGATTCTGCCTTCTGATCAGAAGACCTCTGAAGAGAAGTTTTTCACAAACCCCTTACTTCAGGTCTTGTACAGATTTGTTCTTTATCAATCCTCCTCCCCAAATAAAACATGTATTTTACGGCCCTTAGAGCGTTCAGACACGAATAGGAATGCCTTGGAAAATCTCTGTAGTTAGCAAAATACTGGAAACAGCCTACATGGTTGAGGGACAAGGTGGCACGGCCACCAGGACAGGGGCCAGCAACCGTAGTGCAGGCCGCCGCTTACTTCCAGAAATACAGTTTTACTGGAACCCGGCCATCACGCCCATTCACTTCTGTCTTGTCTGTTGCTGCTTTTTTGCTACAAGGGCAGAGTTGAGGAGTTGCCACTAAGACCATCTGGCTCGCGAAGCCTAAAATATTTACTGTTGGTCCTTTACAGAAAAAGTTGGTCAGCTCCTGTGACGATACGTTTAAAATAATACGGAAAAATGATTCCTGTTAGGTCGTCAAGAAAAAAAAATGTGACGAGGACACGACACTTCATGTATGGTGTGGCCGGGAGGATGTGCAACAAAGGAAGGTGGGCGGCAAAGAGACAGAAAATGTTACGCGGTTGGATCTGGGTGGCAGCGTGAGGGGTGATTTTCCTTGTCCCCATCTATGTGTTCCAATTCTCTAAAATGCCCCTGTATTTCTTTCATCATAGCAAAAACACCGAACCTCACCTTAAACATTTTGGCTCAAGTCACATGGTGGGTGTGACTAAACTCGGCTCTGTCTCCCTGCCAGGCGCCCTCCCCACCTCCCACGTATGCTGAGGGGCGGGGGCAGGAAGGGCAGGTACCTTATGCTCGTCCCGAAGGTGGCTGTCCAGCTCCTCCGTGTGCTTGGTCTCGTAGTAGCAGAGCTGGCATTTGTAAGGTTTCAGTTCATTGTGCTTTTCTATGTGTTGCTGGAGGCTCTCGTCACTGGAGCAGGTGAAGGTACACTTATCACAGCGGAAAACTACTCCCTGCAAGTATTTTGACAGTTTGGAACGGCACACCTCAATGGGGACGACGCGCTCTTCTGTGGAAACAAATTGAACGGAAAGGGGGAGATTTTTACTGATGGGAAAGTAAGCACGTGCTCTTTCTTTGGAATATAGGGAAAAACGCACCCAGTTTTGCTGCTTCGCGTGGGTCCGTGTCTGTGAACTCACATGCGTGCTGCCCCTCCCTCAATTCCCCAAACAGCACCTTCCTCTGGCACAAGTAGGTGTTGTTGTTTTTTTAATGTTTACTTATTTTTGAGAGACAGAGAGAGAGAGAGCGAGCGCGCGCGCGCGCACACACACACACACACACACACACACACGCGCGCGCGCGCGCGCGCGCGCGAGCGGGGGAGGGGCTGAGAGAGAGGGAGACACCGATTCCAAAGCAGGCTCCAGGCTCTGAGCTGTCGGCACAGCCCGATGTGGGGCTTGAACCCATGAACCGTGAGACCATGACCTGAGCTGAAGTCAGACATTCAACCGACTGACCCACCCAGGCGCCCCGTGTGACCAAAAGCTCTCTGTGTCCTTAACACCCAGAATGATCTTTACAGAGAGGTGGGCAGGCTGGAAGGTGCTCACTAACTCCTGCATGGAGGTGGTCAAAGGAGGGGAGAAGAACAGAAGTGGCTGCCATTTGCACCAACATAAATGATTACTGACAGCAACCACGAGCACATCCCAGTTCCTTAGCAAGCGCTATTTAGGCTGGACCTACAGATGGCTCTAAGCAGGAAGAAGACGGATGGCCGCCGAGTACCTCTGTGCCGCCTCTGTGCACCTTCCAGGCAACTCTACTAGGCTGGAGTTACTCCTGTTTTTGCAAATTAGTAAAGCGAGGAACAGGGCTCTTGAGTAACTTTCCAGAGGTCGCAAATGTTGCCATTGGCCCAGCTGAGATCTGCATCCCTGCCTGTCCAACTGCAAATCCTTTATGTCCTACCATTTCCAAATTCCACTCCTGTTTCCCCTTCCAAGACGTTCTCAAGGAGACTGTTTTCCTTGTCCCAAAACCAAGGGGATCTCTAATCTAAAAACAAATCTAAAAACAAAGGACCTGTACATTTTCATTCACTAAAACTCCAGCTCTAACTACGGAAGAGCTCACAAATGAAATGGCTGCAGGCAACATGCAGGGGGAGGTGGGGGCGGCGTGGGAGATAGGGAGGATTTGTGCCTTTTCAGACAATCTGTAATCTGATTGTCACAAGGGAAAAAATAAAAGAGAGAGAGGATTTGGGTGCTTTTCCCATTAACATACCAAATGCTGTAGGGCTGGAAATGCGTGCGCTTGTTTATTTTGCACTCTCTCACCCTTGTGTTTAACTGCTCAAATTAAATTTCACACCAGTCTGCCCAGAGTATCGGTGCACGCGCCAGATATCCATAACTGGGATAAAATTAAAATCTGTGCTATTTATGCAGGGATCAAATATAGCGTGTGTTTTCATGCTGTGTCTGGATTTCAGAAGACTCTGAAAGTTTACAAATGGACGCGCACAACATATACTTATATTATTTAGAAACAGCAATGTATTATTAAGTCAAGAAAGCGTGATTTCTTCTCAGCGTCACTGAGTAGCTGTGTGCTTCCAGAGCATCAGTGTTTTGTGCACTGATGCGATTCTCCCCGTGAGCCCTCCCTCCCTTTGTTGCTGGCCTGCATTGACCCCCGGGGAATTTTCCCCACCCAAGGCCATGCCTTAGTCTCCACCACCACATTCTCACTGCAGGGCGGTCATTGCCTTGGGAGTCCTTGAATACAGCGACTAATTGGGCAGCAAAAAGCTGGCCAGAGGAAGCGTGGAAGGTGATGTCTGCTGCTCACTCCCCAGAGCTCTAATGCATATGTTATTTTCCCTATACAAAGAGTCAGTCGCTTATTTAGAAATATAAATATTTTTAAACCAAAGTAGAGCAGACAGCTAAGAAACACATGATTATAATGTAATCCACACATTTTCTTAGAATAGCAAATGTTGAACAGTCTTCTAACCATTCAGTTCCATGATTTGGTGTAATCGGGGGAAAAAAATGCTCGGGCATGAGCCAGCCAGAGCCTTAAGAAAGCCCATGCTATGATGTTCTAGTCCTTGAGTGCAGGGTTTCTCGGTAGTAGCACTACTGACATTTTGAGGCCAAATAAGTCTTTACTGTGGGGGCTGGACTATGCATTGTAGAATAGTTATCAGCATCCCTGGCCTCTACCTACCATATGCCAGCACGCCCCCACTTCCCCGGCAGTGACAATCAAAAATGCCTCCAGACGAACGCACCCTGAGGAGGCAAGATGCACTCCGGTCGAGCACCGCTGCTCTTACACAAAGTGTTGAGCATCACCTCCAGCTGCTCTGGGTTAAGACACGCGTGGACAAAAACCATGAGGAAGCTGGTGCTCACGGCAAGAGATAGGGGTACAGGCTGAACCCCTGGGACCAGCTCCCATGCCTCAGGAGCTCATGGGAAGTGCTGATACAAACTTTTCTGGCACCTTCCTTGAGAATGCATCCCCCTGCTCTGCTCTTCCTGTATTTTGTCATTTCTACTACGTCCACCCTCCGCCTCTGGCTCTGGTTCCGTTGAGCTCAGTGGAGCTGGACAACGGCTGGTATAATATTCAACGTAACGAAGCCTCAAACACCTTGGAGACAGCCACGCAGTCAGCCCCCAGGCTTCACCTCTGCCTGTAAATAATCGCTTCTTTCAGACCTGTTTTTTAATGGATCTCCCTTTCCATTCCTCTACCACCTTGGTCAGTTTTCTTGGCCATTTCCAATTTCACTATGTGTGTCTAAGTGAATTTTACCCAAAGTCGTGAGCACCCAAAATACTCTGGAGTTTAAATAATAACTCACGTAAATGACTGTGGCAATTTACCAAGAGCCCACTAGGTTTCAAGTGCTGTCAGGCACTCTACCCTCACTGTTGCTTTTTCTCTTCGTAACACTCTGCCAAGACAGTTTTATTATCTTTAGTTTATTGATGTGGAAACTGAGGACTGGTCTGGTGAACTACTTCCTCAGAGTCACTCTTCTAGCTCAGAACCAAGTTGTGACCTGGAAACACAGGTCTCCTGCCTGACCTTGGCCAGTGCCCTCCTCCTGGAACATCCGATCTGCACGTGGTGTATTTATGAGGCTTTTCCACCTAATCGTTTAAGAATACAAAAGCTACACGCATCTGTAAGGCAACCCTCTCTATCTGAATTTCTTTCGAATATCTACTGAATTAGATAATAGGAAACTTCCTGCTCACTTACCCTGAAACGTAAGACTTCCCAGTTCCAAACTAAGACATTCCCAACATCCCAAGTCTCTTATTTACATGGACTTTTACTAAGACATTAATTTTTTTTTTTCACTTTCTAAAAACATGGCTAACATGACCAAGATAAAACACAAGACAGACGGACTTTGAAAAGGCGGGCGAATCACCGGCTGTTTTCTGAATGAGGTTATTCATTATTGAGGCAAGTCAAGGACATAAAGTTAGAGACTGGAATGTTTCCAGGTATGGATGGAGCCCTGTCTTGGCTACAGAAGCTGAGTGCTAAGGGCTTTTTTTTTCCCCCTATGGGGGCAGCGACAACTGTGGGCCTTTCTTGACTTTACACCTCTCAAAATTACCTTGAGTAAAAAAACCAAGGCTTGAATCACACTCATTGTGACTCAGCTTCCAGAGCTGGCTGCAAAAATATTATGACTTCACCAGTTTGACTACAAGATAGATTCTGTCTCTCATCTCTTCCTACTCAAAAGTCGCTTGGGGCTGCAGCTGGACATAAAACCCAAGAGGCTGGACCCCAGAGTATGCCACACGGTAGCCTGCGGGAACTAAGGTGCAAAAGAGCCTAGAAGTGTGTGCCATCAAGCTCCCGTGGTGCTCAGTGGAAAAATCGGCAGATTTGCAACTACAAGGAGGGCGGAGGGTCATTTCTGTTCAAAACAGAGAGAAACCACATCACTGTGGAGTCCAGAATCACCAAGTAAAAATTCTTCCTGAAAGGCAGACCACAACACACATGGGTTTCCTCCCCACAACCTGCCAAGTGTAAAGGAAGCATGGAGAGATTTGGAAGTCATTCACTCCAACAAACCCGTATGCAAATGATCGTGCTAAAGGGCGGAGACCCACTTTGGGCCAAAACCAAAGCCCCACCCATTACTCTCAGCCAAACAAGAGATAAAAGCCCAGTACTAGAAAGCCATTAAAAACATAACAAGAGTTTCTAAAAAAACAATCATTCCAAAACAGAACCCTAAACAGACACACATAAATATAAGGACAACAGTTCCTGGTAAGTTATTAAATGTGACGTTAGCTGGGCTACCACTGTGAAGCTAGAGAAAGCTGGGAACTGCACCTCTAATTCCAACAGGCAAAGGTATTTGATGGGGATGGAACGTGTACTTTCACAAATAAAATGAAAGATTGGCAAACTCACCGTATTTTGTTTTTCAAGAAAAACGACAGACATCAGATAAATTAGGGGAGGTTAGTTCTGTTCCAAAAAGACACCCACCTGTAGGATTCAGTGTTAAATTCAGTGTTTGCCTCAGTACTGGGGTTACAGGATGGGACACAGAAGCTTTAAGCTAATACGCCAACTGGAGACCAGCCTCAGTGATTACACAGTTCCATAATTATAGATAAACTTCTCGGGGAAAACTGTGTTTCATCCCTATAATTCAGTCTGTACCCAATTTTCCGGGTGCACTTAGGTATGCAAGGTGCAGGCAGGCAAAGCTATGCATAAAGGGTCGTGCTTCCCGTGGTGGGAAACTGAGAAACTCTGTGGAAATGTACCCATGAAACTATCTCTTCCCTTGTTCATTGTCTCTCTTCCCATTAAAGTTCAAGTTCCTTCAGTGCACAGACCTTGACTGACTCTTCATGGCAGTATCCCTAGAGCGTAAAAGAATGCTAGCATATAGTCAATGTTCAATAAATATTTGTTGCCTTGAATGAAGACCCACCGAAAAGTCCTACCACCAACCTTTTCCTTCAAACAAAAATCTCAGGGCTTACTTTTTCCCTTTCTAAACTGGTCCAATCATGGCCAATCTCACCAAATTAACCTCACCCAAGTTCCTCAAAGAAATGGGTCTACCAATGCTTTGTTTCAATCTTTGCTAAATTGGTACTCCCATCTGTCTACTGAGTGAAGTTTAAACTCCTACATTGGCATCCGAGCCCTACCTAATTTGGCCAGAACACACGTCAGCTTTGTCCCCTGTTCCCTTCAGCCCCTCTCAGAACACTCTTAATGCCACTCTGTCAACACATCTTGTTTCCACCTACCTGCGCAGTTGAAATTTTTCCTCCTCCTCCCCCATGTAGTAGGTCAAAGAGTGCCCCTCAGAAATGTGTGTGCACCTAGAACCTCAGAAAGTGACCTTAGTGGGATAGGTCTCTGCAGATGTAACTAGTCAGGAGGAGGTCATAGTGGATTGGGGTGGGCCCTGAGCTCAAGGAGTAGTGTTCTTGTAAGAAGAGGAAACACACTCAGGGAAGGTCAGGGGCAGACAGATGCAGAGAAAGGAATGATGCAGCTACAAGACAAGGATATTGGGAGCCACTGGAAGCCAGGCAGAGCCAAGGAAGGATTCTTGTTTAGAGCCTTCACTGGGAGCACAGCCCTGCTGTCTGTCAACTTGAGATCAGACTTCTGGGCCCCAGAGCAGCAAGAGAGTACACTGGTGTTTTAAGCCACCCAGGAAACCAACATACCCCACCCTCAGTCTTCTCTGCCTGCTGAAATGTCATCAGGGCTCAGTTTGAAAACCCTCCACCACGTTTCACTGCCCCGAACACAAATACGCCTGCCGCAGTGAATCTCCTAGATACCCATCCCTCGCTAGCACATGCTTCATTTCCTTGAGGAGGGCGGGTACCCGCCCTCCTACACCTCATCTTGCCCACGAACCCAGCACAGTGTGGCACGTAATGAATGCTTGCTGAAAGCATGGATAAACAGTACGCTCTTTTTGGCCACAGCCAACATAAACCCATGATCGCTGCCCATTCAGATTTCCCACGAGTGAAATGGATTCTCCTCCCTTTCCTCCCTATTTAAATATATCATTATGTCTAGGCATAAAAAGCTAAGGAAACTCTATTCTTGCAAGCAGGATCTCAGTCCAGGGCCAGTTCAGAAGCTGTTTTTCTTGCCTTTCGTCCCAAGTATTTTAATTAACCAAGGCCTCAGAAAGCTCTCTTACTGCAGGCCCTAGAGGCCAAAGATGTTTACTCCTCTGCAGAGCCAGGAGGGCACAGGTGCAGAAGGAACCACATCTTGTTACTTTGAGATCGGCCCCACCCTGAAGTTGCAAGGCAGACGCCCAGCCCCGTCTCTTGACTTGTCAAGACCAGCGTCCCACTGAGATGCCATTCTGAGTTGAGACGGGACCCTGAAGTCAGGCCAGGACACAGATGGCAGCCATGGCTGTCCTGAGGCACCTGCCGCCTGTGGTTCAGTGGTCCTCATCTCCGACCTCCAGCCCCACAGGGAACTCCATCCTCAGACCCAGCTGCCACCGCCACTAGAATGCTCAACGGGTGACACCGACCAACCTCCCAAGGATGAGACAGTGACCTGCTAGTTACAGGCATGGGCTGTGGGGCAGACAAGCCTGGGTTCAGAACCCAGATGGGTCACTTATTAGTCATTTGGATCTTGAGTCGCTCTCCGCCTCTCTGAACCTTTTCCCCTTGTTATCAGGGATAGCAGTAATGCCCACCACAGAGGGTTTTGTGAGAATTCCATAAAATAACACTGAAATCACTCGGCGTGGCACTAGGTACTAGTGAGCACTCAGTAATAGTGACTGTTGTGGTTATTGATGTTGTCATTATCACTACCAATCCCCAGATACTCCTTTATTCCAGACTGTGCGCTTTCTGATCCTGAGAAGAACAGTATTTATATATGTAGATGGCTCTTTTGTTGTAAGTCACCTCTACAAATGAACAGAAGAGACTGTATGTAACCAGTGACGGGCAGTATGATGGATGGGTCACGGGATCGGAGGACTGGAGCTGACTCACAGCTGCACGGTTACCACTTGAGTGACTCCAGCTCAACTGCCTGGCCCTCATGGTCCCTGAGGGACTTACCACTGTATTTGTGGTGGGGATGATACACACTACATCGTACGTGGTCCCCTTCAGGGGACCCCACTGGAGAAATTCCTTCCGGATTCAGTGTCGA
This sequence comes from Panthera pardus, assembly GCF_024362965.1. Taxonomy (NCBI): domain Eukaryota; kingdom Metazoa; phylum Chordata; class Mammalia; order Carnivora; family Felidae; genus Panthera; species Panthera pardus. Next base: position 67,765,031 of record NW_026526766.1, on the reverse strand, counting down.
GGATTCCTGGAAATCTCCCGAACAAAATTTCAAAGGTCTAACAGGCACTTTAAGTCCATTTGCTTCTCTGCCGCGGGAGGCTGGAACCTCAGAGCCAAGTAAATCCACAGCCCACCGTTGACAGGTGCACAGCACCTCAGGGCATACGCTGGACACCAAGCTCTTGGGGAACCTCTTCCTACTTCCGGGGGACTTTCCAGTTGCTTCGTATTTTGCACTTCTGCCCCGATCTCCCCATTTGTTTTCATCCTACAGTGCTGCACAAACACCTTTAAGATACCTTAAATTCTTTGTGAGGTGACCGCAAATAACTAGAGCAAATCAAAGAAAAAGCGGTTTGTTTCAGTTTCCTGTTTCACACATGTGGAGCGGGCACACAAGTGACAGCACTGGCCCTCACGATGCCGTTGGATAGGAGTGACTTAGCGTCAAGTGCAGCGTTCGCAGCGTTAGCATTTACGCCCTGTGCCCCTTACCCGCTTTCTAGAATTCTCGGCTCAGGGAAGGAAAACCCTTGAGCTCGCTAGACAGTGAAGCTCTGACTCCGCCAGGCAGCAAGATGGGAACCCAGAGGGAATCAGCCACAGAAGTGAGGCCTCCCCATTTCTGTTTGCTCAGCAGCAACACTACTCACAGCCGCTCCCCGCACTGGGAGGGGGCACAGAGCCACCACAACACATGGGCCGGGGGACCAGAAGTCAGGTGACCCAGGTGCAACACCGGGTGGGACCACTCTGGCCAAGAATTCCCGCCTAATGTTCCTATGCTGTTTCTCCCCGCTTGCAGGCGGACGTCCCGGCCGGCAGCGACCTCACATCTCGTTAGAGTGGCCTTCCGCGGGGCGCGCAGCAGAGATGGACGAAGTGTCACAAAATGCAATGGCCCAAGCCCGCGGCTCTGGGGAAATGTGGGCAACTTTGAAAATGCTCAGAAAACATGCAGCATTTCAGGGTGAGTGACATCTCAGCAGGATGGCAGAAGACACTCACTGCTTTTGAGGCACCTGTGGCAAAGAGTAAAAAGCTTCTCGAAAGGTTAAAGGCGAAGGAAGGCAGACGAGAAAGAAGAGGAAGACGAAGAGGGAGGGAAGGAACGAAGGACAGATGGAAAGATCGGTGGATGATGGAAACAGCAAGAGATCAGTGGTATTCCGGTATTCTTTCTCCATCCACCTCTGGCTTGAATCTTTTTAGGACAAAGTAGTTTTTACATAAACATATTTTTCCTTCCAATGCGGAGGAAGCCTGTTGTTTAACAGTGTTTTAATTGGCCAAGAGTAAACTCAACTGCAAGAAAAACCAAAGAGGACTTGAATGAAATATCCCTGTTTATCAACAGGAACCAACATTTACGGAACACCCGGTATGCCTCCGCTAGGGAACACACTAGACCTTTTGCACGTTATTTCGTAGGCTTGACTGTCCTCTCTTTTTATAGACGAGACAGCGGGTGAATACAAGAGGCTTTAAAACCAGAATTTAAATCTGAAGCCTATGGTATTTCTAAGACATATCAGGCCACTTTTATTTTTAAGAGTTTTCTCTCTCCATCCATTTCAAGGGAAACTCTGCATTCTGCTTTTCAGAAATCATCATTTTGGTCTCCCTCCAGGGAATTGCTTACAACCATATAGCAGCTCTTCACATTTTATAAATGAGTCCTCACCCGCCCATTCTGTTTCTCATTCACTCCTTCCTCAGCAAGGTTGTGAGGGCAGAGGAATGACAAGGTGAAAATCCCTGACGCTGAGAAGCCCCAGAGAAGCATGCATGGCAGAGCCCTGCACCTTTGCCTCCCTCCACGGGGAGGAAATCCTCGCAGCAGGAAGGAGTTTTTACCGTTGGCCGTCACTGTGGCGGTCCCTGTGATTTCCTGCCTGGAGAGAAGGTGAGGAACAGGGGACCAAGGAAAAGGTGCCAAGGCCACCCTGAGAGGGCGTCCCTGTAATCCACCCTCGCCCCTGTACCCCAAGAAAACCGCCATTTAGGAAGGTTACCTCGGTGCAGCACGATGTGGTCGATCATGTTGCGTTTGTATTTGGTGTGATAGAGGCAGAGAGGACAGCGGAGATCTTTGGGGCCCTCCTCAGGAACCGCCGAATGCCCGGCTTCCACGTGCATAGTAAAAGCAGATCTGGGAGAGAGGTGTGGGGGACAGGCAATGAGTGTGATAGGGGATCATGTCACCCACACATCCCCTGCTGGCTATCTTCCTACGGGGCCTCTGGGTGTGACACCCCAGCTTGAGGGGCCAAAGTTGTAGTCGTTAATCATGTTGCTGACCACAGGCTCCTTGGTCACTCCTCAGACAACTGAACATTGTCGTGCAGCGGTAACTTCTTTTTGAAAGTTTTGCCACTTGGCTGGGTTCACAGCTTAGTTTGAAAAGCAATGGATTTCCCCATACACTTTAGTCTTCAAGATTAAAAGTTGCCTATTAAAAATATAAAACCAAAATCCCTATGAGAACATATTTCTCATCACACTCGGAAGGAGAGGGACTAGAATCAGGCTAATTGACTGGCTGCCCATGTGACTCTTCACAGGTAAGGGTGGGGAGGGCAAGTTGGCTGGGACATCATGGTGGCAGACGATCAGGTAAACCAAATACGGCTGTTGTAACAGCCTGAAGGGGGAAGGAAGGATTATCGTTGCCTTCCCCTCCATCCTTTTAAAAACTGCCGCATTTACAAAGCCTTAAATGTCTCGTAAAAATGGACGAAACCAAGAGTTTAATGGGCAAGGTCCCCTTCTTATTAATGCAAGTACTTCTCTCCAGGGAGACACGTACACCTGTCAGGGGGCCCTTGTCATCTGGGTCTTTAGCCTTTTCCCATTTCTAAGGTCACATGCATATTTATCTGAAAAACAACTGAACCAAATTAATAGCCAGAGATAGAACACATTTTCCAAAAAATCCCCCAACTAAGATGTTGGTGGAAAAGAGACTTGTTCTTCCAATTCATGTTTTTCTTTGGCCACGAAGCCCACTTTCGCCCTCCTTGTTGTCTGGGGTCTATATTGAGTACTAGAGTGGCCGAAGGCTCTGGTCTTAATTGCAACAGGAAGAGACAGTAACAGCCTCTATCTGTAACACAGCACCTACTATTATATTATTAGAATAGCTCTCCATGATACTGTAACACTTATTAGTGTTTCCTTTGTGCCAGCACTATTCTGAGCGCTTTGGATAGAATGTTCATTTATTCCTCACATGAGTCTTAGAAGTTAGGTAGTATTATTATCTTTTTTTCACAGGTAAGGAACAGGTGGAACAGAGAAGCTTAGGCACTTGTCCTAAGTCACAGAGCCAGTCGGTGGCAAAGCTGGGATTCAAACCCAGGCAGTCAGGCTCCAAGGTAACCACTCATAACCACTAACCTCAACAGTGTTGCACAGGATGAGATTAACTCACAAGAGTCTAGATTACACCCTTGGACACACTCCATTCTTTGAGTTCGCCAATTCTGTTATACACAGGAGCAAAGGGGACTTTGGATTATCTTTTTCCAGATTGGAACCATCTCCCTAAAATTGGCTCAGTTCTAGTCTTCACAGTGCTGGAGTCTTGATTCTCTGGCTGTCTTTCAACAATATGATCTTAAGAAATACAAATTTCCTATAAGGGTAGCAGGGAAATCACAATTGCTGGGTTCTCTCTTGACTTTCACTTTGCTTTCAAAAACATATACATATTTTTTTCAAAGACAAATTTAAAAAAGGGAGGATAGTCCTCTGAGGGAAAAACACTCATTGCTTCATGCACTGGGCCAGAGAAATCCCTTACCGCAAACTCACACTTCCTGGGTGCCCACTGGCTCTAATTTTTAAATCCGTTTGTTCTGATAGAGCTCTTCATCCCAAACCCCTTTCACAAACCCCAAAGCAGTCCTCTGGAAGTAGCCTCCTTTTGTGAAGATTGGACCTAATGCCTGTATCATCCCACGGGCAGGGCCTCCCCTGAGCTCCAAGTAGGAGAGTGTAGGGAAGAGTGTGGTGAGGGGCGGAACAGGCACAGCCACCTTGTGTTTCGGGGCTGTTCTTCATGTCACTTACTTAAAGCCTGTGTAAAAGGAGCAGTCTTTGCACTTGAAGAGCTTCTTCCCGCCGTGCTTGTCCCTGTAATGGCGTCTGATGCTCTGGATGTAGCCAGAGGAGAATTCACAGAATTCGCAGTGAAGAACAGCTTCGGTTTTCTGCTCAGCACCCCCGGCGGCCCCAGAAAGAGGCACGGGGCTAACACGGCTGTTGTTCCTTGCCAGGGCAGCAGACTGGTAGTGGTTCAACTGCTGCTGAACATCTGGAGGTTCTGAGTAGGAGGAGTCTGTGGACAGACGGGGAAAACGAGACCGGACACAGAGAACACAGTAGAGGTTTGACACTTGAAAGCCCCGATATTAGTGTGGAGTATTTTTTTTTTTTTTTTTTTTAAAGATGAGGACTATGATCCGTCTTTCATCTTCATTTACATCCTACAACACAGATCTGGGGAAAGGCAGGTAGGAAGAAAGCGTCACTTCTTTGAGGGCTCACAGCATTTAAAAATAAAACTCTGAGGTTAAAGGTTTCAAAGTGAAGGAAGAAAATAAACTGTTTTTAAAAAGGAAATCACAGCGTGGCAACAGGCTGCCAAGGTATACCTGTCCTTGCAGGGGAGAGGAATAAATGCAAGAATGTACAAGGCATCCACACGAGAAAGGAAAGTAGTTGATGCAATATCTCCTCCTCTGGAGCCCAGAATGATTCAAGGGGGGAAAAAAAGGTCTTTAACAGAAATGTTCGAGCACATGGTGCTCACAAATATAAAAATGTTTTATGCCTTCACAGTCAAATGATTTAAAATTTAAAATATAAAGATCTAATAGTGTTCTCCTGGAATGGATGTTTAAAGCTTAGTCAGCATTAAGATGGAGATTTATTCATAAATCCCATTAAAATGAAACTCCAAATAAGTTTCCCTAAAAGGTATTTTAAAGTTTGCAATTCGGAGGAAAATGTCGGGAAATGACAGGCATAAATCTTAGCCCTGAGAAGCTTCAATGGCATGTGGTGGAGAAATCTGATCTAGATGGGAGGTGGGAAAATCTCCGTTTCTTAAAAAAGAGAGAGAGAGACAGAGAGAGAGAGTAAAAGAAAGGTCTTGAACCTTTTCCCAACACGCTGCTTTGAGTGTTGGGGCTACGCATTCAACACCATTGTCCCGCAGAACCTACGGCTGCCTATGACTGGCACAAATGAAGTCCATGAATGCCGCACAGATGAATTTCAGTGTAACTTTCCTTGAAAAGACAACAAAGGGCTCTTTTTTTTAAGGCTTTCAAAAAGCGGGGGGCGGGGGGAAAGGGGATAGAAACTGTACCAGCCTCCTCCTGATTTGATGGACACTTAATTTTCCAAAGCCCGATTCCCCGAGGCAGGACGTGGAGGAATTCTGTAAAACCCGTATTGGATGAAACCAGAGTCCATCCATCCCGTCGGCCTCTTGGAGAAGAAAAACAAAAACAGAGCAGCCTCCCTTATTGTGAGGCCACCTCCTGTCTTCAAAATCCTCAAATACCTTCCGTTCTTGCTCTCCTCTCCCCCCCTCTCAATTTGTATTCCTCAAGATTGAGAAAAACCCCTTTGGAAATTGTAAACAAACCTGCCACACACACAAAAATAAAACAAAAGGAAACTTGAACAATACCTCCGAGCCTCCTTGGGTTCATTACCAGGTATAAACTGAAGACAAAGGAAGAAAGGAATGACACAAGTGAATTCATTTTACCCAAGTCTTTTATCTCTGGTTTCTTTATTCCTCAGCCCTAGCTGATGAACCCACTCAGGATCACAATACCTCAATTGTCAACTTCTCATTCTTTCTTTCAATAGCAGGTTTGTTTACCATTTCATGGATTGTTCGAGATGTTTTCTATTTAAGCTCTCAAGACTAGTTTCTGCTTAAAATACACGCACAGTAAAGCACGAGGCACATTCCGCCTCTCCTGTTAACACAGGCTTGAGCTTCAGGTTGGGCATTGCCCAGCCACCATCCCGACAAGCCCATCCTTCCTCTTGTTTGCTCTTTGCTCTGCGGGATTGGAATTCCGTGCCCAGCAAGGCCAAAGCCAGGTCCACGGCCCGTGAGCCGTCTGCCACCCGCAAATCTGCCCAGAGACCAGAAACAAACACCCCAAGGAACAGTCCGTTTCTCAAAAAGCGGCCACCAACAACAAGACACAGCACCCAGCTCAGCAAGTCCTGCCGGTCTGCTGCTAGTCACATCAGACAGACAGACCCCTGACAACGTCAATCCCTTTACAGCAGAAGTCGTAAAGAAGTAAGTTTTCCCCAAGCAGATAACAGGCCACGTAAATTCATCTCCCCCTGCTTTCCACCCAGCCCAACTTAACACCTACGCTAATCTCTTAGGGAGACTCCGTCCAACGGAAGGGAGTTTCCTTGGATTTAACACATTTTTCTTGTCTCTAGGGTCTACTGCGTTTTATTCCATCCATCCCAAAAAGCGAATTCTAAATTTTGACTTCAGCAGATATGTTATATGAAACTTGAAGAAATAGAAATGCAAGAAGTCGTAGGAAAAGCATTCCAAGAAAGGGAGGCTCATCGCCCTTCCGTCTTAAATGGCAAAAGGAACAGCCTCATGTATCATGCTATGAATTCCTTTTTGCCTGGCTAAAATCAGATGGACAGGTGGTTCATTTACAAAGACAGGCAAACCTCACCGCCTATGGTACATCTGTAGTAAAGCCTAGGTTACAACGTTTTGGGTCTCCTTAGAGCTTTACTTTCCTCTCTGGTGCCAAGATATACTATGTCTCTCATTCTCTCTCACTTGGGAGTTTGTGAATAATGTACAATTTTAGCACTTTGGGCACTAAAGTGACAAAGACGCGAGCGTGTATGATTTCACCCATCTTAAAAAAGCCCATTTGCTAACTACCTAAAATTCCAGCTTGTTCACAAGGCACAGCCTGAAGAGCAGGAACAGGGTCGTTTTGTGCCCAGGTTAGAAAGGCAAACAGATTGTTAGTACTGAAGGGCACATCACCAAGGTTAAAAATCATCATTAAGACCGTTTTCTTCATTCCAAGCTTATGGAAAGTGAAACCACTCTGTGCTTCAGACAGCCGGGCTTGCGGTCACTGGGAAATACGGCAGCAGAAGCACAGGAGTGTAAATCCAGTGGGAAACTAAACCAGGCTACGTCTTTGTCACCTGGATGGCCAGGAATACTTATGATGGAACCAACAGCAGAGATGATGCTGGTCCCTATGTTCCTGACCCAACCCGGAGATATGCAGTCTATCAATTTAATTCTCTGACCTGTGACTCTATTTATGTGCAAAGTTTTAGAAATTACATCATACTGTACAGCTGTAGTTGTAAAATAAATCTAAGTCACATTAGCTATCCATTTTGTAAACTATCCATGGAAAGAATTCTATTTTGTAAAATCAGGATCAAACTAGACTTTTAGCGTGGATGGTCATGGTGCTTACCGACACGGGTTTGGAATTTATTGAACACCCAGCAATTAATTCTCACAATGATGGTGTGCAGTGTGAGTTCTCATCCCAATTTCACCGATGAGGTAGTCGACACAGCTGGTTATACAGCTAATAAGAGGCAGAGGTTGGATTTGGACAAAGATTCGTCTGACTCTAAAATCTGAGTCTTGCCCATCAGGCATCTATATCTAATGGTGACCTCAGGTCCCACGATGCACGTGAGAAGAACGAGAAAGAACATCAGAGTGTTCCATCAACGATAAATATGTAGCAGAGAGGAGAGAGAAAAGGTGACAGAAAAATTGAAATACTTGGGAAAATAATTTCAGAACAGATAGAAATGAAAACAGGATAGAAAATAACAGTAAACTGGATGTGAAAGGAAACACTAAAATAAGCATTTCAGAGGACATGGGGGAAAAAAATAAAGCAAGATTCGTCGAAAAGAAAAAGAATCTCCAAACCTTCAAGACGTTTTATAGAAACAAAACACTGCGATCACACAGGAGGCAATTCTACAAGCAGGTGGCACAGGAGAGCACTGCAAATACCCAGATGGGAAACCAGCCAGCCCAAATGTCATGCTTTCATTAGATGCTTGATAAACTGCCCCCAAATAATAATGCTCTGAAATTCCTCAGGTGGGGTGTGCCTGGAAAAAGAAATGTACATGGATGGGAGACGGGTACTTTCCAGGGCTTCTGGGACAGGATTTCAAACCAGGGAGGGGGTGGGGTTCCAGATGAAACCTCTCGCCCCTCTCACGTAGCCATGTTCTTGGAGAAACGGAAGATTTCTTCTTGCCATACTCGAGCTCCCACAATGCCAGCCAAACCTGGGTGACTATCAGTTTGAGAGGTTTTTTTTTTTTTTTTCTTGTTTTTTCTCCGGAAATTAGCCAGCACAGAAACGATCACAAAAAATGTAATTTTATAAGGGCAGATGACAAACGAGTCAACTCTGGGAGTGGAATGAAGCTTTCTTGAATATTCTGATGCTCCCCACATTTGGTCAGCACCCTGTCAGTGCCAGGCTGTGTGCTGGCTCTAGGGACTCAAAGCCAAGGAAGACACAAGGGGCACCTTTCCAGAGCTCAGGTGTAGCGGGAGAGGGAGCAGAGCTGTTGTGACAACACAGGTCTTCTCCACGTCTTGCAAGCTCACCCCATTGACTGAAGGAACAAAAGAGGCGAGGAGAACAAATGAACAGTAATGGGAGAATTTAACTATTCCAAGATTAAGGGAGACACAAGGAAGAGTAAGAATCAATTGGGCAGTAAATTGTAGGAGCTGCGGAGGACAGCCCCCTTATGCACTGAGCGATCCAAAAAGGAAGCTGTACAGGACGATCAATTCTCAATTTTCTGCAGCTCCACAGAGAGGAAGTGAGTGAAGGTGAAAAAGTCGCAGAAGAATCTTGGTGCCAGCAACGACATTTAATTACATTTGAGCTAGATTTTCATGCAGACTTTGGGAGGCAGGCTCTTTGGTCAGTGCAAACCGAGTACCAGGAGAAAATAAAAGACAAAGGATTTTAGAGAAGCAAACTGTAAAGGGGGTCAGGGGGGCAAGTGATTAAATTATATCCATTTGTCCGCAAATATATACTGTACATCAAAATCAACAGGAGACTCCGTTCTGGGGCAGTAGGACTGGGTTCCTGCCCTCAAGCGGCTCCCGGATAGACATGTAAATAACTGTGATTCCGTGCAAAAAATAAACGTCTTCATAGAGGCATCCACAAAGAACTAGTGGAGAAGAAGCAAAATCAGTATGCAGTGACTGATGAAACGTGGGTCTCGGAGAGACGAGGGGAATGTGAAGAGAAACCTGAATGTCCTTTAATAACTAGTATTAGTGTGTTCATTAATGAAATCACCACTAGACATGAAGATGCTGGAATGTTCAATTCACCAACACTTCCACCTTAAGTCATAAATAGAAATGAAGTAACTACATTCTTATCACCACGAGAAAAAGCAACATGGGGCACCCGAGTGGCTCAGTGGGTTAAACGTCTGACTCTTGGTTTCAGCTCAAGACATGATCTCACGGTTCATGCGATCAAGCCCCGTGTCGGGCTCTGGGCTGACAGTGTGGAGCCCGCTAGGGATTTCTCTCTTCTTCTCTCTCTCTCTGCCCCTCCCCAACCTGTGCTCTTTCTCTCTCTCAAAATAAATCAACTTAAAAACAAAACTTTAAAAAAAAGAAAAAGAAAAAAAAGAAAAACTGACTTAATTCCAACAGGGAAAAGGAACCAAGATCAGAGGATGAGTTTGAACAGAAAAATACGTACACCCAAGAGTGGGGTACACTGCATGAAGGAGAATTTAAAATCTTCTAACATAGCACAGAAAGTTCAAACTAATGCACAAATTGTAGTTTTCTTTAGAAAAGCAGGCGATTGAGCAGCTCAGGTTTGGTACTATAAGGAACCAGAAATAGGATATTACCTGTGGATAATTTAACCACAAATATTGTAAATATCCAAAGTATGGAGGGGGTGTGGGTGGGACCCAAATATGCTGGAAATACAGCCCGCTATTTCCAGCCAAGAAATCATAGAAAATTGGAGAAGGGCACACTAACAATGATGAGGGCAGTTAAAGACCTACTTGAGTGAACAGCCAGGAAACTTTTGGAATGCCATGCAATTTCTACCACCCCACTGCTAATAAACTTGAGCCTGGGGACAAAAATAGTCCAAGTGTGTTCACCTGGGTGCTAGTGACCCAGGTATCTGGGTGGGGAGAGAGAACCCTGCTGCAATGGGAAACCCAGCTGAGCTTTGAGTTGATTTGAGTCTTCACCTAAAGCTGAAAAAAAATTCGGACTCCTTAAACCCAACATGCTGAAGACTGACTTCCTCTTTGCCCACACTTCCCTTCTGCGCCCTTGCCCACGTGTCTGAATGTCAGTGAACAGCTCACCGGTTCGTCCAACTTCATACCGTGAGATTCTTCCTCCAAACTGCCCTGTGGCGACAGCGCTTCAGCCAAGTGCCACGTCCTGGAGACGTGTGTCATACTCGGCTCCAATCGTTTCCCCCTGTAGGTCTTCCCTTCCCATTGTCCACTCAGGTCCTCACAACCTGAGGGCACAGCTCTCACAGCCTATGTGGTCTTCCTTCCTCTGACGTCTGTTCTAGTTCAGCCTGCGTGCACGTCACAGATCTGTAGCATGCATCACTTACGTGGCTACCATAGGAGGATGGCCCCGCGCCCAAAGGCGAAGTCTCGATTCCTTAGTGCGGTACACAGAGCTCTTCAGTTCGGCCCCAGAGCCCGTTTTCAGCCTCACTTCTGGCTAGTTCCCAACTCCTTGCTCATTCTACCTATTTCATCGTTGGGAATCCTTGATCAGGGCTACTAAGTGCTCTTCCTCTTCTTTTTGGCTGGCAAACACCTACCCATCCTTCAAAGCTCAGCTGAAATGTCACCTGTTCTATGACAATTTTCCCCAACCATCCAGATAGGAATCTGCTCTCCTCTGTGCTTCGTCAACACAGACGCATCGAGATTCCCATCCTGGTCTCATTACACTTTCACGTTCCCCCAGACTTCTTTGTACCTGTTGTATTTGTTCCTGAGCTTGTTCAATTTAATTAGTATTACCTAACATGATGAAATATGGGTATAAAGTGTCATTTCTATGAAGCTACATTGAATGCTTTGAAAAGACTTGATAAAGTCAAGTTGCTAAAAAAAAAATTTCTGTCAAATTATGTTTTGGCAGGACCAACTATAAAAGATTGAGAACATAAAAATCTAGAAGGACTCTGCTCTAAGACTGTTCCACAAATGTCTAAATTATCACTCCACTTAAAAGAAACTGAATCTGGAACTGGCACATAACACAATGTAGGTGCCTGTGGTTTATATAAGAGAGGAACTAGGGAACTCCAATCAAAGGACCCAGACTCAAATACATAAGCTTGACCGTATGTCCCAATACTGATGAAGAAATCAATTTCTTAAGTGAAAGTAAAATGCTTAAGGCATTTTAAAAAAGATTCCCTACCTTTAGAACCTTTCAAATGTAACTGAGAAGGTGGCTATTGATTACATCAAATGAGAGTTTCTACTGTTTCAATCTATGTATTTGCCCCCAATTTTACATTAATTTAGAAAATACTTATTGAGAAGCATCTACATGCCAGGCACCTCGAAGCACTTGGGATACATCAGTGAAAAAAAAACAAGGGTCCTTGTGGAACTTACATTTTAGTTCGGCAAGAACAGTACCTCACGTGCTTTTACGGCCACAGAGACTCCTGGTCCTTTCATGAAGAAAGGTGTTTAGGAGAATGTTCTTGGATTGAATTTGTGGACAACTTTCCTAAATCTAGGCCTGTCTGCCTGTCTATCTATCCATCCATCCATCGCCTATCATTTTACGTTAAACAGTATGTTGTCAAGATGATACACAGATTCAAAAGTTTACTTATTTAATAATTTTTCTTGAGTTCTATCTGAATCCTTTGGAAACCCCATTTAATCCTTTTGTTGCTCAAGGTACCTGTTGTTTACTTCATGCTACTAACACAGAGCAGAACTTGGCATCCAGAAGGATACCACCAACCACAAATCATCGACGCAACTTTCCAAGCATTTCCTTTGAAGAGTCTCAAAAATGTTCTCTATGGGCCATTCCCAAAGAAAATTGTATTAGAAACTAAGCTATGAAACACAAGCCATTTCAACTCCTTCTGGATAGTGTCTAAAGGGGAACATAAATCTCCAGAGGCAGCCACGTTATTTTATTTCCTTCTTTTGATTACGCCTTGAAAATCTCCAGGCCAAGGACTCTAGCACCTCCTCGTCTTCCATCATCAGTGGAGCTCTCTGGCCTGGATGCACAAGATTATGATACAATGGCCAGGGGGACAATGGGCACTGGATGACTATATATAGGAATTCTGGGCTTGGTTGTCATGGAGGCAAATGGAAAAACAAACGTCTAATCCTGAAAATAAGGTTGAGGCCAAACTTGAAGGAAACACACTTTGAAAACTTCCTGTCATTCTGATGAGTAAAAACAAAACCTTGAAATATGATCAGGGAATAGATGAGAAAACAAACCAAAACAAAACAAAAAATTAGTCTTCAAAATGACAAAAACACAGCAAAAAACAGAGGAGGGGCAACCTTCTCTTCTTGAGACTTAGTGTCCCATCATATTTTAGTTCATTGAAACGGTCTCTCAAAGGCCTTATTTTACATGAAGCTTCCTGTTCTCTCTCTCTTTGGGGGGAATCCAGGCAAGTCTGATTTCAGACAAAGAAGATTCTCAGACTTGCAGCTCACCGGGCCCTATATTTGGCGACAAAACCATTTGTCTCTCAGTGGTTTTTTTCAAATGGCATCACCAGCCACCCAGTCAATGAAATCAGAAGAAATCCTTGATTCGTTTCTTTTGTTCTACACGTTCAATGAGTGAGAAGCTCTGTTGGTTTGACCTCCTGAAAAGCACTTACTCTGTGATCCACTCACTGCCCCAATGCCATGGCTTGTTCAGGCCCTTATGGTTGCTGACATGAACTTCCAAAATATGTTCCCATTTTCAAGTTTCTTCTCCTCCTAAGATTCCTTTCTTTTCTAAAAGCAAACATGACCATGGGATTCACCATGTCTCACAGGAAAAGGTCCAAACTCTGCTGTGGTGCTCCCGGTCTCCTGTTCCTCCCCAGACCTACCTCACCCCCCACCCACCCTGCTCCCACCCTGCTTGTTGCCAGCCACCCAGAAGGTTCCTAACATTCACTGCGGGCTTTGCTCTCACAGCATCATTCAGTCTTGCAATGCCTTTCTGCTGCATTTCAGCCTTTTCAACTCACATGATCTTTCAAAACAGAACTCAATTCAAATCTGCCATCACTATAAAGGTCTTCCTTGATCTTTCTAGACATACCTATTAAAATCCCTACTAGTGCTCATCATGTGGCATTGAAGTTAACTTATTTTACCTCCACCAAAGCAGGATCTCTTTCAAAGTAGGATATCCATCCATCCATCCATCCATCCATCCATCCATCTATAATCCATGCATCTAGCAAGTTCATATCTTAGTTCATCTAGCAAATTCAGAACTTAGCTCATGGCCTGGCCCAAAACAGGTCCTCAATAAATGTGTTACTAAGATCCAAAGAGAGTTCAAACTGAAAAAAGTGTTCTGGAAAACCAGATTTAAAAGGAAAATCCAATTAACCAAATGTCACTCTCTCCTTGCATACTGAGGTGGATAGAGGCTTCCTATTGAAACACTGACCCACTTTTACTGAAGCAAGCCTGGGCCTTTTTAAAATTACCTGAAGAATGGCTTCTGGAACATGTGAGAATTTGAATGGCAAGAAATTCATAATCTCTGCCCATCCCAAGGAGCCAAAGGCATCATTTCTGGTCTTGACCCCAAATCTGCTATTAAGTCTAAACTTGGAAACAGATAATATCAGGATATCTGGGAACCACTTTAGTTGATTCTATATGCAACTCTCTCCTCCCTTTTCTGCACCCACTGACAGGCACAGATGTTTGTAGAATGTGCAGGTGTAACTGGCACCACATATTTAAATACACCGTGACTCTTCTGTAGTCAACTGCTACAGCCATGAAAATGGAGTCCTCTACAATCCACGAGAAGGTATTCGTGGATTACTTTCACACATTTATCACTACATTCTCACTGTATCAACTGTTTCACCAATTTTTCTCCATCAGGAACGCACGCTCATCCCAGGTTATGTAGCGCACAGACGACGCATTTTGCATAAAGACTGGTGGCGGTTCAGCACAGCAGAGATGACTTCATGTTACCCAGCTAGTCAATGGAGAAACAGGAATATAACCTGGGGCTCCTGCATGCCCCAGTTTCGAAAACACGTTCTTTTTCTGCCACAGTCATTAGCAAACATTGTAGGTATTCCTTCTGCACTAACCGTTATTTGTAACTCAAAGTGTGTGTTCTTAAAAACCCTCCTGGAAGCAGGCTGGAAATTTGTAGGGAAACGAATGAATGTGTGGTGAAGGAGGCTTTTTCTAATGTTGTTTTTGGAGGAAACTCTGGGTGGCATCTGCCATTGTTAGTTGAGAAGCTCTTACAATACCAAATGCATAATTCACCTGTGACTCTTTTGAATTGTGTGATGAGGAAGTAATGTTTCCTGCTGTTCGTTTAGATGGTATGGATGTCTTTACCACACTGAAAATCCAACGAAAAGCGTGGAGTACAAAAGCCTCTACATCAGTGAGTTGGCCTCAACCACAGAGAGCTCGCTAGCAACTTCGGATGGCATTGAGAGCTCACGGGCCGTGGGCAAGACCACAGAGTTTCCTCCTCAAGACCTGTCTGGAGGGAGGATGCCTACTGACTTCAAGGAGTTGGTCACAATGGATGGCTTGCTAGGAACAGTGCCGTGAGCCCGGGCAGGGAGCAACTGTAGAAATTTCTTCAAAGATTAGCTAATCAGGAGGAAAGAACACACCTGAGTATAAGCATATATATTTAGATACGTGTAGAGCTCTAAGAGATGATATGGAAATCAGGTGAGAAAGACAATGGTTTGTCAAGAATAGAATAAGCAGCCACACTTCAAAGCACAGAGTTTTGCTAAAACTGTCCCCCAGCAGCGGGAGTCTCCTAACCAACAAACCCAGTGGGCTTCTTATCCATTTTTCCTTTTCTTTTCACCTATTCCCAGTGTAAGAAAATCCTGGCTCTGGGTGAAGCTACATTTTTAATCACCGCTAAAGCACTAGGTCCTTCCCTGAGGATAGACAGCTCTCCCACCCACTCTAAACTCACCCACAGGAATACTTCTCAGTGCTGCTGGGCTCAGCTGTAGGGCGCAAGCCTCCAAGAAGGCAGCGGGACAGGTGGGGACATCCAGGTTCACCTTCCACTGTCTCAGCCAGCTCTGTGTCTAACACCTGTCAAGGGCTTCTTGCAAGGTCTCTCACTGATCTTCACCATTACCTTACGGGACGCGAAAAGCAAGGGAGCAGCTGGAGAAGAGGCAACCTCTCCTCTACCCAGAGGTGCACAGAGGCCTCCTTGTAACCCTGTGGAGGTTGGTTACAAGTTAAGCAGACCTCTGCTTCCTCACCTATACAATGAAGACCATAATGCTGGCAATTCTGGGTGCTGTGCAGAGCAGGCCAGTGTGTGAAGTAAAGTCTCCTGGCACACAAAAGAGTGCTTTAAGGGTCTCAGTTCCACAGCAATTACAGTCTACATCACATAATTTTGCACTGAATTGTAAATTGCCTGTTAGCGGTTAGGCAGTGGATTCTATCAATGAAAGAATTTGGTCTCCTTCACTAGACTGCAGGAAGGATCGGCATGGGCGTCTCTCACACTGCTCTAAACAGATGTAACTGACCCTCACCCCAGCTCCAGGCACACGGTAGGAGCTCGGCAGCTAGTTTTTGACTGATTGATTCTGGGCAAAGCCAAGCGCATGGCTACTTCTGGCAACGAGCTCCCAGCTTATCTGGTGGTGGAGATGGCTGTAGTGGGGAGGGGATTGATCGTGGGGCTTGGATTCAGCTCAAAGGCAGGGCTTGACCTGAATAACACCACAGACTCAATGATTCGCCCCATTTTGTTGGCTAACAATGCACACAGCATGGTCACAAATCAACTTGCTGCAAAAAGAATTGTCAGAGCGAATTTCACCTCCCAACTTTAGAGGCTCTCCTGGGGAGAACATGCTGGGGTCGCTTTCCTTTCAAATTTTTTTTAAGCTCACCTCCAGCTTTGAGTAGGTCCTTGGGTACCCAATTCATAGGTGTGGCAATCATCCTCATCATCAATGACCCTCTCCCAAACCATCCCACCTGATGCCACAGGCCCCGTCCTTTACTCCCCTCTCCCTCATTCTCCTCTGCACAGCACTTCGATCTATCATACACATATATGCTGCTTGATGATGTGGTTTTCCCTACCAACTGTGGGGGACCTTGTCTCAAATTTCTCAGCCTGCGTGGATTTTTGGATTTACTTTCATGACTAACGAGAGCATCGAGGCTGGCTTGGGGGCCTGTGGCTCGGCTGAGCCTCGAGTGTTTGATCTGAGCCAAGAGGTAGCCCTGCCATCACACGCCCCGCATCTCAGCCTTTCGAGCGCCATGGCCGGCGCGTGGTACCGTGAACATCAACACTTCTAGATCCACTCACGCAAATAACTTGTTTGGGTGCCTGTGGTGTGTGAGGTAATCTGTCATACTCTGGGCACCCAAAAATAAAAGGATGGCCTCTGCCTTCAGGAAAGCTGATGGTCTTGGGGGAGATGGAAAGAAAGACCGTTACAGCAGCGTATGATCAGTGCTAGGTCACTGAAGAGAGCTCAAAGATCTGTAAGGAGCACAAAGGAGGCCCCTCAGCCAGACCGGAAGGCTTCTGGAGGAAACAAGACTCAAGTTTCCAAGGATGAGTCGGAATTAGCCAAGTCAATGGAATAATGAGGAGGAGAGGCAAAAACAGGGGGAGGAGGGCATTCCAGGAAGAAGGGACAGCAAGGCCTGGAGTGTGAGGAATCTGCGAAGGCAGGGCACTCAGCGTGGCTGTGGGGCTGGGCGCAGCAGCGACGAGAGGTAAGGAATGATCTCAGAGAGAAATGTGGGGCCCAGATAACAACCTGCATGCTGAGCTTGGAATGTACTCGGAAGGCAAAGTAGACAGCCACCGGAGGATGTTAAGCAGGAACCAGGTGAGACAGAGGCTTCACATTTTTACCTTTTCCGTGTCTCTAAACTGCACCCACAGCCCCAACCAAGTCCCTCTCAGACGGGGAAGGTGGCTTGGTACAAACGCATTCCCACAGTGAGAAAAACCAACTAGCAGCACATTCCTTCTTGCTGAGAGAATCTCAGCAGCAGCCTGGGATTCCATACTTCGTTTTGTTAAGTAGAAAACACCTACGTAGTGTCTTTTCTGCTCTGGATTTTACCAGCAGGTTGGAAGTGTTCATCTGAAATTCAGTTCCTACTGTTTCTACCGAATGCACCACACTTACATCTGGAATAGATTACGGCCCTACCTATGGGAGAGATAGAGAGAAACTCAATAGGCTACCTTTTCTGCTCCCTACCAACCCTTCACGTGCAAAAATCTAACAAGGAAGCACAGGAAACCAAGTGATATGTCCACATGCTGGCAAACACAATAAATGTGTGGGTGTCAGCCAAGATCCTGTGGTCGGTTTTCCAAATACAGGGTCTCAGCAACATCCAAAAGGTTTCTAGATCTATATTTTACCCCTAAATTTTAATAGCCAGGTGCCAACACAATACTTTCTTGCATTCATTTAGCTTCAACTCAATGGTCAAAAATATTATTTCGTAAAGTGATCAAATATTCTTCTGGATTTCTCGGCTTTATATAAATGGTTTGTTTGTTCATAACATAATAGCTGTTAACATAAAATTTAACAAATTAAATAAAATTTAATCAAATGCATTAATTTATTAAAATACAATTTAACAAAAATTTAAGAAAACATTTATATAAAGCTAACAAAGGTTGCTTGTTATGACTAACCAACAACATGGTTATTGTCGTTTACGATAGGTATTTGCAGATACACAGATCATTGGATCTCGTATTTCCAGAGCTCTGGGGTCGTTAGGGGAGATTACTACAGCACGTACTACAAATGAGTTAGCCCCCAAAGAAAAGAGCAAATGCCCAAGGGCATTTCCATCTGTTGTCAACAGAGTGGCTGGAAGACAACAGGGTTCTGCAGTAAGGAAAAAAAAAATCAAATCTACATTTACTGCTTTAAACTGTTTAATGACTATCTACAGGACACAACTAAATTTCATTTTACATTTATAGGACATCTACTCTAGGAAGAAAATGGCCTTGTGCCAGATGTTTAGAAAATAAAGATGAGCAGGACAAAAAGCCTGTCCCTAATGAGCTCCTTTTCTGGTAATATCATGGAGTTGGTGGCATGGACCACACATGTCCCCAAGAGAGGTAGGCCACAGCACCAGAGGACTCTGGAGGAGGGAGAGCTGCCCCATCAGGGACACCATGAAAAGCTTCATAAAAGTGAAGGAATTTGCCCACAATGCTGAAGGACAAGCCAGGTGGGGACATGTGGGAACAGAGGCTGGGAGGGGTGGCTGGGGACAGGCATGGACAATGTTGAGGGTGGGAATTTTTTTTTAAACAGGCTATGTAGAGCTGTTAAAGATTTTGGAGTAGGAGAATAAAGCACATGATTGAGTGCATGGTGTAGGTGAATGGAGTTTACAAGGGGAGGGGGACGGGATGGCTTGGGTAGGAGAGGGAGCGGGAAGGAGGGGTGAGAGGAAGTAAGGAGGCAGGAGACAACAGGACTTTCTGGACAGCTTAGTGGCTGATGGATCATGGGCCAAGAAGACCTGAAGACACAGATGGGTCCGGCTGGCTACAATGAGCCCTGGCACAGGGGCAAGTCTGGGTAGAAGGTAAAGGGTTCCCTTTCAGAATTTTTGAGATGAAGGCTGTGTGAGACCCTGGGGAGGAGAGAATAAGAAGCAGATGGAAAAGAGGGTCTGGAACTGAACCTGAAAGGTTAGGGCGGGAGGTGGGGGATTTTGGCCGCATCATTTAAAAAGTGAGTTGATTCCCTGTGTGTGTGAAGGGGGGGCAGCGAGGACCAGACCAGGAGGACCGAGGACCAGACCAAGGTCTGTGTGTTGGCAGCTGGAGGAAAAGAGGTGAAAACACAGTAAAAACAAGGTACTACCAGCGCGGCCAGAGGAGAGCCTGAAACAGACAGCAGGTCCCAAACCACGGGAGGAGAATTTCCCCGGGAGGAAGGTCAGCAGTTTTAAATGCCACGGACAAAAAAAGAAGGATGAGGCAGGAGCAAGAGGCCATGGACTTGTTTGTCTGGAGTCGTCGTCAACCTATGTCATTACCATGGTAGGGGCCAGAGTCACAAAGGCCAGGCATTCCGGACGGGAGAGGGAAGAGAAGGTAGCAGGTGTGAACAAGGAAGGACAGACTCTTTCCCAGAGAAAACGTCACTGGAGTTAGCCAACGTGAGGTCCCTGACGAGAGAGTGGTTTTAGTGAAATGCTGAAGGTAGAACGTGGATTCCATAAATTAAAGAATAATGTGGCGAGTAAGTATTGAGAATATTGAGAATACTGGTTGAGAATTGAGAATTCTCAATTGAGAATTTTGAGAATATTGGTTCTTCCAAGAGATTTGGAGGCTAAGACTGCAATTGCAGGATCAAATTGCAGAAGGTCATACCCAAGAATGATTTTCATATTTCAAACAAGGAGCACTTTCCTGGGGCTCCAAAAGCTCCCCCTTTCAGACTCTCCAAGGGGAAAGTAATACATCTAAGAATTGAGGTTTAGGGAAATGGCGTGACATAGCCAACAGAGCTCTGGAATCAGACGGACATACATCCCCGACCCCAGTCTGCCAGGTGGCGACCATGATCTTCCTTAGGCCTTTTTTCCTCCTTCCGAAAACAGGAGGGAGCTGGTGATAAAAGTTCCTGTCTCGTGGGATTGTCATATGGACGAAATGAAATGAGATGTTTGTAAAGTACTCAATCAATAGACATGCAGTAAATTATTGTTATCATTAATTAAAGCTATGTACTGATTAGGGCCGGTAATAGTGATGTCTGACACTGGGACTTATCAGTGCATTTCACCAGCCCATTAGAGCATCAAGCGCTAAGGACTTTCTTGTGTGGATGGATTCGATTAAGCCCCAAAGTTCAAATAAATTTAGATCAACAGGACTCCAGATTAAACACCACGTTCCAAACACTGAGTTATTTTAGACTCCTAAAGAAGCAGCTCCTGATGTAAAGAAATTTCATTCAGTTTCTAAGGCTAGACATGATTTTTTTTTTTTTTTTCCTGTTTTACTTTTAAAAAATCCTCATTTATCTCTGGGTGAGGACACACGATTATAAATTGACAAGAAATCTACTTCTATTTTACTACCTTAATAATACCTAGTATTCTTACAGCAACTTAAAATATGAAAGCATTTCCATATGTTGTCTCATTTGATCCTTGAAATAACCCCACAAAGGAGGCATCATCATTATTTTACACACGAGAAACAGGCTCAAAGAAGGTAAATGGTTTACCTTAGCACACTCAGCAGAGATGGAAATGGATAGGACCTTCGCCAAAGGCTGCACAGGTGGGTGTCTCATGGCCCACAGTGTGGGTGGGTTTCTGGATTGGGACCTATAGCGGCTCTCAAGCCAGACCTCAAACTGAGGGGCCCAACATCCCAGGGCAAACTGTTATTAAAGAGGGTCTATACACAGAAATGGTTTCCAAAAGATCAATTGCCCCTAATTTTCAGAAGCTCAAGTTGCTTTGCTCAGTTAAAATGAACCCAGTGATGGGGCGCCTGGGTGGCTCAGTTGGGTGAGCATCAAACTTTGGCTCAGGTCATGATCTCACAGTTTGTGGGTTCAAGCCCCCTGTTGGGCTCTGTGCTGACAGCGTGGGACCTGGAGTCTGCTTCTGATTCTGTCTCTCCCTCTCTCTCTGCCCCTCCCCCACTTGCAGTCTGCCTCCTCCTCTCTCAAAAATAAAGAAACACTAAAAAAAAAAATTATTTTTGTTTTAAACTTTTTTATTACATTTATTTATTTTTGAGAGACAGAGTGAGACAAAGTGAGAGTGGGGGAGGGGCAGAGAGAGGGAGGGAGACACAGAACCCGAAGCAGGCTCCAGGCTCCGAGCTGTCAGCACAGAGCCCGACCTGGGGCTCGAACCCACAAACTGTGAGATCATGACCTGAGCCGAAGTCAGATGCCTAAGTGACTGAACCACCCAGGCGCCGCCCCCCCCCCCCCCAATTTTTTTTTAAATCAACCCAGCGAGGGGCACCTGGGTGCCAGTCGGTTAAGCGTCCGACTTCGGCTCAGGTCATGATCTCGCGGTCCGTGAGTTTGAGCCCCGCGTCGGGCTCTGTGCTGACAGTTTGGAGCCTGGAGCCTACTTCGGGTTCTGTGTCTCCCTCTCTCTCTGCCCTTTTCCCCACTCGCGCCCTGTCTCTCTGTCTCTCAAAAATAAACATTAAAAAGTTTTTTAAATGAAGCCAGTGATACAGAGAAGAGTCCCGCCCAATGCCAGTACTGCAGCACATCTCCTAAATTCCACTGAAAATAATCGGTTACGAGCTGGGAAAGAGGTTCTGTGGAACATCTGGATGTTTCCTGAGTGTGAGTGCCTGAGGGAAGCCATGGCCACCAGAATCCCCGGGCAGAACTTGGGACAGGCTTGACGTGTCATCAAATGTCGCTGACCCGTCGGTATTGTTAACCCTCATGGCCCTTCCAGACACCAGAAGCCCAGAGGCTCAAGAGCTGCTCCCCCTGGTCTCCCAAGAAGGGTCTGGTCCCGTGTCCCTTAGCACTTCTCAACTTTATATGGCTTTATGTGGCCAGCTCAAGTAGAGTCACCTCCTTTTATTGGGATTCTGATGATTAGCATGAAAACCACCAATTTGCATGGTAGGGTAGTTTTCAAAACTTCTTTCTCGTACATGGTTTTTTCTTTTGCCTTCTCTCAATTTAGAAAATGGCCAATAATTGGATGTTGTTATGTAAGTGATGAAATCACTGTATTCTACTCGTGAAACCAAAATTGCTTTGTATGTTAACTAACTAGGATTTAAATTTAAAAACAGAAAATGGTCAATAAATACGTAAATAAATAAAATCTTAATTAAGCCTGCCCTTGACCTGCACAGAGCTATCGGACCTCCATCCCATAGTTCTGAAACTCGTTGCTGCTATGACAACACAGAACAGGTGAACATCTATGTTCTTAACATTCTTCCCTAGGCATAACTGTGATCTGGATAATATCCCAGAAAATTAGAAGAGGGAGAAATATAGTGAAAAGTACTATAAAGCTTTTTGTTACGCTACAGGGATAGAGGCGCATAAAAATAATGTCATAGAAAAAGTAAAAGGAGAAAAAAATTAATCCATCTTTTACACTGAATTTAATGTTTTAAAGAGTTAGGTTATCCAGTATTCCACCATGTAGGTAACATAACAAAAATGCAAAAATATACTGTGATGTACTAGCAAACATGATCCTCTTTTATTATTAACATAACAGTATGTAGGACTTACCACTCTCACCGTGTCAGTCGGGAATTTTACTGATACTTCACTGCCTTTGATTTAGTTATCACAATGGTCTCTTCTAATGGACACGTTGGTGGCGTTATTCTTGGTGCGTGCAAGGTAGAAGTGCATTTCTTCATCTTCCCCTCTCTGTATTCCTAATTAAGAACTTCCCCGTGGGCAAAATTTTAGACAACCGAAAAACAGAGTAACAGTAAAATCACAATGCACAAGTATAATCATTTGTGACTGCCATGGCTATTACCCACATAGCTGCTCCCGCCATTTGTCCACTATTAGCTTTGGGGCAGGCAAGACAGACTGAAGCTATTTGCAACTTCCAGCACAGTGGTTGTGACTCCATTCTGGTCTCTTTTACTCAAGAGAAACACTTGGAATACTTACAGGTAAATTGGCGTTGTCAAGGGATAAGTCTGAATAAGCTCAAATTTATTCTTGAAAATAAATCAGATTTGTGGTTAACAAAGATAACCTTGAAAACACATCGGAAAAGCCTAGGATTGGAGCCGGGAAGAATGGCTAACATCAGAGGAAGTGGAGTGAGTGCTCTTCAGGGTTGGGGTCTGACAAACTGGACACCAGAGAAGGACAAGGGAGTTCGAGACACAGGATGCTGAAGAAAGCCCCCCTGAAATGGCTAACTTCCAGGGCCTGGGTTGGGTAGAGAGGTCAGAGAGAACTAAGCGTTTGAGATGCTGGAGGTGAAGCACTGTGTAATGGTAAATTCAGCCACAGGGGAATGGTGGTTGAAGCTTAATCACCAAGGAGGTAAGTCTCCCTACCTGAAGAGATCAACTATTTGTTGGGTCATTATCATCAAGTCTTAGTATACTGGAATTCCAGAGCGCGATGGTCATGGCTGGAGTAAAAAGGGAAGCTGTGAACCTGGCCCAGAGTTCACTGAGGAAGGAAAAAGAACATTCCGGAAGGTAAGGAGAGAGAAATAAGCAGAGAGCAGGCGTTCGAAAAGGGACCATTAAATGAAAGAAACACATACTCTCACGAGGTGGCAGAGAGTAAGGTATATGTTCACTCTTCTTGGCCACTTAGAGGAAAGAGATTAGTCACTTTGGTTGAATAAAGTTGAAAGGGATATGGCGCTGTCAGTAGGGAGAAGGCCAAAGTTAGTGAACTGGCAGAGACAGGTTGACCAAGGAAATGTGCAGCAGTGTAGGACAGCATAGCATGGTATGCATGCAGCCCGATTCCACTGGCTTTTTCCAAACATGATGTGGCACAGCTGAGCTCAGTCACTAAAATTCCCAGGCTTTTCCACATATAGACTATTGTTCTGTCGGTTTCCCTCGTGTGTGGTTCCTTCTGCGGCCCTAATTCAAACCAACAAATATTTATTGAATGGCCTGCCAAACTGCCAGGGCTCTGAAACAGTCCTTGACCTCAGAGAGCACACAGTTTAGCTGGGGAGACAGATGCGATAAGCGACAATTATAAGAATATTTGGCAAGTCTAGTACTGGAAGTGAATACGAGGGTCAGAAGCTACCCGGCATATTTTATATTTATCACCTAGCAAAATCTCATTATAGCTCATACTCAGAACAGTCTAGACAGTCTGCAATCTTGATTTTGTCATTTAACTTATGGACAACTTGCCAATATTTCAAATGTTTTAAGCCTTAGGCAGTAGGGAAAAAAAAAAAAAAAACTTAAGAAATTTCTTAGGCAATGGACCAGCCTTAAAATTAACACAATTAGTGGATTTTTGACTGACAAAACCACAAAGGTCTTATCTAATTCTGAGAATCCCAACCTAAACACATCCCCCCCCATACATAATGGAAACATTTATAAGTACACAATATTTATTTTACGAAGGGGAATCATTTTTGTTTGTTTTGAGATACAGACCTTCGTATTTTAAAATATCAAGAGTCAAGCAATGATAGAACTTATCAAGTGAGAGGAAAAACATGAAAAAAAATGGTTTGTATATTATGGTCCCTATGTTTATATGCATAGAACCTATGTTTATATGCATAGAACAAACACTAGAGGACTCTACGGCAAACTGTTAATAGAGATTAATTCAGGTACTGAAACGAAAAGGCTGGCATTAAGGCTAGTATTTTATGTTATGTATTGCCATGAAGCTATTCCTTAATTGTGAGTAGGTGTTACTTTTGTAATCAAAACGAATAATCTATGCAGGCATTTTTTTTAAACTATACTTTTTCAATGTTTATTTTTGAAAGTGAGGGAGGGAGGGGGGAGAGGGAGGGAGAGAGAGAGACAGAGACAGAGAATGAATGAGTGGGGGAGGGGCAGAGAGCAAGGGGCACAGAGGATCCGAAGCAGGCTCTGTGCTGACAGCAGAGAACTTGATACGGGGCTCCAACTAATGAACCATGAGATCATGACCTAGGCCGAAGTCAGATGCTTAACCGACTAAGCCACCCAGCTGCCTCAATCTACGGTAGGCATCTGAAAAGAGGAGAACTAATATTCATGAGTATTTCTTTTTTTTTTTAAGTGTAATTTTTTTAAAAATGTTTATTTATTTTTGAGACAGAGAGAGACAGAGCATGAACAGGGGAGGTCAGAGAGAGAAAGAGACATAGAATCCAAAGCAGGCTCCAGGCTCTGAGCTGTCAGCACAGAGCCCAACGCGGGGCTCAAACTCACGGACCATGAGATCATGGCCTGACCCGAAGTCGGATGCTTAACCAACTGAGCCACCCAGGCACCCCTATTCATGAGTATTTCTAATCCACATTCATTCTCAAAGACTACAGATGCTAGCTGATTGTCCCTCTAGTTCAAAAGTACTCTCCTGCTTCCAAAGGAGCCAGAGCCCTTGCTGCTGTTGCTACTGGTCTTCCCTGTTCAGCCTGCATCTTTATTTATTTATTTATTTTTAATTTTTTTTCATGTTTATTTTTGACAGAGAGAGAGAGACAGAGCATGAGCGGGGGAGGGGCAGAGAGAGAGGGAGACACAGAATCCGAAGCAGGCTCCAGGCTCTGAGCTGTCAGCACAGAGCCCGACGCAGGGCTTGAACTCACAGACCGTGAGATCATGACCTGAGCCGAAGTCGGTCACTCAACCGACTGAGCCACCCAGGCACCCCCAGCCTGCATCTTTAATTTAAAGACCTCTTCCTAGTACTAAGTACCACTGTAGTCTGGCTCTACCTCCCCTCACCTCACCAACTGCCTTCTCAGGAACATACACCCTCCATTCTAGCCAGCCTGGTCTCTTTGTGTCCTAGGATCCCTCCTTCTGTAGGTTTCCTCACTTCTGATACTCTTCCCACCTTGAATGGACTGCCTCCTACCTGGGTAAAACTCATGTATCCTTCAAGGCCCAGCCTGAGCCCTACCTCTTCCAAGAAGCCCTCCATGACCTTTCCATTTCTTCTCTCCATGGCTAGAACTATTGAAATCCAAATGTACCATTTCCAACTTCATTCTATTCTGCGCTTCTAACTGAATGCTATCTGTATATCCAACAATTTAAGCTCTAAATATCAGTCAATAATAAAAACTTGCCTCTAGTTTCTTTTGGAAGATTTCAGGGTCTCCAAACATAGAAGAGGCGGTTGGATCTTAGCCACTCTGGATCATGTATGGATGTGCATTTCTGCTACAAGACTCCCATGAGATGACACAAAGATTAAGGGCATAAGTGTTTTAGGACTCTTGGACTCACCATTTTGCTCCTCTGTGTATTAGTTTCCTTTGCTATAAAATGAGACTAATAATTTGTACCTCTGATTCATCAGGCACATTAAATCAGATGACAAATTTGAGGCAATCAGCAGCATTTAAAGAATAAAAATCATGATTAATTTTATCACTTAGAAACTAAACAAGAGATATGTAGAACCCTTTATCGCAAAACCAGAATGAATGACTTTCAAACTGGTCAAGGAGGAAAAAATAGCCAGCGATGCTTAAAAGCAAAGGACTAGATTAAGGGGTTCTTTAGAAGGCCCTGATGCTGGACTAGCTATCACTGTCGCCTTGGTGGAGGGCTCACAGCGCATGAAAATAAAAGATGACATAAGGAGAGTGGCTTGCATGAGTCATCTAAGAATATTCTGTGTCCCTGAGGAAGCTGAAGAACCTAACCCTTGAATGACATCTCGAAGAGCAGTATACTGGTAAATAAAACCTTAGCTGGGCCCTGTACTCAAGTTCATGACTCTGAAACTGCTTGCAAAGTAAAAAGCCCCTATGACAGGAAGTTATCCCTTCCTGGGCACAGACTACAAGGGACTGAATCCAGCAAAAAGCAAGCAGACCCTCCTACCTGAACCTCTCATGTCACTTTGGCCATTACTTACCTCGCCATTTTTATTTAACCATCACCACTGGGATTTTTTCCACAGGAATAGTCTTTAGGATGATGAACGAGTCAAGAAAATGTGTGTATCATCTGCACATGCTTTCCTGGGCTGTACCATCAAAACTCATACAATTTATTTTTAAAAATAACTAATAGTTGTTTCTAAAAGATTATTTCTAGCATCTTCTTCCCATCTCTACACAGGGAAAAAAAAACATTCTTTTTCACATACTCATCTTGCTCAGGACATACCTTCTGCTGGATCCAGCAAGACTGTCCTAGGATCTCTACCTCTGAATCATGGCTCATTCTTGCTGGTTCCCCCAAATCCAATACCCTTCCCTTCTGCTTGAGTAAAATCCTCTAGTGCAGAACAATATTTGAAAGACAGGAGAAGGCCTATAGAATCACAAGTCTCAAGAAGAGTTTGAAGGATTTTATATCAAATATAATTGGGCTAAAATATCTAGCTCCAGTTCCAGGGAAAGAAAAATTGACGCAGGCAATGAGAAGACCAGGAAAATTCTTTCTTTCCAAAAAAGACCAAGGTGAGTGGTGTTAGAGGATTTGATCAACGGCAGAATATATTTTCTGCCAAAGAATAAAGCAGATTTCTTCTTTCTTTTAGTTACTTCCCACAATGTAGGTTCTAGGAGACTTAAGGTAATATCTAAGCCAACCACCAAAAGATGCAAAAATCAGATGTGGAATTATGCAGCAAACTCCAGCGTTGCTAGGAACTACCTCCGAATGAGTTCAGTAGTATATGCTTACATTTCTGATGAACAAATGTTTTTCTTGGCATGAGAAGAGGGAGATGGGTTAGTTGACTAAGTTCCCAGGACACAGAAAGCTTACACTTGAAATGTTCTCTAATCCTTGGCACATGAAACTGTGGCTAATTCAAAAAGTCACAGAAATCTCAGGCAGGTGGGTTCTCTGGGAAGGGTCTTTCACATGATACTCGACTTCGGGGTGGTGGTGATTCTGGAGGTTTCGAATTTGCCACTGACACCAAGTTCTAACAGCTTCACGTCCAAAGATTGCTGGGCGTGTAACAGAAGATACAGAATCATCTGTACCACTGCACCACTGGAGCTGCAAACCTCTAAATCTTTCTAGTAGAAATGCCATTCTTCATAAGAAGCATTAAAATAAACTCTAGATCATGTTTTAATGTAGAAAGTCTGATGTCAAAAAGGGAAGGTTAGTATTCTCTGGTCAGGTAATTTTGTGACCAGCAGAACCTATTAAAAATTATGGTCAAGACATTAAAATTATGCCTTGTATCCCAGGTGCTAGAAATGGTGTAAATCTTTATGCTTCAGAATTATTCACTCTAGAGTCTCCATTTCATTATTGTCATTTTTAAAGAAACCACTCTTCTTTCTTTCACCCCAAGAGAAATCTGATTGCAATTGGAACCTGTGTGGAAGGTCTGATGCCCTAGCAACTAATTGGATCCTCTTAAAGGTTGAATTTTATGTCTGACCTATTTAGAAATCTGAAAAGCTTCTCTTTGAAAAGCAGGCATCTCAGATCTTAATTTTTAAGTGTCAAGTATTGCCACAGTCAAGGTTAAATGAGTTGATAGCTTGGCGCTAGACTCAACATAATTCTTAGAGAAGATTTTCCTTTAAGCTTAAATGGAATTCACGGGCTAATATTTAAAAAATTCCATCTAATGCCCTACCTTTCACATATGAAATAAAGAATATATTTAGGTCAAGTTATGTTTTAGGTGGCATCTAGGACTATTCCACGTTAAATATAAAGGTTATAATGACATTTATTAAAGACTGGATTAATTTCATGGGTATTGCTGTAATCCCCACTCTCCTCCCCCAGTTACCTAGGGCAGAGGTCAGCGACGCACTGCCCAGAAGCCAAATCTGGGCCTTCCCTGTTTTTGTACATAAAGTTTTATTGGAACACATCCAAGTCCATTTACTTACACAGTGTTTATGGTTATATGGCTCACAAAGCTGGAAATATTTTCTATCTGGCCTTTTCCAGAAAAAGTTTGCCCATCCCTGGCTTATCTATAAATTACCCAGTATAAGTCTCCTAAAAAGCATCTCTTCTAACCAATACGTTGTGTTAAAATCCTGGCGGGTAAAATTTGGGGGTAGAAGAGGTTACTGACCCAGGAGTTCTGTTGGTCAGTTTCATTCTACAGCTTCTCTGGATTTGGATTTCACTGCAACTAAACACGATTTTGTTTTGCTTTGTTTTTTGTTTTTTTCAAAGATACGGAGAACAAGCCAGCCGCCTCCAGGGTCAACGACTGTGTACATTTGGCTCTGCTACCAGGTGACCACACTAATAACGTCACACCTCTCCAGCTCTCCTGCACTTCCCGTGTCCTTCTGAGAGTTAGAAAGGCTTATACCGTGTTTCAACCTTCGGTTTCCCACCTCTAGAGAAGGTGTGGTTATACAGGGAACAATGACCTGTTTAAAACACTTCATCAAGGTAGATCTTTTCCTCTCACAGAATATATCAGAAAAATCTCTGTTAAAGCAGTCTCTGAGGGTTCATCTTTACGAGATTTGCCTCTTGAACTTTACTCTTAAATGGGAATGAAATAAATGTACCCCCCTACAATTTGGTTCTGTGGGGTTACTTAGACATAAGGGACTCAATATAAATTAACTGAATTGAAAATTGTGATGTCTCCAAGAAACCGCTGGTCATTCAAAAGAAGTATTCAGTATGTACTTATACCTAACTGTCCCCATTAGAAACCAGGGGACAGAACCAACAGCATACCCATGAGTGCAACAGAGCACTGAGGAAATCATCAATAGAAGAGTTACCAGAGTAGGGGCGCCTGGGTGGCTCAGTCGGTTGAGTGCCCAACTTGGGCTCAGGTCATGATCTCGTGGTTCACGAGTTAGAGCCCCACGTCGGGCTCTGTGCTGACAGCTCAGAGCCTGGAGCCTGCTTCCGATTCTGTGTCTCCGTCTCTCTCTGCCCCTCCCCTGCTTGTGTTCGCTCTCTCTCTCTCTCTCTCTCAAAAATAAACATTAAAAAAACATTAAAAAATGTTTATAATTTAAAAAAAAAGAATAGAAAAGCCAACTGAAAAGTTCTAACAGAAAATCTTCTACTAACAGAAAAAAAAAAAATCACAAAGCTCCTTACAACATTTTTCTGCTAATTCCTAACAGCATATAGACTTCCCCCATTGGGCAGACTGTATCGAGACCCACACTGTAAAGAGAAAAAGGTAGCATGACCAAAAGTTCATGGTGTTTTCCCTAGGTTGACTGAAGAACTATGTTATTCTCATTCACCTTATTTATCTTGTACCTGGTCTTAGTGTCTTAATTTTTGTTTTAAACACATCACAGTGGCTATTCCTAAAGTTGGCAGTTCCACACAGCGTATCTGGGTAGACAGAAGAAACAAAATAATCTGTTCTTTCGGGAAAATTCAAGGGAGGAGAACAAGGAAATGTCACCACTGGCCTGACTTACAAAGCATATAGCTCAACTTTAAATGACATGGCCGCTGCCCATGTATCGTGCAGCTTCTGAGACCCAAACAAATCTCCTAACTAAACTCTGCTATGCTAGTTTCTTTGTGATTTTATAGAGGTGCGTATCTATGTATTTTTCTGTACTGAATGCAGAGACTTGGAAAAAGCGTGATAAAACCAGTCCTATATTTTATAAGGCAGAAGGAACCCAGTAAACACATACACAGAATGCACTTCCTTTTGTTGACAACCTTATGATTTCCCCTTAATGCATTGTTTAGAATAGCAATTATGTGTCATTTCCCATTATCCTACACACAGAACCACCGTTGCTTTTCCTTCCAACAACTGATCGCAGAGAATGCAGAAAGGATTCTTGTGCTGGTGAAACATGTCAAGACTGACAGCCCAGAGCCCAAGAGCCCTGTTTATGTACAGAACCGGTGTGTGGCCAGGCAGCTGGGTGAAGCCTCCCCTCCACCTTCTCTCGGATCCCCTCCCTCCCTCCCTCCCTCCGGGCTGGGAGGGAAAGCAGCTTTGGAAGAACCTTCTTTTCTCAGCCTGTCTCCTCTTGCCAGAGAAGACTGGCTCGCTCTCAAGACTGCAAGCATTTGACCACTGCAAATAACAGTGAGCATGTCAACTAGTTTTATTCACATCCCTCGCTAGGGAATCGGAAAGCCAAGGACACACTGGTGATTTCCCTGGTTTTATGGATCTCTACTCCCCCCAGGCCTGCAACACATTTTCGGTGCCTGTGTTCACAATGTCCTGGCATCTGCAGTGTGGGAAACCCGAACTGAGAGCCAACAGCCCCACAGCTTCTCCCTATTAAAATGTGCAATTGGATTTCACATGCGTGTTTCAAACACCATTCAAGGCATGATTTACAGGCTACTGTCTAGCCCCACAGCTGTTTTTTCATGCCCCAGACTTAGTCGTTTCTAGGAATCCACCACTCAGCCCCCTAGCAAATAGTCACCCCAGTCTCGAACCTCTTTGGTCATTCCTGGCCATCCAAAACTAGGCAAGACCCACGGCAACGGTTCAAGACAATATTTATTAAACGAATAAACTATTACTCTTTCCATGGAGTTACTCGCTCATGAGAATAGCCCATTTGATGTCTTCTTTCTGTTTACCCGCCTTCTAATCGAGCTTTTTTTTTTTTTTAAATCAAATTAAACTAATCATCGCTGACCCATTGATAAAGGTTATTTATATACATTAAAAATGGTGTAGGTCCAATGACTTCTGTGTGGGCCTCACTACGAGAGCTGCCACCAAGGGCTTTCACGGTCGCTGTGTTCTTTCTACAGAAGGGAAAAGAAAACACTTTTATATATTGCAAATTATCTTCCTGTGCTCGAATAAAGACAGACTCTCTGTGTTCAGCAGAAAGTTAATATCCTACCATCATGTTTCTGCAACCACCCACCTCGAGGTCCTGACCTCATCTCCCAAGAATCTGAAATCACTCCCCAAAAAGGTTAGACCTCAGGCTTAGGGTTATGGTTGGTTCAAAACCATGCTGACAGTCTCCTCTATATGTTTGGTCTTAAGCTGTCAGAGGACCAGAATCATTCTGTGTTCATTTATGCTTCTTCCGTGCCCAGTGCAGCTTCTTGGCAGAGTAAGGTCTCGGGTACAGTGAGGGATCTGTGGGATTCCCTTGCCCTGTGACTGAGGCCCACCTTTCAAGGGAGGAGGACAAAGGGGAAAAAAAGGCGTGCCATTGAGACAAAGGTCCCAGGAAAAGCCCTTGCTGGAAATGGGGTGTGGACGGATCAATTTCACCCAAATGGCTCTGCAGGTATAGCATCCATTTCATATGAACACACTTAATTAAAAACCATGTTAATAAATATCCTACAATTTACGTCCAATGATATTTTGCCCTTTGTTGTGGCGTACCAATCTCTTCCGATGAAGAGAATCTCAAGGTCCTATTTCACATGTGCTCCCTGCCTCATCCCCCGCCCCCCACCCCCAGTTCTGAGACTCCAAGTTTTCCAAGAAAACAACAACAATATGCACCAGACTTCCTCCTATACTTTAAACTAATACACAGCAATTGAGAAGATTCACTTTATTATAAGCCACAGTCATAATAACAAAGCCTATCCTTGTTAAACCAAAGTCCTTTAAGACAGGAATACCGGTAAGGAGCACTTGTGTTTAACACAGCATTTGATGACTGAAAAGGCGAGGCCACCAAGTTCCCTAACTCAATAAAGGCAGCTCTAGTCTCGGAACTCCCCTTCCCTTCTCCTTCCACAACTGTCTTTCTGCAGACCTGACGAAGGAAGATTATTCGTTGACTCTTGATAAGCTGATAATCAGACCACGTTGACATGGTGGGCTGTCAGATCTGCAGGTTACCTGAAGAGACTATCTTTTTAAACCTTTAGATAACTCCAAATTCATACTTGTTAGAAATGGCCCCAAAGGCCAAAAGTGCAATGAAAGGATGAAAATCACAGCAATGAAATGACCATTTATTAAATGCCCACCATGTGTCAGATGTGCTGGGCGTTTAATGCGTGTGCCTTTTCTCCTAAATCTCTCAAGATAATCAGTGGAGGGAGTATCGTTATCCGATTCTATGTGCATGCAGAAGACTGCCCGGGAAAACACAACTGGCATTGAGAGAAGTCAGACTCAAAGCCAAGCCTTTGTTGCAAAGAGCCCATGAACTTTCCTTCCAGTCCCACTAAGCTCCTCCCAAGAATGAAACAGTAGACCTTGGGAACAGTTCGTTCCCAGACTGGGAGGAACTCGAGCTGGTAGTAGATGTCTGGTTACTGGAGGTGCTGCAAAGGGGATTCGAGCACGAGAGGCAGGGAAGGAGCAGCTCTCAGGTCTTCCACATCCCTGAGAATCTGCATACTTCCTGCTGTCCTAAGCACCTGATTCCGCAGTCACCTGAGGTAAAGCCGAACGACCAAAACGCCTCTGTTTTTCTTGGTCTGGTCAAAACAATAAACCAGCCTTTTGCTCCACCCACACCCTACAGCTTTGGGTACGCGGCCAGTGAGGAGAGTCCTCCATGGCTTCCTGTATTTCTTCTGAAGCTCCAAGCCTGGGCAGTTAGACCCTCCTCCCAAATGCTACTTCCTCAACATCCTCTGGCTCTAAGAAATCACATTACCCCCAAATTATCCTGTGACGGAATCAGACATACTTGCCCCATCCACTCCCCCTTCCCTCTCCTCCTCTGTGTCCTGTAGAGCGGAGAGGGGCACCCAGACATACTTCATGGGTTTTGTTTTTGTTTTGCTCTTTGAAACAAGACGGGACATAAGTAAGTAACTAAGTAAACAACGAAATAAGTCTGCCTGGCGTCCTATCCACTTTCTTGCTTGCAACCACACGGAAGACTCCAACGCTAGTCCATCCACACAGCCAACACTCGCGTGAGTCTAGACTGACATTTCTGCCGTGGCACCAGACACTCACCGAGGGCACTTCACCTTCCCACTCCAATTTCTCTATGGTTTCAACCTTTCCACATTTCTTCCTTCACTTGAACCGTCAGGTTTTTGTATACGATTTTCCTCTAGAAAGAATGACTGGCAATTGATCCCAGCCCTCCTCAACCTTAGGTGGTTAGCTGGGGCTTGGGAGCCCAACATTACCATTAGAGTCTTCTACTTCTTCGGCAGGGGTGGCTTTCTGGGAGGAGTGGTGAGCGTGTGAGGAGAGCAGACTGACAATCCGTGGCCTGGGGAGGGTCAGGGCTTTTCCGTGGACCTTGAGGGAGTGTTCCTTCAACTGGCTGATTGTCATGGTGGAAAACGAGCACCAAGAACACTTGTAGGCATGTTCACCTGGAAGACGATGGCGGGAAGGGGCAGAACACGAAAAAGAGGGAAGGGTATAAGGTGGGGTGGAAAACAAAATGACATAGTTAAGTCACGCGAAAGAAGAGAGAAGTATCCCTGCAACTTCATGGTCTAAGAAGCCCTCACGGACCAACTACCTGCCCCTTCCCACAAACACAACACTCCTCTGGGATTGAAACTCTTCAATGAGCTCTGTGATCAAGTGACCTGGTCCCTCTTCATTTCGTGCTCTACTTACAGGGATGAGCCTATGAAATGATTCCCCAACAGGGAGTGAAACCAAATGCCCATGATCCCTCCTTCAGAAAGGTGTCCCAGTCTCTCGTTCTCCCTCTCTCCACTTGAAAGGACCATGTTGGCTTTCATTCCAGGGCGCTTTTTATCATCTGCAGAATATAATATGCTTAATTCTTACTCCAAGAGCCTATCAGGGGCTTTCCAAGAACAAGGTAACTAAGCACAAACTCTATTGTGCTATTTTCATTCTTTACATCTTTGCTGACTATACACCTCCTCAATTCCACACATCCTAGTTTTTTAGGGTTTTTTTTTGTTTGTTTTTGTACCAGTTCATAAACCTCAGCATAAAACTCCATGTCCCTACCTGATCAATAGTGCAGAAATGAGTAAAAATAAGTCATTTCTTTTTTTCTTTAAGTTTTATTTA
The DNA here is from genome assembly GCF_024362965.1 of Panthera pardus. Classification (NCBI taxonomy): domain Eukaryota; kingdom Metazoa; phylum Chordata; class Mammalia; order Carnivora; family Felidae; genus Panthera; species Panthera pardus. The sequence continues at coordinate 67,730,080 of NW_026526766.1, read as the reverse complement.
TTTATTTTGAGGAGAGGAGAGGGGAGAGAGAGAGAGAGAGAGAGAGAGAGAGAGAGAGAGAGAGAGACCAAGAGAGCATGCATGCATGGGGGAAGGGCAGAGAGAAAGGAGAGGGAGAGAATCCCAAGCAGGCTCCACACTGTCAGTGCGGCACCCAACACAGGGCTTGATCTCATGAACCATGAGATCATTACCTGAACCAAAATTAAGGGTTAGATGCATAACTGACTGAGCCACCCAGGCACCTGAAGTCATTTCTTTAAAAGAGAGAAAGATAGTTGTATATGTATAAACGTGTGTGTGTGTATCTCCAATATTCTTCTATAAACAGGACATTTCAGTAAAAGTAGGCATTTTTAATTATTTTTATACCACTGAACTATGGCACAGATTACTACGATCCAACGAGACAATGATTTACCTTTGCCCCAAGTCAGCTTTTAAATTAACCACATTTTAAAAAGCCAGGCTGTGAAACGGGCATGCTTATGTTGTTGGACAAACACTGGTTACATCGACTCAGAAAGCAATTTTGTTTTCTTATGACAATAGGCTTAGAATGCTCACGTTTGCAGCTACATAGCTGCACTTCTCAGAGTTCCTATTAAGAAAATTTCTTTAATTTTCTTTAATGTTTATTTTTGAGAGACAGAGAGAGACAGAGTGCAAGAAGGGAAGAGGCAGAGAGAGGGAGGGAGACGCAGAATCTGAAGCAGGCTCCAGGCTCTGAGCTGTCGGCACAGGGCCTGACACGGGGCCCGAACTCACAAACCGTGAGATCGTGACCTGAGCTGAAATCGGATACTTAACCGACTGAGCCACCCAGGTGGCCCTAGAAAATACCCTTTAATACATAGGGATTTCCAGGAGTATGGAAACAATTAAGTAAACACCAACACAGCTTCTTGATGAATGATCATTCATTAAAATAAATTCTTGAAGAATTTATAAATATTTTAAAGGGTGGAATATATAAGAATTTATAATATAAAAAGCAGCAAAAAAATAAAAATAAAATCCTGACACTCAGAAAAACAAATAAAAAGGCACAATATATTGTAGATTAAGTTATAATCACAACTGTTAAAAAATCATTATAGAGGTTGAAAGGAAATGTTATCAAATGTTAACAACAGTGGTCTTCAGATAATAAGATTATGGGTGACTGGCTATTTCTTTCATTTCCAAAATTTCTCTAATGAGCATGAGTTTTTCCACATTCATTTTTAAGGTGAAGTTTTAAAACCGGAGGAGAGGAAAGAGAAGGAAGAGGAGGGAAAAAAAGGAGCAGAAAAGACCTCTAGCAATGAAAGTCTTGCAGGCCAGTGGAAACGACCTGTGGACAGATGAGAAGGGAAACCCCTGCCCCTGCTTGTACTGAGCTCAGGAGGTTGCTTCCCGGCCACCTTGAAAATCACTAAGTGGTTTCCCACGTGAAGTGAGCACAGCATCTCCAATTCTGCCTTAAGCCTCTGCTTTACCGCTGATGACTCCCAGAGCATGTACGGCCAAGAAAGCCTTGAAGAGAACTACGGAGAACCTTGAGTGACGCAACGAGCTATAGCCCAAGGCAGAGGAGAAGTTCACAGTCAGATGACCCAAACAAGAACATCAGTCACTTGTCGCCCCAGCTGTTATCCAGGAGTCAGGATAATGGCGGCTTGTGAACAATGGTGTTTATTACTATGATAAATACGAATATATATAATATCAATTACAAAATAATATACACATGTAGATGTTCATATATATTAATGACTGTATTATAACACTATTGCCTTCCTTAGTCCATTTAAAAAATTTTTAATGCAAGCCTGCCACATGAACCTGGTTGGGTAGTTGCAAGTAGGATATCATAAAAAGAGAATTCAAACCCAGATTATCCGATCAGACTATAGGATTTCCACCCTTTAAAATAAAACAATCCATCCAGAATAGACAAGAGGAGTCAAGAGTTCTGGAAAATGTGTTTGGCTTTCTCTAAGTCAAGCCACTCTCAGTGGCTAAAAGCCATGCCATGGGCACCAAGGTTCCAAGGTGTGCAGAGAAACAAATTACACTGCGTCCCCACCCCACTTCCCGCTTTCTGAAGGCTTCCTTCTCGCCAACCAGTGAGTACAGAAGGCCAGTCTGCTTGGTCAGCTCAGTGCCCTGGAGTCAGCAGGCAGCCTCTGGCACTCTTTTCAAGTCCTTCCCACAGGCCAAATCATTTACCCAACTCCCACTGCTTAAAGTGCTTTTGACAAGGAGACCTATGAGAAAAACTCCCCAGGATGGTGTCCCAACTGAATAATTTACAATATACACACATTAGGAAGTAGTGGTTTGAACCCTGAAGCTTCTTACTCCATAGCCTTTAGGAGAATTTTCCTGAAAATATAAAAATACTAACAGACGAACCGAAGTCCATATAGCCAGTCTCCCCATCCCATCCGCAGCCCAGTGGGGCGTAGGGCAGCTGGATGGCCTCAGTGGCTTTACTCCATTAAGCCAGACCAACAGGACCCAACACCAGGAAAGGTGGTCCAAACCTGAGAGGGCCACGGGGTGCTGTGGAGCTGGGCTTCTGCGAGTGACTGACGACACCACAGAGAGGCCCCCAGACCCCACTCCACTGCCTTTCCTGCAGGACACCTCTTTCCTCTCTTGGCTGAGCTCTGATTTGCTACCTGTGGGCATCCTCCATCACATGCAAAAAAGAGAGAACAGCAGCATCTTGTCAGTGATAAGGATGTAGGTTTTTGTTCTGGAGTCAAATTATTAGTGAATGATCTATATGGCCTTGAATAGGTCACTTAATTTTGAGTCTCTGTATCCTCATATGACACGAAGGGTGATAACACCACCTACCCTTTAGGACTGTCATCAGGATTAAATAGTATGATGAATATAGCATGCTTAGTGCAGAGGCTGGCAGGTGAGGGATGCCCGTGAGGCAAGCGCAATGAGATGGAACAACAGAGTTACAGAGACCAACAAAGTTCCTGGACACTCATGACCCACAGTCATTTCTTATCTGATGTACAGCAACATATCAATGGGCATCTCGTGAGAAATCTCACATGTCTTGAGTACTTTGTCCCTCTGAACTTCCTCAAGATTATACTTTTATTTTAGTTGGGAATTATCTTTAGTGGATGTAACAATTCATGCATTTCCATTAGAAGGGCTGGGTGATTTAGAAATTCCTCTAAAAACCAAAACCTGTTAATAGCATTAATCAACTATGACATGGGTGACGTGGGCTTGGTAGCATTTTGGTTTTGGGTGATTCTATAAGTTTTCTTTGTGTTTCTTCATTAGATTAAAATAGAAATGAGCACGCAACCACGTCAAGAAAACCTTCTCATGTGTGGGACAGGAGACTGAATTTCACTCAGGGAAGACCACTGGATTTCCAATTCAGAGAACCTGTGCATCAGGGAGCCTAACTCACCAGCATGAGCTTTGAGTATATGTGTTTTCAGCCGGCTGTTATAGGAGGACTTGAAGGAGCAGAGTTTGCATCGGAATGGTTTATGGTGTCCGTGGTGGGTTTGCATGTGGCGATCCAAACTTGATGTGGCAGAGAAACAGAAGAGAAAGAAAAATGACAGGATTATCAATTACATGTATTTTCTCACTGCCCTTTTCTAGCAATCCCATTTCTAAGGTGTTCAAAGTCATTTTGTTACTTTCCAAGGGCAATGCTTACCCAAAACAACAACAAAAATGGCAAGAGTGGCCGCACCTGTTCCAAAGGGAGGGGAGGCTAAGGGAAGGAAGAGATCAAGAGCCTTTTTGGATTGAGAGACCTGGCAGTGCAAACAGGCCATAGTAAACCCTCATTTTCCCTTCTCTAGAAGCATGTAGAATTGGAAGAGGGCATCCGAAGACAAAAGGTAAAATATGGAGAATTCAAGTTTTCTGCCAAGTCAGTGAGGAGTACCTATCAAATAGTCCTTTAACTTATTTCCAAAAAAAAAAGGAGTTAGAGAAAGTTTGCATTTAAAAAGGACTTTCTTTTTAAACCTCAGTCCTACATCCGTGGGGAACACTCAAGAGGGGAAGGGAAGTGTCAAAGTACTTGAGCTACTTGCAACGGACTGTCATGTTTCCAACGCCTTTGTAAATATGGAGGCAAAGTGCAGGTGTGTTTGAAGAAAGTCATGTGATCCAAAGGCCCAGTCATCCCTTCTGATAAACAAAACCATGTTCACTGTACCTCAGTCTTCCAGAGCAACTTATAAAGAAGTTATTTAATTATAGTGAACTCCCAGTATTTCATAATGATTGCTAAAAAAATAATAAATCTACCAAATGAGGTGTGGGAAGAAGTTCTAATTTGTACCAGTGCCCCAGAGAACTAGGTTCCCTTCTAAATGACTCACATGGGATCGGTGCTGCTTACCATTTAAACACATAATGTTCTCCTGAGCTCCAGAGCAGCACTTTCAATTGCCTCCGGACCTCTCCCTCTGGGTGTCCTTCAGCTTCCTTAAACTCAACTAGCCCTAAACAAAGCCATCGGTTTTTCTCCTCCAAAACTAACGCTCTTCCTCATTTCCTTGCTTCTATAGAGGACACGACCGTTCTCAGTCAACCAGACTGAACCCCTAGGTGCCCTCTGTACTTTACTTTGTCTCTCATCCCTCACTCCCTGCATGAAGGCAATTTGTCCAAGTCATGAAGATCCGACTTCCTTTAACCATTCCCAAAGTCCCATCCGAACTTCTTGGATCAGCTACTATGACTGCCTTCTAATTGCTCTCTCCCGTCTTTTTTTCAACTCAAGAGCATGAGCTATGGAGTCAGGCCGGTTGGGATCAAACCCCAGCTAAGGCTTATAAACCGTGTGGCCTTGGCAAGTTACATAAACCTCCTCACTTTTCTTACCCACAAAATGGAGACGGTCATGGGACGACACCTCGCTAGGCTGATTTAAGAATAAAGTGAGATAATACCTGAAGGCACTTAGCATGCTGCCTGACACACAGGAAGGCTCAGTAAATGTTAGCAATTATGACTTACTCCTTTCAGAGACTTCCTTTTGCCAGTACCATAAATGACAAAGTATTATTTCCACATTCGAAGACTCCAAATATGGTCTCTACTCAAGTATTCAAACTTTATCTTCCATTACTCTTTTACCTAGAACTTACACATTAGTGACATTGGACCGCCAGCTGGGCCCCCACGAGCCTCACACTCTGCTCCACAGCCTTATGCTCTCATCCCTTCCTCCAGGTTGCACATCCCTTCTGAACTCTTCAAGTCCTGTCTTCCTACTTTAAGACTCGACTCAAATGCTCCCTACTCCGTAAAACCTTCCCGATTCTTCCACAGTGGGTGGATCACTTCCCTTCTTTGAAGCTTCATAGCATTTTATTACTGTATTTTTGAAAGATATGGGCCTTATTTTGCTGAGTCATTTGTGAGCTCGCTGGCTTGATTTATAACGCAACTAGACCCTAAATTCCCTTAGCGCACTGACCATGGTCTCTTCATCTTTTGTATTCCCCTTTATATCCACCCTCCCAGCGCCCCCAGCACATTGCTTAGCACAGGGCGTATCCGTGTATGCGCTACGATTTGTTGAGATTCTACGGGGTGTCAGAAAGCAGGCTAGATGCTGCTGAATAAATACTTCTTGAACTCGTGAGAAGTACATAGTGGCTCTGATGACACAGATGAACCATGAGGCTCCGTAGAATAAAGAGCCTGTAACCCCTCCTCCCTCTGTAAAAGCATCGCCTCCTCCTCCCTTTCAACAACTAACTGCACTTTATCTTTTTGAGAAGCAAACAGCCCAACATTTATTTTAATTATCGTAAAAATAAACAGCAGGTCAGTCTCGCAATCGGTCACCGCCATCCAAGACGGTGGGACACATTGTTGCACGTGTACCTCTCTTACACAGTTCAAAGACAAAGGCAACAAACGGTGGCTGCTTCTCAGAACCATCGCTTTTCCCATCACCCCCGAAAGCCTTACACAACACCCCAAATCTACAATTCCAAAGCTGTGATGGGCCTCGGGCAGCTCCTTCTCCTCCTCACTGGCCCTGTCCTTCAAGCATCCCTTTGGCATCAGTAACTTCTTTACTTTTCAAGATCTTTTTCAAGATCAAGCAATGATCCTTTGGTCACATGGGTCGACAGTCCTAATTTTACCTCCTTAGGCCACTCAGTTTCCCAAATGGAACTTTATTTCCTCAACTGATGATTAGTTTCTGGGTGAATGTCTGACAGATACACCAGGACATTTGTCTACTTTCTGGTCTTCCCTCTTGTAAATCATGGCAGTGCCTCCAAAATACTCATTTAAAAAACGCCTGTATTTGCCAGGCGTAGTTAATGTTAGGTAACCTCCTACTCTCAGTCCCATTTGACAGACGAGGTGACTGAGGCTCAAGGGAACGTAACCAACGACACAGCAGGCACAAACCTTGAGCGGGGCTTTCTGACTCCTCCAAGCCTCTCCTGCTCTAGCTTAGCCGAGCACTAGCTGACCGCTACGGCATCTCCTCCCCGTCACCCGCTTGCGACCACTCGATAGCACTTACTTGTGCCTGAAAGCGGAAACAAAGGAGCAATACTGGCAGCTGTACTTGTCCTCGCGGGTAAACATGGCCAGGGCCAGATGGCTCCTCTCATGAGAACGCAGCCCCTGCATGGACATCAGGACTCTGTCACATTGACTACAATGGTATCCCCCCGGCCGGGTTTCATCCTCCAACATTCCATCAAGCAAGCAGTGTTCACCATCCACCCGGTCCACCAGGGCGCCAGTGGCATCTTTGGCTGCTTCCAATCCATCCAGGAACAAGTGGGAGGGGTCTTCGGCCTCCTGCTAAGAGAACCACACACACACACATGCCCCACCAACAAAATAAATATCCAGCATCATCGTCTCCAGCTCTCCTCCTCTCCCTTCATTCTCCCAAACTCCTCAGGACTTCCTGGTAAAGCTTCCTCCCCTGCCTCTCCAGCTCCCCCTAGAGGGAGGGCAAACCCGACTGCCACTCTTCATGCAGTGCTGGTGATCTGAGGACACGGCTGCTACTGCCTGGGAAGCATGAGAGAGGGGCTCTCCCAACTGTGGAGACAGTTCACTCACTTATCTCCCATCTTAAAAAGAACACACTGCAATCCCACTCGAACCGACAGAAGGCAGGGTTAGGGTGATGGCTCAGAGAAAAGAAAGGAAGGAAGAAAGGAGGGGGAAAAAAGCAGAGCAGTCTGGGCATCTAGGAGCCGTGGGCCCCCCCTTAGAAGTGAAGGAAAGGGCAGGATCCTGCCCCTCGCCATCCGTGCTCACCCCCACCCTGCGGAGGGTGACTTCAGCCACTGACTGAAGGCTGCTGTCTGATCCACCGAAAAAATTAAGGAGCAGCCTGGTTCGAAGTCACTCATGTTTGGAGGTGACTCCGTGGGTTACTGATTACACACGAAGAGCTGCTCTGTCTCCCTCGAGTGAGTCCAGGAAACAAGCCTGGAACACACCGAGGTGGCGTGGAAGAAGCGGACCGCCGTCGCCCCTGGGCGCCACCGTTCTGCGGACAGCCAGCGGGCTTCAGTCTTCAGTGAAGAAAAGCAGAGACTTTATACGTCCATGCTACGTGGGCAAAATAGGACACAAGATCAAGAAGGGCAGATTTCACGTATCTAGAGAGAAAGAGCAGAGTCCTGAACTCACTAACTTCTCTGCTCAAAAATACGCGCTTCGCCACGTCCCGGAAGGCAGGGGTGGCGGCATGGCTCCCGAAACGGGGGCTGCTATTTAGGATTACGACGTTCAAAACGGGCGGCCTGGTGAAGGTCAGGGGGAGCAGGGGAGGCACTGGTCAGCGACAAACCGGGAAAGGGAACGAAGGAGACAAATCGGGTCAAGGGGTTCTCGGGGCCTGCTGTGACTGGGGGGGCTTTTGGTTTTAGACTTCACGTTTCTTACACTCCTCAGAGGACCCAGGGTAAGAAGTAAAGGATTCTCCTGGGCTCTCTGCACCGTCAGCCAGATGAGAACAGTTAAGAAGTCACGCAGTGGGAGGAGCAGAAGATGATGGGAACAGGACCCACTTGATTCCTTTCAAGAGCTCGGGCAACTCGGAAGAGCAAACACCTAATGGCACTAAATGCAGAACAGAAGGGCGACCCAAAGCCTCCTGCACCGAGAGGCCCGGATCTTCCGTTTCCACCAAACTATCCGCGTGGAAGGGAACCAGATCGAAACGCGACCAGGTCGAGACACGTAAGATGAAGAAGGTCCAACCTGCAAAAGAATCAAAACAAGCCAGACCGATCCAAGCACAGCTCAGGAATGCCCACATTCTGGGCCGCCCTTTCCTGAGCTGCTTTGAGCAACGGGGTTAATAAGTAACTCGAATGGCTCACACACAAGAGCGCTCATCCAGACCCCCCCGCCCCAGTTCTCACCTTCACGGCGGCGGACACGGCCGGGACACTGCCGTACTGGACGTGTTTCCGGAGATGATTGCAGATGGCTCGGAGCGTCGGGTGCACTTCCACACAGAATTTACACTTGTAGCCCACCACCTTCCTCTCCTTGATCTTTGGCACCTCTTCTAAGTGACCAAAAGGCTGGTAAAATACAGTGGTAGCCATCAGTACTCCGAGCCCTCCCTCAAATGCCGGCATTTATTCTCGTAGCGTACTAGCAGATTTTATTTCAAAGCGGATTAGCAGGTTAAAAACCAAGGGAGAAATATGTGAGTATTTTTACATAACGAATTCGTCAGAGTCGTGGCACACTGCCTACTATGCAAAGTCTCCGGAACCCAAATATGTTACAGCTTGTGAGTAGAGAAGATTTCTGTGGAGAAGCCTCATCGTCACTGCCACCAGGTTATCTGCTTTTGAGACCAATTTCAACTACGCAGGTGAGACGTTGCACAGCTGCGCCATTAGTGAACTTCTTGACCAAGACAAACAAACAAACAAAAATCTACTCCTGGAGATGTTAGGTTCATGTAGCCGACACTGCAGACCAAAACATGGCTGAGAGGTGCTAGTGACACCAAGAGACGGGCCCACAGCTGCCTTAGAGAGCGAGCGTTGTCGTGTAACTAGGCCTCAGATAAGGCTACTTGGCAGAAGGAAATACAGAGAAACCACCCCGACCCTCCCCTGGGGAGCCTCGGGAGGGGGGAGCAGGGAGGGGAACAGGCCGTGGGGAAGGGTGAGCACAGAATGGGGGATAATCAGGCTCGAAACGTTTAATTGACTTATTGAGCTCTCTGGCAAGCTAAGTCACTAGGAAGCCTGTAGCAGTCTGGCTGGCAACGAAGAAGTGCATGTGGGCACCAGTGATGAGAGGCCTCCTGGGGGAAGGGAAATCAAAACATATCCTTACCCTCTCTTGTTTGAAATCTGCAAAAGCACCATCTGCATATTTCTGCTTGCTCAAAAGCTGTTTCCTCCTCTCCTGACGTTTGGCACGCTTCTGGAATTCCTCATTGTGAATGTTCAAGTGTGAGGTCAGCTCCGCTGTGCTTTGCAGTTTGCTATCACAGTGCTTACACTGGTAGGCGGGGCTCTGCAAGCGGGGGCCGCTGCCCAGAATGACGAAGTCCCTCTTCAGGTCCCGACTGTGGTGGTCAGTGTAATGCATACACAGCAGCTCCGCCGTGCTGAAAGACAGCTTGAAGCACTTGACGCAGCGGAACGGGAGCCACTCGATCTCCTGGGCCTCGCCTCCCTCCACCTCGGCTTTCTCGAAGCTGCCTCTCTCCTCCTCTTCCATCAGCAGCGGCTTCTCGTGCTCGTCGGCGTAGACGGCGGTGAAGTAGCCGCCCAGCTTGCTGGCGTGCTGCTTCTTGGGGAACACCCCCGGGTGGCGCTTCATGTAATGGGACACGATGCCCTTCTTGCTGAAGGACTGGAAGGAGCACAGGGAGCACTTCTTCTTCTCCACGGCCCGCCGGAGCTCCTCGCTGAGCTGCGGGGAGTCGTCCTTGGGCGGGGACGGGATGATCACCTTGTTGGGCTTGTCGCTGATGGTCCTGGAGGCCGCCAGGCAGTGCGTGTAATAGGCGTCGATGTCGTGGCGCTTCTGGTAGTGGGCCGCCAGCCCTTTGCGGATGGGGTTGGTGTAGGCGCACAGGGCGCACTTGAAGAGGTTGTTCTTGCCCTCGGGCTGGGCTCGCACGTTGTTGTGCTTGATGCGGTAGTGCCTGGCGATGCCCTTCCTCGTGGAGCAGAAGTACTTGCACAGCTGGCAGCGGAACACCGTGTGGGAGACCAGGTGCGAGGTAGAGAAGTGAGACGTGGACACGGGCTCCTCTCCCACCTCCTCCTCGGTGACGGACACCTGGGAGGGGCTCACCTCAGTGGTCATCTCGGGCTCGAGGGAGACTGGCAGCTTCGGGGGCGACTGGGAAAACACATCAAATTCAGGCTGATTGTGATACTTCTCGTAGTGGATTTTGAGCTTCTCCAAGGTGCCGTGCGTGTACGGACACAGTTTGCAGCGGTAGGCGCCGTAGCCTTGCTTGAAGATCCTGCTCGTCTCCTCCACGTCGTTCTGGGCGATGTCGGCGGACTGCTCCACGTCGTGCACGAAGTCCTCGGCGGTCACCTTGATGGCCGGGTGTCGCTTCTGGTAATGGGTCAGGACGCCGTGGATGCGGGTGTTGATGTACGGGCAATGCCTGCATTTGTAGACGGCGCCCGGGTTGATGTCGATGTCCTGGGCGAAGTCGGCAGCCTTCACCTTCATGCCAGGGTGCTTCTTCCCATAGTGGGTGAGGAGGCCGTGCAGGTTGTTATACTCGGACTGGCACACGGTGCACTGGTATGGGGTGGACGATATGGCGGGGTTGGCGGAGGCCAGCTGGATGCTTTTCTCGGGGGAAAGCCGGGCGTCCTCCGGGCATTCGGCGTCCTGCTCGGGGAGCGGAGCGGGCATACTGTTGTCACAATTCAAGGGGCCCACCAGCTCTTCGGACGGAGGGATGACATTCTCGACGGCGTCTTTCTCCTTGATGATATCCAGCAGCACCGACTCGTCACCGTTCATGGCCCAGGGATGGAATGCTTGGTAGTGATTGGTGATGTCCCAGATGGACATGGCCTCGAAAACACAGTCTCGGCATCTGTACGTTTTGGCTTCGGCGGGCATGGTGAGAGAGGGAGGGGATGGGTCGGGCCCAGCCCAGAGTTTGGTAGCCATGTAAGTATAGTCAACATAGTGCTCCGGATGCCTCCTCTGGTAATGTAGGAGCAAACCGCTGGGCTCTGTGTGGGAGTAGATGCACCACTCGCAGTGGTAGCCAGCTTCTATCGAGCCGTCTAGAAATGCCCACCGCATGATGGACGTGACTGTGGCCTTCAGGGCAGGGTGGTCTTTCTTGATATGCTTCCTCAGTGCATAGAAGTAGGGGGAGGTATACGAGCACTGCCTACACTTGAGCGCTCGCAGTTTGGTTTTGTCCCGCTCCACGGCAGAGGGGGCGACAAGCACACAGCTGGCAGGCTTCTTCTGGTTGCGGTCACAGAGGCTTCGGATGGTGGCCGTGTGTTGCCGGATCACGTCCGCGTTGGCCTTGAAGTCTCGGTGCTTCTTCTGATAGTGAATGAGTACACCTTTGACCGTCCGGTTCCCGTAATCACAGTGCTGGCAAAAGAACATCTCATTCTCCACAGGAGGGCCGTCTCTCTCAGAGCTGCTTCGGTTCAGCTGTTGCATGGGGGCGGGTGGCCGGGGGGAGCCTTGGGGCCCCTCGGACCCTCTCATCATTGCAGCTGTGGGAGGAGCCTGTCTGATATATTTGGCAGTAACCTTTATTTCTGGGTGTCTTTTCTGGTAGTGGACAAGCACTCCCACAACTGACCGATTGCTGTAGGAACAGTGTTTGCAGTAGTAAAGCTCAGTACTGAGGTCTGGTGGCGGGGGTTGTGGGGGGGGTGGGGAACCCATGTTGGACATTTTGGGAGACATTGGAGCACCCACCTCAAATGATAATTGAGAAAGGGCAGAGCCCCTGTCCACAGACACCATTCGCATGGTTTTCTGGATCCTAAAGTAGGAAGCCTTTTCTTCAGGGTGTTTCTTCTGATAATGAACCAAGACAGAATGCATGTTGGGGCTTGCGAACGAGCAAACGTCACAATCGTAAACGACAACAGTGTTAACTGAGGGGTCCTTCTGATTTTCACATTCTGGAGTAAAGGTCTTTGAAGGAGTGCTTTTATTAAATGTAGCTGGCAGACCGCCACCGCGAGCCACGGGAGTGGAAGTCGCCATGCTCTTGGGGGCCGAATTCAGAATCTCCCTCAGCGTCTGGGATTCCGTACTCAGCCCTTCCTGCTGCTCCACGACGTAGCTGGAAAATATCATCGCGTTGTTAATCTTCACCGTGGGATGCATTCTTTGGTAATGTGGCATCAGGCTTCGGACATTCGGGCTCGTGTAGGAACAAAACCGACACCGGTAGATCAGGTCCGAATGGTCGAAGTTGAGTACATTCATGGCTTCTGGGTGGTGTTCGCCGTAGTGCTGCTGCAGGTCTTCAAAGTTGGTGTAATCGATGTAGCATTCCAGGCACCTGTACACTGCACTGTGATCGTTGGGGTCCAAGATGTACCTAAAGCTGAATTTAATGTACGGGTGCATTCGTTGGTAGTGGGTGCTGACGCTCCGGGCAGATTTGTTGTTAAAGTCACAGTGTTTGCAATAGTAAAGCCTTCCGGAGTCACCAAAGTCTGTGTTCTCGCTATTGTGCTCGGTTCCGTAGATAGGAGTCTGGGTGTTCAGCAGAGCGGTGTTGGCAACCTGGTGATCTTTCATGTTTGCTGAGGAGCCGTAATAATCCTCTTCGTCTTCAGACAGGGTGAGCTCAATCTCCGCGCCGTTGGTGGCGTTGTAATCGTGGGTGACGCTTCTGAAGTTGGGCTCCTTCTGGGGCTCCCCGGCATCTCTCGCCCAGATCTGCTGGGCCGAAAAGGAAGTGGCCACCTCCAGGACTGGCTCCGTCGGCTCTTCCTCCCTGTCCAACTCCACCTCTATCTCCACTTCGTTGTCGTCCTCTTCCTCCTCGTCGTCCTCCACGTTGATCACCGCGTCCTCCTGCTGCTTCGTTTGGTTAATTTTGCTCTGCAGGTTGCTGGCTATCTCGTCAATCCTAGTTCTCTTCTTCACGGGCGATAAGTCGAGGGGAAAGTCATTGGCGAGCTTCCGGGAGGCCTTAGCTACAAAATTGTTCTTGGAGGACAACCCAAGAATTGAGGTCTGGCTTTTCTTCACAGTGTTGCTGGAAGAGGGGTGGCTGTCTGTCTCGCTTTCCAGTGGCAGGCTTGAGGGCTGCCCCTCGAATTTTGGCAAGTTGTCGCAGAACGAGTGTTTGTGCTGCTGATGGACTCGCAGCCCTTTCAGAGTCGTGGTGGAGTAACTACACATGGTGCACTTGTAAGGGTGCAGGGGCGGGGCTGGCACGGGAGGCTGCGGCTGCTGCGTCGGTGCGGGCTGGGGCTGCGGCTGCGCCGGTACCTGGTGCGGCGGCTGTAGCTGCGGTGGCTGCGGCTGGGACGGAGGCGGCGGTGGCGGCGGCGGCGGCGGCGGTGGCTGTTGCTGCTGCAAGGGATCCAGCAGGACTCCCGACTTCCTCCCGTTGATGCTCGAGCCCTCGTAAGACACCACACCTTCATTCAGCGAAGAAGAAATGCTCTCACTCTGGGAATTCACGGCATCCCAATCTGACGCTGTACCCGTGTGACACTGTTTGTGAGCGCCGAGTTTTAACGAGCTCTTGCAAGTAAACGGACACTCGTCACATTTATAGACGGCAGTCTTTCCGGACAAGTGGATGTTTTCTATGTGACGGGAGATGCTGCGTCGATGCATAGTGAGGAAAGGACAAAAGGGGCACTGGAACCTATTCATGAACCTTCGGAACGGAATCCCCTTGGTCTCCAACAATTTGTTGCCATCTGAGCCCATCAGCTGCTCTGCAGACATGCCGGAAGTCTGGTGATCCATGGCATTTAAGCCATTCTCGCTGTCTATTTCGTTCAACTCCTCATCAGAACTGGAGTCATTCAGCATGCTGTTAGTTTCCAGGTCGGCAGAGGAGTTGGTCATGTCAGCCATCCCGTAACGCGATCTCTCCGCCAAGTTAACCAGGCCAGAGTTGTGAGGGGACTTCGGCTTCATCTGCGGGTAAGACACGGGTGAAAACTTGGAAGCGGACGAGGAATTGGGTCTCATGATGGAGTTACTGATGGAGCCGCGGAAGTTGGAGACGTTAGCGCTGGGCATCTCCCGGCTGGCAGCATTCATGGACAGATAGGTGGAATTGGAAGTGGGGCTGGGGGCGCTTTTGTTCTGCACTTCGGGGAGGTTCGTCCCTTCTTGCTGCTGTCTGAGGCTGGAGAGGATCTTGACCATACTGCGATGCTTCTTCATCATGTGGTCGCACCAGCGTTCCCGGCGGGGGGTCTGGTAGCTGCACCACTCACAGCAAAAGTTGCCTCGAGACTTGGTCAAAGGCTTGACCATAGACTCCAAGATGCTGCGCTCCACGACCTCTGCCGGCAGTTCTTTGCAGGGGTCCTGCAGAGACACGGGTGGGACCACGGGGTCTGGCATTGGAGCAGGGGCAGGGAGGGGAGCCGTGGTCTCCTTCAAGTTGTTTTTGTGATACATTTTCTGATGCTTAATGATCCTTGCCCTCCTCGGTGACTTGTATGTGCAAAACTGGCAAGAGAAGACCTTTCCAAATCCCTCGTGCATCATGATATTATAATTTAAGGATCCGGGAACAGGGGGTCCCGCCGAACTCCCTTCAGCTTGAGCTCCGTGGACCTTCCTTGTGTGTTCGATGAGGAGGTTTTTTGACCTGAAGTAGCGGACGCAGAACTTGCATTGAAAAAACTTGTTTGTTGGTTTGGGATTAGGGGCAATATGCTGACCGTAATATCCTGGACTGTGGCCATAGTAGCTTCCGGTCCCCAGTGCGGTTGCATTTTGACCTAGAGAGAAAGCAGAAGGTAAATGAGAACAGAAAAGCAAACGAAAGAGAATTAAGAAATTCCATCATGCAAATCAATTTATCTTTTCAGTTATTCTTCATCAATAAACATCACATTCAAAAGGCCTAACGTCTCGAGATGAGGCCCTGAAGAGTATTAACGAAGCACTGATGAACTAGACATATTGCTTCTCGCAGGTGAAGATACAGCGTTTGGCTTTAGGAACAATACTCACCTCATGGCCATTAATGTTCCCTATAGCTATAAAAACACAAGTTCCACACGCTGCGATACTCATTCTAGAATTTTACCAGACACTCTCTTGTCCTCCAAATCGAAAGGGAACTGAGAAACATAAAGAAGCTGAAAGGGCAATAACCTAGGATGCTCCAGAAGAGAAACATGATGCCCAGACCACAAAAATGGCTCCCAAGGAGCAATAAACTTTGACAAAGCCACACATATCAAGAACCATGGCTACAGGCTAAAAGTAGATGAGCACCATGAAATAAATCGGATATGCCGAGATTCTTCAAGATTTACCTGATAAATCCTCTGCGATCGCAAATTCGTCCTTTATAGAGGAATACTCCACCTCTGTCTGATTACTGGCATTCATGGACCCGGATCGTGGCTCGTTAGCATTGTCTTCAGCAACATCAGTTGGCTGCAGAAATGCCGTGTGGACATCCTGAATGTGCGCCTTGAGATCTTCATAAGACGGGGCTCTGAAGTCACAGCCATCGCACTGAAGCACCTCCATGATCTGGGCCTACCTTCTCACATTAGGAACCTGTGACAGAAGTCAGAACAAAGCCTCTTAAGAAATGCACTAACTGCATATCCCAAGTTGATGGGGCTACAAGTCCATTAACGGAAAAAATTCTAACATCGGCAGATTTCCGTTACTGAACTCTGCCAGTTGGAACACTGGCCAAAGACACGCAACCAGAGATAATAGGGACAATGTCCTTGACTCTGTAACTTCAAAGAAGGGGGGAAAGCCCAAATAAACATTTTCCAGTTTGATATAATAAACGTATCTTGAAATGCCATTTGTCAAGGAAACCCTTAAAAGTCTAACCATTTCAGTAGTTTCTGAATTTCTTGACTGAATTCAAATTTCTTGGTAAGTCAATACTGACTTTGATTCTGGCTTGGACCCATTTTTCTTTTGAACTAGACCCTTCTCAGAAGAGGATTGTCTGTACAGAAGAAAGGACAAATTTCAATCTTCATTAGCTGTTTTTAATTTTTTTTTTTTTTAACATTTATTTATTTTTGAGACAGAGAGAGACAGAGCATGAACGGGGGAGGGTCAGAGAGAGGGAGACACAGAATCGGAAGCAGGCTCCAGGCTCTGAGCTGTCAGCACAGAGCCCGACACGGGGCTCGAACCCACGGACCGTGAGATCACGACCTGAGCCGAAGTCAGCTGCTTAACCGACTGAGCCACCCAAGCGCCCCTCAATCTTCATTAGCTGTTTTAATATTCTAACACATTTCACCACCAAATGGTGAAACAGTATTGAAGTCTTGGAGTGGTGGTAGAGAGAGCTTTTATTATACCTTTTATCATTTGAATACCTTAACTGATATTGGGGTACACCTCTTTCCTCCTTTCCCCAAACAGTTTAGTCGTGTGTGTGTGTGTTTCATAAGCTAAATGGTTATTTTGCTTTTTACTACCTACCAATTATAACCTAACAGCTTCTCCAATCTAATTAGGTCATAAAGTATTTCTCATGAGATTCTCAAACAACCAACTTTATATGACAATCCAGTTTCTAGTTTAAAGTCGCACCTTGGTACCTCGATTTACATTAAGGTAACAGACACAGTTTTGAAGAGGGGCTTCTAAGTCATGACTTTCTCTTTTCCCACTTCTCTCCTTCACAAACATGAAGCGTATGCTTGAACGCAAAAAACTGTGAACCTGATGTAGAGTCAAGCAAAACTTGCCCGGCTCCCTTCATTCTGGTATTCACTGTGTGACTGAAAGACATAGATGGCTTCACATTAATTCAATGGAAAGGCTCACCATTAAGAAGTTAAAAATGTATTAGAAGGTGCAGTTTGCCCTATCTTAATATATACCTTGAGTTGAGATACCCGGTTATTATCTTAATCGGTGAGTTAACTTCATTGGGCTCACCGCAAACTCTACTGAATCACCGTAATCTAGAACCAGATGTCCAAGAACTAAAGCTGTAGCCAAATCTCTCTATACTTTTATTGTACAGCAAGCTTCTATACTTTTCTGGCAAAAGGTAAATTGTTTCTGCAGGGGGAACAAAGTCTAGTGATATGTCAACGTGGAGAAAGGAGCCATTGCGGGCGGATTTTCTATGAAAGAATGCTCCTGCTGATAGCCTGCTAAAATAACTTCTGGCAAGTCGAGCTCTGGACAGACTGAGCTTGCAGAGTGAGACACAGATATTTACCTCCTCTTCTTTCACCCAGCAATTTATCCTTTTTCAATAAACACTGAACTGTGCACCAGAGTCTTTTCAGCTAACTAAGTCTCAATATTCCAGATACACAAGCTTTTATGCCTAAGCACCAACCCAAATTGTGTGGAAGAGGTTGCTATCAGCTCTGGATCAAATTACAGCAGTCACTGAGGCCCCACCCCACTTCTCCTTTCGCACAGTCCATTAGACCTGAAAACAAATTTTTCCATGGTGCAGACGACTCCTGCATTTAGAACACTTCACAGAAAAAAGCAGATCATCCAGTGTGCACTCCCCATCCCCCAAGCCTAGCCCTTTCATCTCAGCCAAACAAGCCACAGCTCTGCTGAATGTGTTTATCACACTTTCAAGAGATATGAGCTCCTGCGTCACTGAAGCTCTAAGACTCACTAAGCTGCCCTAGTCCTCTGAGCTTTAAGGAGCAGCCATTTTAGCTCAGAGCTTCTCCTCCGTGCACAACATGGCTTCTCTGGGATTCTGCTAGGCTGACAATCAGAAATGAGCAGTAGAAGAACAGGCTGGGCTCCTCCTATGCTCTTCTCCTCCCAACAAAGAATGAACTGTTTTCATTGCTTTCCGAAAGGCAGCACCTTTCTCCTCCTCAAATGTCATTCACCAAGATCTCGGAAGGTTCTTTTATCCCATGATTGATAAGCTTGTTCGTTAGTCCCAGCAGAGCACTGGTAATTGCAGGACGATATCCTGGACCAGACCCTGTTCCACAGGAGGATTTGGGGGTGGGTTGGGGGGACCTCCAGAATGCCTTGGCTTCTTGGGAGTCGTCCTTCCACACACAGAAGACATACCATCCGACTCTGCTTGCCAGATTCCAAAGTCTAATGACCTTTGTTAATCACCAGCCAGTCTGTCTGCATCAGCAGACCCTGCCAACAGACACACCCTTCAACACAAAGGCTGTAGCTATTCCTTTTAAAAGAGGTTCTCTGAAAGCTCCATTGTGTAGCCCGAGAGGAAAACAAAATCTCTTCCCTTCAAAACTTCAAGCCTTTAGAAATAATGCAACAAAAGGCTTTCTGCTGTGTGTCTTTCGGAAATTTTGAGACTGGTTTGCACAACATCAACAAAAATTCTGGTCCTGCACAAGGAAAGGAGGGCACCTTCAGCATTGAGTCATCCACCCGGAGATGAAATTCATCTCTCTGTGCAGTTCTCTTAATATCTTGGTGTCTTCTGAAGCTGTTATCAAGGATTCTAACTTCGCTGGATGCAAACACAAACCAACAGCCTCCTTGTTCTGCTACAAAGGAGATTAAAGGGTTAGGAGATCAGAAAAAAAAAAAAAAAAACCACTGATTTGGAAAAAGAAGAGATGATGAAAGTGATTTCCTAATGGGTTCTAGCTTTAATGTTGTTGCAGTCTCTACCTCAAAAATAGCTCAGAGCCTTAGAAGAGGTTAATCTCCAGGCTGCCGAGAGAACCAGCGTCAGGTACAGCTGAATGGCCCTCAATCTGATGTCTGCATCACGCACGGAAATGAGGACGGAGCCTCCTTTGAAAGCCATTTTGCCTTTGTGTACACATTTCTCCTGAAGACGCTGACAGAAGAAAACAGAAATTTCCAGCAGGGCCTAAACAATCAAAAGAAACAGAAACTTGATGTGCTTATGAGACGGAGGGCACGCACACGTGCAAGAAGTGAGAGCAGGAGGAGAAGAAGGGAATGGGGGAGGCACACAGACAAAGAGAGCCGGACGTGAGGATGACCCATCCATCAAGCAGACTATGTTTTCACAGCAGATGGTAATCCTCTGAGAAACCAACAACAAGGAAAGAGATGAGAAGTTAGCTCTGCGTATCTGCCTGTTTCATCCACCCAGCAAGAGGAGCAATACTGAAACACTAAACTAGACACTGATCTGCTACAAAATGATGATTTAAAGCTAAAAGCCCTGATCTCCTACCTACTTACTTCATTTAAAAACACAGTCATAATGAGATTAGCAATACTTTTTTTTTTTTCCTCACTGACCCAATCAGCAAAAGCAAAAGCAAAAGAGGAAGCTTCAGAACTAACTAAAAAGAAATGCCATTTCAGAAGGTCCTGGGGTGAATCTACAAATCAAACAAGCCCCTCCATCTCCTGCCCCCAATGCAGGATTTCCAGGCCCCTCAAGGTCAAACGGGTGTCAATGACTAGACCCTAACACCACCCTCGATGAAAGCTGCCCTGGTAACATGGATTCATTCTCGAATAACCTAGTGCCTAAGTGATTAATCCTCTCAACACGCACGAAGCCCCTAGACCATTCTAATTATTCATTACTCTTCAGTACTACTTGTTATTGGTGACTGGTTTTGTTCCATTTACATTTCTAGTTTGGGGATTTCAAAAGGTGGGGTTTGGATGAGAAACCCTAAATCCAAATTTCCATATCTGATAAACTCCTAAAGACATATTTAAAGAAAACCCAGAGGTCTTGCTCAGGATTTGGAATACACACAAGAGAATGGGGAGAGGGAGTTGCTCCGTCAATTACACTGCCTGCCCACCCACTTTCTGTGCTCAGAACCCCAGGGATCCATCATGCCTCCGCGAAGGCCAAAGGGGGCAGCTTTCCCACAGTTTGACTGCGTGTCCTTCCGGCTCATGGCCCAGACATACCTGGAGAGGGGGAGGCATCTTTGATGGCTCACAGTGTTCTTCCAACCTAGGTGACCATCAACCCTCGGCCAGGGCAGCTTGACGAACACGCTTCCCTAGGCCTGCACGGCCCAGGAGCAGAAACATGGTCTTCAAGTCAAAATCCCAACTGTCTCCAGGAAGTGCCCAAACTAACATGTGCAGGCCTTACCCAGATCAAACCTGTTCTCTGATGAAGGACTGTTGACCAGAAATAAAGCTGTGAGGCACCACAGCCACGGGGATTCAGTAGCAACTAATTATAACCTTCAAAGCCTTTGAGAAATAGAACCAGAGACACCATAAGGTGCTTTTCCTCTGTCCACTCCAGAAACCTAGTTTCATTTATAAGGCACTGAGCTCCCCAGTTCTCCGGAATCTCAAGTCTGATGAAAGGTTTTAGTTAGCACCTGTTGTTTGTGCTTCTCTTACTTTCCAATGAATGGAAAAACCAATTATCCAAGGCCTGGTAGTGGAATGCATAAACTCTGGAATAGTTCAGCTAGAAAAACAGAAACATCAAGAACCTAAAGATCATTCCACAGATACATTTGCAGATCAGAAAAGGCTGATACAATGAGGTCAAGGAGCTATGGCATGTGTCAGGACATTAACATTTCTAATTATGAGCCCCGGCACTACCATGGTTTGGTAGGAAGGAAGGACTTTCATGCTTAGGCTGAAAAATGGGGGGAAACCACTAATTCATCCACTTGAGAATGTGGGCTGCTGTTCTTAAAGCAAGGCGTATTCTACATCACTACTTATCATTTACCCTTGTCGTGGTCAAAGTGGGAGTTCTAGTAATTTAAAAATCTTTTAAAGCATCTTTACAAACAGGACTGGACTGAGAAATTGACGTAAAACTTCCTTTCAGGACCGAGAACAGTAGTGATAGGATCAAACTGACAAATACAAATATGGAATCTGTGTGTGCGTGTGTGTGTGTGTGTGTGTGTGTGTAATAATTAATTTTACTGATTTAATTTGACCTCAGAGATGGGTGTGTGCCCTCCAAATTTAACAGGGACTCTGTCTATTAGAGCAGAATCAGCACCTTCCAAGTAAGTCCAAATGATTTATGTACTCCTCCCATGTTCTAGTTAAAAATAAATAAATAAACCCACAAAATAAACCAACAAAGAACTTCTGACAACAAACTACCTCCATCGATCCCACAGCATTCGGTACTACCATAGATCCTGGCTCACCATGTGGTGTCTTCAAATGTCCTATCAAATGTTTATACTGTTTGCTACATGATCTAAGCAGTTCTGTGTACTCTTGGCAATTCACCACACTAATGAAAGGTTTAACATATCAGGGAGGATAAATAATTAAGGAATTCAGAAGGGAGACACAGCTGTTCTTCAAAACCAAATTTTCAGAAGAGAAAGGATTAATTTGCAATCACATATGTAACCCCCAATATGATACTGAATTTAAATAGTAGCAGAGAAATACCATGAGACCCTGAGTCCTGCCAATGTACGTAGCCTCTGTTCTGTGTGGTCAGCCCGGTCCATCTGTGGACCTCGCACATGAGCGCAAGTCTGAAGCAGGCAATCTGCAGATGAATAGCCCACTCAATCTCTGGCCCACGATGGTACGTTTCAGGGTATCTCTCGCTTCAGCTTTGTTCTGTGTAAAGTTTGCAAGTATCACCGGACATGTTGAGTAATATTTCATAACAGACACCTTTGGGATCATCATTAAAATGAGATGAGCATCTAGGGATACAATCTAAATGACTAAAAAACTGTCAGATATGTAAATAAGAAGCAATTCTGGCTGAGTGACCTGTTATGAAAGCAGGTAGTGAGTGTCTAACACAGAAAGAGATAGTACATACCTTCTGGAGAATTCATGCATTCCTTTGCAATGATATAAGGCTAATTGAGGCCAACAGGCCAATCGGCAGCCTGCCAGCTCTCCTGTCCTTAGAAAAGGAAGCGTGTGATTTGAACAAGGAGATAAAAGAGGAGAGAAGGGACTAGAAAAGAAAGGGAGGAAGCAGGGTGGTATCTCAGTAGCTTTAGACTTCATTGTCTGTGAAGGGGGACCTGCAGTTCGCTAGATAACTCTAATTCTGAGAAGTGTCCTGACAATATTCTCCTTGAGAAACAAAACAAACCAAGACGCCTCCTCACACTAAAATTCTCAAAACACAACCGTGACAAACACGATCTCAGCTCATCTTGTTCTTCCACATGACGGAAAGCCATTCTCGGTGTTGAATGAATTCTCTGAAATGTCATGGGCCCATCAGGAAGTTCCTTGGAAACTTTGAAGCCACTCTTGCCCCCGCACTGAGAACAAGAGATAACGGATTTCTCTCCTGGAGAGCCAGTCCTCACCCAAACGGCAGAGACAGAAAATCACGGTGTTCCTTTATAGACTCTTCAGAATGCTGGCTGGGTTTCTACAGACACTTTTCACACTACAAGAACTCTCATTATAAAAATTGTAAAATTAAAGGGAAGTTGCAGATATGCTGCTGGGTCTTCATTACAGAACTGATTAAGACGCAGAGTAAGCAGAAGCTGCAGTAAAACTCATCTTGCACCTCAGGAAAGACCAACCCATGCATCGAGTACCTCCTCTGTGGGTTTGAAAGCTTGACTGACCTCAGGCGTTGGGTATGCCTTCGTGGCCGTAACTGTTTCTGGCACAGAAGGTCTGGCCAACCACACAAAGTCTAAATTCCACAGTTTCAGTGAATGGCTCTAGAAACCATTTTAACAATTCACCTTGTTCTCTATTACCACTCAGAGAAAAACAAATCAAAACCAAAAACTGGGGTATGGCTGTTGACTTGTGGAGGGTAGAAGAAAGCTTTGCTGCAAGAACTCTTTTATTTGGGGAAAAGCCCACAAGAATCCCAATCTAATGCCTCAGAGACTCATTCATTGCCTTATGTATATGGTTTGCTCACAAAATTCAGACAAGTCGCTTCTTTTACATGCGAATTTGTCCAAGTTTGCTCATACCAGTATGGCACACAAGGGCCAGATCCAAGCACTGCAATGACCTTCCCAGCCTAACTTCTTATATCTGACAAAACTGACTATACAAGCCTGACACTTGGGTCTGTCTGTCTTTCTCCAAACCCTGCTTCCTGATCTAACTACCCCATCAGGATGAAAGCCCTAAGCAGATTGCTTTCTAGAAAGATAAACAATGGCTGGGCTTGTGTGGATCATGAACACTTCGAGATCCTCCTACCCAAGGACACCGTGAGCTGCCTTTTTTTCCCCCTTCTTAGCCTCCACCTATATAGCAGAAGCTATCAGAGGCTGCTGTCCTTCCTCCTTAGTAAACTAACCAAATGGCCCATTCATATTCATTGGTTGTTCCAACAAATTGATAGAATCTTATAATAGGAAACACACAGTATGTGTTTCTGTATGGAACTGGCAAATACCAGGAATTAGTAATGTTTTTTTAAAAAAAAATGATAGGCAAGCAATTTCTTTTCCCTTGTAATCTCCAATCAACTTTCAGCAAGTAAGTTTACTCCTAAAAATCACTACCCCTCAAGAACTTCTAAACAGAAAGTTAAGACATTTGTTTGCCAAACCCAAGAGTAGGATTTATCACCATGTGAAAACACAAGAGTGCACCAGTACTCAGCCAAGCCCCACATTCCATAAAACCTTAATAATAAATCTCATTTTTGCCCAACAAATTTGGCTTTTTCAGCTTACTCACTATTGGGCTGCTCTAAAAAAAAGAAAAAAAAAAAAAAAAAGATAGAAAGAAAAAAAAAAGATAATACAGAAATGCCTATCCAGCAAGTAAAAGAATTTGTTCCCAGCAGGTGTGAGAACTCTGCCTGCCACCTTCACCTTAAGCAAGTCTTTCAAAGCCTTTACTTGGGCATTTTGCTAAATGAAGAAATCAGATTATACAAAAAGGGAGGGTTGTATAAATTTTCCTTCTCATCTCTGAAAGACTTTTTTTGACTTAATTCACTCTTTTACTTTTATTACTATCCAGAAAATAAACGTCCAGTTTTGTATGGCTGACTCCTCATCACTGAAGTTCTATCCTCCAAGAGGCATTCCCTGACAACTCTAGCATTTGTCTACCTAACATTTGACCCCATGAAAGTGAGCCCCCTCTCCACAATGCTCACCACACTCACTTTCTATCACATTCCGCTGCTTTACTTCCTTCACTGTTGACATGATTACCTATTTGTGGTCTGTCTCCCTCCTCTAGAACATAAGCACCCTGAGAGCAAGTCCATTCCTGTCTATTCATACTGGTATCTTCAGCACTGGGGACAGCTCACACAACGGGTTCAGCAAATGTGTTGAATGAATGGAAGAATCAGAGATTCTGAAGGATAAGATTCCAACCAAACATTAAAAGATTAGTCATGGGAGTTATATTCTTTTACTAACCCCATGTTATCACAGAGTAGCAGTGGTCCCAACCAGGGGCAATTTTGCCTCCCTCCCCCACTCCTCCACCACCACCATCAAAAACCCCAGTCCAAGAGTATTTGGCAGTATTGACAGACATTTTTGATTCTGGAGGGTGGGGTGCAACTGGCATCTAATGGGTAGATGCCAAGGATTTTCCCCACCACAAAAGAACAATCTGGTCCAAAATGTCAATAGTGGAGAGGTTGGAAACCTTGTGACAAGAGGTCTGTGTTATTTTCAGTCTTTGTATATAACCCACCTGCTTTTGTAATCTTTCCAATGGGGTCCTGCCTGGGGTATCTCTGACCGAGATGATCAGCAAATTCTCTCCCAGCACAAAGATTTTATGATGCTATGGTTCTAAATGACCTAGGTAGCCTTCAGGTTATAGATCACAAGTTTTTATAGTTTTATTTTTTTCTGATTTGGGTATTTTACTAAAAATTTCTCAAGAAAAATGTATGATTAAGATGAGTGTGGGGTGCCTGGTGGCTCAGTTGATTGAGCGTCCAACTTCAGCTCAGGTCACGATCTCACGGTTTGGGAGTCTGAGCCCCACATCGGGCTCACTGCTGTCAGCCCAGAGCCTGCTTCTGAACCTCTGTCCCCTTCTCTCTCTCCCCCTCCCCAACTCATTCTCTCCCTCTCTCTCTGTCTCTCTCTCGTCAAAAATAAACATTAAAAAAAAAAAAACTTTAAAAAAAGGTAAGTGACTGGGCCACCTTTCTTTAGTGATAAGGCCCTTGCACTGTTGATGATCCCATGAGCTTTGAGCATAAGGGGTCAATGTCATTAACAGGGTCAAATTCAACACTTAACATGTGGCCTCCAACTAAAATTTCTGTGGAAAACACGATGCACATTTTCTCCTCTTTAATATGTAAAATTATCTTCTTTCAAAGTGATTGGGCCCCAGACTAGTCAAAATCACTCTTCCGAGGACAAGTAATGTGTTCCTTTGGTTCTTATACCCCCAGGGCCCAGCACAGGTCTGGTCCTGATGAGATTTACGGTATGCATGCATGTATACATGCCTACTTCCCAGGAGAAGATTCGCCGGTGGTACCAACCGATAGCCAAACTTTTAACAACCTAAGCAATTCCAGAGAACCTTCCATGACCAAAAGAACAAAACTTCACGCAATACAATACTTCTCCTCCACTCCAACTCATGCATGAAACTCAAGAAGCCACATCATGATAATTAGCTGCCTACTGGGGTACAAGGATTTCTAAGCCTTCTCTTATCCCTGATTTGAGTAAGTGACCATCATTCTTTTCCTCATCATCCATAGGGAAAGTGCTCTGGCTGCATCATTCCACCCATATAATTATAACACTGTTAAGCTCCGCTGAACTGATGTGACACTTGGCATCATCACCTGGGGCTATTCTTGAGACTACTTGGTTGCCTTCCCTCCACAAAAAAAAAAAAAACTTTTAATTCTTGTTTGCAAAGATTCTAGAAAGCCTGAGGAAAAATTCTCCCCTATAGCTCAAAACTATATAAACATTTTCAGTGGAGGGAAGTATAACAAAATTAGGTAGGAGCAGAATTTCCTCTCCTTTGTTTCCCTGAAAATATTGAAACAATATATTACTCGTGCCTTCCTTAAGTCAAATTGAAGAATTCACTCTAAGAAGTTAATAACCTCTAGGCTCATAATGTCCACTAGAGAGGGGATCTTAAAGAACAGATAGTTCAACTTGGTCCAATGTCTTCACTTTTTAGATAGGGAAACTAAGATCTCACAAAAAATAATCTGCACAAGGCTTATAAAACACAAATTCTCGGAAGCCAGAAAAAAAAAATACATCTTTTGAATTCCATCATTTGAAAGTTTGAGTAAAGGCACTCTATAAATGTTACTCAGTTTGTTAATAGCTATTCACACTTAAAGTCCATGCCATGCCCCATATATTCTCACTAACAAGAGCTTTCATTCACTGGGAAGGCAGTCTCCAGAATAACCTCCAGTGTTTCCTCTGTTCTGAATTCTACACTCAGGAGAGTAACTGAAAAGGTGCAAAATCCATAGTCTGCAGTTTGACTGTTCAAAGACCTTCTTAGGCATGCAAACAGTGTGTTCCTACTTTGGAAACACATTTGGAAGACCGAAAGTTGCTGACAAAGGTATACACAGAAGAACAAGAGCTATAACACTGAATTATCTTTCTTCAGAATCCAACCTCATGGAATCAGAACAAGGTTACGTAGTAGCTTTATGCCTGCCAAATCTACCCCATGAGGAACATCGTCTTGTTTCTTATGGAAAATGTGCACTGCCAACAAAGTCACTGAAGAGGCTGGCTGAATGAGTCTTAAGGGTATCTGGAAATATCAGGGTCAGTTCTTTTAAAATGGGAAGGAGAAGAACAGTCAGTCCGACAAATGGCTGGCAAGGAAGCCAGTCTTCTCATAGCACATCTAGTGGTGGCTCGGACCAATAATTCCAGAACATTGTTGATACCAGATTTTACTTCAAGTTATATATTATATTCTGAAACCAGCCACAACGTGGAATATTTTACCACATTTACATATATACGTATGCACGTATTTGTCATCTATTTATCTATATTCCTAGTAGACATCTATACTCCTGTATTGGATATTAAAAAAGCTAATGTAGGGGCCCCTGGGTGGCTCAGTCGGTTGGGCGGCCGACTTCAGCTCAGGTCATGCTCTCATGGTCCGGGAGTTCGAGCCCCGCGTCGGGCTCTGTGCTGACAGCTCAGAGCCTGGAGCCTGTTTCGGATTCTGTGTCTCCCTCTCTCTGACCCTCCCCCATTCATGCTCTGTCTCTCTCTGTCTCAAAATTAAATAAACGTTAAAAAAAAAAAATTTAAAAAAAAAAGCTAATGTATCAGAAAGGCTGGGAATCATCTTTAACTTTTTAAATATTCTCCATAAAGTGTCTCGTACAAAAGGTCGCTTATTGTAATGAAGAGAATGGCTTAGAGATCAAGAAGAAACTGAGATGTCTAAGTTTTTTCATGATTTCCTTTCAATACTGTTACACACATTTTGAAGGTCCAAGTAATTCCCATTACTTAGGACAATGATTCTCAAAGTGGGGTTCCTAGACCCAGCCCAGCCTCAGCATCACCAAAGAACTTGTTAGAAATGCAAGTTTTCACACTCCTCTCCAGACTTAATGTGTCAGAAACTCTGGGGGTGGCCCAGCAATCTGTATTTTAATAAGCCCTCAGGGTGATTCTGAGGCTCACTCAAGTCTTAAGATTAAGCTCAAATCCTTCTTCCTGTATGAAACCATCCCTGAGACCAACTCTACAATGGTCCTTCTCCAATGGACGGGGAACCTTACTAATAAATGCCGTTGATTGAATGAATACAATAATAGCTATAGAGTCTTCCAAGAGCCTAAGAGAGGACCAATGTTTACAAATATTTCACTTCTTTTTTGGCAATTAGTGGGAAAAGACTAAGTTGAGGAATCCAGCATCAGAAGCTATTAAGGGCACATTAAGAGGCAGAGTTCCTGTCTTTGAAACAGTGAATATTGTGGCCAATACAATGCTCAGATTGATGTTCATCTCCCTTAAAAACTTCCGAACAGTTCATGACATGATGTCCTTGATATTTGTAGAGAGGGATGTGGAGATCCACAAAGGAAAAAATTGTGGAGTACTTTATCCAGAAAATACTAAGAGCTCAGTAAATCCTCAAAACCCTAGACTCTTCCATGATAGGAGGCTTTCGGGATAAACAAAATCTTATTAGGAAACACCTCCAAACTTGGAGTGGTTATTTGATTTCGCACTAAAGCTAGAGTACAGGGCTAAATCTGCAGTAAGAATCAACATCTGAAAACACAGATGTGTTTGGAAATCCCTCAAAGGAAGGATGTGTGCTTTAAGCTAACCAAGGGACTCCCAGAAAAAAATGGTGGCTAATTGTCTCAAATTGCAAACAAAGGCTTGGCTGAAGGGAAAAAAAGAGGACAACATAAACAAAGGAAAAAAAAAAAGTTTGGCAACACCAAAATGACAGATCAATGGGGCCCTCAAATCAAAAGCAGGACTTAAAGCTTAGATTCATAGAATTCAGAGATAAAATTTACCAACTGTGTCTTGCCCAGGAACCTAACCAGAAGACCACAGCAGACTACTCAAGGGGTATAGAAGTTAAAACGACCCATCAAGACCTAAACTCAGGCTCTGAACACAGAATTCAGCAGGACTTAAGGAGAAAATTTAAAGAGATATTACCTTTCCTACTTGGGGGCCAAGAGCAGGTTCAGACAGTTATGTTCCAATCAGAGATAAATTAGAAAAAAATGAGCTGAGGTTTAAAAAGAGAGAGAGAGAGAGAGAGAGAAACAGTATGGAAAAGACCAATGAATAATCTATTTTGAAAGAACAGGGCACAGATGAAAATTACACACAACAATTAACAGAGATACTATAAAAGAAGAGATCAAAGATAAGATGATAAGACATCAGAATGAGATGAAAGAGGAGCTGGCAATTGAAGAAAGAAACTGACAACAAAAATAGTATCATTGAAGAACCAATAAATATATTAAAGTAGTAACAGACAAATCCACAAACCAAAAACAAAGTTGATGATGTGGAAAACAGTCTTCAAAAACCTACACAAAGCACAGAGAAAAAGGACAAGTAGATGAAAGCAGGTAGAGAAGATGACAGATAAGAAGGTTTGAAAACAGAGATCCAACATACAGATAAAAGGTATTCTAGAAGTAGACAGCAAAACAAAACAGAGCAAAACAACATACACTCGAATCTGTGATAGAAAATAATTTTGTTGAAATAAAGAAATATCTGTGGTTTGGGGAAAATGTAACAGAGAATCATCAAAATTGAGACATCCTGGTAGTTACAGAATTTCAAAGATAAACAATGGAAGCTATAAAATCAAGATATTTTAATATTGGTCAATTATACGGGGGAAAGTCTGGTCTTTGTGACAGGAACATTCAATGACAGAGAAGTGAAGGGATGTCTACAGAGGCTTGATTGAAAAAGAGAGAGGAGCATGTTGAGTAAGTTCCCAACTAACTTTGCAACCATGTTTAAAAGTAGTAAGAAAGCATTTTCAATCAGCAGTCAAGGAATGCAGCACTTACTAATAACTCTCCTTCAATATCTACTCAGTGATGGAAGATATCCAACCAAGAGAAAATTCAAAATTGAAATCTCAAGAATATGGAATGTAGAGGTAAACAGAGGATGTGAGCACTGAGTCCTCTTACATCCAGAACTAAGACTGAGTAATTAATAATAATTGCAAAACAAGATTATAATCCCTTCAATGCAATAACTATAATAACAATAAATTATTCCATAGAATAACAATAAAATTAAATAGAATTGGGAAAAATCCTTTTTAAAAAATGTTTTTAATGTTTATTTATTTTTGAGAAAGGGAGAGAGAGAGAGAGAGAGAGAGAGAGAGAGAGAGCGAGCACCAGGGAGGGGCAGGTAGAGGGGGACACAGAATCCAAAACAGGCTCCAGGCTCCGAGCTGTCAGCATAGAGCCTGACACAGGGCTTGAACCCACAGTCTGTGAGATCATGACCTGAGCTGAAGTCGGAGGCTTAACCAACTGAGCCAGGGAAATAAAATCCTCAAGGATAATAGCGGAAACAAAGAGGAAGACATTAGAGGATACATATAAGTGGAAGAATATCCTCAACTTTCATAGTAGAACATATAAAAATACTCGATATTGCTTCCTTCTGAAGATAATAAATCTCCCAGTAAAGATATAAAGCACATTAAAATTAAAAATTTAATTAGTGGGGCGCCTGGGTGGCTCAGTCGGTTAAGCGGCCGACTTCGGCTCAGGTCATGATCTCGCGGTCCGTGAGTTCGAGCCCCGCATCGGGCTCTGTGCTAACAGCTCAGAGCCTGGAGCCTGTTTCAGATTCTGTGTCTCCCTCTCTCTGACCCTCCCCTGTTCATGCTCTGTCTCTCCCTGTCTCAAAAATAAATAAAACGTTAAAAAAAAAATTTTTTTTAATTTAATTAGTAATAAAAATACAGACTATATAGATTTTAATTTTCTATATTAAAGTAAGAAAATGCTTTCTTACTACTTTTAAACATGGTTGCAAAGTTAGTTGGGAACTTACTCAAAGAGTTGGGAACTTAATCAAAGAGAACACAGACCATGTAGTAAAAGACAGAAGTCAAAAGAAATGGCACAGAAATATACTAGTAATTAAATTAACTAGTGTATATGTTATAGCAATAAGAGCAAGCTGGACAAATCCTCCTATGGAAAATATCCCGAGTAGATTAAAAAACAAACTCTTATTCCACTTGGTCTATAAGAGACACATAAACTAAAAAAGACAAAAAAGTTTGAAAGTAGTAATGATGTAAAAGACACATCAAGAAAAGGAAAAGTAGAGATCATGATAAATATTATTCAAAGTTACACTCACAAAAAAGCTTTTAAGCCTATCTTTAATTTTTACAGAAATTAAGGGTAAGAAGGAGAAAATATTCTCAGTAACGGAAAATAAATAATCATTGCAAAAAGAAAAACACTTAATAATGTAAAAAAGTACAATCCACCATGAAGATTTATCATGAACATTTACACTCCCTAACATCACCAAATAAATAAAGAAAATGGCAACAAATAAGAAGGAATAGGCATATGCACTTAATATATTAAATGAAGAAAGACAACTAAGAAGAGAATTAATAGAATTAAGTTCAGAGACACATTCCAAATTCTATATCCTGGACACAGAAAACACATTTTCATTTCAAGCAACTGTGGGGCATTACAAAGATTTTCAAACACCCATGGAGGTTTACAAGAGACTATCATGTCAGAATTAGGAGATAATAAATGACAAACAGAAAAAAAGTCCATCACTTCTACTTACAATGCAATAAAACTGGGAGAGGGTGGAAGGACAAAAACTTCCAAACACACTTGGAAAATTCTTTTTAACATTCTCCTAAACAACTTCTGGATTAACCAGAAATAAAAACTCAACTACAGAATGTGACTTTAAAAATGTTATGTATATAAAATATGGAATTTGGTAAAAGCTGTACTTAGAGGACATTTCATAGTTCTATAAAAATTGTGAATCAAGAAATAATAATTCTTATAAGAACCAAGAAATAGTACTAAATGAATTAAACATCCAATGCAAGTAAAAAAAAGAAGGAAGAAAAGTAGAAAAAAAAATGATTTAATTAAGATAAAGACAGAAAACCAAGAATTAAATTTAAAAAAACAATAAAACTGACCATATAACCACAATTTTTAAAAATCTAATACTGTTGGGGCACCTGGGTGGCTCACTCGGTTAAGTGTCTGACTCTTGATTTCAGCTCAGATCATTATCTCATGATTCATGGGATGGAGCCCTGACAGCAGGGAGCCTCTCTCTGCCCCTGCCCCATGCACAGTCCCCCCCCACCCCCCTCAAAATAAATAAGCTTAAAAATTTTAATCTTGTATAAAATTAAAACTTCTAGCTAGCCTAATAAGAAAAAAGGTGTGTGGGGGGTGGGTGAGGCACAAATACAGAGAATTAAGGATAAGAAGCAGAAAATATTCACAAATGTAAATGAAAATAAAGAAATTACTCTATACAACTCATAGTAATACTTGCAAACCTAAGTGCAACGGATGATTGTCTAGAAACATGTATTACCAAAATTAATCCAAGAAGAAACCATACGAATGGAAGACTAGAAAAGAGACAAAAAACCAGCCCAATCACAAGAGAGCCTTCAAAGAATCATTAAATCAGGTATTTTTGAAACTGGTTCAAAGCCTAGAGTCTTAAGAGTTTCATCAATGTATTTCCACAGCTAGTGTTAACACAAATAGCAAAGCTTGCTTAAAAACAATAATTATAATCATAATACAAGCAACCAATACACAGATAAATATTGAGGCAAGAATTCAGATAAAATCCAAGTGCACATTAAAGAATACTACTCCATGATCAAGTGGGATTCACTGCAGGAAGGCAGTATTTCAATACCAGAAAATCTATACTCTCCTACATTAAGAAGTCAAAGGAGAAAAAATAATGTGATCAATACAGAGCATACTAGACAGCATTTGATGAAATTCAGGATCCACTTCTAATAAAAATGGGTTAATAAGATAACACACACACACACACACACACCCACACACACACACACACCCCTCAGCTTCATGCTTAATGATAAAACATTAGAAGAATTCGAGTTAAAAACCAGACAAGGATTATCACAATTACAGAGCATCGTTGTGAAAATGCTAGCCAATGCATTTGTACACGAAAATAAAGTAAAATAACACTTGGAAAAGAGGAGATAGTTTCCAAAATTTATAAAAAAGGTAAAGGACCTGGATGTGGGCCCAGGTGAATAACACTATAACTTTCTACTTAATAGTTTAAAACTTTTTCAACAAGACTTTATTACTTGAACATTTAAAACACTCATCAAATGGAAAGCACTGTAGTGATTTGGCAGGATATTGGTTATCAATGGCTTTATTAGAGCTCACCTTACTAAAGATGTTAACTCTCCTACCAACCCTGGCATTCCTTTTTCTCCCTTGTTTGGGACTCTTTAGTAACCCCTTAAATCAGTAATCTTAGGGGCACCTGGGTGGCTCAGTCGACTCAGTGTCCAAATTCAGCTCAGGTCATGATCTCACAATTTGTGAGTTCAAACCCCACATCAGGCTCACTGCTGTCAGTGTGGATGGAGCCTGCTTGGGATCCTCTCTCTCTCTCTCTCTCTCTCTCTCTCTCTCTCTCTCTCTCTCTGCTCGTCCCCCACTTGCTCTCTCACTCTCTCTCTCACACACAAAAATAAACATTTTTTAAAAAATCAGTCATCTCAGATGAGCCATATCTGGTGATTTCAGGAATTCCCATCTTAAAGTCATGAAGATAATTTTTAATTGATTATATCCACATAAATTAAATTTCAAGCAACAAATTGCTCTACCTACACACTGAAAAATCTTTCAGTTCTGTGAAAAGAAAAATTACCCTTCATCTCCTTTAAGGAATTTAAGGTGAAAGGAAGACTGTGACAATGAACTCCTGAAATCAAAGTATGAAGCCCAACTCATTGTCTTTTCCTCATAACCACATGGAAAAAAATCTCAACATTGGTCTAAATCAGTGTTTTCTCTCAACTTCTCCTTGACCTCAGATTGACGTCCCTATAAATTCTTGGTTTCAATTCTACCCAGCAGCCTGATGTTTACCTGCCTTCTGTTCTTCACTATGTCTGACAAGAAAAAGAAGTTTCCATCTTCTGTCTGCCTTTCCCTTCCTCATCCCAAGAGGGGGACCCATCCTATCCCTCTTCCCTTGCTACAGTGGAAGACGTGCTCCCACTCTTCATATGCCAGGCTGATTCCTCAACTTGGGCCCCTGATCCAGTCCTCTCCTGCCTCATCAGAGAGCCCACCTGATCTGGATTTTCAATTTCTCTCTGAATATTAGCCAAGTCACTCCCATCTTAAAACTCACTTTCATCCAAGAGGAAAACCTACTCACACATACACAGATACATACAAGCACACCCACTCAACCCATGTCCCTCTGGCCTCTCTTCTTCCCTGGGGAAACAATACAGTTACAGTCCAAAATGCCTGGGGCTGAATCCCAATTCCATGATTTAGTAGCTATGTGAATCCTTGATGAATTACTTAAACTCTCCAAACCTCTGGGGCACCTTCGTGGCTCAGTTGGTTAAGCGTCTGACTCTTGATTTTGGTTCAGGTCATGATCTCAGGGTTTGTGAGATGGAGCCCTACATCGGGCTCTGCACTGAGCATGGAGTCTGCTTGGGATTCTTTTTCTGCCCCTCCCAGGCTCACGTGTGCTCACTCTCTCTCTTTCTCAAAATAAATAAACACTTGGGGTGCCTGGGTGGCACAGTCGGTTAAGCGTCCGACTTCAGCTCAGGTCATGATCTCGCGGTCCGTGAGTTCGAGCCCCGCGTCGGGCTCTGGGGTGATGGCTCAGAGCCTGGAGCCTGCTTCTGATTCTGTGTCTCCCTCTCTCTGCCCCTCCCCCGTTCATGCTCTGTCTCTCTCTGTCTCAAAAATAAATAAACGTTAAAAAAAATTTTTTTAAATAATAAATAAACACTTAAAAAATGAATAAATAAACTCTGCAAACCTCCATTTCCTCATCCATACGAGGAAATCCACAGCTCACAGGGTTGTTGTGTGCAATAATCTGGACAATGAACATAAAGCATTTGATATAGTTTCTGACATATATGATGGTGCAATTATAACTGCCATTACTACCATGAATCCCCCTTTTCACAGACAAACTGTTTTCCTGCTCCTTCTCCTTCAGTCCTCTACATCTGGCATTTATTTATTTTTATTTTTATTTTTTAATCTTCATTTTTGAGAAAGAGAGAGAGTACAAGTGGAGGAGGAAGAGAGAGAGAAAGTGGGAGACACAGAATCTGAAGCAGGCTCCAGGCTCTGAGCTGTCAGCACAGAGCCCAACGTGGGGCTCAAACTCACAAACTGCGAGATCACGACCTGAGCTGAAGTCAGAGGCTTAACCAGCTGAGCCACCCAGGCGCCCCTACGTCTGGCATTTATAAGTAGCATTCTACTAAAACAAATTCCCTATGGTCAGGAACAACCACCTTAGGGCCAATGAGAGGATACTTTTTATCAAACTGAATCATTACTTCCACACCATTCTCCACAAGAGCCATGCTCCCCTTTAAGTAACTCTCTTCCCTGGACACCTAAGACTCTCTCCACCCTGAGCCCCTTTCCCAGCACCACCAGTTTACATTCATCCCTCAGTCTCAGGTCAGCCCAGGGTTTCTCAACCTTGGTACCATAGGCATTCAGGGCCCAGATTATTGATTGGTTTGGGTGGGGACTGTCCTGGGCAATACAAAATGTTTGGCAGCACCCTGGCCTCTACTTACTAGATACCAGTAATGTCTTCATCCTCTACCCCCAACAACTCCAGTAGCAAAAACCAACAGTGTTTTCCACTGGCTGAAAAATCATCTCCAGTTGAGAAACCCTTTCTCTAGAAAGCCCTGCCTGGCACTTCAGGCCTGGGGTCAGTCCCTTTCTAGATGTCCCTAAATCTCTCAAGCATTTTCCACAGAGTACCACCTGCTTAATTTCCTGTCTTCCCACACCATACTATGAGTTCCTTGAAAGCTAGGACTATGTATGTTTCAACCCAAGCCTTGGCCAATGACTGGAACCTACATGCTCTCCTTCCTTTACTTGGAAGCAAATTTATTATGAGACATACTTTAACACAGATTTTCAAGGGGAAAAAAAATCCATGCATACTAAATATAAACTTTAATTGTAACAAATGCATCCTTTTTGAGAATTATAAAGGTGGAGAAAAGTGTGTCTTAGTACCCAGGAATAAGGAATCAAGCTGGGCTGGTGGGCTGTGTGCATGTACATTTGTGTGTACATGTGTGGAGGGGTGTGCTGACAGAGAAGTGGAGATTAGAAATAGAGATTTCAGCCTCAGCCCCATGTGGCCTTGAGCTAGGGGCCTTGTGGCTGGAAGCCATCCTAAGGGAGATCAGCAGGACCCTCTGCTGACCTCTTTCCCTCTGTATTCTCAAGCACAAGGCATCTCCTTCCTTATCTCAATGCTGTCCTTGTCTTAAGACTTCCCAGCTGATCTGGAGGGTTTTTTTTTTTTAACTTAATGATATGTTTCTACCTTCATCCTCCTTTTCTCATATCCTTGTGTACCTGACCATGCTCCTTATACTGTTCCTGCCTCTGGCAATGAAATTTCAGACAAAGTAGAGTGTCCTTACAAAATACCATAAAACATTACTGCATTCCAGAAGACTGGTGTATTTGGGGGGATGAGAAATGTCAGGATTGAAAAGAACTAACTGGTCTCCCCAGACAGTTTATTTCTCCAGAATAACTAAAAAAAAAAAAGTCTTTAAAGACCCACATATGAAAGTAGAATGAGGTCACTGATGGCCAAGGTTCAACACAACATGGGCAAAGCTCTTGTCACCAAAGCTAAGAACCCCAGGCATCCAACTCTTTTGCCCACATTATAAAACCTGTAGTTCTCCTTAAGGAATTTTTAGGGGAAGTGTTCCTTAACATTTCAGATAAATGAAAAAATAAGTTGCAAAACAATGCATCGTCTATTGCTATTTAAATGACAATGGTAGTAACATGCTAGGATATAAACATAGGAAAAGAGAGGATATATGTCCCAAACCCCTAACAGAAGTTTTCTCTGTGGGTGGGGTTAAAAAGAACTTTCACTTTCTCTGAATTCCAAACTTCTATAATGTTTGTGTATGTTTTGGTTATTACAAGCTGGAAATTCTTTTTAAGGTTTAAGTGTTTTCAGAGAAATAAGTAAACAAACTAAACAGTCTCTCAGTTCCAACAAGTCAGCCCACATTTTAGGGAAAGGGTGGGTGTGTGCTCACTTTGGTGTTTAAATACTTAATATGTGTCCACACAATAACGTGGGCACGTGAACAAAAGGGGTAGAGCCAAGATGAACCACGGAACACTAACTGCCAATCAGCAAATAGATGAAACATCAGTGCTTTGCTAGCTCTCTTCACAGACTTCAGACAGGAGCAGAGGTGTCCCACGCGATTTGAAAAAGCAAAGTTTAGCAGAAACACATAACTGGACACAAACCTGAATCAATCGGTTGACCCCACCGACTGGCCATTCCATCTAATGTCTCGTTTTATTCCGACAGTCCCTATGGAGGACAATGATTCCTCCCTGAATCTACCCCCAAATAGGTAGAAACACCTTAAATATCCCTCCAGGAAATATTAGAAGCAATATAATCCATTACCCCCTGGAGATATATGGGCCACCACTCATGACCATCTCATCCCACAGCTGAGATAAGGTGGGAAATCTGAGACTCGGTGAGGTCAAGTTTGGCTTAGAAGTGTCTTGTCACTGCCAAGGGCCATTTCATCACACATCTAGACTAGTGATGAGGGAGTCATTGACCTGGTGTTCCCTGACCTCATTGAAAAGAAAAATCATTTTCAGTTAAGCCAAAAACACATATTTATTGATCAGCTACCATGTGCCAATACCATCCATTTATTGAACATGAGAGTGCCTGCTAGGTAGCTGTTATGGTTCTAGACATGACACAAAAACAAGAAACAGGGAGACCTGGGGTGGGGGGGTACCATGGACAGGTAAAAGGCATGGTTTTTCTCACAGAGGTTAAAATAAAATTGGGATAAGACTAAAAATTTTAAAAACCTAGAGAATGAAGAATTCTCAATACTCTACAACGAAGTATGGATTGTTATGGTACAGTTTCCAAGTACAGAGATGTTTAGAACTGGGAGAGCAGAGGACACAGTGAGTCCAGGGGTTTGATAATGAGTGTTCTCAAAACTAGCCAATGTGGTCAGTAGAACTAGCATAGGTTTTATCAAAGAGATATAATAGGACCTCACCCTAGCAGCCAGGATCTAGCTTTATCACCTACCACTTGACCTTAGTAAAGGTACAGAACTGCTTCCTCACCTGTATAAGGGGACTAAAAATATCCATCCATCTTCTAGGGATTAAAAATATGGGGCTAAAAATATCCATCTCCCAGGGATTAAACAGATAACATCTAGAGTCTCAAATGTCAGATTCTTCCCTCCCTCCCTTCATTGGGAGAACAACAGGGAACTCTTACCATCCTTAATCAGGGGAATGTGATATAATGAAAGCTGTGTCCTCTCAAGATTATTTTGGCAGCACTATGAAGGACTTCTTAGGCCGGGAGGGGAAGACGGGAGGGTGGTAAGACACAAGCTGCTAAGGCAGCTGCTGAGATGGTCCAGGGATGAGATAAAGCAGGTCTGGGCTGGGAAGAGGCACCGGAGGTGAAGAAGAGGGGGTCAAACCTAAACAAATATTTAGAAGGGAAAAAAGGACAGCAGCTAACCCTCTCTCTGTGAACTCTAATAACCAGTTCACCACTTCCTGACCCATCTGGAGTAACAATGCGATGTGGTCCAAGCTCAATTTTTTTTTTAACGTATGTCAAGAACAGTCAGTTCTTCAGTGATAGATGGAAAATTATATTCTGAACTGTATTTTATGTTTTTAAATTGTTTTTAATGTTTATTTTTCAGGGAGGGCAAGCATGCGCATGAGTGGCGGAGGGGCAGAGAGAGAGGGAGACAGAAGATCCGAAGCGGGCTCTGTGTTGACCGATGCGGGGCTCCAACTCACAAGGCATGAGATCGTGACATGGGCCCAAGTCAGGTGCTTAACCGACTGAGCCACCCAGGGACCCCTTAACTGTATTTTAAAATGAACAGTGCCAGTGAAAGTGTAGAACATCACCCAAGAATTTTAAGAAGTAAGGGTCCTTAGGTTGGAATATTTTAGCCAGATGGTACTCAGAGATGCCGCACCAAGCTGTGATAACGGCGTTCTTATACATTTTCTATCTAACTAGATGGCAAGGAAATTACCTAGACCAGAAATATACTGCAGGCCACATATGTAAATTGAATACTTTTAATGGCCAGACACAGATGTAATTAGTTTCAATAATATATTCTATTTAGCTTAATATAACCAAAACTATTATTTCCACAAGAAACCAACATAAACAGATGTTAATGAGATATTTTACATTCTTTCTTCATCTATGAAGTCTCAAAATTCAATATATTTTAGACTTACAGCAAAATCTCCATTCGGACGAGGCATTTTTCAAATGCTCGGCAGTCACATGTGGCTCAGTAGTCACATGTGTCTACTACATAGACAATCTTCAAGTACTTGAACAAAGTACTTATTTTCAATAGAGTTTTCACTGGAACTCACCTTGATGTAGTCCCCTACTGCAGCTGAACATCTGGAGATTAAAAATGCTAACCTAATCACATCTGTTCCCTGGCTTACAGCCCTGCAATATCTTTACATTTTCCTTAAGATAAAGATGAACCAGTGATGGATCCCTTCCATTCAAAAAGGAAGGTGTCATATTATGTTTTATGGCTTATTGAAATAATATCTTGGTAGCTTATTTCTGTAATAATAGAGATACAAAGGTCTTCCTCAGATCACAATTTCTTTACCTACGCTGTTAAACTGGTTGTTTTCATCATGCGCCAACCCCAGAGATGATCCAGCTGAAAAACACCTTAGGCCAACAAGGGCTATTTTGAACCTGGCACACGGCCTGCCTAGCAGTACCCAGCCCGGCAGTTAAGAGCACGGGCCTGGAGCCCACTTGCCCGAGTGAGTTTGAGTCCAGGCTCAAAACGGTAGTACAATTTCATAGAATTACAGTAAGGATTGGATGAGGTGATACAGAAAAATTATTTGGGCACATAGTCTGTTGCCAATAATTCTTATCCCTTACTTGCATAGACTTCTCTACACCAGAAATGCCAGTATCATGTTTCTCAACAATCTGAGAGGCCTGTAGGCAGCGTTGCACAATGCAAAGAGCACAGCTGAACTGTGTTCACATCCCTGAACGGACACCTAACTGATGTGACCATGTGCAAGGTACTTAACCGGTCTGAGCCTCTGTTTCCTCATATTCAAAACAGAAATCACAATAAAATTGGATCCGCTGCACAATAATACAGCTAAGATTAAATCAAACAACAAACATAGTAGGTGATTTGGCCCTTAGAAAATATAACGTCTGCCCTCCCTTGAGTACCATGAGCATTTCCCCTTTCCCTTCTCCATCAGAGTCCGTTGCTTTGAGCATATTACTTTGGGGGTGATTTGGAGTACATCTCTTCTGAGTGAAGTAAAGGCAAAGGGAAAGTGTCATGACAGGACTGTGTAGTGCTTCAGTAGGCATCTGCTGACTTACCAAATCTTTACCATGTCCTCAATAATCACTAAAATCCAACCTACATAAGCCAATGCAAGCCCTGGTTCTGAGAAGGACTACTCTATGAAGAGCATGGTGATTTCCTTCCATGATGATACATCCTCACAAGGTTTCAGGATGTCTCCTGAATATCCCCAACTTCCTTTAAAAGCCTACAAAGCATTTGTCATTCGTGGGTGAGTCATCCACGGTGTACTGGAAAGGGCTGGTCAGAAGACAAGTTTTGGGACTCTGTCCTGGCTTTCGACCAGCTGTCGCTTTGGCGAAGCCATTTGACCTCTGTAGGTCACAGAGAGCACATCTGCTTCATGGAGTTGTTGTGGAGAACACATTTAAATAATCTATGCTGAAAGCCCATGGTCTAATTTCTAAAGAGGTTCACAAATCAATGTAAGGCTGGGATTTACCTAAACCTGATTTCCACACTTTTGTGTCTTGGTGGTATATTTTGGGAATTTGCTCTGAGATACAGAAGAGGACTCTTGCTTTTAGGTTAGCCGTGTCATCTCCCACCTTCTGCCCCACTTCCAAAGTCGGCAACTGGAGATCCAGACCTCTGACTCTGAGAGCAGGAATAGGATGAGGCAAAGGAGAAGCCTGGGGCCAGGGTGACTCATGGCTGTGGAACTCATTAACGGGTGGAATGTTCTCCGCATCTCCCTTCCAGGTCAAGTCTCTGGGTTAGCAAGGTACAGATGACAGATGGAGGAAATAGGCATATTTCTGCACAGACCAAATGTTATTTATATATGCATACATACATGCATATGTGTGTATATGTGTGTGTCTCCAAATATGAAAGCAAAGATCTAGAGAAATTATTCTTCTATTGGGCTGTATAAAACTGTAAATATTTATATTTTAAGAAAAGGTGTGTTTTACAAAGTATGGCATCGAATTGTCTTTTTCTCCACTGCGTCAGAGTTTGGCCAATTAAACCCCAGAAATCCTTTGATATGATTAAAATTTTTAACAAAGTGTTAAGTGGGAGAAAGAGAACTCTTTAGATAAGCCATTAAAATTCTCAAACACTGTAACATTGAAGGTGGGGATGGTACTCGTTGCAAGAGAAGTTTATGATGCCAAAATTAAAAAAAAAAAATGTTGAATATGGTCAAAGACCTAAAGCAAATAAAGCTGTATTACATGCTTGTGTACACAGCTACCTCATCTTTCGTCCAAGTTGCACTTTTGTTAAATGGATACCAGGATTATTCTAGAACAATAGGAAAGGACCTCAAAGGGAACATTCCAAATGCTTTGTGCTTGGATTTTCTCACACAGCTGTACTTATTACAACTCTATTAAACCAGCTGCTAATAATTTTCAAATGGTCCATTAGTTCTACCAATGACCTTGGGCCACCACCAATTTCAGACCTCATCTTCATGTCTTAATCAACGGCCTCAAATGGAATCCCCTCTTTCGACAGAGAAATGCATTTTGAAGAAAGACTGTTGATTGCAAAGCTTCTTTGCCATTAGGGAATTTGTATAATGTGGAATTTAACCTACAAACCCCAATCTTCCTAAAAGGAAAATGATTCCTCTGAGATTTCTTCTCTAAAGCAAGGTGAAAACTAAACTTTTTCTTTTTTCTAATTTTTTCTTTGTTTAACAGAACAGAATGCATGGATGGGTCTCTCAGGGCTCTGGAAACCTCTCTTGAATATGCTTGATCAACAATGGGAACTCACCCAGAGCAAAAAATGCCAGGAAAATATATCCTAAGCTCCTTCAGATAAATTTAAGAAAACGTCACCTTCTCTATAACCAAGGGTGTGGAGAGGAAAAGAACTTACAAAAGTGATTTCATTTTCAGATGTGACTTATTAATGGGATTGAAGATGATTCTGAGGGAAATCAATACCATGAAAACAAGAGTGCCAAGATGAAAAGGAATGTCCTTTTCTTAGGCTTGGAACTGAAAATATTTTTCTCTCTCGTGACCATCTTAACTTCAAAAGCAGAAGCAAGGAATGTCAATCCGTATGGAGCTCCGCTGGCTGCTTACCATATTTCCATTCTTTCCACAGAGAAGGGGAAAGGCAGCCCATTGTGTGTCCCCGCCAACAGAGATGAGAAAAAAAATATCACTTGTTTTTAAACTTTCAGAGGACACAGATAACTCACAGAGAATGAAAACACAGAGATGAATAAAGATTTTGGAATTAAATGTTAGATTTTAAAAATCCAGAAAGTTGGAGAATTCAAGAAATGTAAGAACTTCCAGTCACAAAAACCATGGGCTTCATAGTTTGTGTGCTAGGGAAATGTTTTTTTTTTTTTTCCTCTTTTTGTTATTTCTTCAATACTTTTGTTCCAGGAAGAACTTTTCTTCATTACTGTAAATATATCAAACAATATCCCATTTCCTCGAAATTGGTCATCTCCTTTTCCAGCCTGTGTATTCTCTTTCCACCTTTGACTTTTTACCAATTCTCATCAAATTAGGCAAAAATCTTGGTTTCCTGTACTAGCCACATTCTTCGTCAAAAAGGAAAAAAAAACACAACAAACTGCCTTATTCTCTACTCAATAAGAAGGGTACAGAGGAAACCATCAGACATTAAGAATGCCATTTAGTCTTCAAGAATAAAGGTGAGAAAGTGGCTTGGGGCATCTCTTTGTTCACTATTGCTGGCAAGTTTCCAGGCAAAAGTATTCAGTAATCTCATGATAATTGGACAACACAGTCTATTATGCACTCCCTGCGATGCAATATTGTTTCATGCCACAGCATGATGCAAGTGACATGAGCTTTGGTGTAGAGGACAAAGGCAGGGAATGACCTCTGGAATTCCATATCAGAGCATATGTCCTCTGACCCTAGACACATTTGGCTAACCTGAGACATTTACCCATACTGGGAAGGTAAGCCTAAATGTCAGTGTGAGTGGGGAGAAGCCTCCAATATTTCCCGTCACAACGGTTTTGAGCTTAGCTGCATAATACAACACATGTATAGCCATGCTCACAGATATGAATAAAAGAACCGCCAAAGGCAGATACGATAGTACATGAATGATTGAGTGGTTTCATGTGCTTTTTATATGCCCAAAAAGGGACTCCAGGAGCGGATGAAAGAATTTTCCTAAAGACCTTTGGGATGCTCTTCCAAACCAAAAGACTAGAAGATCACCAATGTTACTGGAAGTTCTTCAGGTGATGCTGGGTCGGGGACGGGAATTTCTGAGATACATACACGGAAATGATGGTGGAACATGGGCTGATAACAGGTTTGAAGAGTGAGGTCATCCACAGCCTACTCAAAGCCAGGAAAGCCATATGTTGTTATGGCTTAAGAGCTAAACGCCATCACCAAATTTTATAAACTTTCAGGCAGAATGTCATCCAATGATGCACAGGTTGACGGGTGCAGAAAAAGCCTACTCTTAGAATCCTGTAGGCATACTGGAATGGTGGCAGATGTGATACGAGCAAGATCGGTGTGAAATCTACTCTGGAGCATGCAGCTCTCAAAGAAATGGTCGTGCCCATTAGTTGGTCTGGATACACACAGACATCAATGCCACTTGCAGCTTCTTAAGGGAGTGATCCTGCCTCCTGATCACCTGGGTACCCCCAACATGTCCAAAAGAATGGGTGACGAGAAAGACATCCAGATAGCTTTACTTGGGGAAGCTGATCTGTGGCAATTAGCACAGAATCCAAAGAAAATGCACTATTATGCATCTTTGAGGTTTGTCAATGTGTTACACCTGCCAACTACGAGAGACATAAACACTAGATTGTGAACTTCTAGAAGGCAGTGAGGGTCTGGGTCTTTCATTTCCCTAGCCCCCAATATTTGGCACAAAGCCTGGCAGGCAGTCAAATGCTCAACAGAGGTTCGAATGAACGATCAAATGAATGCTTAAGAGTGAAAGACAGGTAAGCCAGGCGTCCAGTATCCAAAAACAGGGAAACAGGCTGTCATTTTTCAACTAGCCAAGTAGAGTCTGAGCAGGGAAAGGCTGAGCAAACACCCATGGCAGCCACAAATCAAAGAGCGGGGCAGGGGGATGCACAGTCTGACAAAGAGAGTTCACCAGCCCTGTTCCCTTTTAACCAGACTCCCCCACACATATACCACATCCCATCACTGCCATTACTTTCAAATCCAAGACAGCAGCAGTGACAGCAACAACCGGAGCTCGTTAACGATCACAACAGGGGAGCAAAGAGAC
Source organism: Panthera pardus (assembly GCF_024362965.1). Classification (NCBI taxonomy): domain Eukaryota; kingdom Metazoa; phylum Chordata; class Mammalia; order Carnivora; family Felidae; genus Panthera; species Panthera pardus. The sequence goes on along the minus strand of NW_026526766.1, from coordinate 67,685,497 downwards.
AGGAAAGTTTTACAAGATAAATGGAGAGGCAGCAATTTCTGAGGCCTCTCTTTTAAAAGGGGTGGGGACAGAGGGTGTGTACACAGGGAGTGGAAGTGGGAACTTCCACCTAGGTGCCCCATTAGGCCAATATTTTGCAAAACCAGGTGTGTGCAATTTGCTTATTAAAGTTCTCACCCTGGGGCAACTGACAAGACTCATCAGTCCTGGAAGACATGTGCTATGACCCCAAGGCAAGTTAAAGCACATCCGGAATATTTTAAGCCAGAAAGAGAATCTTTTTGTTAAAGTGAAAGAGGATCATTTTGCTAAAACAACTGACTGACTGGGAGGAAAAGGAATTAAGAGTGGTTTGTTCCCAGTTTTGTGTAGAAATGATACCATTATCTTCCAAAATGATACCATTATCTTCCGAAACAAAGGCTCAAGGTTAGACTGAGGTTCCAGAAGGAGCAAGGGAAATGTTTTTATTGATGATTCTATAAGTGGTGGCGCTTCAAAAGGAAACGTTCCAGCAGAGGGTAAAGGCTCCAATGTGGGCCACCTCGCCTACTTGCTAAGAGGCTCATGGTCAACACCCTTTTGAGCACCAAGATCCCTTAGAAATCTAGAGAACTGTCCTTCCTCACCGGCTAATATGGTAGGGAGAGGGATAGATATGAAGTGGCCAATGGGAACAGATGGAAGTAGCATTGCTCAAGGAGCTGTCTGCTGCTGAAGATGTTCAAAAATAGGAGACCTTCAATTCTGTTTTCCAGTCCAGCCAGGAGAGGCAAAGGGCTGTGCCTGCAGGGGATATAACAGTCTATATTGCTACCAATGGCATTCATCTCAAATCAGACATTAGCAGATCGTTCTGCCTGTGAAATATAGCTCCCTCCCCACCAAACACTGATCCTAATCAGGGCAAAGTATTATTAGTTCATACGTGCTGTAAGCATGACAGAGCTCTGGTGGAAGGTGCTCCAAATCCTTGAGATAAACAAAATCACAATGACAGAACAGCGCTCAAGTGCCTAGCACTGCGCCAGACAAGCTCAAGTTCACAGCGCTCTTCAGATTGCCAGGCACGTTTATACCCCTCACGTGCCCTCGTGTCAGCCTATCTTTGGAAGCATGAATTTTGCGCAACCTCTTCCTTTTGCATCTCTGGAAGGGCCAGAGTGATTTGCCCAAAGTCCACAACATAAGAAGTTAGTTAGGGAATTATAGTGAGGTCCTATTACAAGAAATTTATGACCAAAGTTTTTCCTTCTAAATGTACTACATACATGACATAAGGATAATCCACAAAGTCCTGTATTAACCACAGTTTCATCTATATGAAATCTATAGACTCTAATATGTTGCAAGGCAATCATGCCCCCTGTGACCTTTGTGATAGGATAAACAGTCCGTTTTTCTCATTAAAATAAAGGAAAAAAATGTATACCATGGGTTTGGCTTTGTTCCTTAAGACTTAGAAGGGTTTTGTGCTACTTGACAACTTGCCCTGGTTGGGCAAGCCCCTTAAATGTTGTTGGACTCCATTTCTCTGGCTATAAAATAAGATTAAATAAATAACCTTCAAGGTTCCTTCTAGTTTCAAAACCAACTATATTGTAGCAGGTGGGAAACCTCCAAGGAAATACCTTGGAGCAGTGATGGTCAGACTCAGGGTGCTAGCGTGGATCTCTTCCCCAACTTAGGCTGTGACAGGTCCCTGTGCAAGTTAATGACCCCTCTGAACCATCTACGGAGGGAAATGATTCAGCAGATGGTCTACGAGGTCCCACAAAGCATGTAGGCACATGTGGACAACATACAGAATAGGTAAGAAGGTGGTAGTGAAACAGGGAGCTGAGTGATGACTCCCCAACATCAAGGTCAGCAAACTATATAGGAACAGTGCAGAAAAGGAGCTCTCCAGGCTAGTTGACAAAAGACAGCGAACACCCAATCACGGGTTCAAATTGCTAGCTAACAACTTAGTGACCTTGGAGAAGTCGCCTGAATAAGCTGTTCCCGACTAAGTATCTTCTTTGGTTTAAAACATTCAGAAATAGGAAGACTTCACGAACACCAAGTGAGAAAGTGTTCTGGTAGAGAATGAGTCTATGATTTCAAAACACATAACTGTAAGGGACAGCAGCTATGGGGAAGTGCCACCGTCTAGCATTTACCCTCTCCCACCTACTGCAGCCCTCCCTGCTTGATCTCCCCACTGCTTTCCAACAAGCCTCAACAAGGCACAGGATCCTCAAAGCGGAGCTCGGGGCAGTCTCTCCCAATCAATCAAAACGGGCACGAGAAATAGAAGCTACATGGCACACCTGTTCCAGTGGAATTAGCAGAGATGGCTGAGGCAGGAAACTGAAATTCCATTTCAGGATTCCCTAACTAACTTCTTATGTTGTGGACTTTGGGCAAATCGCTCTGGCCTTTCCAGAGATGCAAAATGAAGAGGTTGCGCAGGATGACTTCAGAGATCCATTCTGGCTTGGGATTTCATCTCTTTGAATATAACTAGTCACCTTATGTTCACGGCAGATGACAGTAACTCCTTCCCTTTTGGACCCTAGATCCTGGTTTCGTGTGTATGTTTGTGTCTGCGTTTTGTAGTCGACACTGCTGTGTAGCCACGGATCAAGATTTAGAACGTGCTAGCAGACTACGTCTGGATCTTCAAGGCGGCACCCTGGCATTTTATTTATAAAACTGGGATTCGGTATCATTGCCAACATGCAGTGGCTTGAATCTTGAGAGCTGGATACCCTTGAGTCATTATCAACTTTTGAAATAGGCAGTGCATTCACTCAGCTGAACAGAAAGACATTTTAAGCTTTAAAATAATTTTGGGTTTACACAAACATGCTGGAGTCATGAAAAGACAGAGAAAGTTTTAAGAATGGTCTGGTGAGGTCACAATCGATCTCAACCACCTGCCTGCCACCCCACCCCCATGTTTCTTTTGTACTAAATCAGTAATGTTCAGTGAGTCATTATGCAGTTACCTCCTCTCATAGAAGGGCAACAAACCAGCTTCTTGCATATGAGTTACCTCCTAATTATTATTCAGTAAAATATAATCTATTCATCTATTATTTTATTCAAAATAGGCATCACACATTTTTTAGGCTACCTTGGGCATACTTTACCTTTTCTTGGGGAAAACAAATGCCTCCGTCTATCTAGATGAGGAACCATCCAAAGAGCAAACCATTATGAGAACTCATGACTCTCTCTGGCATCCTCCCCTTCTCTTCAAGTGGTTTATGAGAGGGTAGGGGGTAGGGGTGGAGGTAGAAACTGGCAACGCTTAGGAATCAGATGGGTCCAAAACACCAAGCAGTCCTCAACGTAAGTCCCAAGTGCAGGATAGCCAATTCAAATTGTCCTTGTTCTAAAGTCTTGATATGAGCTCTGCACCATCTGCCTACGGGTGACCTAACACTGATTTCTGCTGGGGCAGCTGGAACAGGGCAGGATCATTTGCCACTGTGATCTGAGTCACTATTCAACAACATCTCAGGGTTAACAAGATCACATGTTCAGCTGCTACTTAAAGCCTTGGAGGCACTTCAACCTCTTAACTTGGGTAAGCATTAGAAGCCTAGTAGGTAGTGTCCAACTCCTCAAAATAACTTTGAAAAGACTATCTTCCATTCTTGGAGCTTCTAAGCATGCCAAGGACATGACTATGAGTTCTCAGGCCATGACCACTGTTTTCTGCTACGAACAGATTACCATCACTAAGAGAAATTTCCTCAACTTTACTTTCTTCGTTCTGAATTGTTTCTTCTCTTCCACTCTTCTAAAACAACATTCTTCTCACTCTTTACGAGACCTTTAAAGCTCAAAGGAAGAATGGAGAAAGAACATCAAATATCCTTAACGATATCTGGTCTGTGCCACTCTCTCGAATGTGTGCCGGGATTTTTTGTGGTAGTAGTGGTGACAGTTGTTTTGGGGGATAGAGAACACATAAAGAAAAGAAATAATTGCCCTGCATTTACTCAGGAAGCCAAAGTGTCTAATCCATCAAACTTTAAAACAGGGTCATTTTCCTTTTTGTTGAGATTAATGCAGAAAACATCCTAAAAAGGGTAACGTTGACCACACACATTGCTTTGAAGCAGAATCTTTTTCTTTCCAAGTTACTTCTTATCTCTTGGGGGCAATGTTTACTTAGCTGGTTGAGTCATTCATTCAACCACTAACTATGCAATGAAGATCAACTATTTATCAGGCACACTATTAGACCCCAATCAGGGTGAAGTCGAGATCGTTCTGATTCACAAATGGATTATTTAGCTGTGGCCCAGTATCAGAGGCAATGGCTTCAAACCAGGCCAGGTGGGCAGCAATACAGAGCAAGTCCACAGTCAACTTGTGCATCTCTTTATTGTTAACAGAAGAAGAGAGAGAAGAAGAAGGAGGAGGAGGAAGAGGAAGAAAAAGAAGATGACGATGCAGCAGAAGCAATTTGGGTGGATCGGTAGTAATATCTTTGTATACAGAAATCAATATAATGTAACATCCCTTTGTTTCAGCCAAAGGTAATAATATGAAAAAACTCCGTCCAATTTAATTGATGAATGACAGATACACTGCTAACAGTGTCTCCATGGTGGGAGGAAGAGGACGAGGCAGCAGAGGACGGTGATGGGGGTGGAGCACAGGAAGTAGCATGCCACTGCGATGACATTTCCCAAACCTAAATCACTTAGTATACAGTACCCTTAAGGTGCCCTGGAGGTACTGAATTCCTGGGGAAGAAAAGACGAAAGCCTATTCCATAGCTCAAATTATTAGCAGCTACAAATATCAAGTTCTGACAGCATCTCTTTTCCTTTTCCTCCTTCCTGCATATGAGACATTAAAGCACAGTAGCTCCTTCCTCCTCCCTTGCCTGCCTAATGATACTGAATTCCCAAGACCAGTGGTTCCTAAATCAGGCTTCTAAGAATACACATTCTAGGGTCCCACCCTAGACCTACTGAATCCCTCTCCTGTGGTAGAACCTAAAAATCTATTTTTAATAACCTCCTTTTTGTTTCCAAGTTCTCAGAATGATTCTGAACATCAGCCTGATTTAGGAATCATTGTCCCATTCTACAATTATGGTGATTCAAAAAAGCAAATTTAAAAGGAACTGTCCACCCTATCCCACCCCACCCCACCCCACACACTTGTGGTTCCTCAAGCATTTTCTTTATATGCAGTGAAGAGAACAGCTTCCTCTACCACCACCCAAATACCCAGCAATTAGCAGACAAGACCCACAGATTCTTCACATTCTGAAGCTGTTAAAACAAACACGTGTGTCTGGTGCAAAGTTTGCTCAGCAGCCCTCATGATCGCGTGGACTCTCCTGTTCACCTAAATGAACAGCCAAGGCTGCTGATTCCAGGTAAAATGATAAATAAATCAAAGGAGCCTCAGTCTTAGCCTCTGGACTCCATCCAAACTTCAGACAAAAAGATTTACTAATCCCTTGTTGGCAATACAAAAATAATAATACAAAAACAAAATCACCTGCCATTAGCCAGATCTAATCTAATCTTTCCTTGCAATAGTAATTTCACTCAGGGTACTTCAACATCTACCTGGGCCTAGCACGCACAAGAAATGAACGAACAATGCTGGTTATAGGCACAAGGTACTTTGGGAAAAGGCAACTCCTTGGAATGCAGTGGGGTGATATGTGAGGACTACAGTAAGAATTAGTAAACAGGACCATGAAGAGAAAAGTCTGTTCATTTTCCACCCATACACCATCCTGCCCTCACTGGCCCAGCATTAATATGGTCTCTGCTTCAGAAGCTTTTGACTTTCCTGCTATTATCCTAGTCTTGCTTTAACACATACTTTATATTAGAATGCGTTCCAGGAAGCATATGGCAATAGAACTAGGTCAACCATTAACCAAATAACAGGAAACTGCTCTGCAGCGCACACCCTTCAAAAGCTTGCTTAATGAGCTGGCTCTTCAGAATATGTCCTTCGGTGAGGTTGGAACTAACAGGGTCTGTGGGTTTCTTTAATTCTGCAAGGTCACCTCATACCTAGAAGGCTTCTGCACATATTAGACTTTGAATGGTCTAAATCATTCCACTGGAATGTTCAAGAACTGAAGTCAAAGGTGGAGAAGCATGTTTTCTGAACCTGCTGGGCCATCTTCAAAAAACATGACTATCGTCCTGGTTCCATGGCTTCATTCTTCCAGTTATGTTAAACTGACACGAAACACTCCATGTTCTTCTTTCTCTAGCATTTTTTTCAGTATTCCTTAAGGTTTCCATACCATCAATCTATCCCATGAAAAACATGCCACAATCCATATAGACTTAATAGGTCAAATTAAGTCTTGGGAAAAGGTTGGTCTTCCTTTTTCATATAAATCTACAAATGAGATTCCTCCAGACCCCCCGACCTTGAGTCTTCAAGCATTCTTGAATTTGACTTTTTCCTCTCAATGTCTCAGACTCAATCCTCCAAAATCTAACTTTACAATGCCCCTGAAGAGTCATTCAGGATCATACTAGTCAAATGTCACCCTCAAATTAGTATCCTTCGCAAAACATCAACACCCAAAGTCTCCTCGGTTTCTTTACCCTAGATTGCAATCTAGTCATTCTTAAATCCAAAATCCATTTAATATGGATTACAGAGCTGGGCAGTTTCCCTTGATTAAGAACTTACATTAACTCTAATTTTTAAATTAAACTGTCAGAGCCAAATCTCCATTTACTAACGTTGAATGCTATTTTATACTAGTGATATCTGTAGTAGCAATCATTGTTTAGAAGAAACTAAGAGGTACTAAGAGGTACCATTCTGTCTTTAAAAAATTGAGGTGTAATTAGGGAACAAGAATTTAGGAACAATAACTTTTGAAAAAATGCTGGATTTGGTTCCCCGACCCTATCACTTACTTATTGACCGTGCACCTGCCCCAGGCGCTGTGCAAGGCACTGATGATACAGATGAAGAGGAGAGATGCTGGGCCTGCCTTTCCGTAGCTTCTAGTCTAGTCCTGTTCAGTAACTGATCAAGAGAAACCAGTGGTTGGCCTTCAAAGTCGATTTGGGTAAATTTTAACTTTTCACCTGAAAACAGTCAACAAGGCTTCATGGAACACCAACATAAGGAATGGCACACTGGGCTAGAGGTCAACAAGAAGAGGCTGTGAGGGTCATTAATTTGTCTATTGGATTCCGGACACCCAACCATCTCCCATCTGTGCCATTCTTGGGAAATGTCAGGTTTTTCTTTTAAAGGAGTTAGTTGTGTAACCATCGTCAAAACAACAACAACAAAAAACAAAAATAGAACCTCATCTAAGGAACTTAATACTAATCTACTACAGAATGTTCAAGATAGTGTAAACAGAAGTTAAGGTACTTTTCCCCCTCATCTGCCAGATTTTGAAGTCATGTTTCATAGAGGAACACACTGCCTTTTACAAGTCGTCATGTAGTAAAAGCTACTGCTCCAGCCCCTAAAGCCAAGATGTTAAATGTTTATCAGTCCACCAATACAAGCCCCCTAACAGGGATTTCATGCGGACTCAAGTGTATTCTGACTCCTGAACAGTCACTGCCAACAGTGCTCTGCCTATAAGTGTTTTATGAAAACTTAAGGATGGGAGAAAAAGGAATTAGTATTTTTTTATGTGCTCAGTATACATCGGGCTCCACACCAGAGATTTACATTCGCGATCTCATTTATCCCCCATGTGAAGCTTACACAGTAGACTTTTTTTTTCCTTTGCCCCAGATAAGAAAACTGAAGATCGAAGATGAAATCATTCCCTCAGGGTCACCCAGCTACTCACTGGCTCTGAGGTCTATGTTCTTTCTACTACGTACCCTGGCCCTCACTGCCAAGGTCTTCACAGGCTTCCCAACACGGATACCAAAGGTTCCCTTATATGTGGTCTCTGCACAAGTCAAGTGTTCCCTCCTCTCATGAGAGCGTGCTGCTCCCAGCACAATCTCCAGGACTCTTGAAAGATGGTCCAGTGTTTCTCAGAGTGCCCAAACACCGAAGATGGAACAAGGTCAGGCCAGTTTCTAAGATACGAAGCAAGATGAACTCAGCGGGTCCTCCTGCCAATTGCCCTCACCCTTACTCATCTGCTGGAGCATGCCAAGGCCTGTCTGGAATGACGCAGGAAAGGGTCACCATGGGTGATCCTATGCCCCCCTCCAGATTGCTACAAAATAAAAGCTCACTGCTGAGACAGCCTGGCTCCTTGAAAACCCACCAACACAGTTTCATAGGAATCAAAATTCTAAAAGAGACTATGTGCATCCACCAACCTCAGAGTTAAACGCAGGAGGTGAAGAGTAAAGCAGGTCTAAAGGTAAAAGGTCTAGGAATCTGTGGACCCAATCCACCTTGGAGGTCCAACTCCTTACAGTGTCTGCTGGCCATTCCTTTTTTAACTCACAAAGGAGCCAAAATGTTTTATTTGCCCTATATGAAGTTCTGACTACAAACACATTTCAATCGAGAGATGAATATCGTAGCGATCAAAGGCCCAACTTAAAGCCATTAATAAAATGTAGTCCAACAACCACTCTCTACCCCAGCAGCAGCTCAAATCCGACACCAGAAAGGCAGGGCTGCTGACATCCAGAGCTACTTAACATAAACAAACATGAAGTCCACACTTGGGTTAGGAGATGCGGCTAATTTTAGACGACTGTTTCGTATCTGATGAAACGGAGCCTGGGCTTCTCTCTGGTGTAGGGCGGCCCTCATGCCTACATTTAACCAACCCCACCTCCAGATTTTCTCAACTATGGAAAACAAGTGGTCAGGTAGCTGAAAGAAGGAATTCATTCCTGTGCTGTGAGGTCTCCACAGACAAAGTGTCCAGTCTGTTTCGGCCACCAGGGCTGCTGAGGCGCTACCAGGGGCTGATGTGGAGAGGATCCCAGCATTTAGGACCATCTGATGAGAGTCAGGCCCTGCTGTTCTTCCGCTGATCAGTGTCTGAGGCAAGTGCCTCACTCAAAGAGAGGCTGTGAAAAATCCTCCAGGGCAGGCACAGAACTTGAGAGGGCTCTTGGTGATGAAGTGCAGCTCCACTGGTCCCATTCCCAGGACAGCTCTGGAATACTCCATGCCTTGAATGCATACAAAATGTAGTCTTACAGATTAGAAACAAGTGAGATACTGTGTTTGACTGGTACAAGAATCTACTTTTCCAAGACCCGGTGAATCCCGTGCTCGCTCTCTCGCTCTCTCCCTCCCTCCCTCTCTCTCTCTGCCTTTAACACAGCTGTGAAGTCCACTGAGTGTCCAGCCAAGTGTACTTGGACCGTCCTCCTCTCTCAAGCCAGTGACGGGACCCAGTTCCAGCCTGGTGGCTTGATGTCCTTGCTCATCTGCTTTCAGGTTTAACAAGGGAAAAGAATCTATCGCTTAAATTGTAGAAGCTTTCTTTCCAGGGGAACTAGACAGTCCTGATGGCTCCCTCCAGTTACACAGCAATTATGTAATTGCTAAGCTTCTGCAGAATCACTGGAACCTTTCTGCAGCCTTCTACGGACTACAGCTGCAGCCCAATGTTCTGAGATGATTGTAGCCTTTGAACGGATGACCGGTCTCAAATCTGAGCGCAAAGGGCCAGACAATGGGATTCCATCTCAAGCACAAAGATGCTCCTGCCTCACGAAGCCCTTTCTCCTCCTCCCAGTCTGTGCAGCTAACTCTTGCCTTTGCCCGCCCTACATGTGTGTGGAATGTGGTTCACTCTGTTTATGCTGACAGGTTCCAAAGGAGGCAGAGAATCAGCTGAAGTTTTGCCATGGACCATGCACAAGGTAATCATTTAACACGTAATGTGAAAGCTCCAGAAGAGGACAAGATGCAAGGGGGTGGGAAGCATCTCCCTAGGCTTCCTGCACTGGCATGAAATGAGTGCTTCCCTTCCTTCTGCCAGCTCCAATCCTTCATGTTGACATTACACATCCTGTACTGTAGATCCACCCCCATGCTGCCGCTTGCCCAGCTGAATTATCTCCTGCGTCACAGCGGTGGTAACAGAACTGCTGGCTCGGCAGACGCGAAAGCACCATTTCAATGCTTAATGCATTCAGCAACTGGACATATTACCAGTGCGTCGGGGCTGGTCCGTGGCCCTCCCAGCAGCCATGCAGTACTCGACCTAACCTTCTGCTAACCAGATGGTCTGTTTGCCTCTTGGGACCAAACCATTAAACTTTACTTTATTAAATTCTATCAAAATGTGGGGACAGTTTACAGCAGTGTGTCTGGTTCATCTCCAACAGGGTTGCTAAGATGAAAATGACCTAAAAATATCTGGAAACTCTACTTCACACCAACAGAGAACAAGATATTTTGGAGTAAATATTTAAATGGCCTGCCAGATTACGTACCCCGGCAGCATTGACTACACGGTTAGCAAATTATATTGTAAATATATACACACAAAGACTCCGAAATGCAAGCATCTAAACAGGAATCCATTTCCCACTGGCTAAAGCCACAGTTCACCAGCCCCTGGCTCCAAGCTATTTAAAGGTGGCCAAGGACACCATCTCCATCATAATCACCTCAATTACCAAAAGAAAGGACCCAACACAACTGACAGCGAGATCCCACACCACCCCCTGCGTTTGACCACCCAGGCATACTGAAGGCGTGCCGAGGCACTCCAAAGGTGCTCAATAAATGTTTGACGGACGAAGAGACGGATGGACACACGTTTCTCAAATACAAGAGCACCTATAAAACACGTGGTATGCCAGTGAGGACATTACATTCTTCCCAACTCTATATCATCCCACAACTGCTAACTAGGCGTGCAGAGCCAGGCGGCAGATGAATGGCAAGGAGCAAGCCATCTGCACCAGTGGCACTGGATGGCCGCTAATTGATCACTGCAAATGAACTGCAGAGGTGGCCATTTATTGGGTACCTGGCAGGGTGCTGGGTGCTTTACATACATTATGCCTCTTAGCCTTCGCCCCAGAGGGAATGCCATTTTTAAAGATAAGCTGGAGGCTAGGAGCAAATTAGGAGCTCGACCCAAGTTAAATCAATCACTTTTCTACTACTCTGTAGTCCCAGATAAGTAAGGGCCTTACCAGTTGTAAAGAACCGAGCACATGTGAAGGCGGCATTCCCAAATATAGCCCTTACCAAATTCCAAGGAAATTGGAGAAATCTTTCCACTCCCCGATTTCCAGGCATCCTAAGAAGTCCTGGTTTCAGCTCCTACTGTTTCTCCCATGTCTTATATTCTTGAGGGCATTCCATATTATTATAACCGGCACCACACCCCACAGCTACACCACCACCACCCTGGTAATTTTGGGGTCCACGCTCTGAGACCCCAAATCTCTCACTCGAGGTCATTCTAGAGATCTGAACACCAGTAAATAAATGCATGGTCTCTTCTCTCCTTAAACATCTCTGGAGACTATTTTAAAGTGGCAAGTATAAATTTTTTATAATTAAAAAAATAGTCCATTGACACCCTTGTCTCCCTGGAAGTTCTTGAAATGTAAAAGTTTTTAATAAGATAAATAAATAAATCTTCAAGGGTTAATTTGCTTTTAAAGGTGAAAAGTCCCTACACTGTTTTCACCAAAGAACCACTTAACTGGGGCACCTGGGTGGATCACCCGGTTAAGTGTCTGACTTCAGCTCAGGTCACGATTTCACTATCTGTAGGTTCAGAAGCCCCATGTTGGGTTCTGTGCTGACAGCTCAGAGCCTGGGGTCTGCTTTGGATTCTGTGTCTCCTTCTCTCTCTGCCCCACCCCCCACTCGCTCTCTTGTCTGTCTCTCTCTCTCAAAAATGAATAAACATTAAAAATCATTTTTTTAAATATTCTCTGCTTCTTCCACCGTCACCAACCACCATGCTGTCACCACGGAGGCCACCAATAGTGTTCTTCTGACTTGGAGCAAATGAGTTTAGGTCAGTCCTGTTAGGCCCTACCATTCTACATTTTGAAATATCATCTACCCTTCAGGCACTCTAAAATTAGCCTCCTTGCCCAAGATCTCAAAGCATCTGATATTACAGTACATGAGTAAGACCAAGTAGACATGGACTATTACTAAAATAAACGTTTGAGGAGCGCCTGGGTGGCTCAGCCGGTTAAGCGTCCGACTTCGGCTCAGGTCATGATCTCTCGGTCCGTGAGTTCGAGCCCCGCATCGGGCTCTGGGCTGACAGCTCAGAGCCTAGAGCCTGTTTCAGATTCTGTGTCTCCCTCTCTCTGACCCTCCCCCGTTCATGCTCTGTCTCTCTCTGTCTCAAAAATAAATAAACGTTAAAAAAAAAATTTTTTTTTTAAATAAAATAAAATAAAAAAATATACATTTGCACAGAGAAGACCAAAGCGATTCTCAGCAAGGCCACGGGACAGTCCTCAAACTGGCTCAGGGCAAACGAGTAAAGCTACAGAGAGGCCTCCATAGCCACTATTTTCCTTGCAATAAACGCAGCTTTCTCAGACAAATCGTTTTTGCCAGATATGATGCCAAACTATAGGAGCAGTAATAACATTTTTCTTCCAAAATGCTCAAGAAAGTTCATGTTGATTAAAAACTGTTCTCCCACAACATTTCAGGGAATATACCTCTGCAAGGTTGGGACAGTCTCTGTTACCATGAAAATGCGCTATTCCCAGAGGATATGGCATCATCCTCAGGTAGTTTACAAATCCCTACTGAAGACCCCAATACAGATAGGGAGCACTGCAGGGTCCACAGTCAGGCAGACCAGAGGCTCCCAATCTGGCACATCTCCCTGCGAATGCACAACAGCAGTGAGAACCGTTCATCAGTTAAGGCAAGACATGGCACAAAGTTAATCAGGAGGGACTCAAAAAATGGAGTTTAAGACCAAGGACAAAACAATTCACATCTGGCAAAGCCCTGGGAGATCTCTACCCCGTCTTCTCTATCAGTAAGGAAGGAAGAAGCTATCATTTTTCAAGTGCCCATTATGAACCGGGATCCTTATTATACACATAATATTTTAGTCCTTATGTCAGTTCTACAGATTCATACTATTATCTCCCTTTGATTGGGTAGGAAATCACGGGAACAGAGAGGTTAAGTGACTTATTCAAGGTCACACAGCTAGGAAGGGACAGAGACAAACTTCATCCCGTGCTTGTGCAGTCCCAAAAAGTATGCTCTATGTACTACACACGACTTTCTTCTTCTTTTTTTCAATGTTTCACTTAGTTTTGAGAGAGAGAGAATGCACGCAGGGGAGGGACAGACAGAGGGGGACAGAGGATCCGAAGCCAGCTCCACACTGACAGCGGAGAGCCCTATGCAGGGCTCAAACTCACTAACTGTGAGATCGTGACCTGAGCCAAAGCCAGACACATAACCAACTATGCCACCCAGGCGTCCCCACTCCACCTTCTTAATGAAGACCCCAGCACAAAGAACTTCATGTTCACCCAGAAATTCTGAAAAATTTGTACTCCTAATGTTTCAGCAAAAAATAAGCTCCTTCTCCCAGAGAGAATATATACATACACATTTACATAACATATATATATATATATATATATATATATATATATATATATAAACACACATGCACACATACACCCAAATATACAGTAACCAAATTCTAAGTTGTTCAGACAGTTCAACTGCACTCAAGTTTAGCCATGGTGTGCAAATGTTCAGTGCATTATTTTTTCATATAACTGCATGTCAGAAAGGGAAAGCTGCCAAGTGACAATCTGTCCCAGTGATTCATGGTATCACACTGACATACCCACTTCTGATACAGGTTGTTGTTTGTATTTCCTAGAAATCATTGCCTTCATTAGAGAGATAAACAGGAAATAAAGTCCCCAACAATGACATGTTCTTTCTCTACTGGAATAACTCTAGCAGCGAATGTCATGAATTTGGGGGATAGGAGGGTGTGGATAACAGAAAGTTAGAAGTTCTCACTCTGTTCCTCAGACCTTAATGATCACGTTGATAAGACAGTATCTTAAACATGGATGACTGTTTTTCATTTTAGGAAATGAAATACACCTTATAAAGTAAAGGCTCTATTCAAATGAATCACATTAAATCTACTGAACAGGTGTCATGTGCTAAGAAAAAATAACCTAGCCAATTTTGGATTTTTATGCTTCAAGATTCCTATTTGCTGAGGTATTAATGTTTTACTGTCCTATTGGACTCTTAAAAACGTTAAGTATCTTTCTGTAGGCATCAACACTAGCTACAAGATGTGCATGGTCACGGGCAAAATAAAGTTACCACCAGTCTTTCTACTAAAATGGAGAAAAGATGATGGGAAGGTGGCAAGAAGGGGGAGAAGGAACACAGAGGAACACCTGGGAAACATTGGAAATTCACCGTTCAGTAGCTGCTTCAAATAAGATCGCTAACACTTACCTGTGCTAGGGTCAATTTTGATAATTGTAGTTGACGTCTAGAAACGGGGTTATGAATATAATTATCATGAAGCAGCAATTGGGCAATCACAACCTAATTAAGCCCACTGACTAGATTATCTTGTTTTTCCCCTAATAATCACATAACATTTAACACTTGCTAATTTCAGGACCTATGGGTGATGTTCCTTCATTATTAACAAGCTACAGCCACCGGTCAGAAAAAGAATGGGTGAGCTACTCAAACACTTGAGTCAACCAAGGAGTAGGGATGAACGTCAGGGACAGGTGACATTTGTCCTTCAATACCAAGTCACTTCTCAGCCTCCCAAAATTACTAATTAGGGGCAAAGCCCCAGGAGAAGATGACACCAAGGATGAGAACTTCCACGCATGTGAAGCATCCAACTCTGCTTTCCTAAATGCGTGCCATTTCATGTGGTGACGGCAATGTGCTTTTTCGCATTACAGTGGAATCTGCCTTTGAAGAGGTTTCCTTTTGTTTTCAATAGAATGGAAGATTCCTCCACCAAGCCGAAATCCATAGACTTTAAACACTTACCTCCTTGAACATGCCCTCCCCCACCCTGACTCTCACGTTGAGTGTATTCTCCCAATACAGAGTCCTACTCCCAACTGGATACCACTGCACCCACAAAGATTGGTTGATTCAGTTCACCTTCACTTTCTGCAAAGCTCCTGAGGGTAACCTGGGTAGATCTCTCTTCAAAGAATCAAGAGGAAAATCGGAGACGCATGTTAAGAACTGGTCTTTGAGACAAGCTGGTCTGAGGGAGCATCTTAGAGGGCTGGCCACTACTGATTAAGGTCACAGCAGATGCTACCTAAGGCTCTTAAATCAGAAATTCCCCAGCTGGAGAACCACATGCTTTGGTATATAGCTCAGTGTTACTCTCTTCAACTATGTCATTTTTTTTTTTCCTGAGGCTTCCCAGCCCCCCCCCCCCCCCTTAAGGGCCTTTATCTAAGAAAACAATGGTTTTGTTAAGTTTGGTAAATGATATGGGTGACAGGTGAAAAAATGGGTGACTCTCTGGCCTCCTCAGTACACTTTACAAACAGGACACATGCTTACCCTTCTACAAAGGTTTTGGGTGAAGTCAGTTGGGAAGAGATCATCTAAACAGATCCATAGCAAAGTTAAAACTTTGTAAAACCACCACTAGTTGCTCTGAGGTTAAAGAGTCTGCTCAGCAATTAATGCCCAACCACCTGTCTTACAGGGAAGCTACTGTCCTGGATATCTTCGGGATATTTGGACCTGCTCCAGCTCCCTTAGTACAACTTGTTACTCTGTTAAGGGCATTTGTGGTCATCCATGAACAGCAGCTTCCTTACTGTACTGTGATGTTTCAGGGAGAGGCAAATAAAAACCAAAACATTCATCATGTCTCCATGATCTAAATAGAGCACATGGTGATCATGAAAGGGCGTAGGGAATATTAGCACCCGTGCTTTGAAGAGTATCTATGCTATTTTCCAAAAATGACCATCAGACAGGGGAACTAACTTTCAAATGTCTGCGTGGCTTTTGGAAACATGTCTCATGCTTACAGTAAACCAGAGGCACTGAGACTTCCAAAAGGGGCCCTAAGAAGGAAAAAAAATAAGATACCTTCTTTACTTAAGAAAGAAAAGAAGAAAAGAAAAAAAGAAAAGAAAAGAAAAGAAAAAAGGAAGAGGGAAGAGAAGGAAAGAGAAGAGAAGAAAAGGAAAGAAAAGAAAAGAAGAGAAAAGAAAAGAAAAGAAAAGAAAAAAAAAAGAAAGGGGCGCATGGGTAGGTCAGTCGGCTAAGCATCTGACTCCTGATTTCAGCTCAAGTCCTGATCTCAAAGTTCATGAGATCAAGCCCTGCATCGGGCTCTGTGCTGACACTGCAGAGCCTGCTTGGGTTCTCTCTTTCCCTCTGTCTCTGCCCCTCCTCTGCTTGTTCTCTCTCTCTCTCTCCCTCTCTCTCTCTCTCAAAATAAATAAATAAATGTTAAAAAGAAGAAGAAGAAAAAACAAAAGTCACACAGTATATCTTTTTTCCATAACAGGTAGGTATTCCTTTTTAAATATCCACATGTATAACTACTTTATAATTCTGAACTTCACACAGTACAGCTTAAAAATATTCATTCTCTAAATTTCCTCATACATGGTCTCTTGCTGTTTTTCACCATCTCCTCTATAACTCAGAACAAAAACAGGGTACTCTTTAGTTAAACACACTTTGTCAAGCTATTACAGTAAGTTATATCTCTCATATCAACTAATAGATTACAATTAATTTTCCATTATACTCAAATTTCCCTTCCAGAACACCAGGATATACTACTGGCATAAGCAACTGGAAGAGATAAACCATCAGGATTATAAGCTATTAGCATCCTAAGTAATAACCACGGCCAGTTCCCACAAGCTGAGGGCCAGAAGGTAGTGCCCCCTGTGTGTGATCCTGGCTCCCCATTTTCTAGCTCCACGACCGTGGGTAAATTTCTTTACCTCCCAAACCTCAGTTTTCTCCACCAGAAGAACAGTCCCTGGTTCATATGAAATGTTAAACAAATGCTAACTAGTTTAGTTAGCGCCAGAGAAGTAGTATTTTTGTGGAAGGTCCGTGTGATACTCTTACTCCAGTGGGGCTGGCAGAAGTTTTTGATGAACTTATTGTATTTATTCCTTTTATAGATGGTATTCTTACCCAGCACCAGAAGTGATAATATTCAATTGACAGCAGAAGGGGGAGAAGTTCTGGCAGCTGAACTCTGACATTCAGATCAAAATGGTCTCTTCCATGCAGATCCCCTTCCCGGCTATCATTATCCAATACCAATTAACAGTCTCCACAGAAGACAAAATACGACAGAAACCACTGAAGAGAAAAAGGTTCTGGGTGATAGGTACTTGTTACTGAAATCCTTACATAATCTCTGGCTGGTATCTATTTCTGGCCATCTTCGGTCTCTGGCCCAGTGTTCAAATTTTACCCCACACGAGGGACCCTAGACCAGGCCCAATCTGGGTCGGGTGATTCAGACTCAATTTCTGACTAATTGGTCACAACACAGAGGGATGGTGTCATTAGGGATCAGGAAGACTAACCATTCTGGGATTGACTGGTTCTAGCAAACAGCTTAATCCCAAACTGGACTGCAGGTAACTGTCACACTCCGTTCCTTTCCCCTCGGAAAGAAGCGTGTCTTTGTTCTTCATTCCTTCTAGCACTCACAGCGTAGGTAGAGAAGCTCTATGGATAAGTTTAGAGAGGACTATCACATGGTCTGACCATTAATAATGCAGCTGTTTTCTGCTGTGCTCTATTCTCTACTTCGTTCCTTTTCCAGGAAAATCTCCACCTAGGCCCACTTAACCAGTTCCTTCAAGTTTCCATCTGTCCTCTATCAGAAAGGCCGATTTCTGAAGTCACATAAATGGTCTTCCAAGTTCAATTCTTTTTTTTTTTTTTTTCTCCTTTTTAACAGTAAGAACTGACCAAAGACTGGGTCTGAGCACTGGTCTTCATTTTTCACGTGCAATAGGTACCAAATTACAAAGTCTTTTTCCACTTGCTTTACTGTTTTCTTAAAAGCAATACCTTTCTTCTTCCTGCAGGCTCTTCCCAGTGGACAGACCTCTTCTACTTCGACTTGTCAATCATTCCCCTGCCTCTCTTCTTCTTTTCCTTCTCCCGTCCAAGCAGGCTCTCCTTCCCAGCAAATTTCCACCACATAATTATGGCAATGCTTTAGCCTACTTTTCTGTTAGCTTAACAACCCTGTCTATTTTCTACTTGTGCTGATGCTACTGTTTGCTTTTCTGACGGGCTAATCCGTGTATCCTTTCAAGGCCTAACTTCCCCTACCATGATAGCAGCTGGAGCTCTAATTCACAGGTGCCTTCCAAAGCTTTTCATTAGCAATAGAAATGAGATGGTTTAGAAACCCATTTCTTAATCTGCAGGTGAGTATTGGAACCTTTGTGCAGCAAACATCTTTCAAGTATCCCACATTGTACCACTGCACAATTATTTTCTGAGTAATAAGTACAATGTTATAGGCACATTTGTAGTGTTAAAAGGGAGAATGTTCCCTCAGAGGGAATCGGCTCCCACCCCCCTGCCTCTGGCATTTCCCAGCTCAAGAGAGAAGCAAGCCCTCAGCTGACATGAGCAAAAATGAATAAATGGCAACTTTACCTTCTGAAATCTGAACAGGGAAGAGAAAAATTCCAAAATGTGAAGGCCTTAGCTCCTGTTCTGGTTCAACTGGCCAGATGAGGGCTTAGGGAGTGAGGTTGGCCTTCCCCAGCTGGGCTCTGTGGCAGATAAGCCTCTCCACAAATCCCGGGCTTAATTACTTCTGACACAGTTGTCTCGCCTGGGCCTCCAGCTCCTTTTGTGCTCAAACCAATATGAATCCAAAGGTAAGTCTTTGCTTACTCCTCTTGGACAAATGCTTAATTTCCTACTAAGTGATCCTAACGCATTTTAATCAGGATCTACCAGTTCCTAGTAGAATTTTCCCCATTTTCTTTGCATGGTCTTTGCAAAAAGTCTCCGCAAAAGCTTGGCAAATAACTTTCTGAATTAAGCCGTCTTCATCTTCAAGTATTTATTTTTTGAACAAGTAAGTCAGTGCCCACCAACCTTCCCTACACCCCCAAGAGTAGGCTCTGTTCTTTGAATGAAGTTGGGGCTAAGATGTGGACAGGCACAGCAGTATTTTATTAATATCCAGAAGCAGCATGCAGGGAACTGAACAAGCAAACACATGAAAGCAAGGAAAAATCAGTATCAAAATACCCATGACCTGGCACAAAAAGAAACCTCCTCTCCAAGAATAACTCAAGAAAAAATGTCTCCAGCTAGGAATTAGGCAAGAACGCTTTGAAGACACCAAGGAAGCTGCTCGCCAGAATCCAAAGGCAATGCATTTGCAGGTGACCATACCTATATCCTCTTCCCCCGCATCACTCTACCTACCTCTTGTCTTTCCAAGTCCTGAAAAAAACCAACTTTGAGTTGAAGTCACACATCCAAAGGCTAAAAAGCTTATGTATGTATGCTTCAACCAAAAAGGACAGGAGACCTTAGAAAGTAGACAAATTTTATGACAGTATTTCTAAGCAGAAAATGTAAATCCAAAGCACTTCCCACTGACTTTGCATTTATCAGTGTGTGCAGTTCTCCAGAGACAAAGTTCAAGGGGACAAGAGATTCAAAAGAGCTTCCTAGTAAACTGCATTACTAGTAAACTGCAATACCGTCTACATTCATAACAATCCATTTTCCTTCACTTGGAAACTTCTGTTCCTGGGTCTTATAAATTCAGGAGACAGTTCAATCTGGGATTATCTTCTTCTCTCCAATGCCCCCACCCCCTCAACCCCAACCCCAACTTTTTTTTTCTTCCTTCAGTACTGGCATGCAAACCATGCTGTTTTAACTTCTTTCCTGTTCTCCCAGTTCTTCTGGAACATTTTATTTTCGACAGTCAACTCATTTGGAGGAGTGCCACACTGAGGTTCAACTGTTTATAGCGTTTCTGTGTTTCTGCCAGAAGTCCACATCCAGCACTACCTTCTCCAGACTGCCTCCTGGATTAAAAATTTATGCTTTAGTTTGGAAGAAGCTTAGAATATGTGGAAACTTCCAAACATCACTCTTCTTTTTACACAAAATGACTTTCACTTGTCCAAGAGGAATCAAAAGTGGAAACCCATTTCACCCTTCCTAAAGTACTGTCCTATCTCCCTCTCTCTCCCTCCCTCCCTCTCTCTCTCCCCGGTTAAATGTTCCCCATGTTGTTAAAAACTCACTTTAAGGATGACCCCATGACTTCATTGGGGAATGGCAAATAGCTAGCCACTGGTCTGCAAGAGAGAACCAGGCTCCAAGAAGATACATGGAGGGCAAATTTTTGGAGGAGTCCGGAACACTGGAAAATCACCAGTATTGTTTTAGACTGGATTTCACTCTCTTGGCCATTCATCAGTATTACAAAATGGCATCTCTGAAAGAAGCCAATTTATCTGTACCATGTTGCAAAAGAGATCCTCTGAGTCCAATTGTGGGCACTTTTGTAAGTTGCAATAGACCCAGACAAACCTCCAAAGAAGGGCATTTGAAAAGGACTCCCAAGCCCTGGATGACTGAACTATAGTGGGGAGCAGGACAATTAAAAGGAAAAGCGCAGTCTGAACCCAGTATCTACGACTCGACTGCAAGTCCCATGAACAAAATTGGTCTCTGGAGTGTATTACTTCTATGAATGAAACCATGCTCAGCCCCAACATGTTAAATTCAACTGACAAAAAAACCAATACTCCTGCCCCACTAGGGTTTGATTACAGAGTTTCTCACAGAGGCTTTCACTCTGGAGAGGAGAGCTGGTGTTTCACAAACCGCTACAATCATATGCAGGGGGGTGGTGGAAAGGGCACTGGGTTGGGAGTCAGCCGACCTGAGTTCTGGGCCTGGCTTTGTTACAACTGAACCTTCTGACCTTGGGCAAGTCACTGCACGTCTCTGTGCCAGTTTCCTCTTCGATAAAATGCAGGGGGAAGGGGAGATCTGAAATAGATGATCTCTCTGAGGCACAAAACAACTAGCTTCTCAATTAGACGTTCTTAATATTCACCATTTACAGTGTACCTGTTAGCCAACTTTTAAATGATTTTTATATTAATCTCTACTTAGGGAAAAGTACTTTTGTCCATCGCTCCCAAACTTCAGCTTAATCTGGGTGCTCCCTGGAATTCTTCAATATTACAATAAATGCCTCTTTTCTTTTCCTTTCCTATTTTTTTAAGCAACCTTCCCCAAACTAAGGCTTGTGCTATTAAAAGAGCTCAGAACTTCCCATTTCCTTGCTAGGGCTAAAATTAAACTGTCCATTCCTTAGGGCCCAACATAACATCTGCCAGATGTCTTGGCATATCACACAAAAGGAATTTTCTCCTAGCATTATCTATTCTCCTCTCTATTTTCTCATAATCAATTAATAGGTCACCAACGCCAGCTAATGTTTCTCTCAAAGCCACCAACTTCTTAAGTATGTGAACCTCAAAAGATACTTGCCTTCACACTTATACACACACACACACACACACACACATAGGCTGACTTTTTTTCCAGTTCACTATCACTAATGATAGACCCTGGAAATATTTTCCTCCCCCTCTTTTGAATTTCCTTAATTTCCACATACCAATCATCCAATCATGTACCCATGTCAGATCCTTTGCAATCTGAATGCATTCTTTATATTATTTCCTAATTTGTGAGTGTGGCAGTGTGAAATAGCACCTCTGTTCTCCAGTTTTCAACGTGAAACGTTCAATACAGCTTTGTCCATGTTCTGTCCCAGGAGGCAGTGAGCGCTAAGTCTGATAAAGGCATACAGCACAAAGAAGATGAGTAAGGTTACCTTAACCAAGAACTCTCAACACCAGGAAAGAATTCAAGACAGACTAGACTCTATTAAACTCCAACATACAGAAAGCAGAACTCTTCCCAAGGCAATTTTGCCATTATTTTCTTTCAGGAAAACTGACCACAAAGACTCTAAAGTCCATTAGTAGGGTTGGCTTTCTTTTCCCCTACTGTCT
The DNA here is from genome assembly GCF_024362965.1 of Panthera pardus. Lineage (NCBI taxonomy): Eukaryota > Metazoa > Chordata > Mammalia > Carnivora > Felidae > Panthera > Panthera pardus. The sequence continues at coordinate 67,663,472 of NW_026526766.1, read as the reverse complement.
TCCAGAAGACTCATTAGAAAGAAAGATACACACACACACACACACACACACACACACACACAGATACATATGTGTATGTGCATATATATTTTTTCTTTCTTATCTCAAAGTTCTTTCCAACTCCAAGGGGTATGGAAAAAAACATGTCCTCAGGGAATGTGGTCAATAAATTAGATGGACATAAATCTAACATGAGAAAAATTGTGGAATACAAAGATCCAACGAGCATCTTTTCTACGGCAACGTGCCTCACAGCTCACATATTTCTCCAGAATGATTTCTCTTTATGATATATTAGAGCCATGGAAAAAATTTGCATAACAAGCCTCATCAACTTGATGCCTCAAAAACAAAACAAAACAAAACAAATCTCTGAGCCTTGACATCAAATAAAAATGTTCAATTTGACACTCTGTATTTCTCTCATAGCGCCTTATCCAAAATACTTGTCCCATTTCGAACGTGTAGCCCTAGAAAAATGCAAGAATCTTTAACATTAGGTGCTTCCCATGTTGATGAAGCGCATCAGGGATGAACATGTCTCTTAGGTAACCAGTTAGAACATTATTCTCAAACTCCAAAATGCCTCTTAGATACCACATTTTTTCCCTCCAGGAAATCTCAACTCTAAGACTATCTGTAAAGACACCAAAATATTTGGTCACAAAGTAAAACATGTGGTGAGTCTACGTGCTAGACTAGCAACCAGTTTGTCAAATTTTTTTTCACACCAAAATAAGTAATTAACCGGCTGTCCCGGTAGCAACAACAACAACAAAGATATCATGGAAGTTTGCTTCAAGATCAACCTACAATGTATTTATGTTTACATACACAGACGTGGTTAATTAGATGCAAAATTACCTGGTAATTACTTTCCCAAATAACTCTTTTTATTCCACTGCCTTGGAGCTTCCGAGTTGGAACGAGTAGCATCCACACACACACATTAGCAAATTTAAGTGTAACGTTGATGACGTCCCACTCAGGAGCAGAAGCAATGGTATCAAAAGACAACATTCAAAACTGATTAATAAAAGGCATGATTCCAAAAAGTAAGATTTGTCAAGTGCTCTGGGAGAAGCCCAGGTTTTTAATAAAGAAGCAGAGATCTGAAGAGAAGTATTTTTAAATGAGCACACACATCAACTGAAAATCTTGAAAACCATACGTCTTCGTCTGCAAAAAACAGGGTTTTACTTCATTGACCATGGACAATTATCAGCTAAAGAACCATGTATTTCTCCTTTTCCTCTCATACTCCTCAGAAGAACAATAACCCTCAATTAATGACACAACAGTTTGGTTTGAAAAATGTGATGTTGTCATATACAGCACTGTGCCTTTACTGAATGACACTGCTACCAGCTACTCAACAGAATATAATTACATCTGGAATCTAAAACCACTTCAATATGCACAGAAATACTGGAGACATAGGAACTTGACACACACATACACACACACACACAAATCTGACACACAATGAGAAAGCAAAGCAAGAAAAGAGCTGGTGTAAGTCGCTCGCAAATGTGTTCCTTATTTCTGTTGAAGCTGGTACCTTTCTATGTTTCCCCTTAGTTGAAAACAAGGTCCAATCAAGCCTCCTTACAATATATTAATTGGTTCTGAATCTCCTCCAAGGTTTCATTCCAATGTGGAGGCTTCCTCACCTATCTCATCAACAGTCCACCTAAAATTCTCCCAACATCTTCCCTCATCCTCAAGATGGCTACCTTACCTAATGGTAAAGCAACATCTCCATGGTTGGCTTTTATAAATTCCTCAAGCACTTCAGGATTTTGTTCTTTACTTGGATCAATTACATACATTCTCTAGAACTAATCTGTGAAGAGCTCCAGTCAATGTGTGTGGACTGGGGTAGGACTGGGTCCTTCCTTCAAATCATCCTCACAAAATGTCTTCCTAGAAGACTACTAAATTCTTCCCAGTTAAAAAGGTGAAGATACCTGGACACAAGGTTTTCTCAACAGACAAAATATCTTAAAAATTTGTTTCCATAGTGACATTGTTAAGAAGACATCTGATATTTCTGAAGACTTACAGTACTTGAGAACACAGAAAAAAAGAGCAGAATGAAAGGGAAGGGGGAAAACAAAGGAACTAAAAGAAGGCCTTAGACACAAATGGAACAACCTGAAGAGAAATGTGGACTCTGGAGAAACTGGTGTCAGTCAGTCCTAGAGTCAGTTCCTCTGAGATCTTGCAGGATTTGTTGTTGTTGTTGTTGTTGTTGTTGTTGTTGCTGTTGTTTTCCCTTTTTGCAGAAATCAGCCCACACCAGACAATAAAGTCTTGCAATGCATCAAAACATGATGATAACCAAGCCCCAGAACTCCGAAATCTCAGCTGAGGGCCACCACCATCTTCACCATGAGGAAATAACATTTCCTGGTGACTTTCAGGAGACCTGGAGCAGCCGAAAGTTGTGTGAAGACCTCGGTGGAAAATGTCTAAGGTTTTGCCTTGCCTTTCCTGAAGGAGGTCAAAACCCTTCAGGTCCACTCAAAAGGAGAAAAAAAATTTCCAAAGTTTACTTGAAAATGGAAACAAACGCCTCAATAACTTGTGAAAGCACTCCTTTGGTGGGAGAAAAATCTGAGCAGCCCTTACAAGTCCCTCATTTCCTCGCATAATGAATAGATGGTGAGGAACCACCACAAGATTCCACCCTGGAAAAGAAGGAGTAGGCAGGCAAGCCTCCTCCTCCAGCCATCACCAACAGAGCTTCAAAATGGAGACATCCATAATTTTATAAACACTTCTCATCTCAGCTTTGTCTCCTGGAAACCCGCTCTCCTCCATTTTCTGGTGGAGTTACAACATGACACGGCTTACCTGACTCAGTTCCCAGCTCTCAACCAAACTAGTCGCTTCCTCCAAAAACCTGCAAGCCACCTCCAGAAACAAAACCAAAGCAAACCAAACAACCAACACAGACACTCAGACACAACCCCCGGGAGCCCTGGGAGAAAGCCCCAACTGGTTGGTCTTTTCCCATCCCAGACGCGTGCTTAAAAATAAAACTTTTTTTTTCCCCCTTTGGGTAGAGGAGGAATATAAAAGGAACTCCAGGCAGCCTCCCTCCCTCTCTGTAGGTTAGAAGCTACAATGAAAAGAAAATGAGGGTTCCTTCAGGAATGGTGAAAAGCCTGGAGAATGAACGTGAGAAGGAGCTTTGTGTTTTGGAGTCTGGACTGGAACCAAAGCAGACAGCTTGCAAATGGAGGACAGGGAGATAAAGAAAGGGAAAGAGAGGGGCTGCTCCAATGGGGGGCGGCTGCGGCTTCCCCTCGCGCCTGGAAGGAGGGCAGACCCCTGGGAACTGCACCAGGAGTGAGGCGACCCCCAGGCCCCTGCCTTCTTTTCTCCCTTCCTCAGAGAGCCAAGCGTGTGTAATGGCTTCTCCTCTCCAGAAACCGTTGTCCTCCTGCACCAGACGCTTCTGAACCCCCAGCCTGGAGACAGCTCCTCAGCTGCTCCTGAACCTGCGCCCCCCACCCGGCCCGTGCCCCCCGCGCCTCGCCTCTCTCCTCACCAGCAGCACCAGCAGCGGCAGCAGCCACCCCCCGACACATCCCGACCCCGCATCCCAACTTCGGGGAGAGAGAGAGAGAGAGAGAGGAGAGAGCCAAATACCTGAGGAAGGGGGGGGTGCCAATCCGCACGGCTTTGCCATCGGGCTTGGGGACAGGCAGACAGAGAGGGGGAAAGGAAGGAGAGGGACAGAGAAAGAAAGAGGTCAACCCGCTCAGGTCGGGGCGGCTCAGAGCGCTCCCTCCTCTGCCCCTCGCTCACTCCCTCCGGCTCTCGGCTCTCGGCTCTGGTCCCCTGGACTCCCGCCCTCCGCCCCCCTCTCTGTCCCTACTCCTGTCCCCACACTCGGAGCATCCGTCCTAAGCCTCCAGCTCTCTTCTCACTCATCTTTCATTTTCTCTTCTCTCCATAGAACTACACGAAATTAATTAAGCCACAGCGCTCCGCTCCCCCCAGCAGAAGGAGCAGCCAGCAGGAAAAGCACAGCCACCTCCACTGCCACCACCACCACCACCTTCTCCTCCTCCTCTTCCTCCCTCGCTTCTCCTCCTCCTCTTCTTCCTCCTCCCCCTCCTGCTCTCCCTCCTCCCCCTCCTCCTCCTCCTCTTCTCGCTCGCTTCTTCTCTTCCAACAGCCAGTCCATGCAGGGGACTTCCTCTCCTCCCCGCTCCACCAACCCTCCTTGGCCGAATGAATGAGCGCGTTTGTGCCTCCACCGCCCCGCGCTCTCCTCCCCGGAGCACTCGGACCACCCCGAGGTGGTTGTTAATTGCAGTAACTTACAGAAGAAGCGTCCCGGCGCCGGGAGGTGTTTCGGGTTCTCCAGCCCCACCGCCTCCTTATCCTCTTTCTCTTTCTCCTCTTCCTGCTCGGGTTATTGTTGTGGAAGTTGTTTGGGAGTCTCATGTGCTTCTGCCGGGTCTCAGCAATGGAGGATCGCCATCTTCCCTGCCTTCCTCGGCTCCTCAGACTCGCTGCAGCTGCAGATGACCTGAGATATCCGTCTCTCTCTCCCTCTCCCTCTCTCTCCCTCCCTCCCTCTCCCTCTCACTCTCTCTCTCTCTCTCTCTCTCTCTCCCCTCTCTCCTCTTCTCTCTCCTCTCCTCCCTCTCCCTCGCGCGCTCTCTCTCTCCCTCCCTCTGTGTCTCTCTCTGAATAATGAGCAACCAGAGGGAGAGAGAAAGCAAGACAGAAAGAGAGAAGGAAGACAATCTTCTCCTGCCACACAAAACGCCGGAGCACCAGGGGGTGCGCGAAGCCTTTCTAATAACAACAACAACGTGCAGGAGACGGGAAGAAAAAAGAAAGCAAGAAAGAAATGAGGAAAAGAGCTGGTGGGGGGGGGGGGGGTCAGGAAAGAATTATCCAAGAGCTGGAGAAGAGCAGAAGGAGAAGCTGGAGGAGATGCTGAGGCTGCGGCTGCTATCCCCCCTCCCCCCCGCCGAACCCCAGAAGGAGGCAAGGTGGTTGCAAAGTTAAGGCTGGGACATTGTCTTTGTCACTCAGAGCAACACAGAGCCAGGCCAGTGAGATGCAAGAGGAGGTGGCGGCGGCGGCGGCGGCGGCGGAGGAGGAGGAGGTGGTGGTGGTGGTGGTGGTGGAGGAGGAGGAGGAAGAGGAGGAGAAGGAGGCAAAGGAGGAGGAGAAGGGGAAGAGGGAGATGAGATGAATAAAGACCTGCGGAGAAGGCGGTGCGAGGAGCGCGGCGGCCGGGCTGAGGCGTGCGCGCTCGCGTCCCGGAGGCGCCCGGCCGCCCTGGCCGGCAGAGGAAGCCCCCAGTGAGGACCCTGCCCGGCCGCTCATAGCTCTCCCACCATCAGCCCAGCCCGAGGCGCCGAGCCCCGGGCCCAGAGAGTCCCTCACACGCATCCATCTAGAGGCCAATCTTTGCAAAGAACATACATGGGGAACTAGAGGTTGCAAGTCTAAACCCAGATCAACCACGTGGGGCTTTTTAATCCCTTTCCAGCTTGCGGTGTGAGTATCTCCAGTGAAAAGCTCAAATTGTCCATTACTGGCACGTATTTTGAAGTCTTCTCCCCCGAAATAAAGGCTCATTGTGCATTTTATTTCTTTTCTGATATGGAGAGGGGGGGATGGGGGAGGGAAAGAACCCATCATTCCGAGCTTCGGAACCACCACTTTATTTTCCTAACTTGTGAAATGTTTTGACGGCGCACCAAAAGGAAAAAAAAAAAAAAAAAAGCCTACTTAAATAACTTTACACCCTCCAGCCCCGCGTTGTTTGCACTTTCTGGCTGATCATCTAAAGGCTCGGAAAGTAACAATCAGCGCTTCTAATGATAAGGTGTCATGGTGTTGAAGACAAGAGAACCAAGATGAAGCTTTCACACCTTGAATTTTTATTTAGTGTAATTTTCCCCAAATCGTTATGAACTATCTCTTTTGCAAAGGAATGGGTTCCCCCTCACCCCTCACCAGGTTGAATGTCTCCTAAAGCTTTAATTTGATGGTGGGGGGGTGCCTACACTATAAAAAAAAAAAATCAATACAGCAAGTCAGGAGCAATTGAAGTTCAAGGGCACGGGCTGGTTGTACCATTTCTATTTCTCGCATCCCCGAGTTGGACATCGCCAGCATTGGGAGAGAGAAACACACAGCGCGCAGGGCAGAGACCTTAATTAAAGTTTCTTTTGTCCGCGTCTGAATTGGGGGATGTTGCTGGATTCCTTTGCATTGGGGAGCGCGCATCCGGTGGAGAAGGCGCGGTGTTGAAGATCCAGGGCCAGATTGTCCTCTTTAATACTACCTCCCTCCCCCCCCCCCCTTCCAAACAACAGTCCGGGAAGATATACCCATAAACCCATACAATAAAGGGGAGGAGGAGACGCGCGCGGAGTTGGTTCCCATCGGATAGCGGGCTTTCATAAACAGATCCGAATCCGCATTTTCCAAGATTTTCCCCAATCGTTTATTCCGGGGCAGAATCTCTCACCCAGAGGCACGATTTCACCCCCTTGCCGTCAACACTTCCTGCCCTTTTCTCCTCCCACTCACATTGAAAAGCTTGGGAGCCCTAAAAGGGTGTTGATGGCGGGGGTGATAAATAAATAAATAAATGACACTCTACGCGTGCGGTGGAGAAGAAAGGAGGGGGAGGGCGAGGAGAGGGACGAGAAAAAGTAGGGAGAGGAGAACAAGGAGGAGAAAGCACAGAGGCGAAAGGGAGACTGGAGTCAAAAGAGAAGAGAAAGAAGAAAGGAGAGAGGAGGAAGGTAAGGCTGCTCAGAACTGAAATGCCCGTGGCTTTGTGCAGAACTGGGAGGACTCCCTCCTTCCAGGTGCCCGGAGGGACCTGGGGAAGTCCTTCTGCCCCGAGCTCCTCCCCCGGGACCCCAGGGGTGTCTGAGCGCCAGCAGCCGCTCCCCCACAAATTCCTCGTGGCGACGAGAGGAAGCGCGCCAGGTCTCCGCCGTCCCTTCAGTGCCCCAGCTGATAATTTACCTCTTTGTCTTTAATAAAAAGCTGACTTTCTCTGTCAAGCCCTGCACCGGAAAAATAACAATCGTATTTCAGGTTGAAAGCCCCTATTACTGCACGTTTGTGGAGGCTGTGATAAAACCTTCCTCGACGTGAAGGTACCTCCTGGGCTGGCTTGGGTCGGAAGTCCTAAGATGGGGGCCGCCCTTCCCCGGGGGCAGGGGCGCACGGAACCAGGCGGTGGGGAGGGAGGAGGAAGCGGCCGAGGTCAGAGGAAATCCAAGGCTCCTGGGGCACCGAAGGGCTGCCCGCAGTCGGGGAATGAGCCCTGGGGAGGAGCCTTTTGCGAGAATGTGAGCGCGCCCCAACACGCCTCAGACCTCATAAACCCACTTGGCAAAGACCCGGGAAGCGGCTGGCTGACCGACTGCGGTGAACTCGAGAAATTAACCTGCGCTACAATTAAACGGGCTGCCGCCCTTTCAGACTCACCTCCAGCGACCGAGACAGAGAGCTCCCGAACCGGCCGTGGGGGGACCTGGCTCCTCCCTCCCGTCCCAGGAGAAGAGGACAAAAAGGGGAGATGGACTTGGAGATGGCCCCGCCCTTCAAACGCTCCAATCCTTGGAAACTAAACCTCCTCTCCAAGCCTCCACGTCTAGAAGGGACAAAGGCAGCGAGGAGATCCAGAGACCGATGGGTGGCTTTCGGGCTTCTCCTGTGGGTACATTGGGGGAAAGGTACAAAGGCTAAGTTCCCATTCCAAATACAGGACAGCCTTTGGAAGACCATCTTCTGGTTTAGAAGCAAATTGACTTCCCAAAGCCGTGAGGCGACTGTTGCAAAACTCCTGCAAAGCCCTGCTGTTTGAATGTGGAAAGGCTAAATTTTCAATTAATGATGCCATAAACAATTTCTTTCGACTTTTTTGGAGTCACAAGTGCCTTAACTATCTAACTGAAATATAACAGAAAGAAATTTAACATGGTTGGGGATTAGGCTTTTTGTTGTTATTGGGGGCAGCTTTCTTTCAAATGATAGTAAAACAACTGGATTAAATAAAAGCTAGGTCAGTCAAGGAAAGCGCTGGGGCTGAAGGTTTTAGTGAAAACCTTGATAAAGTTGGCACTTAAGTAACTGTAATTATGCTTTGCCATTAGCAGACCATTAAGATAACAGGAGAAAGTTCGCACCTCTTGTTATGTCATTCCTTAAGAATTTTCACAAAGATAATACAAGCCTAGTTGGTGGGGTATCTTCTTCACCAGGAAGGTTAATTTCTAAATTTTTTTCATTAAAATGGAAAAGCTTGGGTTTTGCACACAGCCAACAATATGAGGGACATGTTGACTGCGTGAAATTTGCCTTTTGTTGCTGTATTCCAAGCCATTGTGCCCCGGAGTCCTATGGGATTTCAAGACTTTATTAATGTTCACAAGGAAATATGAATATGTTGGAAGTCTGAATTTTCTTCTCCCTTATCATGGGTGACTGGCATACAGGCTCCTCATAAAGGGAAATTATGGCTCATCGAAAGAGTGACTTTATGAGCATTAACAGAATAATAAATCTTGCAATTTTAGTTCAAGAAACAGTGGAGTCCTGCAATCAAAGTGACCCATGCAAATATAATCCACTTACATGCCTACCTCTAGCAGGATAGGGGTAGCCTATAAATCATTTTGGGTTTTAAAGGTTTAGGGTAGGAAGGCACCCAAATCTCTCAGAGAAAAGTGTTTATGGGGGGCGGGGGGTGGGGAGGGCGTTCTGTCACCTGTAGGAAGGAATCATGGAAAGAAGGAAGAGTTGGTCCAGAGGCTACATTAAAATAGAATTTCAACTGAAACAAGAGTTATTCACTCTTGTCTGTCATTGTTTCAGTATTTACATTCTATCATAAAAGAAAGGAAAAGTTCTCCCTACTGAAAACTACACACACACAAAAATTCCAGTTTATAACCCCACTTTCTAAATTCCAGCTGGAAAACTGTTCATGCCGATGATTTTCGCAAAACAAAGGGCAAATGAATATGGCTTTTTCAGAAGTCCTAATTATTCCATCTTTAAACATTTCACCATATTATGACACACCTCTTGAACTTATTTTCTATGTAAACTATGTAAAACTCCTTTTCCACATAGCACAGTATATATAGTCTTTTACTTACTATTTGAGTAATTACTATAAAAGTAAATACTTTGTGATTTCAAAGGGTTATTCTGAATCCTTGAGGTCTTTAACGTTTGTTGGAAATTGCTCAGTCTTTAAAGTTTTTTTGAAAAGTTCAAATTCAGTAATTATGGACCCTCCAAACATCTAGAAAGTTAAGTCCCTAGCACTTTCTTTCTGATCTCTTACAGAAAAATCAATATATTCTCATAAAACCATATTCAGATATATGTAACTAGTTAACTAGTGCCCATGCCTAAGGAGAAGTGACTATAAGAACACAGAGTAGGTGAGTCATAATTCTGAACAGCTCTCAAAGGGAGAGAAATGGCAATAACATATTAAACTTAATGCATATAAATCTGTCTATGTATACCTTTGGATACCAAAGAGGATGTTTCAATAGCAATGTTCTAAAATTCCCTCCAAAAAAGTCTCTCTCCCATAGGTACAAGTTACATTTACAGTTCTATCAAACTAGTTACTGTAATATGAAACATTCATGTGTAGTATCTTTCAGTTTACCAGCTACAATATGCTATACACAGAGCTGAATGTTAGGGATGTAAAGACGATCAAGAGAAGACAGGTTAGAATTGCAATGCATGATCTACTTGTTGAACCACTGGCTTTAAAATTACACTACTTGGTTATCGAACTCTAGTTAGTTTTGGTTTTTTATTTTACTTTCTCAAAAACAATACAGGAATTTAGCCAACTTGGAGAGACTATGATTAACTTGAGCATTTCTGTTCCTACTATGGAGTTATTGAGAAGTAATATTTTGTTAAAATAAAATTTGGGCATTCATTTGAAAGTCAATGCCCTGGGGCACCTGGGTGGCTCAGTTGATTAAGCATCTGACTCTTGATTTTGGCTCAGCTTTGTGAGATCTCACGGTTTGTGAGATCTAACCCCATGTCAGGCTCTGCTCTATCAGAGCTCTGATAGAGCAGAGTCTGCTTGGGACTCTCTCTCCCTCTCTCTCTCTCTCTCTCTCTCTCTCTCTCTCTGCCCCTTACCTGCTTGCGCTCTCTCCCTCCCTCTCTCTCTCTCTCAAAATAAATAAATAAATAAACTTTTAAAAAGAGAGAGGAAAAAAATTTTTAGAAATAAAGCCAATGTTGGGACATCTGGGTGACTCAGTTGGTTAAGTGTCCAACTCTTGATTGCAGCTCAGGTCATGATGTCCACAGTCACAGGATCGAGCCCCAGATCAGGCTCTGTGCTGAGCATGGAGCCTGCTTAAAATTCTCCCTCTCTCTCTCTCTCTCTCTCTCTCTCTCTCTCTCTCTCTCTCAAAATAAATAAACATTAAAAAAAAAAGAAAGCCAATGTCCTGCCTAACTCATAATTTTACATAAATTTCTTAATAGAGAAGATTTTTTTTATTGTTTATTGAGAGAGAGAGAGAGAGAGAGGGCACTTGAGTAGGGGAGAGGGAAAGAAAGAATCCCAAGCAGGCTTGGCACAGTCATTGCAGAGACTGACAGGGCTGGAGCTCAGGAACCATGAGATCATGACCTGAGCAGAGATCATGACCAGACGCTGAAATGACTGAGCCACCCAGGGGCCCAAATAGAGAAGATCGTTTTAGGAAAGAGAGCAACCTTAGCTCAACTATGATTATATTAACCAAAATTAAGAAGAAAGATTCAACTGAAAGATTGCCCACTTGTTGAGGCATCCCTTTCTAGCAGAAAGACCAGTATTTCCAGATTCCTGCTACTTGCACTGAAACTAAAGCTCAGAGAGGGGACATGACTTGGTCGGACCACAGAGTTGGTCAGAGGCAATCAGCTCTAGAAGCTATGCCTCTATGGCATTTCCCTAAAGTTGTCATTCTCATATCACTTTCAAGACTTTTTTTGACTTGTTGCCATGTTATTTACTTAGTATATATTATTTTTAAATCAACTTTAAAAATAATTTTGCGTTCTCAAAAGCAATAATACCCACGATACCACAGGTCTAATAGGCTATTTTTTACATACATTTTTAGTACATTTCAAAGTAAATATATTATTAAAATTAAAGTAACAAAAAAATTTTTGGATTAAAACGTCTGATAGTATACATGCCAAACTGTTAATGGCAAAGGGTGAGAGAAATGGAAAAGAAAATGTTGTTTGAGCTATTTTTGTGTGTACAAACATGAATCACTTTTATAATTTAAAAAGTGAAAAATAAAAGATCGTGTGGTCTAGTGGTGGCCAGTATACCCCCAAGTTAAGCCCTCCTATTTTATATTACTGGTAGGAATTAAAAATTAGTAAAAGTCGTTTTAGCACAATTAACAATATATATTTAAAGTCCTAAAATGATCACATTTTTTGTCCTCTTTATTCCTCCTTTTAGAATCCACCCTAGGGAATCATTCAGAAATGTAGAAAAAAATGTATACCAAAAAAAAAAAAAAAAAAAAAAGTACAGGTAAAGTAAGTAACTGAAATAATTTGTCATTAAGAAAAGAGGAATGGTAAAGTAAATAAGAATATATCCCCACTATGATGTGTTAGGCAGCTTAAAATTGTTAGTAAGATTTTGTAATTAAATAGAAAAATGACCTCCTGCTAGGTGAAAGGCCTAGATACAAAATTATGATCACTGATTATTTTTTGATAAAACACACACACTCATGCAAATCACCTTGAAAGGAAATATACCAATGTGCCAATATTAAAATGACTTCTCATAAAAAATTTAGAAAATGTAGACCTTATATATAAGCTATATGTTGTACAATTATATATAAACCACATATACATATGTGTATATACATATATACACACACATATACTGCTATGGAGTTGACTGGTTTGCTTGAATTGAATTGTCAATTAGCTGTTTAAGTATTTAAAAAAATTTTTTTTAAGGATATTCTTTTTTTAATGTTTTTATTTACTCTTGCAAGCAGGGGGAGGGCAGAGAGAGAGGACAAAGGATCCAAAGCTGGCTCTGTGATTACAGGGGAGAGCCTGATGCAGGGCTCGAACACACGAACCCTGAGATTTTGACCTGAGCTGAAGTTGGCCACTTAAACAATTGAGCCACCCAGGCGCTTCAGTATTTAAAAACATTTTTTTAATTTATTTATTTTTAAATTTTTTTTTAATGTTTATTTATTTTTTGAGACAGAGAGAGACAGAGCATGAACGGGAGAGGGTCAGAGAGAGAGGGAGACACAGAATCTGAAGCAGGCTCCAGGCTCTGAGCTGTCAGCACAGAGCCCGACACGGGGCTCGAACTCACAGACCTGAGATCATGACCTGAGCCAAAGTCGGACGCTTAACTGACTAAGCCACCCAGGCGCCCCTTTAATTTATTTATTTTTGAAAGAAAGAGAGTGCAAGCAGGAAAGGGGGAGAGAGAGACAAACAGACAGACAGAATCCCAAGCGGGCTCCACACTGTCAGCACAGAGCCCAATGTAGGGGCTCCCGTGGGATCATGACCTGTGTGAGATCATGACCTGAGCCCAGATCAAGAGTCAGACGCTTAACTGACAGAGCCGCCCAGGTGCCCCTAAAAACATTTTAAAGTTGAATGATAGAACCTCCTTTTATGCGTCTGGTAATTATAAATGTGTTGCAAAGAGGTAATTAATATTGTTAATAAAATAGTGATACAGTAATTCATAAAAGTAATACAATTTGCTTTCACAAGGACAATTGGAAGATCTGAGTGGGTATTTTGAGTAAATTTTACATACAAAAGGAAATTTAGGACCAGAGAGATTGAATAATTTAACCTAAGGTCTTCCAAAGCTAATGGTGTAAAGAAAACTGAAATTTAGGTCTCCTAACTTCTACTCTTGTATCTTGAAATCTGGAATTCCACTAAATCTCAAAATATTACCAAATATTATCAAATAAAGTCACTAGTGGCTAATATGAATGAAATTCGACTTCATCAGTTATGAAAATGAAAGCAGTGATATTCTTTTATACCTACAAGTTGGCAGAAATACATATACTGTGTGTGTGTGTGTGTGTGTGTGTGTGTGTGTATTTACATTTACTAATTGTGAAGAGTATATAGAATTCCCAGTTGTTGAGAATATGGAAAAATAGATCCTCTAGTTCTCGGTGGGACTATGACAAGTTTCAATCTTTCTGGATATATTAAAAGTCTTTAACCCAGAAATTTAACTTTTAGAAATTGACCTAACCATTCATGACTATCATCAAAAATTTATATACAAGGAGGCTTATTGTGGCATTAATACTCAAAAAGTGATTGTTTAAAGAAAATATGTTCACTTATGTAACAGAAAACATATATATAGCTATCAAATTCTATAAGAAATATTAATATAATTAATATTAATAACATTGAAATATTTACATGATCTTTGATAAGGGAAAACCAGATTTCAAAACAATAGATGTAGCATTATTCCACATTTGTACGTGTGTGTGTGTGTGTGTGTGTGTGTAGTGAGGCATTGAAAAATAATTAGGAAAGTACAATGAAAGTGTTAATAGTTTTTTCCAAGTGATGTAATTTTTCTAGGTGATATAATTATGGGTATATTTTTTTTTTCACTGTGGCTTCTCAGATTTTTAAACATTTCTACAATCAATGTATCTTTTTTGTCATTAGAAAAAAATTGAGGGGCACCTGGGTGACTCAGTCAGTTAGTTAAGTCTCCAACTTTGGCTCAGGTCATGATCTCATGGTTTGTGAGTTCTAGCCCCTCATGGGGCTTTCTGCTGTCAACATAGAGCCTGCTTCGGATCCTCTGTCTCCCTCTCTCTGCCCCTTTCCCATTCACACTCTCTCTCTATGTCTCAAAAATAAAGAAAAACATTTAAAAAATGCTATTTAAAAAAAGAAAAAAAAATTGAGAACTTGCAAGTGAATTTTGCCAGCACAGAATTTCTTATATCATAATGATTGACCAAATGTTTGTCTAATGTCTAAAAGACATTTTAATCGTAAGTTTTTATTAATCATTATTTTAAAACATACACACTTAAATCCTTGCATATATTAATTTGATTTCCTAAACAGCTTTTAATTAAGAGTTCAATACATCTAGTACAGATTTTAGGTATAACTGCCAGCACCAAATTGACTTCACTTTTCATCCACTAACCACTAACCCTTGACTGACCCCTTGTAGATTTCATATTAGTTGCCCCTTCCCCATAAGGTGAAATCTACACACACTCTCTGTTATTTACTAAAGTGGAGGTTTGATTTCTCAGCAAGTTGCTAAGAACAATGTTTCACAAAAGCTATGTTTTTAAGTGTCTAAAATGCAGAACAACTTTACTTTTTAGTATCCTTCTAATGTTTATCCTGAAAATCTGCTCATTCCAAGGAGCATGCTTTATCTGAGTATTTATTGATTTAACGTTCAGAATAAAAAAACCAAATCCAGCAATGCACATAGACTCACTGGTTTCCAGCTCCTGCTCTTAATAGTGATGATCTTGGACTCCAGACATTAGTTTCTACATCTGTAAAAGAAGAACAATTAAATATGTATAAGATTGCTATGAAGATTTTTTTAAATGTATATAAAGAACATGGGAGTTGTTAAGTATAAGCTAATATGCTCCAATTCCTCAGAGCTTCACTGTTACATGGCAAAAATGAAGGAAAACCTCTAAATTTGGAGTCAAAAGACAGGTCTCTAGTCTAGAAATTCAATATCAAAATATGCAGCCCTGACGAAAACCAATCCATTACTATTTAAACAAATTTAAAAATCAACAATAATTGGGGCGCCTGGGTGGCTCAATCGGTTAAGCATCTGACATCAGCTCAGGTCATGATCTCACAGTCCGTGAGTTCAAGCCCTGTGTCGGGCTCTGTGCTGACTGCTCAGAGCCTGGAGCCTGCTTTGGATTCTGTGTCTCCCTCTCTCTCGGACTCTCCACCGTTCATGCTCTGTCTCTCTCTGTCTCAAAAATAAATAAACATTAAAAAAAATTTTTTAATAAAAAAATCAATAATTAAAAACAAAAAACCCAAGTAGATTAATTGTACCTAAGTTCTCCTATTACTATTGCTGCTTGTTAGTTCACTTTATTTGCTAGAACTCAGCTACCAGACATGTGGCAGTAATGCCAAAGGATTTTTAAAAATGGAAGAGAAAATCTTAAAATCAAGAAAATTTTCTTTATTGATATTTCAATCCAAGAAACAATTGTATATGTTCAGAAAAATTCATACAGTATGGGAACTGTTATAGTAAATATAAATAAATAAACTGCAGCAAAGGGGGAACTTTATTTCCCTTCATTTTTTTTTTTTTTTTTTTTTTTTGTACATTGTATAGAGACTACTACTGTTCACCGGTCTACCTTCTGGATCAGCAATGTTCTGCTGGAGCACTGTATGAAAACCACTGATCTAGTCCAGATGAGAAAACAGTCTCACGAAAAAATGCCCAGGATTATATACCAAAGTTATTGAAGATCCACACCTACTCAATTCCTCTTCATGGTACTTTCTAGTACATCCGATTTGCCTATGCTAGCAAAAGAGATTTCCTGGAATTGGCATTGAACTTAAAAGTCAGTTTTCTTCTTTTCTCTGTCCCTTCTTCTCTGCCTCTCTTTCTCCTTCCTTTCCTTCATAAGTTTTCCCAGAAATGAGATTTTATACTTTTATACAACCAACAGTAATTAACAGCTTAGTCAACCAATAAATAATTTTTATACTTTCTCTAAATTATTTTGATGACTTTCAGTCCATTTCATCTTCTTTGTAATCTCAGAGGATTAGCAGAGAAGTTAATTATGTTATCCATATATCAACATCTTCTGTTCCTTGAGAATGTTTAGGGTTTTTCTTCATTTTTCCTTCTCATCTTTCAATCTAAAAGGGTTTTTATAGGCTTAGAATCAGAAAGAAAAAAAAAATAGATAAGGAGGCATAAGACTTTTCACCTGGAAAATTGTAATTTTGCTTTTTTTTTTTTTTGCATAGAGATATAAATGGAGAATCAGCACTGTTCTGCATATCAGGGATCATATGAAAGAAAAGTTGATTCTTCTGATCCTTTTTCATTCCCTCTGTATCATGCAGCATTCATAAAGGACTTATTCCTATTGCTGAAAAAGGAGATTGGCCAGTGTGCTCATCTGACTTATGGCAGAGGACTGAATTTGAAACTAGTAGAGACTTTTTAAAGGTCATAAACATGAAATTATAGTATCGATTTGGTAATTGAATTAGCTCTGTGGATACTAGAACTGAATGGCAAAGCATATGACATGGAAAAAGAAAAGCAACAGTGATTGTTATTAGTGTTTCATCTGCTTAGAACCGTAGCCAGGCCCTAGAAGATGCTCCTGTCCCATTCACTGAGGAGGTTGCAAAATCCAAGACATGTCCAGCTGTCACCTCAGCAACTCAGGAACCTAAGCCCTCATCAGGCAAAGGGATATGGTGTTTAAACATATATGTATAGTGTGTGTGTGTGTGTGTGTGTGTGTGTGTGTGTGTGTGTAATTTATTTATTTATTTAAGTAATCTCTACCCTCAGCATGGGACTCGAACTCACGACCCTGAGATCTAGAGTCATGCCAGCTAGGTGCTCCAGGGATATGGTACTTATAAGAGAAGATGCACAGAGAAGGTACTTGTCTGGAGGTTGGGAAAAGCCTTATCACACTGGATTAGCAATGGGAATGTCTGACATCTGTAAATGATCCTCACAAAGCATTTATCACATACATTTTAAAAATCTATTCCTCACAACAATTTATGACAGGAAGTTTATTTCTTTTGTTTTTATATTTGGAGAAGCCAAGGCTCAAAGTAATTCAGTGACTCACTGAAAATCATTCAATGAGTCCTGGGACTTGAACTCAGGAATTCTGATTCCAGATAGCACCATCATTCCTCATAGTAAAGTATTAAACTCCCAATATAACATAGTTATATGTTTTTTGTTTTTTTGCATAATGTATATCTATATATTTCTTGATATATCTATATTTATATTTCCTGATTATAAAAGTGGTATGTGTTGTAGCAAGCTTAGCAAATACAGTAAAGTTAAAGGAAAGAAAAAATAAGATAATATCTAGTCTGAAAATACAGAAAGAACTGCTATTAACTCTTCCCTCTGTATTTTTCCCTTTGTGATTCAATAACTTATATCCTTTGCTTATTTTTTATTGTTATGATTGTGTGTCTATGTCTTTACAATGACTTGTGATGTCACTTTATACATTGAGGATATTAACCCCTTATAATATGGAATAAAATATTTTTCTTAGTTTTTTTTATTTTAACTTTGATAATACTGCTTTTTAATATATTGAAGTTAAAATATTTTGTGTTCAAATTTATCACTCATTTTTTTTAGGCTTTCTATCATTGGTATAATATTAGAAAAGTCTTCAAAACTCCTAATAGGACAACTATTTACCTACATGGGTGTTTTTTTCCCTCAAATTTCAAGATTTTCATTTTCACATTTAGTTGTACAATCTGTGTAGTATTTATTTTAGTATATGATGAGGTAGGAATCAAACAACTGTTTCCCAAATTATTAACTAATTGCCACAGCATTGCTAAACACTTTTTCTTTGCCCACGTAATTGAAAGGTTACATTCATCACACACTATAGTTTTGTATGTAACTTTCTGTACTCCCCATTTATTTCCATTTATCTGTCTACTTTAGCAAACATGGGTCAGTTTTATTCTTGGTTCTTATTTATTCTTTTATTATCAGGTTTATCCCTTTAAACTGGAAAAGATCTCAATACTGTTTAAGTTTTACTATTGGAGAAGAATTTCTCTCTATCGCCCTATATAGAAGTAGTAATTTATATATATGTATAAATTTATATAACATGTAATAATTTATATATGTATAAATTTATATAATATGTAATAATTTATATATGTATACATTTATACATATACAGAGGCATTAATGTAATATGTATATTGTATTTATACACAAATGTGTATACATTTATATGTAATTTATACATATATAAGTAGTAATTTACACACATATATGTAATATTAACTTAGTCCAAATTCCTTACATAGGTTATTGTTTTCAACCTTTGACCCCAAATGATGGTTTTATCATTTTACAAAATTATAGACACATTATTGGGTTACCAATCCTCACAACTTTACATCAGCTTTTTCTTAATATAGTTAGATTAAGGATTCTAACATCTTATATGACGGTTCACTGTTCAACTTTCTTTCATCTCACTAAGAAAGTAGTTAAGGTGTTAGATCAGTGACTTCAAAATTAATGAAGGAATGAGAAACGAGAAAATCAGTGCAGTGAAAGAAACGAAAAGAAGAAAAGATAAACAAACAAGAGGATTTCATAATAGGAAACACAAACAACTTCAGAAATAAAAATAAGTCAAATAAAATCATTTAATGTATTTATGTTAATTTTCAGAATAAATGTTAATGGATGAAGTGTCTCTATTGAGGTATACTCTCATACCTTTAAACCAAATAAATAACCATAAATTTTATTCAAGGTGATTAAATGGGTTGTACAATTCCTCTATATCCTGTTTTTTATCTGAAGATCACAGAATCTGTCAGTTTCTAAAAGGAGATGTGTTGAACAACATGATGGTCTAAGAAACAGAAAATGCAAACAGCTATTTAAATAAGTTGCCAATAAAAGCAAATGACTAGGAATTTTTGGAAATAAAAGGGAGTATCCAACCAGAAATCAGGTAAGTACTATCAAAAAGGAAAAAAGGAATGAGGAGAAAATACAGTAATATCAGATGAAATAAAATTCAAGATTAAAAACACTAAAATGAAAAAGAAAACATTTTAATTGGTAAAAGGAATAATTCACCATTTTGTACCTGTTGATATAGCTTCTAAATATGTGAAGTACAATGTGTTATATTTACATGGAGAAGTTTCCAAACTATACTGATAATTGTAGATTTTTGACATGCCTCACAAAATAATGACATATTAAGTGGCCCTCAAATACAAAAGGATGTAGAGGAATTGAATAACACATTCATTATATTTGATTACAGATATATGTATAGAACTGTGTGCCTGATACTCTTTTTCAGTACCCACAGAACATTCACTAAGATTGACCAGTCATTCAGCCACAAAAATAAAAGCTCTGTAATCTCTTTTGTGTGTGTGTGTGTGTGTGTTGGATACTTGAAACATTTAAATTTTCTTTTTTTTCAGTATTTATTTATTTTTTTTCAATATATGAAATTTATTGTCAAATTGGTTTCCATACAACACCCAGTGCTCATCCCAAAAGGTGCCCTCCTCAATACCCATCACCCACCCTCCTCTCCCTCCCACCCCCCATCAACCCTCAGTTTGTTCTCAGTTTTTCAGAGTCTCTTATGAAAAGCTCTATAATCTCAGTAAGTACTGAAAGCAGAATACAAATTGAAGTGCAAGAAAACTATAAATTAACTGCCAAAGAACAGAAACACACACACACACACACACACACACACACACACACACACTATACTGAAAAACTTTAAAATACCGTTCATAATAATCTTTGGTTAAAAATAAAATCAAGCTGAAATCACAGACTATTAAATATAAACAACACTGAGAACACTACATATGAAAACTTACGTGATGTGACCCAATTTTAATCAAATAAAAATTAATATCCTCAAATATATTAATTAGAAGCAGAACATATTTAAAATACACAAACACTTTGAATCAAAGGATATAAAAATCCTCCCCCCAACTGTTTTTAAGTAGAATCTATTGAGTGCTAAAAACAGAAGTCTATGAAAATTAAGAAGTAAACTTTATCACTTATGCTATCAACAGAAAAATCAGATAAATCTAATAAAAAACACAAATATATAATATTAAGATAAGGAAAGAAACATAACTACAGAGGAGACTAAAAAGTTATGAGAGTATTATATCAATAAAATTGAATTTCTTAGGTGAAAAGGATATTTTTCCAAAAATCTATATAATAATGAAAATTGACTCAAGAGAAAGAAAGAGGAAAAGAAAAATAAACCAATTACCACAGAAAAAACAGAAAGCATAGTTAAATTCCCAACTCCCACAGCAGAGGCACTAGGTAAACCATTATACCTTATAGAAATGATAATTCCTGTTTGTAAAATATGTGTATGTATGTATGTATGTATGTATGTATCTTTAAATTTTTTATTATAAAGTAATTTATCTTTAAATTTTTTTATTATAAAGTAATAGGTATATCATGGAAAAATTTAAAGAATACAGAAAGTTTTAGACATCACAGTTTAAGTCCTGTGCTATTTAAAGATTTTATACTCATTCTTTGTGTCTAGTGTTACTGTATAACCCCACAATCCAACAAAAGCAAACCAAATACAGAAACAAAACTTTGTATCAATATTACTTATAAATATAAATGCAAAACTTCTGTACAACATATTTCACGTGAAAATTCAACAGTGTATCAAAGAAATAACTCACCATGACTAAATAAGGTTATCCCAGAAAAGCAAGGATGCTCAAAACCAGGAAATCTATTGAGGTAGCTCATTACATTAACTGAACACAGTAGAATTACCATGATCATCTTGATAGATGCCAAAGCAAGTTGTTAATAAAATTTAATATCCATTTCTGATTACAAACAAAACAAAATAAAACAATTGAATTTTCAGTAATTCATACTAGAAGAATACTTTTTTCATTATCAGGCTATCTACCAGGAAATCACAGCAAAACTTACTACTGAAATATTGGAAGCATTGCCATCAAGGTCCAGAATTAACAAGGAAAATACCTGTTATTCACTGACACAATTCAACATTTCACTGAGGTCTTGGCCTTCAAGATACTTCAAGAAATTGTAAGAATAAACATTAGAAAGATTGAGACCAAATGGTTATTATTTGTAAATGCAAATTAGAAACTCTCAAACAATGCTCTTCAAAATGAATAAAACTCAGAGTTCAAGAAGGGAACTGAGGACAAGGGAAACATACAAAAATCTATTAATTTTCCCATATGCCAGTAACATCTAAATACGTTTGGATGCATTCAGCTTTAGTTAGAGAATGCTGAATTAAGGTTTAAATTGTATTTACTGACAAAGGAATCAGGAGGAAACAGTTCATTGGTATGTCCAGTGGTTTGGTAACGTTTTCACGGACCTAGACACTTCATCTTTCTGCTACATCATCTCAACATGCTGCCTTTTTGTCTCATGGCCACATATGGCTTATCCCAACCAGGTGCTATGCCTGCTCATCAGCATTGAAAATTGGAAGAAAGAATGGGGGCAGAAGCAAAAGGGATTTTACTTGTATCAAAGGGTAAACATGATCAGAATTCCTCTTATCACACATTGTGTAATACTAGATAGATATTATGGCCAGCCTCCGTGGCAGGAGTGCTAGAGAAAGTCAGCATGTAGTAAAGGCACAATCATTTAGACTGCCCTGACTGGCTTAGACCTTATCACGATTCATCCTCTGAGAATGGGCATGTTGCAGACCCCAAATAAAATTAGCAAGAAAGAAGTGGCTGGAGGGTTACTTTGTAGATGACTCACACTGTATGTCATCGTACCATTCGGAAAATACAATGGGGATAGAAGATCCCAATCGCACAGATGACAATTTTTAGAACATCTATAATGTAGCTAAAATAAATAATGAAATGTGCAAAACCTACAGGATTGTATTTAAAATTTTTACTGAAAGTACTTATGACATGAAAATGGAGACACATATCACATTCTTACATGAAAAGCCTCACTACTGTTGGTTCTCTATATAATAATCTACAAATCCATAGTAGTCTCAACCAAAATGGCCTTTACTTTTTCACCCTGATAAATGATTCTTAAGTTCCTCTGTAAGAGGAAATTATCATCACCAAAGATGAGACTAGTATGAAACCTAACTCTTCATCATATATCATAAAATTTATTATACAGATATAGTGACAAGGGTAGAATACAAATAACAGAATACAGAATGGAACACAATTAAGAATACAAAATCCAAAGCCAGCCTATGCATCTGGGAGGATTAGTATATAATAAATACAGTATTTCAGATCAGTTGGAAATAATCAATTATTTTAGATTTAACTTTGGAAAAATGTCTCCACTTGGGAAGAAGTAGTTATATTCCTTTCTCACACCATGTACAAAAATAAATTCCAGATGGATCAAAATTACAAACATGAAAAAACAAAACTGTAATATACTGGGACTCCAGGGGAAATATTTTTATAATCTTGGCTGTGAAAAGTTTTTCTAAAATGTCATAGATTGACCGGTGAATCTACATAATAAATTTTATAGGTGAGGAAAGTTAAAAGACAAATGAAAGACTTAGAGAAGATAGTTGCAACATATATAACAACAATAAATATTATTTGCAAAGAGTTTCAATGATTCAATAAGAAAAAGACAATCTACATTTTAAAAATGGATGGACTATCAAGCAATTCGCAGAAGGCATACAAAATGGGCAAAACATATTAAAAAGACATCACATCTCTAATAATCATGGAAGTGAAACATTAATAATCATAAGAATTTCAAGGGCAGCTGGGTGGCTCATGGGGTTAAGCATCTGACTTCAGCTCAGGTCATGATCTCACAGTTGGTGAGTTCGAGCCCTGCGTTGGGCTCTGTGCTGACAACCAGCGCCTGGAGCCTGCTTTGGATTCTGTGTCTCCCTCTCTCTCTCTCTCTGTCCCTTCCCCTGCTCACGCTCTGTCTCTCTCTCTGTCTTTCTCTCTCTCTCTGAAAAATAAACAAACATTAAAAAGTTAAAAAAAAAAAAGAATTTCATTCATCAGATTGTCAAATATCTTTTAAAAATCGATACTATCCAGTGTTGACATGGATATACAAGTACTGAGTTTGTAGAAATGTAAATCTGTACAGTAGGGTTTGGTGGACAATGGGGTGATAGCTATCAAAATTTAAACTATTCATAGCTTTCTGACCCAAAAACTATATTTCCTATTTTTTTTAACATTTATTTATTTATTTTGAAAGAGAGAGAGAGAGAGAGATCATGAGCAGGTATGGGGCAGAGATAGAAAGGGGGAGAGAGAATCCCAAGTAGGAGCACAGAGCCCAGCACGGGGCTTGATCCCACAACTGTGAGATCACTACCTGAGCCAAAATCAAGAGTCGGATGCTCACCTGGCTGAGCACCCCCAGGTGGCCCCCAAAACTATATTTCTAAGAATTCATCTTATAGAAATATTTGCATATGTGTACATATGTGCTTGTTATAGTATTATTTCTTACCAGAGAAAATCTTCAGCTACTTAAATACCCAACAATAGTGGAATTATTTTATAAATTATAGCATATAAATTTAAACTATTACAAATTTTTATGCTTTCATTACAATTAAGATAGACCTATTTGTATTGACTTGGCAGGATCTTCAAAATATATTATTACATTAAAAATTGTATTTATTTTGTTAATGCTACATTTTTATATTACATATTATATTATAAATGTTATGTTTATATATTATATCATGTAAGTATGCAAGTGCATAGAACAGTATCTAAAAGGATGCTTTTACAAGTGATTTATTATAGGTTGGGCCATCTTTTTATTTTTTTTTTAATTAAAAAAATTTTTTTAATGTTTATTCATTTTTGGAGAGAGAGGGAGACAGAGCACGAGCAGGGGAGAGGCAGAGAGTGAGGAAGACACAGAATCTAAAGCAGGATCCAGGCTCTGAGCTGTCAGCACAGAGCCCAATGTAGGGCTCGAACTCAAGAACCATGAGATCATGACCCGAGTTGAAGTTGGACACTTAACCCACTCAACCACCTAGTTGCCTCTAGAGGTTGGAGCATCTTTTTTTAAAAATTTTATTTTTATTTATTTTTATGTTTATTTATTTCTGAGACAGAGAAAGACAGAGCATGAGTGGGGGAGGGGCAGAGAGAGAAGGAGACACAGAATCAGAAGCAGGCTCCAGGCTCTGAGCTGTCAGCACAGAGACCGACGTGGGGCTCAAACTCACAGTGAGATCATGACCTGAGCCAAAGTGGGTCGCTCAGGCGCCCCTATAGGTTGGAGCATCTTAATGCAGAGATTGGCAGGGGTGGGGAATAGCTATAAAGGAACTGTAGTATTTTGGTCTGTGTATTGCTAACTTCAGATTTTTCAAAATATGCACGTATCGTGTGCTTTTGCAGTTAAAAATATTTTAAAAGGGACAGCTTACTATTTGGATGAAACAGACTGAGGTTCAAGCCTAAGTATACACCACCTAATAGTTGTATGACTTGAGTATTTTTAAGTTCTCAGAGACTCCGTTTCTTTACCTACAAATTAGGTAAAATAATACTTACTCCACAGATGAGTTAACAGATCAAAAGAGATTATGTAGGAAAACATAATGGCCTATAGTGGATGCTCAACAAATGTTGTGTTCTTAAAAGGCTAAGGTTAGAGATAAGTAAATTGTAATCCTTATCATTGGCTTTTCTTATTTGGGCTCCAAGGAAGCATGGTTTGCTCAAGCAGATATTGTCAAGCACTTGTACTTGAAATTTTCATTGAAAGATTGCAGATCTGCATTTTGAGATGAACTAAATATTCAGTTGTTTGATCATTCATTCATTTATGCAGTGAGTGTGGTATTCTTTACTATCTGTTAGACAGTGTGCTAGGCACATGCGGGTATAAAGATGAACAAGAGCTAGTCCTTCCCACTGAGGAGCCTAAAGTTTGCCTTCCTTTAATTCTTCCAGTTTAGTGACATAAACGCAATTCTAGAGACAGTTATAAATACTAAGGCTATAGAAAAGGATAGTGCTGAGAAATCACAGAATCAGAGAATGTTTGAAGTGAGCAAGAGCAAGAGATCATTTATTCAACTTCCCATCCAACGCAAGAACTCCTTCCACAATATTCTTGGAAGACTGTAATATAGTTTCTGCCAGAATAATAATGATTTATTGAATATTTACTACCGTCCCAGACACCATTCTAACTCTTCACAAACATTGTCTCCACTTGAACATCACAGCAAAGCTGAAAGCTAGTTGATGTCATACATAATTTACAGACAGAAACTGAGACCCAGAGAGGTTAAGTAATTTGTCTGAGGTTACACAGCTAATTCACAGGGCTGAAATCTGAACCCAAGTCAGCCTTATCCCAGAACCCATGCTCTTAATCTGAACTACTACATCCTACTGTTTTTACAGCTGGGACATTTCCAGTGATACAAACCTTAATATATGAAAAGTCTATTGTTACACTTCTTGTACAGTTCTTCTCTATATAGTGCTGGAATCTGTCTTCTAATAACATCAATTCCTTACCTCAGTGAGTATCAGATAACACCTGCAGTATAATTGGACTTGCCAGGAATGTTAAAATCCTTTAGACCTGGTTTCTACCCTCAGGTAGCTTATAATCTTGCTTTTTTTTTTTTTTTTTTTTAATAATCTTGCCTTTTCTGTCTGGAAAAGCACCAAATGCCTGTTCTCTTTTACCAGAGCGTCTTCCAAAAGTCTGAAAACAAATCCATCCCAAGCCCTCCTGTATAAAAAACTGTACCTCTGACTGAATTTGTTGTTGTTCCCCATTAAATATCCTCAGTTCCTTCAATTGTTGCTGGATTTTTAGAGCCTTTCCCTCTCAATTTTCTTTCTCCAAAAGTAGATATGATTCTGTCCTTAAAAGACAGGGTTTTGAACCCAAACAGTGTAATGCTAATGATAGTACACAGAGAGTTTAACTGACTTTCATTTGAATATCAACATCAATTAATACTGCAATAACGATTCTAGCTTTCAATAGCAATAATGTTATGGACTTATATTAAGTCAACGTGACACCACTCAGTTCCCCCACTTTTTTTTTTTAATAAATATTCACCCAACCAGGTCTTGATTTTCTCCTTGGAACTTGTGAACTTTGAATTTGTGAAATACAATTTGTATCTTTTATGTTTAATTCTTAAGACATTGTTACTATCCTTGTTAAATACAATCTTTAAAGCAAAAATTGGTCTCCTGCTTCAGACTGCCAACTGTTTTTCAGTCTTGATATTGTTTTCTGTTTTATTAGATATCTCACCAAGCTTTATGAAATCCTCAATCCTCAAAGCCCAATGTTTTTGTGATCTCTTTGAAGGATCAAGGCAAAGGAGGGAGTTTTGAATTGTGTTACTAATGACCTCTTCCAAGTTGGAATAGGTTCATTAATCAATCCTTCTTTGTTATTATTGTTCAATCAATCTTCCTTTGTTATCACTGTTCAATCGGGCATGAATTCACCTAGCTAAGAGCATCTGATGTACTATATTATGAGAAACAGAAAACATGTTCTTGAAATTAGGATATATTACATGCATGGTATTTCCATGTACTTGTTAATTTGGCCTGATTTATTCTTACCAAACCCACACTGGATCCAATAATCACTGTATTCTTTCCTAAATGCTCACAAATCATTTATCCCATCTCCCTACCCACATACCATCTTTTTAAAAAATTTTCTCTTCAAGTTCTACAAAGGATTCAGGTCAAATTATAAAAATAAATTCAATAAAAAGGGAAAAAATAGATAAAGAAATGGGAGCAAGGGTAAAAATGAGTAGAAAGATAACCACAATGGCGGTGGATTAACATACAATAATGCATGGCATAGATTCCTACACGTGTGTTTGGGGCAAGCCAAAACAGGTGAGACACAGTATTAGTGACAAGACACTCAGAAGGTAGAGGCAAGGTTTTGTTTGTTTGCATTTGTTTTTCAACATTTAAGAGAACCATGACATCTGTGGCTTTGTTTGCAGCCCTTCAATAGGCCAGTGGGACAATATCAAAACCTGATTGGATAAGAGTAGTTCTAGAAGGGTCAAAGCAATGCTGTCTGTGTGGGCATGTTTCCCATGGTCTGACCTCATCCAGGACAACCCAGAGAACCACAGGAGAGAATATATGCGTGTACTTCAGGCAATCTTCTTTTAATGTCATTGCTCACAACCATATTTTTATTTGTTTGGAATAGCTGGGCTCTCTAGTGAGAACCTAGATTAGATGGTCTGTGTTGCCAATTAAAGGCGTATCTGTGTGGATAAGTTCCCTATAGAAAATTTAACAACTATGCTAAGAAAAAGTCTATCATCTATTTATTTAATATAACCCATTGCTTATCAACGGTAGAAGTATAGCTTCTTGAGATAATGACAGTAGTTCACCAGAGGAACTTAGGAATAATTTCATTTCAATGAGATATTTACATAGATTTGCACATTATTAAGACACATAAAAATATTAATATTTATTTTAGCCAGGTGAAATCATTTTTGGCACTAGATGGATCTAAATAATAAATTTTAAAATAAAAAGAAGAATAGAGTGCTATTTATAATATTTCTATTTCAATAATTTTCTTTCTTCTGTTTTTTCTAGACAACAGAAACTGGAAGGTTTTCCAGAGATTTCTGGAAAAAAAAGTGGGTAGGGGCGCCTGGGTGGCTCAGTCAGTTAAGCGTCCGACTTTGGTTCAGGTCATAATCTCACAATTTGTGGGTTCGAGCCCTGCGTCCGGGCTCTGTGCTGATGGCTCAGAGCCTGGAGCCTGTTTCAGGTTCTTTGTCTCCCTCTCTCTCTCTGCGCCTCCCCCACTCGCGCTCTGTCTCCCTCTGTCTCCAAAATAAAAATAAAACATTAAAAAATTTTTTCTTGTAAAAAGTGGGTAGAGTGCTATCCTTTCTAATATTAATCAAGCCATATTTTATTACTCTCAAGACACGATAAATATTGTTTAAAAAATAATCTCTCACCTAGTATATATTTTCTCCCAATTTAGCAAGTACTTAAGAATAATACCACTTGATCATCTGCCCAAATAGCTTACTTAGTTCATAGTTTAAAAAGGAACAAGGTCCAGACAACCTACCAGGTGGTGTGGACCAGGGCTACCACAGTCAGATTTGCATTATTTTCAATAGCAGATGCCCATATTTACAGTAGTGATGAAAATTCTTGGGCATGCCGACAGCTTCCCACCTCAAATACCCAAGCTTCTCTGTTTCTCTGGCTAGGGACTTTTGCTGGCAGTGAAGAATGTGCACAGGGCAACCTGGGAAATGCTAAATACTTACTCTCCCAAGTGGGAAACTCTCAACCAATGAGTCTGTGACCCACCTGACAATGCTGGAGAATATCCTTCATGCTTCCTCAGACGGTCCCTATGAAACCGAGCTAGTTGCCCATAGCAATAACATGCTCATTAGTACACCCTCTATCTGCCTCTTTCAATCCCTGTCTCAAAAAACACAAACTAAGACATCCTCTTTTACCATTTCTATTGAAATTTCAGTGAACTTGATTATAAGTAAGCAGCTCCCCAGAGTGAGAGGGGGAATCCTCTCTCTAGCTCATAAATAAGGAAACAATGGGGTGGAGGGAAGATGGTGTTATGGAAAAGGTATGGAAATTAGAAGCAGAAAATCTAACCTCTGGTCACATCTCAGTCCCCGTCAAACTCAATTTCTTCTGCTTTCTCCTTGAACATGCTATTCAGCTGACCTCCGATTCTCTTGATTCTCCTCCAATCTCATGAGCCACACACTGTCTCCTTTGCTGGACCCTCCTCATTTTCCCGCCTCTATCTCTTAGAGAGATGTAAGCTCAGTCCCCTGACTTCCTTCTTTTGGCTGTCTAAACTCAACACACGTATGGTGAATGATGTAAGAAGCCAGCTGTAAATCAGGGGAGGTTAGCCTACAAGACCTTTTACCTCCCTTTCATTCAAATACCACATGAGCTTAGCTGACTATGAAAGTAGACACGACATGCTCTGACTTGTTCATCAGAGGAAAGACTTTTCACTATCTTTTTTAATCACCAAAAGTTGTCTTTCTCACATTTCTCCATTCACTGGGGAATGTCTATTAAAATGTTTAAGTTAAATTGATTTTTATAAGCTTATATACATCTCTAGATGAAATTCAGGACAACACAGTGTTTTGGTTTTCTTTCTCGTTTCTTTCTTTTTTCACTTTGTTTTCTTTCTATCTTGAGTATGTTTTCTTTAAGCATTCCAATTTTCCCCAGGTGTACTGTACTCCCAGTAGGATGTGGATTTAGGAGCAAAAAGGAGTGAGAATTCCCCTTCCAATCATGAGTAGGCCTTTTCCCCTCAACATTTCTATCTGCCCATATGCTACTTTTAGGAAATCAAGAGAAAAAGTGAAAAGGGCAGTAAAACCAATTTTGCATCTATCCAATTAGTCCAAGACATGGACTCTCATCCTTCTTCTCTACATAAGCTGAGATGTGCTCATTGCTTTATATTTTCTCCACCTATCTTAATTAATCACTGTTTCATTTCTAATCTGAGAAATTATTTACAAAATTATAACTCGTGTATCTAAAGCTTTAGACATGTTATTGTTCTCTTCTTTTCATTCTTTGCTTAAAGCTGAAATCCAGGTTTTTTTCATATTTACCAAAACATGAAAATCTGCCAGGAAATCTGCCAGGATGAAGACTGGATTATATTCTTTCACAAATCCCTGAGCCCTAAGTACAACTGGTGACTAACTGTTAAACTTCATTTCTTAGGATCCTCCTTTTCTTAGTGTGATTCTGACCTAGTCATTTCTTTTGTAAATTTTCCTCATCTCTTTTTTTGTAGTTCAGAAGTGTTTTATAATTATTTGCCATGCTGAACTGAGATCTTACTGGTCTTTATCATTTTCTAAATATCCCACTATCAGTTTCACACTTAAAATGCAGAAAATGACAAAAACCAAATACATGGGATAAAAGAAATTCTGAATAATGATAATGCATGTGTTGGAAAATTGTGAAAATTGTGGTTCCCTTTGTTTTTTAAGGACCTCAATGTATCTCCACTCCTGGTGTAATTTTGGTGTCAACAGTCATGTGTGAAGACTTCTAGAGAGTTTTTTTTTAATTAAAAACATTTTTTTTTAATGTTGGGTGACAAACGTACTGTTTATTAGAAATGTTGTAGAAGGAAAGACTGTATATAGTGTGAATAGAATTTAGAACCTTTAAGACCCAGGGCATTGTCTCCTACCTTAGTAAACAGAGCAACACATTATAGTTGTTTTGTTTGTGATAATGAAGGCTCTTAGTTAAGATGAATTATATTAGTTTAAAAAATTTTTAATGTTTATTTATTTTTGAGAGAGAGGGAGAGAGACAGCGTGTGAGGAAGGGAGAGGCAGAGAATGAGGGAGACACAGAATCCAAAGCAGGATCCAGGCTCTGAGCTGTCAGCACAGAGCCCGACATGGGACTCGAACTCACAAACTGAGATCATGCCCTGAGCCGAAGTCGGGCGCTTAAATGACTGAGCCACCAAGGCACCCTGAATTATACTAATTTTTATGTAAAGAATCTGGAGTCACAAATTGGTTCTATGCTCATCTCAAAGGTGCCCTGAACTTGGTTCCTTAAAATTGTTGACATCAGACTTACCCCCTATCCTTTACCTTGTTTGCATTAATGTGAAATTCTGTATGGGATACTCGATGCAATATAGCTGTTTTAATGGAAAATTAATAATCCAATTTACTTTAGCAATCTAATATTGTTGAATATTTAATTGTTTTCAAACTCTGGTTATTTTCTTAGGATACATTCCTCGAGAGATAATTTCTGGGTTATAGAGTATATATATTTCTAAGGCTTTTGATGCACATTGCTAAATTTTCTAGAAAGTTTTGGTATTTCACATTTTCACTAGCAGTATAGGAATGCTTATTTCTCCATACTTGTACCAACACTGGATATTTTTATTAAGAAATGAAGCTTTGCCATTCTTGCAGATAAAATAGAATCTTATTATTATTTTGACTTTTATCTCTCTATTACAATATGTAGAGGTTTGTTTTCTTTTTCTTTTTTTTTTTTTTTAAATTTTTTAACGTTTATTTATTTTTGAGACAGAGAGAGACAGAGCATGAACGGGGGAGGGCCAGAGAGAGGGAGACACAGAATCTGAAACAAGCTCCAGGCTCTGAGCTGTCAGCACAGAGCCCGACGCGGGGCTTGAACTCACGGACCGCGAGATCATGACCTGAGCCGAAGTCGGCCGCTTAACCGACTGAGCCACCCAGGCGCCCCTAGAGGTTTGTTTTCAACATTAGTAGCCAGTTGTAATTCTTTGCCAAAAGTTTTATTGGGGTGCATACCTTTTACTTATTGATTGTCAAGGATTCTTTACATAGTAATACTCCTTTTAACCTTGTAAATAAGATTTAAAACATTCTGTCATTTCAGCATGTATTACTGTTTGCTCACTTTTAAGTTAGTGAGGAAATTTTTTTGTTATAAAAACTTAGAAAATGATTACTAAAGATAAATAAAATCAGGTTGCATTTTTGAAACTTTAAACATGAGTGAAAATTGTAGATAGACTTTGGTTATTCACTTTTTTCACTATTTATTCTACTCTGCTGTGGTATATCTGAGGGCATAGATTTTAGAAGTAGTATTTTATAAGTAATTGATAATTATTTTTGTAGTAATAACCTAGAAGCCAGTGGTGTGCTGGTGAATGTTTAGCAACTGAGTCTCCTTGTAGAATGTACTGCTTTCTCTGTTATAAATACTCCCATCATGGCTGATTTCAACCTGCCAAAGTGAAGCTGCATAGTAGACTTTTGAGAACTGGTATTGAAGCAGTATAGGATTCTAAGATGCCATCTGAATCATCAGTGGTTAAATTCTGTAGCACATAGTTTTATTGTTAGATATATTCCAAAATTTTTGTATATTAATATATACGATGGTATAGATTTTATATTATGTATTTTGTACATTTAATATATAGAGAGTATATGATTAATCAGAAAGCCACATTCACCAAATAAGTCAGCCAAATGAAATTTACCTGTAATTTTTTTCTTTTAAATTAACACATCCTGGGAAATTCCAGTAGTCTTTAAATTAACTAGGAAATAATGAAGTATTTTAATTCAAAGTTATTTTCTAACATACAAATAAGACCCATGGGGGCGCCTGGGTGGCTCAGTCGGTTAAGCTTCCAACTTCGGCTCAGGTCATGATCTCACGGTTTGTGAGTTCGAGCCCCACGTCGGGGTCTGTGCTGACAGCTCAGAGCCTGGAGCCTGTTTCAGATTCTGTGTATCCCTCTCTCTCTGACCCTCCCCCGTTCATGCTCTGTCTTTCTCTGTCTCAAAAATAAATAAACGTTAAAAAATTAAAAAAAAAAAAAAAAAAAAAAAACAAAACAAGACCCATGGTGGGGGCGGGGGAAGGATCATAAAACTTGGATTAATTCATCTAGAAAAGAAGAGGTCAAGGACTGTATTAATAATTATCTTCAATGCCTGAGTGGTGAGGGTTAAATTAGAATAAAACCACCACCATCACCACCACCACCACCACACACATACACACACACACATACACACTTCCCTATTTCTATAAAGTGAGGAAAAAGAGAAAATAGTAACAGGGGAGGGATTTAGCTTAAAGAAAGAAGACTCACCTGGTTGCAAAGATTATTAAGAATGACTTAATTTTGTATTGTCCTTTTCTATATATCTGTTGAAATAATATAATTCTGAGATCATATTGGTGTGATTTCATAATAGATCTAATGAATTTCAGACATTGAACATACCACTTTTGCTTTTCAGTACACAGAAGGAGAATGTATTAAGCAAAAGCAACTTAAAATATTGAGCAACATGGAGTTCTTGAAATCCAAAAGTTTAGAATGACACTGAGCATAGGAATGGTTGCCCTTGTGAGGGGGAGAGCTCAGTGATTCAGGGAGGAAAGCCTCAGGATGGGGGGATAATGACTGGAAAATTCATTTGGTTGCTTAAAAGATCAGCTTAACTCTGGCTCAAGATTCACATTTCCCACTTGTGTCTTGTCTTCAAAAATAAAAAAGAGGAAACCACCAATGAGAACATGTGGTGTTATAAATCATCCCGACTGTTGTTACAAAAATGAGTAAGGGTTCTAAACAGTTTCAAAAGGTCCTGACTAGCCTTTTCACTCACCTTGGGAAGAACCATAAAAGTAAGAAAACAAAAGGAATTCTTTTTCTTTCCATACACCAGTCATCAGCAGTGTTCTCTTTGGGCTCCTGGCATCTGGGCCCAGTTGCTGGGTTACAGGCAAATATAATCAAAACAAACACTAAAAGGTACTCTTTTGGCTCTTAACATGTTGGAAAGGTCTTCTGCCTTCCATCCTCTGTGTTCGCCAATTCTGAACACAAAAGTGACTTTCCCGTTTGTTGTTGTCCTTTCCTTTTCTTCCTGCAGGACAACTCCTGATTATAAACTTGTTGTGGAGTAGAAGAAGCCCTTAATTATGAGGCCATTAGACCTTTAGGCCTTTTCTCCAGCTTCCTGTTGAACAGCACCAGGAATTCCACCTGCTTCCAGGCTCTATCACCCTTCCCTGTCCTCTGAGAACAGGCAGGGGGTAGAGGCTCTTCCATAGGAGCACTAACCTTCTGCTCCTCACTTTGTCCAGTTACCGAGGATAGCTTGTCAAGGAAACAAACGGTATTTTCCACTCTGGACTACAGTGCCAGATGCAGTGATGGACTTCCTGCTTCTCACCACTTGTGATGTGTTATACTATATTTGAACTTGGACAGGAAAGCTACAAGCACGTTTAGAACTTTGGGAAATAAGATCTATGGCAAAAGTCAACCCGTTAACCAGTTTGTCCAAAGTATTTTATTAAGGTCTATGGGGTGCCAAGCACTTTAATAGAATCAGGGCATTCTAGCATGCTCTGCAGAGGTTAAAGACACTAGGATGATTTGTCCTGGAGAAGAGAACAGTGAGAGGAAGCTGTTGTAAATCCTCCAGTATTTAAAGAGGTGCTGTTCAGAGGGTGAAACCAACTGTACTTCAACTCTGCTAAGGCTAGAACATGAAGAAATATACTCGAAACAAGGACATTTTGTTTATTTTTAAGGAAGAATTCCCCAAGAGTGTAAATTTCTAAATACATTGAAGGGTTCCCTAGAAAGATGGCCATATTTCCTTTCTGAACACCTAGACCAAAAAGGCTTACCTTTTATCTGCCTGAAACAGTTTGGTTTTGTATACATGATCATGAGTAGGTATGTGTTGACCTGAGGAAAAGAGCTGGACTAACCTCGGATATAGGAAACCCATGACTGATCATCGAAAAGCAAATATTCACCATATTTCTGGAAAGGTCAGAAGTAAGTGTTTTTATCCTGGTGTTTTGCAAAGTCTGAGCCAAAGAAGACGAAGTGTCTTTTCCAGGGTCACCCAAAATATGAGTGTTAGAACCAAACATATATTTTGCAAGTATATATTGTGTTTTATTAAAAGTTTGAAACCTCCAGAAAGAATTTTGCCCTAGCGACCTGAAAAATAACATCTTTTCAAAGCAGGCATGTAGTGTGTGAGTTGTTTTTTTTTTTCATTCCTTTTCATCATCATAGCTACTATTCATTGAGCTTCTGTTACATCAGGTGTTGGAATCAGGGTTTCGTATACATTTTTATCTCTTTTCATGCTTACACCCATTATGTAAGATGGGTATTGTGATTTTAATTTACCAGGTGATGAAACTGAGATAAATTGTGTTACAACTTGTCCAGTTGTAGGCACCAAACTGGTAGGCCATGGGACCAGAATTAAAATCCTGACCTCTCTAAATATTGAAGTTCTTTCTCCGCTACTTTGGTCTACCAGGGAAAATATGACTCAGTCATTTTAAATCAAAAGGATTAAACTAATTGTTAATAAAAATATAATTCATACGTATCAACTTGCTGCAATTGCTAAAGCATATATGATTTATGTCAACACACTTCAAAAATGGTTGGAAGCCTTTTTCTGCCTAAGAAAATACAACAGAGTGCTCCAAGCAGGAAACATTTCAATTCCCTTACTCTCCTTCTCTATCTGAAATGATTTTTCTGAGTCATTGTAAAGCTCCAAGATTGATTTCATTGGGGCTGTATTTCATAACGTAACTAGCATCAAATTATGGAAATGTTTTCTAATGGCCTGGATTTTATGTTCAACATTTTATTCTATTTTACAACCTGAGTAAGGCATGTCTTTTCCTCCTGGCTTCTGGAATATTCTAAATTTCTTTTAGAGATGACTCTTCTACTTGGGCCTCTTCAGCTGGCACCTTCTCCCTCTCTTCTCATGATCAAATTTACAGGCTCACTGTGTAGTGAGAAGGGGCTGCAGGGTAGAATGGGCAGTGGTAAAAAAAAGTGCCAGAACTAAATGGGACTTCAGTAAGCCTCCTCAACTTTCATCTACACACTGGAAGTAATGACCCTGTATCTCCCGGTTGTGAGGTTTGTTGTGAGAAGATAAGGGAAAAGATAAACAAGAAAATTTGGTTATATGTATGTGTTGCTGTTTGCATTTGACATGCAAAACGGGATCTACCTTAGCTCACTCCAAATCCAGATGTTTGTAATAATGAATTGACTTATTATTTGGTTCAACTGCCCTTCACAGTCTGTCTTCTTCCACAGGAAACAGAAACCCTTCAAGGGAGGAGAATACAATACCTTTGTCCCTTTACTTCGAATTTTCTCTCATAGGGACTCCCGCCAAAACACAACTCATTATTTTCTTTATAAAATCTTCTCCTCTTCCCATATTTCTAGCCTTGTTAATGATGTCAGAATACACTCAGCTTCAATCCCATTCTCTTGAATTGGAAATCTCAGAGTTATTCCCTGCCCAACCACCACCCCTCCCAAAGTCCACTCCTTCTCTTTCTGTCATTCTTCCCTTCCCCAACCCAACTGGTCTTCAAATTCAGTGGATCCTATCACAGATATGTTTACTGGATTTATCTTCCACTTGCACCCTCACAACCGCTGTTCTGGGTAAGGCTTGGGTTATTTCTTACTAGGACTGTCGAATTCTTTTCTGTCAGGATAGGCGCAAGCACAACTTCCATCCACAGTCACTATGAATTTGTGTCCAAAGGAAAGTTGTACCAACAGCAGCCCACCCATTTACCATATTTTCCTGTTGGCTTGGGCTGTCGTTCCAAATTCCTATCTTAGGAATTAGGTTTCATGACATGCCAGCTGAAAGGGTTGCTTATGTCTGGGCCAGCTCCTCATCTGCTTCGGGCTCCTTTTTTTTCTGGGCTAACCTTTGTTTTCTTTTGGCTGTGGGTGGAGTAGGTTGGCAGAAGGTGATGACAAGGCCTAAGACTTCTTATCTCACTGGCTACATGGAAATGATTTACAGGAAGGAGGAGCATTCCTAGAAGGAAAGGGAGGCCAAGGGAGCAAGACATCCAAATTATTTCTCAACACGAGATCAAAAGCTGCTTCCCCCTAGCTCTTTCCCCAGAAGGCTCCATCTCCTAGTACTATGGTCCAGCTCTGGGTTCTTCATCTTAACGCATCATTGGAGCTTGGTCCACTCCTCAGGAATGGAGCTGGGGAGAAGTGAGGGAGGCTTGGATTTATCTCAGAGTAGTGTCGTCACATATGACGCATAAAATTATTTTGGTGGGTTGTGACCAGCGTTAAAAAAAATGTAATGGTAAAAGAGTGGAAAGGAATAGAACACAACAGAACAGAAAGTATTCGAGTAGATTTCATAAGGTAAGGGTGTCCACTTTTTCATGAAACCTTTGTTTCAGTCTTATGTGGGATAATTGTGTGTGTGTGTGTGCATACAACTATATTGGGACACAGTATAAATCGTATTTCTAACTGTGTAGATCATGGTCTTAAAAATTTGGAAGCCACTGTTAGGTTAGAGTGTATAGACAACAGTCTCTCTCTGCTTCTGATTTTCCCCCTTGGATTCATCCTCCATAACCCAAACTGCCATTTAAATAGCCTTCCTACAAACCAATGTGATCACACAATTACCCTGTTTAAGGATCTCTGTTACTCCCAGGACTAATTCATTAGCAGGACAGTCAAGGTCTTCAATAATCTGCTTCCAACTACTTTTCCAGTCTCATTTACCACTACATCCCTTCTTATTGGCCTACTCTATCTTTTTCAAATGTGCCTTTCATATTTGTCTTTTTGTCTTCACTTGTATTGTTCTTTAAACCCAGAATGTCATTGCACTCTTCTACATGTCTAAATTCAACTCATCAAAAAATTGTTTTTAAACAAGATTATTTTTCTTCTTAAAACTTTTCAATACTGGAGAGGTTACTGAATATAAAAGAAAATCCCATAATCTAGAAATAGTATTATATCTTTATAATAGTTTTATAATATATATCTTTGTAATAGTATTTTTCTCAAAGCACCTATACTTATGTATACATACACATATTTTACACTTTTTTTCACTTAATATATGAGGAAAGATTTCCAATGTCATTAAGTATTCTTCTAAAATACATGTAATGGAGACATTATATTTTACTACTTAGATGTTTTGAACATTTAAAAATTTCAAACATCTTATTTTTATAAATAATGCCTTGATATATATCTTTATTTGTCTCTGATTTTTTTCTCCCTTTGAACAGAATATTAGATTTGTATTTACTGGGTAAAATTATATTAACGTTTTTAAAGGCCTTGATATATATTGTTCGATTGCTCATAAAAACCATAACACAAGATCCCTACTTGTGCCAATATGGATATTATCATTTACAAATGTTTGCCAGTCTGATAGATGAAAATAATTTTGCATTACTTTCATGTGCATTTTTTGGTATTAGTTAAGATTAATCTCTTTTTTTTCATATTTATTGGTCATTATATTGCATTTTGGAGGAAATTGCTTGCCGATGGCCGTTGTCCATTTTTTAATTAGGGAGGTTATTTTTTTCTGTCTTTTTTTTTTTTCTTATTACAAATCCTGCTTATTCTTCAAAGCTCAATCTAAAGCACAATTTCTCCATGAAACTTTCTTCTAGTTTCTTAGTTTGAATCTTTGTTTTCCTGTGGCACATGATTGGTATGTCCATTTAGTGATCAGTTTACTCTGCCATGTCGATTGCTATCTTTTCCCACTTAATGACAAGATTTAGGGGGTAAAAACATTTATTATTATTTTTAAATCTCTCCCCAGTAAAAGGCACAGATCAGATATTCAGTGTATTGTTGGTGTTGTTTGCCAAGCTAGAGAGCAGAACCTTCCCTTCTCAATGTGCAATTTGATAGGTTATTCTTCCTGTATGCTTTTAGAATATTCTGAGGCTGCACTCACATATATTTAGGAAGATTCAGTGAGTACAGAATGCATTTTTCTTGGGGTGCTGAGAAGAGGGAGAAAGCACTGCCCTTTCTGAAGTCTGCTTGGCTGTGCTTCCTAGTTCCATTAAAATGATTTCACTAGCATGTGTTTTTGCACTTGGGGTGATATGAAGTTTCTCTTTTTTCCCTTCTTTTCCTCAACACTGTGGTTGGTGTTCTGCTTTGATGCACTTACAGGCCAATTGAGATCATTTAAATTACTTTCACAGGGGCACCTGGGTGGCTCAGTCGGTTAAGCGTCTGATTTCAGCTCAGGTCATGATCTCATGGTTCATGAGTCGAGCCCCATGTTGGACTCTGTGCTGACAGTTCAGTGCCTAGAGCCTGCTTCAGATTCTGTGACTCCCTGTCTCCCTGCCCCTCCCCTGCTCATGCTCTGTCTCTCTCCTTCTCTCAAAATATAAAAAAAATATATATTAAATTACTTTTGCAAATTGGTCATAAGTTAGAATTAAAATATGCAACTGCTGGATCGAACCTCAGAGATCATCTACTCTCACACCTTAGACCCTCTACCAGCTTCTACCCCAGAGACATTTCCTACGTGAGATGACGCTGACCTCTCAAAAAGAATAAAACTCAGCCCCAGCGTCAGGGGACAATTCTCCCTTTCCACGCTACATTTTGAAGGACCGTCCTCTGGGCACCTCTCCTGGAGAAGAGCACCCACTTGACCCATCAGTTAGCCGGCATCAGCAGCAGGGGCCTCTGGAGAGTTCCCCAGTTTAGCTCCCCCGCCTGCCTCCTCGGTGGTGTTCTCCAGGAGTGGCATAACCTCCACACACCAGTGTTTTCTATCTGCTTCTGGCTGTTCCGCGTTGCTTCCTTTCAACATGTCCCCTGAAGGAATCCAGTATGTAATTTGCCTCTTATATGCCACACGGTACTCAGAGCTTTGCACGTAGCACATATTGTACCATGATTTCTTCTAGTTGTTCCCATTTTACATTTGAGGAATTGAGGCTCACAGCAGTTAAAGTATTAAGGTCGTGTAGCTGGCGAAGTGACTTGAACAAGCCCTTGAGCCCAGGTTTGCCTCACTCAGGCTCACGTTACTTTCACTGCCCCAGGTTTCCATTCAAAGAAAAGCGATTCTGATTCAGAATCCAGATCCAGAAGATCTGGATTACTGAAACCAGATGGGCATCCCTGAGAGGCTGTCTTCCTTTTGATAAAGCGAACATTAAATTGTGGGGATGGGAGGGGGAAGACTTGTTTTTAGATGCATTTATTTTGGCCGTTAATTGTAGGTATTCTGCATAAAGTCTGAATTAGTGTTTACAGAGGGGTGATATGAAAAAAAAAATTTTAAATAGGTAATTTAAACTGTTTCTCAAATGAAGGAGAACTATATGCTTTTTTTAACGAGGAATATGTGTAGTTTAATGAAGAATTGAGACAGAGGACCCACAACACCAGAAGGCATTCTGCAGAGTAGTTCTAATCACAGACCTTGCAGTTAATCGGAACTGGATTTAAACCCTGGTTTTGCCAAGCACACTTCATCTCTCTCATGAGTACCTAAGTTTACTCATCTGTAAAGATAGTAATAATACCTATCTCTTAGGCACTTAATGAGATAATAGATTCATTCATTCAGCTATTCATTCCTTTGACAAAAGTACTTTTTGAATATTTACAATTTGCATGACACTGGAGATGTAGTCGCGAACAAGACACATACATGGTTCCTGCCCTAAGAGCTTTGACAGTCTGGTGGTTAAATGTAAAATGTTTGTCACAGTGTCAAGCACATGCTTAGTAC
Source organism: Panthera pardus (assembly GCF_024362965.1). Lineage (NCBI taxonomy): Eukaryota > Metazoa > Chordata > Mammalia > Carnivora > Felidae > Panthera > Panthera pardus. The sequence goes on along the minus strand of NW_026526766.1, from coordinate 67,623,312 downwards.
TAATAAGTGGTAGATGTTACCATTATTATAATATTATTAAGACTGTTATTATCATGAGTGTGCATTCCTACAACTTCATGTAATTTTGACATATCTTACATTTGATAATAGGCGTGAGACCCAGGTAACGTTTTCCTGTATTGGCATTTCTAATTAAAGGATAGTGTCGTAAGGTAACAAGCAATTATTGTTAACAAAGGAAGTACTGTATAATCAGAACCTTGCTTCAAGAATGTAGGATTTCTCCTCTGCTTCTTACTTGACTGTTACTCTGTCTCTAGCCACATGAAACATTCAGAACAGTGGCTGGCACAACGAATAACTATTAGTTGAAAAAAGAATGTACAAATGAATGAGGGTTGCACGAACTCTAAACACAGCATCTGCCTGGTGCCTACAGAAGAGGATGCTAACTGGATAAATTGTACAGTGATAATCTCCTGGTAATAAGTGCCCCAAGACTTTTTTTTTTTTTTTTTTTTGTAAACTCAAGCACCTTGGGGGAAAATCCAAGGTGGGAGACTCAATGCAAGAAAGTTATTTTTAATGTCACTGGACTACACTGGAAGAAAAAAAAGTAAAAAAAAGGCTGAGTATGCAATAATCATCTCCTACAAATTAAAGATTCTAATCCAAGGGAGTTAAATGCTGAAATAGTTATTCAGATATTTTTCTAGGCACCCATTTATTTTACACTGAGTGTCTTTAAATGTAACAGTTTGAGTTAGCATTTTGTAATAATTTACTACATTTTGAGATTCATATAGAATTAAATGCCTTATTCAATGGAAATAACTTTTACATGCACTTAGAACATATCCTTGTAAGTGTTTAGTAATGGAAAGAACATGTGGCATAGAATTTTGAAAGGTTTTCTGCCATATCAGATTCACATCCATAAAGATAAATTTGTTTATGTGGGTCAGATTCCATTTCAACAAATACCTGTTTGCAAAAGATAAAAAAAAAAAGCCCCGGGTAATAACCTGTTCACTTTCCATCAGGAAATCTGTTCATTTAATATTGTATTTATCTACCTCGTGCAATATCATAAAAAGTAGTATAACAAAAAAAAATATTTTTATTGAATTTGAGATCATGGAATTTGACCCATACGTTATTTAACAGTGATTTAACTGGCATAATTTCTAGACCATCTGGAGAAATCTTCTGTTCTTAATAACCTTTGCAAGAGCACTAGTGGTTATTTGGTTCTGATATTTTTACATTGTAATTCAAACTCATTACCACCATAAGGAAATTAATGTGATCAGTATGAGCATATTTTTACCTTTAAAGACATAATCATAATAATTTTAATAGGTAGGCCAAATAATGTAGATAATGAAGTCTGAAGGAAGTTATAGCTTTCTCTCCCCGCCAGCCTCTTTCCCCCAACACACACTATTATTTTTGATAAACATTGCAAGTTACAAGTATAATACTCATTTACTGAAATATTCAGGGAATTAATATTTGACCCATAAATTCCAAACTACATCAGCTACTGTTTTTTTTTCTTTCCCTTCTAAAAGAAATATGCTTTCATTCTCTATGTATTGAATGTAAATCAGAGAACCAATGCATCAGGGATGAACATTACCTTTCAAAATCTATCTATACACAAACGCTCATGTATCTTGAGCCATAATTGTATGCATGTGTGCACGATGATTGCACATAGTGTGTAGAAATGTTGTTATGGTGGGTGAGCACTTATGAAAACAGAAATCAGTCAGCACTAGTTTAAGCCAGACATGGTGTGGGTAGGTAATATAAAAGCTGCTTTCTGCAGACCTCCTAAGTTGGCTGTAGCATCCCAATTCTGAGCTAAAACCTTCATTGCTATTCTAGTCAGAGAATTCAAAGATGGAAAACACCTATTAGGTTACTTAGTTTATCCCCCTAGGGCCAGCATGGAAGATTACTCTGATAGCATATTTTATTCCTTCTTCTACTTCTTCGGTATTCGTTCCACCCTCATTCCAAAATGTCTGTGCTGACAGGCTTTTCCCTTGTTTCCTTGGGTAAGTACATTCCCTTGGATTTCCTTACATTTTTTCAACATTTAGATACATTTTCTAGTTTGCAAATAAGGATGTGTGCTTGTGATCAGATCTAGGCAAATGATTTCCATGGTATTAGTCATCTGCTCATGGATTACAGCCTCCAAAGCAAAGTGGGGGCAATAACAACAGGGGCTTTGATGGAGTGTTTGCTTCTATGCATATATACATGTATGTATGCATGTGTGTTCCTCGTATGTACCAATTTCTTTCTCAGATCGCTCATCAACTGAAGCTGAAGAAAAGACAAGCAGGTCATCTGAGTTATCTAAAACTCTGCATGCTGAATGAGCCACAAAATAGGACTGCTCCAAATCCGATTATTGGAGCAAATGGGTATGCAAAGAGACCTTGACTCAGTTCTACTGAAGATATCTGAACCTTGAGAGCATATCTAAGTAGCTGGTCCTCCTCAAGCCCAGGAATCCCAACTGGATGCACCAAAGGGAATGGCGAGAAGCTTAAGCTGTGTCGGGAATTTTTCTAAACACTTCATATATTTAAACTCAATCCTCACAGCTTTTGGAATAGGTTCTAAATAGCTCATTTAACTGAGGAAACTGAAGTGCAGGTTCTCTTGCCCTCTGTCATCGGACTGGCTGGGAGTGGAGCTAGACAGGACTCCAGGAGTATGGTTTCGGAGTCCACGTCCATAACATCTACGCTGCCTACAGTGAGTGAAGATAATGGATGAGCATGTACTTTGGGCTCAGATGCACTTTGTGTTGAATATTGACTCTATCACAACTTTTGTGACTTTGTACAAGTTAGCAGTCCTCACTGAGTCTCAGTTCCTTTATCTGGAGATTGGGATTAACAATAATCTCCTTTTAAAATTTTACGAGGATTAAATAAGAAAATGCATATCCAGCCCTTGGTACAGTTTCTGGCATATGACTGCCATGAAACAAAGGTTTGTTTCCTTCATTTGAAGCTCTCCTTAATGTCCCGAAGGAAGGCTGGCCATCTTAATCTTCTTCTCAGTCACTCATTGACCATTCTAAAATTAAATTCTTCTCTAAGTGAGTGGTCTTTGTTCTCCACATAAAGGTATAGATCTGAGCTCACGGGTGTTAGAGATTTTGTGGTAGGAAGGAATGTCCTTGTGGAATCAAACTGAGACACAGTCTAACCCATGCCTTCATTTCATGGCATGTTTAGTTAGTAGACACTGTTTGGAGAGAGCCCCCAGTTTAAAAATATATTTTGTCCCAAAAGTTTGTTGCAATTTGGAACTTGAAGCATGTTTTCTCATAAAAGTTATGTTATATATTATAAGTGATAGTTAGGTCATTAGGTTAGTTCAAACAATTTTTATTTTTAACCCAGAAGACATTTAAGCCATAACAGTAGCTGCTACCAAAAACAGTAGTTGATCTGCTCGTCCTAAGTAAATTCTTCTCCTAGCTTACCCTATCCCACTCAAAGCCCTGGAGGAGCGAGAAATGGGTACTACAAGTTCTATTGGCCTCTGATAATTAGAGGAAGTTTAGAGAATTTATAAATCTACCCACTGACCAGTAGAGAAATTTTAGAGAAATTATAAACTGAACAGCTGGCCGTTGGTCAGTGCCATGCTCTCCTTAGAATTTGAAATGAGTCACAAAAGCTGTAGGCTACATTGGACATGGAGACGCTACGGTCATGGAGTTATGCTGTGGTCATGTTTTAGATGGGGCAAGAATGATCAGGCTGGTATGCAAAAAGAGGAGAATAGAGTGGGTGCAAAGCAGAGAAAGAAACCATGTGGCTCAGGGTGAAATGGAGTGAGTAGGAGCATGATGACCTTCTAGATCATGTGAGGCCTGGTTGTTCTATTACACAGTTTGATCTTATAGGATCCTCCTGTATTATTTCAACACATCCTTCTTTATTAAACTAGTTTGAATGGGTTTCTCTTATAAAAAACAAAATGATTCCTGACAAAGCTAAATTTCTCAGATCAGAGCCCTTCTGAACTCTTCTTTTTGCCTGTGTAGATGGCTGTCTAGATAAGGTTTCTGATATCTGGATCTGGTGATATTAAGGGAGGGCCCTGGGTTGGGGGAAGAGAGCAAATGGGAACCCTGGTGTTGACAATAGTCTATTTTTGTTAACTCTCAATCCAGAAAGCATTGCTGTCATCGCCTTAAGGTCTTCCCTTCCAGACACAATCCATTGCTCTATGGATTCACATTGTTCCTATCTTAAATGCCCTTTTGTTCCCTTCTACTTATACAAAGCTTATTCCACCTTCATTGTAACTCAAGATGAGTCATGGAAAGTTATAGCATTTTATGGCAGGAAGAAGACAAAGCCATCTAGTTCAAAGGCTCAAAGAGGTTGCCCAAGGTCACTCAACTGGAAAATAGTGCTGCCAGGACTTGAACTTAGGTTCTGACTTCAGTATGTTTTTCGCTAGACAACTCTGTCTGTAGCCCACAGGGTCCTATCCTCTTCTAGTGTATCAGAGTGGCCTCCTCACCGGGCAGTATTTAATTATGTATTCACCTGACTTACATACTTGGCTCTTTTGCTATTCATGTTTATCTTAACACGCTACAAGCTTGTTGACAGCGGAAAAAGCAAACTTTCTTTTAATTTGTAGTTTTTCCTAGCATGTCACACAAAGCTTAATATATATAAGTGATCAATATTTTCTACGTATTTCTTAAATGATTGAAAACGTATGTAGAGATGAATGAAGAACCTCAGAGGTTTCCAAAGCTGACATTTACAAAAGATGAACATTCCCAACACAGACAAGTCCCATGAAAACAGTTTGATTTTATAATCACTGTTGAGAGGGGAATTTTAGCTGCGAAGTATATAGATTGGACCCTTTTACTCATTATGAATGGGAGCCAGATTCTGAGGCTGGATGCTTTATTAACTGCAGGTGATGCTTAGTGGTGGCACAAGCACAGAGATGGGACATATGTAGCAGTTATTTCCATTCAAGTGTGATAGGAGGTATGGTATTTACAGATGGGATAGACAAGATGATTCATGGATTAACTTGTTGATTTCAAGTTGTGCTCATGTGCTTTTCAGAACATCATCTTGGATAGTCTTCTTCTAAGATTTTATCCTTTATAGAGAAGGTGAATGAGAGAGCAAGTTAGCCTTCTCTCTTTTCTGATCCTAAGAATGTCCTCCTGGTTGCTGACTTCCCTACTAACTACTATCTTAGTCCTGATAACCAACTTCATGGTCCTCAATTTCATTGGTCACAGTCATATCTTAACACATTCTGACTGTGTATGTTTTGGCAAAATAGACAAAACATTAAGATGAGGTCATAGGGAATAGCAAGTACTAGTTATGCCCTTTGGGTCTTAAAATTCATGAAATGAGTCCATCCTTCCTAGGATAAAGCTGTGACATCTTACCAGGACATGTCTCTAAGTGACATCCATATACTTTGGTATATCTAACTGAGATTCCTGGGTTTGAGAAAGACCAGCAACTGAAATGTGCTCTCAATATTCAGATATCTTCAGTTGAACTAGGTCAAGGTCTCCTTGCTATACTCTATTTGCTCCAATAGTGAGGCTTAGAGAAATCCTAGCAATCCTATTTTGTGGCTTGTTCAGCATGAAGTGTTTTGCATAATTCACATTGTCTGCCTGTCTACTCTTCCACCTCTGTGGATGAGCAATCTGAGAAAAAAAATTGGTGGCTCACGAGGCATATACGTGCATGCATGCATACATACATAGAAACAAAAAAAAATGAATCAAAATACTAATAGATGATTGAATTAAAGTGGGCTTTTATCTCTCAAATTTTATAAAATGAATATAAGTTACTTTATAATCAAGAAATTGATAATATAATATTGGTATATAAAATAAGGAACAATTTTGAAATTTAGAAACATATCACTGATTGTATCTTAAATGTACTCACAATGTTCCTAGTTTTTGTTTTTAAATTAGAAAGCACAATTTTGGAGAATATAAACCAGAAAGAATTTAAAAATGTACTATGTTTCTGAATTCTTTGATTTACTGAGTAATTGTCCTATGCTCATTGACATCAATGTAAATATGCATATTAATTTCACACGACCTTTAGTTTATGAGATGCTCAAGGGAGGGATGCTGTTGCTCTGAATGAAAGAACATTTTACTTAAAGTCTAAGGTGAATATTTGCTGCATGATTATCAACAAGACATATCCAACCTTTCTGAAATTTGGTTTCTTCATCAATATAGTGAAAATAATAAAGAGTCATTATAAATGGCAACTTAGCTAACATATATAAAATGTTTTTTAAAGTGTGGGGTGTTTTGTATGTTTAGAAATAATAGTTATTATTTCTGTCATAAAGTCCATAGATATCCTTACAAAGCTCTCTTCTCCTCATTGTTGGACATGGACTGACTGAGACCCCCTTTAGTACAAGCCATACACAGCTTCTCTGGTCCACTCTTTCTTCTGTGACTACAGCCAGAAATGGATAGTCAACAGAATTTGACTACAGAATCAAGTTGTTGGTTTTGTTTGTGTGTTTGTTTGTTTTTAAAAGGAAAGTATTTGCAAAACTCTTAGTTTATTGTTTGGAACATGGTAATAGAGTAGCTCTTCTTATCAACCAGCTACTAATTCAGACCTAAAATGTCCACCTCCTATTTCAAATTTGTAACAATATTTGTTGCACCTTTCTCTTTCTTTTCTTGAAAATCACTTTTTGCCTAAATCCGTCTTCTCACTTCTGGTCAAGAATTGTAGGTCTGTGACTCACACACAGTGGCCCTAACAGTATCTTAATATCTTAATGCATTGATGTCTCTTTGCTTGCCTGCCAGTGATTTTCAGGTATTGTAGTCTGGAAACAATTCTTCAACCCGAGAAGTATGGATTGTGTGTGTGTGTGTGTGTGTGTGTGTGTGTGTGTGTGTGTGTGTTCTTGAGAAAAAAAAGGAAGCAATTCCCAGGACCAAGAGTCAGATCCTGAGGTAGGTGCTTTTATTTAAGATTTGGCTGAAGGAAAGGGCTACTACCCTTTCTCTTCCACTCACCAGCTCAGTAACCTTGTGTGGACTCCCCTCTCTTGTGGTCTCTGTTGTGTCTTTTGCAAAATAAAGATGATATGATCAAGGAGATAATGGTTTAGAAAGGCTTCCTAAACAGTTTAGCTCTATGAAGATACTAGTTATTTTTCCTCCACTGGATAGTTTTTTTATGTAACATGTAAACATAATAGTCAGATGGGCATAGCCTACTCAAGGGGAAGGTATAACACAAACAATGCAAATGACTTGATCTGGGAGCAGCTTCCTATGTTTAAAGAAAAAAGAAAGCATGTTTCTTCTTGTTCTTCTGCAGGAACTTCTCCACCCTTGATGTTTTTAATGACCTTAGTAGAGTCTCCCAGTGTTCAGAAAATGATTGAACACGAACAAGGAGGATTGGTTTGTTTGGTCTATGTTTGGTCACATGGTCTATGGAGGGAGTTCTCCATTTCACCAATGAGAAGCAAAGTCATCTGCTTTTCTGTGGATTGATGGACAAAGTGCTACAAACATCTACACATTTGGTAAATCAATGAAATGTATGTAAAGATGAGTGTTATTTTCTATAGTGTTCTTTTCTGGGGTTCACCACTGAACCAGTCAGAGCTGTCTTTCATATAATGAGAACTATCATAGCTTGGAAAGTAGCATCAAACAAAGTGTCTTTTAGGAATATTCTTTGGCCTAATCTAAAACCAAAACAGACACTGCACATGGCTTTATTTATGATCCTGGAAGTTGAACATGGAAGGAGTTCTTAGTTCAACATTCATCCAGATTGTAGAAACTGGTTGATATTTCCTGACAAGGCCTCTTGCCAATCTAACCTCTCCTAGCTAAGCTATTTTAACTTTGGTCTTAGGCTGATATATCTCCTAGCAACACATCTTCTCCTAAATAAAAACAGATCTCCCAGATGGTCTGGTTTGCTCTTTCCTTCTATTGACCAACTTTGTTACCCATCCTCATCACTTTCTCGATTTTAGTCATTATTTTTTTTTAATTCTCTTTCTTCAACCACCTTATTTTATTGTTTTCTCTTCATCCACCTAAGGTGAAGCTCTAGGTTAGCATTGCAGTGTGGGAGCCATTAGCCACATGTGCTTAATCTTAATTTACATTAATTAGAATTAATGAAAATAAAAAATTCAGTTCCTCTTCAGTTGCACTAGCCACACTTCAAGTGCTTAATACCCAGTGGTCACCATATTGATTGGACAGTCCAGAGACAGAAGAATTCCATCATCACTAAAAGTCCTACAGACAGTGCTGATCTAGGTATTCAATTTTCTGCTTCCTTAAGGGCTTCCCCAACTACTTTCAGCTAATTTGCACCTACTTTTATCTTTATTCCTATAAAAAGTCAAAGATAGTTGTTTGAAACAACAGAACTGTCTTAATAAATTGTTTATCTGGAGCACACGTTCTTTCCTTTGGGCATAGCCATTTCATAGTTTCTATAATCTTTTCGGCAGATCAAATTGAAGAATAGAGAATTGTTCTAGTCTTTAAGACCTTCAGTCTCAAAAATGGAATTTCATACAAGCTGTGAAAACATGTAACTTCACATCCTTTGAGGCAGCCATCAACACAATTTGACAGTAATCGTTAAGTGGAGACTTAGTCACTGAAAGGGGACAGCCACTTTCTTCATACCTGTTAGGATGGCTTTTACCAAAAAAACCAAAATGTAACAAATGTTGGTGAGAATGCAAAGAACAGGGGACGCTTGTATACTGTTAGTGAGAAAGTAAATTGGTGCGGCCACTACAGAAAACAGTATGTGGGTTCCTTAAAAAACTACAAGTAGAACAGTCATATGCTCTAGCAATCTCATGTCTGATTATATATCAAAGGACTTGAAATCAGGATCTCAGACATATCTGCACTTCCATGTTCATTTCCATGTGTGGCACTATTCACAGTAGCCAAGACATGAAAGCACCCTAAAGGCCCAATGATGGATGAATGAATTTTTTAAAATGTTGCACACACACACACACACACACACACACACACACACACACACACATATATATATATATGTTAAACACAGTGGAATATTTTCAGCCTTAAAGAAGACAGAAATCCTGCCATTTCCAATAACACAATGAACTTGTAGGATATTATGCTAAGTGAAATAAGCCAGACACAGGAGGACAAATACTACAGGATACCAATTACATGATAATGTCAAATCATCAAATCACAGAAGCAGAGAGTGGCATATGGTTGTCCAGGGCTGAAGGGAGGCAAAAATGAGGAGTTATGAGTTAAAGGGTATAAAGTGTTGGTTATACAAGATGAGTAAGCTTTGAGATCTATTACCATACACTGTAACATAAGGAATAATGTATTGTACGCTAAAATTTTGCCAGAAGGATAAATCTTATGTTAACTGTTCTTATAAAAAGTAATAATGAGAAGGAGGAGAGGAAGAGGTAGAGGAGGGGGAGAAGAAAAAGGAGGAGAAAACATGGAGATGACGAGTAGGTTTATGGATTAGATTGTGTGATGAATCGATTGGCAGGTGTATACGTATGTCCAAAATCATCAGGCTATATACATTAATTATGTACAGCTTTTTGTATGTAAAAAATTTTTAAATAAAAAAGGAGGTTGATCTCAGCGGAGTTATCTGTATAGTATAGCCCAGACCTAACTTTCAAATTGTCTTTCTCTAACTTCTTGCCTTTTAGCCCCTGCCAGCTCTGATCCTGACTTATTCCTGAAATTGATTCTTGCCCTTGGCTTTTTGTCAACCCTTTGATTAGGGTTGTCATCTTTTTCACTAGAGTCAAATCCTAATCTCATCCCATTCTCTGTTTCATTTCCAGGCTAATCTTGCTACGTTTGATGACTCATCTGCATTGTTGCCAATATACAATCTCCCCCTGCACCCACATTTTGCTTTGTCCACCAGAATTTGAAGACACACTTGGAGTTTGGGGGCACTGTCTCTTCCTCCATTAGCAAGCATGAGATTTGCCTTCTAAGACATTTGCTGTGTACTCAGCTTGGGGAGACAAAAAAGAATAAGAAGTTTTTTTTTACCTTCCAGGAGTTTACAAACTTGTTGGGGATATAAGAGACAGTTATGAAGTAAGACCAGATGATTTTCAAAGAGCTCAATGAGTGGTGTAGACACAAGAACTGCTAGAATTAAGAGAAAGGTCTGTATTATTTCATTAAAGAGGTAGAAACTGGCTATCTGGAAAAGTTTGGGAAGGTTTTGGACTAGCCAGAGGAGAGCATCGCAGCCAGTGGACTGGAACAGATGACATGGGACAAAAATCACTTACGACTTGCTGTTTCTCCACATTATTTGCTTTCCTTCATTTTCTACTGACAGTCACATCCAGATCTGGGCCCTGGATATCACCATTCTGTTGCTTTTTCATATATGGTTTTGTTTGACTGCCTATGGTAGTAACTACCACAGGGAGCTTAAAATTCATTTACTTTTTATTTTTTGACCATATATTAAGACATTTTAGATATTTCACTAGGGATAATAGTCACTTGAATTTAATAGTCACTTGAATTTAAGTTTGTGGCTAACTGTATCCACATCTTCCACAATGATGAAAAAAGGAAAAATTCCATGTTCTTTCCCTTCCCCCCCCCCCCCCGGGGGGGGCTCTGAGATCCTAATTATTGACAGCACTTCCACTGACATCCTATATTTCATGAACTATTCTTGGGTATAGATAGGTATCAAGAGTCTGTAAACCCTATTTTTCAGACAGAAGGTGTGAATTTCCACGTGGGAAATGATGACCTCAGGATGTAAGCTCCTCTAGGAGTTAGGACTGTTCTTTTTCTTGGTCTCCCCAGTGCCCATTGTTGTTCGTAGAACATATCAGGTTCTCACTAAATGTTTTCTGGGTGAATATTTAATGGACGTCTCAGAAAAACAACAATAATGCACGGTATGAGCAGAGCTCAGCAAGGCTGAGTGTGCAGGACTTCATCCTTTTCACAAAGATTCAAGTTCTTCTACTTGTTCAAAAGTAAGACAATGTTCTCTCTGAAGCTTTGCATGACTTCCACCCCTGGCTGGTAGGCACTTATTCATTGTGATTTTGTACCGCTTTTATTTCTGAAAATACCAAACACATTATATTTCGTGGTCTCTTTATATGTCTGGGCTTTCCTCTAGCTGCTGAAGTCTTCCATGAAATCATTTCTTGTTCATTTTTATATGTCTAGCAGTTGGTGCAGTACCTGGCACATAGTAGGCACTAAATGACTGCGGAGTGGATAAATGACCATATGATGGCACTGGTATGCTGTTGGTCCTCCAGACAGATCCCCTCCAATGCCATCCCCTAGCTTCTGCATGTTTTGTTCCTAACGGGTCATACCTTCTTGAGAGGACTATCCTTAGGCCATTGGATACTCTTTGCCCAGATCTTCAAAGAGCCAAAATTGCTTGGTAGTTTATATTCCTCTGGGGCATCCTGGAGCTAGTGGTTTACTGGTTCAGATGTCTGAAATTCTAGCTCCCTTGCCTCAACGTGGAAGAAACTCTACAGCATTATTTATCCTCCAGAGCTCCCCACAGATTCATACTGAGGCTGGAACTTCGCCTGAACTTAGACTGTGCTTGGCTACTTTCTCTTTGCTGTTCTGATTTCTCCACTCTGAGAACACTTCTTCAGTAAATCTCCCCTGCAAGAATCCTCATCTCAGGTTTTGATGCGTTTAGAAAACCCAAACTAAAACCTATGTTGACCCTGAATGTTGGAATTACACAGTCAACTTTCTTTGTGACTTTTGCTAAAATAATAAAAATGTTTCAAACACCCTGGTAACTTCAAGAATTTTTAGAGATGGAGCTCCTGTAGTGAGTTTCCAGCCCATTTTTAAGATGTAAAATACCTGTTATGGGGAAGCATTTTCATTGATAAAGATATTGGGAGAGAGGACTGGCTTTTTTCCTAACAACAAAAAAAAAGTGCAGGAAGCCAGCACTGATGTTAAATCGGACCATTCACATATTAGAACTGAAGAGATGGGACCCTAATGTGTGAGTCACAGAGAAAACACAGCTGGAATGAAGCAAGACATTCCAGCACATTCAGGAATGTCACTAATTTATTTCTGAATACTTGGAAAATGTAGTCAACTGTATAACACATACCTCTCTGTTTGCAATTTCCCATCTCACCTCTTACTTTCTCCATTTCTACAGCTCTCCAGATCTGTTTCTTTCACTGTCCCAAAATAGCCGGTCAAGTTTTCTTCCATTTTCTGGTGACTGTAGCTGCAGAAGGACCTAAGTTGCCAATGGAAAGAGCAATGGCTAAAATAAAGTGGCTTTCTTAATGGTTGTGTGTATTTTCTGAGACGAGTAGATCACTGGCATTTTAAAAAGATCACAAATACACCATTAATGAAACTGTTAGCCATCACTTTAGCATCCAGATTAGTGACAGGAGTTGACACTATTCCTAGAGGAGGGGAAAGCACTAAAATAAAATTACTCAAGTCCAAATATCTCCACACTGTACAGGCACTGGATGAATGACACTTGGGTAAACACATGCATCAATATCTTTTAAGTGCAAACTGTCCCTTCTTAAACCCTTGGGCTGGTGACAACTTGACATACAGAAGACATAGCTCTGCACAGGCTATTTAACCAAGGAAAGATGATTGTCAGTTTTCTCCAGTGTTCTTTTGCTAATAGTCTATAAACACGGATGTCCTTATTAGGCGCAGCTCCTTTTCTTTATTTGAAATGGCCATTAAATTACTCTCCAAAAATACTGTTAGAATGGCTGCAGACCTCACTGAACATAAACTTGTCCTCTCTCCCTTGAGCTTTCCTCTGCTTAGCTGCTCGTCCTTTGGCTCTGAGTATATAATCAGCCCCGATCTCCTGCTGAGCACCGTCAGGAAAATGGCAGCTCTCACTGAGAGACAGCAGAGCCATTCACAGTCGTGGAGCTATTGAAACATTGACAGAAATGACAGACATTTCCAAAGCTGTGCGAAGCATTAATTTTAATGTATGCTGTGTGTCCTTACTTAGTAAATATTTATTTGACTGTGAAAGATAGGAGAGGTAATCACTGCTTTCCTTCAAATACAGTTCCTGTAGGAGCTCCAGCCCCCTTCTCTTGAAGGAGCTCAGGACTTAGTTGCGGAATTTTGAAACAGAACGTGTGGGGGAGAAAAAGATTCAAGACGCAAGATCTCTATTCTGGAATCAAACTTTAACAGTCTTCTGTGTTTTCTTCAAAGTGTTTCCTTTGGTCACATGGACACAGCATAACCGTGTTGGGTCAGCAACCAGCAAGAATCTTGCTTTAAGCCAGAAAATAATTTCTAAAGTCTGGATTGCCAATGAGATCTTATCTGAAGACATGTAAACCTATCTGACACTATCTTCCACTCCACTTGCCCTGCTGAATCTCCTGTTATATATAGTCTTCTCAGTTAACCTCTATAGTCAGTGGTTGTCCAATCTATTCAGAGGGTCTGTCTGGGGCCACCATCTCTTCAGGGGTACAGCAGAGAATTTTGCTTTTTAAACTAGATGGATGGAGGAGTTGGAAGGCAGTAGATTGGGTCACAGCAATAATCAATGAATATCAGCAAAGGTGTAGTTATTTTCGCATGTACTATCTCAGTTAATCCAAACAACTCACATGCAGGCATTTCACAGAGCAGAAAACTGAGACATAAAGAGGACAGAATACTTTTTCAAATGTCCCATAATAGCAGAATTGAGATTTAGTCTTGGGATTTCAAATCCAGGGTCTGGTGCTCTGTCTACTACTCTTCAATAGCTACATGAAGAGTATTACATACATAACAGCATTTGTAAACCTGAAATCTTTATGAAAATGTTAGTTACTGCCATTGTGGATGGTTAGAAAAATGTGCTTGTTAATTTTGTCTGGCTGGTCAGCCATCCAGGGCTTTTCTAATGAGGCAATGAACCCAACAGGGGTGAGGGGATGAGCTGCCAAGCCTTTCACATCAACTTTGTGTGCACTAATTAAACATCATGCCTGGATAAATGGCCCAGGATGACAAAGTCCACAGCTTCTCACAGATGGTTCCAGGAAGTCGCATGGTTGGCTGGAGAGGATTTGGTCATGAATAAGATGCAACCTTAAGCCTCCTCCACTGACTCTGTGTGAGCAGGTACATTAATCTTTCTTTGTATCAGTAGCAAGCTGTGGGTTGAATGTCAGGTGGGCTCCAGAAATCAATTTCTCCTTGGTGAGTATCTGCTAAATATGTGCTTATTTCATTATTATATATAAGGAGAATGACGTATACTGGGCCATGAGACGGAGCTCTAAAATATTAATTCACTATAGGTGTTTTTTTTCTTTGAACCTATGCTATTTATCTTGGCAAGCATCCCTAAATATCTTTGACCTTTGAAAAACTGGTTTCTTTCCTAAGTTTGCTCTCTTCAGTTCTTCATATTCCCTTTAACTCCTTTGGAATCCCCTCTCTCCCCCCAATTTTGTACTAGGGCAGGAAATACATACATAGCCATATTTCCTAGGGAATAGAAATAGGTTTGCAAGTTATGCACGATATTGGTCATGCATTCTATGTTATGATATTAAGGCAACTCTAGTTTAGGGTTTAGAGGCACCTAGTTCTCTGCACAAAACTTTTTTATATCAGGTATATAGACTGAGACTTGAGACTTTTTTGTCTCAAGTTCTGTAAGTATAGAAAAACTTTTTTTTTTTTTTTTTTTTTTTTTTACTTCAGCAGTGAAGCTGATTACAGCTTTTTTTATGGTGTGGTAAAAGTATGTTCAGTTGTGGAGTACCTGAAAAATCATAGTTAGAAGAGCAACTACTTCCTAAGTCTTGACATTTTTAGTTGCCCATATAGAAATGTATCTGTTGATGGTTAATATGAACATGGATCATCTACACTCTCCAACTAATGTGACCCAAGATCTGTGACCTCAGTAGTTCTATCCCACTAACTCGTACAGCAAAGACACAACACCTGGTATAAGCAGACCATGAACTTATTTAGATCCCAAGCTCTTATTCAAATTCAGTATTGGATTTTTATTTACTTGACAAGGTGCTGAGTATTTTCACTCTTATTATCTTATTACTACTTTTTAAAAAAACTACAAGTTTTTTTGTTTTGCTTTTCTATGCAAATAGAGATACTGACAAATAGAGACACTGCCCCCCTAGAAAATTTAATTGATTTGCTTGAGATGGGAGCTGGGATGTGAGCCCAGGGTTTCTAAATTTCAATTCTTTGTTCTTTCCCTGGTGACTTGGTATAACTGACTCCTGCTGTTAACAAGACATGTTATATTGAGCAATGAGGAAACTGCCAAGCCATTCTGGTTAATCTTGTCCATCAGTCAGCTTGTGGGCATCCTTGGTAGTCTGCACCTTTTTTTTTTCTCTTTTTCCCAACATTAGCTTGAGGGTGATGAGGCATGATGGTTCCTAATAACGTTCCTGCCTATAAATTCTCTATGCTCAACCAAAGTAAATGGTGAACTATTTTTAAAAATGATAGTGTTGTAGGCATTCATTTGCTTCACATAACTGGCCTGGGGCTGATATTTAAGGTGGAACCAAGATCATCACAAGCCCTTCAGAAAAATCTATAATAAAAAATTCTTGTCCTGGAAGTGTTGTATAAAGTCATTATGGATCTGAGACACAATTAAGACTTTAGATCTATCTACAGAGAAGAATGACTCTCCCAAAGATTTGAGAAGACAGATGGTAAAGGGGTAGAATGTTGAACTTGGATTTCTGTCATAAAAAGAGGGGCTTCTTGGTCAACGTGTATGCAGTTACTTTCTGAAGATGAGTTTATTCTTGCCTTGTAAAAAAATGAGCAGTTTAGTTCTCCAACATTTTGTGGCTGGGACAAGTTGAGGCCGATTATTCATAGTAAGAGGGCATGGTTTCTGTCCACCATCAAGAAGTAACAAAGTCCAAGAAGCATGTATTTTTTGATTAATTCAATGCCATAGGACACTTCCTCTGCATTAGAAAGTGGGGTGACTTAACTATGGGTGCAATTTGTGGAATAAAATGTGGTGAAAGTTGAATAGCTCTAGGATGACTGGAAGACCTTATTTTTGGAGACCATGTGACATGGATTATGCTTCACTTCATTTCAGAAGAGTGAATACCAGGGAAAGTAATGCAATAGACTAAGAAGATAGCATGTTGAACTCCTCTTCCTGGAACCATTCCCAGAGCTTTCACTGCTCACTATTCTCTGATGACTCCCAAATTTATTCCTTTAGCTCAGAGCTTTGCAATGAACTCTAGACCCAATTTTCAACTGTCTGCTCAACAGTTCCACTAGCATGTCTGGCACACACATACTACTTATCTGACCAACAAACTCTATGGTGCCTCTGTTTTCTTGTCTTTCTTAATCCTCTCTAGAGTTATCCTAGATTTCCTTCTCCCTTATTCCTTACATTTGATCAATTATTGTGCTATGTTAATCTTACCTTAGAAATATCCCTCAAATCTGATTCTTCTACTTCATTTCCCACTCATTACCACCTCCCTGAATTCTTCTTGCCAGGATTATTGCAAACATTTCCCACTACTATCCCTGCCTCCTATGCTCCTATCTCCAATCTCTCATATACTCTGCTGCCAGATTTTTTCCTGAAAAAAAAAAAAGCCATAATATTGCTTCCCTGATTAAAGATGTCCATTGTCTCCTCCTTGCCAGGAGGATAAAGTTCAGACTCGTTCATACAGTTTACAAAGTCTTTCACAATCTGGACCTAACTTATCTTTCCAATCTCATCACTTGCCACTCCCCTCAGCCACACACTCTACACAATCACCAAACTGAACTGTCTTGTTCCCTTAACACATGGTGTGTTTTCTTAATTCTGTTTGTTTGCATAAGCTTTTCCCTTGGCTTAGAATCCTGTCTCTAGTTTTTCCCAGGCAGCTCCTAGTCCTCTTCAAAAAGAGTACAGTGACTGATGTTTATTGACCATTTAGTCTGTTTCAGGCACTATGCTAAGCACTTTGCATGTATCACCTCAATTAATTAAAAAAATCACATATACTATTCATACATTAAAAAAGAGGTAATTGAGATTTAGAGAACTTTGGTAATTGTCTAATTTACATAGGATATCCAGGCTAAGGGACTCCAAAGTTCGTACTCAAATCTCTACAGAATAGTGCTTAGAAACTTAAGTGAATGAGTGTATGAAAGAATGAACAAATAGTACTAGGAAGATTGTGAACTTTTCTTTTGGAGAAACTCAGGCATGAATGATATATTCTTTACCTTTAGAGTGGAAGTTACCAGCTTCTTTTTTTTTTTTTTTTTTTGCACTGATAATTATAAATTCATTATCAATGAACCTCTTCTCTGAAACTTCTGTGATTACCACCACAACCCATCTGAGGCAAGTTGATAAGACTTCTTACCATGTTCCCAAAAATTCATGCTTGTGCTTCTGTTCATGCATTGAATCATCAATATTGGCTCAAGTGTTTGTGTCTCCATCATGAGACAATGAGCTCCTAGAGAATCAAGAATGTGTCCTGCTCTACTATTAACTGTTGCAATACCCAACATGGTATTTGGTACAGAGTAGGGCAAATGGTGTGTGTTTCTGGAACAAATGAATAAATGGATGAATGAATACTCCAAGAAGGCTTGACATCCTTACTTTAAAGAGTAGATATGCCATAACTACTATGATGCATAGATGTTTTTGCTCATATGTCCATTCAATGAGTGAATGTGAATTGGAAGCTATAATTCTGGCGTTCCTACATCTCTCCAAGTTGCCTGGTGTCTCTTCTAGTGGGAACATCTTCCTATGCTGATTCTCTGTCAAGAATTGAAAACACAGTTTATATTTTTTTATACAACATGGCCTCTAAACACATCCTAATGATTTTCTTTGGTGCTCAACTGAAGCATTAGTGATCCATTCTAATCCTAGAGGAAAAACTATTTTTGTTTTGTTTTGTTTTTTTGTGGTTTGTTTTGTCTTGTTTTTGGCTTCTAGAATTGTTGAGGATTATATTATATACAACTTTATGGATGATTTAAGGGATTTTGAGAGCAATTTTTTTCTTACTCTATTGAATTTTCACCTAACACTAACACTGGGAACTAATCTTCAAACAAGATGTGACTTTACTCCTGTTGAGTGGTAGATAGTGTATTGATATGATAGCTTCAGAAGATGATACTGAAGTTCCAACTTGACTTTTGATTTTTCCTTCTGATTTATAATTTGTCAAAATGACATATGGCAATCAAAGTTGTTTAATGAGTTTATCTTCCCTTGCCTGTGCAATTGGTGTACTATCTCTGTTGCATAGACTGATGTTAGCTGCCTAGGTCACGCTAAAACTACCGAGCTGAAGACTAGTAACCAGGCAGGGCTAGCAATGCTACGGGAGTGTGGGTAGTGCAGACAGGATAGCAAAGCCCATACTAAGAGGAAAATTTTAAAAATGGGGGTTGTAAGTAGGAGCAGTGGCTAGGGCTTAGGTCTATAGTGAAAGTCATAATCTGAGTGTTAGTGATAGGATGAGAGAGGTCGAAGTTGATGGGAGGCATATCAGCATACAAAATATGTGAGCTTTGGTGAAGACCCTGTTGGTTCAGAGTGGTTTCCTTGGAACATCGTTATGTAACTTCAGTATAGAGTCACCTTGAGACCTGCCAGGTGACACATAAAACAGCCTGATAAGAACAACTCACTGCCACCACCCCCATTCCCAAACGCTATAAATTTAACTCCAGAAGACTGGAAAATAATGTGAGTCTTTACTGTCTTTTCTTTAAGGGCTATTCCAGGGGTTTACACACTATGGCATTCAGCAAAATATATGAAATATGTTAATATTTTTCTTACTCATACATCTGTTCAAAGACATGAAAAAAAAAACCCTTTTTGTTCCCAGTTTATGGGAACAAAAAGATTACCTGGTTCTCTGTCAATCTCTGACCCTCTATGTCTCTTGCCTCTCCTTCTTCCTCTTTCAGTCAAGATATTGTTCCTCTTTTCCTTTTCTGGGAATATTCCTTTTACTCCTCAGTCCAGAGAAGGATTCTAGTGAATAAAGTTCTCCATTTCCCTACAGATAATCTGTATCTGCATCTGCATTTTTTTTTTGAAGACTCAGTGGAGCCCTAGCTTCATCTCTTATAAGGAATATTTCTCCCAAGTTATCCCAACACTGGACAATTTTATAGAGAAAAGACTATCCAAAGGGACGGCACATAACCTGAAATGGCCTTTCACAAATGATGGTTGCTTCATCAAAGATCAGCTGTTGACCAACTTGGACAAGGCTAGACTTTGCGAAGTCCCTTCACGGCAAAAACATCCAGAAACAGATTGTACAACAATACTGCATGTGGGTGCTAAAAGTTTTTGGTTATAGCTGCATTCTCTAGAGTGCTCAATTATTAGGTGATGGTGAAGTGAAGGGCATGGCTTAACGGCAGTGCTCACTTGAGGTCATTGGTTATCTGTTGAAAAGTCTTCAATTATTTTCTTTGGGGCCAAGGATGATTTATAGAATGAGAATGAACTGCTGCAATGGCTAAATTTGGAATGGATGACACAAGTTCAAAGAATACTTGGGAATATTTTGGGAGATTTCTGTCAATTTGTTGAAATTAGGATATTCAAATGATACTAATTATAGTACAAGTGGAAAATACATAGAAAAATAATTTGACTGCTAATAATTTGACTACTAATAGCTACTAAGCATCTTAAAATGATCATTAATTTTACTTGTCTGTCCAATGAAACAAGCTTAATATTAAAAAAAAAACCTTTATGCATAATGATGCCAATTGCCAAGTTTTTCATAATAGAGATCACTTGGTGAAAGCTGGAAGACTGTTCTTTTGAGCAAAATATTATATAAATCATGATAACCATGCTCAGTAGATAATTTAGCAGCCATTAACCTGCTACTGGTTATGCCCAAGTTATAACATTTATTATAAAATGTACATTGAAAAGCAAGATCTAAAGTTATATATCCTTTGGCAATATGTACAAATATTGAATCATTATGTTGTACGCCTGAACTAATATAATGTATGTCAATTATACCTTAATAAAAACCCAACAAAAGTTATATATCCAGTAAAACTTTGTAAAAGATACATAAGGATATATAAAACTATATAAAAATAAAACAAACTGTTAGTTGTAGTTGACTTGGGATGCTAGAATTATAGATTTTTCCCTATCTTCTTTCTACTTTTTTTATATTTAATATTTTTTCTATGAAAATCATGCATTTCTTTAACAATGATAACAATAATAATTAACAATAATAGTAAAAGTTGGTAAAATATTTATATACAATTCCAAACGGAACGGTGATCTTGGGCACTGAAGCCTATTGCTATAAACTAAATTTTCTTCTTTATTATTTTTTGGTTTCACTCCCTTGTAATGACACCTCACAACGCAATTTCCAGCATCGTCAGCTGTGAGATTGTTGTAATCTCAAGGAATGCATGCTGGTCTTAACAACCATGGCAACAGACTTTGAAAAAAGTTAAATGGAATGTGTCTGATTAAGGATCTACCACAACTCAGTTCAATTTGAATCTTACTCTCCTGGTTGATGATGGAGTTCTGTTGCTAATTCTCAGGCAGGTGCAATTAGGCACAATTGGAAGACAATTGCCACTTATTTCCTCTATGGTCTTTAGATGTCACTTATTTTCTTGAACCTCAGTTGCCCTCTCTTTAAAACAAGGATAGTAATGCCTACATCAGAGAGATGATGACGAGAGCCAATGTAGCAATTAATACATAGAAAAGCACCATGCAAACACTGAGGAAATAGCTCAGTATGTAGGGAAATGCATCTGGCTTGGTGTTGAGTGAATGACTTTTCCTGGCTCAGCCAGTTACTATGTCCTAAGCCTTCAGAAGATGATCCAGCACTCCTGATCCTTACTTATTTCATTTGTAAAATGGGGATAATGGCACTTACCTTGCAAAGTTATTATGACAAATAAAATTTGTTATGAAATGCCTGATATGAAATTTTCAGAATTAGTAATCACTATTTTTAAGTATTTATCAAAAGCAACTTGACCTATATATTCCGTGAATATGCTCCAACCCTTGGCATTCACTATATTTGAATAATCAAGAACTCTTGATGACAGGTTATGGGCACTGCTAACTATGTTCCTGGATTCCAGTCTAATGGATTCTGAAGAGCATGCTTGGCTAACATTATACTTCCTTTTGGAGAACTTGCACTTCTTATTGCTAAACTTGTGAGTAGAGTTTTAATGTGAGTCTCAGAAGCTTGGTTTGCCATATCTGAAATTAACTATAGAGATTCAGGTACAGGTACATTTCTTGATCAGGTAAGTTAGATATTTAAAGATTTTTGTCTGTGCATTGTAGAAAGTGCTTCTTGTGCAATCTATGTCCCAGCCCTTGATGGTGTAGAGATTTTTCCTGGGCCACTAGAAATGACCATACTGTTTCCAATTTAGTGAGACCTTACTGAAGTTGGTTCACTGTGATCTTTTCAAACAGGATAATCTTGAAATATATACATTAATAAATTCCAAAAGATGCAATTTCAAGGCAGAAGGGATACCTCTGTGATGCAAAGAGCTATGTCCTCAGCAGGATGTTAATTTTATTTGTAAAATGTCAATCTCGAAACAATGACTAATAATTAGAAGAAAAGTGCTACTTTAATAATTTGGACATTTAGTTTCATATCCTTGCCTTAGGTGAAAACAGAATCTATGAGAATTCTTACCATCTGGAAGTTCTCTATCTGGTTGGTTGAGATTGAATGAAAACATCCTAACACATACATTCTGTGAAGAAGGATGATTGACAAGGACTCCTCAGTGTAGTCCAGACTAATCATTTAATCACAGAATGTACTCAGTTTCAGGATGATGTCAGGATTAATTTGTTACTGGGAGAATCTTAAAGTGGATTTGCAGTGCATCTTACTCAGTTTTCTCCATTTTAATTAAAAATCATCTTGTTATTAGAAGTGGCAGGATTGAAGCCATAGGAAGAAGCTCTGACCATAATTCCAACATGGTGACACATCACATTTGAGAGCTATAGAACTATATATAATTTCACTCCTCTCTATGACATATGCATAAAGGAACCTCCAACTAGCAACAATAGTAGAAAACCTTAAGCATTTCTTCTAGGGCTTCTCCCCCACTATCTAACATACACCAGAACAGTCAATGAATTCTGCATGTCTCGTTGACTTCAGAACAGGTCTTTTTGCCCAGCCAGAAGCAAATGTTCTATTTTGAAATTTGGATAGAAAGTTATTGGTATGAAAGTGCATGTGAAGGAAGAATGACATCAACCTCCATGATGAGCAATGCAGGGCTCCTCCCATGTCTTTCAGGTGGCACAGAGACCACGACAGTTGTGAAGCTTATTTCTGAACACTATGAAATAATGTTTTACTTCTTTCCATTATACACATTAGGAACGACTCTACCATCAGGGACACTGATGACAAAATAACAATAACAATAACAACAACAACTTACATTTATTGAAAAATTAATTGGTGCCCGATAGTGCCTGACATATACTATAGTCTCAATAAATGTTAGCTATTATTGTTATTGTTGCTACTATTTTATTGTTATCTATGTTCCTGATGCAGACTTGTTCCTGTGAGATGGTGTTATAAGTATGCCGATTTTATAGGTGAGGAAGCTGAGATACTAAAAAGTTAAATGACTTGCCCAAGGAAGACATACAGCTCATAGGCAGCAAAGCAGAAATGTAAACTCAGGAAGTATGGCTCCAAAGCCTGAGTTCCTACCTTCAGGAGTACTTGCTCATGAAAGAACAAAGAAAGAAACAACTAAGAGTGCAGACTGTTTCTCGTTTTCCCCATTAATATTTATTTACCATTTCTTGTTCTGCTGTCAGTGAGTGGAGATTTGAGTAAAGGGATTTAAAAAGATTTAGAGAATAAAAAAACTCAAAATTGAACAAAACATTATGCATTAATATTTTCCCTCAACAATTAGAAAAAAGATCAGATTTTGCATGCAGAACCCATCAGTCCAATTGATGATAAACTATTATTTTGTGGGATAACAATTTGAACTACTGGGGCATGAAAAAGAGTCTTGGGCTTGAGGTAAAAACACTTGGGTTTGACACATCTTTTACTTTATCGTTATATGACTCTAGGCATAGAAGGAGGTTGGGACTGGGATGAAATGTCACTACCATATACCAAGATGTCTCCCACCAGCTTACCTTGACTTACACTCTGTCACCTACACTCTAGTCCCTACCTGGATCTAAGATACCTGGATCTTTCCATCCCGTGTATCTTGACATCTCTTTAGCCCTTTCTTGCTCCCACCTTCTCCATCAGAGTACATCAGCTCCTCACTGAATCATGGTAACTTCACAAGTGCTACTACACAGATAAGAATTGAGAGGTTTTCAAGATGTTTCAGTTATAATTATCATGGATCTACAACTTGAAGGTAAACATCTTGAGGTCAGGGCTGGATTCTTTTTTATCTCTTACTTTGCATGACACAGGTCTCAAGACTTGTCTAATGGAGGTGGATGGTACTGAGTGAGAGAATTGAATAGGCATTGCCTTAAAACAGATTCTACATTTGTATCTGAAAGGGCCATACTTGACATCAAGGAAGATGAAAAAGAAACGTTTTTAAGGTTTGTATAACAGAAAAAGTCCTTTTAAAAATAGCTACAATCAACTGTTAAAGAGGGTACTTCTGTTAAATGGAGGGCTGAGAGTCTTGCTGGGTTTGACTATGCAAATTGGGAAGTAAGAACTAGGGAGAACTGACTTGTTCTGAATGGTAGAGAGAGTGGAATTTGGAGTTCCAGGGGAACTCCAGGAGGAGAGTAGGAGGAGCCAGAGGAAAACACCGAGCCAGGAGCAGTGGGAATTCATGTGTCCTGGGGGGCAGAGATCACCAAAGGAACTCTTTTAGAGGTGGGGTGGCTTGAAAGGACTTTCAAAGACTAGAAATGTCTAATATGAGATTTTTAGTTGTTTGATCTAAGATACACTGTCAGACCCCCTTTACTCAATACTGTATGTTTGTATGTGTGTATGTAATGAGTTTTTCTTTTAATTGTTTTTTTTTTTAATCCAGAAAGTAAACAAAGGCTTGGGCTCAAAAGTACTCTGAAAAATTTCAAAACTCTTAGAGAAACATTTGACTTTTCACCAAGCATTGAAATGGGATTCAAGTCAAGTGTCTAGCTTTTGAGGTTCAAGTCTTAGGTAGATCTGGGTTACTTTGCCAAGACCACATCTTGTCCTAAGAATAATGGAAGAGGTCAAAACTAGAATAAGAGGACTTGGCTGGTTTCTTGACTCTGCAACTTACTATTTGGAGCCTCACTTTCATCATTTATAAAATATACCTACCTACCAAGTAGGTATGCAAATGAGGATAAAATATGTAGCATATACTAACATATGATATGCACTTGATCTATGAATAGTTGGTCATACTTTATTTAAAAAATTTTTTTTTGATGTTTACTTATTTTTGAGACAGAGACAGAGCATGAATAAGGGAGGCCAGAGAGAGAGGGAGACTCAGAATCTGAAATAGGCTCCAGGCTCTGAGCTGTCAGCACAAAGCCCAACGCACGGTTTGAACCCACGAACTGTGAGATCATGACCTCAGCCGAAGTTGGACGCTTTACTGACTGAGCCACCCAGGTGCCCCGGTCATACTTTAAAATAGAGTTAACTCAGCTCTTGAGTCTGTTAGTCATCAGTCAGCAAGGGTAGTTTCCTAATAACAAACAATCCCTAAGTTTTAGTGGTCTATAACAACAAGGTTTGTTTCTTCCTCAGTATGTGCTTCACAAAGTGGCTGGATATCTGCTTTGTCGTGTCTCTATTCTAGAATCAGGCTGATGAAGCAGATATTATCACTGGTCACCATGAGAGAAAGAAAAAAAAAAAAAGCTTTGGAAAGTATAGAATGAATACTTGAAGGAAATGCTTTAACATTCCCATGTGTCTGGAAGGCAGAGAGCAAGAATTCTGTGGCAAATAACACCAAGGCTAACAAAACAATGTTATTTTTTATTGCTTCTACAATCTCTTCATACAGGCTGGTACATAAGGCTGTTGAACAGAGTGAGGGCTACCAAGTTTCTTTAGAGTACTGCACCCTCTCATGATCAATCACCTACCCTCTGGTTCAAGGCAGAGGATTGTTTTCAATCTATCATAATGATTTTGAAGCAACAGATTTTTAATATCATTTAATAGAGTCAAAGATTTTGAAAGTGTAAGTGTGGGATTTCCTGATGCAAGCTCTGATGTGTTCAATTTAATGGCATTTGAGGCTAATTCTTCTATCTTCATGGGAGGTAAAGATACTTTATATTTCAAGTCAAATTTGAATAAATATTATAAAATCAAATCATCAAAATATTGAATATAAAGTATCCCAGTACTATTATATCTCATTATGCTATTTTTACAGGATAAAAAATATGTATCTGCATACATATATGCATGTATATGCACCCCAAGAAGAGAAGCACTTACAGTTGAGAAGAGAAGCTTACTTTACTTATAGAGGTAAATTTTATTTATGGTTCTCTGATTGTGTCCTTGAAATATGACATGTGGCAATTGATAGAGTTGGGTTTCTGAAATGATCATAGAAATACAGAGACAGATCTCTAGCCAATCTGTATTCTTTACACTTTTTCCTATCTGCCTGAAATTCTCATTAGCCATGATGATTTTTCCCCCTTCCCCCAAATGCTATAAACCTCTATGCATATAGAATCACAGACCAACCTCATTTTCTCTACCTAAAAGATATTTCCTCCTTAATTACTTAGCTCAAATTTCATGTTTTCTGTGAAGCTGCCTATATTTTCTCAAAGAGACCAAACTGCTCCCTCTGTAATTCCAAAGCATTTTGAAGATGATTCTTTTATAGCACTTAGCACATTGCATTGTAATGGTCTGTCTTTTTCCCCTAGTCATTTCTATATCAGTAGCACCAAGCATAATTCTTGGTGCATAGTGGATGTTACATGAATAAATGAAAGACATGAAGCCAGGGTTCAAAACTGGATCTTCCAATAATGACTGCAGATCAAGCTCCATTTTTCACACTGCTTATGACTGGTTTAGCAGCAGAGATGTTCTGCTTAAGATACAGATTAATATTCTCATGTAATATAAGTTCCTGACTAGAACATGTGTGCTTTGAGAACAAGGATCTTCACTGACTTACTCATGACTATATTGCTGATGCCTAGAATAGTATCTGATCTGTAACAGGGAGGTAAAAAAAATTTTTTTTGAATAAATAAGCGAAATACCATTAGAAGGCATTTTAGCCATTATTACCACTGGGCATTTTTTAAATTATTATTTTCCTCCCGCATGCCAGGAAGAGGGAATAGGACACTAGGCAAATACGTTAAAATGTTAGGGAAAAAGAGGAAAGAAAGGTTTGGAGCATGTGGTCATCCATGATGGGCAGGTCTGTTCGTGGCAGTAATGGAGATTTCTATGATCCCCATGGCTTAAATGATACTCGGTGTCAAAAAAGAACAGGGTGACTTTGAACCACAGGCTACCTGCTTTGCCCCCATTCATGTAGCTATAATCCAAACTCTTGGGGGATTCTAGTGTCTGAATTATAATGTTTATTTGTTATCAGGATCATGTAAGTGAAACTGTCATCTCTCTTAATAAACTCAAACCCAGAAGTTTGACATTTGGCAATGGAGGGTGAAGTCCAGGGTGGAGAGCGTTGGTAGAATGTGCTTGCCATGATTCTAGTCTTTCTAGGATCTCCATTCCCTTGTAGATTTCTCTGCCACCACCACCTAACATGCTCCCCTAATGATATGTTGGCCTAAGTGTATATACACATTAATTTACTACAGTGGTATAAATGAAGTAGATAAAGATGCGTTTCACCCTTCAGACATCTTGGGCTCATGTCCTGGCCTTTTGACTATAACAAAATTATGATAAAATTACTTCTCTAAGCCTCAGTATTTTTTCAGATATAAAATGGAGAAAATAATAGTGCTATGGACTGAATTGTGTCCTACCAAAATTCATACGTCGAAGATGTAACTCTGACAATATTTGGAGACAGGGCCTCTAGGGATGAAATTAACGTTAAATGAGGTTATTAAGTATGGGACCTTAATCTGGTAGGATTGGTGTCCTTATAAAAAGAGGAAGAGACCTGAAACCATAAAACTCCCAGAAGAGGGGCCTCTGGGTAGCTTAGTTGGTTGAATGTCCAACTTCGGCTCAGGTCATGATCTCATGGTTCCTGGGTTTGTGCCCCGCATCGGGCTGTGTGCTGACAGCACAGAGCCTGAAGCCTGCCTTGGATTCTGTGGCTCCCTCTCTCTCTGCCCCTCCCCCGCTCACACTCTGTCTCTCTCTTCCTCTCTCTCTCAAAAATAAATAAACATTAAAAAAGACCCACCTAGAAAGGAGCATAGACAGTAATTTCTTTGACATTGGCTGTGGCAACATTTTTCTAGATGTGTCTCCTAAGGCAAGAGAAACAGAAGCAAAATAAACTGTTGTGACAAGACCAATACACAGTGAAAGAAACCGTCAACAAAATGAAAAGACGACCTACTGAACGGGAGAAGATATTTGCAAATGATATACCCAGTAAGGAGGTAACACCCAAGATCTAGAAAGAATTCACACAATTCAACACCAAAGACCCCCCATAATCCCATTAAAAAAATGGGCAGAGCACCTGAATGGGTATTTTTCCAAAGAAGACATACAGATGGCCAATAGATAAACAAAAAGATGCTCAATATCACTAATCACCAGAGAACTGCAAATCAAAACCATAATGAGATACCACCTTACACTTGTCAGAATGGCTAGAATCAAAAAGACAAGAAACAAGTGTTGGTGAGGATATGGAGAAAAAGGAACCCTTGTGGGTGGGAACGTAAATTAGTATAACCACTGTGGAAAACAGTAGGGAGTTTTCTCAAAAAATTAAAAATAGAAATACCATATGATCCAATGATTCTGTTACTATCTATTATCCAAAAGTGAAAGCATAAATTTGAAAAGATATATGCATCCCTGTTTATTACAGCACAATTTATAATAAACAAGATTTGGAAGCAACCCAAATGCCCATCAATAGATGAATGGATAAAGAAGTGGTGTATATAATATATACACCATATATACTATTCCATATATATATATACATATATATATGGAATATTCCACATATATATTCCGTATATATTCCATATATATATATATATATATATATATATATATATATATATATGGAATATTATTCAGCCAAACAAGAGAATGAGATCTTGCCATTTGCAACAACATGGATGGACCTAGAGGGTATTATATTAAATGAAATAAGTCAGAGAAAGACAAATACTGTATGATTTCACTTATATGTAGAATCTAAAAAATAAGACAAAAGAATAAACAAACATGAAGCAAAATCAGATATATAAATACTAAGAACAAACTGATTGTTGCCAGAGGGGAGGTGATGGGGGAATGGTCAAAATGGGCCAAGGAGAATGGGAGATACAGGTTTCCAGTTACGGAATGAATAAATCATGTGAATAAAAGGTACAGCATAGGGAATATAGTCAATGGTATTATAATAGCATTGTATGGTGACAAATGGTAGCTACATTTGTGGTGAGCATAGCCTAACATACGGAGATGTCAAATCACTGTGTTGTACCTGAAACTGATGTAAGATTTGTGTCAACTGTACTCAGAAAATACATACATACATACATACATACATACATACATACCTTTGAGGAACAACAACAGAAAGAGGAAGACACACCAGAGATCTTTCTTTCTCCACACAAGCAGAGGGGAAAGGCGATAGGAGTGAGGACATATAAGGAGAAAGCAGCCATCTATAAGCCAGAAAGGACAACCTTCACCAGAAACCAAATTTGGCTGCACCTTGATCATGGACTTTTAGCCTCCAGAACTGTGAGAAGGTAAATGTCTATTGTTTAATCCACCCGTGGTATTTTTTTATGGCAGCTGGAGTAGACTAATACAAATAATGTCCAATAAAGCTTTTGGGGGGAATAGGTGAGGACTCAATACATGTAACGCATTTGTTGTAGCAGTATTCAATCAGTTGGGAAGACGATGGTTCACAGATGTGACTGCTAGAGGTTCAGGGGTAACCAAAGGAACCAGTCATATACAAATAGGTACCCAGTCTACAAGACATTGTTGACTCATCTCTAGCTTTGGGCTTCTGAGGGGATTTTCCCATGTTCTGAAGTCCCGTTGTCCATACTGTTCAGGCATGCCCATAAGCAGGTCTCAACTCCAGGGTATTCAGAACTGAGAGAGTCCTCTTCTCAAGGTCAGCTCTGTAAGTTCCAATTTTGTTTCTGCTTGCTTTTTCCAGGGATGACTGACTGGTGGTGGTGTGGGGGTGGGGTATCACCTGCTAGATGGCAGGCTCTTCCACTAACTTTTAAGACCTTATCCTATGGCTCTTACCAGACAAAGACATCAAAATAAGCCCAAGAGTCATAGAAGAAATACATATATAGCAGGTGGGGCAGGATGTCTTTTGTTATCTTCTTCCTTTTTAAGCTACACAAAGAAAAGACACCTCTTTCATTTTTTAAAAACAGCTTTATTGAGGGGCACCTGGGTGGCTCAGTCGGTTGAGCGTCCGACTTCAGCTCAGGTCATGATCCCACGCTTCATGGATTTGAGCCCCAGCATCTGGCTTGCTGCTGTCATTGCAGAGTCTGCTTCAGATCCTCTGTCCCCCTCTCTCTCTGCCCCTCCCCTGCCCATGCTCTCTCTCTCTCAAAAATGAATAAACATAAAAAAAAACCCCAGCTGTACTGAGACGTAGTCAACATACTATATAATCCTCCTGTCCAAAGGTTTTTGTATATTCACAGATATGTGCAGCCATCACCAAGCTCTCTCATTTTTAATGTTTATCAGAGTCTGAGTTCTCTTCTTACACAGCACCATGTGTATGATGTCAATACATAAGTCATGGGTATTTCACCAACCCAAGGCCAATGCATCTGGATAGTTCTTTCTTTAGTCTAACAGGGAGACCTCATGGTGGCTTCTCTTATATTCTCTGATACTGGCTCCGGTTCCTGCTGTGATCCCCAACAAGAACACATCGCCATGAGGACAAGTAACTGTTGGTCAAATGCTGCTTGGGCTATATAAAATACTTTACTCAGAGGAATTACCCTTCCTTCCTTACCATGGTAGACACTGCCAGAAATTCAGGGCTCCTGAGAAAGCTAGTTGGTCTCAGTTCATTCCATGAATTCTACTGTGTGTTGAATCTTCTGTCTTAAGCCCTACTTAATAGCCCCTCCTTGTTTTTGCCTCTGGGACCATCCCAGCTCTTGTTTTAGTAACCAGTTCCAGAGACGAAACACTTGTAAAGAAATAGCAGAAAGCAGAAACACAGCCCAGCCTAAAGATACCCCAAATTTACATTACTGCACAAAAACAGGATAGGATATTTTTTAGGTCATACACAACAGTTTTACTTTTCAAACATATAACTTTCAAGCATCTCCATTTTAGGTGCTGGCTAATGAAAACCACCATTCCAAAGTGGGTTTCCAAGAACAGTGCCCACGCCTGCATTATATTTGCATAACCAAGTCAGTTTTTGTGGGCTCTTCTTCTAGAAGAAAGGGAAAATACTGAAGGGGTATTCAAACATTCACCTCTCACAAGATAGGCAACTGCTTAACAAGTGGAAATGTCCGTTTCTTCTAACGTCTACTATTCTTGCCAAGGCTTCACAGCCTTAGTGCCTGGTCTCAATTGGGACCACGTTCAAGGTTCCTGGTACTTCCCTTCATCCTGGTAGGACCATCAAGAGGAGGCTTTCGGGGCACCTGGGTGGCTCAGTTGCTTAAGTATCAAACTTCAACTCAGGTCATGATCCTGTGGTCCTTGAGTTCGAGCCCTGTGTCGGGCTCTGTGCTGACAGCTTGGAGCCTGGAGTCTGCTTTGGATTCTGTGTCTCCCTCTCTCTTTGTCCCTCCCCTGCTCACACTCTTTCTCTCTGTCTCAAAAATAAATAAAACATTTAAAATATTAAAAAAAAAAAGATGAGGCTTCCCACAAGCATGTACACAAGGAAGCTACCTGAGATTCTGTAGGTGTTATTTCCTTTTATCTCACATTCTGAATTTTGTTCAAAAAATCGGCAATAGACTTAATGCCAATAAAATAACCCACAAATTCAGATTCAGCTAACATTTCCTGAATTCTGACTGTGTGCCACGTGCTCTCTCATACACCTTTTCTTAGGAAATCTTTGCAACAAACCCATGAGTTTAATAATATTATTAACATTATTGGACTAATATTATTATTTGTCATCTTCTTTTAACAATTGAGGAAATAGAGAGATTAGGTCATTTGTGCACCGCCCAAGTAACAACAACTTTCTGAGTCAAACCTAAACCTTCTGACTATAGCAGGTCCCATGCAATCCTGTCTTTCCTGGAAAAGTGAGAGTTTATCAGGGCCATGCTACAAACAGGGGATAACTGCTGTAGGAGGTGAACGCATGGCATAGTTGGAAGTCCATAAATGTTAAGTGAGTAAATTAAGTTAATGCATGAATGGCATAAATGAATGAAAAACCCTGCAGAGCTCAATACTTGGTCCACAGGTTTCTATGTTCAGCTCTTTGATACTCGGTCATTGTGGCAGATTTGATTTCGTTCTAATTTTCAAAGGTACTTCATCAAGGTTCCTTTTCCCAGCCAATGCTTTTGGCCATCCAAAGAAGTAAGGAATCATATTTCCCTACTGTTTACCTTCTTGAGGACTAAATGCATCTTGGACATCTTCTGGATCTCTGGGTCACAGGGTGATCCTATTCCTGTTTCCCCCAGCACTCATTCAGGGGACCGACTGCTGTTCTCCTTCTCTTCGCAGAGAGATGGACAAAATGGCACAAAGGACTAATGGCATAGAGCGGGTGGGAACATTTGGGTGGAATTTATGATAGTGCTATTTGTCAGCTGGTAATTTGGGGGAAAAATCATCTTTCGGAGGCTTATTTTATTGCTGACACAGTGGGAGTTGATAACGTCGACCTTATAGGGTCATTATGAGGCTTAAATTACTACAAATAGAGTTGAAAGCCTGACTCAGAGGCAGGGCCCAACAATCCTGGGCCCCCTTGTAAAGTTGCGTTGCAGCTTTATGTGGACTGCACAGCAGAAGGTACGAACTTGTGTTTAAGAAAGCCATTGACAGCAGTCGTCCCATTATTACCAGGAGTCAAAATTAAACTGTACTGAGATGGTCACTTGTCCCCTTGTTTCGTGCTTGGTAGGGGGTACAACTAAAGGCCTTGGTTTTGGTGAGAAGTTTTGTTTTTGTTGTTGATGTTGTTTAATTTTATAACACAGCCACAGGACTCTCTATGATCCATTTCCATGTGGGACACGATGAACTAGGACTCCTTGTAGTAAAAAAGCTACACGATGCACCCTCTGACTTGCCTCCATGACCCCTGCCTTTGACAGCTCCCACCCTCGGGCCACCTTGTATAAAGTCGCAGCTTCTCCTCTCCTGACACCCCCCTCTCTTACGTGCTAGGGTAGACATTTACTTCCTTACGTTGTCACCTTGCATCCATAAGGGCCGCGACTCTACTTATATGACTGCTGTGCGCCTGACACTAGGAATAGGGTCAGGAATATTGTAGGAACTTAAGGCTCAAGTATTAAAAAAGAGAATATTCTTGTCATTGTTTTCAGCATCATTATTATGATGATAATGAAAGTGCTTCCTGGGAAGATTGGATTATTTCTGCCTCTTTCAAACCACCCCAGACTTGGTCATCTCTGTTTACCTAACCAACATCTAACCAAGAAAGCCTTGACCTGGTCCTATTTCTCCATGGCCTCCCACCCAGCTTTCTCTAGTTCTTGCTAGGAGTAAGCTTTACAACCCGGTGGATTGCCAGAGGACTTAGTATTCCCTGTTGCAAACAGGGTACAGGGGGATGCCGAGAAAGATGAGACTCGGAGTTTTAGGTAGTAATTCATTCCTTTTTATTTAACACACATTTGTGAAGTGTTCAGTGTGTGCCAGGATCAAATGGGGTAGACGCAAACAAGAGTGGCCCCAGTGAAGCAGCCAGTCGAGTTAGTGGACAGTCTCAACACAGGGTGTGAAACAACAGGGGTGAGCTCAGGGGGCTCAAAGAGTATGGAGGAGACATCCCCACGTGCATGTGTCCTAGCCTGTTTGTTAGAACCGGGCTAAGCATGCAATGCCTGGTTACAAAGGTGACTCAACCATGCTGTGGAAATAGACAGGCGATACCAAAAGACTGAAGACAGTCAAATGTAATGGATTTCTCATAAGACATGTTGGAGGAATACTACTGGGGTGGCTTCCAGTGTTTTCCAGAGGTTATTCAAGGTTTCTTCATATAGAAGAGACCAAAGCAGCAGTATTGCTTTCCTTTCCTTTCCTTTCCTTTCCTTTCCTTTCCTTTCCTTTCCTTTCCTTTCCTTTCCTTTCCTTTCCTTTCCTTTCCTTTCCTTTCCTTCCCTTCCCTTTTTCTTTTTTCTTTTTTCTTTTTTCTCTTTTCTTTTCTTTTCTCTTCCTTTTCTTTCCTTTTTCCTTTCCTTTCCTTTCCGTTCCTTTCCTTTTTTCTTCTCTCTTTTCTTTTTTCTTTTCATTGTCATGGCCATGTGGCCCTTTAAGATTCACATTATCCACAGGTATCAGACCTGCCTTTTGTACATTGTATTCAGGGCTGGGGCTGCCTTGCTGAATCTGGTAGCGGTCTTCACGCAAACTGTACCAGAACACATGCAATGTCCAGAAAGACAAAGTCATAGGAGTGTCTTCAGAGGCCAGGGAGTGAAATACTTCTCCTGACTTTAGTGCCAAAGCCTAAAAGTAATCCAAGCCCATATCCAATCCAAGCACAGCCTATCATTGAGGTCTTTTCAGCTGTGAAACCATCCTACTTTCTTTCCATCTCCAGTGCTTTTCACATGCCTCCTTTGCTTAATCTCACTGGTTTATACTTCACGGAGGCAACATGAACTGCTAAAATTCGGTTTCTAAACTGGAGAAATTCCTCAACAAAACTGCTCACCCTCCTTCATTTAAGGATAACACACGTTCTTGGAAAACTTTAACTTGGGAGTCACTGAACAGGTTTTGACATCATGCCTCTGAGGAGACTTGGGTTTAGATTGTACCTAATCACATTTCAGAGGTTATCTGGGACGGAGAGATCGAAGGGAATAGCCAGAAGTTTCCTTAAACATGTCAGGCCCTACATATGGTTCCAACTATAATCATGTTTTCAAGGGCCCAGGAGATAGAGTTCTCCAAGAATGCTTCTTATGTCCGTGTTAGAAATTGGCTGTGGCTATAGCTTGGCTGGAGGACATACTCGAGACTTTGAAAGTGTGCCTCCGAAATTTCTCTGCTTCTCCTCCCTGTTCCTTCTGGCTTTCTCTTCCAACCTAGGATTCTGAGCTGGATGTGAATGCATTTGAGGGAGGTGTCTTGATCCCTTATCTCTGCTAATGACAGGGGAGGGAGGGACCTGTTAATGACTGGGGAGGGAGGGACGCATTGGTGTTACGAAGTGCTTCCCTGGTACCAGGTTTATAAGCAATCCCAAACTTGGCAACTCTGTCCCCGGAGGCCTCTGCCTTGCCCAGTGCGGGTCCTGAAGCTCATGGGCTCAGTCCTACCCATTTACAGAGCAAGCCCTAAACAGGCTTGGCCCTTTGCCAGGGGTTCCTCCCCAGCCAGGAGGTTAAGTCTAATAGGAGTCTTCCTGCTATCATCATCATCTTTATTTCCAGGGGGCCCAGCCCAAGTACCTGCAGGTCCATGTGTTAGCTCCGAACCCTACCTGCCTTGGCTTCGCGAAGTGTGCTCCACTCATCCTAATATATGGGATTCGGGCCCCTTGAATCCAACCCATTGGCTGGAACACTTGCCTGCCTCAATTAGCACGGTCCAATAGAAAGATAATATGAGCCATTCATGCAGGCCACACATGTAATTTCAAATTTTCTTAGAGCCACATTGAAAAATGGTAAAAAAACAAACAAAAAAAGGTGAAATTAATTTTAATGATATATTTTACTTAAGCCAATATAACCAAAGTGTTGTCATGCCAACACATAGACAATATTAGATAGAGTATTAACGAACCATTTTATAATTGCTTTTTCACATTAACCCTTTCAAATCTGGGATGAATTTTATACTTGTGGTATGCCACAGTTCACATGTTCAATAGCCACACATGGCTGGTATCTACCACAGTGGGTGATGTGGACTCTGACCCAACACTGGTTAATTTGGACATTGTTACAGCCAGGAAGGCGAACCCAGGCTTGAGGAGCTGCCATTCTCTGTGAGGACACTTCTGATGGGAGGTCACTGTCCACCAGCCCCTGTCTTCCCTTAGAGACTGAATCAGCCTGCAAAGAGTATTAATTATAGTTTCTCCTGGGCCAGCCCGTGTGCTAAGAATTTTATAAGCATTATCTCATTCTATCCTCAGAATAATCTGGAAGCTCTTTTATTACCTCTGGGGCATAAGAAGTTATGTCAGTTGCCTAAGGTCAGAGAGTTGCTAAGTATTTGAATGCTAAGTGCCAGCATTCAAAACCAGCTCTGTCTCTCTTTGGAGTTTGATCTCTTACCTGCTGTGCTAAACCCCCTTGTCTCTTGTCCCTTGGACATGGGGACTTGGATGGCTGCCTTCTCTCTCAGAAGCTGTCCTGCAGACTGGTCAGCTCCTCTTCTAGTCTCGCCTGTTCCTCATGTTCCTGTTTACTCATCTTTCTCTGCTGACTCAGCACAGACACCCCAGCATGCTCTGCAGCTAAGTCTGGCAGGTTGTGGTGGTAACAAGTCTCTACAGCATAAAGTCCTCAGAAAAACTGATCTATGAGGCAGACCATGCAAAATATTTCCCTCTTCTCTGTTTGGGAAAGTTGGTGAGCCCCAAGTTTCTGGCAGGCTTGCAGCTAATGAACACAAGAATATGGAATTAGAAAACACACCCAAAGCCAGTTGCTTGGCTAATGGAGACATATTGCACGTCTCAGGAGCTTGTCTCATGTCTCTGGGGACCGGGAGCCTCTCGTGTTAAACAGCTGGTTTAGCACAGTGTCTGCCCTGTGAGCGGGTGCAGTGGAAAGCTCTTATGAAGAATCCTTGGGGACTGGAGGAATGTTTGCTATGAGATGGATTTTTCTTGGTGCAAACACTCCCAGCCGATTGGGTTTTCTCCCGGGAGGAAAGAAGGATTGGATAGAGGCGCACTGAGGATGCAGAGAGTGATGAGTGGGCTCATGGACCTTTCTTAACCTCTGTGGGCATTCAGTGTGACGGGACATTCAGCTGTGTCCTAGCAGCAGCATTTCCTCCTTGCCACAGGAGTAAAATACAATCTCCATTCTGAGCTAGCTCTATGAGACCTGGGAAAGCAGAGGAAGCCTAGGACTATGCCAAGGTCCTATTTGCAGGATAGTGTGTGCCTTGAAACTGCGTGACCTTTAGGGCCAGACTGGCAAGGAGTTGTGTGTTCTTGGAGAAGTCACTTAACTTTGAGTGTCAGTTCTTCCACTTCTAAAATCAGGATTCAACTTTAGAGAAATTGCTAGGTATGTGAAAGTGATTAGCACACTCCTGGTTCATAGAAGACACTCAGTGTATGCTAGCTTCCATTTTTCTGAGAGGGAGGGCAGCCATTCAAGTCCCTATATCTAAGGGGCAAGAGGGAAAGGGCTGAGAAGTGGCTACGTTGTCCCCCCATACAAGTGAAGTTTTGGTTTGGGCATTCACCAACTCACTGGCTTCCTGGATTCAGATCTTTTCTTGACTCTCTTGAGTCTGAATTAGGTTCCAGTCATTTCTCCCACAGACCCCTGTACTTTCTTATCTGGCATTTGCTGAGTTTCATCAAGTGTGAATGTACTGGATTGAATAATGTCCTCTCAAAATTCATGTCTACTTGGATCCTTCAAATGTGACTTTATTTGGAAATAGGGTTGCAAATGTCATTAGTTAAGGTCATACTGGATTAGGATGGGTCCTAAATCCCATAACTGGTGTCCTTATAAGAAAGCCATATGAAAACATAGAAAAGAAGATGATGTGAAAATACGCAGGAAAGAAGGCCAGGTGACGACACAGGAAGATGTTGAAGTGGTACAGTTACAAGGAATGGCAAAGCTTAGTGACAGCTACCAGCAGTTAAGAACTACCAAATACCATACCAAAGCCTTGAAATTTATAGGGGAGAATGGTGTCTGCTATTCAGAATTCTCCCCTGGACCAGCCCTCTGTAGATTCGTATTTCAACTCAGAGGAAGAGCTGCAAATAAGCACAAATACAACTTCACTACAGTTGTCATAATGCTTCTAATTATAATGGAATTGCAGGACTTTCCCTCCACTTCTGCACAAAGATAGGTTGACTTAGGCACATTAAAGTCTTAATGGAAACAAAGTGCTGCTTTGTCAACTCCAGAACTATAGCATGTTAGTTGCATTTTTGGTGGGTCCATGGGAGGTGTTTCAACGGTATGCCCTAAAACAGTGTCGGGGTGCCTTTACACAGCTCTGAAGGTGATGAACATAGGAAAGCATTTTGGACCAGGAAGGGAAGATGAGGTCTAAGGTGAGAGCAGACAAAGTAAGGGAGTAAGCACATGTGAGATAGCCCTCAGGAGACTTCTGGGAATCAACAGGCAAAATGATGAGGGTCATGCCAGAGTTCATATAGTATTAGGAGAACTAACTAGTAGAGTCAGACCTACTGAAAAAAATATATGCAAAAAGATGATTTTTATTAAAGCATGGGGACAGAACCTGTGGGCAGAAAGAGCTGCCCTACTGTAATATTTTAATGAGAATCCAAATTTCTATGCTCTAGGCTGGTTTGTCCTCGGGACACACAGGCTACATTGACAATAGGAGCTAGACAAATCTCCTTGAGCCTGAATTTATTTGCAGGAGGGAATGGCATGAAAGGAAAGGGTATGTATCAGAAGAAGTCTCGAGTGGAAGATTTGAAAGAAGAGAGACAACATCGGGTCTTGACACCAGAGGTCCATTTGGACCATCTCTGGACTGTACGGGAGAGGTCTGTTTTTCTCATTTGTGCATAGAACTCAGCAGGTCTTAAATCATTAAAGACTGAAGGAGAACTTTTGGCACCTCTGAAGACAATAGCTTTGGGTGTCATCCTAGGCTGTCAGCACCATGGAATCCCCATTATTCACTCAGAGAACAGCAGAAGAGTACTGGAATGACCCGATGCTCAATGAACATGACATATGACCAGCTCCAGAATTTTCAAATTTCTCACACGTTCTTTAGCTTGGCTTTGGTCAAATCAGCACTCCAGGGAAACATGGCCCAATGAAATGTCATGGAATTTGGCCAACACTCCTCCTTGAGAAAGAGTTGAGGTAGATAGACGGGGAGATAATTTCAACCTCCCTCCTCTAGAGTCAACATTTAACAGATGAGACGGTTTTATTATCATGGATTAGGAGTGGACTTAACAGATACTTGCCTAACAAAAAAGAAGAGCTGCTGATCAATCCTAAAACTAATGTGACTATTTTGGATAGATAAATCAATTTTAAACTCATTCTTAGTGAATAATCCTATATAAAAAGTGGCATAAACAGTATACATTTTGTAGTTAGTTTCTCTTGGTGAGTGCACCAGGAAGTTGAGTTGTTTGAAAGTCTTTATTGATATCACATATATTTGTATATATGTGTATATGTATGTATGTATATTTGTGTATGTACATATGGGTAATGGGAATGTTACACTTGCTTTGAATTTTTCCTTATCCCTTGGTCTCATTATTTTGATGCTCCTCCTCTTGCCCTTGCTAATTTATTTTTAATCAAATTGTTTTTGATGTGACGAAGTTGGCGTACACTGGAGATCAGAGATTTTACTTGCCACTTCCACATTTTAGTAATATTGCTGAGGATATGGCTCATTATATCATATAGTTTTTTCTTTATGAAGATTAGTGGGTAAAAGTTTTCCCTGGTTTCAGCGAGAAGGATAGATGATGTTCTTTTGGGGGAAATATTTGATTTGGTCTACTCTGTGGATACTGCAGATCTTCTAAGTTGTCAATCTTATTTCCTTTTTACAACTGGTTGCTAAGAAGCTCAGAGCCAAATTTTAGTTTCATTTCTATTGTGACATATAGGATTTATTGGCTTATACTCAATAAACTAATATTAGCCCTTGAATCTACTATTCTTATTTCTTCTTCTGTGTGCTTCTCAAGTGATTTTTTAAAATTCAGTTTATCTGGCAATGCTGTATTCATCATTATGAGTTACCTTAAGTATCTTTTGAGAATCAGGTAGAATTGAGAATAAACACATATTACAATTTTGTACTTTAATCTCTGGATGGAGGAAAAGGTAAGGATTCAGAATTAGTAGACACTAGTCACCTCATTTCTCTAATTCTCAATTTCTTCATCTATAAAACAGAGCTCACAGTAACTTCTATCCCTGCAGTCTCTTGTGAGCCCAAATGAGACAATGAAAGCAAAAGTGCTTTGTAATATTATCTGTAATAGTAAAAACCGGAGACGGATCCTCTTTTCTATGAAAAATTATGTGCATGATACACATAGTTTGAACATAAAGTGGTACTGAAGGCTTACATAAGATAGGACAATTCCTTGCCCCAACTCTTTCGGACTTCCAAGAATGATCTCTCGTAGTAGATGCAGCAAAGACACGGGTATTTCTTAAATGCCTAGTGATCCTCTACTCTCTGTTCTTATTTAAAATTGAGCCATTGTCTGGAAGCTGTGTGTGCGTGCGTGTGCGTGCGTGTGTAGAAGTGTGTGTTGAGAGAGTTTTTACGAACTGGTGGGTTTCAGTCTAGGGAGATCAAGAACCAAGACAGCCCTACCATTGGTGAAACCCTGGAATATGTGTGCATGGCCTTTTCTCCAGAACTGCCTGGTTCTTCCAGAAAGAGATCTTCAAAATGTCTGCTTTGAACCTTTTAGATTACTGACCTGTGGGGACTATAGTTCAGTAGGTCAACTTATTTGTAAATGGCCTGTTTCAGTCTTGCACTGGTCCCTACTTTCCACTGGGGAAAAGTCTCGGGTCTCTCTGAAACAAACCTCTGTTCTATCACTGTGGAGGGTGAAGAAGGGGTAATTATTTGGCTGCCCAGAGTGAAGAGATAGGGTCCCATTCCTCTTCATACAGACTTCCAACTAATCCCTCTTTTATTTTTGTATTTCAACTCCCTCCCTTAAGTTCTAAGCTTCCCCCTCCTTCCCTCCAGGGTTCTCATGATTTTTTCATCTAACTGTAGGCACTGAGTTTGTAACTTACTTTGCTCTGCTAAATTCTGAAAGCTGTTGAATTCTTACCTTCTGAAGACTTTTTTTTTCCTGTTCTCCTTGCCCTTGGATGTCTTTAATCCATTCCTTTACTACCATTTTAGTGAGAGTAAGAATAAAATAAATCCAGCATATATAACTACGAGTCCTTCTTGAATTTCCTCATTAGTATATCATTATTTAAAAATTTATAATAAACTTTATTGAGGTCTAATTTACATACAATACAATGTACTCATTTTCAGTGTACAGCGTGATGACTTTAGACAAATGAATAGAGCTATGTAACTACCATGATCCAGATACACTTTTGCTGAAGGAAATCCTGCCATTTGCAACAACATGGACAAAACTTCAGGGCATTATGCTAAGTGAAATCAGTCAGACAGAGGAAGACAAATACTGTATGATATCACTTACATGTGGAATCTAAATCTTAAAGAACCCAAATTCATAGAAACAGAGAGTACATGGTGGTTCCCAGGGCATGGGGGAAATGAGTGAAGGTGGTCAAAGGGTACAAACTTCCAGTTATAAGATAATAAGCTCTGGGATCTAAAGTACAGCATGACTTACCATTAACTATTTTATATCTGAAAGCCAGTAAGCAAGTAGATGTTAAAAGTTCTCACCACACAAAAAAATGGCGATTATGTGAGTGATGGATGTGTTAACTAACCCAATTGTGGTCATCAATTTGCTGTATATATGTATAACAAATCATCACATTGTACACATTAAATACAATATTTATGTCAATATACAATATTAATTAATTAATATACAATATTATATGTCAATTATACATCAGTAAAGGTGGGGAAGGGGCACTGGGTGGCTTACTTGGTTAGGCATCTGGGTCTTGATTTCGGCTCAGGTCATGATCTCGTAGTTTGTGGGATCAAGACCCATGTGGACTCTGTGCTGACAGTGTGGAGCCTGCCTGGGTTTTCTCTCTCCCTCTCTCTGCCTCTTCCCCTCTCAAAATAAATAAATAAACTTAAAAAAAATAAATCTGGGGGGGGAGGAAGTTATATTCTTGTTACCTAGAAAGTTCTTTCTTGCCCCTTATAGTCAATCCCCCCACCCCCTCACCCCTGGCCCCAGATAGACTCTGGTCTACTTTCTGTCACTATAGATGATAAATGTATTATTTTTGTTTAAGAAATCATAAGAGGACTTATGTGAGTTGTGGGATCATGAAGAATTTTTTTTAATTTTGTTTTTGTACTAAAATAAGAATACATTTACAAAAACATAAAATGCAAATCAAATATTATGGGTTTACTCTGTAAACTGTACAGTGCTTTCCAAATATTACTTAAAATTTTTCTTTTTTGACCAGCTCACAGATTACTGGAAATTGATTGGAGGCGAGGGATTTTGCTAGGAGAGGGTGGTCAGAGGCCAGACCAGAAAGAAGGGGCTGAGAGCGATAATAGCATCAGCGAGATTCTCAAGTCAAAATTTACCCTGTTTTTCCCTTTGGAGAAAGGAGTAATTGGAGAAAAGTTATTACAGAACTGCGTGAGGAGGGCAGCCCATTTAGTGTCCATGAACCCTTTCATATTTGGAGCAGAAAAGAAGGAGTGTCATCTCAAGGAATATATGAGAATGAGCAAGGTAACTTGTTCAGATGGTATTCCTCCCATCTGTTAACAACACAAATCCAGGTAATCTAATCGTCCAACAGCAATAGACATACGCATCAACGTACAGATCTGAATAAGGAAAGCTTAAATTAAGAGTCAGTCTTACGGATATGAACAAGACTAGGAGGTTGATATGTCCCTAGGTCAGGAGGGATTTTCAAGTCCTTGAACCTCAATGTTGTAAAAGGGCAGAAAAGTATACACCTTTAGGATGAAGGTAATTAATGGGTAGTTGCTATTATATGACATATAAAAGTTTCTTCTTCTTTTAAGTTCCGATAATATCACCTTGAACTTCAAAAAAAAATGAAATCAAGGTTTCTTTTTTTCAAGTTTCAGCTTTGACAGCAAACGTGTTCTTCACAGTTAACATGCATTCTTAATGGACAAAAAGTACGTACAAAGAGACTAAATGGCAAGAAACAACACTACCACTCTGAACGCTAAATCTAGTTTAGGAAGAATCGATAACCATATTCAGGTTGTTGAGGGAAAATGGAACAATTAAAATTCACTTTACTCATGAGGCTTCACCCTGAGGCTTTTTTGTTGTTGTTGTTAGGTTGAAAGAAAAATGCAACTGGATATTTAATATTTCAGTTTATTGAAAGTATGTCGTAACTGGGAATTCTTATAACTCTGGACATTAAAAAGGAGGCAAATCAGTTGTAGGAGCAAGGGTGTTGATGTAAGCCCTACTTTAGGGCATGGGGCAGAGGAATATGTATGTTCATTTAGATTATCTCATTGGAGTTACTGATCCAGTATTTAC
This sequence comes from Panthera pardus, assembly GCF_024362965.1. Taxonomy (NCBI): domain Eukaryota; kingdom Metazoa; phylum Chordata; class Mammalia; order Carnivora; family Felidae; genus Panthera; species Panthera pardus. The sequence continues at coordinate 67,580,312 of NW_026526766.1, read as the reverse complement.
TGTAATCCTATTCTACAAATCTTAGTGTTTTTCTTATTTTTTTTCTTAACCCTTGACCAAGAGAAATAAACACTGGTTGAGTGGTCAGAGACCTATGACAAATGACATACATAATATAGTCTTACTGGCCTTTGAAAGACAGGTTTAGCGTGACATAAGCTGTTTCTTCAGTTGCCTAATTGGCTGAATCTGACCAGGGAAAGAAAAAAGGAGAGAAGAAGCAAAAGGAGGCCAACCCAGCTTCAGCCCTGAAATTTTAAGTTTTCAGGTAGTTTTCTGATTTCCATTTTTAGAAAGACATTGCTATAAAGGGACCCGAAGGGCAAACCCACAATCAATTGGAAGACAGTGGGTTTCTGATTAACTGAGTTTTTATTTACTCCCATCTTACCAAGGTAAAAATAGAAACAGAGCCAACAATTGTTGAGTAAGGGGTTTGGGATGTGGGAGGGGGAAGAGGGGAGCTGAGTTAAATGCACATTGGCCCAGGCCTCAGGGTATGGAAGGTTTGTTATCATAACCATTACCATCACTATCACCATCACCACCAATGATATGTTTTGGTTGTGAGTTTCTTCTTTTACTTGGGGAGCCAGGGGGGAAATAATAAGGGAGGAGTTTGGTTCATTCAGTTCAAGCTACTTGATGTTTAACTGCATTTGCGAATGCTCTGTAGCTCCAAGTCTTATTTTAGTTTGAAGTGAAGATAAGAATAACACTAGACTAGGCTTCAGGGGCTGGAAATTGGAGTGTAGGTTGGGTCAACAGCAAGCTCACCATGTGATCTTGGGGAAGTCTTCTCATCTTGGTTTCAGGCTTCTTTTTTGTGGCAAAATATGCATAACATGAAACAGCATTTTATTCCTTTTTAAGTGTACAGTTTAGTGGCAACATTCACGTTGTTGTGCGATCATCACCATGATCTGTCTCCACAACTTTTTCATCTTCTCAAACTAAAACTCCATTCTACTAAACAATAGCTCTTCATTCCCCACCACCCCCAGCCCATGGCAATCACTGTTCTATTTTCTGTCTCTATGAATTTAACTACTCTACATACCTCGATTAAGTAGAATCATACAGTATTGTTCATTTTGTGTCTGGCTCATTTCACTTAGCATAATGTCTTCAAGTTTCATCCATGTTGTAGTATGTATCAGAATTTCATTCCATTTTTTAAGACTGAATAATCTTGCATTGTACGTATACCACATTTTGTTTATCTATTCATCTGTTGATGGACATTTGGGTTATTTCTACCTTTTGACTATTGTAAACAGTACTGCTATGAACATGAGTGTGCAAATATTTGTTTGAGTCTCTGCCTTCATTTCTTTTAGGCATATATCCGGAAGTGGAATTGCTGGATCATATGGTAATTCTCTGTTGAATTTTTGAGCAACTGCCATATTGTTTTCCACAGTGGCTGCACCATTCTGCATTCTCACCAGCAATGAATAAGAGTTCCAATTTCTTCATACCCTCACCAACACTTCTTTTTCTTTTGTTGTTGTTGTTTTGATAATTGCCATCCCGGGGCGCCTGGGTGGCGCAGTCGGTTAAGCGTCCGACTTCAGCCAGGTCACGATCTCGCGGTCCGTGAGTTCGAGCCCCGCGTCAGGCTCTGGGCTGATGGCTCGGAGCCTGGAGCCTGTTTCCGATTCTGTGTCTCCCTCTCTCTCTGCCCCTCCCCCGTTCATGCTCTGTCTCTCTCTGTCCCAAAAATAAAAAAAAAAAAACAAACAAAAAAACGTTGATAATTGCCATCCCAACGAGAGTGAAGTGGTAACTCATTGTGGTTTTGATTGGCATTTCCCGAAGGATGGTGATGTTGAACATCTTTTCATGTGCTTATTGGCCACCTATATATACCTTTTTTGAAGAAATGTCTATTCAAATCTTTTGCTTATTTTTTAATCAGGTTGTTTTGTTGTTGTTGAGTTGTAGGAGTTTTTGTTTAATATATACTGGATAGCAATCCTTCGTTAGGAATATGATTTGCAAACATGTTCTTCCATTCTGTGAGTTGTCTTTTCACTCTTTTGACTGTGTCCTTTGATGCACAAAAGTTTTAAATTTTGAGGAAGTCCATTTTATTTCTGTTTCTTTTGTTGCCTATGCTTTCTGTGTGATAGCCAAAAAATCATCGGTAAATTCGATGTTTTGAAGATTTTTTCCCTATGTTTCCTTCTAAGAGTTTTATGGAAAAAAAAAAAGGAGTTTTATGGATTTAGTTTTTACATTTTGGTCTTTGATCCATTTTGGGTTAATTTTTGTTTATGGTATAATATAAGGCACCAAATTCATTATTTGGTGGATGTCCAGTTTTTCCAGTACTATTTGTAAAAAAGCTGTCTTTTCCCCATTGAATGGTCTTTGCATTCTTGTCAGAAATCATTTAACCATATATTTGAGATTTTACTAATGGGCTTTTTATTTCATTCCATTAGTTGATATGCAAGTTTTATGCCAATGCCACACTGTTTTTATTACTGTAGCTTTGTAGTAAGTTTTGAAACCAGAAAGCATTAGTCCTCTAACTTCGTCCTTTTCCAATTTTGTTTTGACTATTCGAGGTCCCTTGATATTCTGTATCAATTTTAGAAAGGGTTTCTCCATTTCTGCAAAGACATCACTGGGATTTTGATAGGGATAGCACTGAATCTGTAGATTGCTTTGAATAGTATTGACATTTTAACAGTATTAAGTTTCAGTCCATAAACACAGATGTGCTTCCATTTCTTTGTGTGTGTGTGTGTTTTAATGCTTATTTTTAAGTGAGAGAGACAGAGTGTGAGCGGGGGAGAGGCAGAGAGAGAGGGAGACACAGAATCCAAAGCTGGGTCCAGGCTCTGGGCTGTCAGCCCAGAGCCTGACACAGGGCTTGAACTGGTGAACCACAAGATTGTGACCTGAGCCAAAGTCGGATGCTTAACCTACGGTGCCACCCAGGAGCCCCTGTGTCTTTTAATTTCTTTAGCAATGTTTTGCAATTTTCAGCTTACAATTTTTCACCTCCTTGGTCACATTTTTCTTAAGTATTTTATTCTTTCTGTGCTATTGTAAATGGAATTGTTTTCATAATTTCATTTTTGCATTGTTAATTTTAGTGTGTAGAAATGAAACTGATTTTTGTATGCTAATTCTGTATCCCACAACTGTGCTAAACTTACTAGTTCCAACAGTTTGTGTGTGTGTGTAATCTTTAGGGTTTCCTACAATAGAATCATGTTGTCTAGAAACATAATTTTACTTCTTCCTTTCTTACTTGGATGACTTTTATTTCTTTTTCTTGCCTGATTACTCTGGTTGCAACTTCCAATACTATTTTGAATAGAAGTGGTAAAAGCAGCCATTGGTGCCTAGTTCCTTATCTTAGAGGAAACACTTTCAGTCTTTCACTATTGAGCATAATGTTAGCTGTGCGTTTTTCATATATGGCCTTTACGATGTTGAGGTAGTTGCCTTTATGTGCCTAGTTTCTTAGTATCTTTATCAGTCTCCATTTTTTATAAATGTTTGTTTTATTTTTGAGAGAGAGAGTTTATTCACTTGAGTGCAAGCAAGTCAGGGAGGGGCAGAGAGGGGGACAGAGGATCTGAAGTGGTCTTTGCTCTGACAGTTTTGTTGCTGACAGCAGTGAGCCCAACGTAGGGCTTAAACTCACAAACTGTGAAATCATGACCTGAGCCAAAGTTGAATGCTCAACTGACTGAGCCATCCAAACACCCCTCAATTTTTTTAATCTGTAAAAATAGGAGGTTGAATGAGGTGACTCATTCAACATGGTGAATATGCAAGTGTATTGTTAGATGACTTTTGATACATGACTTAAAGTCTTTAAGTCTATTTTTTTTTAAATAGAGATAAAAGTATCTCCTCCACATGGTTATTGAATAGAATAAAAGAAATGATGTATGTTGATTGCCTAGAACACACAGTAGTGGCTTATTAAATGTTAGCTACTTGTCCATTCCATTCTGAAACTCAGAAGGATTCATTTAACATCTACCTCTGTTGGTCTCTGGGAACGTTGCTGGGAATACAGAGCTAACCAAGACATAGTACTTGTTCTCAAGATGCTTACTGTTTATGGGTCTCTGTGATCTTTTCCAGATCTAATAACCTTTTTTCATTCATTAATTTACTCAGCAAATACTCTGGAATGTCTACTATAGACCAGACAATAGAGCTAGGCACAAAGCCAGGTGCTGAATAGCCAACGATGACACTCTCTACCCTCTAATAAACACACACAAAACAGACATGGTCTCATCTTCATGAGCTTATAACCTACTGGGGGAGATAGAAAATAAATAAACAAGTAAATATATATTTTTGAATTGTACAAGGAGTGCCCAACCAGAAAAGGTAGTATTTTCAAGGTCCATGATGGGAGAGGACACAGTTTGTTAGAGGCACTGAGAGAACACCAATGTGGACAGAACATTCTAAGTTATGGGGAGGTGGTTCAAAATGGTGGTGGTGTAAGGTAGAGGCCAGGCAAGGAAGTATGTATTTCACTGTAAGTTCAAGGGGAAGTTGGGGAAGTTTTCCAAGTAGGTGTGTGACATGGTCCGATTCATATTTCAGGAGGCACACTTTGGACGTTGGATGGAGGATAGTTTAGAGAGGTGAAGAGTAGAAGAAGGGAGTCAAGATGAGAGGACCTTGGGAGAGACAGCAGTGGTTTGGTCCAAGTATTTCCTCCCCAAGTAGCTTGAGAATAGGATTTCTGGTTTCTGGTTTGAGCAACTGGAGAGATGGTGGCTCATTGAGTTCTCTTCTTATAAATAAATATTTAAGTCAGATGGACACACTTGTGGTCATCATTACTGGAAAATGTATCTCTTATCACTTTAGATTAGTTGTAGCCCAGTTGGATTTGTTCTTAGAAGTGTCATAAAACTCCCCTTCTGCAAATCACTCGAGCTTCCTAAGATGTTTCTATTACAACCCAAAGTAAATTCAGTCATTCATTCAACAATTATCTACCAGTATTATTATAGGTGCTGGGGATATAGGAGAGGAAGAAAAAGCCCAAATCCCTGTTCACATGGACTTTATGTTCTACAGACATATGGCAAAGATTTTTGTTACATGTGAGTTTCCCTAAGGCACTGAATAGACTTCAAATATTAACTCTTCAGTTTCTTTTACTTTTCTTTCTTTCTCCCCTTCTTTATTGCTTTTTCTTTTCTTTTGTTTTAAGAAAATGATAATTAGTAAGCACTTGTACTTAGGAAGGAGACCAACTTGGGCTTATATTTTAGTGCAATCATTTACCAGCTCTGTGATCTTGGTCAAGTCACTTCATATCTCTGAGCTTCAGTTTCCCTTTTTGATTTCTGGGGATAATAAAGAAAAATCTGACTTTCAGGAATTTGTGAGGATTAAACTTATGTCTAGAGAAGGGTTTATCAAATTGCAGGTGCTCAATAAGCGTTAATTATTATCAATATTATTATTATTACTAATTGATTTGTTATTGACATTCTGGGTTCAATCTCTACAGGGAAAGCATAGCCCAAATCCAAACTTTCAGATCATTGAGAAGGCCCAGGCTGTTGTAAAAAGAGCTTGTCATGGGGTTATGTGACATTTCTTATCCTTATGGCCTTATGAACAAATCACTTCATAAGTCTCAGCTGTAGTTTGCTTATCTGAAAACTGGGGGCAGTAATATCTGACTCACAGTATTTCTGGAAGGGTCAAAGAAAAAAGTGTCATGGTGGTGTCTCCCATAGTGCTCTAATCATTACCCCAGGTATCAAGTAAGAGCAGGGACTCTGCAGCTATACTTGCTGTATAACTTGATTCTTGCACTTACTAGATGATGAACTTGGGCAAGTTACCTAACCCATGTGCCTCAGTTTCCTTATCTGTAAAAAGGAGATTATAGCAGGTACTACTATAGTACTTATAGGTTGTTTGAAGTTTAAATGGCTTAAGATTTGTAAAGTGCTCAGTGCCTGGCATATACAAGCACTATATGATGGCTACTTCATCAGCGTTATAACTACCATAATCACCTTGGCTGCCCTCTGTCAGAAAGTCTATAGACTACCTTATAAAGCCATTTATAATCTCTTCTTCAATCCCACCCTCTCTGTTAAGTGAATGAGGCCTTAAGAAAAGAGAGAAAGAGCCCCCACGCATGGCCTGAAATTCCCCTACTGGGGGTGCTTCCCTCATCTTCTACTTGCAGTGACACCACCTGGAGGGACCCCCCCCCCCCCCCCAACACCATGGCTCCAGCAACAGACCCGCCGGAGATCTGAGCAGATGTTTCTGCTTTTCAGACCCAGGCATTTCCTCTCTTCTAGGAGCACATGCCAGCACAGTCAATATCTGGAAACCCGCTGCTTCACAGTAGGGCTGAGGACTAAACTGGTACTTTACTAGAAAATGGTAATAAAGCAATTTGAATTGCTTTTCATCCTCCTTGCTCTTAACGGCTTTTAGGTTCATATGAGACCAATCAATTAATCCTGCTTCAGAGCTACAGGAATGGGGTGTTTTCCAGCCTCTGAACCGGAAATGGGCCCATAACAGAGATTATCCAGCATTATCCTGAGGACCACCCTGAACTGGTGTCTGGGGCAGTGGTGAGCAGATGCCCCCACTTGGGTGGTGCCATATTCTTGCAACCCGGTTGGCTGCCCAGGTGCTAAAGGATCGCCTATGTCCCAAAGGCAGATCAGAACCATGATTACACTTTGCTTTGTACATTCCCTACTTCACACCCTCACCTCCTTCAATCCCAGGTTTCTTTCTGGGAGAGTTAATAAGGAAGAGATGATGATTCGCCTGAACGGAAACTGATGTGCCCATAAAAAGAAGAGCTGCCTTTTCTTTCCTGGCCAAATGTGAGGTAGTTCACCTGAAAGCTTCTTCCCTCACCTCCAGGAAACTTTGACCCATGTCAGCACTGCCAGGGCCATACTCAGCACACATTGTTTTCAGAGAGTAGTGGGTGAAATGAATTAAAATAGAACTGGAATGAAAACTTGGAAGGGGTGGAGGTTAGGGCGGGATTTTTCCCCCCTTCTCTTCATGACCAAGTATTGAATGTTATCCTTTCAGAAATTAATTCCTTTAAAAAAAAAAATCTTAGGACCAAAAGACAAATGAATAATCTATAAATGGAAAGTAACAGATTGAAAGTGATCAATGCAGGTAGACTGACTCATTGGCTCCCATGCAGACAAATTGGTGACGGGATGGATTGATGTTTTTCCCTAGTTGTGAAGTCAGTGTGGGGGATTTCTCCATCTCAGCACAGATTTTTGCCAGAAGTTGTCTCAAGACCTCAAGTACAACTTGTTTAGACATTTTCCAGTTGTAATTTTTTTCTAGGCTGTTAAAAATATTGACTTTGACAGCTTTAAAATGATGGCCTCAAAATTGGAATAATTTACATTCTGGAATTAAGATAATTCGGGCATTTCTGCTGGCAACGACAGAGTGTAGGAGCCAGTTATATAAATCCCAGATTTGAGAGAGACCGAGCCATTAGCATAGATTGGTCTGCTGTGGGTATTCAGAGCAGTCACCTTCCCATGTAAATGGATCTTTATGTCTCTCCCAGGCAGGCCCAAATTCTGAGCTATTTTCAGAGCTCCTCTCAGGTCAGGTGATGTGCAAGAGGGTGGGTGAAGGCCGCAGACTCAGGCCCCACTTCTGTTGCTGGCCTCTTGGTGTTCTGCAAGAGAGACACGGAAGGCCTGGGGGAAAATTCTAGCCACTGTCTGCTTGTTGTGTGTTTACTCTAGATGTTCTCCCCTTTAAATCCTGGGTCTCAGTCTCAAGGAGTCAACATAGAAGGCATTCAGACCAGCTCAGTGGCCCTGGCCCTGGCCCAGTGCTCTCTGCCAGATTCCAAGCACACCTGCTAAACAGATTCCTTTCTCCCAGCACTCTGCTGACATTTTCAGCTGGAACCAAAGTCACTCTCTTGGTCCATTGCATTCCTCTGACTGCTAACTGGATCATCTGTCTACCCCATTCCTTAGGAGCTGCTCCTTGATTGTGGCTGGAAACACCTAAATCAAGAGAAAACTAGATCCAAACCCAAAGGCTATGGCTGAGAAATATTTGAATGGTAATCATTCCTATAGGGAAAAATGAAAACAAGAGCTTCCCATTTAGAGTTTTCTTCCTCTTTCATACCAGTTGTATTTAGTACTCCTTGAATTAATCTGAGGTGTCATCCACATTTGACATGTGAAAAAACTCAGAGAAGCTAAGGAATTTGCCAAGAGACACTTGACTCGTGACTGAGATGAACCTCAAATCTGTGGTTGGGATAGTTCACCTGTCATCTCTAGCAAAGACGTAGATGATGGAGTCAATCACGTCCATGTAACTCAACAGCCAGAAGAGATATTAGAGGTGAGAAGAGCCTCTTTCAAATCTGTGGGGGGTGGGTGGATTTGAGTTCAGATCAGCAACAGCATCACTGGCCTGTGGAATTTTATGCTTGGAAGGGATATTAAAAGCCATCTAATTTGGCTCTTTAAGTAACACCCAAGGCCTGAAAACCTTTCTTTCTTTCTTTTTAATGTTCATTTATTTATTAAGAGAGAGAGAGAGAAAACACAAGTGGGGAAGGGGAAGAGAGAGAGGGAGAGAGAATCCCAAGCAGGATCTGTGCTGTCAGCATGGAGTTCGATGTGGGGTTCAATTCCATGAACCGTGAGATTATGACCTGAGCCGAAATCAAGAGTCATTTGTTTAACTGACTGAGCCATCCAGGTGCCTCAAGGCCTGAAACCCTTAAGAATACGGCAAGCAATTCTTAACTGGGGATGATTTTGACCTTCAGCAGATGTTTGGTAATATCTCGAGACATTTTAAAAGAACTGTTTATTTTATTTTGCCGGGTGGGGAGGGGCAAAGAGAGAGAGAGAGAGAGAGAGAGAGAAGATCCCAAGCAGGTTCTACAATGTCAGTGCAGAACCTGACTCGGGGCTCCATCTCATGAACCATGAGATCATGACCTGAGCCAAAATCAAGAGTCTGACGCTTAACTGACTGAGCCACCCAAGCACCCCTCTTAATTGTCACAGCTTGGATGGGAGTGCCAGTAAGGTATAGAGGCTAAGAAGGTTGCTGAACATCCTACAATGCTCATGACCACCACCCCTCCTGAGAACAACAAAAAAACTTTCTGGCTTAAAATGTCAGTAGTGGCAAGGCTGAGAAACCTCAATGTATACGACGGCAAAATAATAGAAACACAGCTAATGGAGATAATTTGGAGCAAGGGCTTTGCTGTTATAGCCAGAAAAAGGAGGCCCAGAATGATAAAGTTACTTACCCTTGATTGCACAGCAAGATTTTGGCAGAGCTGGATCTATATTCTATTTGATACTGAAACATGAAATGTCTATATAATAAACAGTGAAAAATAGTTTATAAAGGCAATTCATTTATAGAAAAATGTACAAAGTATATTGAGTCACATAAATGTGACTAGGCCTGGTGATAATATGTATTCTTCATTTGTAGCTATAAAAAAAATGGGAGGAAGATACTGCCCAGATCTAATTCCTATTTAAACTAGCTCAAACTCTCATAGCTGCTAAATGGCAGAGCTTAGAATTGAACTCAAAGGCCTTTGGATTGATTAGCCTGGGCCTTAGGTTATTCTATGACTGAAGAGCCATGAAAAAGAAAAGAAAGTTTATGTCTTTGTATGTGAGAGGTGTAAGATATTAGAACATCTTAGATTGTACTACACTCATCTACATTTCATATACTTTTTGAGTCCACTGCTATGAAGGATGCTGCGTAGGTACTTCTATTGGGTGTATAAATCGTCCTAAAATTTGTGGAAGATAATTAAGCACTATGTATGAAGAGCCAGCCTTTAATACAGTGATTTTACCCACTGGAATCTGTCCTAAGAAAACAATCAGAGTTGCAGATAGATTTACGTGCAAAGATATTATGCTAATAATAATGGCTGGGATTTATCGAGCTCATACCATATGCCAGACTTTGTGTTAAGTGCTTTACATGTATCATCTTATTTACTCCTCATAACAACGCTGTGAGGTGAGTATTATTCTCATCTCTATTTACACATGGGAAGTGGAGCTTAGAAGAGCCTCAGTAATTTGGCCAAGGTTACTTGGCTGCTATGTGATAAAGGGGATTCAAAGCAGGGCAGACTGATTCGCCGAGTTTCTTCATTTTGATGACTATACGATACTGACTGATAGCAGGAAGTCACAACTTTAAAGGGAAAAATTGTAAAGAACCTGGACGTCTAACATTTGTGCCCTTGGTTAGGTGAATTACGACCTGTTTCCCTCTTTTGGTGTCTTGACCTTAAGTAACCTTGACTGTACCTTCCTTGGGTAACAAAGACATCAGATGTAGATGTGCTTAGAGGTTTTGCAGATAGTTTATGCTTGGGCATAATAGCATTTAGAGCTTAACTCTGGTCATAGGAAGGAGAACCACAGCAGCCTGGAAATCAGACAGACTCGGTTTGAATCCTAGTTTGGCACATCCTAGAAGTTCAGCCTTTGATGAGCCACCTTTCCTTCACCAAACCTCACATTAAAATTGGGAAGTCACACCCACCTCATGCGGTTGCCGTGTGGAATCCTTGACCTGCAGAAGCTATTGGCTGCATATAGTAAGTGCTCACAGAGTTAGGGGACTGGAAATAGGCAGCGGTGGAGCCCCCTACTGGCTAGGGGACAGAGGAGCAAGGCCTGAAGTCCTCTGAGGGAAGTGGATTCCCGACTGTGCTCTGGGATGAGGAAGTAAGAGAAAACCACCTGAGAACCTTGCATTCTTGTGGCAAAGTCCTGTGAGAAGCTTTAGAACAATGTAAATAGGATAATGGGCTGTGGGGATTTGCCCAAGCAGGAAAAACAGACTCCAGGAAATCCAGAGACTTGAAAGAGAGGACTCTTTCTTCTGTGGAAGCCCTGACTGGTCTATTGGACCCAGGGTGGCTATGCATTTGCGGGGAAGAAGTTTGGACAGGGTTGTGTAATCAGGGAATAGCCTCTGACAGCTGCCTTGGCCTCAGACCAGACTCACTGGTCCCTAACTCCTGAGAATGGATCTTGGGATGCTACTGCAGTGACTGGACTCCCATTCCCTGGTCAGCCCCGGATAATCTCAAGGTTAGAGGTGACTCAGCTTGGGAAAGGCCGGGGCTGGTAGCCCTTATCATAAGGGTTTGACTCACAGAGTGTGAGAGCTGGAGGAAGACTTGGAGATAAATTCTCCCAGCCACCTCCTCCATTTGGGACACAAGAGAGGCTTAAAATGGAGAAGGGATTATCTACTATCCAGCCAGCTACTGAGAGAGAGTGCCAGAATACCATCCCAATGGATGCTGACCTAGAGTCCAGAAGAGTTTGCACCTTAATGTTGTTTATGTGTAATCTTGGAGGATCGATTTATTAAATTCTGTGTCTTTACTTAAGCATTTAAGGAGCTTACAGACTTCTGTGCACTCAAAATGTATATGGTGAACACAAAGAAGTATACATCTGTCCTGTCAGCAATGCTGGTAATTAGAATTACCAGAAATGTCTCTTGAATCCATTTCCATATCCCTAGTTCAGATCCCCATTTTGGATCTTTGTAAATACCTAATGAGTTGTCCTATCTTCTGTAATCACTTCTTCCCCTGGACCTTTTATCAAGCCTGCTACCAGAATAAGTTTTCAGAAATCTTTCCATGATTCCATTGCTTACTGGACAAACTCAAACTTCTTTGGAACACACATTCAAGGCCTTTTATAATCTGAGCCCAACTTCCCTTGCCAGACTCCTGTCTACTAACACTTCTGCCCACCCACACATGATACACTCTGGTCACACAGGACAATTCACAGTAGCTGCTTTGTGCTTCATGCCTTTCCCCCACAACGTCCCCTCTGTCCAGAAGTCCCATCTTTTGTGCTCCAGCCCAGAAAACCTTTGCTCATCCTTTAAGCACAACTCAAATGCCACCTTCTTTATGAACTCCTCCTTCACATCTCTTCAGGTAAAACCTATCACCCTCGCTGCTCTGTTTTCCAGTGCCCTACCCATACTTGATCACAGCTCTCAGTTCGTATTGAGGCCAGTCAGTTATTTGTCTGACTCTCAGGGGAGGCTGTGAATGAGCATTTTCACAGCACAGACTGTGTCTGTCTCATGCACTCCCAAGTTCTAGCAGAAGGCCTAACACAAAATAAGTGTTCAATAGTGTTTTCTGATTTAATGAATAAATTATTGAATTAACATAAATAAAATTATTTATTGCTTGTCAGTTGTCCTGTTAAGCAAAATATCTAGATAGATGTTCACCAAACCTGGAGGGTACATTTGGGATGGTCTGATATAATTATAGCCTATGTAGGACAGAGAAATTTGCATGGATAGAGAAAACATCAGTTATTTTAAATATAGGTTCCAGATAAAAATCATAAGGGAAGATGCTTTGAAATTCAGGTGTGGGATAGAAATGGAGCTTCTTTTCATGTGGGCTCTCTGCATTGCATACTCAGGGTAACGAGTGGCACATGTTTATCTAGATACTGAAGATGTGATGATTTCCGAATGTGGTACCAGGGAAGCCAACTAGAATGTAATGAAATGTTTAAGTGAGGCTGACGAATGCCAAAGTGTTGGTTGTAACATGATGTGCTCTAGGCAGTCAGTATGGGAGAGCCTGTCTTTTATCAAAGACAGCTTCTTGAAGGAGACGCACCTTGAGACAGACTCCCTTCCACCATCACCACCAAACCTGGACCAATTATTTAATCCCTCATGCTATAGATGTAGTCTTCTAACTTACATGTGTTGGAACACACCTCCTGTGTTTTGAACATTTACATTTTAGGACAGTAACTTTTAGGGAGACTTGCAGTTCTTGAGTCAGACAAATAAAAAAAAATTATGTTTATTTATTTTGGGATAGAGAAAGAGAGACACAGCATGAGTGGGGGAGAGGCAGAGAGAGAGGGAGACACGGCATCCTAAGCAAGCTCCAGGCTCTGGGTTGTCAACACAGAGCGGGATGTGGGGCTCAAACCCACAAACCAGGAGATCATGACCTGAGCTGAAGACGGACCCCTAACCAACTGAGCCACCCAGGCACCCTAAGTCAGACTAATCAGAGAAGAAATGAAAGCTAGAAAGTTTCAACCTGCATTTTCTTACAGCTTAAATGTGACCCTCAAGTGATTTAATTGATAACAGTCTTTCAAGTCCTTATCCTTGTCAGCTGCTAATATTTATATTTACCATAAGAGATACAGGAATGGGTTTGGGAGATACAGATGAGGAATGACTCAATTAAATTCTTAAAAATTATGATGTGTTTTTAGGGGCTGACATCCCTTACTAGAAAGATGTTGATTAATCATTATTTTTATCTGTCCATTTAGTCCTGTTTTTCATTTGCATGGATGGGTGGACACAGGTTGTATCGAAATTCCTGAGAGTATCAGAGCACAAGATGCTTTCACATTTGCCGTCTTCCTGTACCTAACTAACAACTGGGACCGAGGTACTTAATAGACCCATTTTACAGATAGGCAGTCTGAAGTGCAGAGAGGTTAAGCAGCACAGTAAAGAGAAGTAAAGAGAAGTAAGTGGCACAGTAAAGAGAAATAAAGTGGCACAGATGAGATATAATCCTAGATTTTGTGACTTCCATTGTAATGCTGTTGGATGGCTCATAGCCTGGGGATTTCCATCCTGTTTCTACCACCTCTACTAAGACACATGATCTGGTGGTGGTGGGTAGCAATGGAGAATGGGGAATAATAAGGAAGAAGGGAACCTAGCAGAATCTCTAAGAAAGATGCTTATATTCCATTTGGCTGACTTCCATCTCAGAAAGAACTCTGGATGAGAAAAGAAAGGGAGAGAATGTATTATATTATGAAACTAATGGTTCGACCTTTAATAAATTGAATGATTGGATCGTAAATAATATATAACATATCAAGCCAAAAATGCTTGTTCTATAGACCTGTTTATTCAGCTGCTAAGATATATATCCTGGTCCACTTTCTCTTTTTTTTTCTGTTAAAAAATATATTTCATTGAAAAAAATGCAACATCCTTTTGACATAAATTCTAATGTGATTTTTCAGAAATGTGAAACTTCATGAAAATAGACAGCCTCACCACAAAGGCTTGCAACCAGCTGGTTAATATTTATCTGAAAGAACAAAAGAGGATGTAAGGTGAAACTGTGTGTATTTGGAGTAGGATGGAATCAGGAGGTGTGGATTCTAGTTCTCTTTCGCTAATTGGTTGTGTTACCTTGGGTAAGTTACTACTAACCCTTTTTGACCTAGACTCACCCCACGGAAAACTGCTATTTTGACTGGAGGATCATAGATTTCCTTTCTTGATCCCTGGTGAAAATATATAGCAGCCCCTGAGGGCTGGAGAGGTCTTCAGAATTCATATTTTATAACCTATTGCCCCAAATGAGCACCGAATGCCCACTGTGCTACTTAGAGCTTTTTCTGGCACTTTTCTTAAAAGATGGTGAAGGAAAGAGATTCTACAACTTGCTTTCGTAACTCAGTCCACTGTTTAGCAACCCCTCCCATTTACCAGGGTTCTTCCTTTTACATTGAATGTTGTAGAATGCTTTAAAGAACACACACACACACACACACACACACACACACACACACACACACACTCCTGACTGCAGAGGACTATTCAGATGCAACAGGTGCAATGAGTTATAGATCTTACAAAGAGCACAAAGAAGCACCCAGTCAGCAGGAACAGCGGTTGCCAAGAATTTAATTCATCAGTACAAATCCAAATTTACAAAGAACTAATCCCACATAATGGATAAAGGACAAAAAAGAAGGATTAATGGGGGAAAAGGGAGTTTCTGAAAATTCACATCTCAAGTCCACTAAACTCCTCATTTGGCCTGCTTCATTTTCCTTCTTTTCCCAAGACCTTAATTTATTTTTCTTAAGAAAAATAAAGTTGACCGTGATGAATAGTTGCAACCTAAGAACATGTGTGTGCTTGACGGCTCTGAAGTTGGTCTGAATGTGTCTGCGTGTGGAATAACGTTTGTGTTGGGAATGTGTGAAAATAATGAATCCTTTCCTCATGACTTGCATTGCCCTTGCAGAGACGGGGCAAAAATCTGTTTCTTCTCCAATGAAAAGAAACCTTCTTTCTCTCAGCCATGGGAAGAATATTCTCCTGGTGACAATCCAAAATGAAAAGCTCAGCCAGCCACCCAACAACAGTCTCTTCAAGACTCACTATCAGTTCTTTACTGGGTAACAGTTCCTGCCCAGGTTGGAAATCATCCTGGCCTATTGGTTTTAGAGAAAAAGTTTACAGTTTTCCCCCTTCTCCCCCCTGTTCCCCTCCCCCACCTCCCTGCCCCCCACAGCAGCTGTACCTTGGGGTTGACCTAGTTTAAGAGAAGAATGACTTATGACTTCTCAGCAAATGCCCCTGCCTTGGTGTTAGGAAATTGGGTCTTTGCTTTCCCAATATTCTTTTCAATTCACTTTGCTGGGTTTTCTTACTCTCTGCTTGTCTTAAAATGCTTCTCTCCTAAGATATGAGCCCCATTCTCAACTTTCCTCACTTCAACCTCTTCCATTCATTGATGTCATTCATATCTGTGACTTGACCCCTAAACCTTCATCTCTCATCTTAATTCTTCTCTCAGCCTTCCAACTCTATATGAAATTGAGTACTTAAACATGGCTTTTTTAGATGTTTTGTGGCCACATCAAGTACAACTTATATGAAACTGAATGTATTATTTTCCTCTTTAAATAAACACTACTCTTCTCTCCAGCTGCCCGAAGAGAAGGACTCAGGTCTGTATTCACCCTTACTGGAAAGTCACTTTACTTTTTTTTTTTTTTTTTTTTTTTTTTGCTTTTTTATTTTCCCAAATCTTTGCTAGGTTTTCCATCTCTTCTTTTGTATTCCATGCAGAATGAGTGTGCTTTTATACTAATTCCTTCATTTTCATTTATTTTTGAAGAAAAACCTGAAATATGCCAAGTGTGCATTCTATTGTAATTATCTGTTTAAATGCTTATCTTTCCCACAAGAGTGTGGGGTTTTTCTTTGTCACACCAAGCATCTAGTATAGTATTTATTGTTGAGTCTCAAAATGATGCCCAAGGGCAGACTCAACCCTTTGGATGCATTTGATTGGGACTGCACAATGTTGTTTTTTTTTAAATTTTTTTAATGTTTATTTATTTTTGACAGAGAGAGAGAGAGAGAGACAGAGCATGAGCGGGGGAGGGGCAGAGAGAAAGGGAGACACAGAATCCGAAGCAGGCTCCAGACTCTGAGCTGTCAGCACAGAGCCTGACGCAGGGCTCGAACTCACAGACCGCAAGACCATGACCTGAGCCGAAGTTGGACGCTCAACTGACTGAGCCACCCAGGCATTCCCACAGTGTTTTTTGTTTGTTTGTTTTGCTTCGTTGTTTGAAAAAGGAATTATTTGTCAACTTAAGAAAATTGAGACACTTTATACAAAATGTGTTTTTCAAATTTTCTTTGAACAATCAAAATGACTGATAATGCTGAAGCCTCATTCTTACTCAGCAGTAAGTAATGCACGGGGGCTGGGGAATGAGTACCAGCATTAAACATGGCATGTCTGTTCCAGCATGCCCCTTTCCCCGCCCAGTGATCTGCAATACTCAGCCCACGTCTTCACATGTCACCTACCTCACATGTCACCAGTAGGCATTGGGGTTTGTGCTTTCTATTGAACTCCAGAGTAGGTACTCAAAGATGTTTACTGAATGAATGCTATGCTGCCATATGTAATCCACAATCTTTGAGTGATACAGCATCTCAAGGATTTCCCAGTCCCACAGTCCCATTAGATGTCAAAGTCTTTACAACACGTTTGGGGATTCATTTCAGCTCCCCCAAATTTACTGCAACTGCATGCAAACTGGTAAGAACCAGCTCCCTGACTTCATAAGCAGCTCATCTCTTCAGAGACAGAGAGCTCAAATTGTTGGAGCAGTTTTTCTCAGTTGAATGGAAATCAATTAGAGATCACCATAAGGCACCTATCAAAGCGCTGACTATTTTTAAGTGTTTGGAGGAGCTAGAGATCCCATCAGTTTGGGAAGGGGAAAGGATCACAATGGCTCTTTGAAATTGGAGATACTTAGAATGGGCATTGGAGGAAGGTTAGGATTTTGCCAGAGGGGATATCAGGAAGACTATTCCCAAGGAAGAAAACACATTGGTGTGGGAAGTCTGGAGTGCACTGCTAACAGCTCAGGTGGTCCAGGTTGGCTGATGCATGGCATGTGAATAGGGGGCAGAAGATGGAAGGAATAAAGCCTATAGGTAAAGGGTTGGTGAGTTCTAAGGAGGGATTCAACCTCACCAGGCCTTTCTTCCGACCCCTACTTATTGCTTACTTTCATTTCTAGCATTTCTCTTCTCGCTGCCCCAGTTTCTAGTTTCGATTGCCTCCCACCTGAGGTGCAGGTGTAGCTTCCTTGGCTCATCCCTGTTGTGCACTTCCTTGCCCATCACGGCCAGGACAATCTTCCTAAAATAACATTCTGATTAGGTATTAGGTAATTCTCCTGTCAAAGACACCTGCCTTGTTGTTTTGCTTAATTTTAAACCACTTTCCCTGTGATGTAATCCGTGCTCTCCTCACAAGCTTATTTTTCACTAGTTCCCCCACATTCCTCACTATGGCTAAAATGGACTCCCTGTTACTGTGACACATACACACACAGTGAAGCTCAGGCGTCCAATCAGAAGACCTGAGTGTGAAATTTGCCTTCAGCTGTTACTAGCTGAATGGCCTTGTATAAATGAGCTTCTGGGGGCACCTGGATGACTCAGTCGGAAAAGTATGCGGCTCTCGATCTTGGGGTTTTAAGTTCGAGCCCCACATTAGGTATAGGGATTACTTACAAGTAATCTTAAAAAAGAAAGCTTCTGAACTGAATCTTACTTTTCAAATAATTTTAAAAACGGGTTTAATACAGCCAATTGGATACGATTTTTGAGATCTTCTATTCTTTGAAGTGCTTCTATTCTTTGAAGTGCTGTTGACCTCCCCAACAACTGAGCATTCCTCCTCTCAGCCTATGCCTTGTCTAGAACTTCCATACATATCTTAACAGACTGTGTTCAGTTATTTGATAACAATAGTTACCTCTCCTGAACACTAATTTTCACATGTCAGGCACTATGATAAATACTTTACATGTATATTTTTTGCATATAATCTTATCTATCTAGCCCTATCAGGTATGGATAATTAGCGACCAATTTATAACTCTTTGAAGGTAAACATCATGTCAAATTCTTTTTTGTATCCTTCTTGCTTGATAGAGGACACATCCTTGTGGTAGGCAGACTTCTGAGATGGTCCCCCAGAATCTCGCCCCCTGGCGTCCATGCCCTATATAATCTACCCGCTTTGAGTGAGGGCAGAAACTATTAATATGTTGGATATCACATATCTGTAAATATGATAGATGTCACTTCCATGATTAGGTTATACTATATGGTCAAGGTGAAGGGATTTTAAAGGTCTCATGACTCCCTAGCCTGCAGGTAGGGTTGTGAGGAATCTGTCTACAGTTAAGAGTTGAAATAATGGCAATGCCAAGCTTGACGAGAGACAGGGTATAGAGAGAAGAGAAACATAGATAGAGCATTGCCCATCACATCTACACTAGTGAAAGAGAGGAAGAATTCCTGAATAAAAAGAAATGGAGGAGTGGCCTGGCATATTGCATTAGCCCAGAAATGAACAAAGTAGCACTTTAAAAGTTATAAATTACCCATCACCCGATGGTTTCTAAATTCCTATTAATTTGTCATCCTTTTTCTTTTCCTCTACTATCATTCCTGGCAACTAAATTATTTTTTGAACAATGCCATATTTTGCAAAGCATTTTTTTATGTATGTGATCTTATCATGTGTCAATGAGTTAGGTGTTATTATTATTCCTGTTTTATAAATGTGTGAACCAAGGTATGGGGATATGAAATAGCTTGCCTGAAACTCAGTCCCTTTATTTATGATTACATCAGGATTGACACCCAAGTCTCTGACTCCTAATGCCTCATCTTTCTAATATCCACAAAGACAAGCATGAGGTATCAGTGTCTGGGCAAATATAATCTAACCATATTCTGAACTGCTGACTATCTCAGAGGCTGAGAGAGGTGTGAAGAGGAGCAGACAGAGGAAAAGTTCTAATGAAGGAGTAAGTGAGAAAGGCAACACAGTCCTTCAGGACACAACAGTTGGGAATCTATTCAGAAGAAGCAGTTGAAGTCAGAACTAATAGCCTAGCAGTAAAAGGAAAGATGTATATGAGAGAACACACTTTTCTGAGCTACAAAGGGACTTAAGAATTCCCTTTCTTAAAATGATCAAGTAGGGTTGCAGTTGCTGAGGAAAAATATTGCACATAGCAGCAGAGGTAGGCGGAGGAGATTAAACGACCCAAGGCTGGTAAAATAGAGATGTGGAGGAGACTATTCAGGTGTCCCCAGATTCTTCAACTAGCAACTCAATGAACTTTCCCCCAGGAGTCTGGAGATGCCATTCTTGCCTCTGGTGGCTTCAGTGGTTTCTGAAAGACATGACAGAGCTAACGTTTGCCCGTCTGTTGTTGTAGAAAATTGAGTAAAAGCTTTTCCATCTCCAAATCAAGTATCGGTTATCAGCAAATTGCCTTTTCTGATGTTGATAATTTTGTATTCAACCCAAGAGGCTTTTTCTTTTCTTGCTAGGGACACATAATAATGGTAATAGTAATGATGATGATGATGATAATAATGATGGATATTGAATGCTTGCTTGCTAAGTACCTGGCATTGTGCTGCATGGTTTATAGGTTTGATTCCATTTAATCATCATTATAATCCTGAAAGATTTTTGTCTTTATCTCCATTTTGCAAATGAGGAAACTGAGGCTTGGGAAGGTTCAGTGGTATACTGGAGGACACGCAGCTAGGGACAGTACAGCAAAGTTTTGGGTGAAGACCTGATACCACAGCGCTCTGACTCTAAACCACTGAGCTAGATAAGCACTTAGCTATGTGATCACTGAGCTATATGACCATAGAACTATGACCACTGAGCATATGACCATAGAACTATATGACCACTGAGCTATGTGACCATAGAACTATATGACCACTGAGCTATGTGACCATAGAACTATATGACCACTGAGCTATGTGACCATAGAACTATATGACCACTGAGCATATGACCATAGAACTAGATGACCACTGAACTATATGACCATACAACTATATGACCACTGAGCTATATGATCATAGAACTATATGACCACTGAACTATATGACCATAGAATTATATGACCACTGAGCTATATATGATCATAGAATTATATGACCACTGAGTATATGACCATAGAACTATATGACCACTGAGCATATGACCATAGAACTATATGACCACTGAGTATATGACCATAGAACTATATGACCACTGAGTATATGACCATAGAACTATATGATCACTGAGCTTTATGCCAAAATGCTGCTCCACAGAGGTGGCTTTAGGTATAAAAATAGACACATTCCTGGTCTAGCTATCTCACTTAGCATCCTTTTTTTTAATGAGCCAACAGCAACAATAGATAAATAAACATTATTAGCACTTTAAAAGGACATGTGATGTGGAGTCTGACATCTCCTCTCTGTGCCTTACTGGTTGTAGAAACTTGAGAAGTTCAATTCAACTAATGGTTATTGAGCACATACAGTGTTCCAGCTGTTGTGCTGGGTTCCTGCTTCCATAAAGCTTAGAGGGAGAGACAGGTGTCAAGTAAGTAGACATGAGTGGGTGTTAAGGATAGGGTACTCTGGAAATATCCAGCAAGGAGATCTACCCTAGTCACTTAATGGTTTGACCAAGCTTAGTTTAACTAGCTAAAGAATGGAGATGATAGTAATATCTGCTTTCCACATTTCATAAAAATCAAATAGTGTTATACATGACTGTATCATATAAACTATAAAAATATAAATGTTAATTATCCTATTAGCTGGAATTGTTATTGTGAGATTGATAAGATCCCCTGTGAGTTATTTTTAAAAGAATTTTATCTATTTATATTGAGAGATAGAGAGTATGAGTACAAGTGGGAGAAGGGCAGAGAGAGAGGGAGACAGAGAGAATCCCAAGCAAGCTCTGTGCTGATACGGGGCTCAAACTCACAAACTGTGAGATTATGACCTGAGCTGAAACCGAGAGTCAGATGCTCAACTGACTGAGCCACCCAGG
Organism: Panthera pardus; assembly: GCF_024362965.1. Lineage (NCBI taxonomy): Eukaryota > Metazoa > Chordata > Mammalia > Carnivora > Felidae > Panthera > Panthera pardus. The sequence goes on along the minus strand of NW_026526766.1, from coordinate 67,559,002 downwards.
TGCCCTGCCCTGTGAGTTATTAATATCCCTATTACATATTACTTGACTGTAGGTATCATGCCCCCAATTCATCGTTCCCCTCCCAACTCATAGTTTTAAGAAATAAATTCTTAGAAGGTCTAAATTCAGTGCTACACATTAGCCAGAATGTGGACATTAGCTAGCTTATTGACTTTAGAACTAATGTGTTCATTAAAAACATAAGCAACAGAAATATATTAGCATTTAGTACCTTGAATTCACATAAATGCTGAATAATTGGATGGGTGGGAAAGATGTGGATTCATAACTTAGACAAATAGTCATCTGGATGAAAGATCGCTGTGACTCTGTATTGATAAATCTGGTGGAAGATTTTACTGCCCTCCCCCCGTCCCCGCTTCTGTTTTCTTCTAGTTGTTCTGAGTGTTTGCCTCAAGAAAAGGAAATAGTTCCATTTACCCAAATACACATGCATTTCCCATAAACTCTGCAGTCATGATCTTGAAGTGAAATCTCAAAACTGAATTTCTAAGAGGATCAGTTGGATACTGATGCTTGATGTAGAGAAGGAAAAGCTTTTACTCAATTATCTACAATAACAGCAGGAGAAATGCTGAAAATTACTGACACAGTAAATGGATTCTTTGCATAAATGCTCTCTGTTTTCAAGTTTACCTTCGTGGAAAGACCTTTATTATGAAGCAGTCCCTCTATCTCATCTGCTTTTCAAAGAATAGAAGATCGATTTATGTATGTATGTATGTATGTATGTATGTATGTATGTATGTATGTCAGGGGCAACAGACAAATCACTGTGTAAGATTGTTTCGTCCTAAACATCTGACAGCTTCCAAGAGCATTCTACAGTTAGGTGACCAGTGTTTGGTGGATTGGACAAAGGATGATGGGACCTTAAATGTAGTGGTTACCTCTTCCTACTTTTTTTCCTTTTTGAAAAACAACTTTATTGAGATATAATTTACATACCACAGAGTTCAACTGTTGAAAGGGTACAATTCAATGGCTTTTAGTGTATTTGCCGAGTTGCACAGCCTTTACCATAATCTGCTACCCAGTAGCAGTCACTCTCATTTCCCCCAGCTCTGCCTGCCCTTTCAACCACTGAACTAATTCCTATCTCTCTTGGCTTGTCTATATTGAACAATACATATAAATTGCATCATATGATATATACAGTCTTTTGTGATTCATTTCATTTCAGTGCAATATTGGTTTCAGGAGTAGAATTCAGTGGTTCATCCCTTACCTATAACACCCAGTGCTCATCATAACAAGTGCCCGCCTTAGTACCCATTACCCATCCAGGCCATCTCCCACCAACCTCCCTCCATCAACATTCAGTTTGTTCTCTATTGTTAAGAGTCTCCTATGGTTTGTTTCCCCTCATCTCTTTTTTTCCCTCCCATACGTTCATCTGTTTTGTTTCTTAAACTCCACATGAGTGAAATCATATGGTATTTGTCTTTGTCTGACTTATTTCATTTAGCATAATACACTCTAGCTCCATCTACACAGTTGCAAACAGCAAGATCTCATTCTTTTTGACGGCTGAGAAATATTCCATTGTGTATATATGTGTGTGTATGTATATATATATTCCACATCTTCTTTATCCATTCATCAGTCGACGGATGGACATTTGGGCTCTTTCCATAGTTTGGCTATTGTTGATAGTGCTGCTATAAACAATGGGGTCCATGTACCCCTTGGAATCTGTATTTTTGTGTACTTTGGGTAAATACCTACTAGTGCCATTGCTGGATCATAGGGTAGTTCTATTTTTAACCTCTTAAGGAACCTCCATACTATTTTCCAGAGTGGCTGCACCAGTTTGCATTCCCATCAGCAGTACAAGAGGGTTCCCTTTCTCCTCATCCTCGCCAACACCTGTTGTTTCTTGTGTTACTAATGTTAGCCACTCTGACAGGTGTGAGGTGGTATCTCATTGTGGTTTTGATTTGTATTTCCCTGATGATGAGTGATGTTGAGCATCTTTTCATGTTTCCACTGGCCATCTAGATGTCTTCTTTGTAAAAATGTCTATTCATGCCTTCTGCCCATTTCTTAACTGGATTGTTTGTTTTTTGGGTGTTGAGTTTGTTAAGTTCTTTATAGATTTTGGATACTAACCCTTTATCAGATATGTCATTTGCAAATATCTTTTCCCATTCCATAGGCTGCATTTTAGTTTTGTTTATTGTTTCCTTTGCTGTGCAGAAGCTTTTTATTTAGATGGAGTTCCAATAGCTCATTTTTACTTTTGTTTCCCTTGCCTCTGGAGACGGGTCTAGTAAGAAGTTGCTACGGCGGAGGTCAAAAAGGTTGCTGTGTGTGTATGGTGTGTATGGTGTAAGAAAATGGTCCAGATTCTTTCTTCTGCATGTTGTCATCCAGTTTTCCCAACACCATTTGTTGAAGAGATGGTCTTTTTTCCATTGCATATTCTTTCCTGCTTTATTGAAGATGAGTTGACCATATAGTTGTGGGTCCATTTCTGGGTTTTCTATTCTGTTCCCTTGATCTACGTGTCTGTTTTTGCACCAGGACCATACTATCTTGATGGCTACAGCTTTGTAATATAGCTTGAAGTCCGGAATCATGATGCCTTCAGCTTTGCTTTTCTTTTTCAGGGTTGCTTTGGCTATTTGTTGTTGAATAATATTTAATTATACAAATATGCTACATTTTCTTTACCCAGTGTCCTGCCACTTGACGCTGTTGGTGATTCCTTGGAAAGCCTTCTTCCCTTGATTTCTGCTATACCACTTTTGATTTTCCCCTGGTTTCATGAGATTCCCTCCTTCCAATCACTCTGCAGCTGTAGATGATCCTCAGCTAATACCACCCTTTAGATTCAGCAATAGGGAACCCTGCCCTGATCAACATCCTTTAGAAGGGCCCACATATCAACCCTCCCGATCAATTGATTGAAGAATGTAAGGGCACTTCCATCATTTGGGATCCAGTGCTCAGCGTGGGCACACTGCGTCTCGTAACCTTTAACAGTTACTCTCATGACTAACCTTGTTCAGGCCCCTCTGCCTCTTTTGCACATGGATTCTAAACAGAAGTCTAAGTTCCACAAAGATATGTGTGTTCTGCTGCCGTGGAAGGCAAAGATGGGTATTACTTTGGAGTATAGGAAGGATTTAAGTAGCAAAAGTGCTTCAATAAGAGAAAAGACAATTTAATTAGTGCATCAAATCTTCTCTCTGAGATAACATGAGTGCAATACACTCTTATATAATGAAGTACCATTTGTCTAAAGTACGAAATGTCCATTTTCTTGCTTCTCTTCCCTTTCTGATTCAGAATTCTAGAAATATTCATGAATTAATGTGGAATTTACAGTAGTGTCACAAAGAGGCAGGGAAACATTTTGTAATATTAAACAACTTGTATTGCTCTTAAATTTGTATACATGCTGATTTAGATGTAATGAGTGTGAAATATGATATTGAATTTTTTATATTGCTCTATAGATCTAGATACCACTTTAAGAGATAATGAAGTTAAAATATTTTGTAATATCTTCTATATATTCTGTATAGTACAATGTTTGGACATGATATATAAAATGAATTGTTCATTTCTGAACTGAAGTGTCTTACACTGTTTTTTGACATTTTCAAATGGTACTGCCTCAGTTTTATATTTTGGTACTACCGTGAGAAGAACATGAATTATATGAGAACCTTGATTATAACAACATAATTAGTGCTTTTGTTGAAATGAAGAAAATAAATTTCGTGGGATAAATTTATTCTAGTAAAACATTTTTAAGTTATTTATTTATTATTTTGAGAGAGATAGAATGAGCAAGGGAGGGGCAGAGAGAGAGGGAGAAAGAGAATCCTAAGCAGGCTCCATGCTGTCAGCACAGAGCCCAATGCAGGGCTTGAACTCACAAACTGTGAGATCATGACCTGAGCCAAACCAAGAGTCAGACGCTTAACCAACGGAGCCACCCAGGCACCCCCTTGAGATAAATTCATAATAACCCACAAAGTGTGCATGACTTTTTTTTAATCCCTCATTTGCATGTTGCTGGTCCACCAGCAGAACACGCAGACATTTCAAAATAATAATTGAATTCAGTCATCTTATTAAGTTTTTGCCAAACTTCAGTCATTTAAAACCATTATTTTACATATTTTAAATTGCATTGTTATGAAGATACATATTAAAAGTAAGAGGATTAAACATTTTAATGGCCTATTAATTTGATGTTTTGCTTTCAAATATTTAATCATATGTATGGGGACTTCCACTGGTACTCTTGCCCAAAGCCCCACAAATATAGACTGTCCTCAGGGATCTCCACCAGAACTCTCTATTCACTTTATGTCCTTTCTTTGGGTGACATCATTCCATGTTTTTGTACTGCCTATTTGCTCTGGAACCCAAATTAATTTCTCCCACCCAGATTTTTCTCTTAAGCCGCAGATTTGTACATCTTAATGTCTAATTTGGATACTCCATCCTAAACACAGTATGTCCTGCTAACAAAACGCAGTCTAATTCCACTCTTACTCAAACTGATGCCACCTGAAACCTGGAAATCACCTCTACCTTCTCACCCTTCTTCCTCGCCTCCCCATCTAATAGCATGTTGGCCCTTATCTTCTGCTGAGCCACCCACTTGATGGTGGGTGCCATTCCCATTGGCATGACCGTTGTTAAGTCATTCTGCATTTCACGTTTATTTTTCTAGTCTGCTTTCTGGCCCCAGGCTTGACCCCCCTCAGCAAAAGTATGGTCAGTTTATTATCCTGCTTAAAATTTTCCAGTGTCACATCAGGACCTTTAAGAAAAGGTCCAAACTCTTTAATATGGTATAAAGGGCATTTAGTGACCCAGCCCTTGCATCCTGCCTCTCCAGCCACATCTTGAAATAGTTTCCCCTTGCTCATTGCGCTCCAGTCACACTGGCCTTTGATTTTCTGAATTCCACCATTCTCTCTTCTGCCTTGGTGCCTTTGTACCTGCAGTTCCCTTTGTCTAGAATGTTGTCTTGCCCTATTCTTCCCCTTTACCTAATGTTTGGGTGAATATATGCTAAATGTCTCTCTCTGCCATAGACAGTCCTGTGGGCAAGTTCCAGGATTTTCTCCATCATAATGTTTTCCCTAGTGCTTGGCCACACTAAGTAGATGTTCATTTTGTTTGTTGAATGAATAAAAGGCTTATTCATTTTTCTATTCTCATGCTTAGCAGAACAAGTGCCACGGATTGCAAAATAAGTGAAACTGTTCACCAAATGCTGAACAAATTAAATAAATAAATTGATGCATTCTATAGGAATACCTAGGTAGTTGTTTGAAGGATGATCCTTTAGAGCTTGAGGTCACTTGGAGGTCAAGTAACTTGTCCCTTTAATTCAAGAAGAGACTAATCAAGTGCTGGCTGTGTTCAGGAACTTAATACATGGAATAGACGCAAAAGATCACATAGTCTGCCTCTGCCTGCACATGGTCTAGATTGCTTCTCCTGCAAGAGATGTCAAGGGGCTGGCTTAGCAAGTGAGTGTTCTTTATAAGTCTACGAGAGGAGGGAAGAAGTGGTTTATGATTTGGGCATGAAATTAAGAAGCTGTATAGATTCAATAGCTCAGTGTAGACCTAACCCATTAAATCAATAGGTCACCCCACTGAGGATGAAGGCCAGTGACACTGTCCATAGCAGGGATATAAGCCCGGGAGGGATATGAGGGAGAGGTGGACAAAACAAGTGGGTGCTGGGTCCCACTTGTTTGTTATCATGCAGCATGTGTAAGAGTTACACTTAAAAAAGAAAGCTTCAAAGGTTTCAGCCAACTCAATAAACCAAATGTATTAAGATTACTTTGGCCTCAAGTAACAGCAGAAAATGAATTCTAAGTGGCTTACACAATAAAGAAATGTATTACTTCATATTACAAGCAATCCGGAGATAAGGGGGTTCCAGTGTTGGTTATTCAGCGGCACAATGCTAGTATCAAGAATTCAGGGTCTTTTTATCTTTCACCTCTGCCATCCTTGTCCTCGTCCTCAGGCTGAATTCTCTCTTGGTTGCAAGATGGCTGCTGTGGTTGTAGATATCACAACTAGGCATGACAATGTCCAGAGGAAAAAAAGAGAACGGCTTTTCCTATGTGTCTTTTTTTTTTTTTTAAAGGAGAAGTTTCCTAAAATCCTCCAGCAGATTTTCTCCCACACCTCATTGGCTCGAATTACATCTATGCCACCATCTAAACCAGTTACTGTCAAGGGGAATAGGTTCATGACCCATCCCTGGGACTGGGACTAAGGGCACGCATAGGCAACCAACAGTTTCTGTGTCCTTCAGGCTGCCTCTACCTTGAAGTTCTGACTCAAAAGCTTTGCCAAAGAAAATATATCCTCATTCCTTCAAGCCCCCACTCCAGAGGAGGAGAAGGACTGAATTTCAAAAGAATTAGTGAATTTTTGTGTGTAGACTCCATTATATACATTGGAAGCATAGTCAATGGGCCGGTCTCTCTCTGTGGGCTGGGTGTAAGTTATGGAGCCTGGAGAGCGGTCCAGGGGTGCTGGAGATTAATTGCACAATGTACGAGAGTGGTTAAGTTTAATCACTGTGTTTTCTCCCCCTCTTACAAAGAGCAGCCTGGGTGGGGTTTGCCAATCGTATCAATCTGTTCCAGCCCCTAGGCCAGTAGTATTCACAGTTATGTGGCCCTGGAGTCACATTTTCTGTCACCATTAACCAAAGGAGCCACAGGAGCCTAGTATAACAGAATATTCTAATACAGAAATGAAAGGTCTTGCAGCCTTGCAGGTTGCGGAAGAAGGACCAACACTCAGCCTATTAGCTTTTGCCTGAGAGTGTGATTTTCTCAGACAAAGCTTCAAGCTGGCTTTGTATCCAGAGGGAAAGAAACTGGTTGAGCCAGTTTATTTTTAATCCTTTGTTTTTCCTCCACCATTTTTTAACTCTCAAAACATTTTTGGACTACCATGCAGACAAAGTTATGTCCAAAAAAAAAAAAAAAAAGGAAATTCAGTCAAGCTGAATGTTTCATAGATGCTTAATTCAATCCCAAATATACTTTTTGAGCACCTACGATGAGTAAAGCATACCCCCAGATACGGTGGGGAATGTGCAAACTAGCAAACATGTCATTAGATATATTTGGAGATTTGGAGATATAAGATAAATAAGAGATTTCTCGGTTTTCAAGGTGTACATGTGTTTGGAATAGAGGAGACAATAATAGAAAATTAAAAGAACCCATTGCTATAGACTGAATATTTGAGTCCTCTGCAAATTTGTATGTTGAAACCTAATCCCCAGTGCACTGCTAATTTGGATGTGGGGACTTTGAGGGTGATTAGGTCATGAACGTGGAGCCCTCACAAATGGGATCAGAGCCCTTGTAAGAAACCCTAGGAGAGCTTGCTTGCCCCTTCTGCTGCCGTGTGAGGACACAATGAGGAGACAGCTGTCTATGACCAAGGAAGAGAGCTCTCACCAGGCAGGGAAGCTTCCAGAATCTTGATCTCTGAATTCCCACCCTCCAGAATGGTAAACAGCAATTTTGTTGTTTTTGAGCTGTCTAGTTCATGGTATTTTGTTATAGCAGCCTGAATGGACACAGATATCCACTGAATTTCATTGCGACGTATCAAGTTAGTACTGGTTGCTGTAGCCTCAAAGAGATGGCCAAACCAAGGACGAAAAGAAAGTGAGGAAAGTCATTTCCCTGGAAGTGATATTTAGGGGAGTATCAAAGGGTAAACACCAGATGATCCTGGAGTCCCAATTTTCAAAAGCAAATATACGTATTTACACTAAAAGCTAAAAGCCAGGACAGAATGTGCAAAGTTCTAGAAGGGGGCATCATGGAATACTTCAAGGAGGAAGGACCTTTGGTTCCGCGCTTTGGCGATGGAATGGGGTTTATTGACAGAAATGTGCAGAGGGCATTCTGTGCACTGTCAGTGTGAGAGGAATACGACAAACTATATTCAAAACCCTTTTTCTCGGGGCTCCTGGGGGCTCAGTTGGTTAAGCATCTGACTCTGATTTCAGCTCAGGTCATGATCTCACACTTCATGAGTTTGAGCCCTGCATTGGGCTCTGTGCTGATAGCATGGAGCCTGCTTGGGATTCTGTCTCCCTCCATCTCTCTCTCTGCCCCTCCTCCACTTGCTCTCCATCTCTCAAAATAAGTAAAAATAAATTTAAAACAAAACAAAACAAAACAAAAACCATTCTCCCCCTCCCCAGTCTTTCCCCCTTACCCTGTCTTCTAATGAGGAAGAAATTTTTGCTTGTTGGGTCTGCTCTGGGGCTCTGATGGGAAAATTCAAAGAAGCCTGGAGGCTGAAATGATACAGGTATGAAAAGCTTGGTGAGATAGGGAGACAAAAGAACCTGAACATGGGCTTGAAGGAAACCTTGGAGTAGGAGCTTAGAGCTGGGAGGAGAGAGACTTCAGGTCAGCCTTGACACATGGGGAAAAAATGAAGGAAAGGAATGGGAAAAGGCAAGTTTTAGGGGCTTTTTCTATGTGTTACAAGCATGTTCTCCCTTTTGGTGTTTTCACGAAAGACCGCTGTAAATATTTAATTGATTTTACATTTTGGGGTCTGGGTTGATGTTCCTTTGACACAGCACCACATCAAGATGCTGCCACGTGGCACTGGGCTTCACGCGAGTGAACTAAGCGAAGGTGCGAAGGTGGAAGAGAACTGGGAAAGCGAGAAGTCCCACTGGATGATGAAAGAGGTTGTTAAGGAGAGTGCTGGGACAGAGGTTAGGACTATTGCAGGCAGGGGAGGGACTCAGAGGACAAGTTTAGGAAGGTTACGGTAGGTGCTCATGGGCAGGCAGAGCCTGTGAGGTTTCAGAATACAGTGGCTCAGGATCAGAGATGTGTTTTAGGACAATTACACTCATTACTGACTCAGTGGAAAAGGAAAATGAAGTAAGAGATATCAGTTAAAGAGCGATCACAAAATCTGATGCCAAAATAATAGGTTGGGTAGATTTCTTTATGGAATTAATTTATTTGAATCAACCAAGGGTTTGAGTTTATCTAGACGCAGCCTTAACCAGGGTTACAAGATGAAAATGTGCTCGCCAACCTCATTACTATTTTTTATTTCTATTATTTAGGAGTGACGGAGGACTTACAAAGTGCTGAGGGTGGATCTGGAGTGCAATGCAATAGAGCAAGTTTTTATTGAGCCCTCACCAGGTGGCTGGCACAAGGGCCTTGAGCACCAGGCTTACCATATAATTAGAGTTACCAGATCAACACACAAGCCTGCCCCCCAGTGCAGAGGGAGACGGAGGGCTGTAACTTAATGAGAGGCAGATGTCAACGGGGAGCAGATGTTTGCAGCTCTTCAGTTATATCAAATTAATCATCTCCTGACTTCAAGGTGCTTCTTGGAGTCCAGGAAATTTCCCTGTAATAAATTGCTCCTGGGATTGATTTTTAAAGTGAGAATATATATGCCACTGTCTTGAATGCTTTAGAACAGTTCTACCTAGAAGCAGAAGAAGTTTTAGGTGGAGGTAAAAACAAAACAAAAAAAACCCCAAACAAACCCAAATCTAAATTCTCAGACCTATTTCTAAAAAACAGAGAGGCTGACTGGCTGACTTTTTTTTTTCTTTTTTCTTTTTTTATTAATAAAACTAGCTGCTGGCACTGCTCAACCAGTCTCCCCTCCTTTTCACTGGCTTCGCAAATAATTTTCATAGACACACTGTGCTCTGAAGCTACAATAGTGTGTGAGAACGCAGATGCTGACTTCATGGAACTTACAAACTAGTAGTAAAGAATCATGCAAATAAATCTAAAATTACAAATGTGGTAAGTGCTATGAAAGACAGTTATGTAGCTCTTAAAAAGAGTTCATGCAGGGATTCAACTTGGATCTGAGAGATCAGAGAAGTCTTTTCTGAGCAAGGGACAAGGGCACAGCTCTTCTCTCCCTTTCTTCTCCTTCCCCTTTCCCCCTTCCTCTCTCTCCCCTCCCCCTCCCCCTTCCTTCTTTCTCCTTCCTTCCTCCAGTCTGCGTTCTTTCCTCTGTCCTCTTTCTTGTCCTCCCTCCTCCCTCTCTCCCTGCCACCGTCCCTCCATCCTCTTCTTTTCTTTTCCTTCCTTACCCCCTTCCACTTGCCTCCCTCCCTGTCACCTTTCTTCCATCCTTTTCTTTTCTCCTCACTTTCTGTCACCATTCTTATCTCTTTAGTTTTCTTCTATTCCTTTCCCAAACGGTTGTGAAAAGCCTATTGGGGGCCCAGGCCCTGCACTAAGTCTCGGAGGTGCCAGAGGGTTGATGTACACAGAGATATGAGCAGGAAACTGTCTCTGTTCAAAGTGTCCAGAGACAATGTGCAATTAGTTGAAATGCAGAATGACAGGTATTATACTGGAGGTAGGAACAGGTGCTTCTGGGTGTTCACAAGAGGGGCATCAGACTCAGGCTGGAGTGTTGGGCTGGGGCAGGTATCAGATGAGAAAATGGTTCTTAAGTGGTTGTTGTCTGAGATAAGTCTCCAAGAGTGCTAGGAAGTATGGGAAAGGCAGACTGGAGAATCTTGGATGCAGAGGAAAGCTCCCACGTTTAAAAACAAGAAAAGAAGCGTGATAGGACTGTTACATCCTAGAGAAGCCATGAAATTCAGTATAACGGGTAAAAGATGTGATGAATTGGGAAGATCTAGGAGATGATATAGTCGGAGAGGTGGGAAGGAGCCAGATTGTGGAGGACCACATAGTATTTTGCCCTGTGTACAGTGGGGAGCCATTGAAGGCTCCAAGAGGACAATCACGTAATCCAGTCTACCATTTAGGAAGATCTTTTCAGGCAGTGGTGTGGTCCTGCCCGCCACCATCAAATAGGAAATCATGCACCCTCACATTTGGCTTTCCTAAGACACTGTTTCAGGCTGTGAGGTCCCAGAAGTGTCCGGTGAGTACTTTGGTGGCCTCAGATGCAGGAACAAAATAAAATCTCAGACTATTTGACTCTGACAGAGTTGTAGTATCCTTTCCTCCCCCTCCTCAGGCTCTCTGTTCTCTAAGACTCCCTAATGGAAATGAATGAAAACCTTTGGAGTGTCTTAATTGCTGGGACTTTTTCATGACTGTAATTATGATAAGGTAAGACATTTCTTTTTGTTTTAAATGGGTGTTGCCTTTCAAGGTATATATAAAAAATTAAATAAGATTAAATGAAATTAAAAAGTCTGTAAAGCAGGAAAGGTTAGAAAATATCCATTATTCTACTGAATGATAAAGAAAAGAAAAGAAAAGAAAAGAAAAGAAAAAATTAAATAATATACATACATTTCAAAGACAAAAAAAATATCCATTATTCTAAACCAGGGTTTCTCACTCTCAGTACTATTGACATTTGGGCTGAATAATTCTTTGTTGTGTCTTGCATTATAGGACATTAGTAGCATCCCTGGCCTTTACCAATTGGATGCCAGAGAAAAATCCATCAGTTGTGACAATCAAAAATGTCTCTAGACATTGCCAAATGTCCCCTAGAGGGCCAAATTGCCCCTGCTGAGAAACATTTTTTTCTAAATTGTATGGATGGAAGTGTTGTAGATAAGAAGGAATTCAGATGAGATTCAGCCAATGCACGGCAAATTCTTCCTATGTTTAGAGTCACATCAGGAGGGACCGGTGGCATCTGATGCTAAATGAATTCCGGCGTTGCCTCCAGAAGCACCACATCTCCCCACTCTCAAGCCTCTGCTAATTATTAGACCACCTCTTACTTTCTTTCATCTCCAAATGCCTCTAATGTGTTATCATGGCACGGATCCTACTTTCTCTCCAATTACATGATCAGATGGACCTTTTTCAATTTGGCTTTCAAAGCTGGTTACTCCTAGGAGACAGCTTTGCTAAAAGCATTTAATGATCCTCGAGGTAGCCAAGCCTTAGAGGTGCCTATCTGCAGGGTTGAGCGGGACGGGGACGCTGTCTGGGGTTCTGTCCACATCTTCCATTTCTCTGTCCTCCCAGAGTGGGGCTTGCTGGCTTTATTTAGGTTTTGCATTTCAGATTCCTGTTTGATATGATGCCAGCAGCGACATTTCAGACATTCCCAGGCAATACGCGGGGCTGCTTTGCCCGGATGAGGTTTTGTGTGCTGCAGTACAGCTTCACACAGTACAATTATGATGTTTTAGAGTTGCCGCTAGGCTGGCGACTAGACTGGAAGAACAAGGACTCTGTCCTATTTCCCTCCGTGTTCTCAGTGCTTGAATCTTCTCTCACACCTTAAGGGTGCTAAGAGGCGCCCTGCTGGGTATGTAAAGTGGCTGTCTTCCAGAACACACATGAGCCTTGGACTTGACACTTCTGGCAGCAATGTGGGGTGCTCGGCATTTGGAGTCTACATCACGGATGTGAACCCGTATTTTGCCTGGAAACTTCAGCTGGGAGATCGCATGCTATTTTTAACAGTGTCCCCTTTTTTCCCCCAACGTGGTTCTTTAACAAGGTCGTGTCATTATCCGTTATTTAATAGTTCTAAAATTAGAAACAGTTTCACCGCTGTGGCAGCTCCGAGCTTTAGGCCAGCCTCTGTGAGCCTTCTCACACTGGGGCTATTGATATAGTCTTGTGGTGAGTCTTCTTGTTCCTTCTTTTCCTAGCTTACAGTTGGCTCGAAATTCAGCCAGGCTAAACCTTTTTGCTCTCTTTTGGTCAGGGTTATTCACTTTTTTAAGGAATCGCAATAGCCACCTTTAAGCCAGAGGACTGGAATTTAGCAGCCTGGTTGGTAGTCAATGTACCGTACTCAGTGGTCTTAACCAACCAGCTCAAGATGGCACTCTGGTCAGCCTAGAGAAAATGCAAAGCAGAGGAGGGGGTATAATAAAGCAGCCCTCCCTGCTGCTTCCCAATAAAACGACTGTGAGTGCCGAGGATAATTAAGAGGAGGTGAAGTGGCAAGCAAGTAGAAGAAAGAGAAAGGGAAGGTGCACACTACTATTCAGCAGAAGCCTGTTCTTCACTTGTGGTGTGCCAGTCGCTGTGCTGAGGGGCAGGGAACGCGTCACATAGGACATGGTCCTGCCCTTGCCAAACTCCTAGTCCACAGGCAAGGGGGACAGTGGGAGTGAAAACTGGGGTCTAATTTCAGCCTATCTGAAAGGCTTCTCCTTAGCACCTCCTAGAATACAAAGAATTTTGACTATTTCATGTAATCTCTACATCGCATGGGCACTACCACTATCCCCATTTTATAGAGGAGAAAACTAAGGTTCAGACAGGTTAAGTAACTCGTCCATAGTTACTTGACCGCTAAGGGACAGAGCCAGGGCTGGAACCCAGATCTTCTGGCTTCAAGGAAGTTGATGTTCCCACCTGTGTCCAACCTGCCTCCTTCACTCAACACATCCTCAGTGCTATTTCATTATTGATCTGGTGGCAGTGTCTTTTGGTTCTTGTGCCACGTCAAAAGACAAATATTTATTCCTCTTTCCACAGGGTTCCATGCCAGCAGAAGCACTGCTCGTTAGGTGTGCAGGAAATCCATAGCCCACCTTTGAGGGCAGCCTTAAAGCAAGGGCTCCAGGACGGTTATTGATTAGCTGTTTCCATTTCCATTTCGAACTGTGGAGCACCATTCGCAAACACCAACAGAGGGCTTTGTACCCACAAATCAGTTCCTTGTAGGAGCAATTAATAGGGGAAACTGCAGAGGGTGAATTCTTTTTTTTTCCCCCCAAAGAACATGAATAAATGGGGCATGGAGGTTGAAAATATCTGAAAAGTGGGGAGTTGGTGCTCAGACAGAAATATCTTGTCATTTTTTTTTCTTCTGAGCAGAAATGAGGAGAGTTTCACTAGTCCAAAAATGGATGCAGCACAGTAGGAAATAAATGCAAAAAGAAGTGCATTACACCTACGACTTGGATGAATTATTTACTCTAAGTTACAGAGAGGAAAACAATATGTGAAAGTTTCACCATTATGTCTAGAACATAGTACACACTCAGTAAATATTGGTTTTATATGAAATGAATAAATAGATGACTCACTGCCAAGAAATCCACTCAAGATGGAAAAACTTAGCAGGTCAACTGGGTATTTTGACTACACCATGTCAGAGAAACAGCCTCACTGATTTTTTTCCCCCAGTGGAACTGGCCCAGTGCTGAGTATGTATTTGGGACAATTAGAGATTATGTGGGATTTTAGATTTGGTGCATGTACCAATTTATGCACATGACCTCTAATTACTGTGTGGGACAGTGAGAAAAATCCAAGGGATTCAGAATCAGAAGATTCAGGTTAAAGTCCTAGTTCTGCTTCTTATGAGCTTTGAGACCTTGAGCCAATCATCTAACCTCTGTGAGCCTCCTCTGTAAATGCAGACATCAATAGAGAACTCAGACGTTGGTTGGTTAGTACATGCTGGCAATGACTGTGGAAGTACACTATGGAAGTTGCATCAATGGGATGCAAGTATGAGTTGTGATTCATATAATTAGTTACCAGGGGTACCTGGGTGGCTTAGTTGGTTGAGCATCTGACTTCAGCTCAGGTCATGATCTCATGCCCCACATTGGGCTCTGTGCTGATAGCTCGGAGCCTGGAGCCTGCTTCAGATTCTGTGTCTCCTTCTCTCTCTGCCCCATGCCACTCATGCTCTGTCTCTCTTTCAAAAATAAATAAGCATTAAATTATGTATATATATATATATGTAGTTGCCAGTGTTCTTATCAGCATTGAATGAGTGGAATGAGTGGCCAGTTCTCCAATTATGATGTTAATAGTAATAATCATGAATATTAATTAATTTGTGGCGGCTCAAGTCTTTGCTTAAATGCATCACCCACCGAAGCTGCAGGAACACCTCCCTGTATGTTGTTGGAAAGCCATGAAAAGTGTGGGTTCCTCTTATCCTCTGGGTTACCCTCCTGGTTATTTTGGAATCATCACTGGCTGACAGCATTTGAGTGAAGAGCTCTGATGTTTTCCCCACAATGGGTTGCGATCAGAGGATATGGGACAAGTGACTTCATTGAAGCCAAACCAGAGCTGTGTGCTTGAGCTGCAGTTTGCTCGTGTGAAGATTCTTTTCTATAGCTGGCTCCAAAGAGGAGATGAAATGTTTGCTTCTGACCCTGGTAGCCCTATATGCTAAAGGGTAGTCAGAAAGTGAGGAGGAGCTCTCATCTTCCCTGGGTTTGTTCTAACACCCTTCCGTCCCAGCAGACATTTGGGTTACAAACTCTGCCCCAAAGACTACCACAGGGCAAAGTGAGAGAGCGGAGACAGGGTTTTACCTACCCACCCCCCTCCATTTCTCATCTTTAGGAAACTGGGCATTGGCGTGGAATAAGAAGGTAAGCAAATGTATTTCAAGAGGCAAGCCCCCCTCCTTATTTCTGTTGAAAAAGTTAACCTTTAATCTCTTTTGCACCTCACATTTTCTTTTCCCAAGAAGCTGTGTTTTGCCACCGTCTCAATAATTTGTACCTCTGCTAGCTCTGCTCTACTTGATCAAACTAACCTGGAAAACGTGTGAGTGGTTAAGGGAACACACCATTTCCTTGGGGAGTCCTGTATGCCCATGGTCATTGATAACAGAAAGTCCTTCTTCTGGGCTTGATGCTAATGACTTCTCAATCCAGACTGGGTGCATTTCCTCCAATTGTTGGTTATTCTCAAGCTATTACCTGCAGTCTTGTGAAGCACAAAATATGCTTCATCGACCCATTCTGTGCTCTGTTTTGATTACTGTCAGCAATGTGGAGAAGGCAACAGAAGTAAATTTGATGTTGAATAATCAGTTTTATTGGTGATTAGACAAAGAAAACATGACATGTTTTCTTTCTTGTTTGTAATTTAAAATGAATTTATAAATAATGAGAAGGTATCATAACTCAAGTCTAAGTTTGAAAAGGCAGATTTCTCACAGGCAGAGTGTGAAATATTTTCTAACTCTTTAAGTATTTAAAATTGAGTTGATATCATTCCTCACATACTGGTTGTCCCTCAGTGGAGCCATTGTTTCTGTCATTCCATTTTAAAATTCCAGAGTCTTCTATAACTCCTTTTTTTCTTATTCCACATATATGGAGTTTAGTTCTTCCACATTTGTTCTTGTAGTTATTAATTTTTTTTACCTTCTAATCTCTACCTGAGATGAAGTCATTATTTAATCTTGCATTGAGTTGACTGAAAGAGCCTTGTAACTGAGCATCGTGGTCCCAAGCTCTCTTGACTCCAATCAGTCCTGCACCCAACTTTGAGAACAGCGTTCTGAAAGCAACACTCTGCTCATATCATTCTCTGCTCCCAATCATCACTGACTTCCCATTTCTAGTAAATGAAAGCCAGACTTGTCAGTGTGAGATTTAAAGTCATTCATAACCTGCCCCAGCCTACTCACATCTTTCCAAGACTCCCCCCTCCCTTCCTCTAACGTCCAACCACACTGACTCAGTCATGCCCTAAAATAGCTTTGTACTTTTTGCCTCCATATCTATGCTCAAACTGCTCTCTCTTCCTGGGATTCCATTCCTTTATGTCCTAATGTGTACTTTTAAATGCTTCTGTAATTAATTCTTTAATAATCAATGCAGAGTGATGAATTATAGTCATATGCGTATCTATTTTGTCTCCACATAAGACAATTAGATCGTAAAGGACAGCTATGCTTCATATAACCTTTTCATAATGCTTTAATCTAATGCCTTGTACAGAATTCACTGTCAATAAGCATATTTATTGAATGAATGAATGAATGTGTAAATAGAGATAGAATCAACATATTGTTTAGACTTTGGATTATATCATACCCTGAAATATACTGAATGGAAACTTTTAGAAAATGAACTGGTGGATTCAGAGCACAATAGAATTGAGAATTTGAAAGATTTTTAGTCTCATCAAGGCCAGAGCTACTTACTATTCTCTTGTTTAATCCTCTCCTTATTTCCATTTCCTTGGACCTCTACCCCTTTACTGTCTCATAAATATATCATGTTATACAGAGAAAACTTGTTTAAAGTGGTTAGCATTTAAAGGTATGTGGCAGTCAGATTCCTTCTCCAAAACTCTGCCAAACTGTCTCCACTATTCAGACACAGCATGTAAATAAAGACAACTCTTTATGATCAGATAATGGGCAAAACCATGCAGTGGGTCAGTCTAGCCAAAGCCATCACTGGAAATAGCAGCCTCCTGGAGACCTCATCCTTTTAGCTGCTTTTAAATTGACATTCTCATATTCTAGAAAAATGGCTTCCTCCTGATGTTTTAGAAGAGTGCAGGATCCCACAACGCAGTTCCTAGAGTCACTGAGACATATATGGACATCTGTACAAGTGTGTATTGTGTATGAGAGTAGGTCTATTTGCATTTATGGGTTAGCTTTACCCCAAAGTTTCCAAGATCTTTTGAGACAGAAGAAAGTGCAAGCTTCTATTTAATTCTGCTTAAAAGAAAGGCCCAAGTCCAAGGACTCAGAGGTTTGGTTTGGACAAGCACCCAGAAGTTGGGATGACTATCTAAAGCTCTTGCATCTGCAAATTTGGGCTGGATCAATTGAGGACAGGCGTTGTCATGACATTTTCAGTACTCCTCACTGCCATTCAGGCTAGAAAGGAGCACCTCCTTCACCATAATACATAATGATTTGGGGAGCTAGAATAACAAACAGGAAAGGTAGAGAGTAGGAAAAAGGAAAGTTGATTTAATTTCTTTAAGAACTGTCATTGTTTCATTGCCTCCAAAGTTGTGATTATACTGCTAATAGCTGGGTCAGGCTATAACACACAAATGTTATGAGTTAATAATGGGCAACTTCACAATAGATCCATAGATCTACAGAACTTGAGAGCTAAAGGGGACCTTGGGGACCTTCTGTTCAAACCATCTTTTTATACAGATTATAAAACTGAGGCTTGGAGAGGAGGAATGGCTTGCCAAGGACTCAGAGAGCAGAACTGGGATTCATTCCAGAGTCCTGACATTTAGTCAACATGGTTATTCTAAATCATCACCCAGTCAGTTCTGTTGTAGCACATCCTGATAGATTCAATAGGCTGGGATCAGACTGAGGCTGAGTTTTACCATAATTCTCATTTTTATTTAAACTGACTTGACTTCTGTCCATTTGTTTGTAGAATGAGGGCTTAAAAGGTGGGGTGGATTAATAAGTATGGGAGCTATCAGCAGGGGGCAGTAGGATAGTCATTGTTGACATTCATTTGCTGGGAGGGAGCATTATTGGGAGTTCTGAACCAGGAGAGGAAATGCTTTCCCTCAAGGTGGAAGATGGCTACCAAAGGCTAGAGGAGAAAAGCCAGTTTAAATTAAATTTAAATTTAGGGAAGTGTATGTCACCAGCTAGAGAATCAACCAAGTAGGAAATGAAGGAAATAGGCTAGTGTGCCAAGAACCTTTAACCAAGCAAAGACAGGAAAGTTAGGGAGTCTTGGGATCAGTCCCAAAACAAGAAGAGAATTACAAACAAGTGAGCTGGCCAGCAGGTCCCCAAAGACGAGTTGCTTTTGCACATAAATCTGTGGTTACAGCCATATTTTGGAGCTCCTTCTTGCTCTGCATTTTTTATTTGTAACAGTTTCAGAAACCTCCTGATGGAAGAAATTTTATGTGTTTGTGAAACTTGGTTTCCTAATTTATCAATGCAGTATATCTTTCAAAACTTACTATCTTGAAAAATCAGATTAAAACATAAGAATATTAGTGAGGCTTAAGTCTATTATGATGGGATCACAGAGCAGGAGGGGCAAACTTAAAACACCCCCAGACAAGTGTTTTGAACTCCATCTTAGATGAAGCTTCCTGAACTATACAGACCTTGCTCAAGAAGAAAATCTAGATTATTTATTTCTTTGCCTTCAGGCATATGAAACATTGTTTTCTTCCTCCTCACTTCTTTTTTTTTTTTCATTTGGGAGTGATATCAAATATATTAGATGATCGATTCAGTACCTAAGAAGTTTCAAGTCTGAAACTGTGGATAGAGAAGTCCAAAGACATGAAGCTATGTTATCCTTTGATCAATGATCAAGGTTCTACTATATTGTGTGATTTAGTTGTAGGGGGACAAATTATGAATTAACTAATCCACATACAATTAAGAAGTGGGCACATATTTATGGAAAAGAGGGCAAATGCTATTAATTATAATCTTAAAAGTTTGCTCCTAGGGAAAAGTCTCATATAGTTCATGAAAGAGACTATGAACCTTAGGGCCCAGAATGGGTTCACTGAGACCTGGATGTGCTGAACTTTTTTTCCAAAACTGGTTAACAAGGGAGGTGTCTATACTTCCCTGAAGCCTATAGAGTCCTACAGGTAGAAGGAGGGATAGGCATAATTTCATCTTCCACTTCATAATTTATGAAGATGACGGCAACAGATGTTACAATTAAACTAGATAGTAACTCATCAATGACAACACTCAGTGATTAGTGGATGGATAGAAACTTAGAACTCCATATGATGCTTTTCTTGGTAGTTTCCAGTTTAGTATTTTATATTAGAAGAAGACTTGCTGTGTACTATTATACATAGCAATTTGGAAGTGGTATCCAATAAAATGATAAGGGAATCAGCATCTGAGATTCCCCAAGTCTGAGATTATGGAGAAAATATCAAAAGAAATATAATAGGGATAGATGTAAAGTGCTGGGGGAAAAATACTGAAGGTAGAAGGTGGGAAAGATATGGCTGAGGTAGCACCTAGCACTCTCTGTGATGATTAATTTTATGTCAACTTGACTAGGCCACAGGACAGCCAGATATTTGGTTAAACATTATTTCTAGGTGTGTCTGTGAGGGTGCTTCTGGTTGAGATTAACATTTGAATCAGAGACTAAGTATAGCTGGTTGCCCTCCTCAATGTGGGCCTCATTTAATCTGTTGAAGGCCTGAAGAGAATAAAATGCGGAATAAGAAAGAACTTTCTTTCTCCACTTGACTGTCTTTGAGCTGGGATATCAGTCTCCTGCCTTCGGACTCAGACTCAGACAGTAACCTACACCAATGCCTCTCCTGGTTCCTAGGCTTTTGAACTTGCACTGGACTTTACCATTAGCTCTCTTGAATCTGGTTTTCTCAGTCTCTATAATAGCATGAGCTAATTCCTTATAATAAACCTATCTATCTATCTATCTATCTATCTATCTATCTATCTATCTTATATTTTCCCCTGGAGAACCCTGACTAATGCAGCTCCCTTCCCAACTCCCTCCCCTTCTTCCTAAAAAGCAGGGAGGGAATGCTAATCTTGGTATAAGTCAAGAGAGTCAATGTGCACTAAAACATCAAGATTAATCTTGGGTCCAGAACAAGCAAGGCAGTATCTTACTTATTACTCTGCTCTGATCATGTTATACCTAGAGGGTCATGCTCAGTTTTGGTAATCCCAACATGAAAGGAAAAAGGTCAAAAAAGAGGAAGTCCAGAAGGAATCAACAAAGGTGGATAATGCATCTGACATCATGTCAATGAAAAACAGTACAAAAAACTGAGGATATTCTTTCAGGCAGAAGAATTCAGAGAAAGATACAGCAGCTGTCTTCAAATTCTCAAAATGCTATCATCAAAAGAGAAATGAGATTCATTCAGTGTACCTCCAAGAAGAAGTGACATAGAGTGAAGATTCTAAGGAGGAAGAGTTCAGCCCAATCCAAGGAAGCACTTTCCAAAGATGGACTGGACTGAAATTAGAATGTAAGTTTTCTCATGGAATCCATGTGGCCTCAAGTGCTGGGTGTTTTGAGTTTCCTGGTAAGAGTAAGATTGGCATCAATTACCTGAGAGATGCTTCAATGCTTTTTTAACCTATAAAATTGCTTTTCATAGGGAAAGTGATTGTTAGCCAAGCAAATACTGTGATGTAATGGAATACTTATGCTATTGAATAGAAGACTTCAAAGGACATATTCATTTATAAGCAAACTATTATCTATTTTTTGAAGTAGGTCCCTATGAAGCTTTCTGCATTAACACTTTTTAGTTACTGTAGTTACTTTAATGTAAATACCTATATCTTTTTGGGGTGCCTGGATGGCTCAGTTGGTTAGGTGTCTGATTTCAGTTCAGGTTATGATCTCAGAGTTTGTGGGTTGGAGCCCCACATCGGGCTCTATACTGACAGCTCAGAGCCTGGAGCCTGCTTCAGATTGTGTCTCCTTCTCTTTCTGCCCCTCTCCCACTCCCACTCTGTCTCTCTCTCTCAAAAATTAATACATAAATACATACATACATACATACATACATACATACCTATATCTTTTTGCGGTGCCTGGGTGGCTCAGTCGGTTAAGTGTCTGACTCTTGATTTCTGCTCAGGTCATGATCTCATAGTTTGTTAGTTCGAGCCCAGCTCTGTGCTGACAGTACAGAGCCTGCTTAGGATTCTCTCTCTCCCTCTCTCTCTGTCCCTCCCCCACCTCACAGCAGTCTCTCTCTCTCTCTCTCTCTCTCTCTCTCAAAAATGAAAAGTAAACTTAAGAAATTAAATACCTATATTGGGGTGCCTGGGTGGCTCAGTTGGTTAAGCGTTTGACTTCGGCTCAGGTCATGATCTCACAGTGCATGAGTTCGAGCCCCACATCGGGCTCTGTGCTGACAGCTTAGAGCATGGAGCCTGCTTCAAATTCTATGTCTCCCTCTCTCTCTGCTTCTCCCCTGCTCATGCTCTGTCTCCCTCTCTTTCAAATCATTAAAAAAAAAAAAAAGAAATTAAATACCTATATCTTTTTGAAAGTAACATACAGGATCATAAATATTTTTAATCTACATTTTTAACCAATTGAAGCAGATTCTTCCTTAATTATCCTGAATGAATCACTCTGTTTCGAACATGTGAATGACACATGTACTACAGAAATACAGTGATAACAACCGTAGCTGACCTCAGTTGACAGTGTTTACTATGTGTTAGGCAGGGTTTTAAGCATAGTTTCACTCACTCACATGAATTTACTCCCTTAAACTTCACTAGGCAACTGTATGAAGTAGCTGAAGTTATTATTCCCATCTTTATTAATGAAGAAACTAAGCCACGGAGAGGTTACACAATTTGTCCTGGGACATCTTGTTAGTGAGAAGCAAATCTAGAATTCTAGCTCCAGAGTCAATATTCTTTTTTATTTTTCTTTTTTAGAGTCAGCATTCTTATTGCCACATTCTATTTAATGATTTTCTGATTTTACAGCATTCCACTTAGAAGTAGAAGTAAACCTTGGAATCCCTGCACGTGGCCCACAGACATTCCACCCAAGGGATGCCTCAGAAAAAGTGTCTAGCCTGCTCTGAGGGACAAATGGCTTCCTTGCCTCAGCTCACACTTCCACTGAGACAGATTGGCAGGTTGAACATCTTTGTGAGCTAGATTAGTTGATGTTTCATTCCAGGTCATCCCCAAAGGATGTTTCTTCCGCAGTTTGCAACCGAAGCTTTTTTAGGAGCTTTGGTTCCAATACCATACAGATTGGAAATTGTCTCAGTTGCATCTATCTTGTGAAATTTGTCTTTATAGACCTGAATTCAGATCCTAATTCTGCCTCTTACTGGTTATGTGGACTGGGGCAAATGACTATACCATGTGATGGCTTTGTCCTCTACTCCGCAGTTTTTGTTAAGAATAAATGAGATATTAGGTGAAGGGGATTAAGAGTATACTTATCATATGAGCACTGAATACAGTATAGAATTGTTGAATCATTATAATGTACACCTGAAATTAATATAATGCTGTATGTTAACTATATGGGAATTAAATAAAAGAATAAATAAGATGTTATGCATAAACTCCCCTCTAAAGACCTCACATATAAAGTAAACATTCTAGAAGTGGGAGTTCTTTTTATTTGATAAATGCTACATATTCTACTTAAAGTTTTTTGATTCTGCTGATTGAGGGAAAAGTTACTCCTTGTAATCTGAGTTTCTGATTGAAGATAAAGGAGAATCACAATGAAAATGGCTTTCAAGTAGTTGCTCAAGTTTAAATAGCTCCCGTGTGCCTGTGGTGGGAGTTGTATTCTAATGCAATGTGTAATTGAGGATTTTTTTCATGCTTTGCAAAATATCTCGGGATATCTTAAATTTCCCCATCATTGGTATTAATGGCATGACTGTGTTTTAGACATGGCTACCATGTCAAATACACGTTCCATGTGGTGCTAGTCTTTCCACAAACACATTGAACACCTATTATATTCTTGCCTTAGAGTAATAGGACACAGGGCCTAGTGCCTATGGTCTAGGCAAAAAGCTCTGGAACACAATGCTGATGTAACAAGGTTATGTTACAAAGTGCTCTGCAAACACGAAAAATAAATAAGGGCAGGAGAAGGGAAGTCCTTCTGCTTAACCACAAACTCAAGGATTCAAGAAAAAACGTGCACAATAGTTTTGTGATTTATGGGTGGACCTTACCGTATAACTTCTTGCTTTTTCAGACTGCCACAAATAGATTATTTTCTCCTCTAGGCAACTGGGTTCATGATTAATTCTCTGTATCTCTTGACCTTTATGAATAGGGGAGAATATTTTGATTAGGTGGTTTATGGATATTTCTTTTTTCCTTTTTTTAAAAAAACAAATTAATATTGTCTTAACGTAATACATACATGTGCTGCAAATTAGAAAAAAAAGCAGAAAAATAAAAGAAGCGAAAATCCCTTGAAAACCATCATGCAAATGTTGTCTCTATTAACATTTGTAAGATTGATCTCCATTTTTCTTATAAACATATATGATACATGAGAGAGTTATACTACCATTTTTAATAACTTAATAATATGTTGTGAACATTTTCCTGTGTTGTTAAAAAAGGGAGAGGGATATAACCACTATGGAAAAAGATCTGGCAGTTACTTTTTAAAATACACATACACCTAACCCTATGATTCAGCAATTCCATCCTAGGTATGGTACCCAAGAGGAAATAAAGCATTTGTTCACAAAATTACTTGTACAGGAATATGCATCACACCTTCATTCATAATAGTAAAAAACTGGAAGAAGCTCACATATCCGTCAACAGTTGAGTGGATAGTCAGAAATAAAAACGAACAAACTATTTTTTTAATGTTTATTTATTTATTTTGAGAGAGAGAAAGAGAGAGAGTGTGCACATACACATACAAGCAGGGGAGGGGCAGACAGAGAGAGAGGGAGAGAGAGGGAGACAGAATCCCAAGCAAGCTCCATGCCTCCAGAGCAGAGCCTGACACGGGGCTCGATCCCACCAACCATGAGATCACAACCCAAGCCAAAATCAAGAGTCGGACACCTAACCAATTGAGCTACCCAGATGCCCCAGGAACAAACTATTTTTTAAATATTTTTTTAAATGTTTATTTTATTTTTGAGAGGGAGAGAGAGTGTGAGCATGAGCTGGGGAGACAGAGACAGAATCTGAGGCAGGCTCTAGGCTCTGAGCTGTCAGCACAGAGCCCGATGTGGGGCTTATACCCACGAACCATGAGATCATGACCTGAGCTGAAGTTGGATGGTTAACTGACTGAGCCACCAGGCACTCCTGAAATGAAATGAAATGAAATGAAATGAAATGAAATGAAATGAAATCAAAAACTTTAATTCCAGTATAGTCCACATACAGTGTTATATTAATTTCAGGTGTACAATATAGTGACTCAACAATTCTATACTTTACTCAGTCCTCATCATGGTAAGTGTGGTCTTAATCCCCATCTCCTATTTCACCCATCCCCTCACCCACATCCTCTCTGGTAACCAACAATTTGTTCTTTATACTTATAAGAGTCTGTTTTTTAGTTTGTCTCTCTGTTTTGTTTCTTAAATTCCACATGAGTGAAATCATATGATATTTGTCTTTCTCTGATTGATTTCACTTAGCATTACATTCTCTTGATCCATCCATGTTGCTGCAAATGGCAAGATTTCATTTTTTTTTTTAATGGCTGAGTAATATTCCAGGATATATATACGCCACATTTTTATCCATTTATCTGTCGATGGACACTTGGGTTGCTTCTGTACTTTGGCTATTGTAAAACAGTGCTGCAATAAACACAGAGGTGCATATATCTTTTTGAATTCATGTTTTCATATTCTTTGGGTAAATACTCAGTAGCAGAATTACTGAATCATATGGTAATTCTATTTTTAATTTTTTGAGGAACCTCCATACGGTTTCCACAGTGGCTGTACCAGTTTGCATTCCCATTAACAGTGCACAGGGCTCCTTTTTCTCCACATTCTCACCAACACTTGTCCTTTCTTGTGTTTTCAATTTTAGCTATTCTGACAGGTGTGAGGTGGCATCTCACTGCGGTCTTGATTTGCATTTCCCTGATGCTTAGTGATGCTGAGCATCTTTTCATGTGTCTGTTGGCTATCTATATGTCTTCTTTGAAGAAATACCTATTCATGTCTTTTGCCCATTTTTAATTGGTTTGTTTGTTTGTTTGTTTATGTTGAGTTGTAGAAGTTCTTTATGTATTTTGGATACTAACCCTTTATTGGATATATAATTTGTAAATATCTTCTCTCATTTAGTAGATTGTCTTTTAGTTTTCTTGGTTATTTCCTTCACTGTGTAGAAGATTTTTATTTTGATGTAATTCCAATAGTTTATTTTTTCTTTTGTTTCCCTTGCCTCAGGAGACATATCTAGAAAAATATTCCTACAGCTGAAATTACTGCCTCACTTCTTTTCTAGGATTTTTATGGTTTCAGGTCTCATATTTAGGTCCTTAGTCCATTTTTGAGTTTATTTTTGTGTACGGTGTTAGAAAGTGGTCCAGTTTTATTCTTTTGCATGTAGCTGTCCAGTTTTCCCAACATCCTTTGTTGAAGAAGAACTATTGACACAAGTAACAACATGGATGAATCTCAAAAGCATTATACTAAGTGAAAGAAACCAGACCTTTAAAAAGCATATATTGTATGATTCTGTTTATGTCAAGCCCTGGAACCAATAAAATTAATCTAAGATGGAAAAAACCAGAAAAGAGGTCTTCTCTGAGGCAGAGGGTGAGTTGGGGTAAAGGCAGACTGGGAAAGGGCATAAGATAACTTTCTAGAGTGATGACAATATTTTGTATTTTAATAAGCGTTTATGTTACATAGATATATGCATTAGTCAAAATTCATCAAATGATACAGTTAAGATTTGTGCATTTCACTGTATATAAATTTTATCTAAAAAAAGAAAAAAGACATACTGAATTTTAAGTTTCGATTTCCTCATTAGTGAAAGTAAAACATGGAGTTATAGCTCTAAAGCATAATGACTTTATATACCATTACTCCATGGTCACAACAATCTTTGAAACATGAATATTTCTTTTTTAAAAAGGGTTCATATATAAATAAACTTACACAACTCACTAAAAAGAAACCACTGAAACTTCAATGGAGAAATGGGAAAAATCAATGAGTTTAAAATTATAAGAAGAAATATACATAGCCAGAAACCATAAAATTTTGTTCAAACTCATTACTAAAAACCCCAAATCTCTCTTTATTGAGGACCTACTAGGTTTACATGCACGATCTCAATTAATACAGATGATTAATACACTTATCAAACATATTCAACCTCACTGGTATTCCAAAAATGAAAATGAAAATACCTTACCTTTTTTTTCTAACAAAATAATGAAGTTTAAAAAAGTATAATAACATTAAGGAAAGTGTGACTGAATAAGCATTCGCAAATATTATCAATGAGATATAATTCGTTACCACTTTATGGAAGTCACCACTTTTCGTTTTTTTTGCCATGTGGATTAAGAGTTCAAAAAGGGGATACACTCTTTGAATGAATCCTTGTTCTGGGAAATAGAGTGTACAACAATGCAACTATAAAAATGTTCATTCCAACATTATTTATAATTGCATAAGACTGAAAACAACCTGTATGTCTACTATAAAAGGTTGAGAGCACACTCACATATTGTAGTAATGGGGCTCTGTCCTTTTGCTTTACTAGGATCCCAAATTGTCATACGATCACTAATCAGGGTACTGAAGGTACAAAAAGAGGGAAACTTTTCCTTGTTCTGTCTTAGAGAATAGGGGAACAATCAGGACGAGATTTACATGAGGTCTTGTAAGCTTTGGTGCATCTCTGAGAGGTAGGAAGGCCACGGTCTCTGGGCACTGAATGAGTCCTAGCACCTAGCAGCAGAAGCCTGGGCTATGTCCATATGAGGACAGCAGGTGGGCTATTACAAATATTATTGGGAACCCCTTCCCTGTGCTCCTACATCTCCCTGCACATAGTCCTATCATCCCACCTATCACTCTGTATTGTGCTACCTTCTTACTTGTTTGCTTTTTCCCACTAATTCTGGAGGACAGGAGTCACTGTTCATCTTAGTGACCTGAGAGTAAGTGTTCAATACATGAAATTGAGAGATTGTATAAATACTAGTTCAACTCTATATTTACTCTGTCTGGGTTTCAATCTTGTCTTTGCCATTTCTTAGTTGTCTGAATTTGGATAACATACTGATCTGAACCTCAGTTTCCTTATTTGTAAAGTGGGATTAATAAAAGTCACCAAATTTATGGAGTTATTAAATGTGTTAATACATGTAAAGCGCTCAGAACAATGCCTAGACAATAGTAAATTCTCAAAAAAAAAAAGTGCTGGTTGTTGTTAATTTCAGATATCCATAGCAATTATTCTTTTTATGGAAAAATTGCTCTGTTGAGATAACCATAACCATAATTGTCAATGAATTCTAATAAATAATCAATGAGCTTACCTTGGTGACACAGAAACACACATTTATCTCTTGGAGCACTTTCCAAGCATTTGCCACAATGTTGAGTAAACACTAGGTGCTTACTAAGTGTTTAATGAAAAGAGAAACATATGGATTAGCTGCGGCTGCTATAATAAAAATAAATCCTCCACTTTTGGTGTCTTAATGACGATGAAAGTTCTCTGGTTTGGAATTCGATGTGTACACATCTTTTAGGAAGAGGCCATAGGGCTTAATGGGAAAAGCCAAGGGGATGGGGTCTAGTGTTTGGCTCTCATCTGTGCTCTGCCACTTAGTAACCGTGTGACTTCAGACAGACTAACTTTTGAGGTCCTCAGCATTGTCCTTAGTAAGATAAAGTTAATTATTCCTAAGTCTTGGAGCTGTTATTTTGTCATTGTCATTGTCATTTTGTTTTTGGTTTTGCATGACAAGTTTTTATTTCAAATATATGTTAAAACACCATTAGCTTATTCCTCAGGACAAGGGCAAAAGTCACCTCCTGTAGAACTTGGGGAACTATGTGTAGAATTCTATAGAACAGAGGAGGACACTTTAGCTGAAGCAGGATTGCCAACCAGATAATTTAATAGAAGGTATGTCAGAATACTCTCTATAGTGTATTGTAGTTGTTATTTTTATTTCAGACTATTTTATGTTGGGTTGCAGGCTCTGTGGTGAGATTCCTAGAATCCATTTTTCTGTCTGTTAAACACTTGTGGAAGATGGTGGTCACGAAGCTCTCAGAGGTGACATGTAACTGAAAACAGGGAAGGCATTTGAATCGGGTCAGTTATTGAATATTGACATGGAAAGAAAATTTGTTACATATGGCCTTAATGGAAGCTGTGCCCTAATTTATGTTAAGCTGATCCAAGAAGACTCTCCTGAAAGTCTGCCTGGAATCATGTGTGTGATGTGTGATGTAAGAGATTGTGTTTTGATTATATTTCTTTAATTCAATCAAAGGGGTTGCCTTGGGCTGACCTATAGTAGATTGTGACATCAAATCATTATCTGGAGGCAATATACAGGATATAAATGGGGATTTTGTCTTTTGGCTCAGGAGGCAATGATGTTTTATTGAGAACACCAGCAACTGGATTGTTACTCAGAATTGTTTAGATATTTGGAGTACTCAGTTGTGTATTCAGAGTTTAGATTTGCAGGTTTTGCGTTCATCCAGCATTTCTGTAAGTGCTTACTGTGTTCCAGGCATGCTCAAGGTGCTAGAGACCCCAAAAATGAAGAAAATACAGAAATATCCTGGCTTGAAAGAAGTCACTTTACTTGGGTAGACCAACATAATACTTAAAAATATAATTTTGTACATGTTCTAGCAGAGATGTGTGTAAGCGCTATGAGGGCACAGAAGTGCAAGTGAGATGAGATGAGAGCCCAGAGCACAAAGGGGAGTGGTGAGAGGTGGGTGAGGTCACATTGCTGAAGACTGGAACTGGTGGCTTTTTGAAAAATTAAAAAATGCTGACTCTAAAAAAATGACCTAAATAATCAAAGTAATGCTTATTGCAAAATCTAAAAAAAATTACCCAATTGCCTGAAGTGAAATGTTAAAGTTCTAGTTTTCCCCCTCTTCCAGTTTCCAAATCCCACTTCCAGAGGGAATCACGATTGACAGGTTTTTTCACGAATATTTCCATATATTTTCTATGTGTGTGTATATATATATATATATATATATATATATACACACACATAACATATATGCATGCATGTACATGTGCATTCATATGCACATTTTTACACAAATGAAACCAATGTTTATGTATAACTTGTTTTATTTTCCACATACAGTTATATTTTAGGCATCATTCCATATCAGTCCATATATTTGCATCTTATTATTTTGAAAGGCCGTATGGTATTCCATCATATAGGTGGACCACGATTTGACTCAAATAGTGTTTAAGGTTTTTCTTCATTTATTACTCTGGGAATTTCCACTGACTTTCTTAGATCTGCAGTAAAGAGGGTAGTAGGATAGTATTGAGAACCATTCAAAATGTACCTTTGGGTTCAAACACTCCTCCTAGCAGCAGGGGGAACTATCCTTCTAGGTCTTTGCAAGTTGCTTATCGGCATAGAACTATGATGCTCATTGGTTTGAAAAGGAGTTCTCAAAACTTTTCATCACTGGGGCTGCTGCAGGAGAGCTGGCATTTGGAGCTGGATCATGAAGCATCAGCAGAGGTTCCTGGGGCAGGAAATCTTGCTCTGTTCTGAGCAGAATGCCGCTGGACAGGATTCAAGTGGGAGGGTGGCTGTTTTCTCATTTTAATCGGTCAATCAACAAACAATGTTTGAATACCTGTAGTGTGCTCAGTATGAACCAGCAGGGGAAACATGATTCTTGCCTTTGAGTAACTTATAATCTGGTTAGAGAAACAAGATTCATGAAGCAGTTAGTAAGATCTATAAAGCAGTATGTAAGCAAGTGTTGCTGAATTATGTCCTAATAAAAGTGCTGTAAGGACTGCTAAGAAGGATAATATGAGTGTGGGCTGGGTGAATCAGGAGGATCTCTCTGGAGGGTGAGATGTGAAATGGACCTAGGAGGATGGGTAGCACTTCAATAAACAGAGTACTTCAGAGGGACTTTCCAGCCAAAACCAGTGTGCAGACCTAACCATGCAGTCGATTGATAGGAATATTCAATCCAGTTGTTTGGTTAAGTAGTGGGAAAGGTCTAAATTTTCTGTCTGTATTCTCAGACACTGAAGCATCCTACAATTCTCCTTTGCTCATGAGTCACAGATTCCTCCCGGTGAATAAAGAAAATAATGATTACTTACTATTATGAAAGTTAAGTTGCAGGGCTTTGGTGGTGTTGGTGTTTATGGGCTGGCCCTCCTATTTTCAGGCACGTCATCACTCTTACTATCAGGGTTGCTGGAGAACTTTGGTTTCTGCTGCTCCAAAACCAGAGCAAGACATTATGTTTGACTTTCAGATGATTTGACCATAATCAGAAGATAGCCCAAGGTTTATTAAATAAGAAATGTTGAAAATGGATATGATGTGGGGCACCTGGGTGGCTCAGTCGGTTGAGCGTCTGAATTCAGCTCAGGTCATGATCTCACAGTTTATGAGTTTGAGCCTCGCATCGGGCTCTGTGCTGACAGCTCAGAGCCTGGAGCCTGCTTCACATTCTGTGTCTCCTTTTCTCTCTGCCACCCCCCCCCCCCCCCACGCTTATGCGCTCTCTCTCTCTCTCAAAAATAAATAAATAAACATAAAAAAAAAGAAAAGAAAATGGGTATGATGCTGTTGAATGCTGGTCCATCAAAAAGCCATGGTGTTGGTGACTTGGCATTTCCCCTTGAGCCTAACTTCACACCAAGTATTTTCTTAGTGTATTCCCAGGTAATACCTCAATTTTCCACAGGGTTTCTACAGATATGTGTGCTGGAGATTTCTCTTTTAACCAGGGCTGTGGGAAACTACGGAGGTGTTAAAATCTAAGTGAACAAGGGATGTGGGAGAAAAAAGACCTGCTTTCCTGGGGGTTTGGCAAGCTACCTCACTCTCATGGAGGGACTGATTCTGCAAAAATAAGAAATAGTATTAAATTAGGCAGAATGCTGCATCTTGCTCTAAAGTCTTCTCAGAAAAACAAGGCTGAGCTACTCAGTTGTTCTTATCCTAGGGAATTATGGGTGAATGTGAGGGCAGTCCAGAACCTCTTCCATTTTATGCAAAGCATGGTACATGTGTATATAGTGCTGGAAAGAGACTCTATAACTTTCATTAGATTTCCAAAGAAGTTCATGCCTCCCTCCTCCCCCTGCCTCCCCCAGTTAATCATCTCTGGATGACAGAAAGTCTAAAGGCTTTTTAATGTTTGAAAATGTTATCATTCTTGGTGTTCTATCTTTATAGTAAGACTTATAGAGTAAATATTTTTACAGGGAGAAGGATTTTCACAAATCCCTTTAAATCACAACTTCTTCACTTGAATCTGAGGCTAATTCTATATTATGGAGGAATGTTTTTTCCCTCGGAGAATTCTACGAGACCCAAAGTCATATAATTTTTGTTCCATTAAACTTGAAGTTGTTTATATTCCAATGTTGTTTATTGCATTATTAACACTGTCTACTCTAATTGACTTTGGGGAGGAAACATTGTTCTTCAATGGAAGTGTTCTTCAGAGTTCTCAAAGAGCTATCTCTGCATTAAGAGGTTAGGTATTCCAGGATAAAAATATGTTCACTATCTTACTTTACTTCCTTAAAAAATGTCTTTTCTGAGTTATTTACTCTTATTTCCTCAGTGTTGTTTTTTTAGATGGCCACTATAAGGCTGTTTACTTGGACAAAGTTCCTATGTCTTTCACAGAAGCAAAGGGGAGGCATTGCCCAAAAATACCCAATGTCCCTTTTATAAATATAAACAATAAGACCCTCCTTGAATTTAAAATCAAGGGAAAAAAGTTTTTGAAATATCAATTTGTATTCTTTATATTAAAAAAATGACATATGACATCTATTTCTCTTTTTGCTTTATCTGCCAGGACTCTCAGAGCTAAAGTCGATGCCCAAGTGTAGTTTGCAAGAAGTTATTCATTATAAATACTTGCACATATCTATATTTCCCATACTTACTCCAAAGCTACAATTTATAAAATTTTTTTGATTATAAAATAATATATTCTCATTGAAGAAGAATGTAGAACTAGGAAGAATCATGAGTAGTTTCATCCTTAGAAATAACACTTGTTAATGTTCTGGCCTTCCACTGTTCCTTTCATGCATAGATACACTTTCATAATGTTGCATCCAATTGTACATGCTGTTATATAAACTCCCCTTTTAATTAATAATATAAGATTTTCAATTTCTATTACTTTTCTTTAAGAGCATGATTTTTGATAATGGTTTGGTATTCTATATACAGATGTGCTATCATCTTATGCTTTATACATGTATCCATCTTTAGACATGAAGGCTTGTGCTCCTTTTTATTTACATAGAATAAACACCCAGGAGCAAAATCTCTAAACTTAAAGATTTTCATTAATACTGGAGATTTACTTTCCATAAATGTTGCAGCAATTATATTTCATCCCAGCTGTGTTTGAGGGTGGCTGTTTCCTCATACCATCATCAATATTGAGTAGCATTTTTTCTTATAGTCTTAATTTCTCTAATAGAAAAAAAGGGTATATCATTGCTCAAACTTACGTTTCTTTGACTTTTAATACGATTTAATATTTTAAAAATTTATCAACCATTTGGAGGTTTTTATATGTGTGAGCTGTCCATTGTTGTTCTTTGCCCATTTTTCTATTGAGGTATCTGGCTCTTTTCCTTACTGTGTTGCAGAAGTTCTTTATATATTAAAAATAATACCTCTTTGCCATCTATCTTGCATGTGTTTCTCCCATTTGCATGCCCATTGCTGTGAGAGGCATATAGTTACAGCGAGTATAAAGAGACACCTGAGCTGGATTCTCTGGGTTCATAGCACAACTCAGAAAATTATTCAGCATCTTTGTTTACCTCCTTCGTTGTCTATAAATTGGGATAATGGTGCTCTTTCTGATATATACAATATTCGGAATAGTGCCTATAGTATGAGGTGCACTCAATACTAACTGGTTTTGTTTCATTTTTTTTTAAGTTTATTTATTTATTGAGAGAGAGAGAGAGAAAGAGAGAGAGAGTTCATGAGCTGGGAAAAGGCAGAGAGAGAGAGAGAGAGAGGGAGGGAGAGAGACAATCCCAAGCGCTGATGGTGCAGAGCCTGACATGGGGCTTGATCTTATGAATCGTGAGATCATGACCTGAGCCAAAATCAAGAGTCGGACACTTAACCAACTGAGCCACCCAGGTGCCCCACTAACTAGTTTTATTAATTGGAAGTTTATTTTCAAACACCTTGTTTTATATTGTGCCGATTTAATATGTTTTTAAGAGGAAGAGGGTGGGAGAATAAAAGGATGTTAAATGCCCAGGTCAAGGCCATTAACACTTTGTAACAGCTTTGCAAAGAACAAATGATACTTCTCCAGTTCCAAGTTTGATTTACACCCAAAATAAATATAGGTGCATAGAAAAACATAGCTCAGTACATTTGGAATGTGCTGGTTATCAAACACGTAGTTACTGCATCTATTTAATTGTTTTGTTTTAAATGACAGATGATATTCCAGTGACCTTTCCCTATGAGGATCTCGGGATGTCTCACAGATGTTTAACTTAAGCCTCTTCTTTTCCATCCAGAAAATAACCCAGGTAGGAGAGGAGAGGAGAATGACAGGCACCGTGTGGGGCTTCTCCATGAAGGAGCTGCCAGTTAGTCATCAGCCCTGGGAGGGCATAGAATTTCACTTGAGGCCAGAGACCCTACCGGCTGAAAATAAGACAGAATTATGTTCCAAATCTGGTTTTGAAATGAGGAGTGAAGAGCCTCCAATTTGAAAATAATCACATCCACTGTATCTTCATCCTCCAAATGAGGACTCTCTTACATTTTAGTTAGTCAGTGTGCAATGTTCCTTTTATATCTGTTCTCAAAGTCTTGACATCACTAAAAATAAATGACTCAATTACGCTTGTGCATAAGCAGCTGGAAAACTACCAAAATCTTCCCCATCTCTAAACTGTGTAAACAGAGACACCAGAGAAGGGAAAGAAGAGCAAAAGGAAACAAAAATGAAGAGAGCAAGAGAATTCAAAAAATAAAAAGTTATACAAAAGCAGCTCAGGGAAGAGAGTAGGGTGCCTATTCCCTTTCTTTGGTTCCCCAGTAGCACATTGTAGTCCATAAACCTTTGGGTCCAGGAAGCAAACCAGGTGGAAAAAAAGGATCAAGAAACTTTAGAAACACCTTGCAAATAAACGTGCCCAGCCAATACACATTCCAGTGCTCATGGGAAAATGTTGGCAGCCACCTCTGGTCAGATGCCCCAGGATCTAGGGGGCCTCGGTTAGAACTTGAGGACTAATGGGAAAAATGGAAACAGAATCCTGGCTGGCCAGCAAGCCCTAAGATACAACCACAAAACCCCCTCAATTTCCAAAGACTGGTCTTTTGTGGTGGCTCTTAGCTCAGAATGCACAATTACAAAAATGAAATGTTCCAAACGTCCTATACACCCACAGCATTCTTTCTTTTATTTACTGTCTTGGGTGGAAGAATATACTTTGTCTCCTAGCGTCCTTGTGCCAGGAAAGAAAAGCAGGTTTGGCCAGCAGAAAACCTGATCATCTTTATTCCTTCCTTCGTGTTACTCAGGAGATGAAGGAAAAGGTCAGAGTGGCTGAGTAGCCCCGGCTGCCTCACCCCGAGTCGGGCTGTGTGTTATCTACACGCTTCAAGGGGAGAACTGCACTTGAGATGAAAGTAGGTCACAAGGCGGTGAAAGGGGACTGAGTCTTAACCGAGGAAAATGAGAAGCGAGAGCTGGGTTAAACCCGGGGCCTAGAGCCCTCGGTGCTTCTTCTGAAAGGTTGACCAGAGAGCGGAAGGCCAGCGTCTCTCGGTGACCTCTCTCTCCTTCTCCTGCTGCCCAGCCCCTGCTCTGCTCTCATTTCAATCGGTAAACGCAGCGCCTGTGGGAGCCAAGGAATCCGTGAAGGGACCCTGCGAGGGCAGTGGCAAAGAGCTTTCCTCTTTTTCCACACAAAGACAGGCCAAAGGGGAATGGTTTAAATTGCTTCCAGCAGGATTTAGGTTCGGCATGAGGAAAATCTCTCTGAGTGCGATGAGCCTCTGGAATGCATTACTAAGAGAGGCGAAGGAATCCACTTCAGAGATCCCTGAGGACGCCACGGAATGCTAATCTTTCCTTAATGGCTAATATTTTGGTGTAATCAGAGGTGGAGGCATGGAAGAGCTTTCAAGTCCCTTTCACTCCTGAGATTTGAATATGAAATCTGGCAGGAGAATGGCAGGAGAAAGATCAGTTGTCCTGTGACATCTGCAGTCTCCAAGCCCTGTTGCGTTGAGGTCACCTGAGGTCCTTTGGGTACCTGCCTCCACTGGTGATTAGGTTTGGGCCCTGTGTGAATAGATCTGATGGTGTGCAATGGGGGGCGGGAGGGGGTATTGGGGAGAAAAGAGTCACATTGAAAACAACAGGGGGAAAAGGATTGGAAAGCGAGTCTGAGCCAAAATTTTTAGGAAGTGCTGAAATTTGAGTGAGGGAAATGACAATAATCTATCAAATATTCCAACGAGTAGGAACCATGCCAGAACTGGAAAGCAGAGCCAAGGCTCCCAAACTGGGCCGAAGGAAGATGGAAAGGGACAATGTTAAGAGCAGACTTTTACTTACGGGATGCTTGAGACTCACCATCTCACCACAGGTGTGTCAAAGGAGTTGAGAAAAGAGTGAATGCATGAAATGCATCAAATATTTGTTATTCACAAAACTTAACATCTAGAAATTTATAAATGAACCTAAGAATGGCTTCGAGGGTATCTTAATAATAATAAGATAATTATATCAATCTTTGGCCTTTCTGTTTTCTTGGGTGAAAGCTAGTGGGTAGGAAATTGGGATAAACTTGTATTTTCTCTCGAAGATGCTTCATGTAGGTAAATGAGGACCATGTGTTTGAGAGGCACGGAGTGACATTCAGTGAAGATCCTACAGATGGATCGTTTGGCAGCAAGGTCATCACTAGGGGGTAGACAGTTAGGTGAGTTGGTCAGGCCACTTGGAGGTCCATAGCTTGGTATGAAGAAATGCTCATCAGTGCATCTTCACTGTGACAGTGTTTGCCTGTCAAGAGTCAGCATCTTTCTTCCTTGACTTTTCTTTCTCTAGAGCAACCATGTCGCACAAAAATGCTCATTACTATTGATCATTTTGGTGGAAACAACCTGTGTGTTTATATGCTGGGGTGTGGGTTAGCCAACATGTAGCTTTCCAGTTTGTGAGTTTTTGAGCTAACAAGAGAAGTGGTTAGCTTTCCTTCCCTTTCTGTTTCAAAGTGGCATTCATACACCATTGTGTACCATGAACTAGGCTGTGGAACAGGGAGTCAAAGATGAACAAGACAGGTTTCCTGCCATTAAGCCAATCTCTTCAGGAATAGCCATTAGCTTACATCAGGCTTCTGTGTCATGGAACCCATACAGAGAGGGGAGGAGTGAAGCCATTATTGACGAGCATCATGACGCGTGGCATTACATTTTGTTTGGCTAAGACTCTGATTCAATGAGAGAATGTAATCCATGGAGGTTAGTAGAAGTCATAACCCTTGAAGAGGGTTGGTTAACACACCATATCATTTGTTTTCCTTCCCCACAGGTAGAGCTTTAACTGGAGCACTTGAAACCCCATCATTCTCTAAGATGAAGAGCAAGGAGAATGAAACTAGTCAGAAAGCCAGCAGCCAAGGTGCTCTAAACCTCAAGGCAAATATTTAACACGTGGGTTTCCTTCCATGATGCCTCCCTCAGAATGGCTCTTAAGGCAAGAGGTTCTGAGACTTCCTGTTCCTCAGGGATGGGTGGAGTGACATTATTGTTGAATGGCAGAGATGATGTTAATGATCCAGGGCTGGGAGTTGTTGAACTGGTGGTAATTGTCTGAATCTTGCCACTGACATTTCTAGGAAGGAATTTTGGCCCTTATGATTTTGGCTGCAAAAAGTTGGTAAGATAACCTTCCCTCCCCCCTTCCCATTTTCAGCTCCTCTTGGGAAGAGGAAAACCCCAGACACCAGCTTTCTGGTAACATAAGAAGCTTCCCATAACCATGTACTATAAATTATAATAAGCACGACCCTCCTTCTTCCCTTCCTCTTTGTTTCGCTCCCTGAGCAATATTGTAAGAGTCTCCACAATCTCATAAGGGACTTGGCTGGCAATCAGTCAAAGATCCTGTTCCTTTGGCAGCATTTCCAAGCAACGAGACTAATGTATTCCTTTTTGCTTAGTTCTACAAAATCACATTATGGTTCTATGCAGCTGAGGGACTGGAAGAAGAAAGCAAGGCCTAGACAAAGTTAAGGCACAAACTGGCAAAGCCACTCAACCAAGCTGCACCATTTCACCTGCTTTAAGTCACGGGGTTGCACACATATAGTGGAGTTGCTGTCTTTTTGGGCTGTGGACTCTTGGCAGTCAGTGAGGCCCAGGGTTTCTCGTTGAGGAGGAGGCAGCTGGGGCTGTGACGGAGCTCTCTGGAGGTAAAATCTTCTGGGCTGATTTTGTTTTCTGTGGGGTATACCCTCCTTTAGCACCACTTTGATCTTCTGGGTTCTGTGTTTGGGCCTGGAGGATAGACTTTTTTGCACACGGCCCTGAAAACAAAGACCACCAGCCGCTTTCCCCGGGTGAATCAGAGAAATAAGACTACTCGTTAGGCCATTTGCTGCCCTAGTTGGAGCCACAAGAAATAAACACTGTTGACACTGACACTTGCTACCTGTGTGATCTGGGGCAAGCTGTGAGCTTTTCTGCACCCCCTCCCCCAGTCCCTCATCTGTAAAAGGATGGCAGGAGGCAAATGATCTCTGAGTTCTCTATTGCTCACTTAGAGCGAGCCTATAAAATTAAGTCCATTTCTCTACCGTGCATTATTAGTGGATGAAAATATTTTCCCCACCTCCCAAAAAGCAAGAAAGTATACGTAGAGTCTTATCAAACTTAAGGTTTCTAACCATTATTTTAAATTTCATTTCATAGAAAGTGAAACAAATTCAGAACAAATCAATTATCCACATGAAACAAATCAAGCTTTATAGTCTGGCTCAATGTAATACACTGCAGTGAGCTCAGGCAGCCTGGATGGGTCCCTCTCTGAGCCTGGGCCACATCCACAGATGCTATAAGGAAGCTCGGTCCAGCATAAAAGTGAGACCCAAAACATATGCATGTCTAGCTCCCATGGCCTCTTGCAAGCTTCTCTGCTTACCCCATGTACCTGATAGTTCATTAAGAGGATCTCTTTTACCCATGTCCACGGTTTTAGCCCTCAACTACTGACTCTGAATTGCTTATTGATGCTTCCTCTCTTTTGCCTTGATCTACCCTCCTGCTAACCTCCGTGCTCATTCTTCTGTTTTTTGCACTTGACTTTATGGTGGGCGTTATGGTCCCAGCTGAACTTCCTTCCATGAGACTTCACTTCACCAAGCCAGGCTACTTTAGACCTCCTTGGCTGAACCTGATGTTGCTCACTACCCATGTGAGCTCTGCTGACATGGGCACAACACTCACCAGTTTTAGCTAACTTCCACTGGCAGCCCCTGAGCGTGGTAACAGTTAGTAGGGTGAAACAGGAGCAAACAGAATCAAGGATCTAAGAAATTCTGACAGGGTTTTTGATGGATGAGCACAGAGCTAGTGAGACTCCAAAATCCAGGTGTATGATGGGAAACAAGGGTGGAGAGTAGGGTCTCAGCCACTGGACTAGAGTTCAGGATTTGGGCTCTAATTCTTGATGGTGGTGACGGTGAGCCTACAGGCTTATAATAGCAATACTAATTACTTCACATGTCAGCATCTTTGCCTATAGGACCATAACAGTTACACTCCAGGTAATGAATCCTAGCCATTGTGAGCAGGCAGGCAGTCTACAATTTCAGAAGAAAGGCAATCATGACCCTTCGTCTGTGCTAGGGACCTACTGGGGCTCTGCTGCTTCTACCTTGCCTTCTTGCTTTTCTCTGCAGGTGGCAGGTGTACCTCACCTGGTCCAAATGAATAATATTTATCTGGGTCTTGGAAATTTTGATGTTTTCAGACATTCTGGGCCAAGTCAATTACATGCGGTCAAAGTTTCCTTTTGTGAAAAAGCCAGCACGAGGGTTCTCACTGAAGGAAGTG
This sequence comes from Panthera pardus, assembly GCF_024362965.1. Taxonomy (NCBI): domain Eukaryota; kingdom Metazoa; phylum Chordata; class Mammalia; order Carnivora; family Felidae; genus Panthera; species Panthera pardus. Next base: position 67,519,423 of record NW_026526766.1, on the reverse strand, counting down.
AGTTGAGCAATAGGTTGGTGAGTGAGAACAGTGTGGTGGCATGGGGTGAGGGGGGGAGGAGTCCAGTACATGAGTCAAAACTGAGTTAGGGGAGATGGCACTCCTTGGGGACTCAGTAAGCACTGGGGAATAAATGCATGAATAAGTCATTCCAATTTTTCCCAGACTCAGGATGAAGGATCAAGGCTAAAGATCAACTATCCAAACTGACACACCAGGTCATGGTTGAACTATTAGTAGAAGTGACTCAATGTTGTGTCCTCTAATGAGAGACACTTCCAGCTTTGTACCTCTAACCCTTGTTTGTTGGTCTTTGGGGGAAGGTTGAGTTGTGGGAAGGAAGAGGTATGAGGAAACGGAGCTGGATAGGGCTTTTCAGGGCAGTGTTTTTCAGAGCCAACCCATTTCTGGCAAAAAGTATTACTCTCTAGGCAAGTGTCTATTTGCTATGTTGATCTAATACAACATTAACTTCTGAAACAGTTGCACTCACTTTGCCAATTTTCCAAGCTCAAAACAGGAATGGAGTCAATAAAGTAACAGGCATTTTGGATGGTGAAGCTTTACTTTAAAAATGCCCACATGTGTATAATTTTCCACTTTCTTCCTAAATTCCTATGCCTGGAAGGAGCCGTAGAAATCTAAATCTCTTGTTTACAGTTGAGAAAACTCAGGTCATGAGAAGTAGAGGATTTGCTCAAAGCCACATGGCTATCCAGGGAAAAGCCAGGATCAGAATCCAAGATCTCAGACTTCCTGAAAGTACTGTTTTAATTCTATTCCAGTCTTTTAATTCATGAATGGATAGCACTGAGGGGTTCTGAGATACACTTCACCATCAGGGAGCAATCAGCCTTGCTCCTCCTGCACAGACCACGGCTTTGCGTCAGGGACAGCTGCAGCCATGTAGAATCACGATCTGCTCATATGCAGAGTTTCAAAAGGTTTGACAAAGTAGCTGGGAAGTGTTACCTAAGCTGATATTCTATTTGATAACAACTATGTTATGTTGTGATATTATTTGTCATGATAAGCTGGTTTATTCCCATGTTCATTCCACAAATACTTGTGGATGTCTATCATGGGCCAGTACCATTTTAGGGACTGGTAGGAGCATGGCAGCGGTGAGTAAGTCTTCCTCAATCCTTCTCACTCTGGAACTTTCAGCCTAGTAAGGGGGCAAGGGGTTTGGAAAACTGGTTTTTAAAATTTTTTTTTTAATTTAAGCCCACTTTACCGTACCTATCCAAAGTCCCCCGTTGGATTATATCGTTGTCCAGCTCCCTGCCAGGATACTCTAGTTGATGAGAACACACTTCCGAAGAGAACACATGCTTCACTGAAATTTAACCCCTAGTGAAATATTTCTTGGTGAAGCAGTACTACTAACTCCGAAAACAAAGTGAGAGGAGCTTGAAAGCCTTTAAATGTCAGGGAAGTATAGAAACTACCCAGAGAAGAAAAGTGACTTGTTCAAGGCCTTGAATGTTGGTAAAGTCAGGAAGAGAAACAGATTCCTAGGTTCTCATTTTATGGCTCTTTTACCAGAATGGAATCTTCTAAAATTCAAAAACATTCACAAAATTCCAAAACACTTCTAAAAACTTAAGTTGTCTCTTTACACAATAAGAAAATCTACCGACAAGAGTATATCACTTGTCCCCATTGAGTCTATTTGTTTCCTGCTATCATGCTAGCACTTGGCAAACTGCCCCATACAAAGTAGGTATTTAATATAGCTGTTTAATGAACAAAATGAATGAATGAATGAATGTTATGGACAGTGATATAAAGTATTACTTTGGTCACTCAGACATGTGTGAAACATGGCTTGGAAATGTATTTCACTCACTATGTTCTTCGAAGAGCTTTGTGTAGGACTTTGAAAATTCTGTTAAATTTTACAGGAAAGGGAAATGAAAGCCATTTCTGTGTACTCTCTCCACAGGTAAAATTCAAAATGGGCTTTTGATATAGAGTGTCAGGCTGGTCTCCAAGATACAGGACCACCTTCAAACTGACTTTGTCCTTCCGAAGAGAAGGTAGAAGGCAAGAGTAGTCATGTCTCCTTTTACAACACTGGTCAGTGTGGGAGAAACAGAACAACATTCAAAGGAATGGAAAAACACAGAAAAAAGAACATACTATGTTAACATGTTCCTATTTATACAACATTTTCATACCCTCTCTCTCATTTAATACTTCAAACAATTCTGAAGATGCTATTATGATTCCCATTTTATAGATGAAGACACTGAGGCATGAAAGCATACTCCAGGAAATGGCAGGCCCACACCCAAAGCTAATTCTCCCGACTTCGGAGCTGCTGCTGTTTCAAGCACGTCACCCTTCTTTGAAAACATAGCAGTATCACAGCCACCTGTGCGCATTCAGGCTTTTATCTATGGATTTTGTGAAGTGGGAGATTTCGTGGTGACTCTGTCTTAAAAATGATGGATGCTCGACATTGGTGCACATCCCCTCTTTTCGTTGACGGCATCACCTTGTGGATGAAAATACATCTGGTGTGTGTTTTTATTTGTAAATATATGTATACTCTGTCGATTAGGGATAACGAGCCAAGTGATTATGCTGTCAATCAGAATTGTTTAGGCGTTAAAACTTCTTTTCCCGAGTTTATTTTTCAGTAATCAACACTTTAAAGACCGATCAAATAATAACATCTAACTGATGAGCGAACAGAGTGAAAACTGGTTTGTTTCTGGCCACCTTGGTTAAAACTTGCTGCACTTTTGCCTGTTTAATGAATCGTTTTTGAAAAGTGGGAATTATAATTTATAGCATTTGTGGCTTCGTGGTGGGAACTACAAGGGCAAAGTGAAATAATCACAGGTTAGCAGAATCTCATTGTCTAAGACGCAAGAATGGTAGGGCCTCAGGTCTGAAGATCTTCAAGGTACCATTTCAATTTAGGGGGATGTAAAACCCTCTTGGCCTGAGTTTCTTTATCTCTAATGTAGGGAGAATAACACCAAGCTTGTAGAATAGTCATAACATGCCTGGTAACCTGGGTCCATATTTTTAAGATTTTAAGAGAAAGAGCCCCTGTATTTAATGACAAAGAATGAAAAGTCTAAGACAGTCATCCATCCAAGCGCGCAAAGCATTCACACTGCTCAAGCAAACATTGAGACACATTTTAGTAAGAATCTTAGCTGGCTTGAGCTTCCGGTAGACAAATTGGTTTTTAAAAAAATATTGTTGTGATCAACAGTGAAAAATGACAAATGCCCTGATGTTTTTCCCCAGAGGTTTCTCAAACGAGACCATAAAACTAACATCACAACTTGTCGACAGCAAAGTGAGGACAATTTATCCTAACCTGATAGATTCTTACTAATTGTAATAGATTACAATTTCTTATTAAGTTCAGTCATGTGCTAATTATTAATTGCAATGATAATCTGATAAAGAATTTAGCAACCTGCATTACATTATACATGATGTCCTGATTAAATGTTTCCTTCAGAAATTTTATTAGAAAAAAGTTTGGATTTTTTTTGGGGGGGGAAACAAAAAATTTCCTTTTTCTTGTAAGAGAGAGCCTTATTGGGCAATCCACGAACAGTGGGAATGGAGTCTACACAGCGTCTCCTGTTCACGGGGTCTGGGAAGAGCCGCTCTGGTTAGGTCGGGAGCATCAGCCTCTCAGACTGCCAGCCTCCCTGACCGCACACCCTCCCCCCTCCAGCCCAGCCCTCACAGCTGAAGGTCCTCAGGGCAAACTTTCAGCTTAAATTTCCCGGCTTTCTGTCAGTTTGTGTCAAAACCATAGCCACCTACCCCCGCTGACTGTGGTGGCTTTGTTTGTTCTTCCCCTCCATTTGCTACTTGTTAGCCTCCGTGTACTGTGTCGGCACACTTACAGTAGGCAGAGTGCTGATGACAGATGGTGGGGGGCTGGGAACTGGGCTGCCATGGCCCTGTGCCAAGGGACAGGCCTCGCTGCCGGAACGCGCAGCCCAGAAGCTTCTCCTTGAAGCCTTGTCCGTTTGGTTGGTTCTGTGGGCGTGTTTGTGTGTGCTTGTGCACACGTGGCGTGTTTTGTTGTGGTGGTGGTGGTGGTTGTGGCTGTTTTTGTTGTTGTTTGGGCCAATGACAACAGAGGCCTCGCTGGCTGGCTGCGGCTTTTCACTCTTGGCAGTTTCCAGACTCCCAGGCAGGAAATTCTCCCAACGATTGCAGCTGTGAATTGGCCCATTTTTTTGGAAAGAGGATAAAGAAAAGAGTTTAGTGGGTCTTGTGCTTTTCTCACACAAGCAAGGATGTGTTGAATACAAACAGGGAGGGATGTGTGGGGGAGGGGAAGGGGTAGGTGGGAAAGGGAGAGAAAGAACGCTCCCTTGGAGCATACACAGCGTGGCCCCGTGGCTCCGTGGAGCCAGATGTGGGGCTGCCCCAGAGGTGAGACGGCCCTAGGTCTTGATGGGGTTTCAGCAGTTTGACCCCTTTGACAGCAAGAGACACGCACTTCCATTCATTCCTTCAACAAATATTTGAGAGCTTGTTCTGTGACTGGTGGCTTACTGGCAGGTGAGGACACCAGGAAGCAAAGCAGACAAGGTCTATACCTCATGGAAACAACGATCAGATGAGACGGGAGTAAGCAAACACCTCCCAATCATACACCCTCGTCGGTGTTTTCTATGCATCTTAATAGGCTACTGTGGTAGAGAATGATGACGATGATGATGATTATTTATAACTTTTAATGAGTATGTCTGTGCCAAGCACTGTTCCAAAGGCATTGCTCATCTAATCTTCAGAATAATTCTGTGAGGTAAATGCTATGAAAATGAACATTTGGGGATGGTCAGGAAAGGCCTCTCTAAGGAGGTGAGATTTGGGTTGAAATATGAAGGATGTAAAGGAGTCAGTTATTTAAAGTCAGGGGGAAGGAACAATAAGTACAAAGATCCTGAGGTAGGGAAGCGCTTAAGTGTATTCAAGTTGCTAGGAAAGACGTGTGGGACAGGGTGTAGAAATAAAAGGGTGTAGGACTGGGGAGAATGATGTGGGATAAAATTGGAGAAGTAGGCAGGGAACCTTGTGAGGACTATGTCCTGGTAAGGGATACGAGCATGGAAAGCCATCGTTGGATTTAGATCTGGGAAGACACACCTTGGAATTCCACTTTTGAAAGATTTCCCCATCTGCTGGGGAGATGACTCAGACCAGGGTGGAAACAGCATTACAGAAGGCTATTACTGGCCAGAAATGATGGTGACATGAATTAGGATGGTAACTGTGAACATGGGGCAGTGGAAGGGTTAGGTGTCCGTGTCAGAGGTGGACACAAGAAATGCCAATCAACCTGAGCCAATAAGGTGGCGAGGCAAAGTAGTCATGGCCGGCACCCTGGTTTCTGGTTCAATCACTGGATGGTGGCGAATAGTGTCATTCACTGAGATGGAAAGGACTGATGACCTAGAGCAAGGGGTCAGTGTCCAGAGAGGAAATCTGAGGCCTGGGATGAAGAGGAAAAACCTTCCATGGAGGGGAAAAAGAACCACCATGTCACAAGAAAATATATATATTTTTTACATTTGCAAGGTGTTGTTTTATACTTTAGCTTCTGTCTCTTGTCTTATTTGATCTACACTGTAATAGTGAGATATAATTATGATTGTCTCAATCTTAGAGATGGAGAGAATGAGATCTATAGGAGGGAACTGAGTTTTCATGGTCACACAGCTATCATACTAGTTACTGTTCATATTAAGTGAAAGTTTACTTTGTACTGTTCCGTACACTTTAAAGTATTTTTTTTAATGTTTATTTATTTTGAGAAAGAGAGAGAGAGACAGAGTGCAAGCAGGGGAGGGGCAGAGAGAGAGAGAGGGAGACACAGAATCCGAAGCGGGGTCTGGGCTCTGAGCTGTCAGCACAGAGCCCGATGTGGGGCTCGAACCCACAAACCATGAGATCATGACCTGAGCTGAAGTTGGAAGCTTAACCGACGGAGCCACCCAGGTGCCCCAATACTCCATACACTCTATATATGCTGAGTCTTCATGATCATATAAAGTAGATATTACTCTAAGCCCATTTTTCAGGGGGAAAACTGAGGCACAGAAAGTTTGAATAATCTGTTTGAGGTTGTACAGCTGCATACTTATTACTGTAAGTTACAAAGCTGGGCTTCAAATCCAGCTCCCTCTTTGTGTTCTTAACCACTGTGCTATACTAAGCATGATTGAATTGGGACTCTGAATCTAATGACCTCTTGACTATTCTAAAATGCCTCCTCAGTGCTACTTCTGATGAGTACTCTTTTCCTCCAAAGGATGTATGTATCAGGGTCACTTTCAGCATTGCTTTAGTTTAAGGGCATAGCTAGATGTCGATCCCTCAAATATTTTCCTCCAAAGTCTATATAGCATCATGATGTGGCATCTGAAAAGAGGCTATACCTTGTAGTGACATAACTTTCAACCAAAATTTAAAAAAGAACCTATAAAATAATTTGGTTAATATTTAGCTATTTATTGGAAAATATTTTTCTGTTCTGAGAGTTAATACATACACCGTGAATGTGACTTATTTCCTTTAAAATTTTTTTTAATGTTTATTATTTATTTTTGAGAGAGAGAGAGAGAGGGAGAGAGAGAATGAGCAGGGAAGAGGCAGAGAGAGAGGAAGACACAGAATCTGAAGCAAGCTCCAGGCTCTGAGCCGTCAGTACAGAGCCTGACTTGGGGCTGGAACCCATGACCCTTGAGATCATGACCTGATCTGAGGTCAGACGCTTAACCAACTGAGCCACCCAGGAGCCCTGTGACTTCTTATTTTCTCAGAAGTCCTAAAGCTGAGTAGGAAGGCAGGCATATAAGCATTCTATCTGCTTCATTTTCATATCTCTTAAAAGATGATCTATGCACATAACAAAGAGGAAAGAATTAGGCCACAAACAATCTGCCCGTATACCCCAATGAGGTCCCGTAGGTTATCATCTTGGCAGAATCTTAAATATACTTCACATCACCTTTCTTCATTGCGGGAAAGATAGGAGAGAGACTATTTCAACTTTATTTGTTCATATGTATTCAATCAAGCTTTCCAACTGCCAGTGAGAGAGAGATAGAGGATGGGCATGCATTCTGGCAGAGCACTGCCTTCCAGAAAGTGGCTCTGTTCCTGAGTAGGGTTGAAACAACCACAGGCAATTCTGTCTTGCTGTTGTTTCACTGAGTAACCATGGGGCTGCCAGGTTCTAATCCTGAAATGCTCTAAATTGGTATCTTGTACCCAGATGATGGGGAATAGCTGTCTCACCAGGTTGATTCTGAAGATGAAGTGAGATAATTTCTCCATTCTGGCTACCAGCCAATCAGGTAGCAAGGATAAGAGAGGCAAAATTTCTCAAAAGGAGCACTACACAACATTGGTTTATGTTTTACCCAAAAAGTACTCCTCAGGTCTGGAAAATGTTGCATCTATTCCTGCTAAGCACTGGCATATCAAGAGCTCTGATAAGTCCTACTGTAAAGTACATTCAAGATGCTACCAAGATGATCACCTACAGGACCTCATCAGGTATACGAGTAATTCTTTCATCTTTGTTATGTACATAGATCATCTTTTAAGAGATAGGAAAATGAAGCCGATAGAATGTTTATTTGCCTGCCTTCCTACTCAGCCCTAGGACTTTGAAGAATACAAGAAGTCACATTCCATGGTATAAATGTTAACTCTAATTTAGAACAAAAAAACATTTTGCTGAACATAGAATTTCCAAAGCTATCTATTGCCATCAGTGCTTATGATCAGTTATGTGATTAATGATGCATTCGGATAATCCCTTAGCCCATTCAAGGTATGTTGAGACTAAATCCTCCTTAAACAAAGCCCTAAGAGAAAAAATAGTGTATGGAGTAAGGTGTTTCTAGTGAGATGACCTGGGACTCAAGTAGTGGCTTGAGAAATTCTATTAGAATTTCTATAGTCTACTAGAAATTCTATAATTTTGGGCTAGCATACTTAAATGTCTCCCTTCATCCGCAAAATGGGAAAATGAATATTTCCTTAAAATATGGTTGTGATTTGTCTACTCAGTGTATTCATTCATTTAACAAATACTTATGAATATCTCCCCTGTGCCAAGTATTGTGCTATGGACCAAGGATTCAGGAATTAGCCACCTGTATTTGTCAGGGTTCTCTAGAGAAACAGAACCAGTAGGAAATATATCTACATATATATACATAGATATGATATATAAACATAAAAACAAACATACAAACAAATAAGATTTATTATAAGGAATTGTGTCATTCAATTATGGAAGCTGAGAAGTCCCATGACCTGTCATCTGCAAGCTAAAGATGCAGGAAAGCCAGGAGTGTAATTCAGTCTAAGTTCAACGACTTGGGAAGCGGGAGCACTCAGGGCAGGAAAAGATCAGTGTCTCAGTGTCTCAGATCAGGCAGTCAGGCTGGAAGGGCCAAATTCTTCCTTCCTCTCTCTTGTTGTATTTAGGCCCTCCATGGATTGGATGATGCCCATGCACATTAGGGAGGGCAAATTGCTTTAATGAGTCCACTGATTCAAATGCTAGTTTCATCTAGAAACACCTTCACAGACACATCAAAAAATAATATTTAGCCAGATATCTGGGCACTTCATTATCCAGTCAAGTTTAACATATAAAATTAACCATGATACCAGCTTACTTGGAATTTAGTTATTTACTCATGAGAAGTCCCCCAACCAATATTTTGTACTTATACTATTTGGAGCATCAGTGACTTGTCCTATTTTTTGGTATCATATAGCAAGAAAGATTCACCAGCAAGGGTGGTCTGTCCCAGACCAAGCCAGATGTTTTTCAGAACCTTCAAGCAGAAAGGAATGTCCCTCAAAGGAATGTTACCCAAAGATGAGTAACAGAATGTGCCAAAGTGAAGGCAAGCTATTTGTCAAGGTTTCTCCTACAAGAGGTTTAAAAACATTCTCTGACTTCTACCCTTTGTATTGTTTGTTCTTTATTTATTTTTCTTTTTTTTAATTTAAATTCAAGTAAATTAACATACAGTATAGTCTGGCTTCAGGAGTAGAACCCAGTGATTCATCTTTTACATAGGACACCCAGTGCTCATCCCAAAAAGTGCCTTCCTTAACCCATCACCCATTTAACCCTCCCCCCACAACCCTCAATTTGTTCTCCATATTTAAGAGTCTCTTAGGGTTTGCCTCCCTCTCTGTTTTTATCTTATTTTTCCTTCCTTTCCCCTATGTTCATCTGTTGAGTTTCTCAAATTCCACATATGAGTGAAATCATGTATCTATCTTTCTCTGATTTATTTCACTTAGTATAATGCCCTATAGTTCCATCCACGTTGTTGCAAATGGTGAAGTTTCATTGTTTGTTTTTTTAAAAAAAACTTTTAACATTTATTTATTTTTGAGAGAGACAGAGCATGAGTGGGGGAGGGGCAGAGAGAGAGGGAGACACAGAATCTGAAGCAGGCTCCAGGCTCTGAGCTGTCAGAGCCCATCGTGGGGCTTGAACCCATGAGCAGTGAGATCATGACCTGAGCCAAAATTGGCCGCTTATCTGACTGAGCCACCCAGGCGCCCCTCATTGTTTGTTTTTTAAATTTAAATCGTGGAGTTTTCGATCTTTGTCCTTTCATTTGAGAAATTTATTTTTACTCAACACAAGAAGATTTTCCTTTGGAGATGAATACATTGCTAAAGGGAAAAGGGGAAGAAGAAGAAGGGAGAAGATGGTTGGTTCACTTGTGACCTAATACTGTTACTACTGGTTCCTGGATGGAGAAGATGTTTGATTCTCTCACCTCCTCTTTCTTTCCTCCTTCCCTCCTGGCCTTGAAAAGGAACCCTGCATGTTAAGCGAGGCCACCCTTGTGGAAAGCACTAAATTAACCATACGATCAATATAAGACCTGGGGAGTTAGACGGAGGGCATATGGGTCATCTTGCTTTTGCCTATGGGACACTGATTCCTCACTCACATAACTAAGAAGCTGGTCCAGTAAGTTCATCAACACTCATAACAGTGCCTTGCCCAGAGATTCTGGCTCATAGATCTATGGCAACTTGTAATACTAGCAACTGGGATGGATGCAAGACTTAAAACCAAAACCAAAACCAAAACCGAAACCTATTTCATCCATGTGATTACTCAGAGAACAGGAAGATTAAAAGGGTGGACATATCTAGGAATTAGGTGTGAACGGAAGAACTAGCAACCTTTTAGCCTTTTATTGTATGTTCCTTCAAAATAGGGTTTCTCAAATTCAGCATGACTGACATCTGGTCATAGTTCTTTGTGTGGGTGCTGTCCTGTGGACCACAGAATGTTTAGCAGTATCCCTGTCTTCTACCCGCTAGATGCCAGTAGCAACTGTTTCTGAACATTGTCAAATATCCCCATGGGATAGGGTAAAAATTATCCCCCATTAAGAACCTCTGCTCTAAAAGCAAGAACTCTTAAAATTTTTGTGGCAATGGACCTGGTTGGCAATCTGGAGAAGATGATACACTTTTTGTTAGATTAATGTTCTTAAAAGTATAAATAAAATGCATAGAATAAGAATGGAAAACATTTATATTAAAGTTATATCAAATACTAAAAAAGCAAATTTGTGATATGGTAATTTACGTATTTCTTTATTAACATACTAAATAAAAATATCTAAAAGTGGACCCAAATAACTACCTTACTTTTGAAGTAATGGTGAACTCATACGATATTTTGGGAAGCCTGTAACAACTGTTATGTGACATGAAGACGTCTGTGATTTTATAAATTTTATTTTTTTAATTTTTTGGAAGTTTATTTATTTTGAGAGACACAGTGTGTGTGTGTGTGTGGGGGGGGGGGGTGCAGAGAGAGGGAGAGAGAGAATCCCAAGCAGCCTCTGCAGCATCAGTGCAGAGCCCAACACGGGGCCTGAACCCACGAAACCATGAGATCATGACCTGAGCCAAAACCAAGAGTCAGATGCTTAACCGACTGAGCCACCCAGGCACCCCAAGTCATCTTTGATTTTAATTGTGACAAAATTCTAAGACTACTATGGTTTGTTCCCTACATTTATATTTAAAGGTAATGTTAAATTTCAGCTCAAGATTGAGAGAAACTAAGATGTAACTTTTTCTCATCCATGTTCACAGGGCCCCTAAATTCATGGGTATTGAATACAGAACTCCCTTTTCCAAGGCATGAAGGAAAGAAGCTGCATAAGCTCAAGTATTTTTATGATATCTAATTAATAGCCCAAATCCCAAACAGAGGGCCTGAAATGAAGGGAAGCTCTGGCAGCTGGGCAATTATGAGCAAACCATAAGTGCAGAGACCGTCTTTAAATCCAAGAAAGCATCAATTTTATAGGCATAACCTGAGCCTGTATTCCACAAATGCAGAACTCAAAGGTAGCAGGAGGAGGATTATAAAATGATTGGGCTGAAACCAAAGAAGGCATTCTGGTGTGGCCGAGGGGCCCAGAAGAACTGCCGGGCTCTGGGAGAATGGTAGAAACAGCGGTACTGCTGGGAACTGGCTCAGCCGACAGCTTGCATACCTGAGCAAGTCGCCTGTTTTGGGCTTCAGGGCCTTATCTAGGAAGTGATGGGCTCACCTTGGACCAGTGTTGATTAAATCTATGCTGCTCAACGACATAGTATAAAACTTTCACCTACGTAAAACTCACAGAGGCTAACAAAATCCACAGAACCAAGTGTTTTAACGGTGAAGACATTGGGATGGGAAGAGAGTTTAAGTCCAGTTGTTCAGTTCTATAGGTAGTTAACAGAAGAGTCATGTGCGCTTGTTGGGGCCAGGAACTGGGTTTATTTTGTTTTTTCAGGAGTCTTAGCAAATGTCAGGAATATAATAGGTACCCAACAAATATTTGTTGGATGAACGAACAAATAAATGCATCCATAAACCACCAACTTCCATTGTTAGTGTTGTGTCATTTACCTCTTAACATTATATTCTTCAGACAGGCATGTGGAGAGACATTTTTATCCAATTTTCTTGCTTATTGTGTAATTCTAGTACACTTAGTCATACATATCACTCACACACACACACACACACACACACACACACGGGTCTGCTGGCTCCTGTGGGATAGAGGAGTCAAGTCCAAGGGCATCTTCTAGAAGGTCCCTCAGAGCCTTAACCAGGTTTCTACTGACAGCAGGAAGCTCCTGCAGGATTTATTGTCATGTGATATTAAAACCCTACTGTAGTAAAGCTTCTGGTAAACTGATTGGGCTTGTGAGCATGCAGTAATGAGAAGGATAGCAGAGAAACTGCATAATGACAATGGTGGAGGGCAAAAGTGGCTGAGCTAAAAGAGGAAATTTTAGGCTGGTTTTCATTTGAAGATTTTCTTTTGAAACGTAGTTTCTTCTCAGTACAAGGAAGCCCTAATCAGCTCTGGAGCAAAGTGAGCCTCTTCTCTCTTGTTTTGAAGAAAATAAATGGGCTTGATCATGGGCACAGAGCTCCACAGTTGCTGCTGTGGGTGAGGCATACATAAATTGCAGACTAAAGGACTCTAATGCAGAAATTGGTGGGTTTGAGTTCTCGGTATGTGAGGGTGGTCAAGACACTGTACTATCATGAACTGAAATTATTTCCTCTGCAAAATATGGTTGTTAAACTAGTATTAGGATTGCAACTCAAAAGGCCCACAGACAGGGATGTAAATGGGTGAAGCATAAGACAAAAGGGAATAGTGGAGACTGTGGCAAAGTACAGGGTATATGTCCATTTGAAAGTGGTACTGCTACTCACTTTTAATCCGTTATCACCACACTAGAATGTGCATCTATAGTTGCCAGATATTCGAGACTTTTTACAAATCTGAAATTTGAGCGTTTTTTTAAAGAAGTTCATTTCGGGGGGAGGGGCAGAGAGATCTGTGGGGGTGACCACGAGATCTCTAAAGGCTTGCAGTAGTAACAATTCAAGGAATACAAATAAATGTGCTTATTGTCTGTGAAATAATTCTTTAAATTCACTTAGAAATTGTGTGTGTGTGTGTGTGTGTGTGTGTGTGTGTGTGTGTGTGCGTGCGTGTGTGTGTGTGTGTGTGTGTGTCTACACAGGGGGGCAAGGACACAGGAGTTTGTGCTCTGGAGGGCAGGCTCCAGGTACTCCACCAGCTTCTCCAGTGTGCCTGCCTTCATGGTCACCACCCTGCAAGTCTCATGCAAGTTCAGGGCCAACTTATTTTCATGGCTGGTCCCAGGTGCCCAGACACCTGGTAGACACAAGGTCCCAGACCCTGTCCTCTCCAATCTTCCCTGGAGATGGCCTTGCCAGCCAATCCTGGGAACCTCGGGACCCCGGCTTATCAGCCAGCATCTCCCCCTCCCCGCCCCCCAGATGCTATCCACCTGGGCATGTTGCTAGGAGACCTAACTTCACTTTTTATAGTTCTTCATAGTTTGCAGGTCATTTTAATGATTTTATCAGTCTCATGAAAATCCTGTGTGCTGCTGTTACCCTGTTTTACAGAAGAGGAATCTTAAACTCAGGAATGTTAAGTGACTTGTCCATTGTCAGAGCAAGAAAGTGGTAGAACGTAGATTCATTTTGGTATTGGACTCCCGGCACTTCTGCAAACATACAGCCTTGTCTTATAATACAAGACGTTAGTAACCCCACTTAGCACCTCTGGAGGTCAAACAAAGGAAATATTATTCTAAACGTTGATATGTGGAAACGTTGATATTCTAAGCGTTGATATTCCAACACTGTCCTTGGAATGAGGAAGTGTTATGAGATGATTACTCTTTAAGAAAGAACATCTGAATCTCCATTCTGGTACCAGGTTGAATATTGGGTCAATGTTTCTTCTAAAGCTTCTTCTAAAGTGATTCCTCCATCACTCCAAAGTAGAAATAGGAGTGGAAAAAGAAGCCTTATATTCTGGTTATGATTCAACTGCTAACTGGCTGTGTGACTTTAGACAAAAATTCCTATGTCCTCTCCATGAACTCTCAGTTCCTTATCTGTAAAATAGGAACCATGATATGGAAGCCAGCTTTAGTACCCCATTCCATTCCATGAAACATCACCAACATATCCTTTAGAGATCACAGGAAACTAGGAGAAGCAGACCTCTAACATGCAGTAACTATAGCAATTAGTATGTGCTACTAATCAGAGATGCATGGAGAGTGATACATAAAGGCGATACAGAGCAAGACATTCTGGATACTTAGTACTTATAAATAGTTCCTATTAGTGGTAATGAGTAAACTTTACATAGAAGCTGACTTCATTTCTGTTATTATCCACGCTTAGCACAGAGCCTGACATGGGGTTTGATCCCAACGACCCTTGGATCATGATCCAAGCCAAAACCACGAGTTGGATTCTCAACCAAATGAGCCACCCAGGTGTCTCAATTTTTATTATCTTTTTTTTTTTTTTAACTGACTGAACCACCCAGGTGCCACATAGCTCATTTCCTTTTAGTGCTGAATAATATTCCACCGTCTGGGTGGACCACAGTTTATTATCCATTTGCCTGCTAAAGGACATCTTGGTTGTTTTCAGGTTTTGGTAATCATGAATAAAGCTGTTGTTACAAATATTTGTGCAAACTTTGTGTGGATGTAAGTTTTCTTCTTTTTCTTTTTTCTTTTTAATAGAATTTATTGTCAGGTTAGCTGACATACAGTGTATACAGTGTGCTCTTGGTTTCAAGGGTAGATTCCCATGATTCATTGCTTATATACAACACCCAGTGCTCATCCCAACAAGTGCCCTCCTCAGTGCCCATCACCCACTTTCCCCTCTCCCCCACCCTCCATCAACCCTTAGTTTGTTCTCTGTATTTAAAGGTCTCCTATGGTTTGGCTTCCTCTCTGTTTGAAATTATTTTTCCCCTTCCCTTCCCCCATGGTCTTCTGTTAAGTTTCTTAAGTTCCACATATGAGTGAAAACATATGATAACTGTCTTTCTCTGACTGACTTATTTCACTTCACATAATACCCTCCAATTCTAACCACGTTGTTGGAAATGGCGGATTTCATTCTTTCTCATTGACAAGTAGTATTCCATAGTGTATATAAACCACATCTTCTTTATCCTTCATCAGTTGATGGACATTTGGGCTCTTTCCATAATTTGGCTACTGTTGAAAGTGTTGCTATAAACATTGGGGGTACATATGCCCTGTGAATCAGCACTCCTGTATCCTTTGGGTAAATTCCTTGTAGTGCTATTGCTGGGTCATAGGGTAGTTCTACTTTTAATTTTTTGAGGAACCTCCACACTGTTTTCCAGAGCGGCTGCACCAGTTTGCATTCCCACCAACAGAGCAAGAGGGTTCCCGTTTCTCCACATCCTAGCTTTCAGAAAGGATTAAAAATTGTAACTATAAAAGGACCTAACAATAGAAGGGAGTCTCCCTCTTAGCCTGACCCCAAATTCTACCTTCCAAAAGGTAACTTAGATTGTGTGTTATATGGCTTCTCAGCATTTTGTAGATATACAGAAGTATATATGAATGTGGTCTATATATTTCTATTTTTGTCTGTATCTGTTTATATATTCCCCGCTTTTCACAAATAGGAGCATACTATATACATCCTTCTTTAATTTCTTTTCTTAGTTAAAAATTTAGCTTAAAAATGTCCATATCGCTACATACAGATCTCATTCTTTATAGTAGCTGTGTAGTATTCCACCATTGCATCTTTTATGTACCTTTTCTGGTCAGTTCCACCTACTACAAAAAATTACCATAGATTTGGTGGCTTAAACAACATTTATTTCCTACAGAAGCTGGAAAGTTCCACATCAGGATGCCAGCAAAGTTGGGTTCTTAGTGAAGGTATTCTTTCTCATTTATCGAGGGCTGTCTCCTCGTTGTATCCTCACATGGCAGAAAGCAGAGAGGGAGAGGAAGCAAGGTCTCCCATGTTTATTCTTCTAAGGGCACTGATCTCACTCATCAGTTAGTATTTCAACCTAACCTCCAGTGTAGGAGGAATTTGGGAGGACACAAACATTCAGTCCATAACATTTATTTACTAAATATACATTCAGTATATGCCCATTATTTTGCTATTTCAAAATGTTTTAATATACATCCTTGTATATATCTCTGAATAAAAGTTCAATATAAATTTCTACCGTTGTTTCATTACATGTTTTGAATACTGATATTGCCCTTTGAAGAGGCTGTGTCCTTAATACTTTAAGGAATATTTCAAGAAAGTACCTACACATTTTTATCCTGTATTTTAAACTTTGATTTTTGTCCACTGAGAGGTTTTTATCTGTACTGTTTTTATCTGCACTTACTTGCTTTTATTTATTTATTTTTTTAATTTTTTTTTTTAACGTTTATTTATTTTTGAGACAGAGAGAGACAGAGCATGAACAGGGGAGGGGCAGAGAGAGAGGGAGACACAGAATCTGAAACAGGCTCCAGGCTCTGAGCCATCAGCCCAGAGCCCGACGTGGGGCTCGAACTCACAGACTGCGAGATCGTGACCTGAGCTGAAGTCGGACGCTTCACCGACTGAGCCACCCAGGCACCCCTGCACTTACTTGCTTTTAATAAAGTTTAACATAAAATCCTGACAAGACATATGTATATCCTGTGAAGAAGCCTGCTCATGATCTTTATCCATTTTTCTATTGGGTTGTTAATTTTCTTTCTTATTGAATTATAAGAGATCTTTATATATTAATGAAACCAGACTACTTATGTCATATGTGCAACAATTTTGTTTGCAGTTTGTTATTTGTCATAATATCTTCCAGATACATCTTCTTAAAGGTCTGTTTTTCAATGCTTTAAAAATCAAGATGGTTCTTCAAGAGTATTCTGATTATGTGGCTGATGCTTCTGAAAGTTGGGTTTGTACAACTTCACCAAGAAGCTTCT
The DNA here is from genome assembly GCF_024362965.1 of Panthera pardus. Classification (NCBI taxonomy): domain Eukaryota; kingdom Metazoa; phylum Chordata; class Mammalia; order Carnivora; family Felidae; genus Panthera; species Panthera pardus. The sequence continues at coordinate 67,502,509 of NW_026526766.1, read as the reverse complement.
GCTTGTCATCATAAGGGGATGGTGTAATACTTCTTGAACAGGACCTGGTTTATGCCACTGTGAGTCATTCAAGTTACTGGAAAAGCTGACTGACCAGTGGACATTACTGGCACATTTCCCATAATTCTCCAAGGAATTAAGGGCATTCAATTTTTCCCTCTGTAACCAGTCATTGTCCTGATTGACTTCAAGGCTTTGTCTCTGTGAGAAAAAAAATAAAGAAAATTCCAAAGCAAAAAAGTTTTCCCAAGTTATTTTGAGTTCATAAAATATAATAGTTATCAACTGAAATAGGAATTTAGAAAAATGATCCAGACTTATTGGAAAACTCAATACCTTCAGCCATCATTATTTGGTTTATAAGCCACATGGTGAAGTGCTTAAAGCATCCCAGCCAAAGAGAGGACTTCCATTAATCAGGAAGAGACATTGACAGAAGAACTTGACTTTAGCCTGAACAAGTAGAGACGAAGGTCATATGTAGTCACCAAGGTAAGAGGGGTACCATGTTTTCATTCTGATCCAAATTTGATAAGATAGGACACAAAAACAAACCCTTCTGCACAGACATTGAGAATGGACTGTTCATTCAAAAACCACCTGTCACTGAGCTGTCAGATTCACCACCTGAAACAGCATTAGGGATAGAAGGTTAAAAGATCTCCTTTCTTCCAAATTCACAACCACTACCAAAATAATATGCACTCATCCCCCAGGCTCTTAGCCAATTGACCAAAGACGATGCTTAATTCAAGGGTAAGGTGGTAGTGCATACATCGGTCTATATGAAGCATTCGCCTCTGGTTGCTTATTACTCCTAGTTGTCTGTATTTGTATACAATGGAAATAAAATGTAGTGAGTTGTAGAGTTCTTGGCTTTCTGGATTAACCAGAGATCAAAATTCTTTACTAAGGGAGGTAGAGTGACCACTGCACCTAATTGCCCAGGACTGTCCACGTTTTAGTAATGAAAGTCCAGTGTTCTGGGAAACCCCCCAGTCACAGTTCAAACTAGGACAATTAATCACTCTCAGTCTTGGTCTTGTCCAGCTGATTCTTTCTCTAATCATGTTATTCTATAGAGAAATTAAGTTAGATAAAATGGACTTAAGTTGAAGAGGCAATTCGGTAACACAAAAATAGGATCACAGCTTTTGGATTTGGAGTGAGAAATGCTGGAACCTCATGCACAAGACCACACGCTTGGGTAGAGAAAAAATTTTTTGAGGTCACTTCTTCTATGATTCCCTGATTCTATAACACCCCTCCTATCATCTTAGAAAGGTTAGATTAGCCCTAAGTAAAATAATCCTTATTGCCGTTTATTGAATGATTACTGTGTACTAGGCACTGTGGTAAACTCTTTAATATTATTCTGCTGATAGCCTTAGGAAATAGATATTATTAGATATAATTTATAGGTGAGAAGACAGGCCTAAATAGGTTATGTCCTGCCCAAAGTTATGCAGGCAGCAGATGGTGAAGACAGGATTTGAATTCAGGTCTGTGTGGCTACAAGGCCTATGCTCACATACTCCCATCTCCCATTATCCACAAATAGTTGTGAGCAATCATTTCTGCTTTTTCCCTGTTATAAGGTTATTGGCACTGCCTATAATATGATCCCTAAAGACCAGAGAAATAGTAACCCTAACAACATGCATTTGCATAACATATTTTACATTTCAAAACACTTTTATTTTCTACTATCATCATCCCAAAGATGCTGGGAAGTAGCTAATGTTGATCCTTTCTCTATTTATAAGGGCTAGGAAAGAGAAGTGTGGATGAGCAAGGTCAACTGTTGATGGACACACAGGTGATGTGAGTGGCAAAACTGGACTCGTATCTATAACTCCTGACCCTAATTCCTTCTTAATACCAAGTCTATTCAGTAGAGTTCTGTGGCTTTCTTGGCTGGTATCAAAAACCTTCCAGACTGCTGTGGGAATTGGCCCAATGCTGTTTCCCCTACTTGTCTGTCTCCCCCACTAGACTATAAGCTCGGAGAAGGCAGGTCCACGTGTCTGTCTTATTCATTTCTTCCCAAAACTTGACACAGAGAATCCTATTCATTTCTGTATTCCCAAAACATGACACAGAGATTCTTAATAAATATTTGATAAAAATGAATATCCTTTGCAAACCTTTCTCCTAATTCAGATGGTGGTCACCATTCCCCATTACCACGCCATGTTTTCTTGCCACCACACCTAATTTCACACTGTTTCCTCTGCCTAGAATCTGTGTTTCCTCCCCTTATTCCCCTATGGTCAAAGACTAAAGGTTCTTCAAGGTATGACTGAAATGCCACCTCCACCAGGCAGTTCTCCCTGGCCTCTCAGTAGTGAATGTTCTTTCCTTAATACCCAGGGTCCACCCCTAACACACCTCTCTTTTGTTGCACCTACCTGTGTGTCCCTTTTATTATAGTGATTTGCAACTTGCATAAGTCAAAAGGGAGTAGCAGGGACTGCACCATTCTTTATGTTGCACAGCCCTTGAATTGTGAGTCCACAGCTTGGACTCTAGGACCTTTACCAAGCCCAGGAGCTTCTGAAAACAACCCAGAATCTCTGCATCCTGGCACATCTGCCCACACTTCAGAAAGAGTGCCACAATAGTCTCTGTAGGCTGCTCTGGTTATAAGGAGTGAGATGGGGATTGGTTGGTCCAAGTGTGATGCCTCCATTTGGAGTCAGAAGAGGGGGATTTGAGATCCATCAGGAGAGGGTTTGTTGTTCTTTGTTAATGAGATAGCATTACTACAAAACTTGTGTTTACCCTGCCCATATCTATTTGTGGGGTCAACTTGATGGGATCATCCCTTAGTGAGAGTAAAAAAAATTTTTTAGTGTTTATTTTTGAGAGAAAGAGAGACAGAGTGTGAGCAGGGGTGGGGCAGAGAGAGAGGGAGACACAGAATCTGAAGCAGGCTCCAGGCTCCAAGCTGTCAGCATACAGCCCGACATGTGGCTCAGGCCCACAGACTATGAGATGGTGACCAGAGCCAAAGTTGGGTGCTTAACCGACTGAGCCACCCAGGTGCCCCTCTTAGTGAGATTTTAAAGGAGTGTTTGTTATTATTTTGTCCAAGTGATGGATTGAGGGAAATATGTTAAAAGCTATGGATCCAAGATTGGGCCTTTGAGATTTTCCTCTTTGTTATTGTTACTTCAAAATTCAAATAAAAATCCACAAAATTATTTTCTCCAACTCAAAAATGTAGACATCAAGAAAATCCCTGGATAACTGAACAACCCTGAGGTTGTGGCCATTTGGGCCCGGTGTTTGCTTTCAGCACAACACTATTTGACCTCACGTTTTTATTTTAGATTTTCTGCCATAAATTCTACCTGATATTTAAGATAGGGCTCCTTGGCATGCCAGTCACTAGATAAACCAGAACATTTTACTAATTTATATACTTAGGCAAAATAGAAATAATTTGCTACTTTAATGCATTTTATTATAGTGACGATTTAGTGTGGTGGGTTTTCTTATCACAAGGTATAGGTAGCTAGCTATGTTGTTTGAATAAAATATGTTGGTTTTCACTTAAAAAACAACAAAACAAAACAGAGCAAAACCAGAGCAACCTCCACTTCCCCACAAAACCCGAACACCAGTAACTCTCAGCAAGCCTGTTACATTTTCTTCTCTCATAACCTTCCCAGTAGTTCACCCTAATGAGCTGTGGGCCAGAAACAGGTTAGCCAAGTAGCACCCCCTGCATGGTGGCTGGATTCCTAGCAGATGGCGAAGGAAAGTGTCTAAGTCAGTTTGGGCTGCTATAAAAAAGTATCATAGACTGGGTAGCTTATAGATAACAGGAAACTATTTCTCACAGTTCTGCAGGCTGGAAGTCCAAGGTGGGTACAGCATGGTCAGGTTCTGGTAAAGGCCCCCTTCCAAGTTGCAGACTTCTCATAGGTCCTCATATGGGAGAAAGAGGGCTAGAAAAGTCCCTGGGGTCCCTTGATTAAGGGCACTAATCCCATTCATGAGAACTCCACCCTCATGACCTAATACCATCACATTAGGGGTTAAGATTTCAACATATGAATTTTGGAGGCGACACAGACATTCAGTCCATTGCAGAGGGGAATTCATATTGGGAGCTGGCAAGGTGTACCAGCTGTGGCAGAGGGTAAAAATGATTTTGCATAATCAAGTGTGAGGAGGCTTCCTACCCGGCCCGTTGATTTAACATGCACACAGCTGTAGGAAGGCTGGCTCTCGGTAAAAAGAATGAGGAGGGAGAACATCTCAAGTACTCTCCGAAGATCTTCCTGGGAGATTTGAGTTTATGCCTCTTGTATATTGGCATAATTGGTATAATATGTTGTATATTAATAGCATCCCCTTTGCTCTCAAAGGTGTCATGGTGAGGACAGTAAGTTATATGTTCACCCTTGACTGGAGGCAGCCCCTTTCAGACGTTTCCTTTTTCCCATTGCAAATCATCTCATTTAATTAGTGCATAGGTTTAGTTTCACTTAAGGTAAGATCATATTCCTTATGAACACAGGTATAAAACATTGGCAATTTATATGCTGCGTTGATTTTTTTCAAAAGTCATTATTTTAATAATGAAGATATAAAGCATTAAAAAATATTAGAACTACACCAAAATTATAAGCTTTTGCACAGCAAAGGAAACGATCGACAAAATATAAAGGCAACCTAATGGATAGAAGATAGTTACAAATGATATATCCAATAAGAAGTTATCCAAAATATATGAATAAATATATAAATATATATATATTTTGAATATAATATATATAAATATATATAAATAAATATCTATAAAATTTTGAATATCCAAAATATATAAAGAACTTATACAACTCAACCCTGACAACACAAATAATATAATTAAAAAATGGGCAGAGGACCTGAATAGACTTTTTTCCAAAGAACACATATAGACAGCCAATAGGCACATGAAAAGATGCTCAATGTCATCAATCATGAGGCAAATTCAAGTAAAAACCACAATGGGGTATCACCTCACATCTGTCAGAATGGCTAGAATCAAAAAGACAAGAAATAACAAGTGTTGGCAAGGATGTGGAGTTAAAAGGAACCCTCATGCAAGGTTGGTGAGAATGTATATTGATGCAGCCACTGTGGAAAACAGTACAGAGGTTCCTCAAAAAATTAAAAGTAGATACTTTTATGGCCCAGTAATTCCACTGCTGGGTATTTACCCAAAGAAAACAAAAACATAAATTAAAAAAGACATATGCATCACTATGTTTACTGTACCATTATTAACCCAAATGTCCATTGATAGATGAATGAACAAAGAAGATGCAGAAGTTGCAGCACACACACACACACACACACACACACACACACACACACGCAGATTCAATGGCAGTGGGCAGGAGGGTGGAAGGAACAGAGAGTCAGTGGTTGTAGCCAAGGTGAATGTCATCTGAAGGCCAAGATAACCCACAAGTTCTCAGTGATGCTGCAAAGCACAGGTTCCCTGTTTGATTTATATTCTATTGTATCTTCAGCTAATTAAAGTTCTTATGATAATTTGGATAGGAGAGAGCTTATTCTGCATTTCAGATATTTCTTGGCTTTCTAGAAAAGGATAATTCATCATTCATAATGTCCCATGAACCTCTCCTTAGGTGAATCACATAAAAATCACACTGACAGGTGTGATTTTGAGAATTTGTATAGCATTTTACTTCCCACATGCCCTACGCCTCTTATTTCTCAGCAATTCTACCAGGATATATTTTATACATGAGTGAACTACATTCTCAGAGGGGAATTAGTAGCTTAGAAAGAGCACATAGCTAGTAAATGGGGGCAGGACTGGACCCTGGAGCCCACTCTGCTGGCTCTCAGCCATCACCCCATCAGCTACAATATACAGAAGGCAGGAATGAATGGATGCAAGGACATATAACTCTTTGGTATTGGGTGTTGATCTCCCATATTCACTGAATGCATCACTGATGTGTAGATTCATCACTGGTCTCCCTGAACTCACTTATCTCTTTCCAACAAGTTAACACATTAGTCACTATTATGTCACCTCCTTCGATCCCTCCCCCTCCCAGCTAGAAATAGTTGAATATATTCACATTGCGATTGGTATAAGGGCCAAAGGCTTTAGTGCAGCCTCATAAGACCTGTCTGGTGGCACCCAGACCACCCCTCCACTACCCCCCGTACCACTGGCTCCATGATCTCAGCACTCCAGCCTTCTGCTCCCTTTCAGTTTCTTTGACAGGTCATGCTGTCACCTGCCTCAGAACTTCTACCCTAAAATTCCCTCTTCTTGGAGGGGTCTCAAATCTCATTAAGATTTGCCCATCGCTCAGATCTCAACCTGAACACTCCTCCTTCAGGAAACTTCCATGAGCCACTCAGAGCAGTCCAGGTCTCAATAAATCCTACAACTTAGGATTTATCCAATAGGATATCCTATTGGATAGGATAATCCTATCCAATAGGATAGGATTTATATCAATAAATCCTATAACTTTGCTTCACAACACTCACCACCTTGTAATTTTACCTTTATTGGTATAATTATTTGATTGATATCTATCTTTGTTAGACTAGAAGCTCCATGAGAATGAGGTATTGCTTTATTTTCCACTTTGCTTTTTCCCCAGCAGTTAGTAGGTGACAGGTAGTAGGTGCTCAGCAAATAATTCTTGAATGAAAGAAAACTCCTTTGCTATCTAATGGCCACAGGTGACTTTTTAAACTTAAATAAATTAACTAAAATTAGAAATTCATTTCCTCAGTCACACTAGGGACATTTCATGTACTGGATAGCCACATGTGGCTGTTCCTGTATTGGGACAGTGCAGTTACAGAACGTTTTCATAATCACAGAAAGCTTGTAATGAATAATGTGTCCTCAGATGTTTACAGAACCAATAAATAAAATGTACTTGCTTCTTGTTCATGTCCAATATGGGCAATGCTTAGATTTTTCTTTAAAAACATCTCAAGAGATGCTGTCCAGTTTGGCCTGAGGGCCCCTGGGAAGTTTGTTCTGTGAACAAAAGAAATCTGCAGATGAACCAGCAGAGAATTACAGATGGGTTTTTCACTTGCTCATTTTCACTTAGTAGATAGTTAACCAGTGCCTACTGTGTACTTCAGTGACTATACTTAAAGGAACAATCATCCCAAATTTTCCATTTTTTCTCTTTAGAGAGGCAACAGAGCTTGATAAAGGAGAATATAGACTTTGAAATCAGGAAGACCTGTGTTCAGATGTCAACACTGGCGCTCACTGGAGTGTATGAGTTGCTCTGGGACAAGGAACTGAACTTTCCTGAGCTTCAAATTCTTCCTATGACAAATGTGGGCAGAAGCAGCACCTACCTGATTGGGTTGTTGTGAAGAATAAATGAGATAAACTGACATATTGTTATTAATAGTAATTTTAATGATTCTTTCTGTTTTATTCTTGTTTAGGATTGGCATTAGCACTCTGCATTTTGTGTGTCTTTCCTCTCTAAGTTCTGATAAAATATACTGATATTTTCTCTTCCAAAATAAATCAAGTTGCCTGCTTCCTATATTCCTATTAAGTTCCAGTTCATAACATATGAAGATGGACTTGCTCAAGACTCTGATGGTATTTTTTTTTTTTTACCACTAATGCTCTTGCCTTTGATTATCCCCCCTGCACAGTGAAAATAGAGCTATTGAGAGTTTCCAGAGGATGAGGAAGGTATGCTTGGCTCATGGCCTACAATCAATGGAGATCTAATTGCACACCCACTTCAGGACGCTGGGAGAACCCAGGAGGACACAGGGGGTTGTTTTTTCAGGAAGCCTCTGAGGCCTTCTGGGCAAGACGGTGAGCTGCCCTTCTGACTGTAGTACCTTGAAACTGGGATTCAACAGTTGAAGTTTTATGGAGCACCATGTGGGAGGTTCTGTGCTCGAACTGTGGATTCCACAATCCACAATGTTAAGACGGGGCACAAAGTTTCAGTGTGAAATATGATCCATTTCTCAGTCTTTTATCTATTGTGAGGAAGACATGAGCCCTGCCTTTAAGGAGGCTGCAGTCTAGTCAGGAAGGAGAGTGAACATAGGAGTCTCCCTTGAGAATATTCCATCAGCTTAGTCCTGGATAAAGGGCGAAAAATTGGTGTAGAAAAGGAGGGCGATTTCCAAGCCAGAGTGCTGTGTACATATGCATGGAGGAGAAGGAAGGAGAGGGTGGGGGAGAGAGTTAGTCAGAGGTTCCAAGTATGCAGGTGGTAGTGAAACATGGTGTTACATAGGCAGGACAGGGCTTGGCGTGGAAGGCTTTTTAGCCAGATGAAGGAGCTTGGACTGAGGGCCATGGAGAACCACTGAAGGATTTCAGCAGTGAGTGACACAATCAGATAGCATTTCAGAAAGGTTGCTCTTACTTGCACAGGGTCAACTGGACTTGGACAAGAATCGAAGCAGGAGAACTGATGGGAGGCTGATACAGTGATCCAGGTTAAGACACGATACTGGCTTGAGCTAAGGTGACAGCAGAAAAAGAGCATAGAATTGAGAGAGATAAACAGGCAGAATGGGTAAGTTCTATGAACCAATTGTATAAGGTTGGAGAGAGAGCTGGAAGAACAATAAGCCTCAGTTTTCTGGTGTGAGCAGAATGTACTGATAGCATTCCCTCAGTTCGAAATTAGGAAAAGGGAAGAGAGAAGAGGATGAGTTAAGCTTTAGACATGAAGTGTCTGTATGACAAGTAACTAGAGATGCACATTCAGCAGATAGTAATGCGCATTGAAATAAAGTTTGAAACAACTGAATGAATAAATAAAGGAAGGAAGTCACCCAGGGAGCAAGCAGGAGGGAGAGAGAACCAGGCATGGGATGGGCCTTGCTTCCTTTCTCAGTAACCATGTATATCACTTAGTGAGGACTAATTGGTCTCAGTGTATCAGGCTGAAGATGGAAACGTGCTTTGGGAAGCCCCAGACATTATGCAATTGAGATCTATAGATTTTTTAAGATGCTGTAGTTTGCTATCTTTGCAGCTGAGTTAAGTTGTAGCATGTTGAGTCTCTGATCGTATAATCTGATGGTCAAACAACCAAAACTAGTTAAAAGGAAAAAAGGTTGGTCTTTCTGCCTTGGCAATGATACCTGCAAAAAAATGAAACCCACTGTCTCAGAAGTACTGACCTACTCCATGGCTGGGCCTGCTCTTTTCAGTCTCGGAGACCCTTCCTCCTAATATATTCACTGTTTTTTGAACAGTTCTTGGAAAGATGTTAAGAAGGGGCACAAAGTTTCAGTGTGAAATATGATCCATTTCTCAGTCTTTTATCTAAGAAGCCAGACTTGCATAAATACTGCTACACATCTCTACTTACCTATGTAGTCCTAATCTTTATTTTCCTCCCACCTTCCAAATGGCAGGCTGGTGTCAGAATGGATACAGGATTAGCAGGAAAATTCTCTTTCCTCAACCCTATTCCAATACTACCACACAGCCTATTACATATTCTACCTTTGCTGTGAGCTGAGCCACTCTTCACATGAATAGGACTTAAGTGCTTGCCGGGAGTCTAAATTATGCAATAGAGACCATCAGCGTGTCTCAGAGAGGAAAATTCAGCCTTAAATGATGGGGCCAGAAGTCACACTTGGAGTTTCCAATTGTTCTGTCTTTCAGCCCTTAAAAATCTTGCAGTGTTTATAGGAAGTTCTCTCCAAAAGCAAAATATGCTATTATTATTATTTTTTGACTTAATAAGAATGTTCTTTTGGCAACTCAAAGGCACATGAAAAGCAAGAGGAAAAAAACCTAAGGGGCCTTCAGTGGGTTTTCCTTGTTTTCTGACACTATGAATTGAATGCATATCCACGTGTGTATACAAATCAGAGTGGCTAGTATAGTCCGAGCTCTAATTTTTCTGCAGTAGTAAGGAGCTCACAGAAACTAGGCTGTGTATCTGAAAATTCAAAGACTGCTGGGCAGGTGCTCAGAGCTCTACTCAATGAGTCTGGGGATCCTCATTGGAGGAATCAGTAACTCAGAACTTGAGCTGATGACCGATTGCCAGGCTGAGTCGTGTCTAAACCAGGGGGGAATAAAAATCATATTTTAGCAATAAAGGAAGTGGGGAAGTAACCGTCATTAAAAGAAGAAAGTCAAGCTGCACATCTTGGTCCAGAATTAACAGCAATGACAAAAATTATTAAAAACGTCTCTATATAAAAATACTGACCATGTGCTAGTAATTTATAACTTATGGTACAATTAGTATGATTCTGCCTATTTTACAGGTGATGAAGATAATGCACGGGGAAAGTATGTCCCCTGTTCACGTTCAAACACCTAAAGAGTGGAAAAGGAGAGACCTAAACCCAGGTGCATCTGGCTCTAAGGCCTGTGTTCTTACTTTCATATTAAATTTGAAAAGAGAGGGGTGATGCAGATCAGAGCACAATTCTACCCTTTTAAAATGGCCTGGACTCCATACTTGGCGAGAGAGTTCTAGGTGCCACTCCTAAGGTAGCCTGAGTGAACTAAAGATATCATAGCAGAAATAGGCTCTGCTCCATGAGAGCTGGTGGGACAACTCAGCACTGAGACTACACTGTAGGCTGAGTTGTGAACAAGACAAAGTAAGGGGGACATTTCAGCCACCCAGACATGTGCCCTTGTTCTTCCTTTTTAGCGTGGTGATTATGAAGAACAGGACAGCAGCTAGCACTCTGTCAACACAGGTGATAACGCATGATGCAGCAGGAGTTGCAAGAATAAGGCTGGGCCCCACTTTCAGTGTGACTCTGAAAAAGTCACCATAAGTGAGACAGAAGTCGAGTCATAACAGTTCCTGAGTCATTGCAGGAACCCCAGAATTAGACTTAATGACTTCCGTGGGGGCTGGGGCACTTTGCTCCAGGAAACTCCTTCTTGCTTAGCACAGACTTTCCAGATTGGCTCTTCAAGCATATCAGCCTCTTCCCACCTCACGGCCTATTGCAACTCTGCCCGTAACTTCACCTGGAGAGATTGTTCTTAGCCTTCAGATCTTACTTTTGATGCATCTCTTTGGGGAAGCATGGTCTAATCAAATTAGCAGCCTTTCCCCAGTGTCCATGCACTAATCACTCTCAGCCACACAATCCTGCTTTCTCTTCCCACAGTACTTCAATTATCTTGTTCCATTTGTTTATTTACATATGTTTAGTATCTCTCCCTCTCTGTTGGAATGTAGGCTCTCCTCTTTCAGAGACCTCATTTGTTTTGCTTAGTGTTGTACTCCAGTATGCAGAATAGTGCCTCGTTTGGTACATGCTCCATCAACACTTCATTTATTTATTTGTTTATATATTTACAATTCAGTGTTTTTTAATTTATTTTTTAAATTTACATTCAAGTTAGTTATATAGTGCAACAATGATTTCAGGAGTAGATTCCTTAATGCCTCTAACCCATTTAGCCCATCTCCCCTCCAACAACCCCTCCAGTAACCCTCTGTTTGTTTTCCATATTTAGGAGTTTCTTATGTTTTATCTGTCCCCTTCCCTGTTTTTATATTATTTTTGCTTCCCTTCCCTTATGTTCATCTGTTTTGTTTCTTAAAGTCCTCATATGAGTGAAGCCATAGGATATTAGTCTTTCTCTAACTAAACTAATTTCACGTAGCATAATACCCTCTAATTCCATCCACATAGTTGCAAATGGCTCCATCAACACTTTTAAATGAATGAATGGATGAATGAATCAATGAATGGAATATGGTTGTGTTGTGAATATTACGACTTTTTTGTGCTACCAAGCCCTCAATGGCTGAAGAAAATATGTATTCCCAGCAGCAGGTGAAAAAGTGCATGCATTGGCTAGGTAGCTAGTAAGTGAAAAGAGCAGAGGCTTATGCTCAGGTCTCTGACTCCAGTGCTTTTTCCATGCAAATGGAAGACTAGGGAGAGAGGGCCAAGCACAGTTCTAAGTATTTCTGTTATTGTCCTTCCAATTTCACAAATTGGGCACAGAAAGATTTGGTAATTTGCATAAAGCCACTTAGCTAAAAGTAGCAGGCTAGCTCCAAAGTCCATGCCTCTAATCACTGGAATATGATGGCATGTTCCAGACAAAATGGAGAGGCTTCCAAAGAGACAACAGTGAATCTAGGACCATCAAGATGTGTGGGGATTGTGGGGATGGTCTTCTAAACCAAGGATATCTGCCTGAGTTAAAGCCTGCTGTGTTCTCTTCCTGTCTCCTGACATTTTTACCAAGCTGCCTGAAATCCATTTATTCTCGGAAATTCTGCTGCTTCTGATTTCTGGGTAAAGGACACAGTAGAGACAAGAGTAAACAGTTTTCATGCACATCGTTGCTTCTTCTTGAGACATTCTATCTTTGCTGTCTCTGAGACAGGCCCATAGGGCTCTTAGTGCTTGTCTGAAATGTGCATGACCAGGTGGTACAGCCTGGAGCTTCTGCCCTATGAAAGATGGAGATAATGCCCACTGAGTGGGCACTGGTTGTGGGCACCCAGTTGCATTTCATTCGTAACAATTAAATAGCCTTATAGCAGCCCCTGGTTGCTGACGGGCTCACACCCCATTGCCATGTAATCACATCTAATCCCATTGAGCTCTGCTCAAAATAGCCATAATTGGTGGTTTTATCCAAATCAATAAAGATAGCTTCTACATATTGATTATCATCCAGGGTATAAAATCATCATCGGTTACCTGGAAAAGAGAAGCAGGCTGCCAAGGGAAAAGGTCAGATATTCCATTTGAACAGGGGAGGGAAGGGGGAGGCGGAACCAGTGAATTTTAAGGTAATAGTATCAAATTACCTGAAAATGCACACAGTATATTCTTGTAATTTGCAACAACAGAGAGCCCAGAAATAGGTCAATCATTTAAGTGAGTCTTCAAGTCTTCTCTCTGTGATGCACTGAGCTAGCTTGCATTAACAGTCTTAAAGGGGCTGGAGCCAACCAAAGCAGAGAGAGCCACGGGGCTCTTTCCTTCTTGCATTTTACAACCTAACAGTTTCAGTCAACTCGATGCCTCAACCTGATTTCTTCTGTTCAATTAATGATCAACAGATTCTCGGCCACTGTCATCAGTGAATTTGGGAAAAGTCACAAGGATGAGGTGAATAGATTATTCCATGTGAGAACCCAGGAGACAGAGTAGAGATACTCCCTGCCAAAATGAACTGGAACACATTTTCCACACGGCAATGGAAGAAAGAGCCTGCCCAATTCTAAAGTTTACGTGTCTAACCACTGAATTTAAAATAAGCCGGATCTTTTATTTATTGCAAGATGAAGCTCATTATTCTACCCTTCTCTCTAGCGAATGTTAAAACAAAAATTGCTTAAGATCATTCATGAAGAACACAAGAAAAAAAGAAAATCCATTCATAATCTTGGTACTCCCACATATTAAAACTGGTCTTGGACAATTCCTGAGTCAAGTTTCCTCTTCTGTTAAATGGAGATTGCAATGATGACAATGTCTACCACACAGGGTTTCACGAAAAAATAAAATAAAAATAAAAAATACATAAAAATAAGGGTGCCTGGGTGGCTCAGTCGGTTATGCCTCTATTGATTTCGGCTCAGGTCATGATCTCATGGTTTGTGGGTTTGAGCCCCGTGTCAGGCTCTGTGCTGACAGTGTAGAACCTGCTTGGATTCTCCTTCTCTCCCTCTCTGCCCTTCCCTGCTCATTCTCTCTCTCAAAATAAATAAAAATTTTTAAAAATGTAAAAAAAATATAAAAATATATAGCAGCCATATATATATGTATATATATGTATATATGGTAGCAGCCATATATATATGTATATATATATGTATACATGTATATACATATATATGTATATATATGTATACATACATACATATATATATATATATATATATATATATATATATATACACATATATGGAACACAATAAATAACTACAGAATTTGACTTTAAAAAATTTACTTATGGGAGTTCTCTTAAAGTTCTTATCCATATGACTATATCATTTTTACATAGCTATAATTATTACAGAAAAATCATTTGATATCTCTCTACCCCCAGTTCTTTATTCACAATACACCATTATAAGGGCTATGCATACTTCTATTGAATGGATATTTACTTAATTCATCTCCTATTGTGAGATATCATCTATGATAGATAATATTTCCATGCATGTCTCTGGCACACAAATTATTTTCCCTTTTGGATTATTTGGATTATTTTCTCAGTACAGTGTGAAGGGGGGTTTTGGGGTCAAAAGTGTTGTAATAACACAGGCACTGGAAGTAGAAAGGCTTACCCTAGCAGGGAAACCATACCAGTGATCTTATTAGAGGAAGAATAGTCAAAGCCAAAATTAGCTTTTAATCCAAGAGATAATAAAGTAGAAAAATCAGTACAGTTTCCATTTTATAGATGAAAAAACTGAAAATTTAGACAGGATATTTAAGAATAGACATATATATAACAGGTAAGAAATAGACTGATGACTTTCACATACCATAGATGCTATTGATGGAGCCATTTGCAACTATGTGAAACCCAGGAATCCAGCCTACTGCTGGATTTTATCTAACATAATTATTACAATTATAATTTTCAATGAGCTCTTAGGGGATATTTGGTTTATGAAAAATGACTGTATTTTTAATATATCAGTATGGCAAGTAATAAACAGAATGAAACAATCAGAATAAATGAAGAGGATTTAAAAAAAAACCTTTTTTTGTGGGTGTTCTTAAGGTCACTAAAGGTTAGGTTGTTTTGTTTTGTTTTTATTTTTGCCATCACCCTTCAAAGCCATAGATTTAATTTCATTTGTTTTCATAGACTAAAGTTCTCCTGGATGGCAGTATTAAATATGAATCTGGAAACCTGAAATCTGTAGACTTCTAAACATACAGTTACCATGAAATAGGAAAGAGCCAAAGCTCCTGGATTGCCTCTAGCAGGTCCAGGGTTCCATCCTTAGTCCCTACCTCCCTTTGCTCTGTATACTTTTCCTGGATTATGGAATATATTCCCATGATTTCAATTATACTCTAACAGCTAAGACCTCTCTCATTTTCCAAACTGGTAGAGATGGCCGTCTGACTGCTATCTCCAACTGGATATCCCTCAAGCACCTGTAACTCAAGTAAACTTTTGTTCTCCTCCATATCTTATCCCCAGCCCCACTGTACCTGTACCCCTAACTGTGTGCCAACATGCTTCTTCTCTGTCTTTGAAGCTTCTATGAATTGCTCTATCATCCATGCAGTCATCCAGCCAGTTGAGGGATTTCTCTTCCTCTCTTTCTGCCCTCTTATAGCCCTGCTTAAACAATCATCAAATTGACCTACTTTTACCTTCTAATTATTACTGTTATTCACCCCCTCCTCTCAATCTCTGTAATGTCTGTCCTGGTTCATTTCCTTATCTTCCCTGGCCTGACGCAGGACAATAGCTTCTTCAGTGGCCTCTCTGCTTCCAGTCTTGACCCTCTTCAATTTATCTTTACTTTGCTGCCAAAATTAATATTCTAATAAATAAATGTGATCATGTCACTTCCTTGATTGAAACTTTTCAATGATTTAGTACCATGTGCTAGAAAGTCAGTAAATAATAAATGTGTGTGTGTGTAAAATGAGTGAATAAGATACTGACAGAACCCCTTAACTCATGAGACCCTTCATGAACTGCCTCTGCCTACATTTCTAGCCATACTTCCTATAATTTCTAACTCACTACTTTATATACTAATAGTTCCACAAATATATCATATTGCTTCACTTCTCTGGACAGGTCTGGAAAGCTCTTCCTCATTTTCTTCATTTGGATAATTTTTAGACTTCCTTCAGGACTCAGCTTATGTGTCATTTCCTCCAGCTCATCATTTCTCATCCATTCTTCCTCAAACAGTTAATTATCCTACCATGTGCCAAGAACTGTGTGCTAGGCACAGGGAACAAAATGGCAAGTTAGACCATCTCTGCTCTCAAGGATAGATAGGAAGATAGATATGGAAACAAACAAATGTCACTCATTCATTGAAAGAAAGGCTATGAGGAATGCAAGAAAATGGTGACCAGGAAGGAGAAGAAAAACAAGGTGTTAGTTTATCAACTCTATCTGTAGAACTTAGAGGGTTGGTGATAAAGAATTCCTAGTAAATGTACCAATATGTACAGAAACATGGGAGAATGAAAGCAACTGAGGGCAGTGTGATGTTATGGGCTGAACTGTATCCCCCTGCCCAAGTTCATATGGTGAGGTCCTAATCTTCTGTATATCAGAATGTGATCTTGTTTGGAAATGGGGTCTTTGTACAGATAATGAAGTTAGATTGAAGTCCTTAGGGTGGGCCCTAATCCAGTAAGCCTGTTGTCTTTCTAAGAAGAGGAAGTTTGGAACCTGACACAGAGAGGGAAAACTGTATAAATAAACATGGAGAAGACAACAATCTATGAGCCAAGAAGAGAAGCCTGGAGCATATTCGTCCCTCATGGCCTTCAGAAGGAATTGACTCTGCCGGCATCTTGATCTCAAACTTCTAGTCTCTGTACTTTGTGACACAATACATTTCTGTTGTTTAAGCACCAAGTGTAGGGTACTTTGTTACAGAGGCTCTTGTAAACTAATACAGATGGTAATTTGTTTGGGCTGGAAGATGGCGAGAGTGGACAGAGTTGAGAACAAGTTATGGGAAGTGTTACATGATACACTGAGGTTTTCCTCTTCCAACTAAAGTTTGAAACTTACTTTATAGGTGATGGGGAGGAATGAAGACAAACAGTTTAGAACTGAGTCTAGAAAGCCCATTCTGGTGTGGGCAGAGGATGGGTCAGAGGTGGGAAAGCATGAGAATGATGGACTACAAACAAGCTGTGGTGATAGTTCAGATGGGAGGGGCCAAGAGCATGGTCCATTGCACTGGCTGTGTGAGTGAGGGGCACTGCCATATTGATTTGATTGCATTTATCTTTAAATTATGTAAGACTTACTGAGCCTATGCCTGAAAGCACAATGAGGGAAGAGACAAACCAAAGAAGTTCATACAGATAATACATTTGCTCCCAAAGTGTCACCAGCCCTGATTCAAAAATCGTGGCACAGTCCAGACAATTATAAGTCATACTCAGTATTAAATGCTTCAGTATTAAAGAACAGTTGGAACTTATTAAAATTGATTAAGTTTAAAGCCTACAAACAAATGAAATGTTACCAGAAGCTACCAAGAGAATAATAATTAAAAAAAAAAAAGAAAAAGGAAAACTCCAGTGGACTTCCTTCTTGAGACAGCAAAGAACGTTCTTTCTTCTTCCCACCTTCCTTTAATTTATCCTTTTTCTCTTTCCCTCTTTACACCCTTCAACAAATAATTATTGGGCTCCAACTTCACTCCAGGTGCTACACTAAATGCTGGCACACAGAGAAAGCAAGCAAGCAAACAAAACTTTGTATGAGGATGTCAAGACTTACTGGAGGAAAGATGTATAAACCAAGAATCACCATCCAGTGTTATAAAAGCTGTAGGCACTCTGAGCTGTTTGGCAATGTCTGCTCTGATGGAAGAAATTAGAAAATACTTCCCAGAAGCTGTGACTGGAGTTAGATCTTGAAGGGGAGAGAGAAGGGATCAAAGTCCTGGAGTGTGGGAGAGTGTGCTATCTTTGGGGAAATGCAAACTGTCGTGTGACTGCCGAGTTAGGCCATCTCAGGACAGACAGAAGCCGAGTGAAGAGGTTGGGGAGATGACCTAGGGGTCTGACTCATAAGTCTGACATCTTGCCACTGAACTCATCAGTTTGGTCCAATGACACCAGAAAATGTTTGATTCCAGAGAGGAGAGAAGATTCTTCAGACTCTCTTTTCTCAATCGTTCAGCTTTCAGAAAAAAAAAAATCCCAGTAAGATTGTGGATAAAGAAATGAATCTAAACTCAGAGATCTTCACTAGGGCAACATGTTCTATAAATTTTTGGGTCTCACTGTGGAAAACTGAGCAAACTTCTTCAAGGCTCTGGGTGTTAGCTTTTCTATAAGATGGCATTATGATGGTGGAATTGGATATGAGTTATAGCTCAGTGACTCACTGGTCATGCCAGCCGGGATAAGTTGCTTTGTTTCCCTAAGCCTTCTTTGGCTTCCTGAGAAGTACTCACATTCCTGCTCTCAGTCTAACATCCCTCAGGAAAGCTGCAGCCACTGCTGCTCCAGCTGGTGCTGGGGCTCCACGATAACATGCACAGGTACCATGAGAGGGACAGAGACATTGACTCTCTCCAGTCCCCTTTAGGGCAGGTGCCAGAGCCACCAGCCAGAGTCGTACCCACAGGATGGCTACAGTCAGCTTCCCTGGTGAAGTGAAAACTTTAGCTAAATCAAAGTGCTGGTCACAGGGCTGTTCTAGTTAAAAGCACAGCTCAGGCCTGGAAAATTCCAGACTGGCACAGTCAGAGGGCATTGGTGCAAGGAAGAGCCTTGCAAGTCATTGAGTCAAACTCCTTTCATTGTACAGAGGGAAAAACTGAGACCCAGAGACTCTAGAAGAGCACAGTTAATCAAGCATTATTAAGCACCTCATTAATTCCCTTTATTAGGGCCTTTATTAGGGGAAATAATCTGGTGTTGGAAGAAACCCTATTTCACTTGAGCAACTGATTTGGTCCTTATCTTTTGGTCATGAAGAACCTAATTATAGATAGTGTTGCCAGCTATGATACAGGAAACCCAAATGAAGCTGAATTTTTGACGAACAACATATAATTTTTTACCAAAGTAAAAGTATGCCCCAAATATTGCATGGCACAACTTATACTAAAGTTATTCATTTTTTAAAACAGAAGTTCAAATTTAACTCTGTTTCTTGTTATTATTTTTGCTCTACCTAGCAACCCTAATTATAGAGTGTCTTTCCATCTTCCATCCTCACTCCGACTGCTAGGAAGCTTAAAGGCAAATGTATCAGCTTTGCTTTCTAATAGGACTTTATGCTATGCACTTAGCTTTATCTGTCCTTACCATTCGTTTATATTCCCTTCTTTTCTTTTTTACCAGATCATTGGTTTATTATAAAAGGACATCAGTTAGGAACAGCTGGATGCATAGGTCAAAGTATGAGCAAAGGACACACACATTGCTTCCATTTCTTCTTCAGGTATAAGCCTCCCTCAGGACCTCCATGTGTTTGCCAACTCCAAAGCTCCTTTCTCTCTCTCTCTCTTTAAAGAAAATCCAATTTTTATAAATATTTCAGTAAACCACATCAAAAACTTTGCTTGGGTATGACTTAAAAAAAAAAAACCCACAGCACAACACTAGGTAAGAATTAAGGGCCAGATTTTGTACTAGGTCCTGCAGGTGTTAATATGAAAAATACCTGCTGTCCAATCTCAAAAAAAACCTACTCAAGTAGAAGAGATAGTCATTTATACAAGTACTCACAGTGTAGAAAGATGGATGACGAATGTGGCCCAAGGTCACATGGCTAGTTGGTGGTAGAACCAAGATGTGTTTCTTTACACTGTATTCCATATAGTTGGCTAGCTGATAACCTTTTTCTTACACATATCTACCTAACTGTCTAGGGGACAGCACAAGGGTAACTGATTGGCCTTCTAAGCACTCATCCTTTTTCTAGGAGTAGCATCCTTTTTCTGGAGGAAACTCCTCTCTCTCTCTCTTCCTTATACTTTGTAATATAAATAGGAGCTGCCAATTGGAGTATTTGTTCTCCTGGTCATGGATGATTGGTCCAGGGTATGGACACATGACCTAAGCCGGGCAGAATCCTTCCCCAAGAATTTCCACACTGGAACAAGGAAAGAGGCAGTCCCTCTCTTATGGCAAAGATGAAAACAGAAGTATCAGCCATATTGCCTGCTGTGTGGAGGAAGCTGGGCTAAGCACATAAAGGTAATATGTGAAGAGCAGCAGAGACCAGAGATGAGAACACTCTTGCAATGTCTGAGTTTCTAATTTCAGCTATTCTCAAAGCTCAGCTGCAAGTCTGCTTAATCCTTTTAGCCCAAAATGGTTTGAGTTGTGTTTCTATCACCTACAAACAAACAAACAAACAAACAAACAAACGGGTTGTAGCTAATAGAGATGGTTTGAGCTCAATTACCATTAGCATTTTCCCCGACCCCTACACCATAAAGGGATACCAATGGGTTCCGTGAAATTCTGTGGCTCAGAGCACAGTTTACACAAAGCCGTTGATTCTGCTTCCAAACAATACAGAAAAACTCCTGCCTCTCTACTGCCAAAACTAGTGTTTCGCAACCTGCTTCCAAGATACCCTCAAGATGTTTGCACTTAGGACATCGTTGTATCCAGCAGAATCGAGCCAAGCTGACCTTGAGGTCTCCAAGCTAACTTCATACTGCTGTGGTAACTGCTTCCATTTTAAAAAATGGGGAAATTAAAACCCAGAAAGGCCAAGTAGGTTATTCAGTTCATACATATTTGGCTGAGTTCATTCTAGAACTTATCTATGTCTCTTGCCATCTAAAACACTGCTCTTTCCAATATGCTCCCTCTTAATGGCTGGTATCATTCATTCATTGAAGATCCTCAATGTGGAGAGAAATTATTGATTGCGATGAACATAAAAAGAGCAAAAAAACTTTCAGGCTATGTGGTTGTGTATTTCAATAGTCATTTGGGGGAGAAACCTTCAGAAAGTTAAGACATAATATACATTAGAGCATCCCCATTTTGGCTACATATCACAATCACTTGTAGAGCCTTTAAAAAGGAAAAAAAATGAGGGGGGGGATGTTCTCCACTCCCACCAAAATCCATTGAGTCAGAATATTTGGGAGGTAGGCACCAGGCTTTTATATATTTAAAGAACTCCAAAGATAATTTGAAATGAACTGATCTACAGACCAGCATTTGGCATCACTAATGCAGCTTGTTGGGGGCCAAATCATCAGTTGTTTTAGTAGTAATGCTTAGGAAAAAAATTTCTCTTGGTTGTATTTATGTAAAATCAACAGAATCACTTATACAACAATCTAGACTTGCTATTTACGCAATGTTCTATATCTCATTCATTCAACCGGTATTTACTAATTCCATACTAGTTGCTGGGCGCTGTGCTTGGCACTTGGATTTGAAGATGAGTCAGAGAAAAACGCTGCTCTCAAGCAGCCTAACGAAGAAAATACATGTGTATGCATGAAGTTCAAATGAAGTTGTGATGTCAGAATACCATGGGTAGGTGTTCCAGGGAAGAAACTAGAGAAAATTAGGGACAGCATGGTGGAAGAGTATCTGAACTGGGTCTGAAAGCACTGTAGGATTCAGATTCGCAGCCAGGAAGAAGCTCTTCAGGCAGAGGAACCAGCACAGGCCAAGCCTGGCGACACAGAAATGATGGCAATAATAATGAAAGTAGTAATAATAATAGTTATTATAGCAATTTTTGAGTGCTTGCCAAATATGTCAATTAATTTTATAAGCGCTTTACATGAGCATCTCATTTAATACTTACAACAAAGCAATGAAGTAGTTACTTCTATTATTCCTATTATACGGATGAGAAAACGGAGTTAGAGACGGGTTTGGTAACCTTCCTAAGGTCATGCACCAAATAAACCAGCTGCTTCTATTTTGCTCAACACTTGTTTGTGGAATGAGCAGATATGTTAACCCAACACCTTTATTCATAGATGAGAAAACAGGGTCACAGAGAGGTCAAGAGACTTCCTAAGGCCACCAGGCTGGTTGGTGGCAGTGCCCGGAGTAGAACATTTTAGTGCATTCTCCTCTATGCTATGTGCATACACGATGTGAGACTGAGAGAAAAGTGTTGGTATGTCATCTCCTTGTAGTTATAAAAATATGGAGGAAATGCAACTTAGAACTGATGCTTAACCAAGCTATCGCTTTTAAAGGCAGGAGAAAAAAATATAAGGGAGAGGAAGTAAAGCATAGTAGAGTAGTTCTCATTTTGGACAAATCTCTTCACCTTTGTGTCCTCATTTATAAAATGAAGTAATTAGACACGAAGAACTTTAAAAATCCTTCCATTTTGGCTATTCTGTATGATCCTAGGAAGGGCTAGAAACAGAGATTATACAAATGTATACATCTAGGCTTGATGGACTGAAATATAGTCAGAAACGAATAATCATGGTCTAAGAAACCTATATCTGGGGGCCAAAGGCAGCTGTTAGATGAATCGAGAGAGTAGTGTTCTTTGGTGGAGGCCTGATGCTTCACTTATTGCCTCATGTGATGCTGAGAAAGTCATTTGATCCATTTACAGAAACCTCCAGGACCTAATCAACTTCTTCCTTCCAAAAAGAAGGAACGTAGCAAGAGACAGCATCATTTCTCTGTGATGTCAAAAGCTGAAGAAAAGACTGAGCAGATGGTTGGGTTGAGGCCGCTGGGACACTTCTGGTTTGTTGCCTATTGTCCCACTACATACAGTATACCCACCTGGTTGCAGAGTTGAGAGCTTTACCCCCTTTAAGTAACAAGATAGGTTCATGTGTATTCCCTGTGTTGTGCTGTAATTTTTCCCAGGGAAAATAAATAAAAGAAAAAACATCTGGGAGTTGAGGTTGTTTGTAATCTATTCCAACTGGTACCACTGCACCAAATGCAAGCTCTAGCTGCATCACCTGTTTAGAAGCTTGAGAAAAGCAGTGATGCTAGAAAATGTTCTTAGTCTATTGCAGAACTAGATGGATGTAGAAACATTTCCCACATAGCAACAATGATTATATTTTGTATTTATATAGCACCCACTTCTGGAGAGCCTCAGAGAGCATTTGAGAATATTTTTTTCATTTCTCATTTTAAGAAGACTGTGAAGCCAATTACATAAGGTCTACTGCCAGGTGAAGAGCTAGACAGTGAGAGGCACACAAGTAGCCTCTGGGTCTCCTGAGTTCCCCAGTCAGAGGTTTTACTGCTAAACCTGAGGTTTTACATGGCCCAACCACCAAGGGACAGTGCTGATTTAGTGAGTCCCTGTATCTTGAACACGTTGGCAGCTCTCAGGTGAAATGCAAAGGCAAGAAAAAGCCTTTGCTCTCAAGGCTCTCAAGTTTTAAAAAAATATCAGAGTCAATAGTGAGCATAATCAGAGAAAAGTTTCATAAATATGGAAAAGGGAAGCCTAGAAAGAAACCTGAGGTGTTAGATTGGAATTGGAGATATGAGTACACTCACAGCTTAGCTTTAAAATATTTATCTATCTATGTAGCTATAGAAACAGACATAGATGTGTATATTAATGTATATGCATATGTGTTAATGTACGTACATACATGCACATATTTCTTACCTCTGTCTGCTTACAGGGCCTAGAAGCAATGCCATTCCAGTAGCAATGAGCATACCAAGCTTCTGTATCTTGCTTCCCAAATAGAAATTTCCACTAAAAGGAACTGAGGTCCCTTGGGGAAAGGATTGACTCCAGGGCTGAGGCAGGAAAAGCATAAGTTGAGACCCCCAAGTTTCGTCAACAGAAAGTAGGAAAGTGCTCTCAGACTATGGGGACAAGTCAAAAGGAAACTGGAGTCAGGGGCTCCTGCTGACCAAATCTAGGACACTTTAAGCATTACAATAAATATTTGTAACAGATTACCACCTTTGCACAAAATAGGTGTTTTGGGGTCTATAATGAAGAGAGAGAAAGGAGGGGGCTTTTCCTTCCAGTAAAATGCCAACTAAATAAATGCAGTGGGGATGATGAAGATAGAAGCTCAGCATTTGACAACCATCATGGTGATGGCTATTTTAGACAGGAATCATGAAGGCATGCTAAAGCATGTGAGTAGAGGTCTGTTGAAGTACAGGGTATTGGTTAGTTTGGAGTATCTTGCTATAAAATTATGATCTATCACAAAGTTAAAAACTGTGACTCTAGAGAAACCTGGCAGAAAGCAATTTGACCAGGTGGTCAAGGTTTGGTGTCACTAGAGGTTAGTAAAGTGACATTAGATGTCTCCACATTGAATGCACTAAAAGGAGCAGAGCATAAAATTTATGATATTCTTCCAAGAATACATGCCCTGGGGCTGGTCATGAGGAGACAGTGGATGCAGGTTGAGGGACATCCTATGGAATGGAAGGCTAATCATCCACAACTGTCAAGTTAAAGAAAGATTAGAAAGGATGGAGGAACTCAAGAGACATAACAACTAAGTGCAATGCATGATACTAATTGGATCCTGGATCACAAGTAAACAAGAGACATTGTTGAGAGAGCAAGAATTGAATGGGGCCCGTATCCAGTAGTGCTGTATTGATATTGATTACGTAAGTTGGAAGGGTACACTGGATATATGTTGGAAAGGGTTTGTGTCTGTTTGGTGATATACATATTGTTTTCAAAAAACTAAAAAAGAATAAGAATAACATGTCTGTAGGTAAGGGGTGGGGGTGGGGTGGGGAGGAGACACAAATACAGCCAAAGTTGACAACTGAGAAATATGGGTAAAGAAGATACAGGAGCTCTTTGTACTGCCCTTGCAACATTTATGAGAGCTTAATGTTATTTAAAAAATTAGAGCTAATTTTATGAGGTCAGATAAAGTATGCTCCAATCTGAAGCATTTCCCATCCCCTAACATCCTAACCTTAAATACAATGATTAAAAGGATCATTCGCTCCACACCATGAATTTGTTCTTTTATTTATCCAATAGACATTTTCATCAACTCAGTACAAGGTCCAAAGCATGGTAACCAGATGATAAGAAGAGCAGAATTAAACTGTGGATCTCAAAACTGAGAGACCGTATTTTGAATTCAGGAGAGATTTCATAGAGAACCTGAGGTCTGGGTTGAATCTTGAAAACAGGATAAAACGTGGCCAGGGAGAAGTGGGAAGAAGGTATTCAAGATAGAGGGAGGGGACAGAGCAATGACTATTTAGATTATAAGCAGCAGAAACCCATCCAAACTCTCAACAAGAAAAGGAGACCTTATTTGGCCCTGTACATGGATGGTACATAAGTAGTCTAGCTTCAGGTGTAGTTAGAACCAGGTGCCTAAAATATGCCCTTAGGACTGAAGTCTCTGTCTCTTGGCTCTGCTTCAGCCTGTATTGACTTCGTTCTCAATTTACTTCTTCCCATTGCTAGTTACAGTTGACAGGCTCAAGAATCCTGGTGGAAAAAAATAGCTTCTCTTTTCCAACAGTTCCAACACAAGTCCAGAATTACAGCTCATTGGTGTGGCTTTAGTCATATGCCTATTTCGGAATCAATTATGATAGAGAGAATGGAATGCTCCAATTGTCAGGTTTGCCACTGATTCTTTACTAGGACTGGGAGTGAGATTAGCCCCCCAAGAACCACAAAAACTGAGAGTGGAAGAGGGGCAGCTTTCCAAAGGAAAACTTGAGTGCTGTAACCAAGAAAAGAAGAAATGAACACAGGGCAATCTAATTCTGCCAATGAGTGTTTGGGGAACCCCAAGTGGTCCAAAACGACCTTAATATGGGCAGCGTTAAGGACGAGACTAGGAATTAGAATGGGAAGCCAACTTGGGGAAACTGTTTCGAAGGTCTTAAATGCTGGCCTGAGGTCATGGTTCTTATTTGATGGGTTAGAACAGGCATCAGCAAACTCTTTATTCAAGGCTATCTAGTAAATGTTTTAGGCTGTGTGGGTCATATGATCTCTATCACAACTACTCTACTGTTGTAGTGTGAAAACAGCCTTAAATAATACATCAACAAAAGAGCATGGCTGTATTGTGATAAAACTTTATTTATAAAAATAGGCAGTGGTTTGGATCTGGCCTGTGGGCTGTAGTTTGCAGATCCTTGGTTAGAAGAAGCTCTTGAAGGCTTTGAGTCTATAAATGGTATCATCAGAATTATGCCTTGGAAAGATACATCTAGCTCTCAGATGGAGAACAGATTAGAGAGAATGTCTGAAAGTGGGAATAAAAATTAGGAGGCTGTTGCAACGGTCCAGATGTTTGTACTGTGAAGAAACCAGTATTGCTTTTATGAGCCAAATGTACCTGGGAGTTTGGCTTCACAGACTAGCTGGCGCACATCTGGGCCTGTGTGTCCTTAGCTGACCTAGATTCTCAACATCTTTCCAGTTTAGCCACCTCTGAAATCCTAGCCACCTCTGAAATCCTGTGTCAGAGTTTGTAAATTATCTTGGGAGCCTGATTATTCCTTTTCTTTGCTCTACAGTGTTTTGATTTTGAGGACTAAGTCTGTACTATTTGTATGAGAGGGAAAAATCAATAGAAAGAGAAAGTTTAATAAAAAAAAATACATTCTCCATTGACTTTAATTAACTTGGCCTTAGGTTTACAACTTGGGCAAGTATGGAAAATGAAAAAAAAAAACCTTACATTTTACCTTGTACACCAAACTTTTTAAGAATAAAATCTCCAATTAAAATCCATATGTTATGAGCAATTTTTTTCCCTGCAGAAAGTTGAAGAAAAAGAATAAGAAAGGAATGAAAAGAAATTCCCTTGTAGGATCTGACAGAATAGGCTGGCACTTTTAATTCCTGTGGTAAACGACCAAGTACCAGAATCAGGTCAATAATTTATCAGTGTCAGAGAACCCTTCTATTTTTCTCAGATGGTCATGGCTCTGGTGTCTTCTTCAGTCTCATGACTTAAGATGCACAATCTTTGAAACCTGTCTGCACTAGCTTGTCTCTTCAGCACCAATGCTTTCTGCCTTGGGGGCAGGGTTCTCTTATAGGGAGGAATAAGAGGAATGATGTGGGTACCTGGCTTCTGCCAGATGCCTGCAGAAAAAGCCCATGAATTTGTGGACAGTTCACATGACATACTTGTGAGATTTTCCTGTCATGTGAAGTGACACATGGCTATCGGTAGACACAGGCATTAATGTAATATATAATAAGTACACATGCACCCATGCGTATGGTTTACCACACGTTCCATAAAATAACACGTGCATTCGATTGCACAATAGATACATGCATGAACATCTGTTCTCGTACATACAGCACAAATAGATATAATCAAGTAACTGTGTCACACAAATGTATATATACTAGTTTTACTTCTCTATATGTATATAATAGGTATTTAGACAGTAAAAATCCATGTAAGACTAAAAATTCATTTAGAACTAAAAAGATACATACGTCCATATTCATTATATGATCTGGTTCCCCTCATCTCTTGAACATACTCCTTCTAATATTCTGTCCTTCCATCATTATATTCAAGTTATCCCTTGTTTTTCCATAAATGTCAGGTACATTCCTCATCTCAGGGTCATTGACCGGTTGTTCCCTGTAACTGGAAAGCCCTTCCCAGCAGATATTATATAGACTCTTCCCTCACTTCCTGTAGGTCTTTGCTCAAATCAGTTATTCAATGAAATCTACATAACAACCCTGTTTAAAACTGCAACCTATCCACTGTAGCCATATTTCTGTTATTAGTCCATTACAGCACTTACCATCTTTAAGATATCATATAATTTACTTATTTATTATACTTACTTTTTTATCATTGCATCCTCACCTTTCCACTGGAATATACTCTCTAGAGGGGGCAGGACTATAGGATATATTTAGGACATATCCCTAAATCTCTCTCTTTCTCTACACACACACACACACACACACACACACACACACACACACACACCTTTGTTGGGCCATATTCATATACTAACAGTAGCAACATCCATTCCTATAAACATGCCATATATATGTATATACATATATGTACATATATGTACATATATGTATATATACATATATGTACATATATGTATATATACACATATATGTATGTGTGTGTGTATATATATATATATATATATATATATATATATACACACACACACATATTCAAAGAAACAGACACACTAGTAAAGGTGCGTGTGTGTGCTGAAAGTATGTGCTCCTGTTGAGCGTGCTCAGTAACTCATGGTAATTACTGATTCTTCACTGCCAAACAAAGTTTCTGGCTCATTACAGGATTCAATAAATATAACTGAATAAATTCATGAATGTAAAGAGTCCACACCAGTTTATCTGGGACCACATCCATTAATCATGACCACAGACCTCCTCTGTCCCACATTAGGATATGGAAGGAGCTAGATTGGTGATTCTATGTACCCCAGCTACAGGAACCTATTATGAGAGCCCATAGCAAGACAGGTTCAGAGTGACAAGAAGTTTTGGAAGAGAAAAGAAACTGATTGGATGCTGGGAGACAGATTTTGAACTCCAAGAACTATGTTGATTTCCAGAACCTAAAGGTCAGGAGTTAACTCTGTCTTCTATTAAACTTGATAACAAACCAACACAGAATTTCAACTTTGAAAACATTGCTTTAAGGTGAGGTAGAGGGAAGAGGCAGAATTGCTTTTAGTACTTTACATCTGGGCTCAAACATGTCTGTCTCTTTTAAGATTTCTATCAGGTTCAACCTGGGGAATATGAACTAGATGGAAAGTTTCAAGTCAGAAGCCTTGACTTTTGGAAATTTAAGAAAATATAAAACGTCTCATACCTCTCTTCTCTGTTTTCCACATCACTGGTGTGTGTGTGTGTGTGTGTGTGTGTGTGTGTGTGTGTGTGTGTGTGTGAGAGAGAGAGAGAGAGAGAGAGAGAGAGAGAGAGAGAGAGAGTCTGTGCACATGCACACATGCCTGTGTGTGGTATGGTAGGAAAATGTTTGAGAGGTATTTTTATTTTTCTACTACTGCAACAAAGAAACCAAGTCAATATCTGAGCCTTTCCTGAGCAGCTGGATAGATACAGCCCTTTGAAGATTCAGGGCACCCTTGATACTCCTTGAGACTCCTCTGGAACCATCAGAAATTGAGTTGTCCCATCTGGCTTTCTGACTGCCTTGTGACTTCTCTAGAGATGGGGCAAATTTCCAAGTCCTAATTTCTCTCATGTCCCTTGCTCTTTGACCTAAAAAATATCTTTGAATCAATAATGAGGCATAACTATGGTGATCGTGTAATTTATTGTCTAAACTAGGACACTTTTGAGAATAAAGGGGTAATATTGTTAGTTATGTCTCTTCTTCTTGTTCTTCCTCCTCTGCATCTTTCTTTTATTCCTTATTTATTTACAATATTGTTGACTACCTACTGTGTGCCAGCTGTGTAAGTCCTTAGACACACAATGCTCTGCAAAAATAACACTGTATCCTCATGGAGCTTTTGAGTTTAGGAATGGAGAAAGATGATGACTCATTCTTTCAACACACAGTTCTTATAATTCTTTCAACACATAGTTCTTCTATATAATATTATGTGTTTGGCATTATTTTAGATACTGGGACAGAGTAGTGATCAAGATAAAGTCTCTGCCCTTATGAAACTTATAAATGCACATAAATGTGTAATTACACACTATGATTTGTTCTCTGAGGGAAAGGTATGTGATGCTAAGAAAACTAAGTAACACTCAGTTCTAGTCTGGGGGTCAGGATCGACTCCTCCAAGGAAATGAAAAGTGAAGAGTTAACTACATGAAGGAGAGTGGAAGGGTAGAGTGGTAATGTTTAAGGCAGGGAGGACAGGATGTGCAAAGGCCTTGAGGCAGGAAGAAACATGGCATATTCAAGAAACCAGGGGATTGGAGTACAGGGACATGGTGGAGGTGGATAGTGGGTGACATGATATAGGTCTGGAGTAACCAGGGAACAGACCTCCTAGAAGATTCCAGACTGGAGTGAGGCTCCACTTCCCACTTAGTTGTCCAGGGAGATGGTATGCATCAGAGAGTTCCTGGGGTACTACAGTGTGGCAGATTCAAGGGAAGGTGCTGCACAGAATGCTCGGGAAGATGAGCCTGAGTGTAGCCTTACATACAGACTCTACTGCTCTGATAAGACACTAAGAACAGTCAGATGCCTTCCTGTGTGGTGACACACAGGAAAGGAAGTGGCAGTGAGAAGTGGTGGGACAGAGGAGGTCTGTGGTCATGATTAATGGATGTGGTCCCAGATAAACTGGTACAGACCATGACTGGAGGTACTGTTTATATTCATGAATTTATTCAGTCATATATATTGAGTCCTATAATGAGCCAGAAACCTTGTTAGACAGTGAAGAATCAGTGATTACCATGATAGATACTGTTTTTGTCACCAAGGGAATGACATTCTGCTGGACAGAATAGGTCTATGCATCATATTTTAAGAGGAACCACGAAAACTAGAGTCTAGACCTGACAAAAATCATAAAGAATCTAGACATGAGAGCCTATGAAGAGATTTGAAGATTAAAGGTCAACAAGGTGATTGTCTTTTTATTCTCTATAGAAGACAGTGCAGGGATATTCTGTATTATTTCAGGAGGTGGGAGTTGAAGCAGGGGATACGAGTTTTGAAGTGGTCTTGCCATTGGCAACTATGTGGATGGAACTGGAGAGTATTGTGCTAAGTGAAATTAGTCAGAGAAAGACAAAAATCATATGACTTCACTCATATGAGGCTTTTAAGAGACAAAACAGATGAACATAAGGGAAGGGAAACAAAAATAATATAAAAACAGGGAGGGGGACAAACAGAAGAGACTCATAAATATGGAGAACAAACTGAGGGTTACTGGAGGGGTTGTGGGAGGGGGGATGGACTCAATGGGTAAGGGGCACTAAGGAATCTACTCCTGAAATTATTGCATCACTATATACTAACTAATTTGGATGTAAATTTTAAAAAATAAAAAATAAAGTTAAATTAAAAAATAAAAAAAATTAAAAAATAAATGAAGTGGTCTGTTCTGATAAAAAAAAATAATAATAAAGAAGACTGATTTATGTATTTATTTGTTTATTTGTTTGTTTATTCATTTATTTACTTAGAGAGAAAGAGAGAGAGCATGTGCAAGTGGAGGAGGCACACGGAGAGAGAGGGAGAGAGAGAGAATCCCAAGCAGGCTTTGTGCTGTTAGTGCGGAGCCCAATGTGATCTAAGCTGAAATCAAGAGTTAGACACTCAACCACTCAGCCATCCAGGTGCCCCAAAGAAGACTGTTTTAATGGTAGAAGAGTTTTGGGATATAGCAAGGTCCCCGTTGATAGGAAATGCTTATAGTTTGGACTGGTGGCCATCCACTGTAGGTACTCTAGTAGCAACTGCCCACAGGGACAGAAGATGAGCTGAGAATTTGCACTCTACTAAGGGATACAGATATGTGCACAATGCAAAGTAAACTCAAGGGGTGGGGGGTGAAGAGGGATCATTAGTTGCAACATGGAAGGTTCATGTTTCCTGGTCATACCCTGAATCACTGGGAGCATGTATTATTCAACACGCCGTCTCAGAGCTCTGGTAGGTGAAAGGATATCCTCTCAGGTTTGGGAATAGAAACAATAGTCTGAAGGGACATTCTGCTGCTCTGTCAGTTCCTGGCCAGGTGGTCAATGGGATGTAAATCTCTTGGATCTGGAACGTTTCAACTATAAATTTTTTTTTTTAGTGTTAAGCTTCTGATTCTATTGGGTAATGTTTAAGCAGTGGATTTCGCTCCCTAATGAAAGTCTGGTGATAAAGTTCACTGGAGATTTTCATTATCGCTGAGACTGCTCTTCTTAACCCAAAGCCAAACCTTGAAAGAAATGTGTTCTGAAGTCATTTTGGGAAGGCAAATTCCTCCATCCTCAGGAATGGGTATCTGGCAACACTTGGCACTGTTAAAAGGATTTACTGTTTATATGCTAATTTTAGATCTTTGGAAGGGTTGATCAAAGTAGCATTATTACAGTTATCTCCATTTTAGAGATGAGAACCCTGATTCTCAAAGAAGCAACAACTTTGTTCAATAATCTACAGAAAGGACTTGCATCAGTCAGGATAGGCTGGATCATATGGTAGTAACAAACAACTTCTAAATCTTTAGGACATCAAATGATAAAAATTTAATTCCCTTTCATGCTAAGTGGAATTGAGGGCCCACCAGGAGACCTGCTCTGCATCATCTTGGTCTTTCTTTGGGACCCCCGCCACCAAGGCAGCTACTGGCCATTGCCATGGCAAGGGGAAAAGAGAATTCAACTCTTAAATCACCACTTGGAAGTGACTCACCTGACCTGCTCATATTTCAACGGCCAAACTTAGATCACAGCTAACTTTAAGTGGGTGGAAAATTCAATCCTACCATGTGCCCAGGACAGAGAAGTGGACTATTTGTAAACAGTCCTAGTAACTGCCAAAGTGCTAGCAGTGAGCTTCTGCTCCTAACACATTCTCTCTGTCCTAGCAAATCATGTCCTTTCCACTGGGCTCACCGCCTCTTCATGCTAAGTGTAGAATCAAGGCTGAGGTTGATATAAGCAATTCAACTAGCTGGAAAAATCCTATATTACTTTCTTGCTTCTCAACTTTGTTTCTTGGTATCTTTTCTTTTCCCAGGCCACAGCCTTTTGCATGTTAACATAAGTCCGTTTCCCCTTTCCATGTGACAGTATGGTCTGGTTGGGAGACACTGGTCAAAGCTCCCCTGAGAAAGTTTATGATGAGCCTTGTTATGTTTTCCAAAGTGAATCTTCCAAAGATTTACTTGGAACACAAGTCTAAAGGAATGATAGCTATTCTCTCCATAGAGGAAACACATCTCATCTACCATTGAAACATGCCTCCAGCTCTACCACCAGCATTCTCAATGCATACACACACTTGTAAAACCACATAGATATATAAATTTCCAAGTACATAAAATTACAGGGGATGGGGAGAGACTGACTAGATGAGATGGGCACCTAGACAAAATTGTCAAGTCAGTGGATAATATGTGTCCTTGTTACACTTTGACCCCATTGTGCCACAAAGCCTGTTAGGTTGATGGAAAGAAAGAGCACACAGAAACCGGTCAGGATCTGGATCTGTGCTTGGTGGTCTACATACATTAACTTATTTACTACTATGCTATCCCTGGACGTCAAGTGTTACTATACAATGAAGAAAGGAAATGAGGATCAAAGAGACTTAGGAGACCGCTTAGAGCTACACATTTAGCAGAGCAAGAGTTCAAATGTAGCAGTCACTGTGGAAAACAGGATGGAGGTTCCCCACCAAAAATAAAAAAACAGAATTACCATATGTACAATAATTCCACTACTGGGTATTTACCCAAAGAAAATGAAAACACTAATTTGCAAAGATATATATACTCCCTATATTTATTGCAGCATTATTTACAATTGCCAAATTATGGAAGCAGCCCAAGTGTTCATTGATAGATGAATGGATAAAGAAGATGTGGTATAGATATACAATGGGATATTATTCAGTGGTAAAAAAAAATGAAATCCTGCATTGTGACAAAATGGATAGACCTAGAGTGTATGATGTTAAATGAAAAAAGTCAGACAGAGAAAGACAAATACCGTATTATTTACTTATATGTGGAATCTAAAAAAAAAAAAAAAGAACAAAAAGCAGAAACAGAGCCACAGATAATGAGAACTAATGGTTGGCAGAGCATAGAGGGATGGGGCAATGGACAAAATGAGTATGGGGGAATCAGATATCCAGGCTTAGAGGTATAAAGTTAATATGCCACAGGGATAAAAGGTACAGCATAGAGAATATAGTCAAGGGTGTTATAATAGAGTTGTAACAGACGGTAGCTACACTTGTGGTGAGCATAGTATAATGTATAGAGTTGTCAAATCGCTATGTTGTATACCTGAAACTAACGTAACATGGTGCATCAACTATACTTTAATAAAAAATAAATTAAAAATAATTCAAACCTAGATTTGGCTGACTCCCAAATGCAAGCTTTTTCCTTCCTTCCATCCTCCCTCCCTCTCTCCCTTTTCCTTCTTTCCTTCCTCCCTTCCTTTCTTCCTTCTTTTCTCTCTTTCTTTACATGCATTTCTGCCTCTTATTGATTGTAGGGGTCGTCCCTGAGAAGCTTAGCTAACTAACCAAAATGCAATCCCCTAAAGAAATGCCAACAACAAGGGCTAAAACTGGGCAATTTCATCATGCAAAGTGGCCCAATCCACTGTATATGGGTGGAACATAAGTAGTATATGGTGGCATTCACGATTCAGGCGACCATTTGTCACAGAGCCGGGTCGTGGAAGAGGAGTTCCACAGAGGTTCTATTGTGCACCTATGCATGCAGTACACAACCTGCACAACTGTAAGTGGTAGGTTTGCCTGGACAAATGGTTGAGAAATGTAGATAGAACTTAGCTTTCCATGGATGACTGTAGGCAAGGGTTGGCATGGTTTCAGGGCCCAGCCAAGCCGGTTGGTTTGAGAGCTGAACTCCATTACCAACAAGAAGTACACTGCTATTTAGGAAAGAGAGCCAACGTTTCTTCATACACACCAAGCAAACACACACAATATAAGGACTCAACATTTAAAGTAGATCAATCATTGCTAAAGATAGGCAGAATGTTTAATTACTTAGAATTGCAAAGCTGTCAATGGGACAATGACCAAAACAAATGACCTGCTAAGCTACTTGGAAATGGTGATGCCTGAGCTTAATCTTGAAAATCTTGTGAGTTAGTCATGAAAAGTTGGAAAAGACACTCCAGTAAAAGTGAGGGGTATGTGCTAAAGCAAAGAAACAAAGAGAAGGCACTTCCGAGTCCAATGTATTTCAGTGTGATGAAAGGAGGTTGTGCTGAGATATGATGCTAGAAAAAGGAGGCACGAGCTGGATTATGAAGGACCTTTTATGTTAAAGAATTCAAACATTATCCAAGGTTAAGAAGAGGTAAGTGCAGTGTTTTAAATGAGGAATAACATAGTCAGATTTTTAGTTTAGGTAGACACCCTGGTCACAGAAGACAGATTTCTAGGACTGAGGAAGGGGACACAGATTGGGACAGAGAGATCAGTTAAGAAACGTACATAAATCCAGCACCAAAATGGAATAAGCTAAGGGGTTATGGAGACTAAGAGAAAGACAAAAGATTGTTTAAATAATAGTTCCACAGGACTTAATAATTTGCAGGGTGTGGGGTGGGAAGGGATGAGAGAAGTCAAGAACGAATCCTACCTTTATGGCTTGGGGAAGTATGAGAGAGGTGGCACATTTAAGCAAATGAGGAACAAAGGGGAGGAGCAGGATGGGGATGGAGGAAGTGCTAAGTTTCCTTGGGGATATCCAGTACCTACAGGAAGTACCCATGGAAATACACAGATACACCATGGGAAGTCATGCACATGAGTGTTGCCCATGACAGAGGTGTGGGATTTGTATCCCCAAGGTAGAGTTGGGACTCATCCAAGCACAAGCCACGGTTGAAGCCACAGAAGTGGTGAGATCGTTCAGAAAGAGCATGCAAATTGAGAAGGTGGACACAGACACGACTCCAGGGAATACCAGTGTGTGTGGTATGGGCAGAGAAAGAGAATTCTGGCAAAAGAGATACAAGGGAGTGATCAGAGAAATGAGAGAAAGGCCAGGGGAGTGGAGGGTCACAGAATGCCAAGGGAAGAGAGAGAGCCAAGGAAGGAGTGTGCAATGAGATTAAGTGTTGCAGAGAAGGCAAGTAATGTAAGGACTAAACAATTTTATGTGAAGTTAATGGAGATACAAGCCAGACTAGGTGCAGACAGGGAGTGTAGACTGTTCTGGAATTTTCCAACGTATGTGTATAAGGACCTTTGTTAAATTTAAAATAAGCATGTAAATCCCCACATGATAGTAATTATTCCTTTTTCAGCCAACAGTTGCCCCTTGCCACTTCTGGGTCCTTTATCCTGTATGTTTTGCCAAAACTCTAGACATTCCCGGCTCAGCCGCTATAGCTCCTGGGACTGCTCTTTTAAGGAAGAGTCCATGTGAGGCAAAGTGTAAGAAAGGTTGTCTCTAAAAGACTGAGTGTACTCTTTTCTTTCCAAGATGGAAGAGAATGCAGCAGCTTATATAATAGTATCAACGAATACTTTTTTTTTTTATTTTAATTTTTAAAAAAAAAAATTTTTTTTTTAACGTTTATTTATTTTTGAGACAGAGAGAGACAGAGCATGAATGGGGGAGGGCCACAGAGAGAGGGAGACACAGAATCCGAAACAGGCTCCAGGCTCTGAGCTGTCAGCACAGAGCCCGACGCGGGGCTCGAACTCACGGACCGCGAGATCATGACCTGAGCCGAAGTCGGACGCTTAACCGACCGAGCCACCCAGGCGCCCCCGAATACTTGTTATTAAAACATGAGGTACATATTTACCTGTCATTCCTACAATTCTCAGGGGTGAGGGAAAGCCATCATCATCTATGTTCCTGCTTCTCTGTCCACCAAATTCAAGTGGGAAAATATGTTTCCAAAATTATACTTTAATTTTAATAAGTATGTTAAATAAAAAGTTAAAGCTCTACTTATATCAACAATCACATTTACGTTTGTTTAGAAGTTGAAAACTAGAATCTGAAATTAGTTAAAAATTTAAAGTACTTTCAAAGATTTATTTAGTCATGAAGCTTCAAACTACTGGTTTTGGAAAACAGATTATTATTTGTTTCTTTTTGACCATGATTATTCTTGACTAAGCCAAAGAAACAGATTAGAAACCAGAAACAATTGCCTTCCCCTGACCCCACCCCTATACATCCATTAATGTGATATGGAATGTAGCTTAGAAAGCAGATTCTCTCCTTAGACAAAGGGTCAACCTATCAGAGCCTTGGTTTCTTCATCCTTAAATGGAGAGAATTATCTTTACCTCATAGGATTGTTAGGAGAATTAATTAGAAAATTAGCACAGTGCCCGGCACATAGACATTCCATAGATGGTAGTTCTATTAAATGCTCATGTTGAGATTAATTCGTCATTCATTGTAGAGGGAAAAATTTTACCTTTATAATGGAGTGATCAGATTTAGCCTCATTAATCACACAGCAGCCTGACATTATGACATTATATTCCTAACATTTCTGAAGGCATATGGAAATGCTAAGCAAAACCATTAAAGTATTCTTGCAAAAAAAGCCGTATGTAAGTTAAATCTAATCAAGCTTTTAGTCTTAACTTCTAGACTAAAGGAAACAGGTAACTGAGGAAACAGTTCATGACATCACAAAGAAACCATGAGAAAAATCCAGAATGTGGGTATTTAGAAGGCAACTGACCTGGTCTCTTCAAAAAAGTGTGTCATAAAAAAAAAAAAAATGTTTGTGTGAAGGGGACTGTTGTAGAGTAAAGGAGACAAAAGAGATGTAACAAACAAAATGTATGAACCTTTATGGATTCCGGCTTCAGAAAAAAAAAACTATAAAATATATCTTGGGATCAGATGGGAAAATTTTGAATAAACAGTCATTAGATGATGGTTATTAATTTTTTGGATGAATTAATGGCATTGAGGTTATGTAGACTAATGCTTTTACTTTTGAGAGATACAGGTTGAAATATTTAGGAGTGAGATTTCATAATGTCTATAATTTACTTTCAGCAAAAATGTAAACATATTCTTTGTATATAAATAGAGATATAAAGTAAATATGGGAAGATGTTAATAATTACTGAGTCTAGATGGTGGTTATATTAGTACTCATTGTACAATTCTTTCAATTTTCTGTATGCTTGAAAACTTAATAATAAATGTTTGAGAGAAAAATGGAAAATAAATCACTTAGTAAGATAGTAACAGCCAAACTGATTTAATGAAAAGGTAACAAATTTAGCAACAGAATCTCAGCAAAGTATCCATAGCACAGAAAGAAAGTTTTTGTATATTTTTATACAAATATGGAATGCTAAAAAATAAAACGTATATAAAATAAAAAGAATGTTACACAGCATAGGCAATTTCATAACTGATTTAGTGAAAATACATTCAGCAAGCCAAGGATCTATCTGGCAATAACTTGAATTTCCTCAATTGGCTAATACTGAGAACTATCCAGGTGATGATAACTCTATTGCTCCCTCTTTTGGAGAGGAATGTAGAATCTGTCTCCCTTTTATTTTCTCCCCTCCTTTTTTTTTTGACCACTGCAGCAAGAGTGGGCAGAAACTTTTTTCATCCACCCACCCATCCATTTACCCATCATTCATTCACTCCAGCCCCAGTGCTGGGGACATGGAGGTGGAGGAGCCCACAAGAGATCGTGGAAAACCAACATGGGGATGAGTAGCCACAATGCAGTATACTAGGGGCTATTAGGAAAGGCTATAAAAAATGCTTTGGGGTATTGAAGAAGAAGTGAGCTCTGGCTAGGGAGTTTAAGAAAGTTGAATTTAAAGTCAATTAATGCGAGAAATCAAGGGGAAATCAAATGTTTTTGTTTTAGAACTCCGTTTAAATTTATCTACCAATGTTTTATATCTATTGCATTTTATTTTATTTTTAATTGTTTTAAGCTTATTTATTTTGAGAGACAGAGAGAGCAGAGGAGGGGTAGAAAGAGAGGGGAGAGAGAGTCCCAGGCAGGCTCCATGCTATCAGCATGGAGCCTGATGCAGGCAGGGCTCGAACTCACGAACTGTGAGATCATGACCTGAGCTGAAACCAAGAGTTGGATGCTTAACTGACTGAGCCACCCAGGCACCCCATATATGTATTTATTTTAAATATTTTTCTGTTGCAGTATTTTACAGGAAACATAAGACTCAATGAAAATTTCTGGAAGTCCTTCTCTGCATAGTTCCCTTATTTCTAGTATATTGCCTTGCAAATTCTAGCTACCATAGCAGCTCTGATTTCTTATCTATGTTTCCTTTGCCCACAGAGACCAATGCTTTCTGTTTGGGCTCCACTTCTGTGGGCAGAACTTTAAAGAGTATTTATTCCCTTACAGAAACATAGGATGAATGTGGAGTTTACCTTATGTACTTCTCTGCTCTCAAGATAAAGTTCTGAACTCTTAGTTGTCCAATGCCCGAAAACAGTTGCTTCACATAGTTCATCCTATTCTAGAGTTGCTTACGGTGGGACAGTAAAAATAATACCCATTAATTTATCATGGTTGAACTTCATGACTATTTAAAAGGTTACAGGAGAGTATTTTCAAGCCTGTTTATAAGGTAAAGAGAAGATAGGTAGATGATCGATAGATGGACAGACAAGAGATATAAAATACATATATACATATTATATGCATATCACTATATCACTGCATATAGTGATGTATACAAAACATGTGATATATACAAAAATATGTATATATGTGCATATACTATGTGTTATTTTACATTTCCCTCAATGTATTCTTTCAGAGAGATGTTTTAAAAGGGCCCTATTTATTCTTCACCTGGTTTAAACCAGTTTGTAGAAATAAAAGAACAAACCTCTCAGGATGGGAGAATTTGTCAGCGATGCCTCGCTGACTATGGGATAACATCTAAACCCCAGTGGCATTGAATCTGAGCCCTCCTCACACTCTGGCCTCATTTCCTGTCATTTCATATCCCCCTCCAGCCCCGGTACCCTTTAGGGCCCCTAGAAATCTACTTGTGACTTCCCAAATATGTCATACTCTTCCACACCTCCATGCCTTGTGTATGCCATTCTCTCTGCTTGGAATGCCCTTTATTTCTTTTCCTTCTTCATTTTCTTTTTTTTTTTTTAAAGAAAATTGTTTCATCTTTTCTGCAAAGGCCATCTTCCTCACCGGAAAAGCTAAATACTCTATTTCTATTAAAGTATTGTCTTCTTTCTTCTAATATTTCACTTATCTCAGTGCATTGAAATTACATTTTTATGATCAATCTCCCTACATCCCATCCCCATTAGATTATAAAATCATAGCAGGATCATGTCTTATTAACTGGTGTATTCCCATCACATTCACTGTAAGTGGCACATAGTAGGCCCCCAATGAGTGTTTGCTAATAGATGAATTAATAAATATATACATGGTGAAATGAAAATAGATATCTCCGTTTTCTAATGATAATTACTCCTAACCCCAGGACAGTAGGATCTAAAGACCAAGTCACATGTTTCCTATGCTGTCCAACCTCCACTCTTTTGTCTCCTGGTTGCAGATCTGAATTGTATTATTTCTCAAAGGCCATTAAGAAGCCTTCAGAGAAAGCACAAGAGATTACCTCCAGTGCTGGTTTGCAATAATGTCCTTTTGTTCTCAGATAGTCTCCAGTTGACAGCTATCAAGGTTGTTCTAATTTGTGTCACACGGGCCATCTACAGGGAACATTTTGGAATGGGGAAGGTTCAAGAGATAGAAAAAAAGTAATGAATATAAAGTGTAAATGCCATAGTAAAGTAATAGAGACATATAATAACAGCAAGGGAAATTTGACCTTCTGGCCGGAAACTCGATCGTGAACCAATTGGAGAACTTTAGAAAATTGGATCAGCCTCAATAGTCACAGAGTAAACATGGGAAGTGCAATCCAGTCTTATTAAACATAATGCACACTTAATGCATAATTTTATTGCAACCAATTTCATGCTACTGCTTTAAATGAAGCTGGGTTTACTTCCACTGCACCAGTCCACTACCATTAGTGCCTCTTAAGAGAACAGCAAGGCCAGTAAACTGTTACTGGTCTGATCTCTTCCTCAGCCCATACTTTCTGCTTCATAAATTCACCCTGCTCCCACAGCTTGTACTGAGATCTTGTCTCCATTCAGTACATGGCTTTTGAAACACTACACTGTTTTGGCAAGTTGTTTGCATACGGGAATGCTATAGCATTTCCATTTTATGCCAGCATGTACAGCAGTCAACCTTTGTCTTGGTAGAGTGTTTGCCTGAATCCCAGACCTAAACGCTGGGGTTTCTATTATCTGTAAATTCAGTTTGGGGCAAAGGTAGCATCTGCATTGTGATTAGAAGGGGGATGCAATTATGAACCCACAGTATACATTCTCTCCATATCTTGGGGCTAATTTTTTCTTATCAATATTAATTTTGGAAAAGATGCCCTTAAATCATTCAGTTTGTCTCCCTCTGGGGTCTGGTCTTCATGCGTTTAAAGATAATGGGATAGAATTTTGAGCCTGCCTAGTGACTTTGAGGTCCCAGTTCTTCTGTAAAATGTTTGCTCTCAGGAGGTCACTAAAACCTCCCTCAGCCTCAATTTTTTCATCTGTCAAAAGAAGCTCAGTCAACCTTGAGCAAAAGAAGAGGGCAGGCTGCAAAAGCACTTTATAAACCCAAAAGTTGATGCGTATATTATTATAATTTAAAAATATCAAATGGGATGCGTTATGAGCCGACACAACCCTGGAAAAGCCACACTCCTTTCTGTAACCTAATAGACATTGGATTTCTAAAGACATCGAAAAACATATTGGACATGTTTTAATTCTTGTACAGAATTCTCAATTCCCGTCTCTAAAACCAACTCTGAAATAAAATATTTGTATTGAGACAAAATTTCTGCAAATATTTTCCACCTGCTATAGGATGAGAAAGCAAATGACACCCAAGTCTATGGACATAGGCAACAGTAGCAGAATGTCTTCACAGATCTCTGGGGCTTTTAAAATCCTGTACAAAGCTTTGCTTTCCCCTCAAGCAACTCACCACCCACAGGACTCCTTTGAATGTGCCTTTTTTGCAGGAGCCTTGAAGAGCTGTGGCACTGTGGATTGTGGTGGCCTCATGAGAAGTCCTCTTGGGGATGCCACAGGAGATCCCGAAAGAAAATTACTGATCTGCATTCTAAATTCTGGATTCATCAATATTTCTTTTCTTTTTTTTAATTTAGTACCTTTTTTTTAAAAAACATACTTTATTGCCAAATTGGTTTCTATACAACACCCAGTGCTCATCAATATTTTAAAAAACATCTATAGAGGTGGAAACTGCTTCCAGATAAACATTAAGCTCAGTTAGGGTTTTCTGCATTTACCAAAACCGACCTAGTATTGTAAGGGGAACAGTGTTCTGGTTGTACATCATGCTATGGGTCTTCAAAAACATAAATAGAAGCTGTTGCAGCACAGTATTGAGTGGGAGCTGTGTCCCT
This sequence comes from Panthera pardus, assembly GCF_024362965.1. NCBI lineage: Eukaryota > Metazoa > Chordata > Mammalia > Carnivora > Felidae > Panthera > Panthera pardus. Next base: position 67,460,642 of record NW_026526766.1, on the reverse strand, counting down.
GGGGAAAGTGAGGCTAATTTGGGGAAGGCCAAAGTGGGCATAGGCTACAAATTCCCTTTTCCTCTGAGATCAGTAACATTCTTACATTGCTTTCTTTCTTTTTTTTTTTTTTTAATTCCTTGAATATATACTCCATCCAGTACCAAATGGAATTGGAGGCTCATTGGTTTGTTCACGAACAAACATCTGCTGAGCCCAGGATATTGTTGGCAGGCCCTGTGCTAGGCCTTGGGAAGCAGTGCTGATTCTTTACTGAAGAATGTATAATCTATAGTGAGATGATCCAGACCCGAAAATGACATAATGGAAGATAGGGCAAAATAACGGCCACAAAGAGAGGTTACGTTCAAGGTTAGAGAAGTTCAGAAGGGAGCGAGGTCATCCCAGCCAAATAGAGATTTATTTTGTATGATGTCAAAATTAGTTATCATTATTCTATTATTATTATAGTCTCTAAAAACTCTTTCCAGATTAAAATTATAACTTTAAAAAATTTTACATCACTCGGGGGCGTCTGGGTGGCTTAGTCAGTTGAACGTTCGACTCTTGGTTTGGGCTCAGGTCATGATCTCACGGATTTGTGGGTTCAAGCCTCGCACTGGGCTCTGCACTGGCAGTGCAGAGTCTGCTTGGGATTCTCTCTCTCTCTCCCTCTCTCTCTGCTCCTCTCCTACTGGCGCTGCTTCTATCTTTCTCAAAATAAATAAATAAACTTTAAAATAAAATAAAAATAAAAATTATACATCACTTGGTCTAGGGCACATCAAATATCTATGAAAATTCACAGCATCCATACATAACATGATGTACAAAAGCCCCATGTAATCATGTTGTAGCTGGTGAGTACAGTTTAAGATGGCCATTAGGTGATGGGTTGCATGAAATCTGGAGTTTTAATGAACCTGATCTTTGTTGCAAAGGTGGCCAGCTTGCTTTCTGGTCACTTTTCTGCATTATTGGAAATCATTGTCTATATTTAACATCTACTTCTTTACTTTTCCTTCTCTCTCTTCTTCTTCCTTTATGTTTTTAAATTGAGATATTCAAATATCATGAAATTCACCATTTAAAGTATACCATTCAGTGGCTTTTAGTATATTCATAAAGTTGTACAACCATCACCACCATTAAAATCTATAACCTCCAAAAGAAACCCTATACCTCTCAGTCATGACACCCTGGTTCCCCACAAACTCCTCTGTCTCCCTCCTCCCCCAGTCCTAGGCAACCATTAGAAACTTTATCTCTATGGATTTGCCTAGTCCACATATTTTATATAAATGGAATCATACAATATGGCCTTTTGTATCTGCCTTCTTCCACTTAGCATAATGTTTTTTAAAAATTTATTTTATTTATGGGGCGCCTGGGTGGCTCAGTTGGTTGAGTGACCGACTTCGGCTCAGGTCACGATCTCACAGCTCGTGAGTTCGAGCCCCGTGTCAGGCTCTGTGCTGACAGCTCAGAGCCTGGAGCCTGCTTCCGATTCTGTGTCTCCCTCTCTCTCTGCCCCTAACCCACTCTCATTCTGTCTCTGTCTCTCTCAAAAATAAATAAACATTAAATTTTTTTTTTAATTTATTTGATTTTTCTTTTAAAGAGAGAGAGAGAAAGAGAGAATGCATGAGTGGGGGAGAGGGACAGGGAGAGGGAGAGGGGGAGAGGGAGAGGGGGAGAGGGAGAGGGAGAGAGGGAGAGAGACAGAGAGGGAGAGAGAGAGAGAATCTTAAGTAGGCTCCACACCCAGCATGAAACCAGACACAGGGCTCAGTCTCACAACCCTGAGATCATGACCTGATCCGAAATCGAGAGTTGAACACTTAACCAACTGAGCCACCCAGGCTCCCCTCGCATAATGATTTAAAGGTGCATTCATGTTGTAGCATGTATTCTTTGTATGGCTGAATAATATTCCATTGTATGAATACAGCACATTTTGGTTATTCACTCATTATTTGATGGATATTTAGGTTGCTTCCACTTTGGGAGTATTAAGGATAATGCCTCTATAATTATTTGTGTACAAGTTTTTGTGTGGACACATATTTTTATCTCTATTATATACATAAAAGTGGGATTATTGGGTCATATAGTAATTCTATGTCTAACATTTTGAGAAACTGTCAGATTATTTTCTTTTTTTAATCTTTATTGATTTATTTTGAGAGAGAGTGCGTGCACATGAGGTGGGGAGGGGCAGAGAGAGAGGGAGAGAAAGAATCCCAAGCAGGCTCTGTGCTATCAGCACACAGCCTGACGCTGGGCTTGATCCCACGAACCGGGAGATCATGACTTGAGCCAAAATCAAGAGTCAGACACCTAACCAACTGAGCCACCCAGGCACCCCTGTCAGATTGTTTTCCAAAGGAGCCACACCAGTTTTCATCGCCAGCAGCAATATATGTGGGCTCTAATTTCTCTTTATCCTGGTTAACACTTGTTCTTGTCGGTCATTTAGATTACAGCCACCCTAGTGGGTACAAAATGGTATCTCATTGTGGTTTTGAATTGCAAATCCCTAATGGCTCATGATATTGGGAAATCTTTAACGAGTTTATTGGTCATTTGCACATCTTCTTTGGAGAGATTTTGTATTTCTTGAGAGAAATATCCTTTGCCCATTTTTAATTGGGTTGTCACTTTATTATTGAGTTGTTAAGAGTTCTTAATATATTCCAGATATAAGTCCCTTATCAGATATATCATTTGTAAACATTTTCTTGCACTGTGTGTGTTTTTTTTACTTTCTTGATGTCTTTTCAAGCGCATACGTTTTTACTTGCAATGAAGTCCACTTTTTCTAATTTTTCTTTAGTTACTGTGCTTTTGGTGGCATATCTAAATAGGCTTTGCCTAACTCGAGGTCACCACAATTTATCCCTGTTTTCTTCTAAGAGTTTTATAGTTTTTGGCTTCTATATTTAGGTCTTTGGTGTGTTTTAATTTTTATAAATGGCATGAGGTAGAGGCCCAATTTCATATTTTTTGCGTGTGGATAGCCAATTGTCCCAACATCATTTGTTGAAAAGACCACTCCCCGTTAAGTGGTTTTTGCTCCCCTGTCAAAAATTCACTTTGCTTTTTGATCAACATAAGAAACCTACCAGCAGAGACTTGAGAGAAAGCTACCAAATCATCCTTGACCAGGGGATTAGAGGAGCCTAGGCACCCAGATAGCTGTGCATTGCAGTGAGACTGGGGGAAGACTAAGCCACAAGTAATAAGCAAAAGAAAATATGAGGCAACCTTATGTGAGTGGGTCTGATTGTTTTTTCCATCCTTCTCTAATGTTAAGTGTGGGCTACAGGCTAATGGCTGGCAACCGCAAAAATCTTAGAGAGATCTGGTAGCAGAGTATAAACTGATGTTTCTGATGAGAAAGAATTCTTGGGAATTTTTTGGCATATGTATGTGCAAACCTTGAAGCAGTACACATTTCATAGACACTAAGGACGAAGCAAGGGAGGAGACTTCTCTCCCCCTCAGCATCCACAGTTGAACAAGATGGCCATTCCCAGACTCAGATGGCCTAGCATCCATACAGTCTATCATACTACACCCATGCAGTTCACAAATATAATGCTATTTTACTTGTTTATTTCAACATATTATACTGCGTTAATTATCTTTCTTTACTCTTGTCTGAAGATTAGCTATCAAGGGGGCACTGGCAAGACCTCACCTATTCCATATAATAGACATTCCCATGAGTGCTGGAAAGACTTCTGGAAGGGGGAAGGTTGCGTGTGTGGCTGACTTTAAGGAAGACTAGCCATGATTCCACAACATGCCTCTTTGAGTCAGGAAAGTGGCAACAGAAGGGGACATGACACTCAAACAGGTAGTTCTGACAGCAAATCTATTGAATAGCCCAAGTAGGAGAGAGTCCAGGAATAAAGAGGGCTGTAACAAAGAAGACAGAAAATAGGACATGTAAGAAAGGACGATAGGAGAAAGCACTGTAGAGAAGACCCAGGATGTATTGAAACTGTTGGAAAGTGTGAAGCATACCAGAGAAGTTTAACCAAATGTGGTCAGAGAAAACCCAGCCATGGTTTACATCATATTTCATATCATGTATCTGCTTTTATATCTTTGTCTCTTATTTATGTGTCATCTACCCTCCACACGGTTCTAGCCCATCTACCTTCTCTAAAATTCCTCCACCCAAGATCACCAGGGACCATTTAACCTCTGCCTTATGGTGTGCATCATCTTCTCTATCATACTGAAGAAGTCAATCAAGTCTTGCCTTTTGACATTCTTTCCTCTCTTGGCCCTTTGCTCTCCTGTTCCCTCCCCGATTTTTCTTTCTCTGTCTCCATCTAGCAATCCTTTGAATTCAGAGTTTCAGCATGCTCTACAGTTCATTCACATCTGAGTTTCATATAGTTTGTCCCATAATGAGCTCATCATTTCTTCCCTAAAATTATCATCCTCCTCCGGCATAGTTTGCTGCTGTAAATGCCAAGTTGTCTCTTGGACTCAGATTCTCCTTTCCCTATTTATTCTAGGTACATTCTCAGTAACATCTTTCTCCATCACAGCTATGACCATCATTCTCTAATATCTTCAATGACTCCCCATTATTCACAGGATCAAGCCTGCCTCTAAGGCCTCATTTCTGTTTCTGGGTCTTTAAACCTTGGTTCACAGGGCTCAGGCCCCATGGTGGACTGTAGCTTTGGGATTTTCCTCATGATCTCCATGCTCTAGTCCTGGTTGCCTGCTCATAATCCCAGTTCCTGGATTATGAATAAAAGCATTGCTCCTTCACTCCACCTTCCATATGGACTATTATGCAATGCCTCGCACTGCTATAAGTATTCCATGATTTGATCCACACGACCCTGTCAATACCCTATTTATCCTTACACACACACATGCACACACACACACACCATATTCCTTTCAATTGACCTGAAAACCCATTACTTACCCAAATATGTGCCTTTGCTCATGTTAAACATGTAAACATGTGCACATGCATGTACATATATAGCTACATAGATCATGATGACTTAACCACAACAGAAGTCTAAGACCCTTAGGAGTTCTGGTGAGCAAGAAGCTGAATATGAACCAACAGCGAGATGACTGGCCAAAAAAGAGTAGTGCCATCTTGGTTTGAAGGGAGGGTGGTAAATCATGCGTTTATTCTACAGTATTATCAACTGTCTATGCTGGATGTTCCAGATATGATACAGTTCCTGCCTTTTTGAAGTTTAATGTCCATAGGGAAAATAGACATTAAACAATTGTAGCCATAGAAATAGGTATAAAATTAGAAACTGGTAAATTCTATAAGAGAACAGAACAGAGTTCAGGGAAAAACTGTAATGAAGAGCTAATTCAGATTGGGAGGTGGGTGTGGCCTCTTGGGGGAGTTACTGAGAGCTGAAAGGAAGAGCAAGGAGAAGTATAAGACGAACAGAATTCTGGGCAGAAGGAATCACATGACAAAGGCCATGTTAAGGAGCTTGACTATTATCTTAGGTTTAATGGGCAATCACTGATGATGGGTCATAGTGGATAGACAGCATCTATTTCATGGTGGTCATACCACCATAGTGTGGACTAGGCATTTCATCCTATTTTGCAAATGAGCTTTAAAAAATGAGTATTGTAGCATAAGAGCATCTGAAAAGGAAGGAAGGAAGCAGGAGGAAGCTGGCAGTCATTAATTCTGAGACGACAAAATGCCAAAAAAAAAAAAAAAAAAGGCAGAAAAGAAAATAATATTTATTGAGTATTCTGCTATATGGTAGTCACTGTGCTGGAAACTGTCACATACATTATCTCACCCAACCTTACCACAATCCTGAAAGGTAAGCATTATTTCCATCTTCCAGATAGAGAAATTAAGGCTGAGTGAGGTTTAGTGATTTGCACAATTAATAAATAGTACAACCAGCTTTCAAACCTCATTCTATTTGATGTTAGTGCCCCTTTACTCTCCCCTTTTCACAAGATCATTATTTTCAGATCTCCAAAGGGCTGCCAAATGTCAGAAAGACAAGGCTCTTAGGTTCCCATAGCAAGAGAACTAAAGGCAACATATGCACCTGAGGGTAGAAAGGGTTAAGTTGAAGTGGCATTCATGGAAACAATGAAGTTAGGAGCCCAGGGAAAGGTCAGATCAGGCAAACAGACCAGGAGGACCAGGGGTCAGCAGAGGAATGCAACTGAGTGTCTAGAAGATGCAAAGGAGAGCCAGTGAGCAGGGGGACCTATTCAATGAGCCAGAAGCTGTGGTAGCCATATGTGCACTCCTCGGATGCTCTTAAAGATAAATATTATCTGGAAATCTAATGCACAGAATAGCGATTATAATTAACCGTAATGTATTCTATACTTGAAATTTGTTAAGGCAGTAGATCTTAAATGTTATCAGTACACACACACATACACACCACATACATACACACACACACACACACACACACACACACACACACACACAAAGGGTAATTATGTGAGTGACTGGAGTGTTAATAAATCTTACTGTGGTCATCATTTTTCAATAGTACGTGTATCTAACCATCACACAGTAAACCTTAAACTTATGTATGTTATAGGCCAATAGTATCTCAATAAAGCCAGGGGAAAAAAAGAAAAAAGAAAAGAACCTGCCAGTCAGCTGGGAGTCTAGAGGGTTGGAGCTGACTCTGCTCTCCTCCTGAGCACTCTTCCCCGGCTGGTTGCCAAGCATGATTAGCTGGACTATGGCCTGACCACTGGTACAGGTAGGGTTCCTTGAACAGGCAATCTTTGCCCTGGAGCTTCTCAGTGGATTCTCTAAGACTTTGCCAGATGGACACTGTAGTCTGAAACTCTCCCTACCCAATCTGCTTTCCAGAAGACCTGACACAGAAGAAGTGCACAGAAGGAAAGTAGGAGTCAGGCCACTGGCTTGGACCATCATAATAACGACAGGTTTTCATATAGCACTTATATGTGCCAGATACTGTTCTAGCTGCTTTATGTATATTAATTCATTTATTCCTCACTCTGAGTGAGGAATAATTACTATTATTTCCAATTATAGATGAGTATTCACAGAAAAATACATAACTACTCTAAGATCACACAGCTAATAATGTGTAGAGCCAGAGTTTGTACCCATGCAGTCTGGTATAGAATTCAAGTCTATAACCCTTGAGCTCCAGTTGGGCAGCCCACTTCAAGGTGGTTATAGATAAACAGGAAAGACAAAGGAACAGGCTTTGTAAGGTATTGCATCACACACAGGGTAGCTTCCTGATCTCTCTCTCATCTTACTCTTCCCCACTTTGCTCCCCCACAATGGCCTTCCTTTCTTTCCCAGAACTCCCTTGGCCCTTTTCTTCAGAACCTTCACAAAAGCAATTTCCTTGGTGCAGGATCCTTCTCCTCACATCCATCTAACTTCTCAGTCTGTCACCATGGCCTTGGGGAACTCTGTCCTGACCGATGTCCTGGGTTCAGTCTCATGTTACACTCACTCATGGCATCTGATACTCTTCTTCTAAAAGAAAATGTAGAATGTATATACAATGGAATACTAGTTGGTGATGAAAAAGGATGAATTCTCATCATTTGCAATGATGTGGATGGATCTAGAGGGTATATGCTAAGTGAAATAAGTCAGTCAGAGAAAGACAGATATCATATGATTTCACTCATATGTGGAATCTGAGAAACACAACAGATGAACAAAGGGGAAGGAAAGGGAAAATAAGATAAAAACAGAGAGGTAGGGAAACCATAGAGACTCTTAAATATAGAGAACAAACTGAGGGCTGCTGGAGGGGAGATGGGTTGGGGGAGGGTTAAATGAGTGAGGGGTATTAGGAAGGGCACTTTTTAGGATGAGCACTATGTGTCAGATGTAAGAGATACATCATTGGGTTGTACTCCTAAATTTAGCCAAGATTACACTGTATGGTAATTACCTTGAATTTAAATAAGAAAAAATTCAGGGTGCCTGGGTGGTTCAGTCAGTTAAGCATCCGACTCGATCTTGGCTCAGGTCGTGATGTCACGGTTTGTGAGTTCAAACCCCACATTGGGTTCTCTGCTGTCAGCACAGAGACCACTTTGGATCCTCTGTCCCACTCTCTCTTGCCCCACTCCCCACTTATGTGTGTGCGCATGCTCTCTCTCTCTCTCCCTCCCTCCCTCTTTCAAAAGTAAATAAACATTTAAAAATGTTGTAAATGGGGTGCCTGGGTGGGTCAGTCAGTTAAGTGTCTGACTCTTGGTTTCGGCTCAGGTCATGATCTCATGGTTATGTGAGTTTGAGCTCCACATCCGGCTCTGCGCTGACAGTGCAGAACCTGCTTGGGATTCTGTCTCTCTCTCTCTCTGCCCTCCCCTACTCACGCTGTCTCTATCTTTCTCAAAATAAATAAATAAACTTAAAACAATAAAAAATAAATTGTATTTGAATTTTGTATTTGAATTTGAATAATTGTATTTGAATTATTTGAATTTTTTATTTAAAACTTTTAAAAATTGTATTTAAAAAGTTTTAAATAAAAAATTCAAATAATAGTTAATGTTTAAAATGTTTTGTAAGGTTCAGTTTTCCAAGATCTGTGTTTGTGATCTATAAAATTAGGAAATAAGTCGAAACGGTTGTGTATAAAAGTGTGTAAGATAAGCTTTCAATGAAGGTTGATCAAATTTTTACAAGTTTAGATCCTTTTATTATTGCACGTATACTTAATAGGATTAACAATTTATAATAACTACTTAAAAAAAAAACCTCTTAATACAACTCCAGTGAAGTAACTTGTTTGGTAATGACTTACTTGTATTTGTAAACACTGACTGGATAGCCCTACCCTGGCAGTGTGGGTCACAGCCACAAAGTAGAGTAGACAGAGGCTTACCCAGGAAAACAACATATGCCTGAAAATTAGCTCTGCATGGCACAGATGGGCACTGCGTATACCCCAATACCATCACCAGGGGTACGTGAAGAGGACAGTTGACAGTTGGGAGGGAATTTGGGAGAGGAGAGTCAACAAGGCAGGTCTGATTACAGAGTCCACTCTAAACCTTCCATCTCTGAGAGTCCCCGAGTCACCTCCCTGAGGCTGGAGCATCCACAGGTCGCCTTTCATCACCCGGAGAATGTGATATTTGATCCTCTTAAGTGAGGCAGCACAGTGGACTGAAACATCTAGAGAGAGAACATGCAGCATATTCTCTGGCTTTGGTTTGGTCTTCGTCCTTGCCCTCCTTGCCCACATCACCTGCCCTGATTCCTTAGCTGAGAAGCGACGAGATAGACTAGATGATCCCCAGGGCCTTTAATTCTGCGATTTATAGGCCATTATTTCTTAGTGTGACTATTCCGTCCTTTCAGATTCCCACCCTCTTTAATGTCACAGGCCTTTCCCTTCCTTATCAGTGATCAGCACAATGGAAAACTGACCTTTGGGGTACAGCAGTGCAAGATTGAATATCCTTGCCTAATAGAACTATAGCTTGAAAGAACTGTAATGGAAAAAATTTATTTTCCATAAGACTGTACATTTTTTAAAGCTCTTACATAAGAGTTGTTTATTTTATTTATTTCAAGAGTGTCACAGATGGAATTATTTCCACTCTACGGATGATGAAACTAAGGTTCAAGGGGGAATGTAATATGCCCAAGGTGTCGGGGCTGGAAGTATTTCTGGGGTTGGAACCAGCTCAGTAGCTTAGCAATGTTGTTATTGTTGCACGTCACCAAGTGGAGTCAAAGAACACATATTTAAACAGTATTAGTACACGGTGAGTGTGTACATAAACTTGATCACTGGCCTTATACATGCAAGTAGTAACTGAGAACTGAAAATGAATGATTTCATTCCATGAATTATTTCACTGAAAAACCAATTCATTAAGAAAGTATTTATTTGTATGAGAATTTAGCAAGTGAAAAATCTGGGAGTTGAGGGGATGGGTGAAATAAGGGATGAGTGAAACAGGTGATGGGGATTAAGAGCCCACTTATGATGAGCACTGAGTAATGTATACAATTGTTGGATCACAATATTGTACACCTGAAACTATTATAACACTGTATGTTGACTATACTGGATTTAAAAACAATTTTGTTTAAATCTGTATATTCTTACTATGAGTGTACTTAATATAGAAAAAAAAATAACTCTTCCCCTCCCCTGCTCATGCCCTGTCTCTCTCTGTCTCAAAAATAAATAAAAACATTAAAAAAACAAACAAACAAAAATGCCTGGGTGACTCAGTTGGTTAAGCATCCGACTTCAGCTCAGGTCATGATCTCACACTCTGTGAGTTCAGGCCCCACGTCGGGCTCTGTGCTGACAGCTCAGAGCGTGGAGCCCGTTTCAGCTTCTGTGTCTCCCACTCTCTCTGCCCCTCCCCTGCTCATGCTCTGTCTCTGTCTCAAAAATAAATAAAAACATTAAAAAAAATTTTTTAAAGGAAAAAAACCCCAAGGACACATGTTTCAGTCACTCAAGCTAAAAATTTTCAGTATCTCAGCCTTTACAAATAGTTACAAAGTAATATACATAAGTAATGGGGAAGAAAAATAAATTCGGGGAAAAATCATTTTGATGTCCACCTTTCAAAGAGTTATTGTTTGAAGTCAGATTTTTAAAAAATCCTGAAAAACACCTTTTTTTCCCCCTCTCTTGGCTGAATGGGCATTCTGTTGGAGTGGAGGTTGGGTGAGAAATGTTTTTTCCTGAAAAAAAACGTGGTTTAGACACAGGCCGGGGCTAGGTTTTCTCATATCATTGGTCTCTGGGAGATGTAGAGGAGTTACATCACCTGTCTGGGCCTCATTCTCCCTGTCTGTAAACTGGGAGTACCTTGTCAAATATTTAGATATATGACCAACATAGATATAATTACATTAATCCTTGTGTGTAAGATTTTAGATGTTGTCAGTGCTTCCCCTTATTTATTTTCTCCCAAATCCCTGTAAGGTAGGTAAGAAAGATGTGCATGTCCCTTTGGTAGACAGGGAAAGTGTCTAAGTGAGGTAGATGGATTTGCCAAAGGTACATCGCCAAGATGGTGTGCAGCCAGGACTTGACCTCAGGTCCGACGGCTCTAAACAGGTATGTGTTCCATAGTGCCACGAGGTGCTAATTTGCACAGGCAAGCTACTGAACAAAAGCTCCATGTTTCCTTTCTAACATACAACTTTTGGGCAGGATGTGTAAGGTGCCTGAGCTTGGTGAGAAAGGCATTTATGTGTAAGAGGTGTCTGTGCATTAATGCGGTGAGTGAGAAGCCGAACTAACATCTAATTTTAGTATGCAGCTAGTGCGATGTTCCTGTTAATCGTATTCAGTCAGGCTGACTGAGGAGAAAGGAATAAAATAAACATTTCACTTAACCTTTACAATTCGTATATTTTGATTGTCCCACCAGCTTAGAATACCATCCCCCCTGTAATTGCCAGCCATTTTCTATGCTCTCCACACACTCAGCAGCTTTTTCGCTCTGAGTTCTTTGTCTCCTCCTCCTCTTCTACCCTGTTCTTCCCCCTTTTCTACCTCCTGTCAATCCTCATGCCCACTGACTTCAGGCCAAGTCCCCTGTCTGTCCTCTTCTCCTTTGTCCTTGTAGGCATGAAGTAGCTCGCCTGGGGTTGGAATGGGGCTCTGAGGTGACCTACTGAACATTCCGCACATGAAGATCTCCAGGAAGAGTAGGCAGCATGAAACTCCGTAAAGCACAGAAGCAGGACGTTGACAACATCTTCAACGGACAGGAAATGAGGAGGAAAAGAAAACAAGCAAGTGGAAGAGTAAAGTAAAAGAATCTTTTTATCTTCACATCCTCATCCTACCTAGGTAAAAACAACGGCAACAGCAACGACAATAACACATTATGAAGGAAAAGCTACGGAACGGAAATGCTTTTTGCGTTACTGTGTTCAGCATGGTAATTACAAATGTAATAATTGAACAACGACGGCACAAGGGGGTTGGCATGGACAAGGCTGTGGAGTTGAGCACACTGGAATTGTCATGGTGCAAATCCTTGGTGGGGGAGTAAGGAGTTATTTTCAAGTTGTTCTGAATCAGGAAGTTATATCTGCCACCAAAGCAGGAACAGGATGAAAATCTCTGTTACGATACCTACTCAATCAGAATACATAGTCCCTAGAGTAGATGATTTGTGCTGTGCTGTCCAATATGGTAGCCACTAGCCACATGTGGCTTTTGGGCACATGTATTATGACTAGCCTAGATTCAGGTAAAATACACACCAGATTTTGGAAACAGTATGACATAAAAAAAATAATGTGAAAGATCTCTAATGATTTTTAAAAATTGACTAGATGCTATGCTAGATATTTTTATATGTATGTATATATATTAATTAAAATTAATTTCACTTGTTTCTTTTTATTTTGCTCCTTTTAATGTGGCTACTGGAAAATTTGACATCACATATGTGGTTCACATTGTAGTTCTCACCAAATGGCTATTGGACAGCCCTGGATTAGAATTCCAGAGCTGCAATTAAAAGCAAATAGAAAGAGAATTCCTCTCCAGAATAATAATCAGTATGCCCAGTCTAGGCAACACTGGGGAGTATTTGAGGTAGAAAACTATCATCAGATTGTTGTTGATAAAAATCTAGGTACTCCAGGTGAACTTCGAACAACTGTGAATAGAACTACAGCAAATAAGCCAACATTAACCTACGGTGACAGAGACAACTACTTGGAGAGGGTTGTGCACGGAGCCCAATGGAATTAGGACAACTCACAGGGAGGAATCCAGACCAGATCAGCCAAAGAGTTTTTACTTTTGCCATATTTCCCTAAAGTTGTTTTTTATTTTCGTGAGGAAAAATGGAAGTTCTTAGGAGGAACCTATTGTTACCTGTATATTATTATATAAGGCATTGTATATGTTTGCATACCACAGGTTACACTCAATAACAAACTGCAGTTAGCCCCGCATAGAATGAGTATTTTGTAACATCCAGTGAATCTTTCGGCAGGGTTTGGTAAGGTCCATTTTAAGGAACCCCTTCAGGTACTTCAGTAGCTCTCCATCTCATCTCAGAATGACCCTGGACAAGGTTCCAGTGACCAAGAGTGTCTGGAAAAAAGCAAGCTGCCCCTCTTCTGGAATGTGACTTCAACCAGGTCTGTCTTAGCAGGAGATGCTTCGAGTCCTATTAGCATTCCTGTTCACTTAAATCCCAGTTTTTCAAAATCCCATGGGAAAAAAAAAAGAGTCCCAACATAAATGAGATCTTTGCAAACCCAGTGTTCCAAAAGGAAATGCACATATCAAACCATCAGTATAACCAAGTAAGTGTGGGTTATTCCCACAGAGGGGATTTAATGAAGATTTCAACTGTTCCTTCTGTGTCCTGGAGCTACTACTATTCAGTGACTGGCTGCATGTGGAGCAAGCTGGGACCCTTTGGGTTTCCTGTTAAAAATACAACATTGGTTTTTAAACCAACCAAGAAATCTAACATCAGAAACTTTTTTTTTTCTTTGTCTTCGGTCTTCTTTGGTTCTAAATTGCATAAGAACGGGAGATGTGGCTCTTTCCAAACCCGAGAGATCATGGATGACCAAGAGTCTTTTGTATGTCTCGTGTAAACACAAACTGAAAGGAGGCTGCTACGGAATGAAAATCAAAAGCCAGATTTTAATCCCAAAGTAGAAGATACAACCTAAGAGACTGAAGTCTTTTGGATTCTCTTTAGAGCTACCCCAGTCACGAAAGAGGTCTCTTTTACTTCTAGGTTTCAGAGAAGGAATACTCAAGGTAGAGTCTAGTCCCATCTCCAAAAGCTTGCTGCAACCACTTGTATCATAGCTGCATGTTTCAGGGTTACGAGCAGCCCCGTGTTCCGTGTTGACCATTAAGCACATCTGCAACTTATCGTTTCTCTTCTCTGTTCTGTTTTCCAAGGGTACAGATACCAATATACAGTTTCTTAATTACTCTCATCCACCAAGATTGCCAAGCTTTCCAAACTTTTCCATTGGACAGTTTGCCACAGAATTCATATCATGTTCTGACCTTAACGTTCAGGGTGTCCAATTGTATCATGGTTGATCACGTTTCCGTTATATTCCTTAAAAGAGGTAAGCTCTTTGGTAGGTTATATAATCAGTCTGAGACTTAGTTTTCCTCATATATAAGGGGAGGGATAATGATACCATCCTTCCATGGAGACTGAGTGAGACCTGAACTGTGGCATAATTTTCTCCACGTCTGTAACTTCCCAGCACATAGTAGGGGTGCAAATCATAGCTGCTGAATAGCTGCTTCTTAAACTTTGTTCTAAAAGGCTATTTTAGAGATAGCTGGGAGCAACTTCAATTTTCTCCCATGGTGCTGAGAGGAAATCAACAGGACTGTCCTGTAAGACCCCCAGGAAGAGACGTAACACTTTCAGCATGGGAAACAATGCTCAAGAGGACTTTGGGCTGTTCCATCCAAGTTAGCAATCCAAGGAATAATTGCCTAAAATTTCCCAGTTCTCAGTGGGCTCTGTCTTGTCCCGGAGCCTCATTGCACAGGATGTTGGCTGCCATCATGACCCAGGTTAGACACAGATCAAGTTATATCATGGTATTGCTCAATTCATTCCTCATGCATTTATTTAAAAAGGTGCTCCTAACAGGTGACAAGTACTGTTCTAGTTACTGAGAATATGGGCGTGAACAAGTCAGGCAGTGTCCTGGCCCTCAGGGATTGTCCACTCTGGAAGGAAACTGGCATTAAAAAAAAAATGGCCAGAAATAAACTCACATTCAGGATCTATAATAAGAACAACATAGGCAAAGCATATTCCTTTGGAATCTCATAACAACCCACCAAGGCAGTAGAGGTCATAACATGTTATGTGAAAATGGGCCCTGAGAGGCCAACAAGCCCACACGGCCCCTTGGAGACAGGAGCAGAGGTGAGGCTGGGCTTTTCCAGCTCCACCACCCGCTGCAGGGATCATGCTGGGGCCAAGGATGCAAGGTAAATAAATCTTCAGTTTTGTAAAAAGGGGAGAATTCCTTCCTCTCAGGGTCATGAGGATTAAATAAGCTATAGAAGAAAAGCACTCAGAACAGTACCCTACACTCAGAGTTCATTAAAAACACATGGTGGCTGCTGTGAAAAATGTGGAGAAGACAACCACACCATGGTGTGATAAAGTTACTAGAAGAAGGTGCTTCCAGAAGGAAGAGTGACTAATACTCTTCAGCAGAGTAAGAAAAGGAGCCTAGGTGGGTTTTGAACACAGGGTAGGAGTGTGTGGTGGGGCCAGGGCATCATGACAGCAGGAAATAGCATATACGCTGCACGGAAGAATGTGGCTCATTGGCGGGGGTGGACTGTAATTGCTTCTTGTGGTCGGGATATGAATGCCCTAGAGGAGCAAGAGATGGGCTGGCTGAGCTGAGAAAGTAATCCCTTTTCCATGGCTGTCAGGAGCTCTCAAAGGTGATGGGAGAAGAGGAGCACCAGAGAAAACCTCCACCCAAGCCCAGGCGCAGTGAGCCATTTGGACCTCCATCATCTGAGAGGTGAAACCCCAATTGTGTGCCAAATTGCCTCTTCAGGCTCCAGTCTCTCCCCACTGTGGACTGTTTGCCTGTCTGGAATGAGATAATTTGTCAGACACCAGCTGCTGATCATTCTTTCCTCATGGGCACATTTATTATTATGTTACAATGCGCAGGAAGAATCTTTACCATCACTGGAGTGAAAATGATTAAAATGTTGTTTTTTTTTTTTTCTCCCCCAAATCCTCAAACCTTCCCTCTGCCGGAGACAGCATCGGTCATAGACGATATCGGGGGAGTGAAATGCAGGTGGGGGGAGGATCATTGTCATAATTAACAAAACAGCAAGCACAGAACCCCAGGGTGTGGGGCTCGGGAAGGAGGACCATTCAGAACTACGAGCAGAACAGGAGTTTGGCAGCACAGAAGCCGGGGCGTGTGTCTCTGAAAGAGTGCCGAGGATGGGCTGGCTGGCTGGCTTCTAGAGCCGCACCATGTCTAATTATGTACCAGGAGGCAAGAAAAGGTGTAGGTCTGTCTTTCCAGTTCAGGGGGAGAAAAAAAATATGTGGTGTCTCGCGTCTAAGAAACGAACAGGCTGACCTTTTCAGAGCGCCTGAAAGAAAAAACCAGATGTATTCCTCAAGAGTCACTGTGACTGAAGGCTTGCATTGTGCAGTCACATAAAGGGAGAGCTAACCAGAAAACAGCAGCTGATGATCTGAAGCCAGGCTGTGCTATTGTCCGGCACACAAATGTTCTACAAGGACCCAGACCACCATGCAGTTCTCTGTGCACAGACTATGAAGGTTGGTGGGGGGAGCGGAGGGGCCCAGGGCTTTTTTCCCTCCTTTTCTTTCTTTCCTTCCTGAAACCTTTTCCTTCCAATCCCTCTACAGCCGCTCACATTCAACGGCTAGCAATTATTCCCATTGACCCTCCTCACTCTCCAAATGGGGTGTGGGTCTCTGAAGGTTTTCTCTTTGTACCTGACAACCCCATGTTGCAGGCAGGCTCCAGGGAGGAGGTAAGGGCTCAGCTCCCTGGGGACAGTGACTGGGAATGGAGTGGCTGTGATTTATTTTCCATCGAGCAAAGTCAAAGCGAGGCAAATGCGGGCTGGGAGGCAGACAGGAGAATCCCCCCAGCTCCATCAAGGGCTGCTTCTCTATTGTCCTCTGGGAAGCTCGGATGAATGCTGGTGGTGTTGGAGGGGGAAGGGAGTAGGGGGAGCAAGATGAAAAAGAGGAGGCAGCCGAGTGAGATGAAGTGAGATGTTTTCTTCATTCCAACTCTGTTCTTTTAGATTTCCTCCAACGGCCTTTACCATTCTTAGCGTTCATGGCTACATTTCAACTCCCCTACAAACTGTAAAGTCCTTGAAGGGAGACACTTGTTTTGCCCTACTTCTTGTCTTTCCATTGCCCTGGGATTATATTTGCTCCAAGCAGTTTTCAATCAATGTCTACTAACTAGAATTCACTCTGTGTCCCTAGATCTTTGGATCTGGTTCCTCCTTGTCATTCATAGACAGTCCCCTCCTAGCAGCAGCCTTCACTGACTGCCTAATGGGAAGTAGCCCCAACTCCAGAAACTCTTTATCATTTCCTCCGTTGGAGTGTTTTTTGGCCACGTCTACAAACATTTACTAAACAACGCTAATTGGCCAACAGGAAAAAAAAAAAAAGTTCAATCAAGAAGATGAAATCATAGCTCTCTGTCTTTTTAAGTGGTCTGACCACACTTTTCATAAACCACGTGAGGCCGACTCAACGGTACTCCAGAAACAGGATCATATTACCGCCGTAATTGAGATCAGGAATCCTACTACCTAATGGCTAGACAACTGGGCCACTCTGGGGTGAAGCCTCAGGTACTGTCCTTGAGGTTACAGGCTCTATACCCAGTTTTATGTTTGACATAGCGCTTTGCATTGGACATAGTTCTGGCCATATACATGTTCTGTCGTTTCTTGTCTCCTTCCCCCACTGGACTCCAAATTCCATCCAACAGCAACTATTTCTACTGCTGCTACCAACAACCACCACCACTACTGATTGTTTAGTGTGTGTCAGGTACTATTTCAAAGCTTCATATGTATTATCTTCTTCAATTTTTCATTTTGTGAAAGTATATTCCCAGTGTCAAGAAGAGTGGTTGGCACATTTGGAATTTAACAAATACTCGTTGAACCAAGAGAAGGAATGAGTGCCAGACCCCTCCAAGATTGCCACGAAATTAAAGCAAAGTTCTAGAAAAAGAAGTTACTTTTCTATGAGAAAGTAACTAAAGGCACATCCTAAAGCATTCTTGAACATACAGGTGAACCTTGCTTTATACAATAAATTGCACGGCCTCTGGGTTTTTCAAGCATGTGTTCTTACTTACAAAGCATCAAGGAGTTAGAAAATTCTGTTGTAGATTCTTTTGTTAGGCAAAGACTCATTTTGTAATGAAAATAAATCATCCCCCTCCTCCAAAATAGTAATCACTGGCAAGAGCATCACAAATTAGCATTCTTCAAAGTGCTTTTCTACATACAGCCATATGCTTACACATAGGCTTTTCATATCACTGGAGAACTCAGTGTATTGAGCACCTATTCAGTGGAAGATCTCTTAAATACCAAGAAGCAAATACTCACAACTTAACAGATAAGGAAACTGAGGTTTGGGTGGGGGGTGACATATTTTGGCCAGAGAAAGTCTCTTCGATAACTTCTGTATCTGAAGGGTCTTCTCAGGCATGTTATCACTTTGAACCATGACCTGGGATAATTCAAATTTAGAACTGGCCTGGCTTTTTAGGTTGTTCCCTGACCAGAGATGCCTGTTTCATGCCCAGATTTTTAATTTATTTTGAAAAAAATTTATTGAGGGCCTCCTATGTACCTCCTATTGCTCTGGGAACTGGCAAATATGACAAGAAACAAGACAGAACATAATCCATGTTCACAAGGACTTTTCTGGAATCCCACTGGTAGCCACTAAGCACACGTGGCTATTTGAATTTAAATTACATACAAGTTTAAAAAATTATAAATTTAGTTCATCAATTTCACTAGCAAATTTCAAGTACTCATATACTTGAATTTCTTTTTTTTTAAATATGAAATTTATTGTCAAATTGGTTTGCATACAACACCCAGTGCTCATCCCAACAGGTGCCCTCCTCAATGCCCATCACCCACTTTCCCCTCCCCTTGAATTTCAAGCCCTTCAGTTGCTACCTGTGACGAGTGGCTAACACATTGGAAGGTACAGATGTAGAATGTTGCCATTATTACACAGAGTTCTTTCAGACAGTACTGCTCTAGATAGATGATAAACAAATATATCATGTGTCTGGAGGTGGTAAGGGCCGTGAAGACCATTAAAGCAGGGTCAGAGGATGAGCAGAGATGGACAGAGAGGTGTTCATTTACACTGGGTGGTAAGGTAAGGCCCCCGAACAAAGGCCTGAATGGAGATGAAGCAGGCCCCATGGAGATCTGGAGAAAGAACATTCCAAACAGGGAAGTACTTAGTACAAGGTCCAAAAGGTAGCATGCATGTGTTTGAGGAGGAGCAGGGAGGCTTCTTTGGCTGGAATTGGGTAAATGAGGAAGCAGTGATTGGGGATGAAATTAGAAAGGGAGGCTGGATCAGATCACACAGGGATATGCAGGTCAGGATAGTCCTTGAATCTCCACGAAAGCAGAGCACCAGGGATTTGGAGCTTTATCTCTCCCTCCTCTTTCCTCTTTTCCTCTCAAACTTTTTCTCTCTCCATATCTCTCCACACTTCTTTCTCTCTCCACACCTCATGACAACTTGTGCCTCTATAAGAGATGGCCTCTATTTGTTAATGCCCTCGAGGAAACAATGCACAGGATAACATTTTGCACCAGATGGCATCAGGTTCTCTTCACAGCCCAGAACTCTGACTCTGTGACTGTAGGATTTGGAAGTCCTGATGATTGTTAGGTGGGCATAAGCATGACAACTGGGAGTGTTAGGCTGTGTTGACATTTTCACCTTCTGGCAGAGAGATACTATGGGTAATGAATACTAACCATTACTGTAGGTGATCAGGACTAACCCTAGAGTTTACTATTTGCAAAACAAAGGTGATATAATATTGTTCTTATTAATGCATTTAACACACTTAGTGAGCCCATACTGTGCACCTAGAAGTCTTCCCAGGAATGAGGGGATCCCCAGGACACCAGACTTTCTGCTAAAACCAGAAAAACCTCAGGCCCATTGCAGTGAATCTACTTGCGGTGGACATTGTGCCTACAAAGACAAGACACGGTGCCTACCCTCAAGACGTCACAGCCTGGGAGAGAAGACAGACAATATAGAGTTCTGAGTGCTTTGAAAGAGGAGAACTCAGTTGCTCTGGCAACTTGCACACTTGTAAGGCCTCAGTTCAGCAAGGGCAACGAGGGAAGGCTTCCTGGCAGAGAAGGATATCTGCTTTAATTCTGAAAGATCACTAAAGATGCCTGCCTTGTGGCCCCAACCCAAATGGGGTCTCCGCAGAGATTTCCTTAATCGTAGGACACTGGGCACCCACATGTCTGACTCTTTCCCACTGTGCCCTCCCCAGCAGAGAACCACATCACTATCTGGCCTCAGATTCTACTGGCTCCCAAATTCTTCTAATTGTATTGCTTTGTTTGATTCAGAAGCACTGGAAGAAGGGGGTAATAACATTCAGGCAAAAGGAGGCTGTTGATCACATCTGTAATTCTTTCTGGCATAAAGAGAACTAGGGGACATCTACAAGAATGTATATTCATCTAAATTCGTGGGACAGAGGAGTCAGGCAGAAAGGCTTTTCAAAGGCGTGCTGCATCTTGCTCGGTGAGTGAGCATTTCTCAACTCTTTCTTAGAAGCAGACATTAAAACCTGCAGCACAGTCATTTAGAATTTCAAAGGTTTCTTCTTCAGGGGGTGGGACACAAAGACATCACCGTTATTCACATAATGCCGGGATGGTGGGGAACAGCGGCACACCATTAACGAAGTCTGTGCAGCAAACCTTTATGGAGAAAGGCAAGAGCTATTCTGCCAGGATAAAGAAGATGCTCATTACAGTTGTGGAAAAAAAAAAAGATTATTATCATTATTGCTTTTTAAAATTCACTCCTGCATTCTACCTAGGTTGGGAGAACTTAAGAGGGGAAGCAATTTTTAAAGATAGTTCATGGATCACTAAAGAATCACAAAACACTCAACATTCAGTACACATCCATCCATCTCTCTCTCTTTGTCTCTCTCCCTGAGTTGAGGGTGTCAATCTGAATTTAGAATAAATGCAACACCCACATCAAGAGATCCTTCCTTTCTCAAGGCAGATGTCTTTAAGTACTGCTTTGTGTGGTTTTAAATGGCACCCAAATCCTAGTCCATGGTTTGAAGGACCAAATAAGATGGAGCTTCTCACACATAAAGCTGCTGGTCCTTCAACATTATCTTGTATGACTTTGCTAGTCTTCTCCCTCTCCTTTGTTTTGGAATTACATGAGGCGAATACCACAGATCTTAAGTTGGAAAACCAGGAGCCCAGGCTGCAGAACAGCCAGCAGACAACATTGTCTCTGAACTGCTATTGTTTCTATTTTAGGAGCACATTGAGTGATTAGCTTGGGTAACAGTAACATCGCATTACCTTGCACAGGCTGGAAATGTCTTTCAATAAGGAGGCAACACGGAGGCCATGTGATACAATCCCGTAGACAGAGCCAAGTGGAATACATCAAAGAGAGCCTTGATGCAGATGTTTCATGCAGAAGAAAATTAGGTCAGAGACCACTTCAATTTCAGCTTCTGCCAGCCTCGTTTGAGAGCTTCCAGTGAATTCGTAATGAATAGCTTCTAGGGCACTTTTCTCTCATTCAGTCACAGGCTGCCACAGCCAGATGAGCGTTCCATGTGGAATCTTCTCTCATTATTTAAAACTGCTACTTTGTGTTCTGAAATTCCAGAACCCTTCCAATGTACCACCACTATGGCCTAAAACAAAAAGACTCTCAAAATACGGAGAGACATTAATCTGTATCATATTCTTGCTCTGTCCCCTCTCTCTCTCTCTCTCTCTCTCTCTCCTATCCATCATATACATACATGTTTTTAAATACATCCCCCAGTCTCTTGTTCATCTGCCTATGCAGGTACATAAACCATTGCTGAGGGATATTGGAGATGTCGGGATTTTTTAATCTTACTCAACTTTGAAGAAGCCGAGTGGCCTAGAGATGACCAAAAGGTTTTGCTGGCTTCTTGCAGGGAGCATGCACGTGTGAGTGTGGCGTGCATGCATTAAAAAAAAAAAAAAAAAAAAAAAGCTTTTCTCTGAAAAGAGCAGAGAAGGGCAGTGTGACCTCAATGAAAGTGAATGATGCATCTTTCCCCTGCCCACCCCCAGCCCCATCTCACACGTTATTTATTATATTGGAGGGTTAGAATCTGGAGCATCCTGGATGCTTTCTTTTCCATATGCTCTTACTGCCTACCTTTTGCAGGGTTCACACTGACAAATCCTTGCTGATTGGAGTGGGGGTGTGTAGAGGGATCTCTTCAATTCATGCCAGGAGAAGAATCATTAGATTCTGAATGCATTTAGAGGAGAGGGGCAGAGAGACAGACACACAGGATCACAGAAACTCCTCAAAGCTGGTGACGCTCCCATTTCCCATGGGAAAGGACATGAAGTGGCGGCCCCAGCTCCAGCTCATAGTGACACAACTGCTTTGTCTTTGCTACCTCCAAAGCACTAGGGCATTCATTAACTGTTTTTCTCAATTCTAGGGTTTGCAAAGCAGTGGCAGAAAAGTATCAGAAAAGTGCTCAAAGGTCCGCGTCTGCTCCAATCCGGGATGGGAAGCCATCATGAGGATGTTGCCTTTCTTCCCTGCATTTAAAAGGCTTTATCTGGTTTAAAAAATGATACTAGTCTTTCTGCTTTTCTTCTTCAACTTGATCTCCTCTCCACCAGCACTCTCCTACCACTGTTTCTCTCTCGCTCGCTCTCTCTCTCTCTCTCTCTCTCTCTCTCACACACACACACACACACACACACACACACACACACACTCAATTAAAATTTCCAAGGAGGGCAGAAGTGCAGGGAAGCAGTGACAGTGGAGTAGAAAGGTGACCTGATAAAAAGACCTAGTTTCAATCCCACCTTTGTGTGGATGGGAGAAGCAACTCTCTTCTGTGGGCTCAGTGTTCTCACCTGGAGAAGTGTGGGTGCTGATCCCTGATACCCTCACAGCTTTGCCACTGATTCCATAAATAGCCTTTCTCAGGAAATTGATGTTGTCTGGAAATGTCTGGCTGTGGGTTGTAACCACATATCTACCTACTAAGATGTTACTTAAGACCTTGATCGTAGGATTAACATCAAGGCAATGGGCATGTTCATGTAGCAGTGGGTCAGTCTGATTCCTTCCAGATACACCTCAGTGGGGCAGCTCAGCACAGGAGAAACAGTATTAGCTTAGAAGGCAGACAGAGTTGAGTTTGAATTCAGGCTCTGTCACTTCCTGGCTGTGTGACCTCAGGCAAGTCACTTAGACTCTCTGATCCTCAGTTTCTTCCACAGTAAAATTGGGATAGTAACCATTAATAAAGGTTGTTATAGGATTAAATAAAATATATGACATATATGTGCTTGATACATGGTAGGTACTCAGCAAATATTCATGTGATTTTTACCATTGTTATTAAAAATTGATAATGGAGATATATATTGATGTTCATATATATTGAAATATATAGATATCTATATTATATTGATATATATTTCTGTATATTTCTGCCTGTATATATGTAGAAATGGCACATATGACTTAGGGTAGTTAAAAAAATTAACACTATGAATCAACTTTTCTCGTGCCATGTGGAAAATCTTCTAAGACACACACACACACACACACACACACACACACACACACACACACAAGATTCAATTTCTAAAGGCAGTAGCAACTAATAGTCATTTGAAATGCTTAACAGAGATTTTAGCACATGAATGCTTAGTTAGTTACATTTATTTTTATTTCCAACAATATCAGCATGGTGAATTCCCAAGTTATCATGCACTCCTTTTTCATTCTCTCTGAAGAGAATTCTATTTAAGAGGCAGAAAGGGGCATACAGAACCTATGTTAGTGGGAGTCATTGATTTGATGCTGAGTTCTAAATCACAAAATCATAGCACTTCAGAACTTGGTAGGTGAGAAGCTGAAACACAAAGAGGTAACACGACTTGCCCGAGGTTATGGAGGAACCCTAGTCCTCACTGAGTCCTCCTCTGTGTCCTTAGCCATCGTAAGATTCAACCGAGGCTGTGAGCATGAAGATGCTTAGCAAAGACCAGGTGCTGTCCACATGCCAGCGCCCCCTTTCCTGGCACCTGCCAGCTCTCCTACAGCAGCCGTGGCAGAGGGCCATCAACACTGCAGTGACTGCGGGGCTGTCTGCCACCAACTCTATTTAATGACACCACTATCAAGCAGAGCACTGCTTGCCCAGAACCGAATTTGGTCCCTGTCAAGTTATGGGACACAGAGGACAACACGGCCCCCAGGAAGGAGCTCCATGGCCCGCCATACTGAGCAGGCTGGGCCAGCACCAAGACTGAGAATCAAACCTCAGTCTGCCACATTCTGGCTCTGTGTGCCGGTCTGTGACATTTACCGAAGCTAGAGAGACCAAAGTAGGGCAAGAGAAACATCCATTTGTTCTTTTCTACATTTATTCATTCACTCACCTGCTTATTCATTTACTTATCTATTCATGTAATTATTCTTTATTGAACGCTGTGTTTGGAGAAACAAGGCTTCTGAGAGTTCATTATTTAGTAAAAGAGACTACATGGATGGAGATACAAACCAATCACAATACAATGTGGCAAGTGCTATAACAGCAAGCTCCTGTAGCAACACAAGAGAGGGAGGTATTCAACTTTCCTGCTTCTCAAGCATCAGGTGCAGTAGAGATTGTGTAATAATCAGGGTTTGATCAGAGAAATAAGACAACTGATAAATAAATGTCTGCATATTCCTATATATGCGTAGACACGTACACATATGTATCATATAAATGTATATATATTTAGGGATTTGAACTTACACAACTGTGGGGATTGGTTTCACAGTTTTTATGTATGACTACTGTCTTTGCCAGGGTTTGGCAAACTTTTTCCATAAAGGGCCAGACAGTAAATATTTCAGATCTTGGAAGATCAATGGTCTCTGTAGCAACGACTCAACTCTGCTGATTTAGCACTAGAAGCAGCCCTTACCGGTTCATAAACAAATGAGCTTAGCTATATTCCAATAAACTTTATTTACAAAAAAAAACCAGGAGACAGGCCAGATTTGTCCTGTAGACCTTAGTTAGCGGGTCCCTGGTATTTTGGAACTGGTTGCAGAGTTGGAATGGACATCGGGTAAGGAAGATGGATGTGAAGCGGAGGACAGCAGAAACGCACTGGAGGCCAAGAGACGACCTGGAACCTGTGTCCATCTTTTACTGCCTTCAAGGCTCCACCTTCAATGATGTGTGAGTCCAGAAGGAGAATGGATGCCTTTCCTCGTGGAGCTAACCCTGTTATGTGACCCAGGAATCGGACAAATTGAAACAGGACCCAGCGGGGCCTGGAGTTGCTACTGGTTTGGCTGCTGCCCCATGGCTAGGTCAACAGATAAAGTGACAACAGGCATGATCTGTAATCGTTTCCTGGTGCTCCTATGATGACCTTTGGGGTATAAAGTGGATATGGATTCTGTGTCAGTTCAATCATCCAAAACTCATACAAAAGGCTTCTTATGACCCACACAAACTTGGAACAATGTAGGGAAGGAAATTCTGAAACCTGTCATTCCCATTTTGCTAAGTGATTCAAGTCCACACAGATGAGAGTGTTTCAGAGGGGAGGTTACACTGGAACTGGACTTAAAGCATGGGTGACGATTTTCCAGGTGGAGGGCCTCCTTAGAATCCTCAGACAGCATGCTTTGTGAGTGATCTGTTTTCAAGTGCTTCCAAAACAGAGCTCAAAAGGAAAAAGAAACAACTCGTTCTTTTGCCTGCCAAACATTTGAAGAATTTTATTTTCCTAATTTGTCACTAATTAACTATTTCCATTTGCATCCTAATGTGAGCAGGGTAGTGAGTGCTGTGACAGACGCGGCTCAAATCTCCCCATGCAGGCTGAGAGTCACTCTGCCTGTCCAGCCCCAGCAGGCATACTTGCCTATGGGACAACATGGCTGATCTGTCCATGTGGACAGCCCTGGACGTCCAATGAGCATAGTCCCATTTAGGAATATTTTAGCAGATAACTCCCATAAAATTGTATGCTGAGTCACAGCACTGGACGTTTCCCCTTTTTTTAGTAACTTGTTCTTTCTTCCCGTGTTTTGTCTTGATTAATGCTGTCAGGATTTACTAAATGTTCTGGCACCAAAAGTTATATGTAATGCCTTATTCTTTCCAGTTCCTTCATTGTATTGATAATACCTCCACACTACCTCTTGCAAACACCCATTAGTCCATCCTCCACCCATATGTCCATCCTTCCATTCATCTTTTGCATTTATTTGTCCATCTGTCCATCCCTCTCTTACTTTTTTTCTTTCTTTTCTTTTCTTTTTTTTTTTTTTTTTGGCTACTACCCCAGTTCAGTCTTTTGTCATCTCATGCTTAAATGATTACAAGATCCAGTAAGTTGATTTTCCTGAAAGGCCTACTGAATGAATAGGAATTAGAGTAATATAGGCTTTGATTTGAATTGTGTCTCTGTCCTTAACTATCTGTACAACCTTATGTTACGTTATGTAATTATGTTAAGCACATAACTGAAACTCTCTAAGTCTGCTGAGAAACTAATAATCCATATCTCAGCATTGTTGTGAGCATTAATTGAAATAAGGTGTATAAGGCAGGTAGTTCGACGTCTGGCACATAAGAGATACTCAATAAATGTTATTTTATCTTCATCTTCCTTGTTTCTCTTACCCTATCTACTTTAATATCTTCTTCATAAATACATGCAATTGTTACATCATCCTGGTCTTTGCTGAAGCCATTCTTCTTTCTAAAATTGTATCCATCACAATTTCTAATTTACCATTAGGAATTCACTCTCTAACTCTGGGTCTTTGATCATGGAAACTCTTCTCCCTGAATTAGCCATATTCTTAGTTTTCTTTGTAAGGAATTTGTCTGATTTCTTGGATCTACCCATTCCCCAGGTAAAATGCTATTTCTTTCCATAACCCCTGTGGAATCCCCTCAACTTAAACTTTTACTCCCTGTGCATTATTATGATTTTATTGCAGGAAAGCCTAAGGGGAACTGCATTTTTGATCAAAGTCTGTTGAGTGTTGATAACTGTGTCATATACTCTTCACCAGAACCTCATGAAGTAATTATCACCCTCCACTGTTCAGCAGAACATTGCCAACATTGCTTGGCTGGTAAGGACCAGGGCAAAAAGTTGAACCCAGGTCCACCTGATTTCCTTTCTGTTTCACACTACCTTGGCTTCCATCCTCTACACTAAAATAGTAATAATTACATTCTGAAATTTATGCAAGATTACAAAAATGAAAAACCATGAATGGCTCCATTAATGAATTCTATTAAAGGATAAGGATAGTATAATTATTCTTATATCACTTTAATTTTTTTTAATGTCTACTCATTTTGAGATACAGAGAGAGAGAGAGTGCAAGCGAGGGAGGGGCAGAGAGAGGGGGAGATACAGAATCCAAAGCAGGCTCCAGGCTCTGAGCTGTCAGCACAGAGCCCGACATGGGGCTTGAACCCATGAACTGTGAGGTCACGACCTGAGCCAAAGTTGGATGCTTAACCGAATGAGCCACCCCGGTGCCCCTATTCTTATACCACTTTAAATGTCCTGGTGCAAAAATTTAAACCTATCAGAAGGCATGTGGCAAATGTCCAATTAAATGACATTCAATGCACAAATAGAACTTTCACTACAGTCCTTATTCTTGGGAGATTTTATCCCAATTTCAAATGCAATAAGTGACCATAAATCCTTTAACCATCATATTTTCAGGGTATGGTCAATTTCAGCTTTATTCCTTTTTAGTAAGGAAGTCTGCAACAAAGAGGAAATCATTATTATTATTATTATTATTATTATTATTATTATTATTATTATTGGTAGTAGTAGCAGTAGTAGTATTTGGTTAAGATCTTATCACAATAAAAGACTCTTCATACACAGCCCTGGGGTATTGTGTGAAAATTCTTGGACCAGCCAGCCCACTATCCATGGTATTTAGTAACCCCGTAAAAGTTAGATTTGTTTTATTTATAGGTTGGAAGAGCCTTTACCCACGAGGAGTACTGAATAAATAGACTTTTGCTATTTCTCTCCAAAGATGTTGGGAAGGAACCACTCATGAGGAAAGCCTGGAGGGTACAAATTGTCAGAATGAAGTATGGTCCTTTGTTCAGAATCAGAAGAGTTAACCACTCAAATCATAAAATACCAGCTGAAGCTCACTTCACCAAGCAGAGGGGAGCAACATGCAAAGAAGAGAAACAGGACAACACTGAAAATACTCGAGATATAATCTCTCCAGATTAAATCAAGACGAGTCCGCTTGGGATCCTAGAGGTCATGCTTTTGACGAAAAGATCTAGGAAGCATGCTTCAAGGTAGCACAGAAGAGAGTCAGAGCTTTTTGTCTTCTTTTTTTAATTTAATAAAACAGAATGAGATTGAGCGATGCAGAATAAGCTGCCTATCTGGTAAGTGTTTATGTCTGGTTATTTGCACTTGAGTGAAAGAAGAGCAACTCTAAGTTATTAAATTGGGGGGAGGGTGCCAAGATCCACAAAACATCATTAAATAATCATATTATGAATTAAAAAATATTGTATTTTAAGTCTGTTATTTCTTTGGAGAGAAATGAAATGGTTATACATCTGTGCTGTCCTCACAAAAAGGAGCATGCTGCTGAGTCACCATGAGCTTTGAGATCTTTTCCAAGAGAAAGAATGGGTTTTTGTTGCTCAGTCCAGATGAACTTGCCTGGTGCCCCTTCTGATTAATGGCATTTATTCCCCCAGAGAGCTGCCTGAGGCTGAAGGAAGAGATACGACATTGAGACAGAGCTAACCTAACTGGCTCTCATGGGGATTGATCGCATGCCTGACCTTCCACTACAGTGTTCTAAGCATTTGAGATAACTGGGTGTGCCTCCCCTACAAGTAAGTCCCAGTCATTCCATAAAAGGGAATATGGGATGCTCAAATATCAGGTTTCAAGCACTGTACCTTTAAGACAAGTCAAGGTTTACCTTCAATGCTGGGTGTGGGACCTTCTAAAGAAAAGACCTGTATGGTCATAAACTATTCATGCAGGTTATCAAGTTTCTAGAACTACCTACTTTCTGGTTTCCTTCCTTGTCTCATTACCACCTGTCTCATCTCCTTGACAACTCTGATCTCAGGTCTACCTTTGATTTATTTTTATTATATTTATGCCCTCATCCTGGTCATATCTAGTCTTGTTGACTTCATACCTGACCCTGACTTAACCTGACTCCACTTTCCCTGCTTGTTCTAGAGGTGGGTGTTGGTGTCTGACCCATTTGTCAGTGCCTGTTCTTGATTCCATCCCCTGCCCCCTTTTTGGCTTTGTTCTTACTGTGAAAACATCAATAACACCAAGAGGTCTCACTCCATGACACAAAGCCAGAGGCAGGACCCACGAATAAAGTCTGAAGGGTTGCAAGCCTGAGGGAATGTGCCCCACCATCCTTGGCACCTAAGCCACAGAGGGTTAGTGAATACATCCCAGAGAACTCTTAACTAAAGAAGGAGCTGCACCCATTTCAGACTGTACCCCAACTGTATCTTTGTCTTGAGAAAAGCCAACTACATCACTGTGCATCACCCAATGTGATGCAATCGAATTATCAAGTACTTTGGAGTTAGGCAGACTTAGGTTTGAATCCTGATTCTACTCCTTGTTAGCTGTGTCCTCTTAATCAAGCTTCTTAACTTCTCTGAGCCTCAGTTTCTTCATCTATAAAATGGGGCTAAATATTCTTAATGTATACTGTCATTGTGAGAATGAAAAGACATAGTAGAGTAAGTAGGATTTATTATTTGTTAATATTATAATTATTAATATATTATTATTATTACCATAATAATTAGGCCCTAATACCTAAATTCTGGCAAGAATAGAGAATATTTCAAATATTCAGGCAGCTCATTTCTTGAGACATGGGCCACAGGTTTCTTCATGCACTTGGGCTGGTTGATCAGTGTTGTAAGTCACCAGTTGGCTTCCTGCCTGAACTTTTAATCTTGTCCCCATCTAGATTTAAAGAGGGTGAGAAAGCAGAGACATCAATCGTTTCCTTGTCAAGGACAACAGCCCCTTCCTTCTTCCTTAGTTCTCTTCTGGGGCCCCATCCACCCAGTGCCAAGGGATGGGGACTGCTGCTGAATACAAATCACCACGTGGTGGGGGAGCCTTTGTGCCTCCATGGGAGGCCGGAGTAATTTCACTGTCTCTATGTTAGGCTGTGATGAGTCCAATCCAGCCCTCCCACCCCTCCTGGGGTTAAGAGCCCCACCGTGTTCCACAGTTGCCCTGGAAAGTGATGTAACCATGAAGATGGCAGTTACCCAAGGTACTGGGACACAGACTTTATTGATTTGTTCTTCTAATGCATTAGGAGGAAACAGGAAACCTCAGGAAGGTCACAAACAACAATTGTGCATTGACTGGCATAGACATTTACTTCATTCAGGAAAGCACAACTCAAGTGGCCTTGCTATCAGAGAGGAAAGGATACCATAGATGCATGACTCAAAAATAAAGACAATAAGCATGGGCTGGATCAGAAGGAATCAGAAAGGACTGAAGCACCTAATGCTCAAGCTCAAACTGGAGGGAGAGTCTTTGTTCAGTTACTGCCAAGGCCAGATGTTCAATCAATGTTGCTAAACAAGCGGATGAAGAAATAAACCAGGCAAGGGTGATCCCCTCAGGTCTTTGCTCTTTTGATTCTCTAGGCAGCACTATAGCTAGCATTCTGCCATTTGATTCTATGGTTATATGTCCTTCTTTCCATCTCACATTGGTGATCTTTAAAGCTGAGTGTGTGAGAGAGCTCTCTACGCATTTTCACTGTTCTCAGCTTTCTGGCCTTTGTGATCCTCTTTGGAATCATTGACCATTGAAAAAACACAGCACAACTAGCCTTCCTGTACCCTCTTTCCTTCCAGACCTGTGCTCTGAATGTTTGGGGTCTGCCTCCCATTAGTCTAGGCTGCCTTTGTCTTCCCTGAGGATTTTAAGAGATGAAATCTTCCTATGAGGGTTCTGGTTATTTCAACGTTAGCAATCAATTCTTGTTTTCTTGTGAGCAATTGTTACGGAATGTCAGCTCCCCATGTTAGTCTGATACCTTCTAAGAAATGAAACCTACAAAATCAAGCCTTTCCAAATGTTGGGTCTTTAATCATTTCAGGAGATTCTGGATAGGATGCTAAGGTCTCTTCTAATTCCACACGTCTATAAGGAAAGCCAAGTCATCAGTTTAGGACTCCGTGGAATATTTCCATTTTTCTAGAAATGTTTCTGTATTGCTTAGTAGAAGCTGAAAAATTATACAGCACCAAGGAGAGATGAGCCTTTAAACTGTACTTTTTGTTCAAGATTTTTGAGTCACTGTATGGACACTTAGTCTCTAATCCTGGTGTAAGGAGCCATATGAAACACCATCTTTGTAGCAGGAGAAGCAACATAGGAGTGATGTCTCCAACAAAAGATATAACACTAGAGTTTACTCATAAGCAATGTGGAGATTGAGTAAGGACAGCCCAATGCTTCTGTGGAGATCAGATTCAAGCGCAGGACTTTGTTTGGCCCAGGTCTGCCAGTCACTCTCCCTGGAATTTAGGCACAAGACATAAATTTTGTGGCCACAGTTGCCTCATATTTAAAAGGGATTACTAATAAACTAATTTAGGGTTACTCTGAAGATTAAAGGAGACAGTGGATTATAAATAGCCTAGCACATAGTAAGTATTCAATAAAACTGTGTTGTTGTTTTTTTCCCCGAGGGTCCACACAACGTCTAGTCATTGGAATGTAGTTTGAGTCTAGGATAAAACAGCTAACATTTGCTAACCATTAACTATATGCCAGGCAATGTGCTAAGCAATTGGAAAGTAATGTTTTATTTATCTGGGTATAATACTATATTCATATTTATCTAGATATTTAGCCAGATATAATATAGATATTATATTCACTTTTCAGATAAGGGAAGTGAGGGTCAGGGGGATTAAATAACTTTCCTTACATTATACAGCTAATCACTGATAAAGCCAAGATTCTCATTTTTCTTACTCCAGAGCCCATTCTCTCAACCACTATGTTGTAACGACATTTTAGAATGAGAAATCAGTGGTATGACTTTAATAAGTAAAAAAAAAAAAAAAAAAAAAAAAAAAACACAAAAAAACAAGAGTGAACTGGAGAGTCCCTGGGGAAATAGGGGCTGGAGAATGGAGGTGGAAATGCACTAAAATAATAGATTCCAGTATTGATCTAGTGAGCAGGGCTGAGGAGAACGAGATTAGTAGGATTTGTAAGGTTGTTATTAGTATTTGCCAAAGATGTTTGCCATCTCCCATGTTCTTCTTGGGAATGTTGCCTTTTGAATATCTCTCTGAAAAACAAGGTCATAAAAAGCATCCTTCTTTCTTCCTTCCCCTCAAAATATTTATTCAATCTTTTATTTATTTATTTATTTATTTATTTATTTATTTATTTATGCAAGAGAGAGAGAGAGACAGACTGTGAATGAGGGAGGGGTAGAGTGAGAGGGAGACACAGAATCCAAAGCAGGCTCCAGGCTCTGTGCTATCAGCAGAGAGCCTGATGCAGGGCTCGAACCCATGAACTGTGAGATCATGACCTGAGCCGAAGTTGGACACTCAACCGACTGAGCCACCCAGGCACTCCTATTTATTCAATCTTTTTAGCACTGAGCAGCATGCTAGGCACCAAGAGTAGACAGATGTGGAACATGGGGCAAGATAATACACTTGATATGTTTGATTTACAGATGCAACAGGTTGAGTCTGGAGGGAAAAAATGGGACAAGATCTGAATGAGTGCTGAGTCTACACTGAGGAGCCTTGACTTCGGTGATATCCTTACATATGGAGTTGTTTAGGAAGAGAATGCTGTTAAATGCTGTGATTTCTAAAACCCACCTTGGACCAGAGATGCTGCTAACGTTTGTCACTTGGTGATATCAAGAGGTTCATAGATATGATGAGATAAATACTTTAAGCTTGCAGGTGAAAGTTGTGTCTTATGTGAATATGAGTTTGTTTTCTTTTTCTTTTTTTTTTTAATGTTTGTTTTTGAGAGAGAAAGAGAGAGAGAGAGAAAGAATGTGAGCGGGGGAGGGGCAGAGAGAGTGGGAGACACAGAATCCCAAGTAGGCTCCAGGCTCTGAGCTGTCAGCACAGAGCCGATGCGGGTTTCAAACTCACAAACCATGAGATCATGACCTGAGCCGAAGTCAGACACTCAACCAACTAAGCCACCCAGGTGCCCCTGAGTTTGTTTTCTGAAGGTAGCATCCAGCCATCCAGCTTTATTCTCAAAGGGTTAGTGACACAAACTGATTAAGATCAAATGCCATTACAGGTGTCTCAGAAGGAAGAAAAAGTAGAGGAAAATATATGAAGGCTGGCGAAGAATACAGTCAAGAGTTGAGGATGAGCTGACGTAGTGACCATGGTGATGATGCTGGCAGGTGCAAAAGCTACTTAGGAGCCAGGATTGATAACTGGAAGTGACAATCAACCAGATATGGAAGGTGAGAGAGACGAAAGATGAAGCTTCAGTGCCTCTTGGCTTTCTAGCCTAGGGAATGGGTTAATTCTCCAAGAGAGGAAATACAGGAGAGGCTCTAAGTTTGGTAGGGGGGTAGACTGTTAAATTTAGTATTGTTATTGGTACTCATTGCTCCTTGGATTGTAATTATGGTATTGGTATTTTCTCTATGAGGCTTAAAACATATCCCAGGAAGGATAATTTCACTCACTGACATACTGAGCAAATAAGGGAAAACATGGTGATTTGAAGTGTGTACTTCAAACACAAGAAAGATTGTTTTCAGTAAAGCTTGTATATAAATTTAAAATTGAGAGGCATGACTCCACCTCCCATTTCCAGTCCTCCTACCCCTCCATAGTCTCAGAGACAAAGGTGGTAATTCAAGATGACTTAGGGTATGTTGATACAATGCTAGATGTTTAGACAAATTATTAAGAAGTGGCATAATCCAGACCTCTTCCAAAGTGGGTATGGGAGCAACCGAGCTGTTGCCTGAATTTTTCCTTTTTATAAAGCTGTTTGGCACTATGCAGATATAGTTAAAGTCCTATAAATGCCTTGGCTATAGAAAGGGCAAAACCTCATAAAGAAGATTTTGAGCAAAGAGTGTGTGCCAGTATTCTAACTCTTGGGGAATATTAACTATTTAACAGCATTTTTTTTATGGTATCAAGCCTATGAGGTAGATATTATTATCTTTGGTTCACAGACGAGGAAAATGGGAGTGAGAAACAAACAAAAACCTGCCTGTGTTTGTTCAAGTAGGAAGTGGCAGAACTCTTCTAACCCCATTCCCTACATTATCTGACCACCTCTGGACCTCTCATCAGTTGATCCCCTTCTTTTTCAGTGCTCCATCCTCTTTATGCCTTCCTTTCACTCTGCCCTCAGCTTAGACTCCGAACGCACAGTTATCATTATCCTCTTGCAAACCCTCACTTTCCTAGCCTCTCAGTTCTTCCATCTTTCTCAACCAGCAAAGCTCAATCCTTGAAGCCAGCCCTGTCCACTTCATACCTATCCCACAGTCACTGATGGGGGACTAGACAAAAAACACTCAACCATGCTCACTTGTCTTGCCTCAAGTTTGTGACCACAGACCTCAAGTGGGCCCTGTCCCCTGCCTGGGAATCTGGCCACTTTGTCTAGTTGATTGCCTCTTTTGTAATTCAAGACACCCATGGTCAAATGGCTTCTCATTTTTCAAATGTCCTACCCTGTTTCCTTCTCCTTACTTTCCAATGAAGACTTTGCCTCTTGTTTGACTGAAGAAATAGTCACGATCTGATGGTAAACTGGTAAACACACCCATTCTCATGACCAAATTTACCAACCTGTCTGCATCTTAACTTACAGACTCAGCCTTCTTCCTATTTACATATTTATTCATAAGAATCGTTCACGCATTTACTAAGACCAACATCTCGACTTACGTGTTGGAGCTTATCCCCTTTTCTAGGACTTTGTTCCTGCAGTTGTCTTCTCTCTGTCCTCATGATCATTATCCCCCTCTCTGGTGATCATTGCCATCAGCAGACAAGCATACTTTACTATCTCCCATCTTAAGAAAACAAAACTTGCCCTCGATCCACATTCCCTTCTAGCTCTTACCTTATGTTTTTCCTTTCTTT
Organism: Panthera pardus; assembly: GCF_024362965.1. Lineage (NCBI taxonomy): Eukaryota > Metazoa > Chordata > Mammalia > Carnivora > Felidae > Panthera > Panthera pardus. The sequence continues at coordinate 67,425,577 of NW_026526766.1, read as the reverse complement.
TAAAGCAAACTCCTAAAAAGAATTGTCCATCTCTAATTACTCTTTCCACTTTCTTACCCTGAATTCTCTTTTTAACCTGTGCTAATCAGGCTTAGGCTCCCAATCCTTCAAAAACAATTTTTAAAACCATGCTCGTCAATGTCACCAAAAATGACAGGTTGTCAAATCCAATGATGAATTCTCAGTACTGCTTTTAAACTCTTAGGAGCTCTGACAAAGTTGTTTACTTCTTCCTTCTTCAAACACTTTGTTCTCTTGGCTTCTGGAATTGTGTGTTCTGGATTTTATTCTTCACTGGTCACCCATTATTAGTATTTTTTTTTTTTTTTTTTGGCTTCTCCATCCCTGCCATAATTCAAAGATTCAGGTGGTTCTCTGTTGTTTCCTCTTCTCCAGATGCGTGTACTTTCAGGTGACCTCACACAATCTGATAACTCCCAAATGTTGATCTCTTCTCCTAACCTCTTCCATGAGTTATGAAATACCAAGCTACCTATTGAATATTTAGAGTGTCTGTTACATATATTATACTTACTATGGCCAAAATAGAACTCTTGGTTCTCTCTCTCTCCCTTAAAATATTCTGATTCTTTTCAGTCTTTTTCAAAACCTAGAAATTGTTCTTGATTTCTTTTCCCTTCATTTCCTACACCCAACTCATCAGCAAATTTTGCCTGCTTTCCCTTAATCTCATCACTTCCCTCCATGGCTACCAACACTTCTAGTCTAGGTTACTATTTTCTCTTGCCTGGACTATAAAAGCCTACAAATTGATCTCATTGCTTCTACTCTTCCCTCTACCCAGTCCTGTTCTCTATGCGGCAGCCAGTGTTCTTTTTACAAAGAATTATGTTCTGTCCTTCTAAAACTACTTCAATTACTTCCCATTTTACTGAGAATAAAAATTCAGACTGCTTAATGGCCTACCAGGTGTTACCTGATCTAGCCACAGTTTACCGTTCTCACCTTATTTTCTACCACTTTTCCACTGATCAACATGGCTTTCCTTTAATACAGCAAACTCATCCCTGCCCCAGAGCCTTTGCACTACTTAATCCATCTATCCAGAATGCTCTCAGCCCAGATATTTATAGAACTCCTGTCATCAAAAAGTACAGAGCATCTTAAAAAGCATAGAACATCAGAATTTGAAGAGTCTTAGGGATCTTCAAAACCCATCCTTGCATTTTACAGCTTTTTTATAAAAAGCCAGACAGGTTGAGACTTGCTCAAATCCACAGTTAATGACCAAGCTGAGACCTCCATCTCTCTTGACCAATTCTCTCTCTTTTATTAAAAAAAATTTTTTTAACATTTATTTATTATTGAGAGACAGAGAGACACAGAGTGTGAGCAGAGCAGGGGCAGAGAGAGAGGGAGACACAGAATCCAAAGCAGGCTCCAGGTTCTGAGTTGTCAGCACAGAGCCTGGTGTGGGGATCGAACCCACAGACCATGAGATCATGACCTGAGCTGAAGTCAGACACTTAACTGGCTGAGCCACCCAGGCGCCCCCAATTCTCTCTTTTAAATTCTGTTAGATGAGCTAATTACTCTGTGTATGGTATTCTTACTTAACTACTGTTGGTGTTAAACTACAACACAATCTGTCCGTCAGAATTACTTACTTCTGTATCCTTTGGACATGTTTTTTTCCTGAGGCAGTGGGCTCCAGGGGGGTAGGTAGGGGAGAGAAAAAAGGATGGGGATGCGAGGGTAGAGATATTTTAATTCCATAGAAGTATTTGGCTTTTTTTTTTTTTCCTGTAAGATCAAAGTGCCCCGCCTTGGTGTTAATTCAGTTCTTTTGCTATCCTTCTGAAGCAATTTATGGAGACCAATGCACAGAGCAGAAAACTGAGTGTGCGATTTTCTAAACTATACAATTGGCTGCTTCATTCCTCTGCTTAAAATTTTTCTGTGGCCTCCTTTGGCCTCAAGATAAATTTCCAGTCTCTGTCAACAGCTCCCAGCCCCTTACAGCCTTTGGTTCCTCGTTATCTTCATCCCCTCCCACTTCCTTTCCTATGGCCGCTAACCTGTCCCCGCTCACAGTGCTTCAGCCACACAGGTGTCAGGCTCATTGTTTTTCTCCTCTCGGGCCACAGCCCATGCCATTCCTGTTCTGTGCCCTTATATATCTGTCCTGTATAGCAAGAAGCAGGTGTTACCTCTTCTGTGCATCCTGGGAGGCCTTTCTTAGGCAATGTCATTTGCTTCCCTAGGATCTTGAACATCTTGAGTGTGTCCCCATTAGAGCGTTTGTCAGACTATGAAGGGGTTTTGTTTGTTTCTGCAGTTCTCAGTACCTTGTGAGCTCTTGAGCTCTTATTCTTTTTGGTCTCCATGGAGCCTAGTTCAGGACCAGGCAAGATAATAACTGAGAATGTGCTGGATGAATGAGTGAGTGGGTGAATGTGACCAGCAGTCTGGCAGGGAGTGAGAACAGCCTCCCCAAAGAATATTTTAATGGATTCTCATCTACCATCACCTTGACCACGCCTCTTTCAATCCCACTTACAAGTCACAGACTTTACAATAATCTTTCCCCAGGGCTAAAGAGACCAATTACTCTTGCAAGGCTCCTTCTGGCAGGCACTGCCCCTGGCTCTAGAGGGCCTCTTGAGCCATCTCTGTGGTCCCAAACGTGAAGAGAGCGTGAACGTGCTATGGGATTTTACGTTCGTTTATTTATTGCAGCACACTCATTCCTAGTGGAACGCAAGAGGATTTCTAGGTGGACTGTGCATTTTTAAAATAGATATGAATTTATTTACATATGATCTAGGAAGAGTCCCTTTTCCATTTATGATAACATATTATGTTGTTCAAAAAATAACTTATTTAGTAGAGCGCCTGGGTGGCTCAGTGGGTTAAGAATCTGAGTCTTGATATCAGCTCAGGTCATGATCTCACAATTTATGAGCTTGAGCTCCGACTCGGGCTCTGCGCTGACAGTGCGGAGCCTGCTTGGGATTCTCTCTCTCCCTCTCCGCCCCTTCCCCTGTGCATGCGCATGCCTCTCTCTTTCTCTCAAAATAAATAAACATTAAAAAGAGCTTATTTGGGTTTAAAAAGTGAACCAATTTAAAGAGAAATATTAAATTTACATAACACATATGTATGGCAAAAACAGTGAGGTAGTACCTGAATGATTAATAATTGGGAAATACTGACGCCATTCATGTAAGCATTCACTCATGTATTCATTCATCAAATGGGTATGGCACATCATGGGCCAGGCCCTATGCTGTGTAAGGAGTAGACAGATGATGAGTAGTTTCTGCCTTGGTCCCTGTCCTTTATATTCCAGATACCCGCCCCCTGAGCACTCTGCACATTCCTCTACTGGATGCTGCCAACAATTTGTTAATGTCCCCGCTGATGTGGGGTGACCAGACCGGGTGGGAATGGAAAAAATAAAATATATACACATATACCTGTAAATTTGCATATATGTGTATCTACGTGTGGGAGAACACGTGAGTGTGGGCTGGGCTTACTGTTTCAAACAACAGTAAAGACTGTATGGCTTTTCTCTTGGGTTCATTCTCTCTCTGTCTCTCTATTGGATGCCATGTTGTGAGCCACCTGAAGGAGAGGTCCATGTGACAAGGAATTGATGCCTCTAGCCAACAGCCAAGGAGGACCTGAGCCTGACAAGAGCTGTATGAATGAGCTTGGAAATGGATCCCCCTAACATGATCCTTACGATGATTGCAGCTTCAGCAGCACCTTGACTGTAGCATTTTGGGAGATCTTGAGGCAAAGATATCTAGCTAAGCTGAACCTAGATTCCTGACCTACAGAAACCATCAGATAATGAATGTCTTAAACTGCTAATTTTGGGGGCATTATGTTATGCGGCAATAGATGACTAATAGAGAACTCTAAATTTGGCACTCACTAAGGTGAGTCTTGAAAAGTAACACGTAGGACCAAGTTCCCTACTCTGTATAGTAAGAATTACCATGGGCTCAGATCTTGATATGTCCACAATAATATCCTCTGCATATGCAAATTCTTGGGGACCAGGGTCATACCTTATCCTGAGCCCCAAATTTCTTTCCAGTTTCCTAGTGGATATCGCCAAAAGGATGTTCCACTGGCACCTCCCACATAACAACTCTCAAATCTTCCCTAGTCCTGTTCTTCTACTGTTCCCTATTTTATGTTCAAACCCTGAAATTTCGAATCATCAGTGATTCCGCCCCCATCACTCACTATATCTTATCTCTAGAATCCCCCCAAGTGCTGTCCAAGTTCACTACTGTAGTGACGTCCAAGTTAACTACTGCCCAAGTGCACTACTAAGATCTCACATCTGATTAGGGCAATACCTTCTATCTCCTTGCTTGTCCTCAGACTTCCTCTGTGCTGCAATTGATAAAATGCCTTGCCTTTCTATCACTGAACATTTATTTTTTATCATTTTAAGTTTACTCATTTATTTTGAGAGAGAAAGCAAGCAGGGGAGGTGGAGAGAGAGAGAGGGAGAGAGAATCCCAACCAGACTCTGTGCTGCTAACACAGAGCTCCACACAGGGCTCAAACCCACAAACCGTGAGACCATGACCTGAGCTGAAATCAAGAGTTGGACTCTTACCTGACTGAGCCACCCAGGCGCCCCATATCACTGAACATTTAATATATAATGTGGAGGAGAGCATGTGAAACTAAAACTATCCCTTATCCCATCACCATAAAAACTGATTTAATTTTTATACACCCTTCTAGTGTCTGTCCCTGTACAAAAATGCATTTCACTTGATGGTAATAATAATCTCTACACAATCTTTGTTTTACTTTAAGTACTTCATTAAATAATGAGTATTTCTCCAATTTGCTATATTATCTTAGAAATTATCACTTTTACTGGTGCATACTACTCCATGGAGGAGATATAATCTACGATACTTAACTATTTCTCTATTGGATATTTGAGTTGTTTCTAATATTTGTGGTTATAAGTAACACTGGATTAATCTTCCCAGGTAAAATTGTTTGCTCTCCTTAATTAACTCACTGTACTAAATTTGTAGGAAGAGAATTCCTTGGTCAACTATTATGAAGACTTTTTGGTACAGGTTAGAGGTTCCAAATTTTCTAGAAGGTTGATCCTCAGTGACAAGAGTATAAAACAACATCATTTTATTTAAAAAAAAATTTTTTTTTAAATATGTAACACAGTTTTTGAAAGCCCTTAATTTTTTCCCTAAAGCTTTCTCCTTCTCCTTTTCTTACTCTTTCATGTGTTCCTCCTCCTCTTCTACGTCCTTCTTTTTTTTTCTTCCTCTTCCTTCCAATATCAAGCTTTGCATGCTGAAGTAGCATTAGTAAAAAAATGTCAAGAGTAAAGCCTTTGGCGTCAGGTTGCCCGGGCTCACAGCTCAGCCCTTAAGTACTCAGAGAGCAAGAATATAAACACAGTTCTCTCTCCTGGTTCTCCCAATTCTCTTCCTTGGCAGAAGAGGTCTTTGGTCACCTCTTCTGCGAAATGGGGTAATATTATTACTTCTTTGTGGAGTTGCTATGGTGCTTAAATAAGTCCATATGCATACAACAATTAGAACAGTGTTGGCTCATAGTGAGTGCTCAATAACGACCAGCCACTGTGACCAAATTATTTCAGATTATTCCCTCAGAATAGATTCCCAGATGTGGGAATACTGAGAATACAGGATAAGAGTACCTCTTATTCTCTTCTTTCTATGTGTAACTTCCCCCAAATCATTGCACTGATTTTCACTGGATGGAGGTGACATTTTCAAGGACTCTGCCTCACAGAGGGCTGAAGACAAAGGCGGAGAGGATAAATGATTCACTGTGGCCATGATGCTGCCTCAGCACTGGGCAACGAGGCTTGCATCTGAGGAAAATGCAGCCAGACTCACCGATATTATGAAATCGGCTATGCAAGAGTATCAGGCAACAAGCTGATACTGGAGAGAAGTCGAGGGGAAATATGATTGCCTCAGGATAGGGATTGCCCTTGTCAGGAAAATTCCTAGGAACATGAAGAGAGATGTGCTTAAACAGTTCTGTGAGTCATATCCAGGAATTTGTAGAACAAAAGGGCGATCACACCATGGCCAAGCAGGGCTTCTGACAGAGAGCTTTTATGGAAGGACCAAGGAGGGCCGGAGAACACAGAGCGGACTGAGTCATTACCACCCTGGTGATTCCTGACCCACATTCACAGGCACTGGTTCCCTTTCTTCTTCTTCTAGGAGGGACATTAATAGTTCAGTTCTTTTCAGTAGACAGGTTCTGGGTATCTGAGGGGCTTAAGAATGACTGACAGAGAGGTCTGCAAGGAACTCGATGCATGCTGATAAGACCTGACTTCCCAAAATAACTTACTCACCAGTTCCTTGTTGCCAGTAACTTAGCAGCAGTTGGGGTGTTTTCACGATTGCCTTGAAAGTCAGGGCGCTGGTTGATGCTACTGTTGCTGACAATGATGAAAAGAAGTTGGGGATGTTGGTCATGATAATAATGAAAGGCAAGAGAAACTCACATTTTCTGAGTACACCAGTGCTGGGGGCTTTTATGTACTTTATTTTACTTTACTCTCACGCCCCACCTCCTGCCCTCCCCCCCCCCCCCGCCACCCCCGGAGAGGTGGACAGAATACTCCCATTGTACAGATGTTCCTTGCAGGGGTTAAGTGACTTGCCTCTGGTCATACAGCTGCTAAGTGTCCACCAGGGGCTTACATTCTATTCCTCACTTCAAACCCTGGCCTTTCCCTCTACACGACATGCAGTAGATGAAAATGCCACATGCACACACCCACACACCGACACCCCCACACACCCCTTACTTGGGTAAGACCCCCACATAGCCATTCCAAAGGACACTGGACTTTTTTTCATAATTATACCACTAACTTTGCTGACTATCCTGGACTCTGTCTCCTGTTGTAACAAAGCCAGTTGAACATTTTATTTCTGCCAGTGCTTTAGAATAGAAACCAGTTCTGGATTTATGATAACAGTCTTGAGATTTGGGGATGAAAACAGCCTGATCACCATGGGTTAGACTACTAGGACAGTCTTCCCCCAATGATCCTAGTGACTTGAATCCCACACAGGGTGGCCTCTAGATTTCTCAGCAGAGCAATTGTTCCCAGTTGATTTTCTTTTCTGAGCAGCCAGAGAGCCCTTTTGGTCTCGCCCGCTGGGAGCAAACCTGAGGCTGCCCGGCTTGTCAGAGTGCCCAGCAAGTTTGTTGACCTGATTAACCTATGATAATTATCTTCTGAAGCTACACGGTGGGCAGAAGGGACCAGACAGACAGCCCTGTTGGCTCAGCTTTCACAGCTCATTTCCACAGGGCATTCCCCTTTGGGTCTCTGGACATGAGCTAAGTTCATCCCCACATATTTCTTTCCTTTTTCAGCTTGTCCTCCCCTGCCCTCTATCATGCACATGCCAGGGTCACCAATTTCCTTGTATAAAGAGATGCAGAGTGGAGAAGGGAAAGAAAGGTGAATCGCTCGTCTCCAGGATAAGCCAAACAGTATAATGCATATTTAATATGAATGCTTTGCAAAGCCGTAGTCATGTCTCCCAAGAATTGTGGTGTTTTTCAGGCAAATGAGAGAAGCGAATTTCCCAAAACACTCTTCTTCACTAGAAAAAAGAGAATGTCAACTCTTCTCTAAATTGGCAGTCTCAAGGAGTGGTGGGCTCCTGGTTTTTATGGTCACAAACCTGGCTTGAGGCTTGGTCTTGCATTTTCCTTGTCTTCTGACTTTGAGATGATTTTTTAAAACTCCGAGCCTCAGTCTCCTCATATTTCAAGTGGGAATAGTAATACTTGGCCCCAGGGTTGTTATAGGGCCAAAATGAGAAAATGTAGAAAAGGTGCCTGATGCAGAGAAATATCCAGTAACTGGAAGATGTGATGACATTGCATATTGTTACCTGGGGTGTCACAGCTAAGGGAAAGCCTAAGAAACACACAGTCATACAAGCTGGGCACCATGAAACACATTGGAGTCAGGTGCCAAGAGGCTCAGCATGGAAGGATTCCTGGAGGGACCCTCTCACAAAGGCTTGCTTCTGCCTCTTTGACTATAAAGGGGAGTGACTGAGTGTTGCGCTCAGGAGATGGTGTAGGACGAGGGTGATTTGCTTTAGCCCTAAGAGACTGAGAACAAGCACTTCTTTTCATACACCACGATGCCCCTTGAGCATTATAACTTCATTTTTTGCTTGAAGTAAAGCTCAAAAAGTGGCTATCAAATGATATCCATCCACTTGAAGACCCTGATCCGCCTCCGCAGTAGTGAGGGGAAGGTCACATCATGTTCTAGGCCAATGTTAGCGAGGTCTGCTTTTCAGTTCCTTCATATTAATTCCCTCTTTTGCTCATGCAAGGGGACCTGAAGTCAAATTGTACAAATCACCTGTTACCTACATTCTTTAAAGGAAAAAATATGATGCTAAGTAAAATTTGGAAAAACCACTCAACCGAAACCACTTTGAGTTTTCTTTCTTCTTTTTTTCTTTTATAAGAATCTGCTCAGATTTTAGGTAATCATGATCATTATAGACTTTTAAAATATTTGTTTCGTTTATCTAAAATTATGTCATAAGCCTTTTGTACCTTCTCCCAGCCCTCATGGCCATCATCTTCCCTAATGTCAGACACTTCGGTTGTTTTACATTTTTTTTTTTCCTCATTCAGACTAATGCTGTGAAGAGCATTATCCTCTACAGATACGTTTTATTTTTTTTTTTTAAGTGATTTCAGGGGGATAAATTCCTAGTTCAGAATGATCTGTAATTCTTAATACATATTACCAAACGGCTTTCCACAAGACCTGGGCCAATATTATTGCCCCCGCAATATTACACTTATAGAATTGCTGGACTTGAATGTTACTCCCTTCCTTACTCATTTATAATTTGCTAATTCTTTGCCTGACGACTTGTGAACACAGCCATGCTCCTGAGGCTTATTCACTGTTTGCATTTCCTCTCAGATGGTCTGTTTTTACAAGAGTGGAACCTGGATTGGGTATCCTAAGTGTGACTGTGGGGGGGGGTCAGCCTTAGCTGCCCCGAGGAGCCACATTTCTCATTCTACCTCGGCCCTGGCCCACTTTGCAAGCACTGTGTTGGGCACTTAAGGGAGAAAGAGTATGCAGCGTAGGGGTACGGAGTTTAGTAGGGGAGACCAACAAAGAGCACACAGTATGGGGCAGAGGCATCCCCGCGACCGAGATGGGGAGTCCAGGGAATGCTTCGAGGTATCACTTAGGCTGAAATTGGAAGGAGGAATTAGAGCTTATCAGGCCAGGACAAAGGAAAATGGCACCCCCTCTGCCATTATGGCCATTTGCCCTAGTCTCACTCTCTGTCTCCAGATCCTAACAGTACTTGAGTCGCACTGAGACACTCACACTTTCACGCCCAACGTTTGCTCACACTGTTCCCTGTGTCCAAGTCTCCTCTTCATTCTTATACACTTACTCAAGTCTTATGTATTCTTCAAAGCCCATGTGAGATTCACTTCTTCTAACTTCCCCGTCCCAGTCTGAAGGTGGAGGTGACAACAAAGGAGGATTCCTCTCCCTCCGTGTGAGCTCCCACGGCACTTCGCATATGTGACAGCCGCAGCTTTCATCGCATTTTTTTGCCTCCTCCACTGAACCGTGAACTTGGACTCTGTGTGACTCCTCTCCGCATTGCCTTTGCCGAGCTCAGGGCCTGACTCAGGGGGTGCTGGCTGACTGCTGAGCCACGATAAATTCATTGAAAGATCATCTCTTGAAATTCAATCCCAAAGCACCATTGCTGGAACTCAGTAGCTTCTCAATAAATAAATACATACTGAATACATTTAAATATTCAAGTTCAATTTCAACTAGGTTTCCCTTTAGGAAGTGACTATTTTTTTTTCCTGTGGCTTTTGCAAGGAAGTCCACCTCCTGCCACATGTAGTTTTTCTCTATGGCCTGAGAAACCCGAGCCTTCCTGAAGATCATCCGTGGACTTCACCAGCCCCACCCACCAACAGGCAGGCCAAGGCTTGTCTCCTTAACACAGAGCCCTTTTATCTCCTTGCAAGAAAACCAAACCTACCCTGCTATCTGAGATGAATAACTCCTGCTAAAATAGAACCCACTGAATCTTCCAGCTAAGGAGGAGGCTGGCAGAGATGGGGGAGGTGAGCACGTTTTGAAGCATAAAATTTCCCAGGATCAGGGCATTTCATTAGGAGACTTCTAGATGTGTTTTTCTCTCTAAAGACTCCAACGAAAGTCCAGAGAATTTACCAACTACAGTGAAACATTCTTTACCATCAAGAGCTCTGTTGCCCATTAATTGTAAACAAGCATGTAAGTTGGTCTAGCAAATGCCTATTTTTTAGGTTTGCCCCGTTTCACTTTTAATTAAAATCGTTGCATTGATTTGTTTTTAAAATAATAGTGAAGACTCTGATTTTTGTAGGTTGAGAAATAAATTATCACTTGAAGGATTAGAGTGGCTCTTCTTTTGATTTTAATAAAGATTAGAAGAAGAAAAAGAAGCACAAGGGAATGAATGCAGCTCCCCCAACATAATGAGGTAGACAGCTTCTCCCCCCAATCAAACAAAAGAACAAATGTATTAAACAAAGAGTATAGATTTGACAAACCATCTCTGCTCTCGCCAAGGATTTTCGAGGGGATTTGGAAAGTTGTAGCCTGACCGTGTTCTGTTATTTCTGAGTATATTAAAGCCAGTACTCTGTTAGCTTAGGTATTGTTTTTGTGTGTGCTTTGCTTCCTGGCAATAGAGTCTTTCTTTAAGAAAAGCAATTGGGAGATATGCTGGTCCCGGTTAATCTGTTCCCCCTTTCACACACAGACCATTGTCTGAATGTGCTTCCCAAGAGGCACAGGCATTATGTACTGGGCCCCCTCTCCCAAGTCAGCAGCCCGTACAAAGGGAACAGCACATCTTGGGAAGAGCCCACTGGATTTCCATTTGACACTGGAGCAGTTTTGTTTATGAAAACCTCAATGCAAAATGTGCCACTTCCCAAGGAAAAACAAAAAACAAAGCGAGGAACAAATGTGGTGGTGGTTTGTAAGTGTTCCACCCAGACCCTCCACCCCAAAGAGCCAGAATTTGGGAAACGCCTGCTATCTTCATGGATGACTTACAGGGCTCTGAGAGCTCAGTAAAAGATTCATCTCTGTGGGGTGCTGAGGGTCGGGCTGCATTTCTGGAATAGGAAGTTCTGGAACTGTCCTCTTGTCTCTGTACCTCTTGTGACGTTCCACCCAGATGCAGAGTCAGGTCCAGCTATCTCTACTCCTATCCATCAACTCTGGCAACACTCCCCAAGAGGTTCAACCAGCTTTATGTAAAGTTGTCCTTTTCATATGGATATTTAAAAACTGGTTTCTTGAAGTTATAAATATGGCATCAAACACACACACACACACACACACACACACACACACAAAACACAAACCTGGATAACTCTGGATCTCCCTCTCTTCCTTTCCCTCTCCTCTCCAACTAAATTTCTTAAATGTGCTCTATTCTTGCCATGTCTCCAACTTCAACTCCTGCTACTTCTCAATTTGCTGCATTATGAGTGTTGGCTCCACCTCTACCCAGAATCCCAGCCCGGCTGAGGTCACCAGCAATTGCCATGTTATTAAGGCCTTATTTGTTTATTTACTCATCTCTGTGTTCATAGCATCATGATACATGGGACTTGTTTGACTAAATGAGCTTCTTTCAGAACTATCGCATTGTCACAGCTTCTCTTCTTGAGTTATGAAAACAAAATAACATGTCCTGAGCAAGTAACAGGTGGGAACAGCCATGTGCATTTTCTCAGTCATCTTTACTCCCAAAGGTGGTTTGCAGATGAGGCAGTTGAGGCTGGAAGACACTAAATAACTTCCTCTAGACCACACAGCCAGTAAGTAGAGGATAGCACAGTTAGGGGTTGTTTTCAAGGCTAGTCTGTTCTTTAGGGTGATTTGGATTATGGTCCAAATATTCCAGGCATTGAGAGAACTTCATCCAAATGGAAGACTCACCTGAGATACCCACAAAGGCTCAGGAACATCCAAGGGGGGTAACATCCAAGCTGCCATCAGGGATGGAAAGATGGATTTCATTCTTGGGAAGCTCATGACTTTCATAACTGGTAAAGGGACAGTAGTGACAACAAACATGCTCTGCTATAGCAATAACTTGTACTAAATCTATTAACTTTATTAACTCAATTAATCTTCAAAACAGTTCTATGTAGAAATTTCTATTTCTAGTCCTATTTTATTGATGAGAACACAGAGGCATAGAGAGGCTAGACAACTACTCAAGGTCATATGGCTGGTAAGTCTTGGAACTGGGATTCAAACCCAGACAGGTATCATTCCAGGGTCTAGTATGACAACCACTGTAGTATCCCAGGAGGTAATTCTCTTCTTCCCGAAAGTTCTGGGGTTTCCACTTTTGCCTTGGAGTGAGAATATTTTGAATTCTCATCATGGATTCTCTAAGTTAACCATACTGAGTTTTTTTTTTTATCATTTGACACTCTCCATCATTTTGGTAGTTTACGATCTTGTTTACTCTTTGGGAATTATTCTCCACTTCATCCATCTTCCTCTTATAGCATGAACCCCGAAACAAAGCAAGGTATGCCAGGAGTCATCTGATGTAGCATAATTCATAAGTGGTTCAGTTTTTGTGGCCGTGTCAAATATATTAATGTATGCTACTTATGCTATTCTTCTTGCTGACTGTACCTCCTGAGACTTTTATCAATGGGCTGCTGGGACATTCTCCCACTCTTGCTTCATGGGTATTCTGGGCATAAGTTCATACAAGCCCTTAAATTTATCTTTGCTAAATTTCACTTATACCATTTCTGTAGATGCTTTCTTCAGGTCAGCTACCAATTTGGCATGAAGAGATATTAGACAGCGCGTAGAACATGGAATCAAAGAACCTTGAATTTGGAGTTTACCTGGTCACTTAGGAGTTATTTGACTTTGGGTAATTTCCATTAGCTACACTTGCCATCAGTTTTCCCATCTGTAAATTAGGGCTAAAGGTATCTACTCCAGAAAATTGGGAAATTCATTGACAGAAGAACTTTAAAAATTATATTTCTATCAAGTCTTGTTAACAATCCAAGTCTTGCTAGCCATCCAAGAGCCTATTCAAAAGTTATGAAAACAAATGACGATGTACATTTTCTTAGCTTTTGTTCCTATGCATTACATTTATGTTACTCATGTAACCATTTTTGCAAGGTTTACAGCAATTAGCATTTAGTTCTTAGAAATGCTTAGCAATTATTTACTGAGAAACTAGCAATAGAATATGAAATGCCTATTCCTAGAAATGCTTCTAGTGAGCTTTAATATTTGTATAACAACATCAGTAATACAGTTACCTGCACAAAGTGTTAATAGGGGTTTATCACCTGCTGGAGATCTAGTCTGGGCTGGGGCACATCAAGCAAAGAGCCCAATGCTTTTATGGCCTCCATCTCTGGCTTAGTCAGAGGCAAGGGTCATTTCTAATTTTCAGTGTCCTCTGGGGGCTCAGCTGCCAGCCCTCCATTGGGAATATGAGAGAATAAGAGAACAGGAAAAAGGTAACTTTTATTCCTGATACAGATCAGAACCGCGCCTTTATAATACTGATCTCTCTAACCATCTGAACTACTAAATTCTGGAACCTTTTGCCAGCCTGGACTTTCAAAGTCATCCCAATCCTATGGCATTGTGCTGACTTCTCAGATTCTTCCATGACAGGCTCTGATCACTTATACCTGCCTGAGCCTCATAGACTTAGAGGGCTTCTGGCCTTGCCCAACCGCCTTGCTGACATCAGATGCCTTCCTAACCCTCAAGTCTTCCACAATCCCCTGGCCTACAGTTTGAGCTGCAGATCAAACTCTGCTGTTACCAGTGCGGAGAGAGCTATAAACTGGATTCTTGAAAGGCTCCATTAGGTCTTCAAAATGAGGAAAGTTCATAATAAAATATACTTTTCCCACGTTCAGTCGATGGACACCTGCACAGCTGATTAAAATTGGATTTGGGCTAATGGGGCAGGCAATAAAACTTAAAACCTAGTGGTTAGGTTGGTTAGGACTTCAGAGTGAGACAGACTTGCATTTGAATCCCAGCTCTTTTCATTTTGGTGTCATGTGGGGGCAAGATATTTCCTTCCTAAGTCTCAGTTTTATCACCTGTAAAATGGAGAGAATAATTCCTATCCCATAGGATTATTGTAAGGACTCCACGAAATAATTTATGATGTGTTTACTACAGTGAGTGCCTTATGCATAACAAGTACTTCATAAGTACTAGCTTCTCCTATTTAATTTGATGTGGCACCCGTTCTGCAAAATTTAGCCTGGCCTGTCTGACTCCAAGGTCCACACTCTTTCCACTATGTCAGGTGGTTTTAATTTTCCAATTTATGACTTCAAATCTATCAGGTGGCTCATGAGGTCTCTCTACATCTATAGACTATCTATTGGATCTTTTATTTCAATGACTATATTTTTCATTTCCAGAAGTTGTAGTTTGTTCTTTTTAAAGGAGTTATTCTTTTTTTCAGAGAATCTCATTTTGGGGGGAAGCTCTTTTTTATGCCCCTAGGCTATTTAGTACACCTGTTTTATAGTATCTTTGAAATGGATTATCTGAATTCTTTAGGATGTAATTCCATTTTTGTTTCTGCTGACAATCACTCATGATAGATCCATTTTGAGATATGTTTTTGTTTTGGATCCAGAATTCATCTTGAGCGGGGTCTTTCTCTGTGGAAATAATGCTCATTTTTTTAATTGAGGGTATTTTCCCATAAAAGTGGTGATGTTTGCTTCTTTGAGATGCTCCAGGAGTATTCGAAATCTAGAACCTATTTTGTGTAATTGTTCAGTTTGAGGGTTTCAGGATCATATGAGTTAGTATAAATGAGGGCCACAAAAACACTGTGGTGCAAGATAGTGGTTACAAATTTCAGGGAGATATTTTCCCTAATTGTAAGCTAGTTAAGGGAGACAAGCTTTCTTGTCAACTCCTTTTGGGGAGAGGCAGATTGTTTCTTGTTTATCCTTTTACTGAATGTGCTATTCTTCATTGATCCTGTTCTGCAAATGACTGAGTTCGGACCCTCCCCACCTTGCTTCACCACCCACAAGACATCATTTCTTATCCGAACATGCACGTTAAAGTCCAAGCTTCTAGATTATTGAGTGAGCAGGCCTGCCCTCAGCCAACTTAGGGCAGCTATCGCATCAGCACACATGCTCACAACCTTGCTTTTGAGTTTCTTCTTCATTTCTGACCTCTAACCTCCAAGGATTTCTCTTTCTTGTGATTTCAGCCATACATCTAAAAGGATATTTGTTGTAGTTTATCTAGCATTTATAGACATTTGTGGAAGGAATTTTTTCAAAATATTTACTGTGCATAATGTCAGAACCACAAGTCTTGCAATGGAAGACTGTCTTCCATTGCTACAGATGTCCCATCTATTTAAAAAAATTTTTAATATTTATTTATTTTTGAGAGAGAGAGCGAGCACGAGTAGGGGAGGGGCAGAGAGAGAGGGAGACACAGAATCTGAAGCAGGCTCCAGGCTCTGAGCTGTCAGCACAGAGCCCCACATGGGGCTCGAACTCACAAACTGTGGGATCATGACCTGAGCCGAAGTCAGAGGCCTAACCAACTGAGCCACCCAGGTGCCCCAGACATCCCATCCTTAATGCTTCCCTTGCCATGAACATCTCTGCTACAAGGATGGTGTTCATGGGAGCTGACTGGCCGTAGGACTGTTCTCTAGCGGCTTAAGGGGTCTTTTTCAAGCCTTTGTTGTTTAACTATTTCCTGCTCATTGCCCTTAAAGTGGGCTTTGTTATTCTGACCGAAACTATAAGGTGTTAAGCAGTATCCTATATGATTGCCATTTCTCTCAATTTGTATGTTCCTGCTCTTGTGTCATTTCCCCCAAGAGAATAAGAGAAGCATCTGATGATATATGCATGCATCTCCTGTGTATACGAATGACCTTACAGAACTGAAGTCTGAAGAGAAGAAAGATAGCCTACATTTGCTGGGCCACATGAATTGTGGAATGAAAGGGAGACTCACTTTTATTGTTTTAGGTAATGACAGCTAATTTCCCCTCAAGAAATTGTTGGTCATTTCCATTGCGCAAGCCCACTAGGTGTTACCTCACCCAAAACAAAAAACTAGAAGCGTTTGCCAGAGTGGGAACTAAACATGTATCAATTCAAGTACACAGTGCTACCTTCCTCCACCACTTTTTGTGCAAAAATGAGCTTCAGATCGTCTCAATAAAAGTCATCAAGTCTGTACAATCCAGACAGCCTCTCTTTGTCCTGGAAGATGTGTCTGTTTTGTTTCATATCACCTCATTCTGCAGTAAATTGTGACTTCTGGGGCACAGGGGCAGCACAATTACTGAGCTACTCTTTAAAGGGCTGAGGCTTCGAGAGTGGAAGGAGCACAATGTTTGCTGATTGGCAAGAAGCCACAGGATTATTTTATTTTAACTAGGGATATATGAGGCATGGAGGAAAGAACATCAACTCTGGAATCAGCCAGAAATGAGTTCCAGTCCCAGTTCTGTAACTCACTAACAGTGTGATATTTGGCAAGCTACTAACTTCTCCAAGCCTCAGATGTATGAATTAGAATCAATATGTAAGGTGTAGGAAGCTGCTATTTGTGAAAGGCCTAATTTAGGGGCAGCATGGTACAATGGAGGTGGTTTTCGAGTCATCCAGATGTAGGTTCAAATTTTGGCTCTGCTATTTCCTTTTATCTAAAGTGGGAGCAACAATATCTATGGCACTAAGTTGAGGATTGAAGTCCATGAGAAAATCTCTGTTAAGCACTTGGTCTTTTTTTTTTCTTTTGGTTGTTGGCACAGACCTTGGTGTGGTACATACCTGCTCTAGTCCCTTGCTCCTTGAGGGACTCAGTGATTGGACTCACCTCTACCCTTCAGGTGCCCTCTGTGCCAGAGGAGGCAAATTGCTCAGTTTTTCACCTAAGTAAGATGACCTCTTACTTACTCTCCTTCTCCTTCCCTCAAATTTTCAGACAGAGGGCTTACTGGAAGCCAGGAATGGCTCCAAGCCAGCAGGCCACTTCCTGTCTACCACCTGGCCCTCCCACAGAACCTTCCCTCTTAAAACCTCTGGGACTGTGACAACAGGACCCAGGCAAGAAGCCACTGGCCAAGGCCTGGCCTTAAATTCCTGAGAGGCCTCTGGAATTTTCTGGAGACAGACAGGGCTCTGTCAGCAGCTCATAGCCTGGAAAAGAGTGAACAGGGTGTATGGCAGGCTGTTACTCTGAGCCTGCTCCCTCCCTGGGGCTTGTGGTTTTAAAGCTTTAATCGCTGAGATCAGAGTCATCCTGTTTTATTACAGTGCCAAAAAGGGCCACCCCAGCCTAGCATGGATGATGGCAACTCCTTCCGGAGACCCTCAGCCTGGCTTAGAGAAGTGATGGCTGCCGGGCCCCAGTGCCTCCTGTGGGGTTTGTGTTTCCCTTCCTATTAAATCCTCTCTGTGCTCAGAAGGCCGTTCCACTTTCCCATCTCTCCAGCTCTGCCTCTGGCTTCTTTAAAGGCTTCAGTGTTTCCTCAAATTAAGGGACCCAGCTGCTTGAGGCCCTTTGTTCAGTGTCTCCAGGATGACCTTTCAGATAATTCGTCCCCACTTGCAGGGGCTGAGCTTTGCTGGTATTTAGACTCAGAGCTTCCTTGGCTAATCGGAATTTATTATCCTCTTTGTTAGGGGACTATGAGGTTCTTTTTCTCCGTGGAGGGCTGTCTTCTGGGTGAGTGATACATGAGCTGGCCCTGGCTCTCTAATCCTGGCAAGTCCTGTTTCCAGGTTGTGTCTCCATGGCCCCCAGAGTCTATCTGCGTGTGTGTGTGTGAGTGTGTGTGTGTGTGTGTGTGTGTGTGTGTGCGCGCGTGCGCATGCACACTCACTTGACCATGGAAAATAAAGACTTTCAGGTCTCAGGTTCGTTTGGGGATAAAGGAAGCAGATGAGAGATGAAGGAACATGGAGTCTTCCATGGCTTCATTTTTATAGCTTTTAATAGCTGTTTAATTATTCTTGCAAATCTGATTAGATCTTGTTGAGTGGTTTTTTTTTTGTGGCAAAATATACATAACATGAACCATTTTAATCATTTTTAAATGGACATTTCAGTGCCATTCAGTACCTTCACAGTGTTGCCCAACCATCACCAACATCCATCTCCAGAACTTTCTCATCTTCCTACACTGAAACTCTATACCCATTAAACACTAACTCCTCCTTCTTTCCTTCTGCTAGCCCTAGGAAATCACCATTCTACTTCCTGTCTTATGAATTTGATTGTTCTAGATACTTCAAATAAGGGGAATCACACAGTATTTGTGGAATAATATTCCATTGTATGGATATGCTACATATTGTTTATCCATTCACTTGTCAGTGGACATTTATGTTGTTTTGACCTTTCAGCTATTGTAAGCAATACTGCTGCATACAGTTATGCACAAATATCTATTTGGGTCAACTGCTTCCAATTCGTTTGTGTATATACCTACAAGTGGAATTGTTGGATCATATGGTAATTTCATTTTTAATGTTTTAAGAAGCCACCGTGCTGTTCTCCACAGCAGCTGTAGCATTACTTTCTGTTTTGTTCTGTTTTGTTTCTAATAGCCATCCTAATTAGTGTGAGGTGTGTTTACTGAATTTTGAGGGTGATAAAAATGAGCACTGCAAGAGTGATCATTTGTTAAGTTCATACCATGTATTAAATATTTAGTACAAATGATCTCATTGAATCTTCAAGGCAACCCTATGTGGTTTGTTGTTATCTCTGTTTTATAGGAGAGAAAACTAAAACTCAGAAGAGTATGTAACTTGCTCAAAATCAAACAACTGGAAAGGAGCAGAACTGGAAGTCATGGGCAGGGTCATCAGAGTCCCACATCCATGTTCTTTCTACTATACAACTTGTCTTCTAACCACATAGCTGTTCTTAGATGGGAGGGGGATTTCCACTCTCCTGCCAGTGAATGTTTAATTCCAAAAGGCTTTAAAATGCAAAGTCAAGGCTTTCCATAAAGGAGGGGCATTGGGATGTTGGCAGGTTTCCCAGGAACACCCCCACCCTCTGCGCATGCACACCATACACACACACACACACACACACACACACACACACACACACATACATATACATATATACATATACATATACATACAAGCACTGAAAATAGAGTTACCCACGAAAAAGTCTAAGCCTTCTTTGAACCCTTCCTAGATGTGCTGTTCTACTTCCTGAGGCTATAGAGGTGAGTGAGTCACAGACCCTTCCTTCAGGGACCACACCATCTAGTCAGGCAAATATCTCCCTAGGTAATGATAATACAGGGTGTTGTGGACTGTGACAGAGGAGGTGACTACAGTACAGTGTGCAGAGTGTTGTGACTGAGGAATAGAGAAAGGGCCTTGGAAGCACAGATGACAAGAATAATCCTCTCCATCCTTAGACATGGGGTCCAGAAAAGGCTTCATATCAGAGTCATTTAAACTGACCGTTGAAGAATGAGATACCACATGATATTTGGAGGAATGGTGATAACAGAAGGGGGAAGGTATTTTGTACATGGGAACAGCAAATACAAAGACTCAGAGGAGGGAGAGAACGTGGTCGACGTGAAGTGGTGCAAATGTTTTAGTACATCTGTAGCATAAAGGGCATGTTAAGGAGTGACAGAAATAGAATTGGGAATGGAAACACAGGCTACCTCATTAAGAGCCTTTTCGTCTCACAGAATGTCTCAATTGATCTTGTGGTTGATGGAGGGGCATGGAAAATCTCTGGTTTGAACATGACAATGAGTTGGTCAGATTTGTGTTTTGGAAAATCACCTTTACATAACCTATGGTGGATAGATTAACACTGTGGTGAGGTGGAGGTGAGGTCTAACAGTAGGGAGACTAAAGTATAATAATAGCTGACATAAATTAGTTGCTTGCTATGTGACAGCAGAGTACAAAAATATTATATGCATTACTCATTCAATTCCCATGACAACCCTGAAAAATGAATTATTATCCATTTCACAGATAGGGAAACTAAGGTCAAATAACTTGTATGAAGCCATATTATACCAAGGGTGCGGCCAGCATTTTAACGAAGGCTGTCATAGTTCACAGCACAAGGAAGAAATGGCAGCTGATATTAGGGCAACTGTAGTAGGAAGAAAAACAGCTGACTGATAAGCAAGTTATTTAGAAGATGGAAAAGATGATTGACTACATAGAGGGGATGAGGTGTCAATGAAGACTCTTAGATGTCAAGTTGGGAGGACTGTGACTGGTCATGCCTTCTCCTGAGAGGAGGAGGAACCTAGGAAGAAAAGATGGGAGACTCTGTTTTGGACAAGCTGTAAAGCCTAGAAAACATTGATCAAAGAAATCTTTTGAAATATGAATTCACATCCATTACCATTAATGATGAACCTTTCCTTGAGATGCCAGCCACTAATGGCTGTACATATATGTAACATATAAATAGATCAGTAAGCACACAGTTATGGAGGTACATCCTCAAATATTTTTACTGTTACAAATGAATGAGAAAACAAGGCTTGGAAACTACTAATTTTATAACAGATTCAGAGAAATCAAGATTAAAAATATGCAGACAATATTTGTGATATATGGTCTTCTTGGCTATTTGCTCCACTTATACACAGTTTGTGTTCTAGTATTTGTCAGTAGATCCATTAGTTATATATATTCAACACCAGTGAACTTTTCTCATCTTTTTCATATATGTATATATGTATTCAACACTGGTGAATCTTTTAGTTCTCACTCCTAGTATGTTATTTCAAATCCCTGGTCACATTTTACCAATTTCAACAACTTAATGTTTTCTAGAATTAACCCCAAAAGTTCATTGTTTATATAGAGTTTCTGGAGAGATCTTTTAAAAATGGAATCTATCCATGTCAATTCATTGTTTAAAATCTTTCAATGTCTCCATATTGCCCAAACGGCACTCAAAGCCTTGGCCATCTGTGTCTTTTCCTCTTTGCCACTGCTGGCTACAATGAGATATTTATGGTGACATAAACAAGTCTTGCCATTTCACAGTAACCTGCTTTTCAGGCCCACTACACCAAAAATTATCTTTCTTTCTTATTGATATGGAGAATACCTTTATCCTTCCAAATCTTTCTCTTGTCTCCCCTAAGAACTTGCTTCCAATACCCAGCAGAGTTAATAATTATTTCCCTATGTCCACAATATACTGAATATATATCTGTTTAATGCCGTAATAAAAAATACGTTTGATGTGTCTGTTTCATGCCATAGACTGTGAACTCCTTGAGGGTAAGACTTGATTTGTGTATCTCTGTAGTTCCTCACAGTCCTTAATCACGTGCCAGATATAAGAAATGGTTCAAAGGTTGTTGGTGAGCTAATGGAATGAATGAGTGATTACTCATTATCAGAATTACATAAGTTAATATATATAAAGCCCTTGAAGAGTGCCCAACGTGTAATAGGTGTTACATAACTACTTTCTATTATTATTTTTCTGCATAATTTCTTTCAATACTTCCTTCCAGTTGGTTTTGTCATCCAAGCAGATTAAAGGAAAGAAACACGTCTCTTAAGTTTTCTCCATTTTTCATAAAACCTAATATAAAGCACTCAGTCAACTTAAACATTTATCAAGCATTTGAGATCCCCACAGTCCAAATTTCTGCAAATTTTCTTCGTAATTATGTGTGGTGGAGTTCTAGGAGTACATTCTGATGCCCCACCCCTCTGTAACATGGGTATACTTTCTTTTCCCACCATCATCCCCCAATCCCTTCCACTCTTCTAGCTTTTTAGAAATTATTATTATTTTATTTTAGGAAAAGAGAGATAGAGAGAAAGAGAGAGAGAGAGAGAGAGAGAGAGAGAGAGAGAGAGAGAAAGGAATAATCCCAAGTAGGCTCTGCACTGAGTGTGTCCCAACATAAGGCTCGATCTCATGACTATGAGATCATGACCTGAGCTGAAATCAAAAGTTGGTCACTTAACTGACTGAGCCAACCAGATGCCCCCTCTTCTAGCTTTTTTTAAAGTGGCATTTTCAATCTCTCTTGAACCTCAGAGATTCTTTGCAATAACATTAATTTTTATTGCAAAAGACTGCCAAATTCTTTTAGTATGGATTTATCTTTCTGAATTTTGCCCCAAATAAATAAAATGGAATGCCACACTTCTATAGCTGAACACTACAGTTTGTTTTTCTTCTGTGAAGCTGAACATTTATTGATGAATCCATATTGTATTGACAGCAATTTCTTCAATAATTTCATGGGTTGTGTAGCAGTTGGTAATAGTGCATGCATGTGGGCAGGGAGAAGTATGCAAATATCAGTAATAATTATGCTTGGTGTATGCAAATTCCACCAGGTATTTTCAGAAATTAATCTTCCAAATTACTTTTGCACAATTCAGGAAAATTGAAATGTGCATTTAAATAATTGTAGAAAAATTTAAAAGCAATCTCCACTCGTTTAAATCATCCAGTTAAGGTGCTATTATAAACAAAGGGATTATAGATATTTCAGACATAGCAGCCATACTGTCAAAACAGAATTACAGCGATCATGAGAACTATGCTTTGTTTGTAGATAAATTGAACAGGGGTGACATTGTTCACAGGATTTTGTTTGGCTTAAAAATTTATTATTAATATTCCTCAAAAATCATTACTGAAAAGAAGCATTATTGTCTTATTTGTTCATATACTCATTTATATATCCTTCATGTGTTTATATCTCCATTTATCAACCCATCCACCCAACAAATGCAGGTTTTTTAAGCATCACTGTATGCCAAGGACTGAGCTAAGTTAAATTATAGGGATAGGAAATCTTTCGGCTTGTGCCTCCTGCCCAATGTGGGCCACAGATTGATGTTTAGTTATCATAGTTTAGTTTAGTTTAGTTTAGTTTAGTTTAGTTTAGTGATGCTTAGTGATGTTTAGTGATGTTGGGGTCTTTAAATTTCCTCCATGAGTTTAATATCAATTGTAACTTTGCATGAAAGCTAGATTTTCTTTTTTGGCAATAATTCGTGCATTACCCAGGTAAAGCACGTTTAGTGTCTTCTGCCTTCGTGTAGTTTTAAGTAATCAAATTATGACCAGGGCTTTAAATGCTGAAGGTGACCCTAGGTTTCCTGGACTTGCTTGACTACTTGATATGAAGTTTGCAGGGAAAATACCACTGAATTAGTAGATAAAGGACAGAAAGGCACACAGCCCTGCCTAGAAGAAGCTGCCACCTCATGGACATGTGGGACAAGAAGCAATAAGCCAGTTAATAATGCTTGTGATTAGAGTGTTGCAATTTTGAGGAATGAGGGATCTCCTTCTTCCAGGGGTGATCAAGAGGCTTTCAGGAGGTCCTTGAGTTGTGTCTTGGGAATGGGTTTCACAAAGGAGGTGGTGGAGACAGTTTTGGGAGAGGGAGTGCTCCAAGGCTTTTGATCTTGGCTCAACAGCTCCATGACTGTGAGGTCTTAATGATGAGCCTCATTGGTAAGATGGGGATGGTGACACCAACCTCAAAGATTTGTGGGAGGACTTAGCTTATATTTGCCAAAGTGCCCATTAAGTTACATTGATCAGGGAATCCTAGCAAAAGACATGGCTCAGGGGAAAGGCATAGAAGCCTGAGGAAGAAAAACATATTTGAACACTGGTGATAAGGCCAGTTTTAACTGAAACTTAGGATTCTTCTATAGAAAACCAAAGGCAATAACCACAAACTTGACTTTGTTACTTGAACTGTTGGGTATTTGAATTTGTTACTGAACTATTTGGATATAGAAATGCCTATCTCTAAAATGGGTCAAGAAAACAAACTGTCCGACGGGGTGGGAGGTAAGATGCAGAAATGTCTGCCAAGTAAGGCCTTTGTGTTTCTGTCTCATTGATTCATTTGATTATTTCTTATCCATTTTTTTTCCCAGGGATGACTTCCTGGTAAAAATACACACTTCTTTGGCCACATGACTGAGGTCAGCTAAGATGTGCCTCATAATGAGCATACTTCTGATCTAGAACATAGGTTTGGAATATCCTCATTGCTCTTATTGTCACATTATAAGCCAGTATAGCATTCTATTTTTTTTTTTGAGAGCAACATTAGAATCATCCCTTCATAGACTTCTAGCTGTATTACAAAGCTGTAATCATCAAGACAGTATGGTACTGGCACAAAAACAGACGCTCAGATCAATGGAACAGAATAGAGAACCCAGAAATGAACCCACAAACGTATGACTAACTAATCTTTGACAAAGCAGGAAAGAATATTGAATGGAATAAAGACAGTCTCTTCAGCAAGTGGTGTTGGGAAAACTGGACAGTGATGTGGAAAAATGAACCTGGACCACTTTCTTACACCATACACAAAAATAAACTCAAAATGGATGAAAGACCTAAATGTAAGACAGGAAGCCATCAAAATCTTTGAGGAGATAGCAGGCAAAAACCTCTTTGACCTTGGCCACAGCAACTTCTTACTCAACACGTCTCCGGAGGCAAGGGAAATGAAAGCAAAAATGAACTACTGGGACCTCATCAAAATAAAAAGCATCTGCACAGCAAAGGAAACAATCAAGAAAACTAAAAGGCAACCGACGGAATGGGAGAAGATATTTTCAAATGACATATCAGATAAAGGGTTAGTATCCAAAATCTATAAAGAACTTATCAAACTCAATAACCAGAAAACAAATAATCCAGTGAAAAAATGGGCAAAAGACATGCATAGACACTTCTCCAAAGAAGACATCCAGACGGCCAACCGACACATGAAAAAATGCTCAACATCACTAATCATTAGGGAAATACAAATCAAAACCACAATGAGATATCACCTCACACCTGACAGAATGGCTAACATTAACAACTCAGGCAACAACAGATGTTGGCGAGGATGGGGAGAAAGAGAATCTCTTTTGCACTGCTGGTGGCAATGCAAACTGGTGCAGCCACTCTGGAAAACAGTATGGAGGTTCCTCAAAAGATTAAAAATACAACTACCTAAGACCCAGCAACTGCACCACTAGGTATTTTTCCAAGGGATACAGGTATGCTGTTTCGAAGGGGCACATGCACCCCAATGTTTATAGCAGCATTATCAACAATAGCCAAAGTACAGAAAGAGCCAAAATGTCCATCGATGGATGAATGGGCAAAGAAGATGTGGTGTGTGTGTGTGTGTGTGTGTGTGTGTGTGTGTGTGTGTGTGTGTATATACACACACACACATACATACACAATGGAGTATTACTTGGCAATCAAAAAGAATGAAATCTTGACATTTGCAACTATGTGGATGGAACTAGAGGGTATTATGCTAAGCAAAATTAGTCAGAGAAAGACAAATATCATATGAATTCACTCATATGAGGGCCTTAAGAGACAAAACAGATGAACATAAGGGAAGGGAAGCAAAATAATATAAAAACAGGGAGGGGGACAAAGCGTAAGAGACTCTTAAAAATGGAGAACAAAGGGTTACTGGAGGGGTCATGGGAGGAGGGATGGGCTAAATGGGTAAGAGGCATTAAGGAACCTACTCCTGAAATCAGTGCCACGCTATATGCTAACTAACTTGGATGGAAATTAAAAAAATAAATTTAAAAAAATCCCTTCAAGGAGGTGGGGGAGATGGGTTAAATAGGTGATGAGGATTAAGGAGTACACTTATTGTGATGAACACCGGGTGATGTACACAAGAGGTGAATCGCTCTATTGTACACCTGAAACTAATATCACACTGTATGTTAACTAATTGGAATTGAAATAAAAACTTAAAGTATCCCTTCAAATAAATCAGCAATCTTATTCTCATTGACTCAGTTGGTGGAAACAATTTATTCTCGTCCTAACTGATGAGATCTGGGGTCTTAGATCAGATAGTCTATTGTCATGTTTTCCTACAGTTTTGAGTGCAGGTTAGCTTTTCTTTCCTGGTTTCCCACGACTACGTCTGTGACCCTAGAAATGGCATACTGATAACAGGAATCAAAACAAGTGGAATGGCAGAGAAAGAAGGTAGGAAACACAGAAAGAGAGGACAGCATCTTTCTCATCTTGCATTTATTCATTCAACAGTCGTCTTGCACTTACTCATTCAACAAGTACAAAGTTCCTGCTCGGTAGCTGACACTGTGTAAGAGCCAAAAAAAAGCTCAAAGAGATATCGTCTGTACCTTCAACAGACTTGACAGTTGAAGGGAGGGCAGTTAGTAACAACAACTGCTAGTGTTTTAATGGAGGATATTCATATGCTCTAGAAGTGCTGGGGAGGGAATGAGTAACTGCCTGGGAGAGCTGGGAAGGTCTCACACAGATGATATTAAACTAGATCATGAGCATGAGAAAGGAAAGAGATAAAGGGCTTTCCAGGCGGGGGGAGTTATTACTTCAGTGATTAAAATACAAAGCATAAAAAGGTTAGGCCACAGAATGGTATAAAGCTCTAAGAGGTCCAGAGGAAGGAAACATCACATTTCATAAAAGGGGTAAAAGAGACACTTCAAGGAGGAAGTGGTATTTAAAATGGGCCATGGCATTTCAGAAGGCACAGAAGGGCTGGTGAGGACATTTCAGACAGAGGGAAGAGCATGAACAGTGGCAGGGAGGTAGGAAAGTCAAGGGGGTTTAGGACGATGGAGGGGTCAGGGATGCAGAGAGGCTGGGCATAGTTAAGAGTAGAAAGGGCAGGTGGAGTCAGATGGTGAAGAGGTTGACGTGAGGCCTTAGCACTTCTGTTACTTGGTAGGAGTCATTGAAATATTGATTGGGGCAAATGAAAGTCCGTTCATTTTAATTCTACCAGTATTCTCTGGGCCCTTGCTCTCAACCAGATACTTTGATAGGATCTAGAGACATAAAATGAATCAGGCATGTTTCCTGACCTCTTGAATCTTCCATTCAATTATATCTACGTCTGTGCCTAAGCCAGTACCCGTACCTACGTTTAAGCCTACACCTAAGTCTATACCTACATCCACATCTCCACCCACCTTTATCTATGTCTACATTGGGATCTATAGCTATGGAGAGATTAGCCTGGCGGTGGTGTGGAGGATGCTTGGATCAGAAGACATGAGATGGGGGTACGATCAGACATTTACGGTGGGAGACCCTGTACTGGTCCAGATGGGAGGGCCTGAAGAGGAGGACTGTGCAGTATAGCACGAACAGCACTGTCTTTGGAGCCCAAGGAAATTGGATCCAGCCTCTACTGCAAAGTCTGATTCGGAACTTCTCCAAGTAATTTCCTCGCCCTTCTCCTCATCTGTAAAACAAGGATACTAACAATTTACCTGTGAGGGTGAATGAGAAGATTAAAGGTGATGTATTAAACAGTTGCTACTGGCTGCCATCAAGTGGTTGGCGGTGATCGCACCTGTGATAAAGAGACCACCGGGCTTTGGCTTGTCACTCCCTACCCAGAAAGAGGTGGATACTTTATCCCAGGGACAGAGGCAGGTTTGAGGGCTCCCGGCAGGGAATAGTGACTGTGGCAATAATTAAACCTGCCCTTCGGCCTCTACGTTCTGTTTCCCAGGTAAGGAGCACGGAGAGCCCTTGCTTGGCTGACAGAGCCAAGGTCGCCTTGGGAGGCCTTTTTGTGGCCTGCTCTTCCCATGCCACTACTGAACCCGCTGACTCGGAGCCTCCGAGAGGCTCTGGCAGTGAGCGCGACTGCAGCTGCAACCAGGCCAGGTTGCTCCATCTCCAACAAACATTTACAGTGGCTCGGCGCCCGCCGCTCCTGCCCCGACACACAGGAAGCCGAGAGTCTGGCCAGGGAGTGGCAGCCAAGAGGACGCTGACAGCGTGGCAGGCAGGAGCTACGGGGGGCCCTGAGCAGGCGCAGGCTGGCTTCTAGCTGCGGGGGGTCTCCTCCTCAGCCTCACAGCTGTGGATGCAGCTTCTCCCAGGAGCTCACCTGAAGGGGCAGGACTGTCTCACAGGTCCTGGTTCTTCCCGGCTGATGTCAGGTGCCTTCCAGGGGTGACAGTGCCATGGTGAACAAGGAGGAAGCCAAGATACACTGAGAAACAGGGCCGAACATTTCTAAAGGCGGATTCTGCTGGGGGTTCTTGCCTGTCCAGGATTGAGACTTGTTTCTCTGATCACGAGCATTTGTGAGAGGCATGCATTAGTAGGGGTTTGACAACCAGCTCTGGGAAGGAAGGAGGGAGGTGGGAGAGAGGTGAGGAGGGAGGGAGGAAGGGAGGAAGGGAGGAAGGAAGGAAGGAAAGAAGGGAGGAAAGAAGGGAGAAAGGAAGGGAGGGAGGAAAGAAGAGAGGAAGGAAGGGAGGGAGGGAGGAAAGAAGGAAGGAAGGAAGGAGAGGGAGGGAAGAGAAAGGGAGAATGAAAAGGAAAGCCCTTATTTGTTGTTTTTGCCAACTTCTATGGTATAAAAACTCCACTGCAGAAAATTTCAAGGTACCCAGGTCTCACTGAATCTGAAGTTGAAAGAGATGGGCAGTAACACAACATTATATAGTATTTCCACCCTTGATATATGAGATACAAATAACCTCAAGAGCATAGATAATAGTAAAAAATCGAAAAAATAATAAGCAAGAATTTTGAGCACTTCTCTTTGTTCTTAATTTATTTTATTTAATCTTTAATAGTGGCTCAGTTTAACAACTGACTCACAAAAATTTCTTTCTTTCTTTCTTTCTTTCTTTCTTTCTTTCTTTCTTTCTTTCTTTCTTTCTTTCTTTCTTTCTTTTCTTTCTCAGAGCTTCTGTTTTACCTTCTCTGGAGACTAAACTTCTTGTCTTTTGAGAAGGAAAATTGCCTGGCTGATTGGTATATGGTAGGGGAGCTGGGGATCTGATTGTTTTAGATTATGAAGGTGAAATTCACATAAACATAAAATTCGCCATTTTAAAGTGAACAACTCAATGGCATTTACTACATTCGTAATGTTGTACAACCACCTCCTCTATCTCATTCTAAAATATTTCTGTCACTCCCAACTAAAACCCCTGTGTCTGTTTCTTAGAGCTGCCATCACAAAGTATCAGAGTCAGGGTGGCTTAAACTACAGAAATGTACTTTCTCACAGTTCTAGAGGCTACAAGTCTGAGATCGAGGTGACAGCAGGATTGGTTTCTTCTAAGGACCATGAGGGAAGGCTCTGTTCTGGGTTTCTCTCCTTAGCTTACAGATGGCTGTCTTTTTCCCGTGTCTTTACGTGGTTCTCCCTCTTTATGCATCTGTGTTCAAATCTCTTAGAAGGACATCAGTCATATTGGATTAGGACCCATCCTAACAACCTTATCTTTTTTTATATATGATCATTTTATTTTATTTTATTTATTTTTTCAATATATGAAATTTATTGTCAGATTGTAACAACCTTATCTTAACTACATCTTTCAAGACCCCATCTCCAAATATGGTTATGTTCTAAAGTACTGGAGGTTAGAACTTCAGTATTTGAATTGGGGCGGGGGAGTCACAATTCTGCCTGCAACCACTCTTACCCATTGAGCAGTCTCTCCCCCCACAGGCCCTGGCAACCAACAATCTGCATTCTGTCTCTAAGAATTTACCTACTCTGGATATTTCATATAAATGCAATCACACAATATGTGACCTTTTGTGTCTGGCTTCTTTTACTTAGCATAACATTTTCATTTTTATGGGAGTGGGTGCCTCACAGGAATATCATTACTCATGTGTATTGTGGTTTAAAAAAAGGAGAGAGAACCAGTGGTCAAAAAAGCTACCAAGAACAACTGCTTCTAAGTGAAGGGATTCTCCTGTGGTCCACAAAACTGACCAATATCAGATAATGATATTGGCAGATAATCTTGCCTCCTATTTACAAAACTGGAGGCAAGAAGACTGGTCAAGAGACCAAAGAAATGGTTGAGGGAAGACAGTTTTAAGGCATGTACTAGGGAAAGGGCAATGGGGATGAAGAGGAGAAGGTTTCATTAAAGCGATTAGAAAATGCAAATCACCCCCAAAAACGTAAATATTACCTATTTGAAAAGTATATGAAGGAATAATGTAAAGAATATTAAGTATCACTTATGATACAACTCTGTTATACATACTGTAAACATTTTGCCACATCTGTGTGTTCATCAAAGAACTATACATATAAGAAAAATGCGCAGTGATGTAATTTTAGAAAGTTACACACCCGTGTACCCAGCACCCAGACCATGACATGGAACATTACCAATACCCTACAAGGCTCTCTCATGCCTCTTTCACCAGATGTAATAATTACTAGTTCCAGCCTATTTTTGAGCTTTATGTAAAGAGAATCACATTACACGTTTTCCTCACATTCTGGGAAACGGATCCATGTAGTAATGTAAAATATTTACTCTTTCATTTGCCTACTGTTCCATTGTAAGAATACACGAAAAATAATGAATTGATCTTATTATCGATGGGCATTTGTGATATTACAGCAATGCTGCTATGAGCAGTCTTGTTCTTGTATTTTGTGCTTGTGTGGACACCATATACTGACACATGTGTATCTGGTAGGGTAAGTCCACCAAAGTTTTACGCCTTTTGTCGACTATATACCTGGGAGTGGAATTTCTGGTCGTGGAGTACATACGTCCAGGGTTAGAAGATCAGTGCCAGAGAGTTTTCTTCAGTGCTTGCACCAATTAGCACGCTCACTGATAGTTAAGTGGGGGTTCGCATCCTCACATACACATTCTTGCCAATACTTGGTAGTGTCAGTTAACTTCATCATACTCGTGGGTGTTGTTTGATGGCATATAATTGGGCTTTTAGCTTCCATTGCCCTTATGATTTCCTATGGTGAGCTTTTCATGTTTATTCACCGTTTGAATGTTTTCCTTTGGGAAGTTCCTCATCATCTTTTGCTTAGGTTTTATCCTTCTTTTTCTTATGGTTTGGTAAAAGTTCTTTGTGTATTCTGGATATGAGTCCTTTATCATAGGCATACAATATAATATGATTTATATATCATATGTATTGCATATATATTTTGTATCTCATAAAGATGTATTGCAATTATCTTTTCCCATTCTGAAACTTGTCTTTTCATGAGCAGAAGGGTTATAAATCTTACTACAGTCCAATTTATCAATCTTTTCTTTTATGGTTAATGTTATTTGTGTCCAGTTTAAAAAATCTTTACCCATCTCATGAGAATATTCTACATTATTGTCTAAAAGTTTAATGCTTTTATTTTCTTTCTCTTTTTAAAATTTTATTTAATTCCAAGTTAGTTAATATATAATAATGGTTTCAGGAGTAGAATTTAGTGATTCATCACTTACATATAATACCTAGTGCTCATCCCAACAAGTGCCCTCCTTAATGCCCATCACCCATTTAGCCCATCCCCCTAGGCACCTCCCCTCCAGCAGACCTCAGTATGTTCTCTGTATTTAAGAGCCTCTTATGGTTTGCCTCCCTCTCTGTTTTTATCTTATTTTTCCTTCCCTTCCCCTATGTTCATCTGTTTTGTTTCTTAAATTCCACATATAAGTGAAATTATATGATATTTGTCTTTTTCTAATGGACTTATTTCCCTTAGCATAATACATTCTAGTTCCATCCACGTTGTTTCAAATGGCAAGAGTTAAAAAACAGAATGCTTTCACTTTCCTATTAGGCCTATGATCTATCTAGAATTTTTATGTATGGTACAAGGTGGAGGTCAAGTTTTTTGTTTTTTGTTTTTATCCTTATGAATATCCAACTGACCAACAGCATTTATTGAGAAGACCATCTTTTTCTTTGGCTATGGCACCTTGTCATAAATCAGGGGATTGTATGTGTGGCATTGCTTCTAGACTTTTTATTCTATTCTTTTCATCTAATTTTCTACCCTTAATACCAATAGCATATTGTCTTATTCTAGCTTTTTAAAGATACCTTGATATTTAGCAGAATAAATCCTTTAAAGTTTGTCTGCTTCATGATTATTTTTGCTATTCTAAGCTACTTGCATTTCCAAAGAAATTTTAGATAGATTTTGTCAATTTCTTCAAGGTTTGTGGGGATTTTGGTAAAAACTAGTTTGTTTTTGTTTTGAGCAGGTTTTGAATTTTAGCAAATGCTGTTTCTGCATTATACCGAGATAATGATATGGTTATTCTCCTTGTGGTGAATTGCATAGACTGGGGTTTGAAAGTTATTGGTGTTTGAACGGAAATTCCTGCAACAAACCCAGTTTGATCATGATGAGCTATTCTTTTTATACACATTTGCAAATATTTTGTTTAGTATTTTTGCATATATACTCATAAAAGAAACTGGCCTGTGATTTTACTGTCTTATGATGTTCTTATCAGATTTTGTGTCAGAATTATGCTGCACTCATAATGACTTGGAAGTATTTTTCTTCTCCAAGTTTTTATTTAAATTCCAGTTAGTTAACATACAGTGTAATACTAGTTTCAGGTGTACAGTTTAATGATTCAACACTTCCATACCACACCCAGTGCTCATCACAAGTGTCCTCCTTAATCCCCATCACCTATTTAAACCATCCCCCCACTACCTCCCCTCTAGTAACTATCAGTTTGTTCTCCAGTTTGTTAACAGTCTGTTTCTTGCTCCCCCCCCGCCCGCAACGATGTTCATTTGTTTTGTTTCTGAAATTCCACATATGAGTGAAATCATAATGGCATTTGTCTTTCTCTGACTTACTCCACTTAGCATTATACTCTCTAGGTCCATCCATGTTGTTCTAAGTGGCAAGGTTTCATTCTTTTTTACAGCTGAGTAATGTTTCATTGTGTGTACACACACACACACACACACACACACACACACTGAAATATTACATACATACACACGTATAATATACATACATGTACTACATACATACATACATGTATATATGTACACATGTACCACTTCTTTATCCATTCATCAGTTGATGGGCATTTGGGCTCTTTCCATAATTTGGCTATTGTTGATAGCACTGCTATAAACATTGGGGTGTACTAGGTATTTACCAAAAGGATACAAAAATACTAATTCAAAGAGATACATTACTTGGAAGTATTTCCTCTTTTTCTAGTCTCTGAATTTTTTAAAAAGAAGGTTGTTATTCCTTAAATATTTACAAAAACCTGCAGGTGTGAATTCTACACTGTGAAGGCACTTGGGTCTGGAGAACAGTCTATAGGAAGGTCTCATTTACATATTCAATTCTCTAATAGGCGTATAGGTTATTCAGTAGTTAAAAATTCTCCTTCAGTCAGCTTTGGTAAGTTGTGTTGTTCTAAATATTTGTCAATTTCATCTGACTTTCAAATTTATTGACCAACTCTTTCAAAGTAATCTCTTATTTTCTTTTTAATGTTTGTAGAGTCTATAATTATTCCCTTTTTATTTATTTATTTATTTATTTATTTATTATTTAAAAAATTTTTTTTAAGTTAATTTATTTTTCACAGAGAGAGAGAGAGAGAGAGAGAGAGAGAGAATAAACGGGGGAGGGTCAGAGAGAGGGAGATACAGAATCCGAAGCAGGCTCCAGGCTCTGAGCCCTCCGCACAGAGCCTGACATGGGGCTCGAACTCACAGACTGGGAGATCATGACCTGAGCCGAAGTCGGGCGCTCAACCAACTGAGCCACCCAGGTGCCCCTAATTATTCCCTTTTTAAATTTCCACTTTTGGCAATATTTTCTTTTGCTCTTTTTTACTTCATTAATCTTGTCAAAGCTTTGTGAATATTATTAATTGTTTTCAAATAATCATTTCTTTTTGTTGATTATCAACTGCTTGCTTGTTTTCTATTTTATTAATTTGTGTTCTTCAAAATAATTTACTTCATATTATTGTCTTTTGAGTTTTCTTTCCCTAACTTCTTGAGGTGGTCACTTAAATCATTGTTTTTAGCCTTTCTTCTTTTCTATTTTATGCATTTAAGGCAATAAATATCCTTCCAAGAACAGCTTAGGCTGCTTTCTGTAATTTTTTCTATGTAGTATTTTTATTATCATGTACTTCAAAAATATTTTCTGATTTTCATCGAGATTTATCTATTGACCTATGGGTTCTTTTTCTAGTTTCTTGAGTTAATTAATTAATCAATTTATTTCCATTCTTTCTTGTGCAATGATAAAAACATAAAAAGTCATAACTTATCTTCTGTACAACTATGGCAGGATCCTATGAACTTCACTTTTATATTTAATGCTTTTATTTGGATATTTTTAAAAATACTTCAAATAATGTTTAAGTTTTTTGCTCTTTGTATTAATAATTATTTACAAGACTATCTTCTGCTTTTCCAGGTGATTGGGTTTTAATGATATTCCCTTGCTACTGACTTCCAGTTTCATTGTACTCTTGAGATAGAATTGATCCGTAAAGCCTCTATAGTTTATTAACCTATTCTTGGAGGATTATAATGAACATCTTAAAATGTTTCATAAACCTATGAAAAGAGTTGCATTTTCTATTTGGAGACTTAGATTTCAATATGTGCCTATACAGGAAACTTTAATCCCATAGATTAGATATCCTGTATCCGATTAACAATTCTATTAATTAATTCTTAAGTTTCTAACTATTATTGCTTTATAGATCTTAGTAATTTATTATTCAAAGACTCATGGCTTCGTTACTTTATCTTCACTTATGTACTTTATCAACCTAAATTTTTTTTCTATCTTTTAAATGATTTTGCCTTTGATTTCTACTTTAATATCCTATCCCTAGGATTTTTTTTTTCATTTGGATTGGTCTGCTTTTGGACTATCCTTTAAATATTAATCTATCAAAACCACTTTTCTTTATGCACATCCAGTGGTTGTAGTTGGAATTTTTTTTTATCCATGTTCAAGAGTATTATTTCTTGATAAGAGAATCATCCTATTTACAGTTATAATCATAGTTGCTCTGTTTTGTCTTATGTCTGTTATCTGGATTTATGTCTTACATTTTTAATAATATTATGCATATATGTATACATATTTGATTTTTCTCTAATAACTTAGAAGTTTTAGAGCATAGTCTTTATGCCATTAGTTCATGCACCCCTGGGGATATACAGCAATGCACTTGGGATGTGTCATGACACAGGATAAATACATGCTCTTGAAGTATCACTTGCATTAAATGGTAAAGAAATAAAAAAGTTTTATTATTAAAATCAATACTGATATGTAATGTGATAAAATGAAACATTCACATGACACTTCTGAAATCTCTATCTGGGATCGGGCCATTCTGGGTTATGTTGACAGACCCCTGGGGCATGTGTTCACTTTCTCTGATGTTAGGGGGACTTATGTGGAAACACTTGAGAACATCTGTGTCCATTTTTTAAAATTACTTTTGAAGCCTAAACCTATATGTTCTAATTTTCAAAGTAAAACAATGAAATAGTATTTCTTGAATTTCCACTCTATCAACCAAGGAAATGAGTACTCTTTAATTTCTTCTCCCTTCTTCCCCATCACTTTTTTTCAATTTAGTTGATATTGCATAGAATTTTGGACCCAGATTATTATTATTCCAATTTGACTGTGAGTTTTAATAATCAAAGTTATTATTTCTTATTTATTACACAAACACTTTATATTTATGGTAAAAGTTAGAAAATACAGATAAATATACTCAACCTTCTATTACTTAAAAATATAAAGAAAGGGTAAGGGGCGCCTGGGTGGTTCAGTCGGTTAAGCGGCTGACTTCAGCTCAGGTCATGATCTCGTGGTTCGTGAGTTTGAGCCCCACGTTGGGGAGCAGAGCCTGGAGCCTGCTTCAGAGTCTGTCTCTCCCTCTCTCTCTCAAAAATACATAGACATTAACAAAATAATAATAAATAAAAACATAAAGAAGGGGTAATAATTTTGTCAGTGTGAGATAGGAATAGAACTTAGGTATTTTTCCAATTCTTTTTTTTTTTAATGTTTAATTACTTATTTTGAGAGGAAGAACGGCAGAGAGCGGGGAGAGAGACAATCCCAATCAGGTTCCACGGTGTCAGTGTGGAGCCTGACTTGGGGCTCAAACACATGAACCAAGAAATCATGACCTGAGTTGAAATTAAGAGTTGGATGCTTAACTGAAGGAGCCACCCAGGCACCCCTCCAATTCTTTAGTTAGTTTACATAACATCAATTAGATTCACCATCTTTACCTTATATATTATTTTCATCTGTGCTTTCCTGTGTCTAAATACTATATTGTATTATGTCACATTAAGGTAAACTAAATAGATGGGAATACAAGCTGGTGCAGCCACTCTGGAAAACAGTATGGAGCCTCCTCAAAAAACTAAAAATAGAACTACCCTATGACCCAGCAATTGCACTACTAGGCATTTATCCAGGGGATACAGGTGTGCTGTTTCGAAGGGACACATGCACCCCCATGTTTATAGCAGCACTATCAACAATAGCCAAAGTATGGAAAGAGCCCAAATGTCCATCGATGGATGAATGGATAAAGAAGATGTGGTATGTATATACAATGGAGTATTACTTGGCAATCAAAAAGAATGAAATCTCTCCATTTGCAACTACGTGGATGGAACTAGAGGATATTATGCTAAGCGAAATTAGAGAAAGACAAATATTATATGACTTTACTCATATGTGGACCTTAAGACACAGAACAGAAGAACATAAGGGAAGGGAAACAAAAATAATATAAAAACAGGGAGGGGGACAAAACAGAAGAGACTCATAAATATGGAGAACAAACTGAGGGTTACTGGAGGGGTTGTGGGGGAGGGATGGGCTAAATGGGTAAGGGGCACTAAGGAATCTACTCCTGAAATCATTGTTGCACTACACGCTAATTTGGATGTAAATTTTAAAAAGTAAAAAATAAAAGTTAAAATAAAAAAAAATGAAAAAAAAATTAAATAGAAATAAAATGAGATCACAGTAAACCTAATAACAGTGAACAAAATAACAGCACACTAAATAAAACTACACTATACTAAGCTATGTAAGGTCTATTTCAGGATCTCCTGTTTCATTTCTTTGATTTGTACTCAATTACTGTTTCAGTATCATTGTGATATATACATATACATATATATATATTCCTGTGTACATGTGCTTATATATGTATAGGCACATAATTAGATTCTTGTTATTCACAGCAGTTATGTTCTATAAAGACACTGCAAACAGTGAATTAGCAAGTATTGAATTACTGTTCCTAAAAGAAATATAGGATAAGGTTCCTGTAAGACTCTGGTCACAATGCTTTTGTCAACTGATCAGTGGATAACCTTGTTTTATGTGTATTTCTGTTTAAACACTAATATGTATGTGCACATATATACATACATATGATTCATTAATATTGGACTCATCTTGTGCTTAGGAACACCAGCCCATGCACTTAGGTCCATTTTAAACAGTGAAACCAACAACAAAAAGTACAAAAAATGTGAAAAGCAACACTAAATACACTTAGTTTACAGCATGAGAAAAGCATACTTAGTTTACAGCATGAGAAAAGCATACTTAGTTTACAGCATGAGAAATGCAACAAAAGGCAGAGTGGTGCCTCATTTGAACTTACTTGGGAACATGCAAATTGGGCAACTCAAAGATTTTGTGACGCTGTGAATGGCTGTGAACACTGATTTGGGTTACAAATAAACGTTAGTGAGTGTGAAAATTTGCAAATACAAGATCTGCAAATAATGAGGGTTGACTCTGTGTCTATATATATATATATATATAAAATAGTAAATATATATATAAAGTCTTGATAGGCTGGTCGCCACTCATTGCATTAAAGTAG
Source organism: Panthera pardus (assembly GCF_024362965.1). NCBI lineage: Eukaryota > Metazoa > Chordata > Mammalia > Carnivora > Felidae > Panthera > Panthera pardus. Next base: position 67,387,684 of record NW_026526766.1, on the reverse strand, counting down.
TTCTTGGCTATTTTTGAGAGTTTATTTTCAGAAATATTCTCCTTCTCTGACTCCTCTCAGTTTTTTTTAATTTTTTTTAATGTTTATTTATTTTTGAAACAGAGAAAGAGAGAGAGAGAGAGAGAGAGAGAGAGAGAGAGAGAGACAGAGCATGAGTGGGGGAGGGGGCAGAGAGAGAAGAAGACCCAGAATTCGAAGCAGGCTCCAGGCTCTGAGCTGTCAGCACAGAGCCTGAGTGGGGCCTGAACTCACGGACTGCGAGATCATGACCTGAGCTGAAATTGGACGCTCAACCAACTGAGCCACCCAGGCGCCCCTCTCTCAGTTGTTTACTCTGCAGTGCTTTTCGTTTGTTTTACTTTATGTATGTATTCAGACTAATCAGCTCACTTTAGTTTATGCCCCTTTCTTCCCTAGGGTGTACATTTACTTTTCTTGGCTAGTAGGACTCTTTGGCATAGATAAGCCTTATGGACATCAGGATAACGACTTGCCTTTGGATCCCTTTCTGCCTTTGTGTGGTGGGTATCTCGTATCTATAACTGGTGGGCAAGTTGATGGACACAATTCCTAGTCTACTTCTCAGTTATTAGCATTTTTTCACTTATTGGGATATTTTCCAAACTACAGCCTTTAGACCAATGCACGTTTCAGATGAAGTGTTCACTTATCTCCTCTAAATGGAGAAAAAAAAGCAGGCAATGTATTGAGAATAATTAAGAGACACTTCTTTATTCGAGATTAATTTTTCGATGTTTATGCTAACTAACCTCCTTTGCTTTTTTTTCAAATTTTTTAAAGTTTATTTATTTATTTTGAGAGAGACAAAGACAGCACAGGTGGCGAGGGGCAGAGAGAGAGGGACAGAGAGAACATCCCAAGCTGGCTCTGTGCTGCCAGCACAGAACCTGACATGGGGCTTGAACTGATGAAACCATGAGCTCATGACCTGAGCTGAAACCAAGTCAGACGCTTAACCAACCGAGCCATCCAGGCACCCCTGTTCTTATTTTTTAAATGTTGTAAGATAAAATAAATGGCAACCCAATGTTGATTTCCAAAATTTTCTTTGAAATGTTATTTATATATGAAATCCAGAAGTCCAGACATAATATACTCTGTTCTAGCAGTGTTATTTTTCACTTTCCCAACCACCTTTCTCCTTGCAAAGATAGGTAAATAGATAGGTAGATAGACAGGTAGGTAGGTAGATAGATAGACAGATAGACATCATTATTATTATTAAAATTATATTCCAGGTCCTCCTAAGCACATGACACATATAACTTCCTTTAATCCTCCCAATAACTCTACTAAGTAGGTAGGAACTATTATTATCCCCATTTTATAGGTGGAAAAACTAAGGCCCAGAGAGACCTTCAAGAATCGTCAAGTAGTTAGTGGCAGATTCAGGACAGTCTGGTTGCTTGTGCATTCTTCTAAGCACCACACGAGCCCCCTCTCTGCCTGCCTCACACCTGTATTCCCACCTGTGTTGTTCTTCCTGCTCCTGCACCTGACTTCAGTGCTTTACTTATAGATATTGCATTTCCAGCACACAGTGTTGCTATTCCTGCCTTGTTCTTGACCATGTCTGTCTTCCCTGAATGGACAGACATGGCCAAGATGGGTGGATGAACCAACACAGAAGAAGGAATATAACGTTGTGTGATTCTTAGTACACGATAGAACAGAGAGACACCCCTGCTATTTCCTCTTTGCTTTTGATCTTGAGTGGCTTATTCTAAATAAGACTATGGAAAAGACACAAAGTATCTCCCTGCTTATTTTTAGACCTCCCCCCCCCCCTTTTTTTTTTACAAGAAGCAATTCTGGTCTGTGCAATGCAGCGTCTGTGCACTTAAACCTAGATACATTTTCCTCAATCCATCTCTTTGTGTCTTACAGTTTCAATATCTTTCCTATTTTGATATGCTATTTCTCAGTTTCAGCTTTTAAGGCTGTTTGGAGAATTGTTGGGTTTTTTTTAATTGTCTTTATGAGTATGTTGGAAAAAGCTGTTAGTCAACATTTTAAATTCCAGGCAGGTTCTTCCTAATTTTTCTCTGCATGTTTTCAGAAAGTTTTTCCAAAAATAAGTTCTTTTCCTGAAACTTGAGTGATAGGTTTTCCTCCCTTTTTTTATTTTGCAGCATCTTTTCACTGCTTCCATCTTGGTACGATCTGTGTTCAGTCAAGTAGAAAGAGGACACATTGTACACAAGGCTGACTTTTTTTCTTATAAACAGGATGGGTGGATCCTTGTTGATTTCCTCTCCTCTGTTTTCTCCTTTAGAAGCCCCATCTCAAATCCTAGACTAGAGAGCTAGCTACTTTCTAGCTCTGTGTGGTGGCTTCCTGAGTGGGTAAGGTGGGGACATTAGCATGGGCCATTCCTTAGGGAACTTACTCTATATTGGATGCTGACATACCCAGAACTCTGTTTGCTCCTGCTTTCCCTCTCTTGGCTACTATAGGAGCACATGTGCCCATCTTGCCTTCGGCCTTGTGTTACTGTCTATGCACGACAGAGAAGCCTCACCGTGGTGACTCTTCTCCTTGGAAGCACCTCTGCAGACCCACTTTGGAAGGCCATCAGTCTGCCACTGTGGACGGGGTAGCCAGTGAAGCATTTCCTCTCTGCACCAGTGCCTACCTGTGTCCTCAGTCCTCCTGTGTCTCCTCAAGAAAGCTTCCACCAGGGTTTCCCACCGGGCTCGACAACTCCCCTTGCTCTTGCCCAACTCTACTCTTCTCATGAGAAAGCCCATAAAGTCTGAGGAATGTGGACAACAACTTTCCTGAGTTCTCCGTGCCAGTGCAGAATTATTGGTACTTTTATATTCGTTTGGCCACACCAGTAGGGAAAGGAGAGACCTGTATTCAAGTCACCATCTTCCACTTAACCCTTTAATTTATATTTATTGTTTTTTAGGCATTGGTGTCACTTTCTCTTAGTGGTCTCATTGAATCCACCAAATATCCCTTTAAGATATTTTATCATCATTCCCATTTTACAGGCAAGTAAACTGAGGTTCAGAAGAGCGTACCGATTTAAGTTTGTATAGCCAGTTAGAAATGAATCCAGTTTTTATAAAAGCATACAGTTTTCCTACCACTTTTTCTTGTCTCATGCTAATTATACTGCTTGCAAAAGGCACACGAGCACAGGTCCAGCCTTTGATGGCCTGTGCTTTTGTCACTTTCTTGCTGTGTGACCTTGGGCCAGTGATTCAGTTTCTGTTTCAGTAAAATGGGAATAATAATATACCTAATTTTGGAACTGGATGAGAGAGCACATGTCAGGGCTTTCAAACTCAGATGCCTTTTGGAACATGGCAGGAGGCATAAATGAGTGTGCACTGGCCTCACGTAAGATTGCAGGGATTGACAAGGACTGTGAAACCTGGAGAGGGCTTCTGAAGACATCAAGCTCTATTTGTTAAAAGTTGCCAGGCTCACTGTATGCCCACCAGAAGGGCTATAATGGAGAGGAAAAAAGAAGGAAAAATGCCAAATGTTGTCAAAGAAGTGTAGCTGAAATCCTCATAGGCGTCTGGTGGGAATGTGAGCTGTATAACCGGCCTGGAAAACCAACATACACATACTTTGACCCCGCATCTCAACTCGTGAGCACACACTCAAACAAGAAGAGTGCAGATGTCCACCGAAAGGTATGCACTTTCAAGAATGTGCACGACAGCACTATGCAGGATAGGAATCGACTGCCAACCCTGCATTGCATCAATACCTGGTGGGATACTAACATAATGGAATAAAGAGGAATCTGTAATTACATGGAACAACATGGACACATCTTATGGGACATAAGGTCAAGCAGCAGCAGCTGGATATAGAATAATGCATGGATGATTCCAGACGTGAAAAGGTAGGAAAAATGGATCCATGCTGCAGGAGCTGGGGTAGTAGTTAGTGACTGGAGAGAGTTTGAGAGGGACTTCTGGAGGCTTCTACCACCTGCTTCCTGCTCTTTTGACTGGTGTTCACTCTGAAATCACCAAGCTCTACGCTAATGAGGGCACACTTCTTTGGATGCGGTTATACCTGGATGTACACATTTTAAAAACAAATAATAATTGCAGATTCTTCCCCCAGACAAAAGCACTGAAGGCACACACACATCAGCTGGTAGTATTTGCTACATTTTCTCGCTTATGTTCCCACCACACTATCTGAACCTTGAAATTCTGCTCCATCAACACTGGCTACAGAACAGGACAGGTCCCCCTTTTTCTGTTTTGTGGGTTTTCCAAGTGGACAATGAGGAGGCACAGATGGCAGGGGTTCAGGAGGAAGGCCTAAAGATTAGATGCAAGGATGACTTTTTGAGGACCTTTGTAGAAGTCTCAGCTAATTGCTCTGACTCTGTCACTTCTGCGGTCCCCTGGGACCTAGATGTATCCCGGCTTGCTTCTGTTACAACAAGTGTGTGTAAGGTGTGAGCAGGGAGAAGAAGGCTAACAAACTTTTTTCTCCCTCAGCCTCCAACCTTTAAAAAGCCCTGGATTCTCGGCCAGGAGCGGCTTGGGGCTGTGGGGTTTGGGGAATGCATGTGAGCATGTGGCTGTCCAGTGCCCTCTCCACCTTCAAGGAAGAGATGTCTCCTGGTCACACCAAAAAGCGTCACACTCAAGTCAAGAGTCTCCATTAATCCCAACAACAGAAGCTGAGGCTTGGATCATATGCCCGCTTTGTAGAAAAGCAAGCTGCAGCCCAGACAAATGAGACAACTTTCCCAACCTCACTCTGCTGAGTGGCAGGGTCTGGATTTGAACTCAGATCTTCTGAATCCTACAATTTACATGAAACTACCAGCTCCAACCCCGGGCTTTTCCTCATCTCTCTTCCTCCATGCTTGTAGTCCTTCCTTTCTGCTCTAACCTGAAGCTGCCTAGGCCCTGCTTTTCTACCGTGCCACCAATTTGAGTGAGTCAGAAAAAAGCCCAGATCCCATGTACAGTACTCACAGGTCTTCAAAGGACTTCCTGTGGCTGTAGAAAGGGAAGTTGCTAGAGGGAAATCAGCACCATTCTTTATACTTTCCTTTCCTCAGAATAAGCACTCTGGAAACCTCAGTGGACTGGGTCCCACCGCTTTCCTAGTACAGCCTGCCCTCATTAGAGAAGGGCCACTGGGGCTCCATCAATGCCTTCTTGTGGAGGAGCCATGTGCTTCTCTCCTGAGCAGCCATTTTGAGAACCAGACCTGGCCCAGCTTTGCTAACGAGAAAGGAGGAAGCCTTGGGGGTGCCAGGGTGCTGAACTATAACGAGGGGGCTGGGCATGACTCAAGAGCAGGTGCTCTGGAATAAGCTTGGCTTCATCATTCTTCACTGTGTGCTTTTGTGCTCTTTGAGCCTCCAGTTCCCCAATTATGAAATCAGGATTTTAATAATAACCACACAGAACTCTTTGAGGAGATTCGTAAGAGTTGCTGTGTAAAGGGTCTAATACATAGGGTTGATATTTTAAAACTATGGTCCATGTTTCCTCCTATAGAATCATGTAAATTAAAATACACATCTCTAGGCCCATTCCTGACTTATGGAGTCAGAATCTTGGGGGGAGGGGCAGGGCCCAAAAATCTATCTCTTGATAAGTCTCCCAGGGCAAGGCAATTTCAATAGAGAGATGTCGGTTCTGTGGTATGGCAAGCCGAGGGGCCAGGAAGCATCAGCAAGAACTGCTTAAAGGGTCAACAGACACTTCTCATGATGCTGGAGCCCAAATCCTGAAGGTTGCATAGGACATGACCTCTTCAGGAAAGAGACGGACTTGCTCAATTGTATCACTGGAAGTACCAATGTAAGATCCACACAGTCAATGGTCAGGAATGGTAGGAGGGTGAAGAAGTGGTTGAGACATTGAGGGGTGTCAGAGATGGACTGATTCAACACAATGGCCGATGCACCTGAGCAGGGTCATGAGACTCTCACTCCCGCTCGTCTATGCTGGATAAGCCCAGAGCTGCCGTGGGATAGGCTGACGGCATCTAGTTATCCTGAAGACTTGTTGAATTGGTTTCTTGGGCTTCCCTACTCCCCAGTACAGCTCTTCAATAAATACTAACCACGTTTGGATGCAATGTGGTATCTTGCAACATGAAAGAATTACTAACGCCCTGATAAAAGGTTTTGACCTTATCATATAAAAAATGCCTCGCTGGTGTGGATACTAATATTCAGCTAAAAATACCCATTCTTCTTTACTGCAGCTTTGCAGCCACAGTCTACCTCCCAGACACTCGCTGTCCCAGTCTCAGTGACCCAGAGTACACCAGAGATAAGTCAGCAAGGGAAAGGTCCCATGTCTCAGGTCTGAACATTGAAAAGGGAAAAAGAGGGAAAGTTTTTAGAGGACTCCTGGGAAAGATTTTGCTCCGTTGATAAAAGGAGAGCTATGCCACCTCTCCTTTTTGTCAGTCCATGCAAATGTGATTTCAGGAGCCATGGCAGCCTCCTTGAGTCCATGAATAGAAAACCACAAGAATTTCAGAGAAACCAACCCAGCTCTCTGACATTACTAAACTAACTTATTACCACCTTTCAAACTGGTTAACTTTACATCTGTTGCTTGTGAGCAAGTTAAGTATATTCATATTCAAGCCACTTTTACTCTGAAAGAAGTTTTACCGATATAAGATCCATTGAAGGGTTTCAACCAAAAGGTGAATATGACCAGTTTTGTGTTTTAAATATTTTAGATTAGGGTATGACATATATTTTGAATGAGGAGTGATAGACAGAAGGCAGAAAGACCAGGAAGGTAACTTGCAGTATTCAAAGCAAGAGTAGTAGAGACTTGACCATAAATGTTGAAAACCTACTATGTACTAAAGCAGTGAACTGAAAACAGCATAGCATATCATGTGTAACGTTTTTACTCAGCACTTTTTTCTTTAAATTGCTTCCTTTTTAAATGAAAAATTATCATAATTTTTATGCACTAGTTATTTTTTTCATATACACATTAAACAAGTAAGGAATTTTCTCTATTTAAATTATAACAAACTAGGTTTTATGGACTAATTTTGTTATTGAGAGTAACTAGCAGCCCAGATAAAAATATTTCAAAATCAGGACATATGGGTCCAGGATCCTAAACAAAAAAGGAACACAGAGACAGTCTGTGACAATTTTCCCCTTGAGGGACTTACCAATTCACAGGTGGCAGGCGTCGATCAGAACCTCCAGCAGTCTCCCAGGCGGATGAGACAGAAAGTCAGAGTTTGAGGCCTCGTAAACACGGTGGATTTTCCACTGGGACTGCAGAAGGGCTGGAGGTATGAGTAAACCAGAAATAAATCAGCCCTCTCAATGACTGAAACCAGCACAAAATCAGCTTAATGTCTGATTGTAATAAAGTGCATTCCCAGTAGTCTAACTAATATTAGTTTAGACTCTTACTATTCCTTTCCTTGGATCCGACAGCTGAGCCTGCTCCAGAGGCAGAGGTAAGGTGAGAAAAATAACAGTGATACCTGCTATTTAGTAAGCATTTACTATGTATCGGATTCTTACTATCACACCACGAAAGACACAGCATGATAATCCCAAAGATCTATCAAGAAAACGGAGTCTCTGAGAGCGAAATATCTTGCCCAAGGCCATGAAAGTGGTACATGATAGAAATCAGATTGGACTCATTTGTGGTTGCAGAGCACCAGCATTTTCTTTCTTGCCAGTTTCCCACTGCCCTTGTGTATACTGCAGGCAGGGCAGCAGTGACAACTTGACCAACAGTGCCCCAGGGACCCGGGGCTCACAGACACTGCATTTAGCCAACCAGCAGGTCCAAGCACTGCCTCTTCTAGGCAGCAATGGCCAAACATAAGTCCCTGCAACTGGGTCATAATTCCAAGATACTTCCCCACCCACTCCCACTTTGTCCACTCTCTGAGATGTCATGCTGTCTGTGACCCACTTCATCTACTGTTTTCTCCTACCACGGGGGCCATGGTGCCAGTCATCCTTTACATCTGACCTGACCTTTTCCTTGCTTTTCAGCAGCCAGCTGTCTTTGCTGAGTCCACCCTGTTAATTTTTCTGACATTTATTTCAATAAAATTCAGTGCGTCTGGTTCCATCATTCTGACTAAGCTCTAGGCCAGGGAGAGCAAACTGTTTTCACCTCCCATGTTCCCTCTAATCAATTGATAGTGCCTGCCCAGAGCACAATGGCTAGAAGGATGGTAAGGCACATTCATAGTCAGAGGCAGAGCCTGCCACGCTTGGTGAGTGACGTCAGATAGGCTGTGAGGGAGAGGGAGTGGTAATGCAAACACCACACATGGGTCTCTATTGCTCTATGCTCCAGATACTGTTCACCTTCACCAGCCACTCTGATTTTGCTTCCAGAGAAATGAGCTGCATTTTGGTTCTGAAATTCCCTTCTAGTTCCACCAGGAGGGATGCCCCACTGGTCAGGTTGGGGTCCTTTTAAACTCATTTCAGATGATGCTTACAGAAGTGGACCTGCTTGGGAGGAAATATCAGAACAGAGACAAAAACCTAGTCTCCAGGGAGCAAATTCTCCATTCTTTCTGCTGCCCTCAGATGTCTCTCCACAGCCTTTCTACAGCTGATTGTGGTTTATGAACCAAGAATTTATATACTCGATCTGACAAAAGATTTTTCTTCCCTGAGCTGTGACTATTTTTATATAAGCCTAGCAAGGTTATAAAAATGGAATCACATTTAGTTACACATTTAATGAATCACCTTCTTTATTGAAAAGAATCAGGTTACACGAAATCAGGATGGTCCCTGAACACCCAGCACACATCTTTTACATTAAAAAAAAAAAGTATGAAAGAGGAGAAGTGACTTACATCACTCACTTGACAGTGGTTGTGGGCACAGTGGAGCAGATTTTCCTTCGTTTTTGCCTTCGAGGTTCTTCTATACATGTCTCCCTCCCGCCTTCAAGCCCCCTTTCAATGAATTCCCCTTATGTGTTCTGTTTTACTTTCTCTGCAACTTCAATTATTTTCTTCTCTCTCAGTGAGGAGTTTCAGTCAAATTAACAACTCCTAGTCCCAGAACCTCCAGAAAACCAGTTTCATGTGTATGAACTGACTTCTGCCTTTGAATCAGGAAAATGTAAGCTATTCACTTAACAATACTACACAGTATAAGCCATGCTAATCCATGGAGAAATGAAGAGATTTGTGAAGACAGGGTGCTTACCAGCAAGCTGAAAATGATGAAAGCTTGGAAAACTGGGAACTGGAAGGAAACACAGAGGTCATATAATCTACCCACTCACTTTAAATAAGAGCACAGAGAGACACAGAAAGCTAAGCAGAATGCGAATGATTACCCAGTTGTTTGGGGCTGAATTGTGTCCTCTGACAATTCATGTGTTGATGTCCTAACCCATATCTCAGAATGTGACTGTATTTAGACAAGGTCTTTAAAGAAATAATTAAGTTAATATGAGGTCTTTAGCATGGGCCCCCATCCAATCTGACTGGTGTCCCTATAGGAAGACATTTGGACACGGACACACAGAAGAAAGACCATGTGAGGACACAGTAAGAAGGTGGCGACCTGCAAGTCAAGGAGGAAGGCCTCAGGAGAAACAAAACCTTCTGACACCTGGATTTGGGGTGTAGCCTCCAGAACAATGAGAATATAAATTTTTGTTTAAGCCACTTTGTAGTATTTCATTATGGCAGCCAGAGCAAACTAATATAGCCAGCCAGTAAGCAGCAAGAATGGTATTCGGGGAGCCTGGGTGGCTCAGTCGGTTGAGCGTCCAACTGCAGCTCAGGTCATGATCTCAAGGTCCGTGAGTTCGAGCCCCGCATCGGGCTCTGTGCTGACAGCTCAGAGCCTGGAGTCTGCTGCGGATTCTGTGCCTCCCTCTTTTTCTCTGCTTCTCCCCTGCTAGCTCTGTCTGTCTCTCTCTCAAAAATAAATAAAAACATTAAAAAAAAAAAAAAAAGAATGGTATTCAAACCTAGGACCCTGAATCAAAGTCTAGGTGCTCTCTGTCTTATTCTATCTATAATGGTCCCTAATGCTGTTCAGAACAGGATATACAATACAAATCTGCCTTTCCTTTGGATGTATGGATTGAATGTTACTATCTCAGGATTGGGTGGACCTATGAGTAACAAGGAGAGAGAGAAAAGGAGGAAGAGGTTACCTGAAAATGACATTCTCATCTTTTGAAAACATAAGGAGTCTACAAAATTTTAGAATTAAAAATTTAGCAAATGTATCTGGACAAAAGAACAATACGAAAAAAATCTCATTCTGATCTACCAGAAACAATAAAATATGAAATATAATATAAAAACATAAAATGGCAATAAGGTATCTGGGAATAAATTTATATGGCTGACTTCTACTTACCAATATTTTGCTAAGGATTTTTTTTAACGTTTATTTATTTTTGAGACAGAGAGAGAGAGAGCATGAACAGGGGAGGGTCAGAGAATGAGGGAGACACAGAATCTGAAACAGGCTCCAGGTTCTGAGCTGTCAGCACAGAACCTGACGCGGGTCTCGAACCCACAGACCGCGAGATCATGACCTGAGCCAAAGTCAGACGCTTAACCACTGAGCCACCCAGGCACCCCAAGGATTTTTATATGTATACTCATGAGGTATACTGGTCTGTAGTTTTTTTTTTTTTTTTTTTTTTTTTTTTTCTTGTATCATCATTAGCTGGTTTTGGTGTCAGGGTAATACTATTTCCATCAAATGGATTGGATAGTATTCCTTCTTTTACTATCTGGAAGAGAGTGTGCAGAATTCATATTAATTCTTCTTTAAACATTCAGTAAAATTCCCCAGTGAAACCAACTAGATTTAGAGATTTTGAGGGGATGGTTTTTAAATTCCAAATTCAATTTTTTGAGTCACAAAGCCATTCAAATTATGTATTTTATACTGAGTGAGTTGTGGTAGTTTGTGTATTTTATGATGTAGTCCATTTCATCCAAGTTGTCAAATGTATGCATGTAGAATTGTTCTTGGTATTCCCTTATCTTTCTTTGGATGTGGGAAGGGTTTATAGATATACAGTTTCATTTATTCTATTGTTAAGTCTTGTCTTCTCTCTTTGTCGATTCTCCTAGGGAGTTGTTGATTTTATTTCTCCTTTCAAAGAACCAGCTGTTTGTTTCACTATTTTCTCTATTGTTTTTCTGTTATCATTTTCATTCGTTTCTGCCCTTACCTTTACCATTTCCTTCCTTGTGCTGGCTCCAGGTTTACTTTGCTCTTCTTTCCCTAGGTTCTGAGGTGAGAGCCTAAATAATTGATTCAAGACATTTCTTCTTTTCTAATGTAAATGTTTATGCTATAAATTTTCCTCTCAGAACTGCTTTAGCTGTGTTTCATGAATTTTAATATATCACAATTTAATTTTCATGCAGTTTAATATATTTCTTTTATTCTCCATTGGACTCCCTCCTTGATTCATGAATTATTTAGAAGCGTGTTGTTTAGTTTTCAAGTGCTTGGAGGTTTTCCTGTTAACTTTCTGTTGATTTCTTATTTGATTCCAATGTGTTCAGAAAATACCATCTGTATGATTTCAATTCTTTTAAATTTCTTGAGGTTTGTTTTATGCTCCAAGATGTGTTCTATCTTGGTGACTATTCCATGTGTGCTTGATGAAAATATGTATTCTGTTATTGTCAGTTGAATGTTCTACATATGTCAGTTAGATCCTATTAGTTGATTGTGTTGTTAAGTTGTATATTCTTGCTGATTTACTATTAGTTCTATCAGTTGTTGACAGTGGGAGTTGAAATCTCCAACTTTAATTGTGGAGTTGTCCTTTTGGTTCAATTTTTGTTTCGTGTATTTCAGGTTCTGTTCCTTGGTACATCAACATTTAGAATTGTGGATTGTTTTCTTTCTAATGGATTGACTTGATTCTTTTATCATTAAATAATGTCCCTATTTGTTTCTAGCAATGGTTTTGTCTAAAGTATATTCTATTTGATATTAATATGGCAACATATGTGTCTTTTAATATTGGTTGCATGATAAGCTATCGACAATAGACAAAGTATGGAGAGACCAAATGTCCATCCACTGACTGATGAATGAATAAAGAAGATGTGGTGTGTGTGTGTGTGTGTGTGTGTGTGTGCGTGCGTACATGTGCATGTATAATGGAATATTACTTTGCCATCAAAAAGAATGAAATCTTGCCATTTGAAACGTGGATGGAACCAGAGTGTATTATGCCAAGTGAAATTAGAGAAAGACAAATATCATATGACTTCATTCATATGTGGAATTTAAGATACAAAACACATGAACATAAGCGAAGGGAAGCAAAAATAATATAAAAACAGGGAGAGGGATGAACCATAAGGGACTCTTAAATATAGAGAAAAAACTTAGGGTTTCTGGAGGGGTTTTGGGTGAGGGGATGGGCTGATTGGGCAAGGAGCATTAAGGAGGACACATTTTGGGATGAGCACTAGGTGTTATGTGTAGGTGATGAATCACTGGATTCTACTCCTGAAAACATTATTGCACTACATGTTAACTATCTTGGACGTAAATTAAAAAAAAATTTATTAATTAAAATTCAGCAGGAAAAAAATTAAATAATTTGGAGATGGGTCTCAGGGTTCATTGGATCAGACTTAAGAGTGTATTCACTAAATACTTATGGGAACTAAAAGTTAAATAGAATTTTTAAAAATTTACATAAGAGGTAAAAAAAACAAAAACAACAGGCTAGTCAGATAATTTTAACAGAGCATTTTTGTATAATAAATTTTAAATGAAATGGTAAAATAGTGAAAAAATAAAATAATAAAATAAAATTGTTTACATATTACTTTTTCTATCCTTTTATTTTCAGCCTCTTTAAGTCACTGTATTTGAAATGAGTTTCTTTTAAAAACCACATAGTTGGATCATACGGTTTTTTTTTTTTGTAATTATTCATTCTGCCAACCTCTGCATTTTAGTTTGTGTATTTAGACTATTTATATTTAAGATTATTATTGTTACATTAGGACTTAAGTATGCCATTTTACTGTCTGTTATATGTTTGTTTTCTCTCTTTCTGGTTCCCTTGTTTCTCTTTTCTTTTGTTCCTATGGATTCAATGAACAGCTTTTTAGGATTCCATTTTGATTTATCCATATGATTTTGAATATTATCATTTTGTAAAGTTTTCTGATCTAGGTACTACAATTTACATACATAACTTATCAAAGCTTGCTGGTATCATTTTTACACTTACAGCAAATTGTAAACACTCTTTATACATTAAGGCTATTAGTTGCTAAATAGATGGGATTTATTTTTCCACACTGTGAGTTTTTATATGGAAAATCCTTTAAGTTCTGTGGTATGATCTCTTTTTCTTTATGGTTTTGCTGGTTGTTTAATGATCAGAAAGCCCCTTTGTAACTTTCTGTCTGTTAAATATTGACCTAATTTTAGATTTTTTTTTTTGGTAAGTCTTTATATATAACATACATACATATCATCATTGTCATCATCATCTTTAAGAATTTGAGAAGTCGAGTATTGATTTTATAACTTAACATGGAAAAAATATAATCTTAACAGTAACTGGGAACAGTAATTGGGAACTAGATAGATATGTAGTTAGATAGATGGATGGATAGATAGATAAATAGATAGATAGACAGATAGAGAGACAGACAAATATTGATATAGATATTACTTCCTGGTAATATTTTGTCATTTTACTTACAGAGACCTTACAAATTTGTCATTAAGGTAACTTCTAAGCATTTTATATTTTATGCTATCCTTATGCATATCATCTTTTTATTCACTATATCCTTTCACTGGCTGTCAGGAAAAGAGCTGTTGATTTTGAGTATTTATCTAGGTTCTAAATTCTATTTTTTACTTTGAGTATTTCAGGAGACATTCTTGAGGTTTCTAGCTTTATAATTAGATACATTCTTAATAGCATGAAAATAGTTTAAATATAACTAGTTTATGAATTTGATCCTTTCAAAGAGAAGCAGCATAGTAAGCATAAAAGAAAAAACATGGATTTTTTAATTCAAGCAGACCTCGATCCAAATTACTTTTCTGTCATGGACTATCTTTACCATACTTCTGAGCTTCTCAGCACCATTAGCTGTTGAAAAGTAGTTTATATCATAAAGCAGTCATGATGGTTAAAGTAATAAATGTAAAGTACCTAACACAGTATTGATAAAGAGTGAATGTGCAATAAACTTGTATTATTTCTCTATTTAGTTTCATGCATTTTCCTGTACTCTATTATAGAAAAATCTTGGAATTGGAAGGTAGGAAAATTGTTTCTTTCACTGGACTGTAAGTTCCTGGAGGGCAGGATTAGGTCGGGAATGGCAAATAATATCACCTGACACAGCAGCTCTGTCAGACTGTAATTTCCTGCTTAGGTGTCTAGGTTGAGAAGGATGAGTGCTACATTGACTTGTGTTGTCTGCCACTAGTATCGGGAAGGTGACAGACACATGTCGTATACATCCTGGCTCTATGTATGCTTTGTCTGATTCACCTCTAGAAATGATAGGTATAGAGATAGTCCTTAATCCATACTAAATGAAGAAAAGAATGAATGAATCTCCTACATTTTGGAATGAAACAAATAATGAAAATAAAACTCACACATGGTCAGTGTTGAAAGGATAACCTTCAAAATCAATAATGACTATTTTCACACATGCAAGTTATGAGAAAATATCTTGAAAAGAAGGTGAATTCAGGAGTCAAACAAATTTGGGTTCAAATTTCACTTTCACTGCTTTCTGGCTGTGTGTTTTTGGTACAATTGGTACAAAGTAACTCTCTGATCTTTAGTTTCTTCTTCTTTTTTTAAAGTTTACTTATTTTATTGAGAGAGAGAGGGAGAATGTGAGCAGGGGAGGGGCAGAGGGAGACAGAGAGAACCTCAAGCAGGCTCTGTGCTGTCAGCACAGAGTCTGATGCAGGGCTCAAACTCAAAAACCATGAGATCATTACCTGACCTGAAATCAAGAGTCAGACGCTTAACAGACTAAGTCACCCAGGAGCCCCTTTCTTCTTAAAGGAGATAATAATGTTCAAATTCTCTTAGTTTTTCTTTATCTGATAATGTCTTGATTTATTCTCCATTCCTGGAGGACATTTTCTTGGGATATTGGATTCTGTATTGAAAGTTCCTTTCTCTCTGCAAAGAAAATGTGCTATTTCCTTCTTGTCACTATGGTTTCTGATCATAAATATGCTTTCATGTAAATTTTTCTTTTTCCTTAAAGGTAAGGTGCTATTTTCTCTTGTTGCTTGAAAACTTTTTTGTCTTTAGTTTTTAGAAGTTTGATGATGACAGTGAGTTTGGGGATGAATTTCTTTCATTTTAGCCTGTTTGGAGTTCACTCAGTCAACCTATAGGTTCACTCAAAACCTATAGGGTTTTGAAAATCTTAAAGCCTTCCTTCTCTTTAATCCTGTCCCACGTCTTGCTAATGTCTACTTTTTCAAATTCTTGAATGTCCTATCTGCTACTGCAAAGCCAGAGCCCAAAGAGTTTATTCCAGTCCCTTCCTGTTCCTTCTACTTCCCTTTTGGTTAGTTCTTGAGATTGATGGGCTACGTTAGAGAAGCTGCAATAGCTACTTCTAGATTTTTGAAATTGTGTTCATGTTTGCCACCCAGAAACACAGAAATACACATAACTCTGTTCTAGTAGTTTAGAGACTCTAGAAATCCCTTAGCTTAACCAGAAAGTCTTGGTGAGCTGACATAGATGGTGTGTAGAATCCATCACAGCCTGTGGTCGCAATGCTTCTTCAGAGCCTGGACAGACCCTCTTCCCTACAAAAATCTGGTATTTCTGGCTGCTACATTCCAGTGCAGGTGAACTGTTGAATGCCAAGTTCCAAGGCTGCATCAAGGACTGAGAATCAAAGAAGAGAAGGATCTCTTACTAAGATTGTCGTATATCCATTCTACTTTACTTGCCAGTCACTGTAGAAATCATCTCCACATTCTACACATAGGGACTATGTAATCTCATTTCACAAAGGAGAATAATGAGTCTCAAATGGGGGGAAATCACATAGTTCAGGTCAACAGAAGGAGGACAGCACCCTGGGCTCTCAACTCCACTTCTGTAAATCTTCCCTTGCACCATGCCATGTGCCTAAAACAGCCTCACGGTGGATGAGCTCTGATCACTGAAATGTGATATACAGATGAGAAGCTGTCCCAGGATGTAGACTGGCAGATGTGGTCAGTGCTAACTAAAACCAGGCAACACAGAAGTGGTGACCTTTTGCCCTCTACAGGCCATATCACAGCCACCCTGGCCAACAAATAGGAACCAGCACATCCCTTAGACATCATACAGTGGAGAGGACCTAGGCAAGTGCCATCTACTCAGTCATCCTCTACTGAGTGCGGTGACAAGTAATTCACACATGGCCTAATTGCACCAGGGATTGGAATCTGCCCAGGACTGAGGCTCACGAGATCTGCGTCCTCATCCTAACTTTACTGCTTACATGTTTTCAGGCCTCAGACAACACCACCTCCCCACCCCTGCCTTTCTGGTTCTGAGTGTCCATCTGTGGTAGGCAGAATAATGCATCCCCCTACCAAGATGTCCACAATCTGTGAAGTTATTTTACACGACAAAAGAGATTTTTGCACATGTGATTAAGAGATGGGAAGATTGCACAGCTGGAGCCAACATAATCACATGGGCCCTTAAACAGAACCTTTCTTGGTTTTTGTCAGAGAGAGATGTAACTGTGGAAGAATGGTCAGACAGATGTAGCCTTGCTGGCTTTGAAGACAGAGGAAAGGGGCCACAAGCCAAGGAATGTAAGTAACCCCTAGAAGTGGGAAAAGGCACATAAATAATTCTCCTCTAGAGCCTTTAAAAAGGAATGCAGCCCTGCTGACATGTTTATCTTAGCCCATTGACACTCTTGTTGGACTTCTGAATAAATGTGTTGTCTTAAACCACTAAGCTTGTGGTAATTTGTTACAGTGGCAATAGAAAACTCATGCACCATCTTCGAGTCTGAAAATAATACTAAATAAGCTATTTTAATTCTAAATATAGGATTTTATTTTGTTCATTACGTTGTAGGGTCTAGAGGGTAGCTGAAAGAAAAGAAGCTATTTTAAAAGTCGACTATTTAAGGGGCCTGCTCTCCAACCCAGTGGCACCATCATAGTTTAGGCTTCACTGTCTCCTACCTGGACCATTACAGCATTTTCCCTACCATCTCCCTGCCTCCAGCCTCACTCACCTGTATACTCTCCACACTGGTACCAGAAATCTCAGTCTTAAACATGTTTCTGATCTCACAACCTTCTGAAAATCCTTCACTAATTCATCATCTCCTAGACCACTATATATTTTAAAAGTTTACTTACTTATTTTTGAGAGAGACAGAGAGGTGGGTAGAGAGAGAAGGAGAGAGGGAGATGCCCAAGCAGGCTCCACACTGTCAGCGCAGAGCCAAGGGGCTCGAACCCACGAACTGTGAGATCATGACCTGAGCTGAAACCAAGAGTCAGACGCTCAACTGAGCCACCCAGGCATCCTTAGATGGCTGGTTTTTAATGATGCCTGTGTTTAGAGAGGATGTGGTGGTAGGGATGCACCGAATAATAAATATGAAGCTACTCCTCCCAGTAACATTTATATACATATAGACACACAAGAACTTAAGTGTAATTTCCAGAGGTTTGTGGATCCCTTGAAGCTCAGCCATGGATTCAGGCATGACACTTTGATCACAAAGATAAAATACAAATCCTTTATCTGAAATGGGAAGGATTTTGCCTACCTCTTCCTCATCCTTCTTAACTCCCCTCATGCCCTTTGCCACACCAAACTCCTTTCAGTTGCCCAAATATGCCAAGCCAATTTAAGTCTCCACGTTCTTCATCTGCTGGTATAATTCTCCCCTTCCCCTCTCATTGCCTGACAGGCAAACAGCTATTCATTTTTGCAGACTCATTTTATTTTTTTAGTTTCATTTTTTTAAGTAGGGGAGGGGCAGAAAGAGGGAATCTCAAGCAGTCTCCATGCTTCAGCACAGAGCCCATTGCGGGGCTCAAACTCATGAACTGAGCAGTGAGATCATGACCTGAGCCAAAATAGGAGTCAGACGCTTAACCAGCTGAGCCACCCAGGCACCTGCAGACTCATTTTAAAAGTCCACTCCTTCCCGGACCAACTTCTTACGTTTTCCTGCCCACCCCACAGGTATGATAGGCCACTCCTCCCTTCATGCCCTTCAGGGCATTATGCACACAGTCTGCCAGCTAATCCAACCTTTCCTTGTGCTCATCTGTTCAACTATCTCATCTCTTTTCAACTAAATGGTCCACACAGGGCTGAGGAGGGTGGGGAACAGAGACCACACCTCAACCCCTTGACAGTCCAGTACCAAGCATCAGGGTTTACAGTAAGAGCTTGAAGAATGAACATTGAGTGGAAGACTGATTCTGGAATTGACACCTACTTCGGGGCATTGCTTTAACTTACCCAGCCTCTTCTCTTTGCAAAGCAGTGCTTCACAGGACACCCAGCCTTGTTAAGTTTCTTAAGTATTTGTCTGCTGAATAAAGTCATTTAATTTCATTGTGGGGCTGTGGTGCACGGGAATCCATCTGCCACTCTTCAAGTTTGATTCATTCAGAGTAACTAATACCCACCTTGACCAATACTATGCAGTTTTGTTCTCAGTTCAAGGCTCCTTCTCACCAAGGAGTATCTCCTCATTGACCACAGTATCTATTTTCTGCCAGGAACAGATCTATTATCTGGAACACAACATGATGCTCTGGATGATAAAATCATCCTGTGGTAACTGTGTCACTGTTGTTTGAGGATCTCAAAAAGTGCTATAAAGAGCATTGACCTGGTGGTCAAGAGATCTGGATTCTGGTTCCAATGGTCACCACGTGTCCTTCGACACATCACACACATTTTCTTAGATTTGATGTCCTCGTCTGTACAATGGAAGAATTTTTAGCTGAACACTACAGGATATCTCTGGGTTAAATTCATATGATGTGAAAGTCATATATCTTCCTAACCCTCATTAACATATTCTTCCTACTAGCAATTAGGAAAACTCAAGTTCTGAAGGTGATGTGATTTGTCCAAAATTATTCAGAACACCAGAGTATAATTAACATTTTTGCATTCAATACATTAATTCAGGCAGGCAGGCAACATGTACTTTGTGAATGTGTTATGACTGACACCACACCAGGGGCAGGTAATCCAAAAATGAATAGGAGGACACCCTTGCCTTCTAGTGGCTGACAGTATACTGTGGGGATCAGTCGTATAAACAGATACCCTGCAGTGTGATAAACGTTGTGTTAGAGAACAGATCTAAGTGCTTTGGGAGGGGAGGAGAAGGCACTAACTGCCCAGGTGAGCAGCATATGGAGTCTGCTGTTTACCAAACTCTTTCACATGCATCACCTCTTGATTGTCACAGCCCTCCCATGAGGCAGAGAACAGGTTTTGTTTGTTTCTTCTCTTAAATCAGTAAACTGAACGTGAAAAGTGAAGTGATTTTCTGAAGGCCATGTGGCTGGTAACAAACATCCAAGGAGTGCAGAAGGGCTCGTTGGATATCTGGTGTAACGGTGTCTCCATTTCACTGAACTGCTGCCTCTTTTTGGTCTGCAGCCCTGACCCTCAGACGAGTAGTGACACAACAGAAATTCATCTAGGGTGCACCAGTGCTTTGAGAGATGGGACCAAGTCTTATTTATCTTTGTATTGAGGAATTCTAGTGGGACCAAAGAGGTCTCTTACAGAAGAATTTAGAAAAGTCAAGGCATTTGTAATAGGTTAGTGACAATTTGCACAAGCAGTTTAAAGGAAGGACAGAGAAGAACATGTGTGAGTGAAAAGGGCAATTAGGAGAGCATAAAGATTGTCCCAGAGATTGGTTCTCCAACACTCCTCCATGGACAATTTCTAGAACCCACCACAAGCAGGAGGTGAAGAAGATGTTTCAATTATGACTTTATGAGACTTCTTTGGGTCCTAGGTTATAAGATGTGGCAAAAAATGACTTTGGAGTGGGACCCTGTCTTCACTTTTATGTGGAAAGCAATGGCTTTGGTATGCTGAAGGCTGCAGAGAACATTGGCCCCTTATATAGTTCAAGGGACATCACATACCACAAAGGACATGAGTGGTCATGCCCAAGTCTTGTGGGGTCACTCAGTGGTGGGCACTGGAAGAAAAGATACTTCTCACAAGGTATCAGGTAGAGGAGACATTGTCAATACATTTCACTGATCTGGCCTGGAATAAGATGCATTAATGAGCCTCTGTGAGATGTTACCTGGGTTGTCCAGAATGAATGGTGGCAGAATCGCTGGCGACTAGAGGTCAGTGAAATAAAGGATACATTTGTATCCTCCACACCTCCATTGACCTGCCACATAGCAGGAACTTAACGAATGTCTGTTTATTTGAATGGAGCTACCTTTTTAACATTACTTCAAGCCCTGACTCCATCAAAGGGCACCCTACACAAGTCTCCCAGGGGCCTTGCCTTTCAAAGGTGACTCTGTACTTCATTCTCAGCTCCTCTCTCAGATATTAGGACCCTCTTTATATTCCAGTTTAGAACTTTGGAATTCAAAGGCATTTGAGGTTCAATAATTAATTTTGAAGATGGTAAATGCATGATGATAAATCATAATCTGACTTGTTACAGAGTTGAAATACACTGAAATATTTCTTGTTTCCTAAGTCAGCAAATATAGAAAATAGGTTTGATGATCTGAAGCAGACCCTGTGTAAGTTTTTCAACTATCACCTAGAGAAGGTCCTTGAACAAAAGAGTCATCTGTTAGGATGACTTAGTACCATTCTTTCAATAAGCATTTATTTATTTTTTTAATGAGCATTTATTAAGTGTCAGTTGTGTACCAGGTAC
This sequence comes from Panthera pardus, assembly GCF_024362965.1. Lineage (NCBI taxonomy): Eukaryota > Metazoa > Chordata > Mammalia > Carnivora > Felidae > Panthera > Panthera pardus. The sequence goes on along the minus strand of NW_026526766.1, from coordinate 67,366,735 downwards.
TCTGTCGTAATATTTTAGTGCATTCATTCGTTTACCTGTGGTTTTCCCACCTCCCCCAACCCCAAGTCCTGCTGCCATGAGTTTTCAAGGGCTTCGTATCTTCAGTGCCTTTCCATGGTGCTAGAAGGTGTTTAGGTTCCTGACTTCTGTTATTTACAAGTGGCCTAGCTTCTGGAAAGTTCTTCATATGTTTAATGGGCCTCTTATTCCCTTTGGAATAAGACTTATGAATACCGTGAATCACCTTTTGTATTAGACTTTGACCTGCAGAAAGTATTTCAGTTCCTCTTTGCATTTGGTTCAATAGTTTTGTTTTTTGTTTTTTTTTTTTACTTTCCCCCTCCCCCATTTGAGGTTCTAGGGATTAATGAGGAAAGGACAGCTGTTTAAAGAAAGCTGGCCTTCAAAGCATAAGAGACTCTTAAAAACTGAGAACAAACTGAGGGTTGATGGGGGGTGGGAGATGGGTATTGAAGAGGGCATCTTTTGGGATGAGCACTGGGTGTTGTATGGAAACCAATTTGACAATAAATTTCATATATTAAAAAAAAAAGAAAGCTGGCTTTTTTCATCCTGCTGTTCTTAGTTGTCTCTGATCTACTAAGTCTAACAACTCACATAAACAGTTATTGATTGAATTTTTCCTGAAAGATGACTGTGAGAGAGACTATGAGAGAAGACAGAGTAATCAAAATCTGGAGCCAGAAAACCTGGATTTGAATTCTGGTTCTGCCACTTACAGCGGGTGACTTGGAGCAGTTTATGTTAACTTTTCCTGCCTCATTTTCCTCAACTGAAAACTGAGGGAAGTAATAAAAGTATATACCCATAAGGAGGTTTTGAGGATAACATGAGCTCATATATACAATGCTGATATATATAGTATATCAGTACAGTGCCCAAATAGTATTACCTCTTGTATCTGCTAGCTATAGTATGAGTACCAGGAAAAGAAGATACAGAAGTAGTGGTTAAAAAAGACATATTTGTACACTGATAAAACAGAAAAAAAAAATGAAAAGGTCCATAGTAGACACAAACTAAGTTTTATTCTGTCAAGAGCATTCATTGTCGTGTGGTAATTTCTCCACAGATGAAAATGTCACAATTAGTCATCTCTCTTCACGATGTTTCTATGCCCTCCAAGCAATCTTCTGAGGACTCATTCAAGTTTCCAGGTACCTTAGTACTGGGAAAACAGTGTGGCAGATAGAGAACAGGATGAGTCTGGCCACAGGAAGGTGGTAAATTGGCATTTAAAAATCAATCTTATGTAAAATTACTATCAGCATGTCACTGAGGATCTCTTGTTTCTAGGTGTATTGATAAGATCATTTTCTGGACTTCCAAGACTGTGGATCCAAGCCTCTAGACCATGGTGAATTTGTGAAAATGACGCTCCTCTGGGGGTTCATTGTCTGTCTTGCCTCAGGACCACTGCTTCTGCTTCATCATGTATTATGCCCTTTCACTGTATTCAGACTTCAAGAGGCCACATTTTGAGTCTTAGTGGAATCTCTCGGCTCTCCAGTCCACAAGGAAATAATGCTTTTTTTAATGGTAGGCATGCTCCAGGAAACAGGACTAGCAGCTCCAGAAGATCAGAAGCTGTATTTGTGTTATATACCTAGCACAGTGCCAGGCATGTAGTGGCACTCAGTTAATATTTGTCATACAATTTCACATACTCTCAGCAATCATAACAAGCCCCAGTAGGAAGAACTAGCTTATTTTCTTATAATAATAAACATGAGCAAAGTGTGATTAAACAATCTACATATTCTAATATATTGCATAGAACTCTTTACTCTGAAAACCATTTTGCAGAAAGGAGGGCACTCCTTCACACATATTCCACTTCTAATACTTTCAAATCATTTTAATCTACCACTAGTGGTGGAAAAGGTCATGAAATATCTTATTCCACAAAGGCAATTTAAAAGAAAGAAAAGCCAGATAGTACATTCAGAATGAGAGATATTCTGATGTCTATTTTAAGGAGAAGGTCAACTCAAGGTCAGTAGACAATCTACAGAATTGCCCAAAATGAGACACTATACTTCCTATACTTCAGGAATTATGGTAAAAGTCTGCCCTGCTTGAGATATCCTTAGAAATCCAGGGTCTCTAGTTTAGCTGATCAAGGACAGTGTTCATTTAAAATGTGCCATTTTCCCAATACCAAATCACAAAAATATCAAAAAGTCCCAGACTCCATCTGGGGAAAACCAGCCGGAACAACCACCAGTGGTATGGAACAGGTTTTGTGTTTCCTTAATTTATGCTTTTATTTAAAAAAAAATTCTTTCAGTACACATTTTAAAAAGTCAGACATTAAAAAGAAATAAAAAGCACCCAGATTGGTAAGGAATAAGAAAAACTGTCACTATTTGCAGATGACATACTATATATAGAAAATCCTAAAGATTCCACCTAAATAACCATTAGGACTAATAAATGAATTCAGTAAAGTTGCAGGATACAAAATTAATAAACAGAGATCTGCTGCATTTCTATATACTAATAATGAAGTAGCACTAAGAGAAATTATGAAAACAATCCCATTTATAATTGTACCAAAAATAATAAAATACCTAGGGATAAATTCAACCAAATAAGTGAAAGACCTATACCCTGAAAGCTATAACATATTGATGAAAGAAATTGAAATGACACAAACAAATGGAAAGCTATACCATGCTCATGGATTGAAAGAATTAACATTTTTAAAATTCCATACTACCCAAAGCAATCTACAGATGAAACACAATCCCTATCAAAATATCACTAACATTTTCTACAGAACTAAAACAAATAATCCTAAAATTTATATGGAACCACAAAAGACCTTAAATAGTCAAAGCACTCTTGAAAACGAAGAACAAAGCTGGAGGTATCACAAAGCTGGAGATTTCAAGATACACTACAAAGCTAAAGTAATCAAAACAGCATGGTACTGACCCAAAAACAAATAGATCAAGGAACAGAATACATAGCACAGAAATAAACTCATGCCTATATGGTCAAATAAACTACGACAAAAGAGACAAGAATATACAATGGGGATAAAGGCAGTCTTTCAGTAAACAGTGTTGAGAAAACTGGAGAGCTACAAGCAAAACAATGAAACTGGATCACTTTCTTATACCATACATAAAAATAAAACTCAAAATAGATTAAAGACTTAAACGTGAGACCTGAAACCAAAAAAGTCCTAAAATAAAACATAAGCATTAATCTCTTGGACACTGGCCTTAATAACATATTTATGAATATGTCTCTTCAGGCAAGGGAAACAAAAGCAAAAATAAAATATTGGGACTACAGCAAAATAAAAGCTTTTGCACAAAAAAGGAAACCATAAACAAAACAACTTACTGAATGTGAGAAGATACTTGCAAATGGTGATTCCAGTAAGAGGTTAATATCCAAAATATATAAAGAACTTATACAACCCTCTACCAAGAAAACAATCTGATTTAAAAATGAGCAGAGGACATTTTTCCAAAGACACGCAGATGACAAACAGACACATGAAAAGATATCACTAATCAACAGGGAAATGCAAATCAAAACCACAATGAGATGTGGCCTCACACTAGTCAGAATGGCTAGTATCAAAAAGACAAGAAATAACAAATGTTGATGAGGATGTGGGAAAAAAGGAATCCTTGTGCACTTTTGCAGGGAATGTAAATTGGGGCAACCACTGTGGAAAACAGTATGGAGTTTCCCACCAAAAATTAAAACTAGGAACACCATATGATTCAGTAATTCTATTACTGGGTATTTACCTAAAGAAAATGAAAACACTAATTTGAAAAGATATGTGCACCTCTATGTTTATATTGCAGCACTATTTACAATAGCCAAGATGTGAAGGCAACCCAAAAGTCCAATGATAAATGAATGGATAAGGAAAATGTGGTATGTATATGTGTGTGTGTGTGTGTGTGTGTGTGTGTGTGTATGTGTGTGTATGGAATAATATTCACCCATAAAAAGAATGAATGAAATCTTGCCAGTTGCCACAACAGGGATGGACCTAGAGGGTATTATGCTAAGTGAAATAAGTCAGACAAAGAGAAATACCATTTTGTTTCACTTATATGTAGAATATAAAAAACAAAACAAATAGGGGCACCTGGGTGGCTCAGTCGGTTAGCATCCGACTTCGGCTCAGGTCATGATCTCACGGTTTGTGGGTTCAAGCCCTGCATCAGGCTCTGTGCTGACAGCTCAGAACCTGGAACCTGCTTCAAATTCTGTATCTCCCTCTCTCTCTGCCCCTTTCCTGCTCATGCTCTGCCTCTTTCTCTCTCAAAAATAAAAATAAACATTAAAATAAAGATAAAAATAAAAACCAAAACAAATGAACAAACTCTTAAATACAGAGAACTGGTGGTTGCCAGAGGGGAGGTAGAAAGGGATGGTTGAAATAGTTGATGGGGATTAAGAGGTACTAAGCTTCAGTTACAAGATAAGTCAATCACAGACGTGTAAGGTACAGAATAGAGAATATAGTCGATAATATTGTAATAACTTTGTATTGTGACAGATGGTGACTATACTTACCATGGTGGGCACTGAGTAATGTACAGAATTGTCAAATCTATATGTTAACATATCAAAACTAGTTACCATTGTATGTCAACTATTTTAATAATATGTTAAAAATATTTTTTCTTTGAGTTTGTCTTATTGTTCCTTTTGCACTTCACTAAACAAATTAAAAAGTTTCCATTTTGATTTTTCTTTAGTCAAAAAAATGACACAAAAATAAATGTGTGCGTGTTTATATTTGGATGTTTTTATTTGTTTCTTTATTTTTGAACATCTATCTCCTAGTTAACTTCTAATTTTATTGCATAATGGTTAGTGAATTTTGCTTATAAAGTTAACTCTTTGGAATTTGTTGCCTTTCATTGGTGGCGTTGTCCAAGACAAATTTTACTATTGCACATGTGTTACAAAATGATGTTGAATCTCTGTTTATTGGGTATAAAATTCTCTAAATATTGTATCAAGCCTAATGATATATTACTACTAAGATTCTTTATATCCTTATTTGGTTTCTGTCTGCTTGATTTTGTTTTCTGGAGAGGTGTGTTCAACAGTGATTTTTTTTTTTTTAATGTTTGTTTATTTTTGAGAGACAGAGAGAGAGAGTGTACGCAGAGGAGGGGCAGAGAGACAGGTTAACACAGAATCTGAAGCAGGATCCAGGCTCTGAGCTATCAGCACAGAGCCTGATGCGGGGCTCGAACTCATGAGTTGTGAGATCATGACTTGGGCCGAAGTCGGCTGCCCAACCGACTGAGCCACCCAGGTGCCCCCCAACAGTGATTTTTTTTATCTTTAAGTTCTCTCTTGTAATTCTGTCGATTTTTGCTTCAACTATTTTGTAGCTATATTTTGGGTACACAATAGTTACTTTTTCTTGGCTGTATTTATCACTATGAAGTGTATATACATCTTTCCTTCAGTGCTTTTCTCCTGGAATTTTATTTTACACAATTATATCTGCTTTCAGTTTGTTAGCCATTTCTAAATAAGTATTTTCCACTGCTTCTTTTTTTTTAAGTTTATTTATTTTGAGAGAGAGAGAGCGAGAGAGCGCGTGAGGGGCAGAGAGGGGGAGAAACAGAATCCTAGGCAGGCTCTGCACTGTCAGGGCCTGATGGGGGCTCAAACTCAGGAACTGTGAGATCATGACCTGAGATCAAGAGTCGGACACTCAACTGACTGAGCCACCCAAGTGCCCTCCACTGCTTTGTTTTCAGAGGAAATTGTGTTTTGTCTGTTTCTTGAAACTAACTAGTGGCTAGATTTTTTAAATATAATCTAAGTCTGTCTCTTATAGGTGAATTTAATGCATTAATATTAATGGTGACTACTAAATTTGGCTTTGTTCCTATTTCATGGTTTGCATTTTCAATTTATTGTGATTTCTAATTGCTTTTTCCTTTCTCCAATTCTTGCACTCTCTTGTCTTCATCAAGTTTTCTTTACTCCTATTTTTTAAAAAATATGTTCTATTTGTTCAAATTAGTTCATCTGTCTTCTAATTGCTGTCATTACATTTAATAGCCTTATTGACATATACTTTACACACCATAAACGCTACTCATTTATTGTGTACAATTCAATGGTTTTTACTCTATTTATGGAGTTGTGCAACCACTATCATAATCTAACTTCAGAATATTTATACTGCCACAAAAAGAAACTTTGCACCCAATGGCAATCTCTCTCTCCCTTCCCAGCCCTGGGCAACCACTAATCAACCTTCTTTCTCTATAGATTTGTCTCTTCTAAATATTTAATATAATAAATATCCAGTATAATACTAAATAGAAATGGCAAGAGAAGCCATCCTTGTCTTATTTCTGATCTTAGGGATAAAGGATTTAGTCTCTCACCATAAAGTCTGATGTCGGCTGTTGGTTTTTTCACAGATACTCTACCAGATTGAGCAAGTTTCTCTTCTAAGTTTTCTGAGTACTTTTTTGATCATCAAAGGGTGTTAGATTTTTTCAAATGTGTTTTCTGCATTTGTTGATACTATTACAAAACTTGTGTCATTAATTTTATTAATATAGTGCATTATATTGATTAATTTGGGGATGTTAAACCAATTTTACATTGTTGGGATAAATCTCACTTGGTCAAGGTGCATAATGTTTTTTTAAAAAATTTTTAATGTTTATTTATTTTTGAGAAAGAGGGAGACAGAACTTAGTGGGAGAGGGCAGAGAGAGAGACACACACAGAATCCGAAGCAGGCTCCAGGCTCAGAGCTGTCAGCACAGAGCCCAATGTGGGACTCGAACTCAAGAACCATGAGATCATGACCTGAGCTGAAGTTGGATGCTTAGCCGACTGAGCCACCCAGCCGCCCCACTGTGCATAATCGTTTTTAAATGTTGCTGTATTCATAGGGTGTGTGGGTGGCTCAGTTGGCTAAGTATCCAACTATTGATTTTGGTTCAGGTCGTGATCTCACTGTTGTGAGATCAAGTCTTGGGTCGGGCTCTGTGTGGAGCCTGCTTAAGATTCTCTCTGTCTCTCACTCTCTCTTCCCCCCACTGCCCCCTCCCCCTCTCTCAAAAATAAAAAAGAATTTAAATGTTGCTGTATTCAGTGTGTTAGTATCTTTTTTGGAGGATTTTGCATGTATATTCATGAGGGATAAAGGTTGGTAGTTATTTTATGATGTTTCTCCCTAGTTTTAGTGTTGGGCATTACAAAGATATTTTAAAACATAAATCAACATTTTTTATGAACTACTATACATATGAATATCTATATTCTGCCTCTTGGAAAACAAGAGTATTAGTATGATTTTACTTTCCTGGTCCCTGCATGCTCCAATCTACAGTTTACATTAAAACAATCAACACAGTAGATTTAACATAAGTTTTACTAATTTATTTCCTTTATGTGTCACTGCTTCATGTATCTCACCTCTTCCTCCTGGATTAATTTTCTCCTTCTTATAAGATTTCTTCTACTGATACATATCTATATCTTTATCTATATCTATATCTAGTCTATTTTTTTAGAGAATGTGAATTATATGTTTTTCCAAGGCATATTATCTCTGAAAATATCATTTGTCTTCACTCTTCAAAAAAAAAATTTTTTTTAATGTTTATTTTTGAGAGAGAGAGAGAGAGCATGAATGGGTGAGGGGCAGAGAGAGAGGGAGACACAGAATCTGAAGCAGGCTCCAGGCTCTGAGCTGTCAGCACAGAGCCCAATGCGGGACTTGAAATCACGAACTGTGAGATCATGACCTGAGCAAAGTTGGGCACTTAACGGACTGAGCCACCCAGATGTGCCTCACTTGTCTTCACTCTTGAGTGAAATTTCGCCTGGCTACAGAATTTTAGACTTGAGGTAATTTTCAACTAGAACTTCTAATTTTTCTTATAGTTAAAGTGATGTCTGATGGCATTCTGACTCTTTTCACTTTGTAGATGGATTTCCTTTTCTGTTTCCTTTTTTTCCTTTGCTTTTCTGACTTTCTTTCCCCCTTGATGTTCTGTAATTTGGATGTGTGGTACACTTTAAAATATGCAGAGTCTTATCTTCCTTTAGTTCTGGGGTCTTCTATTATTTCTTTAAATATTCCTTTCTTTGAGAATACCTTTTAAATGGATGTTAAAGATTTCTTATCTGTTTCCCACGATTCTTTAAAAACATAATGATTTGATATCTGTATATATTGGGAAATGATTATCACAATAAGTCTAGTTAACACTCACCACCTCACACAGTTACAAAATGTTTCCTTGTGATGAGAACATTTAAGATCTACTCTTCTGGCAAATTTCAAATGAATAGTTCAGGATTTTTCTGATTATGAGTCCCCAGAACTTATTTATCTTACAACTGGAGTTTGTTTGACCACCTTCACTCATTCCCCTTCCCCCACTGCCCTCTGCCCCTACAACCACCAGTCTTCTCTCTGATTCTATGAGTTCATTTTTTTAGATCCCACATGAGTGAGATCCTACAGTATTTGTCTTCCTCTGTCTGACTTATCTCACTTCTTTATTTCTTTTTGCTGCATTCTCAGAGAATTCTTGGGCTCAATCTTCCAGCTCACTAATTCCATTTTCAATTGTGTGCATTCTACCATTTGACTGATGTATTGGGATTTTTCTTTTTGTTCACTAAATTTCTAATTTTCATGATCTCTAGTTGACATTTTACCAATATGAGTCCTTTTACCTCTATGTGATTTTAATTTTCCTTATTCTAAAGTTCTGTTCTGTCTACTCTCATACCTCTGAGTCACCAGGTTAGGTTCTGGATTTAAGTTTGCTGTTTCTCTTTCATGGTGCCGGCTTTCCTTGAGTCAATGGTGGAAGTGGATGTGCAGCTGAGTTTCTGTGTTTGGCTCTGCTCTATATGTTCATGCAGCCTGTCCTAGAAGAGGAATGGTACCCACTTCCTGGACTGATCTGCCCTTTTTAGGGAGGTTGGGGAAGTGTTGGGACTTGCCTCTGGATAGCTTTGTGAGGTAATTGTGTTCTGGGAACGGATGCTCTCCTTCCTCCTGGTTGTTCTCAGCCCCCTATGTCTGGCCTATTTCTCCATTCCAGATTCTTGCAACATCACTTTTTCCTGGAAGTAATAACCCCAGTAATGGCTGGCCACCCTTAGGGGAGGGAATTGTAGTCAGACCAATGAACCTGATGGCACCTGCTCAGTCACCCTGGGTCTCCTCCTCTTTGCTGTTTCTACCCCCTCCAGGCAAGTAGGTATTTTTCAGTAGAACTTCCTCTGTGCCTTTTGCGTTATAGTTTCCCTTTTTATACCAATCCCACTTACGTTCTGCCTTTAAAGAATTCTCCATTGCTTCTGGACCCACTGAGGGCTTCATTTCTTGATTTGGAGCCTCATTTTGAATTTATTTTTTATTTTATTTCCTATAATTTTTAGGGATTTGTTATGGGAGAGGAGCTGCAGCAACGTTGAGACTGTCATCTTGTAACAAAAATTCGTGATACTTTATTAGAACACAGAGCTCTGTGGCCACCACCATCCTCCTTGTTCAGTTGAATCCTCCGATTGAAAGAGACAGAGTGAGAGGGCACGCAAGAGATGAACTTGGAGAGCTGTTTGAGACATTTGAGGAAGGGGCATCTCTTAAGGAGCTCAGGGCTGTTTATCCTATTTCCACGTCCTGTAATGACAGGTGCCACCTGCAGCAAAGTAACAAAGAGGGTATTCTTCAGAAGTATGGGATAGAATCAGAAGCTCGGCTATAGACAAACCCCAGCTGGCTTCTTTTTACCCTGTCAATAAAAGGCCCTGTGCTTGCACTGTGGCTCCATTATCCCAACAGCATCAAAGCCAGGACAGGCTCCTCCTATCTCGGATGCTGACTGCAGCTCTTCAGCTGAGCTCTGCTTCCTGGTGCAAACGCAGCTGCACACACTCCACATGTTCTTTGAGTGTCTTCTTATTCTTTCTTCAGACTCACAAGGGCAGCAAGACATTTCATCCAAATGAGTTGTTTCAAAGCTGATACAGTGTCTGAATTCCCAGCTTGCCAGGTTATACTCTTTTTCTTTCATCTCTATATTTTTTTAATTTTTCCTTTTTAGATGTGCCAAAGTAATTATCAATAAATCCTCCTTGAGGAGATGTTGTGTACAAGTCCCCCTGGATAAAGAGTAGGTCAGGAAATCCCTGGTACTCCCAGAGAGTCACCAAGGTATCCCTGGAGGAGGGGAATTCACAAATGAAGCAGACAACCATAGTTTTATCTGTCTAAAACCTTCTCCTGTCTTCTGGTTACAGCATCCAACCTTTTTGGGCGAACTTCTCCCTTATTCTAAGCATGTGATTTTGGAAAAGGCAGAAATCCGAGAGCCCTGCCCTAGTCACATTATCCAGGCCTGATCAAATACATCTTCGATAGTGGTGACCAGGGGTTAGCCTTGGAGGTGGGCACATGTCTCAGACTGGTCACTCTGGGTCCTTTCTTGGGATTAGCATACACTGAAGCTGAAAAAAGCTTTTCCCTCTGAGCTCCTTCAGCTCGGATAATCTAAGTCTAAAGCTGCGGTATGTAACGCTAACTTCTTCCCTACCACTTTACATGGAAGATGCTCCTTCAAATAAGAGAAAATGAGACCAATGTCAGGGAAGAAGAGACAAGGGGTGGGGGAGAGAGATAGGGACAGAGAGAGGGGCAGGTCTGATGACACAATGTGAGGTCTTACATCCACTCAAATTTCTTACCTTGTCCCACCCACTCTCTAATTATGCCTCATTTTCCAACCATTCCACAACTGTCTTCCATAAGTCTTTGCACAACATGGTTTATAACATAGGAAAAGCTTTTTCATTTCTTCCCCTCCTTTTGTTCCTGGGAAACACCTAATCATCCTCCAAGGACTAGCGCAAATATCCCCCCAGTTCCTCCCCAATCCCACCACATATAGTTGGGCTCCAGCCCCATCCCCTCTCAGATCACTGTGAACAGACTTTCAGGATAGCATTGTCCTCTTTGCCACAATTATTTGTTTCTACTTCCTTTTCTTCCGTCAGACTGTGTACTCCTTGAGTAAAGGGTCTGTGTCTGATCATCTCCAAGTTCACAGTGGTGCCTCAGATAGGGTTGGGCATACAGTGAAGTGTCTCAGTTACTGAGTCTTTCTAGAATTGATTTTCCCATGAAAGGAAAGGAGATACATGCATGGGTATAGGAAGGAAGGTGGTTCTTCTAGAAAGAGGGCTCATCTCTGCCACCAAACTACCATCTCTGTCTCCTGAAACTTTTCTTTACCTCTGTTTTCACTCACACTCGGGGGTCTGAGAACTTCTGGCAAAGAAAAGATTCAAGTAATTTAGAAAGACCATCAGACAGCAGTGTAGGGACTGAACTAGGAACAGACTGTCTGGCCTAGGGACAGATTGAGGCTGAAGACAGTAGAGAGTGGGGAACCAATGGAAAGACCTGGGTCCAGGAGAGAGCTCATCAGGACTTGGATGGTACAGTGGGGATAGAGAGGAGGGGACAGTGGCCTTCCTTATCATTCCCTTTCTCTTGATCCCCTTAGCCAGGCAACTGAGACTTTCTCCCCAGTGGCCTTCCTCCCTGGCATCTCCCATTCTTCTCTGTCTTGTCTGTAAACCCCAGAATGCCTCTAAATCAGGAGAGAATGATGCTTTCTCCTTGCCCCCATAGAATCCTTGGGAGTTACATCCTTGTCAGCACTTCTGCTTCCAGCTCCCATCGGATCGGTTAATGTTTCTTTTATGAAGCGAGGACACCTGATTTCTGTCAGTTCAGGGCTTAAGAGTGCCTCGTCAGCACTGTCTTCCTGGCTGGCCATATCAAATAGACAGAGGAAGAAAGCAACCAAACTGGTGATCAGATTCCAAGGCGATGATTCAAGGGCTGCATGCTTTTGGTGAAGGGAGTTAGAACTAAGGGTTCCCAGAGTGCTAGGATGACAGGGTTACAGCCAGTTGTGGCTGTCTGTTCAGCTGGTGTGGGAAAAGGTGAGGACCAGCTGCTGGCCATTTGGTCATTTACACAAGTCCCTTTCCTGTCTCATCTCAGTTTCCCTTATATAAGGTGTCAGTGATCCCTGATGGTACCTTCTAGGCTCTTCTAATCCAGACTAAGGGACCCAAGTGGTCTCTTCATTGTTATAGCCTGTTGTGTTCCTAAGAGCTAAAGCAATCCTCACTTCACTTGGAACATTCATACACACCCTCTTCATTTATCAAATAAATCATTCATTCATGCATGCATTCATTCATTCAGTAAACTTCCACTAAACTGCTATTCTATGATAGGCCCTATGCTCTGTGCTATGGATACAGAGATAATTAAGAGACATTTTGACTTTTAAGGAGTTTATAATCTAGAGAGAGATCCAGAAACATAAATGGATAATCACCATACGGAGGCAAAGTTAGAAGCAAACTAAAGAGGAGTACAGACACCAGAATCATTACTAAAAGATTCAATTTTGTTCACCTTCCAGGTATCTGGCATTCTTCCTAAAATACACAGGTTAGGTTCTCAATAAATGAGTGAAATGACGTGTTAGCTGGGCCTATAGGATGAGTAAAAGGTAAGGGGAAAGGATTCCAAACAGAGGGAACTATATGGGTCAAGACCTATAAGCATGAAAGAGCTTAGCCATCTTTGGGAAGAGTATGCAGTTCTGTGTGCCTGGCCTGCAGGGCACTGTTAAGACCTATAGGAGATGAGCTTGGAGAATCCGATGGACGGTGGATTGTAAGTGGATTTCAGTGCCATGTCAGAGAACCTGTGTTTGATCTGTAGCAGTGAGGAATCACTGACAATTAATTATAGCGATTTTGAAAGATTCTTCCAGGCTTGATGTGGGTAGGTTGGGGCAGGAAATGCCCTAGGTAGGGAAGGCTTTTAGAGGGCCTTCTCCAGGCTGGTGCTACTCTTGGCTTGAGGCCAGCAGGAATGAACAGGGCACCTCCGAATCCATGTTCTCCACCTCAACATAGCAGGTTGGGTTGCTGACTTATGAAGATCTTGATGAGGGACAAGCAGATTATAATGGGAACAACTTGACCTAAGCAATATCCCTACAGATGGAATATATCAGGAAAACAACTGACATCCTGTCAGAGACCAAAGGAAACAAGAAAGTACTGACTGTTTGAAATTCCCTGGCTCACCCTTCCCACCCCTCCTAACCTAGACTCATTCTGTTTGATTAACAGAAACCTTGCTGTATCCTTTATTGCTGTTAATGTAAAAATGCATGTAGCATTTTGCCTAAAAACAAATCAAAGCAATCAGATGTTGCCAACCTCATAGAAAGGGGCTGATTTGTTTCATTTCCCACATGCTTGATGTGGGAAGCTAAGGACAAGAGGGAGGAAGGAAGGATCCTCTGGCTGAAGTCCCTCAGCAAGTCAGTACCTATAGCAGGGTGAGAACCTGGGTCTCCAGACTGCCAGGCAACTTCCCCAGAGTGACACAAGGCCTCTGGCTATGTGTGCAGAAGGAAAAGTGAAATCAATTGTGTCTTAGTAAGCACAGGTGGTCAAGCTCTCTGAGAAGATGAAGCCAGAATTTCCCCCGAGGCTCAGCCTCCTAAGGCTTGACTATTATGCTGACTCATTTCCTGTAAGTAAGGTCACTTCCCTGTTGAAAAACCTTGCATGCCTGCAGGGGAAGTTCAAACTGCTGAGGGTGGCATCCAAGGCCTTCACATTTGTGTAGTTCCTTAGTCTCCATACTCATCTCTCAAGCCCAGACATACTCTGGGCAGCCCACAGTGGGTCTCAATCCCAGGACATATTAGAATCACCTGGGGAGCTGACACTATACCTCCAGAGACTTGAGGTGGGGGGTGGGCCCCAGGCATTTGTACAATTTAAATCTCCCCGTGCAACTCTAATGAGCAACAGGAGTGGAGAACCGCTATTCACCCCCAGCTAATTACTTTCTGTTACCCAAATCTGCCTTGTCCTCTCCAAGGCTTTGGGCAGGGATTCCTTACTCTGTCTTGTCCCTAATTTTCCACCTGGCTCTCTCCTCAAACTGCCAAGATGAATCTCTTCATTTGCTTTGGACCTTTGCACACACCGCCATCATAATGTTTATACTTTTACTTACATGTCTTTTGGGCACCGTAAAAAGACTTGCTCTTCACAAGGAAGACAGTTCTGTTTATGTTTCTTCATTGCCAAAAATACAGGACCTGACACAGTAGGTGTTTAGTAAATAACTGTGGTCTGAGTAAGAATTTATGAACCCCAGAATGACCTCTGTTCAGAAAGCCACCCATACTCCTAGGGTGCTGAGTCATAGGGCAGAGCTTCTGAGAGATCCCTTGGGTGCTGTGTCCTAGTAACTAGTCCTTCACAATGTCTCCAGGAAGGGAAATGATCAAAGAATACTCACCTGCATCTGGAAATGGGAGGCTAATCTGGCCTTTACATGACTGGGAAACTCTATAACTAAAAAAAGGGAGATGAGATTATTGAGACCCAGAGAGGCCTTGGGTTGGAAACTTAACTCCTCTTACTAAATGTATGACCTGTGTGACAAGTTACTGAAAGTGTCTCAGCCTCTCTGAAATAATATATAAAGAGTTCAGCACATGGCCTGCTGTACTAGTCAAGGTTCTCCAGAAAAACGGAACAAATTATAGAGAGAGGGGAGAGGGCAGCAAGAGGGAGAGAGGGAAAGACTTATTATATTGTAAGGAATGGCTCATGTGATTGTGGAGACTGAGAAGTCCCAAAATCTGCAGTTGGTAAGCTGGACACCTAGAAAAGCCAGTGGTGTTAAGATCAAGTCTGAGAGTAAGCAGTTTCCAGACCCACGAAGTGCCAATATTTCAGTTTGAGTCCAAGGCAAGAAAAGAATGAGTCAAGCACTCAATGAATCAGTCAAGCACTCAGGCAGGAAGAGATCTCTCTTCCTCAGCCTTTCGTTCTGTTTAGGTCTTTAACTGATTGGATGAGGCCCACCCACATGAGGGAGAGCAATCTGCTTTACTCAGTCCTTTGATTCAAATGTTAATCTCATTCAGAAACATTCTCACAGACACACTCAGAATAACATCTGACCAAATGTCTAAGGACCCTATGACCCAGTCCAGTTGACACATAGAATTAACAATCATACCAGTCATATAGCAAATGTACCATACATGTGAATTCTCTTCCTTCCAGAAGATATGGTTTCAGAATCACCCAATGTTCCACCCAACTGTTCCCAAGTGAACTTAATTCTCAAAATCCTCTCACCATCCCTTTTAACCTCTCTTCCTTCTTTGCTTCCCTTCTTCCTTCTCCCTTTTTTCTTTTCCTTTTTTCTGTCTCTTCACTTTTTTACTTTGTCTCACAGCTGGTTCACTCAGGATTCATCCCAGGGAAAGAACTGAATTCCTCTGGCACTCTTTCTTCCCATCTGTGTCTTTTGGAGACATGATGAGCACTCCCAGCAGGATTAAAACAAGTTGGGAGAGAAGTCAGATACCAACTTTTGCTATAATGTCACACCAAAGCAGCAAGGGCCTGGTCTGTCTGTGCTGGGGTGGGAGGCAGGGAAGGAGAGAAGTGAGGCCTCTGACATAAATACTGTGCAGTGTGTTTTTATTGCTGCATAATCCATGCTCGTGCCACTTGTCCGCATACCACCAGCTAATGGAAACCTCATGTTCTCCTGATCTGGGCTGCCTTGTGGTTAACTCTTGCAGGGCCAGGTATGCACCCAGGCCAAAGGAAATCCTTTCCAGAAGGAGGCTGGGTTATCAGACAGGCAGGCGCTGCCTCACATGTTGAAGGAAGTCACCATGGGGTGTGGTTAATGATAAAGGCAGGAATGTGGCAGGCAGGCAGGCACTCGTCTAGACCTGTCTGTGGAGCTGCTCATGAAATGTCACATGGCATTTGTACTCATCTCCTGGAGGCTGAGCGACCTCTGGATTCACGGAACTGGCTGTTCCCGGCTTACTGCTTACTCTCTTGGAGCTTTGATTCACCTGGGAGAATGGTCGAAGGAGTCTGCACAGACCAGCCATGAAATGAATGCATGGCGGGAGGACAATGTACTGCAGTGTGTATTGTGAGTTTGTGGAAGGGGTATGGGAGTTTCAAGGAGAAAACCACTAACTCTACCTGGGGGTGTCAGCAATGATATCCAGAGAAAGGGCTATTTGACCTTGAAGGTCATGATGAAGAAAGAGATGCTTTTTAAATCAGGCTGGTAAGAAGAGAGGCTAATCCTATGCAGAGCAAGCAGTGTGTGCAAGGTCTAGAGGTATTTTCTCATGCAGAAAAGGAGGCAGGGAAGGCAAAGTGGGGGAATCATACTGCCTTCCAACTTCACCCTTCTCAATAGTTTGTGACCTGGTTTTATAACCTTTGTTTTTATTTCCTTGTCTGTAAACTGCGGACTCTAATGGTGTCTACCTTCGAGATGGCTCTGAAGAATAAATGATGAAATGCATATTAGCACTTAGCTCAGTTCCTGGCATTTTAAAGTCCAGCCTAAATGTTGACTATCATAACTTTCAGGGAACAAAGGGCAGTTTGGAATGGTTGAAACACATGCTGTGTGTTAGCCCCAAGGTTAGTCAGGGACCAGACAGGGAAGGAACCAGAAGCTGCACGAAGGATTTGGACTTGATCCTGTGGGTCATGGGAAATCACTGAAGGTTAATTCATTCAAATATTGTCCTCCAGTTGCCTTCCTTTCCTGGAAGATACTTCCCAGAAAGTCTTTACTTTCTCATCAGGGATCCAAACTGTCCTGGGTAATGCCTGTCCCCCCTCTAAAAAGAAACATCAGCTCACATAGCATAGCCCACACTCACTGTACTCTGCATCATCAGACCACCTCATTCTGACACCTTTGCTTTGGGGCATTGGATTCAAGGGCCTGCATCTAGGTTTTCCTTCTCATCATTGCTAGTGAATGTCCATGATTATAAAACAAGGAGAAGGAACCAGGTCTGGCTCTCACGAAAGTTCTGGGCTCCAAAGCAAAGTTTGTCAAACAGTGTCTCCTTGTCCTAGTTAGGACAAGTTGCCTGGCATGTGAAAAGCTCTGGAAATTTGCCACAAAATGGTGATGCGTCCTGCAGGTAACGCTGATGGGATCTGAGCAGCAGTTCACCAATGGAGGCTGCCGGTCTGCTTGCGGGGTTATCAGGGTAATGGATCCTGGCATTCTGCTCGCACCATCTTTACAAATGTCACTTTCACTTTATTGTACATTAACCCCAATCTCTTCACAAGCTCCAAAATAAAACTTCTTTGCAAACAACAGAGGTCCATCTGCTGCTCTGTTAAAAATACCCCAGCATGAAAATCCATGATCAGAGACACCATAGTGGACTCACCTGAAAATGCCTGCCTTTGACCTGAAGAAATCCATCTTTCTTTCTCTCTTAGGTGGGAGATTGATTACTCTCCACCCCCATAGTAACAAAAGAACCCCAAATTCCCAAGACTGATCATATTTCAAATATCGCATCCTTTTGTCCTTAAGCGCCCACGTGTATCTATTACTGTGCACTCTCAATGGAACTCAGCCTATCAGCTGCTGACAGGTTGGTTCTATAGTTGGGAATAAATGAATGAACCTGTGAATGATTAGCAGATAAAGGTTCTATTTCCCCACTTAGTGCACATGAATTTTATTCACTTCTTTTTCTATTCCTTGATCAATTACTCTCTGCTGCAGAGAAAGAACACTTTCCAGTGTTATTACTAACAATCTGCAGGTTGGGTCTCACTTCCTCCCCTGAAAGAGCAACCCCCAACAGTGAGTATTTAAATTAATCCACCTCTGCTGCCATACTGCACAGCCCATCTATCACAGCAATTTGTGCAAATGCCACTCTAGTATCCCGCTCTATGTATCATGTATTTTGAGATTGCACAGTTCCTGAGGCCTTTGTAAAGCAAACCTTTCATGAATAAATCAGGAAATACCCTGATGCATGCTTTATGTAGAGGAAGATATTCTATTTAGGTCACGCAGGGAAGTTCTGCCAAGTTTGCTAAAATGAACAAATCCCCTGAGTGCAGTCTACCTCTACACATTCCGAAACACAAGCAAGTATCTCCCAGGCCCCCGCGGCTGTGCTCTGTAGACACTGAGGACTCCAGGTCTATAAAGTATTAGTTTGATCACCTGAGGCTCCAAAGACTTTCAAGTCAGGAGCCAGCAAGGAGTTTTGCTAGTCCATGGAAGGAACTTTGCAAATGGATAATTTGTCCACTATGATGCCTGGGGCAATGGGACTCCTGCAAGAGAAGGCGGAAGGAACAAGAAAAATTACAGTGAGCCTGTTGTCCCAGCTTGTTTTTTGAATCCACTTGAGAAAGTCCCTGACTTTGTTTGAGTCCAAAGCATTGCAACTGACTCTTTTGAGCCTCTCCCAGAACACAGGATGTGGCCTAGTGCGCCCTCCCCTTTAGCAATGGAAATTCTTCTGATAAGAATAAGGGTTTCCAGATTTCTAGCCAACCTCGAATTAGAGAGGGTTATCTGGGGTAGAAGAATGCAGAACAAAATGTTGAATGATTCCCTTCCTTTTAACAAGGGCAGGCAGACCCACTCCCTTTTGCCCAGCAAAAGCTGTATGAGATTAGAAGATCTGATTTGAAGACACAGATGGAGCACTGACTTGGATTGGGGGGGGGGGGGCTAGAGCATGGAGTCATGTTGTCCTCAAGAAGGTAGGCAGGGTCTGAGCTAATAGGACCTTGCGTGAACAGGGTCTGACGGTTGTTTTCTGGGTTCCCGAATTTGTCTTGGGCAGTGCAGTTTCATGCCAACCAGCCATTCGGGGACCAACTCCTAACAAAAGTCAAAAGAAACAAATTCCAAACAAGAATTCTCAAGCAGTTGAGGGTGTTGGTAGCAGCATCCCAGCCCACACTCTGATTCCCTGGGAAGTCAAAAGATAATCCCAAAGGTTGCCTATGAGTAGCATCTTAACAAAGGGACTCTTCTCTTACTGATCTCCTTAATCTGAAAGGGTGCCTCTTCCTCAGCTTTGCCCCTTTGATGGTGTAAAACATACGAAGATCATATCCACTTTTCTTCCTTCTCTTTCCACTACTCTCTTCCAAACAGCTGTCTTTGGTTGAAGATTTTTCCTTATATCTGGTAATGCCCAGCTTCAGAAAGCTAAACTATTCTGAAGGCACTGTAAGGATATCATTTGATGCCCCCAAATCTTTTTAGCTTCCATTATCATTTGTTGCCAACATGAATATTTTACATATAGTTGGTCAATCACTTACAACTTGATTTACTAATATTTACTTTCTTAAAGGGTCACTGATTTCCAAATTTTTAGGAATGCTGCTTCCGCCCTGTTGTACCACCCACATGATTCCAAAGTTTGAGTTCAACCTCATCCCTAATGGATTCAGTGACCTCAGGCAAGTTTCTTCATTAATAAAATACTTACCAAAATATATACTTTCCCCAGTCTAGAGAGAAGGACCAATTGAATTTATATTGAAGCATTGTATAAACTGTAAGTTGCTATACAGATAGGAAGTGATTTTGCTAAAGATTTTTCAAATAATGTCTCTGGGATTTCCTTTTGTTTCTTAGCACTTTCTGCAGTGTGTGGCATATAGTTGGAAATCAATAAAAGTTTGTTGCTTGATGGCTGTCTTATAAATGGGAGCCTGAGTGTGGGGACCAGTTCTCTAAAGAAGAGGAAAGAGTAGAATGCTTAAAAGAGATTTTTTTTCTCATTATAAAAGTAACGTAAGCTCAAAACATAAAATTCAGAAAATTCCTGGAAGTAGTAGAAGAAAATTAAAATACTTATATTTGCAACCTGTTAGCATTTTGCTGGGCCTTAATTCTTTTTTTCTCTGACTTGCACAGATACTCACATGTCCTCAGAGTACAATACTGTCCCTTTAAGTGCTGACTACAGCTCAGACTTGGAAATATATTTTCTCAGCAGGCAAAGGGACAGGAGATTACTTCCCCAGCAAATCTATTAGTTCATTAATTATGAGAAATCTGAGAAATGTCAGTGAAGGCCCGTGAAGCTTCATTCTCTCTTGATTTTACTCTTTAAGATAATAAAAGTAATAATAGCTAATATTTATTCAGTGCTTACTATATGCCAAGCATTGGTCTAAGCCCTTTATACATATTAACTTATTTTATCCTCATGACTACCCTAAATGGCAGGTGCTACAGGTCCATAATCCCTTACCTACAATTCCACAGTCCAAAAAGCTCTGAAAAAAGGAACGTTTTGGTAAATTTGGTATAATCTCCTTTGGTAGCAAAAACCTCATCTGATCTGACATGAGGCTATTCATAGTCTTTATTTACCTTACTTATGAATAGTCAACCTTCACCGAAAAAAAAATTTAATGTGTTTAATGATAAGGTGTTGTCCCAGAACTTTCTAAGGGTTTTAAGTATTAGACAGTAGACATACTTTATTACTTGTATAGAATTTGAAAGATTCTACATTCCAAATTATATTCCAACCTAAAGATTTCAAGTCCATGATTGTGAACATGCATTATTATCTTCACTTTACAGATGAAAAAGATGGAAAAACTGAATTAAAGAGACATTAAGGAGCGTGCCTAAGCTAGGTCAGGATTCTAATCCAGACTGGCTTTAGGATCTGCATTAAAAGTCTTCACATTTGTATAGTTATCAAAAGCTTATACAGCCCTTTCCAGAACACTAGCTTTGAAAATTATACCTAAGAGATTTTACTCTACTTTATAGTCAAGACAAGTGAGATTTAGGGAAGTTATAGGACTTGCCCAAGGTCCCATAATGAATACAGCATAATTAGGACTCAAGTGCAAATCTGCTGGTTCTAATCCTAGTACCCTCAATGCTGCCCTGGGATTACTTGGATAGTCACCAAACTCATGTCACAATGTCATCCGCTAGACCCCAAGACCTGACCTTTACTGCCTACCTGCTTGTACTCACTGACCTTTGTCTCACATTCTTCCCTAAATTCTTCTTTCCAACTTATCTTGTAACTCAGGCAGACGGAAACTGAAGCCACCACTCAAGCAATAGCAACTGCCCTGACAAGACCCCCAGCAAGCCCAGACCACCCAGACCAGTTCCAGTGTGACTCCAGACTCATGCCTATGCAGGAGGACCATCAAGTGACCTCTAGAATGATGGACAACTACCTTTACCTCATTATAATACTAAAATCTCCACCAAAGAGGAGCACAAGTCTCATTTATATAATATATAATGTATGTATAGGCATGTTTCCTTAAGGTGCATGTACCACGTTATGCCTGCTTTCACATACGATGACAAGGCTTTCCTATCTAAATATTCATTCTAACCCTAAATGAAAGGAACCCATTCACCCTTGCTCGAGGAGTCACAGGTTTGGGAGCCATCTTATTTACTTATTTACTGTAAATAAAGTTTTCTTTGTGCAACTATGCAACCTAATGCAGTTTCTGACTCACCAAGGAATGAACTCGGGTTGTAACACAGCATTACTTTTTCACGTATACCAACTAGCTATTCAGGCAGACTGCACAAAAAAACATTCTACCTTGTTTAAGCTACTGATGACCAGAAAACGTGTGAGAAAGCTTGGAGCTGTCTACACATCATCCCAGGGTTTGGTCAGAAACCAGTGTCACTGTTCCACACCCTTTGGGCTCCTTGGAGGCTTGAGTTCATTCCACCTCTGGTTCCTTGCAGTCCCTCCCATACATTTAGGTCCCACATCTGGCCAGTTCCCTGGGACAAAGCACCTGTGCTGTGACTCTGATTGAGGCAGGGTTGTGGAGTCCATGAGCACTGGAGATTGTGTGATAGGTGATGTGCACCAAACCCCTTACAGAGAAGTTTGAGAGGAGAGCCTTCAGCAGGAGGGTACCCAGATTTTTCTCATCCAAGAAATCCCCTGTGTCCCCAAAGATCTCCCAAGAGCCTTCTAGACTGGACTTCCTCTAGAAAGTGTGGTCACAGCTTCAGCTCCTCAGGCTTAATTCCACCATTCCCTGAGCCTTGAGACTCAGCACATCCCAGCTTACCCTCTCCCTGCTCCTCCATTGGGACCCACACTTACTCCCCAACACACCTGAAGTCATGCAGACTTTGCCCTGTGAGCCGCTACTGCATCCTGTTTGTCTTCCTATGAAACCTCACATACCACCCAAACAGACCAGCCACTCCAGAAATCAAATCAAAGAATGAATTCTAAAGCCAAAAGGCCACCTCTCTTGAGAAAAACAAAACAAAACAAAACAAAAAACAACAAAAAAAAAACCCACAGTGATGAAAAGGGCACTAGAACATAAGGCCAGAGATCTGAGACCAAGGTCCAGCTTTGGGACTTTGGACCAGTCATGACCTCTCTGAGCCTCTCTGGGAACATGTACCTGTCCTACCAATGCCACAAGAATATTGTGTGGATTCAGAAGTAGTGGCATGTAAAGGAGTCCAGAGGTAATAGTATTGAGACAACATGAAACAACATGAAGCAACAATATGAAAACTCGTTGGGGCTCAGGACTTAGGATAATCTAATCTCGTGAATGCAGCTGAAGACTGAAGGGCACGTCAGGGTGCTAAGTCTAGAATGTGGAAAGAAGGGACCAGCCTGCCCATCTGTGCTTGACTCAAACACACCCAGAGTACTGTTAGCAGTTTTGAGTTCCATGTTCTAAGACTAATAGAGATAACCCTAAAAAAGCTGAGATCCCTGATGGTGAAATAGCTTGACATTCTACTGTCTACCTTGAAAGTGAATCCTAGCCCTAGTTTATGCTGCTATCTCTGCTTAGACTGTTCCACTCAGATATGGCAGAGACAGTGACCGCCAAAATGAGCTTTGGACACTGCAGTCTGACTTTTGGAAGAACTTCTTCACTCCTGCTTTGTTCCTAGCACCTGGCTCCATTTCTCCTTGATCCTGGCTTCTAACCCTAGTTTCATCAATACCCTAGGCCATATTTGCCCCCTTGCAGCCAATGGAGGATGCGGCACCTCTGATTTTGACTTCTGTGCTTTTTTTGTGACATGGCTTTCCTTCACCCTCTGTCCATTCATGTTTGCCTTTTCAGGATCATGAATAGCATATTCCAGCCCTAGGCTGCAGAACTCAACTCAGCACCTGCACACTTGGCTGAAGCCCCCAAGTCCAGGGTAGAGGGAAAGTTCCAGAGTTTTCCCATATGCCTCAAGCACCCCACAAATTCATTCATTTCCTTTCCTTTCCCTCATATCCCCCCAGGTAGGTGAGGGCCTACAATCTTGGGGGCTCCTCTATTCCTTCACAGTGGGACCCTAGAAACGGACTCAGGCCCATAATCAGCTCTCTGCTTCTGTGGAATAGCTGGCACATCTACCATTCTGAGGGTGTGATGGCTGGCTACAAACTTATTGTAGACAGGATTTAGGGGCTTGGGTAAGAGAGGAAGTTCAAGAGAAGAGGATGGAGAGGAAGCTTTTCAAAGTTCCTTACAAATTTCCACAACTACCATGTCTCTCTCCCAATACCAAATGCATTGATCCCCAGTCCTTTGCTTTCATTTCTCCCTCTTTCATCAGACTTTGAGCACCTTGAAGGTCAGCACTGCTCTGACTTACCTGCATCTGATTTCCCAGTGCTAAGCTTGGGCCTTTGCTTTTGATAGGTGCCCAAGGTGTTTCCTGATTGAAAGAATGGCCAGCTGAATGATTAAATGAGTGAATGAATGAAGCATTCAGAAGTTATGATTGGAAGTGAATGTTATATCAGACATACTCACTTCAGAAATCCAGACCTGCTGGAGAGGGCTGACAGAATTCTCTCATCAGAGCAATTTTATGTAGTTGGGATATTCTGTCCTCAAACTGGATCGTGGATGACTACTTACTCTGGGCAAGATAAAGCTGGAGTACATGAGCTATGTTAAGATACAAAACTTTACTTGCACTGCAGCATTGTCTGAAGTCAGAAGTTCTCTTCCCTGTTTGCACATGGACTTTTAAAAACAATCCCTGGGGTCCATTGCAGACCAACTGAGTCTAAATCTGAGGGTATGGTCTAGGCATTGGCTTGCTTGCTTGCTTATTTATTTATTTATTCATTCATTCATTCATTCATTCATTCATTTATTTAGAGACAGACAGACAGAGAAAGAGAGGGAGGATGAGTGGGGGAGGGACAGAGAGAGAGGGAGAGAGATCCCAAGCAGGCTTGGTGATGTCAGCACCCTGTGAGATCATGATCTGAGCCAAAATCACTAGTCAGATGCTTAAGTGACTGAGCCACCCAGGCATCCCTGGCATTGGCACTTTTCAAAGTTCCACAGATGATACTCTTGTGCAATAATGGTTGAGAACCACTGAGTGAGAGCTAAACACAAAGTTTATGCTTGAAATCTTATTCTGTCACTATCAGCTGTGTGGTCTCAGTTTTTTTCTCTGCAAAAGGGAATGAATATTATATCTACCTCCAGTTTTTAATAGATAAAATAACACGTGCAAAGATAAAGCCTTTGTGTACTAGTGCTGGCTCTCATTTTTCTTAATAGTATTATTTTTATTATTTGACATCAATGCGTTAGAATACTGAAGTAGAAAAAATTTTCTACTTACTTTAATCAAGATTTATCTCATGCTTAAAATGTGTCAAGTTGTACAAAATACAGTACAAAGAGATATCAGACCCAGTGTCTGGGCAAAGGAAGCCCATGTACTGAATTACCTACTATGTGCTAGGTTCTTTATACACATTATCTCATTAAATACTCCCATTCATCCCATGAAGGAGTTATTTTCATCCATGCTTACAGATGAGAAAACTGAGGTCTGGAGAGGCTATACCCATAGTCTCAGCTCCAGTGTGGGAGAGTCTGGTTTGAATTCAGGCCCCAAGGCTTCCAGGTCTGTGCTCTTCAACTGCACCACCACTGAGCACCTGGTACGCATGTGTTGGGTAGAGCCTCCCTTCTCTCCCTTCTTATGGCCTGAGCTGAAATCAAGAGTCAGATGCTTAACTGACTGAGCCCCCCCAGGCACCCCTCTTGCATCACTCTCTTAAGAGAGACCCACTCTGAAGGAGGACCCCTGGAAGGATTGGAAAGTAGTCTCAGTAACATTCTCCTTTTCAACTGTCTTCTTATCAACAGCAAAAAACCTCTTGTGCATTCTGAGCTACTGTCCTAGTGATGTCCGTGAGAGTTTTACTTGTCAGTCAAATGCCGAATGTGTAAAAGGGAGCTCCAGCACAGGCAAGGGTACTTGTGTCTCTCCTGTTCATGTCAAATACAGCATGTGTGCGTATGTATGCACATTCAAACACACACACATAGACACACACAGCAGTGAGGAAGAGACCCAAGAATTCTGCTGGGCCCAAACTCTTCAAACACCACCAAAGAGGCTTCGTTCATTTTTCTTTGCTAACCAGACTCCAGGTCCCATCTGCTCCTTGCAAAGCAATAAGGTCAATGCCAATTTCCCTTTCATCATCCATGTCTGTGGCTGAGCTGTCTGCGGTGGCAGAAATGAATGTTCTCCATAGCTCTCAGCTCCAGGGTGGCCACTTCCAGCCTGCCTACAAAATGCAATTGCACTACATTACAGCCAAGCAAAATACACACTGCTGTGTCAGTGTCCTTTGCATGGCAAGGCCACAGAAGGGGAGAGCCTCCTTTGGAGGAAGCTATTCCACCACCCAAGGTCTGCTTGAGCCCGTTGAGAATCACAGCTCAAAAAAAAAAAAAGAAAGAGAGAAAGAAAGAAAGAAAAGCCTAATATATGTAATATGAACTCTGTGGTTTCCTCTGGCGCTTGGCATAGACGAGGCTGTCACATTTCAGGTCTCCAGTTCTACAGAAACAAAAAGACCATGTGTGTTAACCATGCTGTCCTAGAGATTAGATCAAAATTCTGATTGGAGAATAAGGTTAATCATGGGTTCATCACACAGTGACCTTTGCAGGCAGGGCTGCAACCCAATGAGGTTGCTATTGTGCAAAGACAAGATTCAGAAGGAGCTCTATATAGGTTTCTGCAGTTCAGTCTTCCTGGATTCCAAGGGGAGGGGGCTCCAAGCTCCAGGCTGATTCCTCCAAGGGAATGGGGGTGGGGTGGGGAATGTTACAGGAAGTGAGGCTTATAAATTCAGTCTCCATATAACGTCCCCTGGTCAGTCAAATTAAGTAACAGGAAGGAGAAAAGAACTTTTTGCAAGTTGGTTTGTAGGCATAGTGTTGCAGGGAAGAAACTTGGTATCTCCTCTTTGGCTGAAAGGCTCCAGCTCCACTTGGAACTGAACAAAGAAACATGCCCTTGTAATACAGGGTTAAGAGGTCCATGATCAGGGATCAGGGTAGGAAAATACTTCTGGAAGTTGGCATGGTGGAAGTGAAAATGAACTCTGTTGCTTTGTTTACAATTTGTAGGAGGGGTAGGGGTGTCACATGAATTTCATCACATACCAAAGCAAGTTCTAAAGGCTGGCCCTAGTTTAACCCAGTCCCCTCTGGAGAATCAGCTCTTGGGCTCTACAGTCCCAGAGCCAGGTGTGAATCCAGGCTCCTCAATTTACTAGGGATGTGGTCCTAGGCTAGTCATTTAACCCCACTCAACCTGTTTCCTCACCCGTAGAATGAGTTCATAATAAAAAGGACCATATTTGGTGAGGCAGTGCATGGAAAAGCCTGTTTCAGAGTAAATACTCATTATGTATAACCTAGTAATATTTTTCCAGACCTCTCGAACTAAACTCCCCCTATCGCTCCTGCTCCATCTACTGCCCCTCTTCCCCTTATTTTATTCTTGAACCACAGAGAATTACTTAGGGTTTCCTGCCAACTTCTCCATCATTCTTTTATCATCATATATAAAGACACACACACACACACACACACACACACACACACACACGATGAGAAGAGATGCTACAGGTTCTTTGCCTTCACACATACTATTTCCTCTGCAAAGCCCTTTCCGATTCCCAAATGTCTTTGAAACACCACTCAGACTTCATCCCTATGAACTTCCCCTGAGGCTTGATTTCTCTCACAAACAATACCCTTCCCCAACACAACAGAGTTCACCAGTCCTATTTCTGTGCTTTTTCTTCTGGATTATAACAATCTACATTTATTATTACATGAAATACATTCTGTATATTTACCTGTGCAAGTGCCTGTCTCTCCCATTAGATGGTTCCTAGCGCAAAAGCTATATGTACAGTCATACCACTAGTAAATTATAGAGGCGAGACTGGAATTAAGGTCTATTTCTCAGGCATTTTTCTCATTGAGATTTATTGACCCAAAAAGCAATCAGGGAACACTTCTGTCTTTTCCATAGTACTCGGTCAATTCTGGTATCAGATCATGCACCATGTTGTATATCTTCATATGTTTCTCCTCCCATACATCACCAGTTCTTAACCCACAGTGTCCCATGATGTGCAGGAAAGATGAA
This sequence comes from Panthera pardus, assembly GCF_024362965.1. Taxonomy (NCBI): domain Eukaryota; kingdom Metazoa; phylum Chordata; class Mammalia; order Carnivora; family Felidae; genus Panthera; species Panthera pardus. Next base: position 67,339,278 of record NW_026526766.1, on the reverse strand, counting down.
GTTCTCATTGATAAGTAAGGATGAGAATGGACATACCAAGATAAACTGTGATTATGCACAATTCTCTTGGAAATGGGAGAAATTCCACTTATTTTCCTCCATTTAAAAAATTATAGGGGTGCCTGGGTGGCTCTTTTGGTTAAGTGTAGACTCTTGATTTTGGTTCAGGTCATGATCTCACAGGTCATGATCTCACAGCCAACAGCCTGTGTTGGCTCCATGTGACAGCATGGAGCCTACTTGGGATTCTCTCTCTCCCTCTCTCTCTGCCCCTCCCCCCGCTCACTCTCAAAATAAAAATAAATAAAAATAAAACTTATAAGCAAATGAACTCAAAGTAATATTATTACAGGGATACATTTGGTTCCTCTTAATTTAAATTAAAAGCCATCTGCAAATTAAATTTATTTTCATTATATTAACAAATTATTTGCCATTTGCTTTATAGTATTTCACATCACATCAATGTATGATCAAATTGCAGCTGAGAATTGCCTAACTTTCATGCTTTCATATGTATTTACAAAGCCCAGAACTGTATAGATGGCTGAAGATAAATGTTGAAAAAAGACAGACAGTTGTTTCTGTTCTTGTGAAGTTTGCAAATCAAGATAACATAGTAACACATAATTGTACATGTGAAAATAATTGTAAATATATAAATACAAATATACATATTTGTACATATATCTTATATGTATAAATTGTATGTAATAATTATCACTTATATGTATAAATACATATAATATATAATTTATATGTATAAATTGTATGTAATAATTATAAAGGAAGCACATGGGGCAGGGGTAGTGAGACCTGCTTTAGGTAGGTGGCTGTGGAAAGAATATAGAAAGAGGTGACACTTAAGCTGATAAAGTAGTTGTCTCCAGCGTGGGGACCCACAGACAAAATGCTGTGCCACAGATCTACTGAGATATAGAAAAAATATATAGAGAAATATATTTAAACATTTTTAAATCTAAAAATAGTTACTTCTATTCCCTTCATATCTATTGATGATCTCTCTCTCCCTCCGCCCCTCCTGCCCATCCTTTGTCAGATAACCACATGTCATACAGTAGGTTGGATCTCTTGATAGAAAATGGAATCCACAATGTCTAGGGACAAACAATGGCATCTCACTTGTTCTTTCTCTTTCTATGGATAGTAATGCATTACACTTTATTAGTGCCTGATTCAGTAAATTTCCAGATTACATTATTTAGTGTTAAAGAAATGAACACTCACCAAATTAACAAGTGCCTTGGGATGAGCACTGGGTGTTGTATGGAAACCAATTTGACAATAAATTTCATATATTGAAAAAAAAAAAAAGGATTCCTCTAAAGAAACCATGGATGGAAAACAATAGCAATAAGGTAAAGGTGAGAACATTAAGAAAACAGCAAATCTATTCCTTGCATAAAATCTTTGTTAGCTTCATTATGGAGTTAAACATAACTATAGTGAAAAATAGATATAACAAATATGCTCTCCAAAACAGAAATTATTAAAATGACTTTCAATATGGATTTTTAGCAATTACTATTAAAAATGCACCATTCAGGGGGTGCCTGGGTGGCTCAGTCAGTTAAGCATTTGACTTCAGCTCAGGTCATGATATCATGGTGCTTGAGTTCAAGCCCCTCATGGGGCTCTGCACTGACAGTGTAGAGCCTGCTTGGGATTCTCTCTCTCTCCCTCTCTCTCTGCTCCTCCCCCACTCGCACTTTCTCTATCAAAATAAATACATAAACTTTAAAAAAAATGCACTAGTCAGAAAAAAAAAGCACTATTCAGAGGTTGGAAGGTAGGGGAAATGTGGAAATATTGGTCAAAGGGTATAAACCTCCAGTTATAAGATTAACAAGTTTTGGGGATCTATTGTACAGCACGGTGGGTATAGCTAATAATACTATATTATATACTTGAATGTTGCTAAGAGAGTAAATGTTCTCACCACACACACAAAACGGTAGCTATGTGATGGGATAGAGGTGTTAGCTAATGCTATGGTGGTAATTATTTTACAATACATAAATGTATCAGCTCAACTCATTGTTTACTTTAAACTTGCGAATGTCATATATCAATTATATCTCAATAAAGCTGAGGTAAAAAATAAATAAAATGCACTGTTAATAAAATGACATGATGGTTTACCTAAAATATTATTCTATCTTTAATGTTTTTCTTATAGATCTATATTTACATATATTGTACAAAATATATTTTTGTACAAAATATATTAGCAAAGAAGTAGTTATATATAATTTTCAAGTAAATGAATATACCTATACTGGAAATTTAGGTTAAATGTTTTTCCCCACAATAGAGAATCAAAAACATTTGAAGACCAAATGGATATAAGAGATGAGAGCAATTAACCATGCGATAGGTAGGGAAGTAAACAATCCAGGCAGATGGAATAGTATCTGCAAAGGCCTATGGGAGAACTAAGGAAAGGTTCATGTAGTTGGAGTGTAAACAGTGGAGACAAAAAAGTGATGTGAGATGAGGTTAGGGAGAGAGGCAAGGGCAGAGTCACTGAGGATCTTGGAGACTATGGTATAGTTTATATTTTATTCTAGCAAAATTACCACAGCCTGTAAGTGTTTAAAGCAGTGGAATGATGAAATAGAGTAGAAGTTTTAAGAAAATTCCTTTAGCTGTGTTTGGATGAGGGAATCATGCTGGGCAGTCATGGAAGTGAAGCAACCAGTTAGGAAGCTGTCATAGTAATCTGTTAGAAAGTTTAATGAAGTGGCTGGATATAAGATAGCTATTTTATAGCTTCCCTATATACCAAAAAGTATCCATTAGAAGCAAATTCAAAAAGTACTCAATTTGTCATAAAAAAATCCTAACAATAATCTGGATGGGAAACGTTTAGAATAAAAATAAAGAAAACCTATAAACCTATACTGAGAAATACAAATTAGGAGTCAAATAAGTGGGGAGGCAGATTGTGTTCCTCTACGAGAAAGTCAAGTGTTTTAAGACTATAAATTCTTGGTGTGCCTGGGTGGCTCAGTCAGTTAAATGTCTGACTTTGGCTCAGGTCATGATCTCACGGTTCGTGGGTTCAAGCCCCACATCGGGCTCTGTGCTGAACTCTTGCTCAGAGCCTGGAGCCTGTTTTGGATTCTGTGTCTCCTTCTCTCTCTGCCCCTCCTCCACTTTCACTCTGTCTCTCAAATATAAATAAATGTAAAAAATTAAAAAAAAAAAAGACTACAGATTCTTAAAATTAGTGCATAGGACTAAGAAAATGTCAACCAAAGTTACAAAGGAATTTACTTTTGGAACTTGATGGAACCATTCAAAAGCTAATCTTGAATAATATATGTGTGAGAATAACTAGCAAGTAGGTAAGGAAGGGTTAGAGGGTAGGAGCAGAGTCTGTTGCCCAAGGTAAACTCAGACGTATCAGGATAAGATAAACTATTTTTTCACAAGGATACCTACCCTCTCTGTAGGTGCCTAACATTTCCCATCCGTCCTGGTAAGTACCCATGACCGATTCCAGAATTTCCATTTAATTGCGTACCACCACTCTATTATAGTAGAATCTTTTATTCCAGCACCTAAACAATTGTTTTTACAATTAATTTTTTTTAATGTTTACTTATTTTGAGAGAGAGAGAGAGAGCACAAGCAGGGGAGGGTCAGAGAGAGAGAGGGAGAGAGACAGAGAGAGAGAGAATCCCATGAACCGTGAGACCAGGACCTGAGCTGAAATGAAGAGTCAGACGCTTAAATGACTGAGGCAACCAGGCACCCCTACAATTAATTTTTTAAATGGCTGATTCCCTCACTAGATTAATTGTTCTCATGTTTATATTCCTACTGTCTAACATAGTGTTATATTGAAATTGTTTGTGAACAAATAGGTAAATATTCTGGAGATCCTAGTGCCTTTCTGCTCTATGACTGATTGGGATTTTATTCAGCCAATAATGATTATGCACTGACTAATGCTGTGGGAGATACTAGAGAAGCCAAGAACCTTCCATTGATGAGAATTAGGAAGTCTATTAGGAGGATTATTCCTAGTACTTCTGAGTATAGATTAATTCCTCCAAACACTTGAATACCTATTTCTTAGCCCTCTGACATTTTACAAAAGCCACTTAAGAACAGCTATATATGGTATCCAACCTGATGCCTCTGGAGATGAAAGATACTCAATATTTAGTGTCCCCAAACACGGCATGACTCAGAGACTCTCAAGTTTGATATTGCCTACGTTTTCCAGATTTAAAAGAAAAAAAACCTCCTTGTTTTAGCTCACAAAAAGTGTTTTATAAATATGAGTTTGAAAATTTAAAAACATAAGTGTTCTAATATTTCTTCACAGCTAGATATCTGGGTCAGGGCTTACTACCAAGCCTAATCTTCTGGCTTTGACACAAGGATGAGAAACTATTGCTGTGTGTTGCAGTTGGTTCACCAGGCAGTCAATGTTAAAGCCATAATGGATGGATATTGATTGATGTCCATTTTTAAAATCATTTATAAACCCTGACACTGTACTGTCTACTTGTGAACTCAAAATACTGTTAAATGAACTTCAATTATCTAGGAAAGTAGTCTGTCTCTGCTTTGTGCTATACTCACTGGTGAGCTCCTAATTCAAAAGCCGACATTCTGAGACTGCCATACATTCCCTAGCCAAAACACTCTTTATTGAAAAATATGTATAACCACCACAATTAATTGTGGTTGGGTATTAGACAGTGTGTTGAGTATATGGGGTTTAAGATAAAGAAGATGGCAATATCCCTCATTTCCATGTTGGTCCTTAAAGACTGTTCTTCATACAGCAACTAAAGTGAGTGTTTGAATGAAATAATACAGTCACAGGTCTTCCCTGATCAAACTCTCCAATAGTTTCCCATCAATCATGGCCTATGTGGACTTACTAGAATTATCCCCTGCGTACCTCTGTGCCCTCACTCCTGGTATTCTCATTCATTCCATTTCCATCCCATGGACTTCTACCTGCTTCACGAACCTGTTGAGCTTCTCTACTCCAGACATTCACACTTACTATTCCCTCTATCTGGAAATCTCTTCCTCACATTTCTAAATGGCTTACTTTCTCACTTCATATATCTCAGCTAAAAGTTATCTTCTCAGAGAGAATTTTCCTGCAACCATTTCAAATTAGCAGCATTACCACCATCACTTTCTATCCTTTATCCTTCTTTATTTTTCTTCACAGCACTAATAACTACCTAAAATTGTGTTATTATTCATTTATTGTCAATCTCAACCCTTCCATAATATAAAATGAGCATGAATTTATTTGATGTGTCCACAGCTATATCCCCAATGACTTGTGCCATAAATATGCATTAAATTTTTTCTGAATGAGTGAATAAATGAATGTTTGAACCTTGTTCTTGGGTGAGTTTCTAGTATATATAGACACATAAATAGGTAATTATTTCTTTTAAAAATTACAGCAACTCTGTCAGACGGATATTGTCATCTGTCTTCAAGAAGTAAGGAAACACACTCAACAAGGTTAAGTAATTTTCCCCGGGGTTATTCAGCAAGTAAATTGATAGAATTCGGATTTAAATTCCTAACTATTTCACCCATAGTGAATTCACTAATTTCTTCTGAATAACAGATTAATATTTCAGATAAGATCATGTAGAATTTGTTTATCTCACATAATCTTCCTATTTATTTGCTTGCACACAATTTTTAGCAGTTGTTCATCTATACATATGTTATATCAGGCACAAAGTGCAGTCTTGCACACAGAAAACATAAACATCACATCTAGGGAAACATCAGAGGTCTCCTTGTAATAACCTGAAATAGTGAAAAATTGGGAATAGCCTAAAGGCTCTCAGTCTCAGGGAACTGGTGTAGTCAATTATGATCTATTCATTACAGTGGCACATTATATAACCCCTGAATGTTACATTTAAAATTTTTTTCAATAACATAGAAAAATGTTCCAAATATATCATTTGGTACAAAGTGTGTATTATAAAATTAAATGCAAAACTTTTACTTCTGGCTATGAAGGGGTAGCTTATATCAGACTAGCCCTCCCATGATGAACAACTATAAAAGATATATAACATATAAAAAACAACTGTTTGAGGGAGAGCAACCAAAGAATCCAGGACTTGAGAAACCAAGATCCCAGAGAGAAAGAAAAAGCATTTAGGCAAACTGTATATATACTTGTTACTACTTTTCCCCTTGGACCATTTGCCAACTTGCAATGAGGACATAGCATTAAAAAAGAAAATGGAACAATAAATATTGCGGCAATATTAATGGACTGGAGAAACAAAACGAGTTCAAGTATACCAATGCAGCCAGTAGTTGACATAAGATTCTGGTAAAGAGAGAAAACTGAACCCAACATTCTGAGTGCAATTTCTTCTAGAGGTATTTGCCAATGTCAAAGTAGTATATATAAATTTAAAACAGCTTGAAGGAGCTAGAAAGCTAAGCAGAGATTTCGTTAGTTTCATGGAGTTGGCAAAATGAAAATTAGCTTTAAGGAGAAGTGGTCCTGATAGACCACCCACAACCTCAAACCATCTCATTCCCTGATGGGACTGAAATAATCTGTCAATAGTAAAGAAGCAAGATTATTTCTGGAAGAAAATAAGTTCATCCAATGCCTCCACAATATTTCAAACAAAATGTCCAACATTTATTCCAAAATTTTGAGGTGTGCCAAATTGGGACCAAATGACCCAAAGGAAAAAAAAACAATAGTAAAAAACCTACAGGTATTCTAGCTATCAGAATTATCAAACATGGATTTAAAATAACTATGCTTACTATGCTTTACAAAATAGATTAAAAGGTGAAGAATTCTTTTTTTTTTTTAATTTACTTATTTATTTTGAGAGACAGCGTGAGCTGGGAGGGGGAGGGGGAGGGGGAGAGAGAGAGAGAGAGAGAGAGAGAGAGAGAGAGAAAGAGAGAGGGAGACAGAATTCCAAGCAGGCTCTGCAGAGTCACCACAGAGCCCGATGTGGGACTCAAACTCATGAAACCATGAGATCATGACTTGAGCTAAAATCAAAAGTGAGGCCTTTAATCGACTGAGCTACCCAGGTGTCCCAAAGGTGGAGAATTCTAATAAGAGCTGGTAATTTACATAAATAAGCAAATGAAAATTCAAAGACTGAAAATAAAGTAAGATTTCTTTAACTTAACATAAGACACAGCCAAAGAGAGATTACTAAGCCTCTGGATAGGTCAGTACAAAATACACAGAATGAAGCACAAAATATACAAATATACAGATTGAAGCACAGACAAACAGAAAATATAGGAACAGTATAAGAGATTTTTGGGGTATGCTGAGAAGATTTAATATTTATGCAAGTGGAAGCCTAAAAGGAGAGAAAAGAGAAATGAGCAGAAATAATATTTGAAGAGATATTAGCTGAGAATTTTTAGCTGAATTTTCCAAAAGTGATAAATGGCAGCAAGTCACAGATTCAAAAGTTCTATGAATCCGAAGCACGATAAACACAAAGAAAACATACCTAGACACATTGAAAAACTGCTGGAAACCAAAGAGACAAATAGAAAACAGACAGCAAGTGGGGCATGGGCATATTGTTTTCAAAGGAACAATAATAAGGCTTACAGTTAACTTTTTAGCAGAAATGATGGAAAGCTGAAGGCAATGGGACAGAATTTTTAAAGGGCTAAAAGATAATAAGTACCAATCTAAAGTTCTATGTCCAATAAAAATATTCATTAAGAATTAAGGTGAAATAAAGATATTTTCAGAGAAAATAATATCAGAAGAATTTATCACCAGCCAAACTATATTAAAAGAAATACTAAAGAGAGCTCCTCAGGCAGAAGAAATGTTATTCCAAATGGAAGCAGGTAATTCAGGAACAATAAAAAGAGACATGAGTAAAGTATATGACAACAGCACAAAGATCAGGAGGAGAAAATGGAGCTAAAGTTTGGTACAGTCTTTTTTTTTTTTTTATTTTTTAATGTTTATTTTTGAGAGAGAGAGTGAGCGAGCATGAGCAAGGGAGGGGCAGAGAGAAAGAGGGACAGAGAATCCGAAGCAGGCTCCAGGCTCTGAGCTGTCAGCACAGAGCCCAACACAGGGCTTGAACTCATGAACTGTGAGATCATGACCTGAGCTGAAGTCGTACACTTAACCTACTGAGCCACCCAGGTGCCCCGGTACAGTCTTTGTATTGTTTAAGAAATGATAAACGTTAATGTAAGGGAAACATTAATAGTCAAAGTATATTGCAATCTGCAGGAAAACTGGTAAAAATTAATAAAAGTGTATATGTATGCAAAGAGAAGGCAAATACAATGATTTTAAAAATAATTAGTAAAATAGAAAAATTTTAAAAATCATGGTCACAAGCTAAAAGGGAAAAATAGTAGATAGTATATTTTGACTCCGACATATCAGTGGTTATATTAAATATAAGTGTACTAAATATTATAATTAAACACTTAAGTTATAAAATCAAGTATACATGCATTATGCGACAAGTCTCAAATATAAAGACACAGATAGTTAATATACTATACTATATACTAATTGCAAATAAAGAAATTTTGAAAACACTAAGTATTACTAGAGAAAAAGATATTTCACTAAAAAATTGATTCAAAGGGAAAATGTAAGAATTCTAAATTTATATGCACCTAATAACACAAAATCAAAACATAAAGTGATAACATCTCTTAGTAACTCATAGAAAAAAAATAGAAAAAGAAAGAAGGAAAGAAACTCTAGACTACATAGCTTTACACATAAATGTGTAAATGGATTTTTATAATCCATTAAGGAAAAAAAAACACAAAATTATAACATCTTCCAGAGAACAGAAAGAGAAAAACTTATTTTATTAAGTTATTATATTCTTGATACCAACACATGACAAGGAGATTACAATAAAATAAAATTATTGGGGCACTTGGGTGGCTCAGTCGGTTGAACATCTGACTCTTGATTTTGGCTCATATCATGATTTCATGGTTGGTGAGATCGAGCCCCTCATGGGGGTCTGTGCTGACAGAGTGGAATCTACTTAGGATTCTCTCTCTGTCTCTCTCTCTCTCTGTGCCCCACCCTTGCTCACTCATTGTCTCTCAAAATAAATAAACATTAAAAAATAAAATAATTATCTAATTTCTCTCATGAGCGTAATTGCAAAAATCTTAAATAAGTGTAAACCAAATGTGGTGATATATGAAAAAGATAATACATTACAACTAAATAGAGCTCATTTCAATAATTCAATATTGGTTTAGCATTAGAAACTCACATAATTCACCACAGTAGTTGCTTAATAAGGAAAAATTAATCAAATCAAGAGATTCAGAAAAAGCATTTGATAAAATTCAATACAATTTCATGATAAGCAAAGGATTCATATCCAGAAATATAAAGATATCCCACAAATTAATAAGAAAGAGAGAGAATCCAATTTTTAAAGTGACTCAATGTTTGGAATAGGTACTCCACAAAAGGAGATACCCAAATGGTCAATAATTATAGCAAAAGTTATCCCACATAATTAGTGTTATGAATTGTGTCTCTCAAAAAGATATGTTGAAGTCCTAAAACCCAGAAGTTGTGAATGTGACCTTATTTGAAAATAGATCTTAGTGGAGTAAACGGTTTATTGTCAAAGTCTACTCTGTTGAGATCAGCTGGATATTGAACTAGGACTCTGTCAAGAAGCTGGAGCAACTCAGAAATTTCCAAATCTCTGCTTCTTCTACCTGAGGGTCATTGCCCATATTGCTCTGACTTTTTAAAGAATCAGTGTCACTCACAGGGCACATTGCTAGGACCTTACCAATACCTATGGGAGAACATGTCAGTCCCCTTACCACTGTACTGTGATATAAAAATAAAAAGGCACAGGCTTTGGAGTGAATCATATCAGAGTTTAACTATGAGATCAACCGGTCAGCAGCTGTGCAACCCTGGGCATCCTCCAAGCCTCTCTTGACCTTCAGTCTGTCAGTTCAATTTAATTTAATCCATCAAACATTAATTGAGGTTCTGAGTGCATCTAAAATGTGCTTAATCCTGGAGATAAAAAAGAAAGTATGAAAAAATACAGTTTCAAACCCCAAGGAACTATATAGTATGGAGTGAAATACCATACTTTCCTCACATTTGTTTTAAGAATTAATGTGCTACTATTTAAAAGAGTATAACTAGAACTAACACACAAATTGAGTAAAGTCGCAGGACATAAAATCAATGTACAGAAATCTTTTGCATTTCTACATGTCAATAATGAAGCAGCAGAAAGAAATCAAGGAATCAATCCCATTTACAACTGCACCAAAAACCATAAGGTAACTAGAAATAAACCTAACCAAAGAGGTATAAAAATAAATAAATAAATCTTTTGATTTATACTCTGAAAATTATAGAACAATGATAAAAGATATTGAAGATGACATGAAGAAATGGGAAAACATCCCATGCTCATGGATTGGAAGAACAAACATTGTTAAAATATCTATACTACCGAGAGCAATCTACATATTTATGCAATCCCTATTAAAATACCACCAGCATTTTTTATAGAGCTAGAACAATCAATACTAAAATTTGTATGGAACCACAAAAGACCCCAAATAGCCAAAGCAATTCTGAAAAAGAAAAGCAAAGCTGGAGGCATCACAATTCTAGGCTTTAAGCTATATTACACAACTATAGTCATCAAGACAGTATGATACTGGCGCAAAAACAGACACATAGATCAATGAAACAGAATAGAAAACCCAGAAATGGACCCACAATGAAATGGCCAACTAATCTCTGACAAAACAAGAAAGAATATCCAAGGGAAAAAAGACCGTTTCTCCAACAAATGGTGTTGGTAATAATGGACAGCAACACGCAGAAGAATGAAACTGGACCACTTTCTTACACCATACACACAAATAAATTTAAAATGGATGAAATACCTAAATGCGAGACAGAAAACCATCAAAATAGTAGAAAATAGGCAACAACCTCTTTGACCTCAGCCATAGCAACTTCTTCCTAGACACATTGCTGGAGGCAAGGAAGACAAAAGCAAAAATGAAATACTATTGGGACTTCATCAAGATAAAAAAACTTCTGTACAGTGAAGGAAACAATAAAACTAAAAGGCAGCCTACGGAATGGGAGAAGATACCTGTAAAGGACAGATCAGATAAAGGGTTAGTATCCAAAGTCTATAAAGAACTTATCAAATTCAACACCCAAAAAACAAATAATCCAATTAAGAAATGGGCAAAAGACATGAATAGACATTTTCCAAAGAGGACATCCAGATGGCTAACAGACATGAAAAGACGCTCAGCATCACTCATCATCAGGGAAATGCAAATGAAAACCATGATGGGATACCACCTCTCATCTGCCAGAATGGCTAAAATTAACAATACAAGAAACAAAGGTGTCAGCAAGGATGCAGAGAAAGGGGAACCCTCTTACACTGTTGGTGGGAATGCAAACTGTTGTAGCCACTCTAAAAAACAGTATGGAGGCTCCCCAAAAGTTAAAAATAGAACTACCCTGTGATCCAGCAATTCCACCATTACATATTTCCCCAAAGGATACAAAAACACATATTCAAAGGGCCGGGTACATGCACCTTGATGTTTATAGCAGAATTATCAACAATAGCTAAATTACGGAGAGAGCCCAAATGTCCATCGACTGATGAACTGATTCATCGGCTGATGAATGGATAAAGAAGATGTGGTGTGTATGTATATATACATATACATATACATATACATATACATATACATATACATATACATATACACACGCATATACACATACATATACACATACATATACATATGTATATACATATATGTACATGTACATACATGTATGTGTATATACATATATATACATACACACAATGGAATATTACTCAGCCCTCAAAAAGAATGAAATCTTGCCATTTGCAACAATGTGGATGAAGCTAGAGTGTATTATGCTAAGCAAAATAAGTCAGGAAGAGAAAGAGAGATACCATATGATTTCACTCATATGTGGAATTTAAGAAACAAAACAGATGAACATATGGGAAAAGAAAAAAAAAGAGAGAGAGGGGGAAACAAACCATAAGAGTCTCTTTTTTTTCCCTAAAATTCATTTATTTTTGAGAAAGAGAGAGCGCATGAGTGAGGGGAGGGGCAGAGAGATAATGGAGACACAGAATCCCAAGCAGGCCTTGCACTGTCATCATGGAGCCAGACATGTGCAATGATCCCATGAGCCATGAGATGATGACCTGAGCAGAAATCAAGAGTCAGACACTTAACCGACTGAGCCACCCAGGCACCCCAAAACCGTAAGAGACTCTTAATGATAGAAAACAAAGTGAGGGCATTAAAGAGGGCACTTGCATGAACACTGGGTGTATATGTAAGTGATGAATCACCGAATTCTACTCCTGAACCAATATTGTACCGTATGTTAACTAATGAGAATCTAAGTAAAAATTTGAAAAGACAAAAAAATAAAAAATAAATGAGTATAGTGCAATTTATTCATATGATAAGTGTCAGTGTTACTTCCCTTTTCCTATTTCTTTAATATGGTCAGTCTGTCCTTGGCTGTGTGCTTTGAACCAACTATTTCATCTCATTGCACTTCTGTTTCCCCACATGTAAAATGGAGAAAAACATTAAGACTCCTACTGCATCCATCAGGAGGTATAATTTTGCATAACTATGCTGCAGTAACAATCCCAAAATTCTAGTGGTTATTCCAGTTAGCTATTGCTTTGTGATGCACCACACCAAAACTTAAAACAACTACATTTATTTGCTCACAAATCTGTACTTTGGGCAGAGCTTGGTGGGGATAACTTACTCTGCTTCAGTCAGCATTAGCTGGGATAGTATGAAGGCTCACACACTCATGTGTCTAGTGGTTCATGTTGGCTGTTGATTAGGACCTCAGCTGGGAATGTGGCTGGAATAACTACACATGGCCTTTCCATGTGTCTGCTTGGTTTTCTCACAGCATGGAGCCTGGATTCCATGGATCAGTATCTCAAGGGGAACAGACAAAAGCTACAATGCAATTTATAACTTAGACTCAGATCAGTGTCACTTCTGCCATGGACACAGGCTGGCCCAGATTCAAGCAGAACATAGACCCTTCCCTTCAGTGGAAGAGTGTCAGTGTCACAATATAATAGCATGTATAATAGGATACATTGCCATCTTTAGGACAATCTGCCACAGGTTTTAAACAACAGAAGTTTAATTTTTGTCTTTACTACACAGTCACTAAAAGTCAGCATGGGAGCCCTAGTCATAGTCACTTGGGAATGCAGTCTGATGGAGGTTCCATCTTGACATATGTTACCATAATTGGTGAGACAGGAAAAAAGAATGTAATTTGTCTCATAAAGCTTCTACCCAAAAGTGACATTTGTCAATTCATCTCACATTATATTGGCAAAAAGTCACAAGGCTGAGGCGAAACTTCAAAGAGGATAAGGAAGGGCAATCACACCACATGCCTGGAAAGAAAGAAGTGGATTATTTATGAACAGTCCTAATGACTAACATACCCACCATGTAGGGTCGCCGTGAGGATTCAGTGAGATAAAGAACATGAGGCACTTAGTGCAATCTTAAATCATTGAACATGTTTGATAAATCATAGGTATAATACTTATAACTATGTAGAGTGTATAATGGCCCAGCATTTTTCTAGCCATACTTTCCAACTATGTGGATGAGTCCTTGAGGCTCCTATAATTCTTCCCTGTGGAGTCTGGAGTCAAAGGCTTAGGATATAGGATTGTTAGCTTTCTCAAGCTTGGGTACCACTTCAAAAGCTTTGTCATCTCACTGAGACTCAGAAAATGCACTGTGGGAATTGATCCTTGATATGGGGATGTGGGGAAAGTAGGCCTTGCACAGCTTTTATAGGGACTCAGAATTTAAACCTTTATCTCCCATTACCGGCACTGACTTAGTGCTATCCCAGGGACACAGTTGGGTACCAGGCATTAGCCTTTTAAACAAAACAACTTGACAGCCTTAACAAGAAGCAGACTTCGCCTTGGAAGAGAGAGTGTGAAATTTCAAAAGATGCCCACATGCAAAAAATGATGTTCCCCTGAACATGTCTCTCCAGCGATGTCATTTTGTCTTTCCCCTCGAAAAAGCAGTGTTTCTACACTAGTGACCTCTCTTCTCAATCTGTCTTTTGCCCAACCTTGATGCCTTGGTGACCTTTTGAAAAGGTTTGGGGGTTAGGCAGGCCTGTCTTCAGAAATCTGGTCCGCTATCCACTACCTTTGTGACTTTTGAGCAAGTTACCTAACGTCTCTGAGTCTAATTTCTCATCTGCCAAATGGAGAGGAAAGAATCTACTCCGGAGTGGTTTTGGAGAACTTTGAAGACAATCTGTATAAATCTTGCAGCTTCATTCCTGTGAGAGGAGACACTGAAAAGTTACTTCTTTCTTTCTATCCAGCTTCCTACGTCCTCCTAGAACTTTAATGATGGTGCTCTCTACTTCGGGTTCCTCTCCTCTTCTCTTTTTGTTCATTACACGCACTGCTAATGGTTTATGACTTCTAAGGTGAACATGGACTGGGGTCTTCATTTTGTTCATGTCACTTTTTCACGTAGAAGGGTCAACTCTTAAGTTAGCTATTATATTAACAAGTATCCCAAAATTTAAACCACTTGGAGAAAAGGCAAATTATTTTCCCTACTTGTAGAAAGCAAATTATTTTCTTTACTTCTAAATTTATTATTTGTTCTAGAATAATTTCTATCAGTGAGAATTATCAATCTTTGAAAGAAAAAGAATTCATCAAACTTCTGTTAGTTGTGGGAACTACTTTGTACTTTAGTAAAATTTCCAAACCCTACCATGGTTATTGCATAATTCACCTTTTTCTTCTCTAGCTAGTTTGGTATGTTCCTCAAATTCCATTTCACTGATAATCTCAAATTTTATTTGAGTAGAATGTATTCATATATTCTCTTTTTTAAACCAAAATCTGTGCCATAGGAATTCTTATAATACTTTTCTTATTTCTAATGTTAATTATTTCTGTTTTCTCCATTCACTGGTTAGGTTTTTCAAAGATTTTCCATTTTAATGTTTTTCAAAAAAAAATAGGACTTTGATTTATATGTAATTTTAAACATTTTACAACATCAATATTTTCTGTTTTTATTATTATTTTTTCAGTTCTCTTTAGTATTAATTCTTTCTTAGTTATGAAAAGCAGCATGTGTATGTTACATTTCTTTTTGAGAATAACTTTGAACTTAAGTTTTTGTTTGGATGTTCTCTCTTTAAACACTTATAAAATAGTTTATGAGTTTGTAAAATTTATCTTTGTCCTAATAGTAATGAGAACAATATTAAATTTTTGAGCTTAAGGAATATTTAAAATTCATACTTGTAAAAACATTTCTAGTTACCTGGCATTATGGATAGAAACAGGGGCCTCTGCAAATACTTGACTATTTTTATGTATGTCTTCATTAGCCTAGTTGATTATCATATTTTCTAATTATTGCATTAGGTGTTCATAGCAAGTATATTTTTTTCTTGGTAGGTATAACCTTAGTTTATTTATGAAGTGTATAACTAACTGTATATATGTACATATATATAAATAATCTTTTTCTTGGTAGGTATAACCTTAGTTTATTTATGAAGTGTATAACTAACTGTATATATGTACATATATATAAATAATCTGAATCCTTATATTATATAAGTTATCACTATACTTTTTCCCTCCATGATAGATCTATGACTGAGACAGATGGGTTAAAGTATCCTAAAACAAACACATTGTTCCATTTACCTTCTTTCTTACATAAGATCCTCTACAAAAACTTGAACTCCGTATTGTCTGAAATGATCACTAGTTCTGCTTTTGTTCCTTTATATTTTATTGTATTGTTATATCTTCACCACCAAGTTATTTTCTTCTTCTTCTTTTTTTTTTTTAAGTTTATTTATTTTGAGATGGTGGGGAGGGTCAGAGAGAGAAGCGAGAGAGAATCCCAGGCAGGCTTCATACTGTCAGCACAGAGCTGGATGTGGGCCTCAAACTCACGAACCATGAGATCATGACCCGAGCTGAAGTAGGAATGAGCCATCTGAATGGCACCCCATATTTTATTCTTATTTTCATACATTTTAGGTTGTCTCTTGAATGCAGCAGCATATTGTTCAATGTTGTAGGGTCAGTGTGTGGGTTTACTTAGAGGAGTCTTTAACTTTAAATGAGACAACTTAAACTACATATGCAGAATGTCATGACTGAAATATATACTAGTAAATCAGTCATCTGCATTGTGCTTTCTGTTTTTTAATGCTTCTTTGGGATTTATTTTTATATCTTCTATTGTTTGGACTGTGTTTTGCTTTATATTTTCTATTAATTTACTCAACAAACTGCCTCTTATGTGGCAGACACTTTGCTAGACTTTAGGCACGAAAGAAAGAAAGAAAGAAAGAAAGAAAGAAAGAAAGAAAGAAACAAACAAACAAACAAAAAGAGAGAGACAGAAAATCTTCAGTCCCTGCTGGAGTGAGGCAGCAAAGTAGTGGCGGAAATAGATATAAATAAAATAACTGCATTATTAATAGTTGCAAATAAGTGCCTTACAAATCATGATTATACACTAATAAATTTTCCACAAAAAAAGGAATGAAGTTCTATGAGAGCATATGACAAAGACAGCTGACTTAGGAAGGTCTTGGAAGATTTCTCAAGAATTACACATGATGTGAAACATGAAGAATATGTAGGAGTTAACTCATTAAAGGGAGGATGGTGATCAAGGTGGAAGCATTCCACCCAGAGGGAACAGTAGGTGGAAAAGACCTGTAGGAGAAGGAAGCCTTTGAGAATCCTAAAAACACACCAAGTGTAACATTTCTTTAAAAAGCACACTGGCTGGAACCTAGAGAAGCTGGCAGGATATTGGTCTGAGATGAGGCTGATAGAAGTTTGATCTGCATTCGTCAACTTCTGTCTCTTTAAATCTCAAAGTTAGAAATGAAACTCGACATTCTGATTCTTCCACAACCAAGCAGTTTAGATGAGGAATCAAGTGAGAGTTTTCTTCCCACTTAACACTTCTCAGTCTTAAAATATAATTTTGGATTTGGCACACCAGACTGTGTTTAATAAATTATTCTTTTGTGTAGCATGTACCTTCCATGTCAAGAATTTTAATTGACATTTGTATTCAGTTTTGAAACCATATTTTCACCAATCATTGTAGGTTATGCTCCATGGCTATGTTTACCTGCTTTCCTATTGCTCCTTAGCCCCCTTTTGCCACAAATTCCCCATGTTCATGCTTTCAACTTAAATTAACTTGGTCATAGAGAACAGGCATGCGTCTTCAACTAATTATTTCAAGAAGGGTATGTGATGCATATTTTCTGAACCTGCTCCTGTCATGGAATGTCTTAGTGCTGTTGACTTCACACATGAGCAACAACCTGGGTGGTTACAAAATTCTTGGCCCATATCCAGCTTTCCTCAAAACTCTGTAAGATTATTTCATTGTTTTTTTGGCAGTTAGCATTACAGAGAAGTCTCAGGTTACTCTGATTATTGTTCCTCTGTAAGCAATTTCTTTTGTTCTGTTTGTTTTGTTTTCAGCTTAGATGCTTGTAAGTTGTTTTTTGTCTGTTCAAATATTTGTCTATTTACATATTTCCAGGAAAAAAATAAATATTTCCAGGAAACTTGATGGGTGTGGCTATCTTTACATTGATGTTGTCTTGAAGTAATCAAGCGAAGTTTAAAAATTTGCATATGCAAATTTCAAGGGGGGGTTGCTTTTCCTGGATACCATATAGCTTTGGAATTAAGAGCATTCACTACAGAGTCAGGCTGGCACAGTTGAAGTCCCAGCTTTGTCCTTCACTAGGCTTATGATCTTGAACAAAATTTTAAAAAGAAAGCCGAAGATGCAAAACTTCCCTGTTCCAGTTTCCCCATCTGTGAAATGAGGCTAATAATAGTACCTACCTCATAGGGTAGTTGTAAGGGTAGAGGGGGTCCTAAGTCCAAAATGGCATCCCTGTAAGAAAGGAGAAGCAGCACAAACGTACAGGCAGACAGGGGAGAAGGTCACGTGAAGACAGAAGCAGAGACTGGAGTGATGCATCTACAGGCCAAGGGAACACCAAAGATTGCCAGCAAACACCAGAAGCTAAGAAGAAACAGGAAAATATCCTCCCCTAGAGCCTTCAGAGAGAGCAGAGCACCTTGATTTTACACTTCTGCTCAAACAGCTGTGAGATAATAGATTTCTGTTATTTTAGAAAGGAAAAAAAAAGTTAATGCAGGTAAAGTATCTAGAAGGGCATTTAATGTCCAGCAAGTACCTCTTAGGCCACTATCCTTTTGTCTTCTCGTTCTCTCTGTTTTTTTGGCTTTAAAAAGTTTCCAGGGGCACCTGGGTGGGTCAGTCAGTTGAGCACCGGACTTCAACTCAGGTCATATCTGACGGTTCATGAGTTCAAGCCCCACATTGGGCTTGGGGCTGTCAGCACAAAGCCCACTTAAGACCCCCTATTCCCCTTTCTCTTCCCTCCCCCACTTGCGCTTTCTCTAAAATTAATAAAACATTTTTAAAAAGTTTCCTTATTATTTTTTTAAACAATCTATTGATTTGTTAGGTATTTTAAATTTCTAAGATGAAAAGTATAACAATATAAATATTTGACTAATTATGCTGCCATAATTAATAATAAGGTTTAGCTTAACACTAAATATATAAATTCATAAGGTATCTCTAAGAATTAAATAGTAATTAAATTAATATATACTATATAAAACATTTTGAATTTCCAATATTCCAGCATAGGTAGGTATTTTTTCCCTATCATTTTTGATATATATTATGTACCTGTGTATTAGAGTTTTTTAAGAAGCATTATTGAGATATAATTGACAAAAAAATGTAATATATTTAAAGTATACAATGTGATGGTTTGATACACATATATTGTGAAAGGGCACCCACTATATACTTAATACATTCATCACCTCACATATTTGCCTTCTTTTTGAGCAAGGGTATTTAAGTTTTAGTCTCTTAGCAAATTTCAATTATACCATACAGTGTTATCAACTATAGTCACCATGTTATACATTAGATCCTCAGGTCTTATTTATCTAATAACTGAAAGTTTGTGCTCTTCTACCAACCTCCCTCAGTTTTGTCCACCCCTAGACCCCTGTAAGCCACTAATTCTGCTATTTCTAAGAGTTTGACTTTTTTTTTTTTTTTTTTAAGATTCCACATATAAGTGATACTATGCAGTATTTGTCTTTCTTTGTCTGGCTTGCTTTTCACTTCTCATAATGTCCTCCAGGGTCATTACTATTGCCACAAAGGTAGGATTTTCTTTCTTTAAAGGTTGAATAATATTCCATTATACATATATATATATATATTTATACATACATATATATACATATATAAATATACATAAATATAATATATTAAATATATGTATGCATGTGTGTGTGTATATATATATATATATATATATATATATATATATATATATATATACACATACTTTCTTCATCTGTTCATCCATTGCCATTGGCAGACATTTAGGTTGTTTCCATACCTTGGCTATTGTGAATACTGCTGCTATGAATGTGGAAGGGCAGATATATCTTTGAAACAAGGATTTTGTTTCTTTTGGATATATACCCAGAAGTGGGGATTGCCGAATCATATGTCAGTTCTATTTTTAATTTCTTGAGGAATCTCCACACTGTTTCCATAGTAGCTAAACCAGTTTATACACCTATCATCAGTGCACAGGGTTCCCTTGTCTCCACATCTTCACCACCATTTATTCTTTCTTGCCTTTTTGATAATAGAATCCTAACAGGTGTGAAGTGATATCTCACTATGGTTTTGATTTGCATTTCCCTGATAATTAGTGATGTTGAATGTCTTATCATGTATCCATTGGTCATTTGTATATCTTCTTTGGAAAAAACATATTCAGGTCCTTTGCCCATTTTTTAATTGAGTTAGTTGATTTTTGCTACTGAGTTGGTTTAGTTCCTAATATATTTTGAATATTTTTTAAGGTTTATTTTATTTTCAGAGAGAGAGAGAGAGGCAGAGAGAAAGTGAGAGAGAAAATCCCAAGAAGGCTCTGCGCTGTCAGTGTAGAGTCTGATGTGGGGCTCAAATTCATGAACTGTGAGATCAAGACCTGATCCAAAACCAAGAGTCAGACACTCAACTAATTGAGCCACCCACACATTCCCTAATTTATTATGAATATTAAAGCTTCATCAGCTATGTGGTTTGCAAATATTTTTTCCTGTTTCATAGATTACCTTTTCATTTAGTTGATGATTTCCTTTGCCTTGCAGAAGCTTTTTACTTTGATATAGTCCCACTCGTTTATTTTTGCTTTTGTTGTTATTGCTTTTGGTGTCAAATCCAAAAAATCACTGCCAAGACTAATGTCAAGATTTTTCCTATGTTTTCTTTCAGAAGTTTTATGGTTTCAGGTGCTACATTCAAGTTTTTAATCCATTCTGAGTTGATTTTTGTGTATGGTGTAAGATATGGGGTCCAGTTTCATTCTTTTGCATGTGGATATCCAGTTTTCCTGACACTATTTATTGATGAGGCTGTCCTTTCCCCATGGTATATTCTTGGCTCCCTTGCCAAAAAATAATTGACCATACATGCATGGATTTATTTCTAGGGTCTCTATTCTGTTCCATTGATGTATGTGCCTGTTTTTGTGACAACAATAAATTGCTTTGATTCTATAGCTTTGTAATATGATTTGAAATCAGGAAATGTGATGATTTCAGCTTTTTTCTTCTTTCTAAAGGTTGCTTTGGCTGTGTAGGATATTTTGCTGTTCCAACAAATTTAGGAATTGTTTTTTTTTTCCTATTTCTGTGAAAAATGCCATTGGAGTTTTGATAAAGATTACATTGACTCTATAAACTGCTTTGGGTAGTATATATATTTTAAAAATATTAATTTTTCCAATCCATAAACATGGAATATCTTTCCATTTATTTGTGTTTTCTCTAATTTCTTTCATCAATTTGTTACAGTTTTCTGTGTAGTGATCTTTCACTTCCTTGGTTGAATTTATTCATAAGTGTTGTATTCATTTTTTAATTATTTTTTTGTTTTTAATTTTTTTGAAATTTATTTATTTACTTTGAGAGACAGAAAGAACAAGCAGGCAGGGTCAGAGAGAGATAGAGAGAGAGAATTCCAAGCAAGCTCTGCACTGTTGGCATGGAGACCGATGTGGGGCTTGAACCCACAAACTGTGAGATCATGACCTGAGCTGAAACCAAGAGCAGGATGCTTAACCAACTGAGCCACCCAGGTGTCATTGTATTCTTTTTCATGCAGTTAACAACTGCATGATTGATTTTCTGGAAGTTCATTGTTAGTGTATAGAACCACAACCAATATAAAAAAATGCAACCAATTTTTATGTTGATTTTATACATGCAACTTCACTGACTTTGTTTATTAATTCTAACAGTCTTTTGGTGAAGTCTAGGGTTTTCAACATATGTCAACTGCAAACAGAGACTATTTTATTTCTCCTCTTCCAATTTGTATGCCTCTTATATATTTTTTTCACTTAATTGTGCTGGTTAGGGTTTCTTGTATGTTGAATAAAAGTGGTGAGAATGGATACTGTTGTCTTATTCCTGATCTTAGAGGTAAAGTTTTCAACCTTTCCATAAATCATTTCAACCAATCCATCTATGCCCAATTTTTCAAGGGTTTTTATCATGAAAGGATGTTTATCTTGTCAAATGCTTTTTCTGCATCTATTGGGATGATAACATGATTTTATCCATCATTTTATTAATGTGGTATATCATAATTACTGATATGCATATATTGAACCACTCTTGCATCCCAGGAATAAATCCCATTTGATCATGGTGTATAATTCTTTTTATGTACTGTTGAAAGTTTTGCTAATATTTGGTTGAGGAAATTTGCATCTACTTTCTTAGGGAGGATAGCCTATAATTAATTGTCTTTACTTGTTGTGTCCTTGTTTGGCATTGATATCAGAGTAATGCTGGCCTCATAAAATGAATTTAGATGTGTTTCCTCCTCTTCTATTTTTTGGAAGAGTTTGAGAAGATTGGTATTAATTCTTTTTTTTTTAATATGAAATTTATTGTCAAATTGGTTTCCTTACAACACCCAGTGCTCATCCCAACAGGTGCCCTCCTCAATACCCATCCCCCACCCTCCCTTCCCTCCTACCCCCCATCGACCCTCAGTTTGTTCTCAGTTTTTAAGAGTCTCTTATGTTTTGGCTCCCTCCCTCTCTAACCATTTTTTTGTCCTTCCCCTCCCCCATGGTCTTCTGTTAAGTTTCTCAGGATCCACATAAGAGTGAAAACATACGGTATCAGTCTTTCTCTGTATGACTTATTTCACTTAGCACAGCACTCTCCAGTTCCATCCATGTTGCTACAAAAGGCCATATTTCATTCTTTCTCATTGCCACGTAGTATTCCATTGTGTATATAAACCACAATTTCTTTATCCATTCATCAGTTGATGGACATTTAGGCTCTTTCCATAATTTGGCTATTGTTGAAACTGTTGCTATAAACACTGGGGTACAAGTGCCCCTAAGCTTCAGCACTGCTGTATCCCTTGGGTAAATTCCTAGCAGTGCTATTGCTGGGTCATAGGGTAGATCTATTTTTAATTTTTTGAGGAACCTCCACACTGTTTTCCAGACTGGCTGCACCAGTTTGCATTCCCACCAACAGTGCAAGAGGGTTCCCGTTTCTCCATATCCTCGCCAGCATCTATAGTCTCCTGATTTGTTTATTTTAGCCACTCTGACTGGCGTGAGGTGGTATCTGAGTGTGGTTTTGATTTGTATTTCCCTGATGAGGAGCAACGTTGTATTTCCCTGATGAGATGTTCAAAGATGTTGAACATCTTTTCAGGTGCCTGTTGGCCATCTGGATGTCTTCTTTAGATAAGTGCCTATTAATGTTTTCTGCCCACTTCTTCACTGGATTATTTGTTTTTCGGGTGTGGAGTTTGGTGAGCTCTTTATAGATTTTGAATACTAGCCCTTTGTCCGATATTTCATTTGCAAACATCTTTTCCCATTAATTCTTCTTTAAATATTTGGTAGAAGCTATCTAGTCCTGGACTTTTCTTTGTTGAGAAATTTTTGCTTACTGATTTAATCTCCTTACTAGTAATTGGTTTGTTCAGATTTCTTATTTCTTCATGAGTCAATCTTGGTGGGTTACGTTTCTAGGAACTTATTCATTTCTTCTAGGTTATCTAATTTGTTGGCATATAATTGTTCATAGTAGTTTCTTTTGATCCTTCAAATTTCTGTTTTCAGTTATAATGTCCCCTCTTTCATTTTTTAATTTTCATTTTCTTTTAGAAAGAGAGAGAGATAGAGCATGCATGAACAGGGGATAGGGGCAGAGGGAGGGAGACAGAATCTCAATCAGGCTCCATGATCAATGCAGAGCTCTACACAGGGCTTGATCCCACAACCCTGGAATCCTGATCTGAGCTGAAATCAAGAGTCAGACACTCAACCAACTGAGCCACCCAGGCACCCCTCCTCTTTCATATCTGATTATATTTATTTGAGTCTTTTTTTTTCCTTAGAGTGTCTAGCTAAAGGTTTTTCAACTTTGTATTAGTCATTTTCATTGATCTTATGTATCCTTTCCAGTATTTCTTTTATTTTCACTCTGATCTTTGTTATTCCCTTATTTCTTTTTTTTTTTTTTTAATTTTTTTTTTCAACTTATTTATGGGACAGAGAGAGACAGAGCATGAACGGGGGAGGGACAGAGAGAGAGGGAGACACAGAATTGGAAACAGGCTCCAGGCTCCGAGCCATCAGCCCAGAGCCTGACGCGGGGCTCGAACTCAGGGACCGCGAGATCGTGACCTGGCTGAAGTCGGACGCTTAACCGACTGCGCCACCCAGGCGCCCCTGTTATTCCCTTATTTCTACTAACTTTAAGCTAAGTTTGTTATTGCCTTTCTAGGTCCTTGAGGTGTAAAGTTAGGTTATTTATTTGGGATCTTTCTTTTTTATTAATGTAGGCATTTTTCACTATAAACTTTCCTCCTAGAAGTGCTTTTGTTGCATCTCATGTCTTGGTATGTTGTGTTTCCATTTTCATCTGTCCCAAGGCATTTTATTTACCTTGTGGTTTATTCTTCTACTCATTGGTTGTGTAGGAGCATGTTGTTTGGTCTCAATATGTTTGTGAATTTTCCAGTTTCCTCCTGTAATTGATATCTAGTTCCATACTACTGTGTTCAGAAAAGATGCTTGATAGGATTTCAATGTTCTTAAATTATTAAGATTTGTCTTGTGACCTAACATATTATCTATCCTAAAGAATGTTCCATGTGTGCTTGAGAAGAATGTAGCTTCTGCTGCTGTTGCATGGAATTTTCTGAATACATCTGTTAGGTCCATCTGGTCTGATATGTAGTTTAACTCCAATGTTTTCTATTGATTTTCTGCCTGGGTGATCTGTCCATTGATGAAAGTGGAGGATTGAAGTTCCCTACTATTGCATTCTTGTCTATTTCTCCCTTCAGATCTGTTAATAATTGCTGTATATATTTAGGTGTTCTATGTTGGGTACATAAATATTTACAACTGCTATATCCTCTTGACCAATTGAGTCCATTGTTATATATAATGACCTTCTTTGTCTCTTATTACAGTTTCAGGCTTAACATCTATTTTTCTTCTGATATAAATACAGCTACCTCTGCTTTCCTTTTCCATTTGCATGTAATCTTTCTCCATCCTTTTACTTTCAATGTGTGTGTGTCCTAAAAGCTGAAGTCTCTTATGGGACATTTTTATTTGGGTCTTATTGTTGGTTGTTTTTTAAATGCATTCAGCCACTATATGTATTTTGATTGGAGAATTTAAGCCATTTACATTTACAGTAATTGTTGATATGTATGGACTTACTATTGCCATTTTGTAAACTGTTTTCTGGCGGGTTTTTGAAGTTCTTCAGTTCCTTACTTCCTCTCTTGCTCTTTTCCTTTAGGGTTTCATGATTCCCTGTAATGGTATGCTATGATTTCTTTCTCTTTTGTGTATCTAATATAGATTTATGCTTTGTGATTACCATGAAGTTTACATAAAATACCTAATTAACAGCAAGCTGATAAGTTTGAAAACATACAAAAGCTCTACATTTTTTACACCCCTTTCCCCCTACAATTATAGTTTTTATATCACAATTTATGTCATTGTATATTGTGTATCTATAAATGTGTCTTGAAGTGGGTCTCTTCAATTTGTCTTATTAACTACTTTTTGAGCTTCCTGGATATGTATGCCTATTTCTTTCCCTGAGTTAGGAAAGTTTTTAGCCACTATTTCTTTGAATAATTGGTCTATTGATAGTGTCCCACAAGTCCTTAAGCTATCTTTATTCTTTACATTCTTTTTTCTTTTTCTGATTGAATGAATTCCACTGTCCTGTGTTCAAGTTCGCTGAACCTTTCTTCTGCTTGATCTAGTCTGTTGTCTTCTATTGATTTTTTTCAGTTCAGTTATTGTATTCTTATATTTTCTATCTCTCTGTTGAAATGTTCTTTGCTCATGTATTGCTGTCTTTTTTTTAAGTTTTTTTTTAATGTTTATTTTTGAGAGAGAGAGAGAGAGAGAGTGCGAGCAGGGGAAGGACAGAGAGAGACACAGAATCCAAAGCAGATTGTAGGATCCAGGCTCCAAGCTGTTAGCACAGAGCCAGACGTGGGGCTTGAACTCACAAACTATGAACCTGAGCTGAAGTTGGACACTTAACTGACTGAGCCACCTAGGCACCCTTCATGTATTGCTGTCTTGATCTCAGTGAGCAGTTTTGTAACTGTTATTTTTAAATCTCTATTGGTAAATCACTTCTCTCCATTTCATTAAGATCAGTTTCTGATGTATTTTATTTGATTAAAATATATTTCCATTTCCTCATTCCCCTGACTCTCTCTTGGAGAGCCACTCCTCCCAGTCTTGACAGAGTGGTCTCATGTAGGAGCTCAAACTTGTTAATTAGCCTGGACCAAGTTCCTGATTGTCTCTCAAACCTTTGATTGTCCACCTGCTGTCTTGTTCTTAGAGACTTCCAGTAGTTGAGGGTGTGTTAAACCATCAGTGTCCCAAATTGGAAGACTGCAGTCAGCACATAGCTATAGGCTGATTAGAAGCTAAATCCTCAAGCAGCATCTAGGAAAGTATGCAAAAATTCTTCCAGGAAGAAACTAGGAGATGGGTGTTTTTGCTTGCTGACTCTATGCTGAGCCCACATATATATATCCATGAGGTGGGAAGTTCCTGCATCCATTTAAAAACTTTGTTTGCTAGAGTCTTGTGGTACTCCTGAATGCAAGCCTCACTGGCTGTCAGAGCTATGTGATTTGGGACCCATCCCTCAGGTGGTGACCATAAAATTTTCAGAAGTGTGGACAGCTTAGTCCAAGCAGATCATGGTAACTTGGTTTTATTGTTAGAATGGGCCAGCGGGAGAAAGCAGGGAAAGTGTCCACTGGCTCTTTTGGGTTCCAAGGAAGATCATAGTCAGCACCTAGGTGTGTGCTAATTAGAAGCCAGACCCCCAGGAAGCAGCTTGTGCAATATGAAATCAAAACCCTTCCAGGGAAAGACTGGAAAATGAGCAATTTTGTTTGCTCCCTCTGTACAGAGAGCCTCAACAAGTGCTTGTGTGTCCATTTACAACTGATTCATCATTTACTATATAGTCTTGTGGAACTTATGAATGCAAACCCTGTTGACTTTCAGAGCTAGTCGATTTGGGGGCCTGTGTCTCATGTGGGAGCCTTAAAAGCTGGGGCATTAGATGTGTGGTTCAAGCTCTTTGCTCCTCAGCAAGAAACTAGACATTGTGCATCCCCTCCAAGTTGGATGACAATGTGCCAGGGATGGGGTGTATGGTGAGAATGTGTTGCAGACTTTCCTGTTTTGGCTAGGGTGTTTTCTCAGCTACCTAATGTTCAGGAATCATTCATCTAGATTTCTCCTTGGCTCATCCAAGGGAGGAGGGAAATTCAGGAGACTCCTATGTCACCATCTTCATCTGAAGTTGAGAAAGTTTTCTTTAATGAGTGTTTGCTTTTGTTTGCACTGTAATTATTTTGATTTCATATAGTTTGAGATCTGGTCTCCATTCCTTGTGCCTCATACCTATCTTTTTCTAGTTTCACCTCTTGCTCCTTTTCTCTGAGGATAAAGATGCCTCTCCAGTTTCAACCCCATTTCCTGATTTGCTTTCCTGCAGCACCATTTCTGCTCCAGACTGCCTCCAAAATTGATTATTTAAATTTTATTCTCCACATTTTACTTTCCTTGGAATTCTGCCTCAACTACCTTTTGTACTAAGATTATCTATTGCATATTGCTTAATTAACTTTATTTTTAAACTTCTCTCCTTTAAAAATGTCAGTTTCTCTCCCAGAATGCAAGCCTTCTTGTACATACTAAATAAGTTCTAAACTTTTTTGCTTTCTGTAGTTAATATTTTCAAAGTCTTGTTGCACAAATCTTCAGAATTACTTTCTTCCTTTCTCCTGCTAAATTCTTGATGGGCTGTCTATTGTTGCTATTGTTGTATTTTCTATTTATTCATTCTAAGAGGAGGAGAGATCCTGACTCAATAGGAATTTACCAAGTGTTAGGGTATATTTCCTACGGCTTCATTCACTCTCCATTTCTTTGCAAATCAAACTTTGTCCTAACAACTGCAGCCAGCGAGTAAATTAGGATTGTTAGGTTTAGCAAATATAGATAGGATGTCTTGTTAAATTTGAATTTTAGATAAATAATGCATTTTTTACTATCAGTATGTTCCAAATATTGTATGGGATATACTATGATAATTTTATTTAAAAAGCATTTAATATTCAAATATAATTTAGCTCCCTATGTTTTATCTGACAACTCTTGATTAGGCTGATACACATGAAATCCAGCCCAATTCCCTCTGTGTAGCAGATTTTTATCTGCTGCAGATCTACTGAGGGGAGTTCTTTCCCTTTTCTATCCACTGGTCCTCTGCAAATTCTGTACTATACCAGAAGCCCTGCTTTTCCTCTTTTCTCCCCCTCTCTACAATGTTGGAGAGAACTCCATATCATGGGATGTTATGTATGCTTACCTTTCCTCCTTCAACTTCCTTTTCACCACCATGGGAAATACCCTGTTTTCTGGGATATCAAGTTTTCAAAAAGATGAAGTAAAAATAATAAGTATTTATTGAATGTTTACTATGTTCTAGGCACTGTGCTTAGAATTTTGCATTAAATTAGCTCTTTTAATTTAATCATTATGGCTACTCTTTAAGGGAAGTACTATAGGAACCCCATTTTGCAGATGATAAAAAGAAGACTTAGAAAGTTAATGCCTTGACCAAATAACAACTTGATAGCATGGGGTTATATCCATTTGCTCCTGAGTATAAGCTTGTAATTTCTATATGATCTCCAGAAGATCATATAGATCTGGGCCAGAAGGCAGTGGTGCAATAGACACAGTGTGCCTTCCCACCTTTGCTCTGCCTTTCTGTGACATGGACAGCCCACCATTTTCCATCTCCTAATCTGGGTTCACAAGCTGTTATATAAGTGAAATTTCCACTAGAGCCTAGAAATATATTTTATGTATGTATTTATGTATTAATGTATGTCAGTTTACATCTATATTTTTATGGGGATTCTAGTAGAAATTTGGGACAGACTGGGATAAGACTTGAAGCCGGTTTCCATTTTAATATTTAGGACAGCATTTCATTTTTGACCCTTCCATTTCTCAGATGACAAGTTCTACTTTCTAAAACTTTTCAAAAAGCCATTTTTGAGCCTCAGGGATATAGGACTACAGTCACTTTCCCCAATTCTATATCAAATCTACTTTGATATTAATGTTTTCCCTCTTGCTCCCAGCTGAATTTGATGTGGTTATTGTTTGTGTTACTCTCTTGATCTTTTGAGAGGTGAAATCAAAAAAGGTTGCAAATAAGTATCATTGATTGGCTTTTTAAAAATGGAGATTCTCAGGAGACATGAGAAATGATAGAGTTCCCCAGGATCCCAAAGGCCTGGGCCAGCTTTGTACCCTTTGCAGGAGAGCACCATCAGTTTCTTCCCTCTCACCAGGTGGTTGGTGCTATAGTTCCATGTCAATATCACGTTAGTTCCTCTCTCCTTTTCTCTTTCATTTCACCCTAGTTCAGGTCCTAAATTACCTTAGTACTCATTACTGTCCAGACACACGCTACTTCTTCATCTCTTCCTCTATCTTTTCCTATATTTCTATTTCTTTAAAATATACGTGACTTTCAATTGTCATTTTTCATCCTTGATCCCCAATCTGTCAAATTGCCCTGATACCTGTGAAATTTTGACAGTTTTGTGCTTTCTTCCTTCTTTTGATTGATCTTTGTCCTGAATGTGTTGGCATGTATGGAGGGTGGCTAAAGGACTTATTTCTGAACATATTTTTATCTGAGAGTTCCTGTGATACTTCACACTACGTTACTTCTTTTTCTCATACCTATTGTCCTCTGTGACATCTGCTCTTGCAGTTTTATCTGGGATTTCCTTCCCTCTCCCTAAAAATTAGCTACTCAGGCCAGGGACTCTCTTGCCAAACACATTCTTCACAATCTTTGTGAAGTTCTTCCAGGCCTGGAGGAATCCTCCTTCAACTGACTGGAATGGTGGGGTTTTTGCTGCAACTTGAAAAACAAACTGCTATATGATTTCCTTGGCTCTCTCAGGTTGAGGTCATATAGAAAGATCTCATATTACTTGTGACCTTGATCTCACCCTGAAGACATCAACTATATGCCTTTTAGTTAGGAGACCATTTTACTTTGGGATGGAAAGGGAAATCACTACTTTCTAGAGCTAAAAATAAAGAGGGGACAAAAAAAGAGATAAATTTGGAAAAATTACATTAACAACACTGTATTGCCACAATAAAAAAAATTATCAGCTTAAAAAAAGAATTCAAGCAACACAGTGTGATGGTTAAAAAGCAGCACTTATGTTACAGAGAATTGAATCTGAGCACGTGTTTTGCCTTTTACTAGCTAGGTGACCTTAGAGAAGTTACTTTATCTTTCTGAGCCTCAATTCCATCCTCTTTTAAATAGATACAGTGAGAGTAAGAATCTAATAGAGATGTCAGGAGAAATAGTTTAAATAGTACATGTAAAGTGTTTTGCATATGGCAGAGATAATTTATGAAATATGTAACTGTTCGATGTTACCTGCAATTAAAAGTATATACGTTAATTTTTTAATGTTGATTTATTTTTGAGAGAGAGAGATCGACAGAGCATGAGCCAGGGAGTAGCAGAGAGAGAGGGAGACACAGAATCTGAAGCAGCCTCCAGGCTCCAAGCCAGGTTCCAGCACAGAGCCTGTTGCAGGGCTCAGACTCACGAACCATGAGATCATGACCTAAGCCAAAGTTGGACACTTAACTGACTGAGCCACCCAGGCGCTCCAAAAATATATATATTATAAATGCAGAATTTACTTTTGTATTCATCAACTTTTATATTTTTTTTCTATTTTTTAGCCCTTTCCATTCTACCCATCTAATGACATCATATTTATTTAATTGTAATTAAAGTTAGGTAAAATTTTATTGTTTTCTCATATTTCCATAAAGATCCAATATTTCAAAATGCATGCATCATCTATAAGAGACTTATTCTAGATCTAAAGACACATGTGGATTGAAAGTGAAGGGATGGAAAGGTGCCTGGGTGGCTCAGTCAGTTAAGCATCTGACTCTTGATTTCGGCTCAGGTCATGATCTCGTGGTTTGTGACTTCAAGCCTAGCACTGGGCTCCACATGATGGTATGAAGCCTGCTTGGGATTCTCTCTCCTTCTCTCTCTGCCCCTCCCCTGCTCATGCTCTCTTTCTCTCTCTCTCAAAATAAACTTAAGAAAAATTTTAATAGAAAGTGATGGGATAGAAAAGCGTTTATCATGGAAATGGAATTGAAAAGAAAGCTGGGTAGCAATACTCATAATGGACAAAATAGACTTTAAAACATAGGCTGTAACAAGAGACAAAGAAGGACAGTATATAAACATAAAAGGAACAATCCAACAAGAAGATATAATAATTGTAAATATTTATGCACTCAAAATGGTAACTCCCAAATACATAAAGCAGCTAATAACAAACATAAAGGAAGTAATCAATAGCAATACAATAATAGTAGTATTATCCACTTACATCAATGAATAGATATCCAAACACAAAATCAGCAAAGAAACAATGGCTTTGAATGATACATTGGGCCAGAAGGACCTAACATAACAGATCTATTTAGAACATTCCATCCTAAAAAGACAGAATATACATTCTGTTCAAGTGCACATGGAACATTCTCCAGAACAGATCACAGGCTCCAAAACAAGTCTCAAAAAATTCAAAAAGACTGAAGTCATACCATGCATCTTTTCAAACCACAACACTATGAAATTATAAATCAGCTATAAGAAAAAAATCTGGAAAGAACACAAATGCATGGAGGTTAAATAATATGCTACTAAACAATGAATACGCCAACCAAGAAATCAAATGGGAAATAAAAAAAAATTATGGAGACAAATGAAAATGAAATTAAAATGGTCCAAAATTTTTGGTATGCAGCAAAAATGGTCCTAAGAGAGAAGTATATGGTCCTACCTCAAGAAGCAAGAACAATCTCAAATAAACAACTTACCCTTAGACTTAAAGAAATTAGAAAAGAACAAAGGGGCACCTGGATGGCTCTGTCAGTTAAGCATCCAATTTTGGTTCAGGTCATGTTCTTGTGCTGTCAGTGCTTTGGATCCTCTCTGTCCCCATCTCTCTTTGCTACTCCCCTGCTTGCACGTTCCCTCGCTCTCTCTCTCTCTCAAAAATAAATAAACATTAAAAAAAAAGAAAAGAAAAGAAGAACAAGCAAAACCCAAAAACAGTAAAAGGAAGGAAATACTAAAGATTAGAAAATAAATGAAATAGAAACTAAAAAAACAATAGACTAGATCAATGGAACCAGTAGCTGATTCTTTGAAAAGTTCAACAAAATTGACAAATCTGTAGCCAGATGCATCAAGGAAAAAAAGAAAGAAGACTCAAATAAACAAAATCAGAAATGAAAGAGGAGAAATAACAACTGACACCACAGAAATACAAAGGATTATAAGAGAATATTTTGAAAAATTATATGCCAACAAATTGGACAACCTAGAAGAAATGGATAAATTTCTAGAAACGTAACCTCCTAAACCCGAATCAGAAAGAAATAAAAAATTTGAACATACTGATTACCAGCAATGAAACTGATTTAGTAATCAAAAAAATTCCCAACAAACAAAAGTCCAGGATCAGATGGCTTCACAGGTAAATTCTACTAAACATATAAAAATGGTTATTACCCGTGCCTCTTAAACTATTCCAGGCTTAAGAAGAAGAGGGAGGAAAACTTTAAAATTTAGTCTATAAGGCCAGTATTACCCTGATACCAAAATCAGTAAGACACTACAAAAAAAAAGAGAACTATAGACCGATATTTCTGATGAACATAAATGCAAAAATCCTCAACAAAACGCTAGCAAACAGAATCCAACAATACATTTAAAAAATCATTCATTGGGTCGCCTGGGTGGCTCAGTTGGTTAAGCATCTGACTTCAGCTCAGTTCATGATCTCACAGTTTGTGAGTTCAAGCCCCGCATCAGGCTCTCTGCTGACAGCTCAGAGCTTGGAGCCTGCTTTGGATTCTGTGTCTCCCTCTCTCTTTCTGCCCCTCCCCCATTTGTGCTCTCACTCTCAAAAATAAATTAATTAATTAATTAAAAAAATCATTCACAATAAAGTAGGATTTATACCTGGGATGCAAGCATAGTTCAGTATTTGAAAATCAATTAATTTAACATATCACAATAATAAGAGAAAGGATAAAAACCATATGATCATTTCAAGAGAAAAAACATTTGACAAGATACAATATGCATTCATAATAAAAACCCTTAGCAAAGTAGGTTTAGAGGGGAAATACTTTATTTTTTTATTTTTTTATTTTTTTTATTTTTTTATTTTTTAATATATGAAATTTACTGTCAAATTGGTTTCCATACAACACCCAGTGCTCATCCCAAAAGGTGCCCTCTAGAGGGGAAATACTTTAATATAATAAAGGCCTTCTAAGAAAAACCCACAGCTAACATCACACTCAATGGGAAAAAACTGATAGCTTATTTCCTAAGATCAGGAATAAGCCAACGATGTTCACTCTTACCATTTTAAAACCAGTCCTGTTGGAAGTCCTAGCCATAGCAATCAGACAAGAAAACTAAATAAAAGGTATGCAAATTGGTAAGGAAGAAGTAAAACTTTCACTATTTGCAGATGACATGATACTATATAGAAAACCCTAAAGACTCCACCAAAAAAACTACTAGTACTAATAAATGGATTCAGTAAAGTCACAAGATACAAAGCAATATACAGAAATCCATTGCGTTTCTATACATTAATAATGAAAGAGCAGAAAGAGAAATTAAGAAAACAATCCCCTTTATAATTACACCAAAAATAATAAAATACCCAGAAATACACTTAAATAAAGAAATGAAAGACCTGTAATCTGAAAAGTATAAGTCAATGATGGCAGAAATACAATATGATACAAACAAGTGGTAAACATTCCATGCTCATGGACAGGAAGAATCAATATTGTGAAAATGCCCATACTGCCCAAAAGAAATCTACAGATTTAATGCAATCCCTATAAAAATTCCAACAGCATTTTTCACAGAACTAAAATACATAATCTCCAAATTTGTACAGAACCACAAAAGATCCCAGAGAGCCAAAGCAATCTTGAAAAAGAAGACCAAAACTGGAGGTATCAAAATCCCAGATTTCAAGATATTACAAATCTGTAATAATCAAAACAGTATAATACTGGCACAAAAATGGCTACATAAATCAATGGAACAAGCCCCAAAATAAGACCATCATTATATGTTCAATTAATCTTCAACAAAGGAAAAGAGAACATGCAACGGGAAAAAGTCTCTTCAACAAATGGTGTTGGGAAAACTGGACAGCTACATGCAAAAGAATGAAACTGGACCACTTTCTTATATCACATACAAAAATAAACTCAAAATGGATTAAGGATCTAAATGTGAGACCAGAAACCATAAAAATTCTAGAAGATGTCTCTGACATCAGCCATAGTAACATTTTTCTATATATGTCTCCTGAGGTAAGGGAAACAAAAGCAAAAGTAAACTATTGGAACTACATAAAAAGCTTGTGCACAGCAAAGGAGAAAAATCAATAACACTAAAAACCTACTGAATGGAGAGGATATTTGCAAATGACATTCTGATAAAGGGCTACTATCCAAAATATAATAACGAACTTATAAAACTCAACACCCCAAAACCCAAAATAATTCAAATAAAATGCACAGGAGACATGAACAGACATTTCTCCAAAAAAGACATACGCATGGCTGACACATGAAAAGGGGCTCAACATCAATAATCATCAGGGAAATGCAAATCAAAACCACAATGAGATACCACCTCACATTTGTCAGAACAGACAAAATAAAAAACACAAGAAACAACAAGTGGTGGTGAGGACATGGGAGAAAATGGGAACAATCATGCACTGTTGGTATGAATGCAAACTGGTGCAGCCACTAGGAAAAGCAGTGTGCAGGTACCTCAAAAAACGAAAAATTGAATTACCAAATGATACAGTAATTCCACTACTGGGTATTTACCCAAAGAATACAAAAATACTGACTTGAAAAAAATACATGCACTCCTGTGATTTTTGCAAATTTACAATAGCCAAATTATGAAAACAGCCCAAGTGTCCATGTGTCCATCAAAAGATGAATGGATAAAGAAGATGTAGTATTTATATACAATGGAATATTATTCAGCTATAAAAAAGAATGAAAGCTTGCCATTTGCAATAACATGGATGGATCTAGTACAATGCTAAGTGTAACAAGTCAGAGAAAGACAAATAACATGATTTCACTCATATGTGGAATTTAAGAACCAAAAGAAATGAACAAAGGGGAAAAAAAGAGACAAACCAAAAAACAGCCTCTTAAGTATAGAGAACAAACTGATGGTTACCAGAAAGGAGGTAGGTGGAGGGGATGGGCAAAATAGGTAAAGGAGATTAAAAGCACACTTATCATGATAAGCACTGAGTAATGCATAGAATTGTTGAATTGCTATATTGTACACCTGAGGCTGATATAACACTATATGTAAATAGACTGTAATTAAAATAAAAAAATAAAAAATAAAATGCATGCATCACAAGTTAATTGAGAAGATATGCCATGATTTACTTACACATTCCCTTATAGATTGGATATTTACAAAAGTAGTAACATTTTTTGCATTAAGTCCCCTTGATGAAAATAACTGTCTTTTCTTTGGATTGTTTTCTTGGGAGGGGTTTTCAAACATTAAATTACACGGGCATTGATGTTTGTTAAAAAGTATTCCCAAATTATCTTTTTGAAAGTGCCACATAATTTTATCTTGCCATCAACAAAGTAAGAGTCACCATCTCAATACTTGCCAGTTCCAGCTAGTCATTATACTAATATTTTGGTAATTTGAGAAAGTCGTAAGGTATACCTTTCAATGTAGCTGTTTACTCTGGTTTCCCTTCTAGCAGAGAACTAGGAAAAACTCTGACAACAACCCAATGCCAGGACAGAATTTAAAAATACCCCTACTCTAATATAACACTGTATGTTAATTATACTGGAATTAAAAAAAAAAAATACCCCTAAATGTAGTAAGGTGGATGAGAGCCAGGGAGAACATAAATTGGTTCAATCATCCTGGACGGCTGCTATAGACTGAATGTTTATGTCCCTCCAAAATCCATATGTTGAAACCTAATCCCCAGTGTAATAGTATTTGGAGGTGGGGACTTTGGAGGTGAGTATGTCATGAGGGTGGAGCCCCCACGAATAGGATTAGCACCCACCGTTGTAAAAGAAGCCCCAGAGAGTTCCCTACAACCCATCTGCCGTGTGAGGAAAGACAGATGTCTGTGAACCAGATACCAAATCTGCCAGCACCTTGGTCTTGGACTTCCAGCATCCAGAACTGTGAGAAATAAAGCTCTGTTGTTCATAAGCCACTCTGTAGTAATTTGTTATAGCAGCCCAAATGTACTAAGACAAGGGCACTTAGGCAAGGCACATCACGAACTGTAAAAGTAATTTCTGCCCTTTGACTGGGAATTGCTTTCCTAGGAATCCAGTCTAATGTTTATAACATTAAAAATTTGAAGAACCAGGTGTCCAACAGAAAGAGGATTCTTAAATGACTTGTGGTACAGACATACAATAGACTACAAGAAAGTCATATATCATGCTTAGAAAGAATATTTTAATGACATGGTAAGTGGGGGAGGGGAAAGAATAACATAACATTCTACTTGCAATATGATCTCAATGATGAAGAAAAATTGCAAAGAAAAAGTCTGGAAAGCAATATGTCAAAAGAGTAATAATAAGTTGCTGCTGAGCGGTGAGCTAATGATTTGTATTTGTCCTGCCTTTTAACATTTTCTAAATTATTCAAAATGCTGGCCTATTACGTCAATAATCAGAAAAAAAAAAAAGGAAAAGACCCTCTGGTGACCAAAATACCAAAGTACTCATACAGAATTTTAGGCAAGTGACTTCTAGACTCAGTGTAAACTCAGCATTTCCTTCTCCTTCATCAACCTTTATTTCACTGTATGAAGCATATGTATATCCAGCTTCCCCACTTGACATACATCTTTTCAGGAACATGGATACTGTCTTCCTCATTTGGAGACTCCATCTCCTACTCTATCCAGTGTCTAATATAGAATCTAGTCCCTCTACAAAATTAGTGATTACTCTTTGTTGATTTATTCATTCATTCATTCATTCAATCATTTAAGAAATATTGATTTAGTGCATGGTGTCCCAGGCCCTATGTTACACTCTAGGGAAACAAAAACAATGCAGGATTTTTCTCAAGTTGCTTAAGTAAAACCTGAAGGGGCTGCTAATAACTTATGGCTCCAGGAAGGAAACAGTAACAAAGAGGTATTTCCTGGCTTAGCCACACCAGTCAAGCTACTAGAATGTAGGTTGCTCTCTGTATTAGAAAGTCTCCCAAACTCACCGACTGCCTGCTGCTGAGGCCTTAGCACTGCTGCTGGGTCCTCCAGCATCTGCTCATGCAGCTGCCTTCCCTTCCCACTGCCACAGCCTTGGCCCTTACTTGAAGGCTTAGCCTCCCTGGCAAGCCAAGACCGCCAAGTCCCCATCAGATGCTGTTTCTCATTCTTGGGTCTCTCTTGGTTCTTTTCTTTTTCTCCCATAAGACCAGGGTGAAGGTGTTCATCCCTTAATGAGATGCCATCATCCTTAATTCTGTACTTGTATGGAAGTGGAGAACTTATTCTCATTCTGCCCCACCAGCCAGCATGAGATTCCCCTGCATTTCTTCCATTTCTCCTCTTCTGGAGAAGTTTCCCTCTGTCCCTTTCGCTTTCA
This sequence comes from Panthera pardus, assembly GCF_024362965.1. Lineage (NCBI taxonomy): Eukaryota > Metazoa > Chordata > Mammalia > Carnivora > Felidae > Panthera > Panthera pardus. Next base: position 67,301,552 of record NW_026526766.1, on the reverse strand, counting down.
AACCAGGCCCATTGGAGGGGGTACCCATTTCTAGTTCTTTGTGTTCACAATTTACAAAAATCCATCACTCACAGGAAAGTCAGGTGGCGGTAGAAATGATGAGGTTCAAGGGTATAAGAAGACCAGGGCAAAACTGATACCTTGGAGCACGTCTTTCAATTAGCTGATTCCCATCTGCCTGCTCTCTTTCGTTTGGTAGATAAATTCTAGCAACTGTTGCTCTTCCACAAATTTAGACTTTCAGTTACACCAACAGGAAAATTAAAACAGTCACCCAAACTGTTCAGATTTTAGTTCATTCCCTCTCCTCCTCACCTTTCTATTTTATAGACTCATAGGATTTCTGTATGGAAAAGAGTTTCAAGGTCATCCAATAAAATGCCTCATTAGATTATTGAAATTCCTCCAACACATTTTGCCAAATAGTCCTTCAGCCTCTGCTTGTATACCTTCCAGGAACGGGGACCTCATCACCCTGCTGGGCAGCCCATTGCATCTTTACATAGCTCTGGAATTTAGAATATTTTAAGTCCCAGTAAGAACTATTTCCCTGATGCTTTCTTCCCTTGGCCCTAATTCAAGCTCTTGACATGAAACCAACCAAATCTAATCTCTTATCCACTTGGAAATGCTTCTATCCTTTTGATTTATGCTAGACTCTTTTTTATTTTAAACTCTCTCATTAGAACACTATAGGAAAAATAAAAATGCACATAATCTAATTTTTTAATAATGTCTAGGAGATAAGAGAAATCAATCATAATAATTTATTCATTCTATTCATATAATGAATATTCATATTACCAACTTCTCATTGTTCCAAAACTAGTGCAAAGATCTGGGAATTTAAAGATGAGTGAGGTTCACTCCTTGCCCTCAAGAAGCGCACAGTCTAGTGTAGTGGGTTAAGATAAGTGAGGCTGGATCCTTGAACAACACAGGTTTGAAGTGCATGGGTCCACTTTTACATGGATTCTTTTCCCATAAATGCAGTACAGCACCGTAAATGTATTCTCTCTTCCTCATGATTTTCTTAACATTTTTTTCTCTAGCTTACTTTATTGTAAGAATACAGCATATAATACATATGACACACAAAATACATGTTAATCAACTGTTTATAAGTAAGCCTTCTGGTCAAGAGATGGCTATCAGTAGTTAAGTTTTTGGAGTTAAAAGTTGTATGCGGACTTTTGACTGCCTGGAAGGTTGGCACTCCCAACCCCCACATTGTTCAAGAGTCAACTATATTCCAGTGTCAGAGAGTCTGGTTTGAATATCTGCTCTAATCTCTCGATATTTGTGTGACCTTGGGCAAGTCACTAGGTCTTAATTTTGTCATACATGAAATACAATATTATAGTATGCATTTCATAGGGTTCTTGTGAGAATCATATGGGACAACTCATGTAGAGCTCATGAAAAAGTCCAAAAAATGTCATTAGGAGGAGTTGTGCCAGAGAGAGATGAGGTCAGTTTCAATACAGTGTGTAGATTAGGCAAAACTAGGGTGTGCTGCAGTTGCACAGAGACGGCATGTAACCAAGTCCGTGTGAAGGCTTAGAAGAGCAAGTAATTTTTAGTTGTGTCTATAGAGATGGAAGAGTTAGTTGGATAAAGTAGGAGAGAGATATTACAGGCAGAGAGATCAGGCCGTGAAAATGTGTGAAACTGTGGGATCCCAAGAGGTGCTCAGAAAACTACAAATAATCCAGAATGGCTGGGCCACAATGTGACAATGGGTGTGACCAGGGACTTTTTAGGAGTCATAAAACCAAAAATCTTATAAGCCAGGCTAAGAGAATGAATTTTGTCATATAGGTCATGAGGACTCAATGAAGGATTTCACTTGAAAAGATCACATGTGTGTTTTAAGATCCCTTGGAAGAGGGTGAACTAGAGAGAAGCTACCCTGGAGGAATAATGAATTCCTCAGTAGGTGGGTTAAACTCATGCTTAAAGCTCCAACAATGCAGGGGTGAATTAGCCTTGTCACCTGCATGATTTCTCCAGAATTTTGCAAGCAGTGAAATATAGAGAACATTTCTTTTATTATCAGTATTTGCATAAACTTTGGGTTTTATAGTGTGGTGTTATTTTGATTTTGATTTACAAATTGCTTCCAAGGGATTGCAATGCCTAGAACACTTAAACACTGTATTGGAATAGATGAAGAGTAATAAGGGCTGGAATTAAGGCAACAGTATTGAAGACAATGAAAAGGCAAGGTTCAACAAAACAAGTCACAGTGGAATCCTTTTCCAAAAAATAGCAGAGTAGGAATTATGGTTTTTTAAGACCACAGTCTCTCCCTGACAGTGACAGAGCATGACAATATAGTTGCTCCCAACAAATTAACTTCCAATGTCATAAATATATTCTAAATGCAACCTTATCATTTTCCTTAAAACAATTGTCCAAGATACTCTATAAATCCTTGTTTACTCATTTTTATTCATTTATTTGCCAAATATTACTAACCTTTACTGTGAACTGAGAAATGTGTTAGGTCTTGAATATATAGAAGTAAATAAGAAAGATGTACTGCCTGATGTTAAGAAGTTTCAAGCCCAGCAACATGGATAGACCCTCAATGAAAAACCAAAATTCATCATTTAAGCACGTTTGTGATAGAAACTACTTTCTTTCAGAGCCAACTCCTCAAAAAGAAAATTGTAATACATGGTGTCTGGACATACCTCCCATTCAGTCTTCAACCCATTCTATCTGGCTTGCTTCCTTAGAATTGCTTTTGATAAGCACCTTGCTCAATAAGCATCTTGTTACAAACAAAATAAATCATCTTAAACCAGCACCTTATTTGAAATCTCAGCAGTATTCAATACTCCTTAGCCTCTATAATATCACAATTTCCTCTTTTACTCCTTTGCTTCTACTTCTCAGTCTCCTTTGCTGACTCTTCTTCATGTTCGGGTTCCTTAGTTTCTTCGCATCTTGGCCTCTCCTTGGGGGGCTGATCCACTCCTGTGGCTTCAGATATTCTCTACATATTTCAAGATTCCTTAGGCTTAAATTTCCAGCCCCAATGTCTTGTGAACTAGAGATTCATATAATCCAGTGATTACCTACTACCTCCACTCTGATGCTTCATGAGCATCTTGACCATGACATGTCAAAATGTAATTCTTGGACTCCTAATTTCCTATTCCAAATATGTTCGTCTTGCAATGTTACTGTTCTCATTAAGTGGCATAGTCGGCTACCTAAATGCTCAAGACAGAAACTTATATGTCAACCCTGACATTTCCTTCGGCACTAACTTCATCTCTCCTTGCCCCCACCGCCCCAAGTTTAGGCCACCATTATCACTCCCCTGAGTAATACGAAGATCTTCCTAACTTACCTCTCCAGAGTTACTGCTGTTCCCTTACTAATAATTTTCTATAGGGTGGTCAGATATTTAAAACACACACACACACACACACACACACACACACACACACACACACACACACATTCTCTCTCTCTCTCCTCTACTCATGCTATTTCCTGTTTAAAAGTCATTAGTGATTTTTCTTGCACCAAGGATCTAATCCAAATTCAACATGACCTTCAAGGCCCAGCATAATCTGAGACTCTTTTTGTGGTCTCATGGTCTCTTTTTGCAACACTCTTATCTTCATGTTTGAATCACTGGAAACTTCCAGTTCCTCATACATTCTATGACCTCACACTCCTCAGGGATCTTGTCTATGTTCTTTCTACTTTGGAGTACTCTTTTCTATTTGCCAGTTAATGTCTGTTACATCATTCTCCAAGATAGCATCTCTTTCCTTGTGTTTATTGTCTCTTCTCTCCCACTGAAATGTATGCTCCATGCAGCAGGGATTTAGATGGTTTACTTACTGTTATGTACTCATCATTTGAGAGTCTCTAGTACATAGTATTTATTCAATGAATATTTATTGAATGATTAATTAGCTAATCATCAGACTTCTGATTTGGTTAGTTTTCTTTATTGTATCATAGGCTTTTGTTATACCGCCTACTTCTCCATAGTATCGATCACTGTCATTCTCCATTTACACATGACGACAATAGTGATTATGACTGAGCAGGATTTTGAAGGATGAATGAGATGTCGAGTCACTTGACCACTCCTAGCTCTTAATTATTTACTAAAAAGGAAAATAGGGGATGTGGTAGCATGAATTTTCTTTTAGGTTCTTTTGAGTTGTAGAATTAGAAGCCTAGGCAATTCAGGATTCAAGAATCAGTGGTTATTTAGTCGCTGAGAGGTGCTAAAGGGCAGAGGAATGAGCACTATATTAGGAACAAGGGCTCTGATTGTAGTTTTAAAGGTTAGTGTTAGTTGTGTGATGTTTGCCTTTCTGTGGCACAGGAACTTCTTCTGTAAAATTAAAGAAAATAACATCTTGCCAAGTATATTCATCAGGGTTCTCCAGAAACAGAACCTATATATATATTTATCATACATATATAATATTATATATATAATATATATGTCATATATATCTTATAATAAATTATATATATGCCTTATAATAAATTATATATATATCCTACTTATTTATACAGAATATATTATAAGGTATTGGCTTCTTGTGAATCTCATCATCTGCTGTCTGCAAACTGGAGACTCAGGAAAGACTGTGATGTAGTTTGAGGGCCTAAGAGCAGGAGAGCCAATGATGTCGATGCCAGCCTGAGTCTGAAGGCCCAAGAAGCAGCAGCACTGAGGGCAAGAGGAGGCCTGCTCAAGCAGTCAGGCAGGGAGAGAATTCAACTTTCCTCCACCTGTTGGTTCTATTCACTCCCTCAGCAGATTGGATGTCGCCCACCCACATGACCTGCCTTACTCAGGTCACTAATTGAAATGGTAATCTCTTTTAGACACACTCACAGACACACCCAGAAATAATGTTTAACCAGCTATGTGGACATCCCTTGGCCCAGTCAAGTTAACACATAAAATCAACTATCACACCAAGATTGGAAACAGAATCCTGGAATTTACCTACTTTTTAAGTACATCCATCTACTATTCATCCATCCCCTTCATCTGTATTTATGCAGTGAACAGTCACTATGTGCAGCAGTGTTCCAGACCCTGACCTAAGTATGAGGGATTCAAAGGTACATAAAATCAAGTACCTGACCATGCAGGGTTATAGTTTAGAGAAGGAATCATAGAAGTAGGTAGTTTAGAATTCAATATATTAAGAATGAGAAAAAAAATATGGGTACCAGTCTGAGACTAGGGCCATTAGGGAGGGTTTCTGAAGGAAATAAGAACTGACCTGAGTCTTTATAAAAAAAAAAAAAATGAGGGAATGTTATCTAGGAAGGAAAATTGAGAAGGACATTCTAGACGTGTGTGTGTGTGTGTGTGTGTGTGTGTGTGTGTGTGTGTGAGAGAGAGAGAGAGAGAGAGAGAGAGAGAGAGAGAGAGAGAGAGATTGAGAGTGAGAGAGAGAAGGGGGCAGGTGGAGGGAAGTAATATAAGCAGAAAGATGTGTGCACACTCTCCATTGTTGCTAGATCATAAAGGGTAACATGGGGAATACTGACAGCTGAAGCTGGAGAAGTAAGCTGAAGCCAGGCCATGGTAAATCTTCAGTGGCTTGGGCTTTATCCTCTAGATAAGTGGGAGACATTGAAGGTTTTTAAGCAGGAAAAGGAGGGTGATGTAGTCAGATTTATATTTTAGAAATGCCATTCTGATAGTTGCCTGGTATTTAGAATGGATATAGTCAAGATCAGAGGTAAAATGGGGACCTACCTATCAACTTCACGTATCCTTAGGCATCACTGCATTGTGTCCACATATACAGAGTCCTATAATCTGAGATTCGAGTAGGAACCTTAGAGTTCATCTGTCCAACCCTGATTCAAATCTAGAATCCCCTGCCAAGTCCTAGCCATGTGGTTCCTGTACACACACACACACAAACTTGACCATTGTTGTACTGCACGCAGACAGCTCTCTGAGCATGCAGGCACTGGCAATTGCCCGTGGTTTTATTTCCCCAGGTACCTAGTGTAACACAGCCACTGCCTGACAGATCTAATCACAGGCAGGGTCTCTTTCGCAGTCACCCCAGAGTAAAAGCTCAGCGTGTTCCCAAGGAAATGACTGAAACATACAAATCAATTGCCCTTTTCTTTTCTTCTTTTTTGACCCCATTTTGAATGCAAGTATGAGGTTTGATAACAGTACCAGGAGAGGAGGTAGATTTTATATGTCCAGGGACTCATCAAAAGGAAAAAGACTACACAAAGATAGAAGCACTCAGCCTTGCACCAACCTCGAAGATTGCTACAGCTGCTCCTGAGAACAGCCAGGAACCCAATCAAACTCTCAAATGTCAGTGTCAGAATGGGGAAAAACATCCAGCACCCACTTCTCACTGCCTTTGGATGGGGTTTTTCATCTCCGCACTGCTCCTTGCTGTTCACTGCCCATACTCCTAATTACCAGCTTCAGGGCCCCCATTTATTACCATCACCCTCCCCCCGCCCCCGAGACTCTTTAAACCAATGTCACACATTTCATTTCTGTGTGTACTTCCAAGCCCAGCCCAAATGCCTCCTCATCTATCAGGTTTTACTAGGATGATCTCTTCTAAAATTTCCATATCACTCCAAATGTGTCTTTAACATGATCATCACCTACGTTTGTCTTACATTATGATTATTTTATGCATGTCTCATCTCTTCTATGCTGAGAGCTTCTTGAGGGCAGGGTCAGCTTTTACATATTCTATAGCATGGCCTAGAGCTCGGTATATTGAAGGCACTGAATTTAAGTTTGCTTATTAAATAGGTGAAGTGGAACTGGAACTCACAGATATAAGTGACCTAATTTTGGGCCTTCAGGGATAAAATTTAATCATGAAAAGGCTTGAGGAAGACCTACTTGTTCCAGAAAGAGGCTAGTTAGACTATACTTGGGGCTTCCTGTTTTCTTGCCAGGAAGTAAAATGTTATTCTAAGAGTGGTGGTCCCAGAAGCCAGTCACATCTGCATGCTAGGTCAAACGGCATCATGCAGAGGCCAGGAAAAACATGTGTCCTGGAGGCAGACATATCTGTTTGGAATCTTGATCCTATGTCAACAGCCATATGACCATGGGAAATTTACCTCACTCCACCTATAAAGCAGGAGGGGTTGTTCCTACCTCATGGACAATATCACAAGCAGCAGATGTTTGAAATGACTTGCACAGTGACTACCACGTTGCCACCTTTTAACAAATGTTAATTTCCTTCTATTTTACTTTTCTTCTTTCTCTCCTGTCATGCTTCTAATCTAATTTCTATTTCATATGCAGATTTTATTAAAGGAAACATGTTATACTTCTATTTTCTGACTACCCAATTATGGGGAAATGGGTCGCTATGTTTGTATCTGGTGAACTCAAAGTCTGGCCTCAGCTGAATGGAGTGGAAATTCTTTGCCATTTCAGTTTCTCTCAAATAGAAATTTGGAAATAAAGCCTTGAGACACGGAATCAATTGATTATGAGTAACTTAAGACATCAGGTTATATAAAGCCAAGTTAGAAGGAGCCTCCACAGTTGCCCAAAGCCACTTATGACCTGAGTGGTAGTGCTTCATCATTTTTAAAGTATATTCTCTATTCACATTCAGGATTGAGGCTCCAGCTTTCATTATTTCTCACCTGGGCAACTGACTACGTTGGTTGAACCTATGTTTCAGTTTTTAGCCCACCTTGTGCCATTAGCTTCTTTGCAGCAACAGTGAGTGGTCCTTCTAGAATTAAATCTTGTGAGGCCTCTGGACTATACTCCTTCAGTAAATTCCTCCTCATCTAGAACATTCTTTTCAAACTCTTCCAGAGAAAGACTAACAAGGATAGAAGCAAGTAAAGACAACATGTAGCATGGGATCAGAGACAGAAGGGATGGAAGGGGCTCACCTCAACCTCAAGTCTCTTGTAGCATACACTGTCCTCATTGTCAATGGTCTACTTGTCAATTTCTTTCACTATCTGAAGGTGTATTATTATTCTCCAGAGATTGCACCAAAAACCATAAAATGCCTAGGAATAAATCTAACCAAAGAGGTGAAAAATCTATACACTGAAAATTATAGAAAGCTTATGAAAGAAATTGAAGACACAAAAAAAATGGAAAAAGATTCCATGCTCCTGGATAGGAAGAACAAATATTGTTAAAATGTCGATACTACCCAAAGTAGTCTACATGTTCAATGCAATCCCTCTCAAAGTAACACCAGCATACTTCACAGAGCTAGAACTAATAATCCTAAAATTTGTATGGAGCCAGAAAACACCCCGAATAGCCAAAGCAATCTTGAAAAAGAACACCAAAGCAGGAGGCATCACAATCCCAGACTTCAAGCTATACTACAAAGCTGTAATCATCAAGACAGTATGGTACTGGCACAAGAACAGACACTCAGATGAATGGAACAAAATAGAGAACGCAGAAATGGACCCACAAACGTATGGCCAACTAATCTTTGACAAAGCAGGAAAGAATATCCAATGGAATAAAGACAGTCTCTTCAGCAAGCGGTGCTGGGAAAACTGGACAGCGACATGCAGAAGAATGAACCTGGACCACTTTCTTATACCATACACAAAAATAAACTCAAAATGGATGAAAGACCTCAATGTAAGACAGGAAACCATCAAAATCCTCAAGTAGAAAGCAGGCAAAAACTTCTTTGATCATGGCTGCAGCAACTTCTTACTCAACACATCTCCGGAGGCAAGGGAAACAAAAGCAAAAATGAACTATTGGGACCTCATCAAAATAAAAAGCTTCTGCACAGCAAAGGAAACAATCAGCAAAACTAAAAGTCAACTGACAGAATGGGAGAAGAGATTTGCAAATGACATATCAGATAAATGGTTAGTATCCAAAATCTATGAAGAACTTATCAAACTCAACACCCAAAAAACAAATAATCCAGTGAAGAAATGGGCAAAAGACATGAATAGCCACTTCTCCAAAGAAGACATCCAGATGGCCAACTGACACATGAGAAAATGCTCAACACCACTCAGCATCAGGGAAATACAAATCAAAACCACAATGAGATACCACCTCACACCTGTCAGAATGGCTAACGTTAACAACTCAGACAACAACAGATGTTGGCGAGGATGCGGAGAAAGAGGATCTCTTTTTCATTGCTGGTGGGAATGCAAGCTGGTGCAGCCACTCTGGAAAACAGTATGGAGCTTCCTCAAAAAACTAAAAATAGAACTACCCTATGACCCAGCAATTGCACTACTAGGCATTTATCCAGGGGATACAGGTGTGCTGTTTCGAAGGGACACATGCACCCCCATGTTTATAGCAGCACTATCAACAATAGCCAAACTATGGAAAGAGCCCAAATGTCCATTGAAGGATGAATGGGTAAAGAAGATGTGATATATATATATATGTGTATATATATATGTATACGTATATATATACACATATATATGTATACATATATATATATGTATATATATGTATATATGTATACATATATATATACACATATATTGTGTATGTGTATATATATATACATACACACAATGGAGTATTACTTAGCAATCAAAAAGAATGAAATCTTGCCATTTGCAACTATGTGGATGGAACTGGAGGGTATTACACTAAGTAAAATTAGTCAGTCATAGAAAGACTAAAATCATATGACTTCACTCATATGAGAACTTTAAGAGACAAAACATATGAACATAAGGGAAGGGAAACAAAAATAATATAAAAACAGGGAAGGGGGACAAAACAGAAGAGACTCATAAATATGGAGAACAAACTGAAGGTTACTAGAAAGTCTGAGGAGGAGGGATGGGCTAAATGGGTAAGGGACACTAAGGAATCTACTCCTGAAATCATTGTTGCACTGTATACTAACTAATTTGGATGTAAATTTGAAAAAATGGAAAATAAAATTAAAAAAAATAAAAAAATAAAGTGAACATAAAAAAAAAAAGATTCTCCAGAGAAAGAGAACCAATAGGATATATATTGGTGGGGCGGGGCGGGGGCAGAAGTCATGATAAGGAATTGGCTAATATGATTGTGGAGACTAAGAAGTTCCACAGTCTGCCATTTGCAAGCTGGAGGTCCAGGAAAGCCAGCGATAATAGTTCCAGTCCAAGCCCATAGGCCTAAGAAGTAAGGGAGTTGATGGGTTTAATTCCTGGTCCAAATGCAGAAGACTGATGTCCCAGTTCAGTCAGGAAGAGTCAGCTATTCCTTCCTCTACCTTTTTACTCTATTCAGACCCTCTACAACTTGGATGAGGCTTGCTCACATTGCGGAGGGCAATGTGCTTTACTCAGTCTATTGATGCAAATGTTAATCTCATCCAGAAACACCCTCACAGACACACTCATAAATAATGTTTAGTCCAATATCTGGGTACTCTGTGTCCCAGTAAAGTTGACACATAAAATTAACCATCACACAGGGAAATAGTGCTGTATGTATTGTCTTTTGCTTTTCCTTCTCATTTGTGTGTGTGTGTGTGTGTGTGTGTGTGTGCACACGTGCAGCAGGGTGTCTGGGGATATAAGGCAAAATATACAGTGACAGCATTTATTACGTTACTTTGACAGTCCTGGTTTGTAACATTGTCCTGGCATATTAATAAATAGGGCCAACTTTCACTCTCAATTAATAGGACCCACTTTCATTATGGATTTGGATGATAAAGTATATGGTCACTCTAGAGAAAATGACTGATAGTATTTTCTTCATTTTCCTATTACTGTTGTAACTTTCATGACATGTAAATGGTCTAAAGGTCTCAAACACAAATTCCCACAATTCATCCTCATCATTCAATTGCCAGGCATCAATTTGTTACAACAAAATATTTAATTTTGTTTTTCATTTGTTCATAGAATGCTTGAAATACCTCCAGAGAACCAGAAATTGTGGACATCTTTTAATCATTGAGGAGGACAATGAAATCCTTCACTTTATACAGGTTTCTACTGTTTGTTATATTTCTTTCTCTTCTGTGACAAAAAGAGCTGTTTAGTCCTTCGTTAGAAAATCATGACTCAGTGATTTCTCTGTTTAAACAAATACACATTTTGCAAAGTAGAATAAGTTTTCTAAGCCACATCTCATTTCATTTCAGCTTTATCTTAAAAGATGAATATTCTCTCCACTGTATTTATTAAATATGTTTTATCCATTTTATGTCCCCATTGAACATGCTGAGAAATTCAAAAGGGTTATGTTTTTTAAGGTGATACATTCTCAGAACATACTACAAAGGTAACTAATTCAAGGGCGCCTGGTGGTCTTTATCTTTTCCCATCTGAGCACAGAAATCATTTGTGTATATATGCACATGTGTATTATTTTACACCTATTCAAACATTTTTTTAATGTTTGTTTATTTTGGGAAAGAGAGAGAGTGAGTGCCAGAGTGCATGTGTGAGCAAGGGAGGGAGAGAGAGAAGCAGAGAGAGAATGCCAAGCAGGCTCCAAACTGTCAGCACGGAGCCCGACATGGGGCTCAATTTCATGAACCGTGGGAGCACGACCTGAGCCAAATTCAAGTCAGATGCTTAACTGACTGAGCCACCCAGATGCCCCCAACATTTTAAAATTTATGTATCATTTTGAAAATGTTTATATTATGTCACCCCTTTGCAAATAAACCTTTTAATACTTTCAACCTAAAAATAACATAGAAAAGACAAAACAACTACAGAACTGGCATCAGTGTTTTAAGAGACAGACATTAAAGAATGAAATTAACTTCAGTTTCTCAACTAGTTGTTCACGAATAGGTTTCTGAGTACATTAAAAAGCAGTGTGCAATAATATCATTCAATAATGGCACCTTCTTTCAGCAGGACTGCCTCTTTTTGACCTCAACGAGATTTGGCCATAACTCCCCTTTCCACCCTGTTACTTACATATTTTACCTTTCAAGATGAGTTTTGATATTGAACTCAAAAGAAGTGTTAGGTATATTTTGTTTGCTTGAATTTTCATCATATTGATCCCATTTAAATTGTTCTTTTGAGTTCAAAAAGTTCAGATAATTGTCCTACAAAAATTTTCAGGAATGAAAAAATTAATGTCAAATGCATATGTATTTGTGCATTTATGTTTAAAAGTCTTCTTACATAAGAGACACCAAAGTTTAAAACCCTTGAAGCAAAAAATTACACAAGAACAAGGTACGTATTTTAAGGAGCATTTAAGCACCAACTTTTAAAGCCAGCTTCTGAAATAAACGATTTGCTCACTAATTGTGGTTGGTTAGGTGCTACTATTTTTCTCCTGTGAAGGATATAGTGAGACAAGGCCATGATTTTCTTGATGGCCAGTGATTTCAGGTTATGCTAGATTTTGCTCATTTTTCAGAATTTTTACCATTTTCAAGTTAATGCTTAACTTGTTTTTAACAAGTTTTTTTTTTAACCACAGATAAATATCCTCAAGCCCAAGATCATTAAGCTTTAAAATAAATGAAAATAATAAGCTCCAAATCACTCTCTCACACACACAAACACACACACAAATAAGAATTTTCTATACTTTTATAGGGCATTCACTGGTAGGAAACAGAATTAAACACATTCTGTTTTGTAAACCCTGTTTTGTAATAAGTAAAACATTTGATCAAATGCAATTGGTAGGATCAAGTAGCTGCTTGTTGTTTTTGTGTGGTGTATCACCAAAATATTTTTGGAGTACAAACTTAAGACATTTTCTTCCTGTAAATTTATACTTCCAAAATGAAGGATGATGGCTTATCATGTCCCCTAACCTCTCATGTATCCCTGGCAGTATCTGTAGCCTAGTTTGGGAAATAAGGACTCTCTATGGTATACAGAATTCCTGCTCTCACTTTCATACCCCATTGTTAATTCCGGGCTTGCCACCTTACTTTCCAGCTCCAACTGTCTGAGATTTTTGTCACTGTAGTAGAGGCCATGGAGGCGATGGCTAAGAGCATGGTCTGCAAAGCAGACTGTCTGGATAAGAATCTGAGGCATGCCACTCTCATGACCCTGGGCAAACAAACTACTTTACATCTCTGAGCCTGGTTTCTTTGGCTCTAAGATGAGGCTAATAATTATATACCTCATGGGGTTACTACTGTGAGGATGACATAAGTACATACGAGGAGCTTAGAACAGCGTCTATTTAAAAAGACTACCTAAGGGTCAGTTATTAATTCCCCTAATGATCTCAAAGACATTTCGCTTCCAAACCACTGTGCCTGGCTGTCACCTCTTCTGGGGCTCTTGCGTGACACTGGACCCTAGCGAGAGCCTTCTCACACCTCTGACTACCAGGCCAACTGGACCAGCAACCCCTGTGTTTTCCTTATCACCTTGAGTCATAACTGTCATTTGACTCATTTGTTTCCCCTAACAGACCAAGGGCAATGAAATAGCAAACTGAGTCTCGTTCACTCTTGGCATTCCAGTGCAGAGCCCAAAGATGTGCATGTTTCACAAACTCATTAAATGATAGTTAACATTTCTTAGAAACAGCAAAGGAGGCCACAGAGGGAAATGGGATTCCTTTTGGATTACACTGAAGGATGGATTTAAAAAAAATTTTTTTTTAATTTTTTTTTTTACTTTACTTTTGAGAGAGAGACTCACACATAGAATGCTAGTGAGGGAGGGGCAGAGAGAGAGGGAGACACAGAATCAGAAGCAGGCTCCAGGCTGAGCTGTCAGCACAGAGCCTGACGCAGGGCTTGAACTCACAAACCACGAGATCACGACCTGAGCCGAAGTTGGATATTTAACCGACTTAGCCAACCAGGCTCCCCATGGATGGATGTTCAAGGTTACCCTTTGGGGGGTGCACAAGTGGGCAAACTGATAGGTCCTCTGGGAGATTTATTCTCTCTTCCTTAAGTTATAGGCCTTGGCCACACTGAATTTACCCACACGTATCCAGTGTCTCTTGGAGGATGGCTCATATCCACCTCTTTCTGTGATCTCGCTGTCTTTCCTGGGTTTGGGCTACACGCTGTACTTACCCTGCCCTCCTCACTGCAATGCCAGATTCTCTGAGGTCTGAGGTCTCCTACTAAGGGAAGGGCTGTTGGCCCTGATTCCTTTGGGCTGAGGAAGTACTGTTGGTGTTTTGGATCTCCACATAGAAAGGAACAGGCCTCTGGGAGCCAATCAAATTAGATTATAGCCCACCGGGGATCCCAAACTGCATGCAGCTGTGTGAGGCACCTCCCAAGAAGCTCAAGTCCAGAAGGGATAGGATTTGCAGCACTGCTGGACAAGCCTGACCTCTGCTCTCACTAAAAATGTAGCACAGTAGCAGGCAATCTCCCACCCAAAGTGCTGCCCCTCTAGAGCCTGAGGACTCGCAAGAGCAGGTATTTCTGAGCAGCTCAGCTACAGCCTGGGGGTCTAGGGAGAGGAGCTTGGAGCTTCTCCTCAGAGAAAACAGGACCACACGTCCAGCCTATCCACGATCTGGAGGTTTCCTCGGAGATTGTGATACACAAAGGAAGCTTGAAGGTAGATTCCTTGCCTGATAGTTCCTCTTCCCATTTCTGACAGATTGAGAGGTCTCACCTATTGTACCCAAGACCACCTTATTTCTTGAAAAGGCAGCTGATGACTGGGAATTGGATCAAAACCTAAGTTTTGGTGGTCCTGTTTTGTGCTTCTTTAGTCAGGGACTTGGTGTCTAAATGTTTCCCTTTTTATCTTGGGGACCTTAGGAGAAGGCAGAAAAATGCTAGTAGGGAATGCCAGTAGTTCAGTGTCTTTTTGTTCATCAGGATCACCTTCTAGTCTAACCACCACAAGGCACTCCATCTCTTCATTTGCAGGGGAGGAGGGGCAGGGGGAACCGACAGAAGAGGCAGAGCACGTGGAGAGTGGGGACAGGCTGGCGGGCATTCATCAGCCAAGCCTGTTCCTAGACTATGTTGCAAAGAGGTCACCTGTTCTTCCTCCCAGGAAGTTGTCTGCTCTTTTGAGCCTGGGGAATATCTGGAAGCATTTCCTCAGGCCATTCTTTGAAAAGGGTGCCCCAAACTGGATTTCCTCCTTCTCCTCTCCAAATAAATGGGACAGAGGACGGCTGTCCCAGGAATGATCTAACAGGTTTTGCAAGTTTTATGAGAGCATACGAAAGCTCTTGCTCTTAGTAGCAGAAGCCTTGAGCTACCAAGCTACTTTGCTTTCAGCATCCTCTATATCAGGTGTCCTGGGAACCAGATGTCAGCGCTGAATAGATGGGAAGTTTCCACAAAACGGCTGACTACCGTCCCTGGGTAACACAAGCTCTATCACTGTAAAGAAGACCTCTTGAAAGTTACACTTGATGTTTTAACAGGTCAGCCTTGCTCTAATTGTCTACTTGCTCTAATACAGATGTTTCAGACTCAGCAAGTCTATTCACAAAGAATCAGGGCCTAGCTCAGAGCCAGCACATAATCAGAAATCACAAAATGTTGGTGAACTGAGCTGAATTTGGACTTTCTTCCCTGTTGTTAACTCCGGGAATTTGAATATAAAAGCCAAACAAGAATGACATAAGAGTTTTTGCAATGTTCCAAGAGGTATCTGCACATACCCTATCTCGGGCCTAAGTTGCAGAATGCACCGATTGAACTTTTATACTTTTAATTTGCTTTGGCACTAAATTATGAGTCAGGAGACCTCAATTTACATCCCAATCCTGCTTGCATAACCTTAAATAATTCACTTACTCTCTCTGAGCCTCGAAGAGTCATTGTGAAGCTCAAATGAGATAATGTGTGTGAAATCCGTTTGTAAATGGTAAACTACTCTAAAAGCAAAACTTGGGTACTATTATTATTATTATTAAAGTAATTAATGTGTGAGGAATGTATGAAGAAAAGTAATTTCCATTAGAAACCAGAGGTGGAAAAACATCAAATCCCCACATATCCCCATTTGGTGAACTTGAATCAAATTGCAATTTACATTGACTTTGGTAAAGTGTCTAAGAGCATACTGTTGAAATATCTTCCTATAATTTTGAAAACAAACCTAAGTTTGATATGGTGCCATATGACAGCAGAATGAACACAGGACTTAAGAGTTGTAGGTCAACATGATTGCAGGAAACCTAGCAAGGTCACAAGAGAACTAGAAAGCCATTCTACAGCTTATCTTCTCTATTGCTCTCTCTGGGACCACATGGTCTTTCATTTCCTCTTCTCCCTGCTTATCTGTTCCATTCTCCCTTTAGTGGACGGGCTTTCACTACCAGATTTTGGGGTTTTATTACCCATAACTTTAGATGTCCCACAGCATTAAATCTGGAGTCATCTCTACATTACCATTTCTCAACCCTGCCTAAATGACATCTCCTTGGGAGAGACATTTTGATCCACTGAATCTAGGTTGGATGAATACCAATCCAAATGACTGTGGCTTTGGGTTACAAGTCATTTGATAACTAGAGATGTATTTTCCAGGCTGTGGGCAGGTTGATATCTTTAAGAAAAGGATGATCTGGGCTGGAAGGAAACAGAGAACTCTTCCAGAACTCCAATGGTGATGCCACTGGCCTTTCCATTCCTGCAAACTCTGTTGCCTAAATCACATGAAGTGCTTTATTACTTTACTTTCACCTTACCCAAACAATCTGTAAGTTGCTCAGGACAGGAGCCATGGCTTGTTCTATTCTGTAATCACCAGCATCCAGAATCATGCAGAACACACTGCAGGTACTCAGTGAAGCCTTGCTGGTTGATATGAAGTAATTGTTATCATTTACATGCAAGGAGCACTTCACAGTATACATATCACATTTTTATATATCAATCCATTTGGTCGCACTATAATCCTGAATTATTATTACCCTCACTTACAAACGAGACACAAGCAAAGTACGAGAATAGAAAGGGATGGAGCCTGAATTTAATTTTAGACAAGGAGTGTCCAGATGCCTCTAGAATATCTAAATGGAGAAGTCCAAAAGGTAGTTAGATCTACGCTGTAGAGAGAGGAGAGGATATTTGTTATTTGGATATCATATGCATAGAGATTACCTCTGCATAAAAACAACTGCAGTGGATGACCTGTCCAAAGATCTGCGTGTAGAGTGAGAATAGAAGACAGCCCAGAACAGATACCTGAGAAACATTAACATTAATCATGGGCAGGGAAGAGAAGAGACCCAAGAAATGGGAGAAAAACCAGGATAAATGGTGTTTTATAGAAGCCACGAGAAGAAGCTTCTCAAAAAGGGAATGATCAACAGGGTCAGATCCTTTTAAGAGGCCAAGTGAGATAAGAACTGCAAGCTGCCCTTGGCAATTGCACCAGGAAGGTCATCAGTGACTTTGTCTAGCCATGTCAGGGTCGTGGCAGGAATGGAAGCAAAACATCAGTGGATGGAAAGGGAGTGGAGTTCTAGACAGAGGAACAGTGCATTTAGCCAACTCCTTTAAGAAGTTGACTGGGAAGGGGAGGGGAGAGATACAACTCTAGGTAGGGATTGAGTGAATATTGATTTTTTAAAGACGGGGGGAATTTGAATCCATTTAAAGTCTCAAGGAGCCAGAAGAGAAGGAAGAATATGCAAATGCATTAGAGAGGGCACCGTGGTGGAACAAGGCCCTGAGGAGCAGAAGGAAAGAACAGCAGGTTCTGGTGGAAAACCTCACTCAGTTTAATAGAAGGGAAGAAAGAAAGGATGGACATGCAGGCTGTAAGTTTGCTGGGCTGGTGTAGGCACTAAGGAATTTCTGCTTTTTGTTTTCTCTGTATAAATGAGAAGCAAGAACATCTCTTAACAGTAAAGGATGTGGTGGCTCAGGAGAGTGGAAATGGTTTAGTTTTGTTTATTGAAAGTGCCCACTGATAGTACTGCCGTCCTGTTACCCATTCCCACTTGTCCTTTACTCTCTAACTCATTTATTCATTCCCTCATCCATTTATTAAGCAATTATTGAATGAACAGCTAGCTCTATGGCAGACCATGAGAAATGCCCTGCAAGTACAGAGGGAAAAAACATGTTGGGCATGGCACAGGATGACTGACTATGGCTGCAGAGGAAAGTAAACTTTGCTTGACCCATAATAGGACAGGCCCAGTTACCTTGGCCTCTGGAATTTGCACATTAACAAAGTAGGCCACATAGCTACATCCTGATTAATCTGATTATGAGACATAAACACATTTCATGATCCATGACATAAACAACCTTCCTTTCTCTACCCCCACAGAACCCAAATTTCTCTCTTCAAGCATATGGTTCTATTCGAGTTTCTGACACAGCTCCCTGTGACTCCCCTATGGAAGGGACTGCTAATTATCCCCCAATAGCCATCTCACTTTCCTCCATGGTAAGGGACTTTAACTACATCAATGGCTATGCCAGCTACAGAATACGCCCGGTACCCTTCATGATTAGGTACCAGACAGTTCTGACCAGTGTCATATGAAGGAAAGTGATGTACATCCTTTACAGGTCAGTCCCTAGAGGGAAAGGACAGGCCATGCTTTGCCCATTTTTCCCTTTTCCTGGCTGGGATGAAGATGAAGTGGCTGTTTGCCAATCTGGATGCCGCCGAGGCGGGGGGTAGTGGAAAGACCTGGGCCAACTCATTGAGTAAATGACTCATTGAGTCATTTACTACTCAGGACACACAACTCCATGTGGGATCAGCAGTGGCCTTAGCTGAGGGGAACCAGAGAATGGCTGGGAGACCATGATGCAATCCCATTTGGGACAATGGTGGTCATGAGTCTATTAACCTACCTAACCTACCTAACCAACCTACCAGCTTGAGTGGAAAAAGGAAGGAATTGTACTAGATGCCTTCACACTCAGAGTATCATTTAGTTCCCACACCAACCTTCTGGAATGTATATTATTATCTTCATTTTACAGATTGTGAACTTGAAAAGGTAAACTAAGGTGACCAAACGTGCAGCTGTTGAGCAGCACGCTGGGGTAACGCCTTTCTGTGAAGCATGTGGCTCTGTTCTTTCCCTTTCACTGTAAGGCTTCTTCATGCTCCTGTGAGGGCCCCAAGCTGCAAGGAGCTCCCTTTCATCAGCCCTGTGGCTTAGCAGGAGTGAGAGCTCAGTCTTCTTCCAGACCACAACATCCTGTGGCCATGTGTCCATCACGCACTGACGCCTTTGAGCCCCTGCATGTATAGTGTTGATAGGGCCGAGGGGAGGGGGAAAGAACAGAAACGCCCCCGGGCCAAGAACCCTTTACAATGGAGCCAGGTGCTATAAATTTCTCCAAATGCATGGCCCTTCTCCACACATGCACATCTGGAATGCCGTATAACCCCTTCCCTCTCCAGCCCCCTCTGCAATGATGACTTCCTGGAGCATTTTAATGACTCGCCATTATAAATAATACACTCTACCCTTTCTTGTTAAAAAAAAAAAAAGCCAGGGGTTTCTGCAAAACCAGCAAATTACTCCAAATCATAATTTCATCGAAAACACTGGGAAAAAAAAAAACAACAACAACAAAAAAAAACCTCTCATACCCTGAGGTAGGAATGGTTCAGGAGATTTATATCTTTCCTTGAACACACAGATTTATAACAGTGGATAATGTACATTCATTTCATCCATATTTATACCTGAATTGATGCGGAGTCTGGTATCCATTACTTTAATCTATGTAACTTGATCATCAGAAATCTGAACCATAATTTTAACACGTATTACAAAGAGTTTCTTTTGGGCTTAAAGGAAAATGACGACAGAGGAGAAAAGCCATTAAGAGCCAGCTGCAGTCACTTACTTGGGCAGCACTTCCTTCTGCAATACGTGTAGGTACCCCTCCCCATTTCCCATCCCTTAGCTTCCTGGACATGCAACCACTCCCAGGTTGAGCCCCTAGCACCCACTGTACCAGGACTGGAGGGGAGAGAAAGAAGCGATGGGCAGGGCAATTAGGAGGAAATTCATGTAAAGAAATCTCTGATATCATGGCCAACCTAGAGCTCACACAGAGGCAGTGGTAATGGGCCGGTAGTAAGTAGCCTCTAGTCACTTAGGAGAAGTGAAAAAAATGCAGGGTCTGATCAAAGCTTCCTTCTGACAGACAGTGGAAATTAAACCCAGATACTAGTTCTCAAACAGCATTGCTGGCACTCAGCACATGGTTCCTGTCCAACTTCTGAGCACCAAACATTGGGCTGGCTTAAAATTCCAAATGCCTGCCCTGGACTGAAGCCAAGTAGTGGATTTTTGAGAGACCTGGGCCCCAGGATTATGTTGGGCGTAAGATGAGGAAACAAGGCCCTGGAACCTCATTATGGCAGCTGTGGGTCAGAGAACTTCCTTGGGTACCATCCCTGGGATTTCCTAAAGTCATGTAAGCACCAGGAGGGCAAATCTTTTTGTCTGCTTTGTTTACTGGTGTCATCGGGGCTGGTACTAAGTAGGTGCTTTATAAATATTTGTTGAATGAAAGGGCTTCGTTACAAACCATTCCAGAGCTACAAACTGCAGTGTGAGTAGATATTGTCCAATGGCAAAGGATGAAAGCTATGAGATTTTATGAAATCAGGGCATGGTTAAAAGGGAGTAATAAGCAATTAAACCTCTTACTTTCCATTCTTAATATCTCTCAAACTCTCTTTCATTCTTTATTATATATATGTCATAATAATGGCTCCTATTGTAGAAACACTTCAACATTCTTTTTTTTAATTTTTTTTTTAACATTTATTTATTTTTGAGACAGAGAGAGAGAGAGCATGAACAGGGGAGGGTCAGAGATTGAGGGAGACACAGAATCCGAAGCAGGCTCCAGACTCTGAGTTGTCAGCACAGAGCCTGACGCGGGGCTCGAACCCACGGACCGCGGGATCATGACCTGAGCCGAAGTCAGACGCTTAACCGCCTGAGCCACCTGGGCGCCCCAGAAACACTTCAACATTCTAAAGCACGATGTCATTCAAAGTTCATGGTGATCCTGTGACAGAATTATAACTACTGTTCCCATTTCACAGATGAGGAAGATAAAAAGCAGAGTTTCCATAACCTGCCTTGTGCTACTGGCTATGAGCAGGAAGCGTTAGGCTTTGAGCATTGCCATCTTTTGATTTCTGGTCCCAAGTTCTTTCTTATACACTACACCACAGTGGTGTGTTCCTGGCAAGGGTGAAGGGCAGAGTGAGTAAGGAGGGCGTTTGCAGAGTGGCTCGAAACAGCTGATCTGGCCCCAGTCAGAACCCAGGAAGAGACTGCCAACCCACAAATCACTAGGGTTGCTAAGTGCATTTCTCTAGAGCCTCCTGAGGGTGGTTTTAGATTTGACTATGCCTCAAGGGAACAAATTCCAGCTGTCTGGTCTTTGAAGTCAGATAGGACAATAATCTGACCTCACATTTTGCTGGTGTAAACTGATTTTTTTAAAAAAGGAAACCTACCTCTGGAAAGGGGATTAATAGAACTTTTGCTTTATTGGCATTAAGTTTTTCACTGTAAGAATGCCTCTCTCTCTATATGCACATATGTACATTATACAAACACACATATATACATATAACATATATATATAATAAACTACATATTATAAATAAATTTTTAAAAATTATAACCAAGATAAAGTAGTATTGTCTTTCAGAAGGAGATGGCTTCCAATTATAATCTGTCCTTCAGACAACTGGGCTTCTTGAGAGAGCCCCAGGAAAGGGGGGGAGGGACGCCCAGTTTTCACACACCAAGTTGCAGGCACTGTTAGAGGAATGCAGTGGAAGTTCCTAACAGTCAGCCATGCCATATCTGGATCATTACTCCTGTTTGTAAAACAGGACACTAAGGGTCAGAGAATTTGTGTCTTGGCTGAGGTCCCACATACTGTGAGGCAATACAGATGTGCAGAAGCCCAGACAAGAGTGTGTGCCCATCCAATCTGTCCTCACCAGGAACACATTTCTACCAGTTGCCTCTGGAAAACAGGAGAGTCTGAATCCTAAACAACTTTTAAAAATTTATTTTAGCTACTACCCTTGGTAGTAGCTTCTTCAAACATTTTCTCTTTTCTCCCCAGCCAGATGTGAGCGTTTCTTCCTTTGAACCTTAAGTTACTACATTATTTCAATTTTATGGAATTTATAGAAATTTATAGAAAACTTCTGTACACATTTGACTGGGGCACTAATCCCGTGAAACACTGTGAATCCTGCCATCACTCCATCACCACTAAATAGATGAACTTGCCCCAAGAAAGACCAGTGATTTAGCCAAGATCAAACCATGAGCCTGAGCTGACCCTTGCACTAGTCAGTTCTGTGGCCCCAAATCCAGAGCAATCCCTGCGGCTTCAAGAACCATTATACTTTCTAGTTACCGAAATTGAAAGGACAGAATGTGTTAAATTTCTCTTAATCATTTTTATATGACTCCAATGGGCTAATGAAACAGCAAGCTTTTATTGTGTGTTTGCTGTGTGCCCAGAACTGATCCGCAGAATTAGATGACAGAACCGTTGGCCACAGCCCCTGCCTTCAAGGGCTTAACAATGGAGCTGGGAGGTGTAATGGCAATCACCTGTGTCACCTGGGCCCCGGCTGGTCTGGTGCACTCTTAAATGTCCACGAAGCCGACCAGGTTCCCTGTGTCTCTGCATCTCCAGAGGCTTGGCTCGGTTCTACTGTTCAGCAGGCCAGAGCTCCTGCACACAGCTGTGCCCATCTTGGCCACACCTGCTGGGCACCTGTAAAACGGCGGACATCTGGCCCAGCCAAAGCCCTGAAGCTCCCCACTGATTCCACACCCAGCCACCCACTCTCTTCTATTCCCCTACCCACTGAATTTCCACTTTATTCTTCTACTCCATTCATTGGATTTGGACTTGACCAATAGTGCTATAAAATTTTCATTTATTAAGTCATGATTACAGGCCAGGCATAGTGCTAGATACTTAATACTTGCTCTCTTCAATCCCCACAACAGCTATGGGAATGAGGAGAATTGTGGTCTCTATATTACTAACAAGGAAATGAAGGCTCAAGCAAGGCAAGGTTAAGAAAGTTGCCTGAGGTCACGGCAGGCAATTTGAGCCTGAAAGCTAATCAGGAAGTGCAGACAAACCCCGAATAACAGGGAGGACTGGTTGTGTGTATTAATATTAAAAAAAATACTTTCATAAAATAATCTTGCTTTTCCCAAGATGTCAGGGATCTGACATAAATTTAAGAATAGCTTCCACATTAGAATATACTTTAAGACTCATGGGCCCGGAAAAACATAAAATAGGAATATAAACACATTTTGATGTTACCAGAGAATATTTTTTTTTAATCTCTTCAGTAGCTCTCAACTACTTCTACCAAAAAAAACCCAAAAAAAACAGAAAAAAAAAACCCTTTCATTACACGCATTTACTATGTGCTAGATTCTTCACATATAAAACCTCACAATTAACTTCCCATTTTATAGAAGGGCTGTTTGTATACAATACACACATATATATTTATATGTTATAGATACAAATATATATATGTTCCTGTGCATTTAACGTGTAGGTGAAATAAATGGTCTGAGCTCAACCTTAAAATGATAAAAATGGGATTTGAACAGAGCTTTCTTGACTCCAAACACTGTTGGGGCTCTATCCACTAAATCACTGCCTCTCCATTTTGCTTACATACTGAAATCACCTAGGAGTTCATAAAATTCTCACTTTTGGGGTCCCGTGCCCTGAGATTCTGAGATGATTGGTCTGGGGGGGAGCCTGAGCACAAGGGCTTTTAAAAGCTCCCCAGATGATTCTGAGGTACTCTTAAATTGAGAACCACAACTCAAGCCATCATTCCATATATCAGTTTCTTACGGTTACTGTGACAAATTACCACAAATGTAATGGTTCAAAACAAGATACATTTGGAAGTCCCACATAGGTCATACTGGGCTAAAGTCAAGGTGTCTGCAGGGCTGTGTTCCTATCTGGAGGCTGTGGGAGAGAATCCATTTCTTGCCGTTTCTAGCTCTGGAGGCTGCCCACATTCCTTAGCTAGGAGCCCTCTTCCTCCATCTTCAAAGCCAGCAACGGCAGGTCAAGTCTTTCTCATCTAGCATCACTCTGACCTCTTTTGTCTCCCTTTCCCCCCTTTAAGGACCTTTGTGATTACACTGGGCCCATTCAGGTTATCCATGATAATCCTCCCTATTTCAAAATCAGATGACTGACAACCTTAGGTATATCTGATACCTAATTCCTCTTTGCCATGCAAAGTAACATAACCACAGGTTCTGGGAGTATGAAATGGACATGTTCAGGGGCCCCAATTCTGTCTACTGCAATTGGCTAGCAATTTTAAATGTAAAGAATCAGGGTTTCCCTTCTGTTGCAGCTGCTCACGGTGGGGAAAGCCAGTGAGTAGTGTGTTCTTGTACAGAAGTCAAGTCGTAGCTGCTGGGTATATGAAAACATCTCCCTTCTGTTCCCCTCGCTCTTCTTTCCCACTAGTAAGAAGAGCAGTGAGAGCCTGTCATTCTCTGGGCTTCCCACAGCTGCTGTCACACCACTTGAAAACAGAGCCCAGGTGACCAGCATTCCCAATCCGTCCCGGGACGAGGCAATATGTAAGCTGCCATATGCTCCAGTGGGTTCTGCCTGACGCTGAGCAGGTGTGTGGCATCCGGGCCAAGCATGTGGAGGGTGGCAGATTCACAGAGGGGAGGTTCCATTTTCAATTTACCAGAGAAGACCTGGGAAATGACAGGGCTGGGTGTGCTTGCCTCTCTCATGCTTCCCCATCGTTTCTTAAGAAATCCAGGATGGTTCTGGTTTTCATTCTGAAAAATCCAAGGAAACACTTTGAACATGATGCTCGTGCTGATTTAAAAATGATTCTCCGAGTTCTCCAACATTCAGAATCCATCAATTATCAAGATGCAGAAGCCTCCAAATATTTATAATGACAGCACTATCATTATGTTAAGTTATTATGACAAGAAGGGGGAGGAAAGGAGTTTAACCTCAGTCAAGGTGTGTGCGTCTGGGTGTGTGTGTTTTCTGTGCATCAATTTAGGATTCTGGTAACAAGTCTGCAATCAATCGCACTTTCTCAGAGACCACTGCACTTCTGTACCTGAGCATCTTTATTTCTAAATACGTTTTATCTGCAAATTACTTTTTTTTAAATCTTATTTACTTTTTAAGAGAGAGAGAGAGACAGTGCGAGTGGGGGAGGACCAGAGAGAGGGAGACACAGAACCTGGAGCAAGCTTCAGGCTCTGAGCTGTCAGCACAGAGCCGGATGTGGGGCTCGTACTCACAAACTATGAGATCATGACCTGAGCTGAAGTCAGATGCTCAACCGACTGAGCCACCCAGGCGCCCCTCTGCAAATTACTTTTTAAATGAAATGTATCATCTCTGATGGTGGGTGAGGGGAGGAGAAGAAAAGCAAAAACTAAATGAATGGTACTTCATGAGCAACCAAAGTTGAGTTAACTGACATTGGCTCCCACGAATTCATCTTAATCAATGTTATTGCCTCTGCTCCCGTAAAAATGAGGGATTGGGACATATAAAGTATGCTATTAACTTTTACCAAAAAATAAGCAGTTTAGATCATTTATTTCCATAAAATGGCACTATGCATCATATGTCAAGCTGGTGTATTTTCTGTGTGACTGACTTTGGAGACTGAGTTGACAATCTAAGTTCTAATTATTTGCACCCTTCTCAGTCTGTTATTGCAGGACACAGGACTTTCCCAGAGGAGTGTCAGAAAGGACGTTATGTGGGCTGACGGGACGCAGCTGAAAAAAGATCCACTGGGCTTTTTAATGCAGATGATGCACAGCGCTGAGAGGAGCCAAAGGGGATCGAAGACCCCTGATTGGAAGGTTCGAGTGTGTTCCATCTGTTACTCCTCTAGCTTTCCATTAATGCTGCGTAAAGGCAAGCAGAGTTACAGCTGGTGAAAAGGTATCTGCTTGACAGGCCCAAGGCCTGACTCTCTTCTCCCCTGGCAGGGTCAGATGTTCACAAGGGCCGTGCAAATGTCCACCTTCAATTTCAGGTCAAAATGCAGTTAAGCGCTCTTGCGTGGTCAGGGAATAAAAGCACCACCTTGCTCCATCAGATGACCTTGGGTTTACGACCCAGCACTCCTACTTCCTCACAGGGGCGGGTGGGGGGGGGGTCCATCAGAACATTAGTTAAACTAAAGGTTAGTGTCCTTATCTGAAATAAAATGGAAATTTAATAATATACATTCCAGTGCTATAGTGAGATGTATCTGTGGGACTTTGGTAAGTATTAAATTTCTTCCTCTATATTATGTACACTGTGTGTGGATGAAGAAAAGAAAATTAAAAAGAGGCAGCTGGTTTTATACTTTTGGTGATTTAAAAAATGGAATATTCATGCAAAAGACAGAGAGAGAGAGAGAGAGAGAGAGAGAGAGAGAGACCTCACCTAGAACTTTCAAATGCATTGGGTCCTATTTCCAGCATATTTTTGTCTTCATAGTTTAAAGAGCACAGATCTAGAGCCAGACTGCCTCAATTGGAATTGTAGTGCTACCACTCACTGCCTATGCAATCTTGGACAAGTAATTTAACTTCTCCGTGCTTCAGTTTTATGATCCATAACATGGTGATGATAGTAATTACTTCATAGGATTGTTAGAATCAGATCAATTAATACATGTAAAGCACTTAGAGTAGTTCTTGCTACTTAGTGTTGCTTATTGTTATTTTTAAAAATATTTTAATGCTATTATCTCTACCATCCATCTCCTTGCCTAGCGCCATACTTAGGCCATTCACTCATTCCCACTAGGAAGGGGCTGTTCTGGAAAGGCAATAAGAGTCTCTCGTTGGTCTTTGATTTTCAAATGCCTAGCTGTCAGGGAAACAGAAATGACTCAGAGCAAAGTCAAAATTATGAATAAGGCTTCCCGCTGCAAGGCTAGAACAGTGTTCTTGAGGGGGAACAGAGAAGGTAATGGAGGGAAAGTTAAGTGTAGTAGACGTAAGTGGATATCTAGAACACATCCCACCACCTGACTTCACTGACCCGTTATGGGCTGAGGACCAGTGATAGAAGGAATGAAGGGAGCCCTAGAACATTCATGGAATGCAAGAGCAGAGGAGACCTGTGCTTCCTTTCAGGTTGGAATCCTCAGAAGAGGCAAGACCCCGAAGAAGGAGCAGCTGTGCTGTGTATCCAAGCAGACAGGGCTGGGAGAACTTCACAAACATTTTCCATACCACAGCCTGCTAGAGACAATGATTCCTTTGCATCTGAGAGGTAGACCAAATTATCAACTAGAAAAAGGCAGACCTGAAGGAGACTTGAGAAAAAGATAAAATAACTCCTGGTGATCTGTGTGGACTGAAGTTCAAAGATCAGATGGCACGGACGACTGTTTCAACAGATGTCAGCATGGACAGATGACACTGAGGGCCACACACCCTCTAATCCCAGGCCATAGCAGCACAGTGACTCCCTTGAACTTGCACGCACCTCAGGGAAAAAGAGCAGGTAATCGTCAATTGGCTGAAATTAAATTTCTACTCTTTGGATCTTTAAATAGAACCTAAATTGGGTTTCAGAAAAATTTTGAAGAAGTTCTTCCTCTTACACACTGGAGTTTACAGAGCAAGACTCATACATGTAAAAGGATTTAAATACAGTACGGTTTTAAATTGATGACTGGATGAGCTATTTTTGTATAATATTTTATGTTTTTATTTATTTTTGAGAGAGAGGGGGAGAGACAGAGAGAGAGAGAGGGCAAGCACGTGAGTAGGGTAGGGGCAGAGAGGGAGGGAGGGAGGGAGGGAGGGAGGGGGAGAGAGAGAGAGAGAGAGAGAGAGAGAGAGAGAGAGAGAGAGAGAGAGAGGATCCAAAGTAGGCTCAGTGCTGACAGCAGAGAGCCCAATGCAGGGCTCAAACTCATGAACCGTGAGATCATGACCTGATCTAAAGTTCAACGCTTAACTGACTGAGCCACCCACCCAGGTGCCCTGAGCTATTTATTTTTAATTTAAAGTGATTTTCTTAAATTATAGAGATCTCTGAACTATCCACATGTGAATTTAGTAATCTTACCTATTGAAACACATTTTTAAAAACTTACCGTGTAATAGTCCAAATATACATATAAAGAGAAATATAATGAATCCCCACATGCCCATTTCCATCTTCAACAAATATCAAATCAGAGTCATTCTTGTTCTTTCAACCCTCCCACATAACTCCACCACCCCAAGCCCCTATATTATTTTGAGTCAAACTGCTAACATCATATTATTTCCTTAGCTCAGTAAGTACCCCTAAAAATAAGAATTCTTTTAAAGAACATAAGCTATAATACCATGAATCTACATAAATGTTCTAATAATTCCTTACTATCATTAAAAATCCAGTCTGGTATTTCTAATTTTCTCAAAAATATATTCTTACAATTTGTTTTGTTGAATCAAGATCCAAACAATTTCCATACACTGAATTTTCTGGATATCTTAGGTGTTTTTTAAAGTTTAGCTTCTCCCTTCTCTTTTCCTTACAATTAATTGTTTCCCTTACAATTAATTTTAACGAAATCAAGTCATTTGTGCTGTTCTGCAGTATTTCTCACATTCCAGATTTTGTTGATTGCTGACTCTATCTATGGTAATATTTAACATGTCCCTCTACCACTGTATTTCCTTTAAAATGATAGTTATAGCCAGAAGTTTGATCAGGCTTAGGTTGATGGTTTGACAAAAAAGACTTCCTTGAACGTATTTCGTAATTCCAACAGGAGGCACATAGTGTCTGCTTTTTGTGATGTTAGTAGTCATTGATTATAATTACCTAGATCCACTATTTTATTAGAGGCTTACAGAATGGTAATTTTCTAATTCTTTCCTCCTTCATTTGCTACTTTCATAAAAATAAGCCTCAAGATATTTGGTTGACCTGAGGTTGTGTAGGAAAAGCAGGTAGAAT
Source organism: Panthera pardus (assembly GCF_024362965.1). Lineage (NCBI taxonomy): Eukaryota > Metazoa > Chordata > Mammalia > Carnivora > Felidae > Panthera > Panthera pardus. The sequence continues at coordinate 67,272,627 of NW_026526766.1, read as the reverse complement.
ATTTCTTTCTCTATTTACCAATTTTCAGAAAAATAAGAATTGGTTCTTTAGCACACTGCAAAGGTTGCCAGTAACTTTTTTCCTTTTAAAATATTATTATGTTAGTTGGGTGCCTGGGTGGCTCAGTCAGTTACGCGTCTGACTCTTCATTTTAGCTCAGGCCATGATCTCCTGGTTCATGAGTTTAAGCCCTGTCCCCGGCTCTGTGCTGACAGTGCAGTCAGCTTAGGATTCTCTTTATCCCTCTCTTTCCTCCCCTCCCTACTCATGCTTTCTCTCTCTCAAAAATAAACAAACATTAAAAAAATATATACCTTTGGAGCACCTGGGTGGCTCAGTCAGCTAAGCATCCGACTTCAGTTCAGGTCATGATCTTAAGGGTTTGTGAGTTCAAGCCCCATGTCACACTCTGTGCTGACAACTCAGAGCTTGGAGCCTGCTTCGGATTCTGTGTCTCCCTCTCTGCCCCTTCCCCGTCAGCCCGATAGTGCTCTGTCTCTCTTTCTCTCTCAAAAATAAACATTAAAAAAATTTTTTTTAATATGTCATTAAGTGGTACCTGGGTGGCTCAGTGACTTAAGCATCCAGCTCTTGACTTTGGCTCGGTTCACGATCTCATGATTCCTGAGTTTGAGCCCCACACATGGCTCGCTGCTGTCAGAGCAGAGCCCGCTTCAGATCTTGTCCCCCACCCCCTCTCTCTGCCCTCCCCCCTTGTACTCTTTCTCTCTCTCAAAAATAAATATTAAAAAGGAAAAAATGTATCATTATGTTACATTGTGTTTTCACATCTTAATGTATTTTCCACATCTTAATGTATTTAACATTTATTTATTTTTAGAGAGTCAGAGACAGAGTGCGAGCTGGGGAGGAGCAGAGGGAGAGAGGGAGACACAGAATCTGAAGCAGGCTCCAGGCTCTGAGCTGTCAGCACAGGGCCTGATGTGGGACTTGAACTCACAAACTGCGAGATCATGACCTGAGCTGAAGTCGGCACCTAACCGACTGAGCCACCAAGGCGCCCCAATCACATCTTAATGTATTTTAATCCATGAATTTATTATTCTTATGGATGCTCAAATTGCTTCATCTTGGTCCAGGGGGAATCTGTTCACACTGGCCCCTGAGTCCTTTTGGCATGACCCTAGTAGTTTTTAGTAGCTTCCTTATTTTCTGATATAAGGTGTTCCAAGCTCATCTTGTATATATCCTGTCACAGACCTGGAATCAGCCATTTCTCCAAACAGCCATGCTTCCTCTAGTAGAGAAAGATATTTACATAACATAATTTGGATGCTGGTGGTGCTTTTGCTACTGGATTTGTTATTACTTTTAAGTCTTTTCAGGTACAATGCGATATGTCATAAGTACATCCTGATATTTCCTATTACAAATCATAGGGGTTTAAATTCTTTGATTTTATATCTCTTTTTCTTCTATAATAAAAATCTTAGGTTCTAATGACAGTGATTATGTTAAAGTGATATTGCTTTATTATATCATGTTAACTATATATAATACATTATGTACAGAATAGTTTTAGAATAACAATATCAATATTATGACTCAAAATATTACTATACCAAACAGTTTTGGATTTTCTAGTTTTGGTGTTTTTATTTTTTGTCCTTAGGGTACAAAAACTAAGGATATATAGACAAATTACCCTGTTTTAAATCACTTGAAGATGTTCCTCTCTATAGGATTATGCCAACAAATGTATACCAAGTTTTTCAAATTTTTTTTCTGCTTCTGGGAAATTTTTTTCTTTTTTCATTTTTAAAAATTTAATTTGCTTTATAACTGTGGAAATAAGGTTTATTCAGAGAAGTCTAGTTTCTTACCTCACCCTTTTTACTGTTCAGTCTCTATGCTTTACTTTTCAATTTCATCTTTGTGTAATCAATATGATGCACAGAACGTGAATAGTCTATTATTTTAAATATTCAGTAAGTGGCAGTTATCATTATGGGAAAGGCATGTGACTAGTTATTGTCTCTGAAGTTTTCAAATTTGAATACTCTCTACCATAATCTCATGAGTGGTAACTTCTGGTCTTGATCGAATACTGGTTTGTATATCTAAGTAATCTAAAACTGCTTCTTCAGAAACATTAAGGTTTTACTTCAGTGCAGATGTATTGCGGCTTTCCTCTGGTGACTTAAATAAAGTGGGCAGGAAAATTGTAAAAATGAAAAAAAAAAAATTCCAAGCTTCGATGTTAGAAAATCCTGGTTTCAAATCTCAGATTTGCCATTTGCTGTTTTGTGGGATACATTTCTTATCCTCTCTGAGCCTAATTTCCCATATACATAATGGTGGTGATAACATCCGATGTCGGTATTGCAAGAATGAAACAGACTGCTGTATGGAAAGTAAACTACACAATACCTGGAGTATACTGGTGTTCAAGAAAAGTTTGTTCCATTTTCTCTTTTTTAACTTAATCTATACTGTAACCATCCTAGCTGTAATTGAGAGCACATAGATTTTTCTTTGATCAGCATTTACCAAATTTCTGTTCTGTTTGCTTTTTCCAGAGAAGTCATTCCTGGACCACATTTCATCCATTTTCATGCTCCAGATTTGCTCTTCACCCTTCTCCACTCTGCTCTTTGCCTGTGGACGCTGACCTGTATAGAATGTATCAAGGGGCTCCTGTACCCTCTACCTATCTGTTTGAATTTGGTCAATGGGAGCTCCAGCAGGACATTTGAGAGTTTATCAAGAAATTTATTCCTCTATATCCCTTCCTGTAGGGGTGCTACTCCTTGACTGGTTCCTCTCTGGAAGTCTTGCACAGTCTCTTGTTGATTTCCCTAAATTCTGCCCACTCCTTTGTAAATAGTCCCTTTATTAAAATCATGTCAATTACCCAGTTCACAAGGTGCCATCTGTTTGATGCCAGGACCTTGATTTTTTTAAATATATGATTTATTATCAAATCGGTTTCCATACAATGCCCAGTACTCATCCCAACAGCTGCCTTCCTCAATCCCCATCACCCACTTTCCCCTCCCTCCCATCCCCCATCAACCCTCAGTTTATTCTCAGTTTTTAAGAGTCTCTTATGGTTTGCCTCCCCCCCCTAACTTTTTTTTCCCCTTCCCCTCCCCTATGGTTCTTCTGCAGGCCCCTGATCGATACAAAGAAAATACTACTGAGATTGTTAGTCTAAGGTGCACATTTTGCCTCAATTCCTTCAGTTCTAAAGTCTTAAAACTCACATAAATTTAAATTATTGAAAAGCAAAACACCTAAACTTCAGTAAATTATTCCAAATAGCAAGTCACTCACTGAGTTTTGCTTTAACCTCTGTGCCCTCAGCTTTTAACCAAGGGTCAATACAGGAAATGGTCACATGCCATCTCCGTTTCCTGTATCTTCAGTAAGTGTGTTTGTCGTAAACAGCATCTATTATTGTGGCTAATATCCCCGACGTGGTGACATGGGAGGAGTACAAACACTTGGAGGTAAAAAGATATAGGCTGGCACTCTTGCTCAGTAAGAGTCACAAAACTATATTTTTCTGAGCCTCAATCTACTTTCTGTAAAATGAGACACAAATACTTACAGACTTGTATCAATAAAAAAAAAAAAGAAGCGAGAGACCTTTATAAAAAGCTCCATAAGGGGTGCCTGGGTGGCTCAGTTGGTTAAACATCCGACACTTGATTTCAGCTCAGGTCACAATCTCATGGGCTCGTGAGACTGAGCCCCATGTAGGCTCTGTGCTGACAGTGCTGAGTCTGCTTGGGATTCATTCTCTCTCTCTCTCTCTCTCTCTCTCTCTCTCTGCCCCTCTTCCTACTCGTGCGCACACACACACACACACACTCTCTCTCTCTCTCTCTCTCTCCTCTCGCTCCTCGCTCTCTCTCTCTTTCTCAAAATAAATAAACATTAAAAAAATAAAGAGCTCTGTAAATATTCATGCATAGTATATTAAATTTCTTTTAAAAATTCAGCACAAAGGTTTTCCTTACTAAAGAAGTGCTGTGCTTCCTTTATTCTGTTGAAAAGAAGTATATGACTCACTGTGACTCGATTTTTTTTTGGTTTAGTTGATAAGAAATGCACAATTAGGGGGCGCCTGGGTGGCTCAGTTGGTTAGGCGGCCGACTTCGGCTCAGGTCATGATCTCGCGGTCCGTGAGTTTGAGCCCCGTGTCGGGCTCTGTGCTGACAGCTCAGAACCTGGAGCCTGTTTCAGATTCTGTGTCTCCCCTCTCTCTGACCCTCCCCCGTTCATGCTCTGTCTCTCTCTGTCTCAAAAATAAATAAACGTTAAAAAAAATTAAAAAAAAAAGAAATGCACAATTAACTGTAATGTTTCATTATAATGAGCATATTTTTACTAGTGTTTATATACATATTTTTACTTCCCTCTACTTGATATTTATTTATTTGTACTTTGATGATAGTATGGTATATATATGTTATATTTTAAGGTACATCAAATTATTTTTTTTGGAAGAAGATAAGAGCTAAACAAACAAGCCAATACAATGTTTAGAAAAAGAACAATTTGTCCACAAAACATACTGCCTCTTGGGTGAAAGACTCTTGTTCATCTTTTTGCAACATTCCTTTTTAATTCTGCACCCAAACAATATTATAGTGATGGTTCTAACCTCCTATGTTGATGATTTATAATCTATAAATCAGCAATATTCACATCTGCTTACCTATGAAAAGATATTAATAGATATGCTATATTATACATAGCAATCCATATACTACGGTTTCTTGGCAAAAGAAGAATAGGAGAAAGGATAGGAAGAAAACGAGGAAGAAGAGAGGGAGGGAGAAGAGGAGAAGGTGTATATGGAGGGAGGACATTACTTTCTTCCTAGAATTTTTTGTGTCCATTTCAGCATTTTCTCAATGTTCCTTCCCTCGTAAGATTTGAGAATTGTTCCCATCAGTACAGTACCTCAATAAAAGAACATTTTCCTATCCCACCATATGACTTTGTTTATGAATATTCTGTCCTTATTCGAAGAAAGGGGAAATCAATTCAGATCTCTCCCAGTCAGTCACGACTACTTCCCGGAGACCACAGGCTTTCTCCAAGCCAAATCCAGGGCCTATGAGACACCATCCCCTAACTTGTGAATCAACAGGACAGAAGCTAGATAATAAGCTTTATATGTTAGAATAAAGTGAAATTCTTGAGCTACAGAACTACTACCTTGTTTCAGGCAAAAGAAAGATTTCAAGTAAAGAGCAAGTATAAATGTATCTATTGTGAAAAAGAAAAATACAACTGAAAACAGTTGTAAGTCCAAGAGGAGACCGTAGATTTTTAAACACGCTCTTCAGGCCAAAGATCTTATTTGTGTATGATCAAGTATGATTTACCAAGCAAGGGGCTCACTGTCCTACCTGAAACATCCTTTTCAAAGACACTGCAGTACTATTATGCTATGTAAAGCGCCAGGTCATTAAGGGCTCTGTCAATCAAGTGATTGATTCCTCCAGATACAGCTAGTGAATAAAGAAGGCACTTCTCAGTTTCAGACTGAAAGTCACACTCCACCTGCTCCAAGCCCCGGGGTTTTGAGAAAAGGAGAAGTTAACCTAATCTACTTCTATGCTAAAAGAAACATTTGGTTCTTAAAGCCAGACTTTGGGACTTCTTTTGTCTAAGCAGAAGCTGATTCTTCAGGAATATCTGAAAAACACTTCTGGATTCCTTTATCTCTTCATCATAGGATGATCTGGGGTAGATAAATATGGTAACATGTACCATATTTAAAAATAAATAAATAAAAAACTCTAATGATTCTGAAACTGCAGCTAAATAACCAAACCCTAGAAAAGTTCTGATTACTTGCTCATCCAGTTTCTCACTTCCCAAAGTGTATTGTAAAAATTTTCAATCAGACAGCAGAATTGAAGGAATCCTACCATGAACACCTGTATACTAATCACCTAGATTATATCATTAACCTTTAGCAGACTTGCATTTATTAATACCGATTTATTCATACTTCTATATATACAATCATCCTATCCATTCCTTAGGCTTTTCAAAGCAAACTGCAGACATCTATTTCCCTCTAAATACTTCATGCATATCACTAAGTAGAATTCAATATTTGTTTGGTAGTTCTTTTCTTTGGATTTAAAATTTCCATACAATTTAATGCACAAATACTATTTTGCATTTATCTGTTGTAACCTAGGAGTTTATTAAGATGTAGAACACTACCATAACCCCAGAAAGCTCTCTCTTTCCCTCTTCCAGTCAATCCCCTTACTACTCTGGAGATAACCCTTGTTCTGATTTTTCTCCAGCACAAATTAGATTTCTTATTCTATAATATAATATAAATAGAATCATGCAGTATGTATCCTTTGTATAAGACTCCTTTTATTCAGCATAGTGTTTTGCAAATTTATCTGAGTTGATGCATACACGTATCAGTAAATCTTCCCATTTTATTGTTGAGTCATCTGCCACTGGATGTAGATACCAATTTACTTATCCATTCCCTTATAGACTGACATCTGGGATCTCCACATTGTGCTATTATGAATAAAACTACTATAAACATCCTTGTACAAGTTTCTTTCAAAGTATTTTGGGTAAACAAATAGGATTGGGATCATTGGGTCTTAGCTATAAATCACTCTTTTTTTTTTTTTTTTTTTTTGGTGATTGCCCTATGAATGACAATATTCATTCTTAATTTTTCAGTCTACTGTAGAAAATTTTCAACTGTTAAGAGTCCATTTAGTCCCCTTGATCCTTTAGGCTATAGTGATCATAAACCTTACATCTACATATGCTACATAACCTCTAAAACAATGTTATAAGTTTTGCTTTATTTGTTCATATATATTTTTATCACATAAATTTTTTTCACGAATGCTGAAATTGGTCATGTTTCTATCCATTAATAATGAGCTACCAGAAAGAGAAATTAAGAAAATAACTTACAATTGCATGAAAAGGAGTAAAATGCCTAGTGGGGGAATAAATTTAACAAAACTGGTGAAAAACCCGTACTCTGAAAACTATAATACATTAATGAAAGAAACTGAAGATGACACAAATAAATGCAAAGATATTTTGTGCTCATGGATTGGAAGAATTAATATTGTTAAAATGTCCATACTACCCAAGCAATCTAGAGATTCAATGCAATCCACATCAAAATACCAATGGCACTTTTTTCACAGAACTAGTACAAAGTATCCTAAAATTTATATGGCATCACAAAAGACCCCAAATAACCAAACCAGTCATGAGCAAGAAAAAGCTAGAGGTATCATGCTTCCTAATTTCAGACTATCCTACAAAGCTATAGTAAACAAAACAGTATGGTACTGGCACAAAAACAGTCACACAGATCAATGGAATAGAACAGAGAGTCCAGATATAAATTCATGTATGTGTGGTCAATTTATCTATGACAAAAGAACCAAGAATACACAATGGGAAAAACAGTCCTTTCACCAAACGGTGCTGGGAAAACTAGACAGCTACATGCAAAAGAACAAAACTGGACCAGTGTCTTACATCATATATACAAAAATAAATTCAAATTAAAGATCTGAATGTAAGACCTGAAACCATAAAACTCCAAGAAAAAAACAAAATCTTTGACACTGGTCTTAGCAATATTTTTTTGGACCAGTCTCCTTTTTGTAAGGGCAACAAAAGCTATAATAAACAAATGAGATTACATCAAACTAAAAAGCTTTTGCACAGCAAAGGAAGCCATTAACAAAATTAAAAGGCAACCTACTGAAGGGGAGAAAATATTTGCAAATGGTATACAATGGGCTAATATCCAAAATATATAAAGAACTCACACAACTTAAAATGAAAACAAACAACCTGAATAAAATGGGCAGAGGACTTGACTAGATGTTTTTCCAAAGAAGACACACAGATGGCTAACAGGGATGTGAAAAGATGCTTAACATTACTAATCATCAGGGAAATGAAAATCGAAACTGTGATAAGATATTACTTCACACCTGTCAGGCTGGCATTATCAAAAGACAAGAAATAATAAGTGTTGGCAAGGATGTAAAGAAAAGGGGACCCTCGTGCACTGTTGGTGGGAATGCAAACTGGTGCAGCCACTATGGAAAACAGTATGAAGGTTCCTCAAAAAATTAAAAATACAAGTACCATGCCATCCAGCAATTCCATTTCTTGGTATTTATCCAAAGAAAACAAAAACATGACTATGAAGAGATATGTGCACCCCAATGTTCACTGCAGCATTATTTACAATAGCCAAAATATGGAAGCAACCTAAGTGTTCATCAATAGATGAATGAATAACAAAGGTGTGGTGTATATACACAATGGAATATTACTCAGCCACAAAAATGAATGAAATCTTGCCATTTGTGACAACATGGATGGACCTAGAGGGTATTACGCTAAGTGAAAGACAAGACAAATGAACAAACAAAACAGAAACAGATTCATAGATATATGAAACAAACTACTGGTTACCAGAGTAGGTAGGGCTCAGGTGGGTGGGCAATATAGATGAAAGGGATTAAGAGGACCAAACTCCAAGTTATAAAATAAATTAATCATGATGTAATGTACAGCATAAGCAACATAGTTAATAATATTGTGATAACTTTGTATAGTGACAGATGGCAACTAGACATATCACTGGGGATCATTTTGTAATGTATAAAAATATCAAATCACTATAATGTACACCCAAAAATAATAGGATACTGGATGTTAACTATATTAAAATTAAAAATAAATATTCATATATATATATAGAAGAAAGAAAAAAACTTCTATATTTATCTCATATTTATCATTCCCAATAATTATAACTCCTTTTTGATAATACTTTAATAGAAAAAGCAATGTACACATCCACAAAATAATTTCTAGGTATTTAATAGCTACTTTATGTGACCAATAAAGATAAACAATTTATATGACAGGCTCCATATGATACTACAGTAAGATCCTTGTGCTACTGCTCCTTTTAAATATTTGCAAATTTGATTCTGGTGGGATAATAATAACTTTATCTACCTGTGATGGTTCATTTTATGTGTCAACGTGGTTAGGCTATAATAGTTGTTCAATTAGACACTAATCTAGGTGTTGCTGTAAAAATATTGTGTGCATGTGGTTAACATCTACAATTAGTTGACTTTAAAGGAGATTATCTTTGCTAATCTGGATGGACTTCATTCAATCAGCTGAAAGCATTAAGAGCAAAACTGAATTGTCACTGAAGAATAAGAAATCCTACCTGTGGTCCGCAGATTCAGCTCCTGCCCAAGGTCCAAGATTTTCTAGCCTACCAACCTACCCAAAATATTTCTTAACAATTACAAATATGTATATGTGTATGTGTATGTGTATATGTATATGTATATGTATATGTATATGTATATAAACATATAGGAGGGAACCATTATCTTTGGCTATAGATATTAAGGAAAGTTTCCAGGAAAGGTTATATTGGGACTTGATGGGATGTGAAGCTTATAGAGGTGTTTTTCAAGCAAAAGATGGTAGAATGGCAATTTACAACTAGGTACTGACATATGCAAGAAGACAAAAGTGTGTTTAGAACCCCTCTGTGTTAGGGAAAGGTCACTACAATGTGGCTGGAACTAAGGGCAGGATGAAAAGTGGCAAGAAATGAGACTGGAATGATAAGTTAAAACTTGGTCATAAACTGCCTCAAAGGTCCTGCCAAGAATTTTGAATTTTATTCCCAGGGTTATAAGGAAACCCTAGAAGACCTTAGAATAGGGTGGTGGTATGAACAGATCCGTATAAATGGGTATTGGTTTCACAGGGACAGAACAAAGGGTGGGGATATCAGCCATGCTCCTTATCATGGTGTATGGGTTTGTAGTTTTATCTGGATTTGTTCTTACTTTCCCTCTAAATTCAGTTTCAAGCCCTTTTGACCAGTTGGGTCTCTCACTAAAGCCCATCATCTCCATCTTTTAGAAATACAGGGCAATAGGTTGAGCCCAGAGCAACCAACAAAACTGGATGAATGCTGTTCAGGTTAGGCTTAAGTAGCAAGCAGAGGCAGTTTGTGCCAGGTGGGTCCCAATGGTAGGTCTGGGAATGGAATTTCCAGCATTTGGACAGGTCAGGGCATCAGAGATAATGATGTTTGTGAGCAAGTCACACAAAAGTAACCTCTGATCCTAGAGCAGAGGCTATTCACTTTCTGCCCTCTGTTACACTCCCAGATCTACATGGTGAGAACAATGTTCTGGGGAATGTGTCTGCAGTCATATTTCTAAATTGCACTTTGCCTTTTATTAAGAAAGGTGTAGAGTTACCAGGCCTTCCAGGTGGTTCTTATATTATTCATGATTACACAGAGCATTCTAGATGACTCCAAGGCTGTGGAAATTATGCCTGAGAAGAAAGGTACAGAGAAGAACACATACCTTTTTGTAAGTTATCAACAATTATTACATAGCCCAAATGAGAGTTAGTGTGAAATGGTAAACAAGAACAGTATGGAAGTGAGACAGCATGGGAAGCAATTAAATGGACTTACAAAGGAAGCATCCAGGTTTTAACATTATTGCCAATGAGAGAAATGAAGAAGGTATCAAATTTGATCTTGAGTGCCAATGAGGAATTATTCTTTCTACTGAAAAAATCACAACTCCTCAAAGACAGAAAAAATACACTTGCTTAATAACTGAAGAGCAGACACTAGAATACATACACTGTAGGTAACATGCAAGCATAGAAATCAACTGATAAGGTCTGTACTCAAAGTAAGCATCGAATGAGGGCTTAAGAAAAATTTAATAAAGAGATTGACATTTCACAGGTGAATGGCAAAGGAGAAGAACAGCAAGAGGCAAATGGAGGAAAAAGAGAAGAAAGTTGACCATGTTAGAGGAAGATTCCACAGGTGAAGCCTCCTGTCTCTATGCTAGTGGGAGGCTTCATCTGGCCCACAGCCCAGTCTCTGACCTTGAAGGGTTGGTTAATCCTGCACCAGCCATTAGAACAGGCTGCCAAAATGCCAGCATCACTGGAGCTCAAAGACTATTATTTTATGCCAACGTTCTCTGCGACTTTGTAGCCAGCACATTCTACCAGCTTCCCTTCAGTGGTTTACTGTTCAAAACATAAAGCCCCATGGTCATCTTGTTTTATTCATATTTGCACCTCCTAAATGCTCTGATTTTCTTAGTCCTGGTCCCAAGCTCACTGCTCCTTTGTCTTGCAAACATTCCCAGTAAGACCTCTGGAACTCTTCATTATAAACAAATCCTCTCATATTAACCTTGTCATACATTAATCTTTCTACTTCTGCACTTTGATTGAAAATATGGTTTTCCTGTCAGCCCTCTCAAATGAAAGCTGTTCATTCTTCCACATTTTACCTTATTTAATGTCAGGAGGTAGGTTTTAGGTTTTCTTTGTTTCTTAATGCTAATTCCAGATTTTTGTTTATCCACTCTTTTATAAAAACTCCTGTCCCTACAAGTTCTATCCTCACCCAACACTGTCTCCCATTGGCTTCATGGTCCATTCCCTGCATGCACTGTAGATTCTAGAACTACACTAACCTCTGTCTCACAAGAGTGGCTTTACTTTCCATGTTGATGAGTCATCCAGCATTTCACACTATCAGCCCTTGCGGCCTTCATCTCCACTCCATTCTACTTGTACCTAGCCATTCACTTTTATGGCCACTCTTTAGACCTTGTTACCACCTGGAATGTTTCCTCCTTTGAAATATTAAGCTTTCAGTATCTCATATAAACCACCTTTCATGTCTCTCGATATCATATTCCAATCTTAAATGTCCTTCAACCTACCTGATACTTCGAATTTTTCATTTCTTCCCCTTCTATCAGTTGTGTTCTAAACTCTCATCTTTGTCTTCTAACTGCAGTCCCATAACGGACCACTGAACTACTCGTTAATACTTATAGTTCTCCCCAATATTTCCACTTTATCTAACATAAACCTAACTGTAGTATAATTTTTCATTTTTTTCCACGTCTACACCTGCATTGTTTAGTGCTTCTAGAAAAAGCAAGCAACCATGCAGACTGATAACTCTACAAACCTCATGCTCTCTAAACTGAACCAAGTATGGCTCATTGGTCTCTTTATCAACTCTTGGTCATCTCCCCTTTCTGCCTCTCACTGATGCTCTTTTGAATCTTCACTGGTCTCAAATGCTCTACCCAATCAATGCCCACCATCTTCATTCTCAGCAATGATCTTGTGCCTTTCAAAATTCTAGAGAACTAGTCTTCCAAATTCCTTTACCTACCTTATCTACATTCACACCAACTGTTCTTCTGCAGTGTAAAAGACTGAGTTGTCCTTCCTTTTGACAACAGCCAGTCGCTTATCTGAGTCCTGAATACATCCCCTGCTACCTCCATTTGCACTTGAATTTTTAAATCATCTCATTTCCCTCCTGAATTCCTGAATTCTTCCTCCTGGGCCAATAAATACTTTCAAGTTTTTCCCATCTTAAAAAAATGAGAGTATCTCTTCAATCTTACAAATCTTTCTAGTGACCTTCCTCTTCTAAATCCAAATCTCTAAAACCCCTTCAAAGAGTAGTCTACACTCACTACTCACCAGTTCACTCACTAACATCTTTGAATTGTCAAATGTCTTGAATATTTTTCAATAATCCCAGAATGTGTGTGTGTGTGTGTGTGTGTGCGTGCACGCCCACACCTCTTCAAAAAGTTGCAAATTAATATTCAGTCTTCTATTGGAAAACTCCTTCAGCATGTCCCACAAGCACCTTTAATGTCAACAGGTAACAAAACTGAGCTTACTAATTCTCTGAGGCAGATCTTTCTTCAGTTTTGCCCATCACAGATGCTGGCATTGTCATTCATCTAGTCACTGAAAACTAAAACCTAGGAGGCATTTTGATTAATTTCTAACCAAGACATGCCAATTTTATATCCTTAATATTTCTTTTTTTAACGTTTATTTATTTGGAGAGAGAGAAAGCAGGAGTGTGAATGGGGGAGGGGCAGAGAGAGAGAGAGAGAAAATCCCAAGCAGACTCCACACTGTCAGCACAGAGCCTGACGTCAGGCTCCATCTCACAAACCATGAGATCATGACCTGAGCTGGGATCAAAAGTTGAAAGCTTAACTGACTAAGCCACCCAGACGCCCCTATCCTCATTCTTTCTTTTTTTTTTTTAATTTTTTTTTAACGTTTATTTATTTTTGAAACAGAGAGAGACAGAGCATGAATGGGGGAGGGGCAGAGAGAGAGGGAGACACAGAATTGGAAGCAGGCTCCATGCTCTGAGCCATCAGCCCAGAGCCTGATGCGGGGCTCGAACCCATGGACAGCAAGATCGTGACCTGAGCTTAAGTCGGATGCTTAACCGACTGAGCCACCCAGGTGCCTCATATCCTCATTATTTCTAAGATAAATTCTTTCTTTTCCATCTCAAATAGCTATTCAAGTTTGTATCCTCATTACCTTTCACCTATAACACTTAGACAATTCGTCTATGGTTTCCTTGTGTCCAATCATGCCTTCCATAACCCATACTGCAGGATGACTTTCCTAAAAATGCAGATGAGATAATGCCACTTCCCTGATTTAACTATTCAGTAGTTCCTCATTTCCTACAGATAACATCCACCATATCCTTCACGATCTAGGCCTCTAACAGAATCCACCACCCCCCAATTCTAACTTAGTGCTTTGTCATTCAACAACACTAAGTGCTTATAACTCTCTTACACAATGATATTTCTCTAATTTGATTCTGTACTTATACTGAATTCTCTGCTAAAATGCTTCTCCTCAACTCTTGTCTTTGCCTAACCATGTTGAAGCTTCTAATTCCAAATTCTGTATTACTTTCCTTAGGACGGATTACCAGTATTTCCAATATTCTTTGTATTTTCATATACCTTATACACATTTCCACTAAAATGGATATGGTCAAGATTACCAATGAACTCTATCTTGTTAAATTCAGCGATCAATTATTTATTATCATTTTCCTTAAACTCTGCAGCCTTTGAAAAAGATAAGCACTTCTCCTGAAACAGCTTGTCTTGGCTTCTGAAATATCAGTCTTTTGTTTTTTTTCTTACAAACTGGTTGATGCATCTTGGTTTCTTTTGTAGGTTACTCTGCCACTGCTTCTAGTATAACTGGAATGCCTCAGAGTTCAATTATCAGCTCTTTTTTCTTCTATATCTATTTCTTTTTTTTTAATGTTTATATATTTTTGAGAAAGACAGAGCATGAGCAGGGGAGGGGTAGAGAGAGAGGGAGACACAGAATCTAAAGCAGGCTCCAGGCTTTGAGCTATCAACACAGAGCCCAATGTGGGGCTCAAACTCATGAACTGTGAGATCATAACATAAGCCAAAGTCAGATGCTCAACTGACTGAGCCACCCAGGTGACCGCTTTTCCTCTATAACTATTTCTGAGTAGTATCCTTCACAATATTTCAATACCAAGTATGAGTGATAAATCTCACATCTGTATCTGTATCTGTGTTGACGTTTCCCCTGAGCTTTAGACCTGGATATATTACTACCATCTCAAATTTAACAGGTTCCTAAAGTACTCTTTATTCATAATCTCCTTTCCTCCTTAGTCTTGCCTATTTAAGTTAATGGCAACACCATCCACCATTAGTTCAGCTCCAAACGTAGGGGCCATCTTTGGATGTTCCATTTCTCTTATTCTTCTCTCCAAGTAGATCTTAAATCTGACCACTGCACATTATCTCCATTGCCACACACCAGCTCTAGATGCCATCTTCTTTCACTTGCAATGGTCTCCTAACTGTCTCCCTATTTCCACCTTGGCCTCTCTCATCCATCCTCTGCCCTGAATAAAATTAAATTAAATCATGCATTAGGTTGTATTACATCCTTCCATAAACCCTCCAATAGTTTCCAATTGCACACAGAAAAAAAATAAAATTCATTAGGGGTGCCTGGATGGCTCAGTCAGTTAAGCTTCTGACGTCAGCTCTGGTCATGCTTTCATAGTTCATGAGAACAAGCCCCACATCAGGCTCTGTGCTGACAGTTCAGAGCCTGGAGCCTGCTTTGGATTCTGTGTCTCCCTCTCCCTCTGTTCCTCCCCTGCTCACACTCTCTTTGTCTCTCTCTCAAAAATAAATAAAAATTTTAAAAATTAAAAAAAAAAGCAAACTCATTAACCATGACCTATAAAACTCCAGTGATCTGGCCCCTGCCTCTCTCCTCAGCCTCATTTCATTCCATCAGTTCCTTCACTTGCTAAGACTGAACTTCATTAGATTTCTCTCTATTCCTTTTCCCGCTCTTTCCATATCTGCCTGCCTCAAGTGATTTTTGTGTTCCTTCTTTCTGGCATGTTTTTCCTGCTTATCACTGTACTTCTGTCATAACCACTCTTTCTAAAATACATCAACCTTTCACTCCTTCCCTCCAATTATCACCATCCCTCCTTTTTTTGTCTATTTAACACCACTCTGAAATAATCATATCTAATCACATTCCTATATTTCCTTATTTCCTTCTTGTCAGACCTACATGAGCAAGACTCCTATGTGTGTCTGGTAACTGCTGTATCCCCAATGCCTAATACAGCCTGCAATATTTGAGGCATAGATGTTTTCCCCTCTGCCCTATCCCACAAGAGACTGTGAACTTCTTGAAGCTACCCTAATGATTTCTAGCACAATGACTGGCTCACAAGTGTTGCTAAAATAATATTTGTTGAACACCTACCATTTGCCATATATGCTACATACATTATTAAATGAATAAATAAATGAATTAATAAATTAATGAACTAGTGAATGAATGAACATACCAACATAATTAAACTTATGCTAGCAACACTGGCTTAGTATTTTCATTTGTTCCTTGGAGGAAAAAAAATGAAGGTTTATACTAGCACTATGTTATATATGGCATATTTTATGTAAGTATGCCCCAAGTCATCTGTGAATTAGCTTTATATAGTTTTCACTCCATGGTGGGGATTCAATCATGTTCAATTAATCCCTTTGTTAATCTGCTCTAACACTGAGTTAGAAAACCTTTGCTGGCACAGGAGCAGAGAGATACCTGGTCTGGGCGATTTGAGTCTTGCCTTGGTTACTCTAGTATCCAGAGGTGAGCAACCAGATAAATATCCTCCTTATAGACACCTGGGCTAAGTCCACGACTGCCAGGGGTGTCATGTCTTACAATTCTACTGAAGTTATCCTTTTATGAGTCCAATGAGACAATCATATTTTTGTTATTTATTTTCCTCTGGTTGGTGCTCTTTAGTCTAAAGGCCAACTATACATAACCACTGTGGTGGTTCCACACCCATCAGAGAGGTTATCCAAGGAGATATAATTTGGAGAAAAAGAAAGAATTTGGCATCTAGGCCCATCTCTTGGATAGGGAAAAGCAGTGGAAACATATTGGAAACATTGCCAGGAAAACCCCATTTTCCATAATCAACAAGTTGACCAAGAGTTTGGCTTGGGTTTACTAGAGCACTCTAATTTCACAAGAATTTGCTTCCTAATTAGTCTGAAGAGGAAGAAAGAGAGTTGTTTTCAGAGTCCCTGGCAAGTCTTTAGTCTACACCATGCCTCCTTATGAACTGGAGTGAAGTGATTTCATCATTTTGTGGAATTTGCCCAAGTGGAAAAAGGCAGGGCTGAAAGGGGGAAGCCTAGATGTGTGGATGTGAGCAAGTTGCTAATTAGCGGATCCTTCAGTAGTCTTCTATTCCCACTGGAGGCAATCCCATTCTTCCAGTTCCAGTTCTAAAAGCCTTGGAGTTACTCTTGGCTCCTCTCTTTCTCTTATACTCCTCATTCCATCCATCTGCAAATGCTGTCAGGTCCACCTTTCAAATATACCACAAATCCAACCACTTCTCACTTAGAAAGCCACCAATGAAGTCTATGTCACTGCCCTGTCTTACCTGGATTACTGCGAAAGCTTTATTTGGAATATCTTTTTATTTTTTTTAATTATTACTATTATTATTTTTAATTTTAGAGAGAGATGGAGAGTGTGAGCAGTGGGGAGGGGCAGAGGGAGAGAGGGAGAGACAGAATCCCAAGCAGGCTCCAGGCTCAACACAGAGCCTGATGTGCTGGGATAATCATGAGCCGAAATCAAGAGTCAGATGCTCAACTGACTAAGCCACCCAGGCACCCCATTATTGCAAAAGCGTTATACACATTTTCTATGCTCTTAGCAGCCAGAGTTACCTTTTCCAAACATAAGTCAGATCATGTCACTCTTCTTACAACCCTCCAGTGGCTTGCATCCCACTCAGAATAAAGGCCAACATCTTTACAATTGTCTATGAGGCTCTACATAATCAGGCCCCTATAATCTCTTTGACCTCATCTCTTACTGGTCTCTTGTTCATTCACTCTACTACTGCCACTCTGCCCCCTTGTTGTTTTTCAAATACACCAGCCATACTCATACCTCAGTGCTTTTGCACATGCTATTCATTTCTGCCTGAAACACTCTTCCCCAGACGTCAGCCAAGATCACTCCCTTATCTCCTTTATGTCTTTACTCAATGTCTCTGCCTCGGTGAGACCCTTCCTATTAGATCTAGACAAACCCCAACTACCCTACCAACTCTCCACATCTTCTATGTTTCACTTCTCTCCATAGCACTTCCTTCCATCTGAATATGTATTTTATTTATTGCTTATATCTCCCAAGAGAATGTTAATTTCCACCAAGCCATGGGTTTTGTCTGTTTTGTTTGATCCTGTACCCTTACCACCTAGAAAACCTGAAACAGAAGAGGTACCCAATATCGGCTTATTGAATAAATAAACCCTCTGAGGATTGATAGAATAATGTACATAGCATATATGGCAAATGGTAGGTGTTCAACAAATAGTAATTTGCATCCTCACTCCCTCTTATATTGATTACAATATAGTGTCTGTGATAGTTAACTGTTTGGAATGACATATCAGTATGGAAATATAAGCAATTCCCAAAGGAATTTGTCTAATTCATAGATGGATGATTCATATGGCATTATTTATAGAATCAAAGGGCATCCAAAACATAGCTGGATGTATCCTTTAGTCAAAATAATTAAACATGTGATGACTATATATAATCCAATCTTCATGAGTGTAGAAGTAGCAAATAGTAATCTAAAAGTTTGAATATCTAGGCTTGACTACATGATAGGGGAAAACTTATGGGTAAATCCCCCCTTACATGTAACATGGAAAATACTCAGGTTCAAATTACAACCATTAGCCATGTTTTCTGGTCAGGAAATTTTAGACTTTCAGAGCCTCAGCTTTTTTTCATCTAGAAAATGGGGATATAATATTCCCCTCCAGCTGTTTTGGGGATTACAGAAATAGCACATGTGAAAAAATGTATTTCAGAGTTTAGCTGTTGGAATAGAACAAAAGTTAATTTCCACCAATAAAAAGTCTGGTCCTGATCCTGTTTTTCCTTCAGCTGTAGACAATAACTAAAGAGAAGTTATGGTCACTTGGAAGAACCTGCCCTGTGTGTATGCATGTTGTACCCTCCCTCTATAGTAAAAATAGCTGCTACAAGGTGAAAGCTTACTCTTGGCCAGATGCTGATTCTCTTAATATGTTTAACAACCACGGGAAGTAGATACAGTTACCATTGTCTAGATGCAGAAACCAAGTGCCAGAATGATTAAGTCCCTTGACTAATATCACACAGCTAGTAATTGGCTGATCCTGTCTCCCGACACCGTGCCCTGAGCTGTGTCCACTATATTATACAATGCTCAGTGGGAGACCTAGAACAATTCAGAAGCCTCACACGGCTGTTCTGTCCATCATTCGGTTTATTTCCCTCACTAGAGTGTAAGTATCAGCAAGCAGCACCTCTGAATGATTCTTCTCTGTACTCAGAGCACCTGGCATGGGGCATAGCACATAGTAAGTGTTTGGGAATTGTGTGCTGATTGAATGGGCATGGCCTGAATTATTCATCAGCAGACAGGGGTTACTGAGTCCCCAGAATAGGTTCAGGACAAGCCTCTTCAAGGTGCACCCAAGCAATTGGGCCATCTGGAGCTCTAGCTAACCTGAAAAACCTTCTTGACATTGTCTGGGGTCCATCTAATATGAACTCTGTTCTGTCCCCTCAACCAGCTGAGCACTTACAGCTCAGGGCCAGGCCCTTAACCTAAGATCATTGCATAGATGATCACATCCCTGGTAAACCCAATAAACTCTCTAAATGTAAAAGAACCTATTTTACTTCAGGGTCTGGACATGTGGTTTATATATGACACCAGTGATCATGAACAACAATAACCATAAAATCTAGCATCCATGTCAAAGTGCCTTCACATCCATCTCTTCCAATTCTTACAATAACTTCTCAAGGTAGTTCTGATTCACCTCCTTTCAAGTTTGAGTGCACTAGGGCTAAGAAAGAGTAAGTGTCTTGCCAAAGAACACAGATGAAAACAGTAGCTTTGCTTATTTGGAGTCTGCTCTGGACCATATGCTCTGCTGAGCATATCACTTACACTATCTCTTTTAATCTTCACAAAGGCCTCATGACGTAGGTAATATTACGTCTCATATATTTCATAGGAGAAAAGTGAAGCTTAAATTTCCCAAAGTTGCACAACTGCTAAGATACGAAGCCTAGATTAACACTCAGGCCAGGACTTGCCCTTTTGTCCACTCTGCTACGCAGCACAGTGTAATGCAGTAAGTGACCAAAGAAAGGAAAGATGCCACCTGTCACATTCTGACTTTACAAGCAACAAATGCTTGGAAATCCATGGATTAATCTATGGATAATAGATAACAAATCTATTATCTATTATTAATCTAGTCAATTAATCCACAGATTAATTAAGTACTACACGCTTTGATTTTTTTCTTCTTAGTTGAGTCTTCTATTTGAAAATTTCTTGAATACCACCTGGCCTTTAGTAACTGGGTGGAATTTTTATAAGTAACTTTTCTTAACATAAATGGCTAATTTCACCCTCCTCTAACTCATCTTATCTCATGAGAAACTCACCTTCCTAAATGTAGTTTTCATTATGTCACTTTCTAGTGCAAGACAATGAATGGGCCCTCATTCCCTGCTATACGAAATCTAACTTCCTAACCTGGCCTTTACCTAACCACCTTAACACACTACCAACTTGTTTCTGACACATTTTTTCTTTATCAGTAAGCTCCTCTTTTCCCCAGGAAGTCTTCTCTCACTGTCCCTGATATATGCATCTCTCTCTACTTCAAACCTGGGGTTCTCAGGGACCATTGGCATTAAAAAGCAAAAGTTTTGGCAATCCAGAAATTGTTTTTTGCCAAGTATGGAATTTGAAGAAACAGTGGCTTTATAGTCTCATGACCATTTCAGAAAATAAAGAAAAAGATTAAAGAAAAAAAACTAAAGGAAAAATAACAGAATCAAAATTAAAAAGTCAAACTCAACACCCAAAAAGCAAATAACCCAGTGAAGAAATGGGCAAAAGACATGAACAGAAACTTTTCCAAAGAAGACATCCAGATGGCTAACAGACACATGAAAAAATGTTCAACATCACTTATCATCAGGGAAATACAAATCAAAACCATGAAGAGATACCACCTCATACCTGTCAGAATGGTTAAAATTAACAATACAAGAAACAGCAGGTGTTGGTGAGAATGCAGAGAAAGGGGAAACCTCTTGCACTGTTGGTGGGAATGCAAACTGGTGCAGCCACTCTGGAGAATTCTTCAAAAAACTGAAAATAGAACAGAAAATAGAACTACCCTATGATCCAGTGATTGCAAAATTAGGTATTTACACAAAGGATACAAAAATACGGATTTGAAGGGGTACGTGTTTATAGCAGCATTATCAACAATAGCTAAACTATGGTGAGAGTCCAAATGTCCCTTGACTGATGAACAGATAAAGAAGATGTGGTATATACATGCAATGGAATATTACTCAGCCATCAAAAAGAATGAAATCTTGCCATTTGCAATGACATGGATGGAGCTAGAATGTATTATGTTAAGCAAAGTAAGTCAATCAGAGAAAGACTAAAGCCGTACGATTTCACTAATATGTGGAATTTAAGAAACAAAACAGATAAAACATATGGGAAGTTGGGGGAAGAGGAAAGAGGGAAACATACTACAAGAGACCCTTCACAATAAAGAACAAACTGAAGGCTGATGGAGGGAGGTGGGTGGGGGATGGACTAGATGGGTGGTGGGTATTAAGGAGGGCACCTGTGATGAGCACTGGGTGTTGAATGTAAGTGATGAATCACTGAATTCTATTCCTGAAACTGATATTGCACTGTACGTTAACGAAATAAAATTTAAAGAAAGTCACAAGGAAAGATAGCTGGATACATATTATATATATACATACATGCACATATATGTATATATAATGACATATAATGGAAATTAAATATAGTATAATAATCAGATTATATATGTTTTATAACATACACACACACCTGTGTACTGGTGTTAAAGTATTGTCCTTCGTTTTATTCCATTTTCAATGGTTTGATGAATATTTCATCAGTGATCAACATCTGCCAGAACATAAGGATTTGGTCTTCTACTTCACTTATATTCAGAATCAAGAGCATACTGAATACATCTTGTATTATTTCTTAAGTTTTCTGTCCTCTCTTTTTAGCTAAATAAGCTCCTTGAGAGCAGAGACCACATCTTGTGATTCCTCTGCATTCCCCACAGGACTTAACTAGGCCAGGACCACTCAGAGGAGAGAGTACAATATATGTGAGTTTATATATAATCAAGACAATCTGAAATATTGCAGGCAATGCATTTTGGGGGCCAATTACCTCTTGGGTGAAATAAGAACAACCCAATTCACCCAATATTAGCTCTCTGGAATGCAGCCCTCCAGCCTGACCTTTTAGTGACCTCCAGCTTCACAGATCACCTGAAACCTCCTTCACTTATCTCCCTGGTAAATCATTTCACTCACTGTTTCCACCACCCTCTCAGGGAAAGCAGGAGAGATTGTCCTAAAAGAGACACATCAAAGCAAGAAAATAGTTTAACCTCAGTAATCAGTTTGTGTTGTCTGTCAGAGCCAGCAGGTAGATTTTCTAGCAAGCCTACAGTCTGTGTCTCTGCATAGTGGGAGAGACATTTAGAGAAAGAATAAAACACCACATAAGGTTCACTGCAATGTGTGCAAACCCACAAAATATTCTCACCCAATTAAAGATTTAATGAGGCCATCTTGGAAAAGCGGTTGTCTTTAGCTGTAGTTAGTATTTTCCCCTCATCAAAGCCTTTATTTAGGGATCGGAATGCCTGGAAACATCTTGACCACTCACCCTTTCCTTGTCTTCTTTGTGCTCTGATATTAAATATTTGGTTAATGGGCCATGTCTCACAGGGCTCTCCTCCTCAATTATTGCCCCTCCCTCCTCCTTGCTGACCATCCAGTATCTCCAGAGCCCTTAGCAAACATTATCTGATTTAACCTTCACAACAGCTCAGTGAGATAGGTTTTCTCACCCTCAAGTTACAGATAAGTAAAGTGAGCCCCAGAGAAGTAACTTGCTCAATGCAACACAGCAATGATGTAGAGTTGGGATTCAAACCCTAGCCTGTCTGACTCCAAATGGTCTGCTCTTTTTATCCAGTCCGCCATATTGTACTGGGTGGCTAGTTATTTTCCAGATACATAGAAGATTCTCATCTGAAAATGAAACATGCAAAATAAGCCTATATCATTTAGCTGACAGCCAGTGTAAAGCCAAGAGAGATTAGTGGACCTGCCAGTTAAAAATGCTCCATGAGAATCAGTTGTCTTTAAAATTGGCTCACACAGGGATTGGTTAAGACTGATTAGGAAGCTAAATTACACACAGCAATAAAGCAATTCAGTTATGGTTTGAGTTAAGACAGATCTAGGTTGGTCTTTATTCTATCAACCTCAGAGGACAGTGGTTATTCCAATTAAAAGGAAGATTATGGGGGGGAGGGGGGGAGCACACAGCTCAGCACCTGACCCATGGCTAGAACTTAATACGTATTCATTTAATCTTATTGACATTCATTTACAGTCCCTCACACAGAAGTGCATATATTTGGCCCATTCTATATTTTATTTTATTTATTTTACTGTTTATTTTTGAGAGAGACAGAGACAGAATGTGACTGGGTTGGGGCAGAAAGAGAGGGAGGCACAGAATCCGAGCAGGCTCCAGGCTCTGAGCTGTGAGCACAGAGCCCAATGTGGGGCTCGAACTCACGAGCTGTGAGATCATGACCCGAGCCGAAGTCGGACGCTCAACCGACTGAGCCACCCAGGCACCCCTGGCCCATTCTATATTTTAGATGCCATGTTGACACCACATTGATTCCTGTAAAATAACAGCTATTTGATTGTCTGGAAAGGTAGAAACTCTTAAGAAACCAGGACAAGCTTGCATCCATGGTAGAGTCATGAGAGGGTCCAGAAAGTTACAGAAGTGCAGTAGAAATGGTCTGTTACAATTGCCCTCCATCAAATATTTTTTGATGTGAGTATAGGGTGAGTCAGGATGCAGCCTCTGAACGGAGAAGAAACAGGTCTACCTAGGATTTATGGTTCGGCATTCTCGCATCTTTTAGAGCGCAAACTGACTCACACATGAATTCTTTGTTTCTCTATTAAGAGGCCTGAATCTGTCAGATAATGAGATTTGAAATGTCTCATTGTACCCCATGAAACTCATGATGGACAGCATCATTCCCAAAGATGAGTGCCTTGTGTGAGGAAATAAGCTGGGAATGTAGAAACTCAGTCAGTAGAAACAGTCTCAATGGTAGAGCTTAAGTATATAGCTCCTGGGTCTTTTTTTTTCCTTTTTTTTTTAACACCATTTCTTCCTGTTACTTCTGTGAGAGAACACCATCCATGACCAGGTGGCATGACATTTACTGGTTCTGCCAAATCACCGATAGAATTGCCTCCTTCAAAATGAGAAGCAACATGGTCCAGGAAGAAGAATTAAAGGAGTATTGATGAGAGAAAAGTTTCTATTGCTAAGAGATGAGGGAGAATGACTGGGAATGGCAAAAAGCAAAGGGGGAAACTTGGGGCTTAAAAAAGCAAGTCACAACTGAATTCTCCAATGCTTATATGACTTTGGACAAATGACTTGAACTCTCTGGGCTCAGCCTTGGAATCCCATTCTATAAAAATGAATAAGATAATACATATGATAAAACATTTATGTGAGCTATTATCCATGTATTTTTTAAATTTTTTTAACGCTTATTTATTTTTGAGACAGAGACAGAGCATGAATGGGGGAGGGTCAGAGAGACAGGGAGACACAGAATCTGAAACAGGCTCCAGGCTCTGAGCTGTCAGCACAGACCCTGATGCGGGGCTCGAACTCACGGACCGTGAGATCATGACCTGAGTCGAAGTCAGACGCTCAACCGACTAAGCCACCCAGGACCCCATCCATATATTTTAAAATATAATAAAAATTCAGCAACTCAAACATATCAACTTCTTTGACCTAAGTACACTGCTATTTCAAAACACAGAGTTTATGGCAAGGATCTGCAATATTAGCAGAAAACAGTTGTTTTGCCTCAGATGCTTCTGGTTAAAAAATAGTTGGAAGGGAGCAGGTGGCATAATCTAACAGTATATTGGCAGACCAGTTTAGAAGATAATACTCAGCTGCAGTTAACAATACTGTATTGTATATTCAGAAGTTGCTACGGGGCACCTAGGTGGCTCAGTCAGTTAAGCATCTGACTTCGGCTCAGGTCATGATCTCACAGTTTGTGGCTTCGAGCCCCGCGTCAGGCTCTGTGCTGACAGCTCAGAACCTGGAGCCTCCTTCGGATTCTGTGCCTCCCTCTCTCTCTGCCCCTCCCTTGTTCACGCTCTGTCTCAAAAATAAGTAAACATTAAAAAAAAGTTGCTAGGCAAGTAGAGTTTAAAAGATCTCATCACAAAAATAAAATCTGTAACTATGTGAGGTGATGGATGTTAACTAAATTTTTGTGGTGATTTGACAATATACACATATATCAAATCATTATATAACAATATAATGTTATATGTCAATTATATATTTCAATAAAAATGAAAAAAATATAATACTCAAGAGTTCCCTCCATGATTGGTTTGCTTCTATTATGATGAGGGGAAGACATGTTATATGTGATGTATATTTATACTAGAAGACAGCAAACGAGAGGGTGGCGTTTCACAATATATGAAATTGATTTCCTGTGGTATCTTATTTTGTGTTCTCTCACACTCTGACAGTAACAAATACTTTTTTGTTTGTTTGCTTGTTTTCACATCCCTCTGGAACAACAGAATATTATACTGGCATGTTAAAGCGGGACCTCATGTTGTGGGGGTGCTGACATGCTTGTACTCTTAAAAGTGCTAATTATCATGGGTGTAAAATTCTAACCAAATAACTTTACTATATTTCTAGGGCATATTTATAGAAATGCTTCTGGTAGCAGGAAAGAGTAGATGACAGCAATTAATACATCAATGTAGAAGTTCTTCTTACATGTTCACATTACTGTAATGCTAAAGCAAAGTATGAAATGATGGATACCCCAATTCTATTCATCCCCAGCAAAAAAAACAGATTTTACATGAGTGGGACAGCTTTGCTGTGAACCCTGAGGATGCCTACCCAGGAGGTTACCTGCCACCTCCTAGGGTACTTTGTAGCTTTCAAAAGATTTTCTCTAATCACCTTATTTGATCTTCACCACAATTTGGAAAGAAAAGCAGTTCCATTTAAAGGGATGGAAACAGAGTCGCAGGGAAGTTGCCATTTTGTCACCTTCATCCAGGCAAGTGGCCTTCCCAGGACTAGCTTTCTGATTCCATCCCACCCCATCCCCAACACTGGAAGTCCAGAGGAAACAAAATATCCCTTGGTTGCTTCTATAAGACTCAGGGACTGCTCTGTTGGGTAATTATGTAGCAAACACAGATGAAGCGCTTCCTGGATCTCATGTTTAGGAAAGAAGAGATAGGTTATGGAACAACTTCCTTAAAAAATGTGTAGAAGTTCTCAAGAACTATAGGGAATCATAAATCTACACCCCAATCCAAATTTTCCGATACTGCTGGCAAGAATTTTATGACAAAGTTGCTATTCTCTTAAATTTTTCCCCAAATTCTTCAAATCATAGAGTTCTAGACAAAAAAAAAATTCAAATTTTAGAAGAGAGGATGGCATTAAATACAGACTCATGCATCATATGGGTTTGCAATGAATTTGAACAAAATTAATTTAAATAATGTTTATGGTGGTGTTTGAGTGGATAGAAATTTAATGTTTTGCTTGGAGCTATCTTTTTAAGTTAGAAGGGGAAAAAAGAAAGCAAACAGAGTACAGAGAGAAATGGTTTAATAAGCCCTAAAACTAATAATGAAACTCAAGCCCAGCACCTTTCACCATTAAAGAGGCTAAGTAACAAATTTGATATAATGGCTGAAAATTATTATAAATTGAGTCTACTAGAGATAAAATTGTGAGATTCTCAACACGTGCCTCTGTTCTTCTAAGACAGCTGCAAGACCCACTCTGGACCATGTAACTGGGTGGGACATCACTGCCCAATGGAGGAGCCAAGACACAAGACACATTGATAGACATGTAAATTAGACAATTCTACAACCAGGATGGTTCTTAAACACCAGGAAACTCAGTTCTCATATTTTAGAGAAGGAAAAATACAAGACCTACAGTGGATAAGTGCCATGCTCAATGCCCGTCAGCTCCTAAGGAGCAGAGATGGAACCAGAACCTGGACATTCAGATTCCCAGTGAATACCTTGAACACTAGACCATGCATCGTATTTTTATTTTTACAAGTATCTCCATTCTTAAAGTCTTATAGGATGAGTATGAGTATGTATTGCTTTCATAATCAGAAAAAAATTTAATGGAGGAAAGCTACTCTATAGGACACACAGAGAAGGTGGGTACCTTAGGTTGTAGAGCATTGAGAAAGGAGATGCGTTTGGGCTGGGGGGAGTATAAATGGGGAAAGGTGTTGATAGAAATGGCATTTAAGATGAAGGAAAAGTAGAGTGGACTGAGTGGTGGGAACATAGCGGAGCAAAGACAGTAAGACCAGAGTATGTAGAATGTATTATGGACCTTTTCGGAAGAGTGTGGACTGGTGGTCTCTGAGGAATGACGCATTCCCCTTTGTCTGGTATTCACTACTTTGTCTGGTGGATGTTTAATATTCTGAAAGGAAGGGAGGGAGGGAGGGTGGGACACTGGAAAGGAGGAAGAGAGGGAGAAAGCAAATGGAAAAAACATGAGGATAAGGGAAGATGAAACCACACTGTGGACATTTTGCACTGTCAACTCTTGGAATTTGGACTTAATTTATGAAATTATATGAAGTCACTGAAGGCTTTTGATCAGAGAAGCCACTTGATTTCAATTATATTTTAGAAAGAGCATTATGGCAGCAATAAAAAAAAGATGAATTAGAAGATGGAAAGACTGGAAATACAGAAGTTTGAGATTTCCTGAACTCCACATACTTTGTTTCTTATCTCTTTAATCTTGATATTTTGGTTAAAGTTTCCAGTGCTGAATCAGTAAACTATTTTGACCAGAGGTGCCCAAAATATATCTTCAATTGCTTTTTAGAAAATGTTTTATAAGTCTTGAGTTTGCAAAATGTATTAGAATTAGCTTAATTGATCATATTCAAATCTGACTCAAAATTGTGGGTTTAAAAGCTACAGTTTATTTTAACACAAAAGCTAAAATAAAAATATCAAATTGTAAATACAATTAAAATCTCAGTCTTTATGATAAAACAACCCTGAAATATTTTAAAAGCTTTCAGTATACTATTATTAAAATATAGAGTTCATGTAATTAAAAAAACCCACACTTGAAAGACTTCCTGAAAAGAATTCTAAAAAACAATATTTTCCAACCAAACTAGTGAATGTGAAGAACTAACAGCAGATAAGTTCTCACTCCAGCCAGTGACCTGTATTCTTGCTCTCCCATCTTTCAGGATACCATAGTTCTCATGGAATGAGGTCTTCAGAGGCAAAATCCTCAAAAAGCCAACCATACAAATGACCAATGGAGTGTGGAATTACATAATTTCTAGTCTCTGCTTCAGTTAACAAGAGGGGAAATGGTGTGCAATATGTAGAGATGAAACCCCAGGCTCTTGGAGGCTAGGCTGTAAAGCTCTAAAGTGGAGGAGAAGAATAAGGGATGGCCTGAATTGGGGATGGTAAATAAGGTAGAGCAAAATCTCATGAAATAATTAAGTAACAGAAAAGGAATGAGCAGACAAAAGCAAACCAGTGAGAGACAGATCTATAGAAATTACCAAATCAACCATGTGGCCTTTAGAATGGAGGGATCATTCATGTGTTGCAAAAGATTAAGAGAATCTGCAAGAGCCTTGAAACCTTACTTCACTGGAAAGAGAATTCAAAGCTGCACAGTAATTCAACCAGCACACCAATAAATATCCAGAGACACTACCAGTTCAAAGATGCTCTCTGCCTAGAGTCGAGTGCATTTGGAAAAAATGGTTTAGGATTCTTTAGGAATATGATACATAATAGCAGCCCTATAAAAATAAAAAAGCAAGTGGAGGGTGAAAGACGGGGAAAGACACACCTGAACTAACACAAGTCATGGGAGCAGAAATTGTCCAGTGTAATTAATGATGGTTTCATACCATCCCTCTGAACTCTTCAATTAGTCAGTTCTTCAAAACTATCAGAGAAGTTTTGCATATGGTGTTCTTCACCCTAGAGGAATAATCTGTTACAGGATATTTCTCATCTCCTTGCCTTTTTTTAAATTCAGTTTTCTCCTACTTGGCATTAGAATTTTATTGAGAAAGTCTGCTCCACGCATCATTACGCCACAGAAGCAAGGGCACTGTTCACCTCAGAATCACACATGTTCTTTCCTTGTGCCGGAGCTGGACTCCCAGAACTTCCCAAGAGAGGTTAGTCATGCACCAAGTTTTACCTCAATCACTAGGAGATACAACCAAAATGGGATAAAGAGAAAAATACACACATACATACATGGACAGAGAAGTAGTGTAAAAATCCACTTGTGAAACTAAAGGACTTTGAGTCTTCTTGTTTTAAGGATTCTGGAAGTATCTCTTGAGGAAAAAACCCATTCAAACTCATCTGCAAAGGCAAGTGGCTCATTATTTTGTGACAATGAATAGAATCAGTGAGGCTGGAGATCAGACTGAGGAAAAAGAAAAGGACAGGTACATTCCTACTGTCAGAAGTAGGCAAGCGATAACTCAGCAAAACAAAACCAAAAAGGAAAGAAGAAGAAAAAATAACAAGAAACCATCATGGCTACAACTAGAAAAGTCCACCCATGATGACACAGCTGCAGAGAAGAAATCAAATGATGTGAATAAAAAGTTTAGTCAAGATGATGTTGAATGAGCAATGAGATTGGATTGAAAAGGATTTAAAGTTTGAAGGTTAAGAAAAGCCAGGAATCTCCTAAGCAATTTTTGTTTGTGGTCAAGGGCATTGCTATGTGTGGCAAAAATAAGGCTTCCCCTCAAGTTTCTCTCAGAGCTGTCGACTCCGTAGAATACATGGGGTGCAAACTCATCATTACAATGACCTTTCTCTGGGAGCAGATGGGGCATGGTGAAAGGTGCAGAGGCCAAGGATTCCATCTTGAGTTTTCTCCCCAACCCACTCAGTTCAGTCCGACAAGCAGAGACATGCCCCATTTGGGAAATGCACCGAGGTTAAAGAGCCTGCTGCCATCTGTCCCCGATTAGGAACAATTGTTAGGGTGGAGCAACACTGAAAGCATTTCCCCAGGCTGGGCAGTGAATCCACCCCTCTCATGTGTCTGATAGCTACTCTCCTGTCTGGGTCAATGTCCTCACTCAAGGTCCTTTTCTACTGACATTCTTAAAGGAAGGACTCTACCACCCCAGAGGTGGCAATAAAACAGGAGAGAAACCAGGAGTCCTGCTAATGGGGGATAAAGGTAGTTTTTCCAAAGACATTTAGACTATGAACAAAAAGGCCACCCACTCATACACCCTGCCAGGCATTCAGTACTAGGTTGATGACTCATGTGACAATTCAGACAGGAGGCAGTTTGTAGCCTCAGAACAGAGCCCATGAGCAACCAGCTGATTGTTCTTCTCTCCTTCTGAAATGGCCTCCTTGCATACTTCCCCCTGTAGCCCAATATTACCAATTCTTCAGAGCCAAGCTCAAGTGCTACTTCCTACAGGAAGCCATCCTAGCTTTATGCAGCTGGGTGATATTTCTCTCTCCTCTTCCCTCCTGTGATCTATCCTTCTGCAACCTGTACAGCATCTTCATTAAACCCAGGAGTGTTTAAAGTTTGGATCTGGAGCCACACTGTGTGGGCTTATAACCTTGCCCACATGTTGCAGTTTTATTATTTGTAAAACGAGATAATATAGAATCTACATTGCTGGGCTGTTGTGAGGACAAAGTGAAGTTCCCTTTGTGAAGTGCCTAGAACAGGTAAGAGCTACATAGGTGCTTATACTTTCAATTACTATTACTAGTGGTATAAACCTCTACTAGATTATACTAGTACAGTATACCAGTAGTATAAACCTCTAGTAGACAGTTGCTCCTTGAGGTTAGTATTTGTTTTTCTGTTCCATGCAGAGTATTGCACAGCACTTAGAACATGGGGACACGAGTAAATAATGAATATAACAGGCATCCTTTTTTTTCTTTTAGATGTTTGTATTTTAAGGGTTAAAGTCTTTAGCAGCAGGTGGGGGGCAGTGCAGGTAAGACCTGGCAATGGGGAATGATAGAACTATTTTCTAGACTGGCCTCGGCCAAAGCAGCCAGGCGTTCAAGGAATAGATGTAAATGAATTGGCCAGATTCAGACAAATGTCAATATCAAGGGAGTTTACCCATTAGAAAGAGTAGCACTGAGAAGCCCCTATAAAAAGACAGACTCGATGTAAGACAGAGCTAAGCTATCTTGGACCTATATATTTAAGGTCAACACAACAGTATAAGCATGGTTTCTAGGGCCCAGGTAGCCAATACTATCCAGAGCAATGTGACAAAGTAGACTGAGGTTTTGTGGCCAGAAAGATACGGATTAAAACCCTATCTCCACATGTGGCTAGTTATGTGACCTTGGGCCAGTATGTAAGCTCATCTGTAAAATGGGAATAATCACACCTAACATTCAGGATTGGTGGAAGGATTAACACTAAATAGCCAGTTGAACGCTGGACCCATAGCAGAAGCTCAACAATTGCAATTTACTTTTGTTATTATTATGCTTGGTGAGCTAGAGAACAGCCCGTGAGCTTAAGATGCAATTCCAAGTCTGGTGGGCCTGGAACAACCTGGGATGACGCCGGACGGGCCAAGGATGGGCTCAGTGACTGGAGCTGGCATGGGTAGAGAAGGCAGAGGCTTCATTCAGCCCTTCCATCTTAACATTTTTGCATACAAATTGACCATACAAATATTCTTTGATCCATTCCCCATGGATAGCTCCACCTTCATTACTGGAATCACCCAACCAGAAAGCATAATCCTGTGGGGCTTCCTTTGAAGGTAAATTAAGCTGGAGGCTAGGGCAAGGATAGGAGAGAACAAGGAAAGCCCGTAAAAGAGTATAGAGATATTTGGGGGGATGAGAGAACACTTGAGTTGAAGTGATAGAATTCCACAACAGCTTGCTGAAAAATGAGAAAATCTTGCAATATGCTTTGCCAAACGGCTGCTTTGATTGATTTTTTAAAAGCCTGAACCGACCAAGTTGTCCAGTTGTCGGAATTGTGTATCTGAAGCCACAGACTTGTGTTTCTCTAAGAAATAAGGGATGGCTTGAAGCAAGCACTTCTAATAGACCAAAGAATGGCATGAGGAATTCTAAGAGGAAAGATGGAGGAAATGAAAACAAACAGGTTTTCCAAAGCTGCTTCTATATGTATTACTGGAGGAACCCCAAGTCATTTACAAGGAGGGACCCCAAAGAACACATAAGAATTACAAGTATTTTTCTGGCAATCAGACCGCACAGAGTTGGGGCTCTTTAGAGATTTTCAGAGTAAGTAATTTAAGATATTATTCATTTGTTCTAGGTTGTAGTAGTTGAAGGGTTTCTGGGCTTTCTTTTCTACCTTTTCTTCTAAGACATAGGGTCATGATAGAAATTAGCTGAAGACAAAAAGAACAGTCCATTGCTGCCTCCTGTTTTTTTTTTCTTTAAGTTACTGTAAGTCTTCACCTGTACATTAAAATACACCCTCATTTTGGACCAGTTGCCAAGAACTGAAACAGAAAAGGGAGGCCTAGGAGGGAGGGCAAACCTTTAGGGGACAGAAGGTCAACAGACGGCCGTTGACCAAATTAGAGCTGTCTCTTCATTCATCTGCCAGACCCTGAGGCCTTCACATGCTCTAACTTCATATGACTGCATATGACTGCAAGAACAATTTAAAAATATATAAATTTTACTTTTATTAAAGCAATTCATGTTCACGTTTTAAAAATCAAATACTCCTACAAGGTCTGTAATAAAAAACTATATTCCCCTGGCCCACCCCACAGTCTGGCCCCAGGCAACAATCTGAAACTCTTTAGTTGTTTCTACTGGTATCTATCTCCACATCTTTAATAATATACTTATAGTGTTCTTTTTCTTGATTTATCTTTTGAAGATATTATTTATTAATTTCCTGGCATTTTAGTTGATGATTTAGCTCCTTTCTATCACCCCACTTCTGCCATCCTCACAATGGAGATACTGCTTCAGCTTTCTATTTGGGGAGAACTAATCACCCCAAAATTAGCGGCTTAAGGAAAGAACGGTTTATTTCTTGTTGTGCTTCTCTGCATTTGCTGAATCGTTCTTCTGCTGGTCTTACTGGCTTCATTCGTGTGTCTGCATTCAGCTGGTGGCCCAGCTGGGAGCTGGAGTCGGTGGGGGCTTCCAATCAAAGCTTTTAGTTCTCCTCCCCATGGCTCACCCGGACTTGCTGAGAGCATGTCAGCCTTAAGGCAGCATTCCAAGAGGAAGCACTCCAAAATCTTGCGAATGGAAGCTACAAGGTCTCTTAAAGTCCAGCCTCAAAAGGCTCTAGCATCACTTCTACCACACGGTATTGGTGAACACAAGTGACAGGGAAAGCCTACACTCTAGGGGAGAAGAGGTCATTTCTACCTCTTGATGCAAAGGCTCGTTGCCAAAGGCACCCGTGCCTGACTGGCTTAGTTGGTGGAGCATGTGACTCTTGATCTTGGTGTTGTGAGTTTGAGCCCCATGTTGGTATAGAGATTACTTAAAAATAAAATCTTTTAGGGGTGCCTGGGTGGCTCAGTCAGTTGAGTATCCGACTTGGGCCCAGGTCAGTCTCATGGTTCATGGGTTGGAGCCCCACATTGGGTTTTGAGCTGACAGCGAGGAGCCTGCTTTGGATTCTGTGTCTCCCTCTCTCTCTCTGCCCCTCCCCTGCTTGTGCTCCCTCTCTCAAAAATAAACAAACATCTTAAAAAATATTAATAAATAAACAAAATCTTAAAAAAAATTTTTTTAATGTTTATTTATTTTTGAGAGAGACAGACAGAGAGACAGAGTGCAAGTGGGGGAGGGGCAGAGAGAGACAAAAACATAGAATCTGAAGTAGGCTCCAGGCTCTGAACTGTCAGCACAGAGCCCAAAGCAGGGCTCGAACTCACGAGCTGTGAGATCACGACCTGAGCCGAATTCGGAAGCCTAACCAACTGAGCCACTCAGACGCCCCAAAATCTTTTCTACTTATTTTATTATTATTTTATTTTTCATTTATTTATT
This sequence comes from Panthera pardus, assembly GCF_024362965.1. NCBI lineage: Eukaryota > Metazoa > Chordata > Mammalia > Carnivora > Felidae > Panthera > Panthera pardus. The sequence goes on along the minus strand of NW_026526766.1, from coordinate 67,238,763 downwards.
TTTTCAATATAATTTATTGTCAAACTGGCTTACGTACAACACCCCCCAAAATCTTTTTTTTTTTAAAAAGCATGCAGAATGGGTGATATTCGGAAATAATTTACCACTGCTATATCTTGAATTCATTTAATCAATATCAGCATTTAAGTTATTATTTAAATATTATACATGGCACTGCCAAGTTCAACACTTATAGTTCCATTTTTGCAGAACGTATTTATTCTTCCTAGAGTTAATGATTACCCTGTTGTTTGTTTGCTTTCGGCGTAAGTAGCCTTTAATGTACCTATCCTTAGGTTTTCCATCAGATCAGTCGGATGTGTACTTTTCAAATGAGTCAGACTGCGAGGAGAACTTCTTTCCCAGAGGTCTCTCTCCTCCATTCTCCTTCTGCAGGGTGAACTGGCTCCTCCCTAGATGTACCATACAGCTGTCATCTTGTGACTCTGCTTCACCACTTTTCCTCAATGCTGCTTCCTTTTTTTTTTTCCCCCTCCAAACTCCTTTATTTTGCACATCTCCAAGAGCTTGCTAATACAGGTAGGGGAGGAATAAACATTTTGAGCCCTTCTTTTCAAAACATTTTTAATCTCAAAATAAGAAATCTCCAGGGACATCAGGCACACAAAATTGAAGTTATGACTTTACAGCACCAAGTTTTCATAATGTTAAAAAAAGGGTGGGGACAATTTCGTGAGGTCAGTGTAACTGCATAGGAAGCTCTCTAATGAGTGTAGTTTTAAAGTATATGTATAAAAGACATAAACAATGAAGGTGACCAACTGGCCATAAAATAATAATTAAATTTATATGATTCCTGGAATAAGCGTGAAGGACAACCAAAAGGGCTTAGTTTTGTAAGATTCAAGAAGGAAGTATTAGAACTAATGGCAAAAAATTATATGAAAATATATAATGATACAATTTTAAAAATTTAATATTTATTTATTTTGAGAGAGAGAGAGAGAGAGAAAGCACAAGCAGGGGAAGGGCAGGGAGAGAGGGAGATACAGAATCCGAAGTAGGCTCGAGGCTCTGAGCTGTCAGCACAGAGCCCAACAGCAGGCCTCGAACCCACGAACCATGAGATCATGACCTGAGCCAAAGTTGGTCACTCAACTGACTGACCCACACAGATGCCCTAATAATGACAAAATTTTTAATGAAAACTGAACTTCAGAATCCATATTTTGTTACTATGTTAAAAAGGAGAATATTTCCAGTTCTGAAAAGGGCAGAAAAATGGATTTCTGAAGACATTACCACTGTTCACTGATAGCTTGTTTTCTCCTTCTAGATACACTGGAAGGGTATAATTCCCCACTCTTTACAGTTTGGCTTAGCCATGTGATTTGCTTTGGACATGACATGTTGCCAGATTTAATATGTATCATTTTGAGTTTGAAAGAGTTAATTGTCTGTGCATGACTTTCCAACATGATCTTTCAGTCATTGCAATCATGCAAACCCATTTTATATGTAAGTGCAAAACTGAAATCACTAATGTTATTTGTTACTGCAGCATAACCTAGCCTAATTCAACTAAAACAAGAAAATCGAAGTCAAAAACAGGTGAAGTGGTCACAGAACATAATAGGTGTTTCCTTGTCTAGAAAAGTTATATTTTAGGCACTGTATATGCTCATTAAAAACATAATCTTTGCACTCAGAGGCCTGGCTTTGAATCCTGACCATACTATTTAGTCAAATGGGTGACCTTGGGCAAATAATTAGCTCTTTTAGTCTTGGCTTCCTGATTTAAACATTTCAGATATTCATGGATACTTCATAGATTTGGGGGAAATTAAATGAGATAAGGTAGGTTGGATGTCTATGCAGTGTTTATACATTGCAACTTTTCAATAAATGCTTGTTGTAGGTTAAGAGAATTTCCCAAATGTATCATTAAAATTCTGCCAGAAATTTTGTAAGAAGTGAGATAGAAAATACTACATTGCTTCACTAAAAGGAGTGTGTTGTAAAAATATGTAATGTGCTTAATGTCTACCCCAGGTAGTTTTCTAGGACAAATGATAAGATTTAATATTTGTGAACTCTCTCTCTCTCTCTCTTTTTTTTTTTAATGTTTATTTTTGAGAGAGAGAGAGACAGACAGACAGAGTGTGAGCTGGGGAGGGGCAGAGAGGGAGACAGAATTCAAAGCAGGCTCCAGGTTCTAAGTTGTCAGCACAGAGTCTGATGTGGGGTTCTAACCCACGAACCACGAGATCATGACCTGAGCCAAAGCTGGACTAAAGCTGGACTAAACCAACTGAGCCACCCAGGCGCCCCTAATATTTGTGAACTCTTAAGAGAGGAAAGAAATAATATGCTCATAAGACACAAGATACACCTTAAACTTTACTTTTTGTAAAATGATATTATCAGAATTTGGGAGAAAATGATCAGAATGGGGGAAAACCATAGATATAGTGTAACTAATCATACCAAAACATTTCACAATGTCTCCCTTTAGTAATTGTAGATAAAAGTGTAGAAGCAAGGATATCTTAATTATACAGGCTAGTGGATTTGTAACTGAAAAGACCAATACTATTGTATGTTAATGGAGGCATGACACAGAGCTCTGTCTTGGCCCTATATTGTTCATTCATTCATTCATTCATTCAAAAGTCATTTATTGAACACCTACTATGTAACAGGTATTGTAGTAGGTACTGGGGGTTTAGTAAGGAAAAAAACCCAAACGCTTGTTCATTTTTTAAAACTGATGTCTTAGATGAAGGAATAGAATGTTGAGCCAAATCCTCTTTGAGTAAAGGGGCCAGAGAGTAAATGCATTGAAAAGAATGATCCAAATTCAAAGTAATAGATTATAGCAGTAGATTGACTGGAACATTTAGTTGTGTTTGTCTAGAGAATTTATTTAATCTCTGTGAGACTCAACTTCCTTGAAGATAAAATGGAGACAATGATATTTGCTGTTTGACTTGTTTTCAGTTTTAAAGATAATGTATGTAAAGAATATAGCACAGTGCTTGGAATATACTAGATGCTCCAAATGCAATAGTTTTTATTACTGTGGGATTCATTTTACCACAAAGGGTCATTTTTCATTCATGCAAGGATTCTCAGAATGTATGAGAAGGCCAAGACAGGTAAGGTGAATGGTTCAAGGTTAAATAATGAGAAACTGACTGGATCAGAACTTATATTCATTGTTCCCTCTTTCTGATTAAAATGTTAACATTCTATCTGGTAGTGACCAATATTTTATATTGAACCTCTTGTCATACAGAATGCAGTTTTTAAATAACTTCAAGGTATGATAACGTGATGGTACAGGGAGAACTTTTGGAGCTCAGAGAAGAAGTCCTTTACATCCACATAGGAATTTTGGTTTCTGTCATTTTAGACTAATTAAAATCACTGTGAACCGATATTATTTTTTAAACATGGTGACACTTCTTTCATCAAATAATTCAGAAAGTCCTTCTCTGTAAGCGAATATAGGTTAGATGAAGAAGAGAAGTTGGTACAGCACGAACAGCCTTTCTCTTGGCAATCAAAAGGGTGAATAGGCTGGATGAAGTGAAATAAAATAAGACTGAGCATTTGCTCTGTGGTAAGTAATAGAAACAGAATCTCAGATGATCCTCATAGCAGCCCAATGATGAAAGTATTTAGTGTCCTCATTTCTACAGTGAGGAAATAGGCTCAGAGGGGTTAAGTGACTTTTCAAGTCACACAATTGGTAAATACCAAAAGGGAGACTCAAAGCCAGGTCTTTGTGATTCAGTTTCCCATGCTCCTTCTCCTCTACCACATTGCATCTGGCAATGCTTTTCTGTCTATGATGAGCCACAGAGTCCTTAGCATTACCTCAAAACTAACTGCTTACTTAGGTATGTCATACTTGGCAAATTCCCACTCCCCAGAGAACAGAATTCTTCTTCTTAATTATGTCAGTGTAACAACAGTGCAAAGTTTAAGAAATAGATTTTTAACCACTAAAATCTTACCGCCTTGACGATACTATTTTAATTGTGTTTAGGTTCATTCATACCTTTATTTAATTTTATTTTCTTATGGTGATGACCATAAGCCACCAAGTGTAGCTGCCAGAGTGCAAAGAAGCTCTCAGTTTTTGGGTCACATACACCCACAAGCTGACTCCATGCAACCAGTGACAGGAAAGGATACTTCTAAAACAACCGACTCTGGAGAAAGCATGACACCACACACCTTTAAGTAACTGTAATCATACTTTACATATAACTTCGTGCCATTTATTTATTCACTCATTAAATACATATTTACTGAGTGACTGCTACAGTCGAAGCACCATTCTAGGAGCAAGAACTATACCAAACAACCACAAAGTCCCTGATCTCATTGAGATTACGTGTGCTGAAGGAGACAGATAACAAACATAAAGAAGTAAAACATATTGCACGTGAGAAGGTAAGCCCTAAAGAGAAGTTGGGGAAACAGGCAAAGCGGGTAGACATTTGGGTGAGGATTACAAGTAGAGTTGAAATTTTAGCTAAATTCTGGGAAACATTTTGCGGAAAAGTTAACCACTAAGTAAAGACCTGAAGGAAGGGAGAGTGGGAGCTGTGGTTATCTGTGGTGTGGCAGGCAGAATTCTAGGATGACCCCATAACCCTATTTGCCCCTTCGTTTGAGTTCAATGATTACATTAAGTTACCTGGCAAAAGGGATTTGCAGACATTAACCTTAAGATAGGGAGATTATACATGTGGACCTAACCTAATCACATGAGCCCCATAAAAGCAGAGAGTTTTCCTCCAATTGGTAGCAAAAGAGAAAGTCGGATTTAAATTGTGAGAAGAACATAGCACAAGGGAGGTTCTCCAACACTGAGATGGAAAGAGCCACAGGGAAGAATCTGGGGAAAGCTTCTGAAAGATGAGAGTGAAGCCCAGCCCACAGTCAGCAAGGATATGGCAACCTCTGTCCTACAACTGCCAAGAACTGAATTCTGCCAACAACTTGAATAAGCCTGGAAGCATATTCTTCCCAGAGTCCCCAGATAAGAGTCCAGCTGGACTTCATTCTGATTTCGGCATGTATGGAGCCAACTGAGCCCCGTATAGACAAGTGAAGACACAAAAGTAAGGGCATTGTTACATGCTTGTATACCTAATGATAATGATATTTTCATCAGCCACACAATATTCTCACGTGCACCACAATTGACTTAGACCTTCCTTTCTGACTAGTTCTGTTGTTCAAGTCTTTTTCTTACTAGATGCTGCTGCAATAAATACCTTCATACATACAGCATTTTCCCTTAGTTTGCAAATTTGTCATTCCAAAGATTATTGTTTTATAATAATATATGGGCCCCAATTTTCCTGGACCCTTGCAAGCATTGAGTATTACAATTATTTTTAGTTTTCCTATCTTAATAAGAGTAGCAACAATTAGAAATCTTTTCTATGAATACTTACAAGAATGAAGACTTCTCCCAATTTTTTTCTTCATAGCACTTCTGTTCACTGATTTTTGAAAGAAGTAGTATTGCCTATGGAGTTACTAGCAGGGAAAGCAATCAGTTGAAAGAAATTTCAGACTTGATTTGGATCATAACTTCTTCTTCTTTAGTCTCCTAGTGTTTGGGGTTCTTCACCTAGGAAATGAACATGGAGTCTGGCATCATATCCAAACAATATTTATAAAGCATTTATAGAAGTGCCTCCTTGCAGTTCTTCCTATTAACCTACATCTATATATTTTATTTTAAAACAAAATAAGTGTTGCATAGTGTAAAGAAATCTACTGGATCACTTCAACTCTTTGTGGCTTAGTTTCTGCATCAATATAATGAGAAACTTGAAATAATGTTTTGGTCAATTCCTGCATACTGTAATTGTCTATCATCTTATATAATAGCTATCTACCAAGTCAGCAAGGGATCTGGTAAATGCTATCCTTAGGCACAGATACAATGGGTCTACATATGACCCCCAAATTATTTGTTTCTGACCAACTCCATCAGAAACCCCCTTTTATAGTTCTCTATTCCATCTTGTTCTTTTCTGTCATCTCTTCAAATAGTTGTACGTTAGCTTCTACTTTTAAGACAGAAAGTCAAACCCGGGTGTCTTCTTCTCCACCCCAAATACCATTGACCAAACAATTATAGACATTAAAAATGTATATATTACCACTGAAAAGCATAACCCCACTAAATAGCCCTCTGAGAAATTTAACCAAGGTCCAGAGGGTTAAAATACAAATAAATGGATGTGAAGAATGGTAAAATCACAGATGCAAAAGACACTTAAAAACTCACAAATGGATAATAAATGTTACTTTATTCCAATACATTTGATCAAATTTATGGATCACTTTTAAGGAAAAAGTCCCCACACTGGTTCTTAACAAACTAAAAATGAGTAGACCAATAAACATATATAAAAAAAAATTAAGAGGTGTCAACAGAACATCACTAAAGAAATCTAACTAACTTTGCCCATGAATTCTTTCCAACTTTTCAAAGGCAAGAAAAATTACTGTGCTTTTAAAAATGTTTCTTAACGGAAACAGCTATGGAGAACTTCCCATTTACTTTGAAGTTAATGTAATCCTAATATCAAACATCAAAAAAGATCATAAATGAAAACTATAGATCGTTTTCTTATTCCTATAAGAATCCTAAATGAAACATTATTAGATTGGGTCAAGCAGGATAAAAATAGAATACTCTGTAATTACCAAGTGGAGTTTATTCCAGGAATTCAAGGGTGGTTTAACATGTTAACACATCAACAATTAAAGGGATTTTGATGAAATTCAACATTGTTTGTGATTACAAACCTTTTACAAACACAATACAGAAGGTAATTTCTTAACATGATTAAGATCTTTAGAAACCAGAATTTAGTAGCAAACATTACACCTACTGGTGAAATATTAGAATATCTGGCCAATAAGTAGAATCATAAAAATAAATAATAAGAATATACATTGGAAAGGAAAAAGTGTTACACTATTTGGAAATGATATAATGATCTACTTAAGGGCAGGCACCATGTCTCTTCTTAAGTAACATTATGTCCTTGGTGCCTAACACTTTCTGGAACATAGTGGGAGTTGAAATATTTATTGAATGAGATATTAAAATATGGAAGAAATAACTAAAATTGTTTTAAAATAATAGAATGAGGGGTGCCTGGGTGGCTCAGTCGGTTGAGTGTCTGACTTTGGTCCAGGTCATGATCTCACAGTTCGTGAGTTTGAGCCCTGCATCGGGCTCTGTGCTGATGGCTCAGAGCATGGAGGCTGCTTCAGACTCTGTGTCTCCCTCTCTCTCCGCCCCTCCCCCGCTCACACTCTCTCTCTCCTTCAAAAATAAATGTTAAAAAAAAAAGAAAGAAAAAGTAAAAGTAAAAGTAATAGAATGATTGGGGCACCTGGGTGGCTCAGTCAGTTGGGCACCTGACTTAGGCTCAGGTCATGATCTCACAGCTCGTGAGTTAGAGCATCGCATCGGGCTCTGTGCTGACAGCTTGGTGTCTGGTGCCTGGTTTGGATTCTGTGTCTCCCTCTCCCTCTGCCCCTAACCCCCTCGCATTCTGTCTCTGTCTCTCTCAAAAATAAATAAACATCAAAAAATAATAATAATAGAATGATGGAAAAACAGCAAATTTGAGATAAACACATGAAAATTTATGATATTCATGTATAGCAACAATAGCTGGACTGAAACTATCAAGAAATGTACAGGACCTCATGAGAGTAACAATCTGAATATCCTCTGAGGTATTCATGTTTCTAGATTAAGAAGGCTCAAAGAAATAAGAATGTGAATTCTCTCCCAATTTAATCTAAACTTTTATACAGACTATAAAAATTTCAATGGAATATTTTCAAAGTTGAAAACTGACCCAAACTTCATTTCAGAAATTACAGTTAGGAGCCACAAAAAGAATATAACAGAGAAGACCAAGGGCTGGGGACATTTGTCATTAAAAATATCAAAATTTACTACAAAGCTAATACAATATTTAAAGTATAGCACAGGTCCAGCAATGGGCATGGCTATTCGTAAGATAAAACAGAGAATCTAGAAATGGATAGACAGATAAATGAGTATGTAAAATATGATACAGATGTAATATGAGATTCGTTAGGAAAAAAGCTCTGCCAGATATCACATTAATAGTTTTAACTTACAAAAAAATAAATTGATACCCATATCTCAATATAAACAAAATTATCCTCAAAGTTAAAATTCAAACATTAGGAAAAATGATAAAAAGAACTGAAAAACATGTTATAGAATATTTTAGAATAAGTTTTTTCTAAACGTGATATATACTTGAGAACTTTGACTACATAAGGATTAAATTTTTTTGGCAAAGAAAATTAAATAAGAGCAAAAAAGACAATAAAATAAAATATAAACAAATGTTGTTACTGTATATAGAATTATTAAAATGATATTAAAATGACAAACATCTCAATGGGGGAAAAATGAGATTTCCAGTTGGGCATCACAGCTTGAAAGTATACATTTATCTTAAATTCCCTTCAGGAATTCCAGTATAATGACAGTAAAGGAGCAAGAAAGTATAGACGTGAAGACAAAGACAGTAATAGAGGAGACAATACAAATGGGAGAGGTCCATAACATTTTAAAAAATCTTAGTGTAGAGAACAGAAAGTTGAGTGGCTCTGATGCCTGAGTAATGGCCCACTGTTCCATAAGTATACCAACTCCCTACCCCTAACACATGGCTTTCAATTGGCTTTCTAGTGCCTCATTCCAAAGTATAATTAGATAAGGATCACAAGATATATATGGAAAACCTCCAATATGAAAGACAGAAACCAAAATTAACATAGAAGAAAAGATATGACACAAGGAGACAAAGAAAGCTTAAAAATATAGTATCTTCATAACAATTAGAGAAGTCAGCATCCATGAAGAAAAAAGAATGGGACATTATAAAAAGAGACCATGCAGTGAAGAGGAAAGAACCACTAGAACATAATAATATGAATAGTTAAAACATCTGGCAAAATTGGAAGATCTCAGTCTAGAAATTCTAAAAAACCTTCTAGAAAAAAATATAGGGGTGCCTGGGTGGTTCAGTCAGTTAAGCGTCTGACTTCTGCTCAGGTCATGATCTCCCTGTTTGTGGGTTTGATCCGCCTCTGGCTCTGTGCTGACAGCTGAGAGCCTGAAGCCTGCTTCAGATTCTGTCTCTCTCTGTCCCTCCTCCACTCACGCTCTCTTTCTCTCTCTCTCAAAATAAGCAAATAAATATAATTTTTTAAAAATGTCCAGTTAAAAAAAAAGAGAGAGAACAATTAGCTAATGAGAGAAAAATGGGAGCTAACATTATGAGAAATTAGAGGACTAACTCAAGAGATATAACCAATAGGAGTTCTAGAAAGAGAGAGTGAGCAAGTGTGTGTGTGTGTCTGAGAGACAGAGAACAGAGAGAAACTACCAAAGAAATAATACAAAAAATTTCCTAAAACCAATGGACACAAATTTACTTAAAGATTATTCCTACCAAGCAGCCCAAGTAATGGAAAAGAGCTGTAAAATACATCATGAAATTTTAGTGTCTTAAGAATAGACTCTGTGGGAATGCAAGCTGGTGCAGCCACTCTGGAAAACAGTATGGAGCTTCCTCAAAAAACTAAAAATAGAACTACCCTACAACCCAGCAATTGCACTACTAGGCATTTATCCAGGGGATACAGGTGTGCTGTTTCAAAGGGATACATGCACCCCCATGTTTATAGCAGCACTATCAACAATAGCCAAAGTATGGAAAGAGCCCAAATGTCCATCGATGGATGAATGGATAAAGAAGATGTGGTATAGATATACAATGGAGTATTACTCAGCAATCAAAAAGAATGAAATCTCTCCATTTGCAACTACGTGGATGGAACTGGAGGGTATTATGCTAAGTGAAATTAGTCAGAGAAAGACAAAAATCCTATGAATTCACTCATATGAGGACTTTAAGAGACAAAACAGATGAACATAAGGGAAGGGAAACAAAAATAATATAAAAACAGGGAGGGGGACAAGACAGAAGAGACTCATAAATATGGAGAACAAACAGAGGGTTACTGGAAGTGTTGTGGGAGGGAGGATGGGCTAAATGGGCAAGGGGCACTAAGGAATCTACTCCTGAAATCATTGTTGCACTATATGCTAACTAATTTGGATGTAAATTTTAAAAAATAAAAACATTAAACTAAAACAAACAAACACAAAAAAAGAATAGACTCTGAAAACTTCCAGACAGAAAGACAAAAACACAACAGATCAAGAATCAGGACAATTTTGGACTTTCCAACACCACCATGAATGCTACAAACAATGAAGGAAAATGCCTTTAAAATTTTAAGGGAAAAAGTGGTTTCCAACCAAGAATTATATATTCAAGTAAATAATCAATGAAATGTGAGAAATACAAGCACTCAAGAATAAAATGGTTTCAAATACTCTTTGTCAGTATTATCGTGGAGTTATGTCTTAGAGCAAAATTAGGGAAAATCTGGAAAATGGGCTGAAACACAAGGGAGCTGCGAAAGGAATTTCAGATTGGCAAGAAGTCCTAAGATATTTCTGCAGTAGGCTAAATATCTAGTAGTTAAGACTGGAGCAAGATAATGGAGACTATATTTTTAAAAAGGAAATTATAGGGGCACCTGGATGGCTCAGTCGGTTAAGTGTCCGACTTCGGCTCAGGTCATGATCTTTGGCTTTGTGGGTTCGAGCCCAGCATTGGGCTCTGAGCTGTGAAAGCCTGGAGCCTGCTTCGGATTCTGTGTCTCCTTCTGTCTGCTCCTCTCCCACCTGCGTTCTGTCCCTCTCTCTCAAAAAAAAAAAAAAAAAATTTAAAATAAATAAATAAGTAAGTAAATAAGAAATTATAGATCACCCAAAGTGTTTAAACCATTAAGAGTTTTATCACTCTGGCAGAGAATTTGGTGATAGAGTCTTGCATACACAGAAAATTAAGGAAACCCTGGGGCGCCTGGGTGGCTCGTTCAGTTAAGTGTTCGAATCTTGACTCAAGTAATGACATGGTTGATGAGTTTGAGCCCCATCTCAGGCTCTGTGCCTGCTTGGGATTTTCTCTCTCCCTCTGCCCCTCCCCCCCAAACAAAGAAACAAACAAATTAAAAAAAAAAAAAAGAAAATTAAGCAAAACCCAAAATGAGGTAATTATTAACACCAGGGAAAACAAAAAGTTGAACCAGAAAGAAAATCTAAATTATGTGTAATACTTACTGAGCTGTGGACAATATTTAAGTAATAATGATGAAAAACGTGAATATAAATCTACCCCAGATTTAAGACAGACCTATACTGGAAAGCTGATCAAAGAGAACTGGATGGGTCTGGAGAGATAAGGTGGAATGCAGGAAATGTGGAAGAAAAGCTACATCTCCCTCTTATCCAGTAGGAAATTGAGAATAATTGTTGAAATTAAAAAATGAAGTAGTAAAGAAGCATTTAATTTAGAAACATAAAATATATAAATAGCAGAAAAAAAAAACATTGAAAAAACTTGAGCATGGTTACCTTGGCATAACAGGATTGGGAGGGGAAGAAAAATGGAAGAGAGAAATGCTATTTTTTGCTAATGATCCTTGTTGTCCTAGTGGAACAGTTAAACTATGCATATGTATTGTTTTGCTAAAAAGAGTCAAAAGATATGAACTAGAAAATCAAAAGAAATTTGAAAGATTAATAAGCATATGAAAGATGCAAACATCAATAAATAAGCAAGTATTCAAATTTAAACAAGAAAATATTTTTCACCTATTATATTGGTAACAATTTACAAAATTTATAATATCGAGAGTTCATAAAATGCAGAAAAATAAGCACTCTTACAAAATGATGGTAGAAGTACATAAATTAGCCTACTTCTTCTGAAGGAAAAATGGCAATTCATATCAAAATTTAAAACATGACTCTGATCCAGCAAATCTGCTTCTAAGGAAATCATGAGAAAACTTTTTAAACATATGAATAGCAAGACATTTATTAAAGCATTGCTTATAATAGTGAATACAGGAAACAAGCTAAATATTCATTCCTTAGAGCATTTTTAAAACTAAGTAGAACATTTATAAAATAGAAACTATGCACAATTAAAATGATATGTAGATTCACATTTATTGTCATGGAAAAATGTTGGCAAAATTCTGAATTTTATGAAAAATGCAGGTAATAATCAGGCCATATCTCAATATTTAAATTTATTATAATTTATTTTAATTCTAGGAAGCACCTTCCTCTTCCATTATATTTTCTTTTAAAAGTTTTTTTTTCTAACTATTCTGCTATTCTATTAGAATAACTTTAGAATTATTTTTGTCATGGTCCTAAGCTATAATGTGTGATTCCATTCATTCCCGAATTAGCTGTCCTTCAGCCATTCATCCATCCATCCATCCATGCTAACATACACACACACACACACACACACACACACACACACACACACACACACACACACACATATATATATATATATACAGATTCATCTTTCTACCTATCAACCTATTTACTCACTAATATAGAGTGTGGGATTATGTCTGAACAGTGAGACAAAGAAGAGATATTGGCAGACAAAGAAGAGATATTTGCTTTCTGTTTTCTAACTTCTTCATTGTCTTAGTTTTTCTTTTCACAATGATAAAAAATTATTTTTGAAATCCTCCCCCACCAAAAAATAATTTTCACTTAAAATAAAACATAATGGGTATTTGAAGATGGAGGCATCGTGCTCCCTGATTTCACACTATATAATAAAGCCATAGTAATCAAAACAGTCTGGTATTAGCATAAAGACAGACACTTACTTTGACGGAATGACAAGCCTAGATATAAACCTATACAAATGTGGTGAATTACCTTACAACAAAGGATGTAAGAATATACAACAGGGAAAGACAGTCTCTTTAATAAACAGTGTTGGGGAAACTGGACAGCCACATACAAAAGAATGAATTTCTTTTAAGTTGTATTTATTTATTTTGAGAGACAGACAGCAAGCATGTGTGTGTGAGCAACTGGGAGGGGGAGGGCAAAGAAACAGAGGGACAGAGGCAGAGAGACAGAGAATCCCAAGCAGGCTCCACACTACAGCGTAGAGCCCAGTGCAGGGCTCAACCTCATGAACTGTGAGATCATGACCCGAGCTAAAATCAAGAGTCAGATGCTTAATGGACTGAGAAACCTAGACGCCCCCAAAGAATAAAAATTGATCACCATCTTACACTACACACAAAAATAAACTCAAAATGGATTAAAAGTTGAAACTAAGATCTGAAACTAAAAACCTCCTGGAAGAAAACATAGGCTCCTCAATATCAGTCTTGGCAATGAATTTTTGGATCTGACTTCAAAAGCAAAGAAAACAAAAGCAAAAATAAACAAATGGGGCCATATCAAATGAAAAGGCTTTTACACAGCAAAGGAAATCATCAACAAAATGAAAAGGCAACCTAGTGAATGGGAGAAGTTATTTGCAAATGATATATCTGTTAAGGAGTTAATATCCAAAATATATAAAGAATTCATACAACTCAATAGAAAAAAAAAAAACAAAAAAATCAGATAAAAAATGGGCAGAAGATCTGGACAGTTTTTCAAGGAAAACAGATGGCCAACAGCTACATGAAAAGATGCTCAACATCACTCGTCATCAGGGAAATGCAAATCAAACCCAATGAAATATCACCTCACACCAGTTAGAATGGCTATTATCAAAAAGACAGAAAATAACAAGTATTGGAGATGATATAGAGAAAAGGGAACCCTTCCACACTGTTGGAAGGAATGTAAATCATTGCATCCACTATGGAAAAGAGTATGGAGGTACTTAAAAAATTAAAAATAGAACTATCATATGATCCAGCAATTCCACTTCTGAAAATTTATCTGAAGAAAACAAAAACATGAATTAAAAAAGGTATATGCACCCCCAGTTTCACTGGAACATTATTTACAAAAGTGAAGATATTGAAACAAGTGTCCATTGGCGGATGAGTGGATAAAGGTATACGTATGTACAATGATATGTTACTCAGCTATAAAAATGAATGAAATCTTGCCATTTGTAACAACATGATAGACCTTGAGGGCGTTATGTTGAGTGAAATAAGAAAGAGGAAGACAAACACTATCTGATTTCATTTATATCTGGAGTCTAAAAACAAAATAAATAAAAACCAAAACAAAACTCATAGATACAGAGAAGAGATTAGAGGCAGCCAGAGGAGAAAAAAGCTAGGGTGTAGGTGAAGGGGTGAAAAGGGTCAAGAGGTACAAAATTCCAGTTATAAAATAAATGAGCCACAGGGGTGTAATGTATAGCATGGTGACTATAGTGAATATTTGAAAGTTACTAAGAAAGTAAATCTGGGGGGCCTGAGTGGCTCAGTCGGTTGAGCGTCTGACTTCGGCTCAGGTCATGATCTCACGGTTCATGAGTTCGAGCCCCGTGTTGGGCTTTGTGCTGACAGCTCAGAGCCTGGAACCTGCTTCGGATTCTGTGTCTCCCTCTCTCTCTGCCCCTCCCCTACTCACAATGTGTCTCTCTGTCTCTCAAAAATGAATAAACGTTAAAAAAATTTTTTAAAAAGTAAGTAAATCTTAAAAGTTCTCATCACAAGGAAAACAAAATTTGTTACTTTGTGTGGTGATCAATGGTAGGTAATTAGACTTATTTCAAATAAGTGATCATTTTGTGGTGCATATAAATACTGAACCATTATGTTACACACCTGAAACTCACATGTTAGGGGCACCTGGGTGGCTCAGGGGGTTAAGCGTCTGACTTCGCTTCAGCTCAGGTCATGATCTCATGGTTCGTGAGTTCAAGTCCCACTTTGGGCCCTCTGCCTTCAGTGTGGAGCCTGCTTCGGATCCTTTGTTCCCCTCTTTCTCTACCCCTCCCCTGCTCACACTCTTTCTCAAAAATGAATATAAATTAAAAAAAAAAAAAGAATATGGGAAACCTGAAACACATTTAAGTCAGTTATATCTCAACTTACAAAAAGACATTTTGGGGACAATAGAGAACATTTTTAAAATGTTTCTTGTGGATGCTCAACATCACTCATCATCAGGAAAATACAAATCAAAACCACAATGAGATACCACCTCATACCTGTCAGAATGGCTAAAATTAACAACTCAGGAAACAACAAGTGTTGGTGAGGATGTGAAGAAAGAGGAGCACTTTTGCACTGTTGGTCTGAATGCAAACTGGTGCAGCCACTCTGGAAGACAGTATGGAGATTCCTCAAAAAATTAAAAACACAACTACCCTAAGACTGAGCAATTGCACTTACTAGGTATTTACCCAAAGGATATAAAGATACTGATTTGAATGGGCACATTCATCCCAGTGTTTATAGCAGCACTATCAACAATAAACATATTATGGAGAGAGCCCAAATGTCCATCGACTGATGAATGGATAAAGGAGATGTGGTACACACACACACACACACACACACACACACACACAATGGAATATTACTCAGCCAACAAAAAGAATGAAATCTTGTCATTTGCAACACGTGGATGGAACTAGAATGTATTATACTAAACAAAATAAGTCAGGCAGAGATAGACAAATACTCATAGGTGGAATTTAAGAAACCAAACAGATGAACATAGGGGAAGGGAAGAAAAAAACAAGATAAAAATGGAGAGGGAGGCAAACCATAAGAGACTCTTAAATACAGGGAACAATCAGCATTGCTGGAGGGATGGTGGGGGGAGAGATGGGCTAAATGGGTGATGGGCATTAAGGAGGCCACTTGTTGCACTGGGTGTTATATGTAAGTGATAAATCACTGGGTTCTTCTCCTGAAACCAATACTACACTGTACGTTAACTAAGTTGAATTTAAATAAATAAATTTATAAAAATGTTTCTTGTAAGACCAGCGATTCATCATCTTGACTGTCGTGATTCCATTGACTATTTTGCAGTGAGCAGAAAGAAAGGTTGAAGAAACCAGAAGAGATCCAGGTAACTAAGGAATTGAAGCTCCCAAGAATGTGAGGGAGGAGGGAACCAACCTTGAGTAGTTAGTCTAAAACAGGATGAGGGAGCACTTGTGAGACAAAAGTGTAAGGTAGGTGAACATCAGTTAAGAGTCAGGGGTCAGGAGGGGTGCAAGAGGAAGTTAAAACAAGCGCTGACAATGAGTCAAATAAACAACTTTGAAAATCTCCTTTGTGGGGTGCCTGGGTGGCTCAGTCAGTTAGGCGTCCGAATTCAGCTCAGGTCTTGATCTCATGGTCCCTGGGTTTGAGCCCTGCGTCGGGCTCTGTGCTGACAGCTCGGAGCCTGGGACCTGCTTCAGATTCTGTGTCTCCCTCTCTCTGACCCTGCCCCGTTCATGCTCTGTCTCTCTCTGTCTCAAAAATAAATAAATATTTTTAAAATTTTTTTAAAAAATCTCCTTTGTTATATGGAGAGTAGATACATTTTTTAAAAAAATGTTATCTCTTTCATATGAGAGAGATTCATGTTCCGCGTAATTTGAGAAATACAGGAACGTATAGAGAAGAAAATTAAAATTACCTGTATGTCTCCTTTATATCCTACCATTTTCTCTCAATATTATATCCTGAGCTCTTCCCTTTGTCTTCAGCATTTGTTTGAAAGATAATTTAATGTCTGCAAATTACTCCATTATATTTAATTGTTTTAACCATCCCCTCAATCTCAGATGGTTAGATTATTTTTAATTATATTATAAATATTTTAGGAATATCATATAAAATCTGCACAGCTGATAATTCTTTGGAATACATTTTTACAAGTGGAATTATTGGGAGAAGGGGTATAAACTATTTTAGGCATTGTAGTATCTCTAGCCAAATTGGTTTTAAAGAAATTTATAACTATTTACACTCCAAACAGCATCAGATGAGGGTCCATCTGATACCTTTGCTAGCATAGGTCATTTTTTTAAATGTTTGCTAATTTGAAAAGTTAAAATTAATTAATTGTTCTTTTTGGCTTTCTTTGATTGCCAGTAGGAATGAATTTGTTTTCATATTTTTATGTCATTTGTATTTCTTCTACTCTTTCTTCTATACTGAATAATTTTGGATTATATCATGGATACTGTTAATATCATACTATAGCGTACTATCATACTGTTAATATCACACTCTGGATTCTCTCGTATTGTTCCAAAGAGTGTTGACTCCTTTCAGCGAGCAAGTAATTTGGCCTCAAATTATAACTCTGTCCTTGGGTTGTAACTCATTCCCGTATTTCAGTTACATAGCCTTAACGAGTCGACTTGTAACCTGTTTTGTGTATGCATGTTTCAAAGGTCAGCCAGGTATCTGGGTAAAGTTATGCACAGAACTTAGGGCTTCCCTCCCTGGTTCTCTCCTTTCTCATATTCCCTCCATCCTTCACTTTCTAGCACCCCTGGTTGCTCTGAACTCTGTTTACTGTTTATTCAAGGATGATCAATTCCAGCTGTTATATCTCCATTTTAGCCAAACTGAATGACACAGACTAGGACCTGTCTTTTGGCTAAAAACCATACACATAAACACACAAAAGGAAGAAATCACCAAGTGCTATTCTCTTTTTCCAGATATGGACTTTCCTTCAAAATGTGCCTGTGTTTGTTCACTCTTAAGCCTTTAGATTGCTATTTTTTTATATTTTTATTTTGGAATTTAGTTATTATCTGCAGAAAAGTTAGTCTGATATTAGCTTACTTGGACATTACTAGAAGGAAAACCCCAGGTCTACAGATCATTAATTTTCACTTCCACAAAGGTTCCCCCCCCCCCCGCCCCCCCTCCCCGCCCCTCTTTAAAAGCACCTGGGTGGCTCAGCTGGTTGATCATGCTGACCCTTGACTTTAGCTCAACTCATGATCTCACAGTTCTGACAGCATGAAGCCTGCTTGGGATTCTCTCTGTCCCTCCCTCCCTCTGTCCCTCCCCTGCTCATGCTTTCTCTCTCAAAAATAAATAAACTTTAAATTATATAAATATAAATATATGTGTGTGTGTGTGTATGTGTGTGTGTATATATATATATATATGTGTGTGTGTGTATATATATATATACACATATGTGTGTGTGTGTGTATATATATATACATATATATTTTAAGATGTGATAATCCCCAAGCACATCTCAAGAAAGCTAAGTGTCTCAGAATTCCAGTTCTTTGAACATATTTGGGGAAGGTTTCCTACAAAAGTTGCTTCTGGAAACTAGAGCTGTCTAGTTAGCTTTAAGCATACACAGAAAACTGCACCTGAGCTCATGCTGAACAAGATAACAATGGCACTGAGGGACTACAGTGCACAGAAACCATTAAAGTCTGAGGTAAAAAAGGGGTTTTCTTCAACTGGTTAATGCAGACCATAAGCAGAGGCTCTGACCACAGAGAATTTGATGTCAGCTTCACACTCTCTTCTTGAATTTGAAAAAGGATCAATGACTGGGAAGACTCATCTAATATGAGCCCTAGATGGCGTTTCCATTTGCACTACTTCGTGCTTACCAACAATCACTCATCTAGGATTCCCTGGCACAAGAAAATACGATACTCTGCAGCTAACAGGTACTTGTTAAGATCTCCATATCCCTATTCACCTTGAAAGGAAGTTAAAACTTACCTTATTTAACTCACCACTTAACTTATCAGAAACCCACAGTTCAAATTGGGCAAGACCCACCCAGGATAATACAGGAAGAGGCAAAACTGTAATTGGAATGCAGTTAAGTTGACTCTCACTCTTACAATCTGACTCAGCCACATTTTCAGTGTTTCAGAGGCATTGTGCTATATGGCATGTCCTCAACCTTCCTCAAGGTTAGACTCTAAAGTGTTCTGAGTGGAAGAAAACAGTTTGTGCACTGATGTGATCACAATCTCCCAAATTCAGCAGTATGACAGTGTGATCATTGCATTTAATGGTTGGCTGTTCTCCAAAATCAGATTGGCAAGTAAGGGCATGTGGTCTTTCTTGTAACTCTGCTCTCCTGGCCTTCCCATCTCCTTTTTTCCCAGTACCATCTCCGTGGCCCTGTGCTCTTGATCTATGTGTATTTCATTGGGTTCAGATGCAAAAGGACTAGTCAAGATGTAAGTCAAATTGCAAAAGGATCTGGCCAGACCAAAGTCAGGTCAGCTCTGAATCATAAACATCCTTCCCTGTGAAGCGCTTGGTTTTCATATGCAATAATTTCAATCATTCACTTGCCTAAAAATACAAGAACATGTTTTTACTCATCAGCCTTCCTCAATCATGCTATAGGAAATGGAACTGGGCCATTCAGTGAGGAAAAAGCTTCTCCATGTTCAGAAATCCTTCCTTGAGACCTAGCTACCAGCTAGGTAGGACATCAAAGTCCTCAGCATGGAAAAGTCAGAGTAGATGCAGTTTCACATTTTAAGAGTTGAAAAAAAAATTTAAAAACCCTGCCTGTCTTCAGTAGCTTATAAGATCTCTCGTCTCCAGGCGGGAGAGATTCCTCAGGTGTTACCCACTCTATCATAGCATTCCTCATCTCTTCTTTTATCTTGTGCCCTTCTCCTCTTTCCAAGATCATAAATCAACAGAGACAGGCTCTCATTCTTCTTTAAAAGAGAAGGGGGGAAGTCTAGACTTCTCCTATTCCATGGCAAAGTGAACAACCTGATAAATTTAACTACCTGTCTCTCAGGTGAAAACTGGAAAGATTTCAAAGCCCAAGTGGCAATCTATAGCCAGGAACCTCTGCAGCATGAATCCAAAGTCTATTTTATGTTCCTCTCTAGGAAGAAAGCCCATTTGGTAAAATGGCAGTCTGGTTCAAGAGACTTCAGATTCCAGAGAGGGGTCAGAGTCAAATCCAAGACTGTGTGACAGCTGAAATTGTCCATGATTTACTAATTGCTGAAGGCAGTGACCAGGCCATAAGGAGCAAAGGCCAAAGGGAAGGCTTGGTGCCCATTGCTGGCATTAGGTTTCTGTCTAGAGGAAGAGAAGACAGAAAACTGAAGAACATTTGGAACTAATTAGCAGGAATAAGAAAACGTAAGGCTAAGAGGTGGGGGGTGGCGTCAGGATTGTCCTTAAAATAAGAAATAGTTGGTCAACTTTGCCAAAGGCTTTGCTTCCCTTATCTTTCTTGTCCTCAGCATAACTTATACATAGTTGATTAAAGTACAGCTTCATCTTTCAGCTTTCTGCAATATTAAGGATCTTATCTGCAGAATAAAACAGCTTAAAAAATGAATGGAATTGGCAGATATTACTGTTTTCCTCAAGGATGGTCTGAACCTAGGAATGTGGGAGATGTCAAGGAAAGAAGTGAACTTTAGAGTCAGATAGACATGAACTCAAATCTTCATTCCACTGCTTACATGCTATGTGACCCTGAGAAAGTTAGGTATCTCCGCTGAACTTCTGTTTTCCCATCTGCAAAAGTCTGTCAATGCCACTTCCTTCACATGGCTGACATGAGGATAAAATGAGATAAAATATGAACAGGACTTCTGTGCTTGGCACACAATTGTGCTCATTAACTTTTCTTTCTGCCTTATAAAAACCTTTACAAATACAATGAAAGTCATTTTTGTCATTTATGTCATTCCAGAAATCAAGGCATAAAACAAACCCACAGTACTTAAAACAGTGTGGTATTATTTGAAGAAGAGAAACATGGATCAATGGTATATAACAGGAATCCAAAAGATTGTCCTATTCGCAGGCAGAAATAAGTTTGAGTTGAATTGAAGATCCATATTTCAAAGAGTAAATCTAATTTTATGCCAAGATAATGAAGGACAATAACAAGATGCTGGAGTTGCAAAGAATTTGTTAAAATCAGTTATGTAGCAAAAATAGAAAGAAAAAAAAAAGAAAGAAAAAAAAGAAATTTGAACATGAAAAAAGGTGAAAGACAGGAGAGCATCTGGGACAAAATAGTCACAGCTATAAAATAAAACATTCAGATACAAAACAGACCAAGATAAACATCTGAAGCTTTCAAATAGCTCTTAAATATCTATTTTAAAAAGTCTAAAAGCCAATGATATAGTTTCAAGGACACAAACAGGTAATTACAGAAGATGAAATCAGAATTGCCTTATGAAAGATGGCTTTGCCTCGTTGGTAATCAGAAAATATAAATTAAAATAGCAGTGAATTTACCATTATGCTATCACTTTGACAAAG
The DNA here is from genome assembly GCF_024362965.1 of Panthera pardus. Taxonomy (NCBI): domain Eukaryota; kingdom Metazoa; phylum Chordata; class Mammalia; order Carnivora; family Felidae; genus Panthera; species Panthera pardus. The sequence goes on along the minus strand of NW_026526766.1, from coordinate 67,217,556 downwards.
AGAAAAAAGTTTGATAATATCAAGTGTAGACAAGCAAGGGCAGGGCTGAGGGGTGGGAGAGTAAAATTAAAACATAGCTGCTCATGACCTTGAAATTAGTATAATTGACCTGAAGGGCAAGATGGTGGTATCTATTAAATTACCCAGCAATTTATTTCTACATAGCTGTTCTGGATAAAGACTTGCATGTACAAACAAAAGACATAATTCAATATTGTTTGTAATATGAAAAACCTTAAAAAAATATTTATCCACAGAAAAATGAATGAAAACAAGTCCATAAACACAAAGAATCACTATAAAGTGTTCAAAGAAATAAAAGTAGATTTCCACATACTAACATGGATCAGTCAAAAAACCCAGAAACCAATATTTTATATTTCTCCCAATATATAGATATGTATGAAAAATATAAAGAATTTTGGAAACTTATCAAATTCATCAGAGTATACTCTTAGTACTCTTTGGTTGGGAGGAGATCCATATGGGGATAGGAGTTTTCAGGAGACTATAATTTCTTCTGTAATGGTCTAAATGTTTTAAGTTATAACTGATCTACTGTTTGCATAAATTTAAAAATAAATATGTACAGATACTTTAAAAAGATACAAATATCCCAAAAATGTTGACAGTGATTTATTTTGGCAAGGCAAAGAGAGAGTATGGGTGATTGTTGTTTCTTCTTTGTACATCCCTATAACTTAAAAAAATGTTCCCAAAGAGAAAAACGATCACTATTATCCAATGATACTCATAAAATCCCTGATTATGGCACTAGATACCAAGGTAAACTGGTTTAAAAAAAATGTTCTGTCCCAGTTTTGTAAGCATGATCTCATTTAATTCTTATGTTAACCCTGTGAAGTAGGTACTATTATCTCCATTGGTAGATAAAGAAATTGAGGTACCAAGAAGGTAGCCAATTTGCCCAAGCTCATGCAACTACAAAGTCACAGAGCTGATAGTCCATCATATATATTTTTGAATATCAAAGTTAATACTTCTCTCACCATACTAAAGCTACCTTAATGCCAATGTTATATGCTATTTTTTTTCACATATTATAAAGCTACCTCACTGCTAAATGAATTTGAAATCTAGGGAACAGATGAATAAAAACAAGTTTTAAAACTATATAAACATTTTATGGACATATGTGCATTTAAGTATAGGAGTTAGACTAACCTACTTAGGAGAAGAATATTACTGATCCCAAGTAAAGCTAGTGTGTAGAAAAGCCATTTGCACAAAAAGGAAACATCCTTTGTTCAAACATAATATTCTTACACACTGTGATAAAGCAGCATGGGACTCCACAGAACTGATTGTTAGCTAGAACTGTATTAGTAGGATTTCAACTTAAACTAGCCCAAGACAATGAGAATTTATTGCCTTACATAACTAGTTTCAGGCACATCTGCATCCAGGGGTTTCGAAGATGTTATTAAATCTCAATCTCTCTTTCTCTCTCCTTTTCTCTGTGTTGTCTTTATTTTTAAGTGTGCTCTAGGCAAGTGGTAAATGTATATAACTTTCAAGTTCTCCAAGTTTCCATGAATATACTTCTTACAATTTCAATAAAAAAGAGACTCTCTCTCTTTCCTTCAACGTGAGGCCCTGAGAAATAAGTTGGCCATACCACAGCAATCTCTGTATCTAGTCCTGAGTCTTTGTTACCATCCCTTTCATCCCAGGAAAGATGGATTCAGTCTCACTCAAACCAAAGGGATTGAATTGAATTACTATAGGATGGGTAAAAAGAGATTAACCAAAGTGAAGAATTCTGGGCAAACAAAAAATGACCACAATATAGTCACAGCTTTCACATTATTAGAGATGTGTGGCCATTGAAAAGCCAGGAAACTAACCAATGGAGAGGGGAGACATTCACAGCAGCTACCTCACAGGGATCCCCTGAAGATAAATGATAGTTAGAGAGAAAATGTACCTAACACGGTGTCTGGCAGATAGGAAGTGTCTTCTAAATTTGTTTCCTAATTGACCAATCAAAGGCAGGTAATTCTGAGTTAGTTCTATCGCCTCATTCCAGAGATTTTGTCAATTAGCAAGAACCAACTGAACAACACAGCAATTCTATTGAATTTGAAATAGAATTGGGGGGTGGGGTGCCTGGGTGGCTCAGTCAGTTGAGCATCTGACTTTTGATTTCAGCCCAGGTCATGATTCCAGGGTCGTGGGATTGATCCTTTCATTGGGCTTTGCACTGAGTGCGGAGACTACTTAAGATTCTCTCTCCTCCTCTTTTTCTCTCCCTATGCCACTCCCCCCTGCTTGTGCACTCTCTTCACTCTCTCTAAAGAAAAAAAAAATAGAATTGGGAGCCTGGAGGCTGTGTGACCTGAGACTCTTAGTAAGCACAATAACAAAAACTATAGTATCTAATATTTATTGCATGCCAACCATGTGCCAAGTAGTACGCTAAGTGTATAACATGCATTTTCTCACGTAATATTTACTATAACTAATGAAGTAGATATTATCATTTCCATTTTACAGATGAAGAAACAGATGTAGCAAGGCCAAATAATTTGCCCAAGGTCAAGAGAGTGACAAGGCTTGGACTCCCACTTGGTTGTGTCTGACTTGAGAGTCTGAGCTCTTAACCACGCATTGTTCTGTCTCACACTGCCCTGCGCGGCCTCCTAATACCCTGAGGAGAAGACTCAACATGAAATAGCATTTGGCTGCATTCCAATCAGTCAACACATTCATCACTAGATGCACAAAGAGAGCAGGTAGGTTGGATTCCCTGTGCTGAACAAAACAATTCAGGCAAATACATGCACTGACCTCTAACTCAATTTGGAGATTTAGAATCTCTACCTTGAAGACTTCCCTAACATCTCAGCTGCTGTATTTAATGGGACCTTTTATAGAGGTGGTCAAGAGGGAGCAAAAAAATTATCTTTTTAGTTTCTTTTTATTTCATTAAAAAAATTATTTAACCATAATGGTTCTGGAGCTATTTCTTGTTGGCAAAATTATGGAGCTGCGTACAGATTCAGAGATGTGTTGGGAGGCTGGGCACAGATGGCTTTAATTATTTGGGCAGCCATTGACAGATGTGATAGTGTAGGTTTCTGCTGCCTTGGACAGGTGTAAGCTATAGGATTTACCCAGAGGGAGTTGTGCAGAGCCAGAATTGGATAGAGCCCTGTGATGGCCCTTTATTTTGTCTTAATCCACCCCTAGGTACATAGTTATCATATTTCTTTGCCTCAAGGCATGGTCAAGTCAGTCAAAACCATCAAACCAAGTTTGTGTGCAGAAAAGAAAATCTCAAAGACAGAAATACACTGTTAGCAATTGGTCTCAAACTCCACTCAATATTTTCACTCAGAAGCCCTTCTTTTCATTTAATCAGGGCTTCATAATCAAAAGGATAGACATATAGGTCTCACCTTTTGAATCCAAACAAACATGTTTACTTCTGTGATTACAGTCCACACAAATAATTTCAGACATGAATGTCAGCTTGTGAAAACCTGCATGATTTTGTTCAACAAATTTATTGAGCAAGTTATGGAGAACAGGAGGAGAAAGGAGACATACTCCCTGCTCTTAAGGAGCTCTTGACTATTTAGGAAGGAGTTTCTGATCTTTGAGCTAATAATAATAAGAGAGTCAGCACATACTATGTCAAGGCACTGTTCTAGGGTCTGCTGATGTGGTAGTGATCAAAATAGCCCCTTTCCCCATGGAGCTTCCATTCTAACTGAGGATATGGACTATTAAAAGTCCATTTTCTTTGGGGTGCCTGGGTGGCTCTGTTGGTTAAGTGTCCGACTTCAGCTCAGGTCATGATCTCACGGTTCGTGGGTTTGGGCCCCACAGTAGGCTCTGTGCTGACAGCTCAGAGCCTGGGGCCTGCTTCAGATTTCGCGTCTCTCTCTCTTTCTGCCCCTCCCCTGCTCATGCTCTGTCTCTCCAAAATGAATGAATGTTAAAAACAATTTTTTTAAAATCCATTTTCTTTTAAAAACACATATTACACAATATGTGTGTGTACATATATACATGTATTAGATGGAGTGGATGAAATATACTAATTGTTACAGTAGATTATATCTAAGATTATATACAGTAGATTATATACACAGCATCTAGCTGTGTATGTGAGTACAACAGGATCTCTGTAGAGGAAAAACTGTTTAAGCTAGGCTGAATATAACAGAGAGTGTTACCTTCTCTGAAAACAGCTTTTACCAAGTGGACAAGTAGAGGAAAGTATTCCAGGTCCTCCTAACTCTTTGTTTGAAATAGCAGAGTTCTTAGTATCTATTATGGGCTGAACTGTGTCTCTCTAAATTCACAGGTGAAAAGCCCAACCCTCAATACCTTAAAATGTAAGTATATTTGGAAATAAGATCTTTAATGAAGTAATTTAATTAGAATGAGATCATTTGGGGAGGGAAGTAATTCAATATGATTGGTGTCCTTAGAAGAGGAAGAGAACCATGGATATTTGGCACAGAGAAAAGGCCATGTGAGGACACAGTGACCAGGTGGCCATCTGTAAGTCAGAGGCAGAGACCTCAGGAGAAACCAACCAACCCTACCAGCACCTTTGATCTTGGATTTCCAGCCTCCAAAACAGTGAGAAAATAAATAAATAAATAAATCTGTTGCTTAAGCCACCCAGTCTGTGTCATTTTGTTACAGCAGCCCACCAAACTAATACAGCACCTGACGTTCAGATTGGGAGCATAGTATATACCTGGTACATAGAAAGCTTTCAAAGATTATCTATCTACTGAATTAAAATGCTTCTGAGTTGCACAACCGACCCATACTGAACATTTAACATGCGTGACCATCTATTTTAACCCAGCAACACTATGATATAGATATCATTATTCCTATCTTATCCATGAGGAGACTGGGGCTTTGCAAGGTTAACTATGGTACCCGGCATCACAATGCTGGTAAGCAAGCATGTGTCTGAACCCGGACAGTGTGATTTGATGACACTTAGCTCCAGCACTCTGAGGAGCTGAAGACATGGTGAAGAAGAACAAAGGCCAACTTGTGGAGGACCTTGGTTATAGCTACAGAAGCTGAGTGTTCAGGCAACCAAAAATACAAGTCACTACCCAGAAAACCTGTTATGCAATTACCTGTATGTACACAGACCAACCCTAAAGACAATCACCATCTATGCATACAACCCATCACCCCGTACCTCATGTAGGCATAGCCCTCCCAACCACTAATCTCCCCTCTTGTATAACATACATACACACACTCACACACTCACACTCGCCTCAAACTCCTCAGACAATACAACTTTTTAAGAAGTCCTTTGAAGAATGCCTTAAAGGATTTGAATCAATAATATCCTCAGATCCTAAACTGGAGCTCCCCAGTTTGCTTTTTAATGATATCTCCCAGCTCGGCAATCACAACCACTTCTTACTGTTCGCTCCTAGCTAGTCTACTCCATTCTTCCCTTGGCCCACAGAGCATGTGGTGTTTTTTTTTTTTTTTTCTTAAATAAAGAAACAGACATGGAATTAAGTCTCGGTGTCCCATGTGCTTCATTATCCAGGCTTGTTGGGAATGTGTTAAACATACAGTGTGAGTTTTCATAAGTAGCAGAAAAGGATCAAAGGAACCTACTTTACCAAAGGTTCTTCTTTTCTCTCTCTCTCTCCTTTTCTTTCTTTTTTTTTTAAAGTAAGGTTTGGGCGATTCAAATCACACTAGGTAGTTGAGCTGATAAGATATGGGAGGAGAGGTCTCCAGCAGTAGTTTTTATTTCAAGAAAAGAAAACTTTGTAAGTCATAAATGTTCTTAGGTGCCTTTGATTTTTTTTCAGTTGAATTGCAAACCTGGAATTAGAAGACGTTTTGAAAAAATATGCTTGATGTTAACCCTAGGTAGTTATATAAATAGAGTGAATTCAATGAAGTTACATAGCACAAAGATTACACTCTGCTATGCTGCTGAGATTTTTACATACCAAAAACTTTAAAACTTTAAATGGACTCTTTAAAATTGCATATATATGTATACACATATATATACATACACACCCATATATGGAGAGACACATATCTTCCCCAATAATAACATTTCCATTTTGCTCCTCTGTAAAACTGTGCAGTATTTGTTCCTATGTGCACTAAGCAAGAGTCCTTGGATTGGGAAGATTTGAATAAGTCACCCTGAGATGAGATGTAATGTGAAATGTGACTTTCATGGAGAAACAAATTTGCTTATTTGATCTTTGCAATACAGAGGGATCTCGTTTCTCAACTTTTAGATGTCTAAGCTATTTGGGTTTCCAAAGGCAAGACTGAAATCCATAAGATCTCAGAATGACTCAAGATTTGTATTTGTAATCGTGATTCATTAGAATTTGGTTTACGTAGAGGACTCACATTTTTCTCAGTAATATTTTTTTTAATTTCTTTTTGAAATCCAGTTTTGCTAAATAAAAGTCTGTTTCTTCTGTCCTTTAATTTTGTAGCCGCTATTGTGGTGTCACTGCTATATGTCTATTCTTATGTTAGTGTCATACTGTCCTGATTGCTGTAGCTTTATAAGAAGTCTTGAAATCAGCTAGGATAAGCCCTTCCACTTCTTCCAAATTACTTTGGCTATTCTGTTTTCTGCATTTCCATGTCAATTTTAAATCAATGGTACTGATTTATGTTTTTAAAAAGTCTGCTAGGATTTTGATTGGGATTTCATTGACTCTACTGACCAACTTAGATAATTTATATAATAATCATAATCATAATAATTGAATTTTCCAATACCAAGATGGTATATCTCTCCTGTATTTAGGTCTCATTTAATTGATCTCAGCAATATTTTGTAGGTCTCAGTATATAGATCTTGAACATATTTGTTAGTTTTATCCCTGAGTATTTCACACATAAAATCAGTTTTACTTGCTATATAATATTCCACTGAGTTAAAGTTCTGTTATTACTTGACCATTCTATCTATTGTGTACTATACAGGTGGTTTGCACTTTTTATTCTAGTAACAATTAACATGGTGATAAACATTTGTGCATAATCATTTTCTGTATTTAAAATTAGTTTATTTACATAAATTTCCAGAAGAGAAGTTCCTGGGTCAAAGGCCATGAAAAATTTTCAGGTTCTTATTACATACTGAATAGCTTTTTTTTTTCCTCAAAGCTAAATTATAAAATTTTCCCCCAGATATTCCACTTTTTTCTCTTCTGTAGCCAAGGTGAACAGTCATTATTATATAATCTCCAAGAAAGACAGAAAAAGGGACAAAGCCTTTTAAATCCTCTGTGAAGAGAAACAGAACACATCAATGTTGCTATCACCTTGCTATACTGTTGAGTATAAGATCAAGCCATGCTGTTGCAGACAATGCCTTGATATATTAAAATGGTTGGATTCTTTCTAGTAAGTAACTCTTCCTGGGCCTCAGTTTCCTCATCTACAGAATGAGATTGTTAGATGTATCAGTGTTTTTCAAAACTGCTCTGAAAAACCTCAGTGTTTTGGAGGGGGAAGTTTTAGGATGACCATCTGAGCTGACCAGCTCTGGGCCTCCCTGCATCTCTCCACATAGAGAAATCCTCCTTCCAGTAGTTTTGCACAATGTGATTCTTTTTCTGATTAGTTTTTAAAAATAGGCATGCACTAATAAAAACAATTGAGAAAACCACTGAACTAGAAGGACACTAAGGTATTTTTCAGTGAAGCATTTTATTTGAAGCTACATCATCTTCTAGCAGGTTTGTCTACATATGAAGCTCTGAGGAAACTAGATTCCATGATGCCAAATGTGTCAGAAAACGTCTCACAAAATGCCCCTGAGTGTACTTTCAGTTCATAGGACATACTAGTTCTGGACCAGTCCCAGAAGAGATTGAAATCAAAATTCAGACTCAAATGGAGATTTCTAGATAACTGCTAGCAAATGGCAGGTGCCCTGACTGCTTTCTAACATACATAATCTTATCAAATCCTCAAAAGAGATCCATGTTACTGCCACCATTTTGAAAATGAGAAAAGTAGGGCTCAGCTTAGTAAGTGATAGAGTTGAGACTTGAACTCAGGTCATCTGACCCTCTAGTCACACCGCACGGTATACCACAGCCTGGTCAGAGACTGCACACAAGACATACGTTACTAAATAGGTCAAGAAATAACATCAGGTGAGAAACTCAGAGATTCACAAAAAGAATCCAGGACTGAAACGTGCTTTCATGTCTGCTTACCCCGAGAAAATCAAAGCCACAGCATACCACTTGAAGCTCTTTATTAGCTTATGATCTTGATCTTGGAACAATTCCTTAAATTCTCTACGACCCAGTTTCCTTGTACATGAGAGCAGTGTACCTCATAGGGTTTCTGAGAGCATTAAATGAGATGATGGATATGAAAATGCATAGCTCGAAGTCTGCACATAGAGGGTGCTCACACACAAAGTGCCACAAAGACACATCACAGACAAGTCTTCAGCTACAACAGTTTTGAATTGGGCCCCCAACAGGCAGAGGAGAAGAGAAAAGAAAAGAATGAGGGCCAGGAAAATCAGATTATTATTGTTTCTAGGCAACCACAGAAAAGGAATAACATAAAGGGCGTTTCTCCTAAGAGTACTACACTGGCTACCTCACAAAAAGGCTGTCAGGTTTTAAAAGTAGGATACAACTATCAATGACCATAGAGAACCTTTTCATAATTCAAAATTATTCAAAATATTCACACACACACACACCCTCTTTCTCTCCTTTCCTCCCTCCCTCGCCCAATTCTCAAAGTAGCCAGGGAGGAAGACAAGAAATGTGTTCACTCCAATTCTATAGAAGATCAAACTGAGGTTCTGGGGAAGCTGAGAAAATTAAGCACAGTCATCCACTTTAAAATCAAGGTCCCCTGGGCTGTAACCTCCTTGAGGCCAGGATCTATACCTTGTTTTCTGATATATCTTTCCAAAAGGCCCAAAAATGTAAGTGTTGATTGAAATGTATTGGTCTGAGGTCTGCTTATTCAGGAGGCTCATTTTGTTCAGAAGCAGAATCTCAGATTAAATTTCAAGGTCACAGATGCTATGGAAAGCTTCTTCAGTTGATATGTATCCGTTTAGGAAAAACTTATTTTAAATGTCTTGGTACATTGTCATGTTCCACTGCTAATCCATTCTTTTCCTTCTAATTTTTGAATAATTCATGCATTTTTTTTAAGAAATAGCATAGAAAAAAACTATTAAGTGAGGACAAATCTTCATTTTGAAAAAAACCAAAAAACAAAAAACCTTGATGTTAGCTCATCCTCCTGATTGCCTTTAGGTTGCAAGTACAATTAACTGACCTTGGACATGACATGTTTTAAACCCAGGACGAGTGAGTGAAATTTTACTGGAGGCATATTTATCTTAAGTTGAAATGCAACTTGCTGTCTCAGAATATTATCTCAGTATGGTATTATCTCTGATTGAAGGCAGGAAGTGTTGTCCTGCCTATTAAAAATATACTTCATTTGGACCCAAAATAAAAATATGTCAAATGCAAAGAGACCCACACTTGAACCTTGACTCCCCAGATTTACAATGTTCCATTATGAATATCATGAAAATTGCTCTGTCTCTAAATAAAATAACTACTTTTCCTCCTTCCCCAGCTTGTAAAAATTAAGATAATGCTGCAGTGTTGATTTCCTTAAAAGAAAGGATCTGCTGGGTACACGTTGAGGCTCCCTGGATTCTTAGTACCACTGGTTGTCACTGCTAAAGTCATAAAAATAGGACAGAGGAGACATGTTTTGCTTCCGACAATTTGAGTATTGGATTTTCCAACCACCTTTGAACCTTTTGATGTTCAAATTCCTCACTGGCAAGCATTCCAAAGCCTTGCAGGGCTCCTGAAATCTGAGAAGTCTCCTCACCAGAGAGGAGTTGAGCTGAGCTGAGCTGAAGGCTCGCAGATGTGGCTGCAGCCTGGCTCCCAGAACCAAACGGGGAGAACTACAGTCAATTATGTGGATGGCGCTTCCTGCTCTGCCCATTCTGAGATCCCCTTCTATTCAAGGTCCCCTTCTTTTTTTGGTGGAGGGCGGGGGGGGGGGGGGGGGAAGGGGTTTGGCAGCCAAGAGGGCTCTCTCACCTCTAGCACTTTCTGATGGAGGAAATGTCTTCCCACCCCCTGCCCCACCTTGGGGGCAGCACTGACAGCCTTTCTTTGACTGTGTCACTCACAGCTGGAGGAGGGTCCAGCCTGAAGATAAATCTCTCACAGCTTGCTCATTCTTCTCCAGGAGGCTGTGAGGAGAATGATCAATGCTGTGCTTCAAGGCTAGCTTGCTCAGTGAACCACAGAGAGAGAGAGAGAGAGAGAGAGAGAGAGAGAGAGAGAGAGATTACAAAGGGCCCATTTAAATACCTAAGGCCTCTCACCTCCCTTCCTCCTAAGGCATAGACTTGCTCTTAAAATTTAAACGAATATATCTACAAATGGTGGCCTCAAGGAGATGGCTGGTAAAGCCAAAAATATAACCCAAGGAGATGACCCGGGCAGCTTCCTGAAAATAAAGCCCTTGTATGTATTTCCAAGAGGGTGCCTCTTCATCCTAATTGCCTGAACTGCCAGTTGTTGCATCCGATGGAAAGCAAGCCCTGGGACAAATGAGACTGAAAGATTAGCAGGACATTACTGGGACACTGACAGGTGCAAGAAGACAAAAATTCATTTGCCAAGATGCTGAACTGTTGCTGCAGGCCCCACTTCTCTCTCTCCAAGAACCTCCAAGTATTTCTGGGGTGGTGGGTCATTTTACACAAGCCAGAAGTCTTGTTGCGTTTTGTGTTGTTCCCTGCATTCACTGTGCATTCCAGGAGTTAGCCTGTCTCTACGGCAACTGGTCACTAATCTGGACAGCCTTTTCTCTCTTTAATAGACCGTCTGGGAGTAAGGGTGCAAGTCATCTCCTCTCCGTGCCCGCAGCCTGGTGCCTCCGTCATGCCAGAAACAACTTTCAGTAGATGCTATCACTACACATCCTGTCCATAACACTTGGCACAGGCCTTATAATTGGTTCCCCTGCTACCAGATCCTAACTCTTCTATTCATGTTCTTTCCACCCCAGCATCAGAGTGATCATTTCAAGCTCAGACTTAACAATGTTATTCTCCGGCTTAAAAACACTCAGTGGCTCCCAATCAACCACAGCATGAATCTAATTCTTTGGGAGGTGCCAGACAGGGGCTGTCCCATCATCCTGAGTCCTGGTATGATGCAGACATGGAGTCCCGGCCAATCCATGACAAACATGTAAAACCGTCATTTATCGCCACCTCAGCCAAACTTAGCCTACGTGGAATGAAACTGTGACTTTTCTCTGAAGTCATCTTGTTTGACACATATCATGATTTTAGGGGAACAATTAAGGACCAATTGTGTCTTCAAGAAGAAACGTTTTAAAACAATCCTCTCCGACGTTCAAGCCTATTCTAAGCCTTCATGGAACCAGTAATTCGAGGAATTAAGCATGAAAATCTGACTCTATCATGATTCAAAACACTTTAGTTCGAGTATTCCCCTATATCTGAGAGAAAGAAAGAACGTGAAAATCTGAAAAAATATCCACAATTCCAATGTATGATGTAGTTTCCAGGACAAGGAAAGAGGTCTATACTTTAAAAGTTTCTACTGTGCAGCAAACACTATAGGAGCTTTATAAATATATAGCATGGGTCTCAGTGTGAGCCTAAATATGCATTCAGACATATCTTGATATGTTTGACAAATATGGGGCAAGCCAGCCATATCCTTTCTGCACAAGGGCATGAGAAGTTTTGTGGCAAAGGACTCAGGGACGAAGCAGCAGCCCCAGGGAGAGCACTATCATTCTGGGACTGGTGTGGTGGCTGTTGGATTTATATCCGAGCAGAGCCCCCACAGGATTCATTATATCCGAGTCCTGTGGAATATGGAGGCTAAAGGAAACACCTAGTGATCTGCCTTCAGAAAGGTTTCTGGAACATCATGTACTCACACAGCCCTGCAACGAGTCTCATATAAACCCTGTAACAAAATGTGACACAAAGCAGGGAAAGGGGCCTTCTTCTGTATCTGTCCTAAAATGTCTCAGAGGCTCTAGGAGTTGTTTTCCTGTGCTAATGGCCCTGAGCAAATGCCCTGCTCGAGACAGGGCAACAAATATGGCACTAGGAAGGAGATCCTCTTGGAAATTGCTATAAACTCTTGAAAAGTAACTACATGGAGATGAGGTCATGTGCATACAAGAGGCCCAACGCTATGGAACCAGCATCCCCATCAATATTTATCCAATCAATCAACAATTGGGTTTCCAGCACCTACTCTATGCAAATAGCTCTGTCACCTGCTGAGCAATGTTGTAAGCAATAATCCTTGATCTGAAGGGGCTAGTTTCTAGCCCTCCACAGGCTGACAGTGCTGGAAGAACTCCCATCTAATCAAACAGTATCTCACTTTAGCATCACAGTTAAGTCCATGAGGGAGATTTTATCTTCCTTGTAAAAGAAGGGAAGCTGAAGTCCAGAGAGGTTAAGTAACTTGCTTCAGGTCACATAGCTTGCAAGCAGTATAGAGACAAGCAAAGCAAGTGAGATAAGATGACACGAACAACTGATGATCAAGGTGAGGCAGCATGCTGGCTTATTACAAATAAAACAAAAAGATAAAGAACAAACAAAAGAAGTTCTATAGACCTTTTTTCTGTGATTCTTTGGTGGAGCTATGTCACCAGCCCTTACGCCCCAGGGAGAAAATAGCAGCTGTCGGGAGCTGCCCACTTCGCTTTCCTCTAGCTTGCTCTCTAGCAGCTTCTGCCACTTTTCCCCATGCTGACCTGAGCCTCAGGAGTAATCAAATCAGTAACTGATATTCAGAAAGTAGGTATAGGCTTAGCTGAAGTGGCTTTTGTATGTTAATTAAGTGTTTTATGGAACCTCTGAGATCTCGGATGACACTCGGTAAATATTCCTTACTGAGTCCATGGAATCTGTGAGTGGGTTCTGTATAATAAAGCAATTTCAATGTCCTGACAGATGGGCCATAGAAATTGACTGTGTGCCTATGATTCCAACAGATTATATACAATGAAAAATCTGGACAATAAGTGCTTTCTCTGCTTGTTGCCTATGTACTGGTCACTTTCTAGAAGGGAAGAACTCCACTGTTTTCAGTTAGTATTATAGATGGAAGTGAGATGTTTGCAGTACTTTTATCTTGGCATTATGTAAAAAATAAAAATAAAAAACAGAAAAGTGTCTTCTAGTTCTGCTTCCTGGTTCTTAAATGAACTATTCAACCCACGAAAGGCCATTCGTAAAACATTTATCAAAAGGAGAGAAGTGATAAATCCCTCCTTCTCTTCCTGAGTTCACAGCCCTCTTTTTCTCTATGATTTCTCTGTTCAGAGCCTGATCTAGCTTCTGGGGCACCTTCAGCTCTTTCAGACCAGGGACACAAATTCTTGAAATGAGTTCACGTTACATAAACCCTCAATACATGCAAGTTCACTCATGCACGTATTCTCTCTCTCTCTCTCTTTCTCTCAGAATTCTGTAAGCTTGTAATGTGAGAAAAGATGTTAGGCAGCTAAATAGCCATTAAGCAAAAATATTTTTAAAACATCTACATAGTGATCTTTTTATTTTGAACAAATTCCAGGCTTTTAATCTGTGAATTTTGCCTACCCTGGATAACTGCATTAGAGAATAAAATTTCAAAATTTCCTAAGCCATTCACAAAAAGACAAATACTATATGATTCCATTTATATGAGATATTTAGAGTCGTCAAAGTCATGGGGACAGAAAGTAGAATGGTGGCTGCCAGGGGGCGGGGGGTGGGGTAAGGAGGGGAAGGGGAAACTTCGCTTTAATGGGAGACAGTTTCAGTTTTACAATATTAAAAGAGTTATGGACATGGATGATGGTGATGGTTGTACAACATTATGAATGTTTTAATACCAGTGAACCATACACTTAAAAATAGCTAAGATGATAAATTTTGTCCTTATGTATTTTACCACCACTTTTAAAGATTGGGGGGAAAAACCCATGTGGAGAAATTAAAACAAAAAACTGTGAGTTTCCTTTTTTGCTACCTTACCACCATCAGGAGTCATCTTCTGCCTACATTGACTGGTAGATGCTCCAATGATGAAAGGAATCTTATGCAGCCCCACAATTAGATAAAGGCAAAATTGCCTATGGAAATGACCAAACCCTTCATTAGCTAATTGCAGGTGCAATTGGCCACTTGCACCACCAGATGAAGGGCAAGTGGTTAATTGAGCCCACAAGTGACCTACTCAATCAGAACTAACAAATGGCTCATCAGATGAAGTCCCAGCCAAAACGTGTCTGCAAACAATAGCATGTGCAAAAACTGCCCAAATCAAAAGCGGCAGTCAGGCTGCTATCTAAAAACGAAATCCACAAAACACAAGATAATTAGGAAAATGATCAAAATAAGAAAAATTCAATAATGAACCATGATCATAGGGGAAGTGAGGAAGATGGGCGATGTGACAATTTTGGGAATCAAAGGCCAAAGGGCATCTATTTCTAGTCACCCTTACTTGTTCTTATTTAAAAGTTTCAGGAAAACTTGTCATTCTGTCCCCTTGCACATTCTTATTCACAGAGGGTATGCAGAGAGGTTAGCATAAAATACTGTCCAGAATAGGGGCCTGGGAAATATAAAAGAATGAGTGAATGGAGGATGCTGTATTTGCATATAGAGGGCTAAGAACACAAATACAGCCGCTTCAGTAAATCGATAGCACTGAGGAGTTTGTTACGTTTCCCCAATACAGAACATTTTTGTTTTGACTATTATTTCTACCACATGCAAGTTAACTAATAGGAAGCAGTACTGATGATTATGAGGATGTTGACAGAAGTGAAAATAATAGCTTATATTTAGCAGGTTAGGCCAGGTCTATGCTGAGGGAGAAATCCCAAAACCTCAGTGGCCCCAAACAACAAGTTTCTCACTCACACAAAATCCATTTTAAGTTATTTCTCCTTCTCACCTATAAATATCCTTTCATCCTATAATTCAGCCATCTCAACAACGGTCTCTACCCTTACCACCCAAGACAAGAAGACCAGAGAAGAGCCCAATGAGATAGGGCTTTCCACGGCCTCAGCCTGAATATGTCACGACACTTGTGCCCACATTCCGTTGGCCAGAATTAGTCACGTGGTTCACCTAACTACAAGGATTGTGGAGTGTAGGCCCCCACCTGCTCAGCAAAGAGGAGATAGTTGAAACAGGGTTGGGTGAATTTGTGGCATTTTTTTTTCTGCCACACAATCCGAAAATAAAGAATATGAAATAATCTACTCACTTGGAAATCTAGAGTATCTCTTTACATAATGCTATTAAAGTAGTAATCAAAATTAAACATACAATGGTGACAGATGGTAGCTATACTTGTGACCACAGCATAACACAGAAGTTGAATCACAATACTGTACACTTGAAACAAATGCAATAATGTGTGTCAGTTACACTCAAAAAACATTTTTTTAAAAAAAATGTTTTTAACATTTTATTTATTTTTGAGACAGGGAGAGACAGAGCATGAACAGGGGAGGGTCAGAGAGAGGGAGACACAGAATCTGAAACGGGCTCCAGGCTCTGAGCCGTCAGCACAGAGCCCGACGCGGGGCTCGAACTCACGGACCGCGAGATCATGACCTGAGCCGAAGTCCACCCCTTAACCGACTGAGCCACCCAGGGGCCCCTCAAAAAATATTTTTAATTAAACATACAAAAAATTCGGGAATGTAAAAAGAGAGCCTTTCATGATAAAACATATAAGGCAAAAAATAAATATTTTTATGTTTTAATTAAAAGACATATAAGCCAAAGCTGTATTCATAAGGAAATGCAAAGATATAAAACTCTTTGTAAGAGAAGAGGTAGACTGAAAATAAGTAACCCAGACATTCACTCTATAATCTTAATGACAAGAAATAACATGTGTTGACAAGGATGTAGAGAAAACAGGACCCTTGTGCATGGTTGGTGGGAACATCAATTGGTGTAGCCATAATGGAAAACAGTATGGACATTTCTCAAAAAATTAAAAATAGAACCACCATATGATCCAGCAATTCCACTCCTGAATATTTACCTGAAGAAAATAAAAACACCAATTCAAAAACGTACATGCACCCCGAGTTCACTGCTGCATTATTTACAATAGCCAAGATACGGAAACAACTTAAGTGTCTATTGATGGATGAATGAATAAATAAGATGTGGTGTATGTATACATACATACATTATACACACCACACACACACACACACACACACACACACACACACACACACACACAGGAATACTATTCAGTCATAAAAAGGAAGGAAATCTGGTCATTTGTGACATGTATAGACCTTGAGGGTATTATGTCAATTGAAATAAGGCAGAGAAAGACAAATACTAGATGATTTCACTTATATGTGGAATCTAAAACAAACAAACAAAAGCTTACAGATACAAAGAACAGATTGATGATCAGCAGAGGCAGAGTGTGGGGGTAGGAGAAATGGATGAAATGGGTTAAAAGGTACAAACTTCCAGTTATAAAATCAATAAGCCATGGGGATATGATGTACAGCACGGTGACTATAATTAATAATACTGTGTTGCATACCCTAAAGTTGCTAAGAGAGAAGATCTTTAAAGTCCTCATCACAAGAAAAAAAATTTGTAGCTATGTATGGTGATAGGTGTAAACTAGACTTATTGTGGTGATCATTTTGCAATTTGTACAAATATTGAACATAATGTACACTTGAAACTAATATACTATTTGTCAATTATACTTTAAGCAGAAAAATAACACAACAGAAATGTGTTCCAGGAACTACTGAAGATTTAAAGAAAAAAAATATGTTTTAGGGGCGCCTGGGTGGCTCAGTCAGTTGAGCGTCTGACTTCGGCTCAGGTCATGATCTCGCGATCTGTGAGTTCCAGCCCTGCGCCGGGCTCTGTGCTGACAGCTCAGAACCTGGAGCCTGCTTCAGATTCTGTGTCTCCCTCTCTCTCTGCCCCTCCCCTGCTCACGCTCTGTCTCTCTGTCAAAAATAAATAAACATTAAAGAAAAGAAAAAAGAAAAAAATATATTTTAAAAGTAGATCATATTAATAATAATTTTCAATGTGTTCTTTGTAAAAATTAATGAAGTAGACAGATTTTGGACCAGTAGGATTAGAGGGAATAAAGAATGGATTCCTATGAACAATATTATGAACAACATAGGAGGCATAAATATAAATGCTGAGGCGTTAGGAAATGCCATAAGAGCCATGTCACTTTGGCAAAATTATTTAACCTCTTAGCATTGTATGGTGACAGATGGTAGTTATATTTGCAGTGAGCATAGCATAGAATTACTATTTTACACACCTGAAACTGATGTTATATTGTGTGTAAACTACACCTCCATTAAAAAATTGTTTAATCTCTCTGTGACTCCAGTTCTCACTATACTGCTACTCATAAGAATATTGTGAGGATATGGCATGTAGCTATCAATAAACAGAGTTACTTTTTGTAAAGTTTTTTAAAATTTTAATTCTAGTATAATTAACATATAGTATTATATTAGTTTCAGGTGTACAATACTGTGATTCAACAATTCCATACACCATTCAGTGCTCATCAAGATAAGGGTACTTCTAATCCCTTCACCTAGTTCACCTGTCCCTCACCCACCTCCCCTCTGGTACCATCAGTTTGTTCTCTATATTAAGAGTTTGTCTGCTTGTCTCTTTTTTCTTTGTTTTCTTTCTTAAATTTCACCTGAGTCAAATCATATGCTATTTGTCTTTCTCTAACTGATTTACTTTAGCATTATACCCTCTAGATTCACCCATTTTCTTGCAAATGGCAAGCTTTCTTTCTTTTTAATGGCCGAGTAATATCCCAAAACGCTGTTATTACTCTTTAAATGAGACTACAAGCATACGATTTTTAAGTGGGTTGAGAAAAAAATGTTAAAAATAGATAATCTATATTTACACCCATTACTGCAGATCATAGAAAATATTCTATAACATTGTGGTAATTTAAGGATGAGATATGGGCTCAGGAATAGACATACAGATTAATGGCTCAAAAATTCAGATGGTGCAAAGGGCCATGTAGCAATATACGTGAGCAAAACAGGCTTGGTATAATAAAGACCATGCCTGCATTCTTTTTTTGGGTTCATCTTTGATATTCTCAGTATTAATACCGACATGAGACTTAGAAGTGGTTCTCTCCTATTAAAAAATGCTAATTAAATCATCCTCTGGCATGCTGGAAGTGATGGGGATCATAAGAACCCACAAAAACCATAGGACACGGGCCCCAATTAAGTGGGGCACTGACTTCTCAAATGCTAATGCACAGAATTAAACCCCCAGTGTAACCTCATCATCTCATTTTTCTTAAAAAAAATAAAAATTCTCTTTTATTAAAAAATGTAGATCTACATATTCACACACACACAAAATAGTACTGGATCCCTACTTCACATCACACACAAAGCTAAACCTCACATGCTTTAAAGAGAGAAAGTAAACTTATTACATTTATAATCATGGATTAAGATAGCTTCTCTAAGCAAAGCACAAATAAGAAAAAACTGCATAAAATTTTTAAAAATTGTATTACAAAGACATTAATAGTCTTAAAAGGCAAGTAATAGTCTTGCAGAAATATAAGTACAAAAACAAATATTAATATATGGAACAGGACTGCCTATAGAACTTTCTGTGATGAGGGAAATGGTAACAGTTTGGTGTGTATACTTCTGTATATTTCTCTCTACATTTCTAAGAGTATTCTGATAGGTTCACACAAATATGTAGTAATAATAACAATACAGCTTACTATATGCATGCACTGTTCTAAAGGTTTTTCATATATTAGTTTATTAAATCATCACAACAATTCTAGGAGACAGGCACTTGTTGTTATCCCCATTTTACAGATGAGGAAGTTGATGCATAGGTGGGCTTAGTAATGTTTCCAAGTACATACAGCTAGCAAGTGTTGGAGACACAATTCAGTCTTAGGCAGTCTGGCTCTAGAGCCTATACTCTTAAACTTTATACTAAATTTCTTCACACATAATTTGGGGTTTTTAAAAATTGTTTTTTTTAATTTTTTTTAACATTCTTATTTATTTTTGAGACAGAGAGAAACAGAGCATGAATAGGGGAGGGTCAGAGAGAGAGAGGGAGACACAGAATCTGAAACAGGCTCTAGGCTCTGAGCTGTCAGCACAGAGCCCGACGCGGGGCTTGAACTCACGAACCGCGAGATCATGACCTGAGCCGAAGTCGGATGCTTAACCGACTGAGCCACCCAGGCACCCCTAAAAATTGGTTTTTTTAATTTAAAAAAAATTTTTTTTTAACGTTTATTTATTTTTGAGATGGAGAGAGACAGAGCATGAACAGGGAGGGGCAGAGAGAGAGGGAGAGACAGAATCTGAAACAGGCTCCAGGCTCTGAGCTGTCAGCACAGAGCCCGACACGGGGCTCGAACTCACAGACCGTGAGATCATGACCTGAGCCGAAGTCGGACGCTTAACCGACCGAGCCACCCAGGTGCCCCTAAAAATTGTTTTTAATGTTGTTGTTTTGTTAAGTATAAGTGAGATTTAATCGCACGTTCAGTTCTACAAATGATATTTTTCCCTAACAGTCTAGCTGGCATATGTCCCCCCAGGAGATATAGCTATACTTTATTCTTTTTCCTGGTTATAGATGAGACAGACTGTAAGCAATTTAACCACTTTGGCATTACTAAACACATCACGGTTTCCAAAGAGGATCATCCGGAGGGCACCATTCATAAAATCCACAGGTCAAGAGCACCCGCTGGAGTTGTGTAGACCATCACCCATGTGGTCCTTCATTTAACTAGTTTCCACTTTTTTTCAATAATACAAATAGTGTTGCAATGAACTTTCTTGCCCATCTCTGTGCCAGGGTTTCTATAAGCCATATCCCCAGAATTGGAATTGCAGAGAAAAGGGTATGGATGGCACCCCCCAAGAATGTGTGAGAGAACTCATTTTCTTCCACCCTCACTAAAGCACATGGCTAATCTTTACGTTTGTGTGTGTGTGTGTGTGTGTGTGTGTGTGTGTGTGTGTGTGTGTGTGAGAGAGAGAGAGAGAGAGAGAGAGAGAGAGAGAGAGAGACAGACAGACAGACAGAGACAGACAGAGAGCGAGAACTTATGGTAAATGTGTCATTGCACAGGAAAGTTATAGCAATGCACTGAACTTTTAAAAAAAATTCAAGACTGAATATGTCAACTCTCATAAATTTGAACAAAAGCAAGCCTGCTACCTCAGCTCATGTACAGAATGCCCATGTTACATCTGCTTGGCACATGCTCCATCTTCAATTAATAGGCAATAGTGTATTAAGAAGGGAAGACAACGTGTATAGAGTCAAAATATTATGTTATAGTTTTAGTGCTAATTTTAAATCTTGGAGGCTTCTGGTTTATTGATAAAGTAACATTAAAAAATTGAGTTGTCTCATTTTTATGTTTATAATTTTTTTCAGGAGATGTAAGAAATACCCTTAAAACTAGAAAGAGATATCTGATGAGAGAGAGGGGAGTGAGAAGGAGGGAAGGGAGAAGGGGGAAGGGGGAAGGGGGGAAGGAGGGCAGGTAGAAGGGAAGGGGGTAAGGAAGGCAGGAGGAAGGGAAGGGGGATGGGGAGTAAGGGGGGAGGGAAGAAGGTGGAAAAGGGGAAAGGGAGGGAGGGAGGAAGGGAAATAAAAAGGTAATTAGATATGGCGAATTAGCATTTATTGATATATCAGCTAATGTTAACCCATTGAGAATGTCATACGGAATGAAGGAAACAGCTGACAATGCACACAAACTCACTCAAAATCAAGAAACTACAATGATGGATGATGGAAAAACTGGAGGAATCCATGTTTATGATCACAAGATCATCCGTGTCTGCAGTATGTTTTGTGCAAACAACTAGTTCAAAATAGTGTTACAGTCTCTGACAGGTTAGTCACATCTAAATAAAAGATGGTACAATAAACGACTCTTCTTACTTGCTTTGTTCAATATTAATTGAACAGTTTTAATGTTTTCAAATCTCATGCAAATTGCCTGTTAGTGACATGAACACGCACTGCCTCCCATGACAGAAGCAGATTCTATGGAGGGAAAGTATTAAAAAACTACTACTTTTAAAAATTCTAATTCAAATGTAAGAGGAGGCCATTATAGAAATAAAAATATATACACCGTTTCCAATTTCTGGTAAGTCTAGAGAGAAGTGAAATTTTTAACATCCAAAATACACAGTTGGTTAGTGAAAGTGGTCAGTTTGTGAACTCTTTACTGAACTTTAATACTGTGTCTCTCTCTATATTTCTTATCTTTGTATGCTAGGTTCATGCAGATGAAATTTAAAAAGAGGTATTACCTTAAACCGGCCGAAGTATAGTGACATCTGTACAAATGATAGGAAAGTAACGTCTGGGAGAAGCATAGAAGTAACGGCTCTATGTGTTCAGCCATCTGATGAGGCTTTGATAATATTGTATAGTCAAACATAAGGTGTTAACTTCTTAGAAACATACAATATCTTTCTAAACGGGGTTGTTTCAGGCCATATAAAGAATCAATTATGTTAAGGTGTAACCTTAAACCTGCAAACTTTCAGAGTTGTGGGTAATTATATTGGCAGTACGTTTCAGAATTGCCTTTTTTACAGGGGACTCATATGATGAACTGAAGGTAAAGTGCTAGTACAAATATTTCAAAGGTTTTAAGAGAAGAGGAAAAGATTGTGTTTGTCAGTGAAGGGATTCCATTTATTAAGTAGCTAACAAAAATACAACAGTTTTTCAGAATTCTGGTATTTTCATGCTTATAATTGCAAATAAGGTGTCAGCAGGGAAACAGAAACTTCAAATTTCTACTGAATAAAAAACAAAGTAGATTTTTACACCCTTGAAAAATGACACACAGGAGGTGTGCTAAGACATCTGAGATTTTTTTTTTTTAATGAAATCACCAAGACATCTTATATTGTTATCAGGTATATGTGAAAGGTATTTCCTGCCATAGACATTTCAACCAGCTAGATTGGAGCCAGTTTATTAACAGACTCCAAATGAGACACTTAACAAGTAACGAAAGTGAGCAGCTATTAGATCATGTTAGTGATTCAATCTTGAAATAAAAATACCTTACTGCTTCTCTATCTTCTAATTGTTAATGGAAAAATAAGCTTATCCATTGAAAAACTATCGTCTTTCAAAAAAACTTCTCTATATGAGAAATATTTTAGTGCTTTTATAATAATAAGCATGTATTAAATAAATATATGTGTGTATATAGATAATACACTGAAACCAAAGAAATACACCAAAACCTTTTTATCTTTACGTATTTGGATTCCTCATATCATTTTGTTTGAAAAGAAAATACCATTGGAACTGAAACAGAGCACATTGATCCAATTCCATTCTACCGAAAAGGGATCACAAGCAAGGAGACAATGAGCATCATACTTCAGAGCGTGGTCTCTTACTTCTAACAGATTTAGGGCTAAGTCTTGACCCCATCACTTACTTTCTGTGTGCCACTGATTTTCTTTCTTACTTGCTCACCAGGTTTCAGTTTCATCATGTATTTGATGAAGATAATAATAGTATCTATCTCAAGAGTGGTTATTATGGTTAAATTAGATATAGCAAATACTCTGCATGGGAGAGTGATCCAGCATCCCCCAGAAGTCAATACCACATCTTAACCCACAGGCCAGTACTAGTGCTAGTGTTCTCTCCATGACACTAACAAGCAATGAACTCAGTGGTCAAGTTCACCCTGGGATGGAGATGCATATGGCTTTTTCCTCTGCAAGGAGGGGAAAGAGACAGCAGTCCAGGGTGGGTGAAGAAAAAGAAATTATGAGATGGAATATGGACAGTGGCCAGATATTGTATGGGTTCTGTAAGTGGGGGTTACTTTATTGAAAATGTGGGGGTTTGAGCTGCATGGGAAATGGCTGGAAAGGCCTTTGTAGGCAAAGAGAGTCAATTAAGTATGATGATACAATTTAGTGAGATGAAGTTTGGGCTAAGTTTAAAGACTTTGGAAGAGTATGAAGTTTTGAATTCCAACAGAATTGCTACAAATTCAAGCTCTGCTAGCTAGCAACTACATGCTTTTAGCAAATCTTTATGATCTCTGTACCTTTCTGGTGAGGTCACTGTGGCCATCACACTGGATATATTAGATGAAGTTCCAGGTTGGTTGCTGAGGCTCCCATCCCAGAAGGCAGATGCATGGTCCAGATCCTCCTAGACCATGAGCTCCTTGAGACCAGGAACAGTGTCAAATTCATGTTTGTTGAATACTGAACAAACCCTGAACTCTTGTTTCTTACACTCTTTGATACGAATATTTTTTGTTCTGCTGGTGGTGGCCCAACGTATTAAGACCTCCTGCTTCACCTCTTGGGCTATGTTACTATTTTCAGCCTCTGCTTCCTGGGACTAAAACTTTGTACACATACTATGAGACTTAGCAGTAACATACCTCAAGTCTTCAGCTCAGTCCCAGCACATAGATGCCATTTCAACTATTATCTTCTAAGTGTCCTCCCCTATGAACTAGGATAATGCAGTTTTTCTGAAGTTTAAGTGAAATTTTTAAAATACGGAGACTTTTCAAATGATAAAGTGCTTAAACACATGTTGACTAACACCTTCATTAGAAAATAATGAGTTTATGCATATTTAGTAAAAGACAAAACAGAAACATTAAGTGCTAGAGCTTGGTTTTCTCAGTTCTCAAACTGAAGGATATTCTTCCTATTAACTTTGTTGGTTAAATGTGGTTTTTCCACCCGCACTCTGAAAATCATGCCCTCCACCCTTTGCAGGAAATTTGTTCCATAAATCAATGAATTGCCATCTCTAGAAGATCAAACTACAGCAGGTAGCATGCACACGTAACAAGTACTCAAACAAATTAGCTAGAGGGCTCCATTTTCTAAGCATGCTATAGAGAAAATGCCTCTGCTGGGTGGAAGATAGGACTAAGGCGATAGGAATGTTGAAATGGAAAGGATTTATATGCCAGTTCCTCACCACCGCAAATGGATATTTATCTACTTTCTGCTCAAGTACTTCTACTAATTCCAGTTTCCAGGCACCTTCATTTTTAGAAGGAGTGCTAGCATCTAACTCTGCTTGGCCCACATTCTCTCCTCTGGAGCCATCAAAACCAGCCACTTCCGTCCTAAATGTAAGGCTGTCAAATAGTTAGAGACAGAAATCAAGCATTTCATCATTGGAGCATGCTATTTCTCATCACACATGGTCAGGGGTTTGAGGAGCATCTCAGACAGAGTTTGTCAAACCCTCTGGAGCCATAGACTATATCGTGATTGGCCACATCAAGTCCAAAGAAGCCACAGGATGATACAAAATCACCCAAGTCTGCCCCTTCTCTTGAAATTCTCTTAATCTTACTCATTATTATGAATCCCACTCATTTTCTATGGAGTATTAAGTAACGCTTTAGTAAAAGGCTTGCTTTTTGTGGGAAAAAACCTACATATTGAATAGCTGACTACAGGGATTATGACTCCATCTCATTTTTTCCCCTCTCAGGCTTAAGTGTCTGTTTGTCAACCTTTTGGTATTCATCTTCAATCCCTTCTCGTTCCTCATTTTTTCACTGTATAATTTCTTCCTTCCTTTCTAATAAACCATTCGAGAGGTTCCCAAACCATTTTATCTCTTCCTCAAGTAGGGTGAGAAAATGGCATGGAATACACACACAGTCAAGATGGCCTTGGGCAGGAAGAAGATCATAACTGAACAGTAGAACCCCTCATCTTCTGTGCTTTTTGATAATGAGAAAGCTAGGGTTAGATTCTGCAGTGAGCCATGATCCTATTGTCTAACCCCAGGTGCTTCTTTTTTTTTTAATCTTTTTTTAAAATGTTTATTCATTTTTGAGAGTGGGGGAGCGGAAAGGGCAGAGAGAGAGGGAGACAGAATCTGAAGCAGGCTCCAGGCTCTGAGCTGTCAGCACAGAGCCCAACATGAGGCTCGAACTCATGAGCTGTGAGATCATGACCTGAGCCGAAGTCGGACCCTTAACCGACTGAGCCACCCAGGTGCCCCCAACCCCAGGTACTTCTAACTACTATTAATAAATGGATTATGTATTCCTGTTACTTTTAAGTGAGTACATCTCTTATTTTGTTATCTGATTCTTAATTACTCAGGGATGAAATGAGTCCTCTCCATCGGTCTTTGTAGACTTATTTCCAGATGCTCATATTTGCCTACTCTCCATGGATTTCTCATTAGTCCTTGTAAACTGGTAGCAATAGCATACTTCACGTGAATGAACTTGTATTAAATGTTTTATATATATCATAAAGATCCTTTAAAATTTCCAAAATGTGTGGGAAGTAGATATTAATAATTATTATTCTACAGATGTAGGAAACAAAGTTCTGAAAGATTATGTTTTCCTGCTGAATGTGGTAGGACTAAGACTCCAATGTAGGTCTTCAGACCCAAACTCTCGCTTTGTTTACTTCACATTATATTACTTGCACTACTCATTCCCAAAAAGAAACAGACAAAATAATCCACTACGGAAATTATTGCTAAGTACAAAGTTGTCTCCTAAATTCTTTACCCTTGGTTTAAAGAATGTAACATCATAAACTATCCCTGAATACATCTGTCCAAAGTGCTCTCTCTTCTAAATCCAAGTAAAATGTGTTGTATATTTCCACTTTGATTTTAACTCATGCTCATTCCTTCAACACATTTTGTGTATCTTTCTGGTACCAAAGTACCAAGCACTGGGAATTCAAAGTTGAGTAAGACATGGTTCTTGCTTTTGAACAATCTACTGTGTAATACAGGGCTTAGGGAAATTTTTCAGCTGGTATATAAAGTGATGTTTTATAATACTAATGTCTAACATTTATTGACTTTACACTATGTGCCAGGCATCATTATAAGCACTTTACAGGTATAGTAAAAGAATGCACAGCATGCATTATGAATATTTTCTTATGAATGCGTATTACCTGCCAAACTGGTTTGCAAACTCTTTGAGAACAGAAACCTTCCTTCTTAGTGTTTTGCTGTCCTCATATGTATCCCCAATTAAACCAAAATGAACCATATTATGGTAGCAAGCTGGGAATTGTAAATAAACTAAACTGGGATACAATTAAAAAATTTCCTACTTGTTTTAATGACAACTGTTACCAAGGGACACATATATTATTAGAATTCCTCTTGACTGGGTTGAGTGGGTACCATGAAAAGACAAATTTTAATAGCATTTGAACTAAATTGCTTTAAATACATTTTAAAAAGGGTAAAAAAATGTGAGGATATAAAAGACAATGTTTTACAGATCAAAGTATATATGGAGAATTACAAAGACAGGAGTAAAAGATGAAAACAAGAATTTGGGGTATTTACCAGTCTTAGCTATATTATACTGCACTAATGAACAAAAATCTCAGTGGGTTAAAACAGTGGTTCTCAACCAAGAGGAATTTTTTCTTTGTAGGGAACATTAGATGATGTCTGGACACAGTTTTGGTTATCATGACTAGGGAAGGGTGCTACTGACTAGTGAGTAGAGTCAGGATTACTGGTCAATATTAGAATCAAGAATTACTCAAAGTGCCACTAGCACCAAAGTTGAGAAACTCTAGATTAAAGTAAAAAAGGCTTATTACTCACTCTTACAACATGTCTACCATGTATAAGCTTAGAACTTTGCTCGGGGGGTCATCATCATCCTCAGTCCAGGATTCAGGCTAGTAGAGTAACATGACTAAGAGAAGAAAGAGCTTGGAGTGCCTCACAGAGTCAATCAAATGATCCAGCTTTGAAGTAATGGGTTTCAATTCCACTCAAGCTCAGTGACCAGAACTACTCACACGGCACCATACAAGCAAACAGGAGCTGGGAAGTACAATTCTAACATATGTCCCAAATGGGAAGAACTGGTACATATGATGAACAGCACAAATGAATAGTTTGAGGGTTGGAGGGCAGGATATAAGAATAACATTGGGCAGAACTGTTGCTAGTCTGATGACATTCCAAAGTTCTGAAGTCAACACAGTTTCTGCTTTCAGAAAATCTTTACACTGATAGAAATATATTCACAAAAAATATGATTCGGGATTTTGCAGCTAGAAATGGTTACAAATAATGCCTACTTCACATTGTTATTAATATGTGAAGGCAAGTGGCACACGCTTAATTTCTTGGAAATACTTTTTAAATAATAATTTCCCCTCTTTCCTCTGCAAGAGTAGATGGCATAGCTAAGACAGATAAGAGCATGGATAAGATCAATGGCATAGCTGAAGAATAAGCCTATCAAAAATGAGATACTTTCTTTGTGTTAGGTAAGAGAAGAAAACACTACATTATATAGGACACCTGAGACCTCTGCTTATCCTTGCCAGGATTGCATCAATCATGTTATGAATTCCACAACTCCACTATCTCTCCTTTCCTTTTCTTACTTAAAACTATTGTTAGACTGGGCTTCCAAAACTGCAAATCAGTGCATTGTTTCCTAAGTGAAAATCCTTCAATGGATTCTTATGACCCCTCACGGTAAAAGTGCAACTCCTTAGCATGGCATCTTCACCTCTATGATTTTGTCTGCTCGTCTTTCCTTATCTTTCTCCCTGTTGCCCAACCACCGATATTTTTCTAACCACAACAATGCTCTCCCATGCTTCATGCCTTCTTTGTCTACGCATTGGCCTAGCAAATCATACTTTGTCCTTAAAATGCTCTCAGCCGTCACTTTGCTCAGGAATGTGTCTATTTACTTGACTGTCTCCTCCATTTTATGTAAATTGCTCTCAGGGGCTACATTTCATGTCTGTATCCATAGAGCCTAGAATAGAATGAGATATCAACAAATGTTTTTTGAATGAATCGTTAAGACAGAAATTTCATTTTCCTACATCTTCATAATAATCATTTTAATTGCATATTATTCAATCAAGAGGAGACCCAAGTTTTAAAAATTAAAATATAATTTTGCTTTAATAAACTAGAAAAATATTCATATAAAGATGAAGAATGTCAAATAAACAGATGTCTCCTACAGCATTATATAAAAGCAAAATTATGGTCTTCTTTCTCACAAGTAGCTCTTAGAAACAGACTGAAGTAGGGTATAAATAACTGAATAAAGCTAGATAAATAGGCAAGAAAGAGGTTTCATCATTTTTGTTTCTAAGAGTTTCTAACGCTTTGACCACAAAATTCTACTTTTATTCTTATTTGTGCTTGTATGGTCTGTCCTGTATTTGAATCCCATATTGGCCCCCATCAGTACCTCTTGAAGACTCTGGTAAAAAACAAGGGATTCCAAGCAGAGCACCATTGGTTTAGTCCAAACCGGTCATTTTACAAAATCCTACAAGATGTGTTCTACTATATTCCTCTATTTTCCAGAAGACGGCATGGAGCCATACAAAAGCTAAATAAAACCAGCTTGTACATCAGATTTGAATCCCTGGAAGTCTGATTGAGAGACCTACAATTCTTATACTGAAATATCTCCTACAACAAAACATACGTATTTTAATGGCTTGAAAAGCTTTATCCTTGAAAGAATGGCTCTCATAAAATGGGTCTGAAAATAACTGGGAAAGCAGAAGAACTTCAGTGAACATGGATCTATTATATTATTCACTTCCCATCTGAGCCCTCATCTTTGTTTAGAGAATTCCTCTTGTAAGAAACTTGGTGGACGGCAAAGATTGCCTTCACTGTAGTGAAAATAGTTCCCTTTTCTTTCTAGGGCGATAGAGGGCACAGAATGAAACAAGGTTCACCTTAGAATAATGATCTGTATAATTTTCCAGGGATTTAAGCTTTCTGACTTTTATATACAGAGAGAAAAAGCCATAAGTCAGCTGAGGTCATTCCTTTACAAACATGACTCATATGCCATCCAAACCATAAGTTAGAAAATTGAAATCTAGGAGGAAGTGGTCCGTTTGTCAGCTCTACCTGAAGAAAAATTTCTTTTCAGTGGGCACCATCCTTGTGTGCTTATTGGCTGAAATGAATCTACTCCTAAGATCTAGCCTCTTTTTAGTAAAACGGATTGAGGAAGGTCTGCTATTTAAATATGGTAACGATTCAACAGGGGCAAAAGTGGAATCTCCTGAAACACCCTTTCTTTCTCAGTCATATTGGTTGTAGGTGTTTGTTGGTAACTAGCTGGTCCTGGGGGAAAAGCTTCACAGTCCTTAAAAAGCTTAGAACAAAGGCAAGTGAAGTATTATCTGAAGGATAAGAAGAGCTAAGTTAAGTGAAAGGCAGGGAGTAAAAGTGGTAGGGAAGTGGGTGCAGATGGAACAGCATGAACCTAGGCTTTGAAGTCGATGGGAGTTAGGACACATTCAAGAAATGGAAAGAAGGTCAATGATCCCGAAGCACACAGGGTAAAGGAAAGGTGGTAGACCAGGCTGGAGAGATGGCTGGGGCCAGTCAATGCACATTCTTGTTTGTCAGAAAACAACAAAAGTGAGTGCTTGCTTCAGGCTGCTTTACAGTTAAGTCTCGTCCTTCCAGAGGAACCAACACCTTCTCCTCTGATACTAGGAATGCATAGATAGAAAATGGGAAGCATCGGCTTGTTACTGATTTTGTGCCGCACCTGATTTGCAGAGGAGGGAACTGAGGCTCAGAGAGATGAAGTGAACAAGGTAGTGTAAGTTGTAACGAACAGATAGGATTCCAACTTTGGTCTAATGGACTTCCTCTCTACGGGAAGACTTCGGAAGCCAACTGTGTCTCCTCCATAATTTTGTCTGTGACCAGTCAGGGCTATGTATATTGATTCTGTGTACAATAGTTTCCGTTTGTACTGCTTTTTCATTGACAGCATGGTTTCCTTTAGGCCCAGCCCCTCTGTGGCTCTCCAATCCAGGATCAAAGCGAATGTGCATGGTGGTTTAAAATGGTCTTCTGGTCGCCCCGTCAGTCACAGGTATATTCAGCACTCACGTGCAGACAGCTTTCTTTCTTCTGGCTCATCTGAGATGTGAATTACTGGTCCACACCAGTCACATTTTGCATAATAAGCTCACTGCTCTATCTGCAGCAGGTTATTCTCATCCTACCTCACTTGTCTGGAATTTACAGAGAACTCAGAATTTGTCAAAGTTGAAATGGACTCGCTGCAACTTCTCACTAAAAAAGACTTCCTTAAATCCTTGATACATCTGAGGTCTTAATGAACCAGCACATTCACAAATATTGCCCTAATACAATTTCTCCCAGAAAAAAAAAAAATAATGGAAAACTGGAACATTTAAGTTGCTCTTTGATAATTTACTTAATGAGCAGTATTTGCACAGAGTAGAGTGCTGCCTGAAGTGGAATCACAAATATCTTTCGCTTAATGCTGTGCAGAGCGTATGGTGGACTCGTTTATGTCATGGAGCCAGAGCACTGCCAAGTGTGACATTCCATTCCTTAATGAATCCAAGGGTTCAGCTTTCTGGCAAGGGACTATCACTTTCTGAGGCTTCTTATTTTCTATTCCCTTTCAGCACCAGCTCTTGCAGTGGATGTTCTTCTCTTGTCTAGTTTTTTTTTTCCACAAAGAAATACAATTTATCACATTATGAGAATTGCTAAGTTCTCATCAAGGAGCATGAAGCCACAAAACTGATTAAAACACAAAAGCTGGGTGCTTGGCTAGGTTCATAGACTGAGTGGCTTGGTCAAAACACAAGCTTTACAAACCCATGTGATTTAAAGTGCTATTGCAGCAAAATGATAAATCACCCCATATCCTGGCCTTGCAAAGTCCCTTGTGAATAGCTGAATTCATGGATACCAAATTCACAAATGCTAATGATCTACTCTGTTCCCTTAAGTTTTCACCTAACTTGCATTCTGCTTTTTATGTAATAATATCCAAAGCTCTAAGTCCTTTGTGTATACTATGTTCCCAACTCAGCCTGTCCTGGGTCTCTTTTCGAGCTTCTGCCTTTGACTGTGAACTTGCCACATGACTTAAATCAATTTATCATTGACACTGACCTTAAATAACACCCCCTCCAAAAAAAAAATCCCTGTAGCCATTTCTGATTATTCTGTTCATCTGTTTCTACCGAACAAATTTTATCCTACCAAGGACATAAACAAAATCTAGGATCTACTTTATATTACTCCAGGTGAAACAAATGCCCACTAAAATATATAGTTTTAATTTTTTTTCAAGTGACTCATAAATTCAATGAACTATTATATATTCATGAAAACTATGAGTAAAATGTGATATAGGGAAACGGTTATGATGTACTATGAAGTAACCATACAAGATATAAAATAGCAAGTATAGTGAGATTTCAACAGTGTGCAGGTGTACTAAAAATACTAAAATTCAATATATCGACAAATTAATAGCAATCATTTCTGGGTATATGAATAATTGCAATTTTCCTTTTCTAGTATCCTGGATCCCCAATTTTCTCATTAAAAAAAAGATTATTCAAAAGTCAGTAGTACCTATGAAGTACTTTAGTCTTAAAAGAATTGTAGACCAGCTCCTTAAAACACTGCTCAAATTCCTCCACAGTTTCAGAGGCTAAAAATCAGGGCCAGCAACTTGAGGAATTTAATAAAGAACAAGAAACAAATCCCAACTTCAATTCCCCTGCAAATATGACAGGATTTTAAAATGTGCCTGGAAAACTGCATCTGGGGTTTTGCCAATCCCATAACGTTTGGGACGTTTGCTGAACCCAAAACACAGCCGGGCCCACCCATCCATAATTAAAGCCCTCCCCCCAAATGAATTCATTGCTTTGTGGCACCATCTGTCTCATTCCCTTATTTACATAATAGGGAACCCTGCTCAGACTGCAGCAAATGAGAAGCGACAAAGGAATGGCGAGTGGAGATGAAATGTATACATGTATACATCAGATTATGTATAATATGGTCAAATCCCTCCAATCTAAAATTTAAAAAAATATTCAAAACCCATCACAGTCTTCACTGGGGCCTCTTTCCAGCTCTCGGAACCTCCTTCCTCCTTCTGCTGCATCGGCAACTCTAATATGGCTTGTTTCACTCAAAGAGTTCATTTGTCACATTTTATTTTATTAAATATTTTATTTTCCTCTCGTGGACCCATTAGAACGCCAGTTAGAGAAAGTGGCATAAATCAATTGCGTTTGCTAGTCACTAAGGAGGCAGAGGAGAAATAAGCAGGTTCATATTAACTTGAAATTTAAAAAGAAAAAAAAAATTGTCCCCAATGCAGAGCTTCCTTGAATCCTTCTCATTTTCCTCCTGTCCGTCTCCTGGGAAGTTTCTGTCCTAATAATGGGAACATGAGCCGTGGATCTGTTCAAAGACAGACAAAGGGCTGATTTTTTAATATGCAACAGTCACTCTAATCCCATGTTTTGTGTCCCTTCCTACAGGAGCTGGGGCAGGGATAGCTCTCCAATGGCAGCCGCGGACTATGGTGGGGCAGGCACTGGTCTAAGAGGTAAGGGACCCAGATCCTATTCAGGCTCTGCCACTAACTCTCGGTGACCTTGGGCAAGTCCACTTCTGAGAAATTCAGGTTCTCAGTCAGTGCTCTGCTGACCCATAAATGCCTGCTTAGAAACGAAAGGATGCTTCTCTCTGAGTACCTAGAGCCCTCATTTCCATGTCTGCAGACACAGAGGCAAGTGGTGGAGAGATCCTTTGAACCCAGGGCTCACCTTTCACCAGGTCTGAGTCACGCCCTCAGGACAGAGAGGAAAAGATATCAGGGTTCCGAGGCATATGTTGCCTTCTGTACCAAGGAGAACTCTTTACAGCCAGAGATCAGTAGGGAGCCTCCTCAGCAGTGACAGCTGTGGGAGCAGCCACACCTCACGTTGACATTGTTAGAGGCCAATGCTGGGAACAGTGGCTTAATCAGTACACTGCAGAGAGCTCGGGAATCTGCACAGACCAGATTCCTCAGCCCTCTCCAGGTCTCTCAATCAGAATTTCTGGGGATGGGACTGAGGAATTAGTATATTTGTTATGCTCCCAGATAATTCTGATTCAGTAGGCTTGGCCTCTACTGGTTTCTGTAACTATTGCTGTGATAAAAAGTTTAGTACATCTTTAGGAGAAACAATTCCTTAGTTCTAAAACCCAGAAGGAATTTGCCACAGATGTGTCTTTATTCAGGACATTTGATTAGCACAGTAGATAAAACTGGCAGAAGTTTTGTTCCTTAGATGCAGAAATGTTTATGTGGATACATCTTCTATCTACCTGCAGTCAGCTCAAGGCCAGAACCCTAAGTATATGCCTGGTGATGGCATTTCTTCTGGGGCTACATTTAGGGCATTCAGGCTGAACTTCTAATCTATGCCCGGCAATGCACTAAGGGTGATAGCAGCCCCACTAAACACAGGCCAAAGCCCCTCCCTACAATCTCATGCAAGTTAAACCCCCTTCTAAAAAACAAACAAAAAACCAACGAACAAAAAAGTACAGGGATGATAGTATTTTTCAATACAGACAACTTAGATTTTCTCAATCTTATACAATATGTGAAACAAAAATGGCTTCAGAAAACATTACAATTTTCAATGATGAATACCACAATCCAAATACAACCTCTGTCCTTGCCTTACAAATGCAGCTTGAAGGCAAGTCAGCTAGACCTCTTTTCCAACCAGATGCCCCCACTAAGCCCCTCCTGTCTACATGAGAGAAGCTGCTGCTGTTGTCTCAAACGGGACAGCAGTGTATTTAGTAGATAGTACGTGGCAGTGGGGACACTAGACTGGGCCTTGAATTTACTAACTGCACAACCTTGAAATGTTAGGTAAACCTGATTGCCATCTGTAAAATAGAATAACAGTGACCCATCTGACAGGGTTGGAGGATCAAGAAGACAAAGGATATGGAAGGTCTAAGTAAGCAGTACAAACAGGATGTGTATTATAAGATGTGGTTCTGTGTTCCCCGGAGCTGGCAGGTAGAAGGGATTTGTCCTGCCTGAAGATATCAGACAGCACTTTCCTTCAGAAAGAAGGTTTTAACTGAGTCTTTAGGGTAGGTACAAGTTTTCTAGGAGAACAAAGGAAACATATGTGGGAATTAAAAAAAAAATCCTGATTTCAGGAATCAGGCATGTCAATTGACATGAATGGTTTTAAATGTGCATTTTGAGGGATAGGAAGTTTAGTTAAAGAAGTGGGAGGTGACTACTAATGAAGGAGTTTGTAACTCTGTACTGAGAAGGCCTTTCCATTGAACATTCTGAAGGACCAATGGAGGCTTCATGATGGAGAACGGCATGGTCAGATTTGGATGTAGAAAGGTCACTCTGGAAATACCGATTAAGATGGCCTGGAGCAGAATGGGACTGAAGGCAAGAAGACCAACAACTGGAGGGGGTGTTGTAGGAATATCGGTAAGGAAAGGCAGGGGCAATAGTGATAGAGTGGATGCTACTATTTGAAAGATGCCAAGAAGGCAAAAAAAGGCAGGACTCAGTGACTAACTGGATGGGGCAGGTAAAGGACAAGGAAGAATCAAGGCTGTCTCCCAGGTTATAAGTACAGGTGAATGACTAAATGATTTGCACACTGACCAGGAGAGAAAGGAAAGAAGATTAGCAAATTTAAGAGTAAGTGGATGTGGGAGATAGTGAATTTGGTTTGAGACTTGTTGAGTTTAGAGTACCTATGAAAATCCAGAATGTCCAGTAGCTGTATGGACATGTATGTCTCTGATTTATTGGGGAAAAGCTCAGGGGAAAAGAATCTCATTATGTGGAAGCTAAGAGTAGTTACTCGATGTCAGGATGTTCTTAGAAGTAAGTTTGTTAATAGAAAATACAGTGGTTATTTTCAGAAATTGAACTGCTTTGAGGACCATGTTTCTTTCCTCATTAACTAAGATCTGTGCTCAGATCCACACACCCAGTGATGCTCAACCATATTCTTGAGGCTCCAAAAAAACCTCAAAGGCATTTCAGCTATGCCATGTGCAAGGTGAGATGACTCTAGACCATGGTAAAGGATCCAGACATGGTCAAGTGAGACACTGTACATGAAATTGCTGTGAAGTCCCTCAAGAAATAGGTGTTTCTTCTCTCTTTCCTGGTTTCCTAATAGAAGAGCAGCCCACAGCAATATGATTAGAAGTTGAGTAGCCCAGAGAGTCATGCCCAGCACAGCACCTCACCTACAGTAGTTACACAATGAATGTCTGGTAAATAAACTGCTGAATGAAGACACACATAAATCAAACAGAATAAACATCCCAACAGGGCTGGAGGAGGCTAAAAGAACTTTCGTTCCCTAGTTAGAAGTGATTTCCAAAGGTGGGGCATTCAGATTTTAGTCAATGGTGGCATTGCAACCTGGCCACATCCCCAGGTAACCACTAGGGGCACTGAGAGTGGGAAATTGAAATTTTCTTTCTTTCACCATGGAAGCTAAATAATCAAAGAAGGGGTGAGTGGGTGCGGCTTCTTTTAAACGGTGGTGAAATGCTATATCAGGTCATAAACCTGTGGGATAGTTTAGTGACTGTGTTTAAATGGATGCTTCTCATTGCCTTATGAGATCTGGAAAAGCCATAAAAATTCATGGCCTACTTGTGGCTGAGCTCTAATAAAGGAATAATCGGTGCTTTAAGCGAGGGGTAATGGGAGGTACAGTGGGAGATTTACTGGAGCAATAATGGCTGCAGAGAGAGTAAGTTTTTCATGCCAATTACGCCGACAGACAACAGAGCAAGACTTTCCTGACACACACTTGCAATCTTATTCTATTAAGTGACAAGATAGGGTCCTTAGTTCTTCCTTCTCCTGCACTTCCAGGAATCAAAGGCTTGGAGTTTTACTCAGGGCTCCTATCACCAAAGTTAGTAAATCTCCAGCAAGGTTCCTGTAGTAGACCACTTGGTAAAATGGAAAAGAACCTGGGTTTCAGATTATGAAGAACTTCAGTTTTAATCCCAACTCCTGTCACTTACTGGGTATTTATTATTGCCCCTAATTATTCCTTCCCAATTATTCATCCCTACTCATTGCCATGGACTTCCGGTATCTCTCTGTGGGAAAAGCACTCACTCCTATCCCCTTAACTTCAAGTGTGGCCATATGACTTGCTCTCGCCAATGGAATGTGAGATGTAACATATGCCACAATCCAGAAGAGTTTTAAGAGCCTCTGGGAGGGTTGGCCATTGCTCTTTTCTCTCTTTCATGAGAATAACATACCCCCAATCCAGACGGTTTTTCAGCCTGGGTTCTGAAATAAAGGAGACACATGGAGCACAGCCAGAGCTGCCGTCAGCCACTGTATTGGGAATGGGATACGATTAAGAATTGAAGTCTTGTTGTTCCAAGACGCTGAGACCTTGGAGGTGTTTGTTACCTCAGCATAATATAATGAAAGCTGACCAATACATGGAGAGATTTTGGAAAAACACTTAACTTGACTGAGCTTTGTGTTCCCCAAAATGGTGGCAATACCCTCACTTTGCATGACTATATGTTGGTCAAATGAGATGCTAGCGCTACACACGACAGAGAAGTTGTTCAATTAATGGCAGGTATTATTCAAATTTGCTACTCAATTAGGGTGACAGAAGAAGTTAAGTTACTTTCTCAACATGAGCCCTCCTGGTTAGCTACGTTTCAATGGGGAGTCCCGGGCCAATGTGGCAATCAGTGGCAAATTAGACATTTATGACACTCTTCTTCCAGGATCAGGGAGAAAGGGCCTCTCAGATCTTTTCATTACAGCCTTCACAAGCTGTGAAAGATATAGCAGCAGGTTCGCTTTCACCCCATTACACGTCCAGTCGATGGAACGCTGCCTCTTCCTTACCTGGGGTGACAGTCAGGCAGCTGAAAGCTGGCTCCTGAGGCCCTTTGCACATGGCCACACTGCTATGAAAGTCAGGGGGGCTGTGCTCACTGCAATCACAGTAATAGTACCTCCAGTCCAGCCATTCATAGTTCATAAAGCCTCCATAGGTTTCATTTTGATTTTCACAATAGCTGTATGAGATTTTTGCTCTCTCACTCATGTATTCAACCAACAGAATGACAGCTATGTAGCCTCTGCCTCCATGGAGGTAGGTATCATTGTATTATTGCCAATTTATGAACTAGTGATTATGTTTATTCAGCAAGTATTACTTTGCATCTACAGTATGCTGGGCACTGAACAAGTCAATGAAGATACCCAAATGAACAAAGCCTAATAATCCCTACCCAAAAGGAGCTCACAGTTGCCAAGAGGAAGCAGACATGTGAACCGCCATTCTGAAATGTTATATCATAGCAGAAGTGTGACCAGAGAGACATAACCAATTGTGTGGGGGACACAAAGGAGAGAGACTGAGTCTGCCTGAAGAATCCATGGCCTGGTTCCGAGAGAGCACTGGGAATTTCCCAGGTAGTTGAAAGTGGAGCAGAACGAGCAGCAGTGGAAACAGTGTAGGGGATGGGAAGAGTGTTTTTGTGCCCAGGTGGAGCATGGGGTTGGTTAGAGTAATGAAGAGGGATGAAAGCCAGTAGGTAGGAAGAAAGTGAGTTGTAAAGAAAGTACAAAGGAATTTATCTTTATTCCATAGGTAATGGTGAGGTTTTACATAAAGTGTTATAAATAGAGAGCTATCATGATCGCATTTTTTAAAGAGACCGCTCTGTTGGAAGTAAGACTAGAATAAAGGAAACCAGTTAAGAGGTTAATTCCAAAATCCAGAGTTCTGAATTAAACTGTGTGTTCACTCCAACACCGTGTGTGTGCTATTACTGCTGGGGACTTGTACTCCTAGGGAAACGTCACTCTTATGTCCTATATCAACTCTGCCTTTCCTTTGGGAAAAGCAAGCACTTAATAAATGATCCATCCATTTAGCTAATCATATTCTTCTATTAGTGGGACAAGCACTTCCCAGATTTCTCAGCTACTCTCTATGGTTATCCCTAGGTCAGGATTATCAGGGTAATCAGCCCAGACTTGATTATCCATGGCAAACTAACATGTGCCCTGAGCACCAAAAAAGCAGAAATTAAAAAAAAAAATGTATGTGTAGATATGTTTTTAAATCATCATAGAAAAACCAGAACTTTGTTGGATTTGGCTATACTTATTTTGTAACTTACCTTTGTTTTCAATTGCATGTAATGTGGAGAACAGTGGTGGGGGTGGAGGTGGAACATTGTAATCTTTTTAGCACTTAAGTCTTCCAAAGGTCTAGGTCTGGCGCTGATGATGCCCTCTTTTCTCTGGTTGCATTGCTGGCTGCCAGAGGCATTTCCTCCCTTGGAACTCCTTTCTAGAGAGTTTTTAGACACTGCAATGAATTGGATTCATCATTCATAGCAACCTCTCCCAGGACATCGCCTCTCCCCTTAGTAAGGCTGCACAAGGGAATATGGCTAGCAACTCTCACTGCCTAATTCATCTTTAAGTTTACTTGAGCAACAGAATTGGAACCACAGTATATCAGACTCTGGTTACCCAACAGCAGTATTAAATTGGGTTCTCTACACTTTCAGCACTGGAAGGTCTTGGTGATTATCGTGGGGCAGGTTTCTTAAGATGCAGGCAAATTACTCCTAACTAGAGCAATCCCAATTATGCTTCCATGAGGTTGTGACTGGAGGCCCTTTTCTTCCAGGGGAAGGTCAACGCCATAGAGGGAGGCTCACAGGAGTGAGCAGTTCCAGAAACAGTGAAAGTTGTTGCTGTTCCCAAAATGGTTCCCAAACACTGGGACAACCCAGCAGTCTAATCCCACTATGAAACAGAACTCAGAAAGGTCTATTCAGAATCTCTAGGTCAGGGTGGCTCAAAATCACACTTTAAGGTTTCTCCACTAATTCAGTCTTTCATCTCTGGTCACAAGCAATGAGGTTTCCAACAAAGTTGTCTGAGAAAATAAAGATATGTATTGATCATTCACTATGTGCCAGGCATATGCTAAGTATTTTATACACATTATTTCATTTACTCTTCATATCTATGGGGCATAAACTATTGTTATTATATTATTATTATTGTTATTATTATTTCTATTCAACAG
This sequence comes from Panthera pardus, assembly GCF_024362965.1. Classification (NCBI taxonomy): domain Eukaryota; kingdom Metazoa; phylum Chordata; class Mammalia; order Carnivora; family Felidae; genus Panthera; species Panthera pardus. The sequence goes on along the minus strand of NW_026526766.1, from coordinate 67,178,379 downwards.
ATAAAATTGAGACACAGTGATCTGGGTGACTAGATCCAAGTCATATAGCAAGTAAGTTTTAGAGCCCAGGCTGCAACTTAGGAAGCGGAACTCTAATGCACCTTCCTGGCCATTTTGTTAACTTCTTCTTCCTACATAAGAGCTTAACTTGATCTTTTCTTCCAATTTACAAATATTTGTAAACTGCAATCCCATCCTCAATTTGTAGGTGAGGAAACAGAGGTGAGAGAGGTTAAGTGATTTGCCTCAGTCACACAATGAGTTACAGCAGAGCTAGAACTGAGGTACAAATCATCACCTCCTTGATTTCTTAACTCGAAATCCTCACTTAACCTAAACTAGTCCTAAGATTATTTTATCCTCTCAAGGGAAAGAAAAAAATAGAGGCAAAGAGGAGGAGGGGGGAACATTTTTTTAGTTCTTTTTAAGCATCAACTAATCCGTTAGGCACTTTATATCCAACATCCATTTATTCAAGCAACAATCTGTTGAGGTTGGTGCTACTGTTCGTATTTTCCAAATGAGAAAACAGAGGCTCACAGAAGTTAGGGAAACCTGCCCGAACTTACCCAGATAGTGAGTGATGGAGCTGAGACTCTAGACCATATCCCAGATACCCATGCCCCTCTGCCAAGAATCTAATAGTGGGCTTGCTCCTTGCAGGTGTGCATTTATTTTGTACCTGCTTTTACTAGGTCCTCAATAGGATTAAGGAATGAACTGGGTCTTGAATCAGCACAGACAATCTTCTTCCATCATTCCCTCACTAGATTGGCCACTGTGATTTAAATTGAATTTTTAAACAGTTTCCCCAAGGCGCTGGGTCAAATGGCTTCTGATGTTCTGGGAAGATTCCTCCTCCTACTTCTATTCCCTGACTTCTCACCTGGGCACAGCAGTGAGAAGCCTCACAATTTATTTAAAGGTCACCCACCAGAGAAAACATCTTCTAGACCTTGGTTTGAAATTGCTGGGTGAGCCAGGTTCACACTTTCGGTACAGTGAATGTGTTAAATTATTTCCCAAGTATTTGGGGGTATAATACAGCAACAGAAGCCTCTCACCAGAAACCTTCCCCCCCAACTTTGAAATTTGTGTGTACAACAGAGAAATTTTTCTGGTTTTGATGCCCTTACACAAATTGTCAACATACTGTATCTTTTTTCACAGCTCTTTGATGTACTTGAAGGGGTTTTTTCCCTTGAACAAGAAGCCACAACTCCAAATGTGTTTAAAACAGAAGCCCCTAAACATCTGAAGTTCAGTTCAGAATTCCTAAGCAGAAACTTGGCAAGAAGTCCTAACTTAAATTAGGAAAAAAAACAAAACAAAACTTCTTCCATCCATGAAGTATCAAATGTATACTTCCCAATGCAAATCAGACTTCACATCCATGTCATGCTGGCCTTCCATTTTACTCAATGCTTTTTCCCCACAGAATTTAGACTTTTGACTCATTTCAGAAGCACAATAAAGACCATTTGGATGTATCACTCTCATCTCAAACTTGACAAGCCCAAGTCTTGACCTCTAATCTTTTCTCCGCCCAATGCCTTCTGCTTTCTTCTTCATTTCCTCAAACAGCCCTAGACATAGATTCTCTTATGGGTAGAAAGTGGGCCTTAATTATCTTTACATGCTTAATACCTAGGCAGTGCTCATATACAGGCTATGCTCAATAAGTATTTGTTCAATGAACAAATTTACGAGGTGTCTCCTCTTCCCTCTCCTTCACCTATATACCATATCTCTTCAAAGTTCTTGCCTTGTAAAAGGCAAAGTTCTTGCCTTTTACAATATGAGTGCCCAAGGGCCAAATATGACCCATCTGGTCAGGGTACAGCCAATTTAAGATTTTTACGAAAAACAAACAAACAAAATAAACACGTAGAATCAGCCAGAAATAGAAACTAAGAGGCCAGGGGCTCCCAATAATTGTGTATCTGAGTGCAGATTAGGGTCATTCTACAAGATGTGAACCAGGAGTCATTGTCATTGACTCCAGCTATAATTTTAATCAGTACATAGTAAGTTCCTGTACAAGACCAAGATGAAGTTTGATGAATCATTCCAAAGGATTTCTTACCCAAGAATAAGTATGTACCATATCATTAACATAAACCTCTTAAGAGTAGAATCCATAAAGCCCCTTTTAAGTTCCTAACGTGTTTTGTACATGGAAGCTACTTACCAAAATACCTCACTTGAGTTACGTGGCCAAGCTAATCATAAAGCCATTAGCCCTCTTCTATGCTAAAATTTATTATCAAGAAGAAATTAATCAGCTTCATTCAATTCTACAATAAATACATACCTTTACTTTTTTACCTTCAGTTATTTATCCTTTCCCTTTAACATATGTCATTAATCTTACGGTTACCACTGTGGTTCAGACTTATCTGTTCCACTAGATCAGAGGTTCTTAACCTAAGGTCTACAGTATAAAGAGAGACTACAGGCTTTCCACAAGTACAGCTAAGGGCCCAGAAGCAAGAAAGCAGCATTAATTAATTTCAAGCTGACATGAGTCTAGAGAACCTTAAGCACACTGATGAGAATAAGAAGATACTAGAAGAAAGACACACGAAGTTTACTACGAACTAGGCTTAGTTCTAGGCACTGAGGAAAAAGCAGTGAACAAAGTTCCTGCCCTTCTGGGGCTTCCATTCTGATGAGGGCAACAAATAGCTACTAAAAAATAAGTACATACCATGTCAGCTGGTCATGAGTGCTATGGAGAAGAATGAAAGAGATAAGGGAAGAGAATTCTATAAAACTGTCATTTTCTACAGGGTAGCTAGAGAAGGCTTTGCTGAGCACAGATTTGGTGGAAGTGAGAGAATTGGACATGCGATAACATCTGGGGAAGAAAAGCTTTGGGGCAGGGGAAACAACTGGTGCTAAAAATTCAGTTTAAAAACTTCAAATTATATAGGTTCTTAGAGATAATCCATTACAAACCTGTTCCCTCAACATCCCCCGCCCCCCACCAACATTACACTGATGAGGAGAGTGAGTCTTAAGAGTTTAATAGTCAACGAAAGGTCATGCTTTTAACAAGTGATGAATCAAGACTTAGACTAATGTCCCTTTATTTTCCTACCACATTTTTCTACCCACCTCATCCAGTCCTTTCCAACAGTATGTCAACATAAGGTGGGAGTGACATATATTTAGTGCTGCAACCCAGAGCTTTGGCTTCCTGTTGTAATCTACAGATGATATTAATGACTCACATGATATCCCCCCCCCCATCTGAGCCCCATCTACCTCCCTAGAATTCCTCTCACACTGTCAATAGTGACTTAGCTATAGGGCTATACATGAGGCCTTCTAAATACCCAGTTATGGAATCTTCTGCTCCCACTTCCTTCTCTGCAAGACAAAAAAAGAAAGAAATGGAGTTTCCTCCACTAAGAGAGATTTACTACCACCACACCATTAAAAAGTTTTGTTTCCCTTTCATTTATTTGCTTAGTATTTCATGAGAAGGTCTTGACTTATCCTTTTTCAATAATTGAGCTTAGCAACCAGCTTAAGACACTTCGGGATTTATTTTCAAATTTTAAAATTTATTTCTAAGAAAAGCAGAGTTGACAGATAGAGAGCAAGAAGGGATGATCCAACTTAGCCACAAAAGTAATTTTCAGCTCTTTGCTTCTACCTTAAAAAAAGACTAGAAAGTTTGGAAAAATCCTTCCATAGCTTGATGTTTCATTTAAATTCTGAAAATGACAAACTAGCTTCAAGATTCAACCTAGTTACTACTTCCTTCAAGAAACCCTCTATGAACAAACCCACTCCCCAAATCTGTGCTCCTCCGAAATTCCATTCATACCTTTAAGATAGCACTAACCATACTGTATTCTGTTAATTGCTTTGCATGTCTCTCCTTTCCCGCCAGGTTCTCGGCACCCATCACAGTGGGGAGGTAGAAAGGAAATATCTGATGCACATATATTCCAAACTAACTCAAGACACAGTCTAGCAAAAAATTTCTTTGCTGCTAATTGGTTGAGTAACCTGAAGAGAAATAGCTTGGGTGTCAATACTAGGATTCCATGCACACTGCTGGTTTATGAGGACAGCAGAATAGAGTGTTCTAAACTGAGACCGAAAATGTATGATGCTCATTTAACTATACACACATTATACCTCAAACCTGGACAAGTGAAAATAAACATTTCTTGGATCTACACCTATTTTCAAAAAAGCTCATATAGTCACTCCTTGCTCTGGATACATTTGTTTTAACTATTTGGTACACCATGTAATTTTATTTAGGCCTTTTAGTGAAATAATACAGTAATGTAATGTGTGGCAAGTACCATGACAGATGGGCACCACAGTATCAGGACCCTAACTGCCTGTGAAAGACAGTGTTCCAGTGTCTATCCTCCACTCCCATAGTTTCTCCACTGCCTGTCAAATGAAATGCATTTGTGCTGTTTGTGTTTTCTGCATTGCAGTTTCCTTTCTCTATATTAACTGCTTGTGATTCCACAGCTATACAGAGCACGTGGTATATACTCCAGGGTTAACGATGTTTAATTTATTTAGGCATAGAAAGAAAATCCTGGGATGAGATATGACCCATAGCCATCACCCCTGAGGCAGTATCAAGGAAGCTGATTCAAGAGGGAGGGAGGCAAACCATAAGAGACTCTTAAGGACTGAGAATAAACTGAGGGTTGATGGGGGGTGGGGAGGAGGGGAAAGTGGGTGCTGGGCATGGAGGAGGGCACTTGTTGGGATCAGCACTGGGTGTTGTATGGAAACCAATTTGACGATAAATTATATTTTTTAAAAAAAGGAAGCTGATTCATCATCTCCAACTCTTTCTCTACTCGCTCCACCTCTCACCCTATACACTTATTAAAGGAGTCCAGCTTTAAGTAACTATCGATTAGACACAGTGATATCCCCCTACAGTAGCTGAAATATCCTAAATCTCTTCCATGTCATGACTCTATTGGAACATTGCTTTTGGCGTATTTGGTTTTGTCTGGCATGCTTTTTAAAGAATTCAGCCACTGGTCATGTCAAGGAACATCTGTACACCTGAGTTTTTGATCTCCAACACATAAGACACTGGAATTATATTTTTATGTCTGAGGAACATTAATCGATGATGAGCTTCATGTTGGCAAATGACTTTAAGAATACTCGGTATGAAAAATTAATATCAGAAGTTTGGCTTAGGGTATTAATTGTCACTGATATTTTATCAGGGCATTTCAGACTTCTGCAAATGGAGATACAAAGAAGGAATGTCCCCAGGCAGAAGAGCAAATGATGAAGGCAGCATGGAGTACATAAGGGAGTAACAGAATTTAAACTATTCAGAACCTCAATCCATGAGTATTTTTTTGAGCATCCATTATAAGCTAGAACTTGTGCATATATAAAATCATATAATAGCACATATAAACATAGGATATAATTATGAGTTATTCTAGAGTAACTTAAAGTGTGGGAGATCCAAAGGAATGTTTGACCACCTCTCTGAAGAACTGGACTTATCCTGAGCAACATTTTCCAGGAAACTTTTGGGTGAGAGCAGAAGAATCGGGAGCTTTGACACTGACTGTGTTTACCCAAATCATCTGTCTATTTCACAAAGTTTTAAGTTTCACATTAAGCCATACTTATGTTCAAGCATTGGACTTTCCATTATCCAAGTTAAATGACATCCTTCTAGTTGTTTGAGATTTTTTTATATCTAATGTTGATATAAAACATAGTCTTTATTGTTCCTTCAAGGTTTGTGTCATCTGCAATTTTAACAAATACATCATAACCTATCTATCTCTTGACAAAAAAGATACTGGCTCAGGCCAGATCAAGGACCCGAAGCTTCACCATTTCATCAGGGATCTCCCTCCTGTTAGCCAGTGCAACACTCTTTGGGTACTATCCATTATACACCCACCAAATTGAAAGCCATCAGGCTCCATTTTCATCCTCACTTTGGGATTTTACAAAATACCTAGGTCAAATATTCTACAGTTATGTCTATAAGATTTAATAAATGGCCAAGTTTTTGTCTGCAAAATGAAATGAAGGTGATACAGCATAACGTAACGTTAGGGATTATTGCTAACGCCCATGGACCACCACACTTTTTTTAATTGCTTAAAATTTTTCTTTTAATCTATTTAAAAAATCAGAACTATCTTCAAATATTCTAAAGCTTTTGGAAATCAAGCTATTAACTCGGTCACTTAGTACCTCTTTGCTCTCCACATTCCTCAAATGTGGCTGACAGCACATTCATCTGCAGTCTTGCTCAGCTCAGCCATCAGGCAGGCCTGTGGCTCCATCTGGGCAGAAGGCTCAATGTCCTTTACAGAAAGCTAATACTCCTTTGGAGTCACTTTATCTTGATTGGGCTTCCAGATCCTCCTCTTAATGTTTGTTCCTCCCTTTCCTGACTTTTTAAATTTTAAACTACTGATTTGGTAAGAAGTTGAGGGAACATTTTATAATTTATTCAGTTGAAAATTGACATCTTGCTCTTAAAAATAAATAAACAAAAGAAGAAATGACACCGAAGCTAACGTACTTAAAAAACAAAGGTGATTCAACCAATCCAGACAAAGGAACTTATTTGAGTAGAAAGATGGAAAGGGGAATGTATTTTTAGACAGAGTACTTTAATTTGCAGGAAATTCCCTCTACAGTTGGTGAGTTTGTCAATGTAACAAGAAGGGTGGAGGCCGTCCCTCCCAAGATGATCTGAAGAATAATGGTGAGCAACCAGGTAGCTGATGCAGTGCGAGAAGGCCTGTCGTTCACGCTTCTTCCTACTCAGAAGGATCTGCCCTGTTCATCTGTCAGTTCAGCAAAAGCTCTGTCTGTGACGGCCAGAAGCCTGGCGGTAAGTCAATATGTTCCCCTTGAGACAAGGAAAATTCCGCAGGTCAGACTTGCTAGGCCAGTAGACTACAAAAAGCGCCGAGTGCATACAAATGCTGTAGTAAATTAAGATAATGATATTGGCTGTTTATTGTAGATAAAACATAAATCTGTAAAAGAAGCATCTAGGAGATTCCAGCGCCCAGTGTATCAACATCAGAAAGAGCAGTTATGATTGTTGTCAAGAAAAAAAAAAATCCAGGGCCTGACTAACATTTAGAGATATAAAGCTTTCATATCCTTCAGTCTTCTTTCCTTTGTGATTTCCACAGGATTTTCATTTCCAGAGATATTATACTACTTGCTTTCAAAGGAATTCAATATTTTCATTCAGAAAAGTAATTTCACAGAAAGTAACACAGAGTGATGTCCTGGGTATTCATTTTCAGAGCCAATCTTACAAAGTCAATTTGTGCTGCAAGGAGCTGGGGCAACATGAAAAGGTGCAAATCCTGTGTATCTGGGTTTCTATGGTCTTCTACTTCCTTCCTGTCCCCCCCATGCAGAATGCCTTGGACACCCCATAAGCATTTGAAAAGAACTGTCTGGCATTAAAAACAAAATGCGCTGCCGACTCCCTTAATAACATCACCCAGCATAACCCAAAGACATTGATCCCGAGGCCAGGACTAGATTATGGCTCCATCCCTTCTGCCCTGTAGTAAAAGTCATATCGCCATAACCATCTCAATCATTCTGTTTATTTTCTCCACGTTGTTTGAGAAATTAGAGGAGAAAGCAGCAAGTCTAAGGTGAAAGACGAGGAGATGAGTTACTTGCTCAGGCACTTCTGTGCAGATAAAAAGCTAATCCTGATAAAACCAAGACTGAAATCCTTCCAGCCCACATAAAGTCAAGGTCAGACAACATTACCCAATCAAGTTGAAAGCGGATCGGTTTTCTGAAGTGAGTCAGAGCCTGACAGAGGGACAGAGGTAGACGGAGGAAGGATGAGGGGGAAGAGCGGAGAAAGGAGGAGAAAAGCACCCGGATAGAGGTGAACAGATGGACTGACAGTGAATGGGAGACAGAGATGGAGGGGGGAAAAAGGAGTTCCTTTTCCTATTCCTGCTTCTTGACATATTTCAGGATCAAAAGGAATAAAAAAAAAAGCCTTCAAGTTTCTCATCAGACATTTGGGGTGATGGAAGCGCAAGGTCCAGCTGCCAATGGGTGTTTTTCCTAGGGTTTTTCAAGTCAGCCGCATGCCCTAACCTTGAGGACGTTGTTTATTCCTGGTGGAAAGATAAGCCAGCCAGACCCGGCCCCACCCCCCCATCAGAGCAGAGTGGGCATTACCAGTGAACAAAGAAAGAGTGCTGTACAGCAACAAGCATTTGGTTTTGATTAGAGGATATTCAGGGACTGTGCAAGTTCTATTAAAATAAGCACAAAACCATTTTAAAGGGCTTTTTCTTTTCTTTCTCTTTCCCCCCTCGGTTTATATTGTTAATCTTTCTTCCTGGACGGCTCCTCACAAATGCCTTTTGTTTTCTTGTGTGATTCTACGTGCCAGGACTCTAAGAAGGGAGGACGGAGGTCCTGTTCTGGCATGCTTTCAAGTCTCTTCCATAGGAGATGAAGGCTTGTTGCTGTGCCTTCAAGGGTATAAATTTAGAGGCCGCCAAACCATCCGGAGGTAATTCAAATGCTGGTAAATGCTGGAATCCACCCTGGCCCCCTGCTCATATGAATACCCTGGCACTTACCCCACTCAGAGGAAACGAAACCAATTTGGGAACGCGAAGAGAGAATAAACATGCAATTAAAATGGTCATTTCTCCTGGTTTCTTCCTTTAGTTCTTTTTTTAACACTGCATCCCATTCTATAATCTGATGATGAATCGGGCCTGGTTAATTATAACAACATACAAAAGATCGCTGTCTTTTCCCCCACAGTGGTTATACCAGCCTTGAATATTTTGGGGTGGGGGTGGGATGGGGTGCAGGGGGTGACAAGGAGTGGAGACAGAGGTGGATAAACTTCAAGAGAAGCCCTCATTTTGGAAGAGCCGCTATTTTTATATTGTTTGCAAACCCTTTGCCACAGTGCACATTACAGAAATGGCACTTTTCCTTTCAATTTATCTATCTTCCTCCTTTATACATAGACAAATAAAAATGAATCTTTCCAAAGGCAGCATGCATGCCACTTCTATATATTCTCCAGATAGCTTATTTTTATTCAGCTTAAAGCATAACCTATCATTTGTATTCAAGATTCCATCCAGCCTCTCTCTCTCTCCAAGCAAGTCTTCAAGAAGCCCTGCTGCCCTGCTTTGTTCCAGAGACTCTGCTAAAGGCCAAAAGATGGAGATAGCACACCCATCTGGTTTGTTTTCACATCCTAAGAGAAGGGGTTGAGAGAGCCCCCTCCAGTGGAAGGAACAAGGTGGTTGGGAGTAAGCGTTGCCATCTTCTCTTTGTTTGTTTGTGATCAGCTTCTTGTGCAGCTCTCAGGAAGACTCTTAACATCCATGGGGAAATAACACCACTAAATGAAGCTCACCCAGCAAAAGAGAGAATCCGTGTCAGTGCTTTGAAATACTTACACTTAAAGGTTCCATTTCAGTGTCAAAAAAAAAAAAAAAAAAAGGAAAGGAAAAAACAGGAGCATCTCCCTTCTCTCTTCATCCATTTTGTTGCTGTTGTTCCCCTTTCCCCTTCGACATAATTTTAACAGTGTGTGAATTTTATATGTTATCAACCTTAAAGCATCTGCTGGAAAATAACAGCCAACCTGTGTATGAAATAGGAAAAGATTCCATGTCAGAGAAAAATTAAGATCTTGATGCCTCATCGTTTCCATAATATTACCATCATGCCTGGTGAATAAATACCACAGGAATACCAAACAGCGGTGAAGCAAAAATGAATATTGAAATTTATAAAATGGCCAGTGTCCAAAATAGTAATGTTCACAGGGACGTGTTTTGACATCTGAGATAACCTCTATTTGCCTTCAGAGCTGAGCATGCTTGATTTGGTGGGACTGATTCAAACAAACGCATTATTACATTGAATTTCAAACTGTTCTCTTCTTTGTTACCCCTTCAATTTTTACAATTACCAGCACCCCAAATGGAGAACAATAAGGAGCTGAAAGAACAAAATTTGACGTCACACAATTTGGGGCTAGAATCCCTGTCTATCTCTCTCCAACAATGTAGCTTTAGGAACTTGAATTAATCTTTCTGAGCTTCAGCTGGTATCTATAGAGAAACCAACAGACCCATTCGTACAGGGCAGTGATGAGGATTAAATAATAATATACATTACAGATGACATAAAAAGTAATGATAATTATCATAGCTAACATTTACTGCATACTTTAAAATGTATCAGTCACTGTTTTAAGAGTCTTACACATATTAGCTTATTAACTATGAGATAGGGTTATTGGGATGATTAAATGAGTTAATTCATGTAAATGAAGAATTATGTTTATGCCTAGCACATGGCAAATGCACTATAAATGGTCATTATAATGATAATAATGTAATCCGCACAACCTTCTAAAAATGGAATTGTGATTAGGCCTTTTACACAGGTGAGGAAACTGAGGCATGGAGCTGTGAAGTGACTTACCCAATATTACAGATTAGGAAACAGTGGAAAGATTCAAGGAGTCTACTCCCAAAGCCTATAATACTAACCACTGTGTTACATGTAAAAGCTCTTTATGTAATATAAACTATGATATGTAGATATGTAGATATGTGCTTACATGTATGTGTGTGTATATAATATATACAGAAATACACAGCTGATTTCCCACAGTAAAAAGTGAAATATTCTGAATAAGTTTCTACTACCTAGTCCAACCCCACAAGTAAGGAATTAAAGTTGTGACTGGTGCCTGGCCTGATTTATATTCTAAAATCATCATATTCTCTTCTCAGTACCCTTCCTGCCCATATTTTCCTTTCTGGATGATGGGGGTTGTTCAGCTGGGCTTTGTGCAAGTTACAAAGCAGCAACAATTACATGAGGGAGTCCAGGAGCATGTTAACCACAAAAAAACAGTTGTCATAAACATTGTGCATCTTAATGCAGTGCTTCAGTCTTTACGTAAGATTAATTAAAGAGCAGATGTTCAGTCATACCCTGCGTTAGGTATGGTTATCTTTGAGATTCCAGCTCCTCCATTTGCTGGGTTTTAATTTGCATCATTATGCATTTTGAGCCTGGGGCATGAGTAGTCAAGTGGTAAACATTAGCTATACTGCACTGTATTTCCAAATGCACCTTCACTATTAGGCTGACTAATAGAATTCGATTCTATTTTCAGCCGAATCCTCTCAATTTTCATTTGCTTTTGACAAGTTACATGGCAGGAGGAAAGAGCAAGGGAAAATGAAGGAGAGAGGCGGCTACTGCACTGTTTGTGCACAGGCCTCAAGTCAGCAAGACAGCCCCCTTCTGTTGGGTTTTGACCATGCACACAGAATAGCCCCCAACATCACCTTCTTTTCACACAGCTGTGGCAGCTCTTAAATTTTCCCTCCCATTCTTCTCTTAGTGGTTGACACTCTAGATAGAGCAAGAGGTCTCTGCTGCGTTGTTAGGAATTGGAGGCACTTTAGTGAATTCTGATTTTCGAAAATGCAACTCCTGAAAATTGATGTCAAAAAATTTTTCAGGCCAAGATCAAAGTACGATATGAATTAATTTGTCATTATAACACAACCCCACTTGCCAGGCATTTCAGGCCAGGGTTTGGGAAAGGCAGCAGATATCTGGGTTGACAATTTCATTTAAAGGACAGAGAGCTTTCTGCTTTCTTTTCATTGGTATCTTGATTTAATGAACACACAAACAGACCATCGCCATATGCTCCAAATACCAGCTTGCTGTTCTTCAAGAAGCAGCTTGGGAAAATGCCAAGGCAAGAAGCTTGGAAGAAACTTGAAAAGGCTTCAAGACATATCTTTGTAGCCTGGGATAGCAAATGCACCAGTGATTAATTACGCTGGGGTTGGACGTGAATAGGAATGCCAATAAGGCGTTCGTAGCACTGCAATAGTGGGCATGTTGGCCTGATAATAGAATCCTTCCTGTTTTGATTTCCCAAGTTTCCTTTCTGTTGGTAACACATTCACATGCGGGTCAGAGATATAAGATGGCAATGTCATGCTGCTTCTCATTACAGAATCATTAGATCAGGTGTGACCACAATCAAGGAAGAAGTGTCCCTAGGAAATGGGAACTCCAGAATTTGTGCCAGAGAATTCCTGTCTGAAGAGAAATCCACGACTGTGTCTTCCTGTAGAAATCCTCCACTGTTTCCCCGCCCCCCAGATATTCAAAAACAGTGTAGGGGGTGACTTTACTGTGTTGGCAACACTACTTACAGAATCTTCCCTAGATGATTTTGAGAAATGATTCTCCTCCTTCAGAATCCAGAGTTGGAGTTTGCTGAGGTTTTTAGAGTAAGAAAGGTCATTTTCTTTTGCTTTCTTAGAAGAAGATGGAGGAGGAGGGCGGGAGGAATATGAAGGCAAGGGGCTTTTTATCCAGAGCACAAAGCTTAATTGAACACTACAATGGGAAGAACTTGTCTGGATGGTAAAATTTCAAGTACCAGAACCCAGAAAAGCTCGTTTGAAAATGACAATTTCAACTCAAGTCTTGAAGCCTGGGTAATCTACTTCTAAATTCAACCTGTAGGTTTCATCCATTCATTGTAGGTATTTCCCCCTCTGATGATTGGCCCATGTGCATACTGAATGGCTTCCATTACCTACAAAACATATCCTAGAATCCTCCACCTTTCAGTATGGTCCTTTATGACCTGACCCTGACATACAAATCCAGACTCAGCTCCCATCTTTCCGCCCTACATTCCTACACCCTACATTCCACACTACTTTCCACCCTACATTCCTCTTAGCACACTGCTTGTAATAGGCTCAAGGGTGCCGGCTCCTTTAACTGTGAGCTTTTGCACATTTGTTGCCTCTACCTGCAATTCCCTTCACCACACTGTCTTCCCAGGAAAAATTCTGGTTATATCCTTTACCTACCTCCTGGGATTTTGTCCCAAATTTCTAACAGTTCTATATCTTTCCTTCAGTGACCCAAGAACACCAAACATATTTCTGGCTTAACTCATCTTTCCTTCCAAATGTCCTGCAGTTTGTAATCCCCAATCCCTATCAGTGGCACTTAAGGTGCTACTAACCATAAGACCACTAAACACTCAAAATACTGATTTTGTATTTGCCCATGTGTTCCCTTCTAACACACTGGTAGCCCATCACTGGATCATTTCTGAAGCATCTACTTCCAGAATCACTCTCATATCCAAAATCTTTACACCCTACCTAAATTGTCTCCCAGGCTTTCCCTCTCTGTTGTCTCTTCCCTACTTCAAATATTGGTTTTATTTCACATAACCTATTGTGATAATTACCTAATTGGTCTTGTTTCTTTCCAGTTTTTCTTTTTCTATCCACTTTGCCTTGAGCTACAGGATTAAATTGTTATATTTAAGTATTCATTCATTCATTTGATATGTATGAGCATATTAAGAACAGAATTCCCATATCCATTTAAAGTGTCAATCAGTGATTGGTACTTAGCCACTTTTAAATAAGTGAGTATTAAGTAAATAACTAAATGAATAAATCAATGAATAGGGCATACAATGTACTCAGAGAGAGAAGAGTTATAATATCATCAGAAGCTAAATAATAATAAAAAGATACTATAGAATACTTCAGGAAAATCTGTAATTGATTGTCAGATGAAAGATATTAAAATTCTGGGCTAATGTAATCAGGGAAACCCTTAGAAAAGGTAAGGGAGAAAAAAGAAAAATCAAGATTTACTGGGCAAATATTACACACCTAGCCCTATACTAGGTGAATTGCATATATTCTTTTATTTAACCCTCACAAAAACCCTATGAGTAAGCCTATCCTATAGATAAATCAACAGAGGTTTCTGGAGGTTAAATACCCTGCCAAAGGTCATCCAGCTAGAAAAAGTTAGAACTGAAGTTTGAAGAAAGGGATGGGTGGTTCCAACGCCTACATCCTTCCACAGGGCTAAGCTAGAAAAGAAAAGGTAGATGAGAAAACATTTCAAAGAAGACTAGATAAGCCTTGGTTATCGGTTTGACATGGCAGGCCTCAGTAAAGGAAAGGTCAAAATTTATTTTCAAATTTGGATCAGAATGTCCATAGGAGGATTCCAGGAAATGTGAAAGGGGTGCCACTTTTAATCAGAAAGGAATTTACTCATAGTAAGTTTGATGAGAAACTCTTGCCACTAACTCTAGGTTGCATACATTCGGTCAAGGTCTTCATGGGTTTCACAGTACCTGCAGGAAATTGGATAAAAGTGAAAGGAAGGAAGGAAGGAAGGAAGGAAGGAAGGAAGGAAGGAAGGAAGGAGGGAGGAAAGGAAGAAGAAAGACAGACCCTCAGAACCATGAACTCACTGAGGTGTTTTGTTTTTTGTTTTTTGGTTTTGGTTTTTTGGGGGTTTTTTTGGTGTTCCTGGTCAGATTATGGCCTGATGCAATCAGTTTCATTGGTAAAAACAAGTCTGAGGTGCAACAATGTGGATGAAGCTAGAGAGTATTACGCTAAGTGAAATAAGTCAGAGAAAGACAAATACCATACAATTTCACTCATATGTGGAATTTAAGAAACAAAACAGGTGAACATAGGGGAAGGAAAAATAAAAAGAGAGAGGGAAGCAAATCATAAGAAACTCTTAACTATAAGAGAACAAACTGAGGGTTGATGGAGGGAGGTGGATGGAGAATGGGCTAAATGAGTGATGGGGATTAAGGAGGGCACTTGTTGTGATGAGCGCTGGGTGTTATATGTAAGTGATGGATCACTAAATTCTACATCTGAAACTAATTTCATCATATATGGTAAATAACTAGAATTTAAATAAAAAACTTGGGGGGAAAAAAAAGAACAAGTCTGAGGAGGTTATGGGTGGTTTAGTAAGATCACTTACAACCAGGCAGGACTTCATACTACCCTTGGGACAGTGTTCCATCCAGTATCCAAATTTTGTCTCAGGTACTTCAGATCAGCACTTCTAGAGCCCACCCCCCTCTTGCACCAACAAGAACCTCATTCCATTGTTAGAACAGCTTAATAGAAAACTGCCTTTATTTTATTTATTTACTTTGTTTTTTAGAATCAAAATCTATCTTCTTAGGACATTCATCTACTAGTCCTATCTCTGCTAATCATTTGAAACATAATAGCTCTTCCTATATTTCATTACAGTCTTTGTATCTCCCTACAATCTTTTCTTTTCCAGGCTAAAATGGTAGGGTTTGTTCAAAGGGACAAAGAACAAGCTCGAACATACACAAACTTACTGTGTATTTTTATCTGACCTATTAACTTTACCTTACAATTGAGGACGTTGAGTATTAATCAAGGTCAACAGTATGCCCAAGCTTACAAGGTTCAGAAGCAAAGGAGCAAGAATTCAAACTCAGGTCTGTGTGATACCCAAACCCCTATTCTTTCTATTACAAATTGCTGTTTTCAACTTTCTCATTGGATATTTATTTACAGATAATCTCTTTCCCCTTCTAAATTTTAAGTAACTCAAAGAACACTTAAATATATTTAGTGACAAAAACATATTTGTAAGGAAGGAAATAATTATGTCTGATATCACCTGTAAGAAAAGTTATTACAGGGGTGCCTGGGTGGTTCAGTTGGTTAAGCATCTGACTCTTGATTTGGGCTCAGGTCATGATCTCACCGTTTGTGAGATCCAGTCCCACGTCAGACTCTGTGCTGACAGCATTGAGCCTGCTTGAGATTCTCTCTCTCCACCCACCCCTTTCTCTCTGCCCTTCCCCTGCTCATGCATGTGAACTCTCTCTCTCTCTCAAAATAAATAAATAAATATTAAAAAATAAGAAAAGCTATTACATTACATTTAGCTGTGAGCCTCCCAGCACTAAAGGCAAAAAGAGAAGTAAAACTATAGATACAAAGTTTTTACCAAAGGATATTAAAAACAAAAAATAAAAACAAAAAACCCCAACCAGTTCACGAGAAGAGAGAAATGTTTTCCTGGCACTGCATTCTGAAAAGAATTCTAAAAAGCATTTATCACATAGCTGTAAGAAGAATTCGTCACTTAGATGTTGAGTAAAACAACAGATGATGTCTTCAAAGTGGCTTTACAGAAGATAAAACAACAGTCTTCACACAGCTATTTCTTGTAAAGATTCTTATTAAAGCAAAGAGGAGAATACTAAATTGCCACTCAGTGATGGCAATTCTAAATGGACAAAGCCAACATAATCTACAAGCATGCATATAAGAACAGCCCCCCCCACCCCAAATTGAGGAGTGGGCTCCTGTTATTGGTGCAGATTGAGTTAGAACCCTTGAGAGGTTTACCCTGCTCTGGCTGGAAGCTATATAAAAGAAATGTCCTCACATACATGCTTTGATAATCTCATTTTCTGCTGAGTTGAATGTTTCCATTACCTGGCCTTTCAGTTTGGATGTCCAAATGGTTACTTCCTGCTTTTTCTCTTTATCATATTGTCCAAGTTGCCAATTTCAACTCTTGGCACTGCATTTCTAAGAATGGATCTTCTCCAAAAAGACCCTTCTACTTGATGAGCACTAGGACCTTCCTTCTTCAGGTTCTGCTCCAGCCAGAGAGACACAGGCAGTCTAGTAGGCACATGGTCAGCAAATCCCTTAGAGAATTTCTCAAAAAGCAATCAATTCAACTGTGCTCTGGGAGACAACTCTAGAAATCAATTCCAGACTGAGTTTTCTGGCAGCACTGAGGGTGCAGTTCCTCTGTGTGGCTGAACGAAGCAAATTCCATCGGCTTTTGATATGAGACATTCCAGTGGCACAATTGACATTCTGTTAGGGTAATTATAGAATCTGACTTATACTTTCCCAGATGAAGGGGCAAGGTAGGCTATGAAAGTGCTTGCAGATACAATCAAAATTTTCTTAAAAAGAAGGTTTAGTACCACTTAAGAGCTTAAATAAATCCCTTGGCTTCAGAACATGGGAGAGCTATCTGTCCCCCTAACTGCCTTTGTTTTTGTTTCAGTTGAAAAACATTAACAAAATTCTAAATAAAATCAGAAATTTACCTACAGTCCACCATCCATCCATCCCCATCAGATTCATCCTTTGTCCATGTCGAAATACAAACATAATTTTTACATTACAATTACAGCATACACATACTTTTACATTCTGTTTTGGTTTTCTCCCACTCAGCTTTATAAACACTTCTCCTATGACATGGTCACCACATGGTTTTCATAATTTTCACTTTTGATGCAGCTACACTTCCATTAAGCAACCGCATTATGATTGGATTAACCATTCTACTATAGACAGTTAAATTATTTATATTATTTGGTCATTACCACATGACAAATTCAAAGAAGTCATATTTTTATTTTTTATTTTTTAAGAAGTCATATTTTTAAATCAAACTATATAATACCACCTTTATATCTTGTCAAACTTATTTTCACAATAATTCCCATTTATACACTCAGCAGCAGCATATGAAAATATCACTTTTCCCACAGCCATGCCAAAACTGGAGAGTATAGGGTAGCACACGTGCATGTATTTAGTTAAGCGGCTGAGAAATTTGTAACAACTGTCATCATAATAGGTATAACAGCAATATTGCCAATCAAACACCTTCCCCTTCCTCTTGCTACAGTGCCCAGATTTTGTCCTGGTTTCTACCCCTCTTCCATGTGGTTCAGAAATAAGTACTGATTAATCAAGGACAATCTTTAAAATCCCATTTAGGTGCTAATAAGAACTAAGAAGCCCACCCCAGAGCTTCTAGGAAGCTCTCTACTCCTATAAAGGGTTTCTTTACTCCTAGAGAAAACAAATGAAACAACTGAACATACTCGATAGTCTGTATCAAACTGGTAACATAACCATTGTATCCTGTAACTTTTGAATATACTTTTGACTATATTCTTAGTGTCATATATTATAAAAACAAAATGAACTAAGAAGAAATCTTGAAATTTACTTAGAGTTTTTTTGTTTTTGTTTTTTTTTTTTAATCACAGGGATGTTGGTATTAGAGTTTTCAGGGGTTAGGGGCACCAAACTCCCCCACGGTAAAAAACCTGCACATAATTTTTGACTCCCCTAAAACTTAACTACTAATAGCCTACTGTTGACCAGAAGCCTCACCAATTATATACACAGCTGATTAACACATATTTTGCATGTTACACGTATAATATGCTGTATTCTTATAATAAAGTAAGCTAGAGAAAAGAAAATGTTATTCAGAACATCATGAGAAAGAGAAAATACACATATAGTACTTTACTGTAAAAACAAAAAATCAAGGTATAAGTGGATCTGTGCAATTCAAACTCATGTTGTTTAAGCGTCAACTATATATATATATGTATATATATATACATATATATATATATATTTCATATCTGTAATTAGAAACCAAGAAGTTCACTTGGTTTCTAATGTGAACATTAGAAACTTACTTTTGTAAGTTTGTAAAGTAAACTAAGGTAGTGTAATGTTGGATTTGAATTGGAAATATCAGTACAAATTTAGATTATATAGATTATAGATGTTTTTGTGTGAATATATATCCTAGCTCTTTCCTATCCAAGTACTAACCAGGCCCGACCCTGCTTAGCTTCAGGCACGTTCAGGGTTGTATGGCCGTAGACTAGCTCTTTCCACTAAAAGATAAAAGGAATGATAAGCTGTCATCAATAAACACACCCAACAACATATCTTACGGTTTTTTTATAAATTAAAAAAAAAATTTTAATGTTTATTTTTGAGAGAGAGAGAGAGAGAGAGAGAGAGACAGAGGGTGAGCGGGGGAGGGCAGAGAGAGAGGAAGACACAGAATCTGAAGAAAGCTCCAGGCTCTGAGCTGTCAGCACAGAGCCCCACACAGGGCCCGAACTCACAAACTGGGAGATCATGATCTGAGCTGAAGTCAGATGCTCAACCAACTGAGCCACCCAGGCACCCTGACATATCTTGGTTTTTAAATGCCAGTCCCTACCTAAGGGAACAATGGCTTCTTACAGAAATGGCTAATCTATGTCTGGCACCAAAAAAGGACAAGATTAATCTTAGATACCTTACTGTGCAGAAAGCAAAGGAACTCTCAGAGACTAAAGGGATAATATCAAGAGCACAGAGGAACCAACTTGAAGGAGTTCCAAGTAGCAAAATCTAGGACAATTTAAGTATCGAAGAGAGTAGTCACTGTAATTGATTATAACCTACTAAATTAAAACTAAATGTATGAATCCATTGTAACATTGAAGTAAAAGCAGAAGTGCTCCTCTTTACAGAAAAACACTAATATATATGAAAGGAATGATAGAATTAGAGCCTTGCTATTTTATAACCCTCAATGCAATTAATAATCCATTCAAGTAAGTATTTTCAATGGATGCTAAAATCATTAGCTGAGGAAGAACATGATGACTAAGTATTATCCTCCTCCCTGAAATTAATTACTGAAATCTGAAGGGAATAGAATACACCTTTGTAATGGGGAGTTAGGGCTGTCATCACCTTAACCAGCTTATCAAACTTAACATCATCAATGGTAGGACCTCTTGACATTATGCCTTCTATGCTGCAACACGCAGTAGATGCCATTACCCATTAAGTTATCTAGCTGAAAACCATCTAAATCTATCCAAGGCATTTGGCTTGATATCTGGATATACAGTAAATAGAGGAAAGAGTTAGATGACCATAAGGAAACACTCCGATAAATACAAAACATGGTACTTATTACAAGGCCTGAATTCTTCAAAACATTAGTGTCTTAAAAAATAAAAAAAGTGGGGGTACTGCCTTGGATTAAAAGAGACTAAAGTCTCATAAACAAATGCAATGGCACATAATCATCAGATCCTGGATTAAAAACAAAAAAGACAGATACAAAGGATATTTGAGGGCCAATGGAGAATTTGAATCTGCATTAGGTTTGAAATGATATTATGGAATTATTGTTAGTTCCCCTTAAGTCTGATGAAAGCCTTTATGTAGGATATTATCCTTATTTTTAGGAGATACATGCTGAAATATTTAGAATGAAGTGTCATGATACCTCCAACTTAATTTCAAATGGCTTGGCCAAAAAGACTGTTCTTTCAATTTTTCTGTATTCTTGAAAATTTTCACGATAAAAAGTTCATGAAATAAAGGAGAGATGGATAAGAAAAAAATAATCTTTCTCCCTCCACGAGATGTTATCATTTCATTGCCATAATCAGGAGAACTATAGTGATATACTGAGAAGAGCACAGGGGGAAAAAAAAAGTAGAACCTGGTCCTTGATTTCTCGAGCCCCTGAATTAATCAATGTTATAGCCATCCTACCTAATGGTTCCTTATTGTATCAATTATAAATTATTTTTATTATTTAAACTAGTTGAGGTTTTGTAATTTGTAGACAAAAGTATTTTAATAGGATAAGTAGCAGACAATAAAAGCTTACCATGTGGCAGTCCCCATAATAAATGCAGTTATGTACAGTATCTACTTTCAACATTTTACATCCATTAGAAATAAGTACTATTGTTGTTCCCATTTTCTTCAGATTTGGAGGTCAAAGTAAAGAAAGGTAAGTCTTGTTGAAGGTCACAGAGCCATTAAGTAATCCAGCTAGAACTGAAACATAAGCATCTAGCAATACTTTTCCACTAAGAACCAGACACTTATATTGTTGCCCACTTGACATGCTCATTTGAGTCATGAATGAACTTTTTTTTAAAAGTTTATTTATTTGTTTTGAGAGAGAGAGAGAGAGAGAGAGAGAGAGCGAGCACAAGCAGGGGAGGGATAGGGAGAGGGGGAGAGAGAGAATCCCAAGCAGGCTCTGTGCTGTCAGCATGGAGCCCGACTAGGGGCTCGATCTCACTAACCAGGAGATCACGACCTGAGCCAAAATCAAGAGTCAGATGCTTAATCGACTGCACCACCAGGTGCCCCTGAACTTCTTGAATTTAAATTAACATGGTCTAAAAAATATTCATGATTCCTCTACAAAACATGCTTCTCTACCCAATTGTGCAAGACTAAGCCATAGACATATCCCTTGCTCCCTTTGTCTTCCTACACAAAATCCTATCTATAAGAAAATCAATTCTCTTCTACGACAAACATATACCCAAAATCTGTTTTCTTTTTTGTATCCCAATTGCTACGATCTTGATTAGAAGGTTCCACTACCTCTTTATTTCTTATACAACTACAGTAAGCTCTTAACGGATCTCTATTCATTCAGTTTTGCTCCCTGCATCATTTCTCTACAACAGCCAGAGTGACCTTTCCCTGCTATGAATGATGTGATCATATCACCACCATGGTTAATGCCTCCAATATCTTACCATTAACGTTTGAATCCAAACTTATTACAATGGTCAATAAGGCCCCACAGTATCTCTCCCCTGCCTTTCTCTCCAACATCATCTGGAACTACTTTCCCCCAAGTTCCCTACACCACAGCACGCATACCTTCTTTCTGTTCCTCAAATACAAACGCAGTCTTACACTTAGGGGCTTGACACTTGATCTTCTCTACACCTGAAACCCGGTGCCCCAAATATTTTCATTATTGGATCCTTTGGGGGCATTCAAGTCTCAGCTCAAGTGTCTTTTCAGAGAGGTCTTCTCTCATCACTCAGCACACTTGATACAAAGTGCTCACAATCACTTTCAACTGACTTTGTAAAAGTTAGTAACATTTCAAATGATCTTGTTCACCCATTTTTCTTTTTTTTATGTCTCCTTTCTCTCTTTCCAACAAGTATGTAAGGTAAATGAGAACAGGAATATTGTTTGTCTTATTCACCACTTTATCCTTTGTTCCTAGAATAGCGCATGGCACATAGTAAGATGTTCAGTAAGTATCTGTTAACTGAATGAATAAATAAAATATTCAAAGGCTCTTAACAACCACACTTTGGCATCTCTCCATAAAATAATATGTATTTACCATATCAATCCAGGTTGCTTTTCCTTGAATGCATATACTCTAGTTTCTCAAAGTCTCCCTTGTAGTGTTGTAGTCAGAGAGCAACAAAGGGCAGTAATCTCTCCCACAATTTTTTTTAACCATACAGATTATGTTTTCTTTTATTTTTTCCCTTATTACTTAGAAGATGAATATTCAAATTTTAAGTTATATAAGTTTCATAAAAAATATGTTTTCCTGATATTGCTTTAATTTTCAGCATTAAGAATAAGACACACACATACACTGACATTTATATTCAATGTATGATGAGGAAATCAGCATAGTATGATATCCTCTTACTTATTAAATCCTACTTTTTGGTAGTATATAGAATTTTTGTCCTAGGCTACTATCATTATACTAGTATTTTCACTCTGTGTATTTGCCCTTTCAAGAACCATTTAAGATATTTATATTACAGCTTTTCTTTTCTTTATTTTGATTCATCTCAGAGATGTCTGGAATATATCTCCAAGTAGTTTTTCAAGAAAGATAAATGAGAAAAGTATTTCCCTTGTCTTTGCCTGCTTGAGAATGTCTTTCCATAGCTTTCATACAAATGTCATAACTTAGCTAGGCCACAAACTTTTCTTCCATAGTTATATAGCTATATCTCTACTGTTATAAAAGATAATGTGTCGGAACAGCCTGGAATTTATTCCTTTTTGGATGGCCTCTTATTTTACATAAATATTTGTGGCATTTTTGTTTTTACTTGAAATTTTAAAACATTTCGAGAATGTGTCTACATATTTATTAATTGCTTTTCATTAACTGTTTGATAACCATTAACTTATTTTGACCTAGGGTAAACATCAGCAAATATTTTCTACAAAATGCCAGATAGTAAATATTTTAGTCTTTGAGGGTCATATGGTCTGTCACAACTAGTCAACTGTGCCATTCCAGAGCTTTTCTTCACACCACCACAGTTTTCTTTCTGGGATTGCTACAAGAATGAACGAACTGAGGAGTCCATGGTGAAGAGGCTTGAGGAGGAAATGTATGTTATTTCCAGCCGCAGATGACACTAAAATCTAGCTACTGATAGCTAAGCAGGAAACTGAAGTCACTGAATAAGGAAAGGACATTCAAATGTGTTTAAAGAACCAAAGGGCAGCAACAAGTTCTAGATAGAATTTGGAAAAATGTGAATTTGAGGACAGAAAGCAGAGGGTAAGACAAATGTACAGTTAAGTGGTTCTAGGAGGCACCAGGGACAAGTGTGCTTGGATGAGGCTTTTATTCAATCTAGCTATGTTTCCATCTTAAAGGATGGGATTGTTATCCATCAATAGTCCCTGTTTAAATATCTTCAAGACCCCCATAACTTATGAGATAAAATTCAAATGACTCAGCATGAAATCAAGACTCTGACCAATCTGATCCCAACTACCTTTTTTGTAACTTAACACCTGCCTTTCTCTCCCCTCCATGCACCATATACTCCATTGAATAGCCCATTTCCTTAATGTATCAGACTTTTACAACTCCATGTGTTTTTCTTCCTCAAATATTTTTTCTTCCCCTCCTTGTCTAGAAAAATAAATCTACTTACCTTTCAACATTCAACTTTAACGTCCCCTTATAAATGAAATCCTTCCCCAATATAATATACTCAACTGTGTTAAAAAAAAAATCCACTCCCAGTATTACCCTGGAATTACTTTAGATTTCATCTAAATCCACTCATTTAAGACAATGATTCTAACTAATGGTTTATCCTTAAGCCATTTCATTTCTTCACTTGAAATTTTAAAACATTAGTATTTCCTGGTATTTCCACAAAGCCAACTGTTTTGGGTGTTGCATAACTGACCACCTAAATATAAAAAAAAGACATGTGCTTAAGTAATACAGCGGTATTATTTATAAGAACAAATGAAAAATGCCAGCAATTTTATTCAAGAAAGTACAGAGAGTGTTTAAATAAACTGTGGTAACTTGCCACATGAAATATTATACAACCACTGAAAAACGTGATTTTTAATATATGTTTTTATATACCAAAATCTTAAAAACGGTTGCTTCCAGCTGATGAATTATAGTTGAATTTTTTTCCTTTTCACTCTTTTGCATATTTGAAATTGTTGATAACAGTATGTATGTTATTGTCTAATAGAACAAAGTATTTTTATTCACCTAATAGAACAAGGATCATAATCTGTAATATCTAAAATTCTCCATTGACCTGCTAGAAGTACTTGATTTACCTTTAAAGGCTCCAACACTTGTGTATATGTGAACATGTCTGGTCATTTATATGTTGACTCTGTTGCTCTCATCTCAAGGAGGGTGTCCTGGATTGATGAGTTTATTATTCTTGATCTGTGACTCTATGACTTCAGCAAAAAATGAGGGGGAGGAAGCTATTTTGGATTTAGGTATTCCCATTACCTGAAGTTCTTATGGCCTGTTTTATATGTTTGCTTTTTTTTATGTAAGGGAACCTTAATCTTAGCAGTTGTTTCCCTCTGCCCTCAGAAACATACTTGGAAATACATTGAGCAAAACACTATACTGGATACCACTCATGTAGCACTTCAGATTCTCAGGCCCTCACCTCTATTTCTAACAATTGTTTTATCAATAAAGACGTAAGCCAGCTTCCCCCTCCCCCCAGATGGAAACTTACACTTGGACCTCTCACTTCCTGCCTTTCAGAGTTCTGAGACTCATGGGAAACTACTTGGTACTCATTCATGTACAAACCAGAGTATGGGAGGGTTAACACCTTTATGGACAATACTCCAACCGATGAGAAAGGGAATAATGTATAAATGCTCCTCCCTTTCTTCCCCCAAGTAGGTATTTCTCAATGGATTCAATAAGGGTCTCAGAAGATACTGCAGCATGAAGCAATTAGCAACTAACCAACATAGGCCAAAATAATCATACACCCTACCATGGGCTTTCTCTTCCTCCATGTTTCATGCCTCTAAACCTTACTACTACTCTCTGTGATCATATTCATTTATTAGATTTTGGATATTTTTAAAGATTTTCTATGTACAAAATTATATCATTTTCAGATAAAGACAATTTTTTGTCTTCCTTCCAAGTCTGCAGGTCTTTTATTTCCCTTTCTTGTCTTATTGGATTGTCTAGAACCTTCAGTGTAGTGTTGAATAGAAATAAAAGCAGACATCTTTGCCTAGCTCCTGATCTAATGTTTCACTGTTAAACATGTTTGCTGTGAGCTTTTCATTGTGACATTTTTTTTAACCACGTAAAATAAATGCATCTTATTGTAAGTAAATTGTGCTTCTGTAGAGTTTTTTTAAGGTAACCTGCTTAAAGAAATAAAGACAGTTTCAAACAAGCAAAAACTAAGAGATTATGTTACTAAGATACCTGCACTAAAAGAAATACTAAAAAGAAATTTTTCAGACTAAAGGCAAATGGTATCAAATGAAAATTTAGATTTAAGAAAGGAATGGAGGACATCAATATTGCTAAATATAAAAGATTGGACTTTTCTTCTCTTAATTTCCTTAAAAGATAACTAATTATTATAAACAATTGTATCATGGGGTTTACAATATACATAACTATAAATAAATGACAAAAGTAGCACACATATGTCGTCATAAATGGAATTATTTTAAATGATTCTTATATTGTATATGAGTGGCATAGCATTAACTTTAAGAACACTGTGATAAGTTAAGGATACACAACGAAAACCCTAGAGTTACCACTAAAAACATATTACAAAGAGGCATGGCTAAAAGCTATTAAAGGAATTAAGATAGTATATTAGAAAAAAAAACAATTAGGGGCACCTGGGTGGCTCAGTCAGTTAAGCGTCCGACTTCGGCTCAGGTCACGATCTCACAGTTCGTGAGTTCAAGCCCTGTGTTGGGCTCTGTGCTGACAGCTCAGAGCCTGGAGCCTGCTTCACATTCTGTGTCTCCCTCTCTCTCTGCCCCTTCCCTGCTCATGCTCTATTTCTCTCTGTCTCAAAAATAAATATACATTAAAAAAAATTTTTTTTTAAAAGAAAAAAAACAATTAACCAAAATAAGGTAGAAAAAACTATAAAACACATGAAGCAAATAGAAAATAAATCACAAATGACAGACCTTAACATAAACATTTCAGCAATTTCATTAACTATAAATGGATAAAACATTTTAATTAGAAGGCAAAGGTTGTCAGACTGGATTTTAAAAAGTAATATATAAGTATATATAGTTTACAAGTAACAAGATGTCAGTAAAAAAAATAGACAGGTTAAAGTAAACACATGAAAAAATATGTACATGCAAACACTGAGCATAACAAATCTTGGGTACTCAAATTCCTGTCTCAAGTTCTGCTTCTTAGAGAACCTGACCTAAGATAAGCCCCAAATTATGATATAGGATCCATAAGTCATTCAAATGTTTTGATCTGATAATTGTACCTAGCATTCATTTGATCATAAGTAACTTATTATAGTTATTCAAAGACCACATATGTATGATTTCCTAATATTCAAGCACTTTCTGTAAGTTTGAGGCACTTTCCAAAACACTGAGCACCTTTGGACTGGCTCTTAAAGTAATGATATGATCACGTACTGTTATTAAATTACGTACCACGTCCCAGCACATCTGTATGACTGGAGAGAACTTATACAGGTCCTGAACCTTCTTCCAACTGTAATGAATTCCCAGATTGCATTTTTATCCTTTCACCATTTGATTTGGCTGTCTAACAAGGAAGTTTTGAGCAGGTGGGACTGGCACATTGCCTGCCCATGGAGACATTCTAGTCATAAATGAACTGGAGCTTTGGGATGCTATCAGAGAAAATCCCTGAGTATCTTTGCAGACAACTGGATGAAATCTTTCCCAGTTTTTCACAGGACAAGTCTCCACTGGCAAATTTTCTGTGAAACATGGACATATGACATATTCAGGTTGTCTTTCCCTAAACAAATTTGGGCTTATGACATACCTTTTCATTGGGGAAAATAGAGATAATCCTTTATCTTTGCCAAAAATTTCACCATTTCTGATGTTCTTCACTCCTTGTAGATCCAGATTTTCATCTGTTGTCACTTATCTTTAGACTAAAGTTCTCTTAGCATTTCTTATTGAACAAGTCTTTTGCCTCTCACCCAAATCATCTCAGCCTTTGCTTACCTGAAAATGACTTTATTTCACTTTCACTGGGGGAAGGGGGGCTGATTATTTTTAAATCAACTTTATTGTGGTATAATTGGTTCATATATTAGTGTTTCTAGTTGATCCTGTATGAGGACAGAACCCATGACTTATTCTGAAAGGGCAGCATAGCACAGTGGTCCAGAGCTCAAACTCAAAAGCCAAATGCCTAAATCTGAATCTCAGCTCCACAACAACCTCTAGGGCAGATAACAACCTCTCAATGCCTCAGCTTCCTCATATTCCAAATGAGAAAAATAAAAACAGTAGCTACTTCAAATAATTGCTTCAAAGATGATGTGAACTACTACATGTAAAAATCTTAGGACAATGTGTGGCACACAGGAATCACTATATAAATGTTTGCTATTATTGTTATTATTACTAATCTCTATGTCCCCAGCAACTAATAGAATGTTTATATCTTAGTAAATCCTATTTCAGGCTTTGGCCTCACTTTCCTCTCCTCCATTAACTTTTTATATCCAGATAAATATCCAAATGAATCTTTCCCACATCCCCAAGTAAGATGTGCTCTGTCCCTTCCATAACTCTTGGGATTTTTGCCTGACCCTCTTTTAAAGCACTCAGCATACTTTATGCCAGATTGTGCTTTTCAGATCCGGGTCACCCATTCATATATTTCACCACAGTCATGAAGGATGAAAAGAGCCCAGGACAAATCATCATTGAACCTAAGACACAGATACCCTGGCTGCTAACCTGCCTTTGTCTCATGCCTGAGGGCAGATATGTGGGTTTCTGCTTTGGACTCTGTATTTGAATCCTTGGGTTAATAATCAGCCTAGTACTCCAGTTCTCTGTCTACAACACCAAAACGAGACATGGCCCTTATCTCTAGTCTGGACTGCAACACTGGCAACCTGATGCTGACTCCCTGCCCCACCTCTAGGCACCACCCACCAGTGAAAACCCTTTGGCCAGATAGTACTCCTTGATATAAACATCTGATGATGAAAATAACTTGCCAAAAAAGCTTCAATGTCTTCTCTCTGAAAGAGAAGTGCACCCTAACTTGGTACCAATGTCCTTTTTGCCCTTCCTACTTCATCTGCCACCAATCTCTTCATGTGCCTCAAATTCTAGCCACTCTGAGCTCCTTAGAGATCCTGCTACATTTTTTGAGAGATAAAGGGGAGAATAGAGAGTAGCCTGTAGCTTTATATTTGCAATACGATGTACCTATGATACCTTTATCAATATATCTATGATACCTATGATACCCTTAAAATTTACCCAATTCCTATGTATCCTTTACAACACTCACCAGTTATCACACTTAACACCAAAGACATGTTCAAAAATTTAGCTAGTGCCTATGCCTCTATTATAAATGTTCACTAGTTAGCAACTTTTCAGGTGAAAAACCTGTGCAAAGGGGAGATTTAGCAATGCAGGATTTAGCAAATTAGGTGAGCTCAGGCACACCCAAAAGAGCAAAGCATGGATCAGCTATTTCTTCTTGTAGATCAATGAGCTTTCTGTGGCTATGAACCATTTCAGTGTTCTAGATCTGCAAGCCCATGACTGAGGTCAGTATATACACTTATGCTACCATGTCCAGAATCTAAACAAGTGATACTCACAGTCAGAATATTTCCTAGTTAAAAGCTATTGCTCCAAAGGTGTAAAAGAACCAAGAGAGAGTGATTACCCACAAGTCATCACATACCCAGCCCTGAGCAATACTTTCCCCTATTAAGGGAAGATATGAGTTGCCACAATTCATCATAAACCTTTATAAAATCTCTTTTCTTCAAATGTGCTCTGTTGCCAGGCACTATGTCTGACAGTTCCTCACTTTTTCAAGTGAGGGGCTCGATAATTTCTCCATTCCTGGCCTCAGCTTCAGTTAGTATAAATGAGGCAAGTCTTTAAAAAGGCATCAAGAAATGATGGCTGTCTTCTCCTCCCTAACTGCATCCCCACATCTGGCTTCCATCATGATAACAAATAAGGCTCTTGGTAGCTGAACACTCCTGGTGTGAGACCAGTGAAAATAAAATCCCATGTTTCTATGATGCCTGACACTTCAAAGTAGAGAGTGGTTATCAATTGGTTAATACATTTATTGTTAACTTGGGTTTGATTCTTCTTAACTTACGGTTGAGAGAGAAATGACAATAACAGCCATCAAAAGGAGAGCTGGGATTTATCTGCGATAAGATGCAGGAGCT
This sequence comes from Panthera pardus, assembly GCF_024362965.1. Classification (NCBI taxonomy): domain Eukaryota; kingdom Metazoa; phylum Chordata; class Mammalia; order Carnivora; family Felidae; genus Panthera; species Panthera pardus. Next base: position 67,149,074 of record NW_026526766.1, on the reverse strand, counting down.
GGGCACAGGCAAAGAAAAATTCTGCTGTATCAACTGGGCTGATCTGTTTACCTCACTCAGCTGGTAAAGTTTCATGTCCTCCCCTTGGCCACCATTATTAGCCAGGTGCAACAGCACTTTTGAATCACAGCTGCTTCTGCTCTCTCAGGTGTTGTGTTTGATCCAGCAGCTGATGCCTCAGAGGTTGGAAGGTGTTGGTGCCTTTGTACCCCAGAGGTTGAGATTACTGCATGGAATCAATGCCATCTAGGACTATGGATAATTCTGAGATTCAATTTCACTCAATTGTCAGATATGAGCAAGTATCCCATCAATGGTAACATTTCCTTATTTGTAGGCAGAGACTCAAAAAAGAAACGTCTTCTAAACACCTACTGTGTGAGTACTGTGATGGATGGATGGATGGATGGATGGATGGATGGATGGATGGATGGATAGATAGATATAGATATAGATATATAGATATATAATTTCCTTTGACCCTCATAACAACTCGGTGAAGTCAATGGTATTAGCTCCTTATTAGAGAAGCAATATCTGAGATTCAAAAATGGTAAATAACTTGGACAAAGTCACACAGTTTCTAAGTGAAGACTTGGATTTAATTTAGGGATGTTTAATACAGTTGGATCTTAGGAACTTTAGGAACCTGTTGGGTAAAGCCTTTTGCTTGGATCTTCTGGGTATGGAGGACTCAGGGTTTCCCCTTGATGGATTTCTGGGAGGTGGTACAATTTAAGAAATAGTAAATGCAGAATGAGCAGGGGTTTGTGAACAACTGAGTCCCTCAGTTATTCCAAGCCGTCGCCCAAATCACCTCCACAGCATCTGAGCTGAACACAAAGAGGCATATGAGTGATTAAATCAAAGCAGATTTGACTGCCCATGAAACAACTGTAGACACAGTGTAGCCTGAAGATCTAGCCATCATCTCCTTTTCCTGTCTTCAGAGAAAGTATATTATCTACAAAAATTCTCTATTCTTCCTTTCCTCTTTTTTCTCTTCTTTCTTTCTTGAATTCTTCTATTATTTTTTTCTTCCTTACTTTTGCTCTAATTCATTCTTCATGAACAGATTCTTATTAAACATTCCATGTACACGGAAGTCTTCTATTTATAGTGATGAACTATGCCACTATTGCCATCCAAGAACTATCACTCTGATTTGAGTAATAAGCCATATATGTAATACAAGATGAAAAGTATTACTTGCCTTAAGAGAAGATTGGAAATATATGTTGTGGGGTAAAAGGAGGATGGACTCAACTGGAGGATGGACTTTAAAGGATGGATGAAATAAATCAATAGGACATACACATATAAAAATAAAGGGGAAAGGAACATGGCAAAGGTTCTCTGCTAGGCAAAATAATGCCCCACACCCAAAGATATCCACATTCTGTTGATGCCCCAGATCCTGTGAATATATTAGGCTACTCAGCAAAGGGGAATTAAGGTTGCTAATCAGGTGACTTTAAAATAAGAAGATGATCTTGGGTTATCTGGGTGGATCCAAAACAGGCCTTAAAGGTGGAAGATGGAGCCAGAAGGAGAGAATCAGAGCAGGAGATGTGATTACAGAAGCAAGGTCAGAGAGAGGCTACATTTCTGGTTTTGAAAATCAAAGGAGACAGTTATGAGTCAGTACATGAGGGTAGCTTCTAGAAGCTATAAAAGGCAAGGAAATAGATTCTCTCCTAGAACCTCCAGAAGGTCCAGAAAGAAAGTGTTGCCCTGTCAACACAACACTTTGATCATAGCCCAGGGAGACCTATGGCAGACTTCTGACCTCCAGAACCAACAGATAATAAATGTTTATTGTTTTAAGCTACTAAGTTGGTAGTGATTTGTTACAACAGAAAATGGAAAACTAATACAGGAGAAATCACACAGTAGAAGGATGGAGATTTAATCTTATTTTTTATAGCACAAAGCCCACAAAGGAGGAGATGAGCCTTAGGAGGCATGCAAGAATGTAGCTAAGATGGGCAATAGTGAGCCACTGGGTTTTTAAAAAAAGAGAGATGTGATCAGATTTGCATTTAAAAATGATCATTGTGGCATTTGTGTGAAGAAGAAGTGAAGGGAGCATGTCAGCAATATCAGTTAGGAAGTTGTTGGAATAATTTAGGCAAGAGTGATGAGGCCTCAGGAAGAACAATAGAGTAGGATGAGGTTAAGAGTAGTCATTCATTCATTTACTTATTATTTCATTCATTCACATATTATTTCATTCATTCAACAAATTATTTTTGAGTGTTTGCTATGAGCCAGGCATTGTTGCAGGAGTTGAGGATATAGGTAAGTACATGGCTGATACTCTAATCCTCCCATCAGACCTTATAGTCTAATGGGTACAGAAAGACAATAAACAAATAAGTATATGTTAGGGGGTGATAAGATTTCTGAAGAAAACTGGAGTGGGTAAAAAGAACTAGAGAAGACAGGTGTGGACAAGGGACTATGCAGTGGGACTTTGGGGAAGCCCTCTCTGAGAAGTTTGAGCACAGACTTGAAAGAAGAGAAGAGAACCAAGAAATATTCTGGGGCAGAGCCTTCCTGGCAGAGAACAGAAATAGAAGTACATTTGATTTGAAAGTAAATCAAATAATAGAAGTATATATCCTTTGTAAAGTGAGGAGGCGGGTGTGGGTAGAGGAAAGTGAACAAAGATGTGTATGGTCTGAGCTGAGGTCAGAGACATGGAGCGGGGGCATCTCTTGGACAGCCTCATAGATCCTTGTGAAAGCTCTGGCTGCCAAATAAAATAAATTCATTCTGCTTTTAGGATTGGTAGGACTAGGAAACTGTTCAAGCAGAGAGCCAAGAGCCACTGAATAATGACAGTCTTCTCCTATGGCTTCAGTTGTTGGATTCATCCTGAGCAAATCAGAAGTTCCCATGGCACCCACTGAAAGTAATTTCCCCCACTCAGCAGAACTTGAGAAACATGAGTTGAGCTATATGCCACCTCAGGATCACCCAAATCCAGCTGGACTACAATGTGGGTGCTTTGCATGAGAGAATTCCCATGGGTTTTCCAAGTTTTTTTTCACGAATAAAAACAAGATTAGCCAGTACATCAACAGAGAAAATTTGGATCCCCAAACAATGTACATTTGTGTGAAAAGAGACAAACCAAGAATCCAGTTCAACTTGCAACTAGAAGATATCCTACAGCAATGATGGCACCAGAGATGGTCTTGGATGTGTCTCTTAACTTTTCTAAGTCTCACTTTCCAGACTGAAGAAAGGAGTATTATTTAGTTTCCAAGAGATCATCTGGTCTCTTCAAGGACCTGTGCTTCTACCCTGAAATAAAGGCCTCAAATATATTCACTAAACAGTCAGGCATGCGGAAAAGGAGGAAAAAGCAGGAATCTTCAATCTCTAGGATTTTATGTGGCCTGGTATTCTGATATTATAGAGCAAGAAAAGAAAATCATTTTAGTGATAACAGCACAGACCTGTGTTTTAGTTTCAATTCCATTTCCTACTGCCATGTCAGCCCCTATAAATCCTGTTATAAAATAAGACAGGGTGGAAATACACAAATGCATAATAATGACTATGTGCTTTGGAATGCATTATTTCACCTCTCCGAGGCTCATATCATCATCTGTAAATTGGGGATATTAGTATCTACTCGATGATATTATTGTGAGGATTAGAGAAAATGAATACCGTAAATGCTAACCAGATCCTTTACCATTTAAAGATGCAAAAATGGAAGAAAAAAGGGTATTAATGTTACTTTAAATTGAAAATTAAATGTAAGAATTCCATTAGACGTTGAAAACTACACTAATCCTGTTGAGAAATAGCACATTAAAGATACTAGCTCGGGGGAGAGGGGAAAGACAAATTCAGGTTCTCCACAGTTGCTCCTAAAGAGGTAAAGGTCTTAGATGCAAAATCTCTCAAACAGTTGACCTAAGATTTGAGGGAGAGTGCTTTCTTGTTCTCTAATCCTTAACTCCTACTCAGACTTCTTATTACCTCACCAGGATTCCCTTAACACCAATTGAGAACCACAGGCCTAAGGGGAACTCAGGGATTATTCAATGTAACACTGATTTAATCTAGCATGTATACATCCACCAACAATCTCTGGTGAGAGAGGGGCAAAGTGGCCAGTGGGATCTGTCCCTTTGCTCTTACCTGCCCAGTTCCCTATTGCAGGCTGTGGTAGGGGGGCTGATCCCGAAGCCTACATTTCCCCAGCACCTGTGTGATCTGCCCTTGGCCAACAGGAGGCATTGGCAGGAAATGAAAGAGCAGGAGGAATAGACAAGCCAAGGTATTTCTCCCTATTTCTCTCTTTCTGCTAAAGGAAAAATCAAAAAACCAAAACACCAAACCTAGAATCAGTGATGCCCCTTCCATGGGTCCAGCTCCTACCCGGTGACCCCAGCCCCTGCGCTCTGGCAGCAGTGCCTCCATCCTCTGTCACTCCAGTTTATAGATGGAAGAAGCTTCTTTTGTTGGAAGGTGGGTTGCTTTGCTCTCCTCTGTTTGGTTTTGCAGCTTTTCTGTTACCTGTGTAAGCAGCTCTCTACATTAATTTCCCTGTGATTTTAATGCTTGGAGTGATTTCCTTCCTGGTTGGACCCTAGCTGATATACCACACTGAGAGTTGGCTGTGACCAGGACAGGTTTGGATGCGCTCAAAGTGGTCTCATAAACAGCAGCATCCCAGGGGCTGTGCCACACTCCAGGGTCTGTCTGTGGTAAAGTTGGTCCAAAAATTCACTCTTGTCAGGGATCCTTAGATAACTTAAACTCTAGGAAGTACACAAGTACACTCACACCTAAACTAGTAAGACTTTGAAAAATAAATTACAATATCCGTTTTAAAATTCTGATGAGAAATAGAATTGTCATGTGGACCAGAACAATCTCGTCAGTAGGACCCACACAGTTTCTCCCTACAAGAGACCTACATGGAAGCCTAATCACAATCAGAGGGCAATATGAAAAGACCAGAAGTAGAGGAGCTTATGTGTTTAAATGCTGAATAGCATCGGGCTCCGAGAGTCCATAGTATCCATTGCTGCATTAGAGATAGCCTTGACAATCCGTCAATGGTAACTTACTGGGAAATTCATACCAACAGGATGGATAGATTCTACCCTCATGGAGCGTACAGTAAGTCTCCACATCCAGTGGCCATTCCCTGGAGAGTACTAGAACAGGGACCACCCACATCCACCTCTGTGACTGCTTCACCTATACCTCTATGGCTGACCATCCCCAATTCCAATGAACACACTGATGCTTTGGGTCTCTGTCATCAGAAAAAAATGTCAATCATTCCTCAGTAGGAAATGGGCATGGTCTTAGGTGAGGAAGATCCCAGGATGGGGCCTCCCCAGCCTCTCCCAAGGGAGAAGGGCTCCTGGAGAAATTACCTAAACAAGTTAATCTAAACAGCTGCCTGTTGGAAAGGCAGGCCACACGTGGCATGAAACACCATTCCCCAAGTGTAATACTGAGCAAATAGGGCCATTCCCCCTCTAGGAACCTAAAGGAACCATCAGAAGCTCAGGGTTTGTATGGTTTTTGATGACCACAGTTCAGGGCAACTGCAGAGAGACAACTTCTATTCCTGCACATATATACACACGTACACATACTTACATGCACAGTCATACACACATCCTGAAATAACAGCAGGGTCACCTCAACAGTGAAAAAAAAAACACTCAGTACCATTTACCGAACAGCATCATACATGACACTCACTCATCAGAAAACTGGGACTTCTAAAAGACTAGTTATATTCCCCACATCTCTCTCCACGAGGCACCTGAAAGCAGCAGAATTTTACCACCCTCTATTCTGATCCATAATATATTAATCTGTAGTTTAAGACTCAAAAGACAATTTTACTACTTCAAGGCCAAATTTGGGGGAGGAGAGGAAAGAACACCCAGGGGCACTGGTAAACAAATTCTTTTTAAAAAAAAGTCTTTAATTTTTAGCCTTTTATAATTTCTATCACATAAATACTCCATCCATGGCTGACTTAAAGCTACCAAAGTGTCATCAACCAACTTGAAAATTTCCTTAAAATTTAACAAACTTCTCTCTCATGAAAACAAACAAGGTCTGACACACGACTGGAACACCTATCCTCCAAAATGAACCATCATCCCCCAAAATAAACCACAGCAGGAGCTCAGGAAAATCCACCTACGCTTAAAATTCACTTGTAGTTTTCTCTGCTATCTAGAGTTATGGAGAAAAATTCTCACCATTGTATGGAACTCAAGCCTATCTCATCCAGAGATTATGCTTATTTGCCTGCTTATTTATATCTTCTTTTTTCAATAAAAAACTTTAAGGTGGATTACCTAAATATATTCAATATAAAAGTAGATAAAACTGAATTTAAAGTAAGTAGATGAACAAAGTGAGACAAAGAGAAAATGAAAGTTTTAATAGTAATAGAAAATGAAATCAGGAGTGAGCTTAGCACACGAAATCTATGGTATAAGGCTTTCTGGGCCATTCAGAGTGCATGCAGAAAGTTCAGTGGGAACAGACAGACATTCTATGATGAGCCACTCACAGGAGCTCTTATGCCCAGATAACAGTGGATCCAGCCATCTGTACAAAATGATATGGCAACTGGGTCTCAGTAGGTCAGTTTGGACATTAATGTTACACCCAGGACTTCTATGGAAAGGTGCTGAATGCATCTAGTGTCCCACTCTCTGCCTGCAGAGGTACTTGGCAGTCTAATGATCTCCCATTGCCCTGTCAATTTGTCAGAATTGCTGTTCTGGAGCAAAACCCAATCTCCAGGAACAGGCTCGCTAGGGGCACTCTCTGGATGGTGAATTCATCAAGCCCCCTCCAAGTCAGACTGGCAGCCTATGAGAGCTGTGATCCAGCTCTGCACAGACAGTGCCTGTCAAGCAGAACAGTGGCCCATGTTTTCTCCAGCTGCCAATAACCCAGAAGAGCCAGAAAATCAATTCTTGGGGCATGGATGAGCAGAGAGGCCAGAGAATAAAAGAATCATTCAAAATAGACATAAATCTGGGTTTCAGTGACCTATGGTCATTGAATGCCTAGGATAGAAATTCTGGCAGGCTTTTTATGTATTTGTGATGAAGTTCTGATATTAGCTCCAACCTGGCTCCCCAGAGCCCTTGGGGAGACCCTCAAGGGTCTCCTCCATGTAGAACTCTTTCTCTGTGTTGGCTCAATTATCAGGGTCAGTTGTAAGTTCCTGCTTAATCAAAAAAAAAAAAAAAAAAAAGCATATACCTGGCATAGGGTTTGTTATTGAGCAAAGAGTTGAATGGAAGCCTCACATCTGACTCTGCCAGGCATCCCAGGCCCCCCAAGCCTCAGTGGGATCTTTATGGCAAGGTCCTAATCTTTCTGGGGTCCAGTCTGGGTTACAGCCCACTTTCCCAAGATTATGACCATGGGGCTCCTAGGTGACTCTCACCCCCATACCCCACACCCTTGTGCTCAGTCAGGCCTGGTACATAATGAGCTTGCCAAACTCTCTGGGCTCTGTGCCTTCCTGCTTGGCTGTACTTCCAGAGCCAATCTCTGTAGCCAGGACAGTTTCCTCAATGGTCTTCATCTCATGCCAGGCCCAACCCACTTTCATGCCTTCTCTGAATCTAAATATGCAGATAAGACCCCTAGAGTGATGCTTTGGGGAAACGGCATTAATCAGGCAGTGGTCCATCAACCTTTAGGGGACCAGTTCATGGCAAAGGAACAAATATGCAATCCTGAGAATTCCATATGCTGAATATCCGTGGGAATTGGCAGAACCTGCTCAGTGGTGTATGCCCAGCCCTCAGAGAACACTTTCCCTCTCTAGTTACCATTCAGCCACATCCAGCCACAAATGTCTTATGAGCAGCGCATCAAAGCTATCCAGGCCTCAGTTACAAGGCAAAGATTTCCTTTGGAGAAAGCTTTGGTGTTGTAAAAGAAGCAGAGGGCTTAGGACAATCAAAACTGAGTTCAAAAGACAATTCCATTTATTAGATGTGTGAATTTACGTAAGAAAATGTCTCTAAATTTCAGTTTCTTCATCTGTAAAGTGGGAATAGTAAAATATCTTTCTAACTATATTGAGTCAATGTTTAAAAGAGAAAATACGTATAAAAATCCTTCATCAACTGAAAGCATAATACAATATTATGATATTTATACATGACTTCTCACAGAGATCATTAAGACTATAAAATGCAAAGTGTATTTAATAAAGTTTCAGTGGTGCCTGGGTGGCTCAGTTGGTTAAGCATCCAACTTCGGCTCAGGTCATGATCTCGCGGTTTGTCAGTTCCAGCCCACGTCAGGCTCTTTGCTTACAGCTCAGAGTCTGTAGCCTGCTTTGGATTCTGTGTCTCCCTCTCTCTGTTCCTGCCCTGCTCACACTCGGTCTCTGTCTCTCTCTCTCTTTCAAAAATAAACATTAATAATTTTTTTGAGTAAAAATAAAGTTTCAGCTTCAGCTAACTCTTCTACAGATAAAAATAATAAAATGTATTAAAAATGGTTTTTAAGAGCACTGGAGAAGAACACAAGCTGGAAGAAATTGGATGGGAGATCAATCCTTGTAAGATAGAAGGGTACTGCTGAGATGTGTGAGCTAGCAGCTTTTTACCCATGGGCATGTCCCAATCCCTGTAGCGCAGGGTGGTAGAAAACTACAGTCTTGTTGCTACCTTGAGGTTTTAGAGAACAAAGTACTTAGTTGGCAAAACTGATGAAGACGTCAGTGTTGGTGGGGCATGGAGGAAGGGGGCACTGCAGAAGAGATCCTGGAAAGGAGAGAGCTACAGAGGCAGTGCAAAAATCTGCAAATAAATCCTGTTAAAAGTATTGGTTGACTGCTGAACATGGAAAAATATAGAAGCTGAAAGCTGAAATAATTGGGTATAGATTTCAACTATTTCCTTTCCAAAGAAGACAAAGCTTGGAGTGAAGTTCAGCCAAGTTAATTAAACAAATAAAAACACTCTTCAGAAAAAAAAAAAAGAACAAAATCCAGAGTCTCTACAATATATCTTTCACACTGTACACATATAATAAAAAAATTACTAGACACCCAAAGAAACAAGAATGTATGACCTATATTTCAAAGAAAAGTGGTATGTTCAAGAAATTCTAAGAAATATGTCATAGTAAGTCAAGAATAGGGAAAATTAGCAAATAGCAACTACAAAAAAAGAAACAGCAAACATTGGAACTGAAACCATGAAACAGAATCCTAAAAATATCAGAGAAAATAAATAGTAAACGCAAGGACAGATGAATTAAAATTATCCAAACTAAAGACCAGAAAGGAAAATTTTTGAATAAAAATTAACAAAAAATTTAATGACCTGTGAGACAGTATCAAGCAATCTAATACAGTTATAATTGGGGTTTCAAAAAAAAGTCAAAAAGAATGGAACAGAGAAAAATGTAGTGGTCAAAAATTTCCCAAATTACTCGAGAAAGTTCAATTTACAGGTGCAAGAAGTCCAGTGAACCCCAAGCAGAATCATATGACACCATACCAAATGCTTGGATCCCAAGATAAAAAGTCTTAAAAGCAGCCAGAGAAAAAGCATACATTATGTACACAAGCATAATGGTAAGAATACTGCTAACTTCTTATCAGAAATCATGAAGCTCAAAAGGCAATGGAATGACATCTTTAAAAAGATGAAAGGATAAGAATGACAACCAAGAATTCTATACCCAGTAAAATTATTTTAAAAATATAAAGAGAAAATGAAGATATTTTCAGATGAACAAAAACTGAGAGAATTAGCAGCCACGATATTTATTTGTGCAAAATATTCTAAAAGAAGCTCTTTTGGCTAAGGGGCAATGACACCACATAGAAATTTAGACAGTTCAACAAAGAATAAGTAGCACTAAATATTGCACAAATATGAAAGAAAATTTTACCTTTCTTTTCTTCAAAAATGTGACTGTTTAAACAAAAATTATAATATTTTGTTGTGGTGTTTATAGTATATATAAATTGTAAAATGTGTATATGTTATATGTGTTTATAACACAGAGGATGATGACATCAACGTTGCAAGTTTCCTATGCTTCATGTGAAGCACTAAAAAGTTAACATTGTGCAGTTAAAGATGCATTAGTAATCACCACTTAAAAGCTGAACAATCAGTTAAAGATATGAAAAGAGGTATGGTTAAAAAGCTACTAAACTAAAATAGAATATTAAATATTGTCTGGGGCACCTGGGTGGCTCAGTCAGTTAAGCATCAGACTTCAGCTCAGGTCATGATCTTACAGTTTGTGAGTTCAGGCCCACATCGGGCTCTGTGCTGACAGAGAGCCTGGCACCTGCTTCAGATTCTGTGTGTGTTTCTCTCTCTCTGACCCTCCCCTACTCATGTGCTGTCTCTCAAAAATAAACATTAAAAATTTTTTTTTTGAAATTGTCTGATTACCTCTAAAGCAAGGCAATAAAGGTGGAATAGAAAAACGAAAACACAGTTGTAACAAATAGCATGATCTAATTCAATAATATCAATTCTTATAGGAATATACATTGGCTAAACCCTCAAATAAAAGGCAGAAATTGGTAGATTGTATAAAAAGTCAAGACTCAACTATATGCTGTTTACAAAATACCAAGATACAGGAGTGCCTGGGTGGCTCAGTTGGTTAAGCATCTGACTTCAGCCTAAGTCACAATCTCACTATTACTGAGTTCAAGCCCAGCTTCAGGCTCTGTGCTGATAGCTGACAGCCTGAAGCCTGTTTCAGAGTCTGTGTCTTCCTCTCTCTCTCTGCCCCTCCTCCACCCACACTCTGTCTCTGTCTCTCAAAAATTAAAAAAAAAAAAAATTTTAATGCCAAGATAAAATAGAGCAAAGCAAATCCCATGACTATACCTAACTTTAAGGTGAGTGCAAAAGTACAACCTAACCATGTGCTAAGATAGTGGAAAAGCAGATATCTGTGAACATAAACTCTCTCCGTCCTGCAGATAGATACCATCAGTGCTGGTAAAGAGAAGGAAAGAGCTTCAAGTCTCTTGCACACCAGACACCCACTGTGCACCCAGCTGGCTACAATCCCTAGGGTGCATTATGTCCATGGTTCCTATGCCAAGTCCAGTCCCCAATGAAATCCATTACTGAACTAAGGGTGGCATTGTCACAAACCAGTGGGGTTCAAAATAGATTGGAAATGCTGTTCTTTCTTCAGTTGCCAGAGAGATAGGTAACTGGCCCAGCCAAACCCTTAAGAATCCACCATTAGTTTTTATAACTTCCCTAAGCATTTGAAAGTGGGACTTACCCCAGCATAATCATGGGTACAGTGTTGGTGTTTTAAGAGAATTATTTTTTTAATGTGTATTTCTTTATTTGGAGAAAAAGAAAAAAAGAGAGAGAACGGGGGGGGGGGGGGGTCAGAGAGAGAGGGAGAGAAAGAATCCCAAGCTGGCTCTGAACTGTCAGTGTGGAGCTCAACACTTGACATGAACTGTGAGATCATGACCTGAGCCAAAATCAAGAGCTGGAAGCTTAACTGACTGAACCACCCAGGCACCCCTTAAGAGAATTACTTTATTAATTATCTCCTCCATGACTGGTATCTCACAGAAAGAATTATATTAGTTATTTTCACAGGAAGAATTTAATATACAAAATTGTAATCCAAGTAAAAAAATTATGAACTAGGTATCTCAAAAAACAAAAAGATACACTAAGGTATCACAGAGATAGCAAACGCAAAAAGAGCTACTACCCTTAGGACAGGAGGAACAAAGGGAAAAAATAAAATGAAAATTGAGAAGTGTGGATAAGGGTCCCAAGAATGGATGAAGGTCCCACAGACCTTCAGATCTCTGAGGTTAGGGGTGCCCTCTGCTTGGCTGTGTCTGAAAAAGATGCCATGCAGCTGGTTCTTCAAGTGGTGGAAAAACTGGATTCAGCTGCTGCTGCAGAAACACCCTGTTGCTGTGGAGGTAAAGAAGGAAGCCTGAGGTGACCCACCAAAACCCCACAGGGAAAAGATTCCTGCCTTGCAGCCTGACTTTGGCTCCCCCTATTGACAAAACCTATTATGGTGCCTGGTGGCAAAGCAGAAAAGAGGTGTACAGGCTCCCAGTCGCAGCTTCACAAACCTGAGTGGAGACTGAGTTTGGAGTTGAGACAATAGTTTAATTATCTGACCCAGCTAGGCTACGGCAAGTCCAGCAGTGACTACTGGGGTGGATTTCCCAGGCAGGGAACTTGATATGGGAACTGGAGAAAAGGCTTTCCTAGAACATTTGGGAGCAGACTGAATCAAAGGGAGATTGAGTCCAAGTGAGTGTGCCAGGGCCACAAAGTGGGAAGCCAGACTGCATATTAGGACAAGAGGGACTGTGGAGCTGGTGTTGGGAGAGGAAATTGCAGAAGCCTGGTAAATTTGGGAGCATAGCAAGCCATGGGGGGTATAGATGGTAATGAAATAAGAAGACACAGAAATTTGCAGAACCTAGATGTCAAAAGTCTCTCTGGGATGGCTGTACGCTGGTGGGAAGGTCAAAGGCATGGTTTGAATAGGGTGCCATAAATTGAGACAGAGAGAAATAGCCTTTATTCATCTATTTAACAGTCAGCCTTATTTTGTGTTTTAGAGGGTAAGAGGTATATAAATAAGTCCATGTGTGCACACAGGCATGCATGCAAATGCATGCATACATGGATGTGTATCCCAGGGGATTGTTTCAGAAGAACACTGTAACACTGATGCATGGGCAATATGTATGTATTTATTATGGCTGGTGACAAGAATTGGGTCTTAATGGAGAAGGTGATTGTTATTCATGATTTCCAAATGGTTAACTAGATCCAGAGGATTTGCATTAAACTAAGTCGTTCTCCTTCCATGCTTGCTGGACATGATCGATGGAAACGTCAAGTCCCATGAGATCTCTGAGCTCACATTCTCTCTCTTTCTACTAGAATTGGGGCATTTTTCCCATACCATTTTTGCTCTGAGTCTCATTTCCACAAACAGTGCCGGTGATAGGTCTACGGATTTGATCTTCAATTTCTGACTTCTTTTAAAGGGCATTGTATCTTCATCCTAAAGCAGATATTGTTCTGGCATCCAGAAAAAAAATAAGGATAGGAGACAGCAGGTGACTCTGAATGTGAAATACAAGATTTCACACAATCATGGATTTTCATGCAGAAAGTACTTCAGGGATTACAGAGTCCAGTGCTTTCAAACTCTGTTTTAAACAGAAGACCTCTTTACATTAGACTTTGGAACTGGTCATTTCTTGAGTGAATAAATGAATAAACAAGGCAAAATATGTGATGGAGGACTTTTCAAGTATGAGAAATTACAGGATCAAAGATATCAGAGTCACGATATCGTCCAGGGTTCTCTGAAATTCAATATTCTTGAAGCCAAGGTGCAAGGGAGAAAGAGGAAAAGGTGAAGAATGAACTTACTTCCCTCATTTCAACTTAATCCTATGGCTAATGGTTGAAGAACCAGTGACAGATTTTAAGCAAAGGAGATAAACAATCACATTTGAATTTCAAATATATTACTTCAAGACTGTACCAAAAAGGGGGTGGGGGTGGAAGGGACTTTGCAATAATCAAAATGAGAAATGAAAAAGCCTATACTAGAGTAGTGGAAGTGGGTAGCTAGGAATAGGAAGAACAAACTCTGGAGATATTTAGAAGGTAGTTCTAAGTGGCTGACTGAGTGGAGACAAGGCAGACAGGGACATTAGCAGAGTCTGAGATGACCTCCAGGTCTCCAGCCTATACTGCTGAGCTAATGATGGTCTTCCCTAAACTCAGGAGCCAAGGAGAAGCGGGGGTACAATCACAATGTTTGGTTTTAGATATGTTAAGTTACGCTTACTACGGGAACACTGAAGGCAAAACTAAAACATGAAAAAGCCAACATAACATACTGGTAAGCTTCTGGATGGGATGGCAATATAAACAGATTGACTGGGAGACAAGACATAAAGTAGAGGTAGCACCAAGTGTGGTCACCTAAGTTCCAGACAAATCCATTATCAAAGCCAGCAGAGATGACTAAGAGGCAAGGCTTAGCAACAAGGGAACATCTCATTGGGTTAGGACCAATGTCTACAGAATTGCCCTAGTGACCTGGACCTTCCTCCAATTCATCCTCTTTATGGGATCTTAAAGACCCAGGAGTGCATCCTCTGCTTCTGAGGAAGAATATGAGGAAAGCTCAGCTTTATCTATTCCAGTGCCTCTGCATTCCATTTCCAAGAGAGCACATAACTATTAAGCTGGAAAAGGATGTCTCCATCTCAAGGGAGATGGAGCTGTGTGGGTAGTGACTTTGGCGAGCAGTCCAACCTCAGAGGAGTGTGAATTACCGCCCGCACACACAGAGTGGCTCTCCTCGACTGCCTGCCAAGGAAGGGATGGTTCTCAACCAAATCAGTCTGTGGCTGCCAAAAGCTCTTGTGAGGGCCCAGTTTTCCAGCAGGAAACGTAACCTGAATTGGAAAACATGAGTGTAAGCTGGAAAACAAACAGCTCAAAATATCTGTGTCCTGAAATGAACTGTAAGCCATTCTGTCTCCAGAACTGAATCCACTTAGTCAAAGGAGCACAGGGTTAAGGGAGCCAGCAGAAGGGAGGGAGAGAGGAAGGAAAGACCAACTGATGAAAGGAAGGAAAGAAAGAAGAAAATTTAGAACAAAAAGAACATTGAGCCTCTGCTATATGCCAGGATCTGTGCTGGGAGGTCCACATTCATTTTCCTATGAAGTCTCTCCACAATGTCATGATGCATGGAGACACTGGAGGCCCTGAGGTTAATTAACATACCTAAGATCACATCATTAGAATGCAGCAGAGCTGGAATTTGAACTCAGATTCAATGACTCCAAAATTAACATGCTTTCACTAAACTCTTTTGCACCCCAAAAGAGGGAAAGCAGAAAAGCGTTATTGGAAACTGCCTTGGAAAAGGCTTCCTGAGTCCCTGCTGCATGGAAAAAAGATTGAGGTTTTAGAAGGAGCCAACATCAGAGAATTCCTAGTCCCTGAATTGGGGTTATAAAGAGTAGCTTGAATAATTAATAGAAAGCCTACAGGACAACTGTTCTTTCCTAGAAAACCTTCCCTTCTCATCTCCCCTTTTTCTCTGATTTTCCCTGCCCTCTGAGGCTCTGTGTGAGCCATCTGAATATGCACTTTCACATATGGTGCTTATACATGAAACTCTACAGGGTCAAAGAATTTAAGCAATTTGTCAAGCCACCTGACTGATAAATGACAGCACTGAGATTTAAATTCAGGTCTTCCAATTCTTTATTCCAAGCAATTTCTACTGCATAATAGCTGTCTCTACATGTAACTTCAACAAGGAGATGCAAGATAAACACTGACCATTAATTTGTCAATTCCAGCTGCTGGGATATTTGAGTGACCACTAATCCATTGGTAACTTCACAGAAACACTGAGAAGGACAGGCCAGTGTTTATGAGGAAATGATTATTAAAGTATGTTAAAAACCATCAGGTGATATGCAAATAAAAGCAATAAATATCATTTAATAATGGATTCTTTTTGCTTGGTACCCAAAACTATATTTATTAGTTCAAATGTGGTCACTGGAAAATACTGCAAAGATAAAATACTCAGTTATCCATTTAAGAAATCACTGCCTTTTCTAAAGCCTGTTGTAAACATTAAATGTGTTGTCCCAAGTCACAAATCTAGAAGATGGTGAAGCAGAAATACAAACCCCAGCAACTGTAGTTAAAGCCACTTCATAGCAAGCCAATGAAATAGATGACGTCATTATATATGTTTCTTTTGTATAAACAAGGTAATAAGAAGTTGTGCACAGGACTCAGAACCAGTAAGCAGTGGAGCAGAGATTTTCATTCAGGTTGTTTGACCACAGGTTTGATGGAATTAACCATGATCCTACAGCTGATGCCTTACCTGATAAAGAGAAGACAGAAAAATACAGGACCAGTTTCTCTTTGGAATTTGTAAAACAGCAGAGAATTTCAAGGTGTTACTATCATTGCCCATGACATCAACCATCTGTTCCTTAAACCTACCCCTCTTGTCTATTTCCACTCAAAACACCTTAATTCAGGGCCATCATGCCTCCCCTAGACAGCATGTTATATCCTTCCCTTCTACAACACATTCCCCACATTGCCACAGGAGGAATCTTTTAGAAACGTGGATCTAATCATGTCACTCCTCCACTTCAAAACTCTCACTAGCTCCCTATTTTCTTTAAGAAAATGCCTAGAGCCATATTCCCAGCCTCTACTCTGCCCTGTGATGACTCTCGGATCTTGGCTCATGCTGCTTCTTCATACCCCTCACAATTTCTGTTCCTGCCACACTGGACCACTTCCAGTTCTAGGATTTTGCAAGGCTGTTTCTTGCCTCTGTATCTATGCTTACAATGCTCTCTTTGGCTGGGATATTTTCTCTCCCCTTATATATGTCTGGCAAACTTCTAGCCAAGATACCCCCTCTTTAAGATCCTCTCTTTTTCAAACCCTCAGAATTCCAGTCATTCCTTGGGTTGCTTTTGAGCTAATCATATACCTCTGTTATTGTGCATGGTACTTATGTCTCCACAACCAAACTGGGGCAACCTCAAGGTAGAGACCCTATCTTAATCTTCTTTGGGTTCTCAGAGCCTAGCATAAGGGTTCAATAAGTGCTTGTCAAAATGAATTTAGCTAACGTCTGTTTCTTCCTTACGAGTCCTCAATCAAGACAATAAACTGCCCCCTCAGGAAGAGACAATGTGTTTTCCTTTACTGCTTTCCTCCCTACCTCCCTTTCTTTCTCTCCATTTCCTCTCCTCTGCTCCTATGCACTCTGAAGAGATGAGAAACAAGAGGCTGGATGAAAAAGTACACTCAAAAGCCTTTTCCAAATACCAGTTTGTATGATTTCTTCCATGTCTGTAAGAGAGAGACAGAGAAACAGAGAGAGGGGAGAGGGTGGAGGGCATGCCACTGGCAGTGGGTAGAAGTCTCTCCACCGGGCCAAGATCTCACACTGTGTTTAATGGCAAGCCTACTTTGGGGGACGATGGAGACAGGGAGCAATAGATTGACTGCTGTGTGTACCAATTTCAAATTGCTAGCTAGACCTTTAGCTAACACTAGTGTTTCATGTTGTAAATCCAGTGTTACCACGTGAAATAGTCAGGAAGTACACCTCTGCCAGAGACAGAGTAATTTGTTATCGGCTGGAGTGAGAAGCTGACACAGTTACCTCACAGAGATGTTTTTATTCAGATGTGCAGCCTTCCCTAGATTAACCGTGACTGTCCCGTCTCCTTGGTGACATACACTCCGAGCAATAGCTCCGTGGCCACTGCTATTGCACTTTTGAGGGTAGACCCGTACCTGCTATCCAGTTTCTGACTTTGCCATCTTAGCTGTTACATGATGACGGTAAAGGAAGGTAATCTGGAGAAGTGTGGGACTCAAAAGAGGTCTCTGTCTCTGGTCTTATCTACCTTCAATCCATCTTCCAGTGTGTTTTGCTGAAAATCCAACCTGAACGTATCATCCCTGTTCAAATTCCCTCAATGATTCCTATTGTGCTCAGGATGAAGTTCAAGCTTCTTAGAAGAGCATGTGTGCCTATGTGTAGTCTGGCCTCTGCTTACTTGTCCACTCTTGTTTCTGACTTTTGGATCCTGTAAACATCAAACTATTTGTCAGTTTCTGCACGTATTGTTTTTGTCTCCATGCCTTTGCTTAGGCAGTTCCTTCTGCCTAGAGTACCCTTTCCTATACCCCTCACCTCTCACCCACTGGGCTTAGCAAACTTCTACTTATTATTTAAGGCTTAACTAAAGCATCAACTCTTCCAGTTTCTTCTAACCCTCTGGATTAATTCATTTATTTCAGGCTCCCCTAGTCTTTTTACATTTTTCCACATGTGTTACACTGAGCTGGGAAAGCAGTAGAGTATAGTGATTAAAAGTAGAGGAAGTACCAAAGGGAATATTAGGGTACACTGGCAATAAAGGGGACACTGTATGTAGAGTATGTAAAATCAGTTTTAAAAAATACACTAAAAAATTTATGTACCTGAAATTATAACATTCTCAGTGGTAAAATACTCACTTTCACCAGGGCAGCCCGTTCCCACTTCTACTCCTGGTTAATAACGCAAGGTCTAAAGTGACAACACTTAGATCCATCATACAATAGCACATACGGCCTTGGGCACATCTTATCTTACTGTGTCTAGCTCCCTCCTCTGTAAAATGGGGACAAGAAAACCAACTGCCTAGTTTTACTGCATGAGACAATACAGGTAAAAAACTTAGAACGGTAACTGGGATTAAGTAATCATTCCATAAATATTAACTGTTATTTGCTGATGAGCCTGTAGTCTTCTCTTGGGTTAAAGCTCCCTCACTAGCTCAAAAGCTCTTTGAGAATTTCTCTTGCTCACTGTTATATACACTCTGCCTAGCATAATAAGCATTTGTTGAATGAGTAAATGAATCCTATTCATCTTTGTGAGGCTAGTGCATTGCAGATTATGTGAACTGGAAATAGGTGCTCAGTAAATGTTTGTTGGATGAATAGGTGGTTGAATGAAAAAATAGTTCGTAAGAGAAGAAGAAACTTGCAAAGAAGCTTAAAGTGACCCTAAAGAGACAGAAAATGGGATTAAAAAAAAAAAGTAGACAAAAGTTGATAGTGAGAGTGAAGGAGAGATCCAAAGTTAGTTCTCCTTGGACTGTTCCAAAAGGTTGGGCCTAATGAAATGTAGGTCTATGGAAACTAGAGAGTCACATAAGCCAGTTGCACGACTGTAGAACCCTAGAGTTAGGGAAGGAAAATCCATCACATCATCGGCTCCAGGAAAATAGGAGCAGTGAAAAAATGCTCAAGAGAAAGATTTTCTCACACTCTAAGTCCCACATTAGGACCCGAAACATGGCTATGAAGAGGAAAATGGGGATCTGCCTGTTTCTTATTCTAGCCACTGTCTTTAAAAAAAAATTTTTTTTAATATTTATTTTTTGAGAGAGAGAGAGAGAGAGAGAGAGAGAGCATGAGCAGGGGAGGGGCAAGGAGAGAGGGAGACAGAATCCAAAGCGGGCTCCAGACTCTGAGCTGTCAGCAGAGCCTGACACAGGGCTCAAACTCACCAAATGCGAGATCATGACCTGAGCCGAAGTTGGATGCTTAACCAACTTGAGCCCTCCAGGCTCTCCCAGCCACTGTCTTTTTTTTTTTTTTCCAGGTTTAAAATGATTTTTAATTTTAATTTTAATTTTTTTAACATAATTTATTATCAAATTGGTTTCCATACAACACCCAGCCACTGTCTAAATGTTAGGTTTTATTTATTTATTTTTTTAAATTTGGTCAGCAAAGCTCACTCCCATAATTCTTTGCATCTAGTTCTTGAATGATGTATGACTAAAGTATGATTAGTATATGGATTACTTTCAGATTCTCCTGGGTGAGACACCTCTAAACCCAGTGAGATATTCATAAAACTCTAGATTGGAGCCGTTAGCAGAAGAGATAAAGATAATGCTTTCAAGTAACTCGAGCAACATTTAGAATTTCCTTCCAAAATATCATCTCATTATTTCTTAGCCTTAATAAGTAGGAAGAATGGGCCATATCTGGGCTCTGGGTAAACTTTGCTAGATCATATGTCATCACCATGATTCCAAAGGACCTTAACAGACCGAATTCAAACCAACAAAATAAGATCCAACGTAAAAAAGTCCAAAGCGTGGTTGACATTTATATTAGACAGAAAAAAGCCTGCCCAAGCAGCTACAGTTCCAACTGTGATCCTGATGTTTCCACCCAGTGACCCAAATTCTGTCCCTTGGAGGCCAAGAGGAGTAATTTACTCTGTATATACACCACAGCCCACCAGCAAATGTGATAGCTCTCACATGCTGCCAACCCAACCCACTAAGGCTTATCTTTTCCAGAGGTAAATAACCCCAGTTCCTTCAGCTAGTCCTCACATAAGAGTTTTCTATCTCTTCTTGCAGTTTAAATCAGAAAAGAAAAGGAGCTTCTGAAATGAATTGGACTGACTGAAATAATTCCAGTATCTTTCAAATGTTCCACATCTAAAATGTGAGGAATCATTAATATATTTTGTCTGGTCATCCATTCAATGAAATACCTTCCTCCACAGTAATTTTGTTTGAACCTCATCTGCTAATGACAGGTCACTATCTTCCAAAGCACTTGTTGGAAAGAATGGACAGATGAGGTATTGTTTCTTTGGCTATTATAGAGAAACTCAAGATAACATTGGCTTTAACAATCCAGTAGTTTATTTTTCTAAGTAGACGGTCCAAGTCTGATATGGCACCTCTCATGAGGGATCCTTGTTCTATTTATCTTTCATTCTGCTGTCTTCAACATGCAGTTTCTATATCATGGTATAAGAGTATAAGGTAGATTTTTTGGCTCCTGTTGTCATATGAGTTTACATTCCCACTAGCAAGAATGAGAAAGGAGGAAAGGGGGATGCATGCCCCTTCCTTTTCAGGGTATAACCAGAACTTGACATCATAATTCCTGCTCCATTCCAGTTGATCAGAAATCAGTTATATTCCATATATTGCTCAAAGGAAGTCTTTATTCCAGACCATCATAGACCTTTAAAAAAAAAAAAAATCAAAGGTTCTACTACAGTGAAAATGAGAGACAATTGATATTGGAGGACAACTAGCAGCTTCTGCCATACATCGTTTAAAACTTTTCCCCATATTTCAGTAAAGCTGCCTCTCTGTTGTTTTACAACTAAAATTTTTTTATTCTCTGGAGATAAAACCATCAAGGTTATGGTCTTCAAAAAATTAAATGAAAGTATCATGTAGCTTCCCCTTAATAAATCTTTACCTTGCCAAGAAAAGCAAACCTCCATTTTGTTGTTTCTTCTGTAATGTGTTTTCTGCATACATCCACATCCTCGCCACATCCTTCTTGTCTCTTTTAAATCAACATTTCTCCCATAGAGTTCTTGCCATATACCTCTAAGATCACACTTAACAATCAAATTCCACAAATATGTATTTATTACTGATATTTTCCCAAAACTATGCTAAGTATTGGCAATAACTCAAGGAAGACATGACTTTTAACCTCAAGGATTTTTTAGGTCGAGTGCCTATAACTGATCATCAGACAACTGATTCATAATGATCTTACAGTCAACCCAATCCTCCTGGGTATTTCTCACAAGAACAACAATTAAGTCATGTCTGCATCATTCTAAACTTAGATAATTGACTTTTTTACTTAATTGAGGGGTGTGATGTCCAGCTATGTTGTACTTTACCTTAGTTTTCAGCTCATTATTCCATCATTGGGAACTTGGATTGTGTTCTTGGATATTATACCACCACTCCCACTTTTATGGGTTTTGAAATTTTCCTTTGATAGACGTGTTTGGAGAAATCACTGATATAGGTACTTTGTACGAATCCTATTTAGGTAGGATTCCAAGTATAACATCTATTGCTTAGAAGAAGGTAGAAAAAGAAATCATAATTTTAAAATATCAGGAATTTTTTTTCTGTGCATTCTTTCTTCTTTTGTTAAATATGGTATAAAATAATCCTGACAGAAGGAATGGTTGTGCAGGTAATTAGCCAATGCCAACTGAATTCAGCCTATAAGATTCCAAAGCCCACTGGCAAACTAGTGCCAGTGATACTCCATATTAATAGCTGGTAATGTTAGTATAACTCTAGGAATTATGTGAGTTTTATCCTCATCAACAGAGGCTTCTCCCATGCTCCATCTCCTCTTCTGAAAAGAAATGCAAATAAATGCATTGGGAATGCATCGTAGCCTGGCAAGTTCTCAAATTCTAAAACAAAAACAAAAACAAAAACAAAGTATACTTCCCCTGTTTTTGGGTCATGAATGAGGAACCAACCAGAAGTTGAAAAATTCTTATCATCAGCCATGGGCCTGCCTCTTTTCATCTGGACTCAGATTTGCAAGGTGGAGCCAAATACAAGTCTTGTTCCATTGCCTCCACTTCCTGGTGTTATCACAATCATTCCCTGCCCATGTCATCCATGTGACAGGAAAGGCAGTAGCTAAACACAGTCCCTCACACACACCCCAGAATAATTTAATAGTATCATGCAGAAGAAGGAAGGCAGCCATGATTTCACCAATGGGAGAAATCCTTTATACGTTTACATCCTCATGTGTAAATTGGTGAACCCCTTACCTGAGGGAGGGAAAAAAAGAAAAAAGATCCTTCCATCATTCTTCTTGGAGAAAAGGCAGAACACAGGAAGAGAATTAAGTTGAGGTGAGAGGTGGGGGGGGTGGGGAGTCAGAAAGAAAGTGGGGAGGGAGAAAGGGGGAAAGGGAGGAAAAGGGAGGGGAAGAGAGGGAGAAAGGGAGGGAGGGAGAGAGAGGGAGAGAGAGGGAGAGAGAGGGAGAGAGAGGGAGAGAGAGAGAGATTGACTCACAGACTAGGCAAGTGAAGAAATAATCCATTCCCTTGCTAATAAGAGAATGGGAAAGGCACTTGGCAGAGAGCATTCAGGGGAAAGTACATCCTTTCACTGCAGCTAATAAAAGCTGTACATTTTAGGTGACCTTTGCACAGTAAAAGACATAGAGAGTGAAAAGTTCCTGCAAATAGAAATAAACGCCCCATAGAAGGAAGTGACATCCCAGAGCAGACCTACTTGGAGCAACCACAGCTGAGGACACACAGTGTTCTTGACGGTGGCCTGCAATCAACCTCAAGTCCCTTGGGGCTATACCCAGTGGAACCAGGATAACTCATTCATGTTGAATACCTACTATGTACTAAGTACTGTGCAATAAAATCATCAATCCATGCTGGACCACAGCAGTGACAATTCTCTTTGCGGGCCACATTGATAGATGCCAACCAACAAAAGCAACTGAGACGGATTCCCAAGGAAAACAGGCATTTAAAGAACACTGCTTTGTCAGGGCATGTTTGGGCAGGCTGCCTGCCAGTTACATTCACAAAACATTGTTGCTACCTTTTGTTTTTTTTTTTCCTTTTTTTTTCTTTTTAACTCCCTGAAGTATATTCGCAGTGTTTGTGAGAAGAAGAAACAGAAATTAGAGAATAACATTTATGGATAGTATAGAAGTACATCTCCATGACTTGAGGTTTCTGGTAGCGGCAAAGATGTATGGCAAAAATAAAACTGGATTAGAGGTCATGAGACCATTTGAGACTTTATTAATTATTAAATGAGATACTGTCTGCAAAACTCTAGCATGTGTTTTGGAGAAGAATAATTACTCAAGATATTGTAGCCATTGGTATAGTATTATTACTGTTGATTATTATTCCATGATTTCTGAGGCCATTACATATGATCCCAATTTTATAGGGGTTCATTTCCCAGGGATGAATTGGGAAAAATGAGGGAAGAGAATTCTCCTTCCTAGGCAAAAAGTATATAGAAAAAAATGCCAAGAAAAGTATAGACGACACCCTTATAACAAATACTCAGGAAAGCCAGCAATCTTTTATATCCAAGTTCAGATAAGTAAACTAAGATATCAGCATGCCTGGGCTGGGATCATGTCACACATCAAAGGAGGTGAACAGTGGACTCCAGAGTGACTTATGGGTTAGACCTTGCACCAAGAAAGGGGAGAGAAGACTAGTAGGCAGGGGGAAGAAATTTTTCAGCTTTAAACTCACTATAAGCTTCAAGCCTAGCTACCCTAACAGCAGCTTAGTCGCAGACAACAGAAGTCATTATATCTGGCTTGAGCAGAAAGATCTACATAGGGGGCAGTAAAAAGCTCACAGAACTTATTGAATGCACGGGGCAATAAAATTGAATGCTACCAAACTTGGAACTACATTGCCAGCAGAAATGTCCAACCACGCTACTGAACATCCATAGCAGACACCACCATTGTTGCTGTCAAAAGGGACCAGAAAGCAGAATTTCCACTACAGATGCCCTATGAGAAACAAATGCTTCTACCATAAGATTTGGTCTCATACATGTTTTCCAAATCTCCTAAAATTGCATGGGCTTAGTAGAATCTAGAGAACCTATAAAATCTTAACTGCAGGGTAAGGTCAGAATGTAGCTTTTAGCTTTCCAGCCCCTATCATACAGAAAAGAAGAAAGGTATGGGAAGTAGATGTTGAATAAACTAATCTGTAGCATCTACCCCACTGACATCAGATTTCGAAACTGAGTTGCTTTTTAAGGCAACTGGTTATTAAATCTGGAAATCCGTCTTCATGACAAATGGCCTGGAATTTTTCCAGGACTTGGAATGGCCTCATAAAATGAGTGTTACCATGAACTTGATGGACAGAGATCCAGAAGTGTAGAGAAAAGCATAAAATTTGTCATTTTACTGGACTCAGTAAGGCTTAAGCACAGGATCCACTGGGTATTTTCAATACTGAAAACTGCTCAGGTCGTCTGGATGGCTCAGTTGGTTAAGCATCTGACTCTAGATTTTTGGCTCAGGTCATGATTTCATGGTTCATTAGATTGAGTCCGTGTTGGGTTCTGCGCTGACAGCACGGAGTCTGCTTGAGATTCTCCCCCTTCGCTGCCCCTGCCCTGCTCATGCTCGCTCACTCTCTCAAAATAAATAAATTTTTAAAATAATTAAAAGAAAATAAAACGGCTCATGTGCCTTGCCTTTTTACTAATGGTACTCTAAAGTTGGAGGCATGGATGTAGATCAGTATACCTCAAAATAAGTCTTGCACAACACCCTCATCAATATGACTTGGGACATTTGTTAAAATAAAGGTTATTGGACCCCATGCCAGACTCTGAAGCAGAATATCTGCATTAGTGGGAACCACTTATCTGTATTTTGATACAGGTCCCCATGCTCATAGAGTCTAGACTCAGAGTACAGTGGAAACTCCCAGTTATTCCCATAGAAATTTACCTCCAAGAACTTAGAAGGTAGGTCTAGAAATTTTGAAGTAGGAATATAGTTGGAAACTCTCTTCTGGCCTGGTGAACTTGAGGACCACAATAGAACTAAGATTGAAAATATACTGAGACTCAGTTAAAAAAAATGCATAATTTTTTGAAGTTACATTAGCATCTTGCCATATCTTAGGTACCAAAAATATATAAATCAAAATTGAATTCGTACTAATCCAAATGTTGTATGCAAAATGCCTCACTCAGTTTCAGGAATAAGGTCATGGGCTTGGAACATTGTTTACAGGTGTCTCCAAGGAGATGGCATTAAAACATTTATACCTGGTGTACCCTGTATTTATATGCAAACTAGCCTCTATGCTGTTTTCTCGTGAATTTTTTTTTTGTAGGGTTAAAAACAAGTAAGACCAACTTCTAGCACATAGAAGTATTTTCACATGGTAAATTTTATGAGAACTAGAGAAAACAAAAAAATTTGTTAATACTGCGAGTTTAAATTAGCCTTTTCCAAATCTGTTAGGAGATCTAAATCCCTCGGTATGCAACTAAAATCACTCAACATTTATTGAAAACCTACTGTGTGCCAAACTCTTTCTAGATGCTTTCTCATATGATATCTTATTTAATCTTTAGAACAGTCCTATTAAGTAATTTGAATTCTGTTTCACAGTTGAGAAAACCAAAGGACCAAGTGAGTAATGTGCCACAGAGCAAGGAAGAAATGAAGTCAGGACTTTCTGACAACAAATCCAGTGTTCCTTCCACTCTATCACTCTTCTTAATTAATACTAAATACATATTATTTAATAATTAATACTAACAACCCACTATGTCTTACAGCCAAGTACATTTTTATTAAGGACATTATCTCATTTGATCCTAGTAACAGCCCTCAAGGCCTGGCAGAGAATGATGTTACCATTTCACACTGCAAAAACAGAAACCCCAGGAGATTTAGTAACTCCGCATGGGTCACAAAGCTTATGGCTGCAAAGCCAGTACTTGAGCCTTATTCTTCTAATTCCAAATATATGTTCTATTTACTACCTCAGAGTTCAGGAAAGGGGAATTAAAATTCTGTGTACCTAGTTTATCATCTGCTAGACATGTTACATACATGAGTTCCAATCCTCACCACAACCCTGAAAACTAGGAAGTAGACCCATGTCACAGGAAGTATAAACAATGGCTTAAAAGGGGTTTAAGTTAATCAGTGTTGGAACGGATTCCAACCCCAAACTGTGAGATACAGATATAGTTGCACAACACACGCCCGCGCGTACTCACATACGCACACACACACACACACACACACACACACGGTCATTCAAAGTGGAGAAGACTATGATAAAGTACAAATAGTTCTTAACAGATCTTTCTATTTGGAAACTCCTAGTTTAGATCACAAAAATGTTCTAAATCATTATCCTTAAGAATTAACATAGAACAAGCAAATGTACTCAAAAATCTATCCATAGTATCAAAATTGTACCTGAAGGAAGAAGAAACCTGAAAGAGGAAGAAGAAGTTGGGTCATTCTAAAAGCACTTGGCCATGCCTATGAATGTCTACTGCCAGGATAACTTCAAATAACTATGTCCTTCATGTCATTTACCCACAGTCATTCTTAGAGGCAATATCCTTGAGTATCAAGTTTTGAACAGACATATAAAGTCAATGAGGCCCTGTGCTCAGAACTACTTGCAAATGAATAGAAAATTGGGTAGGTAGAAGAACTTGTGTACTGAATGAAAACAGCATGCCGGCCAATACTTTCACAGACACTCTGAGAAGTACAATTGCTATAAAATGCATGAAGTTTTACCCAAGAAGGAGCAATAAAGCATTTTCCTTGTTAACCAATAGCTCAGCAGGTAAGAATAATAGTCATTGAGACTTATACATACTTTTTAACAGCATACAAAACATTTTCATACATAAAGTTCATTTGATTTTTAGATTATAAAACATTTAATCCCTTTTCTGCCTATAGTAGGCTTTCAATAAATGCTAGTTACAATGAACTAAATTGAACACAGTTAAGAATTGTTACCCTTCTTAAAAACATGAGAAAATAGATGCTCAGTAAGGTTAAGTAACTTGCCAGGTGTCAAATATAAGCTTTAAATGTTAGTAAGTTCTACTCCTTAGTGGATCTTTTAGAATCAACTCCATATTGTTATCACAGAGTAACATTAAGTCATATGATATACGTCAAAATTGGGTATTTTTCCATTAAGGTACCTATCTATCTTACTCAGAAAACCTGGATTTGATTAATTTTGGTTTCTAGAATAGAACCCCTGAAGAATTTAAATCCGGATTTTTTTGAGTGATCCATAGGTCTGAGTACGTTGTTTTCATCAAACATCCATTATCTCATGGCCCAGATTTCCGTAATTAAATGAGGTCAAATGAGAATATATGCAAACTGAAAAGTATTGTGTTAATATCAGCTGCTATCAGTGAGATGTATTTCTCTCATAAACACAGGTGACAGTGAAACAAAGAGCTTCTTTTATAACAGAAATAAAAAAACTGGTCAGAAAAAACGATGTATTATTACACATTTTGGACACAAAAATTCAAAGATAAATATAATTGGTAATATCACTTTTGTATTAGACTACACTGAAAAATGGGTTGAAAGTTTGGAGTCTGATGTTTAAAGGGACAGTCAAACGTTGCAAGCATGGAGAACGTTTAGCGATTTCAGTCCATTATGAAAATCAAAGATTTACCCAGACACAATCCTCTTAAAATATGATCATGTGGTGCTCACATTTTAAGACTCAGCTTTCTTGACGTCTTCAATCTTTAAAAGGCTGTAACTTTAAAAAGGGAGTGGGGAGGGTTAAAGGTACTTGGAATGAATATATGATATATTCGAATACAGTGGCTATTTATTGAATGTGTTCTAGGTTACAGACGACAGCAAAAAATCCATTATATCCCCACTTTATATGTGAGGAAACTGAGACTTAGACTGGCTAATACACTTGTCCAAGATGATGAAGATAATAATTAACAAAAACACAAATTAAGTTCAAGTATTCCAATGTTGTGTCCTATATTCATTTTTTCTAAACTTTTCTTTAAATTTCAAAAGGATCCTGAGAACCTTAACAGAAGACCATGGGGGAGGGGAAGAAAAAAAAAAGGTTAGAGAGGGAGGGAGCCAAAACATAAGAGACTCTTAAAAACTGAGAACTGACGGTTGATGGGGGCTGGGAAGGAGGGGAGTGTTGGTGATGGGTATTGAGGAGGGCACCTGTTGGGATGAGCAATGGGTGTTGTATGGAAACCAATTTGACAATAAATAAATAAACAAATAAACAAACAAATAAATATCAAAAGAGACCAATCTGGATAGGTCCAGAACACCAACACTAAGAGTCCTTTGCTCTTTTTATTGTTTTGTTATCAATACAATTATTTTTAACATTTGCTTCTACTTAATTTCTCAATTACCCTATTTTGCACATCTATTTAAAGATTAACACATTAAAACCAACATAACAAAGAGACTTCTGGTATTAAGATGCCTTCTTCTTTCATATATTACTCCCAAAGTAATAAGAAACATGAACAACAGGATTCAAAGTCTTTTTTTTTTTTTTTAGCAAAATTTAGAAACATCTATAATCCCAAACCACTGTATATGATTAAGAGATGTCAAGATGTGGGATTAGCTCAAGAAAAGAAGCTTGCAGGAGCAGATCTTAAACATGTCAGGGGAGTACAATCACCAAAACAGATGGTGCACTAAAAAAAGCAAAAAAACAATAATCACATCTTTGAAAAAATATGAGATGCCCAGGCCATGTAAAGTAGCAGGAAATAAGCAAGGACATAGACATTCCATTTTTACAAGAAACAGTCTATTGATGAATTGTAATGGAAGGAAAAGTCAAACACTGAGAAAGTAAAAATGTATACAGACTTAAACAACTATCACTCACACACACACACACACACACACACACACACACACACGGAGGAGAGAGAAAAAAGGGAGAAACAGAGAGATTTTCACTTCACTGTGAAACAGGGAGACTCCTATTCATCTGCAATAGAGATTGGTTCCTTTCTCATAAACTTCCTACACATACAATCCAAGAACTCAATAATTCATTTTATTCAAAAGTAAACTATAGTCAAGAAGAACCAAAGATTCTTTATGAAAAAGAAAGAAATGGACAAAAATTGCTTTTTCTTTCTCACAAAAAAATGCATATATAAAAAGACTCACAAGAAAATGCTGTTTACAGGCAGAGCAAAATCATGACCAAATTTATTGCAATGAATCAGAGTATTAAAAAAATCAAAGAACTCATAGTAGAGATACAAGAGCTTAGGGAATATGTGGTGAAATGACAGAAGAAAGTAAAATATAAGAGGTCAGAGCTAAGAAAAGAAGATAAAGGAAAAATAAAGGCATGAAATTAATAAATACCATTATATAAATAGTGCACAAATGCAATTATTTTACATAAAAATGAATAGGATCTTATGAAAACATAGTAAAGGGGGATGAAACTGCAAAAAGTAAACAAAACTAAATGGAAATAATTCAGTAAAATACCTTGGAGAAAAATTATATTGATGAAAAATAGACTAATGAGATCTTTCATACCTATGATCAGTGTTCCTAAAAAAGAAAACAAAATACATTTTAAAAAATGAAGATATATTAAAAGAAAATCTCCAAAAAGAAAATAATACTTGAATCCAAATATTAAAATAGTCCATTCTGGGGGTGCCTGGGTGGCTCAGTTGGTTGAGTATCCCACTTTGGCTCACATCATGATCTCATGGTTTGTGAGTTTGGGCCTGCATCACGCTCTCTGCTGTCACTGCAGAGTCCACTTCAGATCCTCTGTCTTCCCTCTATCTCTGCCCCTCACCCACATTCTCTATCCCTCTCTCTCTCTATCTTTCTCTGTCTCTCTCTCAAAAATAAATAAACATTAAAAAAAATTTTAAATAGTCCATTCTGTCTGAGAAAAAACATATTACGGGACAAGTAACTACAAACATACCTCAATAACGTTATCACATTTCAAAACAAAAGAAACTTCAGTCAGTAGAACATCTCGGGGCTGTGAGTTCAAGCCCCATGTTGGGAGTAGAGTACTTAAAAAAAAAAAAAAAAGAATAAAACATACTAAGCAAATTGCAGGTTTCTCAATGGCAATTTTCAAGAACAGAATACAGTAACACTATGTTTAAAAAATCCTAGAGGAGGCACGCCTGGGTGGCTCAGTCAGTTAAGTGTCCAACTTCAGCTCAGGTCATGATCTCATGGTTCATGAGTTCAAGCCCCACGTCAGGCTCTGTGCTGACAGCTCAGAGCCTGGAGCCTGCTTCTGGTTCTGTGTCTCCCTCTCTGACCCTCCACTGCGTGCTCTCTTTCTCTCTCTCTCTCTAAAAAATTAATAATAAAAACACTAAAAAATTAAAATTAAAAAAATAATTTAAGAAATCCTAGAGGAAAATTTAAATAATTTATGTATAAAGACAAGAGAAAAACATTTTGAACTTATAAAACCAAAATATATATAAATTATATAGAGAGGAAAAACCTAAGCTGATTAAGAAAAGCATTGTAAAACTATTACAAGAAGTCTGGCAGTGGTCATTGGATTCAGGTAACCACAAACCTAAGTCTAAACAATTCTAGACTTTTATAATCCGGTATATTTTACAAGGATTTTTGTAAAATCCTTTTACACTATCATAGTGTAAAATACATAATATTCTACGTATTTTGTAAATAGTAGTAAAATAGTGTAAAATAAATGTTGTAAACTATTGCAATGTAGAGATAATATAAATAGCATATACATAGCATATAAATATATAGCACATATAAATATATTACATTTATATATAAATATATGTATATATATTTAAACACCAGAAGAACCAAAAAAGAAAACTGAATAAAGGTAGGAGAATAAAGGTACTTTCATCATTGTTTAATAGATACTGTCTTTAAGAAATAGAGAATTAAGTATATTATCAAAGTTATAAGGAAGATAATAGAACTTAAAACAGATTATAAACCTGAACAATTATTTAAAAACACAGATTATTTGATAAAGAGAAAAAATAATAAAAAAACAAAAAAAACAAAAAAATAAAACCAGATTATTTGAAAAAAAGATTTTTAAAAAGAATCATTTAAAAAGAATGCATCCTATATGGTTTTATTCAAAATTAAGACTAATGTATAAAGCTATTAATGTAAATAGGACAAGTCATATATTAGGTATAAAAAAACTAAAACTAAAACTAAGACACAAAATATAACTATATATACTATATACAGAGAAGATGTTATGTGTAAATTATATATTCAAGTAGATAACCTTATAACTTAATAATATGTATATTCATATATAATAATCTTAACAATTAATAGACAAGCCAAATAAAAATGGGCAAAGGATCTGAATAGACATTTCTCCCAACAATATATACAAATGGCTGGTAAAAGCTAAGAAATGCTTAACATCACTGGCCATTATAGGGACACCAAATTAGAACCACAGTGAGATGTCACTTCATACTCACTAGGATGGCTATTATAAAAAAGAGAGACACAAGCAAGTGTAAACAAATAGGTGGAGAAATTGAGACCCTCATACATTGCTTATGGGAATTTAAAATGATGCATCCACTTTGGAAAGAAGCTTAGCAGTTTCTCAGATGTAAACATAGGGTTACATATGATTTGAGCAATTCCACTCCTAGGTATCTACCCAAGAAAAAATGAAAACATATGTCCACAAAAAGACTTGTACACAAATGTTCATAGTAGCATTATTCCTAATAGCCAACAGTGGAAACAACCCAAATATCCATCAGCTAAAGAATAGATAAATAACATGTGGTATATACATAAAATGAATATTATTTGGCAATAAGAAAGACTGATGTACTGATACATGTACAAGATGGATAAAAGTTGAAAATATGATGTTAACTGAACAAAGCCAGTCACAAAAGACCATATACTGCATTCCATTTATATGAAATGTCAAGAATGGACAAATTCATAGAGACAGAAAGTAGTTTGGTGGTTACCTGGGCACTGGAAGTAGGGGAAGGTTGGAGAGAAATGGGGAAGTGATGCTAATGAATATATGATTTCATTTTGATGTGATGAAATGTTCTAAAATTGTGGGGATGGTTGCACAACTTTCTGAATACACTCAAAACTATTTGAAAACTTTAAATGGGTAGATTGTATGGTGTGTTAATTACATATAATAAATTGATTAAAAAAGATAAACCATTAGTTCATTTAGTTCTTAAAAACAGGATGGGGGAGGGGCGCCTGGGTGGCTCAGTCGGTTAAGCGGCCGACTTCGGCTCAGGTCATGATCTCTCAGTCTGTGAGTTCGAGCCCCGCATCGGGCTCTGTGCTGACAGCTCGGAGCCTGGAGCCTGTTTCAGATTCTGTGTCTCCCTCTCTCTGACCCTCCCCCGTTCATGCTCTGTCTCTCTCTGTCTCAAAAATAAATAAATGTTAAAAAAAAATTAAAAAAAAAAAACAGGATGGGGGAAACAGAAGTATATAAATGGAAAATTAGGATGAGGAATTGACTACAAATAGAAGAGTTTAAAAGATTATAAAAGACTATTTTGCTTGACTATACAAATTAACTTTATTTTTCTCTACTTTTTAAAATATTTTTTAACATTTATTTATTTTTGAGAGAGAGAGAGAGAGAGAGAGAGAGAGAGAGAGCGAGCGCAACCAGGGGAAGGGCAGAGAGAGGGAGACACAGAATCCGAAGCAGGCTCCAGGTTCTGAGCTGTCAGCCCAGAGACCGACGAGGGGCTTAAACTCACAAGCTGTGAGATCATGACCTGAGCCAAAATCAGACACTTAACTGACTGAGCCACCTAGGTGCCACTCAAACATATTTAAAACCAGCATAATGAAATTGGTGTGTACTTGTGCATGAATAGAGAGTTTAGAAAAAAAAATACATACAGGAATTTAGTATATAATGATGTGGTCATATAGGGATATGACGGATTAATTCAATAAATGAGTAACTTCTAGAGAAAATAAGAACTCTCCACATAAATGTTTTACATGGTACCTTACCACAAATAAATTACAGATGAATAAAGGCTTAACTATAAAAACTGAAACCACAAAATTCCACACAGAAAACATAGAACTTTTAAAATAATCTTAGAGTAGAAATATCCTCAGTATGATATGAAACCCAGAAATCATGAAAGATTGCTATGTTCTTTAAAATTTTTTGTATACTAAATAAACAATAAAGTTAAGAGACAAAAATGGGGAAGGGATAAATAACACCCGCAAAGGTTATTTTTTTGTGCATATAAAGAGAGCTTCTGAAAATCAAGAAAATGACCTACAGTCTAATATAAAAGTTGACCAAGAACACGAACATGCTCACAATAAAGGAAGTATAAAATTTTCAGACATATGAAAATATGTTCAAACTCACAATAAAATAAATTCAAATTACAACTAACATGAGATAGCATTCAGCTGGAAAAAAAATAAAACCTCTTCTAAAAATCTGTCTTTTTCAGGGGATGGGAAAATAGGGAAACTCTCCTATTTTGTTGGTAGGTATTTGGCACACAATTTGAAAATATATATTTAAAAGATACAATTTAAAAAACACAATCCTGGGGAACAAATTCTAAACTGCAAACTGCTAAACACTGCTGAGGGAAATTATGCATTGCATGAATAGATTTACCATGTTCAATGGATTAGAAAACTCTATTTTGTTAAGAGGATAGATTCCCTAAGTTGATCTATAAATTTAATGCAATGTTTTCTTTTTTTTTAATTCCAAAATTTTTGTGGAACAGCAAAGACAAAGCTAGACTAAACAAAACAATCTTGAAGCTAAAGAACTAAGTTGGGGGATTATAATCAAGACTGTATAGTATTGGCATAAAGAGAGTTAAAGAAAAATGGAGCAGAGGACCCAAAGACGGACCCATTAATAAATGGACAGTTGATTTCAATAATGATGCCAATGTAATTCAATGAGAAAAGAATGGCTTTTCAACAAGTTGCTGGAACAACTTTAAAAAGATATGGGAATATTTCACTTAGCATAATACTCTTTAGCTCCATCCACATCATTACAAATGGCAAGACTTCATTCTTTATTTTATGGCTGAATAATATTCCATTGACAAATACCACACGATTTCACTCATGTGTGACATTTGGGAAACAAAACAAATAAGCATGGGGGGAAAAAAAAGAGAGAGAGAGGCAAACTGAGAAAAAGGCTCTTAACTATAGAGAACAAACTGATGGTTACCAGAGGGGAAATGAGTGGGGGGTGAGGGAGGGATGGATGGATGAAATAGGTAATGGATATTATGGAATGCCCTTGTGATGAGCACAGGGTGATGTAGAAAAGTGTTGAATCACTATATTGTACACCTGAAACTAACGTAACACTGTATGTTAACTAATTGGAATGAAAAACCTTTAAAAAATATATGGGAATAAAAAGCACTTCAAAACCTCCTTCACACCATACACAAACATTAATTTGAGATGGATCACTGACCTAAATGTAAAGTCAAACTATAAGCTATCTAGAGGAAAACGTGGAGTAATAGGATTACAAACTTGGGGCATGAAAATATTTCTTAGTAAGAACACAATATACTATAATCATAAAAGAAAAAATATTGATAAGACTAAATTTCACAAAAATAAAATCATCTATTCTTCAAAAAACATTGATGAGAAAATAAAAAAGAGAAGCCACAGACTGGGAGGAAATATTCACAAAAAATATACCTGACAAGAGACTGGTACCTAGAAAATATTTTTAAAAGCACTCAAATCAATAGCAAAAAGATAAACTTTCCCAATTGTTTAAAAGGCAAAAAAAACCCTTAAACAGACATTTCACAAAAATAGAAATATATATGCCAATAAGCACATCAATAGGTACTCAACACCATTAGCTGTCAAGAAAATGCAATTTAAAACCACAGTGAGATACCATTTCATATTCACTCAAGTAAATAATATTTAAAATAACACCACCAAACATTGTTGAAAATGTGGAAAAACTTGAACTCTCACACATTGCTGGTGGGAATGTAGAAACTGTTTGGCAGTTTATAACAAAGTTAAACATACAGTTAGTCCATGACCTAGAAGTTCTATTCTACATGTTTACCCAAGAGGAATGAAAACATATACCTGCTATAAAATTTTACAAGAATGTTCTTAGCAGCTTTATTAATAATATTCTCAAATTGTAAATGACTGAAATGTCCATCAAGAAGAGAATGGGTAAAGTTGTGATATACTTATAAAATGGAATACTACCTAGTGAGTAGAAGTTTTCATACTGTATGATTCCATTTATATGAAGTTCAAGAATAGGCAAAACTCATCTACAGTTAGAACTAAGACAGTGTCTACTAGAGACATAAGGATTGACTAAAAAAGGCACAAAGGAAGATTGAGGTGATGAAAATGCTTGACATCTTGATTACAGTGGTGAGTAACGTGGGTATATACATTTCTCAAAACTTATCAAATTGCACACTTAATATATAAGCATTTTACTATATATAAATTTTACCTCAATAAAACAAACCAACGAAGTGAAAATATATACATATACTTTCATAGGGTTTATCCTAAAGTATAGTGTTCACTGAAATACACTGAAAACACCCTAAATATCTACAAATATCCACAACGGAACACTATGAGGTCATTAAAAAGGAGGCACTACAACTGATAAAGAATGAGCTTCAATATATGAAATATTAAGTTTAAAAGGCAAAGTACAGAACAATGCATGTAATATGCTTATCACGTGTATTTTAAAAATGCACAGAAAATACCTAGAGGGATACAAAAGAGATCAAAAACCGTTGTCCAGGGTACCTAGAGTAGGAAAGACTTATTTTCAATATTTTGAACTGTGTATCACTGAGCATATGTAGTTATATGGTTTTTTTAAGTAATGATTTAACTATGGTTTTTAAAACTTTTGCAAAATAAAATGCACTTACATCGTTTATAGACCTGACACTGAATATGTGTCAAATGAGAGGTCACAACTAAGTATAAAGAACGTTCAAAGAGCAAGGGATGAGTTTCTACGCTGATGGAAAATCAAGGAAGACTTCACACTGGAGGGAGGATTTGTAATGGAATTTTGAAGCAAGAGTCCTATTTTGACAAGAATGAAATAGAATGAATCAGAAGCAGTATCCAAATGGAGGAACTGACACAGCAAATACAAGGCTATGGGGAACCTGGGCTGTGTTTGGAAACCGGGCACTGAAAATTATGTTTGATAAAATAAATGGCAAGCCTTAGCCTGAGTACTGAAGGCTCATTCAATATACTTTATTGATTTGGTTATAACCCTCAACCCTGTTTCTTCTACACTTACACAGCACTGACTTCTTTTCCATCAGAGAAAGAAAATCAAAAGGGATGGTCAAAGAATAGGGAAAAAAAGAGGAAGAGGAGAGAAAGAGCTTTAGAAAAGTTAGAACGAAATGTATTGGAAGGGAAAGTGAAGCAAATTTAAAAATTGAGGAAAATAAAGGTTTTGTAGATGTTAGTTTTGCTGATTCAAACCCAGAAAAGAAATAAGAGGAGAAAGGCAGCTGCTTTCTTAGGACCTGTGGTAGGTAACCAGACACTAGGGGATATAAGGACCAAAGACCTATTAAATAACTGGTTTCCATCTGCAGTTACAAATGAAGAAAGTGGATCAGACAAACCAGGGATTAGGTTTCCAGGAGTGACAGATGAGGGCAGATAAAATCAGAGTGGAAATTAAAAGTCTTTGGTAATTAAGAAGACACCAAGATCTCAAAAAGCAAGAAACCTATAAAAGGAGGAGAATCCAACATGTGAACAAGACTTGGCAGACCAGTCTTGAATTCATTCATCCGAGCTCACCGGCCTGGCAAAAGCTGTGTCTCTTAAATGAATTAAATGAATTCAAATGAATTGTATGTACAGAGATGAGCTCGGAGACCCCGGGCTACTCGTCAGCTCATGGTTGTCAGGTTGCAGAATCCCACCTCTGTCCCAAGAGAAGGCCTATCTCAGGAACTGTGCCTTCTCTTATGTGAACATTTGTTCAAACTTAGAAAGGCCATGGGACACTCTGTCTAGTCTTTCATGTCCTTTGAAACTCGTCTCTCGGATGTGCTAGGAAGATGTCTAAAGGAATAAAATAATACATTCACTCACTGACTCAATCACTCACTCATAACAAACATCTGTTGGTTACCAATAGGTGCCTGGTACTCTGCTAAGTACTGATGAAATAAAGATAAATCAGATTAATCATCATCGAGGCAAGCCAATCTAGTGGGAGAAGAGAAATAATAGATAAAGCAGACATAAAAAAATGTTAATTATAAAATCTAGATGCTGGGGATATTTCCTTTGTTGTACATTGCTTTCAATTTTGTCGTAAATTGGAAAGCCTTTATAATAAAATGTTGAAAAAACAAATTATAAGTGACAAGTGCTATTGGCATTTAACCCAAAGTGAGGACATCATCATTTTTCTAATGCAACTTAATAGATGCAACACAGAAAGAGGTTTATGGTCTATGGTCAAGTAAGCTTGGTAAACATCGGGTTAAACATGTTTCTTTACTGCTTCATTTATTGATACCTCTAAGATGTTCTATATGCCTTAGATCAAATACGTAGAGTTTTCCAGGGTTACTGGACTCTAAGCCTTTTTTTCACTGGGCATTTCTCAGCACACATGTTTTAAGCAATGGACAATGGGAGATGCTAGATTAAGGATTAATTCCCCCGAGCTACCGCTGTCCTGCAGAAATGTAATGAGGTCACTCAGGTGGTGCCAGGTGTACTGCACATGGGGAAGCCTTTCTCAGCTCATAGTCAGAACAGGAATTTACTCTCTCATGTATAGTGATTTAAAGCACACACTCCAGTATTACAGCACCATGACCATTCATAGAAACACTGGGTGATGGCCTTCTAAGATATGAAGAACAGAAACACAAAAATGAACTGATTTAAAAACAACAACAACTTCCTTCAAACAAATACATAAGCAAAGTCTAAGAACTTTGAAAATATTTAGTGAAGAGCCTTGAAAGGAGAAAGAAGCATCTCAGTCCAAAAGGACACATAGGAGAGGAAAAGCAGAACTGGAACAATGCAAACAGCAAGGTTACTTTTTTTTTGGTTCCACTGGCTTAGAGTCTTTTCATGGAGAACTAGAGATGAATATCAGAACCCTGCAGAATTATACTTGAGTAGGACTGTGTAGTAAAAAATACATAATTCTCCACAAGAAGACATTTTCAACAAGTCCTTTTGTTCTTTTTCAAAGTCCCAAATGAAAGAACCCATCTAGGTATTGTGTAAGGTAAGCCTATGCCTGCATTGACAGGAACCTGCCAGACAATATGTGTTAAATTTTGCTGCACAGAGTGGGTATACGAAGTAAAAAGATGACTTCAGAGAATGCTCTCTTAACAAGCTGAACTTCTCTCTTGTAATGCTACGTCCTACATGATAATAGAAGTATTACAAATATCACCCTTTATTATAGTTCTTTGTTTATATTTGCACATAACTATGTGCATAGCATAGTGCATGAAAATTATATGTGTATGCATTAGTCTCCCTAATCAAACAGTGGGCTCAGAAGATGGGACTGCATTTTTTTCATTTTTGTATCCCATGTGCAAATTCCGAAGGTCCTGGTACGCCGTTCTAAAGAGCTTGGATCTTATCCCAAGAGCAATTGGAAGCACTAGAGGCTTTTAAATAAGGTCAGTTTTTAATAGGACTAGATTTGCATTTAGAAAGCCCTTTGGCTGGATTGTGGAAAGTAGATTAGAGGCAAGAAGCCAGGTGGCAGGCAGGCCAGTGAGAAGGCTACTGCAGTCTCACAAGGTAAGAGATGGGGAGGGCTGAAGCCAGGGCACTGGCACAGAGAAGGGGACAGCTGGAAGCATGTCGGAGGTAGAATGGGCTGGATTGGTAACTCATGAGATGCTGGAGATAAAGAAGGTACAGCCTTAAATGACAGATGTTTCTAATTTTGGGGATGCCAGTGACTGAAAAGAGGATTCCTGAAGGGAGGACTGGGCTGGGAGAGAAAAGAAATTAACGTGTTCCTCAGAAACAGTGCTTGTTTGGAAAGCGAGGTACTGTGCTAACACAGAGAAATAGAGACAGTCTCTAACTTATCACCAGGCTAGATTCCAACTGTTTATAAATTTCAATCGCTTATAAATTGAAATCTATTTTCCCAAAGAAACAACACTATAGATCCTGATTGGACCTAAAGGCTATGGACTGTCCAGTGACCACAGAGCACAGTATCATTTCTACAAGAGGGAGGACAGTATTGTAAAAGCCCTGGGCACATGGGGGGAAAGGCTTAGGACCTAGATCCAGGTCCGCCACTGACTAGCCTCATCATCTGCCTCCTTAGTTTCTCTATCGATAAAATGAAGATTGAAAGAAATGCTCTGCTTATCTTGGGAGGGTTGTTGTAAAGCTCGGGGAGACGGTTTATAGGAAAATATTTTGTATACTGTAATATGCCTTTTAAAGGTAAAATTTGAAAGCAGCCATTCAGTTATCTGATACTCCTAAGGGGTAAATGATTCTGGGTAGCTGGGTTTGAAACATGGTGGAGAGTTTACTCCTTTAAGCATGAAGGTAATTTTTTCTGAAATTCTAACCAGTTTTTAGGCATGGGAAGCTTTCCAAAATACTACTTCTGTTACAGAGCACACTGAACTGAAGACTTGTTGAGTAAATTGCACAGTT
This sequence comes from Panthera pardus, assembly GCF_024362965.1. Classification (NCBI taxonomy): domain Eukaryota; kingdom Metazoa; phylum Chordata; class Mammalia; order Carnivora; family Felidae; genus Panthera; species Panthera pardus. The sequence continues at coordinate 67,109,268 of NW_026526766.1, read as the reverse complement.
AATGTGGTGACCTTATCCTCACGTGACCACTCCTTTTCATTCTCCTCTATTCCCTTCATCTTTCACATCTCTTAAATGTGGAAGAGCCCAAGGAGTTAAGCATTAGACCTATTTACTTCTCTATCTGTGCTCACTTCCAACATGATCTCATTCAGTCCCATGGCACTAAATTCCATCCATATATTGATGACTTTCAATTTTACATCTTCAGTTTTACCACTTTCTTACGCTTCAGTATCATAAATCCTACTGCTTATTCAATGTTTTCCTTATATGTCAACTAAGTATCCCAAATTTAACATGTCCAGAATGATTCTTACCCATACTCCAACTATAAAACCCACTGCCCTCTCAGACTACCTAATGTCAATCAATGGCAGCACCAGTTGGCCGTTTGCTCTGACATCCTTGGAGTCAGCCTTGACCCCCTTTTCCTCACACTCTGTATCCAATCATCAATACTGCCTTCAAGATCAATTCACACTGTAACCGCTTCTCACCATCTCCACTGCTACCTCCCTAGCCAAACAACCATCATTTGTCCTAGAGATTATTGTAAGAGCCTCCTAATGTTCCCTCTTGTAATCTATTCCCCAATAAGCATCCAGTATGGCCATATTTGTAAAGCATGTCACTCCTTTGCTCAAAACCCTCCAAAGACTTAGAATAAAATCTGAAGTTTTTTTCATGCTCTAATAGGCTGTGGTAATCTGACCAACCTCTACTCCTAGGACACAGCATGAATCTTGGCTCAGAGCCTATGTTCATATGGTTTCCTTTCCCTGAAACTCTCCTCTGATACCTACAAGGCTCACACTCTCACTTCATCCCATTTCTCTGCTCAAATCTCATGTTATCAGAGAAACCCCTCTGCCTTCCTTCAAAAGCAGTGCCACCACCCTCCAACTCCATCATTCTCTCTTCCACTGCTGGGCTTTATTTCACTCAACAGCATTTTAACAACACCTGCACATTATTTGTGTATTTGTATATATTTCCATGGTACATGTGGTTCATGGATTGCTGCCAGTCTGCAAACTGTTACCAGTCTGCAATGAGAAAAAGAAAAAAATCCTTTAAAACTTATTTAGCAATTTGACAGATGAAGTTTATGTCTGTAGATTTAATAATAAAAAGTTAGGCCTTGTGCTTTGCATTTATTTTTTTTAAAATATCAGTCGGTAAGAGATTGGAAAATTTCAAAACAGCCCTCAAGAGATAGGAAAAGTAAAAAACAGGAAAAAAAAAAAAAACAACCCAGCCCTCCACCGAAGGTTGTGCAAAAAGGGCTGGTTTACTTCACCCCCTGGATTGTGAGTTCCAAGACAGCACGATTACATTTATCAAATATTTACTAAGCATCTGCTACGTCCCTGGTCCTGTACTGATCTCTGGGGTCCAAACTTAAATAGAACATAGACAATGCCCTCTTGGAACTCACAGTTCATTGAAGGACAGAAATGCAAAAATCCAATGGCAGTAATATCAAACTCCAGCGGTGCAGACAAGATACATACCATTCAAAACTGACAAGTTTCTATATTTTCACACCTGAAAAAAAATAACCAACAGTGCAAGTGTGTAATTAACAGGGAATAAGTGCTCACAGAGAGATTTATGGGGGAGTTCCTGGGCTACACTCATATATGTCTCCCTCCCAACTCAAGTACTTTCGTGCTTCTTCCCTTAGCATCATTGTGCATATTATATATGTGTTCATTTGTTCATTGTTCACCTCAGTGGTACTCCATGGATCAGAGCCTATTTGTTACCAGGCTCAGACAAGGTAACTCACGTCCATTCTTTCTGCCATTCACACACATCGCATCCATGATCCATGTCCAGAGAGGAATTTTCTGTTTCCTGTGTTGGTCTGGCAAAGGGGGAGAGCTCCTGCTAAGTGGCAGAGGTTGTAAGCAGGATGCAGGAGGACAAATCACTGCTGAAATCCAAAAGCCTACAAACATCTGACAATGCCAGACTGTAGCTGGGAAACTTTTGTTTACTTCATGTTCTCTGGACCACAGTAAAGAAAAAAAATCACAATTCCTCCTAGTACTATCTCATGGAACAGGGTATCTCATTCCACTGAAAACGAAGTCACCTCACTCTCTCCACTGCAAGCGTTGAGGTACTTGAAGGGAGGTCACCCAGCTTCCATAAGTTTCTCCATCTCCCAAACATGCAACACACATTTGGTACAGTGCCATGCAACCTGAGGACCCTCAACAATCAGGTATTTTAACACTTGTTTAAATTCTGTTGCTTTCCAAAAAAATGATTTGAGATCATTACAATCAAAAAGATAGAAATAAGGATTTATTGATCAATTCATGTTGCATAGCCTTTTGATGATTTAATCTTCACAGTGGCCCAGGAAGGGAAGAAAGGTATGCTCATTTTACAAATGAGGAACTAGGGTAAGAGAAGCTAGCTGGAGAGACCAAGCTTCAAATCATGTTGGTCTTATTCCAGGGCTATGGACTTAGGTAGGGCCCTGGAAAGCAAAATAGGAGGAAAATATGAAAATAATAAGGACCATTAGAATAGCTACAACTACATTATAGTTGGCTACAAATGATTTTTGTTTCAAAATACCTAATAGCTAAGGCATCACAAAAAAGAAGGAGGAGGAAAAAGAGGAGAAAAAGGAGGAGGAGGAAGAGAGGAGGAAGAGAGGAAGAAGAGAACAGAGGGAGGGAAGGGAGGAAGAGGACAAAGAGGAAGCTAATTTTCCTAACATCTATATCAGAAAAAGAGAAAGCACTAAGTTTCTCTAGGCAAAATTTCTCCTATAAAACTTTAAATAAAAGATAATAAGCTGAAGAAAAATTGTGGCTGTCAACAAATGTATCCATTTATTCAACATTTGAGTGTCTTATACATGTGGCATCAGGCCAGATGCTGAAGTTCTTGGGATATAAAGGCAAACGAGAGTTCCTGGTCTCACAGAGCTTAGACTTCTAAAACAAACACCAGGGCTATGTCTCTTCTCAATAACATTAATGTTATTTTCAAATAACAGTTCTTGAAATCAAAATATTTGAATCTCCATAATATTACGGGAATAATGATAAATGGGCTACAGTGAGATCTCTTGGTGAGTTCTTAAGCTAATAAAGCCAAAGGACATAGAATTTTGTAGGAGCTAATTTGACCCAAAGCTAAAATATAGAGCAGTGGATAGAAACCATGTCCCTTTACCCTATTTTCCACAGATAGTACATTTCACAGCCTTGCCTAATTGAGGTCATAGCCCTGACTCTTACCCATGAACAGGGTTTTCTGTGTTGCTGATGGAAGGAGAATCCATTTTGTTTTAGAAGCCAAATTAGTGGCTAGAACTGTTATCAAGCTCTGAAACTTGAGAACCCAAATCAATTTCATTTAAATGGTTTATAAGCAAATTCACACTAAAATTCCTCATTTCTCTTTTGCTACTTTAGTTCTCTCCCATCGTTACCCCAACCAAAACACACAACAGGATAAAAAATATTTTATAGTACTGCCTAAGAAATGGAGCTTTGATTGGATTAGGACATTGTGATCATTGCCTCCTTCATTTTAGGGGGATCCCTTCCCTCTATTACTCCATACTTCAGTTTACTACTGAACTAGAACTATAATCACTCATTCACTAAATAGTAAATGAGTACTTAATGTGTACCAGGCACTATACTAGTGCTAGAGATGCCTTCAGGAAGCTTACTATCTAATGGAAGAACTGGGCAAGCATGCAATTAAAATATGATAACCAAGTTTCTGTAACAGAAATGGAACTAAGCTGTGGAGCCCAAAGAGAGAACGTAGTGATGACTGTTATATATTGTACAATGATCATACCATCACAATAAAAAGCAGGATGTAGAACAGATGTTATAAAATCTTACATTTTCAACAAAAGAAAGCATGTTTATTTCCTTGTTCCCTTCCTGCCTTTATCTACATTCAGATATAGTTGAATTCCCTAGGATGCTTATAATTTTTATTTTTATTTGTTATATATTTGGAATGTCTATGTATTGCTGTTTTATAATTATCACATAATAGCCTTCTAAATCAATTTATTATAATCTTCATATCAATTTCTCCATTGTTGGATACTTAGATTATATCTAAAATCTCTCTAGTATAAATGAACGATAGTAAACATCTTCCTTTTTCCTTTTATCATATTTCCCCCCAGGATAAGTTCACAGAAACAAAATTCCAAATTCCAAATGTCTAAACATTTTATAATTATTCCTTCACATTTGCCATATTGCTTTCTAAAGGTTTGTATTCATCTATCGTGCCACTGTTAATGGGTGTAGATAACTGCAATCTTGAGCAGTAATTTTTCCAAATTATTGGTACTTTAATAGGTATAAGAATACAAGTTCTTTGCTAAACTAGTATGGTTTAATAATTCCCAAAACTTTTTGGCTCAGTCGGTTAAGCGTCCGACTTCGGCTCAGGTCATGATCTCGCGGTTCGTGAGTTCAAGCCCCGCATCAGGCTCTGTGCTGATGGCTCAGAGCCTGGAGCCTGTTTCAGATTCTGTGTCTCCCTCTCTCTCTGACCCTCCCCCATTCATGCTCTGTCTCTCTCTGTCTCAAAAATAAAGGTTAAAAAAAAAATTAAAAAAAAAAAATAATTCCCAAAACTTTTATATATTCATCTTTTGAGGATCTTCAGATTTTTTAACTTGTATGTAATCTTTTCATAATTAAGATACTATTATCATGTTAGCTATAAATATTTTCTCATGATACACTGATATCCTTTTTTTTTTTTTCTTGAACAGATATTCTCAGATGGTCAAATGGGACTATCTATAACTCTGATTTAACATAATATCTCAAAACCTACATCACTCCAGAATGTAATATTCATTTCCATTTTATGTTATACTCTCTGACTAGGTTTTTAATGGTGTTTACTATTCTCTAATTAATATGTAATAATTTTTACTGTATATGTTTGGTCCAAGAAAATTTACTTAACCTCCTTGTACCCAAATATTTTTTATTTTTCCTTATTTCTTATGTAAAAAGTTGCATACAGTTTGTGTTGTAAAATGTTTTCTTTATATATTTTTCTCTTTTTTCTTTTTGGTATTTCTTTTACTATTTAAGAGGTTTTTAGGGTGCCTGGGTGGCTCATCGGTTAAGCGTCAGACTTTGGCTCAGGTCATGATCTCACAGTTTGTGGGCCCAGGCCCCACATCGGGCTCCGTGCTGACAGCTCAGAGCCTGGAGCCTGCTTCAGATTCTGTGTCTCCCTCTCTCTCTCTCTCTGCCCCTCTCCCACTCTGTCTCTTGCTCTCAAAAATAAATAAAACATACATACATACATACATACATACATACATACATAAATAAATAAATAAATAAATAAGAGGTTTTCCATTTTTGTTCTAAGAGCTACCATTGTATAATACTTTTTTAATCTTTTTCCTTCACTCCCTTCTATTTTGTTTTTCACCTTTAAATCTATCCCTGGGGGAACCTGGTTGGGCGAGTCCGTAAGCACCTGATCCTTGATTTCATCTCAGATCATGATCTCAGGTTATGAGATCAAGCCAAACATCAGGCTCTGTGCTGAGCATGGAACCTGCTTGAGATTCTCTCTCTCCCCTTTTGCCCCACCTTCCAGGCTCTAGATAGATAGATAGATAGATAGATAGATAGATAGATAGATAGATAGATCGATCGATCCTCTCTCAGATTACCTATGGTTCAATTATCAAGCTTTTTTTCTTTAATTTTGTCTTGTTTTCTTTCTCTTCTCCTGTGTTTTAGTTATGCTACTTCATAGTATTATCCTACATCAATTTTTGGCTTTAGATCTTCATCTGAAATCTACAATGAGATATATTTAATGCTCACCAATGTGCCAAACTTACCCTAGTCATAGCTCCCTTGAATGAAGTTCATCCTCTATTACGATGCCTCAGAAAGTGCTCATAAACACACTATTTCCTAAGCTCTTACATGTTTAAAACTGTTTTCCCTTAGCCTTGATTTTTAATAAGTGCAAGTTGACCGGATATAAAATCTTACACTAACACTTTATTTCCTTAAGTCCCTTGAAAAGAGTGTCCACTATTGTCTTTGTATTTTGCTGTTGAGAATAGGGATGCCCTGAATTTTTCCATTAAATGACTTTGCCTTTTAATCTGGAGGCCTATATTTTAAAATGTGCTGTTAAAGGGGCACCTGGGTGGCTTAGTCGGTTAAGCATCTGACTTTGGCACAGGTCATAATATCGAGGTTTGTGAGTTTGAGTCCTATGTTGGGCTCTGGACTGACAGCTCAGAGCCTGGAGCCTGCTTCAGATTCTGTATCTCCCTCTCTCTCTGCTCCTCCCCTGCTCATGCTCTGTCTCTCTCTCACTCTCTTTCAAAAATTAATAAACATTTAAAAAATAAAATTACAAAATATAAAAAATGTGCTATTAAAGACTTTGAGCCAGAGTTGACTATTCTGGGTCAGTTTTCCCAAGTATGTAATCTGTCTTTTCAATATACAGGTTTAGGTCTTTTTTCTTAGAAAGTTTTCTTTGATTATAATTTCAAATATTTGTTCTGTTCCATTGCCTTAATTTTCTAGAAATTCCAATTATAGATATTTTGGATCTTCTTTACCTATCTTCTAGATCTATTACAATTTGTTTCTACAATTTAAACTTCTACTTGTTATTATTTTCTTGGCTCCTTTCTTTCCTTTCCATACTCCTCTTCCTATGTTTTCAGTTGAATCTATTCTCCTTAAGCACCTTGAATTTTATCTTCATTTCTGAGAAGATTTTGTCTCTTTCAAATTCTTTTTGAGTTTATTCAATAAAATCTCCTCTCTTTTTGGATATTCTGTCCATATTAATTCTGGGCTTTTGAATTTTTGATTTGAGGAAGATTTTCATATCTACTTGCTTAAGGATATTCAATTCAGGTTGGGGTAATGTGTTAAAGCTTTCCTGTGCTTCATGATTGGTTTGGGGGAGGAATTTTCTTTTCTGGTTTTCTTCTCATCTATTAGATTCCATTTCCTATTAATTTTTCAATGTCATTTATTTTCCTGACCTGCAATAATTGGTTTATGTAGGCAGAAGTGATGGCTTTAGATGCCTTACCAAATCTCCTAATTCAAGAGTACCCTCTTCTGCTAGTGAAGTTGGTTTAACAATGGTCCCTAAATCAAAGGTTACTTTTATTTGGATGTGCATAAGAGTGTTTCTTCTGATTTTATGATCATCTTTTGTTTCTGTAGTATGTTTTATTCACATAGCTTGTTCTCTTCTTTCCATTTACGACCAAGCCTCCAAGAAACATCTCCTCCCTCCAAACCATTCCCTCCTTGCCAAAAGCAGTGACTTTTCAAACTGCTGCTCTTAGTCCCATGTACTTAAAATTCTCTAATTTTTTAAATTCTCCAGTAACCAGTATTCCAATGCATATGTCTCACACCCATTCTCAGTATTTTCCCACTAAGGGTAGCTCTTGTTCTTTATAAGGGCAATTTCATTTGATTCCACCATTGTTAGGATCCCCCACCCCAACTCTTCCCTCTTTTTGATGCAGTCTCTACCTACCTCTTCTCTAGCACAGACTTCAGAGTGTTCCTGGGCATTGGAATATTGATTTCCTTATGTATTAGTTTCCTACTGCTGCTGTGTCCTATAACACAGAAACTTGGTGGCTTAAAACAATACATAGTTCTCATCTTATTGTTCTAGAGGTCAGAAGTCCAGAGTGGGAAGCTTTGAACATTTTCCCAAGAAAAAAGACCAGATGAATTCTGGGAGCTGTGGAAATTCTGGAGATATGGAGGCTTTCATGAGCCTCTTCCTGTACTCTCCTAGTACAGGAAGCTAAAATATCCTGAATAATCACCCAAATCCTCAGAAGAGGCATAAAGAAGGAATAGAATGCATTATTTTCTTTTTTAAAAAAATTTTTTTAACGTTTATTTATTTTTGAGACAAAGAGAGACAGACCATGAACGGGGGAGGGACAGAGAAAGAGGGAGGCACAGAAACGGAAGCAGGCTCCAGGCTCTGAGCCATCAGCCCACAGCCCGACGTGGGGCTCGAACTCATGGACCGCAAGATCATGACCTGAGCTGAAGTCGGACGCTTAACCGACTGAGCCACCCAGGCGCCCCAAATGCCTTATTTTCTAAAGAGCTGACAAAGATCCAAGCCTTGGCTCAAAATGACCAGAGCATTTATCACCATCTAAGATGTTATATAATTTATGTATTAACATGTATTATTATAGTCTCTTACTCTCCACTAAAATGTGAAGTTCTATAATGTTTTTGTCTATCTTAATCCCAGACGTGCCCTGACAGCCTAGAAGAGTGCCTGGAATATGGTAATTATGCACTAACACACTCACTGAAGGATGATGATGGCTCTATCTTGCCCTGGTGACCTGGCCTCATCTATCACTCTTCTCTTGTTCTCTATGCTCCAGCCATGCTTGCCTTCTGGCTGTTTCTCAAATGCATCACTCTCATTCCTCCCTCAGTCCTTTTGTGCTTGCTTTCCCTTCACCTAGAACAGGCTTTGCCCATATTTCCACATGGCTTATTTCCCTACTGCATTCAGAGAATACTTTCCAGGCCCCCCTGCTGAGTGTGTGCTCTGTTATACCATAACACTATTCACCAAATACCCATTTCCCTCTCTAAGGTTTTCTACCCAGTGGGGCAATAATAAAAGTCAGGAGCTTAATTTGCTTTCCTCAAAGAAATGTAAACAGAAGTGATGCGTGCTACCTCCAAGAAGAAGCCTTAAGAACCAGCCAATGGTTTATTGTATTTCTTTTCTCTCTGCCACCATGACAAGAAATACCCCTGATTGAGACTGCTATTAGTCTGAATCCTGCAGTAAAAATGTGGACCAGGGGTACAGCAAACCCATGGTAGACATGTTGCAGGAGTGAGGAATAAGCTTCTTATTACAAGTTACTGATATTTGGAGCATGTTTGTTACTACATCAGAACTTATCCCTTTACCCTACATGGCATTTATCATCACCTGAAATTATAATATGCTTTTATCTGATTACTTGTTCAGGATCTCCCACTGGAATGTAAGCTCGTAAGGATAAGGACTTCGTCTTTTTTATTATACTGCCATCACTTAAAATAGTACTGTAGAAGCTCCATAAATATTCATAGAATTTACTAATGAAGCTTTATGCTTAAGGGTAGCTAGTGCTAGTGGCTCCAACATGTATCTATACTGTGCATATAGATAGATTGGAGCTGCTAGGTCTCTCTCTCAAGAGAAAGAGTATATAGAGAGAATGCTAACCCAACAGTATCTTCCCATCCCAAACTTCATGCCCCACACTGGTGTAAATGGAGTAGTGTATCTGGATAAATTCATCCCTGACAAGGGGCAGGCAAGAGAAGGTGCCCATCCCACTCTAATCCACACCAATAAGAGAAGGTATAGTTATTGTACCTGGGAGTGTCCTCCTACCTAAGATCCCCAGTTTTACTTGAGCCAAGCTCTCCTCCCTGATTTTTCCTTTTATATTGGGACATACAAATACCACATGGGGCATAGGGTATGCTATCTTTGCTTCAGTCCTGTTTTTTATTAATGGTGTTGGGGAATAAGGAAGTCTCTCTTCCTTACTTGCAACAAGGTTAGTAGTTCTCAAGGAAGTTGTCGGGATTCAAGGAAGGATGAAAGGAAGGGAGGGGAGGAAAGGAAAGGAAAGGAAAGGAAAGGAAAGGAAAGGAAAGGAAAGGAAAGGAAAGGAAAGGAAAGGAGAGAGAGAAGAAAGAGAAAGAAAGATAGAAGGCAACATCAATTTTGTTTAATCTAAACCCTAACACAAGAGAAAATCGCTTGTTTACTTAATGTAATTATAGAGGCTAAACTTATAAGGCCTCAGGAGAGACAGTGAAAAATAATCTATCCTTCCCCCCCCCCCTTTCCCACAAAATCCCATACTCGTGTTCAAAATGTTCTATACCCTCCCTTCCAAGGGACAGACATCCTCCACTGCTCACTCCCAGTGACAGGGAACCAACTCTCCCAACCAATCTTTGGAGAGTTGTGACTGCTGGAATTTTCTTCCTTGAATTTAGCTAAAATCTATGCTCCAGACTGTTTCATACATCATCCCTACCTCTAATCCCTGACACCATAATCAGTCTGATCCCTCCCTGTGGGCCAACTGTTAGGCGAACTGGAGGAATCAACTTCACTTTCCCAGAGAAAGGCACCTCTAAAAAGATACTTTATAAAATAAGTAGTAGTAAGTCATGTGAAGAAGAAAGAAACCTTGTAAAAGGCAAAGGGAATGGTACATGCTTCTGCCCAGAAACAAGTAATAGTGTGGCAAGTTCCAAGGACTGAGAGACATTTAATGTTGCAGGAATACTGTTTCTGTAGGGAAGAAAGGGGAAGGCAAGGAATAAGCCTAAAGAGGTAGGATTATAAAGGTGGTGTTTTTTTTTTTTTTAATATTTATGTATTCTTGAGAGAGAGAGAGAAAGAGCGCGCAAGTGGGGGGAAAGGCAGAGAGAGAGGATCCAAGGTAGGATCCGTGCTGACAGACAAGAGCCCAAGGCAGGGCTTGAACCCATGAACCACGAGATCATGACCTGAGCCGAAGTCGGACGCTTAACCAACTGAGCCACCCAGGCACACCTGGATTATAAAGGTATTCATAGCTACTTTTAAGAAGTTTGGATTTTATCCTATGAACACCAAGTCCTGTTTAAAGTAGAGGAGTAACTTGATATACATTTTAGGAAGATCACCTTCACCATAATGTGGAGAATAGACTAGATGAGAGTAGGATATAAGACAATTAGAAGAGACCTTTTAGGGGGGAGGAGCCAAGATGGCAGAACAGCATGGAAGCTTTTTGTGTGTATCACGTCTGTGAAATACAGCCAGACCAACACTAAACCATCCTACACACCTAGAAAACCGATTGGAGGATTAACACAACAATCTGCACAACCTGAACCACAGAATTCAGCAGGTACGCGACACGAAGAGGTGAACTTGGGGAGCAAGAAGAAGAGACCTTTTAGGAAGCTCTTGTAGCAATTAGGGTTCAAGATGATGGTGGCCTGGACAAGGAAAATAGCAACAAGAGAGACAGAAGTTGATAGAAATAAGGATACTTGGGAGCTAGAATTGACACAACTTTTATTCTCTGTGAGAATGAAACTCTTATACAGAAATTCTCTCAGAGCCTTAGTGTATATTCCGTTGGGTCAAAAGCCTGACATTCACTCTTCAAGGCTGGTGTTTCTGTACTATTTCCTCACCTCTCTTGGGCTTCAGTTCCCTGACTACTGTTTGTTCATTCTATCCAAATCAGTCCAGATGCATTCTCCTTGGCAAAGGAAAACAAACACAGGAAGTGAGGACTCTGCTGCTCTGTCAGGGTAACATGTCCCTAACAGTATTCACATAATTGACGATGAGCCAGAATAAGACTCTATGTGGGAGGGTGATGGTTGTCAAAAAAAAAAATTTACAGAACACAAAAACATAAAAGTATTTTTCTTTTATATTTCAAACAATGCTTCAGCATACAGATAAAAGATTACCAGATGTTATGTAAATTTAACAGTGTTTGGGCTTCTTTCATCTCAGTTCCAGGAGACAGTAGAGGGACATGGGTATCATAGACTTGGATCTGAATCTCAACTATATTCTCTTAAAAGCAGTGTGACCTTGGACAAGTCATGTAACTTCTTTTCTCCTGTGAAAAGCAGGGTAATAAGCCAGCTCATTATAATTGAGACAACTAATGAAGATAAAATGCTGAGCGTAGTGCCTGCTGTCCAACAGTCCTCAGTAAACAGTGGGAATGGTGGTCACTGTTGATAATAACTGCAAGGTTAAGTCATTTTCAAAGATCCATTATACTTAATACCAAGAGCATAAGATTGTGCCAAGCCAAGATCTTCTTAATTTTCCTGGAGTCAACTCTAGGTAGACTGAGGTGTGTTTTCTTCGCTCTCTGAAAGTGGCCTAGCGCTTTCACAGGTGTAGCTGGTCTTGAGGACAAGCAAGCCTCAGCCCTGGCCTGCGCACCTGAGATATGTCCCAGGTGTGTCTCATGGTACCACCATGGCCTGGGCTTCTCTCTGCCTTCGTAATTGGACTGATTCTCTACTAGGACTTTAGCTATTATCCTCATCACCTTTTCCTGAACTCCTAGGTCCCCTGACCAGTTACACCATCCTTCAGCTCCCTCTCAAAAAATCCCCCGCCTCTCATTTCCTTAGAGGCCCATCATCTATTTCATCTTCTAAAGCTCCAGTTTCATAGCCTTTTCCCTGGGAGAAAAAACTGGCTATGGAGTTAGCATCCACAGGTATTTAAGATGTAAGAGACCAGAGAGCATAAAGCTTCAGTAAAGTAACACTGTGTTAGGAATTACCCTAACTTCATTCTAACTCTGTTCTCTTGGAGGTGACGTAATGGAGTGAAGAGCCCTAACTTGGGAATTATGCAGACGTGTTCAATTCTACTTATGAACTCTGAGACCTCCCTGAACCTATTTACTCATTTGAAAAATGAATAACAAGAGTACTTAGTACTTCATGGGCTCATTGTGAGAATTAAATAAGACATTTAACGGGCTTAGTAGATCTCTTACATATTATGCACTTAACTAAAGGAAGCTTCTCCTATTCTATGATCATGACTCCTAGAATCATTGAACAGGTGGTTAGAGTCAGTCCTCTTTTTGGGGGGTGGGGGAGAAAGAGAGAAAGAGAGAGAGAGCAAGTGGGGTAGGGCTAAAGAGAGAGGGAGAGAAAGAATTTTAAACAGGCTCCACACCCAGCTCAGAGCCTGATACAGGGCTTGATCTCACAACTGTGAGGTCATGACCAGAGTTGAAATCAAGAGTCAGACACTTAACTGACTGAGCCACCCAGCCACCCTGAATCCAGTCCTCTTAATGGCCTATAATTCACAACTCTTTTTTTATCCCCATAAGTTAAACATGATTTGACCTCTCTAAGGAAATGTCTATTAGCTTTGTCTGAAAGTTCTCTGCACCTCCATCTCTATAAAAGCTCAAAGCAAAGATATCATTGCATACTAAACTAAAACAATGGCAGGGACAACTGGGTGGCTCAGTCGGTTAAGCGTGTGACTTTCGCTCAGGTCATGATCTCGCGGGATCCTGAGTTCGAGCCCCACGTCAGGCTTTGTGCTGATAGCTCAGAGCCTGGAGCCTGCCTCAGATTCTATGTCTCCCTCTTCTCTCTGCCCTGCCCCCTCCCCTCTCAATAACAAACATTAAAAGAAAAAACTTAAAAACTATGGCAGCATGACTACAACTGTGTGCACATTACTGTTGACAAAGTACTCAATCTTCTTGGAACCTTACCACCACTCTGAGTAATAAAGAGAGCAAGGGTCATCATGCCTGCTTAGAAAGAAGACCAAGAGAGGTTAGGTGACTTGCACAAGTTCACACAGCTAGAATAAGGCAGAACCAGGACCAGAATCAAGGTCTTATAACTTCCAGTAACATCCCTTAACTCCTAAGTTTGAACTCCTCTACCTGGAATTGGCCAACTGTTTGGCCCAGGGCTTCTGGGTTTGATGGCCTCATAGAAAGTATACAGGCCTACAGCCTGTATGCTGACCATGCTTGGCCTCCGGGTACACTGACAAAGCAGAAGAAAGAGGAGAGAAAGGAAAGGGAACAAGGAATTTCAAAACTCCAAAGACCTGAGCATGCCTACTCCTCATTCTAAATAAGAAAACCATCCCTCTCCTGAGGACACTCTGAATTCACAACAGACCCAAAAACAAAATGCAAAGGGGAAAATTAATTTAGGAGACGATTTGAAACAAGAGTATGGATTCATCATTGCTGGGTTTTACTACCATCATTAATTCATTAACATTCATTGAGCACCTACCATGTGGAAGAGTCCATACTAAATTCTGGGAATCAGAAAAGGAAAAGATGTAATTCTTATTTTGAGGACAATTAAATATACTCTGTCTGTCCGTCTCTCTCTCTCACACACACACACACACACAAATACACACTCATTTATATTTATGAGAAATATTAATTGACATGAGCAAAGCACTATAATTTACATATAAGCACTTTATATCTTAATTAACCCTGTGAGCATAGGCCCTGTTATTATCCCTATTTTATATATGAAGAAACTGAATCTCAAAGAACTTAAGGAATTTTCCCAGGGTCTAAGTAATATAGCTAGGTCTTGAAGCCAGGCAACCAAATTCTCATATCCATGCTCTAGCCTACTCTAATGGAAGGAGACAAACTCCTAAACAAAGAAGTTCCCCCCAAATATTTCAAAGGATGACAGGTCAGTTCCACCTGGCCAGTGAGGGACCCTAGAGCTGAGGATGGAGCCCACGCACCTGAGAATGGTGTTCTCTCAGGTTACAGACTTAATAGAAGGTATGAAAGAAATTCATGAGTGGAGCTGTTGGAATTCTGTGTCCACTGTCCAGGCAGTATCATATCTCTTCTCTGAATTTTTCAAAGCACCACTTCTTAATGAATCTGCAGCAGCCCCAGCCGGGGTGATTGCAGACAGGGCACTAAAGAAAGAAAAGCAGGAGTGAGAGGGAGGGGGTTGAGACAGCATGGAGAGACACTTTAGTTTCATTTCTATTGAATCTGTTCTTTATCTTTCAAAGCTGGAACAAGCAATCCAATCCATACAGCCTTTTCCCCCCTCCAATAAATTGCATTTAAAAAAAAATCAACTGGTGCAGGATTTATTGATCTGAATTGACAGTGAACCGCACAAATTCATACAAAAGAGTTTTCTCATTACAGAGTCATTTAAAGGACTTGTTAGTTCAGAGCATTCATTGTAAAGTTCACCTACAGTATTTTTTTTTAAAAAAGCCAAAAAAATGTATAAAATTGAGCCTGCGCTATGTTTTTATTTCTGTCAATTGGATTTTTTCAGCATGTTCTTTCAGCCATGTTCTCTTCAATTTGGTAGACAAAACCAGAAGGCACAACCTTGGCAATTTTTTTTTCCAAGAGGCAGCAACAGAAAACCAGGAGTTTTAGCCAGTCAACACTTGAAACCGAGTGCTAGAACTGATCAAAAGCAGTCTCTATGGAAAAGTGTGGTTTTGTCTGCAGGTCCCCCTCCATGTGGAAATGAAGTAGTTTGTCATCAAGGGTGGTTTGTTGGGTTTCTCAGCCTTCATATGGAATGTCACTCTACCATCTGCTCTTCTAGCTTTTGCCAAATGTAAAGCTCTGCCCCCAGCCACATACACTAAGGCTTATCAGACAGTTTCAGTCTGATCGGTGGTAGTTTGGCCCCTAACAGAAGCCTCCAAGTATGTAGAGTAGATATTCATACTACAAAAACATTCCTTTAGGCATTTTGCCACAGGGTCAAGAAACAACCAGAGGCTCCACAAACAATCACTGATTTGTCCTGAGTTGCCTTTCAATGACATTACCACTGTTTTCATGGAGGGATCCTAGCAGGAATATCCATTCTACTTATTGCTACATTTGTCAGAAGAAGAGTTAAGGACACAGACTCCAAAGTCAAGCTGCCTGGGTGTCATTTTTGGCTCTCCCACCTACTAGTTGTATGTCCTTGATGAGTTATTTAATCTCTTAGGTTAAATATATATACATACCTACACACACACACACACACACACAAACACACACTTACAGGAGCTCCTAGTTCAATAAATGCAATTTATTAGACTTAATCGTGCTTATAAAAGCTCTTGTGTAGGACACTGTATATTCAACTATTATATGTCTCTAATATTAGGTCCTCCATGAGTTTTTTTTAAGAATTCAATGTAAAGAGGGGCGCCTGGGTGGCTCAGTCGGTTAAGCGTCCGACTTCGGCTCAGGTCACGATCTCGCGGTCCGTGAGTTCGAGCCCCGCGTCGGGCTCTGGGCAGATGGCTCAGAGCCTGGAGCCTGTTTCCGATTCTGTGCCTCCCTCTCTCTCTGCCCCTCCCCCATTCATGCTCTGTCTCTCTCTGTCTCAAAAAAAAATAAACATTAAAAAAAAAATTAAAAAAAAAAAAAAGAATTCAATGTAAAGAAAATAGAGTATCTACCAAGCATCATAGCTTTGTCACATTGAAGAGCTCTGTAATCTAACCTAGTTCCCATTTTGCCTTTATAGAAAGGAATCTCAAATCTAAATGTGATGATAGCTTGTATTTGATTCGTCATGGCTGATATATTTATTGCATCTCCCTAATACTAGGATTTGATGCCCTGCTGTAGAATGCTTCAAGGTCATTTTGGGAAGAATCTACTTGACTGTTAGTTTCTTAGTTGCAAAGTGCCTACCATTCCTATTTGTATACACCATATCTAAGCACAGAGAACAAAATAGGTGTTCATAAATATCTATCAATTTTCATGTTTGAGAAAATTTAAGAAAACAAAAGACACTCAAAACATAGAGCTTGAATTAGCATTAATATTGTTCAAGGGGAAATGAAAGCAATTTGTGCCTTCCTCAAAACCTCCCTGTTTACTGCAATTAAAAACATGTTTTTACTATAGAGTAAAGAGTTCAAGTAATGAGTTACTTGAGGGTCTTCATCTTATTCATCTTTCTTTTCTCACATCTAGCCTGGTGGTTAACACATTTGTGGTAAAGGTAATGAAAATATATATATAAAATTTTAAAAAATGACTATGAGTAATGGTTGGTTAGTAAACTCCCCAGAATGAAATAAAACTTACACTTCACATCAAGCACATCGCATTATAATGACTCAATGGATGCGGTTAGAATGAGTTCAAGCCATTCTTAGTTAATCTAAGAGAAAGATAAAGAGGAAGATAATAGGAAAAAGGGAGCAGGAAGCTGTCTCTGACCACATTTGTTCAGTCAATAAATATTTCTTAAGCGCCTTCAATATGCCAAGCATCGTTCTAAACACAGCATTACAAGAGTGAATGAGTCAAAGGATCTGTTCTTACAGAGCTTTGGCCCCAGTGGAGACAAAATAAACAAGGAAACAGTGGAATAAATAAGATAAGCTTGGATAATAAATGCTATGAGGAAAATGAAACTGGATTACATGATGAAGAATAACTGATATGTAAACATGGGTAATTTTAGATAGGGAGTCTACAAAGGTCTCCTGGTCTCTATTTGAGCACTTCTTTAAAAAAATTTTTTTTAATGTTTTATTTTTTGAGACAGAGAGAGACAGAGAGTGAGCAGGGGAGGGGCAGAGAGAGAGGGAGACACAGAATCTGAAGTTTATTTATTTATTTTGAAAGAGAGAGAGAGAGAAAACAGGGGAAGGGCAGAGAGGGAGAGAGAGAATCCCAAGCAGGCTCTGCAATCATCAGTGTGGAGTTCAACATGGGGCTGGATCCCATGAACCAGGAGATCATGATCTGAGCTGAACCTCCAGTAGTAGGAAGACACCCTCTGGACTGGCTGGAGAATAAGTGGAGCCGTTACCTTGTCCCAATTCCTCTCATTGCAGTTCAGAAAAAAACCTAGAGAATGCTGACCTGGGCCAATTCCAGATCACTGGTGAATTATAGGCAGATGTGACTCAGGAACAGCCCTATGGAAGAAACGTGCAGGACAAGCCATGTGGGAAGGACATAGAGCTACTAAGCTCTTGGAGCATGTCTTTCTCGCTGCACCTCTAGGTACTTGCCACTTTAGAGTGAGTAAAGTGTGCTGTGCTGTCCACACAGGGCCCCCACATGGGGCTCAAACCCACAAATGGTGAGATCATGACCTGAGCCAAAGTCAGAGGCTTAACCGACTGAGCCACCCAGATTTTTATTTGAACAATTTTTATAATATCATTGGGCTATGACAATCTCTCCTACCTTTATCTCTCAAATCTGCAACTGAAGTATGATAGATCATAGTCTCAAGTACCTGTAGGACTCAAAAAATTTTGCTGGATTAAAATTTTTTTAATGTTTGTTTATTTTTGAAGGGGGTAGAGGGGCAGACAGAGGAGACAGAGGATCTGAAGCAAACTCCACCAGAGAGCCTGATGTGGGGTTCGATCTCACAAACTGTGAGATCATGAGAGCTAAAGATGGACACTTACTGACTGGGCCACCCAGGTGCCCCGGATTAAAAAAATTTTAAGGGAGTATTTACTTGGAGGACACTAAAGAAGGAAAAAAAAAATTTTTTCATGGGAGGGAAAGAGGGGTTGAATCAGGACAAGCTTCAGAAGCAGGGTAAGGAAAGGCACAGAAACAGGAAATTACATACCATATTTAGGAAACAACTGTAGTTTAGGGGTAGCATGGCTGGGGTAGGTACTAGAAGGTTCATTGGTAGAGGCTGGTTGTAGCAAGGTTGTGAAAAGACATGATTGCCATGTTTGGACTTTCTCCTTCAGGCAATGTGGGAGCCGTCAGAGATTTTACAGCAAACAAGGTCTCTAGAAGGCAGAAAAATCACCCTGGCAGCTGAGAAAGAGATCAAAGAAAGGGAAAGAGAGGTGCCTGGGTGGCTCAGTCCCTTAAGTGTTCAACTTCAGCTCAGGTCATGATCTCGGAGTTCGTTGGTTCGAGCCCCGCGTCAGGCTCTGTGCTGACAGCTCAGAGCCTGAAGCCCACTTTGGATTCTGTGTCTTCCTCTCTCTGTCCCTCCTCCACTTGCACTGTGTGTCTCTCTCTCTCAAAAGTAAATAAACATTAAAGCATAGAAAGAAAGAAGGAAAGAAAGAAAGAAAGAAAGAAAGAAAGAAAGAAAGAAAGAAAGAAAGAAGGAAAGAAAGAAAGAAAGAAAGAAAAAAAGGGAAAGAGACAACAGAAGGGGAATCAAGACAAAAGTAGCTACAACGACCTAGTTGAGAAAAGAAGAGGGGCTGGGCTAGGCTGTGGCAGCATGGATAGAGGGATACTATGTAGATTCAAGAATATTAATGAAGGGCACCTGGGTGGTTCAGTCAGTTAAGTGTCTGACTCTTGATATTGGCTCAGGTCATTATCTCACAGTTCACAAGACTGAGTCCTCGTCAGGCTCTGTGCCGAGGGTGGAGCCTGCTTGGGATTCTCTCTCTGTCCCTCACCTTCTCATTCTCTCTCTCAAAATAAACAAACATATTTTTAAAAGAGATATGAAATAGAATCAATAGGATCAATAGAATCAGCTGTACCTGAACCAATTGCCTCTAGCTCAGAGGAACTGGAAAGGGTTGCTCAGCAGTTGCCAGCTCAGAGAACTTCATTTACTCATGGTTTGCCCATACAAGAGGTTGAGATACATAAAATGTGTTAAGAAAACCAATACCTTGAGCAAGTGGCAATTCTGTCAACAAATATGGAATCATTTTCCTTTCGGTTTATATGAGAGCCTGAACCAGGAAGAATCCAAAACACTTTTTGGGTCAGCAACCAGCATGGACTTTTACTCTCAGTTGGCCAGTTTGACATGGAGTCTTTTTATCTAAGAATGTCAGCCATGGAACTGTGCAGGCTAACTCCCATCTTCACAAGAAGAGTTTGTCTGCACAGCGGTGGTTTGCAACTTAATATTTAGCATAAAAATTCATGAGGTGCAGTATCCATTTCAGCTATGTTATAAAGTAGTAAAAGGAAGAAAGAGGGAGGAAAAGAAAAAGTTCAGCCCTGCACGCAGATAGGGTTCATTTTGAGTGATGATTGCGAGCCATCCTTGGAAATTACAGATGCTACTTGGTTCACTATTATTTTGCAGCATCTCCAGTAATCTTCCATGATCATTTATAACAGCATGTCTGATGACTTTCAAAACGTAACGGGAAAGGGTACTTCTGTGAAGCATGTCTACTCAAAGGAAAAATCAATCTTGGCTGCTGAGGGAGTGAACTTTGTACCACCACGATTAGACAGTTAGAGATTTCAACATATAAAAATAGGAATGGCAGGGGTCCAGTCCTCCGACGTATATGTGTGTATAATGTGTGTTCCAGTTGCTTGAACGGTTTGTGATTTCTCCTTTCATCCAAACAAAACACAACATGTGTCAAGAATCCAAATTGACATACTCCAATAGAAAATATTCATGAACTCCTTAATAATAACTACTAATGTTTACATAATGCCTTTACAGTTTGCTAAGTACTTGTCACACACCTGAGCTGCTGATCATCAAAAAACACCTCACACTTTCCAACCTTCTTTTCTTCTCTGACAACCAGTCCTATTACCTGGAATCTTCTCCCCAAACATCTCTGCCCCTGTACTTTAAGGGTAAGCTTAAAATTTCCCTTCCTGTAGCACACTCTCAGGCTATTTTAACCCTTACAATGAAGATATATTCTATATTGTGTAATGATCTCAAAAGGCAGTGTAGTGTGGAAATTTAGCAATATTCAGCACCAGAAGACTGAGGCTCAAAGGCTAGTTTTACAATTTATTAGCTGTATGACCTGGGCCCATCTTTAAACCACAAAACAGGTGTCAAATTGTTATGTACTTTATATGATTTTTATTTTATGTAGGTCAAAAGAGATGTTATATATAAACCTGTTTTGTAATCCTAATTGATTATGTAAATATTAAGTATTAGTATCCTACTATATTTACCTCAGAGGGCTACTATGAGGACTAAGTAATTGATGTAAGCACTCAATCCAGGGCCTGGCACATAAATGCTCAATTAATGAGACTATTGGATATTATTTACTTGTTGATTTATTTAGCAGATCTGAATTAGGCACACATTATATGCAAAACATTGTAATGGATGTAGTGCCTTGCCTCATCTTCTATATAATGCACTGTGGAGGGAAAAAACATTGTTGTAAATAAACAGGACAACATAGTGACTAGGAACAATGGCTCTAGAATCAGATCACCTAGGCTCTAAGCCTAATTCCAACTCTTTAGAACTGTGTGACCATGGGCACGTTACTTACACTGTCTGTGACTCAGTTTTCTTATCTGTAAAATGAGGAAAATGGTAGATCCTTAAATACATGTTTGTCATAAAGATTATGCAAATTAATCCATAGCAACAGCCCCAAATGGTGTTTAGCACATGGAAATTGTTCAGTAAGTGTTAGGTATTATTATACTCTTCCAGGATAACGACCTCAGAAATCGGCTTTTTTGTGTATTAGGGAAAAAAATGTAGTAAGGAATGTACTCAATTATTCATTCTTTGAATCCATCCCACTGCTCTTAATTCACCTCTCTGCCTCCATTCTTGTCCTCTCCCAGTGCACCCTCGTGTTCTAACTAGTCAACCTTCTAAGACATCAAGCTGATCATGTTAAAACCTGCAATGTATCCTTAACCTGCTTACAGCTTTCCATTCCCTGGCTTCACAGTTCTCTGCAGCTCCTCTTCTACAATTTATCTCAGCCAACTCTCCAGACTGTTGTGGTTGCAGAGCCACAGAGATGACTTGGGAGAAATTAACCCATCCCCTCCAGTAATTTTCAGTGACCAAATAACTTCATTTTTAATATGGGCAACAGATAGCTTATCAATTTTGTGTCAAGATGCTAGGCAAATTCAGCTTCAAGGTAAGTTCTCTGGTTTTCTTCCAACAGATTATCTCCCTCAAACCTCTCCTATGTAAAAACTCTGAAGCCATCATGCTTAATTGCCTGCCCACTCAAGCCATTTCCTCTCACACCTCCCTATCATTTGTCCAAGCGATTTCTTTTCTCTGGGATCCCACCCCCACCATCAACAACAATGCCCATTTATCATTTCTAGACTCAACTCAATTATCTTCTCCTCTAAGAAGACTCTTAGGACTCTCCAGGCAGATTCAGTCATTCTCAACAGTTTATACTTGGTGGAATATCCCTATAATATGTCCTTCCCAAAGGAAGACTTGGCTCATTATTTTTGGCACCTTGTACAACCACATACCTACTAAATACTCAATAAGTACTAGTCTAAGTCAATATTTGGAAGATCAGATTATCCACATAGAAAGCTTTGAATAATAGAATTCTAAAAATCACAAAACTTCAATGATGTCAACAATGCTGGTCAATGTTAGATTTTTTTTTGTTTAGTATCTTTATAATAATAATGAAACTCTCAGGGTGCCTGGGTGGCTCAGTCGGTTAAGCGTCCGACTTCGGCTCAGGTCACAATCTCATGGTCCATGAGTTCGAGCCCCACATCGGGCTCTGTGCTGACAGCTCAGAGCCTGGAGCCTGCTTCAGATTCTGTGTCTCCCTCTCTCTCTCTCTGCTCCTCCCCCGTTCATGCTCGGTCTCTCTCTGTCTCAAAAATAAATAAACATTTTAAAATAATAATAATAATGAAACTCTCATGGGGCGCCTGGGTGGCTCAGTCAGTTAAGCATCCAAAGCTTGGTTTAGGTTCAGGTCATGATCTCGAGATGCATGGGATCAAGCCCCACATCTGGCTCTGCGCTGACAGCATGGAAGCTGCTTGGGATTCTCTTTCTCCTTCTCTCTCTGCCCTTTCCCCCACTCACATACACGTGCTCTTGTTCTCTCAAAATAAATAAACCTATAAAAAAAAAAAATGAAGCTCTCCAAAAGCCAAAATAGCCCCATTAATACATGATGTCAGTAACATTGTTATCACCATTCAAAAACACATTAGCATTCTAAAATAGTCATCTCTGTAATGGGTGCTAAGTATATGGAGATGTTAAAGTAGCCAGCTTTTCTGAACAACAACAACAAAAATCGAAAGGATCTAAGAAAAAGAACAATCGGTAAAAATACCTACTGAGTAGTTATGATGTTTCAAGACTGTATCTGGTACAACACATGGATTATCTCACTTTCACCTTACAAAAAGTCTGTATGCTAGATATTTTTACCTCCATTTGATAGATGAAAAAACTGTGTCTTGGAGAAGTCAAATAACTTGCCCAAAGTCACAACTAGGGAAAGGGAAATCAGAATTTGAATCTGACTGTTTTAAGAAACTATTATACTACCAATTTCAAGAATAATTTCTACCATGATGATATATAGTTTCAAGTCTCCAGGTAGGAACTCTTAGTCTGGACATATGTGAGAAGTACCAAAACATGAGCAAGAAGCATTTAAGGACTTTCCGAATTGTCTCTTAAACTCCAGCCCCTTTCTTTTTGTGAAATATTGGCTTTCTTTCGAAGGTTAGCTTCACTGATAGTTGTTCCAGATCCAAGTCATACATGCCTTCTCCACACCAAGTCATACTATACATTATTTTTTAAACACATCACCTTAGCACACCATTTCAATTGCTGATAAGACTGGGGAGATGGATCGGGGCAGAGTGGTGAAGGGCCTTGAGAATTTAACTAAAAAGTTATCTTCCTATTCTGGAGGGTCCTATTACATTGAAAGTTTCTGAGCACAGAAATGACATATACACAGCAAGATTGTAGAATATAAATCTACCAGCAGTACAGAGATAGATAAGAAAGGTAAGGAGACTAGCTCAAAGGAAATAGTGTATTATGACCCCCCAGAAAACAAAAACAAAACACTAGAGAATTGGTAGCAGAAATGGAATAAGTGGAGAAATATTAAAAGACACTGTAAAAGTCTAGATGATGCGGAAGAAAAGCAGAAGTAGAGACAAAGATTGACTTTGATGCTGGGGTAAGGATTTTGAACTGCATTTGGACTATTTTTCCTAAGGTGATGGGAAAATAGCCAATTGCTGTGTCTGCAAATCATTGGAGTTTTGACATAGGAAGCAGGAAGATAGATGGGTCAATGGGTATCAGTTGAGTGGCTGAGATTTCTAGGAAAGTCAGGGTAGAGAAGGAATTCAAGGATAAATCCTTGAAGATGACTCCATTCAGAAGACTCAGTGATCCAGTCAACAAACGTCTGTTGAACACCAGCTATATGGCAGGCACTGTTCAGAGTCCAGAGATACAGCAGTGAGCAAAGCCTCAGGCCTCCTGCTGTTCACAATAGAGTCTGAGAAGGAATAGCCAGAGAGGTAGAGAAAAAACCAAGATGCTATAATAATCAGCTCAATAAAAAGTTTCAAAAAGGAATTTGTGGTCAACCACATCAACTTACAGTCTATCCTTCTCACTAGAAATTCAGAAAAAAATGAAACTACGCATGTTCAAGGTGTAACAACGTTGCCCAAAAGTTCTTCTCCAGACCCCATATTTGGACTATTAGAACCATCCACCAGAAAGGCTGAAAGTAGTTGAAAATAAAAAGCAGGTCTTTGAAACCTCTTTAGCATAGACTATTATAGGTTCATCAAGGTATTGTCTCTGACTACTCAAGTAAAGTCCCCAAAATGGAACAGGACACTAACCAGGAGGGGAGAAAATACACAGGCTGAAGAAATCCAAAATGTGACTTGTCTCAAGCAATTTTTATGCTTTAACAGGAATTTAATCCATATGTTCCAGATTCTTTTACATTCTAAAAAATGTCAGCACGTAAAAGCTCTTTGATGTCCAGAGATCTTTCCAATTCTTTTTACGAGACTTGTTAAGTCATATCACTTCCAAATTGGAAGTTGTGTTTTACTCAGAGTAAACAAGCTCACACACCAGCAACCCAGAGTTTGGGTCAAGGAAGAAAAGACAAAACCCTCAGTAAACATGTAGAACATAAAAATAATAATTTCCTTCCTTGACGTATGTGGTCCACATGTAAGCGGGGCATCAATCAGTTAAGCACAAAACCAGACAATAAAGCAAGTGCATAGTGTTTAAGACCAGCTGCTACAGGCAGAGACAAGGGTGTGGAGAGTGGCCAGAGAAAACACACTTGATAGTGGGACTCATGAAGTAATCACAGAGTAAATGACTTTTAAGAAATGTAAGGAAAAAATTATTTAAGCCAACACTCACCCCAGAAATTGTTTCATCCACTGAAAGCCAGAGAGAGAGAGTGCTATAAAGACCCTCCCTTCACAACAGTGCAGAGAAGGAGGCATTTTGTAATAAGAATTTCACAAAACAAGTTTTCCTGAAAGAATATTCTGCCTCTAGGATTTTCACAGATTTGTGCAAAAGCAAATGAAAACAGAAATCATTGGAGAAATAGAAATCCACGAAGAAATCTTTACTGTATAGATTGAACTTAAGCAATTTCATTCATAAGGATTAAAAACTGTGACATCAGTATTGAGAATCTGCCAAGCAGCTTCTGTTTCTCCATTGAAACTGAAAACAGAAACAAACTGATGCAATTGTAAGGTTGGCTCAGCCATCTACAGAATGAGTGTGGCAAGAGGCACTGGTGATGTACCATTGTGCATTATAGTGTGTATCATTTCCTTTAGAACAATTCTTTTTTTTTATGTTTAAAAATATTTTTAATGATTATTTATTTTTGAGAGAGAGAGAGAGAGAGATGGGGGAAGGGACAGAGAGAGAAGCCCAAGCAGGCTCCACACCATCAGTACAGAGCCTGATGTGGGGCTCAAACTCACAAACCGTGAGATCATAACCTGAGCTGAAATCAAGAGTCAGACACTTAACCGACTGAGCCACCCAGGTGCCCCACAATTCTGGCTTTCTGTAGGACACCAAGATACTATGCTTTTTCACTGGTCAATTCTGAAATTTTCTGTTTTATAGGGAAGAAATGTTTATTATTTTTAACATCCCACTACCGTCTATGGAGGGCCTAACAAATCAAGAGCCCATGTTGCCAAAACTGGTACCCAAATATTAGCTAGGACAGAGCCAAACGGCTCAGCATAGGTGGTAAAAATCTGAGGATGAGAGATCTGGGAAGGGGAAGAAAGGAGCCAGTGAGATGGGGCAAAGTCTGGGCTGGGAGAAACTTTTTTGATAATAAACATGGAAAGACTTGAGAGGATAGACATGTCTTAAAGACTTGACCTGAGTCACCTGCTGTGCACAATTCAGTATGACCCTATGATTCTATTTCAAGTAGCATCTGACAAAGGAGTGGAATGTTGTGTCAAAATGGGCAAGGAGCTAAAGAAAAGGCAAAGCAGATACTAGGGACTAGAGCCACCCAGCTTGTATCTGGAAAGAATAACTTCTTTCCCTACCACCTGTTCCTAACCTGGGTCACAGCTCTGATAGGAAGAAAGATGCAGGGGGATATCGAATGTAGACTTCATGACCAAGGGGCTCTGTTTCTATGGACAACACTGGAACTCTTATCAATTACATTCAAACCCATGGCTATCAGCTGTGATATTTAGTGATCACCAGAGTTCCTAACACACAGTAATGACTATGTGAATATTGAGAATGTTGAGGGAACGAATGAGCCAAGAAAATAATCAGTCTGTGTGAACTAACAAGGAGCAATAGAATCCACAAAGAGTTAAATCCACAGATGCAACAGAACAAAAGGAAAATAGAGTATCCGTTGCCTTGCTACTCAAAGTGTGGTTCATGGGCAGCACTGGCATCACCTGGGAGCTTGTTAGAAATGAAGAACCTCAGGCTTTACTCCAGACCTTTGAATCTCATTGTACATTTTAACATAGTTTCCAAGGGAATCATAGGCCCACTGATCTAGACCATAAACAGGACAGGCAATACGAAAGCCCCACCTGACTAAGAGGGTAATCACCACCATAATGAGGAGGCATTGGTGGTTACTCCTAGACCACCCTGTGGCAATGCTTGTATATTATTTATCTGTCACTCTGAAGGGTGAATTCTATCTGCCACAAAAACTCTCCTTTTCTCTTCACAAATGCCCAAGGAAAGAAGAACTTATTTGGATAATAAGAGAGGTAGGTAGGTATGTAGGTAGGTAGATAGATAGGGTTGTTTCCCATTCTGATATCTCAGTATACATTTGCAGTGGTCAAATCAGCAGTCTAGGAAAAAAGTACGTACTGCCAGATATATCGCTTACATTACCACTGTTAGTACTGGTAACTGTAACAACAATAAGAAGAGCTAACTGCTATCCCGCGAACACATAGGCATCCAGTGGGTACAGCCACACTTCCCATGGTTTCCACATTTGATCCTCTTAAGAACCCTGTGATGTAGGTTCTTTTCTTACCCTCACGTAATCCTCCAGCACCGTGGCATGGGTATTTTTGTGCAGTTACAGATATATTACAGTGACAGATACGTAAGAAAACAGCAATTAAATCCTAAGAAGTTCCTGTATTCAAACCCAGACATCCCTGTCTCCAGTACCTGCACTTTTCCCAATAGAATGTGTGGCCCAACAATAGCCAAAGCAGATGCAAAGGCAAGCATCTCTCCTTGAATAACAGTTCCTAGGGGCCTCTTGCTGAAGGGCGGCTGCACCCACAGCACCAACCCCCAAATACTCCGAAACCAGATTCATAGGAGCTTGAA
Organism: Panthera pardus; assembly: GCF_024362965.1. Taxonomy (NCBI): domain Eukaryota; kingdom Metazoa; phylum Chordata; class Mammalia; order Carnivora; family Felidae; genus Panthera; species Panthera pardus. Next base: position 67,082,029 of record NW_026526766.1, on the reverse strand, counting down.
GTTGTTTTCTATGTCAGTGTACAAAGTGATGGGAATGGAAGCCGCACTGAAACGATTTTGTCTTAAGATGACAGAAGCAGAGAGTGAGTTATGCACATCCTCCAGGTGTGGGCTATGATTCTCCAGCGACACATGGGACATAGCACCTACAATCTCTGGGTGCTCTTAACACCTTTGGGGACCAGTTCCTTACTCTCCTTCCCTGGAGAGTGTGCTAAGTTCTCCTTCTGTCTAAGTCTGAGGACTATAATTTCTAAGGATAAGTCTTCTTTTAGTGTCTTACTTTGTCCTAGGCAAGTGGCTCAGATGCTGGCAGTGAAGCAGAGTAGCGAAGCTGCTGATGGGGATCCTGAGGGATCAGAGGGAAAAAGGCTTGTAAGAGGCTACATCAGATGGCTTCATTCCAAATTCCTTAACTGCCCTATTTTCCTGTTTCCCTGTCTATGAAATAGGATCTATTTTACCTTAGCTGGAAGCAGTGCTAAGTACATCAATCAGAGTGGAGCCTAGTAAGTACTAAAGGAAGAAATTCTTTTTATCCAAACTTGGTTGTTTTATATTCTTTGTGTCAGAGGCACTGATTGCCCAAGACACTCACATCACTCTGAAAGGGAGTCATGCAAACTGCAGCTGGAACTCCCAACTCAGACAGTTCTGCAAGCTGGCACCAAATGCCACTCTTGCACAACCACTAGTGTCAGTAAAAGCTTTATTAAAGAAAAAAATAGGTGTGTATTAGTTTCCTAGGGCTGCCATAACAAAATACCACAAACTGAGTGACTTAAAACAACAGAAATTTATTGTCTCAGCAGTCTGGAGGCTAGAAGTTTTAAAATCAAGGTGTCAGCAGGGGAATCCTTTATTGCATCTGGTGGTTTGCTGGCCGTCTTTGGTATTTGCTGGCTTGCAGCTACATCACTCCAAATTCTGCCTTTGGCATCTCATGATATTCTCCCTGTGTGTCTGTATCTTCACACGGCCCTCTTCTTATAAGGATGCCAGTCATACTGGATTAGGGATCCAACCTACCCTCGTGTGACCTCGTCTTCACTAATTACAACTGCAATGATCCTATTTCCAAATAAGGTCACATTCTGCCATACCAGGAGTTAGGACTTCAACATTATCTGTTTTGGAGGACACAGTTCAATTCATGACAGGATAGATTCCAAATACTATGCAACACAACAGTTAATGACTCCAAACTCCCTAACATCCCCAAAGTGCATTCCCTTTCATAGGGAGTCATAGTCCTCAGACTAGCTTGAGTTCACACAGACCAGTTACTCCCCAGCCTGGTGAAGAAAGGCAGGATGATGCAAGGAGTAGGAAGAGTCTGGATGTGGGAGTCACAACAACCTGCATTCCAATGCCAGCCAGATTCAACATTTTATATGCTAGGGAGCAGAGGCAAGTCAGTTGACTTCTTTGAGCCTCCACTTCCTCATCCTTAAAATGTAGACAGTAATTAACTATAGCATTCATTATAGGTCCTCACCCATATTCCCTTGAACCTCCCACCTGCCAGCATCTTCACTTACTTGTCTAAGGATTTCTCTGTCCACAAGAGCCCCCTCTGCTCACCCATGGCGGGCCACAAGGACTGAATAATTAACATGCTCAGAGTGCAGCCCTCAACCAATGAGCAAAAGGAACCAGTGCATTAAACACCTTCGCTTCCTCACACGGTAGCTGTGACAATGCTGAGGCACCTGTCCCACACTGGTTCCCAAGTTGCCCAGCAGGATTAGCCCCCGTTGCCCACATTGTTAACTTACTTCTCAACACACCCTTAACTGGCTACCTCCCCTTCCCTGCTCACTTCCTCACTCCTTCCCAGTATTTCCTGGGACCACTTCTCAAACTACTTGTACTTGAACCTTGTCTTACAGCCTATTTCTAGGAACACCACCTTGGGGCAATGTATTTTCCTTTGCAGAATTATTAGGAGAGTAAGAAATCATATAGGTGAAAAACATGATATGTGGTAGGGGCCCAGTAAATGGGGGCTATTAAAATAAGGCATTTCGGGGCGCCTGGGTGGCTCAGTCGGTTGAGCGTCCAACTTCGGCTCAGGTCATGATCTCACGGTCCGTGAGTTCGAGCCCCGCGTCGGGCTCTGTGCCGACAGTTCGGAGCCTGGAGCCTGCTTTGGATTCTGTGTCTCCCTCTCTCTCTGACCCTCTCCCGTTCATGCTCTGTCTCTCTCTGTCTCAAAAATAGATAAATATTAAAAAAAATTTTTTTTTAATTAAAAAAAAAAATAAGGCATTTCCATTCAAGAGGGATTATAATATTTGTGAGGGGCAATGATACAACAAACTATTGGCTGCTACTAGAAACATACTCTCTTTTTCATATATGAATGTAACTAAACCCATTTCCAACAAGGGTTAAAGTGAATTTTCTTGCAGAAAAGAATAAGAAAAGGGGAGAAAGGGAAGGAAAGGGGGGGGAGAAAAAAGAAAAGAAAAAGAAGTTATTTTCTTTCATCTTGTTCAAATTCTGACTCCATCACTTACTAAGAGTGTGCCTTTGGAAAACTTTCTGAAGCTAATATTAACTATCATGAGAAGTTTTAAGTGGTAGAGCTGTGAATCCTCAAGAAAGATACATAATATCTCTAAGCCTCAATTTCTTCACCTGACTTGTTCAAGGTCACACAGGCATTATGGGATGGAGCCAGCAGTTGAACCCAGGCAGCCTGAATCTAAAGCCTACACATTTAGCCACAACATTATATTCCTTCCCTCATATGAAGCGCATTTAATCACCCAGCTGGGACCTGCATTTAAATCATTCAAACATGAAATTTTTAAGGAATAAGATGCCTTTGCATTGAAGTTAATGTACTTTCTGAGGTTTCTATAGCAACAAAAATCTAAAATCACCTCTGGTGGCATTACTTACAAAAGAAGAGAGAGGTTCCTGCTGACCCTTTATCAAAGAATTTGTTTCTTCAGGACAGGTCTAGCCACATGGAAGAGAATTGTGCGATGGATTCTCAAAGATGTGATTGCTCCACTTGACTGTGAGGGTTGTACATTAATATAATCAATAAATAGTTTTGAACACTTATGTGCTGGACCAAAGACGTTAAAATATTGTTTCTTTTCTCAAGGAACTCACAGTCCAGTAGAAAAGACAAATGTATTACAAGTGCCAAGACATCACATGACCTTATTAGTGATACAGGAGAGCCAAGTGCAAAATGCAATGGGAGTCGACAAAGGTAAAAACGTAATTGGCTGGAGAATCAAAGAAATCTTCCCAAAGAGGGAAAAATTGAGTGTCTATTCTCCAGATGAAAGGCAAACCAATCATTAACAAACGCCATCTTGTTTTTCCCTCTTTCTCTATCCTGCATTCCCCATTCCCGCATTTGAGCTTCCTGGGATCACCTCCCAAATAAACTACCTGCACACAAGGGCTTGTCTCTGAGTCTGCTTCTCCAGGGGAACCCAAACTAAGATGACATCAATCAGGTTGATTCATTCAATTTCCTGGATACATAATTTACAGTTAACTCAAGGTGATGGGCCCTTCAGGATTCATTAAAGCAAGTTCATGTGCATTACAGGATTCAGAGTAAAAATCCCCAGCAAAGTGAGTGGCCCAATACTGGTCCCTGATCACTTCCCTCTTTCTTGTAGGAGCTAAACTTGAGTTCATTTTCAGTTCTTAGTGACCAAGCCAAAGCAAGAGCTCAAGAGCACATCCCCTACATCCCTGAGCATCCTCCTGTCAGGAGCCATGGGAGGCAGTCCTTCACCTTCGCTGACTGAGTTACAGGTCACTGTGGTCCCTCCGCCACCATCCCAGGATGCTCCAGGGACAGCCATTAGGAATTGTCACAGGGAATGTTTGGAGGCATTGCTCACCACACCCTCTGTGCCCTTCACATGGGGTTCTACCAAAATAGTGCTCCAAAACAGTGTTTGGGAAAGTTTTGTTTGTTTCGAATGACTGAAATACTATTCTATGTGGGTCATAACATCCACAATGCTGATCGTATTTTCCTTCTCACTTCTGCCAACACAAGCTTGGCATCAAATCTGAAGTTCACCCACAGTCAAAATCCTTTGTCACAGTAAGTGAGCTTATGTTCTTTCTGTTACCAAACTTCATATTTCACTTCTTTCCATTCTTCTGTTCTCCTCATTCTGATTTCTAGTTTATAATGTTTTATTGAAAGTGACCTCATAATCATAATCAACTGTCTCAGATCTTTTGTGGAATTCAAAGACTGTTTTGAGTGTCTGTATATGTAAAAACTACATTCAGTAAGAGGAGCAGGACAGTGACCAAGGTAGCCAGGCTCCCCAGCACCACAGAGCTTACTTTCAGGGGGAAGAAGGTGGAATATAAATAGATTATGGGGTAAATTTCTGGCACAACAAAATTTGTCCACCAAATGGGCACTTTTTCTTTTCTGCCAAGAAAAAAGAAAAAGACTTACTATGTTTTCAATTTTGTCTTTATTATAAGGACCCTTGAACAGTGTTTAGTGCTTAATTCCTATAATTCATCTCGGGATCCTAATACAATTACCTCTTCACTTTTTCCAACTTATTGCTGATGTTTTTTCGGACTATCCTGTTTTGTATGATTTAATTTTGTAGCCCGTCATAAATTATTTTCTGCAAGAGTAAGAATACATACCTTAATAAATTGGTGCTTTCCCTTCAGCCCTGAATTGTCAGTGTCTATGTTATATGGCATTTTCCTTATAAAACAAACCAACTCAGTTCTGTAACAAGCTCCAATAACCTGCAAACCAGAGCCCAGGCTATCAGTGCTGACTTGAGGGGAGAGAGAATGGCACCCAGATAAGATAGCAGCATTCTTTCCTTGCTTACAACTGCAAGCATCTCTTCAGGGAGAGCAATTAATTCAAGTCTGGAACCCATACTCAGGTGATCAGAGAAAGAGTACCTGGAATGGTAAAAACCCTGAAAACAATGCCTTGGAAGGAGCTGATGAAATGACTGGGGAAATTTAACTTGGAGAAGAAAACATTCACTAGAGAAATCCAGTCTTCAAATATCTGAAGAGGCAGTAGATTTGTTATACATGGCTCAGCGGAGCAAAGGTGGAATCACATGTGGAAGCTTCAACTATGAACAAGGAAGAACTTTTTAATAGAGAAGTGTCATGCAACCACACAAGCCTGTGACTTCCTGCACCCTATATGACTCAGACTGGCTCCTCTGCTGGCTTTTTGTTTCTTGCAACAAGATCTAGGAAACCACTCTGTGATACTTTCCTCTTTAATGCTGCTTCAAGAAGTAATGAGTTCCTCATCATCAAAAGTAATCAAGCAAAAGTTGGACAAGCACTTGGTGAGGATGTTGCTGACAAAAGTTAAGTATTTCTCAGGTATCTCTCAAAGCTCTGGGATCTGAAGGTATGAGCTTCAAGAGGAGGGAAGCAAACTTCTCCCAAGAGTCTCAGTCTTTGATTAGATCAAGATGTGTTGCCTCGCTTCTCACACTCTGCATAAGCCTTCTCAATTTTGTAAGTACATTCCTCTCACCCCCTATTCCAATACATTTCTCACATGAGGTGGAACAGATGCTGGGGTAATGCTGACTAAAAATAAAAGCAAGGGGAGGAAAAAAAACCCCTATTTTACAATAAATATCTCAGCAAAAATTTTATATCCTGAATGGATTTGGCAGCAAAAGAGCAGCTGCTGCCTGGTTTGTGGGTCTTCCTTCTCTCACTTTTATAACCTGATTAATATGCCAATCAGATTTTTGTAATCAGGAGCAGGGGACATTAACCTCATAAAGCACGTAAAATGAATCTTCTCTCAATAAAGAAGGATGTATTTCCTGAATTGGTCTCTTTGCTCTTTTTTTTACTTCCAACTGCATTGGGAATCCAGCCTGTTAGAGACGACCAAAAATCCTTGCCACCTGCCAGTGCTCTGGCCCTTGAAGTAGCATACTGGTATTCTCACCCTTGCTCTGATGGACCAGACAGCAGCACCACAAGGACCCTGACTGCACTAGGAGACAGTGGTACCCACTGAAGCTGTCCCAAGAGACTACAGGCCTGAAAAGGGTCTTAATACTCTCTAGATTTCTCTAGCCATCCAAACCAAATAAGGATACATTGGAAAGGTGGGTTCCAAGCGGCTACACTAATTTCTGAACCTTACTGAGTTAGGCCATCATTATGGGGCCTTTAGACCTTCACATAGAAGCAATAATTAAGCACTGTTAGGTACAAGGCACCGAGAGAACTCTAAGGATCAACAGATGTGCAGCTACTCTCAAGAAGCTTATAATCTATAGGAAAAGATATATTATACACACCACTAAGTTTAAAAAGGCAAAATCAAAAGTGGCAGGGGATACAGAAGCATTATGGATAAAATGAATAGGAGCTCAGAGCAGGGAAATAATAGTTCTGTATCGTGGGAGAGAAGAGAGAGACATTGAAAAAGGAGGTGCATTCTGGAATAAAGTGCCATTCAGTCAGGTCTTGGAAATGAGTAAGATTTGGGCAGTTGAAGAGAGGAAGAAGGTTGTGGTAAAGGATGAGAGAGAGAAGAACCAAATGAAGGAAAAATCATGAATAAAGACAAGGGTAGGGAAGCTCAGAACATGTGTTCTGATGGTGAAGTGAACCAATTTAAGTAAAGCATAGGGCAGAAGAGCGAAAAGAGAGGAAGGGGAACCTGGAGCCAGAGAATGGAATAGAACTTCCAGCATTTACTTTCTATAATTTTACGACAGGTCATTAATCTCTGTAGTTATCAGTCTACCCTGTTGGCCACTCAATACCGCTCATTCCTGAATATCTTCCAACTCTGCCAAAAAAAAAAAAAAAAAAAAAGGCGGGGTGTACCTCAGGTCAGCTCCAGGACTGCAGACCTTGCAACATGCTGCCCCCCATTTGACCACTGGATACATGGGATCTATGGTTTCCTTTGAAATCATTCAGCAGTGAGTGAGTGAGTGAGTGAGTGTGTGTGTGTGTGTGTGTGTGTGTGTGTGTGGAGTATGTATGTGTAAAGTACATTTGGCAAAATGTGGACAGTTGCTGGATCCCCGTGATGGGTATATGTGTGCTCATTATTCTAATCTCCCTGCACACATTTGTTAATTACGAAACGGTTTTAAAGACAGACCTTATAAAAGGTTAAAAAAATAAATAATTAAATCCCAATTTCCAGCCTAAGAATCCTCCAAGGACCTCATTCCCAGCAGTGTCCCGCCAGGTTGTCCCAATCCCTGAGTTTTGCGTATAACCAACCCCAAGTCCATGCTGTGCTCCAGCTGGGGGTGGCTGGGATCCTTGGTCACGTCTCTGTGATGCCTGCGGTACAACTGCAGAGTTAACAGGCAACAAAATATAATCATATGTGGGAGGCGAAAAGAGCAGAGCAGTTTGCCATTTGTTCATTTTCACAAGTTGTAGGCGCTTTCAATGGCAAAAATATTCATGGGGTTAAGAATCAGCTTGTTTGGTAAACTGCAATTAGCATGAACTGGGTCTCCTCAGCTTCTGGAAAAGGGATAAATATAGATGTCGATACTTTCTGTGGGAAGACAGAGCCCCAAGCTTCTATTTTAGAATCTCAGAAAAAATGTCTTTGTAAAGGGGCATCCCAGACAGGAAGGAAGGCCTTGGCTCCACATCCACTCTGAAGATGGTGGGGAAATGCCGTGTTTTGGTCTGCTGGCTCAAGAGCCCAGGGCCCAGAATGTGCCCTCGACAATCTCTGAAGGAAGCATGCTCGACAGACAGAAGGCACGGAGGTTATACATGGGCTCTGGGAGCCAGAGAGCCTGGGTGTGATCCCTGCTCTGCTGCTCATGAGCCGTGTAACTGTAGCTGAACACAAGTTAATCTGTCTGTGCCTCCGTTTCCTCATCTGTAAAATGGATACGGGATCTGGCAGCATAAAGTAAGTAGTATGTATGTATTAGCTGCCGTTATTCTTTCATCTTTCAAAAAGCAAAAAAGACATTCACATTGATCTACCAGCTAATGCACAGACTTTACTTGACTTTTGCCAGCTTTTTCACTATTGTTCTTTTTCCTGGTCCAGGATCCAATCCAGGATCCCACACTGCATTAAGTCCTCATGTCTCCTTGGGGCCTCCTCCAGTCTCGGGAAGAGTTTCTCAGTCTTTGTCTTTCATAACCTGGGCACTTTTAAAGAGAACTGCACAGTTATTCTGTGGAATGTTCCTCAGTTTTGGCTTGTTCTATGTTTTTGATGATTAAATTGAGATTATGTTATTTGGGCAAGAATATTGCAGAAGTGATGCTGTGCCCTTCTCAGTGCATCATATCAGGAGGTAGAGGACGTCAATACATCTTATCCTTGCGGGGGGGCGGGGGGGGGGGTGTGGAGGAGGGGGGTGATTCTAGGTTATTGATAGGTTAACACGGTATCTGCTAAGTTTCTCCATTTGGAAAGTGACTAGTCTCCCCTGTGTAATTAGTAAGTATTTTACGGGGGAATACTTTGAGACTATGCAAATGTCCTATTTCTCAGCATACTTTTTCCTACTACCTTTAACATCTATCAATGATTCTTTCCTTCCACAATTATCAATGTGGTGCTTCCCTAATGACGATCTATTTCTATCATTTCTGTTACATTTATTAATTGGAATTCTACTTTAAAAGAGCTGTCCTTTCTCTCCCATTTATTTTTATTTTTATTTTTTTTCATGTTTTTATTCATTTTTGAGACAGAGAGCACGAGCAGGGGAGGGGCAGAGAGAGAGGGAGACACAGAAGCAGGCTCCAGTCTCTGAGCTGTCAGCACAGAGCCTGAGGTGGGGCTTGAACTCATGAACCGCGAGATCATGACCTGAGCTGAAGTCAGACACTTAACCGACTGAGCCACCCAGGTGCCCCTCCTCTTGCATTTGTTGATGCAATTATTTATATACATATCACTCATGGATATTTATCCTTTAGGTTAAAATCCATTGCTTTGTTATTGTTATTGATGTTGCTTAAATCACCCATGTTTTTTGGGCATTAGGAGTTAGTTCAAGCTGGGTCCTGTGTCTCTTTAATTTCATTATAATTAAGTCAAATGTTAACATTAGGGAAAACAGTGAGGTGTATACAGGAACCCTATACTATTTTGCAACTGTTCTATAAGGCTAAAACTATTTTAAAATAAAAAGTTATTCAAAAGTTAAGAGGGACTTGAAGGAAGTATGAAGAAATCTTCTGGAGCACCGGTGATGTTCTATTTTTATCTTGTGTTGGCCCCATGGGTGTATTCAGTTAGTAAAAATTCATCAAGCTGTACTTTTATGATTTACATATTTTTCTGTGTTTGTTTTGCTTTAGCAAAAAGTTTTTAAAAGGAGATAATAGAGCTTTGTAAATATTGTTTGAAGATAATTTACCTATAAAGATATGGTAACAGAAGATGATAGGCAGGGATTCCTATAGAAGTAATCTTGTCAAGTTTCAAACCATCCTTGATAACCATTGGGGAAATCGTCAGTCAGGAGGAGCTAAGATCTGGGTTTCCATCTGGGTCTTCCTCAAACATCTTTTGCTGTCACTTTGTTCTCTGCTGTCTTCCGAGTCATTTGCATTTTTTAAGGTGATCCATGTTGGTTTCCATCCAGCTGGTCACCTCCTTGGACCAGAGCCAAATATTATCAGGTCTCAATTTCTCTATCTATAACTCCCTGCTGCTCCATCTGTAGGCTATAAAGACCGTCTGTTTTGCATTTTCAAAAAACTCACATTGATTTCTCCAGTTATAGATATTACTTATTGATAATTTCAATTAATTGCTCCTTCATCTCTGTTGCCACAGCCCTCTGTATACAGCTCTATTAAAACATGCATTATATTGTTTCTGTAGATTACAAACTCCTCAAAAGAAAGGATTTAGTCTCCCCCATACCCGTGTCTCCAGTAATGTATCAGGGCCTCCCCCCACAGCAACTGACTTCATCAGAGTGGGCAAAGAAGAGGACCAGGAGAGAGCGTTAACAAAATGAAATTCACAACAAAATGAAAGTCACAATCTTTTATAACCTAATATTGAAAGTAACACGCTCACATTCAAGAAGAGAGAATTACATAGGGGCAGGCGTACTAGGAAGCAAGGCTCATTGGGACCATGTCAGAAGATGCCTACCACGAATGAGATTAAAAGAAGGTAATAAAGTATTGGTAGCTTTAGAAATCTTTTATTGAAACTCTTGGTTGCTCTGCTTCTTCATTCATATTGACACCTATCTGCACCCAAATACAGCTTATTGCTTGTTTCTGTTACAAGCACATGAAAAGTGTTTTGATGGTTCAGGGTGATTGCAAACCATATAATACATTTCTCAAAAATTGTTTCCATGAATTCCCTTCTTGTTATATTACATTGTCTCTCAGCAACCCATGTTTCATCTATTCATTATTAATAATCATGTCATCAAAGATAATGATATAACAGGTTATAACTCAAAATCATAATCTATGTGTTTCAGCATATTTCTCAGTTCTTTTGCTCCCTCACTCTTAGCTGAGGGCATTTTCCCCCTACTCTGCCTTCACCAAAGCACAAATAAAGGTACAAAGAAACCCCTGATCTAAATACAAATTTTTGCATGCATGTATTTTTACTTCTGAAGACTATATTTGCCTGAGAAATAGAAATAGAAGGATGAGAAGGTAGAGGAGAGACTGAAAATGGAGAGGAAGGAGTGGAAGCAGTTAAATATGAATGAAGAAAGACCTGTCAACTTGAAAGCCAGGTTGAGACTCTGCACTGATTTCTTTTCAAGTATGGACACTCCAGTGCCCAACGTATTTGTAAGCTCCCTGAGTAGAGAGTACTCTGTATTTTACCTTTGACACCTTGTGAAGGAGCAGGGTTTGAAAGGAAAACCTTGCTCCCTGAACAAAGTAGAACCCTACTAAACCAGTTGAGGATTAACCTCTATGAGCTGAGGCAGCAGTGAAAGCAATACTTGTTATCATAATAACACCAGTAGTAGTAACTACCACTTTCAAGGCATTTTCTCATCTATATTATCTGGATAGGATTATTTCTTGCTAATGCAAAGGCAGATAAGTAACTCTCCTTGAACCTGTAGCTATGCCCTCTGAAACACCTAGCATCCAAGGTCAGCACAAGTAGGAGAAAAGACAGAGGAAGTATACTGGTTCTTATTGGCTTTGACCCAAATGGATTGACATTAGTTCTGCTCACATTTCATTGGCTGGCATTAGTCTCATGCTCAGAACTTACCTACAAAAAAGGAGATTGTAGATGAGAACACGATATTTGGTGAGCACTAACCCATCATCTTATATGATCACCTAAGCATCGGTGAAGCTCTGGGAATTTAAACAACATGTCCAAGGTCATGTATTAATGAGTGACTATATCCCTAATTATTTTTCTATGTTCTGCACTTACTTACATCTCAAAATCTCTTTGGCTCAGATCACATTCTTTCTGTCTTACTAATCTCTATGCTTCACAAAACCAAAATGCTGGTCAACACCACAGGTAATGTCATGCTTACCTAAGGTCACATATGCAGTTGTTAGAAACTATTCTTGTGAGCCACCAGAAAAGTCATATAATTGTCTAAATATGGTGCCATTCATTTGTGAATAGTAAAGGGCATCTGTAGCTAAAGACCCCAGTCTGTGAAAGAAATAAAAATATCCAAAGTTTCAAAGGGAAAGAAACATTTTTTTCATGAAAAAATGTTAAAACATTTTCCTGGCCCATCAATCACAATGACATAGGCTTTAATTATTCAAAAAGAAATTTTATTTCTGGAATCAAAGATTTGGATCTTTCTTCACAAGGTAAAAGTTTTGAGATATTCACTCTGCTGAGTGCTCTGTAAGATTTACTCTGACCTTATTAGAATTTAACACTCTGTAAGATAAATTGATGCCCATGCTTCAGAATAGGAAGGCTCTCTCAATCTATTTTCCAGAAAAACCATCATAAACCACAAATCAGATCATGTCACTCCTTCTGCTTAAAAAACTCCTTGGCTTCCTTGCTGGACACTTTTGGTTGACTACTCAATCTCCATTCTTTCCCCTTTTTCCTAGCTAACCAAACCTAGATTTTATTCAAGCATTAGGCAGATAATGTATTCAGGAAGAGCACATCCCTCCCAAATTCCAGGGTATGATTAAAAATACCTTATGTCAATCACTCCCCATTCAAATGCTTACTTTTCCAACCTCACTATGTAGCCAGCTAGGGACAAGCATGTGATATAGCTTTTTTCAGGGAGACATAAGGGGAAGTCATCCGGAAAATGTCCAGGAAAACTGATACAAACTCAAAAAGAGAGGTTTCCAGCACTATTTCTTCCCCTTTCTTCCTACCTTGAAAATAATTTTGTAAGAGGTGATGCAAGAGAAACAAGAGGAAGATCCTGAGCTATTGCAGATATTGTTCAGATGCTGCACCAATTGGAGTGATCTCTAGACTTCTTGCTCTATGAGAAAATTAAATGTCTGTATTACTTAAGCCATTGTCAGCTGGATAGTCTGTTACTTGTGACCTAAAACATTCCTAATTGATAAACTACAAGTACCTAAAGAAGAAAAAAATGGTCTTCAAGTTCTCTATCAATCTGGTCCCAATCTACTCCTTCAGCCTCACCTTCAGCCACTGTCTTCATCTCATGAACCCATACTCCATAATGAACTAAAATCAGTTCCCTGGTTTACCATGGATCATTATGCTTCCTTGAGATTACATACATCCATCCCTCTCCCAGGACTTTTCTTCTTCCCTTCTCCATCTAAGTCTTCCTTAAAGATCTCAAGTCAAATGGCACCTCTTCCTGTATTCTCTCCTGACTCCAGCATGCAGAATTAACTTCTTCCTTCAATAATATTCCATAAAACCTTTTAAAAACCTCTAGCATGTTCTTAGTTGCTCATTTGCCTGATAGTTTACCTGCCTGCCTCTCTTACTAGACCAAAAGCTTCTTAAGGGCAGAGACTATAATTCTTTTACTTCTGCTTAGTCCACACCTAGCATAGTCCCCATGGAGGATTCTTGATAAATACTTACCAAATTAAAAAGAATCATCAGATGCCAAATTGTTGACTTTCCCCCCAGAATCGATAGGATCTTTTAAGATTAACCTGTCTATCCCCCTCATTTCACAGATGAAAAAAAAAGTGAAACCCTGCAATGACCCAGAATTTAGTGTCAGAACAGGTGTGGAACATAAACCTTCTGATGTTCAGGGCACTAAGATTTTTTTTCCATTTCTCAGTTTCTAGGCTGAAGCTATTTTTTAGTTTGACCGCTTTATTCAACTCTGGTGACATGACCTTCCCCCAGCTTTAGCTTTACCAGTCATAGAAATAATTTTCCATAAATCCTAGTTTAAGCACAAGGAAGAAGAGAGAAATGTCAGAAAGTAAAAAAGAATACATCCTAGCTTGGAAATCAATCATCTTTAGGATCACACTAACCTAGCAAGCCCTCTGCCTTACCAGAGACTTTCTGGCTTGCAATCCACATTTCCTACACTGGGCCTGGAAGCCATCCCGGACCTTCAACCAGAATGGGTGGGGTTTGTTACCTTGCATATTTCTGAATAGTCAAACTCCTCTCCTGCAAGCAGCTGAACTAAGCCCTCTGGCCTACCAACCACTATCTGATTTCCTATTTCAGACTGAAAAGAAAACACAGAAACACAATAATGACACATAATCTGACATATTGTGCCTGGAGACTCCTGCTACCCCACCCACCCCACATGAGAGCACTTGGACGCTGAGTTCAACCAGATATTCTTTTACCTCTGATACTAACTCCTAGCATGCTAAGCTCACCCAAGATGAGGCAGGAAGGAGTGGTGATGGCATTCTGGAAGGGCTTTGTCTAGGATCAGTATGTATTCGTGTATTCAACAAAAATTTATATCTCTCAACATCACTAGTCATTAGAGAAATGGAAGTCAAAACCACAATGATATCACCTCACACCCATCATGATGGCTACAATCAAAATAACAGAAAGCAAGTGTTGGCAGGGTTAAGAACATAAAATGGTGTAACCATTATGGAAAATGGTACAGTGGTTCCTTAAAAGATTAAAAACAGAATTACTACATGATCCCACAATTCCACTTATAGATATATATCCAAAAAAGTTAAAGCAGGATCCCAAAGAGATATTTGTACATCCATATTCAAGGGAGCACTATTCACAATAGCAAGAGTAGGAAGCAATTCAAAAGTCCACCAACGGGTGAATGTACTTAAAAAAAAAAATGGTATATACATATAATGTAATATTACATAGCCTTTAAAAAGAAGGAAATCACACCACATGCTGTAATATGGATGAACATCAAGGCATTATGCTAAGCAAAATAAACCAGTTACAAAAGGACACATATTGTATGATTCCACTCACATGAAGGATCTAAGGTAGTCAAATTCTCAAAAACAGAAAACACAAAGGCAGTACCAAGGATTGTTTTTTACCTACTGCTTCCTCTCCATCTATACTTTCCTTCTGCAATATCATATATTTGTATGTTGGGTCTCTTGAATGTCTGCCCCTGTCACTTTTTCTTTCAAGCTTTCCTTATTTTTATCTTTTTGATTAAGTATTTGTAACACGAATGACTGGTGCCCTGCTTCACATCCACTTGGCCAATCTCTGATGCCAACTGCAGCTGCAATGGACAGTGCCATGTGTGCTCAAACTCGCCTTGTGCTGACAAGCTGTCCACTTCAACCACTGCTCACATCTTGAAATACAGAGGAATTAACGTTCCCAGGGGCACCCCTCAATTAATGGGGAATGGAAGACAGTAGTTAAATGCTCTAGACTCCTTTCCTTCAGGGGCTCAATTCCAGGAAGAATTCTGTATAGTTCTCAAGAGGTCTCAGTGGAATTGAGTCTCGTTGCCCACAGCAGAGACTTCAACAATGCATCCTCATATTGGATTTTACTCGTCCCCTGTTTTATTCTCTGTCCTATCTCACTCCGGCTGTCAGGAATCATCTCCAAAACACACTGCCTGCACCCAAGTCCTTGTCTCTGTTTCTTATTTGGAATGACTAGGTTGGAGGGGAGGGAGAAGGAGAGCCGAACCAAAGAAATGTTTTAAGATAATTCTTTTATTTATCTCTCCAGATCATTAATCTGGACCTCAACATTAATCATCCTCTCCTTTAACTCAAATAGTCTAATTTTTACCTCAAAAATTAAGTTATAGGGGCGTCTGGGTGGCTCAGTCGGTTAAGCGTCCGACTTCGGCTCAGGTCATGATCTCAGTTCGTGGGTTTGAGCCCTGCGTCAAGCTCTGTGCTGACAGCTCAGAGCCTGGAGCCAGTTTCAGATTCTTTGTCTCCCTCTCTCTCTGCCCCTCCCCTGTTCACGCTCTCTGTCTCAAGAATAAACAAACATTAAAAAAAAATTAAGTTATAAAGAAGGTTATATCTTTCCCCCTCTGTCATTCCCTCTGTCTCATTCAATGATCATCCATCTCCTCTCGTAGATTTATTTCACCATGTTTGTGTCCTAATTGTTCATCTGATTTCTTCTCTCCTTTACTGATTGCTGGGGCTCATCAACCCTAAATGTTAGGATATCCTCAATTAGGGGAATCTGAAAGAAGGTAAAAGCTCAAGGTATATCTTATCCTATGGACTTGTGGTTTAAGAGCAGGCTATCAGCCTCCACAGAGGCTGCTAGCAGAAGCCTCTCTACTCTCAGTTCTACCAAAACTCCTTCAACATGGAGAAAAGGAAAGAGAGCCCACTCCTTTCAACTTCCTCCTGCCCTTTTGTAGGTTAAGGAAATGCGCACACTGCCATGAATTGCTACTAGCTTTTTTCAAATGTCCAAAGATCTCTGAAAAACAGCCTCTTCCCAGAACCAACAATCTCCTTTCCTCATCTTCGATCTCTGATTATTTCTCTGGGTGACTTCCCAAAAAACAGGAGAAATCCCATCAATTTCTTTCAAAGTACCTCAGCAGAGCCTAAGGCCTTATCCATACCCAGTCACTGAAAGATCCTGGCACCTGGTTAACTCAGAAGAAATAAACGTACTTGTGGTTGGAGTGGAAGAACTAGAGATATTTTCAGGTCTCAATGTTACTAATCCCCTACTCTCAGTTATGGATGATAAGTAAGCCTTTGGACTCGATGAAGTCATCTACAGAGTGAATACAAATAAAAAGAAGCCTGGGGGCAGGGGGTTCTGGAGCATGAAAACATTTAGAGGACAAAGAGAGGGGAAAACTTGTCAAAAATAATAAATATTTATTTAAAACTGTATTTTATTAATACAGTATAATACGTATTTAAATAAGATATTTATTAAAAACTGTATTTTATTAATAAAAATATAGAGAGGTAGCCATCACATCAACAGGCTAAAAAATAAAAATCATATGATCATATAAATAAATATAGAGAAAGTATTTGACAAAATCTAACACCCATCCATGATTTAAGGTTTTTTTTTTTTTTTTAAATAAACTAGAAATTAAAGGGAACTTATTCAACTTGATAAAGAATATCTACAAAAACCCTATACCTAATATCACACTCACTGATGAGACTCTAAGCTTTCCCACTAAGATCAGGTACAAGGCAAGGGATTCTCCTACCACTCCTTTTCAATACTGTACTAAAAGTCCTTGTTAGGGTAATAAGGCCAGAAAAGGAAAAGGCGTGTCTGGGTGGCTCAGTTGGTTGAGCGCCCGACTTCGGCTCAGGTCATGATCTCGCAGTTTGTGAGTTCGAGTCCTGTGTCGGGCTCTGCGCTGACAGCTCAGAGCCTGAAGCCTGCTTCGAATTCTGTGTCTCTTTCTCTCTCTGCCCCTCCCCTGCTCATACTCTGTCTTTCTCTGTCTCTCAAGAATAAAAATGTTAAAAATTTAAAAAAATAATTAAAAAAAATAAAGTTTAAGAAAAGGAAAAGATACACAGATTGGAAAGAAAAACATAAAACTTTGTTTGCAGATGATATCATCTGTGTAGAAAATATAAAAGAATCTACCAAAAAAAAAATACCCTCTTGGAACAAATTAGTGCAGCATAGAAGGTTAATACACAAAAGTCAACTGCTTTCTTATATACCAGCAATGAACAAATAGCATTTAAAATAAAAAACACACAACACCATTTACATTGGTAACCCCCAAAAACGAAATACTAAGGTATAAATTTAACAAAATATGTATGAGATCTATATGAAGAAAACTACAAAACTCTGATGAATGAAATAAAAGAAGAATTAAATAAGTGGAGAGGTATTCCATGTTCATGGATAGAAAGGCTCAATATTGTCAAGATGCCAATTCTTCCCAATTTTATGGATTCAACTCAATCTCAATCAAAATCCTAGCCAGTTATTCTTTTTCAGATATTGACAAACTAATTCTAAAGTTTATAGGGAAATGCAAAAGACCCAGAATAGTTAACACAATATCAAAGGAGAACAAAGTTGGAAGACTGACACTACTTGATGTCAAGACTTACTATAAAGCTACAGGAATCACGACAGCATGGTATCGGCAAAAGAATAGGCAAATAGATCAAGGAAATAGAATAGGGAATCCAGAAATAAACCTACATAAATGTAGCCAACTGACCTTTGACAAAGTAGCAAAGGCAATAAAATGGAGCAAAGATAATCTTTTTAATAAATGGTGCTGAAACAACTAGGTATCCACATGCAAAAAGTAAATTTAGGCACAGACCTTATACCCTACACAAAAATTAACTCAAGATGGATCACAGACTTAAATGTAAAATGCAAATGTATAAAACTCCTAGAAGATAGCATAGATTAAAACATAGATTACTATTGGGTATAGTGACAACTTTTGAGATACAACATGAAAGGCATGATCCAAGCAAAAAATAATTAATAAGCTAGACTTCATTAAAATAAAAAATGCCTGCTCTGCAAAGGATAATACCTAGATAATGAGAAGACAACCCACAGTCTAGGAGAAAATATTTGCAAAGGATCCATCTGATAAAGGACTGTTATCCAAAATATATGAAAAACTTTTAAATTTCAACAATAAGAATAATCCAATTTTAAAAAGAGCCAAAGAGTTTCACAGGCACCTCACCAAAGAATATATACAGAAGAAAGAAAGAAAGAAAGAAAGAAAGAAAGAAAGAAAGAAAGAAAGAAAGAAAGAAAGAAAGAAAGAAAGAAAGAAAGAAAGAAAGAAAAGATGCTCAATATCATGTCTCATCAGGGAAATGCAAATTATAACAACGAGATACCACTACACATCTATCGGAATATGCAAAATTCAAAACACTGACACCACCAAATACTGGTGAAGATGTGGAGCAACAAGAACTCTCATTCACTGCTGGTGGGAATGTGAAATGGTCCAGCCACTTTGGAAGACAGTTGACAGTTTCTTATAAAACTAAACATATTCTTACCATACAATCCTACAATTGTGCTCCTTGATATTTACCCAAAAGAGGTGAAATCTTATGTCCACACAAAAAATGAGCATGGATATTTATAGCAACTTTATTCCTAACTGCCAAAACTTAGAAGCAGCCAAGATGTCCTTCAGTAGGTGAATGAATAAATAAACTGTACTATATCCAGACAATGGAATATTGTTCAATGCCAAAAAAGAAATGAGCTATCCAGTCATGAAAAGACATAAAAAAGCTTTAAATGTATATTACTATGTAGAAGAAATCAATCTGAAAATGCTACATACATGACTCCAATTAGATGACATTCTGAAAAAGGTAAAACTATGGCAACAAGAAAAAAGATAAATAGTTGCCAGGGGTAGAGGGAGAGATGAATAGGTGGAACACAGATGATTTTTAAGGCAATGAGAATACTCTATATAATACCATAATGGTGGATACATGTCATTACACATTTGTCCAAACCCATAGAATGTATAACACCAATAGTTAGCCTTAAGGTAAACTACAGACTTTGGGTAATTATGATGTGTCATCATCAATTAGAACAAATGTCCCAACCCTAGTGGGAGATGTTGATAATGGGGGAGGTTACACACATGGAGAGGGAGGGGGAATATGGGAAATCTCTGTACTTTCCTCTCAAGTTTGCTATGAACCTAAAACTATTCTAAGAAATAAAATCTTAAAAAAAAAAAAATAGAGAGGGATAGGTAGCATTGAGAATTGTGTCAGCAAAGAGGTCCTCAGAGGACTCAATTAATACAATAAGTGACTCTTCAACCTTAGATAGTACAAGACAGAAAAGAGGAGAAACAAAACTGCAACCATCAGTGAAATTAATTCAGCTACCTTCCCTTGGCAGAAAAAGCAAGCTGCAAAGGAAATAGCTCATGCATTTAATGAATGAAGAGCACATCAGCCAAGCAACCTAGGGGACAGCACCCGTGTCCACACAGACAAGAGAATAGTCCAGGTCCTGGACGGGGAATCCAGTCATTTGCAAGACTCAGTGAATACAGGGAAACCCCGATAAAATTGGGAGTCCAAAAATAGGAATAAAGATATCACCAAGGCCCCCTTTACCAAGGTAAAAAACACAGTACTTGTTTGAAGAGTGGGAAAATAATGAGTTTATATGGAATTCCAACTTCTATACTTCTTAGCACTACATATATAAGGTATAGCATATTTAATGTTTATTAAACTGAAGAGTCTGGTAAAGGTACTTTCTTTATATTTCAGATAATCACAGGAGAACTAGGAAAGGCAAAGATGCTACCCAAAAATATTCCATGAAAATATTTACTTGAATGAATTCATAAAAACTGAATGATCAGGCATGCTACAAAATAATTTTTAAAAATAGAACTTCCCAGTTTAAAATCACCTTTGCTTACCTAATTTAAAGCAATCCTTAAAACAGTCCTGTGTGAAAAGTAGTCAGATATCATAAATATCCCCCATTTTATAAATGAGGAAATTAAGGTTTAGAGAAGTTCAATGACTGACTCTAGGTTACTTGCTAAGTGACAGAACTGGGACCAAAACCCAGGGCTGGCACTGCCTCTGCCGAGGAAAGCATGGAAGGAAGGGTAATGACTTCTAATTGAAATGTCTACCAAGAGTGTGATGAGCTAGTGTGGGTAACGGCTGCCCCGACTCAGGCTGGGCCGGCATCAGGCCAAGAGCAGCCTGCTTCCCAAGCATTCCTTCACTTGTTCAAGAGATCATGAAAATTAAATTGGGCTATAACCAGGCCTTAATTCCCCACCCTTGATGTGAGGAGCCATATTTGTCTCATTAGCCTAGGTCATAAACTCCAGCAGGAGGGAGAAAAGGAGGCAGCAGATGAAAGTGAGGGAGGGAAAGGGAGACAACTGTATGAAGAGAAGGCAAGGTGGAGGAAAGCAAGAGGTTCGTGAAGGACAAGTACACCTCCTTCCATTAGGGGTGCTCTCCTCCCTGGCATAATCATAATTGTATTTTAAGTACACGTAGCTGTTTGTAGTTTTCTAAACAATTGTGTGTGCTCTCTCATTTGATCCTCATTATCTTCCTGGGAGTCAGGGCTGAGAGGACCAATTCCACTTTAGCAGGAAAGGGATGAGGCTCTGAGAAACTGACAGGCTTGTCCAACTAGCAGACCCAAGGCCAGTAAAGCCTGTTTTTTTCCTCCTACTCTGTAAACAGCAGGCCACAGTCTAAATCCCCTTGAGCTACACAGGGGCAAAAGGTAGAGCTCCAGTATTCTTTTGAACATACCATGCTGCCTCTCTTGTACCTTTCAAATCACAGAAACATACTGAATGAGGATTTTTATTTCTACAGAGCAATAGGAGTTTGGGTATAATCGTTCTATTACTGAATAGTTAAAAACCCAATGGATTGTCCCTCTTCTTTGATCTATGTTGGAACATGAACAAATTGCCTTATTGATTAAGCTAATGTGGGTCAAGAGTAGGAACTTAGAATTATTTTTGTTTAGTTTACAGATATCTCTGCCATAATGGTATGAATCAGAGAAACTTGATCTAAATCAAGCATGAAAGTCTTGGCTTCAAATTACATCTTTTGGATGTTTGCCTTCCACATAAAAGAAATATAATGATTGACTATCTCCAAAGAATAAAGCTCTTCAGAGAAACAGAACAAATACACTTCTAGAAAGATAATGAAGTGCTATACAATGATATGGGCTGTCAAATACAAGAATTCAAATTTGGTCTCTACCATTTAGTGGACAGTATATCATGGATAAGACAGTAATAAAGAGCATAGATTGGGATTCAAATAGATCTAGGTCCAAATACTGGCCCTATCATCTCAGGAAAGTGATACTGGACCTCTCAAAACTTTTAATCCCACCATCTATACAGTGGGGATAATCATGCCTGTTTTACTTGATTATGCTGAACAAATGGTAACTATCACTATTAAGGCACATATATTCTTCAATGGAAATAGGTTTTATTATATCCTTTGCCTAAATGGCAAACCTTGGGACTTAAATAGCTCAGCTATACCACATAAGGTTTTTTCCAATAAAAATAATGATTGGACATCACCCCTTTTTTATTTTTTGCATTGGTACCAATTTGGTGAGTGCTTCTAAATTTACCTACCCTAGATAATAAACATAGATTATATTTCTGCTTCAAGTAGATAGAGTTCACACTATACATATGATACTAGTAAACTTCTATTGGATTGTGTTGGAAAACGATAGGACTTAGTCTATTGAAACAGGTTTCAAAGGTTTGGAAGAAAAATAAAATATTCAATAAATGTCTTTTAAAAGGAATTGTTAAGAATTTAGTTGGAAGTTTTAGTTTATGGCAAAGCATAAGCTTCCCATACCTAAGTAGTTCCACTGTAGTCTCTGAGGTTAATGCAGCATTTTATGGGATTTTTATTTGTTTTTTGTTTGTTGGTTGGTAATGAAGAGATTGGCCCATATTCATTAGGCTAAATCTTCAAAGAAAAATCAGTTTGTCAACACGCATTCAAATACAATTTTGGAATCTCCTCAAAAAAATCTTCCAATAACCAGAGGTAGTATACAACAACCTTCATGGCTGGCAGAATTTCCATGTACCTTCTAAGGAAATAATTTAAATGACCTCTACACAAACGAAATCCAAAGATGCTCAGGCCCCAAAGCTCTGATTCTTGGGAGAATTACAAAGGTATAAAAAAAGCCCCCTCTACCTACTGATCACTCAGTTATTGCATGTTGTTCTCCATTCACTGAGCTAGAACAAGATTGCTAGAACTTGTTCTAGCTGACTGTGTGTCCTTTGGAAATTCAGTTCAAATGTTACTGTTTCTTCTCTTAAAAAGAATTACTTTTTGAAGCAAAATAGTATAAAATTCCAGAGTCAGAATGCCTGGATTTGGATCTCAGATACCCACAGCTAACATATGCAAGTCAGAATTCTAAGATAGGAAGGGAGGGAGGGAGGGAGGGAGGGAGGGACAAACATATGCGCGCACACACACATATTTATGTATAAAATGGTATTTGACACATATAACAACTCTATAAAGTAGATACTTGTATTGTTCCCATTTTACAAATGAAAAAAATGAGGCATTGAAAATTTAAGAGACTTGCCCAGGATCACATAGCAACTATTAGAACTAGAATCCAACACTGGCAACCTGGGTCCATCCTGCTCTTCTCCCTCTCAAAGTCAGTTACTTACCAGATGAGTGGCTTCACATGGGCAAGGTACTCAACCTCTCTATGCCTCATCTGGTATGTGGAGATGACTATAGATCACTAACATATAGCAGACGTGTAGGATTGTTAAATGGATTAACAAAGATATTTCCTATCTTTTTCTTAGCATAGTCCTTGGCACCTAGTAAATGCTCAACAAAGACTATACATTATTTGTAATACTATCTTCTGGGTGAGGTCAGGAACATTTTATTCATTCACTCATGTATGCTGCCGAGCAAGTCATTAAACCTCTCTGAGACTTCATTTCTTCATCTGTAAAATGGGATCATATAATATCAACATCACAGAATTATCCTGGCACACAAAAGACATTCATCAAAATACTTGATTAATTAGTGGAATCTCTTCATGCAGTATCTAACACAGTGCCACATGGAAATAAGCACTGCAATAAAAACTTCTTGATCATAGCAATCCATAATGTAAAAATGATAATATTGCCTCCTCCTCTTCCCTGGAGATCTGTGAGGATAAATGAGACAAGCTCTAGGATAGAGATTGTTAGGAGAAAGGTGCTTTATAAATCTAAGAGGTTGCTATTAATGATCATCATCATAATAATAAATTTGGTATTGGAGAAATCATAACTCATCATGCATTACTCCTCAAGGGAAGCCTATCAAGGCCTCCTTCAATGACACAGTGGCAGCTGGTGCCTGAGGCTTTGAATCTACGGAAATATGAGAGGGAAGACAGTGATGTTAACAGAGAGAAATCAGAGAGGAATTTGAGCTGGCTATGTAAAGAGGACCTTCTCTTCCATGCCCTCCTGCCTCCCTATCCTCCACACTTCTCATACCAGGTCTCCAACCAGGTCTCTGGGAACACCAGAGCTTAGGTTCTGATCTTCAATTTCACAGGCCCCAGAACTCAAACACGTCCATACATCTGAGCCTATCAGAGTCTTAAAGGCACTACCCTACAGGGAAGTCTCAGAGAACCAGGCAAGCTGGGCAGGGAGTTTCCTCATGGTAGCCTGATACAAAACTCTCTATTCAGCAAGCCACAGTTTCAGCTCCAAAGCCAAAAGATGGCCCATATTGGAGAGATGAAGACAAAACTAGTATCACATCATAAAGGCAAGAGCATACAGATCTGAACAAGAATCCAGCTACCCTGCTTAGACTCGTGTGGTAGGCTCTGTTCCCAGTAAAACAGAAGGCTCTCAGAAGGGACACGTAAGGGTTAAAGAAGATAGAGTCCATGATGTGTCTAGCAGAGCAACTGACCCAAAAGCCCTCGGGTAATGATAGCAATCATCACTGGGGTTTCTGTGCTGCTAGTATTTTTATTTTGATTATTCAAAAAAAAGAATGTGTAGCAAAGCCAGGCTAAAATGAGAAAAAAGGAATAGTCCAGTCAGCTGATCAGATGAAGCTACCCCCATATGTTCCATAATTTGGTCAACAGTGTCCTTAAAGGAATTGCATCAGGCTGGACAAACTTGCCCAACTCAAGAGACACTGATACAGAGACCGGACACAAATATATTCATTATAGATTCAGATGTCCATTTCCAGTAACCAAGCTGTATCAAGTACACGAGAAACCAAATTAGCTATTGAAAGATGACTTGGTGAGCATGAGATCATAGAAAATTGGAGGGTCCAGTGGGATATTTATCCAGGTATGTCAAAGCTAAATAGATTCTCTCCTACAATAGACTCCACCTCCTAAATGATCTGAATATTGGTCACTCATGTCAAGTATGTGACATTCAGATACTTCTGTTTTACAGAAAACAGAGGCTTGGAGAGGTTGCCACACAAGCCTAAGCAGGGCAGCTACATTTCTGTTCATATCTGTATACTCTTGGCCATTATGATGTGATGCTACCTAATATGTCTCCTTCCAGTGTTCAGAGCTGAAGCCTTAACTCCCCCTCCCCCAAATCCACATAGAAACTTCTCTCTATAAAGTTTTGAAGTCAACGAAACCTGGATTTGATTCCGTGATTCACCAGTGACAAGCTGTGTGACCTTGGAAACATCTCAACTTATCTGAACTTCAGTTTGCTGATCCATAAAATAGTGGTAATAGCCTACCTCATAGGCTACTGTGATGCTTAGCAAGAATGTATATAAATACTTAGCACAGTGTCTGTGTGATTATTGTTATAGTAGCTACTACTTAATTCTATTAAACCCACTCTTTCTCAATTTCTGTGATTCTAGTCCTAAACAGAAATTCTAAACACAGTGATTTACAACTGTTCTGCATCCACTCCCATGTCCACTCAATCACACAAGTATAAACACATCTCTGGGGCTGGCCATGTCCAAAGATAGTTCAATTCATTGATTCTTTAATGATTTTGAGATACTTTACCTTCAGAGGGTGACCTCATTACCTAATTCTGAGGACATCTCACTATAACTGATGTGTGCAGGGAAAAGAAGAGGCATTCTGAAGACCCAGAGGAATGCAAAGGACTGAATATTCTGCCAACACCATGCAGCTTTCGCTCCATAAACTGTAGCCATTTCTATTTTTCTGCCCAGAGCATTTTCTTCTTCCCTAAGACCAGCCCCAGTTTGAAAGGACGATTGTTTTCCCTTGCTACTCTTAGTCAAGCAGCCAGTACTAACAGGAGCGTTAGAAGGATCATCTACAGTGATGTCACATTTTACTTTGGATAAAATGTCCCAGATAGCACTTTTCCCAGTGTCTTTGAACAGTCACTCTCTATTTCCAAATGCATGTGAGCTCTCTTCAATGAAGAAACACATTAACAGCAACCTCTCTATTCCCTCTAGGTTGCTTGTAAGCCTTCCTGTGTTTTCAATCTTCATAGAGCTCCAAAATCAACTGTGTTGAGTGATGCGAATACCAGGCTTCTCATTTCAGTAAGGAGATGGCTGGATTGGAGACTGTGAAGATTAATAAAAAGAAAAAAATCTACACCTAGAAAAACCACTGGTTTGAGAAAAAAGTAGAGCATGATAAAGATGATGATTCAAAAAAAAAAAAAGAGGATGATATAAAATATTCCCTTCTTATCTAGAGTGGTGAAAAACTAGTGTAGGAGCAGGGCGATGCTGACCTGCTCTTTCATAACACTGGTGATAAGCAACAGGGATTCGGAATGGGGAGCGTGTTACAGCAAAGCACAAGGTTGGAGGTTTGGGATTCAGATCACAGAGAAAGGGGTTGTTGATTTAAGTGATGTGGAGAAAATGGAGAAGGTATTGCTTAAAGCAGTAACCAATGTTGTTTATTTGGGATACGAGCTAGAGAATATTATTATGGCAGAGAAAAGAAGTTATCTCTTGTGAATTGTCTTGAATTATGGGGGGAACGAGAGAGGCTCACTGAGTATGACATTTAGAATTGCAATTTCTAAGCAGAGCGCCATGTCTGATATATCATTTATTGTCTCTGCCTCTATCTTTCCAAAGCTGCATTAAGGACAGATGTGAACCTCACTTCCCTAGGTCTCCATTTTCACATTGATTTGGAGGACATTTATTTTCCCTTCTCAACAGAATCATATATTTTCCCCTCTCTGAAGGTTTAGTTCATCACTAAATATTCAGGTCTAGGAAGAGATTTTCTTTCCTCTTTGTGCATGATTTGTCTCTCTCTGGAGCTGAGCGCCCCTTTGGTTGAAAACAAGAATCTATACAAATAAAGGGTACAGGTGAAGAGATAGTGTGGGTGGATGAGCAGAGGGAAGGTTTCTCCAGTTGTGATGGAAATGTGTGCTTGAGTCTTCCCATTTTAGCTGATTTTACAGGAAGGAAGAAACAATGCTCATCCGATCAGGTATCAGATCCTGCTGGCTTAGAAGATTCAAAAGGCAGTTTCAATTACCATGCAGTGTACTCCTACTTCCCACTGAAAAAGCAGTATGCATATTGCAGATTCTCTTGGTTGCTCTTTGAAGATGAAGTTTCCACACCATCCCCCCTGCATTTCAGGTAGAAATGAACTGATTCCAGAGACAGACATTCAAATTTCAGAGAATCAATGAATTTTTTAACTGGAAAGAATCAATATACCCATTTTTTGGTAGCTGGACAAACTGAGATATCAGAAGGTACTTGACCCAGTCAAGGCAATATATTTTTACAAGTGGTTGTATGTGTATATTTATGTGTTTTCTGTAGCACTTTGGAATTCTGTTTTCAGGATGTGTTGGGAACCTCACACTTAGCACAGGGTCTTTGCACTAGAAGTAGCACACAACCCTTTCTTGCATGGTCTTCCCACCTTCCCACCTGGGGAACCCACCTAGGGCTCTGTGAAGGGGTACAGGTACAGCTGCCTTCATATACCTAAATGGAAAAAGACTTTCCCTCTGTTCTCATTATTCTGCATCCCACACAAACACACTAGCCACTCCCTCCCCACTTCTTTTAATTCCTTCTGTACACTGAGCCTTCTGAAATAAAAGCCTGCAAAGTCTGTTGTCTTCTAGCAACTTCTGCTTT
Source organism: Panthera pardus (assembly GCF_024362965.1). Lineage (NCBI taxonomy): Eukaryota > Metazoa > Chordata > Mammalia > Carnivora > Felidae > Panthera > Panthera pardus. The sequence continues at coordinate 67,054,909 of NW_026526766.1, read as the reverse complement.
CAGCCCTACAGCTAAAGCTCTGGAGAAAAGAGATCATAAGACACAAATTAATATCTCAACAAATTATTCTACTACACTTGTCTTCTAGACTCCTGCCCCTGGGGCTTTGTTCATGCTGTGCCTTCTACCAGGAAAGTTCTTTCCTCTTCTCCCCTAGCTCTCCAAGTTTTGCTATCCCTCTATTGTCCAGGAAGCCCTCCTTGACCTCTTCACACAATTCCTAAGGCCTTCCGTCTTTATTATTTCATGTCTCAAACCCATGTGACTTTTTTCCAATCAGATTGTTAGTTCCCTAGGGGCTCTTTTGTGTCCCCCAGATTACCTAACATACCAGTCTAGCCAGTCACATGACTTCAAGTGAGGTTGGGTTTGTATCCTAAACAAATTATTTTTCCTCCCAAGACATCATAATAACCTCAGACTGCGGCCGGTAATATTTTTCCTCAAAAGCTTTATTAAAGCTTAATTGGTTTTTTTTTCTGATTATATAGATGACATTCTCATTGTAAAAAAGAATTCAAAACTACATAGTACGGTAACAATGGGATGGAAAAGGTTACATGAATTCTACCTTCTTTACGTAAGGACCATTAACATGTTCTTCACCATCTTTCATATACCTGTTGATGACTCTATATGTGTATTTTTATATATACAGGATTTTACATTTTATATAAATGGGGTTATTTCATAAATACTGTTTTTAAGTGGAGAATATTAAAGATCATGTGCAAAAGCATCAAGCAACATTAGTAAGTAAAAATACTAGTTTAATTGGAACTTCAATAAATAGTTTAAAATGAACAAAAAGTGTTTCCCATAAAATGTGAGGAAGAAAGGAAAGCAGAAGATGTCCCAAGACCATTTTCCTGTCTTTAGGCACAACTTCACTGAAATATTCCACTTAAATTGGCCCAGGGGCCAAAGTAAGTGTCACAAAGAACAAATGAACATTCTAATTGGAAATTCTATACCCGACAGATTTCTTCAGCCTAAAGTGGCTTTCAGACATTGCACATATTCTCAGTTCACCAGCTGGAAGCACTGAATGGGATGGACAGAGCTATACAACTTGGGTAAAATATTTACCAAAGTCAAGACAAAGTGACCAGACTGATGTGTATCTTCTCTGGATATCTTATAGAGGAGACCCCAGCTGCTAAAACCCAGTAAAGAACTGGGGTGCTTTCGGGGTGCCTGGGTGGCTCAGTGGGTTAAGTGTCCGACTCTTCACTTCGGCTCAGGTCATGATCTCATGGAGGGTTGATGAGATCAAGCCCCATGTCGGGGCTGTCAGCACAGAGGCTGCTTGGGATTCTCTCTCTCCCTCTGTACCTCCCCCCACTTGCCTGCACGCTCTCTCTCAAAATAAATAAACGTTTATTTAAAAGAAAGAACCTTAGCTTTCTTATCATGAGAAATAAACATATCTCATCTATCAGCAATGACATTAAAACCCACGTTAGAAAACTGGGAGCTATCTCCTTTTAATAGTCCTCAGTTAAAGATCAAATCCAGACCTAAAAGAAATTCTGTTTCCATGAAGAATAAATGTGATAATGGAATTCTCCCCGCGACAACACCCCACTGTCTTGGTGGTAGTGAGCTTCACATAGTCTCTCCTCCTGTCCCTTGCAGAGAGGCTAGAGTCTGTGTGCCACTCAGACAATCCATCACCACCCATTCCTGCCACCGGAAGTATGACTAATACATTATAAATGGTTCTTCTTCTGTCGACTAATCGGCTGGAACGTGATGCCTGCCATGACACGTAACAGTCCCGCTGTCCTGCTAACAGACACACAGGATGTGACCACCTCCACACAGGTGTGTATTCCTGACAGAGACTGAACAGCCGGGTGGCGGAGCCTGGCAGCAGCCTGAGCCTCTCTCATAAAAGAGTACAGACATCCAGGGCTAGGACCATGAATTTCTCATGCTATCCTATTTCCTTCAAGGCATTTGTCACTATTTAAAATTAAATTACTTACTTATTTACTTATGTCTGTCGCTCCCATTAGATGGTAAAAGAAGGGCTATGCTTTTTTCATCACTAAAATTAACTCCCTCATCTCCTTCTAGTTTCTTCTCACATCTCACTTTCTCAATAACCAATACACCAAACTTAACAGTCCTCTACACACAGTGACCTCACTTTCTCAGGAAAGTGTTTCTGGAATTCCTGACCTCACTTTATCTGTTTTTTACTTTTCATGTTTTTTTTTAAATAGCTTCTATCATCTTCTAACATTATGTATGATGAATATCACTTATTGCTTGTCTTCCTCTATGAGAATGAAAGGTATATGGAGGCTGAAATCCTGGTCTGTTTCGTTCACAGATGAATCCCAAGAACCTGGAAGAATGACTGGAACATAATAGGTATTTAACAAATATTTATTGAATAAATGAAAAGAAATTATTCGCTTTATCCTTAACTCCCTAAGAATGCCTGGAATGGAGAATCTATTGCTTTCCTATGGAAGCCTCTGAGTTTACAAATATTTCCTCCAGGGTCCAAGTACTTGCCTACCAAAATGTCTTTCACTCATCGTCCTATGTCCCTAGTTAATAGCATGTAATAGGAAACAAATGTTTGATAAACTAACCAATTAATAAGTAACTGAATTCGCTGTACTCAATGCTCAAATGATTGATAATGACTGATACTCCATGTCTGACACTCTTTTCTGACAGCCTGTTCCCCTAACATAATTAACACCAACCTATCCCATTATAGCTCAATTAAACTAACATTTCCTGAATACCTATTATAGTCACTATACTAGATACTGAGGGGGACAGTCAACAATACTAACAAGTGTTTACTGAGCACTTATTTCATGCCAGAAACCATGCTAAGCACTTCACATATATAACTCATTTAATCTTAATAACCGTATGAGGCAAGGATTACTATTATGCCCATTTTACAGAGAAACTTAAACCTTAAGAGGTAACTTGTCCAAAGTCAGGCACACAGTGACCAAAACAGTAAACAGGCAAAGCCCAGATCCTCACTCAGACAGCCCTTACTCCAGAGCTCATACTCCTAAGCTCAGTGATGATCTAAAGATGAAGAGCAATCTGAAGTAATTTCTCAAGAAGTTGTATACATTGAGGAAGGAAAAAACCATCTTCAAAAGTTATAAATCTCCATTTTTTTTTTTGGTCCCCAATGCCTAGTATGGAATATAGCTCGCAGTGAGTAACGAATATATTTTGGCTAAAAGAATAAAGGATATTAAACAGTAAAAAGAGGCAAAACTACAAGAGAGAAACATTAATTCTAATTGGAGGAAACCTGCAAACAATCTAGGACAATGGATTTAAACCAGACCTGAAAAAATATGTAGGATTCTAAAGGATCTAGAAGGAAGTCATACTTAAAAGAGAATATATTAGTTATCTATTGCTGTGTAACAAATTACTTCAAACTTTAGTAGATCAAAACAAAAACAAACATTTATTATCCTTATAGTTTCTCTGGGTCTGGTATTCAAGAACAACCTTGCTAGGTGATTTCAACTTGGGATCTCTTGTGAGGTTGCCATTATGATGTCGGCTGGGGCTACAGTCATTTGAAGACTTGGCTGGCAAGAAGATTCTCTTTCAAGGTGACTCACTCACATGGCTAGAAAGTTGAGGCCAGTTGTTGGTGGAAGCCTCAGTCTCTCCCTACAAAGGCCTACTCCATAGGATGTATGTCTTCAACAGTGGCAACTGGCTTCACCCAGAGTGAGTGATCCAACAGGGAAAGACAAAGAGCCAGGCAGAAACTATCTCTTTAAGGAACTAGCATCGGAAATCATATAGCATCTCTTGTGCCACATTCTATTAAAGGCAAATCACTAAGTCTGACTCACATTCAAGGAAGGGGAATTAGGCTCCACCTTTTGAAGAGATGAGTGTCAAGACTTTGAAGACATATTTTAAAACCACCACAGAGGCAGCCCATAGGAGAGTACTGGGCAGGTTCCGGAATGACAAGTTATCCAATGTCCCAGTAAATGGACTTCTATAACCTGGTGACCTCTCTTATTTTTGCAATTTTCACATCACTCCATCTATTTCTTATATTTTGATCCTCTGGTCTTTTTCATTTTGCAGGGAGAATCTTTCAACATTTCTTATTCAGTTAATCCATTCCTCCATTTAATTTAAATATAGCTCTACTCAGTGTGTTTAGCACTAGAAATATAAAAGTAAAAAAGACATGACCCTACCATTCAAGGAGTTTGTTATCCATTTGATAATCCCAAATGCAGCCCACAGAATAATCACAAACAATATGTCAAAGGCCATAACAGAATTATATATGAAGTGCAAGGTAATACAGAGGAGACTATTTTTCTCATTAGAGGGACCTCATTACCCTATTAAGAGTTTGGACTTCATCTTCTATGCAACAAATGTTTTAAAGCAAGTGTGTGCCAAGATTCAGATCTGTATTTTAAAAAGACAATTTTGATGGCAACAGAGAGGATGCAATTGGTAGAGGGTATGTGACCAATGGCATGTGAAATGGAGAGTTTGAAATATACTTGAGAGTTGTTTATTAGGAAGAATCGACAGGACCTGGTGATTAATTACATAGACAGAAAAAGGTTGAGAATAACTTCTAGATTTCTAAAGAACATAGGATGGCCTCATTAACTAAGACAGGAAGAGGGTCCAGATGTGGGGAAGAAAATGAAATAAGTTCAGTTTTAAATATACTGAGTTTGCTTTGCGTTTAGTTACCTTGTGGAAGGATGTGTCACATCAGTGGTAAGAAATATGCAACTGAAGTTCCAAGAGAGAAGTCCCAGCTGGAAATATAAATTTTGGAAATACTAGCATTCCTGTGCTAGTTAAACTCATAGTATTGAAGGAGATCATCAAAAGAGCTTGTAAAGTAGAAAAGGCAGCCAAGAATGGGACCTTGGGGGATACCAACACATAAAGGGTGTTGAAGAAACAGAAGGCATAAAAAACAGTGAGAAGGAGAATCCAAGAGAAAAGATATTCAAGAGAGACTTCAGGGTCATGAAACCTACAGAAAAGATTTCCAAGGAGAGAGAATCAACGGAAGCAAAGAGAGAGGCAGAGAGAGAGAAGGAAGGAGAGAGGGAGGGAGATGCAGAGATATCAAATTAGAGGCAGACTAAAAATTATACTTTACGTTTGTCAACTAGGAGATTATTAATCACCTAAGCATTTGAGTAAGGTGACATGGAATGGGATCCAGCTGCAGTATGTCGAGGGGTGAAAGAGGTGAGGGAGTGAACACAAGGGTAGACTACAAAAGTCTGAAAGTGAAGAACAGCAAAAAAGATTGACTGCTATTAGTATGAGGTGGGAAAGCGATCCATATAATTCCATCTCATTAGATGGCGTTTTCAGGATTCTGTTTTATTCTCAACCTAGTCTCAAAAAAAAAAAAAAAAATTCATTCCCTCTTTGGTTCTTGCAGCTGTTTCTACAAAAGCATGTCATAAAAGGGAAGCTGCTTTAAAGGCCAAGGAGAAGACTTAGAACACACAAGATGTCAACTTCAAGACACAATGCCAGTGATTCAAGAGATCTGAACTTACCAGCCTGCTCATTACATTCAATGGACCAAATCCCTTCTCAATTTTCAACGGGATTAGCTGGTCAATAATTTATGACATTTTCAAGGTAAGAGAAGGTCACCTAATTATTAATGAAGGTAACCAAAAAAGAGGGAAGTATGTGTTTATTTGATTTATGGAAACCTTCCCTTTACTCTAGGGAGCATGAGCCTATGAATATAAAAATCTTAGATTCATGATATTTTTCATCAGGGTAATATTTTCATCATTTATCAAGACATTCACAAGAATAATTAGAATTGAACATAAATTTCCACATTAGTAGATGAATGGACAAAACCTGAAGGTCCAAAAAATAAAGGAGTGCCATTGAATGACATAAATTAGCTCTCTGATGGGTAAAGCTGGGCATTTTAGGAGACTTTCACCAATCTGTTATGAGAACCAATGCAGAAACAGAGGCAAACTGTAAAGAATACAAGACCCAGGTAAAGAGGTCTTACCAAGAGTCCATTCTTTTTTTCTACCTTAGTAAAAACAATATAAAAAGTATATAGGAAATATGAAAAATAGAAGGGAATACTGCTCACAATATCATAACAACTGTTATCTTTGGGTGCTTCTTTTTAGTAACAATAGATATAACAACAGTTGATTACATTCATTTATTTCACAAATGTTTGCCAGGCATTTATCTTGTGCCAAAGACTGTTAGGGGCTGGCAAACAAAGCAAACCTGTTCCTGGCTTTATGTATCTCATATTCTAAAAGGAAAGCAGACACTGGTTCACTAAACATACACTTATTTGACCACAACTGATATGGATGACAGGAAAAAGAAGCATGGGGTATTGAGAAAGCAGTGTTGGCCAAATATCCCCAAGTTCTTTCACTTTTTGAGGACCTCTGTCCTTTACCACCTGAATAAAACAACTCAAGCTCCTTCCTGCATTTGACTGTAAAGCCTGTCCCTGCATTGAACCCTCCTGAGAAGTCCCAGGACAGGTGATTACTAGTCATGGTTGTCTCCTATCAGCCCAAATTTCCTCTAAACCACCCCCTGGGCCTATTCTTCAGTGCATCTCATGTGCTCCAGCTCCCTCTGATTGATCTCACCATAACCATAAGAGGTTCACTCTTCAAGGCAGCATTTATAATACAAGAATAACTCTAAATGAGCCACTAATATAGCTCTACTAAAATTTTAATGAGTGGAGAGGGGGGAGGAAAAAGAAGAAAATTAAAACAAAAAGTACTGTATGCCAGACATCTTTGCATCCATTATGCACCCACACAAATTGTCACAGGGTATCTCCTGTTGGAACCTTCCCTTCTCATTAGTCTCTTACCTCTTGCCATTTCTCTAAGACCTGTGTTTGTTCAGAACCAAGTCCTTCCTTCCATTTCCTCTTCTCCTCCCAATGTCAAGGCTCCTTACAAAGTACTGATCAGAGATGCACTCTAATGAAGCCAAAAATTATTATACAGCAAAAACAAAAACACTTCTAACATTCATTTTATTATTCAGCAGAAAAGTTTACTTTTCTTAACCTACAATTCTTCATAACACTTCACATCATATTGACTTTCCTAGCAAAAGTTCCAGTGCTGTGTCTTCCTAACAAAATATTAGGTTTCTCCTTGAGAATAATTCCTCAACATAGAATGTAGAAGTGGTTTTAGTTGTTTAATAGTTTTTCTTTCAGCTACAATAATTTATCAGTGGGGAAAAATGAGCTCTTTGTACACTGGAGAGTGGTGTGGTCTTGTAAATTTTAAAAGTTCATTCTGATCAGAACTTTGAGCAAAGATTTAGCCATAAAAATTTTCAACCCAGACATATTTCGTTACGAAAAAAAGCGGAAGTAATCTAAATGCCCAACAAGAGAGAATGCTTAATTATGATAAAATCATTGGATGGAATATTATGTAGCCATTCAAATTATGTTCATTTAGACTTTGGGCAATAAAGGAAAATGTGCATTGTAATAAGTTAAAAATGCAGGATTCTGAGTTTAATACAGGACTTAATATCAAATATTCAAAATGTATTTCTCTAGGCTGTGAAAAAATGGAAATTTGACTACTATGACTAGTTCTCTCTCTCCCAGTCCCGAAAGATCAACTGCATGGACACTAAATAAGAGAGAGGAAAGCAAACATTTGGGGGGAACTATCTAAATACCCTGAGAGCCCCATAAAAGCCTAAAGGATGTAACAGTCTTAGGAAGGAAGGGGCTGAGGGGATGGAGAAATACTAGATCAGATACTCCAAGTATAGCAGAGAATAAATTGGAAGATAAGTGTACATTCTGCTCCTGACTTTCCTTAAGTTGTCTTGAAAGGACTATAGTTGCCTGTTACCCTGTGAGATAAAAATCATAGTGTCAACGGGAGAGTCACAGGTAAGAACCAAAGCCGTGGTAGGGTAAAGGGCCAGGGGGAAAAGGCAGAGGTAGATCAGCAGCCTTCCCCACTCCAACCTAGGGACTGGTGGATTATAATCCAATTCAGTGGCTTTCAAAAATCTGATCTCAATCCACAGTTAAGGAATATATCCCCTGGCATATATCTTTTTATGTGTAAAGATACAGATACAGAGCTAAAACAAAAATTTCACTAAACAGTACTTAACATTTATCAACGGTGACGTACTCTGATATTTTCCTCTATATTCAATTCTACTTCATTTTTAAAACAGTGGTTGTATTCCACTGTTTGAAAACCACTGATCTATTGAGATTATTATCTCTACTCAGTACTATTTCTAGCAAATAGTTTAAGGAAGAATCCCTAATCATAAAGGTTACCTGTCCATAAAGGATAGTCAACCGTTTATCTCTCCTCCTTCCTATATTCACATGAAGGAATATAACAGAGCCTAAGAACTAACCTCTTCTCCAATATACATTAGCAGGCTGGGTAGTTAATATTCCTAGGAAAATATGAGCTCATAAACCAAAATAATTAGTCATTTAAGATGGGCAATGATTATTTTTAAAAAATAAGCAAACTGAGCATGATATGCCACATGAAGTACAATTACAGAAACATATTCATAAATATTTTAAATTAAGCATAATAAACAATCTCAAAAATAAGACAAGATATTGATTAAATGAAACAAATAAGAATTCATTAAAATAACGAAATGAAACATTAACTATGAAAAATATAGTAGTAAAGGAGTATAAAAAAATAAAATAAATTATGGAGTGGATAGTGCTGATGAACAAATTAGAAGGTGTAAGATATAATCGAGGTGATCTTCCAGAAGGCAGCGAAAGTGATAATGACATAAAAATGATAGGAAAGCAAGCAATATAGAGATGAGAACTGGAAATACTAACGCTCAGATAATAGTAATTCCAGGAAGATATGGAAAAAAACAAGGGGATATGGAAAGAAATAAAGAAAATAAAAACCTCCAGATTAAAAAAAAAAAAAAAAGATGAAAAAGGAACTATGTTCAACTTGAAGGCTCAACACAGTGCCAAACAGAATACATGTAGAAAAACACACACTGAACTTCAGATCATCAAAGAGAAAGAAAACGTTACGATAGAAAGTTGTTGTTGTTGTTGTTTTTAAGATTCCAAAAAGAAGCTGGTTACAAACAAAAGAGAAAGAATCATAATGACATCACACTCTTCAAGAGCAAACACTGGATATAAGAAGACAATGGTTCATAATTTTCTTATCATGGCAGGAGAAAAAACTTTGACCAGGTTTTGTCCAGCGAAATTATCATGTAAAGGTGAGGGTGCAACAATTAATTTCTGGTCATGACAGAGTAGCAGGAATCAGATTTACCCTCCCAACTCAAACAACTGGAAAACTGGAAAACATATATGAAACATGAGTTTTCAGACACTGGACAATAAAATAGACATACTTCCAGTCAGACAAGAGAGAAATTATCACTAACGGGAATGATGTGGGCGCATCACTTACTACAAATCCTACAGAGAATAAAAGGATAATAAGCAATTACTGGGAACAAATTTATGCCAACAAATATGATGTCTTAGAAAAAACAGTCAAATACTTTAAAAGACACAAACTACCAAAATTCACTCTACCTAAAAAAAGGTTTTATTTTTGAATCATATTTTCATTGGGTTTAAGTAATCAAAGTTGACAACTTTTCTTTCATCAACAGTATATGTTGAATCCCCCCCCAAAATATATGTTGAAGTCCTATCTTTCAGCACCTGTGAATGTGACCTTATTTGGAAACAGGGTCTTTGTAAATGTACTCAACCATTACAGTGGGTGGTAATCCATCATGACAGGTGTCCTCATAAGAAGTAGAATATGCCATGTGAAAACAAAGGCAAAGAGAGGGGAAATGCTATCATAATGGAGGCAGAAACTCAAGTGCTGCAGCTTAAATCTGAAGACTGCCAGCAAACTAGAAGCTACGGAAGAGGCAAGCGAGGATTCTTCCCTAAAAGTTTTAGAGGGAATATTGCCCTGCCAATACCTTGATTTTGGAATTTTAGCCTACAGAACTGTAAGACGGCAAATTTCTGTTATTTTAAACCACCTCGTTTGTAGTACCTTATAACACCAGCCCTAGGAAATGAATACAAATATATTAAGAGGTTGCTCCAAAGTCTTCTTATTTGCATTCAATCCAAAGAGAAATCTGCTGTCATTCTTGGGGGTTTTTTGTTCTCTCTACATAGTGTGTCCTTTTTTTCTTGCTGCTAAGATTTTCTTTTTATCACTGATTTTAGACTGATTATGATGTTCATTGGTGTCATTATCTTCATTTCTTGTGCTTTGGGTATATTGAACTTCTTGGATATGAAATTCTTATCTTAGATCAAGACAAAATCTGGTCTTGCTTTTGCAATTTTTTGGGCAGGCCAGAACCAATGCTTAGTCTAGAGATACTTATGTCCGACTAATCAGCCAAGAGCCTTCTGTGGAGTCTACTCAATGCCCCGTGAATCTTGAGGCTTTCCCACCTGGCTGGTTGGAATGGGCAGTATTCCTGGCCCGGTGTGAACATCACGCACTTTTGTTACCTCTAATTCTCTAAGTACTTCTTAATCTGGACTCACACAGTTTCCTCACAGGACATGCTTGTCAGTTTTTCTGCTGAATATTCAAAAAAGACCCTCTGTAGACCTCCAGAGTTCCCTCTGTGTGCCGCTTTCTTCTAGTACTCTATCCTACAAATTCTAGCTGCCTTGGTCTCTAAAATCGGGGAATTGGTCAGACTGCCTGGTTTCTTCCTCCCTTTGACACAGCCTGGAAACTCTCTTATGTAGTAAGCTCAGGAAAACATAGCTCATCTTGTTTGTTCTCCATTTCATAATCACTATCCTTTGTTGTCTCGTGTTCAGTGTCTTGAAAACTGTTGGTTCATACATTTTCTTCATTTTTTGTTTTAGATGGAGAGCATGTTCTGTCCCTGTTCACTCTATCTTAGACAAACATGGAAGTGCTGATCTGAATCTTTTAAAATCTTTGAGGTCATCACATACTATACTGAATTTTACCTTTACTTTCTTGAACATATGACATAGTTATAACAACTCTTTTCATGCTCTTATGTACTAATTCTATCATCTGTGTCATTTCTGAGTTGCTTTCCTATGGACTGTTTTTGCTCTTCTTTATGAATAGTACTTTTCTGCTTCTTTGCATACTTGGTAACTTTTTAATTGAATACCATACATTTTGAATTTTATCTTACTGAGTCCTGGATATTTTTGTATTCTTACAAATATTCTTGAAATTTTCTCTGGGATGCAACTAAGTTCTTTCAAAACTGTGGGATACTTTTGAGGTTTTATTCTAAGCTTTGATAAGCAAGAGCAGAGCAACATTTAGTTGAGGGCTAATCATACCCCATTTTTGAGGCAATACCCCTCTTAGTTCTTTACTTCCTATCCCATGAATTTTGAAATTTTCTTCCACTGGGCTAGTGGGAACACAAAAATATTGTTGTTCTAAGCCTGAGCTCTAAAAGATTGTTCTAATTAGCCATTTTCAACTGAAGGCAATCCCATCACAGGGAACATCTAGCAATATCCACAGTTTTGTTTTCCACAGCCGGGGGAAGGTGCTACTGGAATCTAGTGATTAGAGACAAGGGATACTGCTAAACATCCTACAACACACAGGGAAACTCCCCCCACCCTACCCCACCACAACACACACACACATACACACACACACCCCAAATGATCTGCACCAAAACGTTAACAGTACAAATTGAGAAATCCTTTCAGATGATTTTACCCCAATTTGGGGACAGGAAAATCTCTAAACAGACAAAATCAAAAGAAGCCAAAAAAACCTAGAATGAAGAAAAATCTCTCAAAATATAATTAAAGACAAAACCATAAATAACAAAAAGATATTATATTCTTGTAAAACAAAAAGAAGAGCAGTAAGATGTAACAATTGTTAACCTATATGGACCTGATGATATCATACAACAACTAACAGACCTACTAAGAAAAGTAAAATTCACAACTTCCCCCTTTTAGGGGAAGAGTTGGGAGATTTTAAAATACTGCCCTCAAAAGCTGATAGATCAAAAAAAATCAGATATACAGAATATATAAATAATGTATTTTGAAGACATATTATTAGATGTATAGAGAGCTTTTCACATTATAAAGAATATACTTTCTTTTCAGGCACAAATTCAAACTTTACATAGATTAACCATGCACTGGACTAAAAAAAAAAAAAAAAAAAAAAAAAGTCAATGAATCCCAAATAATTAGTATCATACATACCAAGAGGAAAAAAATTTAAAATCAATAATAAAGATATAATATACAAAATTCCTTGTCACCACAATCACCACAGCCTCTAGTTCTTTCAGGATCCATAGACTAAAGGGAGAAAGGATTTTCAAAAATTGAGAAACAAAGAATTGCAATTTCTCTTTGAGAACAGTCAGGGAATGCACATCCTTCCCTCTTGAGTTGCCACTGTAGTTTATCTGAGGGGGAGCTGTTCATGCTCACCTGTTTTCTGTCTGCACATAAGTGTTTTGTGCCCAGAGAACTTCTTTCATCATTCAACATATTTCCATTGGAATCACATGCACTCTCGTCCTCTAACTTCACATGCTGCATGGCAGACTCTTTCTCTCTCTGACCGCACTCCTTTTGTAGATGCCTGCATCTAGAATCTCACATGTTCCAATATATCTAGTCTGTCCATTCTCCCACATGCTGATTTTCCTCAGTGCACTCTTAGAGCCTGGCATTTGAGGTCCTAGCTCAGGGACCACCTGTGGGTCTACAGAAGAGTAACCAACTAATACTCAAACTGCCAAGGACCTGAAACCTATAGTTGTAGATATGATGATTATACAGTCTATCAGCCAAACCAAGACACTTTCAGATGACAATCCAGAATGTTTCCAAGAAACTGGAAACCTTCTTAATCACTCTAGTTAGAGACTAGTGGTAGCTGGAAAGCCTCTGTGGGTAGCATTTGATTACTCCTCAAAGATATTTTGCAAATGAAGGAAATTTCCTGGTTGGTTTTTTTTCATAATTTGATAATTTAAGCAAGAATGGACTAAAACTACAAATCTCCAAGCCAGACTAGATTATTGAGATTTTGTCAGAAGATTTCAATTAAATGGAGGTGTGATCTCTCTGAATCTGATTTTCACAGCCTTTAGACATCTGCTAAGAAACAGGATGATGTTACTTATGAAGAAAATTTAAGCAAAGAATTTTTTTGTTTGGATCAATAACTAGTGCCAAGATGATGCAGGAGGATGACAGAATCAAAAAATGTGTCTCCTCTTCCAAAGAGCCCCTCAAACCATGATTGAAATGAACTGATACACTGTGGGTTCAAATATTTCTTTGGCCCAAAGGAAAGAAGAAAGAAAGGATTGCCTCTTAATATATCCAAAGGTGGCAGGAATGAGACAGCTGCCTTGAAAGCAGTTCCACAGGCTCAGGGAAGACCTCCATAATCAACTAGCTCATGTGAGACCTAAACTCTGATGGTAAAACCGAGGAGACTTCAAGACTTCTAGAAAATGTTAATGCAATATATTAGTTTCAGTGATGTCACCCAACCCTGTGCTCCTTGGATCCAGCTGGCAATGTTCCAGTCTCTGGACATCTCTATAACCCCTCAAAGTGTCAAGGCTCTCACCATGTACTTCACTTTGCAGCTCATTCCCCCATAGTCTCTCTTACATCTGAAGTTCTTCCCTCATACAAAGATGCATTGAAAGTGGGGAGCCCATATCCCACCATTCAGCATCTTTGGCCACCTCCATCTGAAGTTCATGTTCAGGGACACAAGTCCCTGACAGCCTCAGTGCTAAGGACATTGTCTCCATAAGAGCTGTAGGAAATGAAAAAATATTTCTCCCACTTATCCAAATGTTACCCTCAAACATGGCTTAGAAATTCACAAGAATGTAGCTGGTTATTGACAATTCTGACCCTCCAACCAGACTGGAGTCTCTCCCTCCAAAATGGGTGAGGTTGGGGCAAGAGATACAACTTCATATCTCTAAGAAGGAAGTTCTCAAGAAGGTGGTGATTTTATTTTATTATATTTTTTTGCAGTTTTATACCTAGCAATTAGTTCTCATCCACATTAACAGTCTGTAGATTTTTGAAAATGGTGACAAGTATATAGGTAACCAACATAAAGAGCTTGTTTGGTGAATCTTCATCCTCATTGTTTTCCAGACAACCACATATGGATATGGCATGGAATATTCCTTATTCCTTTGGCCCAGACTCCTTTGTTGAGCCTGGTGTCAATGTGCACATCTGGTGTGCCCACATTCTTCACAGCAAATTTCTGGATTTGAGTGTCCAAGGGGCACACTTCTTGAATCCCACTCCATGGATGTGCTTATGAATGCTGATGAATGATGCTTATGAACCAACTACCTCGTTGATGGCAGAACGGCCCTTCTTCTCACCACCCTTCTTTGTGGGAGCCATTCTACTAGGCCAGGTTGGAAAGGAAAAGCGGGAGATATTGTGGGAGAGGGAAAGCAGCATGACACCAAGAAGATGGTGATTTTTGCCACTACCTGTTAGACCAGAAAAAAATAGATTCATGGATTCATTCTTGGATTATTAGCTCATGGCTTGAAAAGTTCCTGTCTTACAGTTATAAATACCAAAACCACAAGTTTATTTTATAAATATTTCTTTAATAATATCAAGAGGTTACTTATTTTAAAAACCTGGAATTTAACAATTATCAGATTATGTATCCAATCTACATACTACATGGTCTAAGTATGAAAACTTTCTCAATTATAAAATAAAGCCTTCATTAAAAAAAAAAATCCTGGGAGGAGTTAAGATGGTGAGTAGTATGGGGACCCTGAGGTTGTCTCATCCCTGAAACATAGCTAAATCAACATCAAACCATTTTGAACACCTAGGAAATTGTTTTGAGGATTAATGCAACAATCTGCATAACTTGAGTGACAGATCTTCACAGGTATGTGATGAAGAGAGGTGAAGTGGGGGATAGAACAGCCACAGGACCATGGAGGGTAGGGAGCCATTTTCAGAGAGAGGACAGAGAGAGAAAAAGGGGGAGAGAGTGCAGCGCATGTGGATTCTGCAAGAAAAGCACCCTACCCCCTACCCCCAGTACCTGAAGAGAAAGAAAGCAAAAAAGAGTAAGGAGAGGGTTTCAATTCCACCAGTTTCTTATAAGCAGTGGAGCACAGCATCTGAAGTTCTGGAGTTCATTGCCTGGCAGTGCTCCAATGAGGAAGCATGGTGAATCCAGTTTGTTTGTTTGTTTGTTTATTGGTGAATCCAGTTTACAAATATCTTAGTAAGTTACAAGAAAAAGGCAATCTTATTAACAGCTTAATCTCCAGAAACCTGTGGACTCACTTTCCTGGACCCCCAACATCACCCCTCCATAGTGATATGGGGAACAAAGGCAAGAAGGAAATGGCAGGCAAAATTAAATTTCTGTATAACCTGCAGCCCACTGACAAATACTTGAGGCTGTCAGAGTAGATATTTCTCCAGGAACTCCCTACTTTCTTCATGTTAATGCTTTGCTAGAAGGAAAAGCAAGCTTAGCTTGATAATAGCTAGGCCTCCAGTATCCTGTGAATCTTCTTTAGCTTATGAAAATCTCTTTGAAAACTTCCCCTTGACTTTACCTCCTTCAACTGCATAATATATAACCAGTCACTCTTCACAACCCCAGTGCAGCTCTTTCTGCCCATGGGTCCTGTGCCCGTGCTTTAATAAAATCACCTTTTTGCACCAAAGATGTCTTCAAGAATTGTTTCTTGGCCGTCAGGTCTGAACCACCCCCACCACCCCAAAACCTCATCATTACCACACTAGTATGGATCAACCCCAGTGAGCAAAGTAGTGCCACCAAGTAGAGAATGGAGCCATTATACCAAGCCCCACCCACCTACATCCTCCAGGCGCATCTCCAGGAGGCCAAGTCAGCCTGACAACAAGAGCAACAGGCCTCTCTCCCTCAGAAGACCAGCACAAATCCCTCCCACCCACTTAGTCTATGGATCACTGTGTGCTACAAAGATTCAGTTCTAGGGGAAACTGGATCTAGCTTCATTTGGGTTTCATTTTGTTTGTTCACTTTTTCTTTACTTCTGTTTTTATTTATGTGGGGTTTTTTTCCCTTTCTTTTTTCTTTTTCTTTTGTAGATACAGAAAGAGCCAATTTTTTATTCTATTTTATTCTCTTTATTTTATTGTTTAAATAAAAAAAATTTTTTCATTTTAATTTTTGTCTCTTTTTTATCAAGCTTCTCATAATAAGCAGATCAAAACACACTTAGGATCTAGCTTCCTTTATTAGATTATGTATTGTTTACTTTTTAATTTTTTACTTTATTAATTTTTTTATCTTCCTCCAAAATGACAAGAGGAAGGAATTCACCCCAAAAGAAAGAACAGGAAGAAATGATGGCCAGAGATTTAATCAACACAGATATAAGTAAGAGATCTGAAATACAATTTAAAACTACAATTATAAGAATACTAGCTTGGGTTGAAAAAAGCATAGAAGACATCAGAGAATCTCTTTCTGCAGAGATAAAAGAACTAAAATCTAGTCAGGCCAAAATTAAAAATGCTATAACTGAAATGTGATCTTGAATGGATGCCATGATGGCAAGGATGGATGAACGAGAGGAGCAAATCAGTGATATAGAAGATAAAATTATGGAAAATAATGAGGCTAAAAAGAAAAGGGATACAAAGGCCAAAGATCACAGTATAACACTCAGAGAACTCAGCAACTTATTAAAGAGGATTAACATTCACACTTGTTGGGATGAGCAGTGAGTGTTATATGTAAGTGATGAATCACTAAATTCTATTCCTGAAATCATTATTATACTATATGTTAACTAATTTGAATTTAAATTTTAAAAAACTAAAATAAAAATTAAAAATTAAATTAAATTAAATTAAATTAAATTAAAAAGAGGAATAACATTCGAATCATAAGAGTCCCAGAAAATGGAGTGAAAAAGGGGCAGATTTATGTCAGCAAATTATAGTTGAAAACTTGCCTAATCAGGAGAAGGGCACAGATATTGAAATCCAAGCAGCACAGAGAACTCCCATTAAATTCAACGAAAGCTGACCACCACCAAGGCATACCATAGTCAAATTCACAAAATACTCAAAGAAAGAAAGAATCCTGAAAGTAGCAAGGGAGAAAAAAAACGTCCTTAACCTACAAGGGAAGACAGATCAGGTTCACAGCAGATCTGTCAGCAGAAACTTGGAAGGCCAGAAAGGAGTGGCAGGATATTTTCAACATGCTAAGTAAGAAAACTATGCAGCCAAGAATTCTTTATCCAGCAAGGCTGTCATTCAGAATAAGAGGAGAGATAAAGAGTTTCCTAGACAAACAAAAACTAAAGGAGTTTGTGACCACTAAACCAGCCCTGCAAGAAATCTTAAGGAGGACTCTCTGAGTGGAGAAAACACAAAACAAATAAAGAACAAAAGCAACAAAGACTAGAAATGACCAGAGAACATCACCAGAAACACCAATTCTACAGGTAACACAGTGGCACTAAATTCTTACCTTTCAATAATCATTCTGAATGTAAAAGGACTAAAAGACACAGGGTATCAGAATGGATTAAAAACAATAACAACAACAACAAGATGCATCTATATGCTGCCTACAAGAAACTCGTTTTAGACCTAAAGAAACCTGCCGATTCAAAGTGAGGGAATAAAGAACCATCTATCATGCTAATGGATGTCAAAAGAAAGCCAGAGTAGCCATACTTATATCAGACACACTACACCTTAAAACAAAGACCGTAACAAGAGATGAAGGGCATTCTATCATAATTAAGGGGTCTATCCACCAAGATCTAACAACTGTAAATATGTATGCCCCAAACTTGAGACACCCATATACATAAACCAATTAATCACAAAAATAAAGAAATTCATTGATAATAATACCATAATAGTAGGGGACTTTAACACCCCACTTACAACAATAGACAGATCATCTAAGCAGAAAATCAGTAAGGAAACAATGGCTTTGAATGAGATACTGAACCAGATGGACTTAACAGATATATTCAGAACATTCATCCTAAAGCAACAGAATACACATTCTTTTCAAGTGCACATGGAACATTCTCCAGAATAGATCACATACTTGGTCACAAATCAGTGCTCAACAAGTACAAAAAGATTGAGACCATACCATGCATATTGTCAGACCACAATGCTATGCAACTTGAAATCAACCACAAGAAAAAATTTAGAAAGACCACAAATCTGTGGAGATTAAATAATATCCTACTAAAGAATGAGTGGGTCAACCAAGATATTAAAGAGGACATTAAAAAGTTCATAAAAGTCAATGAAAAAGACCCAAAACCTTCAGAATGCAGCAAAGGCAGTCATAAGAGGGAAGTATATAGCAATTCAGCCCTTCATAAATAAGGAAAAAAGGTCTCAAATATACAGCTTAACCTTACACCTAAAGGAGCTGGAAAAAGAACAGCAAATAAAACCCCAAACCAGCAGAAGAAGGGAAATAATAAAGATCAGAGCAGAAATCAAGGATATTGAAATTAAAACAAAACAAAAACAGTAGAACAGATCAATACTAAGAGCTTCTTTGAAAGAATTCTTTGAAAGAATTAATAAAATTGATAAGCCCCTGGCCAGACTTATCAAAAAGAAAAAGGAAAGGCCCCCAGTAAAATTATGAATGAAAGAGGAGAGCTCACAACCAACACTGCAGGAAAACAAACAATTATAAGAGAATATTAGGAGCAATTATATGCCAACAAATTGGACAATCTAGAAGAAATAGATATGCTCCTAGAAACATATAAAGTACCAAAACTGAAACAGGAAGAAATAGAAAATCTGAACATACCCATAAGCAGTAAAGAAACTGAATCAGTAATTAATGATCTCCCCACAAACAAGAGTCCAGGGCCGGATGGCTTCCCAGAGGAATTCTACCAAGCATTTAAACAAGAGCTAATACCTACTCTTTTGAAATTGTTCCAAAAAATAGAAATGGAGAGAAAACTCCCAAACTCAAACTCAAATGCTGGTAAGGCCAGCATTACCTTGATTACAAAACCAAAGGACCCACTGAAAAGAAGAATTAGAAACCAATTTCCCTGATGAACATGGATGCAAAAATTCTCAACAAGATACTAGCATATCTATTCCAACAATACATTAAACAAATCATTCACCACAATCAAGTGGAATTTATTCCTGCACTGCAGGGGTAGTTCAATATCCACAAATCAATCAAAGTGATTCACCACATTAATAAAAGAAAGGATAGGAACCACATAATCTTCTCAATAGACACAGAAAAAGCATTTGACAAAATATAGCAAACTTCTTGTAAAAACCCTCAAGAAAGTAGGGATAGAAGGAACATACCTCAACATCATAGAGGCCACATAAAGATTCACAACTAATTATCATCCTCAATGGGGAAAAACTGACAGCTTTCCCTCTAAGGTCAAGAACACGTCAGGGATGTCCACTCTCACCAAAACAAAAAGAAATAAAGGGCATCCAGATCAATAAGGAAGAAGTCAAACTTCTACTCTTTGCAGACAACATGATATTCTATGTAGAAAACCCAAAAGACTCCTCAAAAAAGTTTCTAGCACTGATACATAAATTGAACAAAGTCTCAGGATATAAAATCAACCTACAAACAGAAGACCATGGCGGGGGGGGGGGGGGGGAAGGGAAAAAAAAAGTTAGAGAGGGAGGGAGCCAAACCATAAGAGACTCTTAAAAACTGAGAATAAACTGAGGGTTGATGGGGGCTGGGAGGGAGGAGAAAGTGGGTGATGGGCATTGAGGAGGGCACCTGTTGGGATGAGCACTGGGTGTTGTATGGAAACCAATTTGACAATAAATTTCATATTTTAAAAAATCAACCTACAGAAATCTGTCACATTTCTATACACCAATAACGAAGTAGCAGAAAGAGAAATCAAGGAATCTATCTCATTTACACGATCACCAAAAATCCAAAGATACTGAAGAATAAACCTAACCAAAGAGGTAAAAGATCTGTAGGCTGAAACTACAGAAAGCTTATGAAAGAAATTGAAGAAAACACAAAAAAAATGGAAAACATCCCATGCTCATGGATCGGAAGAACAAATATTGTTAAAATGTCTATACTACCTACAGCAATCTACATACTCAATGCAGTCCCTATCAAAGTAACATCAGCATTCTTCATAAAGCTAGAACAAACAATTCGAAAGTTTGTATGGAACCAGAAAAGACCCCAAATAGCCAAAGTAATGTTGAAACAGAAAACCAAAGCTGGAGGCATCACAATTCCAGACTTTAAGCTGTATTACAAAACTGTAATCATTAAGACATATGGCACAGGCACAAAAACAGACACATAGATGAATGGAATAAAATAGAGAACCCAGAAATGGAGCCACCAATGTATGGCCAGCTAATCTTTGACAAAGCAGGAAATAGTATCCAGTGGAATAAAGACAGTCTCTTCAGCAAATGGTGCTGGGAAAACTGGACAGTGACACGCAGAAGAATGAACCTGGACCACTTTCTTACACCAGACACAAAAACAGACTCAAAATGGATGAAAGACCTCAATGTAAGACAGAAAACCATCAAAATCCTAGAAGAGAAAACAGGCAGCAACCTCTTGAACCTTGGTCACAGCAACTTCTTACTAGACATGTCTCCACAGGCAAGGGAAACAAAAGCAAAAATGAACTATTGGGACCTCATCAAGATAAAAGCTTCTGCACAGCAAAGGAAATAATCGACAAAACTAAAAGGCAACGAATGGAATGGGAGAAGATATTTGCAAATGATACCAGATAAAGAGTTAGTATCCAAAATCTATAAAGAACTTACCAAACTCAACAACAACCCCCAAACAAACGGCCCAGTGAAGAAATAGGCAAAAGTCATGAATAGATACATTACCAAAGAATACATACAAATGGCTAACAGACACATGAAAAGATGCTCAACATCACTCATCATCAGGGAAATACAAATCAAAACCACGATGAGATACCACTTCACACCTGTCGGAATGACTAAAATGAACAACTCAGGAAACAACAGAGGATGTGAGGTGAGGATGTTGGTGGGGAGGTGGAGAGAGGGGGATCCTTTTGCACTGTTGGTGGGAATGCAAACTAGTGCAGACACTCTGGAAAACAGTATGGAGGTTCCTCAAAAAACTAAAAATAGAACTACCCTATGACCCACCAATTACACTACTAGGTATTTATTCAAAGGATACAAAAATGCTGATTTGAAGGGGTATATGTTCCCCAATATTTGTAGCAGCATTAACAATAGCCAAATTACAGAAAGAGCCCAAGGTCCATCGACTAGTGAATGAATAAAGAATATATGGTATATATAAACAATGAATTATTACTCAGCAATCAAAAAGAATGAAATCTTGCCATCTGCAACAATGTAGATAGAACTAGAGTATATTATGCTAAGTGAAGTAAGTCAATCAGAGAAAGACAGGTATCATATGGTTTTACTCATATGTAATTTAAGAAACAAAACAGATGAATTAGGGGAAGGGAAAAAATAAAATAAGATTAAAAACAGACAGGGAGGTAAACCATAAGAGACTCTTAAATACAGAAAACAAACTGAGGACTGCTGGAGAGGAGGTAGGTGGGGGCGATAGGTTAAATAGGTGATAGGCATTAAGGAGGGCACTTGTTGAGATGAGCACTGGGTGTTATATAGAAGTGATGAATCACTAAATTCTACTGAAACCAATACTACACTGCATGCTAACTAACTTAAATTTAAATAAATAATAAAATAATAAACAATAAAAATCCCATATATTGGAAAACTAAACAAAATGGCATTAAATAGCCCTTGAGTTTAAAGAATATTAGAAATTAAGAAATACTTAGAATTTAATGGAAATGAAATATAATATGCCCAATATGTCAATATTTATGAACACAACTAGAGAAATATCTAGAAATATACAGGCTGAGTGAGATACATTTTGTCAGTAAAAACATGATTTAAGGGGGAAAAAAAAGCTAAGCTTTTAACTTAAGAAGTTAGGAAAAAAGCCCCAAAAGAACACGTATTCAAAGAAACACAAATGTAGTAAATAATAAAAGGTAAGTGCAGGGGTGCCTGGGTGGCTCAGTCGGTTAGGCATCCTGCTTCGGCTCAGGTCAGGATCTCGCGGTCCCTGAGTTCACCCCCCCCCCCCCCCCCCCCCGTCGGGCTCTGTGCTGACAGCTCAGAGCCTGGAGCCTGTTTCAGATTCTGTGTCTCTCTCTCTGACCCTCCCCTGTTCATGCTCAGCCTCTCCCAGTCTCAAAATATAAATAAACATAAAAAAAAAATTTTTTTTAAAAAGGTAAGTGCATAAATCAATAAAATAGATAAGAAATAGGGGAAAGATGAGCTTAACAAAACTAAATCTGCTTCTTAGAAAAATTTTAGGAAGATAGTCCTTTAGCAAGATTGAGCAAGGCAAGAAGGGGAGGATACACATAACCAAATATAAAAGTAAAAAGAAATAAATAACTATAGATACAATTTTTAAAAACTAGTAAAAATGTAAAATAATATTATGAACAACTACCCATTAAGTAATTCGAAATCTAAACAAATGAATACATTCCTGCAAAAAATAAAGTCATAAAATGCCAAAACTGGTGCAAGAAAAAAAAACAGAATACTTGGCCAGACTAATAAACATAAAGAAGTTAAAATAGCAAGGAAGTTAAACAGACCTCTCTACTGAAAAAACTCTAGTCTCACAAAGCCTTATTGGTGATCTACCAAATTTTCAAGAAATTGATAATTCAAGTCTTATACAAACTGTTCCCGTGATAAAAATGTCGAGATTATTTTATAAGACTAGCATCATGTTGATTCCCAAACAAAACAAATTTGTTGCCATAATCATAGTTAGCATTTAGGTATAACTTACTATGTGCTAGGTATTTTTCTAAGTGTTTTCCATATTTTAACTCATTATTTACAAATACCATTTATAAGTTAGGTATCGTAAACATTAACCCCATTTTCTAGATGAAAAAAAATAATAATAATGCCAGAAAGGTTTACTGCTTCCTCAGATCACACAGCTAGTAAGTGGCCAAACTAGAAGTGGAAGCTAGGTAGTTTGTTTCCAAAGTCTATACTCTTAAGCACTATGTCATATTTTTCCTAAAGAAAGAAATCAGTGGCCAAATTAATTTCATAGAAGCAAAAACATTAGCTAGCAATACCTAATAGCATATGTAAAACAAAATATATCAGGGGCAGGTAAGCTTATCCCAAGAATGCAAAAATGGTTCAGTATCAAAAAACATCTCAAGGTAATTTAACACATTAATAGACTAGATGAGAAAAAATTTTGATACAGCGAAAAACAAAGTTTCTCACCTATTTATGACAAAAACTCTTAGCAAACTAGAAATTACAGGGAACTTCATTACTATGGAAACATATCTGTAAACTCATCATCTATGTTTTTCTTATTAGATAAAATATAAGAACATAAACAAAACAAAAATTGGTTTTCACCATTTGCCATCATCTTAGGTCATACCCAACACAATAGTAAAATAAGAGGGAAAAAATAACAGATGTCAGGGCTGCAAAGAAATAAAGTCAACAATACTTGAAAATAGTGTAATCATCTACATAGAAGAGAAATACAAGGAAATAATCAAGCTATTAATATAATTATAAGAGTTCAATGAGGTCAGTAAATATAAGGTAAATAAATATAAATGGGATTTTTCTTTCCCAGTAATTGCTAAACAGAAAATGTTATCAAATATAAAATGCCATTTAAAATAGCAAGAAAAGTTATAATTATCTAAGAATTTACTTAAGTATATAAAAATATCAATTTCTCCCAAAATAGCCTAAAAATTAAATTCCAAACTGTATTTCAGTTAGGTCTTTAAAGAACTCAATTTATTCTAAAATTTATATGAGAGAAAAAATGCCAATGATTAGTTAAGCTAAGTTTGAAAAAGCTAAATAAAGAGTAGAAATTTGCTTTTCAGATATTAAGATCTACACAAAGCCTCTGTAACAAAATTAATACCTAACAAGAACAAATAAACCAGTGGAAGATAGTAGACAGTTCTGAAACAGATCTATGAATTTATGGTAACCTGATACATAATAAAGGTAGCGCTACAAAGCAGTATTAAAAGGCCTAATTATAGATGGTATTTAGAAATAACGAGCCTAGTATATGAAAAAAACATTAAAAACTAGACACCTAACTTTACACCATATACAACACTATTTGCAGATGGATTAAAGATGTAGATGAAAAACATATAACAATGTGATTGATACAAATAATGTAGAATACTTGTCTACCCACAGTAGGAAAGAACATCAAAAACAAAACTGAAAGTTTAATCCATAAGGCAGAAAAAAATTATAGATTTTATTACAAAAAAAAATGTGGACATCCATTTAATGAAGAATACCCGTAATAATGTTAACAGACATAGGACAGATGGAAGAAAATATTTTTATTGGCTAAAAACAGGATACTAGTATCTGGAATTCATAGGATTCAGAAGGAATTTCAAAAATCAATAATGAAAGAATAGGAAATCTAGCCACAATATGGGACAAAGATATTAACTGGAAATATGCAGAAGAGGAATTCTAACAGGCTAACAAACATATGAAAATATACTCAAACTCATTTGTATTTATGGAAATGCATATTAAAACAATGAGGGATATTAAAGAGGGGACATCACTACAGATCACATGGGCATTAAAAGGATAACAAAGAAATACCATGAACTCAAGACCCACTAATTTGATAACCTAGATGAAATGGACCAATTTCTTGAAAGATAAAATTTACTGAAACTCACACAAGATTATGTCATTATACATTTGTCCAAACCCATAGAATGCATAACACCAATAGTTAACCTTAAGGTTAACTATAAACTTTGGGTGATTATGATGTGCCATCGTAGGTTCATGAATTGTAACAAATATACTACTCTCATGGGGGATACTGTTATTGAGGAGGCTATGCATGTGAGGGGTCAGGGAGAATATGGGAACATTCTGTAGCTTCACTTCATTTAAGGTTCACTTCACTGTGAACCTTAAATCGTTCTGAAAGTCTTAATATGTTTTTAAAAAGCTAATCAATAAAAGGACCCAAAAACTAAAAATTAGAAAGGTTGCTAATATTAGAATGAATGTAGTAATACAGGTCACCTCCTACAATGGTGTAAGGAAGGTTGGCCAGGTACAACCATTCTCGTGTGCAAGCTATCAGTCCTTCAATTAAATGCACGTATATCCTTTGGCTCAGAAATCCCACTCCTGAGTTCATATCTCAGAAAAAGAATCACACAGATTGACATGAGAACATGTTCAAGTTATTTCACTGAGTTATTCTTAACAGTGGTGAATTGGAAACAATCTAGCTAGCTGTCCCTCACACCTCAAGAAGAAATGAGTAAAATGTATTCGTTGCATATTATGGAATACTAAGCATTATTTAGAAGCTACAAACCATATACACACAAAACAACATGGAGAGATCTAAAAACACAATTCTGAGTGAAAAGTAAGAGAAAACCTTGCAAGGACCATCGTTGATGATTGATCATCCATGAGTTTAGGAGTACAATTAATTCAACACTGCACAACACAAAGCCTAAATAGTCAAGTGCAGATTTTTAAACACGTTTTTGTATTTATATATGGTTGATATATATTTTTATATATGAAACATCTATATTTTATATGTATTTTAATATATATATATAATTGAATATTACACAGCCAATTAAAAAAGCTGTTGTTTTTTATGTGTTGATGAATGATCTCCAAAATATACTAAGTATAATATGTAAGATATTAAATGAAGTATATAGCATGATACTTGTATGTTATATATGTTTATACTTATGTATACATATGTACACATGTATATTATAAACATGTGTGTACTTATATACATATGAATATATATAGTATACACATATACTTTATACACCCAGAAGAAAAGAAAAATAAGAAACTGGTACCTGTGTTTGCCTCTGGGATGGAAAACTGGGGCGGCTAAAGGGCAGGGATAGGAAAAAGACTACTTTTACTCTATGCCCTTTTGTAACTTTTGAATTTTGTACTGTTTGCATCTATTTCTTAAATGAATACTCAAAATCATTACAAAAACGAAACTAAAATATGTGCATATACTGAGAGAAAACACTACAATCATTTGTCTATATGTCTTTCCTTCCAGGCTGAGCCAAGGGGTCAGTCAAACTCATCTTTACATCTCCTAAACAGCTCCTGCCACATAACAGGTTCTCAACAAATGTTGAAAGAAAGGAAGGGAATGACAAAAGGAAGAAGGAAATTAAAATGTGATGGGTGAGATGTAGATGGTTATTAGTTCCTTTTTAACACTTTTCTATAATTCTCACTTTCAAAATTAATATTGTTTTAATCAAAACCATGACTGGTGTCAGTGTGGAGTACAGAAGTGCAAATGGAGGCTAATAGTTGAGAGACTATTCTAATAGTTAAGACAGGAGATTCTGCATGGCCTAACGTGGGTGCTGCCAATGAACCAAAGGCTCTTGCCAGACTCTTTCCTCTGACACTTACTTGATGGTGCCTTCTCCACCACTATGATTCAGGTACCCTTAGGCAGAGTGAATAGAGAGAGCTGACCCGATGCCATCAGAATCAATAGTACACTAAATGATAAGCTGAACCCACCAGAGTGGTTTCTTGCTCTTTTTTAGCCAAAGCTTGAGGTTGTTGCTGGGCATAAGGAAGTAGGAAAGGAAAGGTAAATTGAATATAGCTCAGGATCACCAGGTGCCCAACATCCACGTACTCTAACACTGGGCTCTCCCATCTGTCCCTATGGTGGTCCTGGGTCTGTTCTTAATGGATCCCAGTCTTTAAACATTCATTTGACCTCCCTCTCCTCCAGGTCTTTTTCTTTCCAATTTCTTAACCCTCAGTCCCATCTTCACTTTCTAGCTGTTCTCCAAGGCTTCACCTTTTTAAGTACCTTTTATGTGTTAAATATTGGACTCTGTTGCTGGGCTCCAGTGAATGTTGCTTAAAACACAAAAGGTTAAGCAGAGAGCAACTGTATTGATTAAACATCCATTTTCTCTCCTTTTGTTTTTGTAAGAGCCCTTGATGTTGTCTCTGATTGACAGCCCCACCTGCACACCTCTGGCCCCAGATTCCCCTTGGTAATGTCACTGAGAGCTACAGAGCACCTCACCCACTCCACACAAGCCACAGATCCTTCATGTACAGCTTTCAAAGTAAAAAATGAAAAAGAAAGAAAGAGAAAGGTAGCTTTTCTCTTTTTTTCCTTTCTTTCTCCATTCCTTAGACATATTTTATTTCCAGAAGTCCCTGTTGAATGAAGAAAAGTAAAACGGGGAGAAGAGAAAGCTTTCAGCACTGACCCCTCCCTTTTATTCGAATTTCTTCAGCTAGCAAGCCTTTGAATATGCTTTCAAGAAGGTGACAACCTTGTTAAATTAGCTTTTCCTTCTTGCCTCTCACAGTGTGAATGACCTAAAGAATCCTTCCTGCAAGACTAACAAAATTACACCCATTAGCAAACTCGGCATGAGAGGCTTGGTATGATGGTGGCTTTGCCCTGTTGTCGGTTCATGATAATGACTACATCAGCTGGCTTTGACTCTCCTCTGCTCTTCCCTAAAAGTGTAATATTGCAAATAATAGGGCATCACATTGCCATTAGAGAAGAGGATAAGCCTCCCAAGTATAGAAGCCAAATGTCCAGTTACTAATATGTACCCAACAATAAATGAGGTCAACCAACTATAAAAATTCATCTCCTTCCCCAAAAAGCTCTATTTACACAACCAAGTGAAGCCTATTCATAAGAACAGGGTCATTCATAAGGATGATCACTACAGTTGGCAGGACTAACTAGAGTGACCAATGGTATAGGGCACTGTCTTAGTAACTTGAACCCCTATATGGTTCCTTCACCAGGTTTTACTCCCATCCTCACCTCTGAGAGTTCAGTTTATACCTTTGCAGAGAGAAAGTCTAACTTGGATCAGATTCTGAATTACTGTCAGTAGAATTTATCTACACAAAAGCTGTGGGACAAAGAAATGAGGTGCAAAGCTCGATGGCTGCCTCTCTCCTCCTATATTTAGCAAGACCCAAACCTCAAACAGGAACCAACCCAATGGCCCAGGAATGTGATGGAACCAGTTTTATCAATTTGCAAAAGCTGACAACTTAATTTTCAGGAATTTTGCAAGCCAGTTGTTAATCACGCTATTATTAGAAATTAAATTATATAAAATTATCATTAAGTTATATTAGAAACAAGGGTAATAAATATTCAAAACTCATCCCTTCCTAATTACTTTACTACATTTTGTGTTTCTGCACTTGCTGTGCTGATAATTTTACTATTATCTATACTCTTGCCATTATTTACATCTATTCACTCTGTATGGTTGAAATACTATTGTGCATCTACTCCATGTTCAGTGATATCACACTGATAGCTTGAAATCGGCCATGGTGGGAGTATTTATAGCACAGAAATTGGCAATGCTACAAATCAGAGCTTGATTTATTGTTCTACTGATTGTCCAGACCAGGCCTCAGTGATCGGTGGCTCAACAGACAAATCCAGTCCTTACTTTTGTATTGCCCACAAGCTAAAAGTGATCTTTACATTTTTAAAGGTTATAAAGATCTCATCATAAAAGAACAAGAAAGAAGAGGAAGAGGAGGGAAAAAAAGAAGGGGAGGAAGGGGAGGAAGGGGAGGAAGGGGAGGAAGAGGAGAAGGGGAGAAGATGCAGAGATTCAAAAGGGTCTGATAGTAAATATACTAGGATTTGTGAGCTTTACACTCTGTTACAGTTACTCAATTCTGCCACAGTAGTGCAATGGTAGTCACTGGGTGTGGCTATGCCTCAGTAAAATGTTATTTTCAAAAGTAGGTGGTGGATTAGATTTGATTCACAGGCCAACCTCTGATCCCCACTCAGGAAAGCATTCTTAAGGAATCAATTGCCTATATAAATTGACAACAAAGGGTGCCGTATACTTTCTGATTTGTAAATTTGTGTTATACACAAATCTTTATGTTAGTAAAATTTATAATAAACATAACACACACATACATTTTTATTGGCAAGCTGGTTGTTAAACACTTAACCACCATACCACTGCTCACTGCCCACTTCCTTCACAGAAAGATGAAGTCCATGTTCTTCAGGAGCTCACAATCCAGTGTGAAAGGCCAATAAACAAAAGATGAATGGCACAAGGCAGAGAAATAGGTGCAGAAAACACAAAGGACCCAAGTGTTCTGGGGCAAAGAGAATGAAGAAACCAATGTTCACTATTCCAGGTAAATCCACAGAGAGAAGCTGACTAAATCCATACAGCAACCCCATGAAGTACATGTTAATTGTGTCTATATCATATATGGGCAACTGAGATGCAGAAATTTAGTTAATATGCCCCCGTCATAAAGCTGATAGAGGCAGAACTAAAATTCAAAGCCAGGGCTGGTTTGATGCCAAAGTCCTTGTTCTTTCACTCCACTCCCGATTAATCCCTTGTTTATAAAAATAGTGTAATCATATTCATACCTTGATTCACTGCAAAATGTCTCTCCCATACTCTTTCCTAATAGGTTCTCCTCTCTCCAGTACCTCTGCCATATGAGTTTATTATTGCCCCCAAAGTCAAAAAGTAAATGTCAATTAAAAGTTTTAAAAGAACATGCGTCAACGCAGCTCTAGGGTGGTAACAGTAGTAAGTTGAACTGTGACCAAACTAAAAACACCGGCATTAATTAACATTAACATGTGCAAGTGTTTTTTTCTTTAAGGTAACAGTGAGCTCTTTGAGAATAGCAATCCACCATTCTTTCCACAGTGTCTCACAGAGGGCTGGTCATTCAGGAGAATCTATATCAAAGCACTTGAGTGACTAGGGAACCTGAGATAGGAACTACCGAGTCATAGCCTTAGCACACTCAACATGCATATTACCCACTGGTCTTTGGGCAGGACAGTTCTTATCTCTAGAGGGACAGGGAAACTAAAAAAGCTAAACTACCTGAATCCCCATCTTAGCTCTAGCAGGAGCCTGTTGGAGGCAAAGTCAATACATTTATCAGTTCACAGAGATCTAAAGAAAATCAACACTTTCTTAAATGTATAGGGAAGAAGATTTCACAATCTCCCTTCAAAATTTCTTCTTGAGCAGAGATTAAATTTTGATGTGAATCAGAGTCATCTAGGGAGCTTGTTAAAAGTATCTTTTCCTGGTCCACTCCCACATGGTCTGATTTAGTAGATCTCCAACCAGAAATGCACACTCCTGGTTAAGAATCTTCTAGAGTTTTTCAATCACTATAGTGAGTAATTTTTTCCATCACGCCTAACAAATTGATATGCTACAGGTCCACACTCTTTAATTCGCAATTCTGAAATTCAAAAGCTCTGAAATCTAAACACCTTCACATAATTCATCTAGCCTCAAAACCTGTTGTGAACTTAATTCATTGGGGGCAAAATCTGACCTGAACTCACTAGAAACTTTTTAAAATCTTGGTTATCTAGCTCTGTGTAGACATGTATACATTATGCTACAGAAACATTAATGTGATGATTACAAGGCGCCACTCTAGAACCTCTAGGCATATCACAAAATCTAAAGTGCATGCTCCATGTTACTTTCCACAAATCATAAACATCTGATGTATGAAATATATTTGGCTCCAAGCATTTCAGACAGATAGAAGGCTATGGACCAAAATGAAATCCCTTGTAATTTGGTTACTTCTAAAAGATGGGGGATATAGGGGGATGAAGGAAGCAAATTTACCAACATTTATCTTTGAGCTGCCTCAGTTTTCCCCAGGTGCTTGATCTTCAGAAAGCAAGAGGCTGAAACGCAACAAATCGAGGTGAACACAAGCTTCCTGGCCACCTGTCTTTGGAAGTCCCATCATCTCTAGGACTACACTCCAATATCCTATTACTCTAATTCAGACAAGACCAATTCATTCTTTTTGATGTTCATGAAAACATTCAAGACATTATAAGTCCATGGATATTTTAAAAGTTTCCATTAGTCTAAACCCCTATTATCCAGTCTCTTTTCCCAGGGCAGACCCTGGGAAGAATACTGGGAAACAGGACAGATAATAAAGTTAGGTTCCAGGGACTGAAGTATAATGAAGCCAGCAGAATTCTCAAAAAAAAAAAAAAAAAAAAAAAAAAAAAAAACCATAAAATAAAACAAGAAGGGTGTGAGGGTCAAACCAAAAGAAGATGTCCAGACATTGGAGGCTGAGTAAATGCAAACTAATTAGCATGACCGTCAAAATCTTGCATTACTTTGTCGGTGCCGCCCTCTCCAATGTTCTGTCTCTTCACATCTTCACTCCATTGCTCTTAACTGATACACTTCACTGGAAAACCATCCCTCCAGTCCACCCCCACCAAAAATAAAACCAGTTGTACATGTTTATGGTTGATGTAAACTGAAGATTAATCTGGACAAAAGGAGCCATCCCAATATGAGGAAATCTAGAGGCTGATTAATCAAGAACTTATTACCTGAAGATGTTTCCAGCACCCAGACAGTAAAAATCTCAATGAAGAAAAATACAGGAAAAAGTCAAGGGAAGAGAAACATGCAGGAAGAATTAGGTAGAGAGGAAAAGGAAAAGGTAAGCAAAATGAAATCAATCTAGAAATATTTTATGAGTGCCCATTTTTTGGTAAGCATACAAAAAGTAAGAGCTGGACCTTTGGAAAACTTAGAATTATAATAACAATCCCCTACTTTTTTCTATAGATTTTTTCAGGGACTATAGAGACCAAAGAATTTGCACACAAATTACAATGCCAATTATTCAGAGTGATAAATTTTATAGTTATGTATGTATGTTTATTAATAAATATCACATGGCCAACTAACATGCTGGAGAAAATTATAAACAATGATCTGTTTTAAATACTGAAAATATTCTAAATATATGAGCAGACTTAATTCCAGGTGAATATCCCCATCATCTTCAGTTGCTTAGTCAGCCAAGCAAAGACACATTAGGCAGCAAAGGGCTTATATTTAAGACCTAGCTACTCTCCTATTATCTCTGTGACTTTTGGCATGATGCCCAACTTCTCTGGTCCTGAATTTCTACAATTGTAAAATGGGGACGATAATAACACTTACCTCACAGTGTTGCTGTGAATGCCAAATGAAGCAATATAATAGCTCCAAGATGCCAGAGTGTGAAAAATATTTCAGTTTGTAGCAAAATGGGAGAATGATGCACGGGTTTTTGATGAAGCTATTTATTCAATTAACATGACTACCCTTTATTTGGATATTATACTTTTCCTACTTTCCTAGTGTTAAAATCATCGTTGTGTTATTAAACCAAAGAGCTAGCAAAGGTCCGGCTCTTTCTGTAAGGTTTCAATAAATGGCTATTGTTTTTGTTTTGCTGTTTGGTTGTTTTCCTCAGTTGGCAAAATAAACAGTAGGCAATTCAATGTTACTTCTGCAAATGGTTTCTCAACTATTGCAGATCTTTGAAACTCAAAAGCCAGAGTACCACTAACATAATACATGGATGACAGAGGTCCCTATATTGGCCTAAGCTACAGTCACAGAAAGAATCAGTTGTGTTTGAAGTAGGGACAACCAGAATACCTTCTTATTTGCTTTAAGAACTAAGAAATTCAGAGGGGGAAAAAATTAGTAAGAGATGAGAAATAGTCCCCTCAGGCACATTGGTTAATGATCAATGGTTGAAGTCAGAGAGTGATTCCAAGGTCAGCATGCTATCTGTCCCTTGAGTGTATCTTTTCTTCAATAATGTCTGTGATGGTTAATTGTATGTATACATTTCACTGGGCTAAGGGATGCCCAGATTGCTGCTAAAACATTATTTCTAGATGCATCTGTGAGGGTGTCTCCAGAAAAGATTTGAATCCATAGACTGAGCAAAGAAGATCACCCTCACCAGTGCAGGTGGGCAACATTCGGTATGTTGAGAACCCAAACAGAACAAAAAGACAGAGGAAGGGAAAATTCACTCACTTTGCTAGAGTTGGAACATTTCATCTTCCCTCAGACATCAGAGCTCTTGGCTCTTGGACATTATGACTGGGGCTGGGGTTTATAACATTGGATCCCTTGGTTCCTAGTCCTTTGGGTTTGAGACTGGAACTAGACTACTTGTTTTCCTGGGTCTCCAGCTTGTAGATGGCATATGGTGAGACTTCTTAGCCTCCATAATCACATAAGCCAATCTCTCATAATCAATCTATCTATCTTTCCTCCTTCCTTCCTTCCTTTCCATCTATCCATCCATCCTATTAGTTCTGACTCTCTGGAGAACCTCAACTAATATAAGGTCTCACTGCAACTTTCAGGAGGGCTATTAAAACTGTTTTCACTAAACTTTGTAAGCCACTGGGGAAGGGGGAAGGTAGTACTGCCTTAGGGCTTGATGAATGGAGTTCGCACAAAATAAGGAGTTTCCCCCTACTTGGGTGGCCTTACCACAAAGATACCAGACAGCAGGGTCACTATGCTTAGGCAGTGTCAGTAGTGACCAGAAACACTGGTAACTCTGGGAGCATAATGAGACTGGGCCCTCAATATAAGCTCCTTTAGTGGCAGGCACCAGTAGCCATGGCAACAGAGAGGCACCTTAACAATGCATCTTTTCAGGTGGCAAACCCCAAACTTCACCAAAATAAATGAAACCTGGAGAGGAGGAAAATGGACAACACCAAACAGTAGCTAAGAGATTTGTGAGGACCTATGTAGGACCCCACAAAGGATCCCAGAAATACAAAGGGACCAGGGAACAGTGGCAGCAAGCAGGTAGGGGACACAGAAAAGAGAGGTAGGGTCAGTACCTGGAAAGTACTATTTGTTACTGTTAGGTGCACTGGGGGAAACCATGCTTACTCTGTCTCCAGCTGTGTGACCATGGCTGAATCCCTAAACATTTCAGAGCCCTAATTTCCTCACCTGGAAAATGGAGTGACAACAGATACTAATAACTAGCTCACAAAATAATTTTAAGAATTAAACAGGAGAGCATATTTGAAAGTGTTTCTTAAATGCTAACGTGCTATGTAAATATTAGTGTCAACATATAACAGTGGACTATTATGTAACATTTGGTGCTGGGATCCCCTCAGGATTTAACCTGTAGTATATCCACTCCAGAAATCATAGCTGAAAGCATGTCTTCCAGGAGAAAGAATGAGGAAAGAATGATCTAACTTAATTATAAAATGGGATGGAGGTGAAAACCCAACCAGTTACACTTGGAGGGCCAATAAGCCATCAAAGTAGGGCAGAATTTTTCAGGAAGGGGAGAAATATATTATGCATATCATGGTTACATAGATATCATTTATTCCCTGTAAAACTCTAAGGAAAAGATTGTCACTCCTATATCTGCAGATAAGGCAAATGAGACTCAGGTTAAATAGCATACTGAAGACCACATAGCAAATAGAAGGCAAGGCATGACATTTTCAATCCAGACATTTCTGGATCTAAATCAGATAGCATTTCCTTCTTTTGCTTTTGCTATTCTTTCTTTTTCTTTTTCTTCTTTGAGTAAACAGAGAATCCATAATCATAGCAATCATGACCAAAATAAGATGACAAATAAGTCACTAAATATGTTGCATCAAGCCCCATGCCTTCCCCATTTTTCAAGACCAATTCAAATATTTTTGCATATCCAGTAGCCAGCTTTGGCTCCCCATAAAAGTTTCTTCCAGATATGCTTATACTTGAACACTTTCTAAAAATCTTATTTTGGGTGGTAAATCATTTTATTTGTTTTGCAGTATCCTGAAAGTACTATAGCAAGATTACTCAGATAAAAAATAAAATCCCTTCATTATGTGTAAATGCAACACATGTACCTTACATAAGGAAAAAACTTAAATTCAAAGCACATGAGCTGAGAATGAAGTAGGAAGTAAGGATGGCAACCCAGCACAAGGAAAACCAGGAGCTTGTGGCTTTCTGCTCTAGAACATCATCATGCCAATGGGATGATGCAGGACACCATCATGCCAATGGGATGATGTGACAGTATACCATTGTTCAGCTCTTTGTGAAATGGGGTATCCAGGGAAGCACATGTGGTAGTAATAGAAAAGATGCAATTCTCTTTGGCTGCTTTTCAAGCTTCACTATTCAGATAATTTGGGGACTTTTTTTTTTTTACTTTGAGAAATTCTCCCAGGACTGGACTGATTATAAGATGAGGATATGTCTTGAATTCTGCCAACAGAGAAAACTTGGCTGAACTAGATGTTTTATTTTTTAAGTTGTGTGCACTTTTGCTAAGGACAGATCTGTTTCCTCCCAATCAACCTTCTCTTTTCAGAAAACAAACTCAGATGCTGCCTTGAAAGACTTTAAATCTTCCTTTCACAGGATGAAGGACCTTCAATGTTCTTCCCAAATAAACCCCCCAGTGCTCATTGTCAAGATGCCAAGCCAAATGTTGAAGACAATCTCATTTCTGTAGCCTATAGTGCCCTAAATTAATGGGATAAATTTCTTCCAATGAGTTAAAAACCCTAAGCAGTTCATTTATTGTTTGCAGTTCATTAAATTGTGTCTGTCTGCTGTGGTCCCTGGGTTCATGCTCAAGGACAAATAGTAACCAAAATGAAGAACCTACAACTTGTTCTTACCAAAGCCAAAAAGGCTTTAGAGAAGAAGCAAAATTATGATAAGACTTACATGAAACTAAGCCCACACAAAGACGCTTTGGGAGCAAGGAAGATGAGCAAAACAATTAGGTATGAGTGAAGCAGGTTACCACATCCTGATCCACATCTGTAAAATAGGGATAAAGATAGCTCCATCCTAGGATTGATGCAAAATAACTATTGTGAAATTTCCTGGCTCTATTGGAGGCACCAAGTGATGCTCAATTATTGCTGATTTCTTTCTTTCTTTTTTTTTTAAATCTGTCTCACAGGGTTAATGTGAAGAGTGAATGAGATCACTGGGTGGGAGTTTTATTTACATGTGAGATATAAGAAAAAAGGAATTTAAAGAACAAGAGTCCACCCCAGAGAACTCTCCAGGGTCCAGATCTGAGTATTTCCCAGATCTTTGTAGACAGATTCAAATTGCTGGCAGTCTCCTCAAGGACAGAAAAAAGCCAGAGCCATGCCCTTACATATAGCCTTATCAGAGAACTTGAGGGAAATCAATGGAAAGAATCCCAAAATCATAGGCTTTGCCACCCACTCATCTAACAAATATTTATTGAATACCTACCATTTGTCAGATGCTGTTCTAGAAGCTATGAATAAAAGCAGTGAACAAATGATTCAAGCTTATTTTTCAGTAAAGAAAGACAAAATATTTAAATGAGCACAAAAAATACTATGATGGAGCAAAAACAAGGTAGAAAAGGATTGGCAAAGTTTGAGTTTTGTGGCTTTCCAATAGGGAGATTAGGGAACCTCTCACAGATGTAAAGATCTGAAAGGAATTGAGCCAAAGGATATTGGAGAGAGATCCAGGAGGGGCCTATAAACTCCCTAAGGCAAGAGACTTCCTGTTAAGTCCAAGGACTTGCAAGGCACCAAGTCTGCCTGGAGTAGAGGGATCAAAGAAAAAAGTTCAGAGGAAGTAAGGTCAGACACGGGGCCAGATCATGGATGAGGATGACCTCATAAGGAGTTTGGCTTTTATTGATAAGGAGTGGGAAGTCACTGGAGGGTTCTGTGCAGAGGAGTGAGTTTCTAACCTCCACTTTAACAGAATAACTCTGGTTGTTGTTTTTAAGAGGAAGTTAAAGGCAAAAGCAAGAAGATAAATTGGAGAAGCTTCACACAGTGGCTGCACAAGTTTGCATTCCCACCAACAGTTCACAAGGTTTCATTTCCTTTTTCTCCACATCCTCACCAATACTTGCTATTTCTTGTGTTTTTCTTTTAACTATTCTGACAGATGTAAAGCAATACCTCATTATGGTTTTGATTTGCACTTCCCTAATGATTAGTGTTGAGCATCTTTTCATGTGTCTGTTGGCCATTTGTATTTCTTTTTTGGAAAAAAATTTATTCAGGTCCTCTGCCCATTTTTTAATTGGATTATTTGGTGGTTTTTTGGTGTGTTGAGTTGTAAAATTTTTTATATATATACTTTGGGATATCAACCCCCTAATCGAATATGTCATTTGCAAATATCTTCTTCCATTCAGTAGGTTGCCTTTTTGTTTTGTTGATGGTTTCCTTCAGCGTGTAAAATCGAAGTGTCCATCGATAGATGAATGGATAAAAAAGATATGGTATGTGTATACACACATGCGCGCGCGCGCGCGCGCGCGCACACACACACACACACACACACACACACACACACACTGGAATATTACTTGTCCATAAAAAAAAGAATGAAATCTTGCCATTTGCAACAACATGGATAGACCTACAAGATATAATGTTAAGTGAAATAAGTCAGGGAAAGACAAATACCAGATTATTTCACTCATATGTGAAATTTAAGAAACAAAATGAACAAACAAAAGAGAGAAAAAAAATCAGGGATTGAAATATTGACAACTGGTGGTTGCCGGGGGGGGGGTGAGTGGGGGATGGATTAAATAAAGGGGGTTAGGAGTACACTTGATAAGCACTGAGAAATGTAAAGGATTGTTAAATCATTATATTGTACACCTGAAAATAATATAACACTGTATGTTATTTATACTTGAATAAAGAGTCAATTAGAGTAATTAATTAATTTTAAAAAGAAGATAAATTGGGAGTCTATTGCCATTTGCCACTGATAGAAAAGCTAGAGCATAAAGGAATGATTTATTTGCTTAACATTACAACAGAATCTCTGGAAGAATTGGTGAAAAAGACATGCCTATGGTAGAATTCTAAACTGATTTCATCAACTAAAAATCCACCATCATTCCAAAAATGGTGAGAAGAGGGAGGAAACTCTGCACAAAAGTCCATCATTTAATTCTAGGTTACTGCTTGCTCCTGAGACAGCACATATTTGTTTTCTATGTGTAGGTAATCTATTTAACCTACTAGATCTTTTGAAACAGATACACCTTTGTAAGAGTGGAAATTTACCCTCAAGTTTTTGGTATTAAACGCTGTATAATGTTTTTCACACATCAAAGTATCCTGACTAAAAAGAAAACACAAATCTCCTCCAATGGTGGGTGATCTGATCTGTTTCCAATTGACTAAGTTCTCAAAGATGTAAAAACTGAGAATGGAGGAGCCAAATTCATCATTGGTAGAAACAAAGCTTGGACAGCCTGAATAGTTGAACTATTCTGCCGTGCAGATGGAATACAGTGTGCACGGAATCCTAGTTTAGAGAAAGGCAGTCTCAGAGACCGAATAACTTTTTTCCAGTTTGAAAGGCCTCAGAAACAATCAAAATGCAGATGTATTAGGTAACTCACTTAAAAGTTAAAACTTGGGAGCACAAGACAGTCATGGTTGGGAAATTGTTTAGGCAAGAAGTGCAGGAAACAGAAAGGTTCAATAATGAGGATTTCACTATATGGGAAACCAAGAGAGTTTCACCTCTCAGGAGAATGGGGACTACTTTGAAGAGAGTCCAATCTGAACCTGATGGTAGTGCTAGAGAAACTAGTAGGAAAAGGCCTCTTGTTTCCTCCATGACTAGGAATGCCTTCAGGGAGAGCTCGCTTTTGTGGCTGAGGTTATACCATGCTAAAGAGGAGTGTGAAGCTTAAGAGAGCTGACAGTTAAAGTCTGATATTTTTATCAAGCTGAAGTGATACCTGAACTCCCTGCTCATACCCAGAATTCCTTTATCTGGTCACAAAAGTATTTTTAGACCACCAATGACTGACAAAACAGATACAATGGTTTTCTTTCTGTGGAAGAAAGATACCAGTAACAAGTAACGCATAAGTCTCAATGACCTGAGGGCACTGACGGCTAAATCATAAAATATTTGATGGGTTTGGAGGTAAAGATGATGGTGCAGGTTACCAACAATGGAAAGAGGTAAGTATAATATAGAAAAGTAAAAAGAGTAGATGCAGTTGACCCTTGAACAACACGGGTTTGTTTAGAATGAGCAGGTCCACTTACACACCGATTTTTTTCAAAAAATACAGTATTTACTTTTAACATTTATTTTCAATAAATACAGTATAAATACACGTACAGCACAGTACTATAAATGTACTTTCTCATCCTTATGATTTTCTTAACATTTCTGTAGCTTATTGTATTGTAAGAATATAGTATATAATATACATATAACATACAAAGTATGTTTTAATTGACTCCTTATGTTATTGACAAGGCTTCTGGTCAACAGTAGACTATTAGTTAAGTTTTAGGAGAGTCAAAAGTTATATGCAGATTTCCCACTGCGGCGTGGGGAGTCTGTGCCCCTAACCTCAGTGTTGTGCAAGATTCAACTGTACTTCAGTCTACAGTTTGGCTCTATGGATTAGAAACATAGATCTGCTACTCATTAGTTTTATGACCTTAAATAAATTACTAAACTACTCTGAATCAATTTGTTCAACCGTATAATGGTAATAATAACAGCGGACAGTAATTGTGATGCATAGAGCACATAGATCGTACTAAGTCTAATTCCTTCTTTCACCTTAGTACATATAGAGATTTGATCATAATATAGTCAAAGATTAAAATTACAGAATTTCAAATGACTATGCAACTGGGTTAACTGCCATAGCTGATTTTATTATAAATAACTTCACCTTGGGTCCCCTATTAATCCAATATTAAGTTAACCATAAAATTTCCCACAATTCATTAATTCAATAAACATTTATTGAAATTACACTACAGACCACATATCACATGAAACACTGTAAGAGATTAAAAGAACAATGTTGTTGTTTCTGGCTTCTTTTTATAAACCCACAGCCTATAGGCATATGAACAAATAATCAGTACACTGTGATAGTCATGACCACAGAAGAATGAAGTATGAGAGTTCAGAAGAAGGAGCAAGTAGTTCTACCCAGGGAAATACTTACTGCCTACGTTTATTGACTATTTACTACCCACCAAACAATATTTTAAATACTCTACATGTGCCAACTCAATAAGCATCACAATAAGACAATGAAATAGTTACTATAATTATTTCCATTTTGCATGTCAGGAAACTGAGGCATAGGGAGGTCAAATCTCTTGTCAACGGTCACATCTAACAAGATCAGACCCATAATTTGAATCAAGCATGGTAGCCCCAAGACCACACTTCAAACCCTACAGTGTACCTAGGACATTGATGCATGCCTCATAGAAAAGGTGGCACTGCCTTTTGCCAAGGCCACAGTCCATGGAGACAATGCTAGAGAAGAATGTTGTGGGTCAGCTGGAACTCTTCGAGATAGCACTTTTGTAGTAGAAGCAGTGTTTAAGGCTGGATGAAAAATGTGCCATCTGGATTACATTCTGAGATTGATTTAGATGAGTCAAAAGTTATAGTAGATGACCTACTGACACTCCTATGATATTCCCTAAATCTCTGTAAAAAATCCTGGCTATGACTGAAAAAAAAAAATTCCAACTACAATGTACTTCCCATGCTGCTATTTCAAGTAATCATTCGCTTTTATACATACATTTTTGTGGGAACTAAAAGGCTTGAAGATGTGGGGTTGTCATTCTTTCACTCACATTCTACTACTGATTTTAAGAAATAAAAAGATGTGTTATTTTAACTTAAAAAAAAAAGAAAAAGAAAAAGAAAAGGTGGCACTGGAAACAGATCTTGTAGAATAAGCAGTTTGCAAGCCAGAGAAGGGAGGATCGGGAAGGTTAATGTACAACCAGGATACAGAAGCTCAGTGTTTGAAGATAACTGGGCAGTATATATAGCCAAACGAGGAAAACATACCAAAAATTGGCAGAAGCCAAGGCTAATAAAGCTGCGTATTAAATTAGCCTCCCTAACATTCCCTCACAGCTATTCGATTAAACTGGGTTCCTGTCAATGGCCCTTCTCGGGGCTCCAAAGCCAATCTTCTATCTTCCTCTTTGGTCCCCTTTAATTCTACAGCTAGCCTTGTTGCTCATCAGAACAAATATACCATGAGGAATAATCATGGAACTATCCACCTTGGATAAACAATGTGCTTACACCACCTCACATCTGTCAGAATGGCTAAAATTAGTGACTCACAAAACAACAAATGTTGGCAAGGATGAGGAGAAAAGGGAACCCTTTTGCACTGTTGGTGGGAATGCAAACTGGTGCAGCCACTCTGGAAAATAGTATGAAGGTTCC
Source organism: Panthera pardus (assembly GCF_024362965.1). Lineage (NCBI taxonomy): Eukaryota > Metazoa > Chordata > Mammalia > Carnivora > Felidae > Panthera > Panthera pardus. The sequence goes on along the minus strand of NW_026526766.1, from coordinate 67,013,437 downwards.
TCAAAAAATTAAAAACAGAACAACCCTACAACCCAGCAAATGCATTACTAGGTATTTATCCCAAGGATACAAAAATGTTGATTTGAAGGGGCACATGCACCCCAATGTTTATAGCAGCCTTATGAACAAAGCCAAATTATGGAAAGAGCCCAAATGTCCATCGACTGATAAATCGATGAAGAAGATGTAGTGTACGTACATACAATGGAATACTACTCAGCAATGCAAAGAATGAAATCTTGCCATTTGAAACAATGTGGATGAACTAGAGGTTATTATGCTGAGCAAAATAAATCAGAGAAAGACAGGTATCATATGACTTAACTCATGAAGAATTTGAGAAATACAATGGATGAACATAGGGGAAGAGAAGGAAAAATAAGATAAAAACAGGGAGGCAAACCATAAGAGACTCTTAAATACAGAGAACTGAGAGTTGCGGGAGAACCAGTGGGTAGGGGAACAGGTGATGAGCATTAAGGAAGGCACTTTTCGGGATGAGCACTGAGTATCTGTCATATGTAAGACATCAATCACTGGGTTCTACTCCTGAAGCCATCACTGCACTGTATGTTAATTAACTTGAATTTAAATCAATCAATCACCAACCGTTAGGTGTTATTTGGATAACTACCTAACACTGAGTATTTAAAAACGATCCCAAGTATTTGGCCATATGTTTATAAAGGCCATATTTTTGCCGTATCAGAAGAGGCTACACCATAATTTATTTATTATCTAAATGGAAAACCATTACCCAATTTTCCATGGACTTTGTGAGGGGTGAAAAGGAGAAGCAAATAAGGGAAATACTCTGCTTAATGAACTTTGGAAGCCCAAGATTGTAGGAGATTCCTAGAGAGGAAACTCCAAGGAAATAAGCATTAGTTTCTTCCCAATGTATCTGCATCAGGTACTGTTTGCCCTTTACTAAATCTCTGCCAACAAAGATAATGGGAATGCAAGGAAACAAGAACTATGTGAGGCAAAATGTTCAGGACTGTTGGCTAAATCACATGCCTGGAAAACACCCAACATGGCCCAATATCACTCTTTGCTCATATGACATCGTGGTGAGAACATCTATTCTGGGAAGCCCTGAAAAATATAGACTACTTACTAAAACAACTTGCTCTCAAAGAAAGATAGGGAACTGAGGGAGCAACTCAAAAGATCACTGAGATGGGCTAGATGGGTGATGAGTATTAAGGAGGGTACTTGTTGTGATGGGCACTGGGTGTTGTTGTATCTAAGTGATGAATCACTGCATTCTACTTCTGAAACCAATATTGCACTCTATATTAACTAAAATTTAAATTTGAAAAAGATAATTGACATTGAGAGAAGTGTTTTTAATTCATAGTAGATAATGCTCAAATTGGTTTTATATGCTGAGGAGGATTCAGGGGGCGGGGGAGGGGGGGGGCGGTGCAGGGAATGGGAGTTAAAGACACAAGACAAAATGAGGCTAAGAGATCTATGAATGCCATGGGAATGCAAGCTGGTGCAGCCACTCTGGAAAACAGTATGGAGCTTCCTCAAAAAACTAAAACTAGAACTGTCCTACGACCCAGCAATTGTGCTACTAGGCATTTATCCAAGGGATACAGGTGTGCTGTTTCCAAGGGACACCTGCACCCCCATGTTTATAGCAGCACTACCAACAATAGCCAAAGTATGGAAAGAGTCCAAATGGCCATCGATGGATGAATGGATAAAGATGTGGTATATATACACAATGGAGTATTACTCAGCAATCAAAAACAATGAAATTTTGCCATTTGCAATTATGTGGATGGAACTGGAGGGTATTATGCTAAGTAAAATTAGAGAAAGACAAAAATCCTATGACTTCACTCATATGAGGACTTTAAGAGACAAAACAGATGAACATAAGGGAAGGGAAACAAAAATAATATGAAAACAGGGAGGGGGACAAAACAGAAGAGATTCATAAATATGGAGAATAAACAGAGAGTTACTGGAGGGGTTGTGGGAGGGGGGATGGGCTAAATGGGTAAGGGGCACTAAGGAATCTACTCCTGAAATCATTGTTGCACTATATGCTAATTAATTTGGATGTAAATTTTAAAAAATAAAAAATAAAACAAGTTAAAAAAAAAAAAAAAGAGATCTAGCAACGCCATAGAAAGAATGGCTTAAAACTGGTGATTGAAGACATTATACGGAAATGGAGTGAGAAAACTTCCCCTGATATGGTAAAAAAGAGAAAAAGATGCACCTTCAGAAGGTGAAGGAAAGACTACTGAGAGCTGTTTCCTTATGGTCTTGTCTGCTCAGTACACATCCTTGCTTTTGCCCCTTGTCTCACTCCCAATGTCCACCCCCACCTAGTCCTGTTGATCCTGCCTCCAAAGTGTATCTATAATAAAGCCACATCTCCATTTCCAGTGCCACCGCTGTATTCCAAGCCACAATGATCCCTAGCCTAGATCCCTGCAAGAGCTTTCCAGGTGTTTACCTACTTCCTCTATTCTCCATGCAGCTGCCAGAGAGGGACTGCATAAGTGAGAATTGATTCCAGCTCCCCCATGGCTCCATGAATACAATAAAAATCCCTTTTCTGCCAAGCACTCTTAGATCCTCTGTCCGAGCTCTCCTGTCTAGCTCAATTTTATGTCATTCTCTCCCCCTTTTTGTGATCCAATAATTTTGATCTTCTCTCCATTTTTCAAATAAACCATGCTCCTTATTACTCAGGTCATTCTGAATGCTACTTGCTCTCACCTAAACGCTCTTTCCTGGCCCTTTCATTTATTTCTGTCTGTGTGGAGGGTTCCTTCTCTTTCCTGAAGCCTCATGCCAAATGCCTTCTTTTCAAAAAAAGTCCTCAATGATCAGCTTGTCCAAGGAAATACCCATCACTACTCTAAAGCAGGGATCTGACAGTTGAGATGGTAGACCAAGGAAACTGCCTAATTTCAAGTCTCTGCTTCATCACTTGTATGACCCCAAGCAAGTAACTTCATTGTTCTCCACTATGTGGGAATAATATGTAACAGTTATTCAGAGGCTGATTGTGACAATTAAATGAATCAACAAGCATAAGAAAATTACAGTGCCTGGTCCTTTAAGTGTTCAATAATGACTTACTTCCCTCAAACATTTTAATTTGTACTTCAGTGTTTCATGTTTACTTACTATGTTCACACATCAAACATTTGTTTCATGTTTACTGTGTGTCATACTTACTGTTCACCTACTATTTCATAAGGCAGAGAACTGATTCATCCACTATTTCCAGGAGGGCAGAGAAGTGGCCCATATCCCTAGTACCTATAACAATGCCAGCTGCTCAGTCAATATTTGAGGAATAGAAGAATGAATGAATTGATATTGTACCTAACTAAGTGTGTAGGGTCTAAGAAAGCCCACACTGCTGTTGAGAAAAAAGCTGAACTAATTAACCATAGTGATCTAGCTAGGTAAGAATGCCTAAGAGGCCAAGAAAGGTCCAAAAGAGAACAGAGTGGTTCCCAAGACTGAAGCCATCGTAAGGATCAACAGGAGGCTGATTGACGGTGAGAGGATGGGAAGCTGTGGTAGTAAATGAAGAATCTCAGTCTTGGGCAAAGGTGAAATCAAAATGCAGTTATTACTACCCTAGTGACCATGGTTAGAGGGCAGATAAGAGTGACCAGAGTTGAGAAAACCAAGAAAGGGAGAGGACTAATGTAGGAGAAGAGTTACTATTACAAAGTTAAATTCCGTGTGTATCAGGTGGAAGGAAATCAGGAAGTAAAACGCCAAGCAAAGTGCTAAAGTCACTGAGGAGAGAAGAAGAAGTAACAGGTCAGTTAGTGATAGCAATGAGGATAGGAAAGAAATGGCCCAAGTGGCAACTCTGAATTTCCACAGAAGTGGAAACCTTGAGTTCTCACAAAGATTGAGGAGCGTTGGTAGAAAAATCATCCAAAGCTGCAAGGAGAGTGAAAAAATTGCCAGCACTCCTTCTCAGTCTCACGAAATGCGAACATCCTGAAGTAGAAATGACACATGAGACAATCCAGAGAAATGTATTAGTGAAAGGGGCAGACAGAATGTGGAGAGTGTTTGGTTCGTAGATGGATCTGATCAATGTCACCGTTGAAGAGAATCTAAGATGGTGTGAGAGTCAGACTGCCTGAATTTTGCCCTCTGCTCTAAAAGGGATGGGGAGCCACAGGCTCATCTTTAAAATAAGCCAGACACCATTTTTGGTAGAATGTGATGCATCTGCCCCAAGGCAGAGAACCACCTTAAGCTTGCTCAATGTCTCTCTCAATCTCAAATCTCTTTCCCCATTTTCCTCTGGCCCAGAGGTGACACAAATGTCCTGCTACAAATTGACTGAAGCATCCTTCCTGTAGGCCTCCCCAGCAGATATCAGAAGTGAAAGGGCAGAAATCAAGTCCATATTTAGGAAGGAGAAAGCATCAGAGGCTACTGACACAGCATCATGACTCCCTAGAGGAAATCTCAGGCTACAATTTGTCTAAGCAGATGCAGAAATTTGCCATTTTTCTCATCCTTCCTCACGTGCACTACTTGACAGCCTCTTCAGATCCGAGCCAAGACTGCAGCCTGCACTGGCCAGATCATGGGGAATACTTGGGAGAAATACTAGTGCTCAGCTCTCCCTCATTTTGAGCACTAGGTCAGGTGAATTACTTCAAATACATGCAAGGCCCTTCTGTTTCCATGGTAACTGCTCTAAGAACCGTAACAATGTCAATCACAGAAATGGTGAAATCATAACTTGAACCCATCTTGCTGACAAAGATATCTTGAGAAGTAGCCACTGCTCAGTATCAGACTTCTGCCTCTCATTTGGGGAAGAATGTTTTGTTTACATCCAATCAGTTATGGGAATAAGGGGAAATGGTGGTTAGTCATTTTCCTTCTGCTTCGCTGGGTCTACCTCTGTCTGTATTTTGCTGATATGCTTGTAACTCATTTTCCCTGCTTGAAATTCTAGATGGAACAATTCGTTTTTCCACCTCGTTCCTGCATAGGTGTAAGCACTTGAAGACAAAATATTGATTTTTTTTTCCATGCATTTAAAAAAAAATGAAGAACACCTTGTTCATTTTCATTACATTGTACCAGTTGTTTTAATTTCTTAATGTCTATTTTGATGAAGCAACCTCACAGTATCTCCAGATGAAGTTCTAATCCTGAGGTGCTAAAGTAAGATCCAGTGCCTTTTGCCTGCCCTGAGAAGTGGGGCAAATAGCTCAGATGACCTATTCTCGCATAAAGAGAGAAGTTAAGGAGTAATTCTCATTTCCTCCCTTTCTATTTGTGCGAAATCTACCCTCTGGATTCTCAAGTGATCTCCCCTAGAAATCAAGGAGTAAAATCATAACATCTAGAACCTACATGATAATTCCCACCAAAAAGGTATTTTGGCACATTAACATTCAAGATTTGTTGGCTATTTTATTTGCTTGGTTTTATTTTTTAATGTAAATTTTAGGACACTCTTGCCCTGAATCATATTTTTATCTTCCCTTTGTACTATAAAAAATTTCAAAGCAAGAATATTTCTGTGAGTTTATTAGACCCTTCAGTTTGGATACTGAATTGTTACAAAACCAATATTTTTTACATTTTTCTTCTTAATAACATTCTTTGACCCAGAGAGAACTAAAAAATAAGCTATTTGATGTCTAAAATTGCAGAGATAAACTGACATTGTGTTCTGAAGGTGTCTTTTCATGAGAAAAATGGAATTTTTAAAAAATGTAATCAAGTTATACACAGCCCCTCACCCTCAGGTCATCAGTTCAGATTTGTGTGAGGTTGAAAGTTGCACAAAGTTGTGGTGGTTGTAGACTCTCAGTGCCCTCTGAGAAATGAGTTGGAGGTCCCAGAGGAGGTCACTGCTTTGTAGTCACCACCCTATGATTGATACCCACAGGCTCATTGAGGAATAACAATTTCAACA